>NC_141555.1:49426142-51866142 GCF_021556685.1 Rattus norvegicus | reverse complement strand
TGTACCCACAGATGAGACCCTGGGGAAATTTCACACTCAAGCCCTAACAACAAGGAGCGAGGCAACTGGGAAATGCTTTATGAAAACAGTTTAATTTCAGTTCTGTAAACAGGACAGGGAAGAACCCTTTGATATGGATTGATTTAGTCTTTAGCTTACAGAGTGCACCCCAAAAGATACATAATGTAGAAAATGCACAGTTTTCTATGTAGCAAGCATGGTGCTGAAAACAACAAACTAATGAAAAAAAAATGCAAAGAACTGGGATATATAGTAACAATTCCAATAGTCAGTTTGAAAGGCTCTTTTATTTTTATATGTGAGCTGTCATTATTAGTTCCCACCTGGGTTAATTTTAAAAGGAAAGAAAATCGCAAGCTCTGACTATCCCATCGACCATGGTGTCATTCACTCGGTGTTATGTGTCTCCCATCTAGGGATTAATCATCAGGGTTTGCCCACAAAATCCATCAGCTCAATACATGAGGCTTTAGCGGAGAAAGTGAGGTTACAAGTATGTAATGCCCTTTAGTGTCTTCTCTGCCTGTCTGTTGCATGCATGCCTTGTTGTTGACTATTGTCGATGGTAGTGGTTGCTTTTTTTTTAAAATATGAAATGTTGAATGCAAGGGCAAGTGGCAGTGATCCAATAGATCTTTGCATCCTCACTTTCTCTTTCCTATCTCGCGCTAAGTCTCCCAATCCTCAGCAATCCTTCAAATACACTGAAACAACTCAAATATACCGAAAAAAGGTGAAATTAAGACACTGAAACAACTCAAATATACCGAAAAAAGGTGAAATTAAGACACTGAAACAACTCAAATATACCGAAACAAGGTGAGGTCAAGATGCACTAGCCATCTATAATTTGTGTTTGCATGTTGACCATAATCGTTTGGTAACCCTTAAAAACCACATGATGGGACTTAGGAGGATCGGTGGCTGAAACTGCTTGCTGCCTAGGCAGAACTGAACTCAGATCCCAGTCATCATGAAACAGGCAGAGGAAACCTGTAACCCCAGGGACAGGAAAGGGGAACAGAATCATTAAGGTCTGCAGGCTTCCAGTCCGGAGGAAATTTTGAGAATTTGTGATCAGGCAATGACACCACCTGTCTTAGTTAGGGTTACATTTCTGTGAGGAGACACCATGAACAAGGCAACTCTTAATAAAGGAAATATTTATTTAGGGCTGGCTTACTGTTTCAGAGATTCAGTCCATTATCATCATGGTGGGAAGCATGGCTGTGTCCTGGTATACATGGTGCTGGAGAGTGTTCTATATCTAAATCCGAAGGTAGCCCAGAAAGAGACTGGCAGCCACAGGCAGCCAGGAAGAGCATCAAATATACCTCATTGGGCAGAGTTTGAATACTAGGAGCCCTCAGAGCTGGCCTACAGTGACAAACTTTCTCCAACAAGGCCACACCTCCTATTAGTGGTACTTTCCATGGGCCAAGCGTATTCAAACCACCGCAGTGCATCAAAAGAAAATTGCAGAGAGACATAGAGAAAGATACTGCATGGTATCCTCTTGTAGCATGGTGCTGCAACCCCCCCCCCTACACACACACACATAAACCCATGCACCTGTGCACACATGAGCAGATTTATTTATTTATTTACTTTGTTTTATTTTTTTTTCCTTAAAAACTTGGTACATTCACATAATGTGTTTGAGCGAATCCATCCCCATCCCCTCCCCTCAAATCCCTCCCCTTTCCTCCCTCTTAATACCACTTGCATTTTAATAGAAACGTCTGAGTCCATTTATTGCTGACTAGATATGTGGGGGTGAGTACAAACATCCAGTGGAGCATGGACAGCCGTCAGGGGCCAAATCCATGAAGAAAATGGGCCCTCTGACCTGAAGTCATCAGTTGCCATTAGTTCCTCAGTAGGGGGAGGGGAGCTTCCAGACTTTCCACCCGACTATTCTGGGATTTATCTGTGCAGATTTTGTAGATGGCATCCTAGACACTGTGAAACATATGAACACACAAATACACACACACACACACACACACACACACACACACACACACACACACACACACACACAAAAATTTAAACCCGAGAATGGTTTTTAAAAGGTTACACAATGTCCTAAATTCAGTTCCTTGGTGTGAAATATTTGAATTCAACACCAGATCATAATACTATCTATATAAAATAAAATTATTCAAATGAATATTTTAAAGTTCAGCGGATCTTTATCTCTTAAATAGCACAGGCTGAACGAAATCAGTTGGTGCCAAACTTCCCTATGGCTGCACAAGAAAAATTGTAAATCAGAGTTCAAAAGCATCAAAACACAAGGGTGAGGGTATCATCAGAGATAGAGGACTTACAGGATAGGGTACAGAGGCTCAGTAGACCAGACAGGTGGATCATAATCAAAGAGCCTGGAAAACGGGCCATTCATACCTTGACAACCTTCAAAGGCTAGGGGAAACGTAAGGGATAGGTACCACCCAAAGTGAGAATAAAAAAACTTTAATACATTTACAGGACACTTAGCTTCTAAATACATTGTGGATTGGAATCTACAGTGTGATTATTTTCTTATGATTATGTAAGATGCTAATATATGGAAATCATGTGTAGGTTATATGGGAAATTTCAACTTTCCTAGAGATTTCTAAATAAATGTGTTTTTTAATGCAAAGTTGGTAGTGATATTTATTCCACTTCCATTTTTCAAGTCTCTGGCTATTCTAAAACATATGTGTTTATTTTATCTACAGTAGAAAATGTCCTTGTAATGTAATGAAACATTAGTCATCCCAACTAAGATGCTTTCTGGAAATCAGTTAACCTCAGGCACTGAGAGCTGTGATGACTTAAGATGGAGCTAAAGCACGTTCAGGATCGCGAACTGATGAGCATGGGCTTGTGGACACATTCACTCACAAAAGTGACCACACACACGCACAGACACACACACACCACACCACACTACACACACAACAATCACACACACATAGTGGACATCACTGACTAACTATACCTCAGCTAGAGCTATGGCTTTGGGATCCTGGAGGAGGTGACACTGGGTTTATATGGCCTTATACTTAGGCACAAGCATGCAGCCACACTCACAACTCTCCCTCTGGTCCCCCTCTTCCTTCACAGCGAGTTCCAACACAATTTGTTATTTCTGATTTTATCCATCCAGTCTGGTCATCCCTCTTCCAGAACATAACTTTTTGTTCAGTGTTTGTGTTTGTATTTGTGTGTGTGTGTGTGTGTGGGTGTGGGTGTGTGTGTAAGAGAGACTCTGTGTGTGTGTGACAGAGAGAGTTAGAGAGAGAGAAATGGAGAGAGAAAGAGAGAGAGAGAAATAATTAGTCACCCAGTTAACACATGAGCATGCACACACTTGTGGAAGACCAAGGTACATTCAGGAAATATCCTTAATGTCTTGTCTGTCTTGTTCACTGTGGAAGCAACTCTCACTCACAGGCAAAGCTCCTCTTGGTATGGGTCATCTTTCCAGACAGCTTGCTCTGGGCATCATGCCTCTGCCTTCCTAGGTGGAATTATAGGATGGTCTCCACATCCATGGGGCATCTATGTAAGTTTCTGAGGAGCGAGTACTTAACTGCTAGACTGTCTCCCTAGCCCCTTCCAGAACTTTCTGTCCCAAATCCCCTTTACCTTTCTTTTTGAGATTTATCGAGTATGCTTGACAAATGGAGACTGTATACATTTGAAGTATGAGGTGTAATATACTGATCATATTATTCATTAAACAAATATTTTAAGATCAAGCTCATTCTCTCTCTCTCTCTCTCTCTCTCTCTCTCTTTCTCTTTCTCTCTCTCTATCTCTCTCTCTCAGATCCACTGTTTTAACATACACCACAGACACAAAACCTCAGTGACATCAGTTTGAAGGGTTAAAATTTCTAAAAGTTAGTCATGAACAAAGTCTGGCTATGCCTAAAAGAATTTGAGGTAGGGCTCACTGGCCCGACTATCAGCTCCCAAGGACACTGGCCATCTGGAGCCACCCCCTCCCCTTCCTTCACTCCCTGAGGATGGGTCATCCCCCTGCTGCAGTGAGATGAGTTGCGCTGCCCACATTGCTGAGATCCTAGATTACACGTATGCTTTGTTGACGTAATTCCGTGCCAAAAGTAACTGTGCACCCTTTGTATTAGCCAATTATGTGTATCCACACGAAACCCCTGGTTTTCCCTATATAAGCTCCTGCCTAGAGAGGCTCAGGGCTTGACTCAATCTCCTGTGTGAGATAAGTGTCAGCCCAAGATCTCGTAAATAAAACTGCCTCTTGTTGATTACATCAAGACCAGCTTCTCCTGTTTCCTGAGGGTACCCCAACCCGTGACTGGAGCGAGAGTCTCCCCAAGTCTGGGGGTCTTTCAAGTTTACTGTTCCCAGGCTCTGATGTGTTGTTCATCCTGTAACCGAGTGATGTTATGCATTCTGTCCAATCTATTTCTCACAAGGAAAAATGAAGACACCAGTCACCCGGTTAAAACCCTCAAATGGCTCCATGTCACTGAGGTTAAGTTGCAAAGCTCCTCTGTTGAAGTCCCTCTGTTGATAGACAAATTCCTTTCCAGAAAGACCAAAAGCTATGACACACCATACCGAGGCTGGGAAATCATAAGTTTAGTTTCTTGTGTTTGTAAACTGAACAGAAAATGGGGATTACAAGACAAGGAGAATGTAAAATTTCGTGTTGCTATAATACTAAGACACATAGGTAATAGAGCGGCTGAACTCAGGTTTTGACAGGGGTGTGGTTGGGGGATTCATGTGTGTGTATGATTTGAGTGCCTTTTCACAAGTGTGAGGGCACATACAAGTGTACATACGTGCAGAGATGAGTAGAATGTGCATTCTCTTCCTCACTATTCTCCGCCTTTCAATGAACCACAGCCCACTATTTTGACTTGTGTGGCTGGCCAGGATGCTCTTGGCAATCGAAAGAGTAAGGACAAAACAGCTCCCTTTGGCAACCATCTCTGCTAAGCGAGTTCCCCATCAGAGCCAGAGGTTTTTCACTGCTGCTTCAGGTCCTGATCATGGCTGTAATGCCTGTCTGTGGTGCTGACCTTTTCCTCATAAAGTTCTTTCTAAAGAGTAAATTACCTCCACCCTAAAATGTTGAAGACAGGATTAGCCATGCCTAGAGTTTTACAAAGGTGCAGAGAGAATATGAACTGTTCAGGCTTGCAAAGCAAAGGCTCTTACCCACTGAGTTATCTTCCCAATCCCCATCAGGATATGGTCTATTGCATCCTTCATGCCATGCTTTCTGCTGTGTGTGTTTCTCAGTGTCCCAAGGGATATTCGCTCACAAAAACGGTTCCACCTCCACATGGCTCTGTGCTTGCACCCAGAACAGAGTATCTCTTTTATCAGGAGAACTAATTCAGAGGTGGACATGTTCTGATTGCAGCCTGTGAGTTACAGAGAAGACTAACTGCATCTTCAAGACTTGGGCTTTCTTACCCTGTGAACTGAAAGCTGGTGTCCCTCCCTGGAGGATGGAGAAATGGAGAGAAGTATGAGGGAAAGAGAAGGAGGCAAAGGTGTAGGGGAGAGGTTGAAGTCACACTAAAATTTCCAAGTTAGCGTCAAACCTGAAGAGTAGATAGGGTGAAATTGACAGTGTTACTGCTGTCACCACACACACACACACACACACACACACACACACACACACACACACACATAGAAAGACTCTCTGAGGGGAAGTTTGAGGGAGAAACAGATAGTTGGGGAAAGAGTGGCAGGTAACAGAGAGGTGGTCTTGGAACTCAAGGGGAAACCCAATAAACTGATCCAAGCAGACTCAGAATCAGAGAAGATCAGGCATTGTTTGACTAACAAAACCTAATGAAACCTGTTTCTCATATGTAGATATATTATTTTTATTTATCTGGGTAGGGCAAGGCATGAATACAGGAGACCACAGTGACAAGAATAGTCTGGTCCCCTGGAGCTGAAATTAAAGGTGGTTGGGAGCCATTGGACATGAGCTCAAAGAACAAATCAAAGTCCTCTTTCAAAGCAGATGAGCTCTTAATCCATTGGTTATCTCTCCAGGCCCCTAAATTCATCTTTTTAAATACATCCATCCTTCACATGCAGAGAAGAGACCAGAATGAGGGTAAGAAAGAATAAATTGATGGTGATGTGGTAGAAAGACTAAAGAACACATGTGGGAGTTGAGGACACTGAGGGACGAAGGAATTCCAGTTGGAGTTCTCAAAAAGTGAAGCAGGAGACCCAGGAAGAACAGAAAGGCTCTCGAATGAGTTGAACTTGGGCCACATCCATATTGGTCTCTTTGGTTCCTTAAAGAACAGCCGAGCTATCACTACAGAGGGTGGATGTGAGGTGGTGGCTTCCCCAGAGGACATTTTGATGAGGATAACTCAAGAATAGTGAATGCCAAATTAAGTTTATATCTATCGATTCCTGAAAGTGCCATAAAACCCATTATTTTGTATGATCAGTAAAAAGAAATTTAAAAAAGAACATGAGGATGCCATGAGCTTTTGTCAGGTATTACGTGGATCCTTTGTTTAGCTTCCCTGAGCACTGTTAGACTCTGTTGGATCCTGTAATATTTTTGAGGTCTCTTCTCAATGCCCCTAGATGACCACAAAGGGCTTCTGCACTGGCTTATCTTGCCTGACTCTCCTTCGACTGGATGGCTTCCCACACACCTGTGGGCCCTTTTACCTTATCTAGCCCCAGGAAGTTCCCATCTTTTACTCACATGAAAGCTTATCCTCAGAAAACTCTTGATGGTGCATCCAATGCAGAGGTGCTGATCTCCCCTATGCCATTTGCCGTGACGTTAAAATGCTTTGCGGTTCCTGACCATGTAGCTCCCTCCTCCTGAGAAGCCCCTTTGCACTCCATGGCGTCTCTCTGAGCCACATCTACACTCCAAGGGTTTCTTTGTAGGCAACCTTACCTTCTACTCATTCATTGATGTTTCTTCTCTCAAGAATAAGTTTCTCATTGTGGCACTTGAAAATATTTTCTATCGTTGATTAATTCTGCTATTTGGAATTTTTATACTGGCTGGTTGTCTACCGGTTTCATTTCTGCGAAAAGACACCATGACCAATGCAACCTATAAGGGACAAAATTTTCTGGGGGGGGGGTTCTATTTTTTTTCAGAGTTGGGGATCGTACCCAGGGCCTTGGGCTTCCTTGGCAAGCACTCTACAACTGAGGTAAAACCCAAACCCCAAGGGACAACATTTAATTAGGGCAGGCTTTCAGATTCAGAAGTTCAGCCTATTTTCATCAAGGCAGGAATCAAGGAAACGTCTAGGCAGACATGTTGTTGGAGAAGCATATCACCCCCACAGTGATATGCTTCCTCCAACAACGCCACACCTACTCCCACAAGGCCACACCTCCTACTTGTGCCACACTTACCATGGGAAAATCACATTCTAAACACCGCCCTGATTTTTTGCCAACTTGAAACAAGCTAGAGTCATCAGAGAAGAGGGCGCCTCATTTGAGAACATGCCTGTATAAGATCCAAATGTAGGGCATTTTCTTAGTGATTTGTGGGGGAGGGCCCAGCCCACTGTGAGTGGCACCATTCCTAGGCTGGTGGTCCAGGTTCTATAGGAAAGCAAGCTAAGCAAGACATGAGGAGCAAGACAGTAAGCAGTGCCACTCCATAGCCTCTGCTCAGTTCTTGCTTCCAGAATCCTGCCTGTTTGAGTTCCTGTCC
The DNA here is from genome assembly GCF_021556685.1 of Rattus norvegicus. Taxonomy (NCBI): domain Eukaryota; kingdom Metazoa; phylum Chordata; class Mammalia; order Rodentia; family Muridae; genus Rattus; species Rattus norvegicus. Next base: position 51,858,396 of record NC_141555.1, on the reverse strand, counting down.
CAACTTCCTTTGGTGATGAGCAGCAATGTAGAAGTGTAAGCTGAATAAACCTTTTCCTCCCTAAATTGCTCTTTTGGTCACGATGTTTACTTACAACACTAGGAACCCTAAGTAAGACAATTTCTTATAGAAACAGTGTATCTAGCCGAGCCACAGACTCTTACCTCATAACCACAAATAGAAAGGTATAGACACTTTGTTTTAATTTAAAGGTAAGGGTTGCTCATGTACTGATCTGTGAAGTTCTAGTTTGATTCCTTCTCTCGGTGATGATTGTCATGATCAAAACTACCTTGCGTAGGAAAGGGTTATTTGCCTTACAGGTTACAGACCATCACTGAGGGAAACCAGAACAGGATCTTGAAGCGGTAACGAGGACACTGTTTGTTGGCTTGCTCCCTGTCTCAGTCATTGTTCTCTTGCTGTAAAGAGACACCATGGTCAGGGCAACTGCTATAAATGAAATTATGTAATTGGAGGATAAATTACAATTTCAGAAGTCTGGTCCATCATAATGGCAGGGAGCAGAACACTGGAGAAATCGAGAACTACTGCTCTGTAAGGAGAGAGAGAGAGAGAGAGAGAGAGAGAGAGAGAGAGAGAGAGAGAGAGAGAGAGAGAGAGAAATTCTGGGAAAGCACTGGGCTCTTGAAAAAATCAAACACCACCCTTGTCAACACACCCACTTCCTCCAATGAGGCCACACCTCTTAATGCTTCTAATCCTTGAAAATATTGTCACTCCCTGTTAAATAAATATTAAAATATATGACTGTGGGAGCCTTTCTTATTCAAACCACCACACTCCCCATGTCTTGCTCCATTACTATTTCTTACAGCCTGAAAGGCTATTCTTTTTATACATGACTACTGATGAACTAGCCCACAATGGTGGGCCCTTCCACAATAATCATTAATAAAGAAAATGTTCCATAGACTTACCCAAAGACTAACTATTGGAGGCAGTTCTTGAATTGTTCTCTCTTCTAAGTTGACTCCAGATTGTCAAATTGGGGGAAAAAAAGAGAGACACCCAGCACCGTAATGTTTCTCTTACTCCATGTTACGTACTCACCACCAGACACTCTCTTCTCTCAGCGTATAGACCCACTTCAATGTATGGCAGAACTGAAGAGTAACTACTGTCACCAACATGAATACTTGAGGATATATGACAAGAAATGAATACATTCTACAGCTCAAAACGCCAAGCAAAAGCATTTTAGTGTGTGCTACACTTACTGGGAGACTGTCAGTCACTAGCCATTTAATGGGTCACAGTAGACCACAGAACCAAAAAGTCACAACCTACATATCATCTCCTCTCAGCAGGAGACAAAACCCTTTCTCAAAACCCATGAATATATCTGTACGCTTAGATTTTTTCATAACCTACTTTATTTAGGGTTCTAAAACACTTCAAACACCCTTCTAGCCCACCAACCAGAGGTAACAGAGAGAGAAAGTTGATAGGAAAAGGTTGAGAGTTGTGGACCTATTTAGAAGTAATTCTTTGGGGTAACTCCAATCTTCATTGTGCAGTACTGTCCAATAGGAGATGCAAAAAAATGAATCAGTAGCAGTGCTAAGATCTGGCAGAGACCACAAGTCTCTAAGAAACCAGAAGAAGCAGCAGAAGCATTCAGAATCAGCCCGAATAGCTCAGGTTCTTTTGTGCATTTATCATTGTGGAACGGAGACTATCGAAGACCATTGAAGCCTTGCTGGTGTAGCAATGTAAAAATGTCATCTCCCTCTCTGTGGGATTTCATTTATGTTCTTCATAAACGTCCTGTCCCCATTCAAGCGTGTGCTCCAGCGAAATATCATATGCCTTCTCATGTATCTGCTTCAGCAAAATATCCTCTACTAACATAGCTTCCAGAAAAACATCCTGTGACAAAAGTGAGTTTCCAAAGAAACTAAATTTTTTCCACTTCATCTAGTCTTATCTCCCACTTGGCCATGACATCTCAAAATGTATTATGGCAGTCTTGCAAGGCTCCTAGGCCTCAGCTCCATCAGCAACTGGAGCTTCTGCAACTGATCTCCGTGAAACTCATCCCCTTTCATGAGCACAACCTTCAGTTATCCCCGCAAACATTGTGCTCTCTCCATCTTTGCTCTCAGCCAATAGCTGTCCAACTTACAGCCAACTAGGCTGTGACCAGAAAAACCCTCATCAAGAAAGCCAATGAATTTGACATGATTTTTTTTCCCTGACGGAACGGAGTGTTCTGCCTGTATGGTTAACCTGGTGTCTGAGTCATCTGTAATAAAACCCACTACTATTAAGATCAAAATCACAGGAACTATGACAAATAGCAAATCACACGACAAGCATCATAGTTGTCCAAGCTTTTTCTGCAGCCTTGTTGAAGTATAATGTACATACTTAAAAACCCATTTATTTTAAGTGTGTATTTTAATGATTTTATAGCAAAATTTATAGCTTCCTTCCCTTTTTTAATACTCATTTCCCACTATTTCATACTATATTGAAGTCTATTAAAAACACAGAAGTGAAGTCAGGAGAACGACAAGAGAAGGAAGCAGGAGGTTCTTGATTTGCTAAGACAACAGATACACTGGCAGAATCGTCTGGATAAAACCACTTGGATACATTGGGTCTTCTCTTAGCGTGCAGCCTCAAGAAACAGAGTTTAAAGGATTAAGTCATGGGTCCTCCTACATCATATCCAGACCTGACCTGGTATGGTCAGCATCACTTTGGCCACTTTCATGTTAATCCCATTCATCACTCTTACAAGTTGCCTAGCAACTCACATAGTTAACAAACTTATTTGGTTCATGGTTTCATAGGTTTCAGTCCATGGTCACATGATCATGAAAGTGTCACGATAGAGCTCAACTGCTAAACCCACTGGCATCCAGGAAGCATCAACACAGGAAGAGACCAAGAACAAAAAACACCCTCCAAGACATGTCGCAAATGACTAAGTTCCTTAATTTCCTATCTCCTAGTTTCCTGCCACCTTCATACACATCCATCAACAGATGAACTCATTGATTACAGCACACGGGGTCCAATTGCTTTTCATAGTCCCACCTTTGAACATTGTACTGGGACAATGTGTATCTTAAACCCATAGGGTAGGGCCAGAAGGTTGTGTCAGAGGTCTAAACTTCACCTCACATTAGAAACAGCTGGGTAGGTTTCTCAAAATCTCCTATTTCTTTCTGGTACTGAGCTACACCATGTCTGCATTGCAGCATTTTGTCTGCAATCAATTGTAAAGACGCCCCCCACAATGTGTTGGTTTGAATGTAAAATGGGACATCACTAATATAGACACACAAGTATATACACAGACTCAAAGTGAGAGGCAAAAAGGGAAGGAGTTGAGTCTTAGGAACCCTCAAGGAAGAGGGAGTGGAAATATAAGATACAGATGTTATCGAGAACCAGAACAAAGCATTGTCTTCTATACAAGACAGGACCACTAGCCTCAGCCCTAGCTGTCAGGAAAGGGAGAGTCAGTTTTCTACAAACATAAAGATGGTGAAAAGCTGGGCAGGCTCCAGTGGCTTGCCCAATGCCCATGAATTTATGGGCAGCATAAATGACTTTAGTGGGTTATTACAGAGGGGAGAAAGAGAGCTTGAATTTGGGAAAAGGAATTAGGTGTATATGGAACTGGGAGGAGTTGGGAAGAGAAGTGAGAAGTAAATTTTATCATTATATAATGTACAAAGTTCTCAAGGAACTAATAAAAGTGTTTTTTAAAATACCATATCTGTACTGAACACATACAAACCCTATTTCTTTACATCTCCTAAATAACAGCCCCTCATTATTTCATTTCATTAAGTACAAAAGAAATTCAGAGATTATTTAAAATGTAGGAGGATCTGGGGAGAAGGCAGAGTGATAAAGCCAAGTGTGTGGTCACACTTGCAAACACCAGTGCTTGGTATGGGACCAGGAGGTTGATGGTGGCTTCCTGACAGTGATCCTCACCTCAGGTTCAGCAAGGGACCCTGTCACAAGGGAATAAAATAGGTAGTGAAGGAGCAGAACACATTCTACACACCGCCATCCTCTGAACTTACATGTATCTATGAACACACGCCCACAAACACACACATAAATATGACTAGAGTATACAAGAGGCTTTCATAGGTTATATCCAAATGCAGTGTCATTTTATCCAAGGAACCTGAGGACTTTTAAATCATTGGGAGTCCTGGGGCCAACTCTCAGAGGACAGGATATATCTCCTTATTGTGAAAAACCAAACCTTTGTTGAGTGTGTGTCAGTGACTCCACACAATTCTCCTCCTCTGGGGTTCCTGTGTATCACAGAGAATGATCTGGAAATACTGAAACAAATATAAACTAAAGGCTTTGTTGGGGTTTCTATGCTTGTGTTAAAATCATATTTATCACATTTTATTAAATGGAAGGGAAATCTTCAGCTCCCAGGAACAATACACTCAATCATGTTGGCTTCTGTTTTATCCCATTATGAATAGCATTTAATTGCACATCAATAGCTTCCCATGCTTTGAACTAAATCAGGATGAAGGGATATGTTTCCGTAACTTCTATGTGGATAGTCAAGTAGAAAGGGGGGGAAGTATGATGCCTTTGGCTTATGGAAGAGTTATGACTTGATTGGATACTTGTTATGCAAATAACCCTAACCTCTGAGAAAGGAAATGTAACGATAAAATATACTACCAAATGGCATGGACACTCATTACTTGGTTTCTTTTAAAAGAAAAAAAACATACTTTAGGATTTTGAATAAGTGTGACGCTCAGAGGTTCAAATACTTAAATGTGTTTGGATTCCAGTTTGTGGATTGTTCAGAACGGATTGGGAGCTTAGTTTTTTTTAAAAGAGATGTGTCAATGGGAGGTGGGGGCCTTGAGATTCAATAGCCCACCAGGCTTCTCTCTCTCTCCCTTTTCCCTCCCTCTTCCTCTCCTTCTCCTTCTCCCTCTCCCTCTCCCTCTCCCTCTCTCTCTCTCTCTCATCTGGGGAGAAGGATGTGAGTTCTCAGGAACTACTCCAGCCATGCCTGCCTGCCTGCCAGCCTGCTACCGTGGTGTCTACCATGATGGTCCATGGACTCACCCTCTGAAAATGTAAGACGGTAAATAAATGTTTCCTGTCATAAATTGATTTGGTCACCGTGTCTCTTCACAGTAATAGAACAGTAACTAAGGCACACATATTCCTGTTTATTTTTCTAATCCTTCTGTTTTTATTTCATTAAAGTTACCTATTGTCCATTGAACAGTTTTATGAATAAGTTTCAAGTTTAAAGACAAATAGTGCCAAATAGGAAAAGCACTACTAGGAGGTTTGGCCTTCTTGGAGTGGCTGTGGCCTTGTTGGAGTAGGTGTGACACTGCTGGCATGGGCTTTAAGACCCTAACCCTAGCAACCTGAAAGCCAGTGTTCTAGCAGCCTTCAGAGGAAGATGTAGAACTCTCAGCTTCTCCTGCACCATGCCTGCCTAGATGCTGCCATGCTCCTGCCTTGATGATAATAGACTGAGAATATGAAACTATAAGCCAGCCCCAACTAAATTTCCTTGTAAGACTTGAGTTGGTCATGGTTTCTTTTCATAGCAGTAAAACCCTAAGACATACATACATATATACATATACATATACACCTAGGTTTACACACACACACACACACACACACACACACACACACACACACACACCATTTACAGGGATTTTAGATCTAGTCAAGGCCCCTGCAGTTTCATTGGTCCATCTGATACACGTGTTCATGGAACATGTCTCTCTCTGTTGCTTGTACTAGGAAGCACGAGGACAGCATCTGCAGACTCTCTTCATTTTACTTTATTCTCCACTTCACCCTTAGAAATCTCAATTTACAGAGAGGGGAAGATAAAATATAGCTCTTTTTTTCTGTGGGTAGCTTAAATCTCAAGTCACAAAGGAAAATAAATATAACAAGAAATAATAATAAATATCGAAACCGTGATGGGAAGTTCATATCCGTTCCCCTTAATGAATGTCAACTTTGGAAATTGGAATCCCCGTTGAGATTAGACTTTTGAAAAATTCTAATTCTCATGCAGTCTTTGTATTTCTCTTTCACTGAAAGGAACACCACTAGAAAAAGCCAGACGGTAGGTTGCTTTTGTCCTCAATTCGAATCAGAAGCATTTGATAATGAGCATAGAGGGGGCTCACTCCATGTTTACCAAAGAAGAAAGTAATATGAGGGTGGGATAGACATCTAGAGAGCAGTTGGTGCCTTACTGGTATTAAAAATAAATCCAGAAGTGAAGAAATAATATTTGACAAAAGAAAAACTAGGTTTTCATTAGGCAGAAATGTTTTAAAAATAGCCTTCCTTTAAGTCATGGAAAGAGGGGGGTGGAGCAGGTCAGTCTGTAGATAAATAAAGTCATTGCCATCATAAAATTAAGAATAATGTGGATTTTTAATGGACTGAATAAAATTAGAAATTTTACATTTCAAAGGGGAAAAATTTTGTTCCAGAGAGAGAGGGACAAAGGAGTGTACAAACTCATACTTCATTCTTTCAATAAATCTACCTGTAACTCATGTGTTTGTTGATATTAGGATTAAAACACAAATTGGATATCTCGACTTAAGAGTTTAATGTGTGTGAATAGCTGCCAGTGGAAAGACTTGTCCTTGGATTTCTCAAAAGGCATGAAAAAGCCACCGTGGAGTTACTGAATTTTGTTTCAAAGACTTTAGCTCCTTGTCTGCAGGGATGCAGAGCCTCAAAGGAAGGGCATGAGACCTCCTAAGAGGTAGCATCCAACAACTGAGGCCACAGAGAGAGGTAGCCTTTCTCAGAATATGGAGCTAGGAGAGCTAAAAAATGAAGGCGACATATCGATCAAATCGCTGTAATAAAACGACGGCAGCCAGTTCACAGAGCGAGGCAGCTGTCAGTGACTCGGCCAAGAAATAAGAGAATTTGAAAAGATAATAACAACACAGAGTTCACAGAAGGCACTATAGACTCATGGGGTGTGCGATTTAATCCCATGTACTTTGGGCAGAGAAAACAATCCAAACCAGAGATCCCTCCTGCTCAGCCCAACCGAACGCTGTGCCGTGCCGCGGATGTCCCACATCAAGGTCTCAACCTAGATGTTGGACGCCTTTGAGAAACCGGAACTAGGTCATTTAAGTGCAGACACCAGAAATGGCTCAAGTCTGCACCTTCATTGGAAGGAGAAAAAATAAGTCACACAGCACCGGAAGTAATCCTTGTCAGGGTCTGTATGAGGTCGGAAGTGTAAGGCGCCATGATCAATCAGTAAGCACTGCCTACATGTGTCCGTGAGCCCACACAAATGAGGAAATGATGTTTAAATTTAAACACAATTTCTAATAACTAGTAACTTTTAAGTGTCTAGTTTTAGCACAAGCTTCCAGATTATGTGGTTTCTCAGGGGTAACAACGCCGCAAAAGAAGTGAGTTTGAAACTTCGGAGGTTCCCACTATATGACAGCAAACTAAGAAAAGCATGGAGGGAAGGAGAAGGGGAAGGGGAGGGGCAAAGGGAGGGGGAGGGGGAGAGAGGGAGACAGAGACAGACACAGAAAGGGAGACAGACACAGAGACATACACACAGACACACACATGCAGAGATATACACGAAGACACACTCAGCCCAATTGAGGATTTATAGAAAGATAGCCATCAAAGGACCCGAATATTTGGTGCAAAATTAGGTGAGCTGTGTGGAGGAATGAGTGCCAACCAAATTTTGCAAGTTCTGCAGCCACCTGCATGTTTCCGCACCCCCTTTGCTGTCGGGTTATCGCATACATGGCTGTCACTCCTGCTTTCTTCCTTTGTATTTTACTTTAAATCTCCCTTCTCCCCTATTCAATGTGGCCAGCGGTTTTCCATGTGGAAGGACTTCACAATGCACTGTGTTGAGGGAGGCAGGGAAAACAATTTCAAAATAGGCTCAGTGCTAGGGCAAACAGTACAAACAATCCATACTTCACTTCCCAAGGAGGGGCTCAAAGAATACAGAGGCTCTGGCTGGAGCACAGAGCCAAGCTTACAAAGTTAGGGCCCACAGCATCACTGGGAACCAACCAGCAGCTCTCACTCAGCCCTCCATGCTAATGACTCATTCTCATCTCTTGAAACCAGAGGAAGACGAATTTGGAAGATCTTCTCCCTAAAAATGAGGCTTTTATGGAAACTCTTAGGAAACATAAGAACAATTTTTAATAGGAAAGCACACACACAGTAAAAAAAAATAAACGGCAGATTCGACAGCCTTTTCTGTGATACCATCATGTACACACACACACACACACACACACACACACACACACACACACACACACACAAACCAGAAGAATAGACCTACATAAAGGATATATTTCTAGGCACAGATATCTGTTGGGAGGAGTTTGACGTTCTAACAAACTTCAGCCAAGGACTCCATTCTGAAGATTCAGAAGGTCAAGACATTGGTTTACTCCTAGGAGCAGATCACTATCTATCTCACAGAACCTTTATGGAAAACAAAGGCAGATCACCCTAGAATGAGTTAAATAGAATCCCTTTCAAGGCTATTGAAGAAATTTGGAGCCAAACTCCACAGACAGTTAACAGCAGAGAAAGTGACCCAGGACTGCAGTTTGTATAATACCACTGAACCTGGTAAAACATTTCCTAGTCTCCTAGGAATCATAGAAGTGAGAGGGAACCAAGGCAGCCTGGGCAGCAGACTTCAGTCTCCATACAAAGTGCACTTTGCAGGCTAACACCCACATGGCTAGTCTGCAGTTCACCAATCCTGGTAATGAAGGCATTGAAAAACAGTAGACACCCTACCTGGTAGAGCCACTGTCTCTGGTTACTGGCTTCTCCAGGCTCCATGGTCATTCCACCCTTAACTCTGCACCATCCTGTTGACAAGTGTCTGGGCTTTATCTTTGACTTAGGAGTATATTTTAGTCCTTTAGATCTCTCTCTCTCTCTCTCTCTCTCTCTCTCTCTCTCTTTCTCTCTCTTCTTCTCTGTGTGTTTGTGTGTGTGTGTGTGTGTGTGTGTGTAAATGTTATAAAGATTAATAAAAAGAAAAAGTTTCTGGTTACAGTAAAAATTTAAATAAAGATTCATTTTTTAAAGCTTTATTTATTTATTCCATGTATGTGAGAACACTGTCACTGTCTTCAGACACACTACCAAAAGAGGGCATCAGATCACATTACAGATGGCTGTGAGCCACCATTTGGTGGCTGGGAATTGAACTCAGGCCCTTTGGAAGAGCAGTCATTGCTCTTAACCAATGAGCCATCTCTCCAGCCCTAAAATAAAGTTTCTTAAGAGAGCAGTATAGCGTGGGAAGCAATAAAGATGCCCCATTTATGATGAGTACTCAGTCTCTTTAAACCCCTGGGACTCGGGAAGCACCTTGGACAAGGAGGTGGGAAGAGTGTAAGACCCAGAGGGTGGGAAGAAGGGCTGATATTTGCTGCCTTCAGGACATGACATGGCTGCTGCAATTGTGAGCTCATAGCAGCTGTGGTCACCTGCATAGGTCTATAAAGGTCCACCAGCTAGACAGAATCCCTTACTGAGGAGGTTTTCAGGTCCTGATGGCTGCTGGGGTAAAAGAATCATTCTTCTCTGAGGGTTCAGTCACTGGTAGACTTCCCACATTCCTGTAGATGGTCACACACCCATAAGTACATAACCAATGCTAATTGGGCTTAGTGGTTAAAGGTTGGGAAAGAATTTATGAATTTTGAGGGATGGTTATTGGCAGGGAATTTGGGCAGTGATGAGGGTGAAATGGAAGATGTTATGGCCATGTTTCATTGTTTACATGTATGAAATTCTCAAGGATAAAGACAATTTATTATTTAATAGAAAATTTAGACTATTAGCTTTTGCTCCGTAATATAAGGCTGTATGACTTTAAAGAATTCAAATATTGAACATAAATCAAACCAATTGACTGCCTTATGTTTCAAGGAGCAAATTATACGTACTTAATATAATGCACGTTCTTCCTCTTTCAGTCTCTTTCTATCTCTTTTCTTTCTGTCTCTCTGTCTCTCTCTCTCAAACACACACACACACACACACACACACGCAGATGCACACTTACATTATTTTTATGTCAAGGTGTTAAAATTCATGACACAATCAATGTGAAGGAATAGTGGTTTTTAAGGGCAAACAGTCACAGTCATTCGGTTCAGACTGTCGTGGAAATGACCACATGGCAACAGTGTATTGATCTGTGTCACTGAGAACCTACATGAGCCCTGTTTATATTTGGGTGGATCAGGCATCCAAGAGTTCAGTCTGAACCAGCCAGCTCCCTCCTTCTTGCCCCAGTGACCTACTTCTTCTAGGGCACATCCTGAAAGATTCCTCCACCTTCCTAGACACTGCCATCAGCTTGACACAAAGTGTTCCCACAGATGAGACCCTGGGGAAATTTCACACTCAAGCCCTAACAACAAGGAGCAAGGCAACTGGGAAATGCTTTATGAAAACAGTTTAATTTCAGTTCTGTAAACAGGACAGGGAAGAACCCTTTGATATGGATTGATTTAGTCTTTAGCTTACAGAGTGCACCCCAAAAGATACATAATGTAGAAAATGCACAGTTTTCTATGTAGCAAGCATGGTGCTGAAAACAACACACTAATGAAAAAAAATGCAAAGAACTGGGATATATAGTAACAATTCCAATAGTCAGTTTGAAAGGCTCTTTTATTTTTATATGTGAGCTGTCGTTATTAGTTCCCACCTGGGTTAATTTTAAAAGGAAAGAAAATCGCAAGCTCTGACTATCCCATCGACCATGGTGTCATTCACTCGGTGTTATGTGTCTCCCATCTAGGGATTAATCATCAGGGTTTGCCCACAAAATCCATCAGCTCAATACATGAGGCTTTAGCGGAGAAAGTGAGGTTACAAGTATGTAATGCCCTTTAGTGTCTTCTCTGCCTGTCTGTTGCATGCATGCCTTGTTGTTGACTATTGTCGATGGTAGTGGTTGCTTTTTTTTTAAAATATGAAATGTTGAATGCAAGGGCAAGTGGCAGTGATCCAATAGATCTTTGCATCCTCACTTTCTCTTTCCTATCTCGCGCTAAGTCTCCCAATCCTCAGCAATCCTTCAAATACACTGAAACAACTCAAATATACCGAAAAAAGGTGAAATTAAGACACTGAAACAACTCAAATATACCGAAACAAGGTGAGGTCAAGATGCACTAGCCATCTATAATTTGTGTTTGCATGTTGACCATAATCGTTTGGTAACCCTTAAAAACCACATGATGGGACTTAGGAGGATCGGTGGCTGAAACTGCTTGCTGCCTAGGCAGAACTGAACTCAGATCCCAGTCATCATGAAACAGGCAGGGGAAACCTGTAACCCCAGGGACAGGAAAGGGGAACAGAATCATTAAGGTCTGCAGGCTTCCAGCCCGGAGGAAATTTTGAGAATTTGTGATCAGGCAATGATACCAGCTGTCTTAGTTAGGGTTACATTTCTGTGAGGAGACACCATGACCAAGGCAACTCTTAATAAAGGAAATATTTATTTAGGGCTGGCTTACTGTTTCAGAGATTCAGTCCATTATCATCCTGGTGGGAAGCATGGCTGTGTCCTGGTATACATGGTGCTGGAGAGTGTTCTATATCTAAATCCGAAGGCAGCCCAGAAAGAGACTTGCAGCCACAGGCAGCCAGGAAGAGCATCAAATATACCTCATTGGGCAGAGTTTGAATACTAGGAGCTCTCAGAGCTGGCCTACAGTGACAAACTTTCTCCAACAAGGCCACACCTCCTATTAGTGGTACTTTCCATGGGCCAAGCGTATTCAAACCACCGCAGTGCATCAAAAGAAAATTGCAGAGAGACATAGAGAAAGATACTGCATGGTATCCTCTTGTAGCATGGTGCTGCAACCCCCCCCTACACACACACACATAAACCCATGCACCTGTGCACACATGAGCAGATTTATTTATTTATTTACTTTGTTTTATTTTTTTTCCTTAAAAACTTGGTACATACACATAATGTGTTTGAGCGAATCCATCCCCATCCCCTCCCCTCAAATCCCTCCCCTTTCCTCCCTCTTAATACCACTTGCATTTTAATAGAAACGTCTGAGTCCATTTATTGCTGACTAGATATGTGGGGGTGAGTACAAACATCCAGTGGAGCATGGACAGCCGTCAGGGGCCAAATCCATGAAGAAAATGGGCCCTCTGACCTGTAGTCATCAGTTGCCATTAGTTCCTCAGTAGGGGGAGGGGAGCTTCCAGACTTTCCACCCGACTATTCTGGGATTTATCTGTGCAGATTTTGTAGATGGCATCCTAGACACTGTGAACCATATGAACACACAAATACACACACACACACACACACACACACACACACACACACACACACACACCAAAATTTAAACCCGAGAATGGTTTTTAAAAGGTTACACAATGTCCTAAATTCAGTTCCTTGGTGTGAAATATTTGAATTCCACACCAGATCATAATACTATCTATATAAAATAAAATTATTCAAATGAATATTTTAAAGTTCAGCGGATCTTTATCTCTTAAATAGCACAGGCTGAACGAAATCAGTTGGTGCCAAACTTCCCTATAGCTGCACAAGAAAAATTGTAAATCAGAATTCAAAAGCATCAAAACACAAGGCTGAGGGTATCATCAGAGATAGAGGACTTACAGGATAGGGTACAGAGGCTCAGTAGACCAGACAGGTGGATCATAATCAAAGAGCCTGGAAAACGGGCCATTCATACCTTGACAACCTTCAAAGGCTAGGGGAAACGTAAGGGATAGGTACCACCCAAAGTGAGAATAAAAAAACTTTAATACATTTACAGGACACTTAGATTCTAAATAAAGTGTGGATTGGAATCTACAGTGTGATTATTTTCTTATGATTATGTAAGATGCTAATATATGGAAATCATGTGTAGGTTATATGGGAAATTTCAACTTTCCTAGAGATTTCTAAATAAATGTGTTTTTTAATGCAAAGTTGGTAGTGATATTTATTCCACTACCATTTTTCAAGTCTCTGGCTATTCTAAAATATATGTGTTTATTTTATCTACAGTAGAAAATGTCCTTGTAATGTAATGAAACATTAGTCAGCCCAACTAAGATGCTTTCTGGAAATCAGTTAACCTCAGGTACTGAGAGCTGTGATGACTTAAGATGACGCTAAAGCACTTTCAGGATCGCGAACTTATGAGCATGGGCTTGTGGACACATTCACTCACAAAAGTGACCACACACACACACAGAAACACACACACCACACCACACTACACACACAACAATCACACACACACAGTGGACATCACTGACTAACTATACCTCAGCTAGAGCTATGGCTTTGGGATCCTGGAGGAGGTGACACTGGGTTTATATGGCCTTATACTTAGGCACAAGCATGCAGCCACACTCACAACTCTCCCTCTGGTCCCCCTCTTCCTTCACAGCGAGTTCCAACACAATTTGTTATTTCTGATTTTATCCATCCAGTCTGGTCATCCCTCTTCCAGAACATAACTTTTTTGTTCAGTGTTTGTGTTTGTATTTGTGTGTGTGTGTGTGTGTGTGTGTGTGTGTGTTTGGGTGTGGGTGTGTGTGTAAGAGAGACTCTGTGTGTGTGTGACAGAGAGAGTTAGAAAGAGAGAAATGGAGAGAGAAAGAGAGAGACAGAAATAATTAGTCACCCAGTTAACACATGAGCATGCACACACTTGTGGAAGACCAAGGTACATTCAGGAAATATCCTTAATGTCTTGTCTGTCTTGTTCACTGTGGCAGCAACTCTCACTCACAGGCAAAGCTCCTCTTGGTATGGGTCATCTTTCCAGACAGCTTGCTCTGGGCATCATGCCTCTGCCTTCCTAGGTGGAATTATAGGATGGTTTCCACATCCATGGGGCATCTATGTAAGTTTCTGAGGAGCGAGTACTTAACTGCTAGACTGTCTCCCTAGCCCCTTCCTGAACTTTCTGTCCCAAATCCCCTTTACCTTTCTTTTTGAGATTTATCGAGTATGCTTGACAAATGGAGACTGTATACATTTGAAGTATGAGGTGTAATATACTGATCATATTATTCATTGGACAAATATTTTAACATCAAGCTCATTCTCTCTCTCTCTCTCTCTCTCTCTCTTTCTCTCTCTCTATCTCTCTCTCTCAGATCCACTGTTTTAACATACACCACAGACACAAAACCTCAGTGACATCAGTTTGAAGGGTTAAAATTTCTAAAAGTTAGTCATGAACAAAGTCTGGCTATGCCTAAAAGAATTTGAGGTAGGGCTCACTGGCCCGACTATCAGCTCCCAAGGACACTGGCCATCTGGAGCCACCCCCTCCCCTTCCTTCACTTCCTGAGGATGGGTCATCCCCCTGCTGCAGTGAGATGAGTTGCCCTGCCCACATTGCTGAGATCCTAGATTACACGTATGCTTTGTTGACGTAATTCCGTGCCAAAAGTAACTGTGCACCCTTTGTATTAGCCAATTATGTGTATCCACAGGAAACCCCTGGTTTTCCCTATATAAGCTCCTGCCTAGAGAGGCTCAGGGCTTGACTCAATCTCCTGTGTGAGATACGTGTCAGCCCAAGATCTCGTAAATAAAACTGCCTCTTGTTGATTACATCAAGACCAGCTTCTCGTGTTTCCTGAGGGTACCCCAACCCGTGACTGGAGCGAGAGTCTCCCCAAGTCTGGGGGTCTTTCAAGTTTACTGTTCCCAGGCTCTGATGTGTTGTTCATCCTGTAACCGAGTGATGTTATGCATTCTGTCCAATCTATTTCTCACAAGGAAAAATGAGGACGCCAGTCACCCGGTTAAAACCCTCAAATGGCTCCATGTCACTGAGGTTAAGTTGCAAAGCTCCTCTGTTGAAGTCCCTCTGTTGATAGACAAATTCCTTTCCCGAAAGACCAAAAGCTATGACACACCATACCGAGGCTGGGAAATCATAAGTTTAGTTTCTTGTGTTTGTAAACTGAACAGAAAATGGGGATTACAAGACAAGGAGAATGTAAAATTTCGTGTTGCTATAATACTAAGACACATAGGTAATAGAGCGGTTGAACTCAGGTTTTGACAGGGGTGTGTTTGGGGGATTCATGTGTGTGTATGAGTTGAGTGCCTTTTCACAAGTGTGAGGGCACATACAAGTGTACATACGTGCAGAGATGAGTAGAATGTGCATTCTCTTCCTCACTATTCTCCGCCTTTCAATGAACCACAGCCCACTATTTTGACTTGTGTGGCTGGCCAGGATGCTCTTGGCAATCGAAAGAGTAAGGACAAAACAGCTCCCTTTGGCAACCATCTCTGCTAAGCGAGTTCCCCATCAGAGCCAGAGGTTTTTCACTGCTGCTTCAGGTCCTGATCATGGCTGTAATGCCTGTCTGTGGTGCTGACCTTTTCCTCATAAAGTTCTTTCTAAAGAGTAAATTACCTCCACCCTACAATGTTGAAGACAGGATTAGCCATGCCTAGAGTTTTACAAATGTGCAGAGAGAATATGAACTGTTCAGGCTTGCAAAGCAAAGGCTCTTCCCCACTGAGTTATCTTCCCAATCCCCATCAGGATATGGTCTATTGCATCCTTCATGCCATGCTTTCTGCTGTGTGTGTTTCTCAGTGTCCCAAGGGATATTCTCTCACAAAAACGGTTCCACCTCCACATGGCTCTGTGCTTGCACCCAGAACAGAGTATCTCTTTTATCAGGAGAACTAATTCAGAGGTGGACATGTTCTGATTGCAGCCTGTGAGTTATAGAGAAGACTAACTGCATCTTCAAGACTTGGGCTTTCTTACCCTGTGAACTGAAAGCTGGTGTCCCTCCCTGGAGGATGGAGAAATGGAGAGAAGTATGAGGGAAAGAGAAGGAGGCAAAGGTGTAGGGGAGAGGTTGAAGTCACACTAAAATTTCCAAGTTAGCGTCAAACCTGAAGAGTAGATAGGGTGAAATTGACAGTGTTACTGCTGTCACCACACACACACACACACACACACACACACACACACACACACACACACATCTGCTGTGCCTCTGGTGTCATTACCCCACTAAATAAAATGCTCTATTAAGCTTATCTGTCCATCTGAAGAGTAGCCTGTATTTAAATAACCACCATTTAAAATCCTGCTAGACTGAAAGAAAGCCATTTGAGCATTTTACTTAGCTGATGAATTACACAGACCAGTGGTCCTTGATAAATAGGCCTGTTCTAAAGAGATGCATGAGAAAAAGTAAACACGTCTAAAACAATTGATGGGGGATTAGGTTTCAAGTCTCCCACCTAGCTCAGTAGACTCTGTCCCCAGCAGAGAGCAGAGCCCAACTAGGACCAGCTCCAAGACTGGTCTTCCAGAGTGTGTAAGGTACAGAAGGGCCCCTTCCAGGACTCTGTCAGACCTCACTTTTCCCAGAACAAATGCAGTTGCTGCCATGCTGAGACACTGAAGCCAAAAGAGTGAGGACAAAACAGCTCCCTTTGGCAACCATCTTGCTAAGGGAGTTCCCCATCAGAGACAGAGGTTTTTCACTGCTGCTTCAGGTCCCGATCATGGCTGTAATGGCTGTCTGTGGTGCTGACCTTTTACTCATGAAGTTCTTTCTAAAGAGTAATTTGTCTCCTGATCCTTCCCATGGAACCCACCATGCCATTTTCATAACCGATGTCAGAATATCTTTTTAAAGAGAACACAACTCAATCCAATTCTACCCTCTGGCATCCAAATCGCTTATCATTTTCATAGCAAAGTACTTTAGAGTGCTGACTCACTCCTGAATCAAAAATCTCATCTAAATCAGTTCCTGGTGAGACTCGGGTATGATTCACCTTGGGGCATATCTCTGCACCGTTTATGAGTCTACAGAATCAAGAAAACAAGATGCATGCTGCAGCTAGGATAAACTGGTTAACTATAATCTCCGATCAACTCAGCATCATTTGAAGAGAGAGAAAGACAGACAGACAGAGATACAGACAGACACACAGGTGAGGGAAGGCTTAGCAAATGTCTTATTGTGTTATTCTTTTGGTCTGTGGACAGGCCTATGAGGAATTGCATTGATTGTTGACTGACTTAGGAGGGCCAAGCCCACTGTGGGCTGCACCATTCCCTAGGCAGGCCATTCTGAGATGTATAAGAAAGCTAGTTGAGCTTGAGCAAGCCAACAAGCAGAGTCCCTTGGTGGCATCAGCCTCAAGACCTTGTTGTAGTTCCTACTCTGACTCCCCTCCATGACCTGAAAGTTGAAGTCAAAATATTTTTCTCCCCTACACTACTTTCCATCCAAGCATTTTATCACAGCCACAGAAAGGAAAGTAGAACAGACTCCATGAGGCAGCAGGGTGGAATGATGCTTCACAGATTCTCAGGAGCCTGTGCTTGCAGCTTCTGACTCTTCTATCACTGTAAGCCACAGTGAACTGGGCAGGCTCAAGGGAAGGAAGGACAGTCTGCATTTCCTAGGAGATGACACAGTGACTTCTGTCCTCATTCCATGTACAAGAAAGATTGCTAATGACCCAGTGGTTATAATGTTTAGCAGTGGAAACAGAAAGAGAGGACGAACTTAATGCTTCCTACAGGGCCAACAAGAGGACCAGAGGCAGAAGTTAAGCTGGACTCTGTAGTACATTTCCTGTGTGGTCTCCCTTCCCCCACCTAGTAACCAAACAGAAGGTTCTCAGTCAAGAAAGAAAGAAGCAAGCCACAAGACGAAAGAAACACAAGTATCTCAATAATGCCCCTGCCTCAGCACCACAGCCCAGTGTTTTGTGAGTCTGTGGACATGTCTACGAGGAACTGCTTTGATTTTTCACAGACTTAGGAGGTTCAAGCCCATTGTGGGCAGTACCATTCCCTAGGCAGGTGGGTTCTGAGCTGTATAAAAAGACCCAGTCTTGGAGCTTGTCTGCTGCTCATGTGGTGTTTTGTTTCGTTTTTTTGTTTTCTAACTGACAGAGAGGGCTACGGTATTGCCTACAGCGAAGCATTGAGCCTGCTGCACAAAACTCAGCATCTTATTGTAAAAGAACTCAAGGAAAATTCCAGATCTCATTAAACATATAGTGGCCACCTTCCACCTTCTCTAATTTCTAGTCATTAACAAATTTTTAAGCTCCTATTATCCCAACTTAACCACAACACACTCTGATTTTCAAAAGACTGCTGGCACTCAAGCAGTGAAAGCCACCAGACAGAGGAAAGAGGTAACAAATCTTAACATCCACCTCAGTTCCCAACTCAAATGCTTACAAAAGCCTTGTCAACCTTCAGTCAAAACAGGCATCAAGTTTCTCTCGTTACCTACCATTTAATTGTCAAAACATTTGCACGTCTAAGTTATTTCTGTTAAAGGGGTGGGGGGAACTTCTTTCTACTTTATGAGCCATTTACTTTAGTGTTGTAAAGCAGAGAAGAGGACAATCCAGTCGACATTTACTCTAATAGGTGACTGATGTATGCATGAGGCCGTCCCTATTTCTCCAGTAAATATAAACCTAGATGCCTTTTCCTTTAAGGATATAGGAAATGAGCCTTCTACCCCATCCTTCCTTTCTAATTCAGCAGTTCTCATGATCACGCTGGCATCCACCTCCTACCAGATCAGAAAGACTGGCCACGATCCCTTCTGCCATTAAGGATGAGACCCCACTGTGGGCTGGAGAGTTGGCTCAGTAGCTAAAAGCACTGGCTGCTCTTGCAGGGGACTCAGGTTTGATGTCTTGTACTGACATGGCAGCCCCCACACATCTGTAACTCCGCTTTCAGGGAAGACCATCTGCTGGCTTCCCTGAGCTCCAGGCATGCCCAATGTAAATATACATGCATGCAAATAAAACACCCCTACACAAAATATGTGTATGTATATATATATGTATATATATATATATGTAACACTTAGAAGACAAAGAGGAAAAGATAAAGAAGAAAGAGAAGAGAAGGAGGCAGCCCTATGAAAGCCATAAAGACACTGCATTCATTTTTTTTTATTTACTTTATTTATGAGTACACTATAGCCATCTTCAGACACATCAGAAGAGGGCATCAGATCCCATTACAGATGGTTGTGAGCCATGATGTGGTTTCTGGGATTTGAACTCAGGATGTCTAGGAAGAGTAATCAGTGCTCTTAAAATCTGAGCTATCTATCCAGTTCCTTGATTATTTTAACTTTGTACTCCATATGTCCGGGCTCTTACTTTGAAGGAAATGCTGGAGTGTGTTTGCACACTGTATATTATTAATCCGGTGCTGATGTATAGAGATAGGTGGATCCTGATTCTTGAGAGGCCAGCCTATCTAGCCTAACTGGTGAGATCCAGGACAAGGGGAGACCTTGATTCAGATGATGTGGGTGGTGTCCCTGAGACTGATACCAGTCTTTCAGCCTCCACAAACATGTGCACACAACCGTGAGTACACATGATGCATACATTACAAAAATGAAAAATGAAAGGTGGAAATTCAATAAAGAAAGCTCCTTTCCAGCTGGTGGTGTATAGAGAGGATTGCTTCTACGAGTATATTTATCTCTGAAGAGGAAGTCAATAAATGACTCCGACAAGAGCCTTTGAAATATCAGCTGCCTAGCTAGGGCCAGACCTCCTCTCTGGCTGCAATTACCTTCTTAACATGGCTCCACATTGTCTCATGGGACCCAGGTTTCCCCTTCCCCATAGCTCTGCCCTACTTTGAGCCTACGAACCCACAGAGCTAGCCAAGAAAGGAGGGGAGAAAGAACACGAAGGCCTGGAGAGGAGGCTGCCCGTAATCCAGTCATATACACAGACCATTCCATTGGCACTAAGTCCACGGATGCCAGGCAATATCAGTGAGCTGGATGCCCAGGAGGCAAAGGCACGGTTTAATAATCACATAGGTGGCAGTTTTTACCACAGTAAGTATATCCAGCTGTGAAGTCTGTGAAGTGTGAACTCCTGAGTGTGTGTGTATCCTTGTGTAGAAGGACTGTGTGTCTATGTGTGTGCGCACGCCTGCATTTTTATTTAAGCTGGGTTTCTTTCTATTAATTTCATATATTTTTAGTCCTGGGACTATTTATCACTTAATAAATCTTCCTATATTTCTTCCACTGTGCCTGTTATCTCTGAAAACCCCTGCTGGTCACCCGAGGTTGTGCTTTACCTTGTCAATTATTTCAGGGGACTTGTGGGTGAGACACTTTCCGTGAAGCCCAGGAGACAAGAAGAGAACAGAAGCCCTACCTAGGCAACATTGGGTACAACATTGTCTGAAATGATTCTGTGTGGGCGAGAACGCGGATAAGAGAATGTGATGTGAGAACTGAGCTCAAGCTGGACACACAAATGGGGACATTGAACCCCAAACAACCTCCCCACCAAGCGGTGCCTGCGGGTTTAGGCTTAAAAGTACCCTTCCATGGAGAGCCCAAAGGAATCTTTACTGAGTCTGTTGGGACATTGGGGAGAATAGAAAGCCTTTGCCTCCGCTCTCAGTAGAAGAGATGGCAATAAAATGGGTTACGGATGTGGGGTTATTGGCAGAAGCAGATTTAAAGAAAAGAACTTGACTCATCGGCTTTGACTTGAAATCTTTATTATGGCAAATGGTGGTTATTAGATGAAGATGCCTCACACATCCTTCGTTCATTCACCATGGCACTTTCAGCCCATTTCAGCTGGTTATGTGTTCATGGATTAAAAGCCTTTTAATAATATCTATTAATTTTTTTTTGCTCTCTCCCAGGGCAATGTAGTAGCAAAACGCGCTGTATGTCCATTATCTGAAGCCTGGACCAGAAAGATAAAGGCCGAAGGTTTACAAGGCAGGTTGAAATGATCAATTATACCCCCACAACTGACAGCATAGCTCTCTTACGTGATCAGGAGGAGTGCTGGAGTTAACCTGGAATTCAGTAGCAGCAGATACCCTCTGTGACCGATTTGGCTTCTCCGGGTGCAGGTCTTTCTCTTGTGGCAAAAGGGAGGGAGCGTTCTACCAGCAACTCTGAGGAGCAGCAAGAGGACACTTCATGGAAACCAGGGCAGGAGAGAAGAGAGGATATGTGTCCTTCTCTGGCTCATAGACAAGAGGTGAGAGACCTGAGTACCTGCTTCTAACTGAGTACAGAGCCACTCCCACTTTGTGTGTATGAACTCTGCTGGGGTCTATAGTCTATGATCGTATTCACTTTCAGTCCATCATTTCCTACCAGAAGGAGATGACAATCAGCTCCATCTAAAGTGACACTGAGAAGCAGGCCAGTTAGAGTGTGGAGTACAAGACTAAGTAGCATCAACACAGACATACACTTACATGCATACAGACATGCATGACACATATATCCGCATGCATATGCACACCAAGAACATGTGCACACATGCATGCATGCACACATAAGCATACATACATGGAATGCACTGATAATTTTATAAATATATATATACATATTAGCGTGTGTGCACTTAGTTTCACACATGTGATATCTTTTAACTATATATAATATACTGTACATATATATACACACAATACATACAAACACATATATATAAACAATACACATACATATACATATATATATGATATATATATGTATGATATATATATATATATATATATATTTATTTATTTATTTATAAAATCCTAGTTTTGTGGAATCTGATTATTGTATTCACCCTAGAAAGAGTCAGCCATTTGGTGCCCATTCTGACAGATTTTCTTTTAAAATGCATGACTGCAAAGAAGCAGGTCACTAAGTCAGTAAATAGTCTGCCTCACATAATAGTCTGCCTCTCTAGAGTTGTCATAAAGCACTCTAGCCAAAAACAACTTGAAGAAGGAAAACATTTCTTTGGCTTGCACCTTGGCTTATCAGCTTTTGTGGGCAGTAGGACAGGAACTCGAGTAGAGAATTACAAAGGAATACTACTCACAGCTTTACTCACTTGCCCTTGCTAAGTTGGCGTTCTCATGAAGCAAGACACCCTGGCCTAGAAATGATGACACCCACAGTGGGCTTGGGCCATCTTCATCAACTGTCAGTTGAGACAGTCTCTCACACTTTAGGACACAAGCCAATCTGATGGTTGCAGCTCTTAAGTTGAGGTTCTCTCTTCCCAGGTGACACTATGCCAAGTCTCTTCTAATTTATGTCAAGATGTCAGTGAAAATCAACCAGGATACCACATAAGCATGAAGACCTGGGTTTGATTCACGGAACCCACATCAAAATGTGAGTGGAGAAAGCTTCTAATGCCAGTTGGGTAAACAAGGACAGGATCTGCAGGATCTGCTGACCACCACAGCTGGCATGATTGGTAAGCTCAGGCTCGCAGGTGTAAGACCAAGGAAGCACAAAAACGATTGAGAGGAGCACCTCCAGGCAAAGAAGGAGGAGATCATCAAGACTCTGTCCAAGGAGGAAAAGACCAAGAAATAAAGCTTTCTTCATGTCTGTGCATAGTGACCTCACTGTGGCCTCACATGATCAGTCATTAAAATAAAACAATCCTTAAATTAAAAAAGAGTTACCTTGCCTATGGTGTCTTTTCACAGCTATGGAAATCTAACTAAGACAATGTGTATTCATGCTGCCATTTCTGTTTCTCTGGAAACCCTAATATAATAGTGCTCTAGAGAGAGGAACAAGTACCCACCAGACAACATAATTTCCAGTTTAATTTTCTGGTGAATATGAAGTTGTTGTGATATTAAAAAAAACTTGGTTTTTTGTTTGTTTGTTTTGGGGTTGTGTTGTTGCTGCTGCTTTTGTTGTCGTTGTTGTTGTATTTGTTTTTAAGGAAGAAACACATTAAGCCTCTTCATCCCTTACTGGCTGGCAAACACCCGAGCCCACATCAGCTAAAGCGATTAAGGCATTAGGAATGTGTTTACACAAAAACATAAAGTTATCCTGTCAAGTTCAGATGAGAGACAACATCGGCCATGTGGGCAAGCCTAGAGCCTCTACCATTTAACACAAACAAATCAGGACACACTGTCAGAAGCCTGTCAGGCCAACAGAGAGGAGGGCCTGCGTGTTGTGTTGTTATTTTATTTTATGAATTTTTGGAGCCACCCTGCACATTAATCCTGTTTATAATATTAACTCTGGCAATTTTTTCTTGCCTCATCAAATATTTCCTTAATGAATGGTCAGCTCACACCCCCCATCTCCATTGTAATGACTTTCAAATTAAGTTCATCTGGACCACAGAGGTTTTTAGAACTTTATGATGACAGAAAACATGGGGAAAAGAACCTCTTGCATTGTATTTGAAGAAAGACATAGTCATTTACCTGAAGCTTTCCCCCATGCTGACTGTTCCAAAGCTCAGGGCTGAGACCTCTGCCTCATGGGCACCATCAGAGCCCTGAGATGAGCACTTCCAAACCAGGAGGTATTATACTGATGTGACCATACTGTGCTCCATCAACTACAGCCACCGGGTTCCAAACTCCTGGTGTCCCTCCTCCCCTTAAAAGATAGCTGTTGGGATCCATGCTCAGCATCACCCATGCCCATAATCCAAAGCTCATACCTTGTAAAAATCAGATGTGTTCATATTATTGAATGTGTGAATGTTCTGGCTACACAGAACTGTGTGCACCATGTGCCTGCCTGATGTCTGAAGATGCCAAAGTAGGGCATAAATCTCCTGAAACTGGCTAACAGTTCAACTGTGAGCCATTATATGGATGCTAGGAATAGAACCTGAGTCCTCTGCAAGAGTAACAAGTGTTCTTCATGGCTGAGCAGTCTCTCTAAACCCCAGTATATGTGCCCTGTCCCTGGAGATGCTTTGCTACTCTACAAAACCACATTGGAGACTTGGTCCCCGTCCTCGAGATTTGACTTCACCCTATCAATGAATAAGATGCCATGGCTGGTGGTATTGTAGACACCAGGAGACTCTGAGCAAAAATGCCTTGTATAGGGGACTCCTGTGAGAACCAAGACTGGAGGAACACACTGGACTGGATAGAGATTGGGTTGGGCCATTGCCAAAGATAAAAGAGTGATGGTGCCAAGGGCATATGAGCAATCCAATGAACTATCCAATCTGGAATCTTAATTAGGTTTCCAGTGTTGAGAAGAGACACCATGACCAAGGACAACATGTAAAGGGTTTAAGAACTCTTACTAAAGTAGGTCTTGAAAGATCTAAGCCTGCAGGATAGAACACCTCCTCCAATAAATGTTGATTGCTAAGGGACAGAAGGGTTTTTATGGCCTCTCCCTTCTTTAATGTAGTGTTGAGGGGCCCAGTTTTGTGCCGATGACCATAGCCGCCATCAGTTTAAGAGTTCAATGACTAGGTCCAATCTAAAAGATATCCTTTTGTTGTCCACTTCCCCATCTTCTGGTTCTTATATTCCTTCTACCCACTATTTCATGATGTTCTCTGAGCTGTGGAGGAGAAGACTTAACTGTCTTATTTCCACCTGAACAGTTCAACACCACTGATTCCCAGCACTTTGTCCAGTTGTAAATCTCTGCCCATGGAAGTCAGAGGCTTCTCTGATGAGAGATGAGTGAAATGCTGATCTATAGATACAAATATGGACATTTGGAAGGAAGTTTGACAATGTAGGCTCTTTTGTAGGGTCTATATCACCCTCACAATAGGTTCTTGAGAAGGTTACAGAACCTGGTAGGTATTCCCTCATGTGGAATATGCCTTGTATCCAATTGGAAAGCCACTGGATACTCCCATGACTGTGATGCCACTAACACATTAGGGGCCCATCTTGCCTGATATTTTAGATTGAATTGTTCACCTCTGAGTAAGGTTGTATTTGATTTTCTCCCGTGGAAACCTACATAGCACTTTCTTTAACCAGGAATGCTAGCCATTATAGAGGATGCTTCCACCTCAACTTCAGATTGACCCTTCTGTGACCCATTACCAAAAGGATTCAGTATCCTCAGAAATAGGGTCTTATCATCAAGTTCTGGAAAGCTACGAAGAACAATGGCAACAACCTGTAAAGTAGTAAGGGCTTTTGGGATCTCGCTGGTCAGCAACTTTCAGGAAGACATCCCACATCTGGCACTGTGATTTTTGCTTAATTTTGGTTTTTTGTTGCTCTGTTAAATACACTCACCATTGCCAGCTTGGGAAGGGAAAACTTTATTACATCTTTTCTGTTCAAGCCCATCATCAAGGAAAACCAAGACAGGATTGTGAAACAGAAACTCCAGGGACTCCTCACTTGATTGCTTCCAAGCTAACATTCAACTACCTTTACAGAGTCCAGACCCACCCGCATAGGCTGATGCTGCTCACAGTAGAGCAGGCTCTGCAACATCAATTAACAGTCAAGAAAATGCTACCTACACATAGTCAAGGCCAATCTGATGGAGGAATCTACTCAACCGAGGTTCTTTCCTCCAAAACAAGCCATCACAAGAAATCAATGAAAATAAAAAATGAAAAGAAATCAATAGCTTCAGGGGGAGCATGGCTAATTCATGGAGGGTTCATCCATGTGAACTCAATAGTTGGTCTTGTAGATATATTCTGTAACACAATGTTTTATAACCCCTCTCACCAAACCCTGTTCTAACCTAACCACCTAAGGGGAGATGGAGTGGAAAGTAAGTTTAAAAAAAAATAATTGGAGCAGAAAGAAATGTTTCTTGGAAATAAAGCAAAAAAGGAAGCATTTCTTCATCCTAGATGCTTTCCTCGCATCATCAGTGTAAAGATAATGAAAACCGTTCCATTCCAGGTACAATAATTACCAATGTTACAAATCATATACATACTACAGCTTATCATTCATAAAACACATTGGCACTAATCATTTTGATGTGTTTTTCTAACTCACTCCTAGTGTAGAATTGATGAACTGGAATTGTTCGTCTGCTCATTTATACATGAGGGAAGTGAGGTTTAATGGTCGGGCCAATTTCCCAATACTCTAAGCTAATAAATAGCAGAGTAAGAAAGCCAAACATTCTCTGGCTTCATGGCCTGGCCTCATGAGAAATGTAAGTCAGGGTACCTTGGCAGGGAATCCCAAGGATCTGTATATGAGAGCTAAAAGTTGTCTTGGATGCAAGACTGGGAGTAAGACACAAGTCAGTCGAGCTACATCTCAGGATTCCTAAAACAGAACACCAGAATATGTTAGAGAGCGAGGAGACTAAACTAAACATCTTGGAGTCCTCAGCAGATTGTACAAATCCAAGGCTGAGGGTTCATAAGTATGTTGGTCTTTGTGGGGGTGGAAAGGATCACTTATTTAGATCCCCACCTCTTACTAATTGCTACTACAGTGGAGGAAATGCCTTAAGTCCAAGGTTTTTTTGTTTTGTTCCTGTGTGTGTGTGTGTGTGTGTGTGTGTGTGTGTGTGTGTGTACATACATGCATGTGCAGTGTATAATGTAGGGCGTAATGCATTTTCTCTTCTACCTTATTCATAGAAGCAGCATTTTTCAGTCAAACCCAGAGTTCACCAATATGACTAGTCTTGACAGCTATCTTGCTCTGGTAATCTGCCCTATCTCTACCTCCCTGGACTGGAATTCTGTGTGGGCCACAAAGCCTACCCATCATTTACTTGAGACCTGTAAGCCATCTCCTCAACTGCTAAGGTTCAAGTCCCGGTGTTGGACCCATCTCCTTTACTTTTGTTTTCTTATTCTTTTTTTTTTCCTCTTGCTCATAATATCAGAACCAGTTTAATGTATGACTGGCTCACTCAAACAATCACTCAAATCGCTCCACACAAATGTGTTCTAATAAGGAGGAGGACCCTCTGGCTCTCTGTTTTGTATAGTCTTACCTTAACAGATGAGTTAATGGATGGGATTATCTGAGTGGGTGATTGTGGATGCTGTTCGTAATGTTGAGGGAGGCTGGCAAATGAGGGGCAACAGTTGAGTCACTTATAGTAACAGATACAAAGCTGAGTGTGGTAGGGAATACCTATATTCTCAATACTCATGAAGATGACAAGTTCAAATGCAGCCTGGGCTACATAGTAAGTCCAAAGACAGCCTGGGCTACATCGTAAATCCAAGACCAACCTGTGGTACAGAGTAAGTCCATGGCCAGCCTGGTGTACATAGTAAGTCCAAGGACAACCTGGGCTACATAGAAAGTCCAAGGTCAGCTTGGCCTACTTACATGACTCTTCTCCAAACAACAATAGGTTGTATTTTTTTTTCTTTTTTCATTTCTGTCTCTCCTATTTACTCTAAACTGATACTAGTGCTGTAGTTTGGGGTGTCTAAGGGAGAAATTTCGTCATGTCTGATGGTCCAGGATTTTACAAGCAGCACGGCAAAACAAACAGTTCAGCAAACAAGTCTGTTTCGATTTTTGCAGAAAAATATGACACAGCTGAAGTGCTGTCTGTAGAAACAAATCAGGTCTACCATATCATGGCTCTTCAGGAGCAGACGAGTGGCTCAGACAACTCTATCAGTTGATAACCCACACAATCATGGGTGACACTCAAAATAATTAAATCCTGTTGCATTCATCCCAAATAACAGGCAACTCCACCCAAGAAGCCCCCTTCATCTTAGCTGCCCCCGACCCCTGGGGCAATTGTTATCATCTCATTGCTCTTTGGAAAAGGACCTGAGCATCATAACCTTCGAGACTCCTAATGTAGTGTGAAACAGCCAGGATCCCTGCCCAACTCCCCGGCCTCAAAGAAGAAGATACAAGAAACCCAGAGGAAAATAGCTAAACTTGCAACAACCTTGCCTGCCGCTTACAAAGTTGTGATTTACTTGAACAGAAGAAACCACATCTCCCAGCTCCACCCATTTACTTTAGCAATAGCTCAAAATTTCAAACCACAAGTAAAGGGGCCCAGAGTGATGCTACCGAAAACTGAGTTGAGCAAACAAAAATGTGTAAGGAAGATGGACAGGAAACACAATGGAGCCCACAGCAAGCTAGGCTCAGTTCTACCCCTCAGGCTGTTGTCCCCTCCCTTCTCCACAGTGTGGATCTGCCTTTGCAGGCAGAATTCCACAAGTTCTGCCCCTCTAAGCAGCTCTGAAAAGCTCCCAGGCTAGTTAAGAAGGACTTCCTACACCATCAGCCGTGTCTCTTCTATGCTGACATGAGTGAGACATGAAGCTTGTGGATGTGGGTGGAAGAGAGGCTCACCTGGCAAAGTACAGTACTCACAGCCCTGCACATAAAGATCCATCCTAAGTTCTCAGATGGTGATAAACAGAAGGGAAGGATGGAGACCCACACTGAGCAGTCATGGGGCTGAGCAGATATACCTTGTGTCTAGCACTAAGAGAGGAATAGTCTCACACATTCACTGTAACTGTCCCAGGAGAAGCTACAGCAGTGGCTCCAGCAGCGGACATCCCACTAAGAGTTGACTGCTCATCTTATCAAGAATAGCACTTGCTTAAGAACAGTGTCCTGACTACAAATATGCCCTGGGATATACAACAACTCAAACCAGAGAACTGAGAACTATGACAGGATCTACAGGGGTTATCTCAGGGCAAGCATCTCCTCTTCTGTGTGCCCATTTCATCCCCACTGAGCTTGAGCCAAGTTGGAGCAACAAGGGATTCAGAGTGAGTGCCAAAAAGTAGCTACAACACATGCACATACATGGGGGATATCACAACAGATGCTCATTCTCTCAGTATTCTGGAAGGTGAGTATCAAGAGACTAAGAGTTAGTAGGGTGAACGCACACATACACACACACTCTCTCTCTCTCTCTCACACACACACACACACACACACACACAGAGAGAGAGAGAGAGAGAGAGAGAGAGAGAGAGAGAGAGAGAGATCTCCCCTTGTTTCTGCAGTATGCCACCACCCTTTGCTTGTGGACAAATCGTACATCCCTGCCTCTTTTGTCACATAGTGACCTCCTCTGCTTCCAATCTTCTCATGGTCTCAAAAGTCAACGTAAATCTAGCAGGGGCCAACTCCAGTCCAGATGGGATCAGCTTCACTCGGCTACAATGGGTAAGGCCCTGCCTTCCAATCAATGACATACACAGACATTTTCATGTAAAGATGTCAACTCATCATTCTGGAAGGAGACAACAGGATCTTCACCAACTCTTCACCTAGCGCAAAGCCAGAATGATACCCTTGTCTCTCAAGACTGCTTCTAGTTAGTTAAACTGCTATTAATTGCGCTAATCAGTTCCCTTACTATTGTAACAAAGTATCTGACAGAAGAAAAAAGAGGCTGCCACTGTACAACGAGCTCCCACGATATAGAGAAGCAGGCTGGAGTCTTGGACAGGCAGGCCATGAATCTCGCAGTCTGCCTCTGTGGCTCAATGGCTGCCAGCTTGTCCCCGTGTCAGAGATGTTCAACAATCTCTTCGCAAAATGTTGCCCACAACTGAGGTCTAACTGTTTTAACATGTGTGCCCTTTAAATGAGAATTTATAGGAAGAAGCTGTCTGCAAAACTGACTGGCTGGTTAGAACTGCAGTGGTGAGGAGATGTTGGAATGTTGCTGATGCAGAGAGTAGTTACCTGATAGTTTTAGCCCCCAGAATTTTTTCCCTACCTCTTTGTCAAAACTAATCTATGTCATAGATTTAAAAAAAACATTTTGGGATCTATTAACTTAATAAACCCCTAGAAACCACCAATCCAAAAGCTAAGAATGTCATCAGATAGCATCGTATGGACATAGAAAAGATCCGGCCAATTTGCTTTAACTGCCTTGCTTGTGTGCCCACCAACATATTTTGCATTTGCCTTGCATTATAACTTTCTTTTTTCTGTAAAACTATGAAATCTCGTGAAACTGCATCCACACTGGTATAAGGGGTGACCTAAATTTGTGATCCTGGACCATGATCACTCTACATGGCTCTGGAATAAATCATCCTTAGTCCCTTAAGGTGAGAGCTGTGTTTCTGTGTTTACAGTCTCTGAGGAGTATTTAACATTCAAACTATCCAAGAAAGGGAGGGGTGCACCAGAGGGAAGTAGGGACCAACCTCTTCTGCCTGGAATGTTGAGTATCTTTGTCTCCTCTGTGAAGTAATATGACTACAAGGTCAAATGTCTTTGCCTCTCTTTTGTCTAATAATAAGATGTTATGAAGCAATGATCTTCACAATGGATAAGAAGTGGGGAAGGATGGAGGACAGGAAGGGAGGGCAAAGAAAGGAAGTAGCAGGGATTGGGGGGGTGGGCAAAAATCTCAGGGAAGGAAAATCCAGACATCAAACATCAGACAAAGTTGCAGTTGTCCCAAATTCACACTCTCCCTCAACTCAGAAGCACAGCATCTTTTCTGCTAAGACCTGCTGTATGCTCCCTCCCTAAAGTAAAGACAAAGAGTCTGAAGGGCAAACCTTGGAGGCCAGACTCCAGTGAGAGTGTAATGAGCCAGAGTAGTCATCAGCCCCTAATGGGAATGCCAATAGCAGTACTGACACTCTGTCAAACAAGTCTGCAAAAGGACTGGAGTACTCTCATGGAAATCCAGAGAAGCCAGGAGCCCTGTGCTGTCTGAGTCACACCAACACCCAGAGTCCTCGAGCAAATTCAGAAGCCCCTGAGCACACCAGGACAATCCTCACCAAACACAAGATCCCTCTAGGTTTGGCACTGGGTTGAGGACAGGTGTCAAGGGTACTGAAGGCTCTTCTGAAGTGATAAGCATCTGCCTCCCACTGGGACTAGTTAGACATTTAAAATGGAAATATTGGGGCATTTCCCACCCACTAAGTGGCTAATGGTCTTGCTAATCACCAGGTGTCCCTGAAGGGCCAATGTGAGCAGCTCAGACCTGACCCAGGGCTTCCAAAAATCCATACTTCTCTAGACATTTCCTGTAACACAGACTTTGCAACAGGGGAATTGGAAGGGAGGGAATGAATGACTGGATTTGAACAAATAGGCCTTACATGCATCTATATAAATTCTCAGGCAATAATTATAGAGATTAAAAAGAAAACACCTGGAGTTGGTGATTTGGCTCAGTGGTAGAGCCCTTGCCTAGCAAGTACAAGGTCCTGGGTTCCATCCACATCTCTGAAAAAAAAAGAAAGAAAAGAAAAAGAAAACACTTCATTCAAGTCCCACTGCCTCCTTTGGTCAGCATTTTGCTCCTGGCTCATGAGATGCTCAGCAGGTCAAGGCCTTTGCTGCCAGGACTGAGGACCTGAGGTCCACATACGTGCAGTGGCAAGCTCACACACACACACTATATAACTAATTAACTAATTAATGAACTAACTAATTAATTAAAGTAAATTACCGTTTCTTAATAAATAAAACATTATAAAGCTGACGCTTCCATGAAAGGTTCTGCATGATTAGCTGACCCCTGACCCATTCTCTCTCAGGCTTACCAAAGAGAGGACCATATGGGATTATCACCAACCTGTGCTTAGCACCTGTCAGAATCCTGAGTGTATCTGTCTGTTTAATGAAGGGCACCCTGGGCATGGAAAACACAACACAGGTCTAAGACAGAAGGGTGCCTCAGTGCACGTATGCAAAACCATAGTTCAGATGAATTCACGAGAAACCATGAAATAACATACAGCCCGCATTGTCAAACCTGAGCTTTATCAGAATTAAAATTTGCCTGATTCTACCTAGTGTTTCCCCTGAGGTAAAGCAACCACTTCTTGTCTTGTTCTCATCCTTACTACTCTATTTCTATTTTGTTTAATACCAATTTTAAAAAATCCTAATTATTGGAGAAGCACCATTTATCAAACAGGAATAAACAGGTGTCTCTTGTTAAAAAAGATGGTTTTAATCTTTCTTGGTACTTTAAGCCTTATTTGGGGGAGTTTTGTTGTTTTGTTTTGTTTTTGTTTTCAACTTAATGCACACTGTGGCATCATGGAACAAAGACTTTGGGGAAAGGCTGCAGGTTTGGAGTTTGCCCTTGAGAAGCCCCTACATTGTTAGGCAGAGGACACTCTGGCTGTATTCTCCTTTGTTCTGAGAGGAAAGAAGGGAGCTCTCTGTGGTGATTACAAATAACTGTTTCTCTTTTATCTACTTGTCCCCAGATCCACTCTCCCTGCCTTGTATGCCAATATCATGCTCTGGAATTAAATAAATTAATACATACGTGTGTGGTTGCATAAGCATGGGAGGTCAGAGGTCAACCTTAGCTGTCTTCCTCAGTCACTGGCTCAACTCCCTACAGTGATCAAGTAGACACAGCTGGGAAGAGGAGATTGTAGCTCCTTGTTTTCTAATACTAATTGTGTTCCCTAAATTAGTTTGCAGGAGAAAGTCTGCACCTACCTTCTGGGAACCTGCTCACAGTTAATTCTGATTGGTGAATAAAGATGCTAGCCGCCGATAGATGGGAAGAGAGAGAGAGAGAGAGAGAGAGAGAGAGAGAGAGAGAGAGAGAGAGAGAGAGAGAGAGAGAGAGAGACGGGATTTAGGGTTCCCGGGCTTGGGTTCTGGAGCAAGCAGGACAGAGAGGTCCCCATGCCATAGGGGAGTGTGGAGGAGGGGAGACAGAGGTTGTCATGGAAGGGAAATACCATGCAGAAGGGCAGAGCTGCCGTATAAAAGGGCTAATAGATGACGGCCCAGAGGGCTGCAACTTGGATTCAAGAACAGTCAAGATGAAGCATAGAAATTAGTAAATACTAACTTGGACTTATTGCTGGGAGGTGGATTCTAACAGCATGTAGTGTTGGCAGCTGCCCAGCTATGGGCTGCTTTAGATAAGAGGCTGGGCTTGTTTCTTTCATTCAGGAACAGAAACCATGGAGGTGAGTAACTCCGCGTCGTGATTTATTAAACATTTTTTTTTTTACTACAGAGGACCTCAGCTGAGGATTTGCCTCCATTGCATTTGCTTGTGGACAGATCTGTGAGGCATCTTTTGGAATAATGATTGGTGTGTGCGTGAAGAGTTAAATTTCATAAAGTTAGTCTCAAACAAAGTCCAGACATGCCTGAGAGAATTTGAAATAAGGCTAACCAGCCCGACTATCAACTCCCAAGGACACTGGCCATATAGAGCCACCCCCTCCCCTTCCTTCACTCCCTGAGGATGGGTCATCCCCCTGCTGCAGTGAGATGAGTTGCCCTGCCCACATTGCTGAGATGCTAGATTACATGTATGCTTTGTTGATCTAACTCCGTGCCAAAAGTAACTGTGCACCCTTTGTATTAGCCAATTATGTGTATCCACACGAAACCCCTGGTTTTCCCTATATAAGCTCCTGCCTAGAGAGGTTTGGGGCTTGACTCAATCTCCTGTATGGGATACGTGTCAGCCCGAGATCTCGTAAATAAAACTGCCTCTTGCTGATTACATCAAGACTGGCTACTCGTGTTTCCTGGGAGTACCCCAACCTGAGACTGGAGCGAGAGTCTCCCCAAGTTTGGGGGTCTTTCATTGGGGGCTCGTCCAGGATAGGAGCATGACCCCTGGAGACTGGAATTTCTCTTGGAGGTACGTTGGTGTGAGTGTTGAAAGCAGCCGCTGTGTGTGTGTGTGTGTGTGTGTGTGTGTGTGTATGTGTGTGTGTGTATTTGTGTGTGTGTGTGTGTGTGTGTGTGTGTGTGTGTGTGTGTTGAGTATTACGTACTGTATATTGTGACATGGTCTAGGTTAAATATGAGTCCACTCGGGCGGATGGGCTTCCCACCCCGTATTTGAGTGTACTTGGGCGGGTGGGTTTCCCGCCCCGGACAGACGCCTGTGAGGAGGTACATGGTTCCTACTCCGAATAGCCCTTTTCTTTTTGTTTTCTTTTTTTAGATATTGGAAGCGGGGACGCCCCAGCTCTGGGAGATGTTCCAAGAGCCAAATATTATCGGGAGGACCCGGCGAATGACATTCAAAAAGATCTGACTGTGACTTAACTTCGGAGGTTGTGTTTGGCTGCCTCTTTAAGTATAGGCATGGACAAGTGTGCTTAGATGTGTTAGTGTCTGTTGTCTGCATTCTGTTTCTGTGTTTGGTATCCCAGAAGCATCTAAGGTTAAGCTGCAGTTTGGGCCAGGTACTGAAAGTACAAGGCATTTGTGGAAATTGGTTATAGGATGCTTTGTCTTGGTCTTATTTGTCTGATTTGTTTTCTGTGGTATTTTCCAGTGTCTTTTTGGCTTTTGTTTTGTTTTTGGACTTGGACTGACAACTGTGTTTGAAATCTTGGACTGACGACTGTGTTTGAAATAATGAAACTGTTTGTTTGTCCAGGAGTTTTACTTGGTCCTCTTGGTGCTTAACTTAAAAGTTAAAAATAATTTGCTTGAGAGAAATTGTTTTCTCCTGGGGAGTTTTATCTTTCTCTCTTGAGCCTCCTCCCCAAGGAGAGCTGCCCCTCTCTTAACACCCCATTGGCCAGCCCAGCTGCTCTTAACCGTTGTGTATGAAGGACTCCAGGTTAGCAAGTGATCCATCTGAAGCAGGCATTAACAAGAACCTGAAAGCTTTACCTTAGATCCTGAAGAAAAATACTCCCTGTTGCTTAAACATTCACAGCTTCTAAGGAAGGGACAGCACAGATTAGGAAAATGTAGGGGCTGAGGGTGGCAATCATGCAGGCCTGCTAGCAACTACAGGCTGTGCGTGGGCAGCAGTGCAGGTCTGGCCAAGTCAGCGTAAGAGGAGTTTCAAGGTAAGGAGGCCGGCTGGGGTTGACGCTTTGACAACAAAGATAGAGTAGAGTTAGTGGTTGTATTATGAGACTTTTGTCCCTGGAAAAAAATAAATAAATAATTCCAGTTGATGCCGTCAGTGGCCAGACCTTCAACACTTGCTAACAAAAGGAGGAGTGTTCATTAAGAGAAGTTCTTGAAAGGATCCTGCCTTATCTGCTGGCCCTACTCCTGAGAGGAGTTGATCTCCAACATTAAGTAACCTTCCCTGTTAGTCATCATTGACATGGAGAGTGCCTTTGATCCTATCGCCACAGCAGCCAGTTCCTGCCCCTGTGGTCAAAAAGCCCCAGGTTGGGGGGGGGCATAGAAGCCCCTAAAATAGTTTCAAAGTATCTACAACAAACTGTGAAGAACTTTGTTTTGCCAGTCAAAATTTAGAATTCAGGCTTTGGCTGTGGCTAAGGTCATGATTAATGTTTTCTTTTCCATGGGCCTTTAAACCAGTGAGACAGCTTGGTAAAGGACTACTACTACAGTCCTGATAGCCCCAGGTAAACTGTTTACAATTCTTTTGTCAGCCACTTAGTATCTAACACCCAGGTTCTAACCCTCTCTTCATCGTTTTGTTATTAGTTCTTACTAGAAGCCTAGTGTCCTTCAGAGGCTGGGTTTATTGAGAGACAGACACACTGAGCTGACACTGAAGGGAAGTACTTCTTAAGTAAAATCTAAGTACAGAGAGATAGTCGATAGCAGATCAGCTGCCTCTCTGCTTTCCTTTCTGTTTCACAGGAACAATGTTTGTGCTTATTTCTACAATGGCAATTTTTCCCAAGAAGGCCCCCTGGTTTAGCTGTGTGACTAAAAGCTGTTTGCCCTCTTCAGTAGACCTCTATTCTCAAGACACCCTTGTTTTCTCACCATCCCATCTGAAATGCTTGTTAGTAACTGTCACAGGTCTTCTTTACCACTGAGGAAAGACGGATTCCTACTAGAAGCCAGAAAGAATGTTCCAGACACCGATGGAAGACCGTCACTCCTGACTGTTTACTTGAATACCCCAGAAGGTAGGGAGTGCTGCGGGTCTGCCGCCAGGCTCCAAGGGTGGGTCTCCGAGGGGCTAGAAAATGCCCCACCAATTTGGCTAAAGTAAGAAAAAGATATAAAGAAAAAGTTACAGAAACTTGAAGGGTTAAGCTAAGTCACTGAGAGAGTTGTTGTAAGTTGCAGAGAAAATAAGGTTGATATATGATTCAGGGTCGGTGCACAAAAGTGGACAGCAACTAATAGCTGTAGAAGAAGATACAGACAGAGAGACTGAGGAAGAGAAAGAGGAAAGAAGGTAAAAAGAACAGGAAGCTAGGGAAGAAAAGAGACAAGAGAGGAACATACACTGGCCACAGTAGTTAGCGAATCTAGGAAGATAGTACCTGGCAACAGAAGAGAATACCTGGATAAAGATCAGTGTGCCTAATATGAAGAAAAAGTACACTGGGTCAGGGACTGCCCAAGAAAGAACAAGAGGGGCCACTGGAGAGCTTCTTGGTCCTAGAGTGCTGGCTATGTATAGAGATATAAGGGAAGTGTGGAAACAGGACCCCATGCTCTGTGCTCCTATGCCCCTTCCACTGGGCCAATATCCAAAGTCCGTAAGTGCAAGGGCTACTGGCAACGAACAATCCTTATGGACTGCCTGAAGAACAGTGTACCTTGGTGTGGGCCAGGTACCCCACCCACTAGTTCATGGTCATCCCTGACTGCCACTATCCCTTGCTCATGAGAAGATTGCTCTCAAAAATGGCTTGCATGGACTAAAATGGCTGGGTGAGGCCATGAGTTTGCATATCTACCGACTGTGTATGTGGAGCTTAAGACCTGTCTCAGTGTACCAGTACCTGATGCTGGGAGATGTGTGTGTGGCTCAGTGCCGTTCTGCCTGGAAAACATCATTCCTGCCAACTGGGCTCTGACAATTACCACCCAATCCAGGACTTAAACTGTCGTAGAGTGGCTGATGTTTTGCCATTAAATGAAATGTCCCAGAGGATGGGATCACTGATCAGCTGACATGGACTAGATTCTCCACCTGTTGGGGGCAATCTCGTCACCTTGCTGCCCAATCCTGACCTGGAGCCACTACAGACCAAGTGTCAAGCACTGGCAGAAGC
Source organism: Rattus norvegicus (assembly GCF_021556685.1). NCBI lineage: Eukaryota > Metazoa > Chordata > Mammalia > Rodentia > Muridae > Rattus > Rattus norvegicus. The sequence continues at coordinate 51,821,582 of NC_141555.1, read as the reverse complement.
CCATGGGTGGAGGAAAGACCTCTGTGACTGGCTTATTCACCCCTGCTTAAAGCCGAGGACCATGTCCACAGACAGGAACAATCCTCTTCATGAAGGTCAGAGATAAGTGGGTGCTGCCATGGTGGGCAACAAACACAATGTCATCTGGGATGGCTGAACTTCTACCCTCCAGCACATCAGCACTGCAGATGCATTTACCATCCCTTGGATGCCCTGATGAAGCCAACAACAGTGAGTACTATTCATTGCTCAGGATATCAGAAGGAAGAAATTCAGTGGCATGGGACAGTAACAAAGCAGATAAAGTGGCTTGGAAATTGGCTATGCAGGATCCTATCCTGGTTAAAGGCCTACAAGAGACAGCAACTGGGAACTGGGATTGGAGTAAGGGATGGCCTCACTTAAAATGTACAACAGAAGAAAAGGCCCAAATTGCTTAAAAGAAGAGAAAAAAAAGGACAATGACACACTTGAGAAAAAATCTATATTCCTCAGAGAAAGATATGTCAGTAAATAAATGCTTAACAAGAGAACAGGACAAAGAGACCTAGAGAGTTTAGGAAAAAGTCAAAGTGAACTTCACTGAGATAAAAACAGGAAAATATGATCACAAGTGTCTCCTAGTGCTTGTAGATACCTTTCCAGTAATAGAAAAAAAACTTTCCTCACCAAACAAGAGACGGCCTCTACAATCTTCATGAAGATACTGGAAGAAATCTTTCCCCCGATTTAGAATGCCCAAGGTAATCTACTCAGACAATGGCCCTACTTTCGTTACCAAGGTAAGCCAAGGTGTGGCCAAGTATTTAGAGGTTGATTGAAAATTTCATTATATTTACAGACCTCAAAGTTCAGGACAGGTAGAATAAATAAATAAGACACTAACAGAGACCCTGTTCAAATTGACATTTGAGACTGGCGCAGACTGGGTGACACTCCTTCCCTCTTGCTCTCTTCAGACCAAGAAATAACCCTTCCACATTCAGCTTTACCCCCTTTGAGATCTTATAAGGAGCCTTAGAACCTCTGACTGTATTAGATGGTGTTTGTGAACCAACATGTCATAGTAATAATGATTTATGTGCCAGGCTAAAATACCTACAGGTGATACAGAAAGAAATCTGCTCACAGCTGACAGCAGCCTATGCCACGGGAACCCCCGAGATATCTCATCCATTCCAGGTCGGAGACTGTAGCTACATACAATGATACTTAGGAGCCTAGAAACTCGAGCCTCACTAGAAAGGACCATACTTGGTGCTGCTGACCACCCTGACAGCCGTCAATTCTTAGCCCTCATCAGCCGCATACTAGATGTTGGGGCTGAGATCTGGGACCTAGAAGGACACTCAGGTCTTCAAAAAGTTCCCTAGACTTACACATCAGATAAGTGACTGGGAGGTTGTTATAATGCTCACTTGAGGTGTGTGCTTTAGAAACAAGAATTTCATGTTTGCCCTGGGTTCTACCGAGAAAAATATAGCTATAATGACTGATTGAAACTAATCAGGATGCCCTCAGTGGATTAAAGGATAGAAAGTCAGTTATACTAATGTCCAAATGAAACTGGCCATTTGCAGTGAGAATTTTGGTGTATTTAAAAAGATAGAAATATTATAAGACTATGTTTTTGTTTTAATCCAGGCTGTGGGGCATGGGGTTGCTTCCGATTATCAACAGTGGCTGATTATGATTTGCCTTGTGTTCTACCAGGGGCGTGATTTTGCCAGTAGCAGATAGATTTTGCAAATGTGTAACATTTGGAATGCTGGAGACTTTTCAGAGAACATATAAATGCTAGAACCCCATAGGTCGGCTGCTGTTGGTTGCAGTTTGTTAAATAGTCATGCCCAAAGAAGAAACTAAACATCTTGACAATGAAGATCAAAATTGCCCCCCAAGGAACTCCATGCCCCTAATCAACAGGAGGTCATCTAATGGTAATAGAAACCCTTTCCCTCTCTCCTCTTTTCTTTCCTATCTAGTGTTAGGGGTTGAATGTGAAAGAAAGGAGAACTTACATTGTAGCAAAAGGAAGACTAGAGCTATTGAATGAAGGTCCATCATCAGCCACAAATTATAAAGCGTGTGTATCAGGTAAAAACAGAGACAATTTTAGGAAACCCGCCAGTTGGATGCCACTGTGATTTAAATGAAATTTAGCAGCTCGGAAAAGAGGTATCTTACCTTCCCAGTCATTTGGGGACATGTTACAATTCAATAGGATATCCTTGTTCGTTCCATATGTCTCAGTCTCTCTCTCGTTCCTCACATTCTGGTGTCTGAAGTGGAAGTGGAAATTTATGGTTGTCCTGTGATGCAGACTAATGTGGGGTTTCGTTAAGGCGAGTCACGTGATATTGGGAGAGATTATGAATATGACTCAGTAGACACTGATGAGGTGCTTGCATTGTTTGCCTGCAATCCCTCCTTGGTCTTGATTCTCACTGACCTTCACTTTATTGAAGGTGTGACAAAGCATTCCTGGTATTCCAGCTGGTTTTGGTTACTCATGCTGACTAGTGCCAGTTTGATGGAGGCCTGACTGTTTCTGCAAGATTGTGCTACCAGTGCTGTTCTGTTTTTGGTGGCATTTTTTTTTCACCTGGACTATTGGTATCCTGACACTACTGGACTGGACTGCCGGTGACCTGACAGGTCAGACTGGATTTGCCCCAAAGAACTACTTCTAAACAGGTCCACTTCCACTTGCCCTATGTATCATCTTTTCTCCCCTACCTTTGGACAGTGGGCTAGAAGGGGGCTCTAAGCATTTGAGAACCCTTATTAAAGTAGGTTTGAAAAAAATCTACGTCTACATGAATAACCATATAATGAAGGGATGTCCAACTCGTTTCCATTACAACTTCTTTTCCCTTGCATCTGTTTTTGCAACTATCTCCTCTTTAAAGAAAGTGCAATGGGGGTTTTCTGAGGAAATATCGTTACATGCATGGATGTTTAATATATTTTCCCATTTGTGTGTATGCATATATGCATATGTGCTATGCGTGTCGTGCTCATATGTGTGACATGCAGGTCAGTGGACCAATTTACCTTGTTTTTGACACAGTGTCTCTCTGTGTCCTCAATCTCACCACTATAGGTCAGGAGGGCTGGCAGTAAATCCCAGGAATTCTCCAACTCTTGGTACAAGAAATTATACCCATGCTTAGTTTTTTACCGTGTGTCCAGTTCCTCAGCCTCCATCCCAAGCTGTCTCCCTCATCCCAAGCAGTGTGTTTGAAAAGGAAACCTTAAGTAACTATTAGGACCAATGGCCTGACCAGAGTGATACAAGCACCAAAGGGCATTACACACGAAGAGTGGGAATTCAGAGCATTGAGATGAAAATGTTAAAATGAAACATGTGACAGCTTTTAAAACCTTCAGGACAACCCAGAGCCTATTAGGGAAAGCTGAAAACTGTGTCTTCACTCACTCAAGACAAAAGTCAACAGAAACCCAAGCTTGTGTCAGCTTACATCCTATGAAACTGCATAAGCTTGTTTCTTATTTAAGAGGCATAAGCCACTTTCCCTCTGATGCTGTCCCTACTATGACAAATGAAGCAGGGAACAGCTCCCTACAACTGTGGGTTTGTGCATAGACCAGTGCCAGATTGTCTCTCATCCCTGTCCCACCCCCCAATGTCATATTGGCACTTCCAATTGACCAAGTGACAACAATGTCTGGCTATCACTTCTGAAGATAAGCAGGAACGTGCAAGGTCACGGAGCAGAATGCATTGATTTCCATCCTGAAATTGGGAAATATAACATTCCCGTTTCCTATTTCGTTAGATGGGAAACCTTGTGCATACCCGGCCGTATTAGAGATGTCTCACTCTTTGGACAATAGGACAAGAATTGGACTAAGAACAGTATTATCTTGAAAAACATCTACATGAGACTGGTCTCCAAGACAAGTGGTGTGTGTGTGTGTGTGTGTGTGTGTGTGTGTGTGTGTGTGTACACTCATGATTTGTATATGTGCATGCATGTAGAGGTCAGAGGACAATTTTGGGTGTCATTCCTCTATGAAATAATTTTTCGTAGTTGGAGGAGACACATACATGCTACAACACATATGTAGAGACCAAGGGACATGTTGTAGGATTCAGTCCCATCTTCCACCTGGTGAGTCTTGGGGATAGAACTCAGATCCTCAGGCTTGGTGGCAAGTGCCCTTGCATGCTGAGCTATCTTGCCAGTGCCTGTCTTGGTTTTTGAGGTAGGCTTTTCTCACTGGGATCTGGGAACTGATGCCTGTGATTGTTTGTGTGCATGCGTGCCTGTGTCCCTACGTGTGCGTGTGTCCGTGTATGTTCAGCCCAGGGAGAGGCAACTTTAGAGGGTATGGCCTTGTTGGAGTGGATGTGGTCTTGTTGGAGTGAGTGTTACTGTGGGTGTGGGCTTTAAGACTCTCATCCTAGCTACCGGAAAGCCAGTATTCTCCTAACAGCCTTCAGATGAAGATGTAGAACTCTCAGCTCCTCCTTCACTAAGCCTGCCTGGATGCTGCCATGTTCACACCTTGATGGTAATGGACTGAACCTCCTAAACTGTAACCCAACCCCAATTAAATGTTGTATTTATAAGAATAACCTTGGTTACGGTGTGCCTTCATATTATTATAACCCTAAGTAAAACATTGACTCTGGGGTGGGCAGTGAACTTCAGAGGTCCCCAAGACTATGTCTCCCTTATTCTGGTGTCAGAGTGGATGCTACAACTTTAGACTTGTAAGTTGGCTCTGGGGATCCAAGCTCAGGTCTCCATGTATGTACAACAAGTAGTTTACATACTGACCCATATACTTTAGCTAAAAAATGGTTTTAAAAGGAGACAGAGGTAGATCCCAGTTGCCTGACATCAGGGAAGCTGAGCTCTGGTGCACACAAGGGCAGCTGTTACATGTTGAAGGTCATGGTACAGGGGACTTTAGGGCCAAAGAGACATAACAGAGACATGCTTGGGACTTAGGTTGCCTGTGCTGCCTCCACACAGAAGCCTGGCGATGCCAGTGCAAGATGGAGGAGAACCATCTCCATCGGTAGAGGTTGCTGTGATCTAAATGTCTCCCCTACCCCACGCCTAGGAAGATATTACCAAAGATGACATCATTGGGAAGCAGCAATTTGGAGGGTGTGACTTCAGTCATAAAGATAGACTCCTCCCCTGTGTTATTGGTGCACTTATGTTTAAAAAGAACCCCCAGAGAGCTTGCTGGACCTTCTCAGCACAGGAAAATATAGGCAGAACGCACCATCTACAAGCCAGGTAGCAGGCTTCAGTAAATTTGCCAGGGCTCTGATCTTGGACTTGAAGCCTCATTATCAACAATCCAGTCTCTGAGACTGGAGTGACAGCAAGCTGACTAGTTCCTGGGTGAGGCAGGGATCAGCCAGGAGAGTGGAGATATTACAATGTGCTTCTTGATTTCTAGTGAGAACAGAATGCAGATGAATGCTTCAAGGCTAAGCTATATGAGTGGCACGGCTTGGTTATTCTAGGGCCCAAAATATAAAGGAAACAAGAAAAATAAATTGTATGAGAGAGTCGGCAGACTTGATATCTAATCTTGGTTGCTGACTTGAGTCGCTCTGAATTCAATTAAAATGCATGCATCTGGGCACTCTTATGAGGGATTTTCTTGATCAGGATATTTGAATCAGGAAGATTTGCTCTAAGTGTAGGTGTGGTCTTCTGGTGGCAACCCAGATTTAAGAATGTGAAAGAAGGAGGCTTTGATTTTTGTCTGCCTGCTTTCACTCTCACTGGCAAGTTCATCTCTCCTGTGGCTGCTGCATTCCTTTGCTAATATTCTAACCACCTTCTCTGATATCTCATTGTAGACTGAAGGCAAACATCTCCAGGAAACTCACGTGCCTTCAGCACCAGGTTAAGATGGCTGAGGCATCAATCATCATAGACGGAGCAGCCAATGGTTTTCTCAATTCCCTTGTATGAGACAGCCATTGTTAGATTACCCAGCGTCCTTTAAGCCAAATTACCTTTTGATGTGTTTGGTGGTTTGAATAGGTGTGGGCCACCATAGATTCATGTGTTTGAAAGCTTGACCCACGAGGAGTGATACTATTAGGAGGTGTGGCCTTGTTGGAGTAGTTGTGACCTTGTTGTTGTATGTGTGACCTTGTTGGAGTAGGTGTGGCATTGGTGGAGTGGGTGTGGCTTTGTTGGAGTGGGTGTGGCCTTGTTGGAGTGGGTTTGGCCTTGTTGGAGGAAGTGTGCCACTGTGGTGGCTTTGCATTGAGATTTGTATATACTCAAACTATGCTCAGTGGTACAGGCAATCCCTTTTTGCTGCCTGTGCATCAAGAACTTTGAGCTCCTAGAGCACCAACTCTGCCTGGATGCTCCCATGATTCCTGCCATGATGATAATGGACTGTACCACTGAAACTGTTAGCCAGCTGCAAAGGAATCTTGTCCTTTATAAGAATTACCTTGGCTTCTGTGTCTGCAGCTATGAGCAGGCTCAGGCTACAGAAGCGCCTTGCCTCTAGTGTCCTCCACTGTGGTAAAAAGAAGGTCCAGTTGGACCCCAATGCGACCAATAAAATCGCCAATGCCAACTCCTGCTAGCTGATCAGGAAGCTGATTGAAGATGGCCTGATCATCTGGAAGCCTGTAACTGTCCATTCTCATACTCGCTGAGAGAAACACACCTTGAAGGGCAGGCATATGGTTATAGGGAATGGAAAGAGTACTGACAACACACGGGTGCCTGAGAGGGTGACCTGGTTGAGAAGGATGAGGATCCTGCACCGGCTTCTCAGGAGATACTGGGAATCTGAGAAGATTGATCGGCATATATATCACAGCCTGTACCTGAAGGTTAAACGGAATGTATTCAAAAACCAATGGATTCTTTTGGAGCAGATCCTCAAACCGAAGGCAGACGAGTCACGGAAGAATCTACAGGCTGACCAGGCAGAGGCTCGCAGGTCTAAGACCAAGGAAGCACAAAAACGCGGGGGAGGAGCACCCCCAGGCCAAGAAGGAGGAGATCATCAAGACTCTGTCCAAGGAGGAAGAGACCAAAAAATAAAGCTTCCTTCATGTCTGTGCATAGTGACCTCACTGTGGCCTCACATGATCAGTCATTAAAATAAAACAAGCCTTAAAATAAAGAAGAGATACCTTGCCTATGGTGTCTGTTCACATCTATGGAAATCTAACTAAGACAATGTGTATTCATTCTGCCATTTCTGTTTCTCTGGAAAACATAATAAAATAGTGCTCTAGAGAGAGGAACAAGTACCCACCAGACAACATAAATTCCAGTTTACTTTTCTGGTGATTATGAGGTTGTTGAGGTTTAAAAAAAAAAAAAAAAAAAGCAAACTTGTTTTTTTGTTTCTTTCTTTTGAGGTTTTATTGTTGCTGCTGCTGTTGTTGTTGTTTTTGTTATTGTTTTTAAAGAAGAAATACATTAAGCCTCTTCATCCCTAACTGGCTGGCAAACACCGAGCCCACATCAGCTAAAGCGTTTAAGGCATTCGGAATGTGTTTACACAAAAACATAAAGTTATCGTGTCAAGTTCAGATGAGAGACAACATCGGCCATGTGGGCAAGCCTAGAGCCTCAACCATTTAAAACAAACAAATCAGGACACACTGTCAGAAGCCTGTCAGGCCAACAGAGAGGAGGGCCTGTGTTTTGTGTTGTTATTTACTTTTATGAATATTTGGAGCCACCCGGCTCATTAATCCTTTTTATAATATTAACTCTGGCACTTTTTTCTTGACTCATCAAATATTTCCTTAATGAACTGTCAGCTCACACCCCCCCATCTCCATTGTAATCACTTTCAAATTAAGTTCTTCTGGACCACAGGGGTTTTTAGAACTCTATGATGATAGAAAACAAGGGGAAAAGAACCTCTTTCATTGTATTTGAAAAAGACATAGTCATTTACCTGCCACCTTCCCACAGTGCTGACAGTTGCCAAGGTCAGTGATGAGAACTCTGCCTCATGGGCACCATCAGAGTCGTGAGATGAGCACTACCAAACCAGGACGCATTATACTGACATAACCATACGGTGCTCCCTCACCTACAGCCACCGGGTTCCAAACTTCTGGTGTCCCTCCTCCCCTTAAAAGAGAGCTGTTAGGATCCATGCTCAGCATCACCCATGACCATAGTCCAAAGCTCAAACCTTTTAAACATCAGATGTGTTTATGTTATCAAATGTGTGAATGTTCTGTCTACATGGAACTGTGTGCACCAAGTGCCTGCCTGATATCTGAAGATGACAAGAGAAGGCATTAGAAATTCTGAAACTGGCCATCAGTTCAACTGTGAGCCATCATATGGATGCTGGGAATAGAACCTGGGTACTCTTCAAGAGTAACAAGTGTTCTTCATGGCTGAGCCGAATCTCTAAGCCCCAGAATCTGTGTCCTGTCCCCGTAGATGCTTTGCTATTCTATAAAACCACATGGGAGACTTGGTCACCATCCAAGGGAATAGACTTTACCCTTCAATGAAAAGGATGCCATGGCTGGTGGTATTGTAGACAGTAGGAGACTCTGAAAAAAAGTGCCTTGTATAGGTGAGTACTGTGAAACCAAGACTGGAGGACCACCCTGGACTGGATACAGATTGGGTTGGGCCATTGCAGAAGATAAAAGAATGATGGTGACAAGGACATTTGAGCAATCCCATGAACTATCCAGTCTGGCATCTTAGTTAGGTTTCCACTGTTGAGAAGAGACACCATGACCAAGGACAACATGTAATCGGGGCTGGATTACAGGTTTAGAGGGTCAGTCCATTATCATCAGGCAGAGGGCATGGCAGTGTGCAGACAGACATGGTGCTGGAGAAGGAGCTGAGAGTTCTACATCATTATCTAAAAGAAGCCAGGAGCAGACTATCTCCCACATGGCTGGGAGATGGATTTAAAGAACTCACCCCCACAGGGAGACCCCTCCTCCAAGAAGGCCAACCTCCAATTCTGCCATTTCCTGGGCAGTGCACTTTCCAACCACCACAGGGTCTCTTCACATATATGATAATTGCACCCTTGTTTTAAAGTCTTGCTTAAAGACTCATGATGTTTGCATGAAGAACATTCATTGGGTCTTGGTGGCTCTCAAACCCCAAGAACATGAAATCCTTTATCACTCTGAAGTATGAAAATGGCATGTGTGCACAGTCCCTCCCTTCCTCTGCAATATCATAATGTTAAGTGTGTGGAGCTCCAGTATGCAATCTTGTAAGTGCCGGCATGTGTGAATTCTTGAGCCACACACTCAACAGAATCAGGCATGAGCCTTCTTTTCTTTGTTTATGGCTCTGAACTCTATCCTAGACTGATGGGCCAGTAGTTCCTGGAATGAAGATTTCTGGGTGCAGCCAAAGGCATGAAGGAATGTGATTTAATTACAGGGCTGAAGGAATCTGGCTGGTTTCTTCCTGTACCACATGAGAGAGGAAGTCACTCTGCTCAGCCAATTGCAAAAAAAAAAAAAAAAATCACAGAGAAAAAGCACATAGGATGCTTGTTTTACATAGACTAGATCATGAGCCCTGTTCATATTTAAATATCCATATGTACAGACGAACCATTGCTTTTTGGTGCAGAGATGCCATCATTTTTAAGCACCCAGGTCAAGATCAGGCAGATCTGGGTGTTTAGTGTGAGAACACCTCTCTTCCTGTGGAGTTCCCCTCATGACCACTAAGGTGGCCACATGATCCCAAGTTCACCACCATTCTGCTCAGCCCCATAACAGATGAAGTAGAACACATGATTTGGGGAGATAACATGGGCAGATTTTAGACCATCTCCTATGTACAGAAGAGAGCAGCATTGAAAGGACTGGAGAAGACTTTGGCTGACCCCAGGCCTTTTCTCACAGAAACAGCTGACAAACCGCCCCACAGTGTTCCAGTTATGGGTGTTTCCTTCAATAACAGTGATTTTAAAATAGCACCTTTGCCTCCCCCTAACTCCCCCAAGTGCTGGGCGTCTGGTCCACGGGCTGCCAGCTTTCCTCTAGTAGAAGCCTCTCTGCTTCCCTCAGAGCAGCTCTCCAAGGAAATAAATAGCATGTGGTCATTATTCAAATGAGGTTTAATTAATGTAGAATTCGCCCCTAACTTTCCCAGACACCCATGATAATGAGCTCCCAGCACTCTTACCCTCCAGTTTTTGATGTAAAACTGTAGAGCTGCATGTGACAGAAGCTGGGAAGCTGAGGACCCGACAGCAGTTTGACTCCACTGTCTCACAGCTTGCAGAAGTATCTCGGGCCCAAAGCCTGTGTTCATCCATCCTTTTGGGAATAGGTGGTCTGGTTGGTTACGTGTTCCCCAGAGAGCCTCTAAGGTTCAAAAAGAGGCTCAACTCAAGAGACTTTGCGGCTGTCTCTAATTTGCACACCTGACCAGCCCCGGCCCTAATTCCTGGCAAACCATTTCATAAATAGTAAAGCCCAAGGCACTGAGTCACGCTGACCTTTATTCATAGCCTCATGTCCTTGCTCCACAGACAAGAATACACCGCCAGAGTCCTGGAGGAAGCACCATTGTGTCTGTGGTTCGAACAAGACAGGTTAGAGGAATTGGAGAGTTAAGGGTGATGCTAAAATGGAGAGAAGCTACCTTCTGGTCTCTAGCCTTTGTCTCCTGATGGCTGAGCATCAGAAACATCAACGCAACCAACCTAGCCAAGGCTGCCTGCAGAGATTGTGCACATTTTCCTAAAGAAATCTCAATCGAGGCTGAGAAACACATGTGCCTGAAGAGATAGTCCATCATTTAAGAGCATGTTCCAAACTCGCAGGGAACCCAAATTTTATTATTAGGATCCACTTAAGCAGCTCACAGCTGCCTGTAAATCAGCTCCCGGGAACCTGAGGTCCTCTTCTGGCCTCCAAGGGAATCTGCAAACAATATGCATGCCCGTGCATGAGTGTGTGCGCACACACACACACAAATGAAACTGTCCTTACTGAGGGTCAGGAAGTGTATTGCCTGTGGTTTCACGCGGTTACTAATCCACTTTCATTCCTAGATCCAAACGATGTAACTCATAAAACCATCTTGGAACTTTATTTACAAAAAGAAAATCACCGAATAGAAACAAGTGATGGGCTAGAGAGACGAGTCAGTCCTAAAGAGCAATGGCTGCTCTTGCAGAGGACCCGAGTTCCATTCCCAGCTCCCACGTGGCAGATGACAACCATCCATGAGTCCAGTTCGAATGGATCAGACATCCTCTTCTGATCTCTAAGTGTATCATATTCATATAGCACACACACAAAGGTGCAAGTACATATAAAATAACAAAACAAATCAAAAAGAAAATTTAAATAAAAACAAGTATATTCAATCACTATATTTTACTTAATTTTTAACTTCACTTTGTCCTTTAACCTTGCTGTAAATTATTTCTTTTGAACAATGGTGCCTGAAAAGCCAAAGAATTGTTTATACAGCTCTCTCTAAATGCCCATGTTCAAATAAGAAATAGTGACAGTCACCTTCTCTGTGTAATAAACTCACTAATTTCCCCCTGTGGTTTAGTAGGGGATCCAGCTTTACCTGAATGGAGGTCTCTGAGTGAGACAGGAACTTCTCAGGATGTGACTGCAGAATCCAGTGTCCCCACCACTGCTGACAAAGGACAGAGTCCTCCCCACGGGTCCCACAGACTCCAGATGCTGGTGCAATAATGGAGCCTCTTGTTTTCCCTCTCTGTGAGGTAAAGGTATCCATTCACCTGGAATTCATCCAGAACCTTCAAGAGTCAGAAACATCCTGCAGAACAAAGCAGCTTCTCTGGCCCTCTCCAAGGTCCTGAGAACATTCACTAAGTCCAGTTCACTGAGAAGATGAGGGCACCCTGCCATTGCCACAACCTCCTTGCGAACAGAGAGGGTGGGCAGAGGAGGCAAACACTCTCTTTTTCCAATTCCTCATGGTTCCCATTCCTTACATATTAAATATGCAACTTGCAGACTCATCAGTCAAAACACCAGGGGCTGGGAGATGGCTCATTATGTTAGGTATTCAAGGATCATAATTTAAATTCTCAGCCCTGGGCACTCTGTCAGGAGTCGCAGTCATACCGATGTGTGCTCTGCCAACAGGAAGACATCCGGCTGCCATGTACAGGGCAATACTGTAGTGCCACCCCCTTTCAGTCTCACATTCACTCAGTAATCAATAATCATGGGGCTCAGTGAAGAGGCCACTGGCTTGAAGAAGAGCATGAGAACTTCGAGTGTGTGCTAATTCAGCCTGATATCACGATGTTTCCATAATGTCAGAGCCACGATCTCCTGGATACCACCTGGACCCATTCTCTTTCTTATTTAACACCTTGATTGGAAAGCACATAATGGGAGGATACTGGAGAAATTCCAGGGTAGACCAGTCCTGCCAAGTCCACAGTAGTGAAGTTGTCCCACAGCCACAAACCCTTTCACCCCTCCATCCACTGAAGCCTGTGATTCATGAATGATATTAATAGAAACCAACCAGGCATGGCCATGACTACGGTGCTATGTCCAGCAACAGGTGTTTCCTATAGTGGTTATCTTAGAATAACCATAACCCAAGAATGCAGCCCACTCATCAGTTCCAGATCACCTTCACTAACAAGGGTGGTGGTGCGCTGGAAAAAGCAGCTGGAACGTAGGCTGTGCCTAAGCTGGTCCTGATTGTAATTGATCTGTTTCTTCCAGACGGGAAAATGAGGAATGTGATTAGTTTCACATGTGGATCTCTCAGCTCTGATATTGATGCCTTTGTTAGTCAGTGTCTGAGATGGGGAATCTGTCTTGAGACAGAGGAGATGCTTTTCATCCTAATTCACCATGGTTCCCCCAAGTTATGACAACATGATTTGCCTGTTCACTTGATGATGTCCTGGCTAGTCTGCTGGCAAACAGAGGAGCAGCACCTCTTCCTCTGAATCTAGCAAGGTCTATTCAACCCCCTTCCAGCCCCAGACATGCTTCTCCAATTTCCTATGAGCAAAATGAATATTTAAAGAATTTTAGGGCCCACAAAATGAGGAAAACCATGTGGTATTTGTCCATTTTGCTTGGCATGGGCCCTCCCAATGTAAGCCCTTCTCTATTTAAAAGATCAGTTACCAAACGGACCCACACAGCCATATCTCTACCCAGAAGCTCAGGAAAATAAACAAATATCAGAGAATCTTGAAATCCAGCTATACACCCTGTTTCCTGCTAGGACCCAACACATGAACACACACACACACACACACACACACACTCGCACACACACACACACACACACACACACACACAATCTGGGTGCCCTTTCTTCTACTATAGTAGAAATTGTAAGTAATATTTTTGCTTTACATGTTTCCAAGGATCCCTATGCCATGTTCTATCCGAGCACTGAAATGACTTGATGCCTTAGAAAACATGACTTGCCAGTGATCTGATTCTAGGTGTGGGGGACATGGAGTGGGCACTGTGCCCAACCTCACTGTCCATAATTCTATCTGCTATGGTCCTAGTTTCCTTGTACAATGTCAGACAGTCTGGTGTCTACTCCACTCCTGGCAACCCATGCCCACAACTGCACCTCTGAAATTCTTTCTCTTCCTCCAAGGAAAGAACTTCTTGGTATTTGGAAGGCTGAGGCAGGGGAACCATTGCAAGCATGAGGCCAGCCTAGGCTATATAGTAAGACACTCTCTTGAAAGGGGGAGTGGAGGAAGAAGGGGAAGGGAAAAGGAGCAGAAGGAAGCAGAGGTGTAAGGAGGGATAGAGGGAGGGGGTGCTGTAAACATCTATCTCCAATGCTCACCAACACAGTTATAAGTTTCATTAACTCGATCAAGAGTCCCAATCTAAGGGTGCACAGTCATTCACCAAACACACACACACACACACACACACACACACACACACACACACACACAGACACACACACACACACACACACACACACACACACACACACACACAGAGTCATCTCATGGAAAGCCTCCATCCAAAGAGAGAGCACACAGCTTAGGCTCAGACCCAGTCGGTGAATGGCAGTCAGCCTGAGAATTTGGCCACCATACACATAGGACTCAGAGGCAACACATCAGAGGATACCTGCATACCTTGCTTATTGTGGCACTATTCTCAGTAGCCAAGATGTGGAATCTGCCTCTACATCCATCAATAGACCATTGAATAAGTCCTGGTACACATACACAATTGAATTTTATCCAGCCACAAAAGGGATTGAATTTAGTCTTTGGTAGAAAAACTAGAGTCCACCGCATTAACCAAAATCAACCAGACACCAGAAAGCAAATACTGTAATTTTTTTCTCATTTGTGAGTCCTGTAATTCTTTACAGAATCTTTATGTGTTCTTAACAGATCAAAAAAACAAAAGCAAAAAAAAAAACAAATATATCCATATGTCACGAAGGCAGAAAAATCCTGGAGAAGGAAAGAGACTAACTAGCCCAGGGGTTGGGAATGGGGATGAGAAGGAAGGTCAAATAGGGTAAAGCACATGACATGGTTAAAGGAAGTTGTCTTGATGCAACCCAGCACTGTGGATAATGAATAGACACTGATATAAAAAAAATGAAGAAGGAAAAAGAAAAAGAAAAGTAAAGGTTACAATTTCAGCATCAGAGACACTGATGAGGCTGAGGACCACCACTTACATTCCAAATGCACCAAGATCCATGGCCCCCTAGCCTGAAATGGCTTAGGTATCTTTCCTTTGAAATTTAAAATACTCTCTCATACAAATATGAGCATTCGACAAACACTACAGAAGTTAGGGAAATGGACCCACAATTAAAGCCCTTTCCATGGAAACACAGAGACGTACAACTCCCCTCCCCTGGAAACCCTCATAAATGGGGGGAGGGGTCAAAGTGGGTGGGTGTTGAAGTTGCCTATAATTAAAAACTGGGAAGGCAGAGTTAGGGAATCCAGAGAGGAAAGTGGCAAGCAGAACTCGTCATACCAATGCGACTGATTTTAACTGAAAGACCTTGCTTCGAAGAATCTGAGAGGAAAGCAATGAAAATCTATGACATCATATCACACATACACACATGTCTGCATAATACACATTCAAACACATGAGTACACATACATATCTCTCACAAACACAAAAAGAAAGAAAGAAAGAGGAAGAAAGAAAGAAAGAGGAGAGGGAGAGAGAGAAAGAAAGGAGGAAATGGATAGATAAAATACATCAGTAGAAACTGCAATTAGGCTCCATTTATCCGTTTTTGATGTAAAAAGAAAGGGGTTGGTCAAAATGCCCTGTTTTGTTCTTTAAGTAGCGCTGAAGAGCAAATCCAAGACCTTGTGCAGCTAAACGCTCTTCCTTTAGCCCTATTAGGCGCTCACGGACCTCCAAGGGCAGGTGGCCTTTCGAATTGGAGGGATACGTCTGTGCCCAGGTCAGAGGTGGATGCAGGTCTCCCAGGTGAGATCTCATGGAGATATTGTCACTCTGACTGGCGCTAGGGGGCACACGTGGCCTGGAGCCCATCTCTGTGTTCTTAATTCTCAGATAGTACAGGCAGGGCTCTCCAAAACCCCACCCTCAACTAACCCTACACCCGAAGGTGGGGACAGAGCCTGAAACAGCCTTGCAACTGTCAGGATGGGGGGACACTGCCTGCTCCCTCTCCCGCCACCACAGAGCTGGTCGGAGGGAATGGAGGAAGGTTTTCCTTGTGCACCCTAGAAGAGACCTCAACTCGTACAGAAGTTTTTTCTCCGTGCACAGTGGAAGTCAAGTCTTAGATATCTTGATGATCACTTTTGCTTTGGGATCAGTTGGTGGTTGTGGAGATTTGCAGCAGTGTCTCTGAGGATGTCT
Source organism: Rattus norvegicus (assembly GCF_021556685.1). Classification (NCBI taxonomy): domain Eukaryota; kingdom Metazoa; phylum Chordata; class Mammalia; order Rodentia; family Muridae; genus Rattus; species Rattus norvegicus. Next base: position 51,805,711 of record NC_141555.1, on the reverse strand, counting down.
TAAAGAGTCAGACATACCGAGACTGAAATCTCTCTCTGCCCTGCCTTTTGCTGTGTGGACCTGAACAAAGACATCTCTGAACTTCATTTCCTTCTAGCCCGGAGACAGGATGAGTACCGGTTACCTGTAGACTTGGGACAAAGACTGTATACCATCCTACACCTGCAGGTGGCTCAGAGAGCACCTGTAGAGACACGAGCCTGCCGCCACGCACGCGCAGCTCTAGTGCTGATTTTTCTGCCCAGGAAAAGAAATGCTAACTTTTCATTGATCCATCTAATGACTTTGTGTGCCTAATCAGCCTGAACTCCATCCTGTTGCTTGTCTGCAGTTAGATCTAACTGTTGATCTAAGTACCCAGGTCTAGAATTAGACTCTCACCCGGAGCTGGGAGAACTGCTTCAATCCACTACTCCTTCTAATGAAAACCTTTCTGACACTGAGAGCGTTCTCCCTGAAGCCTCAATGTTGCCTTGTGCTATTGGCAGGCAGCAAAGGAAATCTTATTTCCCCCCCAAGCCCTAACTAATTACGGGATGTCATCACAGCCCGATTAGTATTTACCCAACAATGTGCTGATTCCTGATCCAGCCAAAGCTTAACTGCCATTTAAATGGAGCACGATATTTAAATCTTAATTTATTACCTGCTGGTAATAATCTTACAATTATAAATCCAAAGTATCACTCGGAATACATTTTCATACGTAAAAGAATCTGTCCTCATTGTTGTTCCATGGCATATGGCTGTTGGTTTGACTTTCAAACCAGAGCTGAATATCCTTTTATGGAGAAAGAGATAATGGGATTTTTCCCTGCACCGAAGCCTGCTTGGAGAGGAAGAGAAACACATCCACACCATAAAAGGGCATCTGGGCAAGCACAAGTGCCATGACTGTAACCTGTGAGAAATGAGCTACCTCTGTGTGGTTTACTGATTCTCTCACATTTCTGCTAACAAGTCAGTTGATACAACAAAAGCCACTTCACAATTCCCAGACATTCAACACTAATTGTCACAGAAGGGGCAGTGGAGACTGTCAGCCTCTGCAGAACTCTCTGGCTGCCATGGCCTCAATGCCCATATTCTGGCTGTTATATCTCTAGGGCAACGTTCTCCCAGAGGAATAGAGGGTTTGCGGGCTCATCAGCACACGTGTGTGCACATGCTCAGAAATGAACCATCTCGGCAGCTGGGAGTCCTGCACCAGTGGAAGGGGAAGTCTCTGGTCCTGCCAAGACTGAACTCCCCAGTGAATGGGATTGTTGGGAAAGGGCAGAATGTTGGGTTGGATCAGGGGAGGAACACCTCTATAGAAGGGGAGTGGGAGGTGCTAGGGAGATGTTAGCCTGGAAACCAGGAAAGGGAAAAACATTTGAAATGTAAATAAGAAATACCCAATTTAATAAAGATGGAATAAAAAAGACACTCCTTTTGGAAGAGGAGAATGTATGCTTTCTTTTCAGGATCTGTGGGAAGACTTTGGACACCTGGTCAAATGTGTAATGACCTATAGATCCTTGGAAACATTTGGATAGTTCCAGAAACTCCTGGAAAAGTGGAAGATTCAAGATCTCTATGGCAAGAGAGGAAGGTTTATGTGAACCTGGAATGTGTGGGAAAATTACCTGTCCAAGTTTGTCAGTAGAAGAGTCAGCAGAAGGTGGGCCATACACAGTGTGATCTTCTTTGAATCTTTCACTGTTCTCTCCAGTACTGTGTTTTGTAGATGTTGCGGGCACTCTGGTTACTAACTCATCAAAGGTCACATGTTCTTCAAACCCAGTAGACATAACTCGGCTATTTTTTTTCACCTTTCCAAGAATGGACACTAAAGATGAGGCCACTCTTTTTCTAGTAGCAGGATGTAAGCAGATGTTCTAGTATCCCTGGTCCTCAGCATCGAGATGTATTAAAAAAAAATAAAACACTTGTTTTATATGTTCCCACCACACCTGTTATTTACACTATGTGTCAAGGCTCACCCCTGGTTAAATAATTCTTTAGTCATATTAATACGTAGCCCGTGGAATCTTATATTTCCAAATACTCCTTCCCATCGGCTCTAGGTTGCTGTCTATTTTATATTTACTTCAGATGTGAAATTATATTGCTATTATTTCATGTTACAGAGCAATCATGACTGAAAATGTTAATTTTAGCCCAGTTTTAATTTCTCTGTTCCTCATGCACTGACTTCTGGTATGAATATCAATTTCTGACTCATTATTTTGTCTCCTTAAATGATTCTTCTGTAAAATTCTTTTTCAAAGTCTACTTTTTAATTTTTAATTATCTCTGTGACTGTACGTGTTTGTGTGTGTGTGTGTGTGTGTGTGTGTGTGTATACACATATGAGCATGATGTCCAAGAAACACAGTAGAAGGCGGTAGATCCCATGGAGCTGAAATAACTAGTGGTTTTGGGTCACAGAACACGGGAGCCTGTATCCAAACTCAGATCTTCAGTAAAAGCAGTTTGCATTCTTAATTACTATGTCGTCTCTGTGGTACCCATTTAACATTTCTTCAATTAGTCCAGTTGATTAGCAATTCCAGTAGATGTTGTCTGGGAAAAAACAAAACTTTTTACAAGTTTTATCTTTAATAGGCATTTTTTTTTCTTCTGAGCACAGAATTGGAACTTTACGGTTATTTATTTCGGAAGTGATCTTGTGCCACAATGGCTGTTTTGCAGTGGACTTGATTTCCAGTCTAACCACACCTGTACCTTCTGTTTTGATTCTCTGTTCTTTTCCTTGTTTTATTTTTTTCTTTCAATCTTTTCCACTACCAAGTTCTTCATTATATAAATATATGATCATAATAATTATGTATCTCTCCCAGCTCAGCTTATAACTCTCATAAGCACTAAACCTGTGTCTGGCTGTACTCTGTTTTCAGCACCTAGGACAGGTCCCGGGTCTCAGCCACATTAAGTGTTTGTTAAACAAAGAGGCTTTTTATTCTTATTTTACAGATGAGATGCCTCAGGCAGAGGAAGGTTATGGTAACGGAAAACATGGGATTCCTACCGTGGTTTCTGAAAGTCTTAATGAGTTGAAGACTTAACAGGAGAGCCTAGGTTTCTTAAGTTTGTTCATACAAGGAATTAGCCACAGAGAATGAAAGGTAACACATTCAGCATGGCGAGAACAGCTTAGATTTAGGTTCCTACAATTCAGTGTGGATATGTTCACATCAGCCACTCCCTAGTTGTGTGGCTTGCCTGGAAGAGTGTTAAGAAAATTGTACATTGAATACTGTTCTGTCATGCAAGCATAAATATTGAGGTCAAATAATCTTTCTATGATTACAGCTATAAAATTTTATTTTTCTTGTGTTTATTATATTTTATTGTATTTATTGTATTTTGTTGCATTATGTTTGAGACAAGATCTTACAACGTATCTTTCACTGGCCTGGAACTTGTTTTGTAGACCAGGCTGATTAGAAGAGAATCTTTAAAAAACATTCTTAGGAGCAAGTAAAAGCTAGCCAGATATTACCCTGCCTTGATGGACCTTGCCCTGGAAACCCATGTTAATACAGTAATGTGTGCAATGTAGTGATTAACTGTTATTGATCCTCCTCTATGACTCTGCTGGGAAGGAGCAAAAAGAAAGCTCACAGCCACCATACAGCCAGGCAGAAGCAAGGACTGAACTTGAAATCTTGAAAGAAGAGAGTAGGGACAAGGGCTTGTATCCTGAATCCATGTGAATATTCCAGGAAGCAAAAACTAGTCTATGGTGATAAAGGCATCATCATGGTTTGAATAAGCTTGACCCAGGCTTGTCCCATGCCTGACAACCTAAGTTTGATACCCAGGACCCACATGGTGGAATGAGAGAGCTGACCCTCACATGTTGTCCTTTGACCTCCGTGTGTGTGTGTCTCTGTGTGTGTGTGTGTGTGTGTGTGTGCGTGTGTGCACGCGCGCGCGCGTGAGCGCACGATTACAGATTAAAAATTGAGTATTTCATAGACAGATACCAGACACCGAAGTTTAATCAGTAACAGATAAACCAATTAAACAACCCCATAACTCATAAGGATATAGAAGCAGTCATTAAAGGTCTCCCAAACAAAAAGAGCCCAGGTGCAGACGGGTTTAGTGAAGAATTCTATCAGACCTCCATAGAAGACCTCATACCAATACTATCCAAAATATTCCACAACATTTAAACAGATTGAGCACTACCAAATTCCCTCCTTGAAGTCACAATTACTCTTATACCTAAACCACGCAAAGACCCAACAAAGAAAGTGAACTTCATACCAATTTCCCTTATGAATATCGACGCAAAAATACTCAATAAAATTCTGGCAAACCTAATCCAAGAGCACATCAAAACAATCATACACCATCATCAAGTAGGCTTCATCCCAGGAATTCAGGGAAGGTTTAATATGTGGAAAACCATCAACGTGAACCATTATATAAACAAACTGAAAGAACAAATCCACATGATCATTTCATTAGACGCTGAGAAAGCATTTGAAAAACTTCAACACCACTTCATGTTAAAAGTCCTGGAAAGAATAGGAATTCAAGGCCCATACCTAAACATACTAAAAGCCATATACAGCAAACCAGTTGCTAACAATAAACTAAATGGAGAGAAACATGAAGCAATCCCACTAAAATCAGGGTCTAAACAAGGCTGCCCACTCTCTCCCTACTTATTCAATATAGTTCTTGAAGTTCTAGCCAGAGCAATCAGACAACAAAAGAAAAGCAAGGGGATTCGCATTGGTAAACAAGTCAAAATATCACTATTTTCAGATGATATGATAACATATTTAGGTGATCCTAAAAGTACCACCAGAGAACTATGTCTGCAAATTGGCTGGGTAAAAAATTAACTCAAATAAATCAGTAGCCTTCCACGACTCAAAAGAGAAATAAGCCAAGAAAGAAATTAGGGAAACAAAACTCTTCATAATAGACCCAAACAATATAAAGTACCTCAGTGTGACTTTAACCAAGTAAGTAAAAATCTGTACAATAAGAACTTCAAGACTCAGAAGAAAGAAATTGAAGAAGACTTCAAAAGATGGAAAGATCTCCCATGCTCATGGATTGGCAGGATTAATATAGTAAAAATGGGCATTTTACCAAAAGCGATGTACAGATTCAGTTCAATCTCCATCAAAATACCAATCCAATTCTTCAAAGAGATAGACAGAACAATTTGCAAATACACCTGGAATAACAAAAAACCCAGAATAGCTAAAAGTATTCTCAACAATAAAAGAACTTCAGGGGGAAATAACTATCCCTAAACTCAAGCAATATTACAGAACAATGGTGATAAAAACTGCATGGTATTGGTACAGAGATAAACAGATAAACCAACGGAACAGAATTGAAAACCCAGAAATGAACCCACACATCTATGGGCACCTGATTTTTGACAAAGGAGACAAAACCATTCATTGGAAAAAAGATAGCATTTCAGCAAATGGTGCTGGTTTAACTGGAGGTCAACATGTAGAAGAATGCAAATCGATCATTGTTTATCATCCTGTACATAGCTTAAGTCCAAGTGGATGAAGGGCCTCCACATCAAATCAGATCCACTCAAACTAATAGAAGAAAAATTAGGGCAGCATCTCAATCACATGGGAACTGGACAAAATTTCCTGAACAAAACACCAATGGCTTATCCTCAAATATCAAGGGTCCACAATTGGGATCTCATTAAACTGCAAAGCTTCTCTAAGGCAAAGGACACTGTGGTTAGGAGAAAATGGAAACCAACAGATTGGGAAAATACTTTTACAATTCTACAACAGATAGAGGGCTTATATCCAAAACATACAAAGAACTCAAGAAGTTAGACAGCAGGGAGATAAATAACCCTATTAAAAAATAGGGTTCAGAACTAAACAAAGAATTCACAACTGAGGAATGCTGAATGGCTGAGAAACACCTAAATAAGTGTTCAACATCTTTAGTCATGAGGGAAATGCAAATCAAAACAACCCTGAGATTTCACTTCACACCAGTGAGAATGGCTAAGATCAAAAACTCAGGTGACAACAAATGCTGGTGAGGGTGTGGAGAAAGAGGAACACTCCTCAATTTTTGGTGGGATTGCAGACGGGTAAAACTATTCTGGAAATCAGTCTCAAGGTTCCTCAGAAAATTGGACATTGAACTACCTGAGGATCCATCTATACCTCTCTTGGGCATATACTCACAAGATGTCCCAACATATAAAAAAGACAAGTGCCCCACTATGTTCATAGCAGCCTTATTTATAATAGCCAGAAGCTGGAAAGGACTCAGATGTCCTTCAAAAGAGGAATGGATACAGAAAATGCGGTACACCTACACAATGGAATATTACTCAGCTATCAAAAACAATGCCTTTATGAAATACATAGACAAATGGTAGTTACTGGAAAATATCCTGATTGAGGTAACACAACCATCAAAAAAAAAAAAAAAAAAAAAAAACACATGGTATGCACTCATTGATAATGGCGCTTAGCCCAAATGTTTGACTTACCCTAGATTCATAGAACACATGAAAATCAAGACGGATGATCAAAATGTGAATGCTTCACTCCTTCTTTAAAAGGGGGAACAGGAATACCCGTCTCAGGGAATAGAGAAGCAAAGATTAAAACAGAGACAGAAGGATCACCCATTCAGTGTCTGCTGTGCATGTGGCCCATACATATACAGCCACCCAATTAGTCAAGACGGATGAAGTAAAGAAGTGCAGGCTGACAGTAGCTGGATGTAGATCTCTCCTGAGAGACACAGCCAGAATATAGCAAATACAGAGGCGAATGCCAGCAGCAAACCAAGAAACTGAGTATTGTACGCCTGTTCAAGGAATCAGAGAAAAAACTGGAAGAGCTTGAAGGGGCTCGAGACCCCTTATGAATAACAATGCCAAGCAATTAGAATTTCCAGGGACTAAGCCACTCCCTAAAGACTATAGATGGACTGACCCAGTACTCTGACCTCATAGGAAGCAATGTATATACTAGTAAGATCACCAGTGGAAGGGGAAGCCCTTGGTCCTGCTAAGACTGAACCCCAGTGAATGTGTTTGTTGGGAGGGGGGCGTTAATGTGGGGAGGATGGTGGGGGAAACACCCATATAGTAGGTGAGGAGGAGGGGCTAGGGGGATGTTGCCTGGGAAAACAGGAAAGGATATAACAATTGAAATGTATATGAGAAATACTCAAGTTAATAAAGAAAAAAGGAAAAAAATTCTAACAGAATTATGCATTTCATTCATTCTGCACTCGAGGGTTAGTGAATTTCAGTGGGATCAGGTTATGGGGTGTTTTCTTTCTGATGAATATGTCTGCAAGTGTGTTAAAACAAAAGGCTTTGACATGTCCTTATACAAATTAAAATAAATTAATAGTCTATTAAGAGATATTATGACAGAGCTTGACAGTAATAAAGAGTGTCTAACTTCAGCACTGAGCCAAAGGGATACAGGGAGAGGAAAATGGAAAGTGATGAGTATTCAAAAAAAATTGGAGAGAATTGACTTTGTCAGTTGTCAGCTGGTTTTTGAAATTACATTTGCAGAAAAATGGAATGGAGATTGGGTATTGAAGGAGATACTTTAGTGAACCAACATACCAAAGTTTTGGAAATAATTCATCTCAAGTATATATTGAAAATGGAGAAAGAAGGTCACACCTACAATAGTCTTAATGTACTCCTAGAAATTTTAAAATCAAAAAGTTGGAGATCATCTAGAATCTCCCCAAACTGAACAATGATGATTTGCATCCTTACTCTCTTCTTACAAAGAAAATATTTATGGAATGGGATTTGGGAATGCTTCATTTACCAACAAAGGAGACTCACTGAGATGCAGGCCTAGGCTAAGATGACGTTAGTTTGCATGTGTTCCACTACGCATTCAGACATTGTTACTGTGTTTCTATTACTCTTCAAATGTTGACTTGATTAGACTAGGTACACTGTTAATTGAGAACTTTTTCTCATCTGTTACATAGATAAATTACACTGATAATTGTGGATATTATCTCATCTGTGACATAGACTAGGTAAACTGATAATTGAAGGACACTTTGTGATCTGTGACATACACTAGGTACACTGATAATTGAAGGACATTTTCTGATCTGTGACATAGACTATGTACACTGATAATTGAAGGACATTTTCTCATCTGTGACATAGACTAGGTACAATGATAATTGGAGGACATTTTCTCATATGTGACATAGACAAGGGAAACTGATAATTGAAGGAATTTTTTTTTTTGATCTGTGACATACTGTAATTCTGTCTCTTGCCAGATTATGTCCTGTGCAAGGGGAACCTCTCTCACTTATTTTTCTTCATTTCAGGGAGGCAGTTGCCCTATGATGTTTAGACATAGCACCTCCTCTGACGTGTGATGTGCAGTGAGCCATTTCCAAAGAGTGTCACTGAGATTGGGTTCACCAGCCATCACCTTCTGCTACAGTAAACCATTCCTTATCTAGCTTGTCGCCTCAGCTCTTCCAATTAACTTCTGAGTGTGGAATTTATTTTTATACAAATGGCTAGCACTGTAATTACATTTAGGACTTTAATCTCATTAGACTCGGGACAATCTTTTAGATTTATAATGTATGTTTCAGTCTAGGTCTCAGGAAGTTTTTTTATGTCAACTATAACATCAGAAACTTCCAAATCTACCCCTAAAACATGCATTGGGTTAAGGAACCCAATGAGCCTTTTATTATTTTGATCATTTGTACAAAGAATTTCTCTGCCATCTTCTGATACAGACATGAATTGCACTGCTATTGTGTTGCCTCAGTGTCCCCTACTGCATTGCATCTGGACAGAGGGTTCACAATAGTCCAGCTCTGTAGCAATTCACAATGTTGCATTTCCAAATACAAAAGAATCCCCATCCCCTCTCCTTGAGTTTCTCACTATCAAACATTCTGTTCTATTCTTCAAATCAAAATTTATTATAGGGCACATATTTACTGAAGTCATCTTGAACATTACCGCATTTTAAAATATAACCTTTATAGCAAAGAAAAAGAATGGAACGGGATGGTACCATTTGGTAACTAAAAAAACAACAAACTTAATAACATACATAATGAAAAACAGGACATAACTATTTCTAACCATGCAACTTAGGTCTGATATATACTGAAATGATCACCACTATTTTTATATCAAATATTTATTTTTATTTATTTCTCAATATTTTATGCCATGTTTTAATTTCTGATTATGTGTAATCAGAAAAAGAATGTATTACTCTTTATCTCCAAGGAAATAAAATAACTTACCTTCAGATACATAACCCTGAATATTCTACATTCTCATGAGGAATAAAATAGCATATAGGTAAAATTATTGTGTCTGATGTAGACTAGAAATTGAGTCTGTTATAAATATAAAGTTGAAACAAGTATTTACCTTACTGTGAAAGGCAAACTAAGCTTGAGTATCTCCTCTGAACAAAGATGCATCATCATTCTTTCTCATGTGTAGGTCAGATTTATAGACACCATTGCTAGATTTTTCATGTAGGGACATGAAAAAAAGTGAAATTAGTGTCTCAAATTATTATCTTATTTCAATATAAACTATGTAGACATCCTGGAAAAATCTTCTGATACATTTAAACTTCACATCATTCCTTTAGAGGTAAATAAGTTTCCTTTTAAAAGGAAAGTTGGAAGGGAGTTCAAAACGGATTGAAGATAAGAGTAACTGCTGTGCAAGTTTCATGACATCATTGTGTCCATGACTCGATGCTGGAAAGTTGGATTCTAGTTACACACCTGTGAAGTGTGACATATACATGTGCAGACATATATGCAAATATACATAGAAATGCACACACATTCATCCATGAAGGAACACACACTATAATAAAAATATACTTTCAAAGGTGGTTTTGTTTTTTTCTTTTTTTGTTTTGTTTTCTTTGCTTTGCTTTCATTTACTAGAAATGACTCATGCCTTTAATTATACCATAAAATCTGAGAAGGGGCTGACCAGTAGGAGGCCAGAGCTTCACATGTGAGAGCTTCAGAGCAGTTGGTACAAGGCTAACATGAAAAACATGAGAAGTTTTCTCAAAATCCTAAGAGATTGAAATATAGATCAGGACATCCCTGGCACACAGTAGTTTATGGCTTTGCTCTTCACAACTGAATTTTTTCAATCAAATTTCAGGTACTACTCTATTGAATGATTTTCAAATAACCAAATTGTGATTAATTTTTAGAATTTGTTTTGTGTTCAAATGTAAATCTCCTAAACTCTAACTTTATCTCTGACTTTCTAAACCAGAAAAGCATAGGAACATTCATTATATGTGGCCTTATATGTTGTATATTTTCAAGTTCAATAGCTTTTTTTTTATAGCATTATAGTGTTCCTGGGATTTACAGATTACTTGCTTGGAATATTAGGGGATACAGACTTAGATCCTTTGGGTCAGACCTTCACTGGTTCTTTCACACAATTTATCATTCCTCTTTCAGGTGACATAAGGATCTGTTGCTGAGCTTTGGCTAAGAATGAGAGTGGATTACAATTGTGTCGACATTCTTCTCCAATGTGAAGCCACACATGTTCCCTAAACACATTCTTGAAAGATAGTTTCCATAATTCATGGAATTTTCATTAGATAGCTACATTCTTTCATTTTTGGAGGATGTTTTTGAAGACTATTCTGGCATTTATGTCAACTGCCATCCCTCTTTCATGGGAAATTGCTGTTTCTTTTCTGGATGCTTCTAGGAACTGTGTTTCTGCTGTTTGCTGGGTTCAGTTTGATCACCTGAGTTCAGATTTCTTTTTATATTTCATGCCTGACATTTGTTTGGTTGAATATTATATTGTTCTCATTCTACAATTCCTTCATTGTTATGCCTGCATACTTTTCTCTTCTTATTTTGACTTTTCCTCCTTTTAGTCTTCTGTAGATCCATGGCTCTTGCACCTGTATGGGGCCTGGGTATTGCCCATCACTGTTTCTCATGTATGAGCTGTTCTACAGAGTTATAAGTTTTCAATCTAAGAGAATAGATTCTAGTTCTTGGTATTTATGAAATTTGCAGAGATCATAACTTCTAGAATAACATGGTATCCTTACCTTTTCATTTTTTAGTTTTTCTGGAATGATTAAACTTAACAATTTATAGAGAATAACAAGCATAAGAAAAATGTATATTGTAAACATATTTCTGGAAGAGGCCTCATGTATTGATGCAGCTGAAATAACGAGATATGCCATGCTCTCTGTGACAGCCCCCACATCTCCCTTCTCCTTTCCCCACAGTGATAGTATTTACTCATTTACTTTTCTTCTCCACTTACATTTGTTTATTCATTATTTGTGTGCTCAAGTGATACAGTATTCTAGTTAGGTGAGAGGACAATTTTTAGAAGTGACTTATTAGTTTCTGCCATGTAGGTCTCAGGGATTGATCTCAGCAGGTCAAACTCAGCTTGGCAAACAACCACCCTTAGCCAGGGAACCTTTATGCAATCCCCAAATTATTATTTCCTAATACTATATGAGAGAATTTCTGTGACTTCAGAATTAGTACCTGGATTATTATACTGGAAAGTGATAATTTGGGAGTAAATTTTGTACATTATAGCCACAATGCTACAATGCTACCCATTCTTCTATTTTATGCACTACTCATTACATTTGTATATGTGTTTTAAAAATCTCTGCTTAGCCAACCAGCACAACCTCTGCTGATAGTATTTTATAGATTCCTTATGTTGATGGCTATGTCTCTACATCATTTTATGCTCACTGTTTTGGCATACTGATTTCTCTACATCATGGAGAACCTTTTGTTTTGGCTCTTTGGATGTTAGTATTTTCCCTGGTATTATTTCAATGAGGAAACAAACACTTACCGAACATTCACATATTTACATTTATACTGCATATTTTTGTCTGGTGATTTGGCTATTCTATTTATGGTGAACCATAAAGTAATCTCTAATGAAGTAAAAGTCAAACAGTGTTTAAAAAATTGACTACCTGTATTCTTTTTATCTATCACTTATTTTCATAGTAAGATACAAAGAAGCCTCATTCATGCTAGTATTTACTCTTACTTATGTAAAAAAAATAAATAGCCAATTAATTAAAATTATTTTAGTACAGTAGTTTTTCTATGATTATAGTACCTAGATGTACTACTTTAGCCACGAGCTTTCTTAACTCTCCTGCATACTATAGAGTAAATACATTTAGTGTGCATGAGAACTCCACATAAGAGGCTACAAAAATATCTCAGCTGTTAAAGGCTTGTGACCCAACAAAAATGTCAAAGAAACTGAAATTAGTCACTGTTTATTAGGTGTTTGCATTGAAATAGTCACATGTTAGCTCTTTGTAATTCTCTACATCATATCAGGTCTAATTATAATGATAGTGAATCCATCCAATTGCAAAATTCACCATTATAGCTAATACCTTATTTGAATTATTTAAGATGTGTTTTGGATACATTTTCCTATTCTATACCAAAGGAAGCATAGTTATTGCTCTCCTATAATCAAATACCACAGCATCTGCGGTAATCTGGTATGTTAGTAAAATATCAAAAATTGTTTCTTTAGTTCATTTACTTTGAAGAGATCTAATCCCAGCAGAAATGCTGAAATGAAATATAAATAATATAAACAAACTGAATAAAATATAAATCTTTATAAAAGATAAATGACATAGTAAATTAAGTTATAAAACAAAGAAATAAATCAAAAAATTGAAACACAGATTACCCCCACCAAAACCCAGCTCACGGAAAATAAAGACCATGGACCCATTATATAAGTAAGTACCTGTGAGCACATGGTTAACAACACTCTTAGTTCTTTCTCACCCTTTACATTAAGGGAGCAGAGGTAATGATTTCCCCTATGTTCTCTGAATTATCCATGATTCTGGTTAAGATGCAACAAAAAAAATCTAAAATGCCTGTTTATGGAAGATTTGTTTTGTTTTCTTATTTGCATCCTTAATGTATCATAATCAATGAAATTCTAGATGCCTAGTGAAGATGTGTTATATAAATAAATGATGAAGAAAATGCAATTTAAATTTATATTATGTTTATTAGAAGAATTTTTCCAATCAATTTCTTATTCCATTTTATATAATACAGACTCTGTCATTCTTCTCCACAGATTCCAGTCAGGTTGTATCTTAATACACCATGCTTATTCAAGTGTATTTTGTTTATATTTGTATGCACCTCCCCATGACAACGCCCTCAATACATATTTCATATATTGACAATGCCTATCTAATACTTCCATTTATTAGGATGATACTATCAAGAAGATACAAGCTTCCTATTTCTGGCTGAGCCCAGAGATGACATATTACAATAGCTCACTGTACCCAATATCGGAGGTGGAGAAAGCTGGACTTGCAGAATCATGGACAATTCTGAGAACTTAGGGGAATCCATTACCTCTGCTCATATTCCTGTGCTGACAGGAAGATGCTTAGAGCCCTATGGATGCAGGAACCTAGGGAGAGTAAGGGAAGTGATCCTTCCAGAATCTACCTGTGTCCAGAGATGAAAGCCAGTGGCCAGTAATAGTAACACAACTGAGAACACAAGCGAGACCAACACTTCTACTCCAAGTAACCAGGCTGGAGGCCTCAGGACACAGAAAACAAGAGTAGTTTCGGACAGGAGACTTCCTGTTTCTGCCTGCACCCATTGCTGATCTGGTCCTATATATCTCTGTACCCACATCTTGGTGGGAGAAAAGAAGTCTATAGGAACAGTGACAAAGAGTTTTACAGGGTGGGCATGCAACTGTCAGAGACAGCAAGACCACGAAACACCAGAGAAAACCTGATGACAAGAATCAAGCACAGAAACCAAAGCAATAGAAACCAAAACAACTTGGCATCATCAGAGCTCCCTTATCCAAGGAAAGCAAATATTGGATATCCCAACAAACTGAAAAAGCAAGATGTGGATTCAAAATCATTTTTCATGTTGATGAGAGATGACATTGAGTAGGGAACAAATAAAACTCTTCAAGATAAACAGGACAACACAGGTAAAAAGTAGAAGCCCTTAAATGGGAAACACAAAATTCCTTCAAGAATTACAGGAAAACACAGTCAAACAGATGAAGGAATTTAAAAAATCTAGGATCAATAAGTAGAAATACAAGCAATAAAGAAAGCACAAAGAGAGATAACCCTGCAGGTGGAAAACCTAGGGAAGAAATCAGAAGTCATAGACAGAAGCATCGGAAAGAGAATACAAGAGATAAAAGATAAAAATCTCAGGAGCAGAAGATACTGTAGAAAATATTTACACAACCATCAAAGAAAATGTAAAGCTCAAAGAGCTCCTAATGGAAGACAACCAGGAAATCCAGGACAGAATGAGAAGATTAAACCAAAGGATAATGGGTAGTATAAAAGAGAGCGAAGATTCACATATAAAAGGGCCAGTAAATTTCATCAACAATTATAGGAGAAAACTTCCCTAACCTAAAGAGAGAAATGCCTATAATAATAAAAGAATAATACATTTCTCCAAATAGATTGGATCAAGAAGAAATTTCTCCCTTCACATAATAGTTTAAACACCAAAAGCACAAAACAAAGAAAGAATATTAAAGTCAGTAAGCAAAAAAATCAGGTAACATATATAGGCATAACTATAAGCATTACACCAGACTTCTCACCAGAGACTATGAAAGTCAGATCCAGAGTAGATTTTATAAAACTCTAAGAGAAAATAAATGCCAGCTCAGGTTACTATCCACTTCAAATCTTTCAATCAGCACAGCTGTAGAAAACAAGATATTTTATGATAAGCTAAATTTGCACAGTATATTTTCACAAATCATGACCTATGAAAGATAAAAGCTGGGAAACTCCAACAGAAGGATGGAAATTACACCCTATAAAATGCAAGAAAGTAATCCTCTTTCTTCAAACCCAAAAGAAGAGAGTCACACAAACATAATTCCACCTCTACCAAAAAATAACAGAAAACCACTATAACTATTCCTTAATATCTCTTAGCATCAATGCAAATTCTCCAATAAAAAGACATACACTAACAGACCGCATACATAAAGAAGAACTAGAATTTTGTTGCATTAAGGAAACACAGCTCAATGACAAAAACAGATAGTATCTCAGAATAAAAGGCTGGAAAACAATTTTCCAAGAAAGTGATCTGTAGAAACATCCTGGAGCATAGATTCTGGTTTCTAATTCTACCAAAAGTTATCAAAAAAATGATAAGGACGGACACTTCATTTCCATCAGGAAAAAAAACCAACATTGTCATTTCTCTATCCTGAATATCTATATGCTACATCCATCGGCACCTAAATTTATAAAGGAAATGGTAATAAAGCACAGGCTAACGAAATAGTCGTGGGAGACTTCAGGCTAACGAAATAGTCGTGGGAGACTTCAACAACCCACACTCAGCAATGGCCAGATCATGGAATGGGAAACCGGAGACACAGAGATATTAACAGATTTTGAACCAAATGGATTTAAGAAATAACTATAGAATATTTCATCCTTGAACAAAAGAATATACCTTATTCTCAGGAACTCATGGCATATTCTCCAAAACTGATCATACAGTTGGTCATAAAAGAGGCATCAACACATACAAAAGAATTAAATAATCCCATGCCTTTTCTCACACTACCATGACCTAAGGCTGGACTTCAATAACAAAAAAATGTCAGAAAGCCCAAATACACATGGACGTTGAACAATATCTTACTCAGTGATAACTTGGTAGAGGAAGAACTAAAGAAAAAAATTGAAAATATTTTAGAATTTAAGGAAATTAAGGCACAACAAACTCAAACATATGGGAAACAATGATAGTATAGCTAAGAGGAAAACTAAAAGCTCTGAGAGTATCCAAAGTGAAACTGGAGAGAGCATACATTAGCAGCTTGACAACAAATAAAAAACTTCAAAAACAAAAAGAAGCAGATACACCAAAGAGGAGCAGAAGGCAGGAAATAATCAAACTAAATGCTGAAATCAACTAAGCAGAAACAAAAATAACTCTACAAAGAATCAAATCTGGACCAAATGATCAATTTTCTATACAGGGAGCAGTTACCAAAGTTAAGTCAGGGTCAGGTAAAATGTCTAAACTGTACCATGAATCCTAAAAAAAAAAAAAAAAAAAAAAAAAAAAAAAAATAGAAACAATAATTAAAAGGCTCCCAATTCGGAAAAGATCCCTTTGACCAGATGATTTCAGTAGAAATTCTATCAACACTTTCTAGAACCAAATACCACTATTGTTCAAAGTATTCCACAAAATACAAACAGAGGAACACTACTCAATTCCAACGAAGAAGCCAAAGTTATGCTTATACCAAAAGCACACAAAGGCCCAATAAAGAAAGTGAACTTCAGACCAATTACCCTTATGAATATTGACAAAAAATAGTCAATCAAATCATTGGAAACCAAATCCATGAACACATCAAAATGATCACCCATCACTATAAAGGAGACTTCTTAACAGGAATGCAAGGATAGTTCAATATGGAATTCCATTAACATATTTCACTAGATAATCAAACTGAAAGAAAAAAATACATTTTCATCTCACTAGATGCTGCAAAAGCATTTGACAAAATAAAACACCCCTTCATAGCCAAAGTCTTACAATGATAGGAATTTAAGGCCCATACTCAACAACAGTAACGTAATGTACAGAAAACCAGTAGCCAAAAATCAAACTAAATGAAGAGAAACTTGAAACTTTCCATCTAAAATAAGGGACTAGACAGGGCTATTCATTCTCTCCATACTTATTCAATATAGTACTCAATGTGCTATCCTGACCAATTAGATAACAAAAGGAGGACAAAGGGATACAAATATTAAAGGAAGAAGTCAATATATCACTATTTGCTGGTGGTATGATAGTATACTTAAGTGACTCCATAATTTCCACCAGAGAATTCCTGCACGTGATAAACAGCTTCAGCAAAGTCCTAGATATAGAATTAACTTAAACATATCAGGACCTTCCATGAATAAACAGACCACGTAGGAAAATAGGGAAATGACACTCTTCACAGTAATCACAAATAACAAAAATACCTCCGAGTAACTCAAACTAGGCAAGGGAAAGCGCCGTATGAAATGAACTTAATTTCTCTAAAACTAGAAAATCTCAGAAGATGTAAAGACTTGTCATATTCAAGGACTGGCAGTAATGAAATAGCAAAAATGGCCCTTTGCCAAAAGCAAGGTACAGATTCAATGCAATTCCCAAGAAAATTTCAGCAAAATTCTTCATACAATTAGAAAGAGAAATAGGCAAGTTCATTTAGAAAAAGAAAAAAAAAAAAAAACAAGGAAGTGGAAACTATTCTCAAAGTAAAAGAAATTCTGTGGAAATCAACATCCCTAACCTCAAGTTGTACCCAGCAATAGTGATAAAAATTATATAGAATTGGTACAGAGACAGGCAAGTAGAACACCTGTGTTGGTTCATCTAGATATCAGCATGTAAATTAATGTAAATCCATCCATTCTTATCACGCTGTACAAAGCTGAAGTCCAACTGGATTAAGGGAATCCAGAAAAAAGAGATATACACAAACCAATAGAAGAAAAAGTGGGGAAAAGCTTGACACATGATAACAATAGAAAATTTCTTGAATAGAACACCAAACCAGTGGCTTATTCTTTATGATGAAGAGTTGACTGATTGGACCTTGTAAAAATGCAAAGTGTCTGTAAGCCAAGGAATACTGTAATTATGACAAAATGGCAACTAATATCTTGATAAATAATCTTTGCCATCCTATTAAGGGCTTTTCTTTCTAATGAATTTAGACAGAGCAATCCTCTGCCACATATGTGGCTGGAGTCATGGGTCCCACAATCTGTACTCACTAGTGGGTGGTTTAATCCCTCGAATTTCTGGTGGATCGGGTTGGTTGATATTGTTGTTCTTCCTGGGGTTTTGCAAACCCCTTCATATCATTAAGTATACTCTCTAACAACTTCATTGAACCCCCCCCCAAGTTCAATCCAGTGATTAGCTACAGTCTTCCTCACCAGTCTCAGTAGCGTTCTGTCAATGTCTCTCAGGAAATATCCATATCTGACTCCTGTCAACAAGGACTTGGTGGCATCAGCAATATTGACTGGTTGGTGTGACTGCATATGGGACAGATCCCCACATGGGGCAGTCTCTGTTTGACCCTTTCTTCAGTCCCTGCTTAACTTTATCCTTGAATTTCCTCCCATGGATATTGTTTTCTCCCTTCTAGGAAGTAATGTAACATCTGCATTTTGGTCTTCTTCCTGCTTGGGATTCAAATGACCTGTGTATACTTCTTATGTATTCCACACTTTTGGGAAGATACACACTTCCAATAAATGTATACAATTTATGTTCTTTTGTGACTGGGTTACCACACACAGAATGATAATTTTTGGTCCATCCTAAGAATTTTATGCAAACATTGTATTTGATAGGTTAGAAGAACACAGGTGTGTAAATGTACTATATTTAATATATTCATTACTGTGTTGAGGGACAGTTGGTTCCTTTTCAGCTTTTGGCTATTATAAAAAATAAAGGTTTCTCTCAACCTGTAGCATCATGTGTCCTTCTTATATGTTGGACCATCTTTTGGGTATATATCAAAGAAATGGGATTGTGGCATCCTCAGGTATCCAACTTTGTGAGACAATTCCAGACTGATTTCCAGAATGGTTATACCAGCTTGCAATCTGACAAACAATGGATGAGAGTTCCTTTTTCTCCACCTCCTTGCCAGAAACTGTTGTGAATTTCTTATCTTAGCCATTCTGTGTGGTGTGCTGTGTAACCTCAGAATTTGTTGTTTTGCACTTTCCTGATGGCTAATGATGTTGATATTCCTCAGTAGAGAATTCTTTGTTTAGAGCTATTCACCATATTTGAAAGGACTATATGATTTTCTGGAGTCTAACTCTTTGAGTCTTTGTATAGATTGATTTTAGCCCTCTATCAAAAGGATGATTGGTAAAGATCTTTTCTTAACCTATTGATTTTACCTTTTTCCAAATTCCAGGTGCCCTATTCCTTACAAAAGATTTTGAAGTCCCATTTGTCAATTCTCGATCTTGGAGCAATTTGTTGTTCTGTTCAGTAATTTTCCTCACTTTTTCTTCTATTAGTTTAAGATTATATGTTTCTTGTGAAGATACTTGATCCACTTCGACTTGAGCTTTGTACAGGGTGATAAGAATTAATTGATTTCCATTCTTCTACATGCTATCCTCCAGTCGAATGAGAACCGATTGTGGATAATGTTATCGTTCCATTGGATGGTTTCCGTTCATTGTCAAATATCAAGTGGCCATAATTGTGTGCCTTCATTTCTGGGCCTACAATTATATTACATTGATCTACCTGACTGTCTCTACCATTCCCATTCAATTTTTATTATTATTGTTCTGTAATACAGCTTGAAGTCATCGATAGTGATTGCCCCAGAAGTTCTCATATTGTTGATGAGTGTTTTCTCTATCATGGGATTCTTGTTATTCCAACTGAATTTCCAAATTGCTCTTTCTAACTCTGTGAAGAATTGAGTTGGAATTTTGATGGTGAATGGCTTGAATCTGTTGATTGCTTTTTGCAAGATGGCCATATTTACAATATCAACCCTGCACATGCATGATCATGGGAAATTATTTCATCTTCTGAGATCTTCTTCAATATTTTTCTTCAGAGACTTGAAGTTCCTGTCATACAGAACTGTCACTTGCAAGTTTAGAGTCAACCTGAGGTATTTATTATTTTTTGTGACTATTTTGAAGGCTGTCATTTCCTTAATTTCTCCTCAAACTGTTTATCCTTGAAGTAGAAAGCTACTGATTTGTTTGAGTTAAGTTTACATCCAGCCACTTTGTTGAAGTTGTTTATCAGCTGAAGGAGTACTCTTGTGGAATTTTTGGGGTCACTAAAATATACTATCACATCATCTAAAAATCATGATATATTAACTTCTTGCTCTCTAAATTTTTTTTTTTGCCTCGTGTTTTTGTCTAAATTTGTGAATAAGACTTCCAGTACTATATTCATGAAGTAAGTAGAGATTAGGCAACCTTTTCTAGTTCGTGATTTTTGTGGTATTGCCTCAAATTTATCTCCAGTAAGTTTCATTTTGCAACTGTTTTTTGGTTTTTTTTGTTTTGTTTTGTTTTGTTTTGTTTTTTTATATTGCTTTTACTATATTTAAGTATAGGCGTTGAATTCCTAATATTTTCCAAGACTTCTAACTTGAAGATATATTGATTTTTTTTAAATTTTTTTTATCAGCATCTAATAAGATGATCATTTGTTCCCACCCCCAGGAGTTAAGATAATTGATTCTCCTATATGCTGACATCCAGTTGAAGCATAATTTCTTGATAATTCTGTCTTTTTTCAATTTTGTGGTTTTAGCACCTTGGTCAAAGACAAAGTGACCATAGGTGTGTGCATTCATTTCTGGATCTTCAGGCTAGGATATCTGGTGAAATTTTCAATTCCATGGATGGAGAAACCAAGACATTCCATGACAAAGCCAAATGTACATAATATCTTTCCACAAATCCAATCTTACAAATGATAGTAGATGGAAACTTCCAACACAAGGAGGGAAACTACACCTTAGCAAAATGTAGGGAATTAATCTTTCAACAAACCAAAAGATGATAGCCACACAATTGTAATTACATTTATAACAACAAAAATAACAGGAAGCAACAGTCCATTTCATTTAATATCTCTTATCATCAATGGACACAATTCCCCAAATTAAAAGACATAAACTAAGAGACTGAATATGTAAAGAGGATCCAAGATTTTGCTCCATACCGTAAATACATTTTAGAGAAAAAGACAGAGTATCTCAGGGTAAAATGATGGAGAAAAATTCTAAGCAAAGGTTCCCAAGAAAAAAGCTGGAATAGCCTTTCTAATATTGAACAACATTGACTTACAACAAAAAGGTATGAAAAATGATTAGGAAGGGAATCATACCTGTCAAAGAAAACATAGTACTAAGATGAACTTTCAATTCTGAACAACTATGTTTCAAATGCTAGGACACCTAAATTCATAAAAGAAACATAGCTATAGCTCAAAGCAAATATTACATCACACAAAATAAATTGTTGGAGACTTCAATTCTCCACTCTCATCAACGGAATATTTATGGAAACTGTAACTAAACAGATACGATTAAAATAACAGACTATTTTAATAACTTAAAAAATCCAAATGGATTTAACAGGTATTTAGGTAACATTTCATCCTAAATCAGAAGAATTTACCTTTTCCTACGCACTTCCTTGTAACTTCTCCCAATTTGACCATATACTTATTCACATAACAGGCCTCAATTGATACCAGAATATTGAAGTAATCCTATGCATCCTATCAGATTACCATGGACTAGGGCTGCTCTTCTATATTTTATTATTTTTTGCATTTGTTTAAATTATCGATGATTTATTTATGTGATATTTTTGAAATATCATCTTTCTTGATAGATTGTCAATATGCAATAAAGACTGGGTTAAACTTAGTGGTAGTTCTTCCATTTTTGCCTCTAGAGTAGCAAGAGTGAGGTCTTCATTCCAATCTTGGTTTATGTACTATATTTGAGTTAACTCTTTGTGCATACATAGCTTTTAATGTTTTCCTGTTTGTTTGGATATATATTCGGATTATCTAACCTAACAAATTTGTAATTTTATAATGAAATTTTTAATTTCATAACTTCTGACTATAACTTTGATCTCATTTTTCTTATATTTTTTCTCGATTTTAAATGCATTTTTCTTTGTGAATACTTTTCCCTCTTTATGCATGTTTGTGACTTTATGGGATTTTGTTAATGTTCATCAATGGAAAAATTCATTTTATTCACAGCAGCAGCCATATATGAAGGAGAATACAAGAGTTAACAAGCTATTTCAATAGGATGGATTACTTATTAAAAATAAGAATCTCGGAAACAAAGGACAGTGATGAATTTCACACTACCCTTCCACAAAGATCCCAGCATACAATAATGCCAGGTTGTGTGCTGTGCTCATGTGGTGGTGGGAAATAATTTATGGAATTATAAAACCACATACCACAGAAAATTTAAAGAATCCCTTTTCCCCTACACACAGATACATAATGTGATTATAGGGTGGTCAATACAAATAATTGAAGCAGAAGTAAACAATTATGTTGCTACAAGAAATTGAAGGCAAGGAGGAATTTCAAACCATGATCAACTATATAATTGTGAATATTTGTTCCCAAAATTGAGGGTTATTCCCCAGGACAGTAATAGTTGGACTGACCCACATTTTATCTATTCAAAGTGGGGAACAATGGCCCTAATGGGAATGATGAATACAAAAATACAAAAACAATAGCAAAAGGGTATATTAATAGAAGAAAACCATTAATACAAACTACCACAAACAACTTTACATTGTAACCTGAAAAAGCAACAAAACTTAAGTGACATTTGAGCACAACATGTGAAGACAAAAGTGAGTGGGTCATGGAATTTCCCCCCTTTCATGTTTTTCAAGTACTTTACAAAAACAGGAAACTCAGACTGCTTTTCCATGATTTATTAAAGGTTTTTATAGCCCTCTTGTATTAAAATACCACTTGAAAGTATTGATAGCTGCTGTCTAGGTTTTTTCCAAGTTCACAAATTTCTTGGACTAAAGTTCCAAAACGTAACTAGGCCCAACCCTAAGCTGTATAACTATGACAAGGCAATATTGACATATATTTTCAAGGGCCAAGCACTAAAGTACTATACTATTCAGTACAGTGATCCAAAGAGCTCAAGAGAGTAGGAAGATACATCTAAAAAAGGGTTAGAAAATTGTAGAAGAATCAACTCCTCCCTCGTTTGTGAAAGCATTTAAGGTTCTGCAGTAAGTCCTAAGAGGCAGTATTCAAGTAGCAATGGGAAAAAAGAATTCAGGACAAGAAAGGGAGATAAACTAGCATGGTGGGTTTATGTAAGAGAAATACTTAGAAATTAAAATGTCTTGTAAACTTAAAAAAAGGTTTTTTTTTTCATTATTTTCTCATTCCAATCAAAACAGACACCCATGAATAATTCCCCTGTTAGGCTTCCATAAAACTGGTTAAACGAAAATTTGCATAAACATTTAAATGTTTGAAAATGAAACAACAACAAAAAAAATTGCGTAAGTTTCAGAGCAGGATCACAGGGAAATGAGGTGAATCTGTTCAAGATGAAACCTAGAGTGGCAAGCAGAATCTAGAATTAAGAACTGCATGAGAGGGGCAGTGGAGTAGTGACAGGAACATGGCCAGGCCTGACAGATAAGGCTGGTCCCTTTACAGGGACAAAGAATGAGGTAAGAAAATGTTTAAAATAAAGCAGAACCTTTCCTTTCTTCTCACCTCAAGTATCCCATCCCTAAAAAAAAAAAAACATTTTGATAATAATACAGAAGAGTTATGGTATGTCATTCACTTCCCGTTTGCTTTTAACCCTCTCTCCGAAGTCAGGAAATATGAACATTTCGAATTTCCAAGAAGAAAAATTCATTGGCAGGTATATGGATGTCCTGTGGACCAAGTGACAAACTGAAATATGTGAGGGCAGAGGAGGTGGAGACTGTCTCATTCCACAGAGCAGAAATGTGTCTGCCCAAGTAAAGAAGGGATAAGGCAGCCATAACAGGTAAACTAGTTCTCATAACATTTAGCTTATTTACATTATTCATAACTATACTTAGTTCAAATCACTTTCCAGCTCAATCTTCATTCTTAATGATGCTGATCTATCCTGCAATGTGTCTGTACCATCTTCTCTTCCTAGTATTGGCTTTCATCATGGGGATAATAGATGATTGTGGCTGCATAGGTGATGTTTTTATTTCTAAATATCACTCCCTTTACGTACTTTATGTGTAATAACATTAAATGAGTTTCATTTGGAGAAGGTTTGAATGATTGTTCTAAAATATATGGTTTAAAACTCTATTGAGATTATTTAGAAAATATCAGGTATACATTCTCTGTAAATAATTGCTTCTCTCATATGATAAACAATAAAATTTTATTCTAGCCAAAATAATTCTCTATAATTTTAATATATAAAGATACAGAAGAAAATTGAGATAATGTGGAATATTAGATCAGCTGAACTGCATGTTCATTTATTTAAGAATAACCAGAATCATTGAGACTTTTATGGAACATAATATAGGAAGAATAAACAAAGCATTGAACAAATAGTGGCAGAAGAACAGGGTCATTTTGTGAAATGTAGCTTACTTTCAGATCCACTGCTTTCTTTTATTTAGCAAAAATTCAATTTAAATACACTTCTTCAGTGTTTTTCATCCTGTCTTTGACTCTATTTTCAAAGCTCTATCCCATAACTAGCATGATTATTAAATTTAAAACCAAGAATTTTGCATGTGTCAATCACTTTCTGCATTTCCTTATTTGTGGTTTATTCTGTTCCCAATGGCAAAGTTGTGTTGAAGTCAGTAAGAATTTCTGGCATACTTGATGAAAATTTTCTGAAAGCATATATTATTCATAGTTTTAAAATGCTGTGCATATAGTTCATAGTACGGATATTACAGTTTAAAATCATCTGGATAAGGAATTTTTGCATGAATATCATAACACGCTAAACTACTAAAGAGGAAACATAGAAGAGCTAGATATTTATTAAATATTTTTACTCTTCTAGTGTTTGTAACTTTACAAAATATGGGCAAATCACTTCTTTCTGTTAAATTCACATTCATAAGCTATTACATTCTAATCAAACATCTGTGTCAGCTCCCATAAAGTTGGAATAATGCTAATTGCAATCCAAAATGTTTGCAGTAAGTAAATAGGCAAATTATTTGTCCGCATGTACTAAACAAGCATCTAATGTAAGATTAGGTTTGCTCTTAATGAAATAAGAAATACCAGATATAATGGGAAAAATACATCTATTAAAGTAATTTTTTTTGTTTTATAACAGCTATTAATTCATGGTCTGAATAATGGCTTGAATCACCAAACCTTAAACAGTAAATTGGAATTTCTAGTGAGTTAGAGGATCTCTCAAGCATCTCCAAGTAAATCGATCTAAAATATATTCCTTGAAATTTCTCCTAAATAAACTTATCATGAAATATTCCACATCACAGTAAATAACTCCAACATATTTTCTTTTGCTAAAACAAGACATTGTCTTTCATTATTCTGGCCCTCCCCATAATCAGTGTACTACAAAAAAAACATAAATTTCCAACATAGGTGTATGATATGAATCTTTTTCTTTATCACTGTCACTACTCCCAGATTGACTTCAAAAACATCCTTCAAATCATTCTGTGTATCATTTAATAATACATAAGTAACCAGAGTCCCTTAGTATGTACATAGAGAGTTAAACAAACTTATTTCAAACTATTCAATGATTTCTTAGACATTTTCCACAAATAAAAATTTATATCTCTCATATTGTTTCTGTAAGCCCATATGTGATATCTAAGCTTCAGCTTTATTTGGTCCTCTCTTCCACCACTTAATCTATACAAACTCCTTTCACATTTACTTGTTTAATACATCAAGCTCTTTTCCTTTATTGACCTTATATTTATAGTAATATTGGCCAAAATATAGTTCAATTATTTTTCATCTAATTTAACTTAGCTGTCACTTTGTTAGGACAATCTCCATGACATTATTTCTAAGATAGATTCTTCAGTTATTTGCATACAATCAACACCAACACACGGATTTATGCATTCAGTTCTTTCATTTTTTTATACCATAATGCAATTTTTATAAGGGAAAGCTCATAAAAGTTTTTATTCATTCCTTATCTATACCACAATTATAAACCTGGTACATGGAGACTATCATTTATTACATGATTCAGTAAGTTTTAAAAATACACTTTATACTATTCTTTGTTTTAATGAATATGCATTACATGCATTGGTTATACCATCATGAAGTATTTATGTGAGTTCTTCAATATATTACAATTCAATGACCTAATATATCAGCTAGGAATACTTTTGACATGAAAGAAAAAGATACCTAATTTTAATTGATAGCACCCATTTAAAAATGCCATTTTTGGTCCCATCTCTGAAAATACAAAGAGGTGATCATTGCTAGGGGCTTACTGGTCACGGAGTCAAAGTTCATTTGTTAGATGTTTCAGTGAAAGATTAAAAACTAAGAGGACCCAAAGCTGTGTTTACAGAGCTGAACCTGTACCTCATCTCTCTCTCCCCAGATCCCACCAGGAAATGGCTGGACTTCCAGGAGTGTTGACACACTCAAGGTCACAGGAGAGACTACCATTTTTTAGGGGGAACTTCCTGGAGCCCTCAGAACCCAGGAACAGAGGGGCAGTCTGTTTACAGGATACTTCTGGTTTCTATCTATTCTATGTCACTGAACCTGATCTACAGCTCTTGGTACACAGATCATTCAGGAGAGAGGTAGTGTCCCTGGAGTCCTGACACATAGGCTTACAGGAGGATCAATCCATTGTCAGACACAGTAAAACAAGCTAACCCCTGAGATAATGAAATGGAAAGAGGGAAGTATAATAGCCTAAGCAATATAAACCAAGGTTATATGACTTCATCAGAACCCAGTTCTCACACCAACAAATGCTAGGGTACCCTGAACACAACAGAAAACAAAAAGAAATGTTTGTACTTCAAATCACTTAACATGATGATGTTGAAGGATTTACGAAGGAAATAAATAATTCCATCAAAGAAATTCAGGACAACAGATATATATATAGAGAGAAGCCCTGGTAGAGGAAACACAAAAATCCCTTAAACAATTACAGGAGACCTTAAGGAGACCATAGGAAAATGGATGAAACTAGAAAATATCATCCTGATGGAGGTAACACAAACACAAATAAACGCACATAGAATGCACTCACTTGTAAGTACAAATTAGCCTAAGAGCTCAGAATATCAACAAAAAAGTCATATACACTCTGCAGCTCAACAAGAAAATACAAAGAGGGACTTCTTCAATCCCAATTAGAAGGGGGAAGAAAATTATCATGGGAGTAACATGGAGGAAGGACCCTGTGTGGGAGAGGGGAGTTAAATGGAAAAACAGGAGGTCAGGATAAGAAGTGGGAAGAGACAGGAGAGAAGCACAGAGGACCAGGAGAATGAGAATAGAAAGAAGGAACATTGGAGGATGGTGTAACCTCTAGAATGTCCCAGATACTAAGGATGCAACAGGTTCTCTGGACTCAACAGTGATGACATTAGCTAACATCAACAACAACAGTGAAATTGAACCTGAAGACACCACCTGCAGTAGATAGATATGACCACAGTGTAAGGATGGGACCACTTACCCATCTCTTATTAAATAAGAGTTATCTGTGTCTATTGAAATGCAGGAGTAAATATGTTATAGGTTGTAAGAAAGGCTATCCAGAGATCTGCAGACACCAAAATGGACACTTGCTGATGCTGAGACATGCTTGAAAACAGGAGTCTGGTATGTCTGTCCTCTGAGAGGCTCTGCCAGCACCTGACTGATACAGATGTAGATATTCACAGCCAATCATTGAAATGAGACTACAGATCCCAATGTAAGATGTAGGGGAAGGGATGATGGAGCTGAAGGAGACTTTAATTAACAACAATATCAATTAACCATACCCCTCAGGGCTCCCATGGACCTACCCACCAACCATTAGATTATACAAGGTCTGCTATCCTACATATGTAGCATAGGACTGCCTCATCTCACATCAGTGGAAGGGGAAGCACTTGGTCCTTTGAATGCTTGATGTCCCAGAGAAGAGTGATTCTAGAGGTGGGAGGAAAGAGTGAATGGGTCTTACGGTATCACGCTATTAGAGACAAAGAGGAGTCATATGTGGATGTGGTGTTTATGGAAAGGGGGTCATATTTGAAATATAAACAAATACAATGGTTAATAATACTACTAAAAGAGCAGTGGTATTTTCCATACATTACTTTACTGCACAGGTTAGCTTGGAACATTTATTGTTGCCTAGATGCATATTTTTTCCTACAGTACCTGATACCTTGTTTCTCTGAGTATTATAGCCTTAGATCTTTCTCCTCATTCAAAGAAGGCATAACACTTAACTCCTTTCTCCAAGCAAGGGTGGTTGTAGAAATGTCTGTGAAAGGCAGAGGGCATTTGTACAATCTAAATAGGGGTCACCAAAAGAATTATTTACAAGCAAAGCTTGTAACACAAACAGTGTGTGTTCAATCAACTTACCAGTATTGAAAGCATCCGATGACTTCTGGCCAGGCAACAGCATACAATGTCAAGAGACATTTAGAATTTCAATATATGTGACTAGAGAAAGTATTTTCCATTGTGCAGCATTCTCAATATTTCAAAAATATCATCACGGAAAGAATATTAAGAGCTTTAGGACATAAAAATATAGTGAGACATCAAGGTAGAAGCGTCTCAGTAGCACCTGAAACTCACATGGAATTCTAATATCAATACCATGCATTCTATGCTCTATTCAAATCCTATCACATGTTCATTCCCTAACACAGTCAACCAGTGATTTTCTAGTCTCTGCAGTCTCTGAGGAGCAAGGGTCTGGATCAGCCTTTCCCGTTCGGTTATGAGGTTCTAAGACACATCACTGCACTAAAGCTGGTGTAAGAGGCGCTTGACAGCACAGACTCCTAAGCACCATTTGCCCTTTCCATTCATGTTGCTCCTTCAGGAATCAGTTGTCACGACGTCTGACAGTGTGCACAAAACAGGTAGCACTCCGGACTCAAAGGAAGAGAGTCGACATGGTTCCTCCTCATTCAGAAAGCTTGGATGATCGCACCGCTACTACAAGAAGAACTGATAAGTGAGGCATCTCCTGGCTGGGCTGTGCAGACCTCACGACTGCCCCATCCAGACCTCGAGAGTCCCCTGTGCAGACCTGGCGACTGTCCCATTCAGACCTCGCAACTGCCCCGTGCAAACCTCGAGACTGCCCCATGCAGACCTCGCTACTGAATTTTGCAAACTCGAGGACAGCCCCTCTCGAGGTTTGGTTGTTTCCTGAGATCAATGGTCACTCGAGATATCCCTGCTTTGCTTTCGGGAGCGGTGCGACAGCTGTATGATAATGAGGTGAATCTGGCGCCCTCCTAACAACAGTACTGAGCATGCGTGGAGTTTTGCACCTGACGTCAGTCTGGCTGGGGCGGTACTATGCTAAATGGGAGTTCATGCCTCGCCAATCTCTGGAGGACAAGTAGCTGGGATGGCAGTGGGGTGACTCATGCCCCACCAATCCCTGAAAGAAGATTAGCTTACTGTTGTGTATAAGCCGAGCGGCTTTGCCGCTCTGCGCGGTAACACTTAAAGCTGTAACACTTGGAGCTGTAACACTTGGAGCTGTAACACTTAGGGCTGGCTGCCGAAGGTGTCCTGCAGTAAAGGCTGTTGAGAAGAATCCAACCGTGTTGCGTCTTCCTTGCCGGATGAGGTGGGCGCGACAAAGTGGTGGC
Source organism: Rattus norvegicus (assembly GCF_021556685.1). Classification (NCBI taxonomy): domain Eukaryota; kingdom Metazoa; phylum Chordata; class Mammalia; order Rodentia; family Muridae; genus Rattus; species Rattus norvegicus. The sequence continues at coordinate 51,776,114 of NC_141555.1, read as the reverse complement.
CCGTACGGGGACGAGGACAACCTCGTGGATCTCAGAACTCTTCAGCTTCAGGAAGAGCGACGTCGGAAAAGTTCCCGGTAAGGGACGATAAAGTTCTCTGGAGGTGAGCAGAGACGATGGGAGCCTTGGGTTAGAGGCTAAAAGGTTTGCGGTCTGCAGCGATGTTTTTTCAAGTTGATCCTTTGTGGGCAGGTTTTATAATTTTGTTTCTTTTCGTCTTTGTGTTGTGTGTTTGCTTTCTTTTGAATTGCCACCGTCCCGGACGGGAGTGCACTTGCTCGGAGTAGCCAACAGGTGCCAGGCTACGGAGTTGGGTATAAACAAACAGGCCAGCTTGCTAAAAAACTGCTTGCAAATAAGTTCATTGAGTATGGGAAGCTCACATTCCAGCCCATTCCTGACAGCTCTCCAGGAGCTCCTTAATCAGCATAAGCTCAAAGTTGAAAGGAAAATCCTGTCAAGTTTTCTTGATGAATGCGATCGTGGTGCTCCGTGGTTTATAGTGTCAGGATCTCTTACCTTGCGAGCATGGGACAAATTGGGAAGGGATCTAGATAAAGAAGCCACAGAGGGCAAGCTTAGACTCGGATCAAAGCCTCTTTGGCGAATAGTCCGGGCTTGTTTAGAGGATAAGCGATGTGAGGAAGTCGTTAGAACAGGTCATAGAATCCTTGCAGAGCATCAAGAAAGTATGTCAGAGGGAGAAAAGGTCCCAAAGAAAGAAAAGAAAAGGAGATAAAAGGAACAGAGAGAAGGCAGAGATAAAAAAAGAGGATAATCAGGACCAGGAAACAAATAAGATATATTCTTCTTTAAAAGCCTTGACCTTAGAAATGTCAGACTAGAAAGCATCACTGACAGTTTAGAGAAAGTGAAACTAAAGGTAGAACCATCGGGTCTGGGGCCTCCCTCAGAGCAACAAAAGGAAGCACGGGACTCGACCTCAGTTCCACCACCAGACTCATATTGACCCCTAGAATGGGAACTCAGGTGGTGGATACAGATTTTAAAGGCCGCAATAAGCAGAATTCAGAAAGATCACAGAAATTGAAAGCATGTGCAAAGATAAAGATTTGGGGTAGTGGTAGTGGTCAAAAGGGGACACGGTAATAATGTAAAATGTTTTTGTGTATGTGTTCTTTTAGAGTTATGTTAAAATCTAGAGAAGCAAAGTCGATTCTCATAGATGCTTTTAGTCTTTGGACCCTGACTAGAGACAGTTTACACCCTAGGCAAGAGAGAGAATGGGGTTGAGAAAAACTGTCCTCCGGAACTCTCTACAGATGCTTTGGCAGAAGAAGGAAATGAGCTTAAACTTTTTGGAGCTCTCCTGGGAACAGAAGGAGGTGGGAGACGTCTTGCCTCCTTGCTGGCTCCTATTGGAGAAGTGCTTGTTTCTGGTTCTGGGTTCTTTAGGTAGGATGTCTGGGTCCCTTTGGTGGAACGCCATCTAGTCCTTTTCCTCTGTGTCTATTGTCTGTCCTTGGTGCACCAAGCTGTGGATGTATGTCAATTTATGTCTGGGTTTTGCTTCTCGTTGCTTAAATGTTTTGTGTTTCATGTTTAAAAGAAAAAAAATGGTAAAACTTTAAATGCTGGTTGATTCACCCATTGATGTAGCTTTAACTCCTTTCAAGAAAGGAACAAATAAATAAAAAGTTTCAATTGGCTTTTGGAGCCGACATCTGTAGCTAGAAGCCTAATTTGGCTGGGCAAGCTCCACAGGGGGCTGGCTAAATGTTTATACTAGCCGCCCTAGAAGCGGCCTATACAAAAGTGGTTAAGGTGCTTGAAAACAATCAATTGTTCATAGCACCTAAAAAGGTTCAAATGGGCCAAATGGGAGAATATTTAGGAACTAAAATCACTTCTCATAACATTTCTCCTCAGAAAATTGAATTACGAAAAGATCATTTAAAAACATTAAGTGGGGGGCTGGGGATTTTGCTCAGTGGTAGAGCGTTTGCCTAGGAAGCGCAAGGCCCTGGGTTCGGTCCCCAGCTCCGAAAAAAAGAACCAAAAAAAAAAAAACAAGTGATTTTCAAAAATTATTAGGAAGCATAAATTGGATTCGACCCTATATAAAAATGCCCAATGTAGATTTACAACCACTTTATGAGATCCTAAAAGGGGATTCTCAGCTTACTTTACCCCGTGTTTTAACCAAGGAAGCATGATTATCCTTGAGGAAAGTAGAAAAAAAGACTAAAAAAGACAATACTAAAAAGATATAAGGAAGAGGAATATCTGCTTTTGTGTATACTGAGAACTTTTGGTCAACCTACAGGAGTATTATGACAACAAGGTCCACTTCTTTGGATTTATCCCCATATTTCTCCTAATAGAACCCTTGAATATTACCCTTCTGCTGTTGCACACCTTGCTGTATTAGGCGTTAAATCTTACATTCAGCATTTTGGTATTTCACCAAAGAAAATTATTATACCATATACAACCACTCAGGTAGAAACATTGTGTACATTGATAGATGATTGGGCCATATTGCACTGTAGTTTTGATAGAGAGTTTGACAATCATTATCCTAAGGATCTGTTGCTACAATTTTTTACTGAACATCCAGTGATCTTTCCTAAGATCACTGCCTCAGAGCCTTTGTCTGGAGCGTTAGATATTTATACAGATGGCTCCAAAACAGGTGTAGGTGCCTATATGGTTGATTCTCAAGAACCAGTATTAATTCAATATAGTCCAGGTACCCCCCAAATTACAGAATGTAAAATTGTATTGGAAGTTTTCAAAAGATTTCATGATTCTTTTAATTTAATTTCTGAATCTGCTTATGTGGTTAATGCGGTGCGCTCACTTGAAATTACAGGGCCAATTCGGTCGACTAGTACTGTATATCAAATACTTTTAGAATTACAAAATTTGATTTGGGCCAGAAAAAATAAATTTTTCATACAACATATTCGAGCCCATACTAATTTGCCTGGTCCCATGACCAGTAATAACGCCCTGGTGGATGCTAGTACTCGTAGAGAGTTTATTTTTCATGCTGCTCCGGTTGACCTCACTAGAGAATTTCATCAAAAGTTTCATGTACCTGCCTTTACTCTTCAACAAAAATTTAAAATCTCTAGAGCTGCAGCTCGTGATGTGGTGTTAAGTTGCCAAAATTGTGTTCAATTTCACCACCCTCCTCATGTGGGGATTAACCCTCGTGGTCTGATCCCGCTAAAACTTTGGCAGATGGATGTCACACACATATCTCAATTTGGAAACTTAAAATGTGCTCGTGTTTCTGTTGATACATATTCTGGTATTATACATGCTACTCTGATGACTAGTGAAAAGGCTCGTAATGGCATTAGCCATTGCTTAGAGGCATGGGCAGCCTGGGGAAAGCCTGATAGTCTCAAGACGGACAATGGGCCAGCCTACACTACAAAGTCCTTTCAGTCATTTTGCCAGACAATGCAGGTCAAACATACTACAGGATTGCCATACAATCCCCAAGGTCAAGGAATTGTGGAAAGAGTACATCGTACCTTAAAAGAGCTGATAAAAAAAACAAAAAGAGGGAATTGCCAACAGCCGAACACCAAAAGAACAACTTACTTTAGCTCTTTTTACTCTAAATTTCTTAGTTTTGGATGTGCATGGCCGCTCTGCTGCGGATCGCCATGCTGCTACTACACCTATAACTAATGCAGAAGTAAAGTGGAAAGATGTCTTAACTGATAAATGGTGTGGCCCAGATCCGGTGATCTCGAGATCTAGGGGAGCTGTTTGTGTTTTTCCGCAGAATCAAGAAAATCCAATTTGGGTACCTGAGCGCTTGACTCGAAAATTGCCTTCTGCTCTTCCTGAAGATGAGACAACGAACCCTACTATTGCTACTGGGAATGATAATACAGGTTAATTCGATCACCCTGTGGGCTATTGCCAGATCCTGGCCAGTACCCATGCCAGTCCATAGCAATTCTACTGTTTTACCAACATTTTTCTCTACCTCCTGTTTGCGTGATGTTCCTTGTATAGTGCCAACTGGAGAAATGCCCCAACGGTATGCTGCCACTAACGTTTCTCTGTTGCATACCTTATGTTTTACCATTAAAGACTCTTCCCTGCCCTGTATTTGGTTGCGTAGAGCCACGTTAGCTAATTGGTTGAATCCTATAAGTGACAACACAATGAACACCGGGATCATCCTGGCTGCTTTGAGTCAAATTGCCCAGGGAGTCTCTTCACCCAGCGAGGACATGTCAGTCAATAGTTCTGCTGATCTGAACATTACAACACTAATTGTGATACATAATTGTAGTGTTCCATCACGCCCAGGGCAAGGTAACTATGCACAGAATAGCTCTACCCGTCGTAGAGTCTTACCCGCTTGCCCCCCCGCATCAAGAGTTTCCATCTAACTTTACCCCATGTCAGAGTCCATTCCATAGAACAAAACAATTCCTACCGGGATTTGAATTTTCCCCTCCTCATGACCATGTACAGTATGACTGGGGGGAGAATAAGACTGGCAAGCATAATCTTTGGCCTTGGTTTCAATGGGTGCTGTCCAATGAACAAGGGACATAAACATCCCTGACCCCCTTTGCTAGGTTGATGGGTGAGAACTTCACGCTGTATAATGTTTCGGCTTCCAGAAAAAATGATACCAGGTTGACCAATATTCAATATAATAACCTTTTGGAACATAATACTGCCACTAGTACTTCAGTATGTGTTAGATCACCTTTTTTCTTTCTGATAAGCACTAATGTCAACAATAGTGTTTTAAATTGTAATAGCTCTGATGTAGTCTGCTATTTATATGAATGCTGAGATGGCAACAATGACACTGCAGTAATGGTCAAGATTCCCTCCTTTGTGCCAATCCCAGTAGAGGCAAACCCATATAGTTTTCCTATTCTTAATTTGCTGAGAACCAAAAGAGATTTTGGAATTACGGCAGTCATAATTTCAGCCATCGTGCTGTCTGCTGCCGCAGCTACCACAGCTACAATTGCTATGACCAATCAAATACAGACGGCTGAGACTGTCAATCAGATTGTAGAAAGAACTGCAATGGCGCTAGAGATACAAGAAGAATTTAATACTCATTTGGCATCTGGCCTTCTATTAGCCAATCAAAGGATAGATTTAGTTCAAGAACAAATTGAAGCACTGTATCGTATGACACAGCTGTCTTGCGTTTCCTCCCTAAGAGGTTTATGCTATACTCCTTTGCAAGCCAACTTTTCTCAGCATTCTCAACAGAGCAAAGAAATCTCAAATTATCTGAAAGGAAACTGGTCCATGAAAGCAGAGCAACTATCCAGACAATTGCTGATGCAGATTGCTGTCCTCAATAGCACTAGGCTGGACCCCATCACAATTGAAGACTTTACCTCATGGATTACCAATGCTTTCTCCTTTTTTAAGGAGTGGGCGGACATGTTTGCCTGGGGAGCTATTGTCCTCCTGGGATGCGGAGTATGTCACTGGCTTATTGGCCGTTTAAAAAGAGAACATGCCAGACACAAAGCGGTTGTTTACCAGGCTATGACTGCCATTGACAATGGTGCTTCTCCCAATGTATGGCTGGCCTCTTTGAAAGATTAAGAGTTCACCCTAGATCATTTTTGTCACAGTCATGTGGGGTCATTGTATCCAGGGACGGGCAACTTTCCTCTAGCTCGGACCAACCTAAGACACGGGGCCCAGGTGGCGATAGGGTGACCCAAAGACGGGTTAGGCCGAGTCATCGTCAGGAACGACCTAAGACAGGTGCAATGACAAGATTGACATGATACCCAGATCTAGACCAGTAATTTTATTAAACAAAAAAGGGGGAGATGTAGGGAGCGGTGCCACAGCTGTATGATAATGATGAGGTGAATCTGGCACCCTCCTAACAACAGTACTGAGCATGCGTGGAGTTTTACACCTGACGTCAGTCTGGCTGGGGCGCTACTATGCTAAATGGGAGTTCATGCCTCGCCAATCTCTGGAGGACAAGTAGCTGGGATGGCAGTGGGGTGACTCGTGCCCCACCAATCCCTGAAAGATTAGCATACTGTTGTGTATATAAGCCGAGCGGCTTTGCCGCTCGGCGCGGTAACAATTAAAGCGGTAACACTTAAAGCTGTAACACTTGGAGCTGTAACACTTGGAGCTGTAACACTTAGGGCCGGCTGCCGCCGCCTACCTGTAACAACAAAGAAGGTGTCCTACAGTAAAGGCTGTTGAGAAGAATCCAACCGTGTTGCATCTTCCTTGCCAGACAAGGTGGGCGCGACACTTTGCCTTATGGACTTTTCCACAGTTCTCGGGAGAGAGAGAGAGAGAAATACTCAAAGGATACAGCTCACGTGCGGCTCACCAAGACTCACAACTGCCAAGTATATTCACTGCCCCTTCACGTGGTAGTGCTTAGAGAGGACAGAGAGCCTTATTCCGAACTTTACCCTCTGAAAATGCACGAACTATTTCCCAGCCTCCATGGCCTGGGAACCACTTCCGAGTCCCCCAAGATGATTATAACACCGGAGTGCAACAGGGGAATCAGTTGAAGGATTCCCAGCCTTCACAGACTGGAAGCCCATACAGTGGCCCCTAGCGGAGTATAACACCCAACTCCAATGGGAGAAGAACTTGAGGGTTCCCAGCCTCTGCCACTTGAGAACGCCTTCAGTGTATCCCAACTGGATTATAACATCCTACCCCAACATGGGAAGCACTTGAACAGCAGAGACCCGAGCGACTTTCCACCTCCGGGACTACTTAGACGGACTCGGCACAAGTTCAGGTGCTCAAAACCCTATGAAGACCAGAGATTCAAAAAACTTGATGCTCGTGTTACAGAAATGCTTCAGAAACTCAAAAATCATATAAAGACTTCAGTCAATATGAGGGCCCTAAACCCCAGAAAGGAACTGACAGAGAAGAAATGGACTTCCACTGAGGGTTCCTGAGGGCTTGAATAATCCAGTCACCAAGGATAGTAGATTACTGAGTAACCCACTGGCATAATATATATGTCGTATTTATGTAGTATCTGTATAGTATGTATGTGTGAAATATGTGTGTATATATATATGTAGTATGTATGTATATATGTATGTATGTATGTACACCCATGTGCAGTGACCCACGGAGATCAGAAGAGGGGATCAGAGACCCTAGAGTTTGGGACCATCTGATATAGTTGCTGGGAACTGAACCCAGGTCCTCTGAGAGGAATGCAATCCATCTTAACTGACATTATTTCAGATTCCCATCATTTGTGCAACATCTTACCATCCATTGTGTCTTGTACTATGCAGTGTTCATTTCTTAGTGCAATGGTGTACCTTCACTCAGACTGGGTTTGACGGTCTGTTGAACATGTAAGTCTGACATGGCAGAAAAAAAGTGTGTGGGTGCTGCTGTGATGCAAAGAGGGACAGTGCACTAACTCCCTCTGTCACTGTCTCTGTTGGCCTGAACACTGCAGCATGTGCCTTCTGCAAAGCCAACAGCTTTCGGTGTTGCCAGAGCTGACAGCTCTTGCAGCCTCCTCTAGGTCCTGCTCTGTACATCCACAGGGTATCATCTTGAGGGATCCCTGAAAGGAAATCCCTGATAAAAATTCTCAGTGTTTACTAGAACCTCAGGCAAAAGCCCAAACTCGTGGTTGGGAAATAAAACCAGCTCCCAGTCAACCACAGACTGACATCGGGTCCCATTCATCCTGCCTGCCATTCAGCCCACTAATGCTTCTATTCTGATAGGATCGATGATCATATTTGATAAGGGGCCCAGCACATTCCTGTGTGCCATTCATTATAACCACTTACATCTGCAATGACTCTACTTGCAATGGATATCACACCCTGAGCAGCGAGGAGTTAGGATGAAAAGAGAGGCTGGTGCATAAGCCAGACTTTCACCCTGTCTGGGATATTGACTTACTTTATTAAATGATTAAAAAAATGTATAAAAAAAAAGAGAAGTTCGCACCCGAAGAATGGATTAGCACTTTCATGTTTATAATTCTTTCACCTGCTCTCTATAAGTCTCTACTACCTCCAGGGACTCAGAGAAGCCAGAATTCAATCCCTGTTTCCACTGTAGATAAGGCACAGGTAATCCATCCAAAACTGCTAAACTGAGACTTTAGGAAACCTGTTGGAGACATCAGTTCACGTAGCCAGATGTCCTGGCCAAGACCTTCGAGATGGGGCTTCACAGAGATGGCACATATGGAAAGACAACAAGGTTGAAGACATGATGCCTTTATTGCTAAGGAATTGGAGACCTGCCCTTTAGAGAAGATGGCTTCAAAGAATGATGTCTTCAAGCACCTCTCCTTATAACAAGTGCTTGTTCCTATGAGGGTTGGGGGGAGCAGCTGCATTTCAACTCAGGCACTGGAGAGTCTACAGGACCAGAACTTCATGAACTGGCTCAGTGTGGGATGACTTAGGTGGAGAACCACTTGCTTCCTCACTTCAACTAGACCAAGGAAGAATGGTCTGCTCTGTCTGCCTTGGAAAGACACCTTCATCCCTGTTGTTCATGCCCAAGGCTTCCTATGGTCCTCACCTGTTTGCTTCTGAGTCAGCTGAGGTATGTTGATATACCTCACTTTGTGCGAGGTTTCCTTAAGAGCTCTAAATCCCCAACCCATCCTGTACACTCCATCTCCATTGTTCTATATAGCTTGATTTTTTTTTCTTCAACAAAACATGAGCAGGAAGTGGATTTCTGAAATGGCTAATGCTTGCAGTCTTCTAAAGTTGATTTCCAGGTGAACAAAATGAATTGTGGGCAGTAACTCACACAGAGAGATCTTTATGCCTATTTTCTTGGCTTTCAATGATGTTTAAAATGTGAGGTTTTGGGGCAGGAAATTAAAAAATGGTAGCAACAAGGAACCATCCATCATGTGACTCTGTTAATGTTTGTTTTATTCAAAGTGACAAACGCTCTGCACATGACTCCATATTTAAGGAGGAACAGAGGAGAGCTAGGTCCATAAAGCAATGGACTTGGGACCCAGGGCTGGTGGTTGTCTTCCCCAGTTTGTCCTTCAAATATATCTTGCCACCAACCTGCTATATCTGCAGTTCACAACCTGTGTGTGGGTCTTGATCCCTTTGACAAACTTCAGTCTCCAAAATGATTACCTACTACATTTCATAACAGAAGCGAAATTACAATAATGAAGAAGAAACAAGAATAATTTTGTCATCAAGGGTTGTAACAACATAGGAACTGTGTTAAAGTTTGGCAGCATTAGGAAGGTAGATCACTTAATTATAGTCCAAGAAAGAATGTCTAGCTATGGGCCAAATAAACAAAATACAGGATTTCCAGCATGCTTGTAGCATTGGATAAAATGCAAGCTGGGGAGATAGTTTTGTGGGAAGCAGTGCCTGCTGTTGAAATTACCAGCACCTGCTTGACAGCCTATAACCCATGATTGGAGGGATATTGACAGGACACATGGAGGGTCCCATGGCTACAGCCACATATATAGCAGAGGATATCACTGTCTGGCATCAATTGGAAGAGAATACCTTCATCCTGTGAAGGTTCATTTCCTCAGTGTGGGGGAACGCCAGGTTGTTGAGCGGGGAGTGGGTGGGAGGAAGAGCATCGTCATAATAGCAATGAGGGCTGTTGAGAATAAGTATACAAAAATAGGCTCTATGATAGCTACATGTGATACTCTCCTTGAATGTATTTATCAACGACATGAAGTTTTGTTTCTCACACAGAGAATAGATCATCAAGAATCTATCCTGACCATGGCCACACCAGGTCTGTTTGAGGGTCCATGCCCTCTCCAGGCTCTGTGGATGGAGCCAAGAGAACCCTACAGGGCTTAGTGAAGCACTGACTCTAATTCACATGACCCTGACATGAAGAGGGAGCATATTGATTCTTCTTGTTTTTGCTATGACAAAATACAAAGCTAAAACTTAACGAAGACAGGAGTGCTTGTTGAGAGGAGTCTGATATATGGATGTCTCCTGAGAGAACCTTACTGATACAGATGAGTATACTTACAGCTAATCATTAGACTGAGCAGCAGGACCCCAATGGAGGAGGAGTTAAAGAATGGATTGGAGGAGTTGAAGTGGGTTGCAATCCCATAGGAAGAGCAACAATATCAACCAACTAGACCCCCACACCCCAGAGCTCCCAGAGACTATTCCACCAATTGAAGGGTACACATGGAGGGTCCCACGGCTCCTGACACATATATAGCAGAGGATTGCATTGTCTCTCATCAATAGGAGGAGAAGCCATTGTTCCTCTGAATGCTCATTTCCCCAATGTGGGGGAATGGCAGGGTGTTGAGATCGGAGTGGGTGGGAAGAAAAGCATCATCACTGAAGCTGGGGAGAGATAATTGGAGACAGGGGATCCAGGAAAGGGCATAACATTTGAAATTTAAATACATAAAATTCCAATTAAAAAGAGACAGGAAGTGTTTACTTTGACTCATTGTTTTATCTGGTACCATCCATCATAATAGGGAAAGCAGAGCACCTCGAGTGTGATGGTCACATTGCAGACCTGGAGGGTGTTCAGCTTTCTTTCTTTCGTTCTTTCTTTGTTTCCTTGTTTTAAATTCCATATATAGGTGTTTCCCTTGCTGTTATGTATCTGTATAAAAGATACATATACAGAAGAAACAATAAACTTAGGTTAGAAAAGCACATATAGCTGTCAATAAGAAATGGGAGGCCACCGGGCTCAAGTCGGTTTTCCTCAAGACCACATAGACCACATGTGTATTCATCAAGACAAGAGACAGGAGCAGGCCACAGAACTCAACAAGAGTAATCAATGCTTATGAGTCACCATGTTGGTGCCAGGGTCTGAACTCAGGTCCTCTGTAAGAGCAGTAACGGTTCTCAACTACCAAGCCACCTCTCCAGTCACACACAATCATTGTTTATACAACCCCCCAAACACAGCACCACTTGATGTGTCTAAACACGAATACTAGACTTGTGGTGTGATGTATTTGTGTGAATGTTCATTCAGTGTGATACAAACGCTCTTGTATTCATAAATTTTGGCATAGCTGTTTTCACTTGGAGGTTCTCTTCATTCGAAGCTTTGGTGTTTACATACATCTTCAAGAGAGGAACCGCCCTGTCAACCTGCCCCCACCTCCCTGCCATTTACAGCTATGCCTGCCTTTCTTCAATAATTTAAACACCACCTCAGACTCTACTCTTTCATTTTGTTCAGTGTAGTAGACTCTCCAAAACCATAAAATGGAATCTCAGATGCAGAGGGAATAAGTTTTGCTGTTTTTTACTTTGTTTGCTTTTAGTTGCTTTTTCCCACTTTCACTGTGTTTGAACTTCTGACACATTCAGTGGCAGGTACTTAATTCTGCCAGAATTTTGAGTAGGGCTGTGGGTGGTGTGTGATAAAAGGAAAATTACTGGAGAAAACTCACTGGGATTTTGACGATAAATACAAAGTGTTTATTGACTTGATTTTTCAGTTACAGAAAACCCTGGAAGGAACTGACTCAAAATAAAACTTCACATCTGATAATTTGCTCGAAGGAAAAAAAAGCCTTAGAAACAAAATTGATCCAACAAAATAAGCCCTAAGTTGTAATGATTGACCCTCTATAAAGAGAAACCTTATTAAAAAAAAGACAATTTTGATTTTTTTGTTTAACAATTTCATATACTTATATAATGAGTTTTAGTTCTTTCCTTTTTGTATTTCCCTTCCCAATTCCCCTCCCTCATCCACCTCACTTTTTCTCCCATCCCATCCCTCAGTTCCCCCTTGCTTCCTCCCTAATCCTCCTCTGTCGTCCCCTAGGTCAACCCCTTCTCTCACTCCATCCCCTCTCCAATTGGCACCAATATTTTGAATAAGTCCCCCCTCCTATTTCATGTCTCCTTCTGCGTGTAATCACTAACTTTAATTAATTACATGAGCACAGAGGAATTTGCCAGAACAACTTATCTATGGGTACAGGAATGAAGAAGGTAGTGAAGCAGAAATTTCTGGTTTCTTTGGAGACTCAACTATGTCATGGATGTTCTGAAAACTGTCTTAGGAGAGGATGTTTTGCTGAGAACAAACACATGGTGTTTCTGGTAGCTGCCTGGGAATAGGGCATGTGATGATTAGAAAGGGTACAAGTATAACCCTGGACAACAGTGGGCAACAGCATGGCATTGACTTGCCTTGCCACTCTTCGCTGATGCTCAATGGACTTTGATGACACTGGTTTTCATTGACAATGCTGTGGCATTTGTTCACCTTTCCTTCTTCACTGACCATTGTTTGTCATGGCTTTGTAGAAAGAAAAGCACCAGAGAACTTCTTGTGGTGACATTGTGGTGGCTTCTTGCTGCCTCCTCAAACCCAGGCCAATTGGATGAGCACAGCAATTTATTTTCGGTTGAACTGTCCTTGGTGATTCGTGAATAGTGTTTGCAAGTAGATCGACCTACCTATGCTGATTCATGTCAACTGAACTGATATCCTATTGATGAAGGTTTAAATTGCCCCAGAGAAATATTTCTAAGCAGGAACACAACGTCCTTTGTTTGCCCTATTATCCTTTTCTTTCCACTACCTCCGGTGGATGGTGGACTAAAGGAAGGTTAAAGGGTTTAAGAACACTTACTAAAGTAGGTCTTGAAAAATCTAAGCCTGCAGGATAGAACCCCTCCTCCAATGCATGTTGATTGCCAAAGGAGGGGAGGATCTTTAAGACCTCTCGCATCTGTAATGAAGTGTTGAGGGGCCCAGTCTTGTGCCCATGACCATAGCCGCAATCATTTTAAGAGTTCAATGACTAGGTCCAATCTATAAGATATCCTTTTGCTGTCCACTTCCCCATCTTCTGGTTCATATATTCCTTCCACCCACTCTTTCATGATGTTCTCTGAGCTGTGGAGGAGAAGGCTTAGCTGTCCTATTTCCACCTGAACAGTTCAACAACACTGATTCCCAGTACTTTTTCCTGCTGTACATCTCTGCCCATGGTAGTCAAAGGCTTCTTCTCTGATGAGCGATGAGTACAACACTTATCTGTAGATACAAATATGGATGTTTGGAAGGAAGTTCGACAATGTATGTACCATTATGTTCTTTCATAGGGCCTATATCACCCTAACCATAGGTTCTTGATGACTTTACAGAACCTGGTGTGTATTCCCTTGTGTGGAAGATGACTTGTATCCAATTGGAAGGCCACTGGTTACTCCCATTACTGTGATGGCACTAACCATTAGGGGCACATCTTGCCTGACATTTTAGCTTGAATGGTTCACCCCCGAGTAAGTTTGTAGATGATTTTCTCCCACGGAAGCCTACATAGCATTTTCTTGAATCATGAATGCTAGCCATTATAGAGGATGCTTCCACCTCAGCTTCAGATTGAACCTTCTGTGACCTGTGACCAAAAGGATTCAGTGTCCTCAGGAATAGGGTCTTACTATCAAGTTCTGGAGGGCTACAAAGAACACTGGCAAAAACCTGTAAAATAGTGAGGGCTTTTGTGATCTCGCTGGTCAGCAACTTTCAGGAAGACATCCCACATATGGCACTGTGATTTTTGCTTAATTTTGGTTTTCTGTTGCTCTGATGAATACACTCACCAAAGTCAACTTTAAAAGGGAAATCTTTATTTCATCTTATCTGTTCCAGCCTGTATTCAAGGAAAACCAAGACAGGATTGTGAAACAGAAACTACAGAGACTGCTCACTGGCTTGCTTCTAAGCTCACATTCAACTACCTTTGCAGAGACCAAACACACCTGCGTAGCGCGGTGCTGCCCACAGTAGCCCAGACACTTCAATATCAGTTAACAGTCAAGAAAATGCCACCTAGACATAGTCAAGGCCAATCTAATGGAGGAATCTCCTCAACCGAGGTTCTTTCTTCCTAGACTAGCCATCAATGACTATACTAGAAAAAAATGAAAATAAAAAAAGAAAAGAAATCAATAGCTTCAGGGGGAGCATGGCTTATCCATGGAGGGTGCCTCCATTTGAACTCAACAGTTGATCTTGTAGATATATTCTGTAACACAACGTTTTATAACCCCTCTCACCAAACCCGGTTCTAACCTAATCACCTAAGGGGAGATGGAGTGGAAAGTAAGTTTTAAAAAAATAATTGGAGCAGAAAGAAATGCTTTTTGGAAATAAAGTAAAAAAGGAAGCATTTCTGCATCCTAGATGCTTTCCTCACATCATCTGTGTAAAGATAATGAAAACCGTTACGTTCCATGTACAATATTTTCCGAAGTTACAAATCATATAAATAATACTGCTTATCTTTCATAAAACACATTGGCTCTAATTGTTTTGATTTGTTTTTCTAACTCACTCCTAATGTAGATCTGATGAAGTGGAATTGTTCGCCTGCTCATTTATACATGAGGGAACTGAGTGTTAAACTTCGGGCCAATTTCCCAATACTCTAATGTAATAAATGGCTGAGTAAGACAGCCACACTTTATCTGGCTTCATGGCATGGCCGCGTGAGAAATGCAAGTCAAGGTACCTAGGCAGGGAATCCCAAGGATCAGTACATGGCAGCTGAAAGTTGTCTTGGATGCAAGACTGAAAGTAAGGCACAATTCAGCCGAGCCCCACCTCAGGATTCCTGAAACAGAACACCAGAATATGTTAGAGAGTGAGGGACTAAACTAAACATCTGGGAGTCCTCAGCAGATTGTACAGATCCAGGGCTGAGGGTTCATAATTATGTTCGTCTTTGTGGGGGTAGAAAGGAACACTTATTTAGATTCCCACCTCCTACTATGTGCTACTACAGTGGAAGCAATACCTTAAGTCCAAGGTATTTTGTTTTGTTCCTGTGTGTGTGTGTGTGTGTGTGTGTGTGTGTGTGTGTGTGTGTGTGTGTGTACATGCATGCATGTGCAGTGTATAATGCAGGGCCTAATCCATTTCTCTTCTACCTTATTCATTGAAGCAGCATTTCTCAGTTAAACCCAGAGTTCACCAATAGGACTAGTCTTGACAGCTGTCTTTCCATGGGGATCTGCCCTATCTCTACCTCCCTGGACTGAGAATCTATGTGGGCCACAAAACCTACCCATCATTTACCTGAGACCTGTGAGCCATCTCCTCAACTGCTAAGGTTCAAGTCCCGGTGTTGGACTCATCTCCTTTACTTTTGATTTCTTATGCTTTTTTTTTTTTTGTCTTGGTAATAATATCAGAACCAGGTTAAGGTTTGACTGGCTCACTCAAACTATCAATCAAATCCCTCCACACAAATGTGTTCTAATAAGGAGGAGGACACTGCTGACCCTCTGTTTTGTAAAGTCATACCTTAACAGATGAGTTAAAGGATGGGATTATCCTAGTGGGTGATTGGGGATACTGTTGTTGATGTTGAGGGGCGATGGCAAATGAGGGGCCACAGCTGAGTCACTTATAATAACAGATACAAAGCTGAGTGTGGTAGTCCATTCCTATATTCTCAATACTCACGAAGATCACAAGTTCAAATCCAGCCTGGGCTACATAGTATGTCCAAAGACAGCCTTGGCTACATCGTAAATCCAAGGGCAGCCTGGGGTACAGAGTAAGTCCATGGCCATCCTTGGCTACATAGTAAGTCCATGGCCAACCTGGGCTACATAGAATGTCCAAGGTCAGCTAGTCCTACTTACCTGGCTCTTTTTTTATACAACAACATTTTTTTTTCCTTTTTGGTTTCTGTCTCTCCTATTTCCTCTACACTGATACCAGTGCTGCAGTTTGGGGGTGTGGGGGAGAACTTTCATCATTTCTGATGGTCCAGGATCTCCCAAGCAGCATGGCAAACCAAACTGTGCAGCAAACAAGTCTGTTGCAATTATTGAAGAAAAATATTAAGACAGCTGAAGTGCTGTCTGAGGAAATGGCTCTAAGATGTGACAACACATTGGGAGACTGGGCTTGGATCTTGTGCTAGTTTCCTCGTGATAAAAACAATGATGTTTTCAACCAGAGTCTGTGTTGGGAATAAAATGCTGTGCCTCCATTTCAACACTGCATAATCTCCATATGGCAACCCTGGAAATCTTGTCTGATATTAAACAGATTATAGGAGAGAAAAGTTGTGTATGAACACTGTCATTGAAAAGGGTTTAAACGATGAATTTTTTTTTTAATTTTTGTCTGTGGTACCAGGTTCTGTGTTCTGAATAAACTCTAAAGCCCGGCAATTTTTTTTTAATCACCAAACAGAATGTACCTTATATTTTTCTATCTAGGTCTAATCGAGACGACAAATACCGTTCTTTGCTTTAAAAAAGAAAACTAATTGTGTATCATTGGCTTTTTTTTTTTTGCTAATTTCTTATATTTAGTGTTTTGGGATTCATTTTATCAATTATTTTTCATTGAATTAATTATTTTATTTTCTAGTGTAGATAAAAATTTAGGATGCTGGTCTTTGTTTCTAATCTAAGAATTAGTGTTGTAAGGAAAGTTTCCTCTTAGCACCTTCATAGATATGTCTCACACATTTTGATAGTATGTTTTCTATCTTCTTATTTTTTTCTTGCTGTTCCATAGTTTCATTATTTCTTGACATACGGATTACTTGTGAATGTGTAATTTAATGTATCTGGACTAGGAGACTCCTGTTGTCTCTCATTGAAGACTTCTATTTTAGTTTTGTTGTATTAGCAGAACACATCCCGAGGAGCTGGAGATGCAGCTCAGTGGACAGAGTGCTCACTTGGCTCTCACAGAGCTCTGGGCTCAACCTACAGTACCTCATCAGCCTGGTGTGGTTTTGCATGCCCATAGTCCCGTTACCAGGAGGAGAACCAGGAATTCAAAATCATCCTTGGGTGCATAGTGTGTTTGAGGTCAACCTGGGATACATGAAACCTGTATAAACAAATATGTCCCACAAGACATCTTTTCTTAGGCATTTGCCACACTTTGTTCTGTGGGTTCTGATTGTTTGAAAAGTCCAGGGGTACTTGAAGGAAAAGAACATCCTGGTGCTACTAAGGACTGTCAGTCAGAGATATTGGCTGGTGAAGCCATCTCATCCTAGCTCTTTTTCTGCCTGCTTTTGTTGCTGTTGTGCTGACCCATGTCCACAGCTGTACTCATAATCGCCATGCTTCCTTTTTAGCTGTACCCATTTTTGCTTCCTGCTGAGGCTGGGATGGAGTAGTGACACAAAGAATTGGGGTCTCCTTTCAGCCCACTGATTCTCTCAACAATAAGTTCTTTCTCTGTAGAAATAGTTTCTCTGTGGACTACATTATCAGAAATAAATACAACACTCTTCTCTGTTTTATTTTGACACTGGGTTTCATTATGTAGATAGGTCTGGCCTGAAACTCACTGTTGAAACCATGTAGGCATTGAACTCAGAGAGATCAGCTTGGTTCTGAGTGTTGGGATTAAAGGGACATACCTTGCTCCATCTTTTTTATATTTTTTAAAAAATATCTCTATGGTGTGTTTGTGTGTGTGTGTGTGTGTGTGTGTGTGTGTGTGTGTGTGTGTGCGCTTTCCAGGCTTAAAAAAAAAATACCCAAGGCTGTAAGTCTCAGCAGGTGCCTAGAGAAGGAAGATGAAGGGGAGAAAAGGGGGAAAAATCATGTCATTTGAGTTAACCCCACATTGAGTTCAGCCACATAGTGAACCAACAGTCACACAATGGCAGAGGAGTCATAAGAGCAGAGAGTGAGTAAAATTCAAAGTGTGAAGGAAAATGTGGTTAAAACTACGATAGAAGTGAAAAAAAGAAACTTATTTTGGTTCATGGTTTGATAGGTTTCAGTCCATGGTCACATGATCATGAAAGGGGCACAGTAGAGCTCAACTGGTAACCTCACTGGCATCCAAGTAGCATCAACACAAGAAGAGACAGAGGACAAAAATCACCCTCCAAGACATGTCCCAAATGACCAAGGCCCTCAATTTCCTATCTCCTAGTTTCCCGCCACCTTCATACACATCCATCAACAGATGAACTCATTGATTACAGCACACAGGGTCAAATTGCTTTTCATAGTCCCACCTTTGAACATTGTACTGGGACAATGTGTATCTTAAACAAATAGGGTAGGGCCAGAAGGTTGTGTCAGAAGTCTAAACTTCACCTCACACTAGAAAAAGCTGGGTAGGTTTCTCAACATCTCCTATTTCTTTCTGGTACTGAGCTACACCATGTCTGCATTGCAGCATTTTGTCTGGGGTGAGATACTGTCAGCAGTCAATTGTAAAGACGCCCTCCCACCAAGTGTTGGTTTGAATGTAAAATGGGACATCTATAATATAGACACACATGCATATACACAGACTCACAGAGAGAGGGCAAAAGGGAGGGAGTTGAGTCTTAGGAACCCTCAAGGAAGAAGGAGTGGAAATATAAGATACAGATGTCAGCGATAACCAGAACAAAGCAATGTCTTCTATACACGACAGGACAATTATCCCTCCGCCCTAGCTGATAGGAAAGGGAGAGTCAGATTTCTACAAAGATATAGCTGGTGATAAGCTGGCCAGGCTCCAGTGGCTTGCCCAATGCCCATGAATTTATGGGCAGCAAAAATGACTTGAGTGGGTTATTACAGAGGGCAGAAAGAGAGCTTGAAGTTGGGAGAAGGGATTAGGTGGGGATGGATCTGGGAGGAGTTAGCAAGAGAAGTGAGAAGTAAATTCTATCAATATATAGTATACGAAGTTCTCGAGGAACTAGTAAAAGTGGTTTTTGAAATACCATGTCTGTACTGAACACATACAAAGCATTTTTCTTGTCATCTCCTAAATAAGAGCCCCTCATGATTTCATTTCATTAAGTACCAAAGTAATTCAGAGATTATTTAAAATGTAGGAGGATCTGGGGAGACGGCAGAGGGGTAAAGCCAAGTGTGTGGTCACACTTCCAAACACCAGTGCTTGGTATGGGAACAGGAGGATGACGGGGGCTTCCTGACAGGGAGACTCACCTAACGTTTAGCAAGGGACACTGTCACAAGGGAATAAAGTAGGTAGTGAAGGAGCAGAACACACTCTACACTCCCCCAGCCTCTGAACTTACATGTCTCTATGAACACACGCCCACACACACACATATAAATATGACTAGAGTATACAAGTGGCTTGCATAGGTTATATGCAAATGCAGTGTTGTTTTATCCAAGGAACCTGAGGACTTTTAAATCATTGGGTGTCCTGGGGGCAACTCTCAGTGGACAGGATATATCTCCTTATTGTGCAAACGAATCCATTGTTGAGTGTGTGTCAGTGACTCCACATAATTCTCCTCCTCTAGGTTCCTGTGTATCACAAAGAATTATCTGGAAATACTGAAAAAAATTATAAACTAAAGGCTTTGTTGGGGTTTCTAGGCTCGCGTTAAAATCATATTTATCACGTTTTATTAAATAAAAGGGAAAATTTCAGCTCCCAACAACAATAGACTCAATCATGTTGGCTTCTGAGTTATCCCATTATGAATAGCAATTATTGCACAGCAATAGCTCCCCATGCTTTAAACTAAATCAGGATGAAGGGATATGTTTCCGTACAGATAAGTAACGCCACTGTGGATAATCAAGTAGAAAGAGGGGAGGTATGATGCCTTTGGCTTATGTAAGAGTGATGGCCTGATTGGAAACATGGTATGCAAATAACCATAACCTCTAAGAAATGAAATGTAACAATAAAATATACTACCAAATGGGATGGACACTCATTACTTGATTTATTTTAAAAGAAAAAAAACATACTTTAGGATTTTGAATAAGTGTGACCCTCAGAGGTTCAAATATTTGAATGTGTTTGGTTTCCAGGTTGTGGATTGTTTAGAAAGCATTGGGAGTTGTGTTTTGTTAAAAGAGATGTGTCAATGGGAGGTGGGGTCCTTGAGATTTCAAAAGCCCAAGAGGCTTCTCTCTCTCTCTCTCTTCCTCCCTCTCCCTCTGACTCTGCCTCTGCCTCTCCCCCTCCCTCTCTCTCTCTCTCTCTCCCTCTCCCTCTCTCTCTCTCTCTCATCTGGGGAGCAGTATGTAAGCTCTCAGGAACTACTCCAGCCAGGCCTGCCTGCCTGCCTGCCAGCCTCCTGCCATGGTGTCTACCATGATGGTTCATGGACTCGCCCTCTGAAACTGTAAGACCACAATTAAATGTTTCCTTTCATAAATTGGTTTGGTCATGGTGTCTGTACACAGCAATAGAACAGTAACTAAATCACACATATTCCTGTTTATTTTTCTAATACTTCTGTATTTATTTCATTTAAGTTATCTGTTGTCCATTGAACAGTTTATAGAATAAGTTTCAAGTTTAAAGACAAATAGTGAAAAATAGGAGTGGCACTACTAGGAGGTTTGGGCTTGTTGGAGTGGGTGTGGTCTTGTTGGAGTAGTTGTGTCACTGTGGTCATGGGCTTTAAGACCCTAACCTTAGCTGTCTGGAAGACAGTCTTCTAGAAGCCTTCAGAGGAAGATGTAGAACTCTCAGCTCCTCCTGCATCATGTCTGCCTAGATGCTGCCATGCTCCTGCCTTGATGATAATAGACTGAACCTATGAACCTATAAGCCAACCCCAACTAAATGTCCTTCTAAGACTTGCATTGGTCATGGTTTCTTTTCATAGCAGTAAAACACTAAGGCATACATACATACATACACACACACACACACACACACACACACATATATATATATAGGTTTACACACACACACACACACATACACACACACACACAGACACACACACACACACACACACACACACGCACACACATACCATTTATAGGGATTTTAGATCTAGCAAGGGCCCCTGCAGTTTCATTGGTCCATCTGATACACGTGTTCATGGAACATGTCTCTGTTTCCTGTTCTAGGAAGTACGTGGACAACATCAGCAGACTCGCTTCATTTTGCTTTATTCTCCTGTTCAGCCTTAGAAATCTCAACTTACAGAGAGGGGAATATGGGAACTTGGTTAGATAGCTCTTTTTTCTGTGGGTAGCTTACATCTCAAGTCACAAAGGGAAAATAAATGTAACAAGAAATAATAATACACATCCAAACCATGATGGGAAGTTCATATCCGTTCCCCTTAATGAGTGTCAACTTTGGAAATTGGAATCCACAATGAGATGAGACTTTTGAAAAATCCTAATTCTCAGGCAGGCTTTGGTATTTCTCTTTCCCTGAAAAGGAACACTACTAGAAAACGACAGACGGTAGGTTGCCTTTGTCCACAAATCTAATCAGAAGCATTTGATAATGAGCATAGAGGGGGCTCACCCCATGTTTACCAAAGAATAAAGTAATATGGGGGCGGGGGAGACATCTAAAGAACAGTTGGTGCCTTATTGGTATTAAAAAAATCCAGAAGTCATGAAATAATATTTGACAAAAGAAAAAACAAGGTTTTCATTAGGCAGAACTCTTTTTAAAATAGCCTTCCTTTTAGTCATGGAAAGAGGGGGGTGGAGCAGGTCAGTCTGTAGTCATTCCCATCAAAAAATTAAGAATAATGTGGATTTTTAATTGACTTGAATAAAACTAGAAATTTTAGCTTTCAAAGGGGAAAAATTGTGTTCCAGAGAGAGAGAGAGAGACAAAGGAGTGTGCAAACTCATACTTGATTCTTTCAATAAATCTACTGTTAACTCATTGTTTGTTGATATTAGGATTAAAACGCAAGTTGGATATCTCGACTTAAGAGTTCATCGTGTGTGAATAGCTGCCAGTAGAAAGACTTGTCCTCGGATTTCTCAAAAGGCATGAAAATGTCACCGTGGACTTACTGAATTTCGTTTCAAAGACTATCTCCTTGTCTGCAGGGATGCAGATCCTCAAAGGAAGGGCCTGAGACCTCCTAAAAGGTAGCATCCACAACTGAGGCCATGCACACAGAGGGAAGTAGCCATTCTCAGAAAATAGAGCTAGGAGAGCTAACAAATGAAGACGACATATCGATCAAATCGCTGTAATAGAACGACGGCAGCCAGTTCACAGAGCGAGGCAGCTGTCAGCGACTAGGCCAAGAACAAAGAGAATTTGAAAAGATAATAACAACACAGAATTCACAGAAGCCACTATAGACTCATGGGGTCTGCGAATTTAATCCCATGTACTTTGGGCAAAGAAAACAATCCAAACCAGAGATCCCTCTTGCTCAGCCCAACGGAACGCTGTGCCGTGCCCCGGATGTGCCATGTCAAGGACTCAACCTAGATACTGGAAGCCTGTAAGAAACCGGAACTAGGTCATTTAAGTTCTGACACCGGAAATGGCTCAAGTCTGCACCTTCATTGGAAGGAGAAAAAATAAGTCACACAGCACCGGAAGTAATCCTTGTCAGGGTCTGTATGTGGTCGGAAATGTACGGCGCCATGATCAATCAGTAAGCACTGCCTACACATGTCGTGTGAGCCCACACAAATGAAGAAATTATTTTTAAATTTAAACACAATTTCTAATAACTAGTAACTTTTAAGTGTCCAGTTTAGCACAAGTTTCCAGATTATGTGGTTTCTCAGGCGAAGAACACCGCACAAGAAGTGAGTTTGTAACTTCGGAGGTGCCGAATATATGACAGCAAACTAAGAAATGCATGGAGGAAAGGCCAGGAACAGGGATGGCTCAGAAGAAAATCCTCGTTTTCAGAGTTTATCACAGCAAAATTGCCAAAGACTGGTAGCAAAATTGCCACTTGTCCCTGTGGACAATCTCTGAACCTACACACACACACACACAGACACACACACACACACAGACACACACACACACACAAACACAGAGAGAGAGAGAGAGAGAGAGAGAGAGAGAGAGGAGGGAAGGAGAATGAGAAGGGGAGGGGAGGGGCAAGGGGAGGGGAAGGGGGAGAGAAGGAGACAGAGACACAGAAAGAGAGTCAAACAAGAGACATACACACAGACACACACATGCAGAGATATACACGAAGACACACACAGCCCAATTGAGGATTTACAGAAAGATAGCCATCAAAGGACACAAATATTTGGGGCTAAATTATGTGAGCTTTCTGGAGGAATGAGTGCCTACCATTCTGCAGCCACCTACATGTTTCTGCACCCCCTTAGCTGTGGGGGTATTGCATACATGGCTGTCACTCCTGCTTTCTTCATTTGTATTTTACTGTGGATCTCCCTTCTCCCCTGTTCAATGTGGCCAATCGTTTTTCATTTGGAAGGACTTCAAAATTCACTGTGTCTAGGGAGGCAGGGAAAACAATTTCAAAAGAGGCTCATTGCTAGGGTAAACAGTACAAACAATGCATACTTGACCTCCAAAGGAGGGGCTCAAAGAATACAGAGGCTCTGACTGGCACACAGAGCCAAGCATACAAAGGTAGAGCCTACAGCATCACTGGGAACCAGACAGCAGCTCTCATTCAGCCCTCCATGCTAATGACTCATTCTCATGTCTTGAGACCAGACGAAAACAAATTTGGAAGATCCTCTCCCTAAAAATGAAGCTTGTACGGAAACTCTTACGAAACTTAAGAACAATTTTAAATAGGAAAGCACACACACTGTAAAAAAAATGGCAGATTCAACAGCTTTCTCTGCGATACCATCATGTACACACACACACACACACACACACACACACAGACACACACACACACCAGAGGACTACACCTACATAAAGGATACATTTCTAGGCACAGATATTTGTTGGGAGGAGGTTGACGTTCTAACAAACCTCAGCCAACCACTCCATTCAGAAGATACAGAAGCCCAAGACATTGGTTTACTCCTAGGAGCAGATCACTATCTATCTCACAGAACCTTTATGGAAAACAAAGACAGTTCAGCCTAGAATGAGTTAAACAGAAACCCTGTCAAGGATTTTGAAGAATTTTGGAGCCAATCTCCACCGACAGTTAACAGCATAGATAGTGACCCATGACTGCAGTTTGTATAATACCACTGAATCTGCTGAAACATTTCCTACTCTCCTAGGAATCATAGAAGTGTGTGGGAACAAAGACATCCTGGGCAGCACACTTCAGTCTCCATACAAAGTGCACTTTGCAGGCTAACACCCACATGGCTAGTCTGCAGTTCACCAATCCTGGTCATGAAGGCTTTGAAAAACAGTAGATGTCCTACCTGCTAGAGCCACTGTCTCTGGTTTCTGCCTTCTGGAGCCTCCATGGTCATTCCACCTTTAACTCTCCACCATCCTGTTGACAAGTGTCTGGCCTTTATCTTTGACTTAGGAGTATATTTTAGTCCTTTAGATCTCTCTCCCTCTTTCCCTCCCTCCCTCCCTCCCCCCCTCCCTCTCTCTCTCTCTCTCTCTCTCTCTCTCTCTCTCTCTCTCTCTCGATCTCTCTCTCTTTATCTCTTTCTGTGTGTGTGTGTGTCTGTGTGTGTGTTTTTGTGAGTGTGTGTGTTTGTGTGTGTGTGTGTGTAAATGTCATAAAAGTTAATAAAAAGAAAAACTTTCTGGTTCCAGTAAAAATTTAAAATAAAGATTCATTTTTTAAAGCTTTATTTATTTATTCCATGTATGTGAGAACACTGTGACTGTCTTAAGACACACTACCAAAAGAGGGCATGAGATCCCATTACAGATGGTTGTGAGCCACCATGTGGTTGCTGGGAATTTAACTCAGGTCCTTTGGAAAACAGTCAGTGCTCTTACCCACTAAGCCATCTCTCCAGCCCTAAAATAAAGTTTCTTAAGAAAGCAGTTTAGCATGGGAAGCAATAAAGATGCCCCATTTATTGATGAGCACTCATTCTCTTTTAAATCCTGGGGCTCGGGAAACATCTTGTACATGTAGGTGGGAATAGTGTAAGACCCAGAGCGTGGGAAAAAGTGCTGTGGTTTGCTGCCTTCAGGACATGACATGGCTGCTGCAATCATGAGCTCACAGCAGCTGTGGTCACCTGCATAGGTCTATAAAGGACCACCAGCCAGACAGAATCCCTTACTGAGGAGCTTTTCAGGTACTGATGGCAGCTGGGGTAAAAGAATCATTCTTCTCCGATGGTTTGGTCACTATTAGAATTCCCACATTTTTGTAGATGTCACACACCCATAAGTATTTAACTAATGCTAATTGGGCTTAGTTGTTATAGGTTGGGAAAGAGGATATGAATTTTGTGGGATGGTTATTAGCAGGGAATTTAGGGAGAGCAGAGGGTAAAATGGAAGAGGTTATGGCCATGTTTCATTACACATGTAAGAAACTCTCAAGGAAAAAGACAATTTATTATTTGATAAAAACGTTAGACTATTAGCTTTAGCTGCATAATATAAAGCTTTATGACTCTAAAGAATTCAAATATTGAAAATAAATCAAACCAATTGACTGCCTTATGATTCAAGGAGCAAATTATATGTACTTAATGTAATGGGCTTTCTCCCACTTTTGGGCTCTTTCTATCTCTTGTCTCTCTGTCTCTCTGTCTCTCTGTCTCTCTGTCTCTCTGTCTCTCTCTCTCTCTCTCTCTCTCTCTCTCTCTCTCACACACACACACACACACACACGCAGATGTACACTTACATTACTTTTATGTCAAGGTGTTAAAATTCATGACACAATCAAAATAAAGGAATAGAGGATTGTTTAGGGCACACAGTCACAGTCATTGGGGTTCAGACTGTCATGGCAATGACCACATGGCAACAGTGTATTGGTCTGTGGCACTGAGAGCCTGCATGAACCCTGCTTATATTTGAGTGGATCAGGCAGGCAAGAGTTCGGTCTGAACCAGCCAGCTCCCTCCTTCCTGCCCCAGTGGCCTACTTCTGCAAGGTCACAGTCTGTAAAGTTCCACAACCTTCCTAGACAGTACTTGAGACAAAGTGTTCCTACAGCTGAGACCATGGGGAAATTTCACACTCAAACCCTAATGACAATGAGCCAGGCTAGTGCAAAATGTTTTTTGGAAACAGTTTAATTTCAGTTCTGTAAAAAGGACAGGGAGGAACCCTTTGATATGGATTGATTTAGTCTTTAGCTTACAGAGTGCACCCCCAAAAGATACATAGTGTAGAAAATGCATAGTTTTCTATGTAGTAAGCATGGCACTGAAAACAACACACTAATGAAAATAAAATGCAAAGAACGGGGATATGAAGTAATAATTTCAATCCTCAGTGTTAAAGGCTCTTTTATTTATATATGTGAGCTGTCATTATTAGTTCCCGACTGGGTTGATTTTACAAGGAAAGAAAATCATAAGCTCTGACTATCCCATTGACCATGGTGTTATTCATCACAGTGTTATGGGGCTTCCATCTGGGTATTAATCATCAGGGTTTGACAGCAAAATCCATAGGCGCAATACATGAGGCTCTAATGGAGAAAGAGAGGTTACAAGTATGTAATGCCCTTTAGTGTATTCTCTGCCAGTCTGTTGTATGCATGCCTTGTTGTTGACTATTGTAGTTGTTGGTGGTTGTTGTGCTTTTAAATATGAAATGTTGAATGCAAGGGCAAGTGGCATGGATCCGATAGATCTTTGCATCCTCACTTTCTCCTTCCATCTCGGGCTAAGTCTCCCAATCTTAAGCTATCATTCAAATACACTGAAACAATTCAAATATACCGAAACAAAGTGAAATCAAGACACTGAAACAACTCAAATATACCGAAACAAGGTAAAGTCAAGATGCATTTGTCATCTCTAATTTGTGATTGCATGTTGAGTGTAATCTTCTGGTAAGCCTTAAAAACCACATTATGGGTCTTAGGAGGATGGGTGGGTAAACCTGCTTGCTGCCTAAACAGACCTGAACTAAGATCCCAGTCATCATGGAACAGGCAATGGAAACCTGTAACCCCAGTGACAGGAAGGGGGAACAGAAACACTAAGGTCTGTTGGCTTCCATCCCGGATGAAAATGTGAGAGTTTGGGATCAGGCAAACACAACCTGTCTTAGTTAGGGCTCCATTGCTGTGAGGAGACACAATGACCAAGGCAACTCTTAATAAAGGAAACATTTAATTGGGGCTGAGTTAAAGTTTCAGAGGTCCAGTCAGTTATTATCATGATGGGAAGCATGGCAGTGTTCAGGTAGACATGGTGTGGAGAGTGTTCTATATCTAAATCCAAAGGCAACCCAGAAGGAATCTTGCAACCGCAGGCAAGTGTGTGTATTTATGTGTGTGTGTGTAAGAGAGACTTTGTGTGTGTGTTACAGAGAGAGAGGGGGAGAGAGAGAGAGAGAGAGAGAGAGAGAGAGAGAAATAATTAGTCACACAGTTAACACATGTGCATGCACACACATGTAGAAGCCCAAGGTACATTCAGGAAATATTCTTAATGTCTTGTCTGTCTTGTTCACTGTGGCAGCAACTCTCACTCACAGGCAAAGCTCCTTTTGGTATGGTCATATTTCCAGACCGCTTGCTCTGGGCATTCTGCCTCTGCCTTCGAAGGTGGAATTATAGGATGGTCTCCACATCCACGGAGCATCAATGGAAGTTTATGGGGAGCAAGAGCTTAACTGCTAGACTCTCTCCCTAGCCCCTTCCAGAACTTTCTGTCCCAAATCCCCTTACCTTTTTTTTTTTAGATTTATCGAGTATGCTTGACAAATGGAGACTGTATACATTTGAAGTAGGAGGTGTAGTATTCTGATCACATTATACATTGAACAGATATTGTAAGATCAAGCTCATTCTCTCCCTCTCTCCCTCCCTCCCTCTCTCTCTCTCTCCCTCTCTCTCTCTCTCTCTCTCTCTCTCTCTCTCTCTCTCTCAGATCCACTGCCTTAACATTCTCCACATACACAAAACCCCAGTGACAATCAGTTCACTGATCCCAGGCTCTGATTTGCTGTTCATCCCGTAACCGAGTGATGTTGTGCATTCTGTCCAATATTTCTCAAAAGGAAAAATGAGCACACCAGTCACCGGTTAAAACCCTCAAATGTCTCCATGTCACTGAGGTTAAGTTGGAAAGCTCCTCTGTTAAAGTCCCTCTCTTGATAGACAGATGCTGTTCATGAAAGACCAAAAGCTATGACACACCATCCCGAGTCAGGGAAGTCATAAGTTTAGCTTCTTGTGTTAGTAAACTGAACAGAATAGGGTTTACAAAACAAGGAGAATGTAAAATTTCTTGTTGCTAGAATACTCAGTCACATAGTTTATAGAGCGGTTGAACTTAGGGTTCAACAGGGGGGTGGTTGTAGGATTCATGTGTGTGTAGGAGTTGAGTGCCTGTTCCCTAGTGTGAGGACACATACGTGTGTACATACGTGCAAATAAGAGTAGAATGTGCATTCTCTTACTCACTACTCTCCGTCTCTCAGTGAACCACAGCCAACCATTTTGACTAGTGTGGCTGGCCAGGATGCTAATGGCATTCCACCTGCCTCCACCCTACAATGTTGCAGACATGATTAGCCATGCCTGTAGTTTTACAAAGTTGAAGAGAGAATATGAATTATTCGGGCTTGCAGAGCAAGTGCTCTTGCCCACAAAGCTATCTTCCCAGTCCCCATCAGGATATGGTCTATCGCAACCTTCATGCCATGCCTTCTGTTGTGTGTGTTTCTCAGTGTCCGAAGGGATATTCTCTCACAAAACCGGTTCCACCTCCACATGCCTCTGTGCTTACACCCAGAACAGAGTGTCTCTTTTATCAGGAGAACTAATTCAGAGGTGGACATGTTCTGATTGCAACTTCTGAGGTACAGAGAGAACTGTCTCCATCTTCAAGACTTGGGCTTTCTTACCCTGTGAACTGAAACCTTGTCTCCTTCCCTGGAAGATGGTGAAAAGGAGAGAAGGATGAGAGAAAGAGAAAGAGGCAAGTGTGTAGGGGAGAGGTTGAAGTCACATTAAAAGTTCCAAGTTAGCATCAATCCTGAAGAGTAGACAGGGAGAAATTGACAGTGTTAGTGCTGTCACCACACACACACACACACACACACACACACACACACAGGCACAGACACACACACACACACACACACACACACACAGACGTGTCTGCTGTGCTCATATGTCATTGCCCCACTAAATAAAATGCCCTATTAGGCTTATCTGTCCCTCTCACGAGTAGCCAGTAATTAAATAACCACCTTTTAAAATCCTGCTAGTCTGAAAGAAAGCCATTTGAGCATTATCCTTAGCTGAATGAATTACACGGACCAGTGGTCCTTGATAAATGGGCCTGTTCTAAAGCGATGCATGAGAAAAAGAAAACTCATCAAAAAAAATTGATGGGGGATTAGTTTCCACATCTTAGGCCTCACTCAGTAAACTCTGTCCCAAGCAGGGAGCAGAGTCTAACTAGGACCAGCTGCAAGACCCGTCTTTCAGAGTGTATAAGGTCCATGAGTGCCACTTCACAGACTCTGTCAGACCTCACTTTTCCCAGAACAAGTTCCGTTGCTGCCCGTGCTGAGACACTGAAGCAAAAGAGTGAGGACAAAACAGCTCCCTTTGGCCACCATCTCTCCTAAGGAAGTTCCCCATCAGGGCCAAAGATTTTTCACTGCTGCTTCAGAACCTGATCATGGCTGTAATGGCTATTGTGGTGCTGACCCTTTCCTCATAAAGTTCTTTCTAAAGAGTAATTTGTCTCCTCTTCCTTCCCATGGAACCCACCATGCCATTTACATAACAGATGTCAGCGTATCTTTTTAAAGAGAACACAACTCAATCCAATTCTACCTTCTGGCTTCCAAAACGCTTGTCATTTTCAGAGCCAAGTACTTCAGAGTGCTCACTCACTCCTGAATCAAAAATTTCATCTAAATCAGTTCCTGGTGAGACTCAGGTATGATTCACCGTGGGGCACATCTCTGTACCGTTTATGATCCTACAGAATCAAGAAAGGAAGATGCGTGCTGCAGCTAGCAGAAACTGGTTAACTATACCTCTGATCAACTTAGCATCACTTGAAGAGAGAGAAAGAAAGACAGACAGATACACACACACGTGAGGGGGGGCTTAGCAAATGTCTTATTGTGTTATTGTGTTGCTCTGTGGACAGGACTATGAGGAATTGCCTTGATTGTTGACTGACTTAGGAGGGCCAAGCCAATGTGGGCAGCACCATTCCCTAGGCAGATCCTTCTGAGATGTATAAGAAAGCTAGAGGAGCAGGAGCAAGCCAACATACAGAGTCCCTTGGTGGAATAAGCCTCAAGACCTTGTTGTAGTTCTTACTCTGACTCCCCTCCATGACCTGAAAGTTGAAGTCTAAACATTTTTCTCCCCTACACTACTTTCCATCCAAGCATTGTATCGGAGGCACATAAAGGAAACTAAAACAGACTCCATGGGGCACCAGGGAGGACTGATGCCTCACAGATTCTCAGAAGCCTGTGCTTGCAGCTTCTGGCTCTTCTATCACTGTAATCCACAGTGACCTGGGCAGGCTCAAGGGAAGGATGGACAGTCTGCACTACCTAGGAGATGACACAGTCACTTCTTTCCTTATTCCATGTAAAAGAAAGAGTTCTAATGACCCAGTGGTTATAAGGTTTAACAGTGGGAACAGAAAGAGAGGAGGAACTTAACGCTTCCCACAGGGCCAACAAGAGGACCAGAGGCAGAGGTGAAGCTGGTGTCTGTAGTACATTTCCTGTGTGGGCTCCCTTCCCCCTCCTAGTAACCCAACAGAAAGTTCTAAGTCAAGAATGAAAGAAGAGAGCCATAAGACGAAAGAAAACCAAGTATCTCAATAATGCCCCTGCCTCAGTTGCATTGCCCAGAAGTTTGTGAGTCTGTAGACATGTCCATGAGAAACTGCTTTGATTGTTCACTGACTTAGGAGGGTGAAGCCCATTGTGCGCGGTTCCATTACCTAGGCAGGTGGGCTCTGAGCTGTATAAAAAGACCCAGTCTTGCAGCTTGTCTGCTGCTCATGTGGTGTTTTTTCGTTTTTTTGTTTTCTAACTGACAGAGAAGGCCACAGTATTGCCTAAAGCGAAGCATTGAGCCTGATGCACAAACTCAGCATCTTACTGTAAAAGAACTCAAGGAAAATTCCAGATCTCATTAAACAGATAGAGGCCACCTTCCCCCCTTCTCCAATTTCTAGTCAATAACAAATTTTTATGATCCTGTTATTCCACCTTAACCACAACACACTCTAATTTCATAAGACTGATGGCACTCAAGCAGTGCAAGCCACCCGACATTGACAGAAGTAACAAACCCAAACATCCACTGCAGTTCCCAACTCAAATACTTACAGAAGCCTTGTCAACCTTCAGTCAAAACAGGCATCAAGTATCTCTCATTACGTACCCGTTAATTGTCAAAACATTTGCAAGTCTAAGTTCTTTCAGTTAAAGGGGTGGGGGGAATTCTTTCTACTTTATGAGCCATTTACTTTAGTGTTGTTAAGCAGAGAAGAGGACAATCCAGTCGAACTTTACTCTAATAGGTGACTGATGTATGCATGAGGCTCTCCCTGTTTCTCCAGTAACTATAAATCTAGATGCCTTTTCCTTGCAGGATGTAGGAAACGAGCCTCCTAACCCATCCTTCCTTTCTCATTCAGGAGTTCTCAGGATCACACTGGCATCCACCTCCTACCAGATCAGAAACACTGGCCACGATCCCTTCTGCCATTAAGGATCAGACCCCACTGTGGGCTGGAGAGACTGCTCAGCACCTAAAAGCACTGGCTGCTCTTGCTGGGGACTCAGGTTTGATGACTTGCACCCACATGGCAGCCCCCATACATGTGTAACTCTATTTTCAGGGAAGACTTTCTGCTGGCTTCCCTGAGCTCCAGGCATGCCCAAGGTACATATACATGCGTTCAAATAAAACAACCCTACACATAAAATATTATATATGTATGTATGTATGTATGTATATATATATATATATATATATATATATATATATATATATATATATGCCTTAGAAGACAAGGAGGAAAAGGAAAAGAAGAAGAAAGAGAAGTGAAGGAGGCAGCCCTATGAAAGCCACAAAAACACTGAATTCAATTTTTTTTATTTATTTACTTTATGAGTATACTGTAGCCATCTTCAGACACACCAGAAGAGGGCATGCGATCCCATTACAGATGGTTGTGGTTGCTGGGTTTTGAACTAAAGATGTCTAGGAAGAACAGTCAGTGCTCTTAACCGCTGAGCTATCACTCCAACCCCTTTGATTATTTTAACTTTGTAGTCCATAAGTCCGAGCTCTTACTTTGAAGGAAAGGCCGGGAGTGTGTGTGCACACTGTATATTATTATTCCGGTGCTGATGTTTAGAGAAAGGTGAATCCTGGGGCTTGGGTGGCAAGCCTATCTATCCAAACTGGTGAGATCCAGGACAATGGGTGTCTTTGTTTCAGATGATGTGGGTGGAGGTCCTGAGACTGACACAAGTTTTTAAGCCTCCACAAACATGTGCACCCAACCGTGAGTACACATGATGCATACATTACAAAAATAAAAAATGAAAGGTGGAAATTCAATAAAGAAAGCTCCTTTCCAGCTGGTGGTGTATAGAGAGGATTGCTTCTACGAGTATAGTTATCTCTGAAGAGGAAGTCAATAAATGACTCAGACAAGATCCTTTGAAATATCAGCTGCCAACCCAGGGCCCAGACCTCCTCTCTGGCTGCAATTACCTTCTTAACATGGCTCAACATTATCTCCTGGGTTCCAGGTTTCCCCTTCCCCATAGCTCTGCCCTACTTTGAGCCTAAGAACCCAAAGAGCTAGCCAAGAAAGGAGGGGAGAAAGGACAGGAAGGGATGGAGAGGAAGCTGCCAGTAATCCAGTCATATGCACAGGCCATTCCGTTGGCACTCAGTCCATGGATGCCAGGCAATATCATTTAGCTGGATGCCCAGGAGTAAAGGCATGGTTTAATAATCAAATAGGTGGCAGTCTTTACCACAGTAAGTTGAGCCAGTTTTGAACACAGTCAGAACACAGAAGAAGATGACACCTCTCTGTGAACTGTGAACTCCTGAGTGCATGTGCATGCTTGTGTAGAAGGACTGTGCGTCTCTGTGTGTGTGCGCGCATGTGCATTGTGTTTTAAGGTGGGTTTCTTTCTTTTATTTTCACATATTATTAGTTCTGGAACTACTTCATTACTTAATAAATCTTACCAATATTTCTTCCGCTGTGCCTGTTAGCTCTGAAAACCCCTGCTGGTCACCCAATGATGTGCTTTACCTTGTCAACTATTTCAGGGGACTTGGGGGAGGGTATTTCTGTGAAGCCAAAGAGACAAGAAGAAAACAGAAGCCCCACTTAGGCAAAACAAAGCGGGTACATAATTGCCTGAAATTATTCGGGGTGGGCGAGCACGGGGATAAGAGAACGTGATGTGAGAACTGAGTTCAAGCTGGGCACACAAATGGGGACATTGAACCCTACACAACCCCCCCCCACCAAATGGTGCCTGAGGGTTTAGGCTTAAAAGTACCCTTCCACGGAGGTCCCAGAGGAATCAGTACTGAGTCTGTTGGGACATTGGGGAGCATAGAATGCCTTTGCCTCTGCTCTCAGTAGAAGAGACAGCAAGTAAAATGGGTTACGGATGTGTAGGGCTATTGGCAGAAGCAGCTTTAAAGAAAAAAATTTGAGTCATCGGGTTCGATTTAAAATAAATATTTAATATGGGAAATGGTGGTTATTAGATAAAGATGCCTCACACATCCTCCGTTCAGTCAAAATGGCACTTTCAGCCCATTTCAGCTGGTTATATGTTCATGGATTAAAAGCCTTTTAATAATATCTACTAATTTTTTTTTCTCTCTCCCAGGGCAAGGTAGTACCAAAACTCTTTGTATGGCCATTTCTCAAGCCTGGACCAGAAAGATAATGGCCAAGGTTTATAAGTCAAGTGGTAATGATCAATTATACCCCCAAAACTACTGCACAGCTCTGTTCCGTGATCAGCAGGAGTGCTGGAGTTAACCTGGATTTCGGGACCAGCAGATACCCGCTGTCCTCACTTGGGCTTCTCTGGGTGCAGGTCTGTCTCTTGTGGCAACAGGCAGGTAGCATCCTACCAGCAACTCTGAGGAGTAGCAGGAGGACACTTCATAGAAACCAGGGCAGGAGAGAAGAGAGGAAAGGTGTCCTTCTCTCGCTCATAGACATGAGGTCAGAGACCTGAGTACCTGCTTCTAACTGAGTACAGAGAACTCCCACCATGTGTGTATGAACTGTGCTGGGGTCTCCAGTCTATGATCTTATTCACTTTCGGGCCATCATTTCCTACCGGAAGGAGAAGACAACCAGCTCCATCTAAACTGACACTGAGAAGCAGCCCGATTACGGCGTGGAGGTGGAGGACAAGATTAAGTATCATCAACACAGACATACACTTTCAAGCATACAGATATGCATGACACATATATCCGCATGCATATGCACACCAAGAACATGACCACACATGCGTGCATGCACACATAAACATACATACATGGAACATACTGATAATATTAAAAATACACATATACATATTAGCGTGTGTGCTCTTAGTTTCACACATATATCTTTATACTCTATATATACAATATATTATATATATATACAATACATACACACACATATATATAACACACATACACACATATATACATATATTTAACACACATATACATATATACATATATATTACACACATATACATATATATATATATATAAATTATATAAAAATCCTATTTTTGTAGTATCTGATTTCTGTGTTCACTCCAGAAAGTTTCAGCCATTTGGTTCCCATTCCTAAAGCTTTTTCTTTTAATATGCATGACTGCAAATAAGCAGGTCACTAGGTCAGTAAAGTGTCTGCCTCACATACTAGTCTGCCTCTCTACAGCTGTGATAAAACACTCTACACAAAAACAACTTGTAGAAGGAAAACACTTCTTTGGCTTGCACCTTGGATTACCAGCTTTTGTAGACAGTCAGACAGGAACTCGAAGAGAGAATTATAAAGGAATACTGCTCACAGCCTTACTCACTAGCCCATGCTTAGTTGACGTTCTCATGAATCCCAGACACCCTGGACTAGGAATGATGACACCCACAGTGGGCTGGGCCCTGCTTCATCAACTGTCAGTCGAGACATTCTCTCACACAGTAGGCCACAAGCCAATCTGATGGAGGCAGCACTTCAGATGATTCTCTCTTACCAGGAGACTCTGTGTCATGTCTCTTCTAAGTTATGTCAAGATGTCAGTGAAAACTAAACAGAATACGTCATAAGCATGAAGACATGGATTTGATTCCCAGAACCCACATCAAAATGTGAATGGAGAAAGATTCTAATGCCAGTTGCGGAAACAAGGACAGGATCCCCAGGATCTGCTGACCACCACAGCTGGCTTGTTTTCTAAGCTCCTGGCCAATTAGAGACCCTGTCTGAATAACATAGACCGTGCCTGAGGATGAGGCCTGAGTTTGTTCTCTGACTCTACCTGAATGTGGAGACATATACACACATCTGCACACATATGCATCTAAACACACCTATGTACACACCTTAGATAAATAGATGATAGATATCAGATAAACAAATGGTAGATAGATAGTAAATAGACAAATTATAGATAGACAGATAGACAAATGATAGATAATAGACAGACAGATAGATAGATAGAAAGATAGATAGATAGATAGTAAGTAGATGGATGGAAGGATAGATAAATAGATGATACATGATAGACAAATGATAGATTAGATAGAAAATATAGACAGCCAGGCAGACAGACAGATAAGAAAAATAGACAGCACTGTATTTGAATGCAACTACTACAGAACAGATTGGAGTCCTCCTCCTTCCATTTCAGAACATGACCTGTATTACAGGGGAACTCACAACTTTTCCGCAGAAAACAAGCATCCTATTCCAGCAGAGAGGTGAAAACAGATGTTTATGTTTTACCTATGCCTTCGTGGATCAGCACTGTGTATCACAAGATGAAAAACATGCCACTGTAATTAAGCGTTAATTTCGTTGTGGCAGAACATAAAAGAACGGCACCTCAGTTAGCAAGGAAGGCAGTTCCAACCAATGACTACATTTGCCCTGAGCTTTGCTGAGCTCTGAAGCAAGAACTCTCGATCCCAGGAGGCCTGAACTCTCATGCAAGGTTCCTGGATATTGTAAATTTCCTTGCCCTACACGAGTGATAGATCTCCTTTAACTTTAAGCAGCTTCTGTACTGGCTGGGTCCTCCCTTCAGCCAGTGAGGTCATTGTAGTGCTGTAGGTTCTTGAAGTATTGGATCTGGCTGGTAAACCAGTGTAGATGTGGATTGTACAAAGGCTTCTTGCCTGGTGGTATCTGGACCAGCACAGAGGTGCAGGGATGAGGGGCATGGATGACAAACATCCTTCCTCCCCTGGGTCCTCTAGAACCTGTGCCCAATACCCTGCATTAGCTTTCTTCCCTTAGCTACCTAGTTCTGGTTATGTTAACATAGGGTGACTTCTGCTACTTTTTAACCTACATGAATGTCTAGCAGCTTATGTTATGTGACTTATCCTGGGTAGACCTTAACAATGTGTGTTCACCTCATGTAGTCCTCCAACTAGAAACAATTCCATCCAGGTCTACCTTATCATGGCTATTCAGGAGCAGACGAGTGGCTCAGACAACTCTATCAGTGGAAAACCCACTCCAGCATGGGAGACACTCAAAATAGCTACATCCTGTAGCTTTCAGCCCAACTAACAGGCAGCTCCACCCAAGAAGCCCCCTTCATTATGGCTGCCCCCAATCCCCGGGGCAATTATTCTCATCTTATTGCTCTTTGGAACAGGACCTGAGCATCATGACTTTCGATATTCCTAAGCCTTATAGGTTTCTTAAGCTTCCTGAATCTTCTGAGCTTCTTTCTTCCCTCCAGAAAGGAATGCTTCAATTCCAATGGATTCCCACCACAACCCATTAATAAATAAAACAGAGGTCCCGAAATAATATTCATTCGGTCAATGTAACTAAAGCCAGAGCAAAGAATGTTCTTGCTAGTGCTGTCTTGGTAGACACCGAATGTCTACCAAGGTCCCGTGCTAAGGGGGGGGGGGAGTGCTGTAGAGAATGACTGTTGTTTCCCCAGCAGCACATCCTAAGACCTAAGGTGTGCAGTTGAAACAGCCAGGATCGCTGCCCAACTCCCCGGACGCAAGAAGAAGATACAAGAAATCCAGAGAGGAAAATAGCTAAACTTGCAACAACCTTGCCCGCCACTTACAAAGTTGTGATTTACTCAAACAGAGGAAACTACATCTCCCAGCTCCACCCCTTTACTTTAGCATTAGCTCAAAATTTGAAACCACAAGTAAACCCAGAGTGATCCTATCAAAAACTGAGTTGAGCAAACAAAACTGTGTAATGAAGATGCATCGGAAACACAAGGGAGCCTGCAGCAAGCCGGGCTCAGTTCTACCTCTCAGGCTGTTGCCCCCTCCCTTCTCCACAGGGTGGACCTGCCTTTGCAGGGAGAATTCCACAAGTTCTGCCCCTCTAAGCAGCTCTGACAAGCTCCCAGGTGAGTTAAGAAGGACTTCCTACACCATCAGCCATGTCTCTTCTATGGTGACATGAATGAGACATGAAGCTTGGGGAAGTGAAGAGAAGAGAGGCTCCCCTGGCAGAGAACAGTCCTCACAGCTCTGCACATAAAGACCCATCCTAAATTCTCAGATTATGATAAACAGATGGGAAGGAAGGAGACCCCACTGAGCAGTCCTGCGGCTGAGTGGATTTACCTTGTGTCTAGCACTAAGAGAGGAATAGTCCCACACATTCAGTGCCACTCTCCCACGAAAATCTAAGGCAATAGCTCCAGCAGCAGACATCCCACTAAGAATTGGCTGCTCATCATATCAAGAATAGCTTAAGAACAGTGTCCTGAATACAAATGGGACCTGGGATATACAACCACTCAACCCAGAGAACTGAGAACTATGACAGGATCTACAGAGGTTATCTCAGGGAAAGCATCTCCTCTTCTGTGTGGACATTTCACTGGGCTTGGGCCAATTTGATAGCAGCAAGGGATTCAGTGAGAGAGCCATAAAGTAGCTACAACACATGACCATACATGGGGGATATCACAACAGATGCTCATTCTCTCATTATTCTGGAGGTGAGTGTCTAGAGCCAAAGTGTCATTAGGGCACCTGCACACATAAACAAACACACACACACACACACACACACACACACACACACACACACACAGAGAAAGAGAGAGAGAGAGAGAGAGAGAGAGAGAGAGAGAGACAGACAGACAGACAGACAGACAGACAGACAGAGACAGAGAGAGACAGAGAGAGACAGAGAGAGAGAGAGCGCGCTCCTTGCCCCTCCCCTTGTTTCTGCAGGATGCCACCACCCTTTGCTTGTGGACAAATCGTCCATCCCTGCTTCTTTTATGATATAATGACCTCCTCTGCTTCCCATTATTCTCATGGTCTCAGAAGTCAACTGCAATGGAGCAGTATCCAACACTAGTCCATATGGGATCAGCTTCACTCGGCTACAATGGGTAATTCCCTGCCTTCCAATCAATGACATACACAGACATTTGCATGTAAAGATGTCAACTCATCATTCTGGAATGAGACAACAGGATCTTCACAAACTCTTCTTCAAGCACAAAGCCAGAACGATACCATTGGCTCTCAAGACTGCTTCTAGTTAGTTGAACTGCTATTAATTGCGCTAATCAGTTCCCTTACTGTCCTAACAAAGTACCTGACAGAAGAAAAAAAAGGCTGCCACTGTACACCGAGCTCCCACGATATAGAGAAGCAGGCTGGAGTCAGGGACAGGCAGGCCATGTACCTCGCAGTCTGCCTCTGTGGCTCTATGGCTGCCAGCATGTCCCCGAGTCAAAGATGTTCCACAATCCCTTTACAAAATGTTGCCCACAACTGAGGTCTAACTGTTTAAACATGTGTGCCCTTTAAATGAGAACTTCTAGGAAGAAGCTGTCTGCGAAAGCTGACTGGCTGGTTAGAACTGCAGTGGTGAGGAGATGTTGCTGATCTAGATACTAGTTACCTGATAGTTTTAGCCCCCAGAACTCTTTGCCTATCTGTTTTTCAAAACTAATGTATGTCATAGATTTAAAAAAAACTATTTGGGATCTATTAACTTAATAAACCCCTAGAAACCACCACAACAAATGTAAGAATGTCATCAGATAGCATTGTGGGGACATATGAAAGATCCCCCCAATTTGCTTTAACTGCCATGCTTCTGTGCCCACCAACATATTTTGCATTTCCCTTGCATTATAACTTTCTTTGTTCTGTAAAACTATGAAACTTCGTGAAACTGTGTCCACACTGGAATAAGGGGTGACTAAATTTGTGTTCCTGGACAAGATCACTCTACATGGCTCCAGAATATATCACCCTTAGTCCCTTAAGGTGAGAGCTGTGTTTCTGCGTTTACAGTCTCTGAGGAGAATTTCACATTCAAACTATCCAAGAAAAGGAGGGGGTTCACCAGAGGGAAGCAGTGACCAACCTCTTCAGCCTGGAATGTTGAGTATCTTTGTCTCCTGTGTGAAGTCATGTGACTACAAGGTCCAAAATCTTTGCCTCTGTTATGTCTAATAATAAGATGTTATGAAGCTATGGTCTTCACCATGGAAAAGATGTGGGGACGGATGGAGGACAGGAAGGGAGGGCAAAGAAAGGAAGTAGTAGGGATGGGGGGAGGACAAAATCTCAGGGAAGGCAATTCCAGACATCAAACATCAGACAAAGCTGCAGTTGTCCCAAGTTCACATTCTGTCTAGACTCAGAAGCACAGCATCTTTATGCTAAGACCTTCTCTATGCTCCCTCCATGAAGTAAAGACAAAGAGTCTGAAGGGCAAACCTTGGAGGCCAGACTCCAGTAAAATGGTAATGAGTCAGAGTAGTAATCAGCCCCTAATGGGAAAGCCAATAGCAGTACCGACAACATGTCAAACAAGTCTGCAGAAGGAATTGAGTACTCTTATGGAAATCCAGAGAAGCCAGGAGCCCTGTGCTGTCTGAGTCACACCAACACCCAGATTCCTCCAGCAAATACAGAAATCCCAGAGCACACCAGGACAATCCTCACCAAATACAAGAGTCCTTTAGGTTTGGCACTGGGATGTGGACAGGAGTCAAGGAGACTGAAGGCTTTTCTAAAGTGATAAGCGTCTGCCTCCCACCAGGACTAGTTAGACATTTAAAATGGAAATAATGGGGCATTTCCCACCCACTAAGTTGCTAATGGTCCCAATAATCACCAAGTCTCCCTGAAGGGCCAATGTGAGCAGCTCAGACCTGACCCAGGGCTCCCAAAAATCCATATTTCTCTAGACATTTCCTGTAACACAGACATTGCAACAAGGGATTTGGAAAGGAGGGAATGAATAGCTGGATTTGAACTAATAGGCCTTACTAGTCAGAGATTGATTACTGGAGAGACGAAAGGGCAAGGAGCATTGGGAAGAAATGAGACCTGAAGAGCCATTAATATTATACAAGAATCTGAGTGCCAGAGGGGAAATATGTGAGGTTATCTTGGTTTGATATTGGAAATCTAAAGACCTTTGTAGAGGGAACCACCATATTAGGTTGGGTAGAGTTTAAATTTGCATACTCTTTCCTGGACAAGAGATCAAAGACCAAGCCTACCTCATGCAGTGGAACACATTCCAATGACTGCCTTTTCAGTCACTAGATCATCATCAGAGCCTAGAGCATTTTCCCACTCTAGTGAATGTATTACACAGTCAGGTTGCAGTCTGAGCGTTCATAAAATATATGCGGGACAGTCACATGTTGGTTCACCTACTTAACCATATCTTCCCCTGCTAGGTCTAGGTATGAATGTTGGAGAACTTATCATCTTGTTTTCTTCCTTGAGCTAGTGAGTTTCTGCTCTGGGCTATACTTGCTGATCCTGGGTGATCTAGAGGCTCCTTCTGGAGGATCGAAATATTATAGGTCCTAAAATTTAGAGGTTTGTGTGTGTGTGTGTGTGTGTGTGTGTGTGTGTGTGTGTGTCTGTGTGTGTGTGTGTGTAAAGTTTACTGTATTAGAGGAGGACAATACGACTTCCTCCTTGGTAAGAAAGGCACATTTGAATACTGCTTAGGAAAAATGAAATCAGAGGGACATTGAAAATATTCAGAGGTAAAAATAGAAATTCCTTTGGTCACAACAGAAGGAATGGAGGCCCAATTTAATTGACTAAGTGAGAGCACTCCCACAAGATAATATGTAGAAGGTCTGAAAGCATTTTGGATTGTGGAGGTCAGTAGAGTTTTATGAGAATAGGCAGGGTTGGGATCCTTTGATGAGAAGACAAATATTTGGGGTCTAATTAGAGATAGGAAACAGTCTAAAAGCCATTTTTGTAAAAAAAAAAAAAAACACTCAGGGTACATAGGAGAAGTCCGTAGCAGTAACTTGATGATTACTTCCAGTGCCTAGAACTGAACAAAACCAGTACCACATCTCCCTGCAACCGCATTCCATGGAGTAGAGAGCTGGATCTTCAAGATGCAGAAACTCCTGAGAATCCAGAGGCGACAAACACTTTCTGCCTACATTCTTGAACAAAGAGGAAATCACCTAATGCCATCTGTGCACCTTGGGCACAGTGATCTAGGAGAAGTCAGATGAAGGACATTATTGTTGTCTGGCTGTGCTGAGAGCTGAAAACAAGTTGGTAAGAGTGCATACACACTTGAAAGCAGAGGTAAGACC
This sequence comes from Rattus norvegicus, assembly GCF_021556685.1. NCBI lineage: Eukaryota > Metazoa > Chordata > Mammalia > Rodentia > Muridae > Rattus > Rattus norvegicus. The sequence goes on along the minus strand of NC_141555.1, from coordinate 51,734,459 downwards.
AACTTTTCTGCTCCAAGATACCTGCTGTTTGTACTCAAAGACACAATGAGAAGATAGAATGTAAGAATAATAGGTATAAAAGATAGTGAAGACTCCCAATTTAAAAGGCCAGTAAATATATTCAAAAAATATTGAAGAAATCTCCCCCACTCTAAAGACAGAGATGCCCAAAAACATGCAAGAAGCCTACAGAGCTCTAAATAGATTTTACCAGAAAAGAAATTCCTCACATCCCATGATAGTCAAAACACCAAATGCACAAAATAAAGAAAGAAGTTTAAAGACAATAAGGGAAATAGGTCAAGTGATATATAAAGTCAGACCTATGAGAATTACACAAGGTTTCTCACCAGATACTATGAAAGTCAAAAGATCCTCGAAAGGATCTAGATCATAAAAGAACACAAATGCCACTCCAGTCTACTATAGCCAGGAAAATTCTCAATTAACACATATGGAATAATGAAGATATTCCATGACAGAACCAAATTTATACAGTACCTTTCTAGAAATCCAGCCCTATGAAGTATAATAGGTAGAAAACTCCAACACAAGGAGGGAAACTACACCCTAGAAAAAGCAACAAACTAATCTTTCAATGAAACCAAAAGAAAAGAGACACACAAACATGATTCTACCTCTAACAACAAAAATGACAGAAGCAACAATCACTGTTCCTTAATATCTTTTAATAACAATGGAGTCAATTCCCCAATAGAAAGACATAGACTAACTGAATGGATACATAAAGAGGACCCTACATTTTGTTGCACGTAAAAAAAAACAACTCAGAGACAAACATAGACACTACCTGAGAGTATTAGGATAGAAAACAAATTTTGAAACAAATGTTCTGATAAAAGGAAGCTGGATTTGAAATTCTACTATGGAATATAATTGACTATCAACTGAAAGTTTTCCAAACAGGTGAGGAAGGAAATTTCATATTTTTCAAAAGATTAATCCACCAATAGGAACTCTCAATCCTAAATATGTACGCTCCAAATACATGGGCACCTGCATTCCTAAAAGATACCTTACTAAAGCTCAAACCACCTACTGCTCCTCACATAGTAATAGTGGGAGATTTCAACACAACATTCTCATCAATGGACAGATCATGGAAACAGAAATTAAACAAAGACCTATACAAACTAACAGAAGTTGTGAACAAAATGGACATTACAGATATTTATAGAATATTTCATCCTAAAATGAAAGAATATGCCTTCTTCCCAGCATCTCATAGTATTTTCTCCAAAATTGATCATATAACAAGTCACAAAACAGGTCTCAACAGATCCAAGAAGACTGACATAAGACCATGCATCCTATCAAACCATGACAGATTAAGGCTCGTTTTCAATATCCACAAAAACATAAGCGAGCCCACACATACCTGTAAGTTGAACAGTGCTCTACTCAAAGATAACTGGTCAAGCAAGAAAAAAAGAAAGATTAAAGACTTTTTAGAATTTAATACAAGTGATGGCACAACATACATATGCTTTACTCAACAATAAAAGACCTTCTGGGGCAATCACCATTCCTTACCTCAATCAGTATTACTGGGCAATAGTGATTAAAAAAACAAAGAACAACGACAAAAAACAGTTGTATTTGTACAGATACAGGAATATTCATAAGTTGAATAGAATTGAAGACCCCAAAACAAACAACACATCAATGGTCAATTGATATTTCACAAAGAGGCTAAAACCATCCAATGAAAAAAAGATAGGATTTTCAACAAGTGGAGGGCAGCATGTAGAAGTATGCAAATCGATTCATTTTTAATGCCCTACACAAAGCTTAAGTCTGAGTGGATCAAAGACCACTACATCAAACCCAAAAAACTGAAACTAATAGAAGAAAAAGTAGAGCAGAGTCTTGATCACATGGGTACTGGGAACAATTTCCTGAATCAAACACCATTGGTCTGTACTGTAAGATCAAGAATCAGAAACGAGACTTCATAAAACTGCAGAGCTTCTGTAAGTGAAAGGACACTGTTATTAGCACAAAACAGAAACCAAATGATTGGGAAAAGATCTTTATCAATCCTACACCTGATACAGATCTAATATCCAAAATATACAAAGAACTCAAGAAGTTAGACACCAGAGAGCCAAATAATCCTATGAAGAATGGGGTACAGAGCTAAACAGAGTATTCTCAACTAAGGAATAACAAATAGCTGATAATTGTGTAAAGAAATGCTCAACATCCTTAGTCATCAAGGAAATAAAAATAAAAATAGTACTGAGGTTCCACCTGACACCAGTCAGAATGGCTAAGATCAACAACTCAGTTGCCAACAGATGGTGGTGAGGTTATGGGAAAGAGGAACACTGCTCCATTGTTGGAGGGATTGCAAACCTGTATGATAACTCTGGATATCATTCTGAAGTTTCCTGAGAACATTGGATAATGCCCTAACTGAGGACCCTGTACCTGTACTCTGCATACACCAAAAGATGGTGAAACATACAACAAAGACACATGCTCCACCATGCTCTTAGCAGTATTATTTATAATAGCCAGAAACTGGTAATAATCCAGATGCTCTTCAACTGATGAATGGATACATAATATGTGATACATCTGTACAATGTTCTACTACTCCGCATTAAAAACAATGAATTCATGAAACTCATAGGCAAATGGATTGACCTAGAAAGCATCACTCTGAGTGAGGTAACCCAATCACAGAAAAGGACACATAGTATGCACTCTCAGATATGTGGATATTAGCCCAAAAGTTCGAATACGGCAAGATATAATCCACAGACCACATAATGTTCAAGAAGAATGATCAAAGTGTGAAAGCTTCACTCCTTCATAAAAGGGGGAACAAAAAACATTCACAGGCAGGTATTTGGAGGCAAAGGTAGAAGCAGAGACTGAAGGAATTCATGCTGCACCTGTGGCCCATGTACATATATACAGTCACCAAAAGTATAAAAGATTGATGAAGCTAAGAAGTGCATGCTGACTGGAACTGGATATAGATGTCTCCTGAGAGACACAGCCAGAACAGGTCAAATTCATAGTTGACTGCTAGCAGCAAAACATTAATCTGACAATGGAACACCTGTTGTAGAAATTACAGAAGTGATTGAAAGACCAGAAGGGGCTTGCAACCTCATAGGAAAAAAATGCCCAACAACAAAAGGTCCCAGGGAGTAAAGCATCACCCAAAGTATATACATGGATTGACTCATGGCTGTAGATGTATATTTAGCACACGATGGCCTTTTTGGGCACAAAGGGCAGGAAAAGCTGTTAGTCCTTCCAAATGTGGACTCCTAGTTTAAGGAAGGTCAGAAAGACTAGACGGGTGGATGATGTGGATGGGAACACCATTATTGAAGAAGGGGAGGGAAAGCAGATAGATGTCTTATGAACAGGAAACCAGGAAAGGGTATATTTGAAATTTAAATTAAAAAATCCAATAAATGAAAAGAGGATACTCAGATACCTTTGAATAGGTGGAGGCATATCTAATTTCACTGCGTGCAGAAGAGGAATTGTTGCTGTCCCTCCAGGAACAGGTGATAGATCTATGATGGTCCAAAGTAGAAGGGTGAAATAGGATCTCTCCTGGATTGTATGGAATGTGCATAGCTTCTCTTCCTCTTATGTCTGGAGCACTATTGAGCAGAAGTTGAAGGCTGATTGATACCTTGCAAATTATAGAACATTCCAGCCACACACTACTTCAGCAACTCCAAACTGAAAATCACAGTAAAGAATACACACCTGAATATCCATGGTAGGCAGTCAACAGTCTTAGAAGTCTTGTAAGAGGCTCTAATTCAGTAGTTTTAGGTTCAGTGTCTTATTCAAATATATGTCCATCTACACATTCCTCTGCATCTGAAAGGACACCTCTGTGTAAGGGAACACAATGAAGATAGTAGTCTGATTTGTGCTTGCTTTTAGACTCTTGTTTGAGAACACAGTCCAGATTTCTCTGAGATGTCTTCGGTCAGAACAGTGTTTCTCAGGACAATAAAATTAGAAATTTTAGAGAGGAAATGGATTTGGCATATGGGGAATGTGTGGTAATTCCTTGGCCTTCTGGAGTCCTCTTAATTGTATAAGTCTAAATCTTACTCGGTAAGATGGTGGAGGTAGGGAACTTGCACAGAAGTAGGACTGTTGTGTCAGTCATCAAAAATGTAATATGCCAGACTTCATGGGAAAAAGTTGTTATTTCACCGTGAACATCACCGGGATTTCTGAGAAAATGTGCAAAGGAGATATTGTATACCTGTTTGTTAGAAGTTTAAAATCTCTGGCTACTTCTAAAATTATAAGAAAAAACATTTCATTCTAGAGAAAGTGTAAATACCTCATGGAGCAGAGGAAGATCCAGTATTGCTTGATCAGCTTCCTATTCTTTTTCAGTATTAGAATGTCCATATATTTTCATGCCATTTGAAAGACCAGGTAGCAATTCTTTCATCAGTCCTATAGGTTGCATTTCATTCCAGCAGTTGTCTTTGGGCTTTGAAGCCTTTTGTCAGACAAGAAAAGATCAACACCCCTTTCTTCCATGGAGGAATGTCTCAGAATACATGTAGCAAAAAGAAGTTTCTATGTAATCCTAAACAGTTCGGATATAGCAGGCTCACAAAATCAAGAGAAGCAGTGCTATTGATGGCCACAGGAGAGTGCAGACATGAGTACCCCGTGGGCAAAAGAAGATATTTCAGGCCAATGTGGGCCTTTGGTGAAAGTGTTGTTGCCCAATATACAGAGAAAAAATGTGAAATACTTGTGAGTAGATGTGGAGTGTTGATACTCCCATAGGGAAAAGGAGAGACACTGAAGTTCTTCTATGAAACGGTGACATTACAGACCCCATGGACAGAAGATGTGAATTTGAGAACAACTGGAGCAAAAGGTATCATTCTGATGTCCCTCCTAGAGGAAGTTTTGAATGTGAGACACAGTTAAGTGTTAATTTTGTGCCATCTTTCATCAAAAGTAGCATGGTTCAGAATCATTCTTTGTCAAATAGGTTAGCTGCTGAGGACCTTTTTGACTGGAAGTGGAGTTTGAGACCTTGGTGCCAGAGATGATCTAAGGAATTGTCAGTCTTATAAGACAGATAGCGGACACTCTTATATACAAAATGTACATTTGACATATAGTGGACAGAAATTGGTGATCTAAAGTAATGACTTTTAAGAGTGGAATATTAAAGAAGATGTAGAATCTGCTTAAATTGACAAACCTATTTAAGGATAATGGAGTGTTCAAGCCTACCTTGAGCAGGAATGCTAGGGCTACTTCACATATCGCATCTTCAGTTACACCATGGTATGCCTGTCAGGGATCCAAGCATTAGTATTATTCAGCAGTCATGATTTTCAATCTCTAAGTCCTCTTGAAGCTAATCATCAATGACATGGCTATAAGCATGAAGGATGGTATATAGGACAAATAATGAAAGTTTCACGATTTACCAACATAGATCATAATTAAGTGAAGTACCTACGGTCACACCTGTATTTTCTTAGCGGCCATAATTAGATGGACATGATCTAAAGCTCCCTATTAGAGGGTTATATTTGATCTAAAGCTCCCTATTAGAAGGTTGAGTATGCTCTAAGGACTCTTTAATCTTGGTTTTTTGGGCAAAAAAAAAAAATTCTGAGATCTCAATAGTAAATTCCAGTCATTCTTATAACTGATCTTGGGAAGAAGGGGATGGTGTAAGGTATTATTTGTCAAAGAATAAAGACCTGAAGGCCACCAATCAAAGTGAAGTGCTGATTCCCCTTCATCTAAAGGGAATGGTGTTGAGATGGCTAGTAAATAGGTGCAGTTTGAGTAACCTGTGTTCATAACTGCAACTTATGGGGTCATCCTGAACTGCTTTGCTTAACAAGAAAGTGCCTGGCCATTTTTAACCAATTACCAAGATCCAGTCACCTAACTGTGAAGAAGGGAAAATTCTAGCTCACCTTTGGTGGTGGGAAAACAGTATGGTATTGCATAATTTTCTTCCAATTATTCTTTCCAGCTTCCATTAGTCAGCATGCTCTTCCATCAGGGTAAGTGATTGTCTAAACTCTGATGCTCCATCAATATATATATATATATATATATATATATATATATATATATATATATATATATGTGTGTGTGTGTGTGTGTATGATGTATAAATGTATATATATATCATATATGATGTATATATGTATGCATATGATGCATATATATATGATGTATATATGTATGCATATGATGCATATATATGCTGTATATATGTATATAAGATGCATATATGTTTAAGTGTACATGTGTACACATCCATAAATGAGAGATGGGAAAATTGCATTTCTGACAACCATCTGTATTAAGATTGCATATATGTTAATTTTAGCTTTCTATAGTCTGCCCTCTGACCTACACCAAGTATTTTATGACTTCCCACTGGGAAATTGCAATTACGATTGCCTGGCAATCTTGGTCAAGATTGGCACTTAAGTAAAATGAGTCTAAATCAGGTTTAAGATGTCCTTGTAATTAAGTGATGCTCTTGGGCCTTCCAGAGCTAGAGGCTACAACTGAAACTCCTCAGAAGTATAGATGGAATCCATGAGATTTTCCCACAGGGCCAAACCTGAGATATCTCTGTGAGCATCATTCCATTGCATATACACACTTGGCCAGGAACTGGCTGCCTATAGTTTTTGAAGTTGAAGGTCCCATTTTGTACTACCTTTAACTGGATGTTATTGAATCTGATTCTAGCTTCTACAGAGGTATGCCATGAGATCATGGGGCCTCTTTAGACAAAAGTGAAGTGATTAGAGCCCACTTTCAAATAGTCAAAGTTTGGGGGTCTTTCCTTTATATGAGTACTTGAGAGGACATAAGGCAAACAGGGAATGTGTAGAGTAGGCTCAGTTGTAGGAGGGAGGTCTGACATTCTTTTCAATGACTTAGGTAATTGAGGGAAAAAGGAAGATCTCGACGCCTTTAAAAAAGAGAAACCTTTGAGATCTGATTGTGCAATGGTATGTGTTAGAAAACCCTTGGAGTAGGGGTTGGTAGCATACAACATCCTGTGAAACATGGATGTCATTGTAACCTGATTTGGCGAAGGATTTTCCCCAACAATGCCCTTCAATTTCTACACTTCTTTAGTTGGTAGAGATTTTACATTTTGTATTTAATCTGGGGAAGCTCAGGTAACATCCCAAGCCTTTTTTAAACAGTCTGCATGACTGTCTCTGGATATGTTGCTCATTCAGTTTTTCTTAATATGTCCATATATGGGCAGCAACAAAGGGTGCTATTGATTTCTAGTGATTGGATTGATTCCCATGGGAATCAATCAATGATTCTATATATAGGACCTGGGACCTCAAACCCAAGTGGGAGAACATATTTCCCTATCCACCATGGTAAAAGGTAAAAGCCATGAATTTCTATTATTTAGAGTATATCCATGTGAGGTAATTCAAATTTGTGAGGGACTGCTTTAGAATACAAGTTATGGCATACTATTTTTTGAAAAAGCATGTCTCATGTCACCTTTTGAATAAAGGAATGTGTGAGTTTCCTTTGGTCAAAGGCAGTGTACTCCATCAAGAGGTGGGCAAGATCCAAGGCCACACTGATGGGGAAGGAGTCACATCATCATTCAGGGTAGTTCTCAGGGCCTCTTCAAAGAGGAATGAGTCTAGGACGTATCTCAGAACAGGAGAGTTCTGAGAAGAGATTCACAGAATGGGAAGTTCTGAGAAGATCTTTAGCAAAAGTGAAATCCTGAATGTATTGGTTCACAATGTGGAGGTCCCTAGTCATATTTTGAAGAAAAGAAGTATCCACTTCACCCATGGTCAGCAGGGGAAGGTTATCGGCTACACTGGGTCTTGGAGAAATGTTCTGCCTCTGTCTCAGTAACTTCTAAGTATGTTCCCTATAAGTATACCCTATATATCTTTTAGTCCAGGCAATGGTCACAACAACAGTATATGTGGTTCAGGAAGCAGTGATGTTTCTTTATGGATGTGTTCAGCTACACACATATGTGGATAAAATATAGGAATGGTGTATATATTGATGACCTACTTTAAGGCACATAGTATAAGAGTCAATTTAGGTTTGTGTCTTCTGAACTAGGATTTAGAAGCAGAGAAATATAAGATACCATTGTTTGGATAGTGTGGTATGAATACCTTGAATAAAGTGATTAGATTTAAGCAAAATTTCTTAATAGCTGTGTTGTGTGGCATAGGACAAAGTGCAGCTCTAGTGATTCTTTAGTTCCACATGTACTCCAAAATTCCCATAGTGCACAGGGAGGAGGTCTGAGACAATTGATGTGCACTGGGAATAATTTTTAGAGCCCTGTCATTAGAATTTGATTTCCCAAGCCCCCATTTGCAGAAGCTGAGGGTCTAAAATCGACTAAGTTGATTGAAGTAGACAATTGACCCACAATCCTACTGGAAAGACAGGGAATGTTAGATGATCGTTCATGTAGGATGCGAGGTATAACACTCCCTTGGTCTGGCAGCCCTTTAAGGAGAAAAGACAACACCACTTAATGGGAATAGGAATATAAAAGGGCCATGTAAGTCTTAAAACAGGTTTTAACCCCTTTACCGTAAAGGATCTAGGGCAATGCTGTACTTTGGCGAGTACTGACATGCTCTACAATATAATAAGAAGGAGTAAGTTAACACTGGGTAAAGTGAACCCCATGTAAGAGAGGAAAACTCTAAAGCCCTATTGAAAATGAAGAGAAACTTCTTCAGGCATAGTGTATATAGGTGTCATACACATTTCAGTTAACAGAAAAGTTCCTTGGTACGTTATACAGTGGATAAAGTTTCCAGCAGTAATCATAAGTTTCAAATTCTCATTCAGAGGTTTATATATTCATAATTTCTGTTAATGCAGGAGAGAAAAACAGGAACATATTTCTTCTGCCAAAGGCTTTGGATAATTGTTTCTGACTAGGTTAATTCTTCTGGTTTGTTCAGCTGTTAAGATCTAACCAGAAATGTTGAAATTATTACATTTCTATTGATTTGCCTGATTGCAGTTTGCAAGGGTTATATATTCTCATTCTAAACTTCGACTCTGGGACTTCAAACCGGAGTGGAGTAGAGTCCCTGGATTATAGAAGGAGTCACTTTTGAAAATATGTCTGACTAGTTAGGTATATGACTATTTTATTGGAAATTCAAGGGCCCATTATTCAGAGGGAACATTTTAGGAGGACTGGGAAGAGCGAGAAGGTCACAGAATCCTTCAGGCAAAAGATTGCCTTGGGTCCTGGAAGAAGGCAGTCAAGTGCAACTGTTTTCACAGTCCAGAATAACCATGTGTCTGGGGACTCTGAGGTGTGCTTACCAGAAATTAGGGAATTTGCTCTTACATATTGGGTGGTAGTCTCTGGATTTATCTTTTCCACAAGCTGTTCAGCAGCAGGATAATCATGGACAACAAAGATGAAACTGTTCCATTTTATGTGACAAACCTTAAAGGCAGAACTTAGGTTAGGGGTCAGGTATGCACTGACATATCTGAGGACATCATGTCCCCGTGGTCTGCCATTCCTTCAAACATTTATGTATGCCTGGCCACCCAGGTCAGAAAGGAAACATTAATACCTCTTAGAAGAATATAACTGAGATTCTCTGGATAGAGGTGGATTCTCGGAAGAAACCATTGTCAGGGGATATTAATTTAAAGTTTCCTTAAAAAAATAAACATCTGTATGAGAATTCATTTCATTTGCTTCTCTCTATGTTTTTATCAGAAGAATTTGTATTAAGCCACGTTCAACTTTAAGGGTATGTCTAGATATTCTTATTCAAGGAAAGTGGAATATATTAATCTTACTTTGTAGAATATGCTTGTCAGGGGCTCTTCATTGCATCCCAATTGAGCCTCCAGTTTACCTTGAACTGAAGGAGAAACCTGGGAAAAATTAGGAAACATATCTGTGGCACAGTCCGTAATATCAGAAAACAGTGTGGGTTTCCTCACCCTAAATTAATATCTAAACCTCCATTGGACAAACTAGAATGATATGAAGTAACCTTTCTTTCAGGGATAACATATGACACCTCCTTAATCAAAGAAAGAATGGATGAGTACCCCCGAGTAAAGAAGAGTTGCTGATGTCCCTGTGACAGGAGAATTGTTTTGAGTATTCAAATTCCCCTAGTATTTGAGAAAAAATTAAATTGCTTACAATAGCTCAAGAGGTCCTACATTGCGTCATCTTCTAATGGTACTTCACAGTCTAGCATATACACATCTTTAGCTGAATCTGAAAGAGACTGAATATAGATTCCATGATTCATGAAAAGTTGGGGGTGTCCTAAGCATGATTGCCTCCTAAAAACTATATTCAACCAAAAAGAAATGAGCACCAGACTGATGAGTTCACAACAAATCATGTGACTTTACTCAAGGAAGTAGCATGAGATTCCAGGATTTGCTCCCTCCTTTTGGATTTCAATGAACCTTCACCAGAGGGATCAATGCTCCTTGGTCCGAGGTAAAATATTCCATGGGCCCCAAGCAGAAGGGATGGTTCTGAGAGATCATTTGGTCAAATGAGTAACTCTAAGGCCTAATCATCCTGAGCAGAAAAAAATACCAATGTTTTTGAAAGGAGAAAGGTCTTAACCCAGTTTGAAAGTAGGGGACTATCCCTGATTACCTTATATAGAAGACAATGGTCCCAGCACTCCAGGCCTCCACATTTTCAGAAAACATTCTTATATCCAAGGCCTCCACTACAGACTTGACAGCAATCTGAGATTTATTCTGAAATCTTGTGTCAAAGTCACTGGATCTAAACCCTATTTAAACTTACTATAAGACGCACAGGTATGGGTGTGAGAAATATTGGCCTTTCTGGTGAGAATCTTAGATAAGTGGCCTTGGATCCAGGCTGGAATTTTTATTCATTGGCCATGGGACCTCAATCCATTGTTCTTGGAGATTTTTTGGTGGTCAGAGTTGTATTGGCTATGCAATAAGTTTTGAGGAACAAGTTCTGGTCTTTCTTAGTTGAATGGTATACCTGAGTCAGCCACGAACAAAGTGAGAATCTTCTATGGATTCTTGTTCACAAGGATTCAGTTTCAGGTACACTACAGCAGAGGCTGAATGTTTGAGACACTCCTCAGTCACAAGGTCAATTCTAGATCTTGTTCCATCAGATGGCCAAGTCTCTGACCCCTCCATTGCAGACAGAGGAAGAATAAAGTGTTTTTATTCCAGGGCAGTTGACTTCTAGTGTTTGTCGTTTTATGGGTATTTGATTCCTTTGATGTTTAAGGATATCAGGGACAAATGATTGGTTTTGTCTATTATTTTTCTTGTTGAATGTCGAATTATGTTTCTGTGGCTACCTACTTTATCTCTTTTGTGTTTTTTAAAAGTAGATTATGTTCTTTCTTTTTCTGGGTGTAGTTTCCTGCCTTGTACTGGAATTTTCCATCTATCATCTTTTGTAGAACAGGATTTGTGGAAAGATAATGTGTAAATTTGCTCTTGACATGGCATATCTTGGAATCTACATCTATGGTAGTTGAGAGGTTTTAGAGGAGCCTGGGCTGACTTTTTTTCATTTAGGATCTGTGTGGTATATGCCCAGGATTGCTAGCTTTCACAGTCTATTTTAAGAACCGTGGAATATTGATTGGTCTCCCTTTTTATGTTACTCGACCTTTTTCCCTTACTGCTTTTAATATTTTTTCTTTGTTTTGTGCACTTTATATTTCAACTATTATGTGATGGGAGAAATTTCTTTTCTGCTCCAATTTTTTTTGGAGTTCTTTTTGCTTTTTGTACGTGCAAGGTTGTCTCTTTCTTTAGGTTAGGGAAGATTTCTACTATAATTTTGTTGAAGATATTTACTGACCCTTCAAAGTGGGAGTTTCATTCTCTTCTATACCTATTATCCTTAGGTTTTATCTTCTCATTTTGTCTATGATTTCCTGGATGTTTTGAGTTAGGAGTTTTTTGTTTTGCATTTTTGGACAATTGTGTAACTGTTTTCTATGGTATCTTCTGCCCCTGAGATTCTTTTCTGTCTTTTGTATTCTGTTGTTTGATGCTTGCATTCTTGACTCCTAATCTCTTTCCCAGGTTTTCCATATCCAGAGTGTCTCTCTTTGTGTGTTTTTGTTGTTGTTGTTGTTGTTTTTGTTGTTGTTGTTGTTTCTGTTTAAATCTTTACTTCCTGATGGGTTGTTAAATTTCTCCACTAGTTTGGTTATGGTCTCCTGTAATTCTTTAAGGGAGTTTTGTGTTTCCTCTATAAGTACTTCTCTCTCTTTACATCTGTTGTCCCGTAATTCTTTGATGGACTTATCCATGTCCTTCTTAAAATCCTTTAACATCATCATGTTAAATGATTTGAAGTACAAACATTTCTTTTTTTCTTTTCTGTTGTGTTGAGGGTATACTAGCCTTGCGTTGGTGTGAGAACTAGGTTCTGATGATGTCATGTAGCCTTGGTTAATGATGCTTAGGCTATTATACTTGTCCTGTAATTCTTTAAGGGATTTTTGGGTTTCCTCTATGAGGGCTTCTATCTCTTTACATCTGTTGTCTTGTATTTCTTTGATGGAGTTATTTATGTCTTTCTTAAAATCCTTTACCCTCATCAGGTTCAGTGATTTGAACTACAAACTTTTCTATCTCTTTTCTGGTGTGTCAGGGGTATACTGGGCTAGCTTTGCTGGGAGAACTGGTTTCTGATGATGTCTAGTAACATCAGTTTATGTTGCTTAGGGAATTATACTTGCCCCTCACCATCTGGAGTTAGCTGGTTTTGCTGTTTCTGAAAGTGGCTTGAATCTTCTCTAAGCCTGTGTGTCAACACTAATGGGACCGTTGTTCTCTCTTGAATTATCTTGTGTACCAAGAACAGTGGATCAGGTTCACCTATAAGGAATAGATAGAAACAAAAGTATGCTGTAACAGACTGCACCTCTTTTCGTGGGTTCTGAGTGCACCAGGAAGTTACCTCTGAGAAGAAAAAGTCTCTCCTGTGCTCTTGAGTGTGTCAGCACTCCTGGAAGTTCATCTATTTCCTCATTGGATCTGGGGACAGAGAGCTGAGGTACAGGTTCAGCTCTGGGAACACAGCTCTGGGTCCTCTTGGTTTTTAAACTTTCACTGGAACAGCTCACAAAAGAAATTTGACTCCCTGATAAGTAAGTGCCTAGGAGTCGTCATCTCGCTGTCTCTTCAGAGATGGGACCACAAACATATGGCAGCTGGCATTTTCACATGGGTGCTGTGAATTAAACTTAGGAATCTCATTCTTTCATGTCAAATATATTCCCATCTGAGATAATTGTTCAGTGAACAAAGTATAGTTTTGAATATGACATAGACTATCTGTGACAAATTAAAATGTTTAGGCAATGTCAACTAGGTCATTGAATTGAAGAACTCACATAATTACTACATGTTGGTCTAACCAATACACGGGACGCATATTCATTAAAATGAAGAATAGTATAAAGTTTATTATGCAACTTACTGAATCATGTAATAAGAAGTCTCCATTAATGTACAGTGTCCATAATAGTGTATAGATTAGGAATGAATAAAAAGTATTATGAACTTTCTTTTATAAAAATTGCATTATAGTACAAGAAAAAAGAAAGAAATGAATGCATAAATCCGTGTGTTGGAGTTGATAGTATGCAACTAGTTGAAGAATCTATTTTAGAAATAAGGTCATGGAGATTGTCATAGGAAGTGACATTGAAGTTAAATTAGATGAAAAATAATTGATCTATATTTTGGGCAAAATAACAGTAAATATAAGGATGATAAGAGGACAAAGACCTTGACATATCCAAAAAGTAAATATGAGAGTAGTTTGTATTAATTAAGAGATAGAAGAACGGTCCAAATAAAGCTGAAGCTTAGGCAATGTCTCTTATGGGAATATAGAAACAATATTAGACATATAATTTTTATTTACTGAAAATGTCTTAGAAATCATTGAATAGTTTTAAATAAGTTTGTTTAACTCACAATGTATATAGTAAAGGACTCTGGTTACTTATGAATTATGATATGATACAAAGAATGATTTTAAGGATGTTTTTGAAGTCTATCTGGAAGTAGTGTAGTGATAATGAAAAAGAGTCATATCAGAGAGCTATGTTGGAAAATGTTGTGTTTGGTAGTAGAATGAGGGTGGGGTGAGTAGAAAGAAAAGAAACCCAATGACTTTTTTTTTGAGAAAATGAAAAGATGTTGGTGTTATTTACTCTGATTTGAATATTTCATGATAAGTGGATTTAGGAGAATTATAAAGGAATTTATTTTAGACCCTTGAAGATGCTTGAAAGACCTATAACTCACTAGACATTCCTACTTACTGTTCATTGTTTGGTGACTTAAACCATTACTCAGACCATTATTAGCTGTTATATAACAAAATACTTACTTTAACATCTGTATTTTTTCAAGGTGTATCTGGGAGTACTTATTTAATTAAGAGCAAACCTATGATTATACTACATGCTTATTTAGTATATTCAGACAAATTATTTGCCCATTTACTTACTACAAACATTTTGTATTGCAATTAGAATTTAATCCAAGTTTATTGGTGCTGACACACTGTTTGATTAGAATTTAATAGCTCATGAATGTGAATTTCACAGAAAGAAGTCATTTGCTCAGATTTTGTAAATTTACAAATCCTAGAAGAGTAAAAACATGTAATAAATTCTATCTCTTCTACTTTTAATCTTTAGTATTTTAGTGTGTTATGATATACATGCAAAAATTCCTAATCCAGATGATTTTAACTATAATATCCAGTACTATTAAACATATCAACAGTATTTTACAAATATGAATAATATATGCTTTCAGAAAATTTTCGTCGAATGAGCCAGAAATTCTTCATAACTTCAACACAACATGGCCTTTGGAACAGAGTTAAACACAAATAAGGAAAGGCGGAAAATGATTGACACATGCACTGTTCTTGGTTTGAAATTTAACAATCATGTTAGTTAAAGGATACAGCTTTGAAATTCGAGTCAATGAGAGGATGAAAAATACTGAGGAAGAGTAGGTAAATTGAATTCTTTCTACATGAAAGAAAACACTGGATCTGAATGTAACGTACATTTTATATAATGACTCTCGTCTTCTGCCACTATTTATTCAATGCTTTGGTATTTGTTACTATATTATGTTCCAAAAACATTACAATGATTCTGGTTATTCTTAATTAATGAACATGCAGTTCAGCTGCTTTAATATTCCACATTATCTTAATATTCTTCTGTATCTTTCAGTATGAAAATTATAGAGAATTATTTTGATTAGAGTAAAATTTTATTTTTTATCATATGAGAGAAGAAATTATTAACCAAGAATGGATATTTGATATTTTCTAAAAGATGTTAATAGAGTTTGAAACCGTATATATAAGCTCAACCATGTATACTTTCTCCAAATGAAACTCACTGAAATGTCAGTACACATATAGTACGTATATGGAGTGATGTATAGGAATAAAAACATCCCCTATGCATCCAGAATCATCTGTTATACACATGATGAAAGCCAAAATTAGGAAGAGAAGATGGTACAGCCACTTTGCAGGAAAATCAGCTTCATTTAAAATGATGATTGAGCTGGGAAGTGATTTGACTAAGTCTAGTTAAGAATAATGTAAATGCCCAAAAATTGCAGTCTCACTAGGTGGTATGTCCTTGTTGCAGGAGGTATGTTTTTAGGGTTAGGCTTTGAAGTTTCAAAGGACTGAAGCTATTTCAATCTAGTTTTCTCCACCTTCCGCTTATGGTCTGAGATGTAATCTTTCAGCAACCTCTGCCTGTGTATCTTTGCTCTGATACCATCCATCACTGACTCTGATATTCTGGATTATAAGCCCAAATAAAGTATTTCTTTTATAAAGGAAAGAATAATATAAATGAGTTTAATGTTATGAGAAGCACACCTTGTTTACCTGATATGGTTGCCTTTTCCTTTCTTAGCTTGGGCCGTCAGACTTCTGCTATGTTGAGTGAGACATCTTCATATTCTCTACTCTCACATTTTGCAGTTTGTCACTTGGCCCTCAGGACCTCCTTATACCTGGGGCTGTATTTTTGTTCTTGGAAGTTAGAAAGTTTGGATTTACTGACTTAGGAGGCAGGGTTAAAAGTAAATGGGAAGTGAGTGACATACATACCAAAACTCTTCTATTTTAGTACGTAAATGAAGGTTATTAGAGGACGGGATTACTGAGGTGAGCAGAAAGGAAAGGTGCTGCTTTATTTGAAATGTTTTCTTACCTCATTCTGTGCCACTGTAAAGGACTGGCCTTATCTCTCAGTCCTGGCCATGTTCCTGTCACTGCTCACCTACCTATCTCTTGCACCTCTTAATTCTAGTTCCTACTTCTCACTCTAGGTTTCATCTTGACAAGATTTAGTTCATGTTTCAGTGCTCCTGCTCTGAAACGTACACAAGTTCTTTTTCTTTTGTTTTATATTCAAACTTTCAATGTTTATGTTCGTTTTCATTTTACCTCCTTTATGGAAGCCTTAGAGGAGAATCATTCATGGATGTTGCTTTTGATTGGAATGAGAAAATAATGAAAAAATATTTTTTTTTAAATTACAGGACATTTTCATGTCTAAGCTTTTCTCTTATATACACCTGCCATGCTAGTTTATCTCCCTGTCTTGTCTTTAGTCCTTTCCTCCCCTTGCTACTTTGATATTGCCTCTTAGGACTTACAGCAGAACCATGAATGCTGGCATACGCAAAGAAGGTGTTGATTCTTCATCACTTTTCTAACCTTTTTTCTCCCTTCTCTCTTGAGCTGTTTGAATTAATTTGGATCACTGTACTCAATAGTATAGTGCTATAGTGCTTGGGCCATGAAAATATCTGTTATTGTTGCCTTGTCATAGTTTTACAGCTAAGGGTTGGCCTAGTTACACTTTGGAATCTAAGTCCAAGAAGTTTGAGAACTTTAATAAAACCTTGTCAGGAGCTAAAAATACTTTTAAATGATTTCTTAATACATGATGCCTAGAAAACCCTTTCATAAATCATGGATAAAGCAGTCTGAGATTCTTGTTTCTGTAAAGTACATGAAAAATATGAAAGGGAGAAAGGCCATGGCTCACTCACTCTTGTCATTAGATAGGGCGCTCAAATATGACTTTAGTTTCCTTGCGATTTCTGGTTAGAACATAAAGATGTCTTTGGTAGTTTGCATTACCAGATTGCTTATATTAATTCCCCCTTTTGCTATTGTTTTGGTTTTCTGTCTTCATTGTTTCCAATAGGACCATAGCTCCCTACTCTGTGTAGATAAAAGGTGGGTCCAGTCCAGCTGTTATTGTTCTGGCACACAAACCACTTTTTGGGAACAAATGTTCACCATTATAGAGTTGACAGTGGTTTGAAATTCTTTCCTTGTCCTCACTTTCATGTAACAACATACATCTTTACATCTTTTCAATTAATTGTATTGACCTCCCTGTAATCCTATTATGTATCTGTGTATGGAAGAAAGATTTTCTTTAAATATTCTGTGGTTTGTGAGTTTATTCTTCCATAAACTATTTCCCAACAGCACATGACCTGAGGCCATTACTGGGAATTATTGTTTGCTGGGAAATTTGGGGGAGGATAGTGTGAAATTCATCACTGTCCTTTGTTTCAGATTTTTTTTTAATAAGTAACACATATTATACAAATAGCTAACTAACTCTTGTGTTCCCCTTCCTCTATGGCTGCTGGTGTAAATAAAATGTATTTTTTCATTGATAAACAATAATAAAATCACATAAGGACACAAACATACTTAAAGACAGAAAATATTCACAAGGGAAAATCCATTTAAAATGGAGATAAAATATAAACAAAATGAGATCAAAAGATCCATTCAGAAACCATGATATTAAAAATGTCATTATCAAACTACAAATTTGTAAGATGAGATAATAATAATATATATTTAAGAAAAGATGAAAACCATTAAATGCACAGTGTGCCAAAATGTTCACTCAAAATGTAGTATATACCTATGAATGGAATGGAGCTCTCACTCTTGCTACTATAGAGGCAAAATGGAAGGATTACTACTAGGCTAAACCCAACGTAGATTTCATAGTGCCAAACTATCAAGGAAGCTGGTGTTTCAAAAATACCACATTAAGCAAATATCGATAATAAAAACAAATATAAAAATAAGAATGTATTGAAGACCAGCACTAGTCCATGATAATTTGATAGGGTACACGGGATTATTTCAATATTCTGGTATCTATAGGGACCTGTTTAGTGACAGAGTATAGGGTAAGTTTAGAGAAGTTACTTTTAGTTGCAAAGAAAAAAGGTATATTGTCTAGTTTTAGGATGAAATGTTCTTTAAATATCTGCTAAATCCATTTGGATGATTATTTCTGTTATTTTTAATGTATCCGTTTAATTTCATTTTCCACAAATGGTCAATTGATGAACTTGGGTATTGAAATCTCCCACTATTATTGTCTTGGCGCCAATATATGCTTTGAGGCTTAGTGATTTTCTTTTGGTGAATTTAGGTGCCCTAGCATTTGAAACATAGTTGTTCAGAATTGAGAGTTCATCTTATTATTTTTTCTTTGACAATTATTTTGTCCTTCCTTATCATTTTTGATATCTTTGGTTTAAAGTCAATTTTATTCAATATAAGAAAGGCTATTTCCATTTTGTTTCTTGGGACCATTTGCTTGGAATTTCTCTCCAGCCTTTTACCTTGAGATAGTGACTGTCTATATAAGTAAGGTGTGTTTCCTGTATGCAGCAAAATGTTCGGTCTACTTTATTTATTCAATCCCTTAGTTTATATCTTCTTATTGGAGAATTAAGTCCATTGATGATAAGAGATATTAAATAAAATTTATTGTTCTTTCCTGTTATTTTTATGGTTAGAAATGGAATTACATTTGTGTGGCTATTATCTTTTGGGTTTGTTGAAAGATTAATTCCCAACTTTTTCCTAGGGTGTAGTTTACTTTCTTGTGTTCGAAGTGTCCATCTACTATCCTATGTAGGGTTAGATTTGTCGAAAGATGTTTTGTAAATTTTGCTTTGTCATGGAGTATCTTGGTTTCTCCATCCATGGTTATTGAAAGTTTTACCAGATATCCAAGCCTGGAGATCCAGAAATGAATGCAAACACCTATGGTCACTTTATCTTTGACAAATGTGCTAAAACCATTTAATGGAAAAAAGACAGAATTTTAAAGAAATGGTGATGGATCAACTGGACGTCAGCATATAGAAAAATCAATTATTTAAACAAACTCACAGGGTGGGGGAACAAATGATCATCTTGTTAGATGCTGACAAAAAATGAAAACAATCAGTACCTCTTCATGTTAAAAGATTTGGTTCATATCATAAATTCAAGGTCCATACATAAACATAGTAAAAGAAATATTTCAAAAAAACAATACCCAGCATCAACATAAATGGAGAGAACCTTGAAGCAATTCAACAAATATCAGGGAATAGAAAAAGTTGCCCAATCAGAACTTACTTCTTTAATATAGCACTGGAAATCTTATTCACAGAAATTAGACATCCGAAGGAGATCAAAGGGAATTCAAGAAGTCAAAATATCATAATTTATACATGATATGATAGTATAATTTAGTGACCCTAAAAATTTAACCAGAGAACTCCTTCAGCTAATAAACAATTTCAGGAAAGTGGCTGGATGTAAAACTAACTCAAACAAATCATTACCCTTCCTCTACTTCAAGGATAAACAGGTAGAAAAGAAATTAGGGATATGACAACCTTCACATTAGTCACAAATAATAAAAAATACCTCAGTGTGACTCTAACCAACCATGTAAAATGTCTTTATGACAAGAACTTTAAGTCTGTGAAGAAAAAAATTGAAGAAAATCTCAGATGGAAAGATTTTCCATGCTTATGGATTGGTAGAGTTAATATTGCAAAAATGGCCAACTTCCCAAAGCAATCAACATATTCAAGGCAATCGCTATCACAATTCCAATTCACTTGTTCATAGAGTTAGAAAGAACAATTTGAAAACTCATTTGAAATAACAAAATCCCAATATAGAGAAAACAATCCTCAACAATAAAAGAACTTCTTTAGTTTTTTTGTTTTCTGCTTGTAAAATTTATTCACAAGGGCACCCCTCAAAGAAGAAGCAGGAGCTCATATCTGATCTGTGTTCTTCTTGAAAGCCTTGCATCATAACACAGCATAAGGTTATAAAAAGGATGGGAAGGTTTGCTTTTCATTTGTGGAACATTTCGTACATGTAATACAATATGCTCTGATCAAGTGCACCCACAAACCCTCCTGCTCCTCCTAGATCTGCCCCCATCTCCCTTCCAACTTTATGTAGTCTTTCGCTTTTTTTTTTTTTTTTTTTTTGCATATTTCTATGACTGGATCCTTACATTTCTTTTTTTTTTTTATTAACTTGAGTATTTCTTATTTACATTTTGAGTATTATTCCCTTTCCCAGATTCCGGGCCAACATACCCCAACCCCTCTACCTCCCCTTCTTTATGTGTTTTCCCCTCCCCATCCTCCCCCATTGCTGCCCTCCCCCCAACAACATGTTCACTAGGGGTTCGGTCTTAGCAGGACCAAGGGCTTCCCCTTACACTAGTGATCTTACTAGGATATTCAATGCTACCTATGAGGTCAGTGTCCAGGGTCAGTCCATGCATAGTCTTTAGGTAATTCCTTAGTCCCTGGAAGGTCTGGTTGCTTGGCATTGTTGTTCATATGGGATCTTGAGCCCCTGCAAGTTCTTCCAGTTCTTTCTGTGATTCCTTCAACAGGGGTCCTATTCGTAGTTCAGTGGTTTGCTACTGGCAATCGCCTCTGTATTTGCCATAATCTGGCTGTGTCTCTCAGCAGATATCTACATCTGCCTCCTGTCTGCCTGCACTTCTTTGCTTCATCCATCTTGTCTAATTGGGTGGCTGTATATGTATGGGCCACATGTGGGGCAGACTCTGAATAGGTGTTCCTTCTGTCTCTATTTTAATCTTTGCCTCTATTCCCTGCCAAGGGTATTCTTGTTCCCCTTTTAAAGGAGTGAAACATTCACATTTTGATCATCTGTCTTGAATTTTATGTGTTCTAGGCATCTAGGGTAATTCAAGCATTTGGGATAATAGCCACTTATCAATGAGTGCATACCATGTGTGTTTTTCTGTGATTGGGTTACATCAAACAAATGGATGATATTTTCCAGTTTCATCATTTGCCTATGAATTTCATAAAGTAATTGTTTTTGAAAGCTGAATAATATTCCTTTGTGTAGATGTACCACATTTTCTGTATCCATTCCTCTGTTGAAGGGCATCCGGGTTCTTTCCAGCTTCTTGCTATTATAAATAAGGCTGCTATAAACATAGTGGAGCACATGTCTTTTTTATATGTTGGGGACAACTTTTGGGTATATGCCCAAGAGAGGTATAGCTGGATCCTCAGGCAGTTCAATATCCAATTTTCTGAGGAACCTCCAGACTGATTTCCAGAATGGTTGTAGCATTCTGCAATCCCACCAACAAGGGAGGAGTGATCCTTTTGTCCACACCTTTGCCAGCATTTGCTGTCACCTGAGTTTTTGATCTTAGTCAATCTCAAGGTGTGAGGTGAAATCTCAGGGTGGTTTTGATTTGCATTTCCCTTAAGACTAAAGATGTTTAACATTTCTTTAGGTGTTTCTCAGTCATTCAGCATTCCTCAGCTGTGAATTCTTTGTTTAGCTCTGAACCCCACTTTTAATAGGGTTATTTGTCTCCCTGCAGTCTAACTTCTTGAGTTCTTTTATATTTTTGATATAAAGCCGCTATCTGTTGCAGGATTGGTAAAGATCTTTTCCTTCTTTGGGAATCACTATCCCTTACCTCAAACTGTATAACAGAAAAATAATGATAAAAATTTAATTGTTATCGTACAGAGACAGATATCCAGATCAATGGAATAGATTTGAAGACCCAGAAATGAAGGCACTTGATATTTGGCAAAGGAACCAAAACCATCCAATGGAAAAAAAAAACATAGCATTTCAACAAATAGTGCTGGTTTAACTAGAAATAAGCATGTAGAAGAAGGGAAATCAATCAATTCTTATCACCGCATACAAAGCTCAAGTCAAAGTGGATCAAGGGTCTCCACATAAACCATATAACCGAACACTAATAGAAGAAAAATGGAAAGAGTCTCAGACACTTGGGCACTGGGGAAATTTCCTGAATATAAAACCAATGGCTTATGCTCTAAGATCAAGATTTTACAAATGGAGCTTCATAAAATTGTAAAGCTTTTGTAAGGCAAGGGGCACTGTCATTAGAAAATAGGAGCAACCAACCGATTAAGAAAAGATCTTTATCAATCCTACAAATGATAGAGGGCTATATTCAATCTATACAAAGACTCAAGAAATTATGTTATGTGGAATCAAATAGTCCTTTCAAAATGGTGTTAGAGCTAAACAATGAATTTTTAACTGAGGAATATCAAAATCCTTAGCCATCGGGCAAATGGAAATGAAAAACAAACAAACAAAAACAAAACAAAACAAAACAAAACAAAAAAACAACAACTGAGATTCCACAGCACACCAATCAGAATGGCTAAGATAAAAACAAATTCAGTTGACAAATGATACTTAAAAGGATGTGGAGAAAAGGAACACTCCTCCAATGTTGGTGGGATTGCAAGTTGGTATAACCACTCTGGAAATCAGTCTGGAGTTTTCTAACAAAATTGGTACTACATGAGGATCCGGCAATACCACTTCTTGGGTATTTACCCAAAAGATGCTCCAACATATGAAAAGGACACATGATGCTATATGTGGACAGAAGCTATATATATATATATATATATATATATATATATATATATATATATATATGTGTGTGTGTGTGTGTGTGTGTATATATATATATATATGTATATATATATATATATATATATATATATATATATATATATATGCATACGTACATATATATATTTGCTAGAAGCTGAAAAGAACCCAGATGTCCCTCAACAAATTAATGGATAAAGGAAATGTGGTATATTTACACACCTGTACTTCTAAGCTAGCAAATCAGTGTATGCATAAAATTCTTAGGAAGGAATTAGAAATTATCATTCTGTGTGAGGTAAGAAAACAAATAGTATAAACTAATTGGAAGTGTGTATCAACCCAAAAGTGTGGAATTCATAAGCAGGAATACACAGGTCATATGAAGCCCAAGCATAAAGAAGAACAAAATGCGGATGCTACATTTTTTCTAAGAAGAAGGAACAAAATATTCATGGGAGGAAATACAATGATAAAGAGTCAAGCAGGGAGTGAAGAAAGGGTCAACCAGAGACTGCCCCACATAGGGATACAACCACTATGCCTCTACCCAATCCAGACTTTATTGCTGATGTCAACAAATCCTTGCTGATAGAAATCAGATATGAATGTCTCCTGAGAGGCTCTGACAAATGCCTACTGATATAAATGAGGATAGTTGCAGCTAACCATTGGATTAAACAAGGTAGTTTCAATGGAAGTTTTATAGAAAATACTTAATGATCTGTAGGGATTTGCAAAACCCCAGGAAGAACAACAATATCAACTAACAAGATCCCACCAGAAATTCGGGGGATTAAACTACCCACTAGTGAGTACAGATTGAGGAACCCACGATACCAGCCACATGTGTGGCAGAGAAATGCACTGTCCAGCATGATTCGAAGGAAAAGTCTTTAATCCTGTGAAGACTTGTTTCCCCAGTGTAGGGTAATGCCAGGGCCTTGAGGTTGAAGTGGGTGAGTGGAATGGGAACATCCTCAAAGAAGCTGGAGGGGGGGGTTATGGGAGAGGGAGGAAAGGAGATACCACTTGAACTAAAAATACATAAAATATACAGGAAAAATTATTAAATAAAAATGACATTATGTGTCATTAAACTAATAGTAAAATATCATTTCCCATTTCTGATATTGGCTCAAATATTAGAAAGTGGCATTCATTTCCTTTGGTCACTTTTGCTGTCTATAGTCAATATGTCCCTTTTTGTTATGACTTATTTAAACAAAACTGCACTGTACAATTTAAAGAAATATAGAATGAAAAAATACTGACATCATTTGTGATTCAAAGATACAAACAATTTTACTATATTTCCCTTTACTAAAAATTAGACATCACCTTGAAGAAACTCTGATGGATAATATCAAAATATGTTTATAGGAATGGTACATCAAGTACTTTTTGTTAGTAGCTTCAGTCAAGAAATGGTTCTAATATTTATGCACTATGGTAGTTGATTATAGAAGAAACTGAATGTTCTTAGATTTTGTAATAATGCATATAAATCATTAATTCTTAATATTTGTTGACAAAAGGAAGTTATCAATGAATATATATATATATATATATAGTGCCACACATTTCTAATATAAATAGAACAAATTGAATATATAATTTATGAATAAAGGTGAGTAAAAGTAAGATATATCATTGATTCTATCTACAGTTGGAGTTAAGATATGATTCATGGATCCATGTATTTCTTTCTAGACATCTAATGAGATAAAATTAGTGTGGAAAAAGCTAAAACTGCAATTAGCATGTTTGATATAGTATACATATTTAAAAATTGCTTTTGAAGTGCTCGCTTCGGCAGCACATATACTAAAAATTGCTTTTGAAAGAATACTCAGAAAAATTTTTCAAGGTTATATATACAGCATATACAAAAATTCACTGTGTCCATAAATTATCAATAACACTCAAGCTACTTTCTCTGGTCTTGTTATATTTGCATTATCAAATATACATGTATATGTATGTATGTATACTCACACAGGAACACACACACACAAAATACTTCTAAAAATTTAAAACAAATATGTAAATAATAGTCTTTCAGAGAAAACTAATGAAAAAGGATGAGCTAAATTCCAGTACTCCCCAAAGTGTACTTTCTAGCATATAAAACTTTCCCTTATAATTTTTAGAAAAATACGTATGTGGCTAATATATGTAATCAGATCCCATATGACTTATTACTCAGAGTTAAAGTAGAAATGAAATGGAGTGGGAAAAATATTAAATAACAAGATTTAGCTATACTTTTTCAAATATACAAAAAAATCTGAGAAACAGTTAAATGACACAACATGTAAAATTGCTTTCTATTAAGCATTGATATCTAAGTTTAGTCTTCATAGTCTATATAATAGAGAGAACTAAATCTCACTAGTTGTTTCCTGGCTTAAATACAATTTTCTTGGCTTCTGAATATACACAGAACCAATCAATACAATGAAAATGGATAGATGTTGTGTTAAAAAAGGAAAAGACCTTTTGTTTATTTATAAAGTATAAATTTATTTTTGTAGCATTTCTTCCTATGTTTCTGTTGGATATTTTATAAATCCTTACTTTGGTGTAGTTGGTGATTAAATTTAACTGAACATGGTTGAATATGTCAATATAGTAGAATTGTATTCTTGGGGCAGAGAATACCTTTGTGTTTAACCTGGTTAAAATGAAATGGTGGTCACAGTGTGCACAACCAAATAGAAGGTAAGAAACTGCAGCTTCGGGTACCCATCTCTTTATGAGATTTCACTTTGTAGTGTTGGAAGAATTGTTCCGTGATATCATGAGATTGTGCAGTAAACAGTCCTTTTCTTTATTCCTATAATGAAAGCAAAAATTTGTTGTTTTCAGTTCCCACAGAGACCTTGCTAGGTGACTAGATCAATCAGGAACTCGGGAAGAGGGACTTAGATATGCAAAATATATTTTTGGTATTG
The DNA here is from genome assembly GCF_021556685.1 of Rattus norvegicus. Taxonomy (NCBI): domain Eukaryota; kingdom Metazoa; phylum Chordata; class Mammalia; order Rodentia; family Muridae; genus Rattus; species Rattus norvegicus. The sequence goes on along the minus strand of NC_141555.1, from coordinate 51,708,578 downwards.
GATTTCTTCCAGGTACTTTAGGGAACTAACTTCATAAGATTTGGAATATAATCAGACAAGAGCTTGTAAAAGATGGAGAAAAGCAAGGGGTGTTGTGACACAGGCCTTTAATCTTAGCACTGGGGAGCAAAAGCAGGCATAACTCTAAGTTCAAGGCCAGCTTGGTCTACAGAGAGAGAAAGAGAGAAAAGGTGAGAGAGAGAGTTCTGGTACTGCCAGGGATATAAAAGAAACACTGTCACAAAAATGTTCAAGAATAAGTTCTGTATTATACAGAGAAAAAAATCTCATTTTATTTTAGTAAGATGTTAATAATTCTTTCTTGACTCTAATGAAATGTCTTGACCCCGCGGATCCCGGCCGGCAGCAGCTCTCTGCTCCCAGACCCGTTGAGAGAGAAACCCAACCGCCTGGTCAGGTGGGCACACCTGAGGCTGCAGAGCGGAAGAGACCACCAACACTGCTCACCCCTGCCCACATCCCTGGCCCAAGAGGAAACTGTATAAGGCCTCTGGGCTCCCGTGGGGGAGGGCCCAGGAGCGGCAGGACACCTGCCTGAGACACCGCCTGAACATGAAAGAAACAGACCGGATAAACAGTTCTCTGCAACCAAATCCCATGGGAGGGAAAGCAAAACCTTCAGAGAGGCAGACAAGCCTGGGAAACCAGAAGAGACTGCTCCCTGCACACACATCTCGGACGCCAGAGGAAACAGCCAAAGACCATCTGGAACCCTGGTGCACTGAAGCTCCCAGAAGGGGCGGCACAGGTCTTCCTGGTTGCTGCCGCTGCAGAGAGCCCCTGGGCAGTACCCCACGAGCGAACTTGAGCCTCGGGACCACAGGTAAGACCAAATTTTCTGCTGCAAGAAAGCTGCCTGGTGAACTCAAGACACAGGCCCACAGGAACAGCTAAAGACCTGTAGAGAGGAAAAACTACACGCCCGAAAGCAGAACACTCTGTCCCCATAACTGACTGAAAGAGAGGAAAACAGGTCTCCAGAACTCCTGACACACAGGCTTATAGGAGAGTCTAGCCACTGTCAGAAATAGCAGAACAAAGTAACACTAGAGAAAATCTGATGGCGAGAGGCAAGCGCAGGAACCCAAGCAACAGAAACCAAGACTACATGGCATCATCGGGCAATTCTCCAACCAAAACAAACATGGAATATCCAAACACACCAGAAAAGCAAGATCTAGTTTCAAAGTCATATCTGATCATGATGCTGGAGGACTTCAAGAAAGACATGAACACACTTAGGGAAACACAGGAAAACATTAATAAACAAGTTGAAGCCTACAGAGAGGAATCGCAAAAATCCCTGAAAGAATTCCAGGAAAAAAAAATCAAACAGTTGAAGGAATTAAAAATGGAAATAGAAGCAATCAAGAAAGAACACATGGAAACAACACTGATTATAGAAAACCAAAAGAAGAGACAAGGAGCTGTAGATACAAGCTTCACCAACAGAATACAAGAGATGGAAAGGAGAATCTCAGGAGCAGAAGATTCCATAGAAATCATTGAGTCAACTGTCAAAGATAATGTAAAGCGGAAAAAGCTACTGGTCCAAAACATACAGGAAATCCAGGACTCAATGAGAAGATCAAACCTAAGGATAATAGGTATAGAAGAGAGTGAAGACTCCCAGCTCAAAGGACCAGTAAATATCTTCAACAAAATCATAGAAGAAAACTTCCCTAACCTAAAAAAAGAGATACCCATAGACATACAAGAAGCCTACAGAACTCCAAATAGATTGGGCCAGAAAAGAAACACCTCCCGTCACATAATTGTCAAAACACCAAACGCACAAAATAAAGAAAGAATATTAAAAGCAGTAAGGGAAAAAGGTCAAGTAACATATAAAGGGAGACCTATCAGAATCACACCAGACTTCTCGCCAGAAACTATGAAGGCCAGAAGATCCTGGACTGATGTCATACAGACCCTAAGAGAACACAAATGCCAGCCCAGATTACTGTATCCAGCAAAACTCTCAATTAACATTGATGGAGAAACCAAGATATTCCATGACAAAACCAAATTTACACAATATCTTTCTACAAATCCAGCACTACAAAGGATAATAAATGGTAAAGCCCAACATAAGGAGGCAAGCTATACCCTAGAAGAAGCAAGAAACTAATCGTCTTGGCAACAAAACAAAGAGAATGAAAGCACACAAACATAACCTCACATCCAAATATGAATATAAAGGGAAACAATAATCACTATTCCTTAATATCTCTCAATATCTATGGCCTCAACTCCCCAATAAAAAGAAATAGATTAACAAACTGGATACGCAACGAGGACCCTGCATTCTGCTGCCTACAGGAAACACACCTCAGTGACAAAGACAGACACTACCTCAGAGTGAAAGGCTGGAAAACAACTTTCCAAGCAAATGGTCAGAAGAAGCAAGCTGGAGTAGCCATTCTAATATCAAATAAAATCAATTTCCAACTAAAAGTCATCAAACAAGATAAGGAAGGACACTTCATATTCATCAAAGGAAAAATCCACCAAGATGAACTCTCAATCCTAAATATCTATGCCCCAAATACAAGGGCACCTACATACATAAAAGAAACCTTACTAAAGCTCAAAACACACATTGCACCTCACACAATAATAGTGGGAGATTTCAACACCCCACTCTCATCAATGGACAGATCATGGAAACAGAAATTAAACAGTGATGTCGACAGACTAAGAGAAGTCATGAGCCAAATGGACTTAACGGATATTTATAGAACATTCTATCCTAAAGCAAAAGGATATACGTTCTTCTCAGCTCCTCATGGTACTTTCTCCAAAATTGACCATATAATTGGTCAAAAAACGGGCCTCAACAGGTACAGAAAGATAGAAATAATCCCATGCGTGCTATCGGACCACCACGGCCTAAAACTGGTCTTCAATAACAATAAGGGAAGAATGCCCACATATACGTGGAAATTGAACAATGCTCTACTCAACGATAACCTGGTCAAGGAAGAAATAAAGAAAGAAATTAAAAACTTTTTAGAATTTAATGAAAATGAAGATACAACATACTCAAACTTATGGGACACAATGAAAGCTGTGCTAAGAGGAAAACTCATAGCGCTGAGTGCCTGCAGAAAGAAACAGGAAAGAGCATATGTCAGCAGCTTGACAGCACACCTAAAAGCTCTAGAACAAAAAGAAGCAAATACACCCAGGAAGAGTAGAAGGCAGGAAATAATCAAACTCAGAGTTGAAATCAACCAAGTAGAAGCAAAAAGGACCATAGAAAGAATCAACAGAACCAAAAGTTGGTTCTTTGAGAAAATCAACAAGATACATAAACCCTTAGCCAGACTAACGAGAGGACACAGAGAGTGCGTCCAAATTAACAAAATCAGAAATGAAAAGGGAGACATAACTACAGATTCAGAGGAAATTCAAAAAATCATTAGATCTTACTATAAAAACCTATATTCAACAAAATTTGAAAATCTTCAGGAAATGGACAATTTCCTAGACAGATACCAGGTATCGAAGTTAAATCAGGAACAGATAAACCAGTTAAACAACCCCATAACTCCTAAGGAAATAGAAGCAGTCATTAAAGGTCTCCCAACCAAAAAGAGCCCAGGTCCAGACGGGTTTAGTGCAGAATTCTATCAAACCTTCATAGAAGACCTCATACCAATATTATCCAAACTATTCCACAAAATTGAAACAGATGGAGCCCTACCGAATTCCTTCTATGAAGCCACAATTACTCTTATACCTAAACCACACAAAGACACAACAAAGAAAGAGAACTTCAGACCAATTTCCCTTATGAATATCGACCCAAAAATACTCAATAAAATTTTGGCAAACCGAATTCAAGAGCACATAAAAACAATCATCCACCATGATCAAGTAGGCTTCATCCCAGGAATGCAGGGATGGTTTAATATACGGAAAACCATCAACGTGATCCATTATATAAACAAACTGAAAGAAGAGAACCACATGATCATTTCATTAGATGCTGAGAAAGCATTTGACAAAATTCAACACCCCTTCATGATAAAAGTCCTGGAAAGAATAGGAATTCAAGGCCCATACCTAAACATAGTAAAAGCCATATACAGAAAACCAGTTGCTAACATTAAACTAAATGGAGAGAAACTGGAAGCAATCCCACTAAAATCAGGGACTAGACAAGGCTGCCCACTCTCTCCCTACTTATTCAATATAGTTCTTGAAGTTCTAGCCAGAGCAATCAGACAACAAAAGGAGATCAAAGGGATACAGATCGGAAAAGAAGAGGTCAAAATATCACTATTTGCAGATGACATGATAGTATATTTAAGTGATCCCAAAAGTTCCACCAGAGAAGTACTAAAGCTGATAAACAACTTCAGCAAAGTGGCTGGGTATAAAATTAACTCAAATAAATCAGTTGCCTTCCTCTATAAAAAAGAGAAACAAGCCGAGAAAGAAATTAGGGAAACGACACCCTTCATAATAGACCCAAATAATATAAAGTACCTCGGTGTGACTTCAACCAAGCAAGTAAAAGATATGTACAATAAGAACTTCAAGACACTGAGGAAAGAAATTGAAGAAGACCTCAGAAGATGGAAAGATCGCCCATGCTCATGGATTGGCAGGATTAATATAGTAAAAATGGCCATTTTACCAAAAGCAATCTACAGATTCAATGCAAACCACATCAAAATACCAATCCAATTCTTCAAAGAGTTAGACAGACCAATTTGCAAATTCATCTGGAATAACAAAAAACCCAGGATAGCTAAAGCTATCCTCAACAATAAAAGGACTTCGGGGGAATCACTATCCCTGAACTCAAGCAGTATTACAGAGCAATAGTGATAAAAACTGCATGGTATTGGTACAGAGACAGACAGATAGACCAATGGAATAGAATTGAAGACCCAGAAATGAACCCACACACCTATGGTCACTTGATTTTTGACAAAGGAGCCAAAACCATCCAATGGAAAAAAGATAGCATTTTCAGCAAATGGTGCTGGTTCAACTGGAGGGCAACATGTAGAAGAATGCAGATCGATCCATGCTTATCACCCTGTACAAAGCTTAAGTCCAAGTGGATCAAGGACCTCCACATCAAACCAGACACACTCAAACTAATAGAAGAAAAACTAGGGAAACATCTGGAACACATGGGCACAGGAAAAAAATTTCCTGAACAAAACACCAATGGCTTATGCTCTAAGATCAAGAATCAACAAATGGGATCTCATAAAACTGCAAAGCTTCTGTAAGGCAAAGGACACTGTGGTTAGGACAAAATGGCAATCAACAGATTGGGAAAAGATCTTTACCAATCCTACAACAGATAGAGGCCTTATATCCAAAATATACAAAGAACTCAAGAAGTTAGACCGCAGGGAAACAAATAACCCTATGAAAAAATGGGGTTCAGAGCTAAACAAAGAATTCACAGCTGAGGAATGCCGAATGGCTGAGAAACACCTAAAGAAATGTTCAACATCTTTAGTCATAAGGGAAATGCAAATCAAAACAACCCTGAGATTTCACCTCACACCAGTGCGATTGGCTAAGATCAAAAACTCAGGTAACAGCAGATGCTGGCGAGGATGTGGAGAAAGAGGAACACTCCTCCATTGTTGGTGGGATTGCAGACTGGTAAAACCATTCTGGAAATCAGTCTGGAGGATCCTCAGAAAATTGGACATTGAACTGCCTGAGGATCCAGCTATACCTCTCTTGGGCATATACCCAAAAGATGCCTCAACATATAATAGAGACACGTGCTCCACTATGTTCATCACAGCCTTATTTATAATAGCCAGAAAATGGAAAGAACCCAGATGCCCTTCAACAGAGGAATGGATACAGAAAATGTGGTACATCTACACAATGGAATATTACTCAGCTATCAAAAACAACGAGTTTATGAACTTCGTAGGCAAATGGTTGGAACTGGAAAATATCATCCTGAGTGAGCTAACCCAATCACAGAAAGACATACATGGTATGCACTCATTGATAAGTGGCTATTAGCCCAAATGCTTGAATTACCCTAGATCCCTAGAACAAACGAAACTCAAGACGGATGATCAAAATGTGAATGCTTCACTCCTTCTTTAAATGAGGAAAAAGAATACCCTTGGCAGGGAAGGGAGAGGCAAAGATTAAAACAGAGACTTAAGGTACACCCATTCAGAGCCTGCCACATATGTGGTCCATACATATACAGCCACCCAATTAGACAAGATGGATGAAGCAAAGAAGTGCAGACCGACAGGAGCTGGATGTAGATCGCTCCTGAGAGACACAGCCAGAATACAGCAAACACAGAGGCGAATGCCAGCAGCAAACCACTGAACTGAGAATAGGTCCCCTATTGAAGGAATCAGAGAAAGAACTGGAAGAGCTTGAAGGGGCTCGAGACCCCAAAAGTACAACAATGCCAAGCAACCAGAGCTTCCAGGGACTAAGCCACTACCTAAAGACTATACATGGACTGACCCTGGTCTCTGACCCCATAGGTAGCAATGTATATCCTAGTAACAGCACCAGTGGAAGGGGAAGCCCTGGGTCTTGCTAAGACTGAACCCCTAATGAACTAGTCTATGGGGGGAGGGCGGCAATGGGGGGAGGGTTGGGAGGGGAACACCCATAAGGAAATGGAGGGGGGAGGGTGATGTTTGCCCGGAAACCGGGAAAGGGAATAACACTCGAAATGTATATAAGAAATACTCAAGTTAATAAAAAAAAAAAAGAAATGTCTTAGCTATAAAATAATGTGAAGGCACCGAAAATGTAAGAAAAGATGTTTTACATCACTATTCCCCTTAAACTATAAGTTGAATTTTTATTAAAAAAACCTATGTAAATACACTTTGAAGGCTTTTCTATGATTAGCTAAAGTGCTTTTACATTGTGAATTAAGAATGTTGGATTTCAGGCCAATCTTGAATGGTCATCACTAAGGTGTGGAAGCATATTAAGCATACAAAATCAAATATAAAATTTTTCACAATAAAGAATGAGAACCTTTAATTGGTTTTCGTCTAATGTCAACACCTTCTTTTTGTTGGAGTGAAGATTGGATGATTTGAACTAATTTTATGAGAAATATTACCTGCTTTCAGAAGATAAGAAACAGAGAAAGATGAGGAAAAACATATTCTAAGGAACAATGAACTGTGATAGAGTATTCTATGTAATACTTAAAACAATAAATTTGACCCGTCTTTTACTGGTAAGTTGAGGACTTCATTACGCATACCTACGTACTTAAAAATATTTTCTTTTCTTTCTTAAGTTTGTATGGTTGCTATGAAAACTCTGGGTTTTGTGTTAAGATCTTTGCATATTTAATGATAGTTTTGAAATATTAGTGTTATAATCAAAAGCCGTGCTTTGTACATACTTTTTAAGCAACAAAAAAGAGAAGTGTCTGCTTGGGTTTTATGAAGAAAGTTACTATGTTAAACATGAATTAACTTTTCTGATATATACCTTCTCTTCATGTACCATGTTTGTTGATGAAACCTCAGCACATAGGAATGAATAGTAACCATCTTAGTATAGTTTCAGGATTTTATTGTATCTTGTTTGACATGCGCCTTTCTTTTCTAAGTCTCTTAATTTAACTGGAGAGGTTTTCAATAACTTCTAGTCCGTTTTAAATTCATAAAACCGGTCTTTGGTGTTGTTTTTGAATTTTATGACAGTAACTTCTTAATGTTCTTTATTTTTATGACAGTAACTTCTTAATGTTCTTTATTTTGAAGGTTATATATATATATATATATATATATATCCGAAATATTTTATAAAAATATTAAATTTTTAGTGGAAATAACACTTAGTGATGGACAATTTTATAAGCATTCTCTAAAGTATTGAATATTCTAAAATTTTAATTAGTATTAAAACATTTTAAATACCACATCCTTTATTAACTTTAAAGTACACTGATCAAGTTAACATAACTACAAATGTTTATCTTTGAAAATTTTTCCTTAGTTTGTCAGTAATTAATCTTGACTTCTCTATCTGAGGTTTCTCATCATTATTCACAAAAAAAATCTATTGCTGTTTTATTGAGAATAGTAAGGAATGTTCATTGATACGTAGATACATAAGAATATGACAATATACTCAATGGTATTTCATTAAGCGCTAGGAAAACTAAACTATCATGGTTTCAGGAAAATAAATGTAACTAGAAAATGTACCGAGTAAGGTAGCAAAGACTCAGAAAGGCAAATACCATGTGTTCTTTCTCATACATATCAAAGAATTTCCTTTTAATATACTTGTATTTATGTGAAGCTGTGGCTGGTTTGAGTTTATTTAACTGGTATAGGTCGCAGAAATTAGAAAGTTGGGTTTTAAACAGTGTGCTATGGTAGATATTGAACATGTGAGTTATGGATGTAGAAGTAAGAATAATGAAGAGAGACTAGTATAAGTGGTGAGGGACACAGCATAGGAGGGAACAAAGAACGGAAAAAGCAAGGATGAGGTTGAATGTCTACAAAAATAAAATAAGGGAACCTGTTACTTTATAGGTTAGGTTAAAATATATATTAAAATTTAAAACTAATACCGTTATATTTAATGCTGTATACATCATGTTTGAGGAAAAATGCCAGCAAGTGATATCAAAATAGAAACAATATACTTATCTTATTTGATCTTAGTCATATTATCCATACTTATTTGGTAAAACATCATTTGTCTGTCAAATTTATGGTAGCACTTAAAAAATTGCCTGTGATATAATCAATCTTTATGATAGTAGAGAATTTTTATTATTAGGTCAATTTTTAAAATCTGTGATTTGATCTAGGTTTTAAGTTTCTTTTTACTTAAATTTGTTCCTCCTGACATTCACTCATAATAAATTATCATTTTCAATGTTGAATACTACTATAAAAATATGATCCAGCAGGGTTTTTGAAATTGCTCAATTATAAGTAATATAATTCATAAACTACAGGACATTCTCCACAAAGCTCATAGATACAAAGAAGATACTCAAGAAGAATGGCCCAAGTGCATATGATTGAGTCTCATGTAGAAAGGGGAATAAAATAGTCTAGGAGGCAGATTGAGGGAAGGAACTAGATGGGAGATGGAAGGAAGAGGAGAATGGATCCTGTGTAGGAAGGGACAGGAGATATGACCCGATATTCAGGAGAAGGAAAGGAAATCTTGAACTATTAGAGATGAGGAGATAGGGGAAATCTCCAGGAAGAGAAAGAGTCGGAATAATGGAGGTACCCACGAATCAATGGGGGTTACCTAAGCTGTGACTTACATTGGTGATATGGAACATTTAGAGGCCAACTCCTGTAGCCCGGAAGGATACCACTGGAGGGATAAAGACACAAATATACACGCAAAACTTTCTAGACAAAATTTTTCAAGCCTAAAAGAAATTCAGAACCACATTCTAGGGTCTATGTTCTCCTTTGCTTTATTGATGGCTGGTAATTTTTGTATAAAATAAGGATTTAGGACATTATCATTAGAAGTAGGTATACAATATTTATATTGTTATATTCACGCTTTATGTGGCCCACTTTGTTAACAATATCATTGCAAAAAATAAAATTGGAAAACAGTATTTTTGAGTACACATTCAGGAATATATATAAAGTCCTCTTTCAAAGAATGTACAATAAGAAAATATAATACAATATTCATTCAATTAAACGTCTGGAGGGAAAATATTGGACTTTGGGAAACAGAGAAAACCTAGGAGCTTGAACTGTATGTCACAGGAATGGACGTGGAAGTGGAATTATTATCCTGAATAATCTCCTCCACACCATGTTCCTAGATCTTTTTTACCCATGCCAAGCCCCGACCAACATTATCTATTCTGAGCATGCAAGTACTAATGAAGCAAAGAGAAGTCTCTAGCTTTAGAGATATATAGTATGTAAAGTTTTCCAGTATGTCACAGAAGACACTCTTGGAAAGGGCACCCTCAAATCTGTTCCATGGGAAAGTTCAGTGAGTCTTGAATAGGGATTGAGTGGTTTCTCTGAAGAAATAGCCTTGATCTGAGCCTTCCACACATAGGAATCATGCGCTGCGATCTTCTCAGAATCATCTGGACTTCACTACTTGATAAGGTTCCTGGAAGTTAGAGAGTTTATATAATCAATTTCTTCATTACAAAAGCCAGTTGTTGGGAAGGGCACAGTTGTCCTTCTCAGAGCTCGTGGCTTTTACTCTTTATGCCCTGAAGAAAAGGTCCAAAGAAACAAAGGAAAGACAAGTATTGTCTCCTCAGCTCAGTGTAAACGCCTCCATGCTTTGGATTCCCATTGTGCAATTTGTTTATGACACTGATATCTGGAGAAGAAGAGCTTCTAGTTGAGACTTCATCATCTCAGTCTTTCTATTAGTATTACTCTGAATACCATTCCCTGACAGTGACCATTTAGATTTCTGTGTCAATAGGTTTGATTAGCTGGCAGATTTCTTTTCTTTCTTTCATTTTTTTATTTTTTATAAAATTTTATTGCTTTTTTAACTGGATATTTCTACATTTGCATTTCAAATGTTATTTCCTTTCCCAGTTTCTTTTCCATAACTGCCCTATCCAATTCTGCTCCCCTTCTTCTATAACCCACCTTACTGCCCCCTGACATTGCCTTGGACTTGGATGGAGTCAAACCCAATGGCTTCTCCTTCCATTGGTGACCCCAAGACCATCCTTTGCAACATATGCAGTTGGAGCCATACTTCTGTCCATGTACAGTCTTTGAATATTGGTTCAGTACCAGAAATATCTGTTTCATTTGCATTGTTGTTCTTATGGTGTTGGAAGTACCTTTAGCTCTTCTAATCCTTTCTCAAACCCTACCAACAAGATGTCCATTTTCAGTTCACTGGAAGCATAGACTCCTTAGCTTCATCACTCTTGTCTACATTTGGTTGCTGAGAGTGTGTTTGTGTGTGTGTGTGTGTGTGTGTGTGTGTGTGTGTGTGTGTTTGTGTGTGTGTGTGTAGAGCTAAACAATGAATTCTCAACTGAGGAATATCAACATCCTTAGCCATCAGGTGAATGGAAATAAAAAAAAAATCCTGAGTTTCCATAGCACACCAATCAGAATGACTAGGATATATTTGAACCCTTGTACAGCTATGGTGTTTGGTGGATTTTTAACATGGATTCTGCGCAACTAAGTTAAGAATTTAGAATCCGCAAATGACGAAGCCATATAGACTCCATCCTATTCTTATGAACCTACTGAAGTAGAAGATTTACTGGACTTCAAGCCACTCATCACCCAGCCCATGTCATGAACTTTATGTTTGGACTGAATAAAGAATCATGGTAAAACATCCAAAACCCTCAAGTCTGGCCATGGAAACACTGAAAGGTAGATATTAGAGAACTGCTATATAATGCGACCACAGAACCACATTATATAGTCTATGTTGTCCTTTGCTTTACTAATGTGTGGTAATTTTTGGATAAAATAAAGATTTGGGAGTTTATCATTTAAGTAGATACAGAATATATACACTGTTATATTCACTTTAGAACTGGGCCCCCTTTTTTTCAAAATCAGAGCAAAAAAAATAGAATAGGATAATAGAACATTTGAGTACACATTCAGCAATATATATAAAGTCCACTATCAAGGAATGTACACTAAGAAAATGTAATAAAATATTCACTCAATTAAAGGTCTTTAGGGAAAATACTGGCTTTTATAAAAGAGAAGGAAATTGAATTATAGGCCAGAGGAATGGAACTGGGAATAAAATTATTATCCAGTAGAATCTCCTGCACTCCATATTCCTAGATCTTAGGGACCCATGCCAAGGCCCTGACTAACTTTCTCCATTCAGAGCATGTAACCACTTGTGAAGCAGAGATAAATCTCTAGCTTAAGAGAGATGGAATATGTAAAGGTTTCCACTGTGTCACAGGAAACATACCTGGAAATGACACCCTCGAATCTGGTAAGTGTAAGGAAAGCTGTTTAGCAGGTAGGAGATGGCAGTTCTCAGTGACATCATAAATAGGACCTCCATGAAAAAATCTGTTGTAACTAGGAGAGCCCTAGCTTCTTCTGTGATGTAACAATTATTGTTCTGACAGGGACTGACTCTCACATATTACCTCAGTACCTCTATGGCTTGCTAATTGGCCACTAATTCAGAATAAAAAGCCATTTGGGAGAGAGAACAAACAGGATGAAGAGATCAGAGATGGGAAGAAGGAAGCTGGCCTTCTGCCTTTGTATGAAAAAAATGAAGAAATAAGTGGTACTTTGAAAAGTTCAGAGAGCCTTTGGAAGGGATGGAGAGGTATCACTGAAGAGATAGACTTGATCTAAGCCTTACACATATGGGAATCAAGAGCTGGAAGCTTCACAGAAGCATCTGGACTTCCCTGTTTTTATGGTTTCTGGATGTCAAAAGGTTTATATAATTCATTTCTTTATTGCAAAGAATAGATTTTGAGAGGGCACAGTTGTTTTTCTGAGAGCTATGGCCTTTATTCTTTTTACCCAGAAGAAAAAGGTCCTAATGAAGGAGGTAAAGACAAGTATTGGGTAATCAGCTCAGAGTAAACTCCTCCAAGCTTTGGATACCTATAGTGCCTTTTGTGTCTGACTCGGATATCTCGGAGAAAGAAGTGCTTCTAGTTGAGACTTCCTCATCTTTGTCTTTCCACTAGTATTACTCTGAATACCAATTTAGATTTCTGAGTAAATAAGTGTGATTAGTTAGCAGTTTTCTTTACTTTTATATCTTTCTTTTTTTAATTTTTTTATCAAATTTTAGTGTTTTTAAACTGGATGAGTCTATATTTACACTTAAAATATTATTTCCCTTCTCAGTTTCCTGCCCATAAGATAACAACCTGTTCACAATCCCTTCATCCCTAACCATAATTGTGCCCCTTGACATTCCCTTGAACTGGGAGACAAACCAAGGTAGGACCAAGTCTTCTCTTTCCATTGGTGCCCATCCTCTGCCACATATGCATTTGGAGCCATAGTTCTGTCTATGTTCATTGTTTGAATATTGGTCTAGCTCTGGGTCATTGACAATGTTGTTCTTTTGGAGTTAACAGCTCCTTCAACTATTGTAATCCTGTCTCAAAATCTACCAACAAGATGTCTGTTTTCAGTTCACTGGTTTGCCACTAACGTTCACTTCTGTATTTGACATGCTCTAACTGTGTCTCTCAGGAAATATCTATATCCAGTTCCAGGTTGAATGCATTTCTTAGCTTCATAAATCTAATCTAGTTTTGGTGGCTGATATATGTACATATATATATATATATATATATATATATGATATACATATGAAATATATATATATATATATACTTTTGGTAGCTCCAAGAGTTATGAAGTTAGGGGGAATTTTAACATGGATTCAGTGCAACTAGGTCAAGAATGTAGAATCCACAAATTGCATTGGCAAATAGATTCCCTCCTGTTCTTATGAAACTATTGAAGTTGGAGTTTCCCTGGTCCTGAAGCCATTCTTATTACTTCCCATCCTTCTCTATCTTATGTTTGGCCTCAAGAAAGAATCATGGTAAAACATCCAAAAACCTCAAATCTAACCCTGAGACACTGGAACAGAGATATTGATTAACCGAAATCAAAAGGGACCTGAGAACCAAATTATGTACTCCATTTGGTCCTATGCTTTACTGATATGTGGAAATTTTTGGATGAAATAGAAATTTGGAGTTTACCACTTGAAGTAGGTACACCCAATTTACACTAGAGCTGGGCGCCTTTGTTGCGAAAATCATTGCAGAAAATAGAAGTGAAAAAGAGAATTTTTGAGTACACGTTCAGGAATATGTATAAATCACCTATAAAGGAATATACAATAAAAATTGAAATACACATGAATTCAAATAAAGGTCTGTAGGGAAAATACTGGCCTATGGGAAACAGAGAAAACGAAGAAAATTGAACTGTGTGCCACAGGAATGAACCATGAGAATGATAATATTATCTAGAAGAATCTTCTACACTCCTGTTCCTAAATCTCATCGCCCCATGCCAAGACCCTGAATAACTTTGTCCATTCAGAGGATGTAACCACTAATGAAGCAAAGAGAAGTCACTAGCTTTAGAGAGATGGAGTATGTAAACATTTCCACTGTGTTACAGAAGACATACCTGGAAAGGGCACCCTTAAATCTAGTCAATGTAAGGAAAATTCTTTAGCAGATAGGCCATGGCAAGTCTTAGAGACATCATCTTTAGTTCATTCATGAAAAATCTCTGGTAGAGCCAAAGCTGCTTCTGTGATGTTACAAGTATTTCTGTGACTGCACCTGATCTTCAGATGTTCCTTCATTACCTCTAGGGTTTACTAATTGGCCTCTAATTCAGAGTAAACAGTCATTTGGGAGTGAGAAAAAAGAAGATGAAGAGATATGAGAAGGGGATTGAGCTGGCTTTCTTTCTTTGTATAAAAAAAAAAAAAGAAAGACATATGTGGTCCTTGGAAAGCTCAGTGAGGCCAAGATACGAGTTGTGTGGAATCGATAAAGAGATAGCCTTTACCTGAACCTTCCACATATGAGAATCATGAGCTGCGAGTGTCTCAGAAGCATCTCAACTTCCCTGTTCTTATGGTTCCTAAAATTCAGAGAGTTTATATCATTCATTTCTTTATTACAAAAGCCAAGTATTGTGAAGAGCACAATTGTTTTCCTGAGCTCATGACCTTTCCTGTTTTTCTCAAGAAGAAAGGAACTAACGAAGAAGGGAAGCACTAATATTGTGTTGCTATCTCGGAGTAAACACCATGCTTTGGACACCTAGAGTGAATTTTTTTTGTCTGAAACTAATATTACGAACACAGAAGTGCTTCTAGTTGAGACTTCATCATCTTAGTCTTTTCCCTAGTATTACTCGACCACTTCAGATTTACAAGTCAATATGTGTGATTACTTGGCAGCTTTTACTGTCTTTTACATCTTTTTTTTTTATTTTTTAGCAAATTTTATTGTTTTTTTTAAACTGATATTTCTATATTTAAATTTCAAATATTATTTCCTTTCCCAGTTTCCTGCACATAAGATCCCTACACATTCCCATTTCCTTCTTCTCTAACAAGCCTTTCTCCCGCATGACATTTCCTTGTACTGAAAGATGTACAAGGGAGGACAAAGGCTTCTCTTTCCTAAGTTGCCCAAAAATTCCATCCATTGGCACATATGCATTTGGAGCCATTCCTCAGTCCATGTACTTTCTTTCTATATTGGTATAGTACAACAAAGCCCTGGTTCATTGGCATTGTTGTTCGTATGGGGTTGAAAGTACCTTCAGCTCTTCTAATCCTTTTTCAAAGTTTACCAAGAACAGGTCCATTTTCAGATCACTGGTTTGCTACTAGCACTCACTTCTGTATTTGACATGCTGTATCTGTGTCTCTCAGGAAATATCTTTTTCCGATTCCTGGCAGAATGCAATTCTTACCTTCATCAATCTTATCTAGTTAGGTTGGCTGATTATATATATATATATATATATATATATATATATATATATATATATATATGATTTTGTTGGCTCCTACACCTATGTGGTTAAGGGGAAAGTTAACATGGGTTCTGCCCATCTATGTCAAGTATAATTCACAAATGACAATTTCAAATAGTCCTGTTTTTGTGAACCTATTGAAATAGACATTTTACTGTTCCTCAAGCCCTGTTTCTCACTGCACATCATCCAATATCTTAGGATTGGCCTGAAGAAAGAATCATGGTGAAACATTCTAAACCCTCAAGTCTGACCATGGGAAAACTTGAAGCTATGCAGCGTAGTACTGATATCAAATGGGATAGAGAACCAAATTCAATAGTGCAAAATGTCCTTTGCTTTCCTGATGTCTGGATAATTTTCGATAAAATAAGGATTTTGGAGTTTATCATTTGTAGTAGGTTCACAGTATTGACACTTTTATAATCACTCTATACCTGGACTCACTTGTGACCAAAATCTTTGAAGAAAATGGAGTTGGACAACAAAATTTTTGAGTACACATTGAAGAATATTTACAAAGTCCCTTATCAAGGAATGTACAGTAAGAAATTGAAATACAATATTCATTCTATTCAAGGTATGTAGGGAAAATACTGACCTTTGAGACACGGAGAAACACTAGAATATTGAACTGTATGTCACAAGAATGAACCTGTGACATATAGAATAAAAATATTATCTAGAAGAATCTCCTACACTCCATGTTCCTAAATATTTTTTACCCATGCCATGCCCCTTAATTACTTTCTGCATTTAGAGCATGTAACCACTAGTGAAGCAAAGAGAAGTCTCTGCTTTAGAGAGAGGGAGTACATAAAGGTTTCCTCCGTGTCAAAGGAGACACACCTGGAAAGGGAACCTTGAATCTTGTCAATGTAAGGAAAGCTGTTCAGAATGTATGACATGGCATTTCTCAGTGACATGATCATTAGGTCCTCCCTGAAAATTCTCTTGTAACCTGGAGAGCCCTGGCTTCTTCTGTGATGTCATAACTGTTGTCATGACTGCAACTGTCTCTCAGATATCCTTCAGTACCTCTATGGTTTACTAATTGGCCTCTAATTCAGAGAAAATTGGAGAGTGATAACAATGTGGATGATGAGATTGGAAATGGGGGGGAGGAAGCTGGCCTTCTGTCTTGGTATAAAAAACAAGGAAGAAATATGAGGCCCTTTGGAAAGCTCAGGGAATCCTCAGTAGGGATTGAGTTGGATCTCTGAAGAGATAGACTTGATCTGAGCCTTTCACATAAGGGAAACAGGAGCTGGGAGACTCTCAGAAGCTTCTGGACTTCCCTGTTCTTATGGTTCCTGGATGTCAGAGGGTTTATATCATTTATTTCTTTATTTCATAACCAAGTTTTATGAAGGACACAGTTGATTTCCTGAGAGCTCATGACTGTACACTTTTTGTCAAGAAGAAAAAGGTCCTAAGGAACAAGGGAAAAACAAGTATTGTGTCCCTAACTCAAGTTAAACTTCTCAATGCTTTGGAAATCTATCGTGCACTTTGTGTCTGACATTGATATCTGGGACAGAGAAGTGCTTCTAGTTGAGACTTCATCATCTCAGTCTTTATACTAGTATTATCTTGAATACCACTTCAGATTTCTGAGTCAATATGTGAGATTATTTGGCAGCTTTCTTTTCTTTTATATCATTAATGTTTCTTTCTATATTTTAGCAATATTTTTCTTCTTTAAGTAGATGTTTCTATATATACATTTAAAATATTCCCTTTCCCAATTTCCTGCCCATAAGATCCCTGCCCGTTCCATTACCTTCTTCTCTAACCAGCCTTTCTACCACATGAAATTCCCTTGAACTGGGAGACAAAGTGTGGAGGACAAGGCCTCTCTTTCCAATGTTGCCCAAAAAGGCCATCCTCAGCCACATATGCATTTGGAGCCATTGGTCAGTCCGTGTACATTTTTTGTATGTTGGGCTAGTACGAGAAAGCTCTGGTTCATTGGCATTGTTGTTAGTATGGGGTTGAAAACACCCTCAGCTCCTCTATCCTTTTTCAAAATTTACCAACAAGAGAACGGTATTCAGTCCACTGGTTTACTACTAGCATTCACTTAGGTATTTGACATGGTATATTTGTGTCACTCAGGAAATATTTATATCCGGTTCCTGGAACAATGCACTTCTTTTATTTTTATTTTTATTTTTTATTAACTTGAGTATTTCTTATATACATTTCGAGTGTTATTCCCTTTCCCGGTTTCCGGGCAAACATCACCCTCCCCCCTCCCCTTCCTTATGGGTGTTCCCCTCCCAACACTCCCCCCATTGCCGCCCTCCCCCCCATAGTCTAGTTCACTGGGGGTTCAGTCTTAGCAGGACCCAGGGCTTCCCCTTCCACTGGTGCCCTTACAAGGATATTCATTGCTACCTATGGGGTCAGAGTCCAGGGTCAGTCCACGTATAGTCTTTAGGTAGTGGCTTAGTCCCTGAAAGCTCTGGTTGCTTGACATTGTTGTACATATGGGGTCTCCAGCCCCTTCAAGCTCTTCCAGTTCTTTCTCTGATTCCTTCAACGGGGGACCTATTCTCAGTTCAGTGGTTTGCTGCTGGCATTCGCCTCTGTGTTTGCTGTATTCTGGCTGTGTCTCTCAGAAGCGATCTACATCCGGCTCCTGTCGGTCTGCACTTCTTTGCTTCATCCATCTTGTCTAATTGGGTGGCTGTATATGTATGGGCCACATGTGGGGCAGGCTCTGAATGGGTGTTCCTTCTGTCTCTGTTTTAATCTTTGCCTCTCCCTTCCCTGCCAAGGGCATTCTTTTTCCTCATTTAAAGAAGGAGTGAAGCATTCACATTTTGATCATCCGTCTTGAGTTTCGTTTGTTCTAGGGATCTAGGGTAATTCAAGCATTTGGGCTAATAGCCACTTATATATGAGTGCATACCATGTATGTCTTTCTGTGATTGGGTTGGCTCACTCAGGATGATATTTTCCAGTTCCAACCATTTGCCTACGAATTTCATAAACTCGTTGTTTTTGATAGCTGAGTAATATTCCATTGTGTAGATGTACCACATTTTCTGTATCCATTCCTCTGTTGAAGGGCATCTGAGTTCTTTCCAGTTTCTGGCTATTATAAACAAGGCTGCGATGAACATAGTGGAGCACGTGTCTCTTTTATATGTTGAGGCATATTTTGGATATATGCCCAAGAGAGGTATAGCTGGATCCTCAGGCAGTTCAATGTCCAATTTTCTGAGGATCCTCCAGACTGATTTCCAGAATGGTTTTACCAGTCTGCAATCCCACCAACAATGGAGGAGTGTTCCTCTTTCTCCACATCCTCGCCAGCATCTGCTGTCACCTGAGTTTTTGATCTTAGCCATTCTCACTGGTGTGAGGTGAAATCTCAGGGTTGTTTTGATTTGCATTTCCCTTATGACTAAAGATGTTGAACATTTCTTTAGGTGTTTCTCAGCCATTCGGCATTCCTCAGCTGTGAATTCTTTTTTTAGCTCTGAACCCCATTTTTTAATAGGGTTATTTGTTTCCCTGCGGTCTAACTTCTTGAGTTCTTTGTATATTTTGGATATAAGGCCTCTATCTGTTGTAGGATTGGTAAAGATCTTTTCCCAATCTGTTGGTTGCCGTTTTGTCCTAACCACAGTGTCCTTCAACTCCCAGAAGCTTTGCAGTTTAATGAGATCCCATTTGTTGATTCTTGATCTTAGAATGTAAGCCATTGGTGTTTTGTTCAGGAAATTTTTTCCAGTGCCCATGTGTTCCAGATGCTTCCCTAGTTTTTCTTCTATTAGTTTGAGTGTGTCTGGTTTGATGTGGGGGTCCTTGATACAGTTGGACTTAAGCTTTGTACAGGGTGAAAAGCATGGATCGATCTGCATTCTTCTACATGTTGACCTCCAGTTGAACCAGCACCATTTGCTGAAAATGCTATCTTTTTTCCACTGAATGGTTTTGGCTCCTTTGTCAAAAATCAAGTGACCATAGGTGTGTGGGTTCATTTCTGGGTCTTCAATTCTATTCCATTGGTCTATCTGTCTGTCTCTGTACCAATACCATGCAGTTTTTATCACTATTGCTCTGTAATACTGCTTGAGTTCAGGTATAGTGATTCCCCCTGAAGTCCTTTTATTGTTGAGGATAGCTTTAGCTATCCTGGGTTTTTTGTTATTCCAGATGAATTTGCAAATTGTTCTTTCTATCTCTTTGAAGAATTGGATTGGTATTTTGATGGGGATTGCATTGAATCTGTAGATTGCTTTTGGTAAATTGGCCATTTTTACTATATTAATCCTGCCACTCCATGAGCATGGGAGATCTTTCCATCTTCTGAGGTCTTCTTCAATTTCTTTCCTCAGTGTCTTGAAGTTCTTATTGTACAGATCTTTTACTTGCTTAGTTAAAGTCACACTGAGGTACTTTATATTATTTGGGTCTATTATGAAGGGTGTCGTTTTCCTAATTTCTTTCTCGGCTTATTTCTCTTTTGTATAGAGGAAGGCAACAGATTTATTTGAGTTAATTTTATACCCAGCCACTTTGCTGAAGTTGTTTATCAGCTTTAGTAGTTCTCTGGTGGAACTTTTGGGATCACTTAAATATACTATCATATCATCTGCAAATAGTGATATTTTGACCTCTTCTTTTCCGATCTGTATCCCCTTGATCTCCTTTTGTTGTCTGATTGCTCTGTCTAGAATTTCAAAAACTATATTGAATAAGTAGGGAGAAAGTGGGCAGCCTTGTCTATTTAGTGGGATTGCTTCAAGTTCCTCTCCACTTAGTTTAATGTTAGCAACTGTTTTGCTGTATATGGCTTTTACTATGTTTAGGTATGGGCCTTGAATTCCTATTCTTTCCAGGACTTTTATCATGAAGGGGTGTTGAATTTTGCCAAATGCTTTCTCAGCATCTAATGAAATGATCATGTGTTTCTGTTCTTTCACTTTGTTTATATAATGGATCACGTTGATGGTTTTCCGTATATTAAACCATCCCTGCCTGCATGGGATGAAGCCTACTTGATCATGGTGGATGATTGTTTTGATATGCTCTTGAATTCGGTTTGCCAGAATTTTGTTGAGTATTTTTGCGTTGATATACATAAGGGAAATTGGTCTGAATTTCTCTTTCTTTGTTGTGTCTTTGTGTGGTTTAGGTATAAGAGTAATTGTGGCTTCATTGAAGGTATTCGGTAGTGATCCATCTTTTTCAATTTTGTGGAATAGCTCGGATAATATTGGTATGAGGTCTTCTATGAAGGTTGGTAGATTCTGCACTAAAGCCGTCTGGACCTGGGCTCTTTTTGGTTGGGAGACCTTTAATGAGTGCTTCTATTTGCTTAGGAATTATGGGGTTGTTTAACTGGTTTATCTGTTCCTGATTTAACTTCGAAACCTGGTATCTATCTAGGAAATTTTCCATTTCCTGAAGATTTTCAAGTTTTGTTGAATATAGGTTTTTATAGTAAGATCTGATGATTTTTTGAATTTCCTCTGAATCTGTAGTTATGTTTCCCTTTTCATTTCTGACTTTGTTAATTTGGACGCACTCTCTATGTCCTCTCATTAGTCTGGCTAAGGGATTATCTATCTTGTTGATTTTCTCAAATAATCAACTTTTGGTTCTGTTGATTCTTTCTATGGTCCTTTTTGTTTCTACTTGGTTAATTACAGCTCTGAGTTTGATTATTTCCTGCCTTCTACTCCTCCTGGGTGTATTTGCTTCTTTTTGTTCTAGAGCTTTTAGGTGTGCTGTCAAGCTGCTGACATATGCTCTTTCCTGTTTCTTTCTACAGGCACTCAGCGTTATGAGTTTTCCTCTTATCACAGCTTTCATTGTGTCCCATAAGTTTGGGTATGTTGTACCTTCATTTTCATTAAATTCTAAAAAGTTTTTAATTTCTTTCTTTATTTCTTCCTTGACCAGGTTATCATTGAGTAGAGCATTGTTCAATTTCCACATATATGTGGGCATTCTTCCCTTATTGTTATTGAAGACCAGTTTTAGGCTGTGGTGGTCCGATAGCACGCATGGGATTATTTCTATCTTTCTGTACCTGTTGAGGCCCGTTTTTTGACCAATTATATGGTCAATTTTGGAGAAAATACCATGAGGAGCTGAGAAGAAGGTATATCCTTTTGCTTTAGGATAGAATGTTCTATAAATATCCGTTAAGTCCATTTGGCTCATGACTTCTCTTAGTCTGTCGACATCACTGTTTAATTTCTGTTTCCATGATTTGTCCATTGATGAGAGTGGGGTGTTGAAATCTCCCACTATTATTGTGTGAGGTGCAATGTGTGTTTTGAGCTTTAGTAAGGTTTCTTTTACGTATGTAGGTGCCCTTGTATTTGGGGCATAGATATTTAGGATTGAGAGTTCATCTTGGTGGATTTTTCCATTAATGAATATGAAGTGCCTTCCTTATCTTTTTTGATGACTTTTAGTTGGAAATTGATTTTATTTGATATTAGAATGGCTACTCCAGCTTGCTTCTTCTGACCATTTGCTTGGGAAGTTGTTTTCCAGCCTTCCACTCTGAGGTAGTGTCTGTCTTTATCTCTGAGGTGTGTTTCCTGTAGGCAGCAGAATGCAGGGTCCTCATTGTGTATCCAGTTTGTTAATCTATTTCTTTTTATTGGGGAGTTGAGGCCATTGATGTTGAGAGATATTAAGGAATAGTGATTACTGCTTCCCGTTATATTCATATTTGGATGTGAGGTTATGTTTGTGTGCTTTCACTGTCTTTGTTTTGTTGCCAAGATGATTAGTTTCTTGCTTCTTCTAGGGTATAGCTTGCCTCCTTATCTTGGGCTTTACCATTTATTATCCTTTGTAGTGCTGGATTTGTAGAAAGATATTGTGTAAATTTGGTTTTGTCATGGAATATCTTGGTTTCTCCATCTATGTTAATTGAGAATTTTGCAGGATAAAGTAACCTGGGCTGGCATTTGTGTTCTCTTAGGGTCTGTATGACATCAGTCCAGGATCTTCTGGCCTTCATAGTTTCTGGCGAGAAGTCTGGTGTGATTCTGATAGGTCTCCCTTTATATGTTACTTGACCTTTTTCCCTTACTGCTTTTAATATTCTTTCTTTATTTTGTGTGTTTGGTGTTTTCACAATCATGTGACGGGAGGTGTTTCTTTTCTGGTCCAATCTATTTGGAGTTCTGTAGGCTTCTTGTATGTCTATGGGTATCTCTTTTTTATGTTAGGGAAGTTTTCTTCTATGATTTTGTTGAAGATATTTACTGGTCCTTTGAGCTGGGAGTCTTCACTCTCTTCTATACCTATTATCCTTAGGTTTGATCTTCTCATTGAGTCCTGTATTTCCTGTATGTTTTGGACCAGTAGCTTTTTCTGCCTTACATTATCTTTGACAGTTGACTCAATGATTTCTATGGAATCTTGTGCTCCTGAGATTCTCTCTTCCATCACTTGTATTCTGTTGGTGAAGCTTGTATCTAGAGCTCCTTGTCTCTTCTTTTGGTTTTCTATATCCAGGGTTGTTTCCATGTGTTCTTTCTTGATTGCTTCTATTTCCATTTTTAATTCCTTCAAATGTTTGATTGTGTTTTCCTTGAATTCTTTCAGGGATTTTTGCGATTCTTTCAGGGATTTTTGCGATTCTTTCAGGGATTTTTGCAATTCCTCTCTGTAGGCTTCTACTTGTTTATTAATGTTTTCCTGTGTTTCCCTAAGGCAGTTCTTCATGTCTTTATTGAAGTCCTCCAGCATCATGATCAAATATGATTTTGAAACTAGATCTTGATTTTCTGGTGTGTTTGGATATTCCATGTTTTTTTGGTGGGAGAATTGGGCTCCGATGATGCCATGTAGTCTTGGTTTCTGTTGCTTGTGTTCCTGTGCTTGCCTCTCGCCATCAGATTATCTCTAGTGTTACTTTGTTCTGCTATTTCTGACAGTGGCTAGACTGTCCTATAAGTCTGTGTGTCAGGAGTGCTGTAGACCTGTTTTCCTCTCTTTCAGTCAGTTATGGGGATAGAGTGTTCTGCTTTCGGTCATGTAGTTTTTCCTCTCTACAGGTCTTCAGCTGTTCCTGTGGGCCTGTGTCTTGAGTTCACCAGGCAGCTTTCTTGCAGCAGAAAAGTTGGTCTTACCTGTGGTCCCGAGGCTAAAGTTCGCTCGCGGGGTGCTGCCCACGGCCTTTTGCGGCGGCAGCAACCAGGAAACAAGAATGCACTTCTTACCTTCGTCAATCTTATCTAATTTTTGACTGATGTGTACATATATAGTTTTGATGGCTCCTACACCTAAGTGTTTAGGTGGAATGTTAACATGGATTCTACTCAACTATGTCAAGAACATAGAACTCACAAATGACCATTTCAAAAATACTCCTTCCTGTTTTATAAACCTATTTAAGTAATTGTTTAACTGGTCCTCAAGCCATTCTTCTCCCTGCCCATCATCTGTTATCTTATGTTTGGCCTTAAAATAGAATCATGTTAAAACAATCTAAAACCTCAAGTCTGGCCATAGGAACTCTGGAAGCTCAATAGTGTAGTACTGATATCAAATGGGACAAGAAACCGCATTCATTAGTCCATTTTATCCTTTGCTTTCCTGATGTCTGGTAATTTTTTGATAAAAAAAGGATTTGGGAATTCATCATTTGAAGTAGGTACACCATATTTACAATGTTATACTACTCTATACCTGGGCCCCCTTTGTGACCAAAATCATTGCAGAGAATAGAATTGGAAAACAAAATTTTTGAGTACACATTGAGGAATAATTACAAAGTCCCTTGTCATGCCCAACCTCATCTAACAAGGAAGACATGACCAACGAAGATCTTCTTCAAGCAGTTTTACTCAGGTACCTTGATCCAATCTTCAGACCACAGGGAACCACTGGAGCACACTTAAATAGCAAGTGCTGGCCAATCCCAGCAAGCAACGTGGGCCATGCAGATAGGCTGTCACTATGCAGAAGCTAGCAGGCCAGGCAGGGATAGACAAATAAGGACTTGCTTTCTACAAGGAGCGCGCACCATCGGGAGGGTGGAAGGCGGAAACCAGTGTGATCTTTGAGGTGCACCATGTCGCAGCTGCTTATAGTTCCCCCTTTTTGTTTAGTTAATCAAGCAGGCAAAGGCATCATTGAGCATGGTGACCCCCCCAAAACCACCTGTCTTAGGATCATCTCTTCATTAAACCAGTCTTAGGACACCTCATCTCCCACAAGTTTACATGCCATAGATAGAAGGTAGGTTGCCCATCACTGGGTAGGGTCACTCACACATACTCAGGCGTAAGGTACAACAAGGTCTTCTGAGTGAAACTAAGACAGGCTTGAAGGGACTGTCCTGCTTCAATGGCTGCAAATTCCTGTACCACAATAACTTCTTGCCGCCTCTGAACAAACCTTATTCTACATAGACACCACAGGCACACTAGGGAGACCAGCAGCAAGAGTCCAGCGAGGGTTCACATACCGGCCCACTCCCTCAGATGACTCATAGCAGCAGCAATCCAAGACGACAATCTTGTAGCCAGTCTAGCATCTGCACATGTGGAGTTCATCTTCAGGATGGCTACATGTAACTGATCCATTAAGGCGTCGAATTCTCCTGTCCAATTGCCTAGAAGATAACTTGACAACTGTTTAACCAAATTAGAGGAGTGGGCTTAAAAGTCATGATGTATTGGCATGAGTCTTGGGAACACCGATAGTATCCCCCACCGGGGCTCCGTTTGGACCAGCATTTGGGTCACACCGAGAAGTGTCAGCAACAGCAGGATCATCATTCTTGTAGCACCTCCTGGTCAATTGTTCAGGGACCCACAACGGTTCTTGCCGATCCTGAAGAAACACACAAACAGACACTCTTACCCGTGCCAACATGGGATCTGGTCCATGCTATAAGCCAGTGATCTTTCCATTTCACATAACTTTCAACTTGCCCGCCTGACACTGATGTCGGTCAGCGGCAGAAAGGCCGTCATCAACCAAAATTAAAAAAAAAAAAAAATTAAGAGTAAAAGAGTCTAAGGATATCTGTTTCTTGGGGCTACTACCTTGGCCTATTCCTACTTTTTGTTTAATTACGCATTGCTTCAAGGTACGATGTGCTTGCTCAACAACACCTTGACGTTGGGGATTATAAGGCAGGTCATGTCACATCCATCCATTTATAAAAGAATTTGAAAGATTTGGCAGTTTATGCTGGGCCATTATCAGTTTTTAAGTGTTAAGGCTTTCCCCAAGCAGCCCAGGCTTATAGGCAGTGTCCAACAACATTTCGTGCATTTTCTCCACTCATAGGGGTAGCATGAATGACACCTCAACAAGTATCCACAGAAACATGAATGTATTTTAGAGTCCCAAATCCAGACATGTGAGTTACATCCATTTGCCAAAACTTTAGGGGCAAGAGGCCTCTAGGTTAAACCCTACACTAGGGGGATGGTGAAAATGATACACGGTTGACATCCTAAAACTATCTGTAGAGCATCTTCTCAGGACAGATGAAACTTCTGCTCTAAGGTCTTAGTAGGTACATTAAATTGTTTACGAAACTGTTGGGCTTCATCCAATGATGAGCTTAAGAATATGAACTCCATGAGGGTACATCTATCCACAAGATCTTTCACTCACTGAGAGGAACAGGCATAGCTTTATGAGCTCTAATATTTTGGACAAAAAACTTGTGACCTCTTTCTCAGATCAATTCCTGAAGTTCGCTCAGCAACTGGCATACCGTGCTCCTAATTTTAACAGGGCCAGCCACTTCTAATATCTTAACTGCATTAAGAAGTATCATGAATCAGAGAGCAAATTAAAGCCAAAGGAACAATTTTTATACACTTCTGCACAATCTTGAGTTCAATTATTTGTGGAGAGCCGGGTTGATATTGACACAAAATTGGCTCTTAATGGTTAATCACATAAGCTCCACATCCATTTTTGGATCCATCTATAAAAATGTTTGGCGCCACCTGTATAGGAACACTGAAAGATCACGGGATGTTCTATAAGAAGGATAGCCAAGAGTGTTATGGATAATGATTATCTATCACTCTATGGAATCCACAGCATAATATAGCCCAATCATCCACAGTGCCACACAAAATCTTCATCTGCTGACCTCTATAGGGCACAATGATTGAGGTTGGCAAAAACCAAATTATTGTATGCACTGTAGGATCCATTCAGGGTTAATCATGCAACTGCTTTAGGATAATATTCCACTGTTCTAGCTGGAGAAGCATTGGGATAAACCCAAAGCAGAGGGCCATCTTGCCACAACAATCCTATGGGCTGCATGTAGTTGGCTAGAATGCATAGCACAATGTCTGCCCCCTCTTTCCATCGATGTAAAATTGTGCCTTGTAATCCTTTTTCAACCTTCTTTAAAGCTTCCCTTGCTTCATTAGTCAATTGTCTAGGAAAATCCAAGGCTGAATCCCCAATTAAAGTATTATAGAATGGTTTTAATTCATAATTTGGTAATTTTAAATGACATCTGACCCAATTAATATCTCCTAGTAATTTTGCAAATTCATTAAAAGTCTTAAGATTTTCTTTCCTCAGTTCAACCTTTTAAGGGATTATGGTATAAGGACTTAGTTTTAATCTTAATTAATTTACAAAATTGCCCTTTTGTACCTTTTCTGTGGCAATAATCAAATCCCCTACCTTCTAGCAATTTAACTAAATTTCCATATACTAAATCTAAAATCTCTTCATTCTTTTCAGTTAAAAGGATATCATCTGTAAAATGGAGCGCAGGAACCATCTGTCTTATTGGGACAATGGCATTAACCACAAAAACGTGACACATAAAAGGACTATTGGCCATACCCTGTGGTAAAACTACCCATTCTAGTCGTTGATCAGGTTCTTCATGATTGCATGATGGAACAGTAAAAGCAAATCTTTCACTATCCCTTGGACAAAGCGGTATAGAGAAAAAGCAATCTTTTTTTTTTTTTTAAAGATGCAGAAAATAAATTCCTCATTTTTTCTTTACTCATTAAAACTGGAGCTGAATATGTAGATTGTATATAATTATTTTTTTTATTAACTTGAGTATTTCTTATATACATTTCAAGTGTTATTCCCTTTCCCGGTATCCGGGCAAACATCCCCCTCCCCCCTCCCCTTCCTTATGGGTTTTCCCCTCCCAAACCTCCCCCCATTGCCGCCCTCCCCTCATAGTCTAGTTCACTGGGGGTTGAGTCTTAGCAGGACCCAGGGCTTCCCCTTCCACTGGTGCTCTTACTAGGATATTCATTGCTACCTATGGGGTCAGAGTCCAGGGTCAGTCCATGTATAGTCTTTAGGTAGTGGCTTAGTCCCTGGAAGCTCTGGTTGCTTGGCATTGTTGTACTTTTGGGGTCTCGAGCCCCTTCAAGCTCCTCCAATTCTTTCTATGATTCCTTCAATGGGGGACCTATTCTCAGTTCAGTGGTTTGCTGCTGGCATTCGCCTCTGTATTTGCTGTATTCTGGCTGTGTCTCTCAGGAGCGATCTACATCCGGCTCCTGTCGGTCTGCACTTCTTTGCTTCATCCATCTTGTCTAATTGCGTGGTTGTATACGTATGGGCCACATGTGGGGCAGGCTCTGAATGGGTGTTCCTTCAGTCTCTGTTTTAATGAGAAAAAGCAATCTTTTATATCAATCACTACAGCAGGCCAACAGTCTGGCAGAGAGGATAAAAGAGGAAGCCCGAGTTGCACTGGGCCCATGATTTGCATCTGTTGATTAATAACTCGTAAATCATGCAACAGTCTCTATTTCCCTGACTTCTTTTTAATCACATATATTGGGGTATTCTAAGTTAATACTGATGGTTTTATATGCTTGGTAGACAGCTTTAGATGTGGCAAGCTTCTCAGAAAAAGCAGCCACTGAGGAACCCACACAGGCTGCTCTGTTTTCCAGGTAATGGGAACGCTTCCTCAGCGGCCCCATGGAAAAACCCCGTTCCTGATACTTTTCTCTCTGTTGGGCAGTTATAGGGCTAGTCCTACCCTGCATTTGTTTCCCTATTCCTTTACCGAGAAAGTAGCCCATATGTTTCATAATCTTTAGTGAAGTTTCAGAATGCTCAGTGGTCAATTTGAAACCCATATCTTTCAGCAAATCTCTCCCCAAAAGGGAAATGGGTGAGTCCAACACATAGGGTTGCATAACTCCTGAATGCCCTTCCTGATCTCTCCAACTCACTTGTCTTGCACTTATATCAGCAGCTCTTGCATAATCGAGACCTTGTAATGTTTGAGATGAGGCCTGTACTGGTTATCCAGAGATCCAATCTTTCTTAGCTATTATACTTCTATCAGCCCCTTTGTCCAACTGTCCTAAGATGCTTTTACCATCTACCCTTAGCTCCATTACTGGGCATTGGTTTAAACCCAAGGCTAAAAATGTAATGTTGGAGACTGTGGAAATGAAACCATTCTCTCCTCTCCCAGTAGAGTGGTCTACAAATCTTTCATAAAGCTAGGTAAAAGTAATATTTGGGCTATTCTCTCCCCTGGGGAAATGGCAGTAATCCCTTTCAGGGATTCCACCATGATCTTGAATATCCCGGTATAATCTGGGTCAGTAACTCTTGGATGGACATGTAGTCCATTTAAATCTGTAGATGATCTCCCTATAAGTAACCCTACTGGCCCAGGTTCAAGGGGTCCTTTAAAATCAGTTTCTGTCAACTAGACCCCCATTCTAGGAGTTAGCACGAGTCTGTTGGTGCAGCAGAGGACCAGTCCTGTGGAGCACTAAGTGGCTCACCTTGTCCTCTCGGATGGCGAAA
Source organism: Rattus norvegicus (assembly GCF_021556685.1). Lineage (NCBI taxonomy): Eukaryota > Metazoa > Chordata > Mammalia > Rodentia > Muridae > Rattus > Rattus norvegicus. Next base: position 51,679,245 of record NC_141555.1, on the reverse strand, counting down.
GGAAGGTCATATCTCGTGACTCTGTTCTTCATCCTGATTCTCGACTGGCCCATATATTTGTAGGTCCTGGTGTCTTAGACCCGGCTGTCCATTTTTTGGACCTGCTACACCAAAAATCGAGCTAAGAGGCTTCCCATTGATGTCTTTTACTGAATGGCACTCATGAGTCCAATGGTTCCCTTTTTTGGAGTTGGGGCACAAACCTTGTTGCCTTGGGCGTTGGCCAATTCCTATACTGAATAGACTTCTCCTTTCTCATATTGCCTTTTTAGGTGCCCCTGTTGATCACACTTAACACACACTCCTGAACTTCCTCCTTTTCTCTGCGTCATCTGCATAACAGCATCCACAAGTCCAGTATTATACAAAGGTCCCCCTATTTCTCTACAGACCTTCATCCAAGCTTCAAGTCCCTTATACTTGTACGGAATGATAGCTGCTCGATATTCCTTTGTGAACTGTTCATATACCAACTGTTTAATCAAGGGCATAGCCGTATCGGGGTCACCAAAGACTCTCCCTGCTGCTTCCACTAATCGGGCTACAAAGTCAGAGAATGGCTCCATAGGTCCTTGAAGGATCTTGATGAGGTTTCCACTCACTTCTCCCTTATTAGGTAAGGATTTCCATGCCTTGGTTGCAACTTCATTAATCTGCTGGTAAACCTGTCCTGGATACCCTGTCTGAGCATTGGCAAAGCGTCCCTGACCCAGCAGCATATCTCCATCCCAGGCAGTCTGGCTGCCCCCCACCCCGCTGCCAAATTAGAGGCAGCTTGTTCATTGGGAAACTCAATAAGAAAAGCTCTCCAGTCCAAATACGGTCCCAGTCTGAGACAGGCCTGAGCAAGTTTAATCCAACACTAGGAGTCATGCAAAATCTGTGTCAGACCTCAGTCTGAGGTATGGTAAATGAGGCCATAATGCCATATGTCCTACTGATTTTATCAGGAACTTGATCACCTTAAAGTCTAAAGGCTCATGATACCTTTGTTGATTAGCATCCACATAAACAGGATTGGCCAGATGCAGTTCTGTGCTGACTGGGTCCCACACTTCTGGGCAGAATGTACTTCCCATTTGTTGCACGCCCAATGTCTCCCCAGCAGGAAGGACGTGCGGCAACAGGATTCTTCTGCGAACAAGCCATTACTGTACAGGTCTCTTTAACAGGGACAGTGGGACCTCAAGCAGCAAGAGTTCTCACCTCATATATACAGCAGCTGAGGCTATGCTGACTGTCCTTCAGGGATTGGTGGAGCATGAATGACCTCATTAGCATGGTGCTGCTCCCTCATTAGCATATAACCAACCAGCTGATGCCAGTTGCAAACCCTGCACATGCACAGTGCTGTTGTTCACCACAAGAGGGCGCCCTGTACCCGCAACTCCATTTCCTCCCTCTACAACATTGCAGGGAGGAGGAGCTGAGGGGAACCTCCCAGGAAGTTCCTCCACCATTTTAGGCATTTTCCTTTTCTTCTTCTTAATCTGTTTCGTCTGTTTCTTCCACTGTATCTGTCTTTTCTGAGTCTGGTTTTTTTGTTTTTTTTTTTTATTTCCCTGGTTTTCTGAACCTTCCTCTTGAAGCATTTCGTGGGCAGCTTGCCCCTTCTCTATATTTTCCTGACAACATTTTTGATCCTCAACACAACTATAGACTAAGCGCCACACTGGATGGACCTCAGGTCTTAGAGACACCTGTTCCCATGCAAAATCAAAGTCTTTCCCTAATTTTTCCCAACTTGCCACAGTAAGATTAGCAGAGACTGGGAACCAGGGGGCAATGACATCGCATTCACACAAAAATCTCTCTATGGTGCTCCTTTTTATTTTTAGTTTCTTATGTTCAAACAGCTCTTGAAGAGCCAGAAAAATTGGATGAGACTGTCAGGTCCGCATGACCAAAATGTTCTAGGCTGCTGTGGCTAAATTCACCAAGCGTCTTCATAATTTCAGTTTTTTTCTATGGAGAACTTTCTTGTTAAATACCCTGAGAATTTATAACGACTTATTTCCTGCGGCCCTTATGGTCCCACCTTACCTTGGGAACTTTCCAGTGATACCCAGACTGCAAGAAGTTCTGATATCAGGAGGTCCCTGTACGGGCCACCACTTGCTTCGTCCAACCTCGACCAGAAAGGAAGACACAAATAGTGAAGATCTTCTTCGAGCAGTTTTACTCAGGAACTTTGGTACAATCTTCTGACCCCAGGGAACCCCTGTACCACACTTAAATAGCTAGCGCTGGCCAATCCTAGCAAGCAAGTGGGTCATACAGACAGGCTGTCAAAATGCAGAATCTAGCAGGCCACCCAGGCATAGACAAATAAGGAATAGTTTTCTAAAAAGAGAGCTCACCATTGGGAGGGTGGAAGGCAGAAATCAGCACCAACTTTGTGGCCTGGCATGTTGCAGCTGCCTTCAATTGCTTTTCAAGGAATTTACAATAAGAAATGTAAATACAATATTCATTCAATTAAAGGTCTGTAGGGAAAATACTAGACTTTGGGAAACAGAGAAAACCTAGAAAATTGAATTGTATGTCAGAGGAAAAAACGTGTCACATACAGAATAATAATATTCTCTAGAAGAATCTCCTACACTCCATGTTCCTAAATCTTTACTACCCATGCCAATCCCCTGAACAACTTTCTCCATTCAGAGCATGAAACCACTTGTGAAGCAGAGAGAAGTCTATAGATTTAGAGAGATGGAGTATATAAAGGTTTCCACTGTGTCACAGGAGACATACCTGGAAAGTGTTTACTATTTGGCATCTAATTCAGAGAAATTGGGGAGCGATAATAAAGAGGATGAAGAGATTCGAAATGGGTAGAAGGATCCTGGGCCTCTATCTTGGTATAAAAAACAAGGAAGAAATATGTGTTCCTTTGGAAAGCTCAGAGAACACTTGGTAGGGTTTGAGAGAGATCGCTGAAGAGAAATCCTTGATCTGAGCCTTCTACATAAGGGAATAAGGAACTGTGAGGCTCTTAGAAGCATCTGGACTTCCCTGTTCTTATTGTTCCTGGAAGTAAAAGGGTTTATATCATTTATTTCTTTATTCCAAAAGCCAAGTGTTGTGAAGGGCACAGTTGTTTTCCTGAGAACTCATGACCTTTACTCTTTTTCTCAAGAAGAAAAGGTCCTAACGAAGAAGGGAAAAACAAGTATTGTGTCACTAACTTAGGTAAACACGTACATGATTTGGACACCTATAATGCACTTTGTGTCTGACACTGATATTTGGGAGAGAAAAGTGCTTCTATTTGGGGCTTCAATAACTCAGTCGTTCCACTAGTATTACTCTACCACTTCAGATTTCCAAGTCAATATTTGTGATGACTTTGCTGCTTTCTTTTCTTTTATATCATTCATTTTTTTATATTTAAACAAAATTTATTGCTTTTCAACTAGATGTTTCTATATATACATTTAAAATATTATTTCCTTTCCCTGTTTCCTGCACATAAGATCCCTGCCTGTTCCATTTCCTTCTTCTCTAACCAAACTTTCTGCCGCATGACATTGCCTTGAACTGGGAGACAAACTAGGGAGGACAAGGGTTTCTCTTTCCAATGTTGCCCAAAAAGGCCATTTTCTGCAACATATGCATTTGCAGCCATAGGCCAGTCAATATACTTTCTCTGTATATTGGTCTAGTTATAAAAAGCTCTGGTTCATTGGTATCGTTGTTCTTATGGGGTTTAAAGAACCTTCAGCTCTTCTAATCCTTTTTCAAAATTTAACCATATGTCTGTTTTCAGTACACTGGTTTGCTACTAGCATTGACACACTGTATCTATATCTCTCAGTAAATAACTATATCAAGTTCCTTGCAGAATGCACTTCTTACCTTCATCAATCTTATCTAGTTTTTTTTTTTGTCTGATGTATACATATATAATTTATTGGCTCTTACACCTATGAAGTTAATTGGAAAGTTAACATGGATTTTGACCAACTACGCCAAGAATATAGAATTCAATAATGACAATTTCAAAGACTCCCCCTGTTTTTATGAACCTATTGAAGTAGACTTTATTTTTTCTCTTTTATTCAGAGCGGCGGACCGAACCCAGGGCCTTGTGCTTGCTAGGCAAGCTCTCTCCATTGAGGTAAATCCCCAAACCCGAAGTAGACGTTTAACTGGTCCTCAGGTCATTCTTTTCGCTGCACATCATCCAGTATCTTACGTTTGGCCTGAAGAAAGTATCATGGTAAATCATACTAAACCCTCAATTCTGGCCATGGGAACACTGGAAGCTAGAGAGTATAGTACTGATATCAAATGGGACAAGAAACAGAATTCAAAAGTCCATGTTGTCCTTTGCTGTCCTGATGTCTGGTAATTTTTTGATAAATAAGAATTTGGGAGATTACCATTTGAAGTAAGTACACAAAATTTACACTATTATACTTACTCTATATCTGGGCCCCATTTGTAACAATATCATTGCAGAAAATGGTATTTGAAAATAGAATTTTTGACTACATTGAGAAATATTTACCAAGTTTCCTAACAAGGAATTTACAATAAGAAATTGAAATGCAATATCCATTCAATTATATGTGTATAGGAAAAATACTGGTCATTGGGAAAAGAGAAAACCTAGAAAATTGAACTGTGTGTCATAGGAAAGAACCTGGGAATAAAAATATAACCTAGGAGAATCTCCTACTCTCCATGTTGCTAAATCGTTTTCACCCATGCCAAGCCCCACAGCATGTAACCACTAGTGAAGCACAGAGAAATCTCTAGCTTTAGAAATGAGTATATAAAGGTTTCCACTGTGTCACAGGAGACATAGCTTTAAAGTGCAAACTTGAATCTGGTCAATGTAAAGAAAGGTATTCATCAGGTAGGAGATGACAGTTTTCAGTGACATCATTATTAGGCATTCCCTGAAAACTCTCTTGTAACATGCAGAGCACTAGATTCTTCTGTGATGTCACAAGTGTTGTTGTGACTGCAACTACCTCTGAGATATTCTTTCAGTACCTCTAGGGTTTACAAATATGCCTCTACTTCAAAGAAAATTTGGGAGTGATAACAAAGAGGATGAAGAGAACAGAAATAGGGAGAATTAAGCTGATCTTCATTCTTGGTATAAAAAACAAAGAAGAAATATGTGGTCCTTTGGAAAGCTCAGTGAGTCCTTTGTAGGGGTTGAGTGGTATCACTGAAGGGATAGCATTGATCTGAGTCTTCCACATAAGGGAATCAGGAGCTGGGAGACCCTCAGAAGCATCTGCACGTCTCTTTTCTTATCTGGATTTCTCTGTTCTGATGGTTCCTTGAAATAAGAGAGTTTATATCTTTAATTTCTTTATACCAAAAGCCAAGCATTGTGAAGGGCACAGTTGTTTTCCTGAGAACTCATGACCTTTAGTCTTTTTGTCAAGAAGAAAAGGTCCTAAGGAAGAAGGGAAAAACAAGTATTGTATCCCTATCTCTGAGTAAACTCCTCCATGCTTTGGATACCTATAGTGCAGTTTGTGTCTCACACTGATATCTGGGATAGAGAAGTACTTGTTGTTGAGACTTCATCATCTCAGTCTTTCCACTAGTATTACTCTGAACAACACTTCAGATTTCTGCATCAATATGTCTTTTTACTTGGCAGCTTTCTTTCTTTCATATCATTCTTTTTCATTTTTACCAAAATTTATTGATTTTATAAATGGATGTTTCTATATTTACTTTTAAAATATTATTTCCTTTCCCAGTTTCCTGCCAATAAGGTTCCTACCCGTTCCATTTCCTTCTTTTCAAACCAGACTTTCTGCCGCAATGCATTCCCTTGAACTGGGAGACAAAGTAAGGAATACAAGGGCTTCCCTTTCCAATGTTGTCCAAAAAGGCCATTTTCTGCCACATATGCATTTGGAGTCATAGGTTAGTCGATGTACTTTCTTTGTAAATCTATTATGAGAGAGCGCTGGTCACTGGCATTGTTGTTCTTCTTGGGTTGAAAGCACCTTCAGCTCTTCGAATCCTTTTTCAAAATTTACCAACAAGAGGTCCGTTTTCAGTTCACTGGTTTGGTCCCAGCATTCACTTCTGTATTTGACATGCTGTATCTGTGTCTCTCAGTAAATATTTATATCTGTTTCCAGGCAGAATGCACTTCTTACCTTCATCTATCTTATCTAGTTTGGTTGGCTGATGAGTACAAATATAGTTTTGGTGGCTCTTAAACATATTTCGTCAAGTGGAATGTTTACATGGATTTTACCCAACTAAAAGAATGTATAATTAAGAAATGACAATGCAAATAGACTCCGTCCTGTTTTTATGAACCTATTGAAGTAGACGTATAACTGGTCCTCAAGTCATTCTTCTTAATGCCCATTATCTGATATCTTACTTTTGGTTTTAAGAAAGAATCATGGTAAAACATCCTAAACCCTCAGGTCTGGCCATGGGAACACTGGAAGCTAGATAGTGTAGTACTGATATCAAATGGGACTAGATAACCGAATTCAATAGTCCATGTTGTCCTTTGCTTTCCTGATATCTGGTAATTTTTTGTTAAAATAAGGATTTGTGAGTGTATCATTTGAAGTAGGTATACAGTATTTACGCTGTTATACTCACTCTATTGCTGGGCCCCCTTTGTGAACAAAATCATTGCAGAAAATGGAATTGGAAACAGAATTATTGAGTACACATTGAGGATTATTTACAAAACCCCCTATCAAGAAATTAACCATAAGGAATTGAAATACAATATTCATTCAATTAAAGGTCTGTAGGGAAAATACTGGCCTTTGTCAAACAGAGAAAACACAGAAAATTGAACTGTATATGAATGGAATGAAACTGGGAATAAAAATATTATCTAGAATTATCTCCTACATTCCATGTTCCTAAATCTTTTCTACCCTGTCTAATTTTCCCCATTCAGAGCATGTAACCACTAGTGAAGTAGAGAGAAGTCTCTAGCTTTAGAGAGATGGGTTATGTATAGTTTTCTACTGTGTAACAGGAGACATACCTGGAAAGTCCAAATTCGAATCTGGTCAATGTAAGGAAAGGTGTTCAGCAGGTAGTCCACAGGAGTTCTCAGTGCCATCATCATTAGGCCCTCCCTGAAAACTCTCTTGTAACTTGGAGAGTTCTAGCTTCTACTGTGATGTCATAACTATTGTGACTGCAACTGCCTCTCAGATATTCCTTCAGTACCAATAGGTTTTACTACGATCCTCTAATTCAGAGCAAATTGGGGTGTGATAACAAAGAGGATGAAGAGACTGGAAATGGAAAGAAGGAATCTGGCCTTCTGTCTTGGTATAAAAAATAAGGAAGAGATATGTGGTCCTTTGGAAAGTTCAATGAGTCCGTTGTAGGGCTTGGGTGATATCGCTGAAGAGATAGCCTTAATCTGAGCCTTATACATAAGGGAATCATAAGCTTGGAGACTCTCAGAAGCAAAAGGACTTCCCTGTTCTTATGGTTCCTGAGGGATTATATCGTTCATTTCTTTATTACAAAAACCAAGTGTTGTGAAAGGCAGAGTTGTTTCCTGAGAGCTCATGACTTTTACTCTTTTTGTCAAGAAGAAAAGGTCCTAAGGAAGAAGGGAAAAGCAAGTATTCTGTCCCTAACTCAAGGTAATCTCCTCTGTCCTTTGGACACCTATAGTCCAGTTTGTGTCTGACACTGATATTTGGGAGAGAATGTTCTTCTAGTTGAGACTTCATCATCTCAGTCTTTCCACTAGTATTACTATGACTACGACCTTAAATTTCTGAGTCAATAATTGTGATGACTTTGCACATTTATTTTCTTTTATATCATTCCTTTTTTTATATTTTAGCAAAATTAATTACTTTTAACTCTCTCTCTCTCTCTCTCTCTCTCTATATATATATATATATATATATATATATATATATGTATGTATATATACATTTAAAATACTCTTTCCTTTTCCAGTTTCCTGACCATAAGTTCCCTACCCATTCCATTTCCTTCTTTAACCAGCCTTTCTGCCTCATGACATTACCTTGAACTGGAAGACAAACTAGGGAGGACAAGTTCCTCTCTTTCCAATGTTGCCCAAGAAGGCCATCCTCAGCCACTTATGCATTTGGACCCATAGGTCAGTCCATGTATTTTCTTTTTATATTGGTCTAGTACAAAAAAGCTCTGGTTCAATGGCATAGTTGTTCTTATGGTGTTGAAAGCAACCTCAGCTCTTCTAATTCTTTTTCAAAATTTACCATCAAGAGGTCCGTTTTCAGTGAACTGGTTTGCTACCAGCATTCACTTCTGTATTTGACATGCTGTATCTGTCTCTCTCAGTAAATATCTATATCTGGTGCCTGGCAGAAAGCACTTCTTACCATCATCAATCTTAACTAGTTTTGTTGGTTGATGTATACATATATACTTTTGGTGGCTCCTACACCTAAGTGTTTAAGTGGAAAGTTATCATGGATTCTGGCCAAATATGTCAATAGTGTAGAATTCACCAATGACAATTTCAAATAGACTCTCTCCTGTTTTTATGAACCTATTGAAGTAGATTTATAAATGGTCCTCAAGACATTTTTCTCCCTACCCATCATTGGGTATTTTATGTTTGGCCTTAAGAAGAATCAAGGTAAATCATCCTATGCTAAAGTCTGGGCATGCAAACACTGGAAGGTGCACAGAGTGTATTGATATCAAAAGGGACTAGAGAACCAAATTCCATAGTTCATGTTTTCCTTTGCTTTCCTGATGTCTGGTAATTTTTTGTTAAAATAAGGATTTGGGAGTTTATCATTTGAAGTAGGTATACAGTATTTACAGTGTTATACTCACTCTATATCTGGGCCTCCTTTGTGTCCAAAATCATTGCAGAAAATGGAATTGGAAAACAGAATTATTGAATACACATTGAGCAATATTTACACACCCCTTAACAAGGAATTTACAATAAGAAATTGAAATACAATATTCATTCAATTATAGGTCTGTTTGGAAAATACTCGTTTTTGGGAAACATAGAAAACAAATAAAATTGAACTGTATGTCACAGGAATGAACTGTGAATAATAATATTATCTAGAAGAATCACCTACACTCCATGCTCATAAATATTTTCTACCCATGCCAATATCCTGACTAACTTTCTCCGCTCAGAGCATGTAACCACTAGTCAAGCAAAGAGAAGTCTCTAACTTCAGAGATATGGAGTACATAAAGGTTTCCACTGTGCCACAGGACATGGACCTAGAAAGGGCACCCTGGAATCATGTCAGTCTAAGGAAAACTGTTCACCATGTAGGCCATGGCATTTCTCACTGATATCACCATTAGGCCCTCCCTGAAGACTCTCTTGTAACCTGGAGAGCCCTAGCTTCTTCTGTGATGTCACAACTGCTGTTTTGACTGCAACTGCCTCTCAGAAATCCTTCAGTATCTCTATGGTTTACTAATTGGCCTCAAATTCAGAGCAAATTGGGGAGTGATAACAAAGATGATGAAGAGATTGGAAATGAAGAGAAGGAAGCTGGCCTTCTGTCTTGGTATAAAAAACAAGGAAAAAATATGTGGTTTTTGGGAAAACTCAGTGAGTCTTTGGTAGGTGTTGAGTTGTATCTCTGAAGAGATAGCCTTGATCTGAGACTTTCATATATAGAAATCAGAACCTGGGGGCCTATCAAAAACATCTGGACTTCCCTGTTCTTATGGTTTCTCTAGTCAGTGAGATTATATCATTCATTTCTTTATTCCAAAACCCAATTGTTGTGAAGGGCATATTTGTTTCCCTGAGAGGTTATGACGTTTACTCTTTTTGTCAAGAAGTAAAAGTCCTAAGGAAGAAGTGAAAAACAAGTATTGAGTTCCTAGCCCCGAGTAAATTCCACCATGCTTTGGATATCAATAGTGCAGTTTGTGTCTGACACTGATATCTCTAAAGGAGAAGTACTTGTATTTGAGACTTCATCATTTCAGTCTCTCCACTAATATTACTCTGAAGACCACTTCAGATTTCTGAGACAATATGTGTGATAACTTAGCAGCTTTCTTTTCTTTTATATATTTCTCTTTATAGCAAATTTTATTGCTTTTTATACCTGGATGTTTCTATATTTACATTTAAAATATTATTTTCTTTCCAAGTTTCTTGCCTTTCAGATCCCTACTTGTTCGCTTTTCCTACTTCTTTAACCAGTTTTTCTGTGTGTTGACACTCCCTTGAACTGGGAGACAAATTATGGAGGACCAAGGGCTTCATTTCTATTGTTGCCCAAAAAGGCCATCCTCACCAACGAATGCATTTGGAGCCATTGGTCAGTCCATGTACATTCTTTGTATATTACTCTAGTAACTTAAAGCTCTGGTTAACTGGCATAGTTTTTCTTATGAGGCTGAAAGCCCCCTCAACACTTCTAATCCTTTTTTTAAAATTTACCAACAGGAGGTCCGTTTTCAGTTCACTGGTATGCTACCAGCATTCACTTCCGTATTAGACATGCTGTATCTGTGTCTCTCACTAAATATTTATATCCAGTTACTGGCAGAATGCACTTCTTACCTTCATCAATTTTATCTAGCTTTGTTGGCTGATGTGTACACATATACATTTGGTGGCTCCTACATCTAAGTGTTTAAGTGGAAAGTTTGCATGGATTCTGCCGAACTATGTCAAGAATATAGAATTCACAAATGACAATTTCAAATAGATTCTCTCCAGTTTTTATGAACCTATTAAAGAAGATGTTTAACTTGTCCTCCAGACATTTTTCTCCCTGCCCCTCTTCCAGTATCTTACATTTGACCTTAAGAAAGAATCATGGTAAATCATGCTACCCTCAAGTCTGGGCATACAAACACTGGAAACTAGATAGAGTGTACAGGAATGACCTGTGAATAAAAATATTGTCTATAAGAACTTCCTACACTCTGGACTTTTTTGTTCTTTTGGTTCCTGGAAGACAGTGGGTTTATATCATTCATTTCTTTATTCCAAAAGCCAAGTGTGTGTAGGGCATTTTTGTGTTCCTCAAAAGTCATGACCTTTATACTCTTTCAAGAAGAAAAGGACAAAAGGAAGAAGGGAAAAACAAGTATTGTATGCTTAGCTCCAAGTAAACTCCATGCTTTGGATATCTATAGTGCACTTTTTGTCTGACACTGATATATGGGAGAGAGAACTGCTTCTAGTTGAGACTTGATCATCTCAGTCTTTCCACTAGTATTACTCAGACTACCACTTCAGATTTCCTAGACAATACACTTGATTACCTGGCATCTTTCTTTTCTTTTATGTCATTCATATTTTTTAGAAAATTGTATTGCTTTTTTTAAACTGGATGTTTTCTATATTTACATTTAAAATATTAATTTCTTTCCCAGTTTATTCCCTTAAGATCCCTACCTGTTCCCTTTTCTTACTTCTATAACCAGACTTTCTGTCCATTGACATTCCCTTGAACTGGGAGACAAATTTGGGAGGACCAACGGCATCATCACCATTTTTGCCCAAAAAGGCCATCCTCTGCCACATATGAATTTGGAGCCATAGATCAGTCCATGTACGTTCTTTGTTTATTGGTCTGGTATCCGAAGGCTCTGGTTTATTGGCATTGTTGTTCTTATGGGGTTGAAATCACCTTCAGCTCTTCTAACCTTTTTCAATATTTACCTACAAGAGGTCGGTTTTCAGTTCACTGGTTTGCTACTAGCATTCACTTCTGTATTTGACATGCTGTATCTGTGTCTCTCAGTAAATATCTTTATCCAGTTCCTGGAAGAATGCACTTATTAGCTTTATCAATCTTACCTAGTTTTGGTGGCTGATGTATATAAATAATTTTGGAGGCTTCTACACTTACGTTGCTAAGCGGAATGTTAACAAGGATTCTCCCCAACTATGTCTAGAATGTAGAATTCACAGATGACAATGTAAATAGACTCCCTCCTGTTTTTATGAACCTATTGAAGTAGACATTTAACTGGTCCTCAAGCCATTCTTCTCCCCTGCCCATCATCTGGTAGATTACATTTGGCCTTAAGAAAGAATCATGGTAAAACATCCTAAACACTCAAGTCTGGCCATGGGAACACTGGAAGATAGATAGGGTAGTACTGATATCAAATGGGAGTAGAGAACCAAATTAAAAAATCCATGCTATACTTTGCTTTCCTGATGTCTGGTAATTTTTTTGGTAAAAAAAAAGGATTTGGGAATTCATCATTTGAAATAGGTACACAGTAGTTACAGAGTTGTACTCATTCTATAGCTGGGCCCCCTTTGTGACCAAAATCATTGCAGAAAATTTAATTGGAAAACAGAATTTTTGATTACACAATGAGGAACATTTACAAAGTCCCCTATCAAGGAATTTACAGTAAGAAATTGAAATACAATATTCATTCAATTAAAGGTTGTAGAGAAAATACTGGCATTTGGGATAGAAAGAAAACACAGAAAATTGAAGTTTATGTCACAGGAATGAACCTGGGAATAAAAATATTATCTAGAAGTATTTCCTACACTCCATGTTCCTAAATCGTTTCTACCCATGCTAAGCCCCTGGCTAACTTTCTACATTCAGAGCATGTAACGACTAGAGAAGCAGAGAGAAGTCTCTACTTTAAAGTGATGTAGTACATACAGGTTTCCACTGTGTTTCCTGAGACATACCTGGTAAGGACACTCTCGAATCTGGTCAATGTAAGGAAGTGTTCAGCATGTAGATCACGGTAGTGCTCAGTGACATTATCATTAGAACCTCCCTGAAAACTCTCTTATAATCTGGTGACCCCTAGCTCCTTCTGTTGTCATGACTGCAACTGCCTCTCAGATTTTCCTTCAATACCTCTAAGGTTTACTATTTGGCCTAATTCAGAGACAATTTGGAAGTGAGAAAAAAAGAGGATGAAGGATATGAAATGGAGAGAAGGAAGCTGGCCTTCTGTCTTGGTATAAAAAAACAAGGAAAAATATGTGGTGCTTTGGAAAGCTTAGTATGTCCTTGTTAGGTGTTGAGGGGTAACTCCGAAGAGATAGCCTTTATCTTCGCCTTCCACATAAGGGAATCAGGAGTCGGGAGCCTCTCAGAAGCATCTGGACTTCCCTGTTCTTTTGCTTTCTGGAAGTCAGAGAGTTTATATCATTCATTTCTTTATTCCAAAGCCAAGTGTTGTGAATGGCACAGTTGTATCCCTGACAGGTCATGGACTTTATACTTTTTGTCAAAAAGAGAAAGTTACTAAGGAAGATGGGATGGACAAGCATTATGTCCTCAGCTCAGAGTAAACTCTTCAATGTTTTGGATACCTATAGTGCAGTTTCTGTCTGATACTTCTATCTGGGAGAGAGAAGTGCTCTAGTTCAGATATCATCATCTTAGTCTTACCATTTCTATTACTCTGACTATCATTGTAGATTTCCAAGTCAATAGGTATAATTAGTTGGCAGTTTACTTTTACTTTATATCTTTCATTTTTTAGCAAATTTTATTGCTTTTTTAACTGGATGTTTCTATATTTTCGTTTAAAATGTTATTTCCTTTCCCAGTTTCCTGCCTAAAAGATCCTTAACTGGTTACCCAGCCCTTCTACTATAACCCTCCTTATTACCCCTTGACATTACCTTGAACTTGGAGTCAAACCTAGGGAGGACCAAGGACTTCTCCTTCCATTGGTGCCCACGAAGTCCATCCTCTTCCACATATGCAGTTGGAGCCATAGCTCTGTCCATGTACATTCTTTGAATATTGTTCTAGTATCAGAAAGCTCTGGTTCATTGGCATTGTTGTTCTTATAGCGTTAAAGCCCTTCAGCTCTTGTAATCTTTTTTTAAAATATAAAAACAAGAAGTCCATTTCCAGTTTACTGGTATGCCACTAGCATTCACTTCTGTATTTGTATAATCTAGCTGTGTCTCTCAGGAAATATCAGAATGCATTTCTTACCTCCATCAATTTTGTGTAGTTTCGGTGGCTGATGTATGTATATGTACTTTTGTTGGCTCCTACAGCTATAATTTTAGCTGGAATTTTAACATGAATTCTGCGCATCTAGGTCAAGACTGTAGAATCCACAAATGGCAACACCAATTAGACTCCATCCTGTTCTTTTGAAACTACTTATATTGAGGCTTCACTGGTCCTCAAGTCATTCCTCTCGCTGCCCATCCTCCTATATCTTATGTTTGACTTTAATAACGATCATGGTAAAATATCCAAAACCCTCAAGTATGGCAATGAAACACAGGAAGGTAGATATTGCGGAACTGATATCAAGTGGGACTAGAGAAACGAATTAAATAGTCCATGTGGTACTTTCATTTATTAATGTCTGGTAATTTTTGGATAAAATAAGGATTTGGGAGTGTGTCATTGAAGTATGTATACAGTATTTACACTGTTACGCTCATTCTATAATTGGGCCACTTCTGTTGCCAAAAATCATTGCAGAAATGGAATTGGAAAAACGAATTTTTGAGTACACATTCAGGAATACTATAAAGTCCCCTATCAAGGAATGTACAATAAGAAAATATAATATAATATTCATTCCATTACAGGACTATAGGGAAAATCCTAGTGTTTGGGAAACAGATAAACCTGAGAAAATTGAACTATAGGCCATAGGAATGGACCTGGGAATAAAATTATTATCCATATTAATCTCCTCCACTCTAGGTTCCTAAATCTTTTCTACCAATGCCTCATCCCTAGCTATCTTTCACCATTCAGAGCATGTAATCATTAATGAAGCCAAGAGAATTCCCTAGCTTTAGAGACACAGTATGTAAAGTTTTCCACTGTGTCACAGGAGACACTCCTGTAAAGTGCACCCTTGAATCTACTCAACGTTAGTAAAGCAGTTCAGCAGGTAGTCCATGGCAATTCTCAGTGATATCATCATTAGGCCCTCCCTGAAAAATCCCTTACATCCTGGAGAGCACCAGCTTCTTCTGTGATGTCAAAAGTGTTGTCGTGTCTTCAACTGCACCTCGGATATTCCTTCAGTACCTCTAGGATTTACCAATTAGCCTTCTGTTAAGAGTAAACAGCCATTTGGAAGGGAGAACAAAGAGGATGAAGATATCAGAGATGGGGAGAAGGAAGCTGGCCTTCTGTCTTGGCATAAAAGTAAACAAGAAATATGTGGATCTTGGGAAAACACCCTGGGAAGATGGCTTTAATTCTTTTGTTCTATGGGATCACCAAGCTCATGGAGAAGTTGGTGAACATCCTAAAGACCTTTTGCCAGATGGTAAAGTTTCTAGATACCCCTTATTAGATTTTGATGGTCCTAGGGATTGTATGGCTGATGGTAAATGTTTCCCAGAATGAGTGCTAGAGCCAGGTTGATGTTTAGATGCTTTAGAAGACATGGAAATTTTTTTATATACTTAGGCTAATGGCACAAGGTCTACATGATTTTTTTTCGATGTGGTCTGTCCTTCAGACCATTGTAAATATTAAAAAATGGTTTTGTATCTTTGAAGTGTAATTTGCACAATGACAAATCACTTTGAGCATGGAGAACACTTTCTGTAGCACTAGAGAGGGGTGAAGAAATTCCCTGAAACCTAGGGCAGATGGTGAACATGCCTTTTCAGTTGAAGGAGGTGTTACTTGAGCATCTTGGGACAATATGGAATGTCCGGCATGCCCTTGTAAGGATTGGCAACTTTCCACAATTCCTTAGTCTTTTTTGAAAATTCGACGTCCCTTTGGACAGATGGAGAAGGTGTGAGACTCACCTGAGGAATAGTTGTAGCTTTTGGTGTCTCTTTTGCAGTAGAAGATGGCACAAGATCCCTTTTGGCAGAAGGGGGAAGGTTGAAACTGTCTCCCTTAGAGAAGAAATTTCTAAAGACTCCATCAAAAGGATAAAATCTTAACTCTTTGTTTCTAGAAACTCGATGCCTATGGCCCAATTTGGTATACGGAGAATGTCAAGTATTTCTCCACAGAGTTGACATGTGAAATAAATCTAATTGGGTAGGTGGGGATAGTTGTAAAGCATGCTGTTCAGATGCAGTAGATCCTACGACATCCTTCTCACATGAGGAAGGTCTTAATGTATCGTGTATATATGTGGAAATACTGACTGTGATGTCAGAATGGGGGGAATGTATTAGAGCTACCTCTGAGATGTGACCTCTCCTAGAGAAACAGGGGCATATGTGAGAGGTCTGAGACACTCATGTGCAGATAAGGAGGTTCTAAACATGGTTGTGTAACTGTGTAAGTTCCAAGAAAAATTTCCTCTGCAGGAAAAATGGAAAGAGACTTTCATATTGAAGTATTGAAGTGTCAGGTTCCCTACCCTGCTTGATAGGCAAAACAGGTTCCAAGGCCCCTTCAGGAGATAAGGTAAAATTGAAAGGCTTTTAGGTATTTGGCAGTTGTTCTGGGTCAGTTTGTGGGTATAAAGAAGGACTGGAAACCCTTTGTGCATATTTGGAAGAGTGTGTAGCATCTTCTGTAGTTGGGGAAGATGGCTGATCTTGAGGAGATTAAGAAGTTCCTATAGTCATCTGTGAAGTTTTCGGAGGTCATATCCATTCTTTGCACAAATGGAATCCAAGGAATCCCTTTCCTCAGATGTCGAGGATGCTACAGACACTGGTGTTTGCATATCATGTTCCCCTACTCCTCGTTCATATATGGCTGGATCCATAACCTTCTCTACAGATGCAATATGTCCTAGAACATCTTTTGTACATGTGTTGCGTCCACAAGCCATTTCTAAATATGTGGCTGTGGGTAGAACTCCTTTTGTAGATGTTTCTTGTCCTGCAGTCTCTTTTTGAGATAGAGTACTACTCAGAGAATCATGCTCAGTTTTGGGAAATTCTAGCATCTCTGATGTACATGTGGAAAATTTTGGAGCCCCTCTTTTCAGGACAGAATGACATAGAGTCCCCTGAGGAGGAAGTGTATGTTTTATCTTCTCTGTACATTGTATCAATATGGAGTCTGCATGGCTCATTGACAGTGTGTTATGATAAACTTCTCTCATTTGGGCCTGATGACAAGTCAGGAGGGTCCTTTTTGGAGGTAGAGGATATTTGAATATTTCTCTGTTTTATAGGGACATTGGAAGTACTGGGGGAGACGGTGAGGTTGCTAGATCATATTTTTTATGTGAAGAAGGCACAAGAGTTCCTTATGTGGACTCACAATTTTCTAACATATCTTGTGTGGGTGTGGAACTCTCAAGAGCCCTTTCAAAAACTGGCAATCATTCTTGATCTAATGGTGTACATGCAGAAAGTTTTGTCTCTGCTTGGGCTGTTATGTGTGTTATGAGGTTGACTTGAGGATTTATGACTGTATTTTGCCCCCCTTGGATCATAAGTGATGATTTAAGTCCTTTTTTAATAGTAGAGGACTTTGAAGTTCCTCTTGGATTAATAGGGATTTCAGAAATCCCAGTTGTCAGCAGAATCAGTTTTCAACTCATTTTACCTGAAGCAGATTGCATAAGGCACTTTGGTGGAGATGGGGGACATTTTGAGTGTCTTTGTGAGTGGACATAGCTCTCTGCCAAGCTTTGGCAGTTGGCAAAGGTATTAAAGTCTCGTGTTGACTCCTCCATTGTTGGTGGGATTGCAGACTGGTACAACCATTATGGAAATCAGTCTGGAGGTTCCTCAGAAAATTGGACATTGAACTGCCTGAGGATCCAGCTATACCTCTCTTGGGCATATACCCAAAAGATACCCCAGCATATAAAAAAGACATGTGCTCCACTATGTTCATAGCAGCCTTATTTATAATAGCCAGAAGCTGGAAAGAACCCAGATGCCCTTAAACAGAGGAATGGATACAGAAAATGTGGTACATCTACACAATGGAATATTACTCAGCTATCAAAAACAATGACTTTACGAAATTCATAGGCAAATGGTTGGGACTGGAAAGTATCCTCCTGAGTAAGGTTACCCAATCACAGAAAAACACACATGGTATGAACTCATTTATAAGTGGCTATTATTCCAAATGCTTGAATTACCCTGGATGCCTAGAACAAATGAAACTCAAGACGCATGATGAAAATGTGAATGCTTCATTCCTTCTTTAAAAGGGGAACAAGAGTACACTTGGCAGGGAATAGAGAGGCAAAGATTAATACAGATACAGAAGGAACACCCATTCAGAGCCTGCCCCACATGTGGCCCATACATACACAGCCATCAAATTAGACAAGATGGATGAAGCAAAGAAGTGCAGGCCATCAGGAGCCGGATGTAGCTTGCTCCTGAGAGACACAGCCAGAATACAGCAAACAAAGAGGCGAATGCCAGCAGCAAACCACTGAACTGAGAATAGGACCCCTGTTGAAGGAATCAAAGAAAGAACTCGAAGAACTTGAAAGGCCTCGAGACCCCATATGAACAATAATGTCAAGCAACCAGAGCTTCCAGGGACTAAGCCACTACCTAAAGACAATACATGGACTGACCCTGGACTCTAACCTCATAGATAGCAATGAATATGGTAGTAAGAGCACCAGTGGAATGGGAAGCCCTGGGTTCTGCTAAGACAGAACAGCCAGTGAACTAGATTGTTCGGGGTAGGGCGGCAATGCGGGGAGGATGGAGAGGGGAACACCCAGAAGGAAGGGGAGGGGGAAGGGGGATGTTTGCCTGGAAACCGGAAAGGGAATAACACTGGAAATGTATATAAGAAATACTCAAGTTAATAAAAAAAAATATAAGCTCGTGTTGAAAGGGGGCAGGACTTAATACATTTGTGGAATATGGAAATCAATGAGATTACCTTTTAAGCAGAAGTTTTGCAGACCTCTTTATTTGATGGGACCTGTTTTACCTCCCCTTGACCAGAGGGGTCTTCTCCAACAGATTTGGAGGAGAAATGGAAAGACTGGAGACATGTAGGATTGGGAATTAAAATTTGAAACTCCTTTGGAAACTCTGTGGGACAGAAGAGTGAGCAATACTGAGACCTCAGATAAGGAGAGACTGCCACCTCTGCCCACCTGTTTCCCACATCCCTAGCCCAAGAGGAAACTGCATAGTGCCTCTGAACACATGTATATAGGAGCAGTCAAGCTGCAGGAGCCCAGCAGTCCAAACTTCATCTGGATCAGAACTACTCCAAACAGCATCCTACACCCAAATCTCCTGTGGGGTTGGTCATTCTGAGACCATCACAGGGACGGAAACGCCTGAGAACTCTGCTCACATTCCTGACTAAAGAAAAAAACAAAAACAAAAAAAAAAACAAAAAAAAACAAAAACAAAACAAAAAAAAACAAAAAAAAAAAAAAAAAAAAAAAAAAAACCACCTAGCTCCATCTGGGCCTCCTGTGCATAGGGAAATAGGAGCAGTAGGATCTGGAAGTTTCTGGTTGTGCCTCTCATATAGAGCTGAAAGTCAGCCCGAATTTTTCCATATTGGCTGTAAACAAATAATTTTCTGTGCCTTGGAAAGGGTTTAAAATATTTTCATTAACTTTTGATATGAAATTAGTTAGGACTTTGAGAAAAAAGGGGCAGAGAGGCCCTAGAATGTATGTATTTAAAATACTTTTGCTTTCTAGAGTCTACTTCTTAAGTTCTTTGTATATTTTGGATATTACCCACTATCAGATAAAGGTTTGGTAAAAATATTTTCCAAATCTGTTGGTTACAGTTTTGTCCAAATGATGGTGTCTTTAGCCTTACAGAAGCTTTGCTGTTTTATTAGTCCTATTTGTCAATTTTTGAACTTACAGTCTACGTCATTGGTTTTTTGTTCAGGAAATTTTCTCCAGTGCCCTTGTGTTCAAGACTCATTCCCACCTTTTCTTGTTTTAGTTTGAGTGTTTCTGGTTTGATGTGTAGGTCCTTGATTCACTTGTACTTAAGCTTTGTACATGGCCATAAAAATGGGATAATTTGGATTCTTGTACATGCTGACTTAACAGTTGAACCAGCATGATTTTTGGAAAATGCTATGTTTCTTCCTTTGGTTTTATATCTTTTGCCAAATATCAAATGATAGGTGTGTGGGTTCATTTCTGGGTCTTCAACTCTATTCCACTGGTCTATCCATCTGTCTCTGTACCAATACCGTGCAGTATTTATCACTATTGCTCTGTAATTCTGCTTGATTTCAGGGGTGATGATTCCCCCAGAAGTTCTTTTATTGTTGAGGATAGTTTTTGCTATCCTGGCTTTTTCTTATCCCAAATGAATTTGCAAATTGCTCTTTCTATCCCTGTTAAATAAGTGAGTAGGAATTTTGATGGATATCGCATTGAATGTGTACATTTCTTTTGGCAAAATGGTCATCTTTACTATATTAATCCTGTCAATCCATGGGCATGGAAGCTCTTTCTATCTTCTGAGATCTTCCTCAATTTCTTTCTTCAGATACTTGAACTTCTTGTCATACAGATCATTTACCTGCTTGGTTAATCTCACACCAAGATATTTTATATTATTTGGAACTATTGTGAAGTGTGTGGTTTCATTATTTTCTTTCTCAGCCTGTTTATCCATTGAGGAGAGGAAGGCTCCTGGTATGTTTGAGTTAATTTTATACCCTGACACTTTGCTGAAGTTATTTTTCAGGTTAAGAAGTTCTCTGGTGGAACTTTTGGGGTCACTTAAGTGTATACTATCATATCATCTGTAAATAGTGATATTTTGGTATCTTCTCTTCCAATTTGTATCCCTTTGACCTCCTTTTGTTGTCTGGTTTCTCTGGCTATGACATGGTGGCCTGTTTTGAATAAGTAGGGAGAGAGTGGGCAGCCTTTTCTAGTCCTGATTTTAGTGAGATTGCTTCAAGTTATTCTCCATTTAGTACGATATTAGATAGAGGTTTGCTGTATATTTCTTTCACTATGTTTAGAAATGGGCCTTAAATTCGTGATCTCTCCACGACTTTTATTCTGAAGTTTCATGCCCACCTTGCCCGGCAAGGAAGACACAACAAGGTCCGATTTTTCTCTACAGCCTTTATGGCAGGACCACCTCTTTGGTGATACAGGGACCTCTAGTGGCAAAAGCACTTACCTTATATACACAACAGGCTGTGGCTATGCTAATTATCCTTCAGGGATTGGCGGAGACTGAATCACCCCACTATCACCCCTGCTACTTTTTCTTCAGGGATTGGCAGCGCATGAATTCCTCATTAGTTTATTACTATCCCATCGAACTGACGCCAGGTGCAAAACCCGCACATGTGCAGTATCGTTGATCACCACAGGAGGGCACCGGATCACCTCATTATCCTATAGCCACCCTGGCAATGGGACAAGCCTGCGCATGCACAATAAATCGTTTTCTACCAGACGGGACTGGATGTAGGCACCATTAATGTTTTACCTCAACACTCCCTACACTGAAGTGTTGTTGAATATTGTCAAATGCTTTCTCAGCATCTAATGAAATGGCATGTGTTCTTATCTTTGAGTTTGTTTACATGTTGGATAACATTGACAGTTTTCTGTATATTAAATCATCCCTGCATCCCTGATCATGATGGATGATTGTTTTTTAGATTCGGTTCGCAAGAATTTAATTGAGTATTTTTGCATCAATATTCATAAAGGAAATGGGTCTGAAGTTCTCTTTCTTTGTTGGGTCTTTGTGTGGTTTAGGTATAAGAGTAATTTTGGCTTAATAGAAGCAATTTGATAGTACTCAATTTCAATTTTGTATACTAGTTTGCACAGTATTTGTATGAAGTCTTCTATGAATGTTTAATGAGATTCTGCCCTGAACCCATCTGGAACTGGGTTCTTTTTGTTTGGGAGATCTTTAATAACTGCTTCTATTTTTTTAGGATTTATGGGGTGTTGAGATAGTTTATTTGATCCTGATTTAACCTTGCTACCTGGTATTTGTCTAGAAAATTCTCCATTTCCTCCAGATTTTTCCAGTTTTCTGTATATAGACTTTTATAGTGGAATCTCCTGATTTTTGGAATTTCTTCAGATTCTGTTGTTGTGGATCCCTTTTCATTTCTGATTTTGTTAATTTGGATACATTCTCTGTGACCATGGGTTAGTCTGGCTAAGGGGTTATATATCTTCTTGTTTTTCTCAAAGAAACAGCTTCTGCTGTTTTTGATTCTTTGTAAAGTTCCTTTTGTTTATACTTGGTTCATTTCAGCCCTGAGTTTGATTATTTCTTGCCTTCTACACCTCTTGGATTCACTTGTTTCTTTTTGTTCTAGAGCTTTTACGTGTGCTGACAAGCTGCTGATATGGGCTCTCTCCTGTTTCTTCTCCCAAGCATTCAGAGCTATAAGTTGTCCTGTTACCACTGCTTTCATTGTGTGACATATGTTTGGAAATGTTGTATCTTCATTTTCATTAAGTTCTAAGAAGTCTTTAATTTCTTTCTTATTTCTTCCTTGACCAAGTTGTCATAGAGTAGAGAATTGTTCAATTTCCACGTATACGTGAGTTTTCTGTCATCATTGTTATTGTTGAAGATCAGTCTTTCTGTGTGGTGATCTGATAGAATGCATGGGACTTTGTCTATCTTCTTGCATATGTTGAGGCCTGTTGAGTGACCGATTATATGGTAAATTTTGGAGAAGGTTCAATGAGGTTCTGAAAATAATGTATTTTTAGGATGGAATGTTCTATAAATATCTGATAAATTAATTTGGTTCATAACTTCTGTTAGTTTCTCTACATCTCTGTCAAATTTCTGTTTCCATGATATCTCCAGTGATGAGAGTGGGGTTTTGAAATCTCCTACTATTATCAATCATGTGAAGTGAAATGTATGCTTTGTACTTTAGTAAGGTTTCTTTTATGAATGCAGGTGCCCTTTAATTTGGAGTATAGATACATATGATTGAGAGTTCATCTTGGTGGATTTTTCCTTTGATGACTATGATGTCATCATCCTCTTTATCCTCCTTAGAAAGTCATGTCCTTCCTTATCTCTTTTTTAAAGACTTTTAGTTGAAAGTCAATTTTATTTGATATTATAATCTAACTTCAGCTTGGTTCTTCAGGCAATTTTCTTGGAAAATTTTTTTCCAGCCATGTACTCTGAGGTAGTATTCATCTTTGTCTCTGAGGTGTGTTTCCTGCCTACAGCAAAATGCTCAATATTCTTTATGTATACGTTCTGTAAGTCTGTGTCTTTTCATTGGAGAATTGAGCCCATTGATCTTGAGAGATATTTATTTTTCTAGTTAGAGGTAGAATTATCTTTGTCTCTCTTTTTATTTCCTTGCAAGGAAATAATATCCTTGTTTTTGGTATGATGTATTTTCTCTCCTTGTGTTGGAGTTTTCCATTTATTATCTTTTGTAGGCCTGGATTTGCTGAAAGAGATTGAATACATTTGGTTTTGTCATGGTATATCTTGGTTTCTCTGTCTATGTTACTTGACATTTTTACTGGATTCAATACCCTGCTCTGTCGATTTTGCTCTCGTAGGGACTATTTGATATCTGTCCAGGATATTCTCACTTTCATTGTCTCTGGTGAGAAGTCTGGTGTAATTCTTATAGCTCTCACAATGTATGTCACTTGGAACTTTCGCTTGCTGCTATTAATATTCTTTCTCTGTTTTGCACATTTCGTATTTTGACTATTTTGTGATGGGAGGAATTTCTCTTCTGCTCCAATCTATTTGGAGTTCTGGGGCTTCTTGTTTGTTTATGGGCATCACTTTCAATAGGTTAGGGAAGTTTTCTTTTTTAATTTTTTGAAGGTATTTACTGCCCCATTAACTTGGAAGTCATCTCTTTCTTCTATATCTATTAACTCAGGTTTGAACTCTTCATTTTGTCCTGGATTTCCTGTATGTTTTGGTCCAGGAACTTTTTGTTTTTACATTATCTTCATCAGTTGTGTCGATGATTTCTATGGAATCTCCTGCCCCTGAGATTCCTCTTCTATCTCTTGCATTTTGTTGGTGATTCTTGTATCTACGTCTCCTTGTCTCTTCCTGTGTTTTTCTATCTCCATCTTTGTCAACTTTTTGCTTTTTTTATTATTTCTATTTCTACTTTCAAGTCGTTCACCTGTTTCGTCATGTTTCCTGCAATTCTTTCATTGATGTTTGTGTTTCCTCTGGAAGGGCTTCTACTTGTTCACTTGTGTTTTCCTGCATTTTACTGAAGGAATTCTTTAGGTTTCTCTCAAAGTCCTCCATCATTACCAACAAATGTGATTTTAAATCTAAATCTTGCTTTTCTGTTGTGTTTAAATATCCAGTATTTTCTTAGGTGGGATAACTGGGCTCTGCTGATGCCAAGTAGTATTGGTTTTTGTTACTTAGATTTCAAGCTTGCCCCTGGTGTTCGTTTGTCTTGCTGCTTCTGAGAGTGACTTACCCTGGTGTAGTCCTCTGTGTCAGCACTGTTGTAGAACTCTTTTCTTGTTTTCTTTCAGCCTTTCCTGTGAACAGGTGTTCTGTTCCCATATGTGTAGGCACTCCTGGAGACCTTCTTCCAGCTCTAGGAACAGGCAGGAATCAAATGATCATGACCTTGATTTTTCCTGTATGTCCTTGCCCTCCATGGGTAAAGTTGGCACTGTGCGAAACACTCTTGGGCCTTTATGGTGGAAGGCCATCTGACTTCTCAGGAATATCCACACTCCTGAGGGTCCAGCACTCTCCGCTATGGGATTGAATACAGGGAACTGTTTGGCCATTCAGTGTAGTCTTCGGTGCAGACCGGAATCGTGGGTACCAGAGGCTGACCGTTCCTATATCCCAGTGTCCAGAAGCACTGCTCAATTTCTCCTTGCATCAGTGATGAGGACTGAGGTACGCATGTGTCAATCTTACCTGCAGCCTCAGGATTTCCTGCAAATTATTTTTATTGCAAAAATTTAAATGTAAATATGACATTCTGGTTCTTGAGTTGGTTTTCTGGAAATTTAACTGGAAGAGGAAAGGCCTCACTCTCTAGCTAGAGAGCTACCTATACAAATGCAGAAATTACTAATGAAAAGGAAATTTCTTTAAAAATATTTCAAATTATAAAAGTATTCCTTTTCTGTGTTAGCTGTGGGTAGGTTGTTTATTTGTATTTGTTTTTTTGTTTGTTTTAATTGAATATGGAGAAATATGTACAATACATCAAAATAAGTGTAAAATGCCTAACAATAGAATCCTCTTCATTCCAGCAATTTTTCTACAAGAGCAAAGTCCACTGAGTGGTCAGTACAATAGACCTCCTGCTTCATAATTGTCAGAGCTTTAAGTCTGTCTCATGTTCTCTCCACTTGGATTTATATAAATTTTTCATGAATGGGTGTAGATCTAATCTAATAGATCTAAAAAGCTAGTATACCTAACTATGTCGTCTACCCCTTGAGAAAATTTTGTATTGTTTTACTTTTTTTATTGTTGTTTTTGTTCAGGGAGCTGTGTTTTTCATTCTTCAAAATATAAAATTAATCTAGTGATCAATTAGTGAATAGAAATGAAAATTATCTGTTGTGATGAGAAATTTCCCAAAATAGAGTTTACACAAAGGTAAGTCTAAAATGTTTGTGGTACACATGCACACATGCTCATGTCCCATGTAGCTGACAAGCATTCAATACCAGATCAAATTAAGTGATTTGTGAAATTAACTTAAATTACACAGAAGCAAACTCATAGGGAATACATTTTTTACTTAGCTGCATTTATAAGTTACCAAATGGTTGAAAAGGATGTAAACAAATACTGTTATCCTTCATTGTTGTTTATATTAACATTTTAATTCATGTAAAATCTCTAAGTGCTCTTTCTCTATTGTGTTTCTCTGTATGTCTCTCTCTGCATGAATATATAGGCACACATGTGTATGTGGCATACAAGTGTGTGTGTGTGTGTGTGTGCATGTTGGTGTGTGTCTTATATCGTATTTATGAACATAGGTAACATGTTTATTTCTTTATAATTGGGAAATACTGAAACCCACATTTGATTTGTGGATCAACCATGTGCTGATCTACTCACATACCTCTGACATTTCATTATATCAAGTGAATAGAGAGAGAGCCTAACAGGCTATTGATATCTCCTATTCTACTCTTGCCAGGTAAAAGTGGTTTATTTTTGGCAAGAAAACCCAAACTTCAGCAAAGGCATATACACCCAACAAAACAGAAAAGGTCATCTCATTTGTAGGGGAAAGTTATCAGACTGTGAAAAAAATGATTTTGCCTCATCTCCAATATTTGAGGGATATGAGACTGAACTTCAGAAGATATAACGGGAAGGGACAGGCAGAATCACTAAGGAGCCACAGTAAACTGAACACTGGAGCTTCTCATTACATGAGAGCTCATGGAATGGTAAGGATGGTAAACATAATGATAAGAACTTTGCAGTACATACTCTGACTCCATATAAGGCTACAATGTGAAGAAGATGTGAAGTAGTCACCAACACAGTGCTAACAGCTGTGAAAAACAGATAACATTTACATTGTGAAAAACAGATAACAGCTAACATATTGAAGGATGAAGCATGAAGAGTTATGTTCCTGTTTGGTTTATCCTTCTTCTCTTTCATGGCTCAGCTTACACTTCTTAAGATGTGTTTCTCTCCACATCATTATTTTGCAGACATTGAGATGTTCCATACCTTTAATTCTATGTATGTGAACCAGTAATCATATATTTATCCAATGATTATTTGATTTTAATTTATCTTCAAAAATGATGAGTCTTGAAGAAATGATACTTTTAATGTGTGGGTTTGAATATTCATAAAAACAATCAGAGAATAATCTGGACCCAACACACACACACACACACACACACACACACACACACACACACACATACACACATAGACACACACACACACACACACACAGGGTGGTAGGAGAGAATAGCCTGTGGCATCAGGAAAGCATAAAGATGAGAGGGCTGATTAGTTTTTCTGCATAACATTGATGACTAGTTAATGATAAGAATGGGTAAAATATTGAGATACACTCAAGGTTTTCTTTTCCTTCATTTGAATGATAGCTTGTGAAAGTGTACTTAGACCCACGGTAAACCTTTTGCATGAACTACATTATTGCCAGGAATACAAGTTTCCACCATCTATTGTAACTATTAGAACACTTGGCTCAATGGTTAGCACACTTTGGAAAATCCCTTGGTGTTAAGAGAGAAAGTATTAGATATGAAATTCTGTGAGAATAAATCTTTTCTAAGCTTTGATTTTTGTGACTGCAGACAAAGACTTTGACTCTGATGTAACTGAGGCTCTAAAAGTATGAAAAAATTAATATCTCTCATCTGCAAGAATCCTTCTAATGGCTTACTGCTCTGTCTTGCAAAAGATGAGTGTCAAGTGTGTCAGTTGCTATTTGTGTCAGGAGAAGGGCTTGTCTGTCAAATGCTTTGCAATTGCCAAATTCTCTGAGGTCCCTGGAGAATGCTTCCTCCTGTTCACCTTCATCCTGTTCTCATTGCCTTATCTATCTGCACCAGTCCATCTCTACACATCCCCAGGTGCTTCTTTCTGGTGAACTTATGTATCCTGGAAAATGGCTACATGGACTCTGTCCTACTCAAGATGTGGAGTACTTTGGAAGTGAGATCCAAGGGCTCTCTCAGGTGGGATGTATCATAGAGATATTTTCCTCCACACTTTTTGGTATAACTGAGTGCTGCCTATTGGCAGTCATGTCCTCTGGCCACAGTGTGGCCAAGATTCACTATGCAATCCAAATGAGTCATGGTGTATGTGTCCATTTTCAATTATTTCATGGGGATTAGGTTGCCTTGTAGGGTTGAGACAAAATTACTTGAGGTCCAAATCTAAGCACCCACCAGTAGTTGATAAACTCTTGGTCTACACAGCAGTGACAACCATGTTGAACCACATCATCTATAGCATAAGGAACCAAGAAGTCAAAGAAGCACTGGGAAGAACTCTGGGTCTGAAGAAAGTTGATAATAATTAGGTGCATAGTCTTTGAAAGGAAGAATACAAAACACTGTGCTCTTTCTGGCTGTCTTGAAACAATCTTTAAGAAACATAACTTTGTTTTAGAGTGTTCTCTATATTCACCACCATTCTAAATTGCAAACAATGGTAAAGTTTGCTTGCTATTAAATAACTTTAGTAGATTATTACAGTACTTAAAGATTTTGATATGGGCAGAGTTTAAAGCACATGCTAATGTCTCAGGGGCCTTGAAAGTCCTCTGTATCCTTTCTTAGGTATTTGGAGATCTTCCAAGAATTACTTCTAAGTGATCTCAGCTCATTATGCTACAATTCCATATTCCTCAGTACATGTAAATTCATCGCATTGGACTGCAACTGCTAAGTAGTTTTCAGGTCAGTAAATTGTTAGCCTCTGCTTTTTGTGCCATTAGGTCAGTCCACATGTCAGATTTGGGCACCCAGGGCCTATGATTTTGGAACAGGAGTAATCTTTCGTCCCTTTTATCATTTCTAACAGAGTAGTGGAAAAGAATTTCAGCCAGATGATTCTCAAAATCAACATCCTTATTTCAGATGAACACACACACACACACACACACACACACACACACACACACTGGCATTCATCCACACATTATACAGGGAATTAACTGGGTTTACAAGTGAGAGAATGCTAATATAGAAGGTCAGCTAGTGTCAGATAATTAGATTCTGGTTGTTATTCTGAAATAAAATAAAATAAAATAAAATAAAATTAGAATAGTGTATAAGGAAAGAAAAATAGAATTCCTTTTAAGTGTGCAGAAAATATGCTAGACTTTAAAATATAAATTACAATGACACTAAAACTAGAGTATTATTTTAGGCATGAATCGCCCAAATAGAAAGACAATGATAGGATTCTCCTCAGACTCATTGTTCTGAGTCTAATTACAAGCAGTAAGGACCATTGAAGCCAGAGCGTTTGAAAAAAATTACCGAGAAGCTGAAAACAAAGTCGAACGTTTTGAAGAGACACACAATCTTTCCAACGTCTTTACGTAATTCTCCTATAACTTCCATTACTGTAAAAGGAAATACAAAAGAAAAATACATTAAAATATTTTAACTATAAAAGGAAAATAATTTAAAATAATTTCATTGCTCCTTACTTTGGTGTTATTAAGATGCCAGTCATCCACCTAATGCTGAACTTAGATAAACAAAGCAGGAAACACTTTTTGATATCTGTGCCAAGTACATACAATCTCGACCTAAAAGGGAAAAAACACTAGGCAAATCCAAATTCAAAGACATTCTACCAAAGTAATTATTTCACTTAAATGTGTGGTCACAGAAGATAAAAATAGTAATGAATTATCAGAGAATAGAATAACCAAAGATATGTAATAATTAAGGTTTAACTGGATTTCTGAATTTTATACGGGCATAGAACATGTACAGAAGTAGAACCATTGTTTTTATGATTTGGTCAACCTACTGTGGTATTTGTAATATGTTAATGTTTTTCAATTATCTGATTTGGGAGAATTACTCATTAGATGGATTTTGGAATATAAAATTGAGGAATTGTGGTACGATAAAAAACAGTACTGTTTCCTATCAACTAAATTTGATTTTCCTGTATATTTTGACTACAGCTTTATTTTTTGTATTTATTCATTTTATTAATTTATGTTTCAAACACTGCCCCCCTTCCTGTTTTTCCACACAAATTCCCTTACCTCAAACCCCATCCTTTCTGATTTCTCCTTTTAAAAAGAGAAAACAACAGTAGATATAAGGCATGTTTAGTCCCTGAATAGCTGTTTATTTGCCCATGTATTTGAAAATCTACAACACTGATAGTACAGACATCAGGAAATAGTTTCAAAAATGATCTTCAAAATTTAATATTCTCCAGTTATCAGCTATCAGCTATCAGCTTGACAATACTGGAAGAATTCCAGAACATAAATATCCTTGTTATATACATAGAGAAAAATGATCAAGAAGAAAAACGGATAGCAACCTTCCTAGATCCAACATAAGAGAGCCTCAGTTCCTGTAATGTATTCTGCTTGATTTTACAGAGATTATGGGCTAATACCTGGAAATGAACGCCTACAAAATCCAACTAAAAACTAACCACAAACTGCTATATTTATAAAAGCTAAACAAATATGTGGAAAGTATTTTTCAGCTATATATGAGAATATTCTGTTTATTAATTTATATATTAATAAAATTTAAATTTTATTACTGCAAATTTTTACTGCAATTTTTTAAATAAATAGATTTTGGTGATTAAGGAGATTGTTAACTTATTCTGGGTTAGAGTGTAATATGGATCAATACAATGTTTATTTGACTGTGATTATCACTTTGAATATTCTCGTAAATCAAAGTATGTCAACCAGGAACTGCTCTTCTGTTTTTGTACTGTTTGTTGTTCATATGTAAGTGTTTTATCTGCTTATATATGTGTGCACCATATGCATGCGTTGTGCCCAGGAAGTTTAAGAGATTGTGAGATCCATGGTGCTGAAATTATAGCCACTTGTGAGCTGTAACATGGGAGCTGGGGAGTGGCCCCGGATTCTCTAGAAGAACAGATAGTGCTATTAATCTCTGAATAATTTCTTCAACTTCAGAAAGTGCCATTTTTGTAAATATAGTGCATAAGCTGACCTGTATTCTGCATACACCACTGTTTTCTCACATGTGATAGTGTAATATTATACACACAAACCCCCATACCTTCACACAGACACACACACACACAGACACACACAGACACACACAGACACACACACACACACACACACATATATATATATATATATATATATATATATATATATATATATATATACACTCACGCATACACACAAACACACACAATTGTTTCTTATCTTCAAGTAGACTTAGTTATTTTCATAGTTATTTGTTTATTTATTCATTTTACATGCAGCACACTGCCCTCCCCCAGTTCACACTTCTCAAAATCTTTCTCCAAGCCTTTTCTTCTCAGAGGACATTGGGACCCCACAAGGTTATCCCCTCATGATGCATATCCAGGCTCTGTGATGCTAATCACATCCTCTGCTACTGAGGCCAGACTAAGAAGCCTAGATGGATAGGGGTGGGGAGGTAGAGATCATATCCTGAAAGAGGCATGGGGTAAGAGAGATACCCATGAATAATTGGTTGTTTCCTTAGCTGAGACTCACAGCGTCAGTGATATCTATCTGAAGAGCCCTCCTCCTGTAGCCAGACAGCAACCAAAATGGAGTGATAGAGACACTAATTTTGACCCAAAATTTATTCTGACCACAAGAAATACAGGGACTGTGCATAGAGCACAGAGTGTGGAATGGTCAACCAATGGTTAGTACAGATTGAGACGTCTTCCATGGATCAGCACTGACACTATTAATGACACTCTGTTATGCTTGCAGAAAGGATTCTAGCCTGACTTCCCTCTCAGAGACTCCACTAAGCCACTCACTCAGACAGAGGCAGAAACCCACTCGTCAAACCATGGGTGGAGCTTGGGGACTCTGATGGAAGAACAGAATGAAAAGGATTATGGCCTCTAAGGACATAGGCACTCCACAGGCTTTGTCTTCATGCGGGAACCGAACAACTAGAATTGGACTTTCCAAAACATGTTGTCTTTAGATGGGATAACTGTTTCTTTAAAATTCATTTATTTATTTACTCATTTTACATCCCAAAATCGGTGCTCCATCTTCATGGAATGTCCACACACATTGTCGAGGGCACCTGTAAAAAGACAAATCTCCACATTTGCCACCTATGTCCTGGGGGCTCAGGTTCAGTCCACGTTCACTCCCTGATTGGTGGTTCAGTCTTTGGCAGACCCCAATAGTCGCTGTGAGTAGACTCTATTGGTCTTCCTGTGGAGTCCCTCATATCATCTGGGCCTCAATTCTTCACCTGTTTTTTTTTTTTCAAAAGACTCCCCAAGCTTCAGCTAATGTTTTGTGTTGAATCTTTACACTTGTTTCTCTCAGCTTTTGGGTGGAATCTCTCAGAGGACAGTTATGCTAGGATTCTGTCTGCAAGCACGATACAGTATCTTTAGTAGTGTCAGAGATTGGTGCTTGCCAATGGGATAGGTCTCAATCTGTGCTAACCATTGGTTGGACGTTCCTTCAATGTCTGCTCTATCTATCTTTGTCTCTGATAATCTTGTAGGCTGTGTTCATTTTGGATTGAAGGTTTTGTGGGTGTATTTTTTTTTCTTTTTCACATCACTGGGAGTCATGCCTGGCTACAGAAGTGGCAAATTAAGGATCTGTATCCCCACTGCTAGAGTCACACCAATAGACATCTTGGTTATTCGCCTTTCCCAGGTCTCTGGCACTTCCTAGAGATGCCCACTCCACACTTCTGATTTCCATTCCCTCTTCCCTGCATTCCCTATACCTAATTCCTCCAAACCAACTGTACCTATTTCCTCCTACCCATTCCCTTCTCTCCTCCCCTCCCATTCAGTTTCCTCCCTCCCTCCATCCGCCTCAATATCTATTCTGCTAAATCCATTTTAAAGTCAATATTTAGGAAAAAACACTGAGTAAGTATAGGAAGCATCCCATAAGGAATTGTGGTGGATGTTTAGGCAAAATATGAACATATTAAATTTTATAGAGGCAACAATTACTACATATACTGTGAGAAAAGAAACTGTCTTTATTACTTCTAACATGAAGGAAAACCATTTCTATATTCTATTAAGTTATACAAGGGAATATGTTAAAAGTGTTACAGACATCACACAACTTTATTACTCTCTTACTTTGAAAGCTCTCTTATTGCAAATATTTGCCCAATGAAAAGTACAAAGGTTTAAACTCATGTGAGTGTACTTTGTTGTAAAGTTTTATATATATATATATATATATATATATGTTGATGACAACAGTCAAACAGTCATCTCAGATTCACAGGGGATAAATACATCAGGGAGTTCTCTATTACCTTACCTGTCTTCTTTCCTTTATTCCTCATGAAGACTCATCTCATTTACAGCCCCTGCTGTGAGAGATCGATCATAAAATGCCTGAGAGTCTACAACCCAAAATACATTGATAGAAAAGATAAAAGACAACATCTCCAACTAGTATACACATTCGAAACGTTCGTGTAGATCTTGAAAAAAATGCAGAGCACAAACACACATCATAGGATATTACCACATATAGGAAACGGTAGCTGTAGGAAGCATTCTCAGGGGATTTTAAACATCTGCACCTAAGACCAAAACTGCCTCCGTGAACATCAAGATTTATTCCTTTGGAAAGAAACTCAGTTTGTCTCTAGACATTCGTGTCATCTGTCCATCACTAGAGCGACGGTCATGCTTTATGAGTGTGTACAGATAAACACATACCGGTTCTCACGTCTTCAAAGAATATCAAGAAGAACCTGAAAGAGAATATAAAATGTTCTAGAGATGAAATAGGGGAATTTAAGTTAGCCAGCATACATATGTTGTTAAAATTTTCTGACTACTATTATTTAATAATTTTGACTTATCCTGCTATGCATGAAAAGATGATTATTTAATGTCTACCAATCCCCAAAGCCTGAAAAATTGTGAAAAACTGTCTTATTTCTCCTTAACTTGGATTTTGGTCACGAACCTTTCCATTGCTTGTCTAAATTCTGTTTCTCAAATAGATCAGAGGACTACGTGAGGGTGTCACTCTCATGTAGAAGACCAAGGAACTTTCTGTACTTGCATGTATTTGCTCTTGGGAATATGTAAATAAAACTTTCAGTTTCAAGAACCAAAACATGGCCGTTCAATGGGACCCACATGAAGCAAAATCTTCCTGCCATCAGTGAACATTAGCACACTGGTAACAGCACAAACAATAATATAATGGAATAATCCTGGAATAATAATAATAATAATAATAATAATAATAATAAAGTAATAGTAATATACGATGATGATGATGATGTTGTTGTTGTTGTGTGTTGATGATGATGATGATGATAATGATAATGATAATAATAATAATAATAATAATAGTAATATACAATGATGATGATGATGATGATGTTGTTGTTGTTGTGTTGTTGTTGTTGTGTTGTTGTTGATGATGATGATGATAATGATAATGATAATAATAATAATAATAATAATAATAATAATAATAATAATAATAATAATGATAATAATAATAGAATAATCCCCTCAAGGGATCACAGACTAAGGAAAGTAAATGTTGAGATGTGTTTTTCAAGGTTTACTGTATCGATGAAAGCAATTTTCACTAGGACAGACTCCTCATAAATGAAAATACCTCAACCTGTCATCACTTCAGAGAGAGAGTTGAGAACCAGGGTGGTCTTTTCTTCGGAATAGAGAAAGATTTGCCAACCTTCAAAAAGAAAAGCAATCCAGACAGTCTTGTGAGGATGGTTAGCTTCTGCATGACTAACACACACACACACACACATAAACAAACAAACACACACAAACACACATGCACACACACACACTTGCAAACAAACATACACAGACACACACACACATACAAAAAGACACACACAGAGAAGCACAGACAGACAAACAGACAGACACACACTTAGAGACACACACACAGAGAGACACATAGAGACACACACATACACACATACACACACAGACACACACATACAAACATGCACACACATAAAAATACACACACAGGCACAAACATATACACACATATACACACAAACATACAGAGAGACACACACAGACACACACACATACAAACACTCATACACATAAAAATACACACCCACAGACACACACACACAGACACACACATATACACACACATACACACACACATACACACAGAGAGACACATACAGACACACACACAAACAGTCACACATAAAAATACACACACAAACACACAGACACACACACACACACACACACACATATCTCTGATGTATGCTTCCTAGAGTGTCCAGGTGCAAAAGGATGAAGTGGCCCCAGGAACCAGTCGCTCAACAGAATATTGGTCTGCCTGCAAGTGAGTTGGGGGTTGCTACAAGGTATTCAGTGTCACAACTCTGTTAGAAGGTATCCAGGGACACGCTGTGTGCATATATTTTACTCAGGTTGAACAAGACCTAGAGAAATCTTGGAGAGGAGGAAGGGGTTTTCAGGTGCATTTACATTGAGGGAGGCTTAAGATACCAGGAAGGCCTCATTTCCTTGAGCTTTTATAATCTCTGTCCCAGCATCGATCTGTTGTTCAGGGATCTCCATTTGACTTCCTCAGAAACCGTCTCTACTGAATGTGCCCCATCCCCAACCCTGAGGACCTACTTGCTTGATTTAAAAAATTGAAGGTTTGGACTCTGCATTCTCTATCAGATTAAATACTCAGGAGGTTTCCCCCAACTGCCATGAATTAACCAGTGCATCCTTCCAATTCTGCATTAACCCGTATGTCCCCTAATTCTGGCCGGTTCTCCCTGCACCGTGCTATCCCTCCATCGTCCCCACCTAACTTCAGCTCTTGTCTACAGAGGTCCGCACTCACCCACAGAATCTGTTCCAGTTTTCCTTTCAGAGAGGTCGATGCTTTCCCCCTCACGGGCCTTCTCCTTTCCTGTGTCCTCTCTGAACTTGTGGATTGTAGATAGAATTAGGTTTATCTCACAGTTTATACCATGCATAGGAAAAATTATGCCATGTTTGTGTCTCTAGGTCTCATTTCCCCCTCGGGCTGTTTTTTTTTTTTTTAATCTAGTTTCATCTATTTTCCCTGAAGCTTCATGATATCATGCCCCCAACACTTTGATATCATTCCCCAACACGCATGATGTCATGACCCACTCCCAGTATGTCATGCCCTACCTCAACGATGTCCTGCCCCACCTCCATGATGTCATGCCCCAGTCCCCGTTATGTCATGCCTGCGAACCTTGCTAGAATGTTGTATCTATTCACCAGGTAACATTCTGAATGCTGCCCTGGCACCACACTCCTCCAGGCTCCCACCATTTTCAGTCC
This sequence comes from Rattus norvegicus, assembly GCF_021556685.1. Taxonomy (NCBI): domain Eukaryota; kingdom Metazoa; phylum Chordata; class Mammalia; order Rodentia; family Muridae; genus Rattus; species Rattus norvegicus. Next base: position 51,643,343 of record NC_141555.1, on the reverse strand, counting down.
CTCCCTCTATACTCTCCCCTTCTTCTCTGAGAGAGTGGAGGACCCCTCTGGGTGCACCCTCTCCCCTGGCACATCAAGTCTCTGCAGGACTAGATTCATCGTCTCCCACCAGGTCCTGAAAACGCAGCCCGGGTAGGAGAACAGGATCCACAGACAGGCGACGGGTTTAGTGAACCCACGTGAAGACCATTGTGCTCCTCTTCCTCTCTCAGCTCTTCATTGAGACTCACTGAGCTCCATCGGATATTTGGCCCTGTGCCTCTGCTTCTGTGTCAGTCGGCTGCTCGGTGGAGCCTTGCAGAGGACAATAATGCTACCCACCCTTCTGTAAACATAAGAAGGGGCCATTAATAATTTCAGGGTTTGCCGTATGCCCATAGGATAAGACTCCCATTCATCCACTTATCCTTTGGACATTCCCTCATTTCCTCTTCCATCTCCGTCCATGTGTCCCTTATAGAGAGGGCAATTTCTGGGTCAAAATTTTGGGAGTGGGTTTGTGTCCTTATCATTCCACCTTGAGTCCTCCGTGGGTACGGAAAGTGACCATTTCAGTATCTGTATCCCCACTGCTATGAGTCTCAGCTAAAGTCACCCTCATGGATGGCGAGGTAGCCTCACCCATCCTAGATTGCTGGCAAAGCATAGAGATAGCGCCCATCCTGGACAGTCACTGATTTCAGTCTATTCTCTTGGCCCTCTGTCCCTCTTGCCCGTCTCTTCCAAGAAATGATTCTCAAACCCCATTTCCCTTCCCATCCCCTCAGCCACAAAATCCTTTCCTTCCATCTGCCTCCTCTCCTTATTTTATTCCTCCTTCTGTGTGGATTTCAAGCATTTTCTTCGGCCTTTCATCTTGTTTAGCCTCTTTGTTTCCATAGATAATAGTCTGTGAATTCTATACTTTATGGCTAATACCCTCTTTTAAGTGAATATCTACAAGTTATTTTGGGTCTCAGTTACCCCATTCAGAACAATACTTTCTCATTCCATCTACTTGACCGAAGCTTCACAATTTTTCATTGCTGCATAGTATTTCATTGTGTAAATGAACCACATTTTCGGTAGCCTTTCCTTGGTTGAGGAGCATCTGGGTTATTTCTATTTTCTGCTCATTATGAAGAATGCAGCTAGGAACATGATGGAGCACATGCCCTAGTGGTATGGCAGAAGTCTTTTCAGATATAAGGCCAGGAGTAGTATAGCTGAATCTTTTGGAAGAATATTCCGCATTTTCTCAGAGTCCACTGGATAGATATTTAAAGTCATTATACGGAGATGATCTTACACCAGGAAATGGTATTTGTATCCTGATATTTATCTGCTTCCTCAAAGGAGGTTGCCCTTACTACACCTCAATCATGGACTCAGGAGATCGCATATAAGTCTTCTCCCCATTTTAACTGTTCAGTAAATGCTAGAACCTATGACAGGTAGCCAGAGGGGAAAGTTGGTACTGGAGTGTTGAGGGTAGGGTTAGATAGAGGGTCAGAAGAGGGTAAAAGAGGTATAGTATTATTACTATATAATAATTTAATATACTAACAATATATTAAACTTAATTATATTTTATCATGATATCAATATATAATAATTTAATATATTAATATAATATATATTAATTATATATTATCATATTGCTGATATATATAATTTAATATGTTAATATAATATATTAATATTAATTAGGTTATTATAATGTTAGAATATGACAATTTAATATATTAATTTATTATAATAATAATTTATATATGTAAACACACACATATACATATATATTATATCTATATCTATCCATCTATCTATATATAATATATATTGCATGATATGTAACTTCAACGAAGTTAACTCCAAGTGGAGCTCACAAGTTTATGTGAAATGCTGAGGTCAGAATAAGTCTTTACAGTTCAGTTTGCTTATATGGAGGATCACTTTGATGGGTTTTCATAGACTTAACCATTCCTACAGCCTCAGGTCCTCCTGAGATGAGCCTACTTGATGGCACTGGTTGGCCGATTCATATGTTCTTGTATTTTTTTTCCTAGCATTTTACCTAGTATTTTTTCCACCAATATTCTTAAGGGAAATTCATCTGAAATTCTTTCTTTGTTGAGTCGTTTTCTGATTTAGGTGTCAGGGCGACTGTGCTGTCATTGAATCAGTTTGCCAATTTTCCTCCTGTTTCTGTGTTTCAGAATAGGTTGAGAATTCTTTGAAAATCTGGAAGGAGTCTGTGCTCAAACAATCTGGCCCTAGGGCTTTTTCAGTGGGGAAACTTTTAATTACTGTTTGTGTCTCTTTAGGTGTTGTAGAGCTATTTACATAGTTTATCTTACCTCAGTTTACCTGTTTTCAGTGTTATCCATCTACACAATCATCCATATCGTTCAGAGCTTCTAATTTTGTAGAAAGCTGGTTTTTAAAGTGAGACCTAAGGATTCTGTGACTTTTATCAGTGTCCATCGATGCGGCTCCCTTTTCATTTCAGATTTTCTTATTTGGATGCTGTCTCACCTCCTAGTACATTATCTGTCTTAGGGTTTGTCTGTCTGGTTGATTTTACCAAGGAACCAGCTATTGATTTTGTTGATCTTTGTATTCTCTTTGTTTCTCATGGATCACTTTCACCCCGAGTCTGATCATTTCTTGCTGTCTCCTCCTTTAATATGTATTTGCTTCTTTTTATTCTAGAGTTTTCAAGCGTGCTGGGAAGTTGTTAGTGTGCTGTCTCTCTGGTTTCTTTACGAAAGCTCTCTGTGCTGCATGTGCACATTCCTCTTAGTACTACTTTCCTTAAGTCCCTTAAGTTTGCAGACGCTGTGTCTTCAATTTCATTGAATTCTAGGTAAGCTTTTTTTTTCATGTCTTCTCTGAACCAGTGGTTCTTAAGTAGAGTACTGTTTAATTTCCGTGAGTTTATAGACCTTTTGTTATTGTTGAAGTCCAGTTTTAAGCCATGGCAATCTGAGAATATCCAATGGTTAGCGCAGTCTTTCTGTATCTGCTTTGACTTGTTTAGTGAGGGAGAACTTGGTCAGTTTAGAATAAGATTCCATGAGGTACTGAAAAGAGAGTGTGTACTTTTGTGTTCATGTGAAATATTCTGTAGAAATCAGTGAGGTCAGATTAATTGAAACCCGTGTCAGTTATATCTTCTATTTTTATTGTTTTCTTTTTTAGTTTCTGTCTCAATGACCTGCCCTTGGTGAGATGGCACATTGATGTCCCCCACTATAAATGTGTGAGGTTCTATGTGATATTAAAACTTCAGCAATGTTTCTCTCACTAATGCTGCTACTTTTGTCTTTGTCATATAGAGATCCAGAATTGAGATGCCATTTTGGTGGATTTTTCCTCTGAGGCATATGAAGAGACCTTCCACTTCTCTTTTGATTACTTTTGGTTGAAAGTCTGATTTGCTGGATGTTAGAATAGATACACCATCTTGTTTCTTGTGTACATTTGCTTGGAAACCTTTTTCCAACCCCTTAGTCTGAGGTTGTGTCTATCTCGGTTGCTGAATTACGTTTTTTCAGTGCAACAGGATAGATCCTGTTTTTAAATCCATTGTGTTAGCCTGTGTCCTTTTAGTGTTGAGTAGAGGCCATTAATGCTTAAACGTATTAATGAGAAGTCATATTTATTTCATGCTATTTTGATGTTGCAGTAGCAAGGTTTTATTGTTTGCAAGTTTTTTGGTTTTTGTTTTTTGATTGGGATGTTTGAGTGTGTATGTGAGTATAAGATCTGTTCTGTAGGGTGCAGTGTTTTTTTGTTTGCATGTTTTTGTTTTTGTTTTTTTGGGAATTTGTTAGAGTATGCGTGTGAATATGGGATCCCTTCGGTAGGTTATGCAGTGCAATTATTAATTTCTAGAGGGAGGCAGGGATGGTTCAATTTCTGAAAATCTATCAATATAATCCACTATATAATGAAACTGAAAGAAAAAAAATCACATGATAATCTCATTAGATGCTGAAAAAGCTTGCAAAAATATTCCAACTCCCCTTTATGTTAAAAGCATTAGAGCAATCAGGGATACCAGTTCTATGCAGAAACATTATAGAAGCAAGGGACAGAAAACCAGTACCCAACAACAACCTAAATGGAAAGAAACATAAAGCAAATCCATTAAAGTCAAGGACAATGTAAGGCTGCCCACTCTCCCTATTCAGTATAGTATTTGAAATTCTATCCAGGGTAAAAGCATGGTTCAAATTTGGTTCTGACATGGAGTATTGCCTGTGAAGGAGGAATGGCACAGAGTTTTAGAACTCCTACGGTATGGCCCACTCTTCAGCACAGCCTCGTTGGACCTTGGTGAGTCATGAACCCAACGAGGGCTTCATGCAGAGTGTCGCTCGGTTATTGCACTCATATCTCTCTTAATCTAAGAAGTGCATGAAAGTCCTCATGGAGCTTCCCACTACTCAGAGGTCAGCACCATTGGCATTTGCAATAATTTAGGAATTGCCTCTGGGGCAGATCAGTACTTCCATCATTGCCCGAAGAATTGTAGAATGGTCAGCGATGACCACCACCCTTAAAATGCATTTGGAAAAATAAAATTGTTCATGAAGCTGGTTAAGATGTTTTCACTACTGACTCTGATGTAAAAAAAAAAAAAATTACGGAACAAGTTGAAGTTCGGACAGCCTGGGACCTTTTAAGGTCAGGGAACAAGAACAATGGTGGCACAAGCTAATGGTGTGACTGTCACAAATACTTGACTGTTATTGACTGATTTCTGTCCCAGGTTTACCTTCTGCTTCCTGATGGGTTTTAATAAGGATTGCCAATCACAGAAGAGCATTCTGATCATTTAAACCAGATATGACATTTTTATACAGATGTTTAGATTTCTGTTTTTCTAAAGATTCTTATAAGAGTACTTTTCAAGATAAATAAACAATATTTAAACATTTCTCTGTAAATTCAAATTGCTTAGGTATAAAGTTACGTTGGCCTTGTGAGGAATTTGTTTTCTTTAGATGTACTACGTAATATTTATTCTAATACAGTATTGGGTATCACATTTTTCAGCACTAAAGAAGAGAAGAAAACTAGAACATGACAACAATTGTGTAGTACAATATTCAATAAATTAATGGTCTATAGGGAAAATACTGCCTATTGGGAAAAAGAGAAAACCTAAAAAATTGAACTGTATGTCAAAGTAATGAACCTCAGAATAGAATATTATCTAGAAGAATCTCCTAAACTTTATGTTCCTAAATCATTTCTACCCATGCAAAGGCCCTGACCAACTTTCTACATTCAAAGCATGTAACCACTAATGAAAACAAGAGAAGTCTCTAGCTTTAGAGAGATGGAGTATGTAAAGGTTTCCACTGTGTCACAAGAGACACTCCTGGAAAAGGCACTCTGGAAACTGGTCAATATGAGAAAAACCGTTCAGCAGGTAGGAGATGGAGGTTCTCAGTGACATCATCATTAGGCCCTTCCTGAAAAATCTCTTGTAACCTGGAGAGACCAGGCCCCTCTGTGAGGTCACAAGTGTTGATGTGACAGCACCTGCTTCTCAGGTATTCCTTCAGTACCTCTAGGGTTTACTAATTGGCCTGTAATTAAGAGTAAACAGCCATTTTTGAGGGAGAGCAAGGAGGATGAAGGGATCAGAGATGGGGAGAAGGAAGCTGCCTTTCTGTCTTGGTATAAAAAAGAAGAAAAGCATGGTCCATTGGAGAGCTCAGTGAATCCTGGGTAGGTGTTTAGTGGGTTCCCTGAAGAGACAGCCTTGATCTGAGCCTTCCACATATGGAAATCAGGAGATGAGAGCCTCTCAGAAGCATCTGGACTTCCCTGTTCTTATGGATCCTGGAAGTCAGAGAATATATATCATTCATTTCTTTTTTCCGAAAGCCAAGTGTTGGGAAGGGCACAGTTATTTCCTGAGAGCTCATGGCTTTTATTCTTTTTCTCAAAAAGAAAAATGTCCTAAGGAATAAGGGTTGAACAAGTATTGTATCTTCATCTCAGAGTAAACTACTCCAGGCTTTGGATCCCTATAGTGCTGTTTGTGTCAGACACTGATATCTGGGAGACAGAAGTGCTTCTAGTTGAGATTTCATCATTTAGTCTTTCACTAGTATGACTTTAACTACCATTTCCTTACAGTGACCCTTTACATTTCTGAGTCAATAGGTGAGATTAGCTAGCAGTTTCTTTTCTTTTATTTCTTCCATTTTTTCATTTTTTAGCAAATTTTATTGCTTATTTAATTGGGTATTTCTATATTTACATTTCAAATGCTATTTTATTTCCCAGTTTCCTGTCAATAAGAGCCCTAACTGATTCCCCTACCCTTCTTCTATAACCTCCCTTTCTGCACCTTGACATTCCTTTGAACTGGGAGTCAAACCTGCGATGGACCAAGTTCTTCTCCTTCCATTGGTGCCCAACAGGGTCATCCTCTGTTACATATGCAGTTGGAGCCATAATTCTGTGTATACACAGAATATTGGGTTAGTACCAGAAATCTCTGGTTCTTTGGCATTGTTTTTCTTATGGAGTTAAAAGCCCCTTCAGTTCTGTTTGGAGCGACACTCTTGACTCCCTCCATTGTTGATGATATTATTATGGTTAGAATTAACTATCACTATTTTCATGGAAAATTCACACCTAGCTGCAAAATACTAATACACATTTGGTGGTAAAGAAAAATAATAATATTTTAAACTTGTCCTCCTGACTAATAATATGAAAAACCTGTGAATTTTCTGATATTATGTTAACATCAGCTGATTCCCTGACCACACCAATTTGTATCTTTAGCTAGAGTAAATGTTTCTTTCTTAACCCCTCCCTCTGTTATCCCTGTTATGGTATAAATTCAGCCTTGGAGGAAAATAACATTGTCGCCCTGATCTGACTCCTATCTTAACGTTCTTCTTTGCGACCCTTGTACCCAATTCTATTCCAGGCACCCTCATATCTCTCACTTACAGAAGGCACCCAAGGTGTTTCTCTTTGAAGGTGTCCTGGATGAGAAAGCCTTTCCCTGTTAATAGACTGGTTTGTCATCTTTGTTTTGGAAGCCTTTGCTCCCCCTTGGAGCCTTTGCTCCCACCCCCAAAGCCCCCCCCAAAGCTTTTGCTGAGTGATGGGACAAGCATTCTCCTTTCCTCTTTTGTGACAGGACACAGAGAGTCACTCAGGACACAAAGAATAGGGTTAAAAATTTTTAAAAAATCTTAGATTTTGTAAAAATATTTGTCCATAGTTCACCCAGGAGGTAACAATTGATTCAAAAGATAATACCCAGTTAGTGATTGTTTAATGGATGGATTAACCCTTTTACTGAAGTGTACCTTCCATAATGAATTGAAGTTATGTGCACTGTGGGTACAAGGTTGACTCTCCTTGTGTGGATGAGCAATCCCATGTATGTGGATTAAAAAACCTTATACACTCATGCTACCGCAGCGGTCACTTTGTCAATCAGTGCTCCGTGATTGCGCTAAAGAAGTGATCCACTATGGGGTCTTACAACATTTTGGTGCATCACAGAGACTGTGCTCCCTCCAGACCATAATTGGCTAAGAGATCAGAGGTAAGCTCGAGCAAGTCTGTGTTTTGTGTTCTGTGTTACTTTCTGTTTTGTCTCTTTGTCATGTTTCATCTTTGTTTTATGTTGACTTGTGTTGTCTTCCCCTATTGGCTGAAGGGTTTGAGTCCCCACTGGAGAAGCTTTAGAGTCCACTTGGTCCTGTAAGCGGACTATGGCTGTGTCAAGTTGACTTGCTTGTTGTCACAGGCCTTAGGCCCTAGAACATGCTCTAGGAAGAGAAAGCAATCTAGAGGACACTCTAGAATCCCATTGGGAGGTGGGATCAGATGGTCTGCCTCATCCCAGAAGCAGCTAAGGTTAAGCTGCATTTTGGGCCAGGTACTGAAGGTAACAGGCATCTGTGGAATTCGCTTGTAGAATGCTTTTTCTTGGTATCGTTTGGCTATTTTTTTTTCCTTTGGTATTGTCGAGTGTCTTTTTTGGCTTTTGTTTCATTTTTGGACTTGGACTAATGATAGTGTTTGAAATCATTGAACTGTTTGCTTTCTTTCTCAATAAGTTTTACTTGGTCTACTTGGTGCTTAACTTGGAAATAAATTTATTGAGAGAAATTGTTTTCTGTCAGGGAGCATGCCTTATCTGCTGGCCCTATTGCAAGTGTGAAGTTGGTCTTCAGCATTAAGTCACCTTCCTTGTTAGTCATCATTGACATAGACAGTGCCTTTGATCCTATCCCTGCAACAGTTCTTGCCCCTGTGGTCAAAATGCCCCAGGTTGGGGTCAGGGTAGTCCCGAAAATAGTTTCAGAAAGAGTCTGCAGCAGACTGCAAGGAACTTTGTTGAGCCAGACAAAACAGGCTTTACTCTAGGATGACAAGAGTAGAAAGACTTGGCACCGGCTCTTCAGCTTACTCCAACTGGAGGCTGTGGCCAAGGTCAGGATCAATGTTTTATTTTCTATGGCCCTCTAACTCAGTAAGGTGGCTTGGTAAAGGGCTACTACTGCAGTCCTTGGAGGGCTATACTTCTATTAAAGATCAGTACTCCAGTGTTAGTAATCTATTTTTTGGTTATAAGAGTCAGGAAACCCAACGCAATCGTGACCACTGCCTCAGGAATGGCGGTAGAAACAGTCCTTAAAACCAATTGCCTGTTACTATTGCTTACTCTCTGATATCTGAGGCTTCAGTCGGATAACACCCCCTTCAATTCTCAAGTGCTATTTTCTCCTGGTCTTTTGGCACAAGGTCATCTAGCATGTCTGACAGCCTGGAAGAAACTACCCCCTTAAAGTAGATGAACCATACAATTATTTTATCAGCCACTTGGCATCTAGCACTCAGGTCTTAACTCTCTCTCTATCCTTTTGTTATTAATTCTTACTAGAAGCCTAGTGTCCTTCAGAGGCTGGGTCTCTTGAGAGGCAGAGCCACTGAGCTGACTCTAAGGAGCTGAGCTGAGCTGAGGACAAAGTAGAGAGACAGCTGGTAACAGACCAGCTGCCCCTCTGCTCTCCTTTTTGTTTCACAGGCACAAAGCCTGTGCTCGATTATGGCCTGGCCTTTTTGGCCCAAGAAAACAGGCTCATTTAGCTGTGCGACTGAACGCTATTTGTCACCTATCGGGTTGTTCCACACACTCTCACTAGGCCACCCCCTATCATTCTTGCCTGGCCCCTTACCGCTGTTCTTAAGAATTTTATCACCTAAGACACTGTGTTCTATGACTTAAAATATATCCCATCCTGCTAATATGCATGTCCTAGATACATGTTCTGAAGGTCCTAATTCTAAAACAAGGGGATGGTGCATCCCCCTAAATATTAAATATACCTCCAGAGTGTGAAACAAGATTGATATACTTGGGGTCTTAGAATGTTTCAATCAGGTGCTGATACGGAGATTATATTTACTATAAAACTGTTAAAAGAGACAGTGCATTCTTACTGTCCCGCTTTTGGGCACTGATCCAAATAAGGAGCCCAGAAAGGCACTGAACATGGTGCAAGGTACGCACAACTTCATCTACAATCTGCACTCCACTGAGAGGACCTGCTTCCACAAAGAACTGCACCACTTCGAGAAGAATTAGAAGCCTACAACCCACTCCAGGACAGCTAAAATATGTATTCTTGAACAATGCAATACCTTTGACTTTTTGGATAATGCAATTATGATTGTTGCAGGAACCCAAATTGTATTGTCTATTTGATTTATTTTGAGAATTTAAAAAATGTTAATCAGCATGTTATTTTTCCTTCTGTGTATCAACACATTATTTTTCAGTTATTGATGCTGTACTTTAATGATATGGGGCTTGCTTATTCCTTATTTGACATACATGGGATACCTATTTATCTCTTTGTCTTTTGCTTATATATTCTGGCCCTTGGACATTGAATCATTTAACCAGACTTTTAAGTAACAGGGAGATAATATAAAAACAAAATCTATTCACTTATATTATCATAGGCTAATTATCGACGATGCTTTGATGAGGGTCAAACTCACCTACAAATCTCCATCCCCATCCAGGAAAGGACATTTATGTCCTTCAGTCAAATGAGGCCATCATTCTTTTCTGCCTACTGCCCTGATGCCTTTGATGAAAAACCAAAAAATTCTCACCCCTGCGTGCTGAGCTGGACAATCAGTGATGGATAAGAGAGTGATATATTCATGACTTAAGGGCCTAAGACAGGAGGTCCGACATTAGCTGCTGCCTTATCCCATGATGGGCCCTGGCTTCAAGAGTCTCTTGGCCATGTGACAAACAACATCCCAACCTAAGAGAGACACAGTTTCCAAGGGGTTCATTCCAGGACACGCATGGCCATTGGTCACTTTTACATTTGAATATATACAAGGGGGAGATGTTGGTTGTGATTCCCTAGAAGCCCTCCATTGTAGATGTTATTATTATGGTTACAATTAAGTATGGAAAATCCCCAGCCGGCTGCAGAAGACTAATACAAATTTGATGGTCAAGAAAATAATAATATGGGGCTGGGGATTTAGCTCAGTGTTAGAGCGCTTACCTAGGAAGCGCAAGGCCATGGGTTCGGTCCCCAGCTCCGAAGAAAAGAACCAAAAAAAAAAAAAGAAAATAATAATATGATAATGTTGTCCTGCTGATTAATAATATGGCAAACCTGCGAACTCTCTGACATTCTTTCAACATCAGTCCATGACCAAACAAATCCTGTGTTTTTGCCCTGCGTAAATGTTTCTTTGTTCCCCCTCCCTCTGTTACCCCTTTTATAGAATAAATTCAGCCTTGGAGAAAAATAAAATTGACGCCTTGTTCAGACTCTTATCTTGGCATCGTTCTTCGCATTCTTTGTCCCACATTCTCTTCCAGGTACCCTCAGAACCCTCACTTACACAACATTTGTAATCCTTTCTCAAAATCAACCAATAACAGATCAGTTGTCAGGAAACTAGTTTGGCACTAGCATTCACTTCCGTGTTTTATATGCTCTAGCTGTGTCTCTCAGGAAAGATCTATATCCGGTACCTGACAGCATGCATTTCATAGCTTCATCACTCATATCTAGTTTTGATTGTATATATATATTTATATATATATATAGATATAGATATAGATATAGATATAGATAGATATATAGATATATATAGATATATATATTTGGTGTCTCCTACAGCAATGAGGTTAGGTAGAAATTTAGCGTGGATTCTGCGCAATTAGGTCAAGAATTTAGAATCCACAAATGACAATGGCAAATAATCTCACTCCTGTTCTTATGAACCTTTGAAGTTGAGGTTTAACTGGACCTCAAGCCATTTCTCTCACTGCCCATTCTCCTAAGTATGATGTATGGCCTGAAGAAATGATCATGGTAAAATATCCCAAATCATCAAAACTGACATTGGGAACACAGTAGGTAGATATGAGAGTACTAATACTTAATTAGAAATAGAACCACATTCTATAGTCTATGTTGTCCTTTGTTTTATTGATATCTGGTATTTTTTGGATAAAACAAGCATTTGGGAGTTTATCATTCAAAGTAGGTACACAGTATTTACACTGTTATATTCACTCTTTTGCTAAACCCACTTTGTTGACAAAATGACTGAAAAAAATGGAATTGGAAAACAGATTTTTTCATAACATATTCAGGAATATATATATATATATATATATATATATATATATATATAGTCCCAAATCAAGGAATATTCAATTAGAAAATGAAATAAAATATTCACTCAATTTTAGGTCTGTAGGGTAAATACAGGTCTTTGGGAAACAAAGACAACCTAGTAAATTGAACTGTATTTCATAGGAATGGATCTCATAATAGAATTATGATCCAGAAGAATCTCCTCCATTCTATGTTCCTAGATGTTTTCTACTTATGCCAAGCCCCTGAATAAATTTCTCCATTCAGACCTTGTAATCACTCTTGCAGGAATGTGAAGTATCTAGGCTTAGAGAGATGTAGTACGTACAGGTTTCCACTGTGTCACAGGAGACACACCTGCAAATCACATCCTTTAATCTATTCAATGCAAGGAAAGCTGATCCCCAGGTAGGGAGTTCTTAGTGACATCATCTTTAGGCCCTCCAAGAAAAATTTCTTGTATCCTGGAGAGCCCTAGCTTGTTCTGTGATGTCACAAGTGTTGCTGCTACAGCAACTGCCTCTCCAATATTCCTTCCGTACCTATAGTTGTTGATAATTTGCCGCTAATTCAGAGTAAAGAGCCATTTAGGAGGGAGGACAAAGAGGATGAAGAAATCAGAGATGGGGAAAAGAAAGCTGGCCTTATGTCTTGGTATAAAAAAAGGAAGAAATACATGGATTATGGGAAATCTCAGTGAGTCCTTGGTAGGAGTTGAGTAGATTCACTTAAGACACAGACTTGAACTTAGCCCTCCATATACGGGATTCTCAGAAGAACCTGGACTTCCCTGCTTCTAATGGTTTCTGGAAGTAATGTTTATATCATTAATATCTTTATCCCAAAGGCCAGGTGTTGGGAAGGACACTGTTCTTTTCCTTAGAACTCCTGGTGTTTATTCTTTTGCCCAGAAGAAAATGGTCCTAAGAAAGAAGTGAAAAACAAGTATTGTGTCCTCAACTCAGAGTAAACTACTTAATTATGTGGATACTTATAGAGCAGTATGTGTCTGATACTGGTATTTAAGAGAGAGAAGTGCTCCAAATTTGGACTTCATAATCTCAATCTTTCCACTCGTATTATTCTGACTATAATTCCCTGACAGGGACCCTTTGGATTACTGAGTCAATAGGTCTGATTAGCTTCTAATTTTCTTTTCTCTTCTTTCTTTCCTTTTTTTTATTTTTTAGCAAATTTTATACCATTTTTAATTGGGTATTTCTATATTTACATTTCAAATGTTATTTTCTTTCCCAGTTTCTTGTCCATAAGATTCCTAACTGGTCTTCTTACCCTTCTTCTATAACCCCTTAACTCTGCCTTGACATTCCCTTGAACTAGCAGTAAAAACTAAGGAGAACCAAGGGCTTATCCTGTCTCTGATGCCCAACATCGCCATACTCTGCCACATATGCAGTTGGATCCATAGGTCTGTCCATAAACAGTCTTTGAATATTGGTTCAGTACCAGAAAGCTCTGGTGAGTTGACTTTGTTGTTCTTATGGGGTTCAAAGCCCATTCAGCTCTTGTAATGCTTTCTCAACATCTACAAACAAGGGGTTTGTTTCCAGTTCTCTGATTTGCCACTAGCAATCACTTCTGTATTTGACATGCTCTGGCTGTTTCTTTAATGAAAGATCTATAACTGTTTATTGGCAGAATTCACATCTTAGCTTCATTAATCTTATCTAGTTTTGGTGACTGATATATGTCACCATATATATGGTGGCTCCTACAACTATGAATTTTGGTGGACTATTTACATATATTCTGCGCAATTAGGTCAAGAATATAGGATCCACAAATGACATTGCCAAATAGATTCCCTCCTGTTCTTATGAACCTGCTGAAGTTGAGGTTTCACTGGACCTCAAGCCATACATATCACTGCACATCCCCCTGAAACTGACATTTTGACTGAAGAAACCCTCATGTCTTGCCCTGGGAACACAGGAAGGTAGATATTAGAGAACGGATATCTAATAGAACTAGAGAACTTCATTCTATAGTCAATGTTGTCCTTTGTTTAACTGATATCTGTTAATTTTTGGATAAAATAATGATTTGGGAGTTGATCATTTGAAGTAGAAACACAATATTTCCACTGTTATATTCACTCTAAAGCTGGGTCAAGTTTGTTGCCAAATTTATTGCAAAAAATGGAATTGGAAAAATGAAATTTTTGAGTACACATGCAGGAATATATATAATGTCCCCTGTCAATGAATGTACAGTCAAAAAATGTAACACAATATTCATTCAATTAAAGGTCTGTGGGGAAAATTCTGGCACATGGGAAATTGAGAAAACCTAGGGTTTTGAATTGTATTTCACAGGTTTGGACCTGGGAATAAAATTAATCACCAGAAGAATCTCCTTCACTCCTTGTTCCTAGATATTTTCTACCCATGCTAAGCCACTGACTAACTTTCTCCATTCAGAGCATGTGACCACTAATGAAGCAGAGAGAACTCTCTAGCTTTAGAGAGATGTAGCATGTAAAGTTTTCCATTGTGTTACAGGTGACACTCCTGGAAAGGGCACCCTTGAATCTGGTCAATGTAAGGAAGGCTATTTAGCAAGTAGGCTATGACAATTCTCAGTGACATCATCATTAGGCCCTCCATGAAAAATCTCTTGTATCCTGGAGAGCACTAGCTGCTTCTGTTATGTCACAAGTGTTGTCTTCTCAGCAACTGTCTCTCAGATATTCCTTCCATGTAACTATGGTTTATTAATTGGCCTCTAATTCAGAGTAAAGAGCCATTTGGGAGGGAGAACAAACAGGATGAAGAGATCAGAGATGGGGAAAAGGAAGCTTGCCTTCTTTCTTGGTATAAAAGAAAAGAAGAAATATGTGGTTCTTGGGAAAAGACCCTGGGAAGATGGCTTTAGTTCTTTTGTTCTCTGGGTTAACTGAGCTCTTGGAGAAGTAGATGAACATCCTAAAGACCATTGGAGACATGGTAAAGTTTCTGGATACCCCTTTTTAGATGTTGATGGTCCTGGGGATTTTATGGATGATTTGTAATGTTTCCAAGGAAGAGTGCTAGAGCCAGATTGATTTTTCAATGCTTTAGAAGACATGGAAGTTTTCTGCTATACTTGGGCTAAAGGCAAAAGGTCTAAATGATTTTTTTCAATATGGACTTTCCCTCAGACCTTTGGAAATATAAAAAAAAGTTTTTGTGTTTTTGATGTCTAATTTGCACAATGACAAATCACTTTGAGCATGGAGAACACTTTCGGGAGCCCTAGAGAGGGGTGAAGAAATTCCCTGAAACCCTAGGGCAGATGGTGAACATGCCTTTTTGGTAGAAGGAGGAGTTACTTGAGCATCTGGGACAATATGGAATGTCCAGCATGCCCTTGTAAGGATTGGCAACTTTCCACAGTTCGTTCATCATTTATGGAAAATTCCAAGGCCCTTTAGACAGATGGAGAAATTGTGGGACTCACCTGAGCAGTAGTTGTAGCTTTTGGTTTCTCTTTTGCAGAAGAAGATGGCACAAGATACCTTTTGGCAGAAGGGAGAAGGTTGAAACTATCTTCCTTAGTGGAGAAATTACTCAAGACCCCATCCGAAGGATCAAATCTTAACCCTTTGTTTCTAGAAACTCGATGTCTGTGGTCCATTATGATAGAGGGAGAATGTCGTCTATCTCTCCCCAGAGTGGATATGTGAAATAAATCTACTTAGGTAGATAGGGACAGTTGTAAAACATGCTGTTCAGATGCAGTAGATCCTAAGACATCCTTCTCAGATGAGGAAGGCCTTAATGTACCATGTATATGTGTAGAAATCCTGACTGTGATATCAGAATGGGGGGGTAGGTATTAGAGCTACCTCTGAAGATGTGACCTCTCATAGAGCATCATGGACAAATGTTAAAGGACTTAGAGCCTCATTAGCAGATAAGGATTTTTCTAGATATCCTTGTGTATTTGAGGAAGTTCCAGGAGAAAGTTATTCTGCTGTAGAAGTGGAAACAGACTTTCAAATAGAACTGTCAGCTTCCCTAGCCTGCTTGATAGGCAAAATGGCTTCCAAGGCCCCTTTAGGAGATAAGGTAAAATCCAGAGCCTTTTGGGTATTTGGCAGATATTCTGGGTCTGCTTGTGGTATAAAGAAGGACTGGAAACCCTCTGCACATATTTGCAAGGGTGTGGAGCATCTTCTCTATTTGGGGAAGATGGCTGATCTTGAGGCGATTAAGAAGTTCCTATATACACCAGTGAAGTTTGTGGAGGTCATATCCATTCTTTTGCACAAATGGAATCCTGAATCCCTTTCCTCAGATGTCGAGGATGGTACAGACACTGTTGTTTGCGTATCATTTTTCCCTACTCCTCGTTGACATATGGTTGGATCCATAACCTTCTCTACAGGTGGAATATGTCCTAGAACATCTTTTGTACATGTGTCGCATCCACAAGCCATTTCTAAATATGTGGCTGTGGGTAGAACTCCTTTTGTACATGTTTCTTGTCCCACAGTCTCTTTATGAGATAGAGTACTACTCAGAGAATCATGCTCAGTTTTGGGAAATTCTAGCACCTCTGATGAATATGTGGAAAATTTTGGAGCCTCTCCTTACAGGACAGAATGACCTAGAGTCCCCTGAGGAGGTAGGGGATGTTGTATCTTATCTGCACTTTGTATATATATGGAGTCTACATGCTCATTGACTGTGTGTTGTTATAAACTTGGCTCTTTTGGGCCTGATGACAAGTCAGGAGGGTCCTTTTTGGTGGTAGAGGATATTTGAATAATTCTCTGTTGTATAGAGACATTGGAAGTACTGGGGGAGATGGTGAGGGTGCTAGATCATATTTTTTATATGCAGAAGGCACAAGACTTCCGTGTGTGGACTCAGAATATTCTAACACATCTTGTATGGGTGTGGAACTCTCAAGAGCCCCTTCTGAAACTGGCAATCCTTCTTGATCTAATGGTGTACATGCAGAAAGTTTTGTCTCTGCTTGGGCTGTTATGTGTGTTATGAGGTTGACTTCGGGGTTTGTGACTGTATTTCCCCCCCTGGGATCATAAGTGATGATTTAATCTCATTTTTCAATAGTGGAAGACTTTGAAGCTCCTCTAGGTTTAATAGGGAAGTTCTGAAATCACCTTTGTCAGCAGAATCAGGTTTAAAACTCACTTTACCCTAAGCAGATTGCATAAGGCACTTTGGTGGATATGGGGGACATCTTTGACTGTCTTTCAGATTGGACAAAGCTCTCTGTCCTGCTTTGGCAACTGTCGATGTATAAAAGTCTCCTGTGGAGAGGGGGCATGTCTTAATCCATTTTTGGAATAAGAGTAATCACTGAGATTACCTTTAAGAGAAGTAGTTTTGCAGCCCTCTTTGTCTGATGGGGCCTATGTACCTCCCCTTGATGAGAGTGTATTGTTCAAGTCTCCAACTATTATTGTATGAGGGACTATGCATGCTTTGAACTTTAGTAAAGTTTCTTTTATGAATGTGTATGCCCTTGAATTTAGGGCATTGCTATTCACAATTGAGAGTTTTTCCTGGTATATTTTTTTCTTTAATGTGTACGAAGTGTCCTTCATTATCTTTTTTCATAGCTTTTGCTTGAAAATCTCTTTCATTTGAAATTAGAATGGATACCCCAGCTTGTTTCTTGGGAACATTTAATGGAAAATTGTTTTCCAGCGTTTCGAACTGACTAAGTATCTGTCTTTGTCATTGAATTGTGTTTATTTTTCAAGAAAAATGCTGGATGCAGTTTATATATACTATCAGTTAGTGTCTGTCTTTTTAAGGGGAATTGAGTTCATTGATGTTTAGTGATATCAGGGACAACAAATTATTGCTTTTTCCTATTATTTTTGTTGTTAGAATTCGAATTCTGTTTCTGCAGCTATCTTCTTTCTCTTCTTTTGTGTTTTTTTTCAAAGTAGATTAATTTCTTCTTTGTCTGCTGTGTAGTTACCCTAATTGTATTGGAATTTTACATCTATTCTCTTTTGTAGGACTCTATTTGTGGAAAGAAATTATGTAAATGTCCTATTGTTGTGGTATATCTTGGTTTCTCCATCTACGGTAGTTGATAGTTTTTATAGTAACCTGGGCTGGCGTTTATGTTCTTTTAGGATCTGTGTGATATATGCCTAGGATTTTCTAGCTTCCATAGTCTCTTTTGAGAAGTCTGGTTTAATTCTGATGGGTCTGATTTTTTATATTACTCAACCTTTTTCCCTAACTGCTTTTAATATATTTTCTTTGTTTTGTGCATTTTATGTTTTGACTATTGTGTGATGGGTGAAATTTCTTTTCTGGTCTAATCTATTTGGAATTCCGTATGCTTTTTTATGTTTAAGGATGTCTCTCTCTTTAGGTTAGGGAAGTTTGCTTCTGTAATTTTTTGATGATATTTACTGGACCTTTATGTTGGGAGTCTTCACAGTCTTCTATAACTATTATCCTTAGGTTTTATCTTCTCGTTCTGTCTTGGATTTCCCGGATGGATTGGGTAGGAGCTTTTTCTGTTTTGTATTTTTTGACAGTTGTGTCAATGTTTTCTATGGTTTCTTCTGCCCCTGAGATTCTTTACTAACTCTTTTATTTTGTTGGTTGGTGGTTGCATTTACGACTCCTACTCTCTTTCTCTTTCCCAGGTATTCTATATCCCTAATGTCTTTCTTTGGGTTTACTTTGTTGTTTCTGTTTCCATTTTTACTTCCTGATGGTTTTGTTGAATTCCTTTACCAGTTAGGGTGTACTGTATTTCTTTAAGGATTTTTGTGTTTGCTCTTAAAGGGCATCTACCTCTTTACCTGTGTTGTAAAGTATTCTTTTTTTCTTTAGTCCATCTTTATTAAATTGGTTATTTCTTATTCACGTTTCAATTGTTATTACCTTTCTGGTTCTCCAAGCAAACAACTCCCTAACCCCTCCTTTCCCCATCTGCCTCCCCTTACTGTCCTCCCCACAACAATCCCATTCACTGGGGTTCAGTCTTGACGGACCAAGGGCTTCCCCATCCACTAGTGCACTTACTAGGCTATTCACTGATTCCTAAGAAGTTGGAGTCAAGGGTCAGTCCATGTATATAGTCTTTGGGTAGTGGCTTAGTCCCTGGAAGCTCTGGTTGCTTGGCATTTTTTTTTTTTCATATGAGGTCTCAAGCCCTTCAAATTCTTCCAGTCCTTTCCCTGATTCTTTCAACAGAGGTCCCATTCTCAGTTTAGTGGTTTGCTGCTGGCATTCACATATGAATTTGCTATATTCTGGCTGTGTCTCTCAGGAGAGATCTACATCCGTTTCCTATCAGCCTGTACTTCTTTGCTTCATCCATCTTATCTAGTTTGGTGGCTGTATATGTATGTGCCACATGTGTGGCAGGTTCTGAATGAGTGTTCTTTCTGAATCTTTTCTAAACGTTGCCTCCCTATTTCCTCCCAAGGATATTCTTGTTCCCTTTCTAAAGAAGGAGTGAAGCATTTGCATTTTGGTCATTTTTCTTGAGTTTCACGAGTTCTGTGAATCTAGGGTATTTAGAGCATTTGGCCTAATATTCACTTGTCAATGAATGTATACCATGTGTGTTTTTCTGTGATTGGGTTACCTCACTCAGCATGATGTTTTACATTTCCATCCAATTTTCTATGAATTTCATAAACCCATTGTTTTTGACAGCTGAATAGTATTCCATTGTGTAGATGTACCACATATTCTGTATCCATTCTTCTGTTGAAGAGCATCTGGTTTCTTTCCAGCTTCTGGCTATTATATACTTATAAGTTAATATAAGGCTTTTATGAATTTAGTGAAGAACGTGTTTTTTTTTTTTTTTAATGTTGGAGCATCTTTTGGGTATATACCCATGTGACATATAGCTGAGTCCTCAGGTATTGCAATGTCCAATTTTCTGAGGAACTTCCAGACTGATTTCCAGGATGTACAAGTATGCAATCCCACCAAAAATTGAGGAGTATTCCTCTTTCTCCTCATCCTCACCAGCATTTGAGGTCACCTGCATTTTTTATCTCAGCCATTCTGAATGGTGAGTTGGAATCTCAGGGTTCTATTTGATAGGCAATTCCCTTATAACTAAAAATGTTGAACATTTCTTTAGGTCCTACCCAGACATATGGCATGCCTCAGCTATGAATTCTTTGTTTAGCTCTGAACTCCATTTTTAATAGGGTTGTTTGTCTCCCCGCAGTCTAACTTCTTGAGTTCTTTGAATATTTTGGATATAAATGCTCTATCATTTGCAGGCTTGGTAAGGATTTTTCTCAATCAGTTGGTTGTCGGTTTGTCCTAACAAAAGTGTCATTTGCCTTACAGCTTTGTAGTTTTATTAGATCCCATTTGTTGATTCTTGATCTAAGAGCATAAGCCATTGGTGTTTTGCTCAGGAACTTTTCTCCAGTGAGCATGTGTTTGAGATTTTTCCCCACTTTTTATTCATTAGTTTGGGTGTATCTGATTTGATGTGGAGGTCCTTGATACACCTGCTCTTAAGCTTTGTACAGGGTGATAAGCATTGATTGATGTGCATTCTTCTACATGTTGACCTCCAGTTGAACAAGCATTATATGCTATAAATGCTTTTCTTTTTTCCCCCGTAGAATGGTTTTGGCTCCTTTGTTAAATATCAAGTGATCATAGGTGTGTGGGTTCATTTCAGGGACTTAAGTTTTATTTCGCTGATCTCCCTGCCTGTCTCTGTACCAAAACCATGCATTTTTTTATCACTATTGCTCTATAATTCTGCTTAAGTTCAGGGATTGTAATTTCCGAGAAATCCTTTTATTGTGAGGATAGTTTTAGTCATCCGAGGTTTTATCTTATTACAGATAAATTTGTAAATTATTCTTTCTAACTCTATGAAGACTTGGGTTGGAATTTTGATAGGGATTGCATTAAATCTGTAGATCACTTTTGGTAAAATGACCATTTTTGCTATATTAATCCTGCCAACCCATGGGAATATGACATCTTTCCATCTTCAGAAATTGTCTTAAATTTCTTCCTTCAGAATCTTAAAGTTCTTATCATACAGATCTTTCACTTCCTTGGTTAAAGTCACACTGAGGTATTTTATATTATATGGGACTATTATGAAGGGTGTCTTTTCGCTAATCTCTTTCTTGGCTTGTTTGTCTTTTCTGTAGATAAAGACTACTGATTTATTTGAGTTAATTTTATACACAGCCATTTTGCTGAAGGTGTTTATCAGGTTTAGGAGTTCTCCACTGGAAATTTTGGGATCACTGAAATATACTATCATATCATCTGTAAATAGTGATATTTTGACTTCCTTTTGCCTTTCTGTATCCCCTAGATCTTTTTTTGTCTGGCTATTCTGGCTAGAATTTTGAGAACTATATTGAACAAGAAGGGAGATATTGGGCAGCCTTGTCTAGTCCCTGATTTTAGTGGCATTGCTTCAAGTTTCTCTCCGTTTCCTTTAATATTTGCTACTGGTTTGCTGTAAATGGCTTTTACTATGTTTACATACATGCCTTGATTTCCTTTTTTTTCCAGGACTTTTATCATGAAGTGGTGTTGAATTTTGTCAAACATTTTCTAAGCATCTAATGAAATGATTATGTGGTTTTGTTCTTTCAGTTTCTTTATATAATGGATCACATTGATGGTTTTCCTTGTATTAAACGACCCCTGCATGCCTCGGATGAAATCTACTTGATTATGAAGATTATTTTGATGTATTCTCTGATTTGGGTTGCCAGTATTTTATTGATTATTTTGTGTCGATATTAATAAGGGAAATTGTTCTTAAGTTCTCTTTCTATGTTGGGTCTTTGTGTGGTTTAAGCATAAGAGTAATTGTGACTTCATAGAAGGAATTCAATAGTGCTCCATCTGTTTCAATTTTGGGGAATAATTTTGATAGTATTGGTATGAGGTCTTCTATGAAGGTCGGATAGAATTCTGCACTAAATCAGTCTGTATCTGGGCTTTTTTTGGTTGGGAGAACTTTAATGACTCCTTTTACTTCATCATGAGTTATGGGGTTGTTTAAATGGTTTATCTATTCCTGATTTAATACTGGTACCTGGTATCTGGAAATTGTAAATTGTAAATGGAAATTGTCCATTTTCTACAGATATTCAAGTCTTGATGAATATTGACTTTTGTTGTAGGATGTGATGATTTTTTGAATTTCCTCTTATTCTTTAGTTATATCTCCCTTTTCATTTCTGTTTTATAAATGTTTACACACTCTCTGTGTACTCTCATTAGTCTGGCTAAGGGTTTATCTATCTTGTTGATTTTCTCAAAGAACCTAACTTTGGTTCTGTTGACTCTTTCTTTGGTCCTTTTTGTTTCTACTTGGTTGATTTCAGCTCTGTGTTTGATATTTTTCTGCCTTCTACTCCTCCTGGGTGTATTTGCTTCTTTTTGTTCTAGAGCTTTTAGGTGTGCTGTCAAACTGCTGACATATGCTCTCTCTTGTTTCTTTCTGCAGGCACTCAGAGCTATGAGTTTTCCTCTTAGCAAAGATTTCATTGTGTCCCATAAGTTTGGGTATGTTTTAACTTCATTTTCATTAAATTCTAAGTAGTCTTTAATTTCTTTCTTTATTTCTTCCTTGACCAGGTTATTATTGTGTGGAGCATTGTTCAACTTCCATGAATATATGTGCGTTCTTCCCTTATTGTTATTGAAGGCCAGCTTTAGCCCTTGGCGGTCTGATAGGACACATGGGATTATTTCTATCTTTCTGTATCTGTTGAGGCCTGTTTCATAACCATTTATATGGTCCATTTTGGAGAAAGTACCATGAGGAGCTGAGAAGAATGTATATCCTTTTGCTGTAGGATAGAATCTTCTATAAATATCTGTTCAGTCCATTTGAATCATGACCACTCTTAGTCTGTCTATGTCTCTGTTTAATTTCTGTTTCCATGTCCTGTCCATTGATGAGAGTGGGGTATTGAAATCTCCTAGTATTATTGTTTGAGGTGCAATGTGTATTTTAAGCTTTAGTAAGGTTTCTTTTATGTATGCAGGTGCCCTTGTTTTTGGAGCATAGATATATAGTATTGAGTGTTCATCTTGGTGGATTTTTCATTTGATAAATATGAGGTGTCCTTCCTTATCTTTTTAGATGACTTTTAGTTGAAAATTAATTTTATTCGATATTAGAATGGCTACTGTAGCTTGCTTCTTCTGACAATTAGCTTGGAAAGTTGTTTTCCAGCCTTTCACTCTGAGGTAGTATCTGTCTTTGCCCTCTGAGGTGTGTTTTCTGTAGGCAGCAGGATGCAGGGTCCTCATTGCATATCCATTTTCTTAATCTATGTCTTCTTATTGTGGAGTAGAGACAATTGAGGATGAGAGATATTAAGAAATAGTGATTATTGCTTCTGTTATATTCATCTTTGGATGTGAGGTTATGTTTCTGTGCTTTCCTTCTCTTTGTTGAGTTGCCAAAACGATTAGTTTCTTGCTTTTCCTAGTTTTTAGCTTGCCTCCTTATGTTGGGCTTTACCATTTATTATCTTTTGTAGGGCTGGATTTGTAGAAAGATATTGTGTAAATTTGTTTTTGTCATGGAATATCTTTGTTTCCCCATGTACATTAATTGAGAGTTTTGGATCATACAGTAACATGGGCTGGCATTTGTGTTCATTAGGGTCTGTAATACATCTGTATAGGATCTTCTGGCTTTCATAGTCTGTGGTGAGAAGTCTGGTGTTATTCTGAAAGGTTTGCCTTTATATGTACGTCTCTGTCTTCCACAGGCACTTTAAGCATATGTCTGTATACACTGAGATACACATGCATACAATTAGAACTAAAAATGAAATAGTTTTTAAAGAGCATCCACTTCACTAGGCGGTAGTTATACATGCATTTAATCACAGTACTTATGAGGCAGAAGGAGGAGGATCACTAGCAGTTTGAGGCCAGCCTGGTTAATAGAGTAAGTTCCAAAACAAACAATGATGCACAGATAAACTCTGTCTTAAAAAAAATTAAAAACAGTTCTGGAGAGATGGCTCAGTGGTTAAGAACACTGACTGCTCTTCCGGAGGTCCTGAGTTCAAATCACAGCAACCACATAGTGGCTCACAACCATTTGTAATGAAATCTGATGCCCTATATATCAAGAATGAAAAATAAATCTTAAAAAAAATAAAACTAAAAACAAAGAAACAAAAAGTACACATAGTAATATTTTGTTACCTCCATAGTACAGGAAATAGCCTGTATTAAACATAATTCAAAAGGTAGTCACCCATTTTTGTTTCTTCCTTATAAACTTGAAAGACCCCCCCCCCCCATGAGTCTTAACTCAGAGCTGCAACAGGCTTGAATGAGCAGAGGCACGACCAGATACCTAGGGCTGAGTCACCGTTAAAACTAACAGACCATAAAAAAAAAGGAATACAGAACAGACTAGGAGTACTGGATATGACTCACAGGCCACCTGGCAGGAAGGGATAATCCCCTAGACCCGGACATTCAGGACGTCCCAGTCTGCACGTACTCTCTTACCACGTTACAACCTCATTTAAATATGATTCAAACCTGCCAAAGTGTGTAGCTATACATTATTATTTCATCATATGAAATAGCCAATCATATGTGAACATGTCTATGTTCCTCGTTTAAATCCACCAATCCCCGTAACTATGCATCTGCTTCTGTACGCCTGGTTCTGCTTCCCCAAACCCTATAAAAGCCCCATACTGGAGCTGCTGGGTGTGCACATCCTCTGAAGAAACTGTGTGCCCGCTGGTTCCTGTGTTTTCCAATAAACCCTCTTGCTGATTGCATCCGGAGGTCTCGGCTCGGTCATCGGGCGCTTGGGTCTCCTCCTGAGGGAAAGGTCCTCTCCGGATGTCTTTCAAAGTTTGACTATTAATATACATGATCAGTTTGATCATGATCAACTTGGACCTATCTTTGAGGATTTCCCCAGAAGTCTAGCTGAAAAAGGAAAACCTACCATGATTGTTGGCATGGAGTACGCAGATAGGCTGAACTGAAAAGAGAGGAAGATAAAGCCAGAGGAGTGGCCATATTCATTTCTTTCTCCTTGACTGTGAAATCTACATGCTGCACTCATTTAAACTCCTGCCACCATGTTCCACCAGGATGAGTCAAAGGAAGTTCTCTTCTTTTTACTTTCTTCTTGTCAGGAATTTTGTTCCTACCAAAGAAACCACATGAAAAACATATACATATATGTATACACACATATGTATGTATGTATGTATGTATGTATGTATGTATATATGTATATAAGTATATATATATATATATATATATATATATATGTATACATGAGTATATACATCCTTCCATTCATTCATTTCCACATTCACTTTTTTGCTTGACAACTGACTACATTCAGTTGCTGAATTACTCATTCTTCAAGTTTACATTGGGTGGTAGATTTTCTGCTTTCTGAAATAAAACAAAACTATGAAGTGGAAACTTTACAGTTCTTTGAAAATTCTTTTGGATGGTGTTTACTGTTTTTCAGAGATCATCATTCAATTCGCAGAAATGGCATGGTGGCTCACAACCATCTGCATTTGTCTGATAACTTTTTCTGTTTTGTCTGAAGACAGTGACAGTCTACTTGTAGACATCAAATAAAAATAAATAAATTAATTAATTAATTAATAAGGCAAACTCCAAATAAAGGTAGCCGACATTATTTACTGGTCATTTTTAAAGTATTGAAAATGTTCATGGTTTTGCTGCAATGTTACTTAACAACCCATGTAAAAATTTTTGTGACCAAAGAGATGGCTGAGAAGCCAAGGGCACTGGCGTCTCTCTCAGAGGACTGTGGTGTGCTCCATTGCCAGAACCCACATGGTGATTCACAACTGTCTTTAACTTTAGTACCGGGATTACCCAATGCTTTCTTTCAGATTCTGTGGTTACCACGCAATAATGTGGTGTAGAGACATGGAAACAAGCAAAAACACCTTTATACGTAAAACAAAAAATAAAAAAGGATCATGAAAATATTACCTTTTTATGTTTTCAGCATTTTAGCACTTCACCACAGTTTTAAATGCTGTATTTAATGGCTTAAAAATAAAAATGTGGATCAGAGATTGGCCACTAAGAGAATACAGAGCTCTCAGGAATGTTAAATAAACGGAATACAAACCCAGAGGCCTAAGAGAATTTTGAGAGAGTCTGTACTGTTATTTACTATCTTCCTTTCACATTTCCTATATCTTTAATAGGGTACAGATGTGGGAACTATGCATTATATTTCCTAGGTGAGTAGCAAATCAAGAGTGTCCCCGCGAGCAGGGACCAAGTTATTCAGGTTCCCAAAGGGTTGCTACCCTTATTCCAAGTAAGGGGGTGTATATTGGGGCCGCTTGAAACTAGCCAAGGACACTTTTCATCAACAAAACAAGAAAATTTGATTAAATCATTTTTCTTAACTCTTTCCTCTCTCCCTGAGTTAGCACTTGATCTCTCCTATGAATCAAGCCTCCTTAGACAATACCTTCCCCATGGGGATGGGATGACTCTTATTCGACCAGTCTTACTTCCTTCTCCAGCGATGCAAGAACGATGCAGCCTGAAGAGTCCTCAGTCTCCCCGAGGATCTCCATTCTCCATCGTCTGGTAGTTGGCCGTACTTCGGGGTCCCTTTTCAGGTGCCACTTATCCCCGCCAGTGGGGACCCAGTTATTCAGGGTACAAAAGGGGTGCTACACTTGGGCCTAAATGGGGGGTGAGAGAAAAATGAGACCAAGCAAAAGTTCTGTTGTCGAGGTCTCTTTCATTGAGAGAAATGTACAGCATTTAAAGCTCTGAGTCAGGAATAGAAGTGGGAATTGAAGCTTAGGGTGGGGGAGTTTGGGAAGTGCCCAAGGATATAAGGTGAATCTCTACACTGCAAGATATCCTCCTATAACAAAGAGGCAACAACTTTCGGGGACATGTTCTTTGAAAAGGTCGAACCCTTCTCAGGAATCTGCTCAGGGATGTCTGGTGTTTTGCTCAGGCTGAAATATCCTGTCATTGCTCCGAGGGACTTCCTGGGAGAGGCTCTTAGAGGAGTATGTGTGGCCAAGAGTCACGTAGCCCATTTGAGCTAAACAGTCACAAAACTGTCCAGGCCCAAATCCATTATGGCTCACTAGATTTCCCCTCTTATTCTTTTAAAAAAGACCATTAGGTGGAAATAGTGGTCTGAGAGAGATCATACATTCCTTCCAGAGTGCCCTGCCTGTCCATCGCAAGCCACTCTTGCAGTTAGGACTTCACTCCAATGGCTAGGAATGAACTTATGCTGTAACACACCGTTCTGGGATATATGTGTGTGTTTAGGTGTGGGGGGGAACTAGGCAGAGGAACACTTGACCAGCACTTGGTATGTTTAAACGGGGTGTAGCCACCTCTGTGTTAGGATTGACGTCTCGAACCCCAGCCTTATCCATCATAGGATCACCTTGTCTCCCCCAAGGCACCACGTCTTAGATTGAAGTTGCCCATTGCTGAGGATAGCTACATTGGATCATCTTCTCATTCCTCTTATTTGAGCCCAGAGATGAAAAAGCAGGGGTTTGATGGCATTAATTTAAGAGATTGTGAAAGTTGAGCCTCTCCTGATAAGTAGTGGTCACCTCATCTGGTTCTCCTCAGCTGCTACAGCTATACCACCCATAGTCAAGCCACTCCTGTAATAAAATTTAGAATTACCAATTGTTAGCAACTACTCCAGAAAGTTCACCCACTGTGCTTGCCTAACAATAGACTGGGAAAGGGTAACTCCAGACACTTCAGACACAAAGGCTGCAGCACTAATGGCTGCTGAAATAGCAGAGAAAATGCCAAGGCCTTTCCCAGGACAGTTCAGGATCGGTCATTCTTCTCTGGAACAACTAGCAGGCAATGGAATCATGTCTGAGATCTGCAGAACCAGGGCAGAGTTCCCCAGTCCACAGCAGCGTCATGCAGATGGCACTCTTGTGAGACTACAGACTGCAAAATGACAACACCAGGTAAGGCAGCAAGAGTCACCAGGGGAATGAGGGGGGCAGGTGATAGCAGCTGGTGTCCAGTCTTCTCCAGCTAGTAGCAGTGCACAGAGGGTCAGAGGGCAGGCTGTGGTGGGATGGGACACAATGACTGCAGCAATGCCAAAATCTCCGTGGTTACAAAAGATGAGGGGGAATCCTCCATCTTCCTCCAAGGGCACAAGAATGACTCCAGGGACCCAACCACAAGAGCTGAAAGTTCATGCTCCCAGGATCAGCAAGTCTTACCAGCCACCTCTGGCAGCTGGCATACTCCTGTAGCATCCTGTAGAAAAAAAAACACAAAGATTCCCTCTTACCCATAAAAATGCCTTGACAGAATCATGCCAATATGTGGATCTTTCTATTTCACCTAGGCAGAAGTATGCCTAGTTGTAGGGTACCATAAACTCAGAGTGTTCCTTGGCATACAAATTTTAAAATTGGAAATAAAAGGGGTATAATTAAATAATTGTATAGCATACAGGGTTGTAACTCCCCATTTTATTTATTAAGATATAGTTAAGATATTATTTATTAAGATAAGTCCTTGAGGATTAAATTGAGGACACTGAACACTTATATTTATAAATTGACTTTTATACCAAATTATTGTCTCCAGCATTATTATTTTGATGACAAAGAATGAGATTTTTTGACTAATTGTTACTATGTAAGGGATATAATCTGCCTGGTATTATTGACCTCCCTTGCTAAGGTGTCCAGGCAATCCAGTTTGCGCTCTTAAATGGCCTATAAAGGAACAGTACTCACTGCTCTTAACCACTAAGCCACCTCTCCAGCACCACACCAGCTTTATTTACCTAAACATAACCATTAACTAGAAATGCCAAATCCTGTAAACAAGGTCCAGACTTAGCCTTATTTAGAAATCCCTGAGTTGGCAGGGTGTGGCTGGACATAGAGAGTAAGCAAATGGAGACTTCCTATTGCTGTGAAGGTGTGCTATCAACTCCATTACCATTCTTAAAGAGCTGTGTATGAGTCTATGGTTTAATTTAGTTGTCTGCACCAGAGCTCTAAAAGGAAAGTGAGTTGTCAGACATTCACACCGAAATCATCACTCACTGATTTCATGTAGAAAATTTGTCTCCAATAAAGCATTAACTAATTGTAAAATTAAAGGGTTAGAATTATGTAAAAAAAAAAAAAGAAAACATTTTAATCAATTGTAAAACATAAGCCACACATTGGCTATCTGTATGTGAAATGAAGCTTATTTTTTTTTAACATTTTAAAAACTGGCTATAGCACACAATTTAATGATCTGTGCTGAAGCAAGGGAAACTTAAGAAAAAAAAGAAGTGATCAAATCATACATGTAGCCTTTTCATTAGATGAACCACCTATAAATACAGTAAGCTAATTTCCTATGGGTTGCATGTACAAATTTACAGGAAATACAAAAGCATGCAAAGAGTAAAATTATCAACTTTGCCTGAAAAATTTGTATATGTGATAGGCCAAATATCAGTATTTTGTAATAACCAATTTAATTGCTGTTTGGAATAAGATATGTTTTACCAGGTTTCTTTTTAAAATACTTCCAAGACTCTAGCCTAGGGGTTGGGGATTTAGCTCAGTGGTAGAGCACTTGCCTAGCAAGCGCAAGGCCCTGGGTTCGGTCCTCATGTCTGAAAAAAAGAAAAGGAAAAAAAAAAGACTGTATCCTACAATTCTGTATTAATACAACTGAAGCTTTATCTCCAATGAGGATAACAAATAAAGGCATAAGTCCTCTGGTAAGGTGAGGTCCTTAGCCAATTAACATATCCTTAGAAGCTTTAAATTAGTTTCAAATATTCTTTTCTGGAATAGTGTAAGATCTACTCCCCAAATATTAAAGCTCATTTTGGGAGCAAAGGTTTGCAGTAAAAATTTCCATATACACTGAAAGATTTAAAGTTTTAAATTCTTACATTGAAGAAGTGACAATATTACATAATATGTGGCTATTAGCCATTTTTTTTGTAAAATTTTTAATGATATCACTTTATGGGCCGTCTAAAATTATAAGCAAGCTCACAAAATGAAAACTCAGAATCGCCATGACGTAAACAAATTGTATAAATCAATCCTCTAAATCTATCTTGAAATGGCAGTTGGAGTAAGCAAACAAGCTCTAATTCTCTCACAAGTTCTAAAACCTCATCAGTCCTGCAAAAATCTTGTAAAAATCAGTACCTGTTTTTTGTTGGTTTTTTTTTTGTTGTTGTTTTTTATAAATAAGTTTGAGTAGGTCAATGAAACACTGGCAATCTTTAATCACAATCTTTAAGTTTTCCTTGTAACTCCAGAGCACAGCCACAACTTTGGAAAGTAACCTGAGTTCTGAGTACGTGACTACGGACCTGTGTTTGGGACAGTGGAATTAGCATCAAAATATAGGTAACTTAAAGGAAAACCACAACTTTGGAAAGCAAAACTCACCTCCAACAACCTAGTCTGTATAGTCTCCAAAATACCGAGTCTATCCTTCATGCTACAAGTTCGACTGCCAATTACTACATATGAACGCATGATGGTGCTGTCTCCAATAGCTCATCAAAGAGACATTGCCCTAAATTCTTGTAGAAGCCTGTTTTCTAGGATAAGAGTTCCATAAAAATATTATCTCAATTTAGACCTGTTTCCCCAGGTTGGCTCATACCATATGTTGTCTAGAATGACTCCGTCGAAATTACAGTTTTAGGCCAACTTTCTGTTACCAATGTTAAACCTTTTTAACTATATCCAATAACTTAGAAGCCAATAATCCATGACCATAGCATATAGAGCAAATTTATACATTTAGAACCAGTTAGAAACAAAATTGAAGTGGCTACATATGCCTAAAATATTTAGACCAAGCACCATTTTTACTATTCTAGCTGTGATTTTAAGAGAAGCACCTTGTCACATGCTAAGTCTAATAATAAGTCAGGGATTTTTCTAAGAGAAACCTTCCATCAGCTCCCATACCATAGAAGCTGAGGAGCTAGTTGTTGGTGCCTTTATGATCAGCTCCTGCAGACGCTCAGCCCCAGGCAGCTTCTCCAGCTGACCTAGGCTCCCAGCAACAGGCACAGGGCTCCAAAGGCCAAATGAAACTGTTTTTTATTAATTTTTACCCCCCCCCTTTTTTTTGGTGAAATGAGTTAAAACCAAGTCAAAGTGTGAACGACCGGAAGATAAAGTTGTTTTTTTTTTTTTTCCCATTTTTTTCTTTTGAACATGAAACATAGAACATTTAAAGAATGAGATACAAAAACCACAGACATAAACTGACAGACATGGCCAGCTTGGTGCACCAATGAGAGACAATAGACAGAAAGGGGAAAAACTAGATGGCGTCCTACAGAAGGGACCCAAATATCCTACCTGTGGAATCCAGAACCAGAAATAAGCATTTCTCCAATAGGAGCCAGCAGAGATGCAGGACGTTTCCTGCCTTTCTTTTGTTCCTAGGAGAGTTCTGAAAGTTTTTCTTTTTCTCCAAAGCATCTGTGGAGAGTCCAGGAGGACTCTTTTTCCCAAACCCATTCTCTCTCATGTCTAGGGTGTAAACTATCTCTGATCAGGGTCCAAAGACTAAAACATAACAATAAAAGAACACATACAGAAAAACACTTTACCATTACCTTGTCCCTTTTTTATTACAAGTTTTACTTATGCTAGCCCAAATCCTCAAGGCCTTTTCTAGATCATCTTACACCAATAACTGAAAAATACCACAGACACTGGGTCACCTGCTTTCAAGAGTTTATTAAAGTCTTTACCCACCTTATTCCAAGTAAGGTGGTGTATATTGGGGCCGCTTAAATCTACCCAAGGAGGGAGTTGGGGTTTTAGCTCAGCGGTAGAACGCTTGCCTAGCAAGCGCAAGGCCCCAGGTTCAGTCCCCAGCTCCGAAAAAAAAAAAGACAAAAAAAAAAAAAAACAAAACAAAAAAACAAAAAAAAAAAAAAACAAAAAACAAAAAAACTAACCAAGGACACTTTTCATCAACAAAACAAGAAAATTTGATTAAATCCTGATTCTTAACTCTTTCATCTCTCCCTGAGTGAGCACTTGATCTCTCCTATGAATCAAGCCTCCTTAGACAATACCTTCCCCATGGCGATGGGATGACACTTATTCAACCAGTCTTACTTCCCTCTCCAGCGATGCACGAGAGATGCACCCTGAAGAGTCCTCAATCTCTCCGAGGATCTCCAGTCTCCAGTGTCCTGTAGTTGGCCGTACTTCAGGGTCCCTGTTCAGGTGCCACTTGTCATCACCAGCGGGGACCCAGTTATTCAGGGTCCCAATGGGGTGCTACACTTGGGCCTAAATGGGAGGGGCAAGAGAAGAATAAGACGAAGCAAAAGTTCTGTGGTCAGTGTCTCGTTCATTGAGAGAAATGTACAGCATTTAAAGCTGTGAGGCAGGAATAGAAGTGGGAATTGAAGCTTAGGGTGGGGGAGTTTGGGAAGTGCCCAAGGTTATAAGGTGAATCTCTACATAGCAAGATATCCTCCTATAACAAAGAAGCAACAACTTTCGGGAACATGTTCTTTGAAAAGGTCGAACCCTTCTCAGGAATCTGCTCTCTGACGTCCGGTGTTTTGCTCATTCTGAAATATCCTGTCATTGCTCCCAGGGTCTTCCTGGGAGAGGCTCTTAGAGGAGTATGTGTGGCCAAGAGTCACGTAGCCCCTTTGAGCTAAACAGTCACAAAACTGTCCAGGCCCAAATCCAATATTGCTCACTATAAGAGTATGCATATGACTAATTTCTAGCCAGCAACATATGACCAGAGACCACAGTCAAAATGTGTGCCGTTTTTCTTCTTTATGTTTACCCTCCCTAGTACTGAAGATCAAATTCCTATATACTTAAATATAGTTTCTTTATTCAATATCAGGAATGTATGTGTAAAGTTACAATACCTGGTGTTGGGAATTGTTTTATTTTGGCTCCCAAAATGTCACACTTACAGACATTAGAGTCCCTGAGAGCTACAACTGATAATAAAGAGTTGCCATAGCCAATAGCTGGGCAGAAAGTCAGAAAGCCAGGTCAAGGGATTGAGAGAGAGGGGAGGATGAAGAAAATGACCATGATCCAGTGTTAGAAGGATCAGAGTTAAGAGCTACAGGAGAGAAAGCAGCCAACAATGTAGGTGAAAAAGAATAGAACCCTACTGGAGAGTGGGGTGTTTCCCAGAAGGTAACAAGGCACCAAAGATAAAAGATAGATTTAAAAGGTGTTAAACCTGGCATGATGGGTAGAAGGGAGATGGTAGTGAGAGAAAGAGTTTTTAATTAGCCCAAAACTCAGCATAGGACTTGTCTCTGTAAGACAGATTGTTAAAAATACAAGAGAACTACTTTGCTTATCACCCAGTGTGAGCAACTGTTCTTTGTTCTGCCCCTGTGATGTTTACTTAAGCCCCTACTTGTGCTTTCCACCCATCCTGTCCTACAGAGAGCATTCCAGGATACAGGCAGCCCAAACCTAACCAGAGATGTTTCAAATACATATGCTTCATCAATTCTGACAAACTTTTAAAAATAATGAGGACCTGAAGACCCGACCCTTCTCCTGATTTAGTAGCTCTGTTCCAAGTACCAGGGGGCCATAAAAACTTTTGACGTCCCCTTATCTCCTGGAGCCATAAAACAATCCTGTAATTTGCAGTACATTCTCCTTCGACATCTCCCCATCCCTTGGGGGTCACAGCCTCTGCCTTTAAATACTCTTTCTCCCAGCCTTTCTGGGTCGACACCCCTGTCTCCGGCGTGGGATATGTGTCGGCCAGGAGATCTCCATAATAGATCTCCATAATAAACCTCATCTTTGCTTATTACATCCAAAATGGTCTCTCTGTGTCTGGGGTCCGCGGTTTCCCAAGATTTGAGTAAAGGTCTCTCTGCATGGGATCGTTCAGTAGCTGTCAGGAAGATTAGAAATGTCCAGACATTGAGTGTGTGTGTGTGTGTATGTGTGTATGTGTGTGTGTGTGTGTGTGTGTGTGTGTGTCTGTCTGTCTGTCTGTCTGTCCTTCATTCTCGAAACTAGAGAACACTTGGGCAGGTGCCATGCCTGTACTACAGAGCCAAAGATGTTTAATTGATTCACTACAGTCTCGTACATTGAGGTCCCAAGTGAGGGTCGCATTAACTTGAACACAATGGTTACACAGCCCACTCAACCAATGTACAGTTTATTCAGTTTCAACATCTTCTAAAGAAAAAGCAGGATAAAAGTTTTCCACTGTTTCTAGTTGTCACCAGAAGCTATTTCTCTAGCAATAGCACATCTTGTATCAAAGTGACCCGAACCTCTTTGCAGACTGAGACATCTGTCAGCAGTCCAACTCTTAGGTGTATTAGAGGTGCTGCTGTCTAATTAACCTATAAACAAAGTTACATTCTCATGAGAAAATGACCCTGAAGTCCATGTCCTCAGGTTTACAGCTGATTTGGCAGACAGAGCACCAGGATCCTCTGCTTGAGGAAGTTGCCTCCTCTGTATCTCAGTGTGGTGAGGATAATTTTACCATCTTAGGGTGCACTGCAGGTGGCAAGCTAGGAGCAGCCACCTCATGACATATCTCTAAATTAAAGAAAAATAGTGCAACCCTAATCCCTAGAGAATGGCTGAGCAGACAGAGGGACCTTTGGCGCTGAATAGCCAGAGAAATGCTGCCCTCTGTGGATTAGCTGCCTACTTTTGGGCTCTCACAGGCAAGGGAAACGTCTTAATATTTACAGAAGATCCAGTCTTTTCCAATAGCTTGGTCTGTGCCCCAATTAACTTAGGAACACTTAGTAATTAAGTATTAGCAATTTGTTCCACATTTCAGCTACATAATTCACAATGCCTAAAATGGGAAAAATGAAAGGAAGTAAATTCTTAGTTATCTCAGATGTAAGAGTCAGGGACTTTAGAGAATTATACAACCTTTGTTGTGTAACTGAACCTTCAATAAGTTCCTCTTAAACCTTGAGTTTGACCAAGCAAGATTGATCCAGAAAGCAGCATTCTGGTTCACTTTTATACTAGACTTAAGGACAATCAAACACAATACACACAACAAATACAGAAATTTTCTTTTGTCCTCTCTTGCTCACATGGAAAGTCATGGAGACAGAAACTCAGATGGTAAACTTCAGTCCAGACAAAGTAAGCCAATTAAAATAAGAACAATAATAAAGAAATCTGGTTTGGTGGCACAAACCTTTGCTGGGCAGACAGAGACACCATGTCCTCACTAGCCAGCCAGCCGAGCTTACCTGTCCTATTCCAAGTCAATGAAAACTCCTGTTTTATAAAAATGGTGGATGACACCTGAAGAGTAACACCTAAAGTTGTCCTAAGGCCTCCACACATGCAAGCTCACATATGCAGACCCACAGGACCAAATTAGCCTATAAAAGGTTTTTCATGAGCCTGGAGGATAGCTCAATGGGTAAAGGTTCTTGTGTGGCAAAGCCTGATGTAATCAGTTCAATACCTGGGACATACATGGGAACCTGACTCATACCAGAAGCCCCTGACCTCCATGCTTTGGGGTTTCTCTGCTGCTCTGTATTGTAATGCTAACTGCAGTCCTGCAAGGCCTGCTTGTCCCAGAGACAAGAGAGTTCACATTGAGGCTCAGGTGATACTATGTAAACTTGTGTCTCCCCAACTTATTTCTGATAGGTGAATAAAGAGGCCAACAGTCGACAGCTGGGCAGAAGACACCCAGGCATGGTTTAGCATCCCAGGACTTCTGGAATCAGAGAAGAACCACGAGTGGCAAAGTAGGTGAAGGGAGGTGGGTTGCCTAATTGGAGTTAAGAGCAACCCAGATGAAACACAGCAAATTATATAGTGAGAACATTAGCTAGAAAACAGATATAACAGCCAGAGGATCCATATCTGCCAAGCTCCTGTGCTGATTAAGGCTTAATTTAAACATAAAGCTTGTGGATGTCTTTTATCTGAGAACTAAGTGGTCAGAGACAGGGGAGAAACCCTGTGTTTGGATTAAATAATTTCTACAACATCTATACACACAACTCCTGTCACCCTACACATACAAATAATAAATGTAATATTTAAAAGGGGGATAAGGAACTTGACATCAACCATGAGGATCCAAGTTCTATCACTAAAACCCATGTGGTAGGAGGACCACCACCTCACTCCTTCTCTTCTGACGTCCATATATGCACACTAACACATATAGACATATGCACACAGTACGATAATGCATTAATTAACAGATTAATGAATTAATTAAATGTTTTCAAATCATCTGTTCTTGGCCCCCACTAACTTCTGTCTTGCGTTTACACAGCTCACTTCCCCACATCTGCCTCTCCTTCTCTCATG
This sequence comes from Rattus norvegicus, assembly GCF_021556685.1. Lineage (NCBI taxonomy): Eukaryota > Metazoa > Chordata > Mammalia > Rodentia > Muridae > Rattus > Rattus norvegicus. The sequence continues at coordinate 51,607,286 of NC_141555.1, read as the reverse complement.
CCTGTCATGCTTGCATGTGTGTTTCCCCTCCCTTAGTGTCCATGCGTAAATCTATGTTCGCCTCTACATAAAACAGCTCTCATGACTAGACAGATGGTTCCCAGTTTAAAAGAATTTGCTGTACCATCATAAGGCCTGGAGTCATATCCCTTCATCCTGCAATCACCAGTCACTGCAGCTGCCAGGAATCAGACAACATCCTCTTAAGCAGAAATAATGTAATACTGCCAGTAATTTGAAGAACACACATTTACAAATGGCATAAATGCAAAATTTGTCTATTTAAAATGAAGCTCACAAGAGTTAGGAACTGGGTCATGAATCAAAGGGAAATAAAAATTCTGGTTCCTTTTATACCATGTGAGACAATCAAGTATTCTTATCTCTGCAAACCTGTTCCTTCTCATTTGCCAAATTTAAATAGTACTTTGGGATGTTAAATGGGAAACCATTTAGCAAAGAGTCCAGGAGCATAGTCCAAACACAGTAATTTACCAACTATTATTAAATTTTGGAACAAATGTTAAAAAAGAAGTAGTGTTTCACATTCATTTTTTTTTTTTTTGGTTCTTTTTTTCGGACCTGGGGACCGAACCCAGGGCCTTGCACTTCCTAGGTTCACATTCATTTTTAAGTGTTGGGCACAAGGCTTTCAATCCGATGACTTAATGTAGAGACTGAGATATAAAAGGAATTCCAAAACAAAATTTGCCGAGGGCAAATGCTAAGTAAAAATACACTCCAACTTGAGTACCAGAATATAACATTTAGGAAAACTCCTAGTACAAAATGGGAGAAAACATCACACTCAAGATAATAAGATACCTCTCATTCCTGAACAATTCCTGAGTTCTTCTTGGGTTTTCCTGTCTGAATAAAGGAAGCCCCGGTAAGTTCTCTAATCACCACAATTGCATTTCCAGTAGAACATCAAAGCAACACCTAGGGAGGGAAAGGCATCTGTAGCTTTTCTTTCAACAACTCATTTTATTTCATTCTAGACTTACGAGAAACTACTTAGAAAGTCAAAAAAATTTTGCCAAGGAACAAAATTCACTCAAAAAAAAATGAATTCTATTTTATCTTTTGACAACAAAAAAAAAATTTCAGAGAACAAGAAATGGTAACAAATCTTTAAACCAAGCACCCTGGAGACAGAGGTAAGTTGGCCGATCACTTGACTGTAAAACCAGGCTGATCTATAGGCTACTCAGGAAAAGTTCTTGCATCACTGAAAAATCCAGCCTCCAGCAAAAGGGTAGGAGGCAGGAGAGAGGAGAGGGAGGGAGGGAGGGAGAGGAAGAGGAAGACGGAGAGAGAGAGGGAGAGAAGAGCCAATTTTATTAAAAGGTTTGGATTATTTGTTTATATGTTTCTTTGACTGGGGACTGCAGTGCAGAGAATTTTCTAGCAAAAAAAGCAAGCAGAATTTATTTATGGAGTTTGCAGGCACATTCCCACAGCAGTAGCTATCCGCTTCACTGCTAAACTCTGTATAGCATAGAAGGATTGGATATGAATCTCCTAAAGTTTTCTTTCAAGCTGTAAACTGGAGGCAAGTACCATTTCCTCACTTGTGGTTCGGGGAATGAGAAAGACACGCAGGCTCTGATGAACTTTCCACTGTGTTTACTTTCTAAATGCTTATATACCCTTTCTGTTTTCATGTTCCCCTTATAACAAAAGCTTCTGTGACACTATTTCTATGTAATTGTCTCTATCTCTTCACTACATGAATACATGGTGCACAGACGCTTCTGACTTCAATAGATAACAGAGAAAATTCGAGACTCACATCCACACCCCCTCTGCCATTATGTTACTAGTCTTCACCCCAACTCAGTAGTGCACTATGAGAGGATTCTCACAGAGGTGTGTGGACAATCTAGTTTCTGATGGACAAGCTCTGTCCACATCACTTCCTCAATGACAACCCCTCAAACCCTAGTATATGCATCCTAATTATGTGAAACAGCCAGTATGAACCCCCTGACCATTGCTTAGGGCAAATATTTAGGCAGGGCATCCCCTGTTCTCAAGTGCATGGAAATTTGTCTACAGTACAGGTGGCTTTGGGTCTCTGTGAGTAATCCCTACTTAAAGGTGGACTTGTCACAAGAAAGAGACCAGAGCTGCATCTTACAATCCTTAGAACTTCATATCTTATCAATTACACTCTGGGTTGCGTGATTTCAGTTGCCACATATTCAAGTTACCATTTTTGTTTGTTTGCTTGCTTGTTTCTAGTATGGACAGAGAGAGGTAGCAGTTATACTGTGTTCTGTGTTTCAGATGTATGACTGGATGGTTGATTCTCTGTCTCTACTTCTGCAGTTACACCATCAGGTTGGCTTAGTACATTGAAATCTTCATTTTGTGGTTCAAAAATGACTTCTTCCCAATTCTAATTGTAGCATCAGAATCTCAGTACAAGTTTAGTTTATGCATAGTGTAGAATTTAACAGAAAACATATTATTACCCTCAGTTTTAGAATTGAGACATAAAGCTTTGCTAATTTTCAGTTCCTGTTCTTGAGGCCATTGTGTTTGGGGAACATCATGTAACTACTAATTGCATGTCAACTTGGTCAGGCATGGGATGCCCAGGAGCTGACCAAACATTATATCTGAAGGTATCTGGAAGAGTGTCCTAAATCGCTTAGCATCCACACTGGTGGACAAACTGAAGCACATAACTGATCCTTTGTGTGTGTGTGTGTGTGTGTGTGTGTGTGTATGTGTGTGTGTGTGTGTGATTGTCATTTTAACAGATCCTCAATAAGGTTCAGGATCAAAACGAGAACCAAGGAAAGTGACTGATGGTGCTGGAGAATAGGAAACATCCAATAGCCAGCAACATAGAAACTTCCCAGGACTCTGTGGACTGTGTGGATGACAGTGCACATCCTTTAAATCTAATCTCCAGGTTTCATCAAATGTTTGCTACAGTGAATGGTGTGAGCTTTGTCTAGTTTATTACCAGGTACAGATGGACTTCTTCGAAAATTGTCTTAGAAAACATTTAGACATGTGTAGAAATCAACAAGTAAAATTGAGTATTTTGAAAGACAGGAATCCTGTCAACGGAATGATGCAAGCCCAGTGTCTGCTTCCTCCACGTAGTTCTCCTTTCCTTCAACTTTATCTTTCCCTATCTTTGAAGAGTGACCTACAGCAAGTAGCTTGCCTTCCAAAGCCTCTGAATTATAGATCCATAAAGGAAATCAATGAATTTTAAATTTCAAGAAATAAGTATTAGAGTTCTTAAAGAAATATAACCAATTGTATATGTCTCTCTCTGTCTCTTTGCTCTGTATACACAGTCATATGGTGCACAATGTTTTTGTCTATAGTCTATTTCACACTAAGGCTACAAAACTGCCGAGGAACAGCTTTCTCTGTCTTTATTCCAGCCCTTGACTTACATGTGGCTCTCTATGTGTGTCTACTTGTCTAGCCAGTGTTATGTTTGAAAGAAATCTCAAAAGTGAAGATCTCACAGTTGAGATTCTAGTCAGCCTAACAGTCTGAGAATAAAAAATGTCACTGACAGATCAATCCCCCAAATCAAGCTAGGAATCAACCTTCATCTTTATTCCTCATTCTATTCAGCCACCAAGTCACCGGCTGTCTCACACACACACACACACACACACACACACACACACACACAGAGAGAGAGAGAGAGAGAGAGAGAGAGAGAGAGAGAGAGAGAGAGAGGTGAATAAATAATATTTTTTGTAAAGACTCAAATGTCATAATCCCTAAGAATGAATCTTAGCCTCTTGTCAGTGTTGCAGAACAGAAGGCAGAAGCAGGCCATTCAAAAGGAGCAGCAGGCCAAGTCTTCAGCAAGCTAGTATGTTTCTAAGTAGGTGTGTCCTAAGGCAAAACAAGTTTGGAACCTGGGTGAGTCTGAACAAATGGACCATCAAAGGTTTATTTGATAACTTGATGCAGACATTTGCAGACTTGGAGCAGAATTAATGATAATGTTGGCATTCATTCTACACTCCACCCAACAGTTACCTAGCAACAGACAGGTAGGCTTTGCTTGCTATAAAAGGTACTATTTGGACTCTCTTCCATTCTCTGATTCTCTAACCTCCATATTCTCCCTGACCACTTTCACTTTTCTCTTCTTCCCCTCCCCCATCTCTCTTCACATGTTCCCAGCCAGCTTCCTCTCCTCTCCTCTCTCTCTCTCTCTCTCTCTCTCTCTCTCTATATATATATATATATATATATATATATATATATATATATATATATATATATATATATATTTCCCTCCCCCACTCAGTCTTTTAGTCTTTCTCCCTGAAAGATCCCAGCTGGAGTCTCAGGATGGTGCACCCCAAACACCGATTCCGGACGAGCCCCAAAATGAATTTCCTACACAGAGAGACTCTTATTTAAGTCTTGGGAAATCATGGACCCCAACCACAGAGAGATCATTTTGGATGTAATAAGCAAAGGCGAGGTTTATTATGGAGACCTCTTACAGAGAACTCTGGGCCGACATGTATCCCGTGCAAGAGACAGTGGTGTTGACCCCGAAATTTAAAAGTCAGTGGTTTATATAGGGAAAGCTAGGGGGTTTGGCGCGGTTACACACAATTTCCTAATTTTTGCCATGGCTATAAGAGATTGGCTCTTTCAAACAGACAACACAGCAGAACAGTACGTGCTGACTGGGGCGTACAGGATTTTAGAAGCTAGGGGAATATCAGGGTTTCAAAGACATCTGGTTAAGGTGTGACTCTGAGTAAGCTGGAGGAGGTGCCCTTCTGTATCTTAGTGGCCCTTCAGACTTGGCTGTAGGTCAGACCCCGCCCTGTCTGGATTTTGAAACTTATTCTTTTAATTTTATATTTTAAACCTTTAATCTGTATAATTTTCTTTTCATTCCCCTCTTTTTCTATTAAGTAATTCTAATCTTTGAATTTCCTTACCAAATCTCGTATTTGGTCTCACCAGTTGTCCTAAATGACTGGTACTGTTGTCTCAGTACCATTAACCGCACAGCACCCACTCGATTTTTAGCAAAAGTAATTAACCTGTTTGTCATGCAGGGCCAAAAACTAAAGTCAAGAAAATTACTAGTAATGGCCCAGATATAGCAGAGAGTAGGGTAGTCATCAAGGGAGACCGAGTGAACCAAGACTCAAACCAACCTTGCTGAGCGTCACTATCTTTTTGTAGGAGTCAAGCCTATTAACTAGTTTCTTTAACACACATGGACCTATAATCAGAAGCAGAAACAAAACTAAGAAGGGTCACATAAGGGAAGATATCAGAGTAGTCATCCAAGGAGATCTACTAAACTCCCTCTCGAACCATGGTCTGTATAGAAGCAACATTTTTCTTTTAGTGTAGCACACAGACTCCTTCTTTAAGTAATATCAAGTCTAATCTCCTATTTTGAAGGAATACCTCTGAGAGGGAGGTTAGGTATTCTTGGAGGTCAGCTAAAAAATCTTTTACTCTTTTTATATCTGAGTCAATGGCAGTTCTGAATTCTCTATAAGCCTTGTATTGTAGGGCAACAGCAGATGTCTTTTTGCTGCCCTTGCAGCACCTAGTTAGTCTTAAATAATTCTCAACTCTTTTTTGTCTTATTAAGTCTTTAGCATCAGGATTCTAATGTGGACACTATCTAAACCTATACACCAAGGTCATGACTAACTTTCAGAACTTCTAAACTTATAGACTGTGATCCCTGAGGCACAATCCCAAGAAGACTTAGAAGTATTAACATATGTAATATTACATCACTTGTAATAGAAATTAAGCCTATTCGCACACCTATCCCGATGGAACCAAGGGCAAACAAGCTGAGTGTCCCTCTAGGTCCCAGCTCTCAGCCCCAACAGCTTGTATGCGGCTGTTGAGGGCTGAGAATTGACAGCTGTCTGGGTGGTCAGCAGCACCAGGTATGGTCCTTTTCAGTGAGGCTCGAATATCTGGGTTTGGTACCATCGTATATAGCCGAGTCTCCGAGCTGGAACTGATGAGATCTCCCGGGGGTCCCCAGGGCATAGGCTGTTGTCAGCTGTGAGCAGATTTCTTTCTGTATCACCTGTAGGTCTTTTGCCTGGCATATAAATCATTATTACCATGACATGTTGTTTCAATAACATCATCTAATATAGTAAGAGGAGCTGAGCTCCCCATATAAGATCTCAAAGGGGATAAGGCTGATCTGGAAGGGATATTTCTTGCTCTGAAGAGAGCAAGAGGGAAGGAGTACCACCCAGTCTGTGCCAGTCTCCATGGTCAATTTGATAAGGGTCTCTTTTAGAGTTTTATTTATTTATTCTATCTGTCTTGAACTTTGAGGTCTGTCAATATTATGTAAATTCTAATAGACCTCTAAATACTTGGCCACACCCTGGCTTACCTTGGCAATGAAAGTAGGGCCATTGTCCGACCAGATTACCTTGGGTATTCTAAATCAGAGGAAGATTTCTTCCAGTATCTTTTTGATGATTGTAGAGGCCGTCTCTTGTTTGGTGAGGAAAGTTTCTGTCTATTCCTGAAAAGGTTCTACAAGCACTAGGAGATACTCGTGACCATATTTTCTTGGTTTTATCTCAGTGAAGTTCACTTTGACTTCAACTCTAAACTCTCTAGGTCTCTTTGTCTTATTTGTTTGTTAAGCATTTACTTATTGACATCTCTTATATTTTTTATTGCCTCTCTGGCTAGAATCTTAAAGTCTTAACTAATTGGACAAGATTCTTACCTAGGTGAGTACACTTTTGTATTTGGCAAAGTGAGTATTTCTTTGTTCTCTGGGAAGTATAGTTTTCACCTAAATTGTATCGTTGTCCTTTTATCTTTTAAACATTTTGGGCCTTTTCTAACTGAGGCCATCCCTTATTCCGATCCTAGTTCTCAGTGTCTCTCTCTTGTAGGCCTGTATCCAGGGTAGGCTCTTGTATAGCCATTTCTCGAGCCAGTTTATCTGTTTTGTTACTGCCCCATGACACTGAATCTCTTCCTTTTTGATGTTTTGGGCAGTGAATAATACTCACAGTTGTTGGCTTCACCAGGGCATCCAAGTGATGGTAAAGGCATCTGGGACACTGATGTGCTGGGGGTTTGGGGTTCAGCCATCCCAGATGACATTGTGTTGTCTACCATGGCAGCACCCACTATCTCTGACTTTCATGAAGAGAACTGTTCCTGTCCGTAGACAAGGTAGCCTTGGCTTTCAGCAGGGGTCAATCATCCAGTAGCAGAGGTCTTTTCTCTTCCCATGGGCTTCGGTCAGTGCTTGACACTCGTGCTGTGGTGGCTCCAGGTCCGGATTGGGCAGAAAGGTGACCAGATTGCACCCAACAGGTGGAGAATCTAGTCCATGGCAGCTGTCCAGTCGTCCCATCCTCTGGGACATTATATTTAAAAGCAAAACATCAGCCACTCTAATGTGTTTAAGTTTAAGTCCTGGATTGGGTGATTATTGTCAGAGGCCAGCTAGCAGGAATGCTGTGTTCTAGGCAGAACAGCTCTAAGCCACAAACCTCCCAGCATCAGGTACTGGTGCACTGAGATAGGTCTTAAGCTCCACATACACAGTCTGTAGATATGCATACACATGGCCCCACCCAGCCATTTCAGCCCTTGTAAGCCATTTTGGAGAGCAAATTTCTCATGAGCAAGGGATGGGGGTAGTCAGGGATGACCATGAACTAGTGGGTTACCGGGCCCATGCCAAGGTCCACTGTTCTTTGGGAAGTCTATAAATATTGTTTGTTGTCAGTAGGCACTGTACCCAAGGTCTTTGTATACTGGCTCAGTGGGGCATAGGAGCACAGAGTGTTGGGTTCCTGTATCCACAAAACAACTGGATGGGCTTCTCCTCTATCTCTCTGTATAGCCAGCACTCTAGGACCAAGAGGCTCTCTAGTGGCCCCTCTTGTTCTTCTTGGGGCAGTCCTGACCCAGTATCCTTTTCTTTGTAATAAGCACAATGATTTTTAGCCAAGAATTCAGTTCTGTTACCAGGTACTATCTTCTTAGGTTTTCTAACTACTGTGGCAAGTATATGTTCCTCTCTTGTCTCTTATCTCTCTTTAGCTCTCTAACTTCTTTTTTTTTGTCTCTTTTTTTTCTGGCTTCCTTTTCTTTTTACCCACTTTCTTTCGTTTTTTTTTTTTTTTTTTTTTTTTTGTCTCTCTGTTTAACCTTACTTTCTCTGTAAATTATACTAACTCTCAGCAACTTAAAATAACTCTCTCAGTGACTTAGCTTAACCCTTCAAGTTTCTGTAACGTTCTCTTTATGCCTTTTTCTTATCTTAGCCAGATTGGTGGGGTATTTTTTATCCCCTTGTAGATACACCCTTGGAGTCTGGTGGCAGACCTGGAGCACTTCCTACATTCAGGCGTCTGAAGATAGCAGGCAGAAGTGTGGGCCTTCCATCCGTGTCTGGAACATTTTTCTCTGGTCTCTAGTAGGATTGTGTCTTTCCTTGGTGCTAAAGAAGACCTGTAACAGTTACTAACAAGAATCTCAAATGGGATGGTGAGAAAACAAGAGAATCTTTAGAATAGAGGTTCACTGAAGAGGGCAAATAGCATTTAGTCACACAGCTAAGCTAGGAGGCTTTCTTGGGACAAACAGGCCTTGTGTCTGTGAAACAGAAAAGTGAGCAGAGGGGCAGCCTATTTGTTACCAGCTGTCTCTCTGGACATAAATTTGCCCTCAAGGAATATCTCTGTTCAGTGTGAGCTTGGTGGCTTTGATTCTCAAGAGAACCAGCATCCAAATGACACTAGGCTTCTAGTAACAACTAATAACAACAGGATGGAGAGATGGTTAGAACCTGGGTGCTAGATACTAAGCAGCTGACAAAAGAATTGTTACCTGTTCACCTGGGGCTTCATGTCTCTTCTATCTAAAAAATAAGTTGTTAATACTATAGTACCAACCTTAAATAAAAAAATCTATATCTCTTTCTATGTCTCTGAATACCAGGACTGCAGGAGTAGTACTTCACCAAGCTGTCTCACTTGGTTAAAGGCCCATGGAAAAGAAAACATTAAAATTTGACTGGGAAAACAAAGTTTTTCACAGTTTGATTTTTTGAAACTATTTTAGGGACTTCTCTGACCTCCAACCTGGGGCATCCCTCCTTAGGGGAGGAGGCTCAAGAGAAAAGCTAAAACTCCTGGCAGAAAACAATTTCTCTCAGACAAATTAATTTTAACTTTTAACTTAAGCACCAAGAGGATCAAGTAAAATCATTGATGAAAGAGCAAACAGTTTCATGATTTCAAACACAGTCGTCAGTCCAAGTTTTCAAACACAGCCGTCAGTCCAAATTAAAAAACAAAACAAAAGCCAAAAAGATTCTAGACAATAGCACAGAAAACAAACCAGACAAACAAGACCAAGACAAAGCATCCTAAAAACAATTTCCACAGATGCCTGGTACCTTTAGTACCTCGTCCAAACTGCAGCTTAACCTTAGCTGCTTCTGGGATGAGACGGACCATCTCATTTTACCTCCCAATAGAATTCCAGAGTGTCCTCTTGTCCTAAAATCCGTCCAATGGTCCACCATAAAAAAGGGGTTATCAAAGTCTGCCCCATGGCAAAGAAAAAGAACACCAAACACATAAACAGAATACAGACAACAGACACTAATAAGTCCAATCACACTTGTCTGCACCTATACTTAAATAAGCAGCTGAATGTGACCTCCGAAAAAATGGGATTTTTTGTCCGCTCTCATCTAGGTAAAAGGAGCATTCCGACTCCTCTGTTCCAGAAAACCACAATCAGGTCCTCATGACTGCCCACAGCCAGGCTCTCTCAACTGTCCTCCACCCGTGAAACGTCTTCCAGGGGCCGCACCTTGCGGACCCAGGGGCATCCCGCACTTGCACAGCCGGAAGATAGTTACGGATCACTAAAGCAGCTGCACAAAGTCGGATTCTACTTCCACTCTCAAGCACTGACTGGAGTAAGATTCCACTTTACTCTCTAAGCACCATCTCTAAGAGTGAGATTCCCGATTGGTACCAACACGCACATGTGCACACATAAACATGGCGGAACCAAAACAGACAAACACAGACTGACCAATGCAGCACCGCACACACAGAAACACTCAGACAAAAATCCAACTCACCTCCAAGGGGTCTTCGGAGTCTGAGGTGGACGCAAAGATCCCAGACGAGCCCCCAAATAAAAGATGCTATGCAGAGAGACTCTTATTCAAGCAAATAATAATAATAATAATATATAATAAGCAAAGGCGAGGTTTATTATGGATACCTACTATAGAGAACTTTGGGTCGACATGTATCCTGCGTAAGAGACAGAGGTGTTGACCCCAAAATTTAAAAGTGAGGGGTTTATATAGGGAAAGCTAGGGGCTTTGGCGTGGTTACACACAACTGGCTAATTTTTGCCGTGGCTATAAGTGATTGGCTCTTTCAAACAGACAACACAGCAGAAGAGTACGTGCTGACTGGGGCGTAGAGGATTTTAGAAGCTAGGGGCTTATCAGGGTTTGAAAGAGGTCTGGTTAAGGTGTGACTCTGAATAAGCTGGGGGAGGTGCCCTTCTGTTTCTTAGTGGCCCGTCAGTCTTGGCCATAGGTCAGGCCCCACCATGTCTGGATTTTGAAACTTATTCTTTTTATTTTATATTTTAAACCTTAAATCTGTATAATTTTCTTTTCTCTCTCCTCTTCCGCTCTCTCTCCATCTCCTCCTTTTCTCTGCCTGTACTCCGATCTCATCTCCCCTTCCCATGCCCCTAAATAAACTTTATTCTATACTAGTCCCCATCTAATGACTGGTGTCTGGATGTGCAGGGGAGGATGCCTCAGCATGGGCCGGCTGAGGTATCCCCTCCAGTACACTCTTTAAATCATAAATTTGGCTTTTTTGACCAAGCCAGGTCAGTCATTCAACAGGTTCTCCAGGACAGGAGTGAGGATTACAAAGGAAAAGACAATTAGGCAACATTTAATATTACATTCTGAGGCTGAAGTAGCTTTAATTTTCTCAGTCTGCTTTTATGTCACTTTAATTACATGCAGAATGATCACATCAATTCTGAGTCGAGGTGATAAACAAAATTCTGTAAACCCATTTGGGGACTAATCAGGATGACTAATACAAAAGGACTGCCATACAAGCTTCAGCTGACCCTGCTCTGAGCTTTGCATTAACTCAAATGTAAATGTTCTTAATCAGGGTCTATTTTCTTAGTTCAAACCCAAAGTAAGATTTCTGCCCCAGGATTTTTCTTTTGTTCTGATAATGTGAGATTCCTGCTAAGTGTCTAGAAGCAAGTAGCAACAGAAAGGTTCTCTACACTTTTTATAAAACACATCAATTCTAACAGTTGGAACTGTGCTGTATGGAAAGTTAGAGAAGCTTGAGTGATGCAAGCAGGAAACAAAACATTTTCATACTTCAGTGAAACCTCACTCTCCAGTACTGAGGAGGACCTGAGCTACAGTGTCCATAGCAGTAATTTCTCAATGATAGGGAGACACTTTATCATTGGTTATCTCCTTATTTTAAACTGTCCTGTTTTTTTTTCAGGATACGCACATGATATTTATTTATTTGATTGTCAGTTTTTATGTATTTAATGTGTGTGGGTATTTTGTCTGCATTATGTGGTGTCCACATGAATGCCTGATGCTTAGAAAGCCAAAGAAGGTGTCAGAGCATTTTGGTTGTGAGTTCACAGTTACTTGCTAGAATTGAACTAGGGTCCTTTGTGAGAACAGCCAATGCTCTGAACCACTGAGCCAATCTCCCTGGTTAAGCCATCCATAAATAGGAGTTGGAAGTGCCATTTCCACATCTAGATACTAGGATAAAGATTTCCACCAATATATCCCTTGTATGTGTGTCCAGAACCTTCCAGGGGTATCTGAAAAGATCTTCCCAGTTCAGGCCCAATAACTCTGAGACTTTCGCATGGTAACCCCAGATTTAGTCACCTTGATGGTGGCCTGAGCCATTCAAAATGAAAGCAGTAAAAAGTTCTTAAGAAGCCATGGCTTTTTGTTTAGCTTTTGGTTATTAGCATCTTTGATGAAAAGCTGGATTATAGGAAAAAGTTTTTGAACATGAATTTGGGATCATAGAATTCACATCCAACAAACTGGCCTCAGAGCTGGAGAGTGGAGACTCAGAAGGTTTTTGAGAACTGTCCAAAGCTACATCTCCTTTCCCCTTGCAACTGCAAGAGCAGGAGAGACCATTTTCTGAGTTGTACTGTTTTGTATTGCACTGGGCTTGGTAATGAGAAAGCGCAATGCGTCCCTTTGTAGCCTCAGAATCCAGGCTCTCCTATGTCAGTTACCCAAGTTTCAGGAGGGCACATGTGCACTGCCACAGTTCTAGCAGGAAATTGAAGACTTCTGTATTCTGTTGTCTTCCTCATGGGCTGAGGCTCCATGTCAATAGCATCTTTCAAGGCTGTTCCTCTGCAGCTCCGAAACCTTTCTTTTTTTTTAAATGTAAAGCAAGATTATTTTGCCTATTAAGTAGAGTTCTTAAACTACCACTACTTGGTAAACAATGTGAATTTGTATAAGTCATCTTAAAAGCCTGAGGTTTGCTTTCACTGTTCTTGTTTATTAATGAGTTGTTAAAAGGATGCAGCCTATTCTAACAGGATAAATATTTTTTTAACAATTTCATGTTGAGTTAATGAAGGCTCACAAATGAGCAATAATCCTCAATGAGGAAAACAAAAAGCTGTTGTCTACAAGGGACAGTGCACACACACAAACAAAAAGAACTGTCTAAAAATAATTAACGTATCTCGAACACATGGGCACTGGAGAAAATTTCCTGAACAAAACACCAATGGCTTATGCTCTAAGATCAAGAAGTGACAAATGGGACCTCATAAAACTGCAAAGCTTCTGTAAGGCAAAGGACACTGTGGTTAGGAAAAAACGGCAACCAACAGATTGGGAAAAGATCTTTTCCAATCCTACAACAGATAGAGTCCTTATATCCAAAAGATACAAAGAACTGAAGAAGTTAGACTGCATGGAGACAAATAACCCTATTAAAAAATGGGGTTCAGTGCTAAAGAAAGAGTTCACAGCTGAGGAATGCCAATTGACTGAGAAACACCTAAAGAAATGTTCAACATCTTTAGTCATAAGGGAATTGCAAATCTAAACAACCCTGAGATTTCACCTCACATCAGTGAGAAGGGCTAAGTTCAAAAACGCAGGTGACAGCAGATGCTGGCGTGGATGCGGAGAAAGAGGAAAACTCCTCCATTGTGGTGGGATTTCAGACTGGTACAACCATTCTGGAAATCAGTCTGGAGGTTCCTCAGAAAATTTGACATTGAACTGCATTAGGATCCAGCTATACCGCTCTTGGGCATATACCAAAAAGATGCCCCAACATATAAAAAAGACACGTGCTCCACTATGTTCATCACATCCTTATTTATAATAGACAGAAGCTGGAAAGAACCCAGATGCCCTTCAACAGAGGAATGGATACAGAAAATGTGGTACATCTACACAATGGAATATTTCTCAGCTATCAAAAAGAATGATTTCATGAAATTCGTAGGCAAATTGTTGGAACTGGAAAATATCATCCTGAGTGAGCTAACCCAATCACAGAAAGACATACATGGTATGCACTCATTGACAAGTGGCTATTAGCCCAAATGCTTGAATAACCCTAGATGCCTAGAACAAATGAAACTCAAGACTGATGATCATAATGTGAATGTTTTTCTCCTTCTTTAAAAGGGGAACAAGAATACCCTTGGCAGGGAAGAGAGAGGCAAAGATTAAAACAGAGACTGAAGGAACACCCATTCAGAGCCTGCCCCACATGTGACCCAGACATACAGCCACCCAATTAGACAAGATGGATGAAGCAAAGAAGTGCAGACTGACAGGAGCCGGATGTAGATCGCACCTGAGAGACACAGCCAGAATACAGCAAATACAGAGGCGAATGCCAGCAGCAAACCACTGAACTGAGAATAGGACCCCTGTTGAAGGAATCAGAGAAAGAACTGGAAGAGCTGGAAGGGGCTCGAGACCCCATATGTACAACTTGCCAAGCAACCAGAGCTTCCAGGGACTAAGCCACTACCTAAAGACTATACATGGACTGACCCTGGACTCTGACCTCATAGGTAGCAATGAATATGGTAGTAAGAGCACCAGTGGAAGGGGAAGCCCTGGGTCCTGCTAAGACTGAACCCCCAGTGAACTAGACTGTTGGGCGGAGGGTGGCAATGGGGGGAGGGTTCGGAGGGGAACACCCATAAGGAAGGGGAGGGGGGAGGGTGATGTTTGCCCGGAATCCGGGAAAGGGAATAACACTCGAAAGGTATATAAGAAATCTCAAGTTAATAAAAAAAAAAAAAAAAAAAGAATCCAAAACTTGGAGTAGTTTATTCTGAGCTCAGGACACAATACTTCTCTTTCCCTTCTTCCTATGTAACTTTTGCCTGTCCAAAAAAGAATAAAGGCCATGAGCCCTCAGAAAAACAACTTTGCCCTTTCCAACACTTGGCTTTTGAGATATTGAAATTAATGACATAAGCTCTCTGACTTCCAAGAAAAATAACAAGCAGGGAAGTCAAGATGCTTCTGAGAGGCTCTCTGCTCCTGATCCTCATATGTGGAAGGCTCAGATCAAGGCTATCTCTTCAGTGATCCCACTCAATGCCTAACCATGTCTCATTGAGCTTTTCCATACACCAACTCTTTCTTCCTTTATTTATACAAGACAGAAGGCCAGCTTCCTTCACCCATCTCTGATCTCTTCATGCTCTTTGTTCTCCGTCTCAAATGGCTGTTTACATTGAAATAGAGGCCAACAAGTAAACACTAGAAGTACTGAAGGAATATCTGAGAGGCAGTTGCAGCCACAAAAACACTTGTGACACCACAGAAGAAGCTAAGGCTCTCCAGGATACAAGAGATTTTTCAGGGAGGGCCTAATGATGATGTCACTGAGAACTGCCATAGCCTACCTGCTGAACAGATTTCCTTACATTGACCAGATTCAAGGGTGCCCTTTCGAGGATAATCTCCTGTGACACAGTGGAAATTTTACATGCTACATCTCTCTAAAACTGGGCACTTCTCTCTGCTTCATTCGTGATTACATGCTCTAAATGGAGAAAGTTCTACAGGGGCTTGGCATGGGTAGAAAAGATCTAGGAACAAGGATTGAAGGAGATTCTTCTGGCGATTAATTTTATTCCCAGTTCCAATCCTGTGACATACAGTTCAATTCCCTCGGTTTCCTCAGTTTTCCATGTGCCAGTATTTTCCCTACAAACCTGTAATTGAGTGAATATTGTTTTACATTTTCTGACTGTATATTAATTGACAGGGGAATATATATATATATATATATATATATATATATATATATATATATATATATATTCACACAATCAGGTGTACTCAAAATTTTCATTTTTCCAATTCCATTTTTTTTTTGCAATGAATTCAGCAAAAAACTTGGCCCAGCTAGAGTGTGAATAAACAGTGGAAATATTGTGTACATACTTCAAATGATCAACACCCAAATCCTTATTTTATCCAAAAATTACCAGACATCAATAAAGCAAAGGACCACATGAACTATAAAATTCTCTCCTCGAGTCACATTTGATATCTGTCCTACACTTTCTACCTTCCTGTGTTCCCACTGCCAGACTTGAAGGGTTTAGATGTTTTACCAGGACTCTTTCTTAAGCCCAAATATAAGAAACAGGAGGATGGGCAGGGTGAAGGAACCTTGAGGAACAGTGAAACCTCAACTTCAAGTATAGGAGGAAATCTATTTATCATTGTCATTTGTAAATTCTAAATTTTTGACCTAGTTGCGCAGAATCCCTGTTAACATTCCACCTAACCAAATAGCTATAGGAGGCACCAAAAGAGAGAGAGAGAGAGAGTGTGTGTGTGTGTGTGTGTGTGTGTGTGTGTGTGTTTGTGTGTGTGTGTGTGTGTGTGTGTGTATCAGGCACCAAAAATACATAAGATTGATGAAGCTAAGAAGTACATTCTGCCAGAAAAGGGATATAAATATGTTTTGAGAGACACAGCTAGAGCATGTCAAATACTAAAGTGAATGCTTGTGGCAAACCATTGAACTGAAAATGGACCTCTTGTTGGTAGATTTTGAGAAAGGCTAACAAGAGCTGATGGGGCTTTCAACCCCATAAGAACAACAATGCTAATGATCAAAGCTTTCTGGCATGGGAGCAATATTGAAAGACTGAACGTGAACACAGCTATGTCTCCAACTGCATATGTAGCAGAGGATGGCCTTGATGGGCACCAATGGAAGAAGACGCCCCTGGTCCTCCCTTGGATTGACTCACAGTTAAAGGTAATTTGAAGGGACAGTAAGTGGGGTTATAGAAGAAGAGGAGAAGGACCTGTTAGGGATCTTAAGGGAAGAAACTCTTAAAGGAAATAATATTATAAATTTAAATATACAAATATACATTTAAAAAACAAATAAAACTTGTAAAAAAATATGAGAAATAAAAGAAAAGAAAATTGCTAGCTAATCAGAGATATTAACACAGAAATCTAATGGGTAACTGTCAGGGAATGATAGTCATAGGAATAATATTGGAAAGACTGAGATGATGAAATCTCACGTAGAAGCACTTCTCTCTCCTAGGTATCAGTGTCAGACACAAACAGCACTATAGGTGTCCAAATCCTGGATGAGGTTACTCTGAGCTGAGGAAACAATACTCCTCCATCACTTCTTCCTTAGGACCTTTTTCTTCATGACAAAAAGAATAAAGGCCATGAGCTCTGAGGAAAACAACTGTGCCCTTCGTAACACTTGGCTTTTGGAATAAAGAAATGAATGATATAAACTGTCTGACTTCCAGGAACCATAACAAGCAGGGAAATCCAGATGCTTCTGAGAGGCTCCCATCTCCTGATTCCCATTTGTGGAAGGCTCAGATAAAGGCTATCTCTTCAGGAAACCCACTAAACACCTATTCAGGACTCACTGAACTCTCCCATGGACAATGTATTTCTTCCTTTTTACACCAACAGAAAGGCATCTTCCTTCTCCCCATCTCCTATATCTTCATTTTATTTGTTCTCCCTCCCAAATGGCTATTTATTCTGAATTAGAAGCCAGCTATTAAGCACTAGATGTACTGAAGTGATATCTGAGAGGCAGGTGCTGTCACAACAACACTTGTGACCTCATAGAAGGAGCTAGGGCTCTCCAGGTTACAAGAGATTTTTCAGGGAGGCCTAATGATGATGTCTCCGAGAACTGGCATGGCCTACCTGCTGAACAGCTTTTCGTACACTGACCAGTTTCAAGAGTTCCTTTTACAGGAGAGTCTCTTGTGACACAGTGGAAACCTTTATGTAATCCATCTCTCTAAATCTAGGGACTTCTCCTCTCTTCATTACTGGTTACATGCTCTGAATGGAGAAAGTTAGTCAGGGGCTCAGCATGGATAGAAAAGATTTAGGAACATGGAGTATAGGAGATTCTTCTAGATAATATTTATATTGCCAAGTTCATTCCTGTGACATACAGTTCAATTTTCCAGGTTTTCTCTGTTTCCCAACAGGCAGTATTTTCCCTATAAGACCATTAATTTATTGAATATTGTATTACACAAATGTGATCAAGTTCTAGTTTTCTTCTCTTGCTTTGTGCTGAAAAAAAGTTATACCCAATACTGTGTTAGAACAAATCTTACATAGTACTCCTAAAGAAAACAAATTACTCCCAAGGACAACGTAACTTCATACGTAAGCAATTTGAATTTACAGAGTAATGGTTACATACTGTATTATTTATCTTTAAAATTACTCTATAAGAATCTTTAGAAAAACAAATATAAACATCTGTATAAAAATGTCATATCTGTTTTAAATGATCAGAATGCACATTTGTGATTGCCAATCCTTGTTAAATCCTATCAGGAAGCTGAGGGTAAAACAGGGTCATAAATCAGTAATCAACAGTCCAGCCTTTGTGACAGTCACACCATTAGCCTGTGCTGCCATTGTTCTTGATCCCTGACCTTAAAAGGTCCCAGCCATTCCGAACTTAAAATTGTTCAATAAATTGTTTTTTACATAAGAGTCAGTAGGCAAAAGATCTTAGCCAGCTTCACGAACAGTTTTAATATTTCAAATGCTCTTTAAGGGTGTTGGTCGTCGCTGACCATTCTACATTTCCTTGGGCAATGATGGAAACACTGATCTGCTCCAGAGGCAATTGCTAAAAGACCTGGACCACTGTTATTGCAAATGCCAATGGAGCTGACCTCTGAGTGGTTGGAAGTTCCATGAGGATTTTCATGTACTTCTTAGATTAAGAGAGATATAAGTGCAATAATTGAGCGACACTCTGCATGAAGTCCTCATTGGTTTCATGATTTACCAAGGTCCAACGAGGCTGTGCTGAAGAGTGGGCCATACCCCAGGAATTCTAAAGCTCTGTGCCATTCCTCCTTCACAGGCCTTGGCCATACTCCATGTCAGAACCAAATTTGGACCATGCTTTTACCCTTGATAGAATTTCAAATACTATACCGAATAGGGAGAGTAGGCAGCCTTACATTTTCCTTATCATTAATTGAATTGCTTTATATTTCTTCCCATTTAGGTTGATGTTGGGTGCCGACTTGCTGTCCTTTGCTTCTATTATGTTTCTTCATCGGACTGGTATCATTGATCGCTCTCATGCTTTTAACATGAAGGGGGGTTGGAATACTTTTGAAATTTTTCAGCATCTAATGAGATTATCATGTGATTTTTTTCTTTCAGTTTCATTATATAGTGGATTATATTGATATATTTTCAGAAATTGAACCATCCCTGCCTCCCACTAGAAATTAATAATTACACAGCATAACCTACAAAGGGATCTCATATTCACATGCATACTCTAACAGTTCCCCCAGAAAACAAAAACAAAAACATGCAAAACAAAAAACCATGCACCCTACAGAACAGATCTAATACTCATACACACTGAAACATCCTAATCGAGAAAACAAAAACCAGAAAACATGCAAGCAAAAAAAAAAAAAAAAAAAAAAAAAAAAAAAAAAAAAAAAACCTGCTCCAGCAACATCAAAATTGCATGAGCTAAATATCACTTCTCATTAATACTTTTAAGCATTAATGTCCTCTACTCATCAGTAAAAGGACACAGTCTAACACAATGGATTTAAAAACAGGATCAATCTTTCTCTTGCACTCAAAAAACACAATCTAGCAAACGAGGTAGACACAACTTCAGACTAATGGGTTGAAAAAAGTTTTGCAAGCAATTAGACACAAACAAGTTGGTGTAGCCATTCTTACATCCAGCAAATCGGACTTTTAACCAAAAGTAATGAAAATACATGGGGAAGGACACTTCATATGCATCAGAGGAAAAATCTACCAAAATGGCATCTCGATTCCGGATGTCTATATTCCAAAGACAAAAGCAGCAACATTGGTGAGAGAAATATTGCTGAAGCTTAAATATCACATCGAACCTCACATATTAATAATGGAGAACATCAATCTCCCTCTCTCGCAAAGGGCAGGCCATTGAGACAGAAACTAAAATAAATAAATAAATAAATAAATAAATAAATAAATAAAGTAATTTAGGATTTAATTAAATTGACCTCACTGATATCTACAGAATAGTTCACATGAACACAAAACTACACTCACTCTTTTCAGTACCTCATGGAACCTTATCCTAAACTGATCATGTTCTTCCACTCTAAACAAGCCACAACAGATACAGAAAGACTGCGCTACCAATTGGAACTTCTCAGATCACCATGGATTAAAACTGGACTTCAAAAATAAGTAAAAGTGTATAAACTAATTGAAATTCAATAGCTCACAACTGAGGAACCACCAGTTTAGACAAGACATGAAAAAAAAAGCATTCCTAGAATTAAATGAAAATGAAGGCACAGCTTTTCCAAACTTAAGGACACAAGGAAAGGAGTGCTAAGAAGAACATTTATATGCAGCACAGGGCACTTTCAAAGAAACCGGAGACCCCCCCACACTAGCATCTTCCCAGCACATCCTAAATCTGTATAATAAAAAGAAGCAAATACATATTAAAGGAGGAGACAGCAAGAAATGATCAGACTCGGGGTTAAAGTGATCCTTCAGAAACAAAGAGAATACAAAGATCAACAAAAAGAAGAGCTGGTTCCTTGGGAAAATCAACCAGACAGACAAACCCTCAGACAGACAATGTAATAGGTGGAGAGACAGCATCCAAATAACAAAATCAGAAATGAACATGGAGCCATATCAATGGACACTGATTAAAGTCACAGAATCATTAGGTCTCACTTCAAATAACTGCTGTCTCCAAAATTAGAAGCTCTGAATGAAGTGAATGATTGTGTAGACAGATAACACTGACCACAGGTAAATATACATTACATAAACTATGTAAATAGCTCTACAACATCTAAAGAGACACAAACATTAATTAAGATTCCCCACTGAAAGAGCACGAGGGCCAGATTGTTTGAGCACAGACTCCTACCAGATTCTCAAAGATTTCGCAACCTACTCCAAAAAACAGAAACAGGAGGAAAATCGCCAAACTGATTCCATGACACCACTGTCGCCCTGACACCTAAATCGCAAACGACTCAACAAAGAAAGAATTTCAGACCAATTTCCCTTACAAACATTGGTGGACAAAATGCTAGGTAAAATGCTCAAAAATAATATCCAAGGGCATATCAAAACCGCCATTCAGTACCATCATGTAGGCTTCCTCCTGAGGCTGCAGGAGTGGATCAATCTATGAAAACTCATCAAAGTGATCCATCATATAAGCAAACTGAACTGAAAAAATATTCTACCCTCAGCATTTCCCATTTACATGCGAGCTCCACTTGGAGTTAAATTTGTGGAAGCTGCATATAATGCAACATATATATATATATATATATATATATATGTGTGTGTATATACATATAAAATATAATAGTAAATTAATATATTAAATTGTCATATGCTAACACTATAATAATATAATTAATATTCATATAGTATATTAACATATTAAATGTTATATGTCAATATTATGATAATATAAAATAAATATCAATATACCATATTCATATATTAAATTATAATATTACTATTATAAATAATAAATACAGATATATTGTATTAATATATCAAATTATTATATATTATCATGATATAATATAATTAATATTAATATATTATGTTAATATATTAAATTATTATATAGTTATACTATTAAACCTCTCTTACCCTCTTCTGCCTCTCTACCTATCCCAACTCTCAACCCTCCGGTACGATATTTCCCCTCTGGCTACATGTCATAGGCTCTAGCATTTAATGAACAGTTAAAATGGACAGAAGGTTCAATGCGATCTCCTTAATCCATGATAGAGGTCTAGTCAGGGGAAACCTCCTTTGAGGAAGCAGATAAATATCAGGATTCAAATAATATTTGCTGGGGGAATATCAAATCCGAATAGTGACTGCATATCTATCCAGTGGATTCTGAGAAATTGGGGAATATTCTTCCTAAAGACCAAGCAGTACTACTCCTGGCCTTATATCTGAAAGGACCTCTGCTATACCTCAAGGACATGTGCTCCATAAGGTTTCTAACTGCTTCCTTCATAATGAGAAGGAAATAGAAATAACCCAGAAGCCCCTCAACCAAAGAACGGCTACAGAAAATATGGTTCATTTACACTATGGAGTACTTCGCAGTTATGAAAAATAAGGACATCGTGAAGATGCGGTGAAGTATATGGAATGAGAAAGTATTGTTTGAATGAGAAATCTGAGACCCAAAATAACATGTACATACTCACTTAAAAGAGGGTATAAGCCATAAAGTACAGACTTCACACACTATGATCTATGGAAACAAAGAGGTTAAACATGAAGAAAGACCCAAGAAAAATGCTTGAAATTCACTCAGAAGGAGAAATAAAATAATGAAAGGAGGCAGATGGAAGGAAAGGATTGGGTGACTGAGGGGATGGGACGGGATATGGGGTTTGAGAATCATTTCTTAGGAGAGACGAGCAAGAGGGACAGAGGGCAAAGAGAATAAAGAGAAATCAGTTACTGTCCAGGGTGGGTGCTATCTCTATTATTTGCCTGCAATCTGGGATGGGTGAGGCTACCCCGGCATCCATTAGGGTGACTTTAGTTGAAACTCGTAGCAGTGGGGATACAGATACTGAAATGGTCACTTTCCGTAGAAGCGGAAGACACAAGGTGGAAGAATAAGTACCCAAAACCACTCCCAAAATTGTGACCCAGTAATTGCCCTCTCTATAAGAGACACAGGGACAGAGATAGAAGAGGAAATGAGGGAATGGCAACAGATAAGTGGCCGCACGTGAGACTTATCACATGGGCAGACGTCAAACCGTGACATTATTAATGGTGCTTTCTTATGTTTGCAGACAAGAGGATAACACTATTTTCCTCTGCAAGGCTCAACGGAGCATCCGACTGACACAGAAGCAGAGGCACACGGCCAAATATCCGATGGAGCTCAGTGATTCTCACTGAAGAGCATAGGGAACGGCTGAGAGAGGCAGAGGAGCACAATGTTCTTCACGTGGGGTCACTGAACGCGTCGCCTTTCTGTGGATCCTGTTCTCCTACCCGGGCTGCGTTTTCAGGACCTGGTGGGAGACAATGGACCTATTCCTACAGAGACTTGATGTGCCAGGGGAGAGGTTGCACCGAGAGGGGTCCTCCATTCTCTCAGAGAAGAAGGGGAGAGGATAGAAGGAGGGACTCATTGATAAGTGGCTATTAGCCCAAATGCTTGAATTACCCTAGATCCCTAGAACAAACGAAACTCAAGACGGATGATCAAAATGTGAATGCTTCACTCCTTCTTTAAATGAGGAAAAAGAATACCCTTGGCAGGGAAGGGAGAGGCAAAGATTAAAACAGAGACTGAAGGAACACCCATTCAGAGCCTGCCCCACATGTGGCCCATACATATACAGCCACCCAATTAGACAAGATGGATGAAGCAAAGAAGTGCAGACTGACAGGAGCCGGATGTAGATCGCTCCTGAGAGACACAGCCAGAATACAGCAAATATAGAGGCGAATGCCAGCAGCAAACCACTGAACTAAGAATAGGTCCCCTATTGAAGGAATCAGAGAAAGAACTGGAAGAGCTTGAAGGGGCTCGAGACCCCAAAAGTACAACAATGCCAAGCAACCAGAGCTTCCAGGGACTAAGCCACTACCTAAAGACTATACATGGACTGACCCTGGACTCTGACCCCATAGGTAGCAATGAATATCCTAGTAAGAGCACCAGTGGAAGGGGAAACCCTGGGTCCTGCTAAGACTGAACCCCCAGTGAACTAGTCTATGGGGGGAGGGCGGCAATGGGGGGAGGGTTGGGAAGGGAACACCCATAAGGAAGGGGAGGGGGGAGGGGGATGTTTGCCCGGAAACCGGGAAAGGGAATAACACTCGAAATGTATATAAGAAATACTCAAGTTAATAAAAAAAAAAAAAAAAAAAAAAAAAGAAGGAGGGACTCTAAATGGTGGGGGCCTTGAGGATTGTGGTGCCAGGGCAGCATTCAGAATGTTACCTGGTGAATAGATACAATCATTCTGGCAAGGAGGGGACCAGGGACATGACATCACAGGAACGGGGGTGTGATATCATTGGGGTGGTCATGATATCATGGGGTGGGGCATGATATTTTGGGGGCGGGGATATCACATCTTGGGGGCGGGGTACGACATCATTGGGTAGGGCATGACATCATGAATGTTAAGAGAAGATAGATGAAACTAGAAGAAAGAAATCAGCTCGAGAGCAAACTGAGACCTAGTGACACAAACATGGCGGGCGTTTACCTGTGCATGGTATCATCTGTGAGACAAATCATATTCTATCTACAATCTACAAATGCAGAGAGGACACAGGAAAGGAGAAGGCCCATGAGGGGGAAAGAATCGACCTCTCTGAAAGGAAAACTGGAACAGATTTTGTGGGTGAATGAGAGCGACTGAGGACAGGAACAGAGGGTCGGTGGGGAAGATGGACGGATAGCGCGGTGCAGAGAGCACCGGCCAGAATTAGGGGACATACGGGTTAATGCAGAGACTCTATGAACTTGTTAATTCATGGCATATAGTGGGCGACTTTCCTGAGAATTTTATTTGATGGAGAATGCAGAGTCTGACCGTGCAATCCTTTGAAATCGAGCAAGCAAGACCTCAGGGGTGGGGATGGGGCACATTCAGTGGAGTCGGTTTCTGAGGAGGTCATATGGAAATCCCTGAACCACAGACTGAGGCTGGACAAGAGATTAAAGAATCTCAACCAAATGAGGCCTCCATCAATGTAAATGCACCCGAAAAGCCTTTCCTGCTCTCCAAGGTTTGTGTAGTCCTTGTTCACCCTGAGTAAAATATATGCACACAGCGCATCCACGAATACCTTCTAAAAGAGCTGCGACACTGAATTCCTTGGAGGAACCCCTAACTCACTTGCAGGCAGACCAAGATTCTGCTGACCGATTGTTTCCTGGGGCCACTTCATCCTTTCACACCTGGTGTGCACCTGGACACTCTAAGAAGCAGACATCAGAGATATGTGTGTGTGTGTGTGTGTGTGTGTGTGTGTGTGTGTGTGTGTGTGTTAGTCATGCAAAAGCTAACCATCCTCACACAGATTGTCTGGATTGTTTTCTTTTTGGAAGGTTGGCGAATCTTTCTCTTGTCCTTAGAAAAGACCAATCTGGTTCTCAACTCTCTCTGTGAAGCTGTGACAGGGTGAGTGATTTTAATGTGTGAGGTAATTTGCGTTCATGGATACACGGCTCAATATTTACTTTCCTTTGTACGTGATCCCTCGAGGGCATTATTCCATTATTATTATTATTATTATTATTATTATTATTATTATCATCATCATCATCATCATTATCTATATTATTATTATTATTATTATTATTATTATTATGATTATTATTCCAGGATTAATCCTTTATATTATAGCCTGCGTTGTTACCAGTGTGCTAAATTTCACTGATGGCAGAAAGAAAGATTTTGGTTCACAGGGGTCCCATTGGATGGCCATGATTTGTTCTTGGAACTGAACATTTTATTTACATGCTCACAAGAGCAAATAGATGCAAGTACAGAAAGTTCCTTGGTCTTCTACATGAGAGAGACACCCTCACGTAGTCCTCTGATCTACTTGAGAAACAGAATTTAGATGGGCAATGAAAAGGATGGTGATCAAAGACCCATATTAGAGAGAAATACGACAGTTTTCACAATGTTTCAGGCTTTTGGGATTGGTAGACAGTACACAACCGTTTTTTCATTCATAGCAGGAATAGTCAGAATTATTAAATAACAGAAGGCAGAAAATTTTAACAACCTATTTATGCCGGCTAATTTAAATTCCTGTATTTTGTCTCTGGAACATTATATATTCTCTTTCAGATTCTTGTTGAAATTATGAAGAAGTGAAAACTGGTATGTGTTTATCTGTTCACATTCATTTTTTTATCTTTATTAACTTGAGTATTTCTTATTTACATTTCGACTGTCATTCCCCTTCCCGGTTCCCAGGCCAACATTCTCCTAACCCCTCCCCCTCCACTTCTCTATGAGTTTTCCCTTCCTGATCCTAACCACATTACCACCCTCCCCCCAACAATAAGGTTCACTGGAGGTTCAGCCTTGGGAGGACCAAGGGCTTCCCCTTCCACTGCTGCTCTTACTAGTCTATTCATTGCTACTTATGAGGTTGGAGCCCAGGGTCAGTCCATTTATATATAGTCTTTGGGTAGTGGCTTAGTCCCTGGAAGCTCTGGTTGGTTGGCATTGTTGTTCATATGGGGTTCCCAGCCCCTTCCAGTCCTTTCTCTGTTTCCTTCAGTGGTTTGCTGCTGGCATTCGGCTATGTATTTGCTGTATTCTGGCTGTGTCACTCAGGAGCGATCTACATCTGGTTCCTGTCGGCATGCACCCCATTGCTTCATCCATCTTATCTAGTTTGGTGGCTGTATATGTATGGGTCACATGTGGGACAGGCTCTGAATGGGTGTTCCTTCTGCCTCTGTTCTAATCTTTGCCCTCCCTATTATCTCCCAAGGGTATTCTTGTTCCCCTTTTAAAGAAGGAGTGAAGCATGCACATTTTGGTCATCCTTCTTGAGTTTCATGTGTTCTGTGCATCTAGGGTAATTCGAGAATTTGTCCTTATAGCCACTTATCAATGAGTGCATACCATGTGTGTTTTCCTGTGATTGGGTTAACTCATTCAGGATGATATTTTCGAGTCCATCCATTTGATTATGAACTTCATAAAGTTATTATTTTTGATATCTGAGTAATATTCCATTGTGTAGACGTACCACATTTTCTGCATCCACTCCTATGTTGAAGGGCATTTGGGTTCTTTCCAGCTTCTGGCTATAATAAATAAGGAATTCTGAACTAAACATCTTGACCAGGACTCTTTTCGGTTGGGAGAACTTTAATGACTGGTGCTATTTCCTTAGGAGTTATGGGGTTGTTTAAAAGGTTTATCTGTTCCTGATTTAACTTTGGCACCTGGTATCTGTCTAGGAAATAGTCCATTTCCTGCAGATTTTTAAGTTTTGTTGAATATAGGCTTTTGTTGTAGGATCTGATGGTTTTTTGAATTTCCTCTGATTTTGTAATTATTTCTCCCTTTTCATTTCTGACTTTGTTAATTTGGACACACACTCTGTGTCCTCTCATTAGTCTGCCCAAGGGTTTATCTATCTTGTTGATTTTTCAAAGAAACAACTTTTGGTTCTGTTGATTTTTCTATGGTCCTCTTTGATTCTACTTGCTTGATTTCAGGTCTGAGTATGATTATTTCTTGCCTTCTTCTCTTCCTGGTTTTATTTCCTTCTTTTTTGTTGTAGAGCTTTCAGGTGTGCTGTCAAGATGCTGACATATGCTCTCTCCTCTTTCTTTCTGCAGGCACTCAGAGCTATGTGTTATCCTCTTAGCACAGCTTTCATCGTGTCCCATAAGTTTGGGTATGTTGTAACTTCATTAAATTCTAAGAAGTTTTTAATTTCTTTCTTCATTTCTTCCTTGACCAGGTTATCATTGAGTAGAGCATTGTTTAACTTCCACGTATATGTGTGCGTTCTTTCCTTATTGTCATTGAAGACCAGCTTGAGCCTTTAGTGGACTGATATGATGCATGGGATTATTTCTATCTTTCTGTATCTGTTGAGGCCTGTTTTAATGACCAATTATATAGCCTATCTTGGAGAAAGTGCCATGAGGTGGTGAGGAGAATGTATATCCTTTTGCTTTAGGATAGAATCTTCTATAATTATAGTTTAAGTCCATTTGGTTCATGTCTTCTCTAAGTTTGTCTATGTCTCTGTTTAATTTCTGTTTCCATTACCTGTCCATTGTTGAGAGTGGGGTGTTGAAATCTCCTACTCTTATTGTGTGAGGTGCAATGTGTGCTTTGAGATTTAGTAAGGTTTCTTTTATGTATGCAGATGCCCTTTTATTTGGAGCATAGATATTTATGATTTAGAGTTCATCTTGGTGAATTTTTCCTTTGATGAATATGAGGTGTCCTTCCTTATCTTTTTAGATGACTTTTGGCTGAAAGTCGATTTTACTTGATATTAGAATGACTACTCCACTTTGCTTCTTCAGACGATTTTCTTGGAAAGTTCTTTTCAAGTCTTTCACTCTGAGGTAATGTCTGTCTTTTTCTTTGAGCTGTGTTCCCTCTATTGCAAAATTCTGGGTCCTCATTCCATACCCAGTTTATTAATCTGTGTCTTTTTAGTGGGGAATTGTGTTCTTTGATATTGAGAGATATTTAGGAATAGTGATGGTTGCTTTCTGTTATTTTAGTATTTGAGGTTAGTTTATATTTGTGTGCTTCTCTTCTCTGTTTTGTTGTGAAAAAGTTAATTTCTTACTTTATCTATGGTTTTACTTGCTTCCGTATGTTGGGCATTGCCATTTATTATCCTTTGTAGGACTGGGTATGTGGAATGATATTGTGTAATTTTGGTCTTGTCATGGAATATCTTGGTTTCTCCATCTATGTTAATTTAGAGTTTTTCAGGATACAGTACCGTGGGCTGGCATTTGTGTTCTCTTAGGATCTGTATGGCATCTGTCCAGTGTCTTCTGGCTTTCATAGTTTCTGGAGAAAAGTCTGGTGTGATTCTGATAGGTCTGCCTTTATATGTTATTTGATGTTTTTCCCTTACTGCTTTTTATATTTTTCTTTGTCCTGTGCATTTGTTTTTTTTACTATTATGTGACGGGAGAATTTTATTTACTGGCCCAATCTATTTGGAGTTCTTTAGGCTTCTTGAATGTTCATGGGCATCTCTTTCTTTAGGGTAGGGAGTTTTCATCTATGATTTTGTTGAAGATATTACTGTCCCTAGATGCTGGCACTCTTCATTCTCTTCCATACCTCTTTTCCTTAGGTTTCAGCTTCTCATTGTTTCCTGGATTTCCTGTATGTTTTGGGCTAGGAGTTTTTTCTGTTTTACTTCATTTTTGACAGCTGTTTGGATGTTTTCAGAATCTTCTACTCCTGAGATTCTGTCTTCTATCTCTTGTATCATGTTGGTGATTCTTGCATCTATGATTCCTGGTCTCTTCCCTTGGTTTACATCTCCAGGGTTGTCTCCCTTCATGCTTTTTTATTTTTTTTAATTCCATTATTAACTCCTGTATGGTTTTGTACATTTACTTCTCCTGTTTTGTTGTTTTTTTCCAGTAGTTTTTAAGATAATTTTGTGTTTCCTTTTTAAGGGATTCTAGTTGTTTGCTTCTGTTGTCCTGTATTTTCTAAAAGGATTTATTTATGACCTTCTTAACATCCTTGATTGTCATGATAAAATGTGATTTAAATCTAGATCTTCCTTTACTGGTGTGTTTGGATATCCAGAGGTTGCTTTGATGGGAGTCTTGATTTCTGTTGCTTGCTATCCTGTGCTTTCCTCTTGCCATCAGCGTGTCTCTGGAGTTAGCTTGTCTGACTCTCTCTGACAGTGGTTTGAGAGTCTTCTAGGTCCATGTGTCAGGACTGCTGTAGACCTGTTTTCCTGTTTTCTTTTAGCCAGTTATGGGAACAGAGTATTTTGCTCTCAGCCGTATAGTTTCTCCTGTCCACTGGCTTTCAGCTGTCCCTGTGGGTAGGAACCAGCATGACCTGCACCTAATTCTCCTTGGTTCTCTGTGGGTGGGTTGCACAGATGGCACAAAGTGTTTTCCTGTTGAGTAAGGAATCTGGGCAGAGAATAGTCTCCTCTGGTTTCCAAGGAGTGTCTGCTCCTCTGAAGTTCTAGTTCCCCACCCTCAGGATTTGGGTGCAAGGAACTGTTTGACCAGTTCTGTTCAGATCCAGGCATAGTGTGGAACATGGTGATCCTGCAAATTTACTCCTCCTATATTCCTGTGTCCAGAGGCATTATGCAGTTTCCTCTTGGGCCAGAGATGTGGACAATGTTGGGCATAAGTGTCAGTCTCTCCGTCCCTGTAGGCTCAGTTTAGCCTACACTCCTGGGTGATCAGCTCTCTCTCCCACAGCATCTAGGATCAGGTTCTGGGCCAGGATCAGTGAGGTTCATGTGCCAACTAGAACCTGGAAGTGCCTGGTCCCAATGGAAATTCTGCATTTGCGTGTCCTGAGTCCATCAGGCAGGACACTTGGAGCAGAAAAGTTGGTTTCACCTCCGCTCTCAGGCCTGGAGTCACTCCTCTCGCTGTCTTTCAGGTATCCATGAGGGCAGCAACCAGAAATGTCCATCCCCTATGGCTACTAGGTCCCTATGCACAGGAGGCACAGATGGAGCTTCGTGTTTTTTTTTTCTTGAGTCTGGAATGTTAGCAGAGTTCTCAGGGGTTTTCCCCCTCTGATGGTCTATGTTTTCCCCACCTCACACAAGATTTGGGTGTAGGATGCAGTTTGGACCAGGTCAGACCCAGATGCAGTTTGGACTGCAGGAATCCTGCAGCTTAACTGATCCTATATACATGTGTCCAAAGGCAATATGCAGTTTCTTCTTGGGCTAGGGATTTGGGCCCAGGTGGGCACAAGTGGCAGGCTCTCCTACCCTGAGGTCTCAGTATTGCCCACTCTTCTGGGTGATCTGTCCCACAGAGTTTCCAAAGGAGTTTCAAATGTTCATTCCCCATCCTACAATTCTACAACTTCCCAATTCTACTCCAAAGCGTTTTGGACAAGACCTCTCTGGTCAAGGGGAGGTACAACCATCCCCATCAAATAAAGAGGGCTGCATAACTTCTCTTAAAGGAAATCTCAGTGATTTCTCATATTCCACAAATGGATTAAGTGCTGCCCCCTCTCCACACGAGACATTCATAACTTCGCTAACTGCCAAGGCAGGGCAGAGAGCTATGTCCACTCACAAAGACAGTCAAAGATGTCCCTCATCTCCACCAAAGTTCCTTATGCAATCTGCTTCATGTAAAATGAGTTTGAAAACGGATTCTGATGACAAAGAGGATTTCAGAACTTCCCTATTAACACAAGAGGACCTTCAAAGTCCTCAACTATTAAAAACTATTAATCACTTGTGGTCCAAGGGGACAAAATGCAGTCACAAATCCCCAAGTGAACCTCCTAACACACATACCAGTCCAAGTAGAGACAAAACTTTCTGCATGTACACAATTAGATCAAGGACCACTGCCAGATTCAGAAGGGGCTCTTAAGAGTTCCACACCCACGGAAGATGTGGTAGAAAATTCTGAGTCCACCAAGGAACTCTTGTGCCTTCTGCAAATAAAATATATGTTCTACCACACTCACCATCTGGCCCAGTACTTCCAATGTCCCTATACAATGGAGAATTATTCAAATATCCTTTACCAAAGTAAAGGACCCTCCTGACTTGTCATCAGGCCCAAAAGAGAAAAGTTTATCCCCACACACTCAATGAGCCATGCAGACTCCATATTTATACAATGTACAGAGAAGATAATATATCCCCTACCTCCTCAGGAGATTCTAGGTCATTCTGTCCTGAGAAGAGCAGCTCCAAAAATTTCCACATATACATCAGAGATGCTAGAATTTGCCAAAACTGAGCAGGATTCTCTGAGTAGTACTCTATCTCATAAAGAGACTGTGGGATGAGAAATATCTACAAAAGGAGTTTTACCCACAGCCACATCTTTAGAAATGGCTTGTGTATGTGACACATGTACAAAAGATGTTCTAGAATCCAACTGTAGAGAATGTTATGTATCCAACCATATGTGAACGAGGAGTGGTGGAACATGATATGCAAACACCAGTGTCTGTAGCATCCTCATCATCTGAGGAAAGGGATTCCTTGGATTCCATTAGTGCAAAAGAATGTATATGACCTCTGCAAACTTCACAGGAGTCTATGGAAACTTCCTGATCTCCTCAATATCAGCCAACTTCCCCAACTACAGAAGATACTACACACTCTTCCAAATATGCACAAAGTGTTGCCAGTCCTTCTTTATACCCACAAGCAGACCCAGAACATCTGCAAAATACCTCGACGGCTCTGGATTTTACCTTATCTTCTGAAGGGGCCTTGGAACCTGTTTTGTCTATCAAGCAGGCTTGGGAATCTGACACTTCTATTCGAGAGTCTCTTTCCATTTTTCCAGCAGATGAAATTTTTCTTGGAACTTCCCCAATTACACAACGATATCTAGAAACATCCTTATCTGCTCATGAGGCTCTCAGACATCTCACATATATCCATGATGCTCTAGGAGAGGTCACATCTTCAGTGGTAGCTCTAATACCTGACCCCCATTCTGATGTCAGTCAGGATTTCTACACATATACATGGTACATTAAGTCCTTCCTCATCTGACAAGGATGTCTTACAAAACATTTTTTTTTATATTTCCAAAGGTATGAAGGAAAGTCCACATCAAAAAAAAATCATTTAGACTTTGTACCATTAGCCCAAGTATATCAGAAAAATCCCTTGTCTTCTACAGTGTTTAAAAATCAATCTGACTCTAGCACTCTTCCTGGGAAACATTTACCATGAGCCATACAATCCCCAGACAATTGAAATCTAAAAAGGGGTATCTAGAAACTTTACCATCTGACAAAAGGTCTTTAGAATGTTCAGCAACTTCTCCATGAGCACAGTTAACCCATAAAAAAAGAGAACTAAAGCCAACTGCACAGGGTGTTTTCCCAAGATCCACATATTTCTTCTTTTTTTTTTATGCCAAGACAGAAGGCCTGCTTCCTTCTCCCCATCTCTGATATCTTCATCTTCTCTTTTCTCCCTCCCAAATGGCTGTTTACTCTGAATAGAAGGCCTATTAGTAAACGCCAGTGGTACTAAAGGAATATCTGAGGTGCAGTTGCAGACATAACAACACTTGTGATATCACAGAAGAAGTTAGGGTTCTCCAGGATGCAAAAGATTTTTCAGGGAGGGCCTAATGATGATGTCACTGAGAATTGCCATGGACTACCTGCTGAACAGTTTTACTAACATTCAAGGGTGCAATTTACAGGAGTGTCTCCTGTGACACAGTGGAAAACTTACATACTACAACTCTCTAAAGCTAGGGAACTCTCTCTGCTTCATTAGTGATTACATGCTCTGAATGAAGAAAGTTAGTCAGGGGCTTGTCATGGGTAGAAAAGACCTAGGAACAAGGAATGTAGGAGATTATTCTGGCTATTTTTTTTATTCCCAGGTCCAATCATGTGAAATACATTTCAAATCCCTAGGTTTTCTCAGTTTCCCATGTGCCGGTATTTTCCCGACACACCTTTAATTGAGTGAATATTGTGTTACATTTTCTGATTGTACATTCATTGATAGGGGACATTATATATATTCCTGGATGTTTACACAAATATTTCATTTTCCAAAATCCATTTTTTTGCAATGAATTCGGCAATAAACTTGGCCTAGCTATAGAGTGAATATAACAGTGTAAATATTGTGTACATACTTCAATCGATGAACTCCCAAATCCTATTTTATTTAAAAATTACCAGACATCTGTTAAGCAAAGACAACATGGACTGTAGAATGCAGTTCTGTAGTTCTATTAGATAACAGTTCTCTAATATCTACCTTCCTGTGTTCCCAGGGAAAGACATGAGGATTTTGGATGTTTTACCATGATTCTTTCTTCAGACCAAACATCAATTTAAGGGGGATGTGCAGTGAGAGGTATGGCTTGAGATCCAGTGCAACCTCAACTTCAACAGGTTCATAAGAACAAGAGGGAATCTGTTTGGCATTGTGGATCCTATATTCTTAACCTAGTTGCTCAGAATCCATGTAAATATTCCACAAAAATTCCTAGTTGTAGGAGCCACCAAAAGGGTGTGTGTGTGTGTGTGTGTGTGTGTGTGTGTGTGTGTGTGTGTGTGTGTAAAATCAGGCACCAAAACTAGATAAGATTGATGAGGCTAAGATGTGCATTCTGCCAATAAACGGTTGTAGATCTTGCACTGGAGACACAGCTAGAGCATGTCAAATATAGAAGTGAATTCTAGTGGCAAACCAGAGAACTCAAAACAGAACCCTTGTTTGTAGATGTTGAGAAAGGATTGCAAGTGCTGAATGGGCTTTCAACCCCATAAGAACCACACATTCAACTATCCAGAACTTTCTGGTGATAAACCAATATTGAAAGACTATATATGGACAGACCTATGGCTCCTTGTGCATATGGGGCAGAGGATGGCGATGTCGGGCAACAATGTTAGGATTTAGCCCTTGGTTCTCCCTAGTTTTTACTGCTAGTTCAAGGGAATGTCAAGGCACAGTTAAGGGGTTATAGAAGAAGGGTAAGGGGGCCACTTACGAATCTTATAGGCAGGAAATTGGGAAAGGAAATAATATTTGAAATGTAAATATAGAAATATCGAATTAAAAAAGCTATAAAATTTGCTAAAAAAAGTAAAGAAAGAAAAGAAAAGAAAATTAGCAGCTAATCAGACCTATTGACTCAGTAATCCAAAGGGTCCCTGTCAGCGAATTATAGTCGGAATAATACTAGTGGAAAAACTGAGATGATGGAGTCCAAATTTGAAACACTTCTCTCTCCCAGATATAAGTGTCAGACACAAACTCCACTATAGATATCCAAAGCATGGAAGAGTTTACTCAGAGATAGGGATACAATACTTGTCCTTCCTGTCTTCTTTAAGTCCTTTTTCTTCTTGTCAAAAAGAATAAAGGCCATGCACCCTCAGGAAAACAACTGTTCCCTTCCCATCACTTGGCTTTTGGAATAAAGAAATGAATGATATAAACCCTCTGACATCCAGGAAGCATAATATCGGGGAAGTCCAGATGCTTCTGAGAGGTTCCCAGCTCCTGATACCCATATGTGGAAGGCTCAGATCAATGCTATCAGTTCAATGATATCACTCAACCCTACCAAGGCCTCACTGAGATTTCCCAAGGACCACGTATTTTTTTTTTCCAATTTAAATACCAAACAGAAGGGAAGCTTCCTTATACCAATCTCTGATCTCTTCATTATCTTTGTTCTCTCTCAAAAATGGCTGTTTCCTCTGAATTAGATGCCAATTAGTAAACCTTCGAGGTACTGAAGGAATATCTGAGAGGGAGTTCCAGTCATTACAACACTTGTGACATCACAGAAGAAGCTAGGAATCTCCGGGTTACATGAGATCTTTCAGGGAGGGCTAAATGATGATGTCACTGAGACCTGCCATGGCCTACCTGCTGAACAGCTTTCCTTACATTGACCAGATTTGAGGGTGCCCTTTCCTGGTATGTCTCCTGTGATTCAATGGAAACCTTTATGTACTCCATCTCTCTAAAGCTACAGACTTCTCTTCGCTCCATTAGTGGTTACATGCTTTGAATTGAAAAATGTATTCAAGGGATTGGAATGGGTAGAAAAGATCTTGTAACATGGAGTAGAGGAGAATAATTCTGGATAATAATTTTACTCTCAGGTACATTTCATAAAATACAGTTCAATTTTGTAGATTTTCTCTGTTTCCCAAAGGCCAGTATTTTCCCTACAGACCTTAAATTGAATGAATATTGTACTTCACTTTCTTACTGTAAATTTCATGATACAGGACATTATAAATCTTGCTGAATGAGTACTCAAAAATTCTGTTTTCCAATTCCATTTTCTGCAATGATTTTGGCAACAAATGTGGCCCAGCTATAGAGTGAATATAACAGTGTAAATATTGTGTACCTACTTGAAAATATAAAGTCTCAAATACATATTTTAGGTAAAAATTGCCATTCATCAGCAAACCAAAGGACAACATGGACTATAGAATTCGGTTCTTTTGTCCCATTTGATATCAGTTCTGCATTATCTACCTCACTGTGTTCCCAGGGCCAGACATAAGGGTTTTGGGTGTTTTACCATGATTCTTTATTTATGGAATAATAAGATATGAGAAAGGGCAGGGAGAGGAATTGCTTGAGGTGCAGTGAAACCTCACCTTCAGTATGTTCATAAGAACAGGAGGGAATCTTTGGCATGGTCATTTGTGGATTCTCCATTCTTGACTTTGTTCACAGAAACCATGTGAAAATTCCACCTATCCTCATTCCTCATAGCGGTAGGATCCACCCGTGTGTGTGTGTGTGTGTGTGTGTGTGTGTGTGTGTGTGAGTGTGTGTGTGTATACATCACTCAACAAAACTATATAAGATTGATGAAGCTACGAAGAGCATTCTGTCAGGAACAAGGATATAGATATTTCTTGAGATACACAGCTAGAGCATATCAAATACAGAAGTGAATGTGTCATTGTAAAAATATAAAAAATAAAAAAGTAAAGTTGTCTTTTACCCTGCTAACTCTGACACTGAAGTGTCTGAATTTCTCTGCTAGATATATTGGCAGAAACACATTCCCACTCCTCGGCTACCCAATGTTTCCTGTCGACCACCATTTCCTATACACAACCCTCACATAAAGAATGCACAACACAATAATCTTTGATCCAGTTTATTAGATATGAAAGCCCACTTAAACATACAAAGCCTGGTACCATCTATCCCTTAGGAACATTAATAATGACATGTAAATACACAGAGCAGAATCTTAAATTCACCTACCATGGCTTCTCACTCTGTCATATTCCTTTCTCTCTTTTTTCCTCTAGTCTCCCCCTCTTCCTTCAAACTTCTCTCCCGCCCATTCTTCCTTCCCCTCCCATGCTAACCCTCCTTCTATCCTGTTCCTGCCACTCACATAAACTTTACAAATTCAATAGTGAGGTGGTACTGGTGATGTCAACTGAGTTCTGAGTACAGTACTATGCAGCTGACTTTGGGGCAGTAGAATTTTCATCAAACAGAGATAACTTCAGGGCAAACCACAACAAGAACTCTAGTGGAAAACCAGTGAACTGAAAAAGGGACTTCTTCTTGGAAGATTTTGAGAAAGGATTAGAAGAGGTGAAGGTGCTTTCAACCCCATAAGAACAACAATGCCAATGAAAGAGAGCTTCATGGTAGTAGACCAATATTCAAAGACTGTACATGAATATACCTATGGCTCCAACTGCATATGTTGAAGAGGATGGCTTTGTTGGTTAACAATGGAAGGAGAACCCTTGGTACTGCCTAGGTTTGACTCCCAGTTCAAATGAATGTCCAGGGACAATAAGGGGAGTTGTAAGAGTAGTGTAAGGGGACTGGTAAGAGATCATATAGTCAGAAAAATGGGAAAGGAAATAATATTTTAAATGTAAATTTAGAAATTTCCAATTTAAAAAGCAATAATTTGTTAATATTTTAAAAAATGAAAGAAAGAAAAGAAAAGAAATCTGCCAGCTAATCACACCTATTGACTCAGAATTTAAGAGGTTACTATCGGGGAATAATAGTCAGAGTAATACTAGTGGAAAGACTGATATAATGAAGTCTCATCTAGAAGCACTTGTCCCTCCCAGATATCAGTGCCAGACACAAACTGCATCATTAGAATCCCATGCATGGAGGAGTTTATTCTGTGCTGAGGACACAATACTTGCCTTTCTTTCTTCCTTAGGACCTTTTCCTTCTTGACAAAAGGATAAAAGCTATGAGCTCTCAGGAAAAACTATAGTGACCTTCCCAATACCTGGCTAATGGAATAAAGAAATGGATTTTATAAACTAACTTATTTCCAAGAAAAATAACAAGCAGGGAAGTGAGATACTACTGAGAGAATCACAGAAACTGATTCCCATATGTGGAAGGCTCAGATCAAGGCTATCACTTCAGTGAATCTACTCAATCCCTACCCAAGACTCAAGGAGCTTTCCCATTGTCCACGTATTTCTTCCTTTTTTTATACCAAGACAGAAGACTAGCTTCCCACTCCCCATGTGTGATCTCTTCATCCTCTGTGTTCTCCCTCCAAAATGGCTGTTTACAATGCATTAGAGGCCAATTAGTAAACCCTAGAGGTACTGAAGGAATATCTGAGAGGCAGTTGCAGTCAGGTCAACACTTGTGACATCACAGAAGAATCTAGGGATCTCCAGGATACAACATATTTTTCAGGGATGCCTAATGATGATTTCACTGCAAACTGCCATTGCCTAACTGCTAAACAGCTTTCCTTACATTGACCAGATTTGAGGGTTCCTTTTCCAGGAGTGTCTCCTGTGACACAGTTTAAACCTTTACACAGTACATCTCTCTAAAGCAAGAGACTTCACTTTTTTTCTTTTCTTTTTTTTTAAGTAAAATTTTGACTTCTTCTTTTCTGATCTGTGTCCCCTTGACCTCCTTTTGTTGTCTGATTGCTCTGTCTATAAATTTAAGTACTATATTGAATAAGTAGGGAGAGAGTGGGAAGCCTTGTCTAGTACCTGATTTTAGTGGGATTGCTTCAAATTTCTCCCCATTTAGTTTAATGTTAGCAACTAGCAAACTGACATTTCTATGTGTGTGTGAAGATTTGAGTCTGAATATTGATGGGGATTGCGTTGAATCTGAAGGTTGCTTTTTGCAAAATGGCCATTTTTACAATATTAATTCTGCCAATACATGAACATTGGAGATCTTTCTAATTTCTAAGACCTTCAATTTATTTCTTCAGAGACTTGTGTTCTTTTCATATATATTTTCACTGGCTTGGTTAGAGTCACACTGAGGCATTTTATATGGTTTTCACTATTGTGAAGGGTGTCATTTCTGTAATTTCTTTCTCAGTCTGTTTCTCTTTTGTGTAGAGGAAGGCTACTGATTTTTTGAATTAATTTTATACTCTGCCATTCTGCTAAAGTGGTTTATCAGGCTTAGAAGCTCACTAGTGGAATTTGTCAGGTCACATCCTTTGCATATAGTGACATTTTGAATACTTCCTTTGCAATATGTATCCCTTTACCTCCAATTGTTACTAATTAATTGGGCTACGACTTCGAATACTATATTGAAAAGGTAGGGACGAGTGGGTATCCATTTCTACTTACTGATTTTAGTGGGAGTGCATTAAATTTCTCTCCATTTAGTCTGATGTTGGCTACTGGTTTGCTGTATATTGTTTTTACTGAGTTCAGTATGGTCCTTGAATTTATGATATTTCCAAGACTTTTAACATGAAGGGGTAGGTTCTATATAATGCTTTCTCAGCATCTAATGAGATGATTGCTTGTTTTGTTTTCTTTGAATTTGCTTTTATAATGGGCTTAGGTTGATTAATGATCAGGTTCTATGTATTGAACCATCCCTGTATCTCCAGGATGAAGCCAACTTGTTCATGATGGATCATTGTTTTGATGTGTTCTTGGATTTGGCTTGCAACAAATTTACTGAGAATTTTTGCAGGGATATTCATGAATAAATTGGTCTGAAATACTCTTTCTTTGTTGGATCTTTGTTTCCTTTAGTTATAAGCATAACTGTGGCTTCAGAGAAGAAATTGTATAGTGTTCCTTCTATTTCTAGTTTTTGGAATAATTTGGAGAATATTGGTACTAGGTATTCTATGAACGTCTGAGAGAATTCTGTACTAAACCTTTCTTGTCCAGGGATCTTTTGATTGGGAGACATTTAATGACTACTTCTACTTCTTTGGGATTTATGGGAGTATTTAGATGGTTTATCTGATTGTGATTCAACTTTGGAACCTTGTATCTGTCTAGAAACTTATCCATTTAATCCTTACTTTCCCATTTTGTTAAGTATAGGCTTTTATAGTAGGATCTGATAATTTTTGAGTTTCCTCATTTTCTATGGATATATCTCTATTTTACATCTGATTTTTTTTAATTTGAATACTAAGAATTTACCTATCTTCTGGATTTTTCAAAGAACCAGCCCCTGGTTTTGTTGATTCTCTATATATTTCCTTTTGTTTCTACTTGGTTGATTTCAGTCCTGAGTTTGATTATATCCTGTTGTCTAGCCCTCTTGGTGTATTTGGATTTTAATGGTTCTGAGATTTCAGGTGTTCTGTCAAAGTACTAAGTATTAGTGTATCATAGCCCCAATTTCTCTGTGGAGGCTCTCAGAGCTATGAGTTTTCCTCTTAGCATT
Source organism: Rattus norvegicus (assembly GCF_021556685.1). NCBI lineage: Eukaryota > Metazoa > Chordata > Mammalia > Rodentia > Muridae > Rattus > Rattus norvegicus. Next base: position 51,567,700 of record NC_141555.1, on the reverse strand, counting down.
GCTTTTTTGTGTTCCCAAGTTATGCCTTCCTTTTCATTAAATTCTAAAAAGTCTTTAATTTTTTTTCTTTATTTCTTCTTTGAACAAGTTCTCATTGAGTAAATCATTCTTCAGCTACCATGTACATGTGGGACTTTGGTTGTTCTTGTTGTTATTGAAGACCATTCTTAGTCTATAGTGATCATAGGATGCATGGGATTAATTCAATCTTCTTGTATCTGTTGAGGCCTGTTTGTTGATGGATAATATTGTCATTTTTGGAGAAGGTACAACCTTGTTGTTTTCCTTGGCTTTTGCCTGGGATATTGAAGGAGATCTCTGTAAATCTATTTTTCTGTATAGCATCAGTACAGGACACTACAACTTTTTAGGCCTGCAGAGGTCTGCTCCAAAGGGGTGTGCTGTTACTCAATAATTGTTATATATGTCTAATATTAACAACAAGAATAGCATTTCAATAGCAGGAAACTTTCCGAAAATGAATCTCTTACTGCCTTGCTTAATGAGGGCGAACCAGTTGTGGATTATAAAATAATCCGATGTCGATGCCTGCATCAACAGAGTGTGAATATCGGGCATAGGTCTGCAGGATTGAAATAAATCATGTACACAGGTCATCCGATTTCAGCGAGTGCCACCAAGGATTTATGTCTGGATGTGCGCAGAGTGCAGTCTCTTCTGGTTTCCCAAGAGTGTCTGCCTCTCTGAAGGTTTAGCTCTACCTCCAATGGGATTTGGGTGCAGAGAACTATTTATGCGGTCTGTTTCCTTCAGGTTCCAGCGGTGTCTCAGGCACAGGTGTCCTGCCGCTCCTGGGCCCTCCCCTACGGGAACCCAGAGGCCTTATACAGTTGCCTCTTGGGCCAGGGATGTGGGCAGGGGTGGGCAGTGTTGGTGGTCTCCTCTGCTCTGCAGCCTCAGGAGTGCCCACCTCACCAGGCGGTGAGGTCTCTCTCCCACGGGGTTTGGAAGCTGAGAGCTGCTGCGGGCCGGACTGGAAAACAGAATTATTGAGTACACATTGAGTAATATTTACACACACCCTTAACAAGGAATTTGCAATAGAAAATTGAAATACAATATTCATTCTATTAAAGGTCTATAGGGAAAATACTGGCCTTTGGGAAACATAGAAAACCTAGAAAATTGAATTGTATGTCACAGGAATGACCTGTGAGTACAAATATTATCTAGAAGAATCTCCTACACTCCATGCTCATAAATATTTTCTACCCATGCCAATACCCTGACTAGCTTTCTCCATTCAGAGCATGAAACCACTAGTGAAGCAGAGAGAAGTCTCTATCTTCAGAGAAATCGAGTAAGTAAAGGTTTCCACAGTGTTACAGGAAATAGATATGGAAATGGCACCCTCAAATCTGGTCAGTGTAAGGAAAACTGTTCAGCATGTAGGCCATGGCAGTTCTCATTGACATCACCATTAGGAACTCCCTGAAAACTCTCTTGTAACCTGGAGATGCCTAGCTTCTTCTGTGACGTCACAACTGTTGTTTGACTGCAGCTGCCTCTCAGAAGTCCTTCAGTGCCTCTAGGGTTTACTAATTGGCCTCTAATTCAGAGCAAATTGGGGAGTGATAACAAAGAGGATGAAGAGATTGGAAATGGAGAGAAAGGAAGCTGGCCTTCTGTCTTGGTATAAAAAAACAAGGAAGTAATATGTGGTTTTTGGGAAAACTCAGTGAGTCCTTGGTAGGGGTTGAGGGGTATCACTGAAGAGTTAGCCTTGATCTGAGCCTTACACATATGGGAATTAGAAGGTGGGAGCCTATCAGAAATATCTGGTATTCTGTGTTCTTATGGTTTTTGTAAGTCAGTGGGATTAAATCAATCATTTCTTTATTACAAAAGTCAAGTGTTGTGAAGGGTATATTTGTTTTCCTGAGAGGTTAAGACCTTTACTCTTTTCATCAAGAAGAAAAGGTCCTAAGAAGTGAAATCCAAGTATTGAGTCCCTATCTCTGAGTAAACTCCTCCATGTTTTGTGCTATAGTGCTGTTTGTATCTTACACTGATATCTCATAGAGAGAGAAGTGCTTGTTGTTGAGACTTCATCATCTCGGTCTCTCCATTAATATAACTCTGAATACCACTTCAGATTTCTGAGTCAATATGTGTGATTACTTGGCAGCTTTCTTTTCTTTTATATGTTTCTCTTTTTAGCAAATGTTATTGATTTTTATAACTGGATGTTTCTATATTTACATTTAAAATATTATTTTCTTTCAGAGTTTCCTGCCTTTCAGATCCCTACTTGTTCCCTTTTCCTACTTCCCTAACCAATCATTCTGTTTGTTGACATGCTCTTGAACTGGGAGACAAACTAGGGAGGAGCAAGGGCTTCATTTCCATTGTTGTCCAAAAAGGCCACCTTCAGCAACATATGCACTTGGAGCCATAGGTCAGTCCATGTACTTTCTTTGTATATTGGTCTATTAAGCAAAAGCTCTGGTTCACTGGCATAATTGTTCCTATAGAGTTGTAAGCACCCTCAGCTCTTCTAATCCTTTTTAAAATTTAACAGCAAGAGGTCCGTTTTCAGGTCACTTGTTTGCTACCCGCATTCACTTCTGTATTTGATATGCTATATCTGTGTCTCTCACGAAATATTTATATCCAGTTCCTGGCAGAATGCACTTCTTACCTTCATCAATTTTATCTAGCTTTGTTGACTGATGTATACATGTATGTATATATATATATATGTATATATATATATATATATATATATATATATATATATATATATATATATAATTTGTAGTCTCCTACACCTAAGTGGTTAAGTGGAAAGTTATCATTGATTCTGCCCTACTATGTCAAGAATGTAAAATTCACAAATTACAATTTCAAATAGACTGCTGTTTTTATGAAACTATTGAAGTAAATGTTTAACTGGTTCTCAAGACATTTTTCTCCCTACCCATCATCGGGTATTTTATGTTTGACCTTAAGAAGAATCATGGTACATCATCCTACGATCAAGTCTGGATATGCAAACACTGGAACCTAGATAGAGTGTATTGATATCAAATGGGACTAGAGAACTAAATTCAATAGTCCATGTTGTCCTTTGCTTTCCTGATGTCTGGAAATTTTTTGATAAAATAAGGATTTGGGAATTTCTTATTTGAAGTAGGTACACAGTATTTACACTGTTAACCTCACGCTATAGCTGGGCCCCCTTTGTGACCAAAATCATTGGAGAAAATGGAATTGGAAAACAGAATATTTGAGTATATATTGAGGAATATTTAAACACCCCCTTAACAAGGAATTTACAATAAGAAATTGAAATACAATATTCATTCAATTAAAGGTCTGTAGGGAAAATACTGGCCTTTGGGAAAGATAGAAAACCTAGAAAATTGACCTGTATATGACAGCAATGAAGCTGGGAATAAAAATATTATCTAGAAGAAATTTCTACACTCCATTCTCATAAATATTTTCTACCCATTCCAAGACCCTGACTAACTTTCTCCATTCAGAACATGTAACCATTACTAAAGCAGAGAGAAGTCTCTAGCTTCAGAGAGATGGAGTACTTAAAGGTTTCCACTATGTCACAGGAGACATATCTGGAAAGGGCACTCTCAAATCTAGTCAGTGGAAGGAAAACTGTTTAGCAGGTAGGCCATGGCATTTCACACTGACATCACCATTAGGCCCTCTCTGAAATCTCTCCTGTAACTTGGTGAGCCCTAGCTCCTTCTTTTGTCATGACTGCAACTGCCTCTCAGAAATCCTTCATAACTCTAGAGTTTACTAATTGGCCTCTAATTCAGACCCAATTTGGGAGTGAGAACAAAGAGGATGAAGAGATATGAAATGGGGAGAAAGAATCTTGCCTTCTTTCTTGGCATAAAAAACAAGGAAGAACTATGTGGTCCTTCGGAAAATGTGTGTGTCCTTGTTAGGTGTTGAGTGATATCACTTAAGAGATAGCCTTTATCTGAGCATTCCACTTAAGGGAATCAGGAGCCAGGAGCCTCTCAGAAGCTGCTGAACTTCCCTGTTCTTCTGTTTCCTGGAAGTCAGAGAGCTTATATCATTCATTTCTTTATTCCAAAAGTTAAGTGTTCTGAAGGGCCCAGTTGTATCCCTGACAGGTCATGGACCTTATACTTTTTGTCAAAAAGAGAAAGTTACAAAGGAAGATGGAATGGACAAGTATTGTGTCCTCAGGTCACAGTAAAGTCTTCAAAGTTTTTGATGCCTCTAATGCAGTTTCTGTCTGACACTTCTCTCTGGGAGAAGAAGTGCTCTAGTTCAGACTTCATCATCTCAGTCTTTCCACTATTATTATTTGACTATCATTTAAGATTTCCTAGTCAAAAGGTATGATTAATTGGCAGTTTTCTTTTCTTTTATATCTTTCATTTTTTAGTAAATTTTATTGCTTTTTTAACTGGATGTTTCTATATTTACATTTAAAATGTTATTTCCTTTCCAAATTTTCTGCCCATAAGATCCCTAACTGGTCCCCCTGTCCTTCTTCTATAACTTTCCTTACTACCCCTTAACATTACCTTGAACATTGTGTCAAACCTAGGGAGGACCAAGGATTTCTCCTTCCATTGGTCCCCACCAAGTCCATCCTCTTCCACATATGCAGTTGGAGCCATAGCTCTCTCCATGTACATTCTTTGAATATTGGTCTAGTATCAGAAAGCTCTGGTTCATTAGCATTGTTGTTCTTATTGAGCTAAAGCCCCTTAAATTCTCATAATTTTTCCTCAATATTTAGAAACAAGAAGTCCATTTTCAGTTCACTGGTATACCACTTCACTTCTTATTTGGCATAATCTGGTGTGCATTCACTTCTGTATTCGGTATAATCTTGCTGTGTCTCTCAGGAAATATCTATATCTGATTCCTGGCAGAATGCAAATCTTACCTTCATCAATCTTGTCTAGTTTTGGTGGCTGATGTGTATATATATATATATGTATGTATATTATTTTTTTTGGTGGCTCCTACAACTATGAGTTTAGCTGAAATTTTAAAATGGATTCTGCGCATCTAGGTCAAGACTGTAGAATCCACAAATGGAAACGCCAAACAGACTCATCCTGTTCTTTTCAAACTACTGAATTTGAGGCTTCCCTGGTCCTCAAGTCATTCCTAGCCCTGCCCAGCCTCCTATATCTTATGCTTGGCCTTAATAACAAATCATGGTAAAATAGCCAAAACCCTCAATTATGGCAATGAAACACAGGAAGGTAGATATTGCAGAACTGATATCAAATGAGACTAGAGAACCGAAAAGTATAGTCCATGTGGTCCTTTCCTTTATTGATGTCTGTAATTTTTGGATAAAATAAGGATTTGGATAAAATAAGTGTGTCATTTGAAGTATGTATACAGTATTTACACTGGTATACTTACACTATAGTTGGGCCCATTTTGTTTCCAAAATCATTGCAGAAAATGGAATTGGAAAATAGAATTTTTGAGTAAACATTCAGGAATATTATAAAGTCCCCTATCATTGAATGTACAATAAGAAAATATAATATAATATTCATTCAACTAAAGGACTACAAGGAAAATCCTAGTGTTTGGGAAACAGATATCTGAGAAAATTGAACTGTATTCCATAGGAATGGCCCTGAGAATAAAATTATTATCCAGAAGAATCTCCTCACTCCAGGTTCCTAAATCTTTTCCACCCATGCCAACCCCCTGACTATCTTTCTCCACTCAGAGCATGTAACCACTAATGAAGCCAAGAGAATTCCCTAGCTTTAGAGAGATATTGTATGTAAAGTTTTCCACTGTATCACAGGAGACACTCCTGTAAAGTGCACCCTTGTATCTAGTCAATGTTAGTAAAGCAGTCCAGCAGGTAGTCCATGGCAATTCACAGTGACATCATCATTAGGCCCTCCCTGAAAAAAATCTCCTGTATCCTGCAGAGCCCTGACTTCTCTTGTGATGTCAAAAGTGTTGCTGTGACATGAATTTAATCTCAGATATTCCTTCAGTACCTCTAGGTTTAACTAATTGGCCTCTAAATCAGAGTAAATAGCCATTGGAGGGTTAGAACAAAGAGCATGAATTGGTCAGAGATGAGGAGAAGGAAGCTGGCCTTCTGTCTTGGTAAAAAAAAGGAAGAAATGTGTAGTCTATGGGAATGCTCATTTAGTCCTGGGTAGGGATTGAGGGGGTTTGGCTTAAGAATTAGCCTTTTCCTGAGCCTTCCTCATATGGGAATATGGTGCTGGGAACCTCTGAGAATCATCTGAACTTCCCTGCTTGTTATGGTTCCTGGATATCAGAGTGTATATATCATTAATTTCTTTATCCCTAAAGCCAAGAGTTAGGAAGGGAAGAGTTTTTTACCTGAGAGCTCTTTGCCCTTATTCTGTTTTTCACAGAAGAAAAAGGTCCTAAGTAAGAAAGGAAAGACAAGTATTATGTCCTCAGCTCAGAGTAACCTCCTCCATGATTTGGATTCCTTTAGTGCAGTTTGTGTCTGACACTGACATAAGGAAGAAGGGAAGGACCATTATTGTTTCCCTACTCACAGTAAACTCCACCATGTTTTAGATATCTATAGTTCAGTTTGTATTTGACACAGATATCTGGGAGAGAGAAATGCTTCTAGTTGAGTCTTCATCATCTCAGTCTTTTCTCTAGTATTACTCTGACTATCATTCCTTGTCAGTGACTCTTTAGAATTCTCAGTCAATAGATATGATTAGCTGGTCATGCTCTTTTCTATAATTTCTTTCATTTTTTTACCAAATTTTATTCCTTAATATTAATTGGTATTTCTATATTTATATTTCAAATGTTATTTCCTTTCCCAATTTCCTCCTCATAAGGTCCCTAACCAGTCTAGTACCCTTGTTCTATTACTCCCCTTACTGCCCCTTTACATTCCATTGAACTGGAGTCAAACTCAGGGAGAACAAATGGTTTCTCCTTCCATTGATGCTCAAGAAGGACATACTCTGCCACATATGCCATTCAAAACATAATTCTGTCCATGAACAATCTTTGAATATTGGTTTAGTACCAGAAAGCACTGGTTCATTGGCATTGCTGTTCTTATGCATTTGCAAGTCCCTTCACCTCTTATAATCCTTTCTCAAAATCTACCAACAAGAGGTCCATTTTCAGTTCACTTGTTTGCCATTAGCACTCACTTCTGTATTTGATATGCTCTAGCTGTGTTTCTAAGGAAATATTTATATTTGGTTCCTGGCAGAATGCACTTCTTGGCTTCATCAATCTTATCTAGTTTTGGTTGCAGTATATATATATATATATATATATATATATATATATATATATATATATGTATATTTGATAGCTCCTACAGTTATGACATATGGTGGAATTTTAACAGGAATTCTGCGCAACAAGTTCAAGGACGTAGAATACATAAATTACAATTAGGCTCCCTCCTGTGCTTATGAAACTATTGAAGTTGAGGTTTCACTGGTCCTCAAGCCATTCTTTTCCCTGCATATCCTCCTGCATATTATGTTTGGCCTTAAGAAAGAATCATGATAAAGTGTCCAAAACCCTCAAATCTGACACTGGAACACTGTAAGGTACATACTGTAGTGCAGATATCAAAAGGGACTAGAGAAACGAATTCTATACACCCTGTGGTCCTTTGCTTTACTGATGTCTGAAAAATTTTGGATAAAATAAGGATTTGGGAGTTCATCATTTGAAGTAGGTACACAATGTTTACACTGTTATACTCACTGTATAGCTGGGCCCCTTTGTTGCCAAAATCATGGCAGAAAATGGAGTTGGAAAGCAGAATTTTTGAGTACACATTCAAGAATATTTATAAAGTCCCCTAACTAGGACAGTACAATGAGAATATGAAATACAATATTTATTCAATTAAGGTCTGTAGGGAAAATACAGGTCTTTGGGAAACAGAGAAAACCAAGAAAATTGAACTGTATGTCACAGGAATGAACCTGGGAATAAAAATATTATCTAGAAGAATCTACTCCCGTCCTTGTTCCTAAATCATTTCTACCAATGCCAAGCCCCTGAGTATCTTTCCCCATCCAGATATGTAACCACTAATGAAGCAAAGAGAAGTCTTTAGCTTTAGAGAGATGTAGTACATCAATGTTTCCACTGTGTCACAGGAGACACTCCTGGAAAGGTCATCTTTGAATCTCGTCATTGGGAGGAATGTTCAGCAGGTAGGCCATGACAGTTCTCAGTGACATCATCATTAGGCCCTCCCTGAAAAATCTCTTGTACCCTGGAAAGCCCTAGCTTCTTCCATGATATCACAAGTGTTGTGCTGAAAGCAACTGCCCCTTAGATATTGCTTCAATACCTTTAGTGTTTACTATTTTGCCTCTAATTCAGAGTAAATAGCCATTTGGGAGTGAGAACAAGGTGGAGGAAGAGATCAGAGATGGAGAGAAGGAAGCTGGTTTTGTCTTGGTATAAAAAATGCTAGAAATATGTCGTCCATGGGAAAGCTCAGTGTTTCATGGGTAGATGTTGACTGAGTTCATTGAAGAGATATCCTTGATCTGAGCCTTCCACATCTGAGATTCACGAGATGAGAGCCTCTCATCTGGTATTCCCTTTTGGTTATGGTTCCCGGAAATCAAAGAGTTTTTATCATTTATTTCCTTATTCCAAAGCCAGGTGTTGGGAAAGGCCGAGTTGTTTTCCTGAGAGGTCATCACTTTTATTCATTTGCCCAGAAGAAAATTGTCCTAAGGTAGAAGGGAAAGTCAAATATTTTGTCCTCATCTCAGAGTAAACTATTCCATACTTTGGATTCCTATAGTGCATTTTGTGTCTGACACTGATATCTGAGAGAGAGCAGAGGTCTAGAGGTTCTAATATTACTCTGACTACCATTCCCTGAGAGTGACCCTGTATACTTCTGAGTGAATAGGTTTGATTAGCTGGCAATTCTCTTTTCTTTTATTTCTTTCATTTTTTTTAAATTTTTATAGCAAATATTATTGCTTTTTTGAATGGGATATTTCTATATTTACATTTCAAGTATTGTTTCCAATGCCAGTTTTCTGTTGGTTAGGTCCCTAACCTGTTCGCCTCCAATTATTCTATAATCCTTCTTACTGCCCTTTGACATTCCCTTGAAATGGCAGTCAAACCAAGGGAGGACAAAGGGCTTCTGCATCCATTGGTGCCCAAAAAGTCCATCCTCTGCTACCTGTGTATTTTGAACCATAGGTCTCTCCATGTACAGTCTTTTAATACTGGTTAAGTACCAGAATGCTCTGGGTCCTTGGCATTGTTGTTCTTATGGGGCTAAAAGTCCCTATAACTCTTGTAATCCTTTCTCATAATCTACTAACAAGAGGTCTATTTTCAGGTCATTGGTTTGCCACTAACATTCACATCTGTATTTACCATGCTCTGGCTGTGTTTGTCGGGTTCCTGGCAGCATGTACTTCTTAGCTTCAAAAATCTTTTCTAGTTTTGGTGGCTGATATATTTATCTATCTATATCGGTATCTGTATCTCTATCTGTATCTGTATCTGTATCTATATATCTATATCTATATCTTCAGCTACATCCACATCTGCATATATATCTACATCTATATATATATATATATATACATCTATCTACATATATAAATATATCTATCTATCTAAATATATATCTAAATACACACACATATATATATATATATATATATATATATATATATATATATATATATATATACACAACTATGAAGTTAGGTGCAATTTTTACATGAAATCTGCACAACTATGTCAAGAATGTAGAATTCACAAATGCCAAATAGACTTCCTCCTGTTCTTATGAAACTATTGAAGTTGAGGTTTCCCTGAACTTCAAGCCATTCCTCTCCTGTCCTTCCTCCTGAATCTTATATTTTCCTTCAAGAGAGAAACATGGTAAAACATCCAAAACCCACAAGTATAGACCTGGGAAAACAGGAAGGTAGATATTACAGAACTGATATTTAATGGGACTGCAGAACCGCATTCTATACTCCATGTTGTTCTTTGCTTTACTGATGTCTGGTAATTTTTGTTTAAAATAAGGATTTTTGAGTTTATCATTTGAAGTAGGTACACAATATATACACCGTTATATTCACTCTATAGGTGGGCCTTCTTTGTTTCAAAAACCATTGCATAAACTTGAATTCATAAACAGAATTTTTGAGTATACATTCAGGAATATATATAAAGTCCCCTATCAAGGAATGTACAATAAGAAAATGTAATACAGGGTTGGGGATTTAGCTCAGTGGTAGAGCGCTTGCCTCCCAGCTCAAGGCCATGGGTTCGTTCAGTCCCCAGCTCCGAAAAATAAGAGAAAAAAAAGAAAAAAAATGAAAATATAATAGAATATTCACTCAATTAAATGTCTCTAGGGAAAATATTGGGCATTGGGAAAAAGAGTAAACCTAAGAAATTGAACTTTATGTCACAGGAATGGACCTGGGAATAAAATTATTATCCAGAAGAATCTCCTCCACTCCATGTTCCTAGATCTTTTCTACCAATTCCAAGTCCCTGACTAACTTTCTCCATTCAGAGCAGGCAACCACTAATGAAGCACAGAGAAATCTCTAATTTTAGAGTGATGTAGTAAGTAAAAGTTTCCACAGCATCACAGGAGCGTAATCTGGAAAGAGCACTGCCAAATCTGGTCAATGTAAAGACAGCTCTCCAGCAGGTAAGTCATGGCAGTTCTCAGTGACATTTTCATTTGTCGCTCCCTGAAAAAATCTCTTGTATCCTGGAGAGCCCTAGTTTCTTCAGTGATGTCACAAGTGTTCTCCTGTCTGCATATGGCTCTCTGATATTCCTTCAGTACCTCTAGGGTTTACTAATTGGCCTATAATTCAGAGTAAACAGCCTTTGGGGAGGAGAAAAAAAGGATGAAGAGATCAGAGATGGGGATAAGTTACCTGGCCTTCTGACTAGGTATAAAAAAAGGAAGAAATACTTGGTCCATGGGAAATCTACATGAGTCCTGGGTATGGGCTGTGTGGGTTAGCTGAAGAGATAGCCTGAATCTGAGCCTTCCACCTATGCAAATCTGGAGCTGGGTTTCTCTTAGAATTATTTGGACTTCCCTGTTTTTTATGGTTCCTGGAATCAGAGAGTTTATATCACTAATTTCTTTATTCCAAAAGCCAAATGGTGGGAAGGGTGCTGTTTTCCTGAGAGCTCATCAATTTTATTCTTTTTGCCCAGTAGAAAAAAATCCTAAGGAAAAAGGGAATGGCAATTATCGTATCCTCAGTTCAGTGTAAACTGCTCCATGCTTTGGATTCCTACAGTGTGCATGTTGTGTCTGACACTGACATCTAGGAGAGGAAAGTGCTTCTAGTTGAGACTTCATCATCTCAGTCTTTCAACTAGGATTACTCTGACTACCATTCATTGACAGCGACTCTTTATATTTCTGAGTCAAAAGGGGTGATTAGCAGGCAGTTCTCTTTTCTATAATTTCTTTTATTTTTAACATTTTTTTGCTTCTTTAAATGGATACTTCTATATTTTCATTAGAAATGTTATGTCCTTTTCCAGTTTCCTTTCCATAAAATCCCTAAGCAGTCCCCATCCAGTTCTTCTAAAACCACACTTATTGGCCCTTGACATTCCCATGAACTGGGAGTTAAACCTAGTGATGAAACCAAAGGGCTTCCCCTTCCTTTGGTGCCATCCTCTGCTACATATGCAGTTGGAGTCTTGGGTCTGTCCATGTACAGTCTTTGAATATTGGTTTAGTATGTGAAATATCTGGTTCATTGGCATTGCTGTTTTAATGGTGTTGACTCTCCTTCAGCTCTTGTAATCCTTTTTCAAAATATACCAGCAGGAGTTCCGCTCTCAGTTCACTGGTTTGCCACTAGCTTTCATTTCTGTATTGGACCTGCTCTAGCTGTGTCTCTCAGGAAAGATCTATAATCTTTTCCTTGAGGCATGCACTTCTTTTTTTATTAATTTGAGTATTTCTTATTTACATTTTGAGTGTTATTCCCTTTCCCGGTTTCCAGGCCAACATCCCCAAATCCCTCCCCCTCCCCTCCTTTATGTGTGTTCCCCTCCCCAACCTCCCCATATTGCCATCCTCCCCCCGACAATCTAGTTCACTGGGGTTTCAGTCTTAGCAGGTCCCAAGGCTTCCCCTTCCACTGGTGCTCTTACTAGGATATTCATTGCTACCTATGAGGTCAGAGTCCAGGGTCAGTCCATGTATAGTCTTAAGGTAGTGGCTTAGTCCCTGGAAGCTCTGGTTGCTTGGCATTGTTGTACATATGGGGTTTAGAGCCCCTTCAAGCTCTTCAAGTTCTTTCACTGATTCCTTCAACGGGGGTCCTATTCTCAGTTCAGTGGTTTGCTGCTGTCATTCGTCTATGTATATGCTGTATTCTGGCTGTTTCTCTCAGGAGCGATCTACATCCGGCTCATGGCGGCCTGCACTTCTTTGCTTCATCCATCTTGTCTAATTGGATGGCTGTATATATATAGGCCACATATGGGGCAGGTGCTGAATGGGTGTTCCTTCTGTGTCTGTTTTAATCGTTGCCTCTCTATTCCATGCTAAGGGTATTCTTGTTCCCATTTTAAAGAAGGAGTGAAGCATTCACATTTTGATCATCTGTCTTGAGTTTCATTTGTTCTAGGCTTCTAGGGTAATTCAAGAATTTGAGCTAATAGCCACTTATCAAGGAGTGAATACCATGTGTGTTTTTCTGTGATTGGTTTACCTCACTCAGGATGATATTTTCAAATTCCAACCATTTGCCTACGAATTTCATAAAGACATTGTTTTTGATACCTGAGTAATATTCCATTGTGTAGATGTACCACATTTTCTGAATCCATTCTTCTTTTGAAGGGGATCTAAGTTCTTTCCAGCTTCTGGCTATTATAAATAAATCTGCAATGAACATAGTGGAGCACATGTTGGAGCATATTTGGGTTTATTCCAAAGAGAGGTATAGCTGGATCTGCAGGCAGTTCAATGTCCAATTTTCTGAGGAACCTCCAGACTGATTTCCAGAATGGTTGTACCAGTTTGCAATCCCACCAACAGTGGAGGAGTGTTCTTCTTTCTCTGCATCCTTGCCAGTATCTGCTGTCACCTCAGTTTTTGAACTTAGCCATTCTCACTGGTGTGAGGTGAAATCTCAGGATTGTTTTGATTTGCATTTCTCTTATGACTTAAGATGTTTAAGATTTCTTTAGGTGTTTCTCAGCCATTCGGTATTCCTCAGCTGTGAATTCTTTGTTTAGCTCTGAACCCCATTTTTAATAGGGTTATTTGACTCCCTGCGGTTTAACTTCTTGAGTTCTTTGTATATTTTGGATATAAAACCTCTATCTGTTATAGGATTGGTAAAGAAAGATCTTTTCCCAATCTGTTGGTTGCCATTTTGTCCTAACCACAGTGTCCTTTGCCTTACAGAAGCTTTGCAGTTTTATTAGATCCCATTTGTCGGTTCTTGATCTTAGAGCATAAGCCATTGGTGTTTTTTTCAGGAAATTTTTTCCAGTGTCCATGTGTTCCAGATGCTTCCCTAGTGTTTCTTCTATTAGTTTGAGTGTATCTGGTTTGATGTGGAGGTCCTTGATCCACTTTAACTTAAGCTTTGTACAGGGTGAAAGGCATGGATCTATCTGCCTTCTTCTAGATGTTGACCTCCAGTTGATCCAGCACCATTTGCTGAAAATGATATCTTTTTTGGCTTATTTGATGATTTTGGCTCCTTTGTCAAAATCAAGTGCCCATAGGTGTGTGGGTTCATTTCTGGGTCTACAATGCTGTTCCATTGGTCTATCTGTCTGTCTCTGTACCAATACTATGCAGTTTTTTATCACTATTGCTCTGTAATACTGCTTGAGTTCAGGGATAGTGATTCCCCCTGAAGTCCTTTTATTGTTGAGGATAGTTTTAGCTATCCTGGGTTTTTCGTTTTCCAGATGAATTTGAAAATTGTTCTGTCTAACTCTTTGAAGAAATGGATTGGTATTTTAATGGGGATTGCATTGAATCTGTAGATTGCTTTTGGTAAAATGTCCATTTTTACTATATTAATCCTGCCATTCCATGAGTATGGGAGATCTTTCCATCTTCTGAGGTCTTCTTCAGTTTCTTTCTTCAGCGTCTTGTAGTTCTTATTGTACAGATCTTTTACTTGCTTGGTTAAATCACACTAAGATATGTAATATTGTTTGGGTCAATTATGACGTGTGTTGTTTCCCTTATTTCTTTCTCGGCTTGTTTCTCTTTTCTGTAGAGGAAGGCTACTTACTTATTTGAGTTAATTTTATTCCCAGGCACTTTTCTGACGTTGTTTATTAGCTTTAGTAGTTCTCTGGAGGAACTTTTGGGATCACTTAAAATTACTATCATATCATCTGCAAATAGTGATATTTTGACTTCGTCTTTACCAATCTGTATCCCCTTGATATCCTTTTTTTGTCTGCTTGCTCTGGCTAGAACTTCAAGAACTATATTGAATAAGTAGGGAGAGAGTGGGCAGACTTGTTTAGTCAATAATTTTTGTGGGATTGCTCCAAGTTTCTCTCCATTTAGTTTAATGTTAGTAACTGGTTTACTGTAGATGGCTTTTTCTATGATTAGGTATGGGCCTTGAATTTCTATTCTTTCCAAGACTTTTATCATGAAGGGGTGTTGAATTTTTTCAAATGCTTTCTCCGCATCTAATGAAATGATCATGTGGTTATGTTCTTTCAGTTTGTTTGTATAATGGATCACGTTGATGGTTTTCCGTATATTAAACCATCTTTACATGACTGGGATGAAGTCTACTTGATCATCGTGGACGATTGTTTTGATGTGCTCTTGGATTCGATTTGCCAGAATTGTATTGACTATTTTTGCGTCGATATTCATAAGGGAAATTGGTCTGAAGTTCTCTTTCATTTTGGGACTTTGTGCGGTTTAGGTATAAGGGTAATTGTGGATTCATAGAAGGAATTCGGTAGTTCTCCATTTTTTTTTCAATTTTGTGGAGTAGTTTGGATAGTATTGGCATGAGATCTTCTATGAAGGTTTGATAGAATTCTGCACTAAACCCATCTGGATCTGAGCTCTTTTTCGTTGGGAGACCTTCAATGACTGCTTGTATTTCCTTAGGAGTTATGGGGCTGTTTAACTAGTTTATCTCTTCCTGATTTAACTTCGGTTCTTGGTATCTGTCTAGGAAATTGTCCATTTCCTGCAATTTTCAAATTTTGTTGAATATAGGCTTTAATAGTAAGATCTGATGATTTTTGAATGTCCTCTGAATCTGTAGTTATGTCTATCTTTTCATTTCTGATTTTGTTAATTTATATACAATCTCTGTGGCCTCTAGTAATTCTGGGTGAGGGTTTATCTATCTTGTTGATTTTCTCAAAGAACTAACTTTTGGTTCTGCTGATTCTTTCTATGGTCCTTTTTGTTTCTACCTGGCTGTTTTCACGTCTGAGTTTGATTATTTCCTGTCTTCTACTCCTCCTGTGTGTATTTGCTTCTTTTTGTTCTAGAGCTTTTAGGTGTGCTGTCACGCTGGCTACATATGCTATCTTGTTTCTTTTTGAAGGCACTCAGAGCTATGAGTTTTCCTCTTAGCACAGCTTTCATTGTGTCCCATAAGTTTGGGTATGTTGTATGCTAATTTTCATTAAATTCTAAGAAGTCTTTAAATTCTTTCTTTATTTCTTCCTTGACAAGGTTATCGTTGAGTAAAGCAATGTTCAACTACCACGTATATGTGGGCATTTTCCCTTATTGTTATTGAAGACCGGCTTTAGGTTGTGGTGGTTTGATAGCATGCAAGTGATTATCTCTATCTTTCTGTACCTGTTGAGGCCCATTTTTTGACCATTTATATGGTCAATTTTGTAGAAAGTACCATGAGGAGCTGAGAGGAATGTGTATCCTTTTGCTTTAGGATAGAATGCTCTATAAATATCATTAAGTCCATTTGGTTCATGACTTCTCTTAGTCTGTCTATGTCTCTGTTTATTTCTGTTTCCATGATCTGTCCATTGATGAGAGTGGGGTGATGAAATCTCCTACTATTATTGTGTGAGGTGCAATGTGTGTTTTGAGCTTTAGTTAGGTTTCCTTTACGTTTGTAGGTGCCCTTGTATTAGGGGCATACATATTTAGGATTGAGAGTTCATCTTGGTGGATTTTTCCTTTGATGGATATGAAGTGTCCTTCCTTATCTTTTTTGATGACTTTTAGTTGAAAATTGATTTGATTTGATATTAGAATGGCAATTCCAGCTTGTTTCTTCCGACCATTTGCTTGGAAAATTGATTTCCAGCCTTTCACTCTGAGGTAGTGTCTGTCTATGTCTCTGGGGTGTGTTTCCTGTAGTCAGAAGAAAGCAGGGTCCTCATTGCGTATCCAGTTTGTTAATCTATGTCTTTTTATTGTGGAGTTGAGACCATTTATGTTGAGAGATATTAAGGAATAGTGATTATTGATTCCTGTTATACTCATTTTTGGATATGAGGTTATGTTTGTGTGCTTTTCTTCTCTTTGTTTTGTTGCCAAGATGATTAGTTTCCTGTTTTTTCTAGGGTGTAGCTTGCCTCCTTAGGTTGGTCTTTACTATTTATTATCCTTTGTAGTGCTGGATTTGTAGAAACATATTGTGTAAATTTGGTTTTGTCATGGAATATCTTGGTTTCTCCATCTATGTTAATTGAGAGTTTTGCAGGATACAGTAACCTGGCCTGGCATTTGTGTTCTCTTTACATCAGTATGACATCTGTCCAGGATCTTCTGGCTTTCATAGTCTCTGGCAAAAAGTCTGGTGTGATTCTGATAGGTCTGCCTTTATATGTTACTTGACCTTTTTCCCTTACTGCTTTTAATATTCTTTCTTTATTTTGTGCACTTGGTGTTTTGACTATTATGTGTTGGCGGTGTTTCTTTTCTGGTCTAATCTATTTGGAGTTCTGTAGGCTTCTTGTATGCCTATGGTTATCTCTGTTTTTAGATTAGGGAAGTTTTCTTCTATGATTTAGTGGAAGATATTTTCTGGTCCTTTAAGCTGGGAGTTTTCACGCTCTTCTATACCTATTATCCTTAGGTTTGATCTTCTCATTGAGTCCTGGATTTCCTGTATGTTTTGGACCAGTAGCTTTTTCTGCTTTACATTACCTTTGAAAGTTGAATCAATGATTTCTATGGAATCTTCTGCTCCTGAGATTCTCTCTTCTATCTCTTGTATTCTGTTGGTGATGCTTTTATCTATGGGTACTTGTCTCTTCCTTTGGTTTTCTGTAGCCAGGGTTGTTTCCCTTTGTTCTTTCTTGATTGCCTCTATTTCCATTTTTAATTCATTCAATTGTTTTATTGTGTTTTGCTGGAATTCTTTCAGGGATTTTTGTGATTCCTCTCTATAGGCTTCTACTTGTTTATTTATGTTTTCCTGGAATTCTTTCAGGGATTTTTGCTGATTCCTCTCTGTAGGCTTCTACTTGTTTATTTATGTTTTCCTGTGTTTCTCTAAGGTAGTTCTTCATGTATTTCTTGAAGTCCTCCAGCATCATGATAAAATATGATTGTGAAACTAGATCTTGCTTTTCTGGTGTGTTTGGGTATTCTGTGTTTGCTTTGGTGGGAGAATTGGTCTCCAATGATGCCATGTAGTCTTGGTTTCTGTTGCTTGGGTTCCTGGGCTTGCCTCTCGCCATCAGATTATCTCTAATGTTACTTTGTTCTGCTTTTTCTGACAGTGGCTAGACTCTCTTATATAAGTCTGTGTATCAGGAGTGATGTAGACCTGTTTTCCTGATTTCTTTCAGCCACTCATGGGGACATAGTGTTCTGCTTTCGGGCGTGTTGTTTTTCCTATCTACCGGTCTTCAACTGTTCCTGTGGGCCTGTGTCTTGAGTTCACCAGGCAGGTCGCATGGAGCTGGAAGATTTGTCTTACCTGAGGTTCCAAGTATCTTGTTTGCTTGTGGGGTGTTGCTTATGAGCTCTCCGTAGTGGCAGCAATCAGGAAGAACTGTGCCGCCCTTTCTGGGAGCTTTCATGCACCAGGGTTCAAGATGGGGTTTGGTGTTTTCCTCTGGAGTCAGAGATGTGGGCCAAGTGTAGACTCTTCTGGTTTCCCAGGCGTGTCTGCCTCTCTAAAAGTTTAGCTCTCCCTCCCATGGGATTTGGGTGCAGAGAAATGTTTATGTGGTCAGTCCCTTCAGGATCCGGCTGTGTCTCAGATGCAGCAGATTTCCTGGTCCTGTGCCCTTATCCAAGGGAACCCATGGGCCGTATACAGTTTCCTCTTGGGCCAGTGATGTGGGCAGGGGTGTGCAGTGTTGGTGGTCTCTTCTGCTCTGCAGTCTCATGAGTGCCCACCAGTCTCGGCGGTGAGCTCTTTCTCCCACGGGGTTTGGGAGCGGTGAGCTGGAGGCAGGGAGTGCGAGATAGGGACCCCTGCTCTCATTTCCCATTTTTGATACTGGCACAAATATTAGAGTTTGGCATTAATTTGTTTGGTCTCTTTTGCTGTCTTTACCCAATATGTCCCATTTTTATGACTTATTTAAACAAAACTGTATTTTACAATTTAAAGGAATATAGTATGAAAATATACTGACATCATTTGTGATTCAAAGATACTAACAATTTTACTATATTTCCCTTTATGAAAAGTTAGACAACTCCTTTAAGAAACTCTGAGAGATAATATCAAAATATGTTCACAGGAATGGTATATCAAATACTTTTTTTAATAGCGTCAATCAGGAAATGGTTTTAATATTTATGCATTATGGTAGTTGATTATGGAAGAAACTGAATGTTCTTAGATTTCATAATAATGTATATAAATCATTAATTCTTAATGTTTGTTGACAGGAGGCAGTTATCAACGAATATATATTGTGGCACACGTTTCTAATATAAATAGAGCAAATTAAATATATAATTTTGACCTAAAGGTGAGCAAATAAAGATATATCATTGATTCTACCTACAGTTGGTGTTAAGATATGATTCATGAATCCATGTATTTCTTTATAGACATGTAATAAGATAAAATTAGTGTGAATAAAGCTAAAACTGCAATTAGCAGGTTTGATCTAGTATACATATTTAAAAATTGCTTTTGAAAAAATACACAGAAAATGTTTTCAAGGTTATATATACAGCATATACAAAAATACACTGCGTCCATAAATTATCAATACCATTCAAGCAACTTTCTCTGGTCTTACTAGATTTGAATTATTAAATATACATATATATGTATGTATACACAAACAGGCACACTCACACACACAAAGAAACACACACAATATTTCTAAAAATTTAAAACAAATTAGTAGATAATAATCATTCAGAGAAAAATAATAAAAAAGGATGATCTAAATTTCCAGTATAATGTACTCCCAAAAGTGTATTTTCTAGCATATAAAACTTTGCCTTATAATTTTTAGAAAAATACGTATGGGGCCAATATATGTAATCAGATCTCATTGTGACTTATTACTCAGAATTAAAGTAGAAATTGAAATGGTGTGGGAAAAATATTAAATAACAAGATTTACCTATACTTTTTCAATTATACAAAAAAATCTGAGATACAGTGAAATGACACAAAATGTAAAATTGCTTTCTATTAAGCATTGATATCTAAGTTTACTCATATATATATATATATATATATATATATATATATATATATATATATATATATATATATTAGACAGAGAGAACTAAATCTCACAAGTTGTTTCCTGATTTAAATACAATTTTCTTGGCTTGTGAATATACCCAAAACCAATCAAAACAATGAAAATGGATAGATGCTGTTTTATAACCAATAAAAGACATTTTGTTTATTTGTTAGGCATGAATTTATTTTTGTAGTATATCTTCCCAGGTTTCTGTTGGGTATTTTATAAATCATAACTTTGGTATAGTCGGTGGTTAAATTTAACTGAACATCGCTGAATATGACAATATAATAGAAATGGATCCTTGGGGCAGAGAATACCTTTGGGTTCAACCTGGTTATAATGAAATGGTGTTCACAGTGTGCAAAACCAAGCACAAGGTAAGGAATTATGGCTTCAGGTACAGGGCTCTTTATGAGATTTCTCTTTGTAATATTGGAAGAATTGTTACATGATATCATGAGATTGTGCAGTGAGAAGGCCTTTTCTTTATTCCTGTAATGAAAGCAAGTATTTGTTGTTTTCAGTTCCCTCAGAGAGCGTGCTAGGTTACTGGATCAATCAGGAACTCAGGATGAAGGACTTAGATGTGCAAAATATTTTGTTGGTATTGGTTTTCTTCTAGGTACTTCTAGGGAAGTGACTTCATAAGACTTGAATATAATCAAATAAGACCTTGTTAAAGATTTAGAAAGCACTGGGTATTGTGGCACAGGACTTTTCTCTTAGCACTGAGGAGGCAGAAGCAGGCAAAGAACTCTAAGTTCAAGTTCAGCTTGGCCTACAGATAAAGGGATAGAGAGAGTTCTGGTACTGCCAGGGATATAAAAGAAACACTGTCTTTAATAAGTACAATTTTAAGTTCTGTAGTATACAAAGAAAAAATATCATTTTATTGTAGTAAGATGTTAATAATTTTATCTTGAGTCTAATGCAATATTTTAGCTATAAAATAATGTGAAGGCACTGAAAATGTATGAAAAGATGTTTTCCATCACTATTCTCCTTAAACTACAAGTTGAATTTTTATTAAATAAACCTATGTAAATATACTTTGAAGGCTTTTCTGTGACTAACTAAAGGCCTTTTACATTGTTAATTAAGAATGGGAGATTTCTGGCCAATCTTGAAAGGTCATCACTCAGGTGTAGATGTATATTAAGCATACAAAATCTAATCTAAAATGTTGCACAATAAAGAATGAGAACCTTTAATTGGTTTTCCTCTAAAGTATACAGCTTCTTTTGTTGAAGTGTAGATCTGATGATTTGAACAAATTTTGTGAGAAATACAACCTGCTCTGAGAAGATAAGAAACAGAGAAAGATAAGGAAAAAAGCCTGCTAAGGGACAACGAACTGGAAGAGAGTATTCTATGGAATATATAGGACAATAAATTTGACTCCTCTGGTATTGTTTAGCTGGGGACTTCATTATGCATATCTATGTACCTAGAAAATTTTTCTTTTACATCTTAAGATTTTATGGTTGCTCTGAAACCTCTGTCTTTTGTATTAAGGTCTTAGCATGTTTACATGATAATTTTGAAATATTAGTGTTATTATCAAAACCCGTACTTTGTACATACTTTTTAAGCAACAAAATAGATACATGTCTGCTTGGCTTTATGAAGAAAGTTACAATGATAAATATGAATATATATTTCTCATATATACATTCTCTTCATGTACCATGTGTGTGATGAAACCTTAGCAGATAGGAATGCATAGTAAACATCTTGCTAGAGTTTGAGGATTTTATTGTATCTTGTTCGACATGTGTATTTCTATTTAAATGCTAACTCCTTTCTAAGTCTCTTAATTTAACTGGAGAGCTTTTCAATAACTCCTAGACTGCTGTTTATTCATATAACAGGTCTTTGGTTTTCTTATTGAATTTTATTCCAGCAACTTCTTAATGTGCTTTATTTTGAAGGAAAATTAAATATTTTTTAAATATCAATTTTTTTTATAAAAAGATTAAATTTTAAAATTTTAGAGGAAATATCACTTATTAAATATTCTCCATTTTTAATTATTATAAAATATTATGATTACAATAACCTTTATCAACATACACATCTCTTGTTAATATAAACACAAATATGTTATTTTTTTATCTTTGAAATTTTTTTTAATTTGTCAGTAATAAATCTTGACTTCTGTATCTGAGCTTTCTCATCGTTATTCATAAAGAAATCTATTGCTTTTTTATTGAGAATAGTAAGGAATGTTCATTGATAGGTAGATAGGCAAGATTAACACAATATACACAATGGTATTTCATTCACCCCTAGGAAAATTAAACTATGATGGTTTCAGGAAAATAGATGTAACTAGAAAATATAGCGAGTAAGGTAACAAAGACTCAGAACGGCAAATACCATGTGTTTTTTCTCATGTTGATAATAGAATCTAATTTTCATATACTTGTATTTATGTGAAGCTGTTAGTGGTTTGCGTTCATTAAACTGGAATGGGTCTCATGAAATTAGAACGTAGGGTTTTAAACAGTATTGGTTGGACGATATTGAACATGTGGGATACGAATGTAGAAGTAAGAATAACACAGACAGAATACTGCAGGTGTTAGGGACATAGTGGGGGTGGGAAAAAGGACTGAGGAAGGAAGGATGAAGTTGCATGTCTACAAACATGACATAAGGCAACCTGTTACTCTATAGGCTAGGTTAAAATAAATATTTTAATTTAAAACTGATACCTTAATTTTTTTCTTTTTCTTTTTTTTCAGAGCTGGGATAATACCTTAATGTTTAATGCAATATACAACATGTTTGAGGACAAATGCCAGCCAGTGATATCAAAACAATATATTTATCTTATTTGATCTTAGTCATACTATCCATAATTATTTGTTAAAAACATCACATAACTGCCAAATTTGGTATAATTTAAATAATAGCCTGTGAGGTAATAATTACATAAGGTAGTAGAATATTATTATTATAAGCATATCAACTGGTAAAATCTGTGATGTGATCTATGTTTTAAGTTGCTTTTTGCTTAATTTTTGCCTATCCTGACATTCACTCATACTGAACTATAATTTTCAATGTTGATATACTACTGTAAAAATATGGTTCTGCAGGGTTGTTGAATTTGGTCAATTATAAGTTCATAATTTCCATAAACTACAGGAACCCTCCACAAAGCTCATAGATCCAAAGAAGGTAAACAAGAAAAAAGGCTCAAGTGCAGACACTTGACTCTCATTTACACTGGGGAATAAAATAGTCTTGGAGGGAGATTGAGTGAAGGAACTGGATAGGAGATGGAAGGGAGAAGAGAACGGATTACGTGTGGGAAGGGACAGGATATATGGCCAGATAGTCATGAGAAGGAAAGGAAATCTTGAACTTATAGAGATGAGGATGTAGGGGAAATCTCCAGGATGAGAAAGAGTCCTGGGATAATGGAGGTA
The DNA here is from genome assembly GCF_021556685.1 of Rattus norvegicus. Taxonomy (NCBI): domain Eukaryota; kingdom Metazoa; phylum Chordata; class Mammalia; order Rodentia; family Muridae; genus Rattus; species Rattus norvegicus. The sequence goes on along the minus strand of NC_141555.1, from coordinate 51,544,562 downwards.
ACCACGAATTAATGGAGGTTTCCTAAGCGGTGACTTACATTGGTGATATGGAACATGAGGAGGTCAACTCCTGTAGCCAGGAAGGACCACCAGTGGAGGATTAAAGAAACAATTACACCCACAAAGCATTCTACGCAAAATTTGTCAAGTCTAAAAGAAAATAAGGGACTGAGTGAATTGCCAGTGCAAATTGAGATCCATCCCATGGGCAAGCACCAATTCATGACATTATTAATGTTGCTCTGTTACATTCAAAGATAGGAGCATGTTGTACTGAGAGACTCCACCCAGCAGCTGATTCAGGCAGATACCGATACCTACAGCCAAACAGTGGATGGAGCTTGAGGACAGTTTGGTGGCAAAAAAAGCAATACGAACTGCACAGGAAGACCAACAATGTCAACTAACCTAGACCCCAGGGAACTCTTAGAGACAGAGTGCCCAACCAAAGATCATGCACAGGCTGAATCTAAGCCCTAGTGCATATGTAGCAGACATGTAGATCAATCTTCATGTGGGTTCCGCAAAAATTTGAGTGTGTGATGTCCTGTTGTAGTCAAGTTGTAGCCTGACTGAGGAATCTGTTCCCAAACAGAGTTACCTTATCTGGCTGCAGTTGGAGAGGATGTGCCTAATCCTGAAGAGACTTGATGTTTCAGAGTTGGGGCCATATCTAGGCATGTCATCATCTTGGGAGAGAAGAGGATTGGGTCAGAGAGTCTGGGAGAAAGGGGCAATAGAGGGGGCAACATTTGGTATGTAAATTAAAAAACCTAATTAGTGAATTTGCTATTTCTTTAACAGTAATCATGTATATATAGATATAGATATAGATATAGATATATAGATATATAGATATATATACAGGTATGGATATATATATATATATATATATATATATATAGATATATATATAGATATATATGCATGAACATCGCTTGAAACTTATCAGAAGAATCAATGCAATGATGTTGCAATTTACCTTATCATAAAAGAATGTGTTTTCCAAACCTTTATCTGACATAGGGATCATATCCATAACATAAGACCCAACATATCTTATTCTTCAGAAATATGTTACATATTTGAATAAATGCTTAAATAATTGCACAATAATTATCAAAAAGTACATGAAAAATACTAAACCCACAAACCATTGTTAAAGTTTAAATGCAAGTGTCAATACTTATACTGTGTTGCTCGAATAAAGGACCCCTGGTATACAGTTGCGTGGACTAAATTTTAATATCGCTCTTATAGAAATTGATTTAGAAATTAAAAACTGAAATCACTTGTGATTCAATAGTTCCATTGAAGGAATATGTACCTGAAGGAATCTACGTGTATATTCCTGTGATACCTTCATTAAATGAGTTTATCTTCTAACTTTTCACAAGATCCATGTTACAAAATTGGATGAATAACATATACGGACACTAGATCTTTATTTATAAACGAAAGAGTAAAATTACAGCATTGGGACAGATACTGATGAAGCTAGATATCATTGTCCCAATTTAAAAAACAGAACTGTGAGGACAAATATCTAAATCTTATGAAAATAGGCAACTACTATTTGTTTGATTTTAAGCCTCTTCTACAGAAGGAAAGTCAGATGTCATATTATAAACACAGTCAAATTTTCCCATGGCTCCGATGGCCATAGAGAAGATCCTACTATTCCTGTTTTGCTAAATGGCCATTTTGTCAAACTGCCTTCCAATTCTTACTATTTTTGTCCATACTTTACTGCTTTCATGAGCTGTGGTCAGAGAAATGTATAGTTCCACTGTGCAGCAATTACTGTAGATCTGTGTAACTGGTATAAGTGCTAAGACCATGAGAAGAAGAATGCTGAGCATAAGGCTGGGGAAACATTGCAGAAAAGGTGAAGGCAGAATATGAGTAGAGGGAGGATGCAATCGTGACTTCTGGACATGACACAGTTATTGGATGTATGGACTCACTGCCTCTACACTCATATGCACATGTACATGATTAAGACAACAATATTAGGGAACTTCCCAGTAGGCAGTACTCAGTGAAGCAATGGATTATAAAGAAAAGAGAAAAGGAAAATAAAAAGAACATGAAACTGGAAAGAGAATGTATCTGGAAAGAGAAGAACAGAGTACAGTATAGGTGTGATCAAGGTACATTGTATGTATGTATGAAGAATAAATAAAAATTCTAAAATAAGAAAAATTATGAAAATCTATTAAGAATATTTGTGTCCTCTGCAAGTCACTTTTCCCCCCTAAAAGTAGAATAGAGTATCCTAACTTTTGGTAAGTTGCAGGAAAGTCAATGAAAAAGGTAGTTACATTAGTTCAGTGCATGATGTCTTCATTATGGAAATATCAACTGAGGGTCATTAATCTGTACAGTTAAATTATATCACCTGTTCCAATAAAGTAAAATTAAACACTGTGTAATGATCCTCCAAAATGAAACTGCACACTAGAGAGTTAAATGCAGCCTGAAAACTGCCCTCTTCTTAACCTCAACCATTATAATCTTTGAAACTCTGAATACATATGAATAAAAAAGGTCTAACCTGATACACAGCATTTACTATGGTGTCTTTGTGAATTATATGGCAAGACATTCAGGTTTGCACATTGCCTTCATTATGTCAATCATTTTAAAAATCCTAGGACACCAAGATCTAAAATCCATGGGCTTTGGTCCTGACAGCCATGGATTGCACTCTGTCCATGATAACTTTATGTATATTAGTTAAACTCTGACAAGCAATCTGCTGCCTCACAAAATTAAATTGAATCATTGCTTTGGTTATGATAATGATTTCTTGTAGAATAGTTATAATTTCTCGTGAAAAAATTTGCTTTCTCTTCTGGTGCTTTGTGGGCTATTGATGAGCTTAAACCTCTTCCTTCCCAACATAGCACTTACTATAGATTATTTTTCACTGTTGATCTTAGATATACTAAAGATAGGAAAAACACTGAAAATAGTATGGACTTTGTTTTCTGTCCCAATATTTCTTTTTTGACTTCATCATCTTCATCACCACCACCACTAACAGCACCATCATCAATGCCATCATCTAATTTACATGAAACTGAATTTGAAATTTTGTTACACCAACAATGAAATGAGAAGTATTCTGCCTGAAGAAGAGATATTGATGAAGATGACCTCCTGTGCAGTAATTTTAGTGTTATACAGACATTGCCAAAATTGCTTCAGATGATTGATTGAAATGCTAGCACTCTTTACAACAGGTTTTGAGGGTCCCTTAGTGAGAGAATAGTCATTTACAGCAAGATGTTCATTAACAGGGTTTGATTTGACCCATCTAACAACAAAGTGAAATTGTTCCAGAAATAAAATAGTGCCTCTCCAGAAACAGCTTTTAACCACTAATACACATCTACTTCTATTTCTTAATTGTCATGTTGACATGTTCTTAGGATACAATATATTCTGATGTATTAATGGTATTTTAGTATTATTTGAGTTTATTGTGAAATTTCAATGGAACATACCTGTTCCATGATTGTATCACATACAAGTTTTAATTTGATCCTGAAGAGTTTCATGATAACTAAAGTATGAAAAAACTATATCTTCCCAATGAAAATTTGTAACATCCATCAAGTGAAATACCCACTGTACCTCATTGGCTTGATGTCTCTTAAAGCATTTAAAGACTCTCCTACTGCATTACTTTAAGCGTGCAGAAGGTTCACTCACGTAGTTGCAATTCCATGTTGGCAGTAAACAAATCACTTTCTGTGAGTTGGAAGGTGATTAAAACTTTTGATAGGAAACTAGTTAGGACTTTGAGGAAAGGGAGCAGACAGGCCATAGAAAGTATCGATTTAAAATTCTTTTCTTAAAATTAGACTTTTTTATGCAATATATTTTATTACGGTTTCTCTTCCCAGTATTTCTCCCCCTTATTTTATACCTCGCTTGCCACCTGTATCTACACTCCTTCTGAATCTCAGTAGAAAACAACAGTCATCTAAGCAATAAAAATAACATAAAAGTTAATGAACTGGAATAGAACAGAACAAGCAGATAGAAAAGAGCCAGTAAAATGCACAAGAATCAGGTACAGACACAGAGACCCAGACTTCCATTCACATACTGGAGAATTCCATGGAAACATAAAACATAAACCAGGAAACAATATATACAATATATATACAAAAACATACCGAATAGCAATTAATAGATAATTAAACAAATTAAAAAAGGAAATAGAAATTGTGAAGAAAAAGTCCTATCCATTATGAGACAAGGATTCTCCAAAGATGATGAGTTCCTTTAGTGCTTTATATGCATTATACCCTTAAAATTAGTTTGTGTATGCAGTGAGAGTCCCTTGGAGAAAAGTAAGTTTTCATTTTCAAATGATTACCCATTGGAGATAATTTCTGGTTTAGAGAATAAGTTGATGTTCGGGGCTTGGCTTTTTTCAAGGGCTAATTAATAGGTAACAAGATCTGTGAGGTGCTGTCTTCTGAGCATTATTCAGTTTTGACTCAGGGAGTCGCAATAGTTACATCTATGTGAACAGACCCTAAATTATATTGACCCTGCTTATAAAAAGTAACTAAGGGCAGTGCTGGAAAATAAAAAAAAAAAAGATGTAGCCATTGGTGTCTTACTAGTGGGTTAAATGTATAGCTTCACACCCATGTTCACCGAAAAGGCTCAGTTATATCCAGGGGGTCATGAAACAAAATATAAAGAGAGGCACCTGGGGAAGATGAGGTTGAGAGTGTAGAGGGCTTCCATACATGTGTTGTACATGTATGGAATTGTCAAAGAATAACTTGCTTCTTAAAACTTCTAAATGTAACCTCCAAGAAAATTTGGGAGATATTCTGTCAAGACTGCTCTATTTGTTTTAAAATTGGGTCTCATTGTGTAGCTCAAATTACCCTAGAACTCCCAGTGTTCTGTCTCCTGCATCCCCTGCTCTTGTAAGAGGTTTACTCAACATTGACAAAATTATATAATATATGTAAATCTTCTGTTTTTGAAGTTTGATTACATAATGCAATATTCTGTCATTTGTTTTTCATTTTACAGTATATATTGAATACATGTGCATGGGGAATTTCTTCATGGAATATCATGCATTTAATAAATGGTAGTATACTCATTTCTTTAAATAATAACCTAATTGTGCCATTCAGATTATTTTCATTTTCATTAACTAAAGTTCGCTACAGAAAATCAGCATGGACACTTACTCAGGCACTGTACTCAAAGGTGATTATTTACATTATATTTTGTATAAATTACAAAACACATCGTTGGAATGATGTCAAGGCTGTTAAGTAATGTAATACTTGTATAAATACTGCCAAATTTCCATCTCAGAAGGCTATAATAAATATATATTGCCATCAATTTTATATGAGAAACCATACTATGCCATTCAAAATTAAATGGTACATGTATTTTAAAAAGGTATAAGTCTCTGACTTCTGTCAATTCTTTAATTAGGGGAAGGATTTAAGAAGTTGAAGGGGTGGGCAACCTCTATAGGAAGACCAGCAGTCTCAACTAATCTGGACCTCTGAGATCTCCCAGACACTGTGCCAGCAACCAGGCCGCAAACACAAGCAGGTCTGATGCCCTGACACATGTAGAACAGAGGACTGCCTTGTCTGGCCTAATCCTTGAGAGACTTTATGCCCCAGGGATTATGGTGCCTGGCAGGGTCTGGGGAGAATCCTCCCCGGGTCAGTGGAGAAAGAGGAGCAATGGGATGAGAAATTGTGGGAGGGGACATGGCAAAATGCCAGGAATGTAAATAAATAAAATAACATTTAAAATAGTTTCACTCATAAATTCAAATGCTGGTTTCTTTTTAACATCTACATTGAAATTCAGTCGTGAAGTTTAGCGTTTTTTCTTACTGAAATCTGTAAACATTAATCCTTAATTGACTCTTCATATTATTTGCGATTTTCTCCATGCTTATTACTTTGCATCAATTGTGTTTGTATATGTAGACTGCTTAGTATTCATAATATGTGCAGAAAACACATTCTTGAATTTTTTTTATTTTAATGATCTGTTATGTGTTAATGTCTATGTATAGATTTGTGCACATGAACACAGGCACTTGGGGAGACCAGAAGAGGTAAGATCCCCTGTAGCTGCTTTTACATCTGGTTGCAAGTGGCTTCATGGATGTTGGAAAGTGAACTTGTTTGCTCTTAAGAGCAGTAAGTGCTCTTAACCGCTAAGCTAATACTACACTACTTATTCCATAGTAAAATCAACCTATTTATGATTTTCTCATGTATTTCAGGGTATCTTTGAACTTGAGAAATCTTGCCACATTTTAAGTGCTATGACTACATTCAGGCATTATTTTTTCCAGCTTTCTTTTCTTTATCATCGTAAGATGTGTTGGATTAAATATGTTAATATTGTGCACTAAATCCTTAGAAATTCCCTGTTGGTTGGTACCTCTGCAATGACTATATTAATTTTATAGATTGCAGTTCTCTCTTTCTTTACACAATCCATCTGATGTCTTTTTGCTTTACTATAGAATGAAGTAAAAGCCTTTTAGTTTTTCTTTGAATAGTTAATGTTCTAAGAAGATGTGTTGAATTTTCTATTTTTAGGCCAATACATTATTTCTTTAAAATGTCCTAGAGTTTTGTTTTTTTCTTTTTCTTATTATTACTGTTCTCATTAGTCTCATTATTAATATTCTGTGTAAGCTTTTATGTGTTCTGGTCATGTAGTGATATAGAAGTCTTCCAAATATATATGTGTAGGTATCCTATTTAGGTCCTTGGTCTTTCATGGCATGAAATTTATCTACCTAACCACCTCACTGGAACACACTGTAACACTTTAAGGTGACATAGAGCTCCAGGCTGCATTTATATATACAATGTTTTCATCATTTGGCTTTTAATAAATATTTTTGATAATTCTAATATATTTTATTTTCCATGTCCACTTAGTAACTCTAGTACATAAAACAGAGAATATTTCATCGACAAAATCCTGATGCCAATTTTACACAGTGTGACAGCTACCACCTATCATTGACTTTTAATCACTCAAAAGGAGTTAGTATTATATTGTTAAATGATATTTCCCCAACATCAAGTAAATAGATTTTATTTTGCTTCAATTAATTAAAAGTGCTATAGCAGGAAAATTTTAATTTCCTTTTTTTAGTTAAGAATAAATAACTTTTACATTCACCTGCCTATCAGAATGTAACTATTCTTATACAGGAAGATGTGTCAGGCACAGGTCTATTTTCAAGTATAACATGTAATTACTATCATCAGTCTTGTCAGTTTCAAGTGATTGTTCACATCATGCTTGTAAAACACAATGATCAAATGGCAGGATAACCATAAGGGCACTGCAGTGGTATAAATAGCTTTGTGATAGCCAACGTCTCTCTAATTTTGCTTAAGTGCTGTTCAATGAACTTGGATGGTATTGGTAATTTAGACACATATATAAGGCTATTGAAGCTGTGGTTTTGGGGGAGAATGTACAGCCCTTTACTTACTTAAGCCGGTATCATAATTAACAACAATCAAGCCATGTGTCCTTATATACAGAATTAATTACATTCTCTGTACAAAAGATCACAGTAAATATCCCAGTGATTCAAAATTCATGATAGAAATTTCAAGTCCAGCCTCAATGGCTCTATCTACAAAATGACACTTGATTCAAGGCTGAGGAACATTACAGAAGAGGGTGTGAGAAGATTATAAAAGACTAAAGTCTAATGTGAGATGGTTTCTCAAAATATTAGAAGAATTACACTCATAACCTCTCACTAACATGAATACCTAAACAAAAGCTGAGGAAGAGAGGGAATGGGGAAGAATTAGTTTAGTTTTCCTTCTGTTTCATTTCTTCTCCTTCTTCTTCTTCTTCTTCTTCTTCTTCTTCTTCTTCTTCTTCTTCTTCTTCTTCTTCTTCTTCTTCTTCTTCTTCTTCTTCTTTTTCCTCTTACTCTCTGTCTCTCTCTTTCTCTCTGCCTCTGTCTCTGTATCTCTGTCTCTGTCTCTCTCTCTGTATCTCTGTCTTTCTCTGTCTCTGTCTCTGTCTCTGTCTCTGTCTCTGTCTCTGTCTCTCTCTCTCTCTCTCTCTCTCTCTCTCTCTCTCTCTCTGTCATTGTTGGGTATTTCCTCTTTACATTTCGAATGATATTCCTTTTCCAGGTTTCCAGTCCATAAGACCCTTAACCCTTCCCCCTATTCTTCTATAAAGGAGTTCACAGCCCCACCCATGCCCTCCCCATGCCTCCCCACATTCCCCTACACTGTGGGTCCAATTTTGGCAGAAACAAGAGTTTCTCATTAAATTGTTTTCAACCAAGGCCATCCTTTGCTACATCTTGTTGGAATCATTGGTCAGTCCATGTATAGTCTTTCTGTTGTGGTTTAGTAATTGGAAGATCTTGTTGGTTGGCATTGTTATTATTATGGGTTTGCTAATTCCTTCAGCGCTTTCAATCCTTTTTCTAATTCCTCCAACAGGGTTCTGGTTCTTGGTTCAGTGGTTTGCTGATGGCATTTCCTTCTGTATTTGACATATTCTGGCTGTGTCTCTTAGGAGGGATCAATATCCAGTTATTCTCTGCCTGCACTTCTTAGCCTCATCCATCTTATCTAGTTATGGTGTCTGTATACATATGGGCAGCATGTGGTCTAAGCTCTGAATGGCCGGTCCTTCAGTCTCTGAACTAAACTTTGCTTCTTTACCCACATCTATGGGTATTTTTGTTGCTCTTTTAAAGAAGGAGCGAAGCATCTGCATTTTGGTCATCCTTCTTGTGTTTCATGTGATCTGTGCATTGCATTGCATGATGGATAATCTGAGCTTTTCGTCTAAAATCCGTTTATCAATGAGTGCATATCAAGTGTGTTTTTCTGTGATTGAGGAACCTCACTCCTGATGATAATTTCTAGTTCATTCATTTGCCTATGTTTTTCGTAAAGTTATTGTTTTTGGTAGCTGAATAATATTCCATTGTGTAGATGTACCACATTTTCTGTATCCATTCCTCTGTTGAAGGGCATCTGGGTTCTTTCCCGATTCTGGCTATTATAAATAAGGCTGATGTGAACATAGTGGAACATGTGTCTTTGATATATGTTTGGGGGATCTTTTGGGTATATGTGCAAGAGAGGTATAGCTGGATCCCCAGGCAGTTCAATGTCCAATATTCTGAAGAAACTCCAGACTAATTTCCAGAATGGTTGTACCAGTCTGCAATCACACCAACAATGGAGGAGTGTTCCTCTATCTCTGCATCCTCGCCAGCTGCTGCTGTCACTGAGTTTTTGATCTTAGCCATTCTCACTGCTCTTAGGTGAAATCTCAGGGTTGTTTTGATTTGCATTTCCCTTATGACTAAAGATGTTGAACATTTCTTTATGTTTTTCTCAGTCATTCAGCATTCCTCAGCTGGGAATTCTTTGTTTAGCTCTGAACCCCATTTTTAATAGGGTTATTTGACTCCCTGCGGTTTAACTTCCTGAGTTCTTTGTATATTTTGGATATAAGGCCTCTATCTGTTGTAGGATTGGTAAAGATCTTTTGCCAATCTGTTGGTTGCCGTTTTGTCCTAACCACAGTTTCCTTTGCATTACAGAAGCTTTGCAGTTTTATTAGATCCCATTTGTTGATTCTTGATCTTAGAGCATAAGCCATTGGTGTTTTGTTCAGGAAATTTTTTCCAGTACCTATGTGTTCCAGATTCTTCCCTAGTTTTTCTTCTATTAATTTGAGTGTATCTGGTTTGATGTGGAGGTCCTTGATCCACTTGGACTTAAGCTTTGTATAGGGTGATAAGCATGGATCGATCTGCATTCTTCTACATGTTGACCTTCAGTTGAACCAGCACCATTTGCTGAAAATGATATCTTTTTTGGCTTATTTGATGGTTTTGGCTCCTTTATCAAAAGTCAAGTGCCCATAGGTGTGTGGGTACATTTCTGGGTCTTCAATTTTGTTCCATTAGTATATCTCTCTGTCTCTGTACCAATACCATGCAGCTTTTTATCACTATTGCTCTGTAATACTGCTTGAGTTCAGGGATAGAGATTCCCCCCTGAAGTCCTTTTATTGTTGAGGATAGTTTTAGCTATCCTGGGTTTTTCGTTTTCCAGATGAATTTGAAAATTGTTCTGTCTAACTCTTTGAAGAAATGGATTGGTATTTTAATGGGGATTGCTTTGAAATTGTAGATCACTTTTGGTAAAATGACCATTTTTACTATATTAATCCTGCCAATCCATGAGTATGGGAGATCTTTCCATCTTCTGAGGTCTTCTTCAAATTCTTTCTTCAGAGCCTTGAAGTTCTTATTGTACAGATCTTTTACTTGCTTCGTTAAAGTCACACCAAGGTACTTTATATTACTTGGGTCTATTATGAAGGGTGTCGTTTCTCTAATTTCTTTATCGGCTTGTTTCTCTTTGTGTAGAGGAAGGCTACTGATTTATTTGAGTTAATTTTATACCCTGCCACTTTGCTGCAGTTGTCTATCAGCTTTAGTAGTTCTCTGGTGGAACTTTTAGGATCAATTAAATATACTATTATATCATCTGCAAAAAGTGATACTTTGACTTCTTCTTTTCCGATCTGGATCCCCTTGACCTGCTTTTGTTGTCTGATTGCTCTGGGTAGAACTTCAAGAACTATATTGAATAAGTAGGGAGAGAGTGGGCAGCCTTGTCTAGTCCCTGATTCTAGTGGGATTGCTTCATGTATCTCTTCATTTAGTTTAATATTAGCAACTGGTTTGCTGTATATGGCTTTTACTATGTTTAGGTATGGGCCTTGAATTCCTGTTCTTTCCAGGACTTTTATCAATAAGGGTATTTGAATTTTGTCAAATGCTTTCTCAGCATCTAACGAAATGATCATGTTGTTTTGATCTTTCAGTTTGTTTATATAATGGATCACTTTGATGGTTTTCCGTATATTAAACCATCCCTGCATGCCTGGGATGAAGCCTACTTGATCATGGTGGATGATTGATTTCATGTGCTCTTGGATTCAGTTTGCCAGAATTTATTGAGAATTTTTGCGTCGATATTCATAAAAGAAATTGTTCTGAAGTTCTCTTTCTTTGTTGGGTCTTTGTTTTAGGTATAAGAGTAATTGTGGCTTCATAGAAGGAATTCAGTATTGCTCTATCCATTTCAATTTTGTGGAAGAGTTTGGATAATATTGGTATGAGGTCTTCTATGAAGGTCTGATAGAATTCTGCACTAAACCTGTATGGAGCTGTGTTCTTTTTCGTTGGGAGACATTTTATAGTAGAATCTGATGGTTTTTTTTTTTTGTTTTTTGTTTTTTTTTTTTAATTTCTTCAGATTCTGTTGATATGTCTCCTTTACATTTCTGATTTTGTTAACTTGAATACAGTCTGTGTGACCTCTATTCTGGCTAAGTGTTTATCTATCTTGTTGTTTTTCTCAATCAAACAGCTCCTGCTTTTGTTGATTCATTGTATAGACCTTTTCATTTCTACTTGGTTGATTTCATCCCTGAGTTTGATTATTTCCTGCCTTCTACCCCTCTTGAGTTTACTTATTTCTTTTGGTACTAGAGTTTTTACATGTGATCTCAAGCTGCTTACATATTCTCTCTGCTGTTTCTTTTCGCAAGCACACAGAGCTTAAAGTTATCCTCATTGCTTCTCTTTCATTGTGTCACATATGTTGGGGATGTTGTATCTTCATTTTCTTTAAGTTCTAAGAAGTCTTTAATTTCTTTCTTATTTCTTTCTTGGCCAAGTTGTCATGGAGTAGAGCATTTTTAAACATCCATGTATATGTGGTCTTTCTGAGATTATTTTTATTGTTGAAGACCCATCCAATATGTTGTGATCTGATAGAATGCATGGGATTATTTCTATCTTTCTGTACCTATTAAAGCCTGTCGAGTGACCGATTATATGGTCAGTTTTGAAGAAGGTTCCATGAGGTTCTGAGAAGAAGTTATATCCTTTTGTTTTAGAATGGAACTTTCTATAAATATCTATTAAATCCATTTGGCTCACGACTTCTATTACATTCTCTACATCTCCGTTTAATTTCTGTTTCCGTGATCTCTCCACTGATGAGAGTGGGGGTTGAAATCTCCTACTATTATCATGTTGGGTGCAATGTGTGCTTTGAGATTTAGTATGGTTTCTTTTATGAATTTAGGTTTCCATGCATTTGGAGCATAGATACATATGATTGAGAGTTCAGCTTTGTGGATTTTTCCTTTGATGAATATGAAGTGTCCTTCCTTATCTTTTTTAATGACTTTTGGTTGAAAGTCAATTTTATTTGATATAAGAATGGCAACTTCTAATTGTTACTTCATGCAATTTGCTTGGAAATTTGTTTTCCATACATGTACTCTGAGGAAGCATCCATCTTTGTCTTTGATGTATGTTCCTGCATGTAGTAAAATACTGGACTCTCTTTATGTATTCATTCTATTAGTCTGTGTCTTTTCACTTGGGTTTGAGTCCAAAAATGTTGAGAGATACTAAGGAATAATGTTGGTCACTTCCTGTAATATCTGCTGATAGAGATAGATATATGTTTATCTTTCTTTTTTTTTTTTTTCTTTTTTTTTTTTTATTAACTTGAGTATTTCTTATATACATTTCGAGTGTTATTCCCTTTCTCGGTTTCCGGGCAAACATCACCCTCCCCCCTCCCCTTCCTTATGGGTGTTCCCCTCCCAACCCTCCCCCCATTGCCGCCCTCCCCCCATAGACTAGTTCACTGTGGGTTCAGTCTTAGCAGGACCCAGGGCTTCCCCTTCCACTGGTGCTCTTACTAGGATATTCATTGCTACCTATGGGGTCAGAGTCCAGGGTCAGTCCATGTATAGTCTTTAGGTAGTGGCTTAGTCCCTGGAAGCTCTGGTTGCTTGGCATTGTTGTACTTTTGGGTCTCGAGCCCCTTCAAGCTCTTCCAGTTCTTTCTCTGATTCCTTCAATAGGGGGACCTATTCTCAGTTCAGTGTTTGCTGCTGGCATTCGCCTCTATATTTGCTGTATTCTGGCTGTGTCTCTCAGGAGCGATCTACATCCGGCTCCTGTCAGTCTGCACTTCTTTGCTTCATCCATCTTGTCTAATTGGGTGGCTGTATATGTATGGACCACATGTGGGGCAGGCTCTGAATGGGTGTTCCTTAAGTCTCTGTTTTAATCTTTGCCTCTCCCTTCCCTGCCAAGGGTATTCTTTTTCCTCATTTAAAGAAGGAGTGAAGCAATTCACATTTTGATCATCCGTCTTGAGTTTCGTTTGTTCTAGGGATCTAGGGTAATTCAAGCATTTGGGCTAATAGCCACTTATCAATGAGTGCATACCATGTATGTCTTTCTGTGATTGGGTTAGCTCACTCAGGATGATATTTTCCACTTCCAACCATTTGCCTACGAATTTCATAAACTCGTTGTTTTTGATAACTGAGTAATATTCCATTGTGTAGATTTACCACATTTTCTGTATCCATTCCTCTGTTGAAGGGTATCTGGGTTCTTTCCATTTTCTGGCTATTATAAATAAGGCTGCGATGAACATAGTGGAGCACGTGTCTCTTTTATATGTTGAGGCATCTTTTGGGTATATGCCCAAGAGAGGTATAGCTGGATCCTCAGGCAGTTCAATGTCCAATTTTCTGAGGAACCTCCAGACTGATTTCCAGAATGGTTTTACCAGTCTGCAATCCCACCAACAATGGAGGAGTGTTCCTCTTTCTCCACATCCTCGCCAGCATCTGCTGTCACCTGAGTTTTTGATCTTAGCCAATCGCACTGGTGTGAGGTGAAATCTCAGGGTTGTTTTGATTTGCATTTCCCTTATGACTAAAGATGTTGAACATTTCTTTAGGTGTTTCTCAGCCATTCGGCATTCCTCAGCTGTGAATTCTTTGTTTAGCTCTGAACCCCATTTTTTAATAGGGTTATTTGTTTCCCTGCGGTCTAACTTCTTGAGTTCTTTGTATATTTTGGAAATAAGGCCTCTATCTGTTGTAGGATTGGTAAAGATCTTTTCCCAATCTGTTGGTTGCCGTTTTGTCCTAACCACAGTGTCCTTTGCCTTACAGAAGCTTTGCAGTTTTATGAGATCCCATTTGTCGATTCTTGATCTTAGAGCATAAGCCATTGGTGTTTTGTTCAGGAAATTTTTTCCAGTGCCCATGTGTTCCAGATGCTTCCCTAGTTTTTCTTCTATTAATTTGAGTGTGTCTGGTTTGATGTGGAGGTCCTTGATCCACTTGGACTTAAGCTTTGTACAGGGTGATAAGCATGGATCGATCTGCATTCTTCTACATGTTGCCCTCCAGTTGAACCAGCACCATTTGCTGAAAATGATATCTTTTTTCCATTGGATGGTTTTGGCTCCTTTGTCAAAAATCAAGTGACCATAGGTGTGTGGGTTCATTTCTGGGTCTTCAATTCTATTCCATTGGTCTATCTGTCTGTCTCTGTACCAATACCATGCAGTTTTTATCACTATTGCTCTGTAATACTGCTTGAGTTCAGGGATAGTGATTCCCCCTGAAGTCCTTTTATTGTTGAGGATAGCTTTAGCTATCCTGGGTTTTTTGTTATTCCAGATGAATTTGCAAATTGTTCTGTCTAACTCTTTGAAGAATTGGATTGGTATTTTGATGGGGATTGCATTGAATCTGTAGATTGCTTTTGGTAAAATGGCCATTTTTACTATATTAATCCTGCCAATCCATGAGCATGGGAGATCTTTCCATCTTCTGAGGTCTTCTTCAATTTCTTTCTTCAGTGTCTTGAAGTTCTTATTGTACAGATCTTTTACTTGCTTGGTTAAAGTCACACCGAGGTACTTTATATTATTTGGGTCTATTATGAAGGGTGTCGTTTCTCTAATTTCTTTCTCGGCTTGTTTCTCTTTGTATAGAGGAAGGCTACTGATTTACTTGAGTTAATTTTATACCCTGCCACTTTGCTGGTTGTTTATCAGCTTTAGTAGTTCTCTGGTGGAACTTTTGGGATCACTTAAATATACTATCATGTCATCTGCAAATAGTGATATTTTGACCTCTTCTTTTCCGATCTGTATCCCCTTGATCTCCTTTTGTTGTCTGATTGCTCTGGCTAGAACTTCAAGAACTATATTGAATAAGTAGGGAGAGAGTGGGCAGCCTTGTCTAGTCCCTGGTTTTAGTGGGATTGCTTCATGTTTCTCTCCATTTAGTTTAATGTTAGCAACTGGTTTGCTGTATATGGCTTTTACTATGTTTAGGTATGGGCCTTGAATTCCTATTCTTTCCAGGACTTTTATCATGAAGGGGTATTGAATTTTGTCAAATGCTTTCTCAGCATCTAATGAAATGATCATGTGGTTCTGACTTCTTTCAGTTTGTTTATATAATGGATCAATTGATGTTTTCCGTATATTAAACCATCCCTGATGCCTGGGATGAAGCCTACTTGATCATGTTGGGTGCAATGTGTTTTGAGATTTGTATGGTTTCTTCTATGAATTTGGTTTCCAGCATTTTATAGATATTTATGATTGATATTCATGTGGATTTTTCCTTTGATGAATTGAAGTGTTCTTCCTTGTCTTTTGTGTGACTTTTGGTTAAAGTAATTTTATTCGTAGAAGGAACTTCTATTGTTACTTCATGCAATTTGCTTGGAAATTTGTTTCCATACATGTACTCTGAGGTCATCCATCTTTGTCTTTGATGTATGTTCTGCATGTAGTAAAATACTGGACTCTCTTTTTGTATTCATTTATTGTCTGTTCTTTTCACTTGGAGTTTGGAGTCCAAAAATGTTGAGAGATACTGAATAATGTTGGACTTCCTGTAATATCTGCTGATAGAGATAGATATATGTTTATTTTCTTTTTTTTTTTTTCTTTTTTTTTTTTTATTAACTTGAGTATTTCTTATATACATTTCGAGTGTTATTCCCTTTCTCGGTTTCCGGGCAAACATCACCCTCCCCCCTCCCCTTCCTTATGGGTGTTCCCCTCCCAACCCTCCCCCCATTGCCGCCCTCCCCCCATAGACTAGTTCACTGTGGGTTCAGTCTTAGCAGGACCCAGGGCTTCCCCTTCCACTGGTGCTCTTACTAGGATATTCATTGCTACCTATGGGGTCAGAGTCCAGGGTCAGTCCATGTATAGTCTTTAGGTAGTGGCTTAGTCCCTGGAAGCTCTGGTTGCTTGGCATTGTTGTACTTTTGGGGTCTCGAGCCCCTTCAAGCTCTTCCAGTTCTTTCTCTGATTCCTTCAATAGGGGACCTATTCTCAGTTCAGTGGTTTGCTGCTGGCATTCGCCTCTATATTTGCTGTATTCTGGCTGTGTCTCTCAGGAGCGATCTACATCCGGCTCCTGTCAGTCTGCACTTCTTTGCTTCATCCATCTTGTCTAATTGGGTGGCTGTATATGTATGGACCACATGTGGGGCAGGCTCTGAATGGGTGTTCCTTAAGTCTCTGTTTTAATCTTTGCCTCTCCCTTCCCTGCCAAGGGTATTCTTTTTCCTCATTTAAAGAAGGAGTGAAGCATTCACATTTTGATCATCCGTCTTGAGTTTCGTTTGTTCTAGGGATCTAGGGTAATTCAAGCATTTGGGCTAATAGCCACTTATCAATGAGTGCATACCATGTATGTCTTTCTGTGATTGGGTTAGCTCACTCAGGATGATATTTTCCACTTCCAACCATTTGCCTACGAATTTCATAAACTCGTTGTTTTTGATAACTGAGTAATATTCCATTGTGTAGATTTACCACATTTTCTGTATCCATTCCTCTGTTGAAGGGTATCTGGGTTCTTTCCATTTTCTGGCTATTATAAATAAGGCTGCGATGAACATAGTGGAGCACGTGTCTCTTTTATATGTTGAGGCATCTTTTGGGTATATGCCCAAGAGAGGTATAGCTGGATCCTCAGGCAGTTCAATGTCCAATTTTCTGAGGAACCTCCAGACTGATTTCCAGAATGGTTTTACCAGTCTGCAATCCCACCAACAATGGAGGAGTGTTCCTCTTTCTCCACATCCTCGCCAGCATCTGCTGTCACCTGAGTTTTTGATCTTAGCCAATCGCACTGGTGTGAGGTGAAATCTCAGGGTTGTTTTGATTTGCATTTCCCTTATGACTAAAGATGTTGAACATTTCTTTAGGTGTTTCTCAGCCATTCGGCATTCCTCAGCTGTGAATTCTTTGTTTAGCTCTGAACCCCATTTTTTAATAGGGTTATTTGTTTCCCTGCGGTCTAACTTCTTGAGTTCTTTGTATATTTTGGAAATAAGGCCTCTATCTGTTGTAGGATTGGTAAAGATCTTTTCCCAATCTGTTGGTTGCTGTTTTGTCCTAACCACAGTGTCCTTTGCCTTACAGAAGCTTTGCAGTTTTATGAGATCCCATTTGTCGATTCTTGATCTTAGAGCATAAGCCATTGGTGTTTTGTTCAGGAAATTTTTTCCAGTGCCCATGTGTTCCAGATGCTTCCCTAGCTTTTCTTCTATTAGTTTGAGTGTGTCTGGTTTGATGTGGAGGTCCTTGATCCACTTGGACTTAAGCTTTGTACAGGGTGATAAGGATGGATCGATCTGCATTCTTCTACATGTTGCCCTCCAGTTGAACCAGCACCATTTGCTGAAAATACTATCTTTTTTCCATTGGATGGTTTTGGCTTCTTTGTCAAAAATCAAGTGACCATAGGTGTGTGGGTTCATTTCTGGGTCTTCAATTCTATTCCATTGGTCTATCTGTCTGTCTCTGTACCAATACCATGCAGTTTTTATCACTATTGCTCTGTAATACTGCTTGAGTTCAGGGATAGTGATTCCCCCTGAAGTCCTTTTATTGTTGAGGATAGCTTTAGCTATCCTGGGTTTTTTGTTATTCCAGATGAATTTGCAAATTGTTCTGTCTAACTCTTTGAAGAATTGGATTGGTATTTTGATGGGGATTGCATTGAATCTGTAGATTGCTTTTGGTAAAATGGCCATTTTTACCATATTAATCCTGCCAATCCATGAGCATGGGAGATTTTTCCATCTTCTGAGGTCTTCTTCAATTTCTTTCCTCAGTGTCTTGAAGTTCTTATTGTACAGATCTTTTACTTGCTTGGTTAAAGTCACACCGAGGTACTTTATATTATTTGGTTCTATTATGAAGGGTGTCGTTTCCCTAATTTCTTTCTCGGCTTGTTTCTCTTTTGTATAGAGGAAGGCAACTGATTTATTTGAGTTAATTTTATACCCAGCCACTTTGCTGAAGTTGTTTATCAGCTTTAGTAGTTCTCTGGTGGAACTTTTGGGATCACTTAAATATACTATCATGTCATCTGCAAATAGTGATATTTTAACCTCTTCTTTTCCGATCTGTATCCCTTTGATCTCCTTTTGTTGTCTGATTGCTCTGGCTAGAACTTCAAGAACTATATTTTATAAGTTTTGAGAGAGTGGGCAGCCTTGTCTAGTCCCTGATTTTAGTGGGATTGCTTCAAGTTTCTCTCCATTTAGTTTAATGTTAGCAACTGGTTTGCTGTATATGGCTTTTACTATGTTTAAGTATGGGCCTTGAATTCCTATTCTTTCCAGGACTTTTATCATGAAGGGGTGTTGAATTTTGTCAAATGCTTTCTCAGCATCTAATGAAATGATCATGTGGTTCTGTTCTTTCAGTTTGTTTATATAATGGATCACGTTGATGGTTTTCCGTATATTAAACCATCCCTGTATGCCTGGGATGAAGCCTACTTGATCATGGTGGATGATTGTTTTGATGTGCTCTTGAATTCGGTTTGCCAGAATTTTATTGAGTATTTTTGCGTCGATATTCATAAGGGAAATTGGTCTGAAGTTCTCTTTCTTTGTTGTGTCTTTGTGTGGTTTAGGTATAAGAGTAATTGTGGCTTCGTAGAAGGAATTCGGTAGGGCTCCATCTGTTTCAATTTTGTGGAATAGTTTGGATAATATTGGTATGAGGTCTTCTATGAAGGTTTGATAGAATTCTGCACTAAACCCGTCTGGACCTGGGCTCTTTTTGGTTGGGAGACCTTTAATGACTGCTTCTATTTCCTTAGGAGTTATGGGGTTGTTTAACTGGTTTATCTGTTCCTGATTTAACTTCGATACCTGGTATCTGTCTAGGAAATTGTCCATTTCCTGAAGATTTTCAAATTTTGTTGAATATAGGTTTTTATAGTAAGATCTGATGATTTTTTGAATTTCCTCCGAATCTGTAGTTATGTCTCCCTTTTCATTTCTGATTTTGTTAATTTGGACACACTCTCTGTGTCCTCTCGTTAGTCTGGCTAAGGGTTTATCTATCTTGTTGATTTTCTCAAAGAACCAACTTTTGGTTCTGTTGATTCTTTCTATGGTCCTTTTTGTTTCTACTTGGTTGATTTCAGCTCTGAGTTTGATTATTTCCTGCCTTCTACTCCTCCTGGGTGTATTTGCTTCTTTTTGTTCTAGAGCTTTTAGGTGTGCTGTCAAGCTGCTGACATATGCTCTTTCCTGTTTCTTTCTGCAGGCACTCAGCGCTATGAGTTTTCCTCTTAGCACAGCTTTCATTGTGTCCCATAAGTTTGAGTATGTTGTATCTTCATTTTCATTAAATTCTAAAAAGTTTTTAATTTCTTTCTTTATTTCTTCCTTGACCAGGTTATCGTTGAGTAGAGCATTGTTCAATTTCCACGTATATGTGGGCATTCTTCCCTTATTGTTATTGAAGACCAGTTTTAGGCCGTGGTGGTCCGATAGCACGCATGGGATTATTTCTATCTTTCTGTACCTGTTGAGGCCCGTTTTTTGACCAATTATATGGTCAATTTTGGAGAAAGTACCATGAGGAGCTGAGAAGAAGGTATATCCTTTTGCTTTAGGATAGAATGTTCTATAAATATCCGTTAAGTCCATTTGGCTCATGACTTCTCTTAGTCTGTCTACATCACTGTTTAATTTCTGTTTCCATGATCTGTCCATTGATGAGAGTGGGGTGTTGAAATCTCCCACTATTATTGTGTGAGGTGCAATGTGTGTTTTGAGCTTTAGTAAGGTTTCTTTTACATATGTAGGTGCCCTTGTATTTGGGGCATAGATATTTAGGATTGAGAGTTCATCTTGGTTGATTTTTCCTTTGATGAATATGAAGTGTCCTTCCTTATCTTTTTTGATGACTTTTAATTAAAAATTGATTTTATTTGATATTAGAATGGCTACTCCAGCTTGCTTCTTCTGACCATTTGCTTGGAAAGTTGTTTTCCAGCCTTTCACTCTGAGGTAGTGTCTGTCTTTGTCTCTGAGGTGTGTTTCCTGTAGGCAGCAGAATGCAGGGTCCTCGTTGCGTATCCAGTTTGTTAATCTATGTCTTTTTATTGGGGAGTTGAGGCCATTGATATTGAGAGATATTAAGGAATAGTGATTATTGCTTCCCGTTATATTCATATTTGATGTGAGGTTATGTTTGTGTGCTTTCATTCTCTTTGTTTTGTTGCCAAGACGATTAGTTTCTTGCTTCTTCTAGGTTATAGCTTGCCTCCTTATGTTGGGCTTTACCATTTATTATCCTTTGTAGTGCTGGATTTGTAGAAAGATATTGTGTAAGTTTGGTTTTGTCATGGAATATCTTGGTTTCTCCATCAATGTTAATTGAGGGTTTTGCTGGATACAGTAATCTGGGCTGGCATTTGTGTTCTCTTAGGGTCTGTATAACATCAGTCCAGGATCTTCTGGCCTTCATAGTTTCTGGCGAGAAGTCTGGTGTGATTCTGATAGGTCTCCCTTTATATGTTACTTGACCTTTTTCCCTTACTGCTTTTAATATTCTTTCTTTATTTTGTGCGTTTGGTGTTTTGACAATTATGTGACGGGAGGTGTTTCTTTTCTGGTCCAATCTATTTGGAGTTCTGTAGGCTTCTTGTATGTCTATGGGTATCTCTTTTTTTAGGTTAGGGAAGTTTTCTTCTATGATTTTGTTGAAGATATTTACTGGTCCTTTGAGCTGGGAGTC
Source organism: Rattus norvegicus (assembly GCF_021556685.1). NCBI lineage: Eukaryota > Metazoa > Chordata > Mammalia > Rodentia > Muridae > Rattus > Rattus norvegicus. Next base: position 51,523,539 of record NC_141555.1, on the reverse strand, counting down.
TTCACTCTCTTCTATACCTATTATCCTTAGGTTTGATCTTCTCATTGAGTCCTGGATTTCCTGTATGTTTTGGACCAGTAGCTTTTTCCGCTTTTCATTATCTTTGACAGTTGAGTCAATGATTTCTATGGAATCTTCTGCTCCTGAGATTCTCTCTTCCATCTCTTGTATTCTGTTGGTGAAGCTTGTATCTACAGCTCCTTGTCTCTTCTTTTGGTTTTCTATATCCAGGGTTGTTTCCATGTGTTCTTTCTTGATTGCTTCTATTTCCATTTTTAATTCCTTCAACTGTTTGAATGTGTTTTCCTGGAATTCTTTCAGGGATTTTTGCGATTCCTCTCTGTAGGCTTTTACTTGTTTATTAATGTTTTCCTGTGCTTCCCTAAGTGTGTTCAGGTCTTTCCTGAAGTCCTCCAGCATCATGATCAAATATGATTTTGAAACTAGATCTTGCTTTTCTGGTGTGTTTGGATATTCCATGTTTGTTTTGGTGGGAGAATTGGGCTCGATGATGGCATGTAGTCTTGGTTTCTGTTGCTTGGGTTCCTGCGCTTGCCTCTCGCCATCAGATTATCTCTAGTGTTACTTTGTTCTGCTATTTCTGACAGTGGCTAGACTGTCCTATAAGCCTGTGTGTCAGGAGTGCTGTATACCTGTTTTCCTCTCTTTCAGTCAGTTATGGGGACAGAGTGTTCTGCTTTCGGGCGTGTAGTTTTTCCTCTCTACAGGTCTTCAGCTGTTCCTGTGGGCCTGTGTCTTGAGTTCACCAGGCAGCTTTCTTGCAGCAGAAAATTTGGTCTTACCTGTGGTCCCGAGGCTCAGGTTTGCTCGTGGGGTGCTGTCCAGGGGCTCTCTGCAGCGGCAGCAACCAGGAAGACCTGTGCCGCCCCTTCCGGGAGCTTCAGTGCACCAGGGTTCCAGATGGTCTTTGGCTTTTTCCTCTGGCGTCCGAGATGTGTGTGCAGGGAGCAGTCTCTTCTGGTTTCCCAGGCCTGTCTGCCTCTCTGAAGGTTTAGCTCTCCCTCCCACAGGATTTGGGTGCAGAGAACTGTTTATCCGGTCTGTTTCCTTCAGGGTCCGGCGGTGTCTCCAGCAGGGGTCCTGCCGCTCCTGGGCCCTCCCCCACGGGAGCCCAGAGGCCTTATACAGTTTCCTCTTGGGCCAGGGATGTGGGCAGGGGTGAGCAGTGTTGGTGGTCTCTTCCGCTCTGCAGACTCAGGAGTGCCCACCTGACCAGGCGGTTGGGTCTCTCTCTCACCGGGTCTGGGAGCAGAGAGCTGCGGCGGGCCGGGATCCGCGGGTGTGGGACTTCCGGTAAACACAGAACGTGCCCGGTTCTAGAGAAATTCTGCTTCCGTGTGTCCCAAGCTCACCAGGCAGCTTTCTTGCAGCAGAAAATTTGGTCTTACCTGTGGTCCCGAGGCTCAAGTTCGCTCGTGGGGTGCTGCCCAGGGGCTCTCTGCAGCGGCAGCAACCAGGAAGACCTGTGCCGCCCCTTCCAGGAGCTTCAGTGCACCAGGGTTCCAGATGGTCTTTGGCTTTTTCCTCTGGCGTCCGAGATGTGTGTGCAGGGAGCAGTCTCTTCTGGTTTCCCAGGCCTGTCTGCCTCTCTGAAGGTTTAGCTCTCCCTCCCACGGGATTTGGGTACAGAGAACTGTTTATCCGGTCTGTTTCCTTCAGGGTCCGGCGGTGTCTGTGGCAGGGGTCCTGCCGCTCCTGGGCCTCTTTTTTTTTTTTTTATTTTTCATTGCAGGGAAATTATATTCTTGCTTTCAGTATGGTATATTTTCTCCCCTTGTGTTGGAATTTTCCATCTATTATCTTTTGTAGGTGTAGATACAAAAATACAAAAATAGATCTTTTGTAGGTGTAGAGTTGCTGAAAGATATTGCACAAATTGGTTTTGTCATGGAATATCTTGGTTTCTCCATTAATTGAATGTTTTGCTGGATACAATACCCTGGGCTGGCATTTGTGTTCTCTTAGGGTCTGTTTGACATCTGTCCAGGATCGTGTGACTTTCACAGTCTTTGGTGAGATGTCTCGTGTAATTCTTATAGTCTGCCTACATATGTCAGTTGACATTTTTACCTTACTGCTTTTAATATTCTTTCTTTTGTGCATTTGTTGTTTTAACTATCTTGTGATGGGCAGAATGTCTGTTCTGGCCCAATTAATTTGGTGTTCTGTAGGCTTCTTGTTTGTTTATGGGCATCTCTTTCTTTAGGTTAGGGTAGTTTTCTTTATAATTTTGTTGAAGATATTTACTGGCCCGTTATGTTGGGAGAGTCATCTCTTTCTTCTATACCTATTATCTTTAGGTTTGGTCATTTCATTGTGTCTTGAATTTCCTCTATGTTTTAGGTCAGGAGCATTTAGTTTTACATTATATTCATTAGTGCTATATTTTCTTTGGTATCTTATGCCACTGGGATTCTCTCTTCTGTCTCTTGTATGCTCTTGGTGATGCTTGTTTCTGCATTTCCTTGTCTCTTCACTGGGTTTTCTTTCTCCATAGATATTTATGTTTTGTTTCTATTTTTGTTTCTATTTCTTTATTGTTATTATTTTTTTTAATTGTTCACCTCTTTGATCATGTTTTCCTGTAATTCTTACATGGATTTTTGTGTATCCTCTCTAAGGACTTCTACTTGTTTAATTGTGTTTTCATACATTTTTCAAAGTAGGTCTTCATGTTTTCTTAAAATCCTCCATCATTATCAATAAATGTTATTTTAAATCTAAATCTTGCTTTTCTGGTGTGTTTAAATATCCAGTATTTTCTTTAACTGGGCTCTGTCGATGCCAAGTAGTATTAGTTTCTGTTGCTTAGGTTTCTACACTTGCCTCTAGTCATTGGGTTGTCTCTGCTGCTTGCTTGTCATGTTGCTTCTGAGAGTGACTTGACCCTGCTTTGGCCTCTGTATCAACACCTTTGTAGAACTGTTTTCCTGTTTTCTTTTAGTCTTTCCTGAGAACAGGTGGTCTGATTTCATGTGTGTAGGCACTCCTGGAGATTATTTTCCACACCTAGGTGCAGGCAGGAACCAAAGTGTCTTCCTCCTGATTGCTCCTCTATGTCCTTGCACACCATGCACTGTCTGATTACCTCTTGGGTCTGTACTGTGGGAAGGTATGTACTCTCCTTGGTCTTCTTAGGAATATCCACACTCCTGAGGTCCAGCTCTCTCCCCCATGGGATTTGGGTACAGGGAACTGTTTGGTAATTCACTGAAGTCTTGGGTACAGGCCAGAACCGTTGGTATCGATGGATGACTGTTCCTATATCCCAGTGTCTAGAGGCACTGTTCAATTTCTCCTGGCACCAGGGAAGTGGGCTGAAATGTGCCGATCTGTCGATCTATCCTGCGGCCTCAGGACTTCTCGTAAATCATTTTTATGGGACAAATATAAATATAAATATAACATTCCGGTTCTTGAGTTGATTTTCTGGAAATTTAACTGGGAGAGAAAAGGCCTCACTCTCAAACTAGAGAGCTACCTATACAAATACAGACCTACTAATGAACAGGAAGTTGCTTTCAAAATATTTCAAATTTAAAAAAGTAATCATTTTCTGTGTTGGCTGTCCAGCTTACACGTTCAAAAACACATTGTTATCACATTTTTTCAAAACTAACTGTATTTAATTTCATACAAGAGTAAGAATAAGTCACTACTATTGAGGTGGTTGCTGTACCATTACAGCTCATAATTTGTGTTTTTAAACTTTTTATATTGGAAACATTGTTAAAGCATCTACACTGTATTGATTTTTCTCATCTGATCACATATTGGATTACCCATTTCAACATTATCTGCAATAGGTATAAATGATTGGAATAGTCTCTATCCCCCTGAAGAGAAAATGATGTACAGGATTACTCAGTTACAGTAATATGTTTATAGCAGCAGGAAACCTTTCAAACATCTTGTATTTTTCCAAGGGAAATCTGGCTATACAGACTGTGACAAACAAATAAAGCATCATCAAGAATGTTTGTGCATCTTGAGTCTCTGCTGATCTTCAATTCCCTGAGAGAAGGACAACATAGAACTTTTCTCTATCCAGACTACTGACAGAAGCCTAGCTGTTCTACTATGTTGTGCTACTGCTGCTGTTTCCTGTTTGTTATGACAACTCTACAGAACTGAACTACTAGTGTATTCATGAAATGTTTGCTAATGGAACTACCTGCCTATTCCAACTTGAGAACAGAAATTCTGCTTCCCAGACAACACAGATGGGAGTTGCTCCAATGAACCTTTCTAAACAGGGCCACCAACCCCAACCCCAATGCTCGCCATACTTTCTGTTACCTCTGGTGCCTGGAGGGCTACAGGGAGGTTAATGCTTTTAAGAGTCATCAGCAAATATTGATATTTGGAATAAACAAAATTTTAGTTTGAAGAGTCATCAGCTGTGGACTCTCCTAGGGGAGTAATATCACTCAGGCATTTGACGTATGCTGCATGGCAAGACCCTGAAGATGCCAAGTTAACAGCAAAATATATGTATTTTCTGGTCCTGAATATATCAGTGTATATAAAGCTTTGATCAAAAATAGTAAGAAGCAGGAGGTTTGCGATCTGGGGGGAGAGACAAGGAAGATGGTTACTATGTGTAAAATGCATAGCATCTCAGCTCCATGAATTCAAAGAAATCTGGGTCAGAGAGGGAGTTACCGGCACACAACAGTGATGCTGAGCACTATACCAAAAATAGTACAGTGCTAAGTTTTGTGCAGCATATATTATGATACCAAACCAAACAAAAGAAAACAAGAAACAAATAAGAACCATGAGTGTGTATAAAGATCTGCTGGAAGAACTTTGTCTGAGTCTCTCAATATTCAACACTAAATAAATAATCTAAAATAAATGATGACCCACTCACTCATGGAGTTGGCCACCAAGTAATATTGGCAATTGTGAAACAGCATTGAATCCCATGGCAAGTGTTCATTAAACAATACGTTGTAAATATTTACATGCTTTTTTTTTCCAGTGGGAACCAAGCACTGGTTACATGTGTTCATGCATTTGTGTGAATATTCACCTTCCTGAGGTCCGGGATCACTGACCATTGTTTTCCTGCTGCAAGGACAGCACTGACGGCCGAGAATCATATTAAGCTGTTGTCCAGTGAATGAAGAAGGAAGTGAGGGACTAAATATCAATCAAAGAGTACACTTGGAGGCATCCATGGCTTCAGCCTCATGTATAGAACAGGATGGCATTGTCTGGCATCAATAGGCTGAAATTCGTTGGTCTTCTGAAGTCAGGTTTCCCTAGTGTAGGGAATGCCATAGAGTTGAGGTGTAAGTGGGCAGGCAGGGTTGGTAGCAAACTCACAGAAGCATGGGAAGGGTGGATGGAAGAGACCAGGAAAGGGTATAACATTTGAAATGTAAATACGGGGCTGGGGATTTAGCTCAGTGGTAGAGCGCTTACCTAGGAAGTGCAAGGCCCTGGGTTCCGTCCCCAGCTCCGAAAAAAAAAAAAAAAAAAAAACCAAAAAAAAAAAAAAAAAGAAGAACAAAATGTAAATTCAAAAAAAAAAAAAGAAATGTAAATACATAAAATATCCAATTAAAAAAGGAGGAAATGAGTGAGAAAGGAACAGGAGGCTTACCTGAAAGAAATCAGAGAGCTTCTAGATGCTGGTTTAAGTTAAAAGATTCAAGAATCTTTGTTATATATGAAAGACAAGTGTCAGCAGACTATAGCCTTTCATGTTTTTTTAAAGTAATTGAAATAATAGTTTTATTTTCTTATATGAACACACAGAATCATTGGAAAGAAAAATAGACATCTGTTTTTTTTGGTTTTATTGGTTAAAGAATCATTGGCATATCTTCCAACATAGCTTAACACACTCTCCGAAAGATTTTTGGGATAAGACCACAATGGAGAATATTGGGTCAGCGTTGGGACACAGGTATCTTCCATGTATTTTCAGTCACATACAAACATCCTTTTAAACTGTGAAAACATAAAATTATTAATTGATTGAATGAAATCCTAAGAATATAATTCCTTACATGAAGCAATACTGTCTGTGTGTATGACTTTCACACTTAGAATAATATCAGGAGATGAATTCACTTAAAAAGTTGTTAAAAGTGCTGTGGTATAGTGTAAAAATACAGCATCTACAGTCTTACTGTCTGGGATGGAATCGTGGCTCTCCACTATCTAATCACAAAGCAAATAAGAATGTAAAGAGACAAGTGCGTCTGAGAAAACACTCACTATAAAATATAAAATGCCCTTATACATTCAAAAGAATAATATAAATATTTTAGATCTTCTAAAAGGACATAAGGATGAACATTTTAGAATGGATTCATATTGTCATACAATATATTTTATTTAAAATTTAAAACTCACACGTGTGAAATTTGTTTAGTCAGAACTGTTTTCCAGCTAGTATGCATTAATCTTGTACCTGACTTAACACTTTAATTCTAGTTGACTCATTTATTGCAACCTTTTCAATTGCCAAATTTTTGTCTGCATTGTGATACCACAACCATTTGTGTGCAGGTGTATTTGTCAAATATATAGAGCCAGAATAACTCTGATGTGCCGTGGTGAATGGAGTTGCGACAATAGCTAATGTTTACACGATATATTTTTATATTAAGTATAGGAATAAAGGAAACACTGTAGTACATATATGTTTGCAAAATATATTTCTAAATATTTTGGGATAAAAATGCAAAAGCATGTTATTTCACAAAATGTAAATACCTGATTGCTAAAATGCCAGAAAGTATTGGATATTTATTCTGAATTGAAAGGGAATGCAAAATAAAAATTAAGAAAAGTAATTTGATGGGATGGCTATGGTATATGCAATATTTCTACTTCACAGAATTATACCCTTACATTAATACTCCTTGATACTTTAAAAAGCAAAGTGATCTAACTGCATTTTATTTCTGGTAAGACAGCTGATAAAGAACCCAAAAGCTGTCCTTTAAATCTATTAAACTTGTTTTTCATTAGCTAAATACCTCCTTTCATAAGAGTAGAAGGGCATTTTTATGAAGTAATTTTGCTAATTTGAGGCATATAAAAATGAATTTTGCTTTCTTTTTTCAAAAGATAATACCAACGTACATGAAGAAAATCCATCAGTAGTGAAAAAGATAATTGCTGCAGTTCTTCAATAATCATTTCATTTGTTAAGTGGAACTTTATCCAATTGTTTCAGAAGTAATCTAAATATTTCATTTCCATCAGTTAATGTGGAAGAATCCATGATATAATCAAATGAACTTCACTGCTATGGTAAAATCTCATTAAAGTAAAACAGTATCTGCCAGCTACAAGAATTTTCCAAGCAATTCCAATTGACATTCTTTCACAATTTATGTTTAGATAACAAAATACTCCCATACAAACCGTAATATTTTTGGAGTTAAGTTCACATTAAATTCAAATTTTTCACTAGATATAGAGTCTTTTTAATTAACCTATCCTTTATTTGTAAAGAAAAAATAACAGAATATGGATTGTGATGTGTAGCAGATCACAATCAGAAGCATCACCCACTTTGTGATAATCTAATATATATGACTTTAATTTCTTCCAAAAATGTTTAAACAAGATTCTCTCCTTTTAATATTACCAGTCTCTTGATTTCTTTCTGGATATCACAGATCCTGTAACAGTTGGGTTAAGAAGAATTCACTATGTAATGATAATAAACTTAGTCTTAGAAATTCCCTGATGTTTGCTACCTCTGAATAAGGAAGTTTGAATCAGATAAAGTAAATTGACTCCACAGAGATGTCATCCTTTTCTAATTAGCATTTGCACACTTTTGTCCATAATACCGTGTCTTAGACAGAGTTTCTATTGCTGTGCTCAAATACCATGACCAAGGGGGGAAAAGAAAGTTGGAGAAGAAAGTGTTTATTTAAGTTTAAATTTTCTCTTTTTTTAATTTTATTTAATATAATTCTACAATCCAGATTTCATCCATCTCCCAGCCTATACTCTGACAGTTCTACATCCCATACCCACTCCCCACGTGTCCATCTGAATGAAACTGTATCCCACTCCAGCCCCAGTCTACCGGACCTCTCCACTCCCTGGGGACTCAAGTCTCTTGAGGGTTAAGTTCATCTTCTCTAGTCGTGTCCAGACTCTGCACAACAGTCTTAGGGGCTTCATATTAGCTGGTGCATGATGCTGCATTGGTGGCTCAGTGTCTGAAAAATCACTGAGGTCCAGGTTAGTTAACACTGCTGGTCCTCCTTCAGGGTTGCTCCACTCATCAGCTTCCTCCAGCTTTTTCATAGTTCAACCACAGGTTTAGCAGCTTCTGTTCATGTGCTGAGTATAAATGTCTGCATCTGACTCCTTGATCTTGTTGTTGGGTCTTTTTGAAAGCAGTCATGACAGGTCCGTTTTGTGAACATGACAAAGGATGAGTAATATTGTCAGGCTTTTGGGGCCTCTACTTAGTCTGGTTCTCAGATATGGTGTGTCACTGAAACTCCTTTTCCTCAGGCTCTTCTCTGAGGTTTTTTCCCTGAAGTTCTTTCAGACAGGAACAAATATCGGTCAGAGTTTGGATTTGTGGATTGCAAACTTATCCCTCAATTAATGCTCTCTCTTCCTACTGAGGTAGACCCCACAAGTTCCCTCTCCTCCTGGGCATTTCACTGATTCCTGATAGTCTCTTACCTGTCAGGTATCTGAAATATTCTAGAGCCGTACCCCACACAATTCCAACATGTTAGCTCCTGAGGTTGCCTGTTTCCATTTATTCTGCTGGCACTCAGAGCTTCAGTCCCATTACCCATACCTGACCATGTTCCCTTCTTCCCTTCACTATCTCCTTTCTCATTCAGGTTCCTCACTCTCCCTCCTGTGCTTCCTTTTTTCTCCCTCAACAGTGGGATTGAGGCATCCTCACTTTGGCTGTTCAGCTGGTTAAGCTTTTATTTTTCCTTTCTTCAGAATTGGATATTTTTTGCTTACATTTCCAATATCATTCACTTTCCCAGTTTTCCAGTCATAAGACTCTTATCCCTTCCCCCCCAGCTCTAAATGATGTTCCACCTCGTCATCCACCCCCTTTCTGCCAACACTGTCATTCCCCTACATTGTGGTTCTAGCTATAGTAGGCCCAAGACCTCCTCCTCCCATTGATGCCCAACAAGGTTATCCTCTGCTATATATCCAGTTGGAGCCATGTGTTGGTCCATGTGTACCTTTGAATGGTGGTTTACCCCCTGGGAGCTCTCATTTGTTGGTGTTGTTGTTCTTATGAGGTTTCAAGCTCCTTCCTCTCCTTCAATCCTTTCTCTTATTCCTCCAACTGGGACTCTGTTCTCAGTTCGGTGGTTGGAAGCCCGCATTCACCTCTCTATTTGACAGGCTCTGGCTGTGCCTCTCAGAAGACTCCTGTCAGCATGCACTTCTGAGCTTCATCGATTTTACCTTGTTTTGGTGGAGATATACATATACATATACATCATACACATATACATATACATCATATACATATACATATACATATACATATACATATACATATACATATACATATACATATACACATACACATACACATACACATACACATACACATACACATACACATACACATACACATACACATACACATACACATACACATACACATACACATATACATATACATACATATTGGATCCACAGATGGGTCAGGCTCTGAATGGTCATTCATTCACTTTCGGTTCCAAACTTTGTCCCATATACCCTCCTATGAATATTTCCCAATTTTGATAAGGACTGATTCATATGCATATTGATTATCCTTCTTCTTTAGCTTCAAATGGTCTGTGAATTGTATCTTGGATAAATGGAGCTTTTGGGATAATATCCACTATCAGTGAGTGCATTCCATGTGTATTTTTGTGATTGGGTAACCTCATTCCGGATGATATTTTCTACTTCCATCCATTTGCCTATAAGGAAAACTATAGCAACCAACTAGAGCTCCCACAGTCTAAACCACCATCCAAAGGGTTCACATGGATACACCAATGACTCCAACTTCATAGGAAGCAGAGAATGGCACTGTTGGTCAACAATGGGAGGAGAAGCCCTAAGTCCTGCCAAGGCTTGATCAACTATGGTACGGATATGTCAGGGCAGGTAGGCAGGAAGGGTGGGTAGATGATAGGGGCACACACTCATAGAAACAAGTGGAGGGGAATGGGATAGGGTGTTCATGGATGGGAAAAATGGGAATAGGCAATCATTTGAAAGATAAACACATATGCAGTAAAATGAATTTGATAGGTTCTGGGAGAAGGAAAGACAATTTTCTTGTTAGTTAAAAATTACTTCACTTGTTATCATATGTATATCTGTATCATATATTTGTGAATACGTGCTGTGTGTAGGTGACAATGAACCCAGAGGCACTGGAAGCCCTGGAGCTGGATTTAGAGGCAGTAATGTGTCCATGACATGGGTACTGGGAATCCATCTTGGGTCACGTGGAAGAGTAAAGTATGCTCTTAAACACCAAGTATTTCCAACACACAAAGATTATTAGTTGTTTTCATCAGTGTGACTATCTCTTAGGGTAATCACAATCTAGGCCAAATCCAATTCTAAACAGTTGCTGAGAAATACAAATTGAACATGATGTTTGTTTTTTAAATAAATAAAAAAAAACTCAAAAGTAGAAAACATTAGTTACATAACTTAAAAATGAATACTCAATTGAGGAATGTTGAATGGCCTAGAAGCACCAAAATAAGCGTTCAACAACTAAAGTCATCAGGGAAATTAATATCAAAATGGTCTTGAGATTCCACCTTACAAAATCAGAATGGCTAAGAAAATAAATTCAAGTGACAGCAGATGCTGGTGAGGATATGGAGAAAGAGAAACTATCCTCAATTGTTCGTGGAATTGGAAGATGGTACCACTCCTCTGAAAATCACTCTTGTGCTTCCTCAGAAATTTTGGAATAATTCTATCTGAGGACACAACTATAACAGATCTGGACATATATCTAAAAGATGCTCAAAAATACAAGTAGGACAAATGCTCCACTATGCTTATAGCAGCCTTATTTATAAGAGCCAGGAGCTGGAGAGATCCCAAATGTCTCTCAATAAAGGATTGTATACAGAAAATATGATACATTTACACACTGGTCTACTACTTAGCTATTTCAAAAATAACTTCGTGAAAGGATTAGGCAAATGGATGGAACTAGAAAATATCTTCCTGTGTGACGTAACCCAAATACAACAGGACACACGTGGTACACACTCACTTATAGGTAGATATTGGTCCAAAAGCTCGTAATACCTTAGAAACAATTAACAGACCATATGAAGCTCAGAAGAAGGACAAAGTGTAGATGCTTCATTCCTTCTGAGAAGGGTTGGCAAACTATTTACAGGATGAAATATGGACAAAAAGAATGGAGCTTGGACTACAGAAAAGGTCATACAGAGACTGCCCCTCCTGGGGATTCAACCCATAAGCAGTTACCAAACCCAGGCACTATTGTTGATGCCAAGAGATGCATGCTGACAGGAGCCTGATATGGGATTCTCCTGAGAGGCTTTACCAGCAGTTTACTGATACAGATGAGGTTCTTCACATATAACCAACAGATTGAACACAGGGACCCCAATCGAGGAGTTAGAGAAAAGAGAGAAGGAGCTTAAGAGTTTTGTCGTCCTATAGGAAGAAGAACAATATCGACCAAACAGACCACCTCCCCCATCGAGAACTCCCAGAGATTAAAACACCAACCAATGTGTACACATGGCTCCACCTGCATACCTAGCTGAGGATGGTCTTCTCAGGCATCAATTGAAGAAGACTCCCTTTAACTAGTGAAGGCTTGCTTCCCCAGTGTAGGGAAATATCAGGGCGTTGAAGTGGGTGTGGGTGTGTGGAAGGGGAAGCAGCTTCATTGAAGTTGGGGGATGGGGTAAGGAAAATTGAAGAGGGGTGACCCAGGAAAATGGATAATATTTGAAACATAAATACATAATGTATCCAATTAAAAAAACTTTAAAAAATTGAAAAAAAAAACTTTCAACTTAACACATTTTTTTTCTTTTTTAAACGTTTTTGGTTATGTTCTTCTTTACACTTCAAATATTATTCCCATTTCGGGTTTCCCACCAATAAACCCCCAATCCCATCCCCCTTATACCTTCTTTTATGAGGGTATTCCGTGCAACATCTACCCCATTCTGCCTCTCCATCTTGGCATTCTCCATTGCTGGTGGGCTCTAGCCTTTTCAGGACCAAGGGCTTCTTTCTCTCTGGTGCACAAAAAGGCCATTCTCTGCATACCTATATGCAGCTTGAGCCATGGGTCTGTCCATGTGTAATTTATGGGTATTGATCAATGTTTTTATTATTTATTTACTTTTACACTCCAGATTTTATTCCCTCCCTGTTTACTCCCTGACATTTCCACATCCCATAATTCCTCTCAACCTAATGGTTAGCTGCTTCTTTTCTAACTGAAACCAGAAACAGGAGTCCTCTCCTGTATGTGTGCTGGAGGCCTTATCTCAGCTGTTAAATGTGGCCTGGTTGGTGTGCCTGTGTCTGAGAGATGTTAAGGGTCTAGCTGCTCCTCTTGGAGGGATGCCCTCCTCCTCACATGCCTCCATCTTTTCCCTCATTCAAAAAGAAGACTCAGCAGCTTCTGTCATTGGTTGGGTACACTATGTGCATCTGGTTCTTACAGCTGCTTGTTGGATTTTTTTGTGAAGGAGCACTCATGATAGTTCCTTTAATTGAATGCCCAATAGCATCAGTACTGGTGTTTGGTGTTGGTGCTTCCATTTGAGCTGGATCCCATTTTGGCTTTCTGTTCCACAGGCCTTCTTCATTTCTGTCCCTGCATATCTTTCAGACATGAATAATCATGAGTCACAGCTTTGTCTGTAGGATAACTACCCAATCCCTCACTTGATGACCTGTCTTTCTGCTGAAGGTAGGTTCAATAAGTTCCCTCTCACCAAAGTAGGGCATTTCATCTATCCACCTATCCTGGAGTCCTTAGGGTATCTCACTTCCCAGTTATCCAGTACACTCTATAGAATCCTCCTAGCTCCTTCCTCATTGGGTCGCCTGTTTCCCGTCTTTCTGCTGGCCTCTGGTTTCAATTCTGTTTTCCCACATAATATAAAATCATGTCCCCTCTCCCCAAACCTTTATCCTTTATCCCTCCTCAGTCCCACCCTCCATCTCCACTTCTGGTTTCTTTCTACTCCCTCCAAATTGGATTGAAATGTTTCCACTTGCACCCTATTCCTTGATGAACTTTTTGAGTTCTGTAGCCTGTGTCTTGAATATTCTTTACTATTATTGTCTAATTTCCACATATTATTGAGAATATCCAATGATTGTTCTTTTGGGTCTGATTTACCTCACACAAAGTAATATTATTTTTAACAAAAAATGGATAATTCCATCCATTTCCCTACAAAGCTAAGGAAGACACTTTAAAAAAATATAAGGGACTTTTCTTACTTACATTTCAAATTTAATTCCACTTCCCGGATTCATGTCCAAAATCCACCATCCACTCACCTCCCACCCCCCTTATGGTTATAGCCCCACATATTCTTCTTACCACCACCCATATTACCCTGCACTGGGTTCAAAACTTGGCATGACTAAAGGCTTCCCCTTCCACTAGTGCCCCAAAAAGGCTATTCTTTGCAACATATACAGTTGGAGCCCAGGGTCAGACAATGAATATTCTTTCAGTAATGGGTTAGTCTCTAGAATCTCTTTGGTTGTCATTTATGTTCTTATGGAAGTGCAAGCTACTTCACCTCTTTCCATGCTTCCTCTAATTCTCCCAGTATGTCCATTTCTAAGTTCAGTTGTTTGATGCTAGCATTAACCTCTTTATTGGACATGCTCTGGATATTTCTCTCAGGAGAGATCTATATCTGGTCCCTTTCACTATCCGTTTTTACCTTAACCAATCCTATCTAGTTTTGTTGATATGCATAAATATAGATTAGATATAGATATAGATAAACATACATATGGATATGGATATGGATATGGATATATATATATATATATACATATACATATATACACATACACATACACATACACATACACATACACATACACATACACATATACATATACATATATACATATATACATATATACATATATACATATATACATATATACATACATACATACATACATACATACACACACACACACACATATATATATATATCCATGTGTGCCAGGCTCTGAGTGGCATTTCCTTGAGTTGCTGCTCTAACATTGTTTCCATAATCACTCCTATTTATATTTTTTTCCCTTTTTAAGAAGGAGTGGGTGCATCTGCAGTTTGGTGATTCTTCTTCTTGAGCTTTCTGAGGTCTGTAGATTGCATCTTGAGTAATCAAGCTCTTTGGCTAGTATATATTTATCAATGAGTACATACCAAGTGTGTTTTTCTGTGATTGAGTCTCCTCACTCAGGATGATATTTCTAGTTCATTTCATTTGCCTGTGAATTTCACGAAGTCGTTTTTGATAGTTGAGTAGTATTCCATTCTGTAGATGTACCACATTTTTAATCCATTCCTCTCTTGAAGGGCATCTTGGTTCTTTCCAGAATCTAGCTATTAAAAATATGGCTGCTATCAACACAATGGATCATGTGTCTTTTTTATATGTTGGACCATCTTTGGTTATATGCCCAGGAGTGGTATAGCTGTATCCTTAGGTAGTGTAATTTCCAATTTTCTGAGGAACATGCAGACTGATTTCCAGAGTGGTGGTACCAAGTTTCATTCCCACCAAAAACGGAGGAGTGTTCCTCTTTCTCCACATTCTCACCAGAACCTGTTGTCATCTGAGCCCATTCTTACTGGTTTGAGGTCTAATCTCAGTGTAATTTTGATTTGCATTTCCCTGATGACTAAGGATGTCGAACATTACTTTGGGTGCTTTTTGACCCTTTGATAATACTTAGCTGAGAATGTTTACCTTTGTACCCTATTTTTAATAGGTTTATTTGACTCTTTTGTGTCTACCTTCTTGAGTTCTTTGTATATTTTGGATATTAACCATCTCTCAGATGTAGGATTGGTAAAGACCTTCCCAATCTGTTGGTTGCTGTTTGGTTCTAATGACAGTGTCTTTTGCCAGGAATGCATTTTCTTAAGTAGTGGTGGATGTTGGGAGGGATTATGGGTGGTATCATCCTTGGCCTCATGGTCCTGGGTCCATGGGTCAGAAAGGAGGCTGACAAAGCCATGTGACTCAAACTAGTAAGCAGCATCCTATCTATTCTCCCTGCACCAGTTTTTGACTGTAGGTTCCTGCCTTGCTTAAACTTCCGTCCTGCTTAAACTCCTGTCCTGACTCCCTTTGGTGATAAGCAATGATGTGGAAGCATAAATCAGATATAACATTTCCTCTACATAAAAGAGATTTTTTTGTATAGAAGTTTTCATGTAGAATGTGTTAAAGTTGCTTTTAGAGTTCAAAGCAGCACAATTTTGAGTATAGAACAAAGATTTTTTTTAATTTTCATTTTTTTTTACACTCAAGTGTTTGCACCCCTCCTTGGCAGCCATCCCACAGGTCCTCATTTCACTCCTATCCATCTCCAGATTTTCTAAGCTCAGGAAATAAGAACAATGGCAGCCCCTTTCCTACCAATAAGCATGCCTTTCTTGCAAAAGCTGGACTGGTATCAGTTGAAGATTACTTCCTTGTACATGTTTTCCCATCAGCTTAATGATATGATTTGTTAAAAAAAATAGTGAATAGATATGCACTGTGAGAATTCAATGAAGAAGTGGCTAATTGTTTTATATAAACATTTGTTTTATAATTATTTTCAGATTTTCATAAGTTTGTTTTTTGAGACAATCAATAAAGTAATTGATTCTTTCTTTGTAACTGCATATTGCATACTGCCAGTAAGAGAAACTGGCTTGCAAAATTACCTTGGTTGCTTATACCTTGTTAATCTGTAACAAGTTTCTTAGTTAGAAATGTGTGTGGGTTCTTCACAATAATTCATCATATTAAATCCAAAATTTATAAGCAGTTGATCATGGTGAGATATTGGGGAGATGCTTTTTCTTACATGTACTCATAATTACGCTAGAAGAAAATAGAATATAATTACATTTTCATTTTTATATTACTTCCTTTTGCAGGAATATGTAAGAAATGCTTGAAAATAATAAAGTTTAGAGTTATGCCATTCAACAAATAATAGCATGTATGCAAAGTGGTTGAAGTTTTACTTTATCCATCAAATGTGTAGATGTGTATGCATTTATTAAAAATTGTTACATCTCTTAAAGGTTGTTTCTTCCACCAAATCTGTAAAAGAATCTGTACCTGCTTTACATGCTACCAACCCAAAATCTCCTCCTTGAATGACTGAACACATTGTCCTAGCTAATCTTAGACAAACAGGCATACATGCAAATGATTATTGATGTGGTGTGAACATATATGCGATCTCAAACCCCATACCTACTCCAATAAGGCTACACCTCCTTATAGTGGCTAAGGTCCTATGGGGACCAATCACATTCAAACCACAACAAATACCTAGCTACATGCATACATATATTCATAGATGACAACTGAAGAAAGAGAGGAATAAACAGAGAGAGTGATATATAGATGATAGGTATTTGGAAACACGACTACGTAAGTTCATTCATACATACTTACAACATACATACATACAGATATACATACATACATACATACATACATGTATACACAGATGATCGATAGACACATAGAAGTGATCATAATCTAAAAATTATTCCCTTTAATGATACTCTACAAATTATACCCTTTACTTCACATACATACACACACACACGCACACACAAACATACACACACAAACATACACACACATTCACACACACACACACAAACACACACACACACACACACATACACACACACACACGATGAACAGAGTTTATTATCCCCAATTACAACATAAAGTTGGGACATTCAAATTTCAAAGTCTTCTACAAAAACCTTCAGAAAATACAGTATGTTTATGGATATAGATTTGATAAGTAAACTAATGTTTCCTTTGTTTCTGGCTGTTTCTAAGGATTGTACCCTAAAAACTCTTTCCCATACTTGTTCATTGTTTCAGTTATTGCTGTGTACTAAATGATACTTATAATCCAATGGACAGCATTGCTACAGAAGCTGTTTTTGGTGCTGGAGATATTCAATCATATACTCTCAGCTGCAAACCACATCTTTTAAAGACACAACAGTAAGAAATGGTCTTGCAAATGACTTCAAATGAAATTGTCACCCAGTGAAAAACAACAAATAACGGGAAGTATATTTGTATATACAATATATACTCAAATGAATATTGGTTAATATGATTACATTTGTAAAAGACATTTAAATAGTGCTATTTCTTTGGAACACTAGGGAAAAGATATGTATACATTGTAATTTCCAAATAGAATAAAAAATGTGGAAAATTTCAGCAGCAATTTGTTGGTTTTTAATGCCAGTAGATGCCTACCACAACCGCGAAATTACGAGACGTCCTTGTCTAAACTGACACGAAAAAATCACCAAGAACACAACAACAATCAAAGAAACCATGTCATCTGTGGAGTCCTCAGGAACAGGTGCAGCAACCTGGACATGGTTCCAAGGTGTGGGTTAGTATGTAGTACTTTGTCAGCCTGGTAGGTTTGTATTCAACCATCCATGTATGGTCACGATGTTTGGGACCTTTCCAATAATGATGAATACCCTGAAGATGATGAGTGCTATTCAAGTATCTTGTTTCACTGAAGACTACAAACCTGAGAGAAGGAATGTTATGTTGATGAACAGGACAATGGCCAAAGCCTCTTTGTGAACGTTGTGTAAATGGGATGCCTATTTGAGTAGAGTGGCATATCTGTGTGGACAGAAGGGAAAACTGGAGTCTGTTGAATAAAGATGCGAGTATAGAGTTCCCATCTAATGAGAAAGTAATGTCTGAAGTGCACTTGGCCAGAGATGTAGTTTTAAGATTCCATTAGAGTATGTGGTCACTGTTGATGTCTTCATATACAGACTGAAAATGTCCCAAACACTAGTCAGAGACTGACTACTGGAGAGAGACGAAAGGGCAAGGAGCATTGGGAAGAAATGAGGCCTGAAGAGCCAGTAAAAGTATACAAGAATCTGAGTGTCACAGGGGATGTATGTGAGGGTCTCTAGGGTTGACATTGGAAATCTAAAGACCTTTGTAGAGGGAACCAGCATATTATGTTGGGTAGAGTTTAAATTTGCATACTCTTTCCTTGATGACAGATCAAAGACCCAGCCTACTTCATGGAGTGGAGCACATTCCAATGAATGCCTTTACAGTCACTAAATCATCATCAGAGACTAGAGCATCTTCCCACTCCAGTGAATGTGCTACACAGTCAGGTTTCAGTCTGAGCGTTCATAAAAATTCTGGGTGACAGTCACATGTTGGTTCACCTCCTCAACCATATTTTCCCCTGCTAAGTCTAGGTATGAATGGTGAAAAACTTATCATTTTGTTTTCTTCCTTGAGACAGTGAGTTTCTGTTCTGGGTTGCACTTGCTTTTCTTGCGTTATCTAGAGGCTCCTTCTGGAGGATCGAAATATTATAGGTTCTAAAATTTAGAGGAATGTGTGTGTGTCTGTGTGTGTGTAAAACTTACTGTATCAGAGGAGTACAATATGACTTCCTCCTTCGTCAGAAAGGCATATTTGAAGTCTGCTTAGGAAAAATGAAATCTGAGGGACATTGAAAATATTCAGAGGTAAAAAGAGAAATTCCTTTAGTCACAACAGAAGGACTGGAGGCCCAATTAAATGGACTAAGTAAGAGCACCCCCACAAGATAATATGTAGAAGGTCTGAAAGTCTTTTGGATTGTGGAGGTCAGTAGAGTTTTATTAGAATAGGCAGGGTTGGGATCCTTTGTTTAGAAGACAAATATTTGGGGTGCAATTAGAGATAGGAAACAGTTTAAAAGCCATATCTGTCAAAAAGGACACTCAAGGTACATAGGAGCAGCCAGTAGCAGGAACT
Source organism: Rattus norvegicus (assembly GCF_021556685.1). Classification (NCBI taxonomy): domain Eukaryota; kingdom Metazoa; phylum Chordata; class Mammalia; order Rodentia; family Muridae; genus Rattus; species Rattus norvegicus. The sequence continues at coordinate 51,504,421 of NC_141555.1, read as the reverse complement.
GGCTGCTTTCTTTGCGTTGCTAGAACTGAAAAAAACCAGTACCACAGCACCCTGCAACAAAATCCTATGGAGAAGCAAGCTGGATCTTCAGAAATGCAGAAACTCCTTAGAATCCAAAGGAGACAAATACTTTCTGCCTACCTTCTTGAACAAATAGGAAATCACCAAGTGTCATCTGTGCACCTTGGGTACAGGGACCTAGGAGAAGTCAGATGAAGGACATTATTCTTTTCTGGTTGTGCTGAGAGCTGAAAATCAGCTGGTAATTGTGCATAAACAATTGAAAGCAGAGGTAAGACCAACTTTTCTGCTCCAAGTTACCTGCCGTTTGGAATTAAAGGCACAATGAGAAGATCGAATGTAAGAATAGTAGGTATAAAAGAGAGTGAAGACTCCCAACTTAAAGAGCCAGTAAATATCTTCAAAAAATTATTGAAGAAATCTTCCCCAACCTAAGCACAAAGATGCCCAAAAACATGCAAGAAGCCTACAGAGCTCTAAATAGATTTTACCAGAAGAGAAATTCCTCACATCACATGCTAGTCAAAACACCAAATGCACAAAATAAAGAAAGAAGTTTAAGGGCAATAAGGGAAAAAGGTCAAGAAACATATAAAGTCAGACCTATGAGAATTACTCAAGGTTTCTCACCAGATACTATGAAAGTCAGAAGATCCTGGAAAGAAATTTTCTAGACGGTAAAAGAACACAAATTCACTCCAGTCTAAGTAGCCAGGAAAATTCTCAGTTAACACATATGGAATTACGAAGATATTCCATGACAGAACCAAATTTATATGGTATATTTCTACAAATCCAGCCTTATAAAGGATAATAGGTAGAAAACTCCAACACAAGGAGGGAAACTACACCCTAGAAAAAGCAACAAACTAATCTTTCAATGAAACCAAAAGAAAAGAGACACACAAACATGATTCTACTTCTAACAACAAAAATGACAGAAGCAACTATCATTATTTCTTAATATCTCTTAACAATAATGGAGTAAATTCCTTAATAGAAAGACATAGACTAACTGAATGGATTCATAAAGAGGACCCAGATTTTGTTGCACGTAAAAGACACAACTCAGAGAAAAAGACAGACACTACTTGAAAGTATTAGGCTAGAAAACAAATTTTGAAGCAAATGGTCTGGTAGAAGGAATGTGGAGCTGCCATTCTACTATGTAATATAATCGACTATCAACCAAAAGTTTTCCAAACAAGTAAGGAAGGAAATTGCATATTTGTCAAAAGAAAAACCCACCAATAGGAACTCTCAATCCTAAATATGTATGCTCCAAATATATGGGCACCTGCATTCCTAAAAGATGCCTTGCTAAAGCTCAAAGCACCCAGTGCTCCTCTCATAATAAACATGGGAGATTTCAACACCACATTCTCATGAATGGACAGATCATGGAAACAGAAATTAAACAGAGACCTAGACAAAGTAACAGAAGTTATGAACAAAATGGTCTTTACGGGTTTTTATAGAATATTTCATCCTAAAACAAAATAATATACCTTATTCCCAGCACCTAATAGTATTTTCTCCAAAATTGATCATAAAACCAGTTGCAAAACAGGTCTCAACAGATCCAAGAAGACTGACATAAGACCTTGCATCCTATCAAACCATGACAGACTAAGGCTGGTTTTCAATAGCCACAAAAAAATCAGCAACCCCACACATACATGGAAGTAGAACAGTGCTCTACTCAAAGATAACTTGTCAAGGAAGAAATAAGAAATATTAAAGACTTTTTAGAATTTAATAAAAGCGATGGCACAACATACATATGCTGTGCTCAACAATAATAGAACTTCTGTTGGAATTATCATTCCTTACCTCAAGGAGTATTACAGGGCAATAGTGATTAAAAAAAAAACAAACCACAAAACAACAGCAACAACAACAACAACAACAACAACAACAACAAAAACCCGTTGGATTTGTACAGAGCCAGGAATGTAGATAGGTGGAATAGAATTGAAGACCCCAAAACAAACACACACATCAATGGTCAGTTGATATTTGACAAAGAAGATAAAACCAATGAAAAAAAGATAGGATTTGCAACAACTGGGGTGCAGCATGTAGAAGTTTGCAAATCAAATCATTTTTAATGCCCTGTACAAAGCTTAAGTCCAAGTGGATCAAAGACCTCTACATCAAACCTGATAGACTGAAACTAATAGAAGAAAAAGTACAAAGAGTCTTGATCACATGCGCACTGGGAAAAATTTCCTGAACCAAACACCAGTGGCTTATACTGTAAGATCAAGTATCAGAAACAAGACTTCATAAAACTGCAAAGCTTCTGTAAGGGAGAGGACACTGTTGTTAGGACAAAATGGCAAGCAACAGATTGCAAAAAGATCTTTAGCAATCCTACAACTGATAGAGGGCTTTTATCCATGATATAAAAAGAACACATGAAGTTAGACTGCAGGAGACAAATAACCCTATTGAAAAATGGAGTTCAGAGCAAAACAGAGAATCCACAGCTGAAGAACAACGAATGGCAGAGAAATACCTAATGAAATATAAAACATCAACAGTCATAAGGGAAATGAAAATCAAAACAACCCTGAGATTTCACCTCACACCATTCAGAATGGCTAAGATCAAAAACTCAGGTGACAACAAACGCTGGTGAGAATGTGGAGAAAGAGGAACACTCCTCCATTCTTGGTAGGATTGAAGACTGGTACAACCATTCTGGAAATCAGACTGGAGGTTCCTCAGAAATTGGACATTGAGTTTTATGAAGACCCAGCTACACCCTCTTGGGAATATACCCATAAGATGCTCCAACATATAACAAAGACATGTGCTCCACTATGTTCATAGCAGCCTTATTTATAGCCAGAAGCTGGAAAGAACCCCGATGCTCTTCAAGAGATGAATGGATACAGGATATATGGTACATCTACACAATGGAGTGTCATTAAGAGATACGAAGCTAATAACAATCGAGAAAAGAAAACTTTACTGGCTCTTTATCTGACATATGGATCATATCTGTAAGACACAAAATACCTTATTCTTCAGAAATAATGTAATGCAATTAAATATTCTATATATTTGAATTAATGCTTAAAATAATGGCACAGTAATTATCACAAATTACATGAAAAATACTAAACGCTCGAATCATTGATGAAATACAAATACAAATGACAAGGTTGTATAGTGTTGCTGGAATAAAAACCATGATATATGTTTGTTGGGTCTAAAATTTAATATAACTACTAAAGAAATTAATGTAAAACTGAAAACTGAAATTATTTGTGATTCAATAGTACCACTGAAGGAATATATACCTGAAGAAATCTGTCTATTCCGGTTATAACTCCATGAATGTCTTTAACATCTCACTGTTCACAATGTCCATGAATTGGAAAAATAAATTATATAGGCACTAGTCCTTTATTTAACCATCAAAAGAGCAAAATTATATTATTGGCATGGATATTTGTGAAACTAGATATCATTGTGCCAGGTGAAAATTCAGAAGTATGAAGACAATTATCTAAATCTTATGAAAGTGGGAAACTGCTGTTTGTTTGACTTTGAAGCCTCTTCTATTGAAGGAAAGTCAGATGTCATGTTGTAAACACAGTCATAGTTTTCACATGGTTCACATGGCCATAGAGAGGATCCTACTATTCCTGTTTTGCTAAATGGCCATGTTGTCAAAATGCCTTCTAATTCTTATTACTTTTGTCAATACATTACGCTTTTATGAGCTGTGGTCAGAGAAATCTATAGGTGTACTGTGCAGCAGTTACTGTAGATCTGTTTAACTGGTATAAGTGCTAAGACGGTGAGAAGAAGAAAGCTGAGCATAAGGCTGGGGAAACATTGAAGAAAAGAAGAAGGCAGAACTTGAGGAGCGAGAGGATGCAATCGTGACATCTAGACATGACACAGTTATTGGACCTATGGTCTCACTTCAGCTACAGTCATATGAACAAATCCTGTACACAATTAAGACAATGAAATAGGGAAGATCCCAGCAGGCAGTATGCAGTGGACCAATGGATTATTAAGAAAATAAAACAGGAAAACATAAAGAAAATGAAGCTGGAAAGGGAATGTATCCAGAGAGAGTAGAACCAAGTTAAGAATCTGTGTGATAAAGGTACATTGTATACATGTTTGAAGAATAAATAAAAATTCTAAAATAAAAAAGTTCTAGGTTTGGGGATATAGGTCATTGGTAAGGTCCTTGCTTATCAAGCACAAGGCCCTGGGTTGGGTCCCCAGCTGCAAAAAAAAAAAAAAAAAGTAATAAAATAAAATAAAATAAAATAAAAAAGTTCTGAAAATATATTAAGAATTTTAATATCCTCTGGAAGTCATTTTTTCCCTCAAAGTAGAATAGAGTATCCTAACGTTTTGTAAGTTGCAGAAAGTCAGTGAAAAAACATAGTTACATTGGTTCAGTGCATGCTGTGTGCATTATGGAAATTTCAAACTGGAGCTCATTAATCTGTACAGTTATCTTATATCACCAGTTCAAGGAAAATTAAACGAAACACTGTGTAATGATCCACCAAAACCAAACTGCACACTAGAGATTTAAATGCAAACCCAAAAAATGCCCTGTTCTTAACCTCAACAATTTTACTTTTTGAAACTCTGAATACATATGAATATAAAAGTTCTAACCTGATACACAGCATATATCATGGTGTATCTGTGATTTATATTGTAAGACTTTCATGGTTGCATATTGCCATCAATTATGTCATTCAGTTCTAAAATCCTAGAACAGCAAGTGCTAAAATCCATGGGATTTGGTCCTCTCAGCCAGGGATTGCACTCTGTACATCATTACTATATATTAATTAGCTAAAGTCTGAAAGGCAATTTGATGCATCATAAAATACATTGATTCATTGCTATGGTTAAGATAAGGGTTTCTTTTCAGAAGAGATATAAATTTCTCATTACAAAATTTGCTTTCTCTTCTGGTGTTTTGTGGGCTATTGATGAGCTTAAACCTCTTCCTTCCCAACCTAGCACTTACAATAGATTATTTTTCACTGTCGATCCTAGACAAACTGAAGATAGGAAAAACACTGAAAATAGTATGGGCTTTGTTCTCTGTCCCAAAAGATCGTTTTTGACTTCTTCTTCATCATCTTCACCACCACCACCACCACCACCACCACCACCACCACCACAAACACCACCACCACCACAAACACCACCACCACCATGCCCACCATCATCAACATCATCATCACCATCATCATCTAATTTACCTGAAATTGAATTTGGAATTTTGTTACAAAAAAAAATGAAATGAGGAGTATTGTCTTTGAAGCAGAGATATTGATCAATACAACGTACTGTACATTTATTTTAATGTTAAAAGGACATTGCCAAATTTGCTTCAGATGATTGTTTGAAATGCTATTGTTTTATACAACAGGGTTTGAGAGACCCTTAGTGAGAGAATGGTCTTTTACAGCAAGGCTTTCATTATCAGACTTTGATTTAACCAATCTACCAACGAAGTGAAAATGTCCCAGTATAGAGGGCCGCAATAACATTCGCCACAACTAGATGGTGCTGGCTTCCACTGCACCCCACGTGGAAGGCCAGGATAGCCTCCACCATTACAAGATGGCACCAGCCTTTGCCACGCCAGCTGGCTCCCTCTCAGGAAGTTAACTGTGCGCATGTGCAAGAGTGCCGTTGTGCCAGGTCTCTGCCCACTCCGGGGCGTGCCTTATGAGATCATGGGTAAACAACCAATTAGGTGTGTATGTGCCGCACTAGGGTGTATATAAGAGTGCTATGTTGGCGTGGCAACCTCTTCCTCTTTTAAAATTATAATAAAGTTGGTCACAGTAAGGATTTCTTTTTTTTTTTCTGGTTCTTTTTTTCAGAGCTGGGGACCGAACCCAGGGCCTTGCGCTTCCTAGGCAAGCGCTCTACCACTGAGCTAAATCCCCAACCCACAGTAAGGATTTCTATACCCGCGTGTTTCTTGTCGGCGGTAAGTCGCGTGAGGGACATTTGGTGCCGAGAACCCAGGACAAAAAAGCTACATCATCGCTGGTGCCAAGAGGAGCCTCCGTTTCAAGGAAGAAGTCCAGAAGCTGTGAGTGGGGGTAAGACTCTGAGAGACTATGTTTAGCCTTGATCTGTTCCAGCTCAGTGCTCTGCTGGACCCAGCAGGAGCCGCTATGGTTCTCTGGCAGCCCTCTGGTTGTTTCTAATGACTTTTGAGTTTCTAGTCACCGCCCAACAGTAGCGTGAGAATTTTCCAGCTGTAACAGCAAAGCGGAGAGTGTTGGGGGAAGGGCGAGGCGGCAGAGTGTCAGAAACAGAGGGTAGTGAAAGGTTGCAACGAGAAAAGGATCCTGACTGACCTCAAGCACCAGGACCTTCCAATTCGGAAGCAAAAGATTGGGGAAAGAACGCCCCGAGTGAGGAGAAGGGAGGAGATAAAAGGAACACAGCATTTTGGGGGAAAATTATTGTCTTTGCGCCTGTTAGAAGTGTGTTTAAGCTTTGGCGCTGGCTCTGGGGACGCCGCGGCGTCCCTGTGCTGACACGACAGCTTTACAGAGTCATACTGATCAGATTTGAAAGAAGCAGACCGCCTGAAAATTTATTCAGGAGAATCAAACAAAAGGACATCTCAGTGCCCGTGCACAGCCTGATGGAGTTAATGTAATTGGGTTGTGAGTAAATATATTCAGGGCTATGTTTCACTTCCATACCATTGGCGAATGTCAGCCGTGCTGCTCAGATAATATATCTCAGTATCTTACAGGAATTGGGTTTCAACACATTGGTGGACTAGTCCAGGAATTGAGACAATCCATTGCCCATATCGACTCCACTCGAGTGGATAGTCACCGTGAACTCCATCTGGTCTTTTCCCTCTTTGTCTCTTGTTTGTCTCTGGTGCACCAGGATGTCCCCATGTCTGTCAGTGTATGTCTGTGTTTTTTATTTCTCGTGTTTAAATGTTTTATGTTTCATGTTCAAAAGAAAAAATGGTAAAAACTTTATCTGCCGGTCGTTCACACATTGACTTGGTTTTAACTTATTTCAAAAGGGAACAAATGAATAAAAAACAGTTTCAATCAGGTCTTTGGAGCCCTGTGCCTGGAGCCAGGTGTCTAGATTAGCTGGAGAAGCTGCCCAGAGGCTAAGGGTCTACATGAGCTGATCTTAAAGGTGCCAACAGCTTCTCAGCTTCTTAGATACAAGTGTTGACAGCTGTTTCTCTTAGAGAGATCCCTGACTTATTATTTGACTCAACAGGTGACAAGGTGCTTCTCTTAAAATCATAGCTAAAAAGGTAAAAATGGTGTTTGGTCTAAATATTAAAGAGCTGTGTAGCCACTTCAATTTTCTTTCTCATTGGTTTTAAATGTATAAATATGCTCTACTTGCCTTGGTTATGGAATATTGGCTTTCAAGTTATTGGATATGGTTAAAAAGGTATAATATTGGTAACAGAAGGTTGACATAAAGCTGGTAATCTGGATGAAGTCATTCTAGATAACATGTGACATGGGCCAACCTAGGGAAACAGGTCTAAATTGAAATAATATTTTTATGGAATACTTATCCTAGAAACCAGGCTTCTAAAAGAATTTAGGACATTGTATCTTTGTTGAGGTATTGGAGACCGCACCATCGTGCGTTCATATATAAGAATTGGCAGTCAAACTATGTATCTGTATTTTGATGCTAATTTCCACTGCCCTAAGGACAGCTGCCTAGTCACATACTCAGAACTCTGGTGACCTTGTGGTTGTGGTCCGGTGTTACAAAGAGAACTTAAAGATTGTGATTTACGATTGCCAGTGTTAATTTGACTAACTCAACTTATTTTTAATTAAGGAAAAATCAAACAGCTAGAGATTGCTACAAGATTTACGAAGGATTGATGAGGTTTTGGAACTTATTAGAACATTACAGTCAGTTTACTTACTCCAACTGCCATTTCAAGAGAGATTTAGAGGATTGATTTTGAGTTTTCATTTCGTGAGCTTGCTTACAGTTTTAGAGAGCCCATAGAGTGATATCATTAAAAGTGGCTAATAGCCTTATATTATGTAATTTTGTTGCTTCTTCAGTGTAAGAAGTTAGAACTTAAATCTTTCAATGTATATGGAAATTTTTACTACAAAGCTTTGCTCTCAAAATGAGCTTTAATATTTGGGGAGTAGCAATTACACTACTCCAGATAAGAATATTTGAAGCTAATTTTAAGCTTATAAGGATATGATAATTGGCTAAGTACCTCACCCTACCAGAGGACTTAGGTCTTTGTTATACACATTGGAGATAAAGATTCAGCTGTGTTAGTACAGAGTTGTGGACTGGAGTCATAGAAGTATTTTGAAAAGAAACCTGGTAAAACATATCTTATTCCAAACAACAGTTAATTGGTTATTACAAAATACTGATATTTGGCCTATTACATATACAATTTTTTTCCAGACAAAATTGATAATTTTACTCTTTATGCTTTTGTACTTCCTGTATATTTGTGCATACAACCCATAGGAAATGCGCTTACTGTATATAGGTGGTTCATCTAATGAAAAGGCTACATGTATGATTGGATCACTTGTTTATTCTCTTGAGTTTCTATTGCTTCAACACAGATTATTAAATTCCGCAGTTTAGCCACTGTTTTTAAATCAAACTTTCAATTCACATACTGATAGCCAATGGGTGGCTTGTGGTTTACAATTGATTTCAATTACTTAATGCTTTATTAGAGACAGGTTTTCTACTTAAAATCAGTGAGTGATTTCAGTGTAAATTGTCTGACAACTCACTGTCCTTTCAGTGCTCTGACTCAGACACCTAAACAAAATATAGACGCAGCTCTTTAAAAATGGGAATGGAGATGATAACACACCCTCTCGAAAAGAGGAAGACTAAATTTGCTTACTTTCAATTCCCAGCCTCACCCTGCCTGCTCAGGGATTTCTAGTAAGACTGAATCTAGACGATATTTACAATATTCGACATTTCTAATTATTGCTTATGTTTAGGTAAATAAAGTTTGTGAGGTGCTAGAGAAATGGATTAGTTGTTAAGAGCACTATGTACTGTTTCTTTATAGGATATTTAAGACCTCAAATTGGATGGACTGGGCTCTTTAGCAAGGGAGGACAAGATACCAGACAGATTGTAGTCCTTACATAGGAACAATTAGTCAAAAAATCTCATTCTTTATATATCCAAAACAATAACGCTGGAGACACTAATTTGGTATACAAGTCAATTCATAAATACAAGTGCTCAGTGTCCTCAATTTAATCCTCGAGGACTTACCTTAATAAATAATATCTTTACTATATCTTAATAAATAAAAAGGGGGCATTATCTCTGTATGCTAAATAATGCTCCTTTTATTTCACTTTTAAAATTTTGGATGCCAAAGTTTATGGCATCCTACAACTAGGCATACTTCTGCCGAGGTGAAATAGAGAGATCCACTTATTGACATGATCCTGTCCAGATATTTTATATGGGGAAGAGGGAATGTTTGTGCTTTTTCTACAGGATGCCACAAGAGTGTGCCAGCTGCCTGATTGGTTGCTGAGGCTTCCTGATCCTGGTTGCATAAAGATTCAGCTCTACTGGTTCGGGTCCCTGGAGTCATTCCTCTGCCCGGAGAGGAAGATAGAAGATTCCCCTTCATCCTTTGTCATAACAGAGATTTTGCCATTGCTGCAGTCAGTGTTACCACTGTGTGTGTCCCGTCCCACTATGGCCTGCTCTCTGACCCTCTGTACACTGCTGCTTGCTGGGGAAGACTGGACTCCAGCCGTTCCTGCCCCTCTTCATTTCCCTGGTGACTCTTGCTGCCTTAACTGGTCATTTTACAGACTGTATCTTTACAGGAATGATACCTGCATAAAGCTACAGTGGACTGGGGAACTCTGTCCTGATTATACAGATCTCAGAAATGGTTTCATTGTCTGCTGGTTGTTCCAGAGAAAAATGACTGATCCTGAAACGTCCTGGAAAAGACCTTGACACTTTCGCTGATATTGTAGCAGCCATTACTGCTGCAGTGTCTGGAGTTATCCTCCCCCAATCTACTGTTGGACAAGTACAGTGGGTGAACTTTCTGGAGTAGTTACTAACAATTGGGAATTCTAAATTTTATTATAGGAGTGGCTTGACTACGGCCCTTGATGGTAACTGCTGAGGAGGACCAAATGAGGTGCCCACTACTTATCGGGAGTGGCTCTGTCTGGTGCAGCCCTATGCTGTGGATCAGTGTTCATACTTGGTTGGTTTACAAACTCCGATCTCAAAAGAAACCTGACAAGGCACTTATCACTCAAGCACTTGTGGCCATTGCACAAGTGGCCTCCCCTGGAATTTGGTTATCTTGCTCAGGACTCTCTCTGTATTTGCGTTCTCTGCTCCTGCACCCCATGGATCTGTGGATCTATTGCACTGGGAGGAGAGGGACTCTCTCTGTATCTGAGTTCTCTGCTCCTGCACCCCATGGATCTGTGGATCCATTGCACTGGGATGAGAGAGACTCATTGATCCTTTGATCAGCCCTTCCACAACGCTGAGGTTTCCTCATTGCATGCAATAGGGTGATCATGACTGCTATAAAATTATATAAATTCTAAGGGTGGGATGTAGAGAGCCGCAATAACATTCACTACCACTAGATGGCGCTGGATTCCACTGTGCCTCACATGGAAGGCCAGGATAGCCTCCGCCATTACAAGATTGCACCAGCCTTCGCCGCGACAGCCGGCTCACTTTCAGGAAGTTAACTGTGCGAATGTGCAAGAGTGCCTTTGTGCCAGGTCTTTGCCCACTCCGGGGCGTGCCTTATGAGATCATGGGTAAACAACCAATCAGGTGTGATTGCGCTGCACTAGGGTGTATGTAAGCGCGCCATGTTGGAGCGGTGGGCCCTTCCTCTTTTAAGATAATAATAAAGTTTTGTCACGGTAAGGATTTCTATACCCGCGTGTTTCTTGCCGGCGGGAAGTCGCGTGCGGGACATCCCAGAAATAAAATAGTGCCTCTCCAGAAACAGCTTTTATCCAATGATTCACATCTACTTCCATTTCTTAATTGTCATGTTGATATGGGCTTAGGATACAATATATTCTGATTTATTAATGCCATTTTAGTATTATTTGGGTTAATTTTGAAAATTTCAAAGGAACATACCTATTCCATGATTGTATCCCATACAACTTTTAATTTGATCTTGAAGAGTTTCATGAAAACTGAAGTATCGAAAATGTATATCTTCCAATTCAAAACTTGTAACATCCATCATGTGAAATGGCCACTGAACTTCAGTGGTTTGATGTCTCTGAAACCATTTAAAGACTCTCCTCTGCAATATTGCAACTCTACAGAACCTTCACTGCCATAGTGGCAGTTCCAGATTGACTGTAAACAAATAATTTTCTGTGCCTTGCAAAGTGTTTTACATATGTTCATTAACTTTTGATATGAAATTAGTAAGGACTTTGAGAAATGGGGCAGACAGGACCTAGACAGTATGTTTTTAAAATTCTTTTCTTAAAATTAGACTTTTTCATGCAATATATTTGAATTATGATTTCCCTTACCTCTATCCACCCCCCCTTCTTCTATACCTCTCCTGTCATCTGTATCTACATTCTTCTGACTCTCAGTAGAAAACAAACAGGCATCTAAGGGATAAAAATAAAATGAAAGTTAATGAACTGGAGTTGAACAGAACAAGCAGATAGAAAAGAGCCAATTCAGACTACAGGAATCAGATACAGACACAGAGACCCAGACTTCCATTCACACACTCAGGAATTCTATGGAAACTTAAAACAAGGGAAAAATATATACACAAAACATACAGAGTAAAAATTAATAGATAAATAAACAAATAACAAAAGGAAACAGACATTCTGATGAAAAAGTCCTGACCCATTATGAGACAAGGATCCTCCAAAAATGATGTTTAGTTCCCTTAGTGCTTTATACGCAGTCTACCCTTAAAATTAGTTTGTGTACCCAGTGAGATTCCCTTGGAGAAAACTAAGTTTTCATTTTAAAATGATTATCCTTTTGAGATAAATTCCAGTTTAGATATAAGGTGATATGCAGGTCTTGACTTCTTTCAAGGGCTAATTAATAGGTAAGGAGATCTGTGAGATGCTGTCCTCTGAATATGATATAGTTGTGTCACTCAGGAACTCATAATATTTACATCTATCGGAACAGACTCTATATAATATTGACCCTGCCTATTCAAAGGAACTAAGCACAGTGCTGGAGAATAGAAAATGATGTAGCCACGGCTCGCCTTACCAGTTGTTACATGTATAGCATCATGCCCATGTTCAAAGAAGAGGCTCAGTTTAAATACAGGGGGTCATGAAGCAAAAACATAAAAAGCATGGACGTGCTATGGGGATTGGGTCTAAAGAGGGTATATTGATTGGGGCAGATAGGAGATTGGGAGTGTAGAGAGCTTCCAATCATGTGTTGTGCATGTATGGAATTGTCAAAGAAAACTTGCTTTCTTAAAACTTCCAAATGTAACCACTAAGAACACTTTGACAGACATTCTTTCAAATCTGATATATTTGTTTTTAAATTTGGGTCTCATTGTGTAGCTCAAATTGACCTAGATCACCCAGTGTTCTGTCTACTGCCTCCCAGGCTGTTCTATGAGGTTTACTCTACATTGACAAAATTATAGAATATGTGTAAGTCTTCGGTTTATGAAGTTTGCTTACATAATGCACTATTCTGTCATTTGTTTTTCATTTTACAATATATCTTGAATACATGTGCATGGGGAATTTTCCATGGAATATCATACATTTAATAAATGGTAGAATATTCTTTGTTTAAATAATAACCTAATGGTGACATTCAGACTATATTCATTTTCATTAACTAAAGTTTGCAACAGAAAATCAGAAAATCTTGAACACTGACTCAGGCACTGTACTCAGTGGTGATTATTTACAATATATTTTGTATAAATTACAAAACACGTTGTAGGAATGATGTCAAGACAGTTAAGTAATTTAATACTTGTATAAAACCTGCCAAATTTCCATCTCAGAAGACTAAAATAAATACAGATTGCCATCAATTTTATATGAAAGGACCCATAGTATACCTTTCAAAATAAAATGAGACATATTTTAAAATGGTATCAGTCTCTGACTTTTGTCAGTTGTTGAATTAGGGGAAGGAATGACTTAGTTGAAGCAGAGGGCAACCTCTATAAGAAGACCAGCAGTCTCAACTAATCCAGACCGCTGATATCTCCCAGACACTGAACCACCAACCAGGCAGCATACACAAGCTGGTTTGATGCCCTGACACATGTATAACAGATGACTGCCTGGCCTGGGATAATCCTTGAGAGACTTGAGGCCACAGCGATTATGGTGCCTGGCAGGATCTGAGCAACATCCTCTTTGATTCAGGGAAGGAATAGTTGGAATGGGATGAGGAACTGAGGGAGCGGACCAGGAGAGTGTACAATGGAAGGAATATAAATAAATAAAATAATTTATAAAATAGTTTCACTCATAAATTCAAATGCTAAATTCTTTTTAATATCTACATTGCCATTCAGTTGTGAAATTTAGCGTTTTATGCTTACTGAACTGTGTAAGTATTAATCTTTCATTTTCTCTTCATAATATTTGTGAATTGTCTCCTTTCTTATTACATTGCATCAATTGTGTTTGCATATGTAGAAGGCTTACTATTTATAATTTGTGCAGAAAATACATTCATGAATCATTTTATTTTAATGATCTGTTATGTGTGATCATCTATGTATAGATTTGTGCACATGAACACAGGCACCTGGGGAGACCAGAAGATGTCAGATCCCCTTGAGCTGCTTTTACAGCTGGTTTCAAATGGCTTCATGGATGTTGGAAACTGAACGTGTTTGCTCTTAAGAGCAGCAAGTGCTCTTAACCACTAAGCTAATACTACAATACTTATCCCATAATAAAATCAACCTGTGTTAATTTTCTCATTTATTTCAGGGTATGTTTGAACTTGAGAAATCTTGCCAACCTTTAAGTGCTATTACTGCATTTAAGCATTAATTTTCCTGCTTTCTTTTCTTTATCATCATAAGATGTGTTGGATTAAATGTTAATATTATGCAGTAAATCCTCCAAATATTTATTTTTAGAACCTTGGGTCAGTGTCAGTGTCTTTCCTCTGCAATGATTATATTAATTTTATAGTTTGCAGTTCTCTCTTTCTTTACACAATCCATCTCATGTGTTTCTGCTTTCATATAGAATGAAGGAAAAGCCTTTTAGTTTTACTTCGAATAGTTAATGGACTAAGTAAATGTGTTGAATTTCCTATTTTAAGGCCAATACATTACTTCTTTAAAATGTTCCTATATTTTTTATTTATTTCCTTTCTTATTATTATTGTTCTCATTTGTCTCATAATTAATATTCTGTTAAGCTTTTATGTGTTCTGGTCATGTAGTGAATATATAAGTCTTCCAAACATATATGTGTAGGTATCAAATTTAGGTTCTTGGTTTTTCATGGAATGAAATATTATCTGCTAAACCACCTCACTGGAACTCACTATAACACTTTAAGGTGACATATAGCTCCAGGCTTCTTTTATATATACAATGTTTTCATCATTTGGCTTTTGATAAATATTTTTGATTATTCTAAAATATTTTAATTTTCATGTCCAATTGGCACCTCTAATATGATTATTTTAATATTTATTTAAAAATGTAATCTTAATTATTATGCATTTGATACCTAGCTTATATGAAATTATCTTAGATACAATTTAATACATGCAATTAGTTACCAAAAGCATGAAGCTTGGTACATAATTTTGTTCATTAATACTATGCATATGCATAAAACAGAAAATATTTCATTGTCACAATCCTGATGGCAATTTTACACAGTATGACAGCTACCAACTATCTGTGACTTTTAATCACTTAAAAGGAGTTAGTATTATATTGGTAAATGATATTTACCCAACATCAAGTAAATAGATATTATTTTGCTTCAATTAATTAAATGTGCTATAGCAGGAAAATTTTAATTTCTTTTTTTTTTTTTTGGTTAAGACTAAATTTAACTTTTAAATCCTCCTACCTATCAGAAAGTCAATATTCTTTTACAGGTAGATGTGCCAGGCAAAGTTCAAATTTCTAGTATAAGCTGTAATTACAATCATCAGTCTTGTCAGTATCAAGCGATTGTTCACATCATGCCAGTAAAACACAATGATTAACATGGCAGGAAATCATAAGGGCAGTGCAGTGGCATAAATAGCTTGGTGATATCCAACAGCTCTCTAATTTTGCTTAAGTACTGTTCAATGAACATGGATGGTACTGTAATTTAGACACGTATATAAGACTTTTGAAGCTGTGGTTATGGGAAAGAATGTACAGCCTCTTACTTACTTAAGTCAGTATTATTCCTAACAAAAATGAAAGCCATGTGTCCTTATATACAGAATTAATTACAGTCTCTGCAATAAAGATCACAGTAAAAATCCCAGCCATTTAAAATGCAGGTTAGAAATTTCACGTCCAGTCTCAATGGTTCTATCTACAAAATATCACTTGATTCAAGGCTAAGGAACATTACAGAAGAGTTGGCAAGAAGATTGTAAGAGATTAAAGTTTACTATGAAATGGTGTATCCAAGTAACACCAGAAATTACACTTATAACGTCTCAATAACATGACTGCCTAAACAACAGCTGAGGAAGACACGGAATGGGGAAGAATGGAAGTTTAGTTTTCTTTCTGTTTCTATTCCTCCTCCTTCTTCTTCTTCTTCTTCTTCTTCTTCTTCTTCTTCTTCTTCTTCTTCTTCTTCTTCTTCTTCTTCTTCTTCTTCTTCTTCTTCTTCTCCTCCTCCTCCTCCTCCTCCTCCTCCTCCTCCTCCTTCCTCCTCCTCCTCCTCCTTATCCTCTTCTTCTTCCTCCTCCTCCTCGTCCTCTTCTTCTTCCTCCTCCTCCTCGTCCTCTTCTTCTTCTTCTTCCTCCTCTTTCTCCTCCTTCTCTCCCTCTCCCCTCCTCTATCATTGTTGAATATTTCCTGTTTTCATTTCGAATGTTATTCCCTTTTCAAGGTTTACAATTCGTAAGCCCTTAACCCTTCCCCCCTACCTTCTATAAGGGAGTTCACATCTCCACCCACGGCCTCCACACACCTCCCCACATTCCCCTACACTGGGGGTCCAACCTTGTCAGAAAAATTTGTTTCTCATTCCATTTTTTCTCATCAAGACCATCCTTTGCTACATGCAGTTGGAACCATGGGTCAGTCCATGTATTGTCTTTCTGTTGTGGTTTGGTCCCAAGAAGCTCTGATTGGTTGGCATTGTTATTATTATGGGGTTGCAAATCCCTTCAGCTCTTTCAATCCTTTCCCTAATTCCTCCAACTGGTGTCTGATTCTTGGTTCAGTGGTTTGCTGATGGCCTTTGCCTCTGTATTTGACATATTCTGGCTATGACTCTCAGGAGGGATCAATATCCAGTTATTGTCTGCCTGCACTTCTTAGCTTCATCCATCTTATCTAGTTTTGGTGTCTATATATGGATGGGCTACATGTGGGATAGGCACTGGAGGGCAGGTCCTTCAGTCTCTGTTATAAACTATGCCTCCTTATCCCCTTCCATGGGTATTTTGGTTCCTCTTTTAAAGAAGGGGTAAAGCATCTGCATTTGGTCATTCTTCTTGAGTTTCATGTGGTCTGTGTATTGCATGATGGGTAATTCAAGATTTTTGGATAATATCTATTTATCAATGAATTCATACTAAGTGTGTTTTACTGTGATTGAGTAACCTCACTCAGGATGTTATTATATAGTTCACTCCATTTGCCTATGAATTTCATGAAGTCATTGTTTCATAGCTGAGTAATATTCTACAGTATAGTTGTAACACATTTCTGTATCCATTCAACAGTTGAATGGCATCTGGGTTCTTTCCAGCATCTGGCTATTTTAAATAAGGCTGATTTGAACATAGTCGAATATAGTTCACTGTTGTATGTTGGACAGTTGTATGTATCTTTTGGGTATATGCCCAAGAGAGGTATAGCTGGGTCCTCAGGTCATGGAATGTCCAATTTTCTGAGGAACCTTCAAAAGGGTTGTACTAGTCTGCAATCCAAACAAAAATGTTGGAGTGTTCCTCTTTCTCCACATCCTCGCCTGCATCTGCTGTCACCTGAGATTTATATCTTAGCTATTCTGACTGCAGTGAGGTGGAATCTCAGATTTGTTTTCATTTGAATTTTCCCGATGACTAATGATGTTGAACATTTATTTATTTGTTTTGTGGACATTTGATAACCTTCAGCTGAGAATGTTTTGTAACTCTCTAAACCCAATTTTTAAAAGGGTATTTTTGCTTTCTAGACTCTAACTTCCTACGTTCTTTGTATATTTTGGATAATACCCACTATTAGATATAGGAATAGTAAAAATCTTTTCCCAATCTATTTCTTGCAGCTTTGTTCTAATGACAGTGTCTGTTGAATTACAGAAGCTTTGCTGTTTTATGAGGTCCTATTTGTCAATTCTTGATCTTAGAGCATAAGTCATTGGTCTTTTGCTAAGGAAATTTTCTCCGGTGCCCATGTGTTCAAGATTCTTCCCCACCTATTCTTCTATTAGTTTGAGTGTATCTGGTTTGATGTGTAGGTCCTTGATTCATTTGGACTTAAGCTTTGTACATGGTCATAAAAATCGGATAATTTGCATTCTTCTACATGCTGACTTCCTGTTGAAGCAGCACTATTTTTGGAAAATGCTATGTTTCTTCCTTTGGATAGTTTTACCTCCTTTACCAAATATCAAAGGATAAATGTGTGGGTTCATTTCTGGGTCTTCAATTCTATTCCACTGGTCTATCCATCTGTCTCCTTACCAATACCTTGCAGTTTTTATCACTATTGCTCTGTAATACTGCTTGAGTTCAGGGGTGATGATTCCCCGAGAAGTTCTTTTATTGTTGAGGATAGCTTTAGCTATCCTGGCTTTTTCTTATTCCGAATGAATTTGCAAATTGATCTTTCTATCTCAATTAAAGAATTGAGTAGGAGTTTTGATGGAGATTGTATTGAATGTGTACATTGCTTTTGGCAAAATGGTCATCTTTACTATATTAATCCTGTCAATCCATGAGCATGGAAGCTCTTTCTATCTTCTGAGATATTCCTCAAATTCTTTCTTCAGATACTTGAACTTCTTGTCATACACATCATTCACTTACTTGGTTAAACTCACACTAAGGTATTTTATATTATTTGGGACTATTATGAAGTGTGTGATTTCAGTATTTTCTTTCTCAGCCTGTTTATCCAGTGAGAAGAGGAAGGCTCCTGGTATGTTTGAGCTAATTTTTACCCTGACATTGGCAGAAGTTATTTATCAGGTTAAGAAGTTCTCTGGTGGATCCTTTGGGGTCACTTAAGTATCTACTATCATATCATCTGCAAATAGTGATACTTTGATATTTTCCCTTCCAATTTGTATCCCGTTGACTCCCTATTGCTGTGTGGTTTCTCTGATTATGACATTGAGTCCTGTTTTGAATAAGTATGGAGAGAGTTGGGCAGCTTTGTCTAGTGCCTGATTTTGGTGAGATTGCTTCAAGTTTTGTTCCATTTAGTTTGATGTTACCTACAGTTTTGCTGTATATTTCTCACACTATGTTTTGATATGAGCCTTCGATTCGTGATTTTTCCAGGACTTTTATCAAAAACGGTTGTTGTATTTTGTCAAATGCTTTCTCACATTCTAATGAAATGACCATGTGCTCCTTATCTTTGAGTTTGTTTACATGATGGATTACATTTATGAATTTTCCTACATTAAACCATCCTTTCATCCCTGGGTTCAGGTCTACTTGATCATGATGGATGATTTTTTGATGTGTTCTTAGATTTGGTTTGCAAAAATTTTATTGAGTATTTTTTTCTTCAATATTCATAAAGGAAATTGTTCTGAAGTTCTCTTTCAGTGCTGAGTTTTTGTGTGGGTTAGGTATAAGAGTAATTGTGGATTCATATAAGGAATGCGGTAGTGCGACATCTGTTTCAATTTTGAGGAATAGTTTGCATAATATTATATGAGGTCTTCTAAGAAGGTGTGGTAGAATTATGCACTGAACCCTTCTCGACCTGGGATCTGTTTGTTTTCTAGAATTTTAATATCTGCCTCTATTTCTTTAGGAATTATGGGGTTGTTTAGATAGTTTATTTGTTCCTGATTTAACTTTGCTACCTGGTATCTGTATACAAAATTGTCCATTTCCTTCAGATTTTCCAGTTTTTTTGAATATAGGCTTTTATAGTAAAAAATGATGTTTTTTTTTTAATTTTTTCAGATTCCGTTGTTATGTCTCACTTTTCCCTTTTTTTTTTTTTTTTGTTAATTTGGATACAGTCTGTTTGAACTCTGGTAAGTTTGGCTTAGAGTTTATCTATCATATGTTTTTTGTCAACGAAACAGCTCCTGGTTTTGTTGATTATTTGTATCGTCCTTTTCATTTATACTTCATTGATTTCAGCTCTGAGTTTGATAATTTGGTGCTTTCTACCTCCCTTGTGTTTAATTAGTTCTTTTTGTTCTAGAGCTTTTTTAATATATTATCAAGCTCCTGACATAATGCTCTCTCCTATTTTTTTTTTTTTTTTTTGCAAGCACTCATAGGTATAAGTTTTCCTCTTAGCTCTGCTTTCATTGTGTCACATATGTTTCGGACTGTTGTGTCTTCATTTTCACTAAGTTCTAAGAAGTCTTTAATTTCTTTCTTTATTTCTTCCTTGACCAAGTTGTCATTGAGTATAGCATTGTTCAAATTCCATGTATACGTAAGCTTTCTGTCATTATTGCTATTGTTGAAGACCAGTCTTAGTGAGTGGTGATCTGATAGAATGCATGGGATTATTTCTATCTTCCTGTATCTGTTAAGGTCTGTTGACAGACCGATTAAATGGTCAATTTTGAAAAAGGTTCCCAGAGGTTATGAGAAGAATGTATATCCTTAATTTTTAGGATGGAATGTTCTATAATTATCGGTTAAATCCATTTGGTTCATAACTTCTATTACTCTCTATACATCTCTGTTTACTTTCTGTTTCCAGGTTCTTGAGTTAATATTCTGGAAATTTAACTGCGAGAGGCAAGGCCTCACTTTCTAACTAGAGAGCTACCTATAAAAATACAGAAACTACTAATGAAAAAGAAGTTGCTTTAAAAATATTTCAAATTATAATTGTAGTCATTTTCTGTGTTGGCTTGGGAAGGTTGTTTTTATGTTTTTGTTTGTTTGTTTTAATTTAATTTGGAGACATATTTACAGTACATCAAAATAAGTGTGAAATGCATCACAATAAAATCCTATGCATCCCAGCATTTTTCTACCAGAGCAGAATCCACTGAATGGTCAAGTATGTTCAACAGCACTCCTGCTTCATAATTGTCAGAGCTTTAAGTCATCACTATGTTCTCTACACATAGATTTTTATAACTTTTGGATGAATGGATCAGATCTAATCTAATAGATCTAATAAGCTATTATACCTAAATATGTCCCCGGCCCCCATGAGAAAACCATGTATTGTTTTTCTTTTTTTGTTTTTCTCGCTGTTTGGGAGCTGTGTTTTTCATTAATCCAAATAGAAAATTAATGTAGTGATAAATTAGTGAATATAAATGAAAATTATGTATTATGGTGAGAAATTCCCTAAAATAGAGTGTACACAAAGGTAAATCTAAAATATTTGTGGGTAGACATGCATACACACTCATGACCCATGTAGCTGACAAGCATTCCACACCTGATCAACTTAAGTGGTTTGGGAAATTAAATTATTCACACAGAAGCAAACCATGGGTAATACATTTTTTCTTAGCCGTGTTTATAAGGGACCTAATGGTGAACAGGATGTTAACAAATACTGTTATCCTTCATTGTTGTATATACTAACATTTTAATTCATGTACAATCTATAAGTGCTCTTTTTCTATTGTGTTTCTCTGTTTCTTTTTCTGTGCATGAATATATAGGCATACAAGTGTGTGTGTGTGTGTGTGTGTGTGTGTGTGTGTGTGTGTGTGTGTGTCTGTGCTTGTGGGTGTGTGTCTTATATGGAATTTATGAACATAGGTATCATGATTATTTATTTAAAATTTGGAAATACTGATACCCACATTTGATTTGTGGATCAACCTTGTGCTGATCTACTCAAATACCTCTGACATTTCATTATATCAAGTGAATAGAGAGAGAGCCTAAGAGGCTGGTGTTATCTCCTCCGCTTCTCTTGTCAGGAAAAAGTGGTGTATCTTTTGGCAACAAAACCCAAATTTCAGCAAAGACATATAAATTCCACAAAACATGAAAGGACATCTCATTTGAAGGGAAAAGTTATCAGACTGGGAGAAAAATGACTTTGTCACATTCCAATATTTGAGGGACATGAGACTGAACTTCAGAACATATAATGGGAAGGGACAGGCAGAATCACCAAGGAACCAAAATAAGCTAAACACTGGAGTTTCTCATTAAACGAGAGCACAGATATTGGTAAGGATGTAAACATAATAAGAACTTTGCAGTTCATACTAAGTCTCCATATAAGGCAACAATGTGAACAAGATGAAAAGTAGTCAGCACCACAGTGCTAACAGCTACTTTAGCAGTTACATTGTGAAAAACAGAGTGTAAATATAGACAGAAGAGAAGGATGATATTTCAAAACAGACAAGTTTGTGCTGGAACTGAACAGTTTTCCATGTAAGTAACAAAGCAAGCACACAGCATGTTCCATATGCAAAAGTGAGCAAAGAGGAATGAACTCTATGAACACTATGTGTACAGAAATACAGGTAGTTTGGTGGAATTCTAAGATGTTGAGATGAAGTTAAAAGAAGGAATTTCTATCAAGACAGGCACCATGTCTTGCTCTTCGAATACGCACATTCAAGAGACTGACGGAGAGAAATTAGGAATTTTATGTTAGCCTTGACTACATATCAATACACTACATCTTTTATTCTTTTTTCTTTATTTAAATAAATAGTCTGATGGATAGAATATCATGAACATTAATAAGAAAACAGAAATTTAATGCCTACACATTGATACTGCTAAAAAAAAAATGTCCTATAACGAAACAGGAACTATTAAGTTACAAATACCAGCTGTCATATTGAATGTTGTGGCATGAATGGTTATGGTGTTGTTTGGTTGATCCTTCTTCACTTTCATGTCTCACCTTACACATCTTAAAATGCTTCTCTGGTGACCTCGTTACTGTGCGAATATCGAGATGTGCCTTGCCTTTAATTCTATTTTTTAAAACCAGTAATCATTTATTTATCAAATGATAATTTTATTTTACTTTATCTTCAAAAATGATGAGTCTTGAGGAAATGATACCTTTATTGTTTGGGTTTGAATATTCATAAAAGCAATCAGAGAATAATCTGGGCCCAAAACACACAACAGGGTGGTTGGAGAGACTATACATGTGGCAACACAAAAGCATAGAAATGAGTAGGTTGATCTGTTTTTCTGCATAACATTGATGACTCGTTAATGATAAGAATGAGTAAAAAATTTAGATACAGTCAAGGTTTTCATTTCCTTAATTTGAATGATTGCATATATAGCATGTGAAACTGAACTCAGACCCATGGTAAACCTTCTGCCTGAGCTTCATTAGTGCCAAGACTACAAGTTTGCACCATCTTTGTAAATATTTGGACTCTTGGCTCAATGCTTAGCACACTTTGGAAAATCCCATTGTTTTAAGAGAGAAAGTATTAGATATGAAAATCTGTGAGAATAAATCACTTCTAAACTTTGATTTTTGTGACTACAGAGAAAGATTTTGACTCTGATATAACTGAGTGTCTAAAAGTCTTAAAAAATTAATATCTCTCATCTGCAAGAATCCTTCTAATGGCTTACAGCTCTGTCTTCCAGGAGATGAGTGTCAATTGTGTCAATTGCTCTTTGTGGCAAAAAAAAAGGGCTTGTCTGTCAAATGTTTTGGAATTGCCAGAACTTTGAGGTTCCTGGAGAATGTTTCCTCCTGTTCATCCTCACTCTGGTCTCATAGCCTTTGCTATCTACACTAGTCCATCTCTACACACCCCCATGAACTTCTTTCTGGCGAACTTATGTATCCTGGAAATTGGTTACACTGACTCTATTATACCGAAGATATGGAGAGCCTTGTAAGTGAGATCTGTGAAATCTCTCAGTAGGGATGTACCACACAAATTTTTTTTTTTTTTTACAATTTTTGGTATGAGTGAGTGCTGCCTATTACCAACCGTGGCCTTTGGCCTCTGTATGTCGCTGTTTCACTATGCAACCCAAGTGAGTTGAGAGGTGTATGCCCATTTATCAATTGTTTCATGGGAAATAGGTTGCCTAGTAAGTTTTGGACAAAACTACTTGAAGCCCAAATCTAACCCCCCACAAGGAGTTGATAAATTCTTGGTCAACTTCCATACCACAGTGATATCCATGCTGAACCTCACCATCTATAACTTAAGGAACAAAGAAGTCAAGGCAGCACTGAGAAGAACTCTGGGTCTGAAGAAAGTTCTGATAATAGATAGGTAATTAAGAATCCCAAAGTGCTATTTCAAAAAGGTGCAAAGTCTGTGAATGAAAGAAAACAAAACCACTGTGCTCTTTCTTGCTGTCTTGAAACAAATTTTAAGAAATATA
Source organism: Rattus norvegicus (assembly GCF_021556685.1). NCBI lineage: Eukaryota > Metazoa > Chordata > Mammalia > Rodentia > Muridae > Rattus > Rattus norvegicus. Next base: position 51,480,637 of record NC_141555.1, on the reverse strand, counting down.
ACTTTATTTTTGTGTGTTCTCTTTCTTCACCGTCATGCTTAATTGCAAACAATTGTAAAGTATGATTACTACCAAATTACTTTAGTAGATTAGTACAGTACTTAAACGTTTTCATCTGGGCAGAGTTTAAACCACATGCTATTGTCTCAGGGGCCTTGAAAATTCTCTGTATCCATTCTTAGCTCTTTGGAAATTTTCCAGAATTTGTTTGTAAATGATCAAAGTTCGTTATGCTACAATTCCATATTCCTCAGTACAAGTAAATTCATTGTATTGGACTGGAACTCCTAAGTAGTTCTCAGGACAGTGAATGTTTAGGCTCTGCTTTGTGTACCATTTGGTCAGTCCATACTTCAGTTCTGGTCCTATGATTTTGGAACAGGAGTAGACTTTCCTCCACTTTTTGATTTCTAATAGGGCGGTGGAAATGAATTTTAGCCAGTTTATTCTCACTATCAATATCATAGTTTTAGATGAACACACACACACACACACACACACACAGAGAGAGACATACACACAGACAGGAACACACATTCACACACGAACACACACACACACACACACACACACACACACATACATGGACACATTATACAGGAATTGAACTGGATTTACAAGTGACAGAATACAAATATAAAAGTCAGCTAGTGTCAGATAATTATATTCAGGTTGCTTTTCAACAAGAAAATAAAATAAAATTAGAATCTTGAGTCTTTATGAGTATAATGAAACCAAAAACAATTCCGTTTTAGTGTGCTGAAAATATGGAAGAAATTAAAAATTACCATGACACTAAAACTACAGTAATGTTTTAGGCATGAGTCACCCAAACAGAAAGACAATAATTATATTCTTCTCAGACTCATTTTTCTTAGTCCATTTACATTCAGTAAGGACCATTCAAGTCAAAATGTTAGTAAAATAATGACCGAGATGCTGAAAACAAAGCCTAAAGATTTAAAGAGACACACAGACTTTCCATAGGCTTTAGGTGATTCTCTTATAACTTCTATTATTTTAATAGGAAATACAAAAGAAAAATACATTAAAACATTTTAACTACAAAAGGAAAATAAATTAAAATAATTTCTTTGCTCCATGATTGGGTGTTGTTACGATGACAGGCATCCTCCTAATGTTTAACTGCGTTACGCAAAGCAAGAAACACTTTTTGGTATCTGGGTCAAGTTCGTACAATCTCAATATAAAAGAGAAAATCCAATGGGCACATCCAAACTTAGACACATTCCAGCAAAGTAATTATTTATCTTCAAATGTGTGGTCACAGAAGATAAAAATAGTAATGAATTATCACAGAACAGAATGACGTAAGATTTGTAATAACTAAATGTCAACTGGATTTCTGGATTGGATACGGGTATAGAAGGTGTACAGTTTTAGGTACTTTGTTGTTATGATTTGGTACACCTACTGTGTTACTTTTAACATTTTTTTCAATTTTCTGAGTATTTGAGAATTAGTCATTAGATTGATTAAAGTATATAAAAATCAGGAATTAGGTTACGATATAAAACCATACTGTTTCCTATCAATTAAATCTGATTTCCTGTATAGTTTGAATTCTGCTTTATTTTTTGTATTTATTTATTTATTTTATTAATTTATTTATGTCTCAAATGTTGTCCTCCTTTTTGTTTTACCCCACCGAGTCCCTTACCCCTTTCTGCTTTCTTCTTTCAAAAAGTCAAAACAATAGTAGATATAAGGCATGTTTAGTCCCTGAATAGTTGTTCATTTGGCCATGCATTTGAAAATCTACCACATTGATAGTGCAGACATCAGGAAATAGATTCAAAAATGCTCTTCAAAAATTAAATATTCTCCAGTTATCAGCTATCTGCTATCAGCTTGACAAAAGTGGAAGGATCCAACAACAAAAATATCCTTGTAATGTACGTAGAGAAAATTGATCAGACAAGAAGGAAAACAGATAGCAACCTTCCTGGATTCAACACAAGAGAGCCTACGTTCCTGTAGTGTATTCTGTATGAGTTTATAGAGTTTATGGGCTAATACCTGGAAATGAACTCCTACAAAAACCAACAACAAACTAAACCACAAACTGCAATATTTATAAAAGCCAAACAAATATGTGGAAAGTATTATTTTCAGCTCTATATGAGAATATTAATGTTTATAAATATGTATATCAATAAAATTTTAATTTCATTCCTGCAAATATTTATTGCAATTTTTTAAATAAATAGATTTTATGTGACTCATGTCATCATTAACTTTTAGTGACTTTGACTGCATTATAGATCAATAAAGTGTTTATTTTACTGTGATCATCACTATGAATATTCACGAAAATCAAATTACGTCAACCAGGAACTGCTCTTCTGTTTTTATACTTTTGTTGTAAATATGTAAGAGGTTTCCCTGCTTGTTCACGTGTGCAACACATCCATGCCTAGTGTCCAGGAGGTGGAAGAGGGTATGAGATTCCGTGATGCTGAAATTACAGCCATTTGTGAGCTGTCACTCGGGAGCTAGGGATCAGCCCTGGGTACTCTGGAAGAACAGATAATGCTATTAATCACGAAATCATTTCTTCATCTTCAGCAAACGCCTTTTTTATGTAAATATAGTGCCTAAGCTGTCCTGTCTTCTGCATAGAACACTGTTTTCTCAAATATGATATTTTTTTTACAATATCTTTTTTTTTTATTAACTTGAGTATTTCTTATATACATTTCGAGTGTTATTCCCTTTTCCGGTATCTGGGCAAACATCCACCTCCCCCCTCCCCTTCCTTATGGGTGTTCTCCTCCCAACCCTCCCCCCATTGCTGCCCTCCCCCCACCAGTCTAGTTCACTGCGGGTTCAGTCTTAGCAGGACCCAGGGCTTCCCCTTCCACTGGTGCTCTTACTAGGATATTCATTGCTACCTATGAGGTCAGACTCTAGGGTCAATCCATGTATAGTCTTTAGGTAGTGGCTTAGTCCCTGGAAGCTCTGGTTGCTTGGCATTGTTGTACATATGGGTTCTTGGGCCACTTCAAGCTCTTCCAGTTCTTTCTCTGATTCCATCAACGGGGGTTGTATTCTCAGTTCAGTGGTTTGCTGCTGGCATTCGCCTCTGTATTTGCTGTATTCTTGCTGTGTCTCTCAGGAGCGATCTACATCCGGCTCCTGTCCGTCTGCACTTCTTTGCTTCATCCATCTTTTCTAATTGGGTGGCTGTATATGTATGGGCCACATGTGGGGCAGACTCTGAATGGGTGTTCCTTCAGTCTCTGTTTTAATCTTTGCCTCTCTCTTCCCTGCCAAGGTTATTCTTGTTCCCCTTTTAGAGAAGGAGTGAAGCATTCACATTTTGATCATCCGTCTTGAGTTTCATTTGTTCTAGGCATCTAGGGTAATTCAAGCCTTTGGGCTAATAGCCACTTATCAATGAGTGCATACCATGTATGCACTGTGATTGGGTTAGGTAACTCAGGATGATGTTTTCCAGTTCCAACCATTTGCCTACGAATTTCATAAAGCCGTTGTTTTTGATAGCTGAGTAATATTCCATTGTGTAGATGTACCACATTTTCTGTATCCATTCCTCTGTTGAAGGGCATCTGGGTTCTTTCCATCTTCTGGCTATTATAAATAAGGCTGCAAAGAACATAGGGGAGCACGTGTCTTTTTTATATGTTGGGGCATCTTTTGGGTATATGCCCAAGAAAGGTATAGCTGGATCCTCAGGCAGTTCAATATCCAATTTTCTGAGGATCCTCCAGACTCATTTCCAGAATGGTTGTACCAGTTTGCAATCCCACCAACAATGGAGGAGTGTTCCTCTTCCTCCACATCCTCGCCAGCATCTGTTGTCCCCTGAGTTTTTGATCTTAGCCATTCTCACTGGTGTGAGGTGAAATCTCAGGGTTGTTTTGATTTGCATCAAATGTGATAATTTAATGTTAAAAACACACCCACCTGCTTCTTTCCTTCATATATATATATATATATATATATATATATATATATATATATATATATGTATATGTAAATGTATATGAATATGTATATGTAAATGTGTATGAATATATATATATATGTATATTCACACAGACACACACACTCACACACACACACACACTCACACACACACACAGACACATGCACAACTGCTCTTACCTTCAAGTTTACTTACTTATTAAATCACACACACAGAACTGCTTCTTACTTTCAAGTTTACTTAGTTACACACACACACACACACACACACACACACACACACATTTCTTCTTACCTTCAAGTAGACTTAGTAATTTTCCTAGTTATTTGTTTGTTTATTCACTTTAAATGCTACACACTGCCTCCCTCCAGTTCACCCCTCTCACAATCCATCCCCCAGTCCTTTCTCCTCTGAGCAGGAGGGGACCCCATGGGTATTTCCTCACCTTGCATATCTACTCTCTGTGATCACATCCTCTGCTTCTGAGGCCAGATACAGCTGGCTAGATGGATAGGGGTGGGGAGGTGGAGGTCATATCCAAAATAGGCAGAGTGCTTGGGTAAGAGATGCCCATGAATCAATGGGTGTTTCCTTAGCTGAGAATCAGAGCCTCAGTGATAAGGACCTGAAGAAGCCATCTCCTATAACCATAGAGCAACCCAGTGGATTGATAGAGACACCAACTTTTGATCCAAAATTTATTCTTACCACTAGAAATGAAAGGGCAGTGCATAGAGCAGAGAGAGTGGAATGATTAGCCAATGGTTAGTGCATATTGAGAACCACTCCATGGATGAACACCAATCACTGACACTGTTAATGACACTCTGTTTTGCTTGCAGAAAGGAATCTAGCATGACTGCCCTCTTGGAGACTCCACTAAGATGCTAACTCAGACAGAGGAAGACATCTACCATCCAAACCACGGGTGGAGCTTGGGGACTCTGATTGAAGAAAAGAATGAAAAGGATTATGGCTTCTAAGGGCATAGGCACTCCACAGGCTTTGTCTTCATATGGGTATTGAACAACTAGAATTGGGATTTCCCAAAACATGATGTCGATAGATGGGACATTTGTGTCTTTAAAATTCATTTATTTATTAACTCACTTTACATCCAAATATCGGTGCTCCATCTTCAGGGTAGGCCAATACCTATTGTCGGGGGAATCCGTAAAAAGACAAAGCTACACATTTCCTACCTATATCCTGGGGGATCAGGTTCAGTCCAAGTTCTCTATTTGGCAAACACCAAGAGTCACCGTGAGTTGACTCTACTGGTCTGCCTGTGGAGTCCCTCATATCATCTGGGCCTCAATTCTTCACTTGTTTTCTTTAAAGACACCCCAAGCTCCAGCTAATGTTTGGTGGTGAATTATTACACTTGTTTCTCTCAGCTGTTGGGTAGAGTCATTCAGAGGACAGTTAGGCTAGGTTTCTGTCTGCAAGCATGATAGAGTATCTTTACTAGTGGCTAGGATCAGTGCTTCCCTTGGGGTAGGTCTCAATCTGTGCTAACAATTGGTTGGACATTCCTTCCATGTCTGCTCTATCTATCTTTGTCTCTGAAGGTCTTGTAGGCTGTGTTGATTTTAGATTGAAGGTTTTGTGGGTGGATTTTTGTCCTTGTCACATAATTGGGAGTCATGCCTGGCTACAGAAGTGGCCAATTAAGGATCTTTATCCCCACTGCTAGAGTCACCCCAATAGACACCCTGGAGATTCACCTTTCCTAGGTCTCTGGCACTTCCTAGAGATGTGAACCCCACACTTTTGATTTCCATTCCTTTACCCTGGTTTCACTATACCTAATTCTTCCAAACCCACTATACTTAATTCCACCTACCTACTCCCTTCTCCTCCTCTCCTCCCATTCAGATTCCTCACTCCCTCCATCTTCCTCAATATCTATTCTGCTAAATGCATTTTAAAGTCAATATATAGGAAAAAAAACTCTGAGTAAGTATAGGAAGTATTTCATAAGTAATTGTGGTTGTGTTTAGGAAAGATACGAACATATTAAATATTATAGGCCTCAAAATTACTACATATATTGTTAGTAGAGACACTGTCTTAATTACATTCAACATGAAGGAATACCATTTATATATACTATTAAGTTATACAAGGCAATCTGTTAAAATTGTTACACACATCGCACAACTTTATTACTTTTAAAGCTCTCTTTATTGCAAATATTTACACAATGAAAGGTACAAAGGTTTAAACTCATGTGAGTGTAGTTTGTTGTAAAGTTAAAGTTTATATATACAGGTTGACGATAACAATAATCACAGTTTCACAGGAGATAAATACATCAGGGAGTTCTCTATTAATTACCTGTCTTCTTTCCTTTATTCCTGATGAAGACTCATCTCATTTGCAGCCCCTGCTGTGAGGGATGGATCAGAAAATTCCTGAGTGTCTACATCACAGAATACATTGGTAGAAAAGATAAAAGACAACATCTCTAAAGAATATATGTAATCAAAACTTTCTCGTAGATCTTGAAATGAAATGCAAAGAACAAACCCACATCTTTGCTATACTGATGTCTGGTAATTGTTGTATAAAATAAGGATTTTGGAGTTTATCATTTGAAGTAGGTACACAATATTTTCACTGTTCTGTTCACTCCATAGCTGTGCCCCTTTGTTGCCAAAATCATTGCAAAAACTTGAATTGGAAAACAGAATTTTTGAATACATATTCAGGAATATATATAAAGTCCCATATAAAGAATTTACAATAAGAAAACGTAATAAAATAATCACTCAATTAAAGATCTGAAGTGAAAACACTAGCCTTTGGGAAACAGAGAAAACCTAAGAAATTGAATCATATATCACAGGAATGGTCCATTGGAAAAAATATTATCCAGAAGAATCTCATCCACTCCACGTTCCTAGAACATTTCTACCCATGCCAAGTCCTGACTAACTTTCTCCATTCAGAGCATGTAACCACTAAGGAAGCAAATGATGTCTCTAGCTGTAGAGAGATGGAGTACATAAAGGTTTCCACTGTGTAACAGGAGACACTCCTGGAACATGCACCCTTGAATCTGGTCAATGTAAGGAAAGCTGTTCAACAGGTGGGCCATGGCAGTCCTCAGTAACATCATCATTAGGCCCTCCATGAAAAATCTCTTGCCTCCTGGAGAGCCCTAGCTACTTCTGTGATGTCACAAGTGTTATCATGTCTTCAACTGCACCTTGGATATTCCTTCAGTACCTCTAGAGTATACTAATTGATCTGTAATTTATAGTAAACAGCCATTTGGGAGGGAGAACAAAGAGGATGAAGATATCAGGGATGGGGAGAAGAAGCTGGCCTTCTGTCTTGGTATAAAAAAGGAAGAAATACATGGCCCTTGGGAATACTGATTGATTTCTGGGTAGGGGTTGAGTGGTTCCACTGAAGAGATAGCCTTGATCTGAGCATTCCACATATGGGAATTGGGAGATGTCATACTATTAGAAGCATCGGGACTTCCCTCGTTGTAATGATTCCTGAAAGACAGAGAGTTAAATAATTAATTTCTTTATTCCAAAAAACCAGGGGTTAGAATGGGCACAGTTGTTTTCCTGAGAGCTCATGGCTTTTACTATTTTTGCCCTGAAGGAGAAGGTGCTAAGGAGGAAGGCAAAGACAAATATTGTGTCCGCAGCTCAGTGTAAACTCCTCCATGATTTGGATTCCTATAGTGCAGTTTGTGTCTGACACTGACATCTGGGAGAGAGAAGTGTTTCTAGTTGAGACTTCACCATCTTAGTCTTTCCACTAGGATTACTCTGATTACCATTCCCTGACAGTGACCCTTTAGATTTCTGAGTCAATGTGTATAATTAGCTGACAGATTTCTTTTCTTTAATTTCTTTCATTTTTTAAAAAAAATTAGCAAATTTTATTGCTTTTTAATTGGATATTTCTATATTTGCATTTCAACTTTTATTATATTTCCCAGTTTCCTGTCCATAAGAACCCTAACTGTCCCCTACCCCTCTTCTATAACCTCCCTTAGTGCACCTTGATATTCTCTTGAACTGAGAGTTAAACCTACGTTCTACCAGGAACTTCTCCTTCCATTGGTTCCCAACAAGGCCATCCTCTGCTTCATATACAGTTGGAGCCATAGGTCTGTCCATGTACAGTCTTTGAATATTGGTCTAGTACCAGAATGCTCTGGTTCATTGGCATTGTTGTTCTTATAGGGTTGGAAGCCCCTACAGCTCTTGTACTCCTTTCTCAAAATCTACCAACAAGAGGTTCGTTTTCAGTTCACTGGTTTGCCACTAGCATTCACTTATGTATTTGACAGATTCTAGCTGTGTCTCTCAGGAAACACCTATAACTGGTTCCTGGCAGCATGCACTTCTTAGCTTCTTCAATCTTATCTGGTTTTCGTGGCGCATATATATATATATATATATATATATATATATATATATATATATATATATATATATATATATATATATATATAATTCTATGAGGATTTAATGCTCAGAATGGGATTTCTTCAGTTTCTGATCTAAATTCATAAATATTTTTGTTCCCCCTTTTAAAAATGGGTGAAGCATGCACATTTTCGATGTTCTTCTTGGGCTTCAATTGGTCTGTAGTCTGCATATTCGGTAATTTGAGCTTTTGTGGCAATATCTATTTTAGGTGATTTCATACAATGTATGATTTTCTGTGGTTGTGTTACCTCAATTAGTATTATATTTTCTAGTTCAATCCTTTTGTCTATGAATTTCTTGAAATCATTACTTTTGATACCAGAATAGTACACCATTGTGTAGATGAACTACATTTCTTTATCCATTCCTCTCATGAATGCCATTAGGGTTCCTTCTAGCTCCTGGTATCATGAATAAGGCTGCTATGAACATAGTTGAGCATGTGTTTTCAAAAGAATATTAAAGAATATAGCCATACCTGAACAGATTTCTGTCACAGGTTTTTGTTAGTGTTCTCACTCTGTGTAATTTCACTATAGGGTCAAGCAATATTGTTAGTATATCTGAGTCATTCATCACATTAAATCATCCACTTACCTTCATCATGTTCAAAATAACAACATCCATATGGTAACCTGTACCAACTTTTAATTTAATTTCCTTTTCTGCCGTATTACTATTTGATGCCATTTTTCTAGTGTTTACCATGGATTTGATAATAAACATGCTTATGTAGTCCACTCATAATCACTTGTAAATATTCTTCAACAACTTTCACTCAATATTAAAGTTCAGGTCTTTTACACTTTTTGTTTACAATTGCATGAAGCACTTCCCTGCATGAAGTCTTCTACAACTCTGCTTTGTCTTCCATAAGTGTTCTTCCTCTGCTGCCTGTCACATAAACAGCTTTCAGTTTTAGGTCTGATTAGAACTAGCACTTTGTAACAACTTTGTTTTTCTTGTCTAAAGTTTCAATGGAACAAACTGTTAGTAGATAATTTATTGGTGGAAAACATATCATTTTATTATCTCATATAAAGAGCAATTATAAAATGGTTGATGTGTAGCAGAGGTGAGCCTAGAACACATGATCCTCCTGCCTGTGCCTCCTTCAGCATATCTCCCCTGAGAGACACAGCAAAAATACAACAATTACATTGGCGAATGCCCGCAGCAAACCACTGAACTGAGAACGGGACCCCCGTTGAAGGAACCAGAGTAAGGACTGAAAGAGCTTGAAGGGGTTCAAGACCCCATATGAACAACAATGCCAAACAACCAGAGCTTCCAGGAACTAAACCACTACCCAAAGACTACACATGGACTGACGCCGGGCTCCAACCCGGGAGAAGGAAGCTGGTCTTCTGTCCTGGTATAAAAGAAAAGAAGAAATATGTGTTTGTTGGAAAAACACCCTGTGCAGATGGCTTTTGTTCTTTTGCTCTATGGGTTAACCGAGCTCATGGAGAAGTTGCTGAATATCCTAAAGACCTTTGGACAGATGGTAAAGTTTCTAGATACACCTTTTTTAGATTTCGATGATCCTGGGGATTGTATGGCTGATGGTAAATGTTTCACAGGAAGAGTGCTAGAAACAGATTGATTTTTAGATGCTTTAGAAGATGTGGAATTGTTCTGATATACTTGAGGTAATGGCACAAGGTCTAAATGATTTTTTTTTGATGCGTGCTTTCCCTCAAACCTTTGCAAATATAAAAAAAATATTTTTGAAAATTAATTTGCACAATGACAAATCACTTTGAGAATGGAGAAGATTTTCTGGAGCCCTTAGAGACGGGTTAAGAAATTACCTGAAACACTGGGGCAGACGGTGAACATGTCCTTTTGGTAGAAGGTGGAGTTACTTGAGCATCTTGGGTCAATATGGAATGTCCATCGTGCCCTTATAAGGATTGGCAAATTTCCACATTTCCTTTGTCATTTTTGGCAAATTCTATGGCTTTTTGGACAGATGTACAATGTGTGGAACACACCTGAGGAGGAGTTGTAGCTTTTGGTACTCTTTGGCAGCACATGATCCCTTTTGGCAAAAGGGGGAAGGTTGAAACTGTCTTCCTTATAGGACAAACTTCTCAAGACTCCATCAGAAGGATCAAATCTTAAACCTTTGTTTATAGAAACTGTGTGCCTGTGGTACGTTTTGGTAGAGGGAAAATGTCGACTATTTCTCCCCAGAGTGGACATGTGAAATAAATCTACTTGGGTAGCTGGGGATAGTTGTAAGCATGCTGTTCAGATGCAGTAGATCCTAAGATATCCTTCTCAGATGAGGAAGGTCTTAATGTACTGTGTATATGTGTGGATATCCTGACTGTGACATCAGAATGGGGGTTAGGTATTAGAGCTACCTCTGAAGATGTGACCTCTCCTAGAGCATCATGGATATATGTGAGAGTTCTCAGAGCCTCGTGAGCAGATAAGGATGTTTCTAGATATTGTTGTGTAATTGTGGAAATTCAATGAAAAATTTCTTCTAATGGAGAAGTGGAAACAGACTTTCATGTAGAAGTGTCAGGTTCCCTAAGCTGCTTGATAGGCAAAACAGGTTCCAAGGCCCCTTCAGAAGATGAAGTAAAATCCAGAGCCTTTAAGGAATTTGTCAGAAGTTCTGGGTCTGCTTGTGGGTATAAAGAAAGACTGGCAACCATTTGTGCATATTTGGAAGAGTGTGTAGCATATTCTGTATTTGGGGAAGTTTGTTGATATTGAGGAGATAAGGAAGTTCCCATAGCCTCCTGTGAAGTTTGTGGAGGTCATATGCATTCTTTTGCAAAAATGGAATCCAAAGAGTCTGTTTCATTAGATGTAGAGGATGCTACAGACACTGGTGTTTGCATATCATGTTCTCCCACTCCTCGTTCACATATGGTTGGATCCATAACCTTCTCTACAAATAGAGTATGTCCTAAAATGTCTTTTGTACATGTGTCATATCCACAAGACATTTCTAAAGATGTGGCTGTGGGTAGAACTCCTTTTGTAGATGTTTGTTTTCCCACAGTCTTCTTATGAGATAGAGTACTATTCATAGAATCCTGTTCAGTTTTGGGAAATTCTAGCATCAGTCTTCTTATGAGATAAAGTACTATTCATTGAATCCTGTTCAGTTTTGGGAAATTCTAGCATCTCTGATGTATATGTGGAAAAATTTTGAGACTCTCCTTTCAGGACAGAATGAACTAGAGTCCCGTGAGGAGGTAGGGGATGTTTTATCTTCTGTGTGCATTGTATTAATATGGAGTCTGCATGGCTCATTGACTGCGTGTTGTGAGAAATTGGGCTCTTTTGGGTCTGATGACAAGTCAGGAGGGTCCTTTTCAGTGGTAGAGGATATTTGAATAATTGTCTGTTGTATAGGAACATTGGAATTACTGGGGGAGATGGTGAGGGTGCTAGACAACATTTTTATGTGCAGAATGCACAAGAGTCCCTTGGGTGAACTCAGTATTTTCTTCCACATCTTGCATGGCTGTGGAACTCTCAAGAACCCCTTCTGAAACTGGCAGTGGTCCGAGATTTAATGGTGTACATTGAGAAAGTTTTGTCTCTGCTTGGGCTGGTATGTGTGTTTTGAGGTTCACTTGGGGATTCGTGACTGTATTTTGTCACCCTTGGAACATAAGTGGTGATTTAAGCCCATTTTAAATAGTGCAGGTCTGTGAAGGTCCTCTTGGTTTTATAGGGAAGTTCTGAAATCCCCTTTGTCAGCAGAATCAGGTGTCAAACTCATTTTTCATGAAGCAGATTACATAATGCACTGTGGTGGAGATGGCAGATTTCATAACGCACTGTGGTGGAGATGGCAGATTGCATAAGGCACTTTGGTGGAGATGGGGGACATCTATGACAGACTTTGTGTGTGGACATAGCTCTCTGTCAAGCTTTGGCAGCTGGCTAAGGTATTAAAGTCTCTTGTGGAGAGGGGTCTGGACTTAATTCATTTGTGTAATAGGAGAAATCACTGAGATTACCTTTAAGAGAAGAAGTTTTGCATTCCTATTTGTCTGATGTGGCCTGTTGAACCTCCACTTGAACAGAGGTGTCTTCTCCAACACACTTTGGAGGAGAATTGGAAAGATTGGAGACCTGCAGGATAGGGAATGAACATTTGAAATTCCTTTGAAAACTCTGTGGGACAGAGAGCTGATCACACAGAAGAGTAAGCAAAACTGAGACCTCAGGGAAGCAGAGATTGTCACTTCTGCCCACCTGTGCCCACATTCCTAGCCAAAGAGTAAACTAGAGAGTGCCTCTGGACACATGTATATAAGAGCAGTCAAGCTGCAGGAGCCCTGCAGTCCAAACTGCACCTGGATCTGAATTGGTCCAAAATGCATCCTACACCCAAATCTTGTGTGTGGTGTGAAAGACTTAGACCATCAGAGGGGCAGAAATCCCTGAGAACTCTGCTCACATTCCTGACACAAGAAAAAACCACCTAGCTCCATCTGGGACTACTGTGTATAGGGACCTAGGAGCTGTAGGGGCAGGACATTTCTGCTTGCAGCTCTCATGGAAAGCGGAAAGCAGGCCGGGAAGGAGTGACTTCAGGCCTGAGACCAGAGGTGAAACCAACTTTTCTGCTCATAATGTCCTGCCTGATGGACTCAGAACATGTAAAGTCAGAATTTCCATTGGGACCAAGCGCTTCCAGTTTCTAGTTTGCACCTGATCCTCACTGATCGTGGCCCAGAACTCCCTGCTCCTAGATGCTGTGGGAGAGAGAACTGATCACCCAGGAGTGTAGGCTATACTGAGACTACAGGGCAGGAGATACGGACACTTTTGCCCACGATTGCCCACATCTCTGGCCCTAGACAAACTGCATAGTGCTCTGGAAACAGGAATATAGGAAGAGTAAAGCAGCAGGACCACCATGTTCCAGACTGTGCCTAGATCTGAACTTAACTGATCAAACACCTCCCTGCACCCAAATGCTGAGGGTGGGGGAAACTATAACTTCAGAGGAACAGACACTCCTGGGAATCCAGAGGAGTCTATTCTCTGCCAAGATTCCTGACTCAACAGGAAAACAACTTGTGCCATCTGTACCACCCCCCCCACAGAGGAACCAAAGAGAAGTAGGTGCAGGTTCTGCTAGTTCCTACCCACAAGGACAGCTGAAAGTCAGTGAACAGGAGCAACTACATGCCTGAGAGCAGAATACTCTGTTCCCATAACTGGCATCTACATACATAAAAGAAATCATACTGAATGTGAAAGCACACATTGCACCTCACATAATAAGAGTAGGAGATTGCAACGCCCCACTCTCATCCATAGACAGGTCATGGAAACTGAAATTAAACAGAGACATAGACAGACTAAGAGAAGTTATGAACCAAATGGACTTTACAGATAATTATAGAAGATTCTATCCTAAAGCAAAATGATTTACATTATTCTCATGGCACTTTCCCCAAAATTGGCCATATAATTGGTCATAAAACAGGCCTCAACCGATACAGAAAGATAGAAATAATCACATGCATCATATCAGTCCACCGCGGAATAACGGTGGTCTTCAATGACAAAATGGAAATAATGTACACATGTACATGGAAGTTAACAATGCTCTACTCAATGATAACCTAACCAAGGAAGAAATAAAGAAAGAAATTAAAGACTTTTTAGAATTTAATGAAAATAAAGGTACAACATACCCAAACTTATGGGACAAAATGAAAGCTGTGCTAAGAGGAAAACACAGAGCACTGAATGCCTGCAGAAAGAAACAGGAGAGAGCATATGTCAGCATCTTGATAGGACACCTAAAAGGTCTAGAACAAAAAGAAGGAAATACATCCAGGAAGAGTGAAAGGCAAGAAATAATCAAACTCAGAGGTTAAATCAGCCAAGTAGAATCAAATACGACCATAGAAAGAATCAACAGAACCAAAAGTTGATTCTTTGAAAAAATCAAGAAGATAGATAATCCCTTGGGCAGACTAAGGAGAGGACACAGAGAGTGTGTCGACATTAACAAAATCAGAAATGAAAAGGGAGACATAACTACAGATTCAGAGGAAATTCAAAAAATCATCAGATCTTACTACAAAAGCCTATATTCAACAAAACTTAAAAATCTGCAGAAAATGGACAATTTCCTAGACAGAAAAACAAGTTCCAAGGTTAAATCAGGAACAGATAAACCATTTTAACAACCCTATGACTCCTAAATAAATAGAAGCAGTCATTAAAGGTCTCCCAACCAAAAGAGTCCGGGTCGAGATGTGTTTAGTGCAGAATTCCTTATTAATAATAGCCAGAAGCTGGAAGGAATCCAAATGCTCTTCAACAGAAGAATGGATGCAGAAAGTATGGTACATCTACACAATGGAATATTACTCAGCTATCAAAAACAATGACTTTATGAAGTTCATAATCAAATGGATGGACTGGAAAATATCATCCTGAGTGAGGTAAACTAATCACAGAAAAACACACATGGTATGCACTCATTGATAAGTGTCTATTAGCCCAAATTCTTGAATTACCCTAGATGCACAGAACACATGAAACTAAAGAAGGATGAACAAAATGCAAATTGCTCACTCCTTCTTTAAAAGGGGAACAAGAATACCCTTGGGAGGTAATCGGGAGGCAAAGATTAGAACAGAGGCAGAAGGAACGTCCATTCAGAGCCTGCCCCACATGTGGCCCATACATATACAGCCACCAAATTAGATAAGATGGAAGAAGCAAAGAGGTGCATGCCAACAGGAACCAGATGTAGATCTGTCCTTAGAGACACAGCCAGAATACAGCAATTTTGTAGGCGAATGCCAGTAGCAAACCACTGAAGGAAACAGAGAACATACTGGAAGAATTTGAAGGGGCTCGGGACCCCATATGTACAACAATGCCAAGCAACCAGAGCTTCCAGGGACTAAGCCACTACCTAAAGACTATACATGGACTGACCCTGGACTCTGACCTCATAGGTAGCAATGAATATCCTAGTAAGATCACCAGTGGAAGGGGAAGCCCTGGGTCCTGCTAAGACTGAAACCCCAGTGAACTAGACTGTTGGGGGAGGGCGGCAATGGGGGGAGGGTTGGGAGGGGAACACCCATAAGGAAGGGGAGGGTGAGGTTTTAGGGTGATGTTGGCCTGGAAACCAGGAAGGGGAATGACAGTCAAAATATAAATAAGAAATACTCAAGTTAATAAAGATAAAAAAATTAATGAGGACAGATAAACACATACTAGTTTTCACTTCTTCATAATTTCAAGAAGAACCTGAAAGAGAATTTATAATGTTCCAGAGACAAATACGGGAATTTAAATTAGTCAGAATAAATATGTTGTTAAAATTTTCTGCCCTCTGTTATTTAATAATTCTGACTATTCGTGCTATGAATGAAAACACGGTTGTGTAATGTCTACCAATCCCCAAAGCCTGAATCATTGTGAAAACTGTCGTATTTCTCCCTAATATGGTTCTTTGGTCACCATCCTTTTCATTGCCCATCTAAATTCTCTGTTTCTCAAGTAGATCAGAGGACTACGTGAGGGTATCTCGCTCATGTAGAAGACCAAGGAACTTTCTGTCCTTGCATGTATTTGCTCTTGGGAGCATGTAAGTAAAACTTTCAGTTCCAAGAACAAAACATGGCCATCCAATGGGACCCCCATGAACCAAAATCTTTCTTTCTGCAATCATTGACCTTTAGCACACTGGTAACAACGCAGACAATAATATAAAGGATTAATCCTGGAATAATAATAATAATAATAATAATAATAATAATAATAATAATAATAATGGAATAATGCCCTGGAGGGATCATTGACTAAGGAAATAAATTTTGAGCCGTGTTTTTCATGGGATATTGTATCCATGAAATCAAATTACCTCACACATAAAAATTACTCACGCTGTCAAGGCTTCACAGAGAGAGGTGAGAACTAGAGTGAGGATGTTTAGCTTATGCATGACTAACACACACACTCACACACAAACACACACACACACCACACACCCACACACATGCACACACACACACACACACAAACACACACACACAGACATAAACACACATACACACATCTCTGAGGTCTGATTCTTAGAGTGTCCAGGTGCACACCAGGTGTGTAAGGATGAAGTGGACCCAGGAACATGTCGGTCAGCAGAATCTTGGTCTGCCTGCAAGTGAGTTAGGAGTTCCTCCAAGGAATTCAGTGTAGCAGCTCTTTTAGAAGGTATTTGGGGATGGCTGTGTGCATATATTTTACTCAGGGTGGACAAGGTCTACACAAATCTTTCAGAGCAGGAAGAGGTTTTCGGGTGCATTTACATTGATGGAGGCCTCATTTGGTTGACCTTCTTTAATCTCTGTCCCAGCCTCGGTCTGTTGTTCAGGGATTTCCATTTGACATCCTCAGAAACCGACTCCACTTAATGTGCCCCATCCCCACCCCTGAGGTCTTGCTTGCTCGATTTCAAGGGATTGCTGGTTCGGACTCTGCATTCTACATCATATTAAATCCTCAGGAAGGTGGTCCTCTAGATGACATGAATTAAGCAGTTCAGTGAGTTTCTGCATTAACATGTATGTTCTCTAATTGTGGCCGGTTCTCTCTGCACTGCACTCCTTAGTCGCCCTCATGCATTTGTGGATTGTAGATAGAATAAGATTTATATCACAGCTGATACCATCCTTTGGTAAACACGCACCACGTTTGTGTCTCTAGGTCACAGTTCCCTCTCGGTTTTTTTTTTTTTTTTTTCATTAGTTTTTATAGTTTCATCCATTTTCTCTTAAGCTTCATGATGTCATACCGCTATCAAGGATGTCAAATCCTGCCCCCATGATATGATGTCCCCGACCCAATGATGTCATGCCCCACCCCACCCCATGATGACTTGCCCCACCTCAATCTCACACCCCCCGTCCTTGTAATGTCATTTCCCCGGTCCCTTCCTGTCCAGAATGGTTGTACCTATTCATCAGGTAACATTCTGAATGCTCCCCTGTCACCACACTCCTCCAGGCTTCCACCATTTTCAGTCCCTCCTTCTATCCTCTCTCCTTCTTCTCTGAGAAAGTGGAGGACCCCTCTGGGTGCAACCCTTCCCCTAACACATCAAATCTCTGCAGGACTAGATTCATCGTCTCCCACCAGGTCCTGAAAACGCAGCCTGGGTAGAAGAACAGGATCCACAGACAGGCAACGGATTTAGTGAACCCAGGTGAGGACCATTGTGCTCCTCTGCCTCTCTCAGTCCTTCCCTCAGCTCTTCACTGTGACTCACTGAGCTCCATCCGGTATTTGGCCGTGCGCCTCTGTTTCTGTGTTAGTCGGCTGCTCGGTGTGGCCGTGCAGAGGACAATAATGCTATCCTCTTGTCTGCAGACCCAAGAAAGTACTATTAATAATGTCAGTGTTTGCCGTCTGCCCATAGAACAAGGATCACATCCGGCCACTTATCCTGTCGCTATTCCCTCATTTCCTCTTCCATCTCTGTCCCTGTGTTTCTTACACAGAGGGCAATTTCTGGGTCAAAATTTTGGGGATGGGTTTCTGTCCTTATCCTTCCACCTTAGGTCTTCCGTGGCTACGGAAAGTGACCATTTCAGTATCCGTATCCCCACTTCTACGAATCTCAACTAAAGTCACCCTCATGGATGCTGGTGTAGCCTCACCCATCACAGATTGCAGGCAAATCATAGATATAGCACCCACCCTGGACAGCCACTGATTTCTCTTTATTCTCTTGGCCCTCTGTCCCTCTTGCTCGTCTCTCCCAAGAAATGATTCTCAAATCTCATTTCCCGTCACATCCCCTCAGCCACCCAATCCTTTCCTTCCATCTGCCTCCTCTCATTATTTTATTCCTCATTCTGAGTGAAAATCAAGAATTTTCTTAGGTCTGTCTTCATGTTTAACCTCTTTGTTTCCGTAGATCGTAGTGTATGAATTCTGTACTTTATGGCTTCTACCCTCTTTTAAGTGACTATGTACATGTTATTGTGGGTCTCAGTTACCTCATTCAGAACAATACTTTCTCATTCCATATACTTCACCGCATCTTCCCAATGTCCTTATTTTTCATAGCTGCGTAGTACTCCGTAGTGTAAATGAACCATATTTTCTGTAGCCATTCTTTGGTTGAGGATCATCTGGGTTATTTCTATTTCCTTCTCATTATTATGAAAGCAGTTAGGAACCTTATGTAGCACATGTCCTGCTGTATGGCAGAGGTCTTTTCAGATATAAGGCCAAGAGCAGTATAGCTGGGTCTTTAAGAAGAATTTTCCCCATTTTCTCAGAATCCACTAAATAGATATCCAAAGTCATTATTCGGATTTGATCTTCCCCCAGCAAATATTATTTGAATCTTGATATTTATCTGCTTCCTTAAAGGAGTTTTCCCCTGACTAGACCTCTATCATGGATTAAGGAGATCGCATATGAACCTTTTGTCCATTTTAACTGTTCAGTAAATGCTAGAGACTATGACAGGAGCCAGAGGGGAAAGTTGATACTGGAGGATTGAGGGTTGGGATAGGTAGAGAGGCAGAAGAGGGTAAGAGAGGTATAATATTATTACTATATAATAATTTAATATACTAACAAAATATATTAATATTAATTATATTATATCATGATATTAATATATAATAATTTGATATGTTAATACAATTTATCTGCATTTATTATACAAATATAATTTAATATATTAATATGATATATTGATATTTATTATATATTATCATAATATTGATATACAACAATTTAATGTTAATATACTATATGAATATTAATATATTATCATAATGTTTGTATATAAAATTTAATATATTAATTTATTATAATATTTTTATATGTATACACACACACATATATATATATATATATATATATATATATATATATATATATATGTATATATTGCATGATATGTAACTTCCACAAATTTAACTCCAAGTGGAGCTCGCAAGATAATGGGAAATGCTGAGGGTAGAATTTTTTTTTTTCAGTTCAGATTGCTTATATGGTGGATCACTTTGATGGGTTTTCATAGATTGGTCAACTCTTGCAGCCTCAGGAGGAAGCCTATATGATGGCACTGAATGGCGGTTTTGATATGCCCTTGGATATTATTTTTGAGCATTTTACCTAGTATTTTTTCCACCAATGTTCTTAAGGGAAATTGGTCTGAAATTCTTTCTTTGTTGAGTCGTTTGGGATTTAGGTGTCAGGGCAACAGTTGTGTCATGGAATCGGTTTGGCAATTTTCCTCCTGTTTCTGTTTTTTGGAGTAGACTGAGAATTCTTTCAAAATCTAGTAGGAGTCCGCACTCAAACAATCTGGCCCTCGGGCTCTTTCAGTGGGGAAACTTAATTAATGTTTATGTCTCTTTAGGTGTTGTAGATGTATTTACATAGTTTATCTAATCTGAATTTACCTGTGGTCAGTGTAATCAGTCTACACAATCATCCACTCCATTCAGAGTTTCTAATTTTGGAGACAGCAGGTTTTTGAAGTGAGACTTAACGATACTGTGACTTTCATCAGTGTCCATTGTTACGACTCCCTGTACTTTTCTGACTTTGTTATTTGGATGCTGTCTCTCCACCTATTACATTATCTGTCTAAGGGTTTGTCTGTCTGGTTGATTTTCCCACGGAACCAGTTCTTCTTTTTGTTGATCTTTGTATTCTCTTTGTTTCTGATGGATCACTTTCACCCCGAGTCTGATCATTTCTTGCTGTCTCCTCCTTTAATATGTATTTGCTTCTTTTTATTATAGAGATTTAGGATGTGCTGGGAGGTTGCTAGTTTGGGGGGTCTCCGGTTTCTTTATGAAAGTACCCTGTGCTGCATATGCTTGTTCCTATTAGCACTGCTTTCCTTTTGTCCCTTAAGTTTGGAGAAGCTGTGCCTTCATTTTCATTTAATTCTAGGAATGCTTTTTTTTTTCATGTCTTTTCAGGACTGGTGGTTCTTCAGTTGTGAGCTACTGAATTTCAATGAGTTTATATACTTTTTCTTATTTTTGAAGTCCAGTTTTAATCCATGGTAATCTAAGAAGATCCAATTGTTAGTGCAGTCTTTCTGTATCTGTTGTGGCTTGTTTAGAGTGGGAGAACATGGTCAGTTTAGGATAAGGTTCCATGAGGTACTGAAAAGAGAGTGTGTAGTTTTGTGTTCGTGTGAACTATTCTGTAGATATCAGTGAGGTCAATTTAATTGAACCCTGTATAAGTTACATCATTTATTTTTTTAAATTTCTGTCTCAATGGCCTGCCCTTTGTGAGAGAGGGAGAGTGATATTCTCCACTATTAATATGTGAGGTTTGATGTGATATTTAAGCTTCAGCAATATTTCTCTCACCAATGTTGCTGCTTTTGTCTTTGGAATATAGACATCCGGAATTGAGATGCCATTTTGGTGGATTTTTCCTCTGATGCATATGAAGTGTCATTCCCATCTCTTTTCATTACTTTTGGTTGAAAGTCTGATTTGCTGGATGTAAGGATGACTACACCATCTTGTTTCTTGTGTCCATTTGCTTGGAAAACCTTTTTTAACCCCTTAGTCTGAAGTTGTGTCTATCTCGGTTGCTAGATTGTCTTTCTTGAGTGCAACGGAAGGATGGATCCTGTTTTTAAATCCATTGTGTTAGCCTGTGTCCTTTTGCTGTTGTGTAGAGGCCATTTATGCTTAAAGGTATTAATGAGATGTGATATTTACTTCATGCTATTTTGATGTTACGGGAGCAGTGGGTTTTTTTTGCTTGCATGTGTTTTGGTTTTTGTTTTTTCGATCGGGATGTTTGAATGTGTTTGTGAGTATTAGATCTGTTCTGTAGGGTGCATGGATTTTTGGTTTGCATGTTTTTGTTTTTGTTTTTTTGGGAGCTGTTAGAGTATGCATGTGAATATGAGATCCCTTCTGTAGGTAATGCTGTGCAATTATTAATTTCTAGTGGGAGGCAGGGATGGTTCAATTTCTGAAAATCCATCAATATTATCCACTATATAATGAAACTGAAAAAAAAATCACATGATAATCTCATTAGATGCTGAAAAAGCTTGCAAAAATATTCCAACCCCCCTTCATGTTAAAAGCATGAGAGCGATCAAGGATACCAGTCCTATGCAGAAACATAATAGAAGCAAAGTACAGCAAGTCGGTCCCCAACATCAACCTAAATGGAAAGAAATATAAAGTGATTCCATTAATGTCAAGGAAAATGTAAGGCTGCCTACTCTCCCTATTAAGTATAGTATTTGAAATTCTATCCAGAGTAAAAGCATGGTTCAAATTTGGTTCTGACATGGAGTATGGCAAAGGCCTGTGAAGGAGGAATGGCACAGAGCTTTAGACTCCTGGGGTATGGCCCACTCCTCAGCACAGCCTCGTTGGACCTCGGTAAGTCATGAACTCAATGAGGACTTCATGCAGAGTGTCGCTCAGTTATTGCACTCATATCTCTCTTAATATAAGAAGTGTATGAAAATCCTCATGGAGCTTCCCACCACTCAGAAGGAAGTGCCATTGGCATTTGGAATAACATAGGTCCAGGTCTTTTAGCAATTGCCTCTGGGGCAGATCAGTGCTTCCATCATTGCCCGAGGAAATGTAGAATGGACAGCGACGACCACCACTTTTTTTTTTAAAGATTTATTCATTTATTAAATATAAGTACACTGTAGCTTTCTTCAGATACACCAGAAGAGGGCATCAGATCTCTTTACAGATGGTTGTGAGCCACCTGTGTGTTTGCTGGGAATTGAACTAAGGACCTCTGGAAGAGTAGTCAGGTGCTCTTAACCGCTGAGCCATCTCTCCAGCCCGACGACCACCACTCTTAAAAAGCATTTGGAAAACTAAAATTGTTCGTGAAGTTGGGTAAGATCTTTTCCCTACTTACTCTGATGTAAAAAACAATTTATTGAACAATTTGAAGTTCGGAAAGGCTGGGACCTTTTAAGGTCAGGGAACAAGAACAATGGCGGCATAGGCTAATGGTGTGACTGTCACAAAGACTGGACTGTTGATGACTGATTTATGACCCAGATTTTACCCTCAGCTTCCTGATAGGATTTAATAAGGATTGCCAATCACAGATGTCCATTCTGATCATTTAAAGCAGAAATGACATTTTTATACAGATGTTTATATTTCTATTTCTCTAAAGATTCTTATAAGAGTACTTTTAAAGATAAATAATACAATATTTAACCATTTCTCTGTAAATTCAAATTGCTTACTTATGAAGTTACGCTGGCCTTGGGAGTAATTTGTTTGCTTTAGGTGTACCATGTAATATTTGTTCTAATATATTATGGGGTATCAGTTTTTTTCAGCACTAAGCAAGAGAAGAAAACTAGAACATGATCACATTTTTGTAATACAATATTCAATAAATTAATGGTCTATAGGGGAAATACTGCCTGTTGGGATACAGAGAAAACCTAGAAAATTGAACTGTATGTCACAGAAATGAACTTGTGAATATAAATATTTTCTCGAAGAATCCCCTATACTCCATGTTCCTAAATCTTTTCTACCCATGCTGAGCCCCTGACTAACTTGCACCATTCAGATCATGTAACCACCAATGAAGAAAAGAGAAGTCTCTAGATTTAGAGAGAAGGAGTACAAAAAGGTTTCCACTGTGACACAAGAGACTCTCCTGGAAAAGGCACTCTTGAAACTGGTCAATGTAAGAAAAGCTGTTCAGCAGGTAGGACATGGCAGTTCTCAGTGACATCATTAGGTCCTGCCTGAAAAATCTCTTGTATCCTGGAGAGCCCTAGTTTCTTCTATGATGTCACAAGTGTTGTCTTGACAGCAACTTCCTCCAGATAGTCCTTCCATATATCTCTGGTTTACTAATTGGCCTCTAATTCAGAATAAAGAGCCATTTGGGAGGGTGAACAAATAGGATGAAGAGATTAGTGATGAGGAGAATGAAGCTGGCCTTCTGTCTTGGTATAAAACAAAAGAAGAAATACGTGGTTCCTGGCAAATCACCCTGGGCAGATGGCATTAGTTCTTTTGTTCTCTAGGTTCACCGAGTTCTTGGAGAAGTTGCTGAACATCCTAAAGACCTTTGGGCTGATGGTAAAGTTTTTAGATACCCCTTTTCATATTGTGATGGTCCTGGGGTTTGTATGGCTGATGGTAAATGTTTCCCAGAAGAGTGCTAGAGACAGATTGATTTTTAGATGATTTAGATCACATGGAAGTGTTCATATTTGGAAGAGTGTGTAGCATCTTCTGTAGTTGGGGAAGATGGCTGATATTGAGGAGATAAGGAAGTTCCTATCGCCTCCTCTGAAGTTTGCCGAGGTCGAATGCATTCTTTTGCACTAATGGAATCCAAGGAATCCCTTTCCTCAGATGTTGAGGATGGTACAGACACTGGTGTTTGCATATCATGTTCCCCCACTCCTGGTTCACATATGGTTGGATCCATAATCTTCTCTACAGATGGAATATGTCCTAGAACATCTTTTGAACATGTGTCACATCCACAAGCCATTTTTAAAATTGTGGCTGTGGGTAGAACTGCTTTTGTAGATGTTTCTTGTCCAACAGTCTATGAGATAGAGTACTACTCAGAGAAACCTGCTCAGTTTTGGGACATTCTAGCATCTCTGACGTATATGTGGATATTTTTGTAGACTCTCCTTTCTGGACAGAACGACCGAGAGTACCGTGAGGAGTTAGGGGATACTTTTTCTTCTCTGCACATTGTATAAATATGGAGTTGCATGGCTCATTGCCTGTGTGTTATGATAAACTTGGCTCTTTTGGGGCTGATGACAAGACAGAATGGTTCTTTTCTGTTGTAGAGGATATTTGGATAATTTTCTGTTGTATGGGAACATTTGAAGAACTGGGGGAGATGGTTAGTGTGCTAGATCATATTTTTTATGTGCAGAAGGCACAAGAGTTCCTTGGGTGGAGTCAGAATTTTCTACCACATCTTCTGTGGGTGTAGAACTCTCAAGAGCCCCTTCTGAAACTGGCAATTGGCTTTGATTTAATGGTGCACATGCAGAAAGTTCTGTCTCTGCTTGGGCTGGTATGTGTGTTGTGAGGTTCATTTGTGGATTTTTGTCTGCATTTTAACCCCCTAGAACAAGAAGTGATGATTTAAGCCCATTTTAATAGTGTAGGATTTTGAAGGTCCTCTTGGTTTAATAGGGAAGTTCTGAAATCCCCTTTGTCAGCAGAATCAGGTGTCAAACTCATTTTTCACGAAGCAGATTGCATACTTAACATTGTTGGAGATGGGGGACACTTTTGGCTGTCTTTGTGTGTGGACATAGCGCTTTGCCCTGCTTTGGCAGCTGACGACGGTATTAAAGTCTCGTGTGGAGAGGGGACAGGAGCTAATCCATCTGTGGAATAGGAGAAATCACTGAGATTACCTTTAAGTGAAGAAGTTTTGCAGCCCTATTCTTCTGATGGGGCATGTTGTAACTCCCCTTGACCAGAGCAGTCTTCTCCAACACACTTTGGAGGAGAATTGGACAGACTGGAGACCTGTAGGATAGGGAATGAACATTTGAAACTCCTTTGAAAACTCTGTGGGACAGACAGCTGATCACCCAAAAGAGTGGGCAATACTGAGACTTCAGGGAAGGATTGACTGCCACTTCTGCCCATATGTGTCAACATCCCTACCCCAAGAGGAAACTGCATATTGCCTCTGGACACATAAATATAGGAGCAGTAATGCTGCAGGATGCCTGCAGTCCAAACTGCACCTGGATCTGAACTGGTCCAAACAGCATCCTACACTAAAACCTCCTGTGGGGTGGGGAAGTCTTAGCCATCAATGGGGCAGAAACCGCTGAGAACTCTGCTCACATTTCTGACTCAAGAAAAAAACACCTATCTCCATCTGGGCCTCCTGTGCATGGGAACCTAGGAGCACTAGGGGCAAGACATTTCTGGTTGCAGCTCTCATGGAAAGGTGAAAATAAGCCCAAGGAATGATTTCAGGCCTGAGACAATAGGTGAATCAAACTTTTCTGCTGGATGTGACCTGGCTGGAGGACTCAGGACACACAAAGGCAGAACTCCTCTGGGATCAGACACTATCAGTTTCTAGCTGCCTCCTGAACCTCTCTATTCTCGACCTAGAGCTCCCTGATCCTAGATGCTCTGGGAGAGAGAGCTGATCACCCTGGACTGTGGACAATACCAAGTGTACAAGGCACAGAGACTGGCACTTCTGCCCACATTTGCCCACATATCTGGTCCAAGACAAAACTGCATAGTGCCTCTGGACAAAGGAATATAGGAAGTGTCAAAGTGCAGGAGCACCATGTTCCTGACTGTGCCTGGATCTGAACAGATCTGGTCAAACAGCTCCCTACACAAAAATAGCGAGGGTAGTGGAACTAGACTTTCAGAGAAGCCGACACTCCTAGGAAACCAGAGGAGACTACTCTCTGCCCAGATTCCTTACTCAAGAGAAAAACACCTTGTGCCTTCTGTGCCCCCTTCCCCCAGAGAGGGACCTAGGAGAAGTATGAGAATTTCATTCTGGTTCCCGCCCACAGGGACAGTTGAAGTCAATGGACAGGAGCAAGTACATGCATGAGAGCAGAATACTCTGTTACCATAACTGGGTAAAAGAAAACAGGAAAAGAGTTCTACAGCAGTCCTGACACATGAGCCTACAGGATTGTCAAGCCACTGTCAGAAAGAGCAAGACAAGCTATCTCCAGAGACAACCTGATGGCTAGTCAGGAACACAAGCAACAGAAATCAAGACTACTTGGGCTCAACCGAACCCAATTCTCCCATCAAAACAAACACTGTATATCTAAACACACCAGAAAAGGAACCTCTAGATTTAAGGTCACATTTTATCATGGCGATGGAGGATGTTAAGAAGGACATAAATAACTCCCTTAAGAAAATACAGGACAACAGAAAATACAGAATTAAACAAGTAGAATCCCTGAATGAGGGAACTCAAAAGTACCTTAAAGAATTACTGGAAAAACAGCAAAACAGAAGAAGGAATAAACAAAACCATCCTGGAGTTAAAAAAGGAAATAGAAACAATAAAGAAAGCACAAGGAAGACAACCCTGAAATTGGAAAACCTAAGAAAGAGACCAGGAGTCACAGATGTGAGAATCACCAACAGCATAAAAGAGATAGAAGACATAATCTAAGGAGCAGAAGATTCCATAGAAAACATTGACACAACTGTAAAAGATAATGTAAAACGGAAAAGCAGCTAGCCCAAAACATACAGGATATCCAGGACACAATGAGAAGATCAAACCTAAGCTTAACAGGTATAGAACTGAGTGAAGACTGCCAACATCAAGGGACAGTAATATCTTCATAAAATTTTAGAATGAATCTCCCCTAATCAAAGAAAGAGATGCCCATAAACATATACAGAGCCTTCAGAAC
This sequence comes from Rattus norvegicus, assembly GCF_021556685.1. Classification (NCBI taxonomy): domain Eukaryota; kingdom Metazoa; phylum Chordata; class Mammalia; order Rodentia; family Muridae; genus Rattus; species Rattus norvegicus. Next base: position 51,453,765 of record NC_141555.1, on the reverse strand, counting down.
TCCAAATAGAGTGGATCAGAAAAGGATATCCTTCCATCACTTAATAGTCAAAACATCAAATCCGAAAAACAAATAAAAATATTAAAAACAGTAAGGGAAAAGGTCAAGTAACATATAAAGGCAAACCTATCAGAATTACACCAGAATTATCACCAGAGACTATGAAAACAGAACGTCCTGGACAGATTTCATATAGACACTAAGAGAACAAAAATGCCAGCCCAGGCTACTATATCCTGTAAAACACTCAATTAACATAGAAACCAAGATATTTCATGACAAAACCTAATTTACACAATATCTTTCAACATATCCAGTCCTACAAAGGACACTAACGGGCAAACCCCAAAACAAGGAGGCAAGTAAAATCATAGATAAAGCAAGAAATTAATCTTTTCACAACAAAACAAAGAGAAGAGAAGCACACAAACATAAACTAACCTCCAATTATTAAAAAAACAGAAAGTGACCATCACTATTCCTTAATATCTCTCAACATCAATGGACTCATTCCCCACTAAAAAGACACACAGGATATGTAATGAGGACCCAGCATTTTGTACTAGAGTAAACACACTTCAAAGACAAAGACAGACACTACCTCAGAGTAAAAGGCTGGAAAAAAAAAACTTTCCAAGCAAATGGTCTGAAGAAGCAAGCTGGAGTAGCCATTCTAATATAATATAAAATTGATTTTCAAGCAAAAGTCATGAAAAAGCATAAGTAAGGACACTTCATATTCATCAAAGGAGAAATACATCAAGATGAACTCAAAATCATAAATATATATGCTCCAAATACAAGGGCACCTACATTCATAAAAGAAATCTTACTAAAGCTCAAAGAACACATGGCATGGCAAATAATAAGAGTACGAAATATCAACACACCATTCTCACCACTGGACAGATTACAGAAAGAGAAATTAAACAGAGACATACACAGACTAACAGAAGGTATAAACCAAATGTACTTAATAGATATTTAGAGAACATTCTATCCAAAACAAAAGGATATACATTCTTCTCACCACCTCATGGCCCTTTCTCCAACAATGATCATATAATCAGTCAAAACGCAAGCCTCAAAGGATACAGAAAGTAATAATCCAACGCATCCTATCAGACCACCATGGACTAAGGCTGTTCTTCAATAACAATTAGGAAAGAACACCCACAGATACATGGAAGCTGTACAATGCTCTACTCAATGATAACTTGGTCAAGGAAGAAATTAAAGACTTCTTAGAATTTAATGAAAATGAAGGTACAATATACCAAAACCTTTGGTACACAATGAAAGCTGTGGTAAAAGGAAAACCCATAACTCTGAGTGCCTACAGAAAGAAAAAGAAGAGAGCACACATCAGCAGTTTGACAGTACGCCTAAAAGCTCTAGAACAAAAAGTCACAAATATGCGCAGGAGTAGTAGAAGTCAGGAAATAACCAAACTCAGAGTTGAAATAAGCTAAGTAGAAAAAAGGGGACCATACAAAGAATGAAGAGGACCAAAAGCTGGTTCTTTGAGAAAATCAACAGGATATATTAACCCATAGCCAGACTAACCAGAGGGCACACAGAGTGTGTCCAAACTAACAAAATCAGAAATGGAAAGGGAGACACAACAGCCGAATTAGGGCAAATTAAAAAGTCATCAGATCATCCTAAAAAAGCCAATATTCAACAAAACTTGAAAATCTGGAGAAAAGGGAAAATTTACTAGATGAATGCCAGGTACCAAATCTAAATCTGGAACAGAAAAACCATTTAAACAGCCAATAACTGCTAAAGAAATACAAGCATTCATTAAAAGCCTCCCAACCAAAAAACATCCACGATCAGATGGGTTTAGTGGAGAAATCTATCCAAAATTCATAGAAAATTTCATACAAATACTCTACAAACTATTCTTCAAAATTAAAACAGATAGAGCACTACCTAATTCCTTTTATGAAGCCACAATTTCTCTTATAACTAAACCACACAAAGACCCAACATAAAAAGAGAACTTCAGACCAATTTCCCTTATGAATAACGATGAAAAAATACTCGATAAAAGTCTTGCAAACCGAGTCCCAGAACATACCAAATACTCATATATCATGTTCAAGTAGGTTTTATCCCAGGCATGTAGGAATGGTTTTGTATACAGAAACCATCAACATAATCCATTATATAATCACGCTCAAAGATAAAAACCCAATGATCCTTTCATTAGATGCTGATAAAGCATTTGACAAAATTCAACACACCTTCCTGATAAAAGTACTGGAAAGTATAGGAATTTAAGGACCATTTCTAAACATATGGAGCAAACCCATAGATAACTTTAAACTAAATGGTGAGAAACATGAAGCAATCCCACTAATTCAGGGACATGACAAGGCTGCCCACTCTCTCACAATTTATTCAATATAGTTCTAGACGTCTTACCCAGAGAAAACAGACAATAAAAGGAGGTCAAAGGGATATAGATTAAAAGGAAGAAGTCAAAAAAGCACTGTTTGTAGATGATATGATAGTATACCTAGTGACCTCAAAAGTACCACCACAGAATTACTAAGCCTGATAAACATTTCAGCAAAGTGGCTGGGTAAAAAAATAACTCTGCACAAAAGTTAAACAAGCAGAGAAAGAAACTAGGGATATGACACCATTTACAATGTACACAAATAATATAAAATATCTCGGGGTTACTTTATCAAGCAAGTAAAATATCTGTATGAGATGAACCTCAAATCTCTGGAGAAACTGAAGAAGATTCCAGAAGATGCAAAGATCTAGCATACTCATGGACTGGCAGGATTAATACACTAAAAATTGCCATTATACCAAAAGCGATCTATATATTCTTTCCAATCCCCATTAAAATTCCAATCCAATTCTTCATAGAGTTAGACAGAACAATTCATAAATTCATCTGGAATAACAAAAAACTCAGAATAGCTAAAACTGTCCTCAACAATAAAAGGACAATAAAAGGGAATCACTGTCCCTGAACTCAAGCAGTATTACAGAGCAACAGTGTTAAAAACTGTATGGCATTGAGACAGAGGCAGGAAAATAAGCCAGTGGAATAGAATTGAAGACCCAGAAATGAACCCATACACCTAGGGTCACTTAATTTTTTGAAAAGAGCCAAAACCATCCAATGGGAAAAAGATAGCATTTTCAGCATGTGGTGCCGGTTCAACTCTGGGTCAAAATGTAGAAGAATGCAGATCCACCCCTTTTACTACCCTGTACAAAGCTTAAATCCAACTGGATCAAGGACCTCCACTTCAAACCAGATACACTCAAACTAATAGAAGAAAAAGTAGGGCAAAATCACAAACACATGGGCACTGAAGAAAATTTCTTGAGCCAAACATCAAAGGCTCATATTCTAAGATCAAGAATCAACAAATGCGATCTCATAAAACAGCAAAGCTTATGTAAGGCAGAGGACACTGTTGTTAGGACAAAATGGCAACCACCAGACTGGAAAAAGATCTTTACCAATCCTACAACTGATAGAGAGCTTATATCCAAAATATACAAAGAACACATGAAGTTAGGCTGCAGGGAGACAAATAACACTATTGAAAAATGAGGTCTAGAGCAAAACAGAGAATTCAGACGTGAAAAATATCGAATGGCAGAGAAATACATAAAGATATATTCAAAATCTATAGTCATAAGGGAAATGCAAATCAAAACAACCTTGAGATTTCACCTCACACCAGTCAGAAAGGCTAACATCAAAAACTCATGTGACAGCAAGCTCGGTCCACATGCTGGTGAGGATGTGGAGAAAGAGGAACACCCCTCCATTGTTGGTGGGATTGCAGACTGGTACAACCATTCTGGAAATCATTCTGGAGGTTCTTCAGAAAATTGGACATTGAGTAATCTGAAGTCCCAGCTACTCCTCGCTTGGGCATATACCCAAAAGATGCCCAAACATATAACAAAGACACGTGCTCCACTATGTTCATAGCAGCCTTATTTATAATACCCAGAAGCTGGAAAGAACCCAGATGCTCTTCAACAGAGGAATGGATACAGAATATATGGTACATCTGCACAATTTAGAGTCACTAAGCGATATCAAATTAATAACGATGGAGAAAACAAAACATTACTGGCTCTTTATCTGACATATGGAACATAAGTATAAGACATAAAATACCTTATTCATCAGAAATAAAGTAATGCAATTAAATATGCTACATATTTGAATAAATGCTTAAAATAATGGCACAGTAATTATCAAAAAATACATGAAAAATACTAAGCCCACAAATCGTTGGTGAAGTAGAAATACAAAAGACACTGTTTGTATAGTGTTGCTGGAACAAAGAACCCTGGTATTTGTTTGTTGCATCTAAAATTTAATATAGCTACTATAGAAATTAATATAAACCTGAAATTATTTGTGATTCAATAGTACCACTAAAGGAATATGTACCTGAAGGAATCTGTCTATTCCAGTTATAATTCCATGAATATCTTTACCTTCTCACTGTTCACAATATCCATGTTACAAAATTGGAAAAATAATTTATATAGTCACTAGCCATTTATTTAACCATCAAAAAAGCAAAATTATATCATTGGCATGGATATTGATGAAAGTAGATATCATTGTGCCAGTTGAAAATTCAGAAGTGTGAAGACAATTATCTAAATCTTATGAAAGTGGACAACTGCTGTTTGTTTGACTGTGAAACCTCTTCTATAGAAGGAAAGTCAGATGTCACGTTATAAACATGGTCACAGTTTTCCGATGGTTCACACTGCCATAGAGAGGATCCAACTATTCCTGTTTTGCTAAATGGCCATGTTGTCAAACTGCCTTCCAATTCTTATGGTTTTTGTCCATACATTCCTGCTTTTGTGAGCTGTGGTCAGAGAAATGTATAGGTGTACTGTGCAGCAATTACTGTAGATCTGTGTAACAGATATAAGTGCTAAGACAGTGAGAAGAAAGCTGAGCATAAGGATGCGGAAACATTGCAGAAAAAGAGTAGACAGAACTTGAGGAGCGAGAGGATGCAATCATGACATCTAGACATGACCCAGATTTTGGAACTATGGACTCACTGCATCTACAGTCGTATGCACAAGTCCTGTACACAATTAAGACAATGAATTAGGGAAGATCCCAGCAGGAAGTACTGTGTGAACCAATCAATTATAAAGAAAATAAAACAGGAAAATATAAAGAACATGAAGCTGGAAAGGAAATGTGTAAAGAGAGTAGAACCAAGTTAAGGATCGGTGTGATCAAGGTACATTGTATACATTTGTGAAGACGAAATAAAAATTCCAGTATAATAAAAAAAGTTCTGAAAATATATTAAGGATTTTTATATCCTATGGAAGTCATTTTCTCCCTAAAAGTAGAAAAGAGTATCCTAACTTTTGTAAGTTGCAGAAAAGTCAGTGAAAAAACGTAGTTACATTAGTTCACTGCATGCTGTCTGCATTATGGAAATATCAAACTGAGGCTCATTAATCTGTACAGTTAACCTGTTCAAATAAGATAAAATGAAACACTGTGTACTGATCCACCAAAATCAAACTGCACACTAGCGATTAAAATACAAACGGAAAAGTGCAATGTTCTTAACTTCAACCATTTTACTCTTTGAAACAGTGAATACATATGAATATAGAAGTTCTAACCTGATACACAACATCTAGTATGGGGTCTTTGTGACTTATACGGCAAGCATTTTAGGGTTGCACATTGCCATTAATTATGTCATTCAGTTTTAAAAACCTAGGACAAGTTCTAAAATCCATGGGCTTTGGTTCTGACAGCCAGGGATTGCACTCTGTACATGATCACTTTATATTATTTAGCTAAACTCTGAAAGGCAATTTGCTGCCTCACAAAATTAAATTGATTCATTGCTATGGTTATGATAAGGGTTTCTTGTGAGAATAGATATAAATTTCTCATGACAAAATTTGCTGTCTCTTCTAGTGTTTTGTGGGCTATTGATGAGCTTACAGCTCTTTCTTCCCAAACTAGCACTTACAATAGATTATTTTGTAAAGATCGTTTTTGACTTCTTCTTCATCATCTTCACCACCACCACAACCACCACCACCAACAACAACACCACCACTACCACCATCATCAACATCATCATCACCATCCTCATCTAATTTACCTGAAATTGAATTTGGAATTTTGTTAAACCAAAGAATGAAATGAGAAATATTCTGCGTGAAGAAGAGATATTGATGAACAATATCTCCTGTACAGTCATTTCAATGTTTTAAAAACATTGCCAAACTTGCTTCAGATGATTGATTGAAATGCTAGTGCCCTTATGCATCAGGGTTTGAGAGTCTCTTAGTGAGAGAATGGTCTTTTACAGCAAGGCCTTCTTTATCAGACTTTGATTTAACCCATCTACCAACAAAATTAAATTGTCCCAGAAATATTATAGTGCCTCTCCGGAAACATCTTTTATCCAATAATGCACATCTACTTCTCTTTCTTAATTGTCATGATGATATGGGCTTAGGATACAATATATCCTGATTTATTAATGGTATTTTAGTATTATTTGGACTAATTATGAAAATTTCAAAGGAACACAACTACTCCATTATTTTATCCCCTAAAATTTTAATTTGATCTTGAAGAGTTTGATGAAAACTGAAGTATTGAAAATGTATAACTTCCCATTCAAAACTTGTAACATCCATCATGTGAAACTCCCACTGAACCCCAATGGATTAATGTCTCTTAAAGCATGTAAAGACTCTCCTACTGCATTATTGCAACTCTACAGAAGCTTCACTCCCATAGTAGCAGTTCCATATTGGCTGTAAACAAATCACTTTCTATGTGTTGGGAAGTGTTTAAATCATTTTCATTAAGTTTTGATATGAAACCAGTTAGGATTTTGAGAAAAGGGAGCAGACACGCCCTAGAAAGTTTGTTTTTAAAATTCTTTTCTTAAAATTAGACTTTTTCATGAAATATTTTTGGATTATGGTTCCACATCCCTCTATTTCTCCCCCTTTGTCTATACCACTCCTGCCATCTGTATCTACAATCCTTCTGACTCTCACTAGTAAACAAGCATTCATCTAATAAAATAAAATTCTTAATAATAACATGTGATAAAAATAACATAAAAGTTAATGAATTTAGTAGAACAAAACAAGCAGATGGAAAAGAGACAAAAAAAGCCACAAGAATCAGATACAGATACAGAGACCCAGACTTCCATTCACACACTCAGGGATTCCATGGAAACATAAAACCAGGAAAAATATAAACACAAAACATACAGAGTAACAATTAATAAATAAACAAATAACAAAAGGAAGAAGAAATTATGAAGAAAAAGTCCTGACCCATTATGAAACAAGGATCCTCCAAAGATAATGTTTAGTTACCTCAATGCTTTATATGCAGTGTACCCTTAAAATTAGTTTGTGTACACAGTGAGATTCCCTTGGAGAAATGTAAGTTTTCATTCTCAAATGAATACCCATTGGAGATAACTTCTGGTTTAGAAATTAGGTGATGTTCATGGCTTGGCTTTTTTCAAGGGCAAATTAATAGGAAAGGAGATCTGTGGGGTGCTGCCTTCTGAGCATCATGCAGTTGTGACACTCAAGAAGTCACAATCTATCTGAAAAGAACCTATATAATATTGATCCTGCCTATTCAAAGTAACTAAAAACAGTGCTGGAGAATAGAAAATGATGTAGCCACCGAAGTCTTACTTGGTTTAAATGTATAGCTTCATGCCCATGTTCACTGAAATGGCTCAGATTAAACCAGGGTTCATGAAGCAAAATATAAAGATATGCACGTGCTATCAGGGTTCAGTCCAAAGAGAGCATGTTGGGTGGGGAGGATAGGAGATTAAGAGTGTAGAGGGCTTACATACATGGGTTGTGCATGTATGGAATTGTCAAAGAATAACTTGCTTTCTTAAAATTTCTAAATGTAACCACCAAGAAAGTTTGGGAGATATTCTCTCAAGTCTGCTCTATTTGTTTTAAAAATTGGGTTTCATTGTGTAGCTCAAATTACCATTGAATTGCCAGTGTTTTGTTTCCTGCCTTCCCTGCTCTTGTAGCAGGTTTACTCAACATTGACAAAATTTTAGAATATATATAAATCTTCTGTTTTTGAAGTTTAATTACATACTGCATTATTCTGCCATTTGTTTTTCAATTAACAATATATCTTGAATCCATGTCCATGGGAAATTTCTTCATGGAATATCATGCATTTAAAAAATGGTAATATACTCATTTGTTTAAATAATCATCTAATTGTGCCATTCAGATTATTTTTTTTCATTAACTAAAGTTCACTACAGAAAATCAGCATGGACACTGACTCAGGCACTGTACTCAATGGTGATTATTTACATTATTTTTTTTTATAAATTACAAAACACATTGTTGGAGTGATGTCAAGGCTGTTAAGTAATGTAATACTTTTATAAATACTGACAAATTTCCATCTCAGAAGACTATAATAAATATATGTTGCCATCAATTTTATATGAGAACCCATACTATGCCATTCAAAATTAAATGGTATATATATTTTAAAAAGGTATCAGTCTCTGACTTCTGTCAGTTTTTTATTAGGGGAAGGATTGAAGAAGTTGAAGGGGAGGGCAACTTCTAAAGGAAGACTAGCAGTCGCAACTAATCCGGACCGCGGAGATCTCCCAGACACTGAGCCACCAACCAGGCAGGACACATAAGATGATCGGAGTCCCTGACACATGTATAGCAGAGGACTGCCTGGTCTTGTTAATCCTTGAGTGATTTGAGGCCCCAGGGATTATGGTGCCTGGCAGGGTCTGGGGAGCATCCTCCTCGAGTCAAGGAAGGAAGAGGTGGAATGGGATGAGGAACTGTGGGAGGGGACATGGCACAATGGCAGGAGTGTAAATAAATAAAATAATTTTTAAAATAGTTTCAGTCTTAAATTCAAATGCAAGTTACTTCCTAACATCTACATTATAATTCAATTGTGAAATTTAGCGTTTTTGATTACTGAACTGTGTAAGCATTAATCCTTAATTTACTCTTCATACTATCTGCGATTTTCTCCATTCTTATTACTTTGCATCAATTGTGTTTGCATATGTAGAAGGCTTACTATTCATAATTTGTGCAGAAAATACATTCATGAATCTTTTTTTATTTTAATGATCAGTTATGTGTGAATGTCTGTGTATAGATTTGTGCACATGAACACAGGCACCTGGGGAGACCAGAAGATGTCAGACCCCCTGGAGCTGCTTTTACAGCTGGTTGCAAGTGGCTTCATTGATGTTGGAAAGTGAACCTGTTTGCTCTAAAGAGCAGTAAGTGCTCTTAACCACTACGCTAATGCTACAGCACTTATTCCATAATAAAATCAACCTATTTATCATTTTCTCATGTATTTCAGGGTATCTTGAATTTGAGATATCTTCCCACATTCTAGGTGCAGAGACTACATTGAGGCATTAATTTTTCCAGTTTTCTTTCCTTTATCATAGTAAGATGAGTTGGATTAAACATACTAATATTATCTTTCAAAGTAAATCTTTCAAATTTTTACTTATCGAACCTTGGGTAAGTATTTGTTTCTTTCCTCTGCAATGACTATATTAATTTTACAGTTTGCAGGTCTCTCTTTCTTTACACAATCCATCTCATGTGTTTTTGCTTTCATATAGAATGAAGTAAAAGCCTTTTAGATTTCTTTGAATAGTCAATGTACTAAAAAAAGTGTTGATTTACCTATTTTAAGGCCAATACATTATTTCTTTAAAATGTTCCTAGAGTTTTGTTTTTTTTTTCTTTTTCTTATTATTATTGTTCTCATTAGTCTCATTATTAATATTTGGTGTAAGCTTTTATGTGTTCTGGTCATGAAGTGAATATAGAAATCTTGCAAACATATATGTAGATATCAAATTTAGGTAATTGGTTTTTCATGGTATGAAATATTATCTGCTCAACCCTCTCACTGCAACACACTATAACACTTTAAGGTGACATATAGCTACAGGCTCTCTTTATATATACAATGTTTTCATCATTTGGCTTTTAATAAATATTTTTGATTATTCTAATATATTTTATTTTTCATGTCTACTTGGTAACTCTAGTATGCTATTTTAATATTTAATTAATAATTTAATCATAATTATTATGCATTTGATACCTAGATAACATTAAATTATCTTAGATACAATTGAATACATGCAATTAATTACCTAAAGCATGAAACTTGATACATAATTTTGTTCATTATTACTAGGCATTTGCATAAAACAGAGAATATTTCATTGTCACAATCCTGATGCCAATTTTACACAGTATCCCAGCTAACAACTATCTGTAACTTTTAATCACTTAAAAGGAGTTAGGATTATATTTTTAAATGATATTTACCGAACATCAAGTAAATAGATTTTATTTTGCTTCAATTAATTAAACATGGTATATCAGGAAAATTGTAATTTCCTTTTTTTAGTTAAGACTAAATTTAACTTTTACATTCTCCTGCCTATCATAAAGTCAATATTCTTTTACAGGAAAATGTGCCAGGCACAGGTCGAATTTCTAGTATAACCTGTTATTACAATCATCAGTTTTGTCACTTTCAAGGGATTGTTCACATCATGCCTGTAAAACACAATGATCAACATGGCAGAATAACCATAAGGGCAGTGCAATGGCATAAATAGCTTGGTGATAGCCAACAGCTCTATAATTTTGCTTAAGTCCTGTTCAATGAACATGGATGGTACTGGTAATTTAGCCACATATATAAGGCTATTGCAGCTGTGACTATGGGGGAGTATATACAGTCCCTTACTTACTTAAGCCAGTATCATACCTAACAACAATCAAAGCCATGTGCCTTATATACAGAATTAATTACAGTCTGTGGAACAAACATCACAGTAAATCTCCCAGCCATTCAAAATGCAGGATAGAAATTCCAAGCCCAGTCTCAATGGCTGTTTCTACAAAATGTCACTTGATTCAAGGCAGAGGAACATTACAGAAGAGGAGGCAAGAAGGTTGTAAGAGACTAAAATTTACTATGAGATGGTGTCTCAAAGTAACACCAGAAATTACACTTATAACAACTCACTAACACAACTGCCTCAACAACAGCTGATGAAGAGAGGGAATGGAGAAGAATGGACTTTTAGTTCTCTTTCTGTTTCACCTCCTCCTCCTCCTCTTCCTCCTCCTCCTCCTCCTCCTCCCTCTCCTTCTTCTTCTTCTCTCTCTCTGTCTCTCTCTCTGTCTCTGTCTCTGTCTCTCTCTCTCTCTCTCTCTCTCTCTCTCTCTCTCTCTCTCTCTCTCTCTCTCTCTCTCTCTCTCATTGTTGGAGATTTCCTGTTTACATTTCGAATGTTATTCCCTGTCCAGGTTTTCAGGCCATAAGCCCCTTAACCCTTCCCCCTACTCTTCTGTAAGGGAGTTCACATCTCCACCCATGGCCTCCCCACACCTCTCCACATTCCCCTACACTTGGGGTCCAACCTTCATAGAAACAAGAGTTTCTCATTACATTTTTCCCAGCAAGGCCATCCTTTGCTACATATGCAGTTGGAACCATCGGTCTATCCATGTATAGTCTTTCTGTGGTTGTTTCATCCCTGGAAGCTCTGTTTGGTTGGCAATGTTATTATTATGGGGTTCCAAATCCCTTCAGCTCTTTCAATCCCTTCTCTAATTCCTCCAACAGGGTTCAGGTTCTCGGTTCAGTGGTTTGCTGTTTGCATTTGCCTCTGTATTTGACATATACTGGCTTTGTCTCTCCGGAGGGATCAATATCCACTCATAGTCAGCCTGCACTTCTTAGCTTCATCCATCTTATCAAGTTTTGGTGTCTGTACATGTATGGGCTACATGTGAGCCAGGCTCTGAATGGCAGGTCCTTCAGTTGCTGTTATAAACTTTGCCTCCTTATACCCTCCCATCGGTATTTTGGTTCCCCTTTTAAAGAAAGAATGAAGCATCTGCATATTGGTGATCCTTCTTGAGCTTCAGGTGGTCTGTGTATGGCATAATGGGTAATTCAAACTTTTTGGCTAATATCTGCTTATCGATGAATGCACATCCAGTGTGTTTTTCTTTGATTGAGTAACCTCACTCAGAATGATATTTTTTATTTCCTTCTATATGGCTAGAATTTCATGAAGTCATTGTTTTTAAAGCTAAGTAATATTCCATTTTGTAGATGTACCACATTTTTGTATCCATTCCTCTGTTGAAGGGCATCTGGGTTCTTTCCAGCTTCTAACTATTTTAAATAAGGCTGCTATGAACAAAAGCAAATATATTTCTCGGTTGTATGTTGGACCATCTTTTGGGTATATGCCCAAGAGAGGTATAGCTGGGTCCTCGGCTCATGGATTGTCCAATTTTCTGAGGAATCTTCAGTCTGATTTTATGAAGGGTTGTACAAGTATACAATCCCACCAACAATGGAGGAGTGTTCCTTTCTTTCCACATCCTCGTCAGCATCTGCTGTCACCTGAGATTTATATCTTAGCCATTCTGACTGGGGTGAGGTGGATTTCAGGTTTGTTTTGATTTCAGTATCCCTGATGACTAAGGATGTTGGACATTTATTTAGGTGTTGTTTGCCCATTTGATAACCTTAAGCCGAGAATGTTTTGTAACACTGTACCCCATTTTTAATAGGGTATTTTTGCTTTCGAGAGTCTAACTTCTTAAGTTCTTTGTAAATTTTGGATATTAACTACTATCAGATATAGGATTGGTAAAAATCTTTTCCCAATCTGTTGGTTACAGTTTTGTCCAAATGACGGTTTCTTTTGCCTTAAGGAACTTTTCTGTTTTATGAGGTCCTATTTGTCAATTCTTGTTCTTAAAGCATAAGTCATTGGTGTTTTTTTCAGGAAATTTTCTACAGTGTCCATGTGTTCAAGACTCTTTCTGACCTTTTCTTCTATTTGTTTGAGGGTATCTTGTTTGATATGTAGGTCCTTGATTCACTTGCACTTTACCTTAGTACATGATCATAAAAACGGTATAGTTTGCATTCTTCTACATGCCGACTTCCAGTTGAATCAGCACTATTTTTGGAAAATGCTATGTTTCATCCTTTGAATGGTTTTATCTCCTTTGCCAAATATCAAATGATAGGTGTGTGGGTTCATTTCTGGGTCTTCAATTCTATTCCACTGGTCTATCCACCTATCTCTGTACCAATACCATGCAGTTTTTATCACTATTGCCCTGTAATACTGCTTGAGTTAAGGGGCAATGATTCCCCCAGAAGTTCTTTTATTGTTGAGGATAGTTTTAGCTATCCTGGCTTTTTCTTATTCCAAATGAATTTGCAAATTGCTATTTCTATCTTTATTAAAGAAGTCAGTAGGAATTTTGATGGATATTGCATTGAATGTGTAGATTGCTTTTGGGAAAATGGTCATCTTTACTATATTAATCCTGTCAATCCATGAGCATGGAATCTCCTTCTATCATCTGAGATCTTCCTCAATTTCTTTCTTCAGATACTTGAACTTCTTGTCATACAGATCATATACACTGGCTTGGTTAAACTTACACCAAGATATTTTATATTATTTGAGACTATTGTGCAGTTTGTGATTTCATTTTTTTTCCATTCTCAGCCATTTTATCAATTGAGGAGAGGAAGGCTCCTGGTATGTTTGAGTTAATTTTATACCCTGACACTTTGCTGAAGTTATTTATCAGGTTAAGAAGATTCTGGTGGAACTTTTGGGGTCACTTAAGTATATACTATCATATCATCTGCCAATAGAGATATTTTGGTATCTTACCTTCCAATTTGTATCACTTTGACCCCCTTTTGCTGTCTGGTTTCTCTGGCTATGACATGGAGTCCTGTTTTGAATAAGTAGGGAGAGAGTGGCCAGCCTTGTCTAGTCCCTGATTTTAGTGGGATTGCTTCAAATTCTTTCCATTTAGTTTGATGTTAGCTACATGTTTGCTGTATATTTCTTACCCTATGTTTTGAGATGAGCCTTCAATTCATGATATTTCCAGGACTTTTATCCACACGGGGTGTTGTAGTTTGTCAAATGCTTTCTCACCATCTAATGAAATGACCTTGTGCTCCTTATCTTTGAGTTTGTTTACATGATGGATTATGAATTTTTCTTATTGAACAATCCTTCCATGCCTGTGTTCAAGTCTACTTGATCATCATGTAGTAATTTTTTGATGTGTTCTTAGATTCGGTTTGCAAGAATTTTATTGAGTATTTTTTCATCAATATTCATACGGGAATTTTTTCTGAATTTCTCTTTATGTTCTTAGTCTTTCTTTTGTTTAGGTATAAGAGTAATTGTGGATTCATATAAGGAATGTGGTAGTGCACCAGTTGTTTCAATTTTGTGGAATAGTTTCCATAATTTTAGTATGAGGTCTTCTAAGAAGGTCTGATAGAATTCTGCAATAAACCCATCTCGACCTGGGCTCAGTTTGGTTGGGAAAATTTTAATATCTGTTTTTATTTCTTTAGGAGTTATAGGGTTGTTTAGACAGTTTATTTCTTCCTGATTTAACCTTGCTTCATATCCTCCAGATTATTCATATCCTCCAGATTTTGCAGTTTTGTTGAATATAGGATTTTATAGTAGAAACTGATGATTTTTTTTATTATTTTCAGATTCTGTTGTTATGTCTCCTTTTTCATTTCTGATTTTGTTAATTTGGGTACAGTCTCTTTGACTTCTGGTTAGTAATGCTAGGGGTTTATCTATCTTATTGTTTTTCCCAAAGAAAAAGCTCCTGATTTTGTTGATTCTTTGTATTGTCCTTTTCACTTCTACTTTGTTGAAATCAGCTCTGAGTTTGATATTTTCCTTCTTTCCACCCCGCTTGGGTTTACTTATTTCTTTTTATTCGAGAGCTTTTACATGTGCTATCAACATCCTGACATATACTCTCTCCTGTTTCTTTTCGCAAACACTCAGAGCTATAAGTTTTTCTCTTATCTCTGCTTTCATTGTGTCACATATGTTTGGGAATGTTGTATCTTCATTTTCTTTAAGTTCCAAGAAGTCTTTAATTTCTTTCTTTATTTCTTCCTTGACCAAATTGTCCTGGAGTAAAGTATTTTGTGGTTAGACTTTCACACATGCTCATGCCCCATGTAGCAGACAAGCATTCCACACCCAATCAACTTAAGTGATTTGGGAAATTAACTTATTCACACAGAAGCAAACTCATGGGTATTACATTTTTTTTCTTAGCCGTGTTTATAAGTGACCAAATGGTGAAGCAGGATGTAAACAAATACTGTTATTTTTCATTGTTGTTTATACTAACATTTTAATTCATGTACAAATCTAAGTGCTCTTTTTCTATTGTGTTTCTCTGTGTGTCTCTCTCTGCATGAATATATAGGCACACATGTGTATGTGGCATACAAGTGTGTGTGTGTGTGTGTGTGTGTGTATGTAGGTGTGTGTCTTAAAGGGTACTTATGAACATAGGTAACATGTTTATTTATTTATAATTTGGAAATACTGAAACCAACATTTGATTTGTGGATCAACCATGTGCTGACCTACTCACATACCTCTGACATTTCATTATATCAAGCGAATAGAGAGAGAGCCTAAGAGGCTGGTGATATCACCTATTCTACTCTTTTTTTTTTCTTTTCTTTTTTTTTTCGGAGCTGGGGATCGAACCCAGGGCCTTGCCCTTGCTGGGCAAGTGCTCTACAACTGAGCTAAATTCCCAAGCCCTCCTACCCTATTCTTGTCAAGAAAAAGTGGTTTATCTTTTTGCAAGAAAACCCAAATTTCAACAAAGACATATACACTCCACAAAACAGGAAAGGACATCTCATTTGAAGGGAAAAGTTATCAGATTGGGAGAAAAATGACTTTGCCACATTATTTTGAGGGACATGAGAGTGAACTTCAGAAGATATAATGGGAAGGGACAGGCAGAATCCCCAAGGAACCAAAGTAAGCTAAACACTGGGCTTCTCATTACACCAGAGCTCAGAGATTGGTAAGGATGGTAAACATAATGATAAGAACTTTGCAGCCATACTCAGTCTCCATATAAGGCAACATTGTGAACAAGATGAAAAGTAGTCACCACCACAGTGCTAACAGCTACATTATCAGTTACATTGTGAAAAACAGAGTGCAACTATACACAGAAGAGAAGGATGATATCTGAAAACAGACAAGTTTGTGCTGGAACTGAACAGTTTTCTATGTCAGGAACCAAGCATGCACACAGCAGATGCCATATGCAAAAGTGAGCAAAGAGGAATGAAATGTATAAATACTATATGTATAGAAATACATGTAGTTTGGTGGAATTCTAAGATGTTGAGATGAAAGAATAGGAAGGAATTTTTATCAAACCAGGCACCATGTCTTGCTCTTAGAATACTCACATTCATGATACTGAGGGAGAGAAATTAGGAATTACAGGTTAGCGTGGACTACATTTGAAGACAATATGTCTTTTATTCCTTTTTATTTATTTAAATCAATAGTCCGATTTAGAGAATATCATGAACAATATTAAAAAAACTGAAAATTTATGCCTATGCAGTGATAAACTGCTAAGAGAACATGTTCTATAAAGAGACAGGAACTATTATGTTAGAAATACCAGCTGTCATATTGACGGTTGTGGAATGAAGGGGTTTGGTGTTGTTTAGTTGATCTTTCTTCACTTTCATAGCTCATTTACACATCTTAAAAAGCTTCTCTGATGACCTCATTATGATGCAGACATTGAGATGTGCCTTGCCTTTAATTCTATGTATTAAAACCAGTATTCGTTTATTAATCAAATGATTATTTGATTTTACTTAATCTTCAAAAATAATGAGTCTTGAAAAACGATAACTTTATTGTGTGGGTTTGAATATTCATAATAGAAATCAGAGAATAATCGGGGCAAAACACACAGACAGGTTGGTTGGAGTGACTATAAGTGTGGCAACACAAACGCATAGAAATTACTGGGATGATCTGTTTTTCTGCATAACATTGATAACTAGTTAATGATAAGAATGAGTAAAAAATTGAGATATAGTCAAGGTTTTCTTTCCCTTAATTTGAATGATTGCTTATGCAGCATGTGAAACTAAACTCAGACCCATGGTTAATCTTCTGCCTGAGCTTCATTAGTGCCAGGACTACAAGTTTGCACCATCTTTGTAAATATTTGGACACTTAGCTCAATGCTTAGCACACTTTGGAAAATCCCCTGGTGTTAAGAGAAAAAGTATTAGATATGAAAATCTGTGAGAATAAATCACTTCTAAGCTTTGATTTTTGTGACCTCAGAGAAAGACTTTGACTCTGATGTAACTGAGTGTCTAAAAGTGTTAAAAAATCAATATCTCTCTTCTGCAAGAATCCTTCTAATGGCTTACTGCTCTGTCTTCCAGGAGATGAGTGTCAATTCTGTAAATTGCTCTTTGTGGCAGGAAAAGGGTTTGTCTGTCAAATGCTTTGCAATTGCCAAGAACTTTGAGGTTCCCGGAGAATGCTTCCTCCTCTTCACCCTCATTCTTCTCTCATAGCCTTTGCTATCTACACTAGTGCATCTGTACACACCCCCATGTACTTCGTTCTGGTGAACTTATATATCCAGGAAATTGGTTACACTGGCTCTGTCATACCCAAGATATGGAGAGCCTCGTAAGTGAGATATGAGGAATCTCTCAGGAGGGTTGTGACACACAGATGTTTTTCTTCACACTTTTTGGTATAACTGAGTGCTGCCTATTGACAGTCATGGCTTTTGGCCACTGTATGGCCCCACTTCACTTTGTAACCCAAATGAGTCGTGAGGTATGTGTCCATTTGGCCATTGTTTCACGGGGTATAGGTTGCATTGTAGGGTTGGGAGAAAACTACTTGAAGCCCAAATCTAATCACCCACAAGGTGTTGATAAATTCTTGGTCATCTTCCATACCACAGTGATATCCCTGCTGAACCCCATCATGTATAACTTAAGAACCAAGAAATGAAGGCAGCACTGAGAAGAACTCTGGGTCCAAAGAAAATTCTGATAATAAATATGCAAATAAGGATCCCAAAGTGCTCTTTCAATAAAGTGCAAAATCTGTGAAAGAAAGAAAAGAAAAACACTGTGCTCTTTCTTGCTGTCTTGAAATTTAAGAAACATAACGTTGTTTTAGCGTGTTCTCTTTATTCAACAACATGTTTAATTGCAAACAATTGTAAAGTATGCTTGCTACTAAATTACTTTAGTAGATCAGTCCAGTACTTAAACGTTTTTATCTGGGTAGAGTTTAAACCACGCTAATGTCTCAGGGTTTTTGAAAATACATTGTACCCATTCTTAGCTATTTGGAATTCTTCCAAAAATTGTTTGTAATTGATCAGAGTTCGTTATGCTACAATTCCATATTCCTCAGTACATGAAAATAATTGCATTGGACTGGAACTGCTAAGTAGTTAACAGGATAGTAAATTGTTAATCTCTGCTTTGTGTATCATTTGGACATTCCATACTTCAGTTCTATTCACCCAGGGTCTATGATTTTGGAACAGGAGTAGTCTTTCCTCCACTTTTTGATTTCTAAAGGGTGGGGGAAAAGAATTTCAGCCAGGTGATTCTCAACATCAATATTATAGTTTCAGATAAGCACACACACTCACAAACACTCACACTCATGCACACACACAGATGCACACACACACACACACGCATGAACACACACACACACACGTATGCATGCACACATTATACAGTAATTGAAGTGGGTTTACAAGTGACAGAATAAAAATATAAAAGTCAGCTACTGTCCAATAATTAGATTCAGGTTGCTATTCAAGAAAAAAATAAAATAACATGAAATTAGAATCTTGAGTCTTTATGAGTATAATGAAACAAAAAAAATTCCATTTAAAAAAATTACCATGACACTAAAACTACAGTAATGTTTTAGGCATGAATCACCTAAACAGAAAGACAATAATTATATTATCCTCGGACTCATTGTTCTGAGTCTACTTACATGTAGTAAGGACCATTCAGATCAAAATGTTAGTAAAGAATGACCTCTAAGGATATAGGCACTCCACAGGCTTTGTCTTCATGCGGGTACCGAAAAAATAGAATTGGGGTATTCCCAAAACATGTTACCTATAGATGGGATATGTGCTTCTTTAAAATTCATTTCTATATATACTCACATTATATCCCAAAATCGGTGCTCCATCTTCATGGGATGTCAACACACATTGCTGGGGGCACCTGTAAAAAGACAAAGGGACACATTTGCTACCTATGTCCTGGGGGCTCAGGTTCAGTCCATGTTCACTCTCTGATTGGTTGTTCAATCTTTGGCAGATCCCAAGAGTCCCCTTGAGTTGACACTATTGGTCTTCCTGTGGAGTCCCTCATATCATCTGGGCCTCAATTCTTCACCAGTTTTTTTTTTTTTTTTCTCAAAAGACTCTCCAAGCTCTCGCTAATGTTTGGTGGTGAATATTTACACTTGTTTCTCTCAGCTGTTGGGTGGAGTCACTGAGAGAACAGTTATGCTAGATTATGTCTGCAAGCATGATGCTGTATCTTTATTAGTGTCAAAGTTTGGTGCTTGCCCATGGGTTAAGTCTCAATCTGTGCTAACCATTCATTGGACATTCCTTCCATGTCTGCTCTATCTATCTTTGTCTCTGAAGGCCTCGTAGGCTGTATTCATTTTAGATTGAATGTTTTGTGGATTAATTTTTGTCCTTGTCACATCACTGGAAGTCATGCCTGGCTACAGAAGTGGCCAATTAAGGATCTGTATCACCATTGCTAGAGTCACCCAATAGACACCCTGAAGCCTTGCCTTTCCCAGGTCTCTGTAACTTCCTAGAGATGCTCACCCCACACTTGTGATTTCCATTCTCTTTTCCCTGCTTTCCCTATACCTAATTCTTCCAAAGTCTACTTCCTTCCCTCCCTCCCCTCCCATTCAGTTTCCTCCCTCCCTCCATCCTCCTCAATATCTATTCTGCTAAATCCATTTTAAAGTCAATATTTAGGAAAAAAACACTGAGTAAGTATAGGAAGTATTTCATAAGTAATTCTGGTGGATGTTTAGGCAAGATATAAACATATTTAATTTTATAGATGTCAAAATTACTACATATATTTTTAGAAGAGACACTGTTTTATTACTTTCAACATGAAGGAAAAACATTTACATATTCCTTTAAGTTATACAAGAGGATCTATTAAATGAGT
The DNA here is from genome assembly GCF_021556685.1 of Rattus norvegicus. Lineage (NCBI taxonomy): Eukaryota > Metazoa > Chordata > Mammalia > Rodentia > Muridae > Rattus > Rattus norvegicus. Next base: position 51,433,499 of record NC_141555.1, on the reverse strand, counting down.
TACACACATCACACAACCATAAATTTTAAAGCTCTCTTTATTGGAAGTATTTACACAATGAAAAGTACAAAGGCTTAAACTCATGTGAGTGTACTATGTTTCAAAGTTAAATTTAGATATACAGGTTGATGACAACAGTCATGTCAGACTCAGAGGGGATAAACACATCAGGGAGTCATCAATTATCTTACCTGTCTTCTTTCCTTTATTCCTGATGAAGACTCATCTCATTATCAGCCCTTACTGTGAGAGATGGATGAGAAAATGCATGAGAATCTACAACCCAGAATCCATCTATAGGAAAGAAGAAAGACAACATCTCCAAATAGTACACACAGTCAAAACTTTCTTGTAGATCTTAACACTTTAAACAAAATGCAAAGAGAAAAGTCATTTCCTAGGATATTACAATATACAGGAAATGGTAGCTGTAGGAAGCATTCTCATGTGATTTTAAACTTCTGCACCTAAGAACATAACTGCCTCCATGAAGGTGAAGATTTATTTCTTTGGCAAGAAAGTCAGTTTGTCTTTTGACGGTTGTGCCATCTGTCTATAACTAGAGCATCAGCCATGCTTTATGAATGTGAACAGATAAACACATATCAGTTTGACTTCTTCAAAGAATTTCAAGAAGAACCTGAAAGAGGATATATGATGTTTCAGAGATGAAATATGGGAATGTAAATTAGCCAGAATAAATATGTCATTAAAATTTCTGCCTTTATTAATAATTTTGACTATTCCTGCTATGAATAAAAAGACGGTTATGTAATGTCTACCAATCCCCAAAGCCTGCAACATTGTGGAAAACAGTCTTCTTTCTCCCTAACTTGGTTTTTGGTCACCATACTTTTCATTGCCCATCTAAATTTTCTATTTATCAAGTAGATCAGAGGGCTATGTGAGGGTGTCACTCTCATGTAGAAGACCAAGGAACTTTCTGTACTTGCAGGTATTTGCTCATGGGAGCATGCAAATAAATCTTTCAGTTCCAAGAACAGAATCGTGGCCATACAATGGGACCCACATGAAACAAAATTTTTCTTCCTGCAGTCAATGAACATTAGCACACTGGTAACAACGCAGATAACAGTATAATGGAATAATCCTGTAATAATAATAATAATAATAATAATAATAATAATAATAATAATAATAATAATAGAATAATCCCCTCGAGGGATCACGGAATAAGGAAAGTAAATGTTGAGATTTGTTTTTCAAGTGATATTGTATCCAGGAAAGCAATTTTCAATAGGACGGACTCCTCACACATGAAAATCACTCAACCTATCATGGCTTCACAGAGAGAGTTGAGAACCAGTGTGGTCTTTTAGGACAAGAGAAAGATTCGCCAACCTTGAAAAAGAAAAGCAATCCAGACAGTCTGTGTGAGGAGGGTTAACTTATGCATGACTAACACACGCACATGCACACACACACCCACACACACACACAAACACACACGCACACATGCACACATACATACACAGATACAGAGACACACAAAGAGACAAAGACAGTTAAACAAACAGAAATACACACAGAGAGACACAGACAGACACAGACAAATACACAGACACAGACACACATACACATACACAAAAACACAGACACACACATGTATGTTGTGGTTTGCCTCGAAGTTCTTTCTGAATTTGTAAAATAAAGACAAGAGTGTGAGATTTGGGCAGAGGGAGGAGTCAGGAGCAAGATGGGAGGAGTCAGGAGAGGGGAGGAGTCAGGGGGAAGATAAAGTAAAGAATAGAGGAGAGAGTCGTTGTGGGAGAAGGAGAAGCTGAAGACCTGGCAAATAAAAGGTGCAAGAGATGAGGGATTTGGGAGCTAGAAATAGGACAGTGTAGAGTGGATCAGCCCAAACTAGACACTAGATTCTTTTCATATTAATTGAGTTGCATTTTCTTTGTACGGGCCAATTCGGGTTGGAGAGAAAATTGCAAGAAAATGGCGCCCAACATATACATTAGCACTCAATTAACCTGAGAAAAAAGTTTCCTTCCCTCTCACCCCCAGAATAGGGCTCTGATAGAGATCTAGGCAGGAGTACTGGTGGATTGGGAGTTGATTGGGTATGAGTGGTCTACCGAGAACTGCAGAGAGGCTCCCTGCCCCAAACCCCAGAGCTATAGTCATGGGCATCATCTAGAATCGAGGAAAGGGATAGGAGAACCTAGAGCACAACTGCCTGTGAGGGAGTTTTCTGGTCGGTGCATTGAACAGGATTCCTGAGATCACCACAAAAACAAGCAAAGCCAGAGACATCCCAAAGATGCTCCTCCCTGGGAACAAAGAATTGAGACGAATGCACGTGTTCTGAGGCAGAGGGAGAAAAAGGTACAAAGGGTTTCAAATCAGGTACTACTTTGATATAAGAGAGATATATAACTTTTTGCTACTTAAACATGAGAAACACAATGAATATCTTTTGGGCCTTATGGAATGATATTTTGAATGGTCTGATGGTTGTGAATTTTGAGGAAATAGACACTTTATCATTTACCTGTATTGCAATATTCATTCTTCTGATTTACTATATCTTCTCAAAAGACAGGGTCCTAAATAGCAAATTTCTAGTCTTAAAAAGAAATTACCAGTAATGCTAGAACAGAAATTTCTGAAATTTATAGATGACTCTGAACAACAGAGAGATAAGCTTAAGTCTTGGCAACAGGAGCTAGAAGAGACACTAGAAAAGAGAATTTGATGACTCATAGATCAAATTGAACAGCAGGGAGATAGAGATTGAATGTGGAAGTGAAGTCTAGAGGATAACTTAAAAAAAACTAGCAAATCAAAATAAGGCAGAGGCTGCAATATCAAAATTACAACATAAAGAGAATCTAAGATTATGGAAGCAGGGCTTAGAACAGAAGATACAGGTAATTATGTAACAAAATGAACAACAGAAAGAGAAAATTAAGTCTTGGAAATGTAGCCTAGAAGAAACACTAGAATTGAAGACACAAGAAATTATAGATCAGAATAAGAGACAGAAAGATGAAAATGAAGGGTTACACATGAACAAGAAAGGATGTTAGAACAGAGCATACAACAGCTCACAGGTCATACTGAACAGCAGAGAGAAAGTAATGTGGTTTGGAAGCAAGACTTGGAGAATAACTTTTAAAAATTAATCAATCAAAAGATAATGGATAGCAGATTATTAGAAATACAATATAAAGAAAAATTAAGGGTGGAAGCAAAGCCTTGAACAGAGAATTCAGGAACTCAAGGAACAGGGGGAAAAACAGAAGGAGAGATATGAAACATGGATACAGACTTTAAGAGAGGAATTTAAAATTACAACTAAAGAAAAAACTCAGGTAGAGACAGAAGATAAAATTAGGGAAAGCCAACCTAAGGTTATTAGGAAACAAACTTTATTCTATCCAGTTAGTGTACAACAAATGCCTCCAGACGATGATCATCCACAGGGTTATGAAGCATTTGAATGGCAACCATGGATGTGTTAGAATTGAGAAAATTTAAGGAAAGCCTAACTAATTTTGGAATGCATTCACCATTTGCAAAAAAAATCTTGATTTCTTGGCCTACTAAAAATAGAGTAATCCCCCAAGGCTGGAAAGATATGGTAAGAGCAATACTAGATTACCTGCTGAAAATTTACAATGGATTTCGTGGTGGAGAGAAGAAGTGAGGGATATAGCACGACAAAATAGAGCCAGGGGCAGAGACATTTCCAAAGATCAACTGCTTGGTGAAGGCCGCTTTGCTGAAGTAGAGGTGCAGGCTGTATATGATGAAGAAACTCTGGCATGGTGTCGATTGTCAGCCTTAAAGGACTGGGACAAAGTCGCAGAAACAGGGAAAAGCCTTGAAATATTCACTCAAGTCATACAAGGTCCTAAAGAAATCTTCCCTGACTTTTTACAAAGGTTTACCTCAGCTGTGAAAAGGAGTGTATCAGCTTCAGTGGCAAGAAAGGTGATAATTGAGTCTTTAGCCTTTGAAAATGCAAATACCCAATGCAGGGAAATAATCAGACCACTGAAGGCTAGGTCCACATCAATAGATGAGTGGATTAGATATACAGCTGACGTCTGATCTTGTTTTCCTGATACCACTTTGATAGGAGAATCTGTCACTGGACAGCTAGAGATGACCCAAGATTTCAAATGTTTTAATTGTGGTGAGCAGGGTCATCTCAGATATTACTGAAAAAAAAAAAAAAGTAATACCAAAAGGGGGAGTATGCCTCCTTGAATGTGTCGAAGATATGGCAATGGTGGACATTTGACTAAGGAATGTAGAGCAATAACAGACAAATGGGGCCGCATCCTGACAAAAAACTCCCAGGGGGGCCTCTCACAGGCCCCATGCCAGGCAGGGAGAATTCTCTTCCTCAGAACAATTAAACAGCACAACCTCAAAAATAGATGTTCTGGGACCAGAGGAGGCTGAGGGAAGTCTTATGGACAATTCCAAAAGCCTCAAAGGGAGCAAATAACGAATATCTTGGCAAACGTCTATAGAGGACCAAAGGCCAAAAATAAAAATACTGGTAAACAATATTGAAATTGAAGGAATGGTTGACACTGGAGCAGATGTTACCATCATCTCTCCAAAATCTTGTCCCACTAGTTGGCAACTTCACGGAGTTGATATGCAGTTTCAAGGTGTTGGCACTTTATCCCAAATAAAACAAAGCACCAGGTGGCTTAAATATATAGGATCAGAAGGTCAGGTAGGAAAATTAAGGCCATACGTGGCTGGTATAGCCATTTACTTATGGGTAAGACATCTACTACAGCAGTGGAAGACTCAAATTGATATCCCCTCAGTTTCAGGGTTTGGCCCTGAAATTCATCTGGCTCCTAATAAAAATTTTAAATCACTCAGGGAATGTTATCAAGGACAGTTAGAGATGGTCCAATCTATCCATAAGCAAGATACATCAGAGGCTGACAATTTAGTGCTACCCCAAGGAGCCACTGCTGTTAAGACACCAACAGCCTTGCCACTAAGGTGGCTGACTGATCAACCCATCTGGTTTGATCAGTGGTCTATGACAAAAGAAAAACTACAGGCATTAGAACAGCTTGTCCAGGAGCAGCTGGAGGTTCAGCATATAGAGTAGTCCACCAGCCCTTGGAATTTTCCAATATTTGTCATTAAAAAAAAAGGTCTGGGAAATGGAGTGTGTTGACAGATCTCAGAACAATTAATAAGATTATTCAGCTGATGGGTTCCCTGCATCCTAGGACACAACTGCCTTCTTTGTTGCCTAAGGAGTGGCCTATTATACTGATTGACTTAAAAGGTTGTTTTTTCACTATTCCTCTACATGAAGGCAAGAAGGAATGGTTTGCTTTTTCAGTGCCTATCCTCAATAGAAGTCGCCCCATAAAAAGATATCATGGCAAGTCCTGCCACAATGAATGCTAAATAACCCTTCCCTGTGTCAATATTTTGTACAAAAGCCATTGGAGATGATTCTCAATCAATTTCCCCAATCTATTATTTATCATTACATGGATGACATTTTATTGTCTGATTCAGATATAAATATCCTGGAAAGAATGTTTGATGAAGTGAAAAAAACCTTACCATGCTGGGGATTGCGAATCATCTCTGAGAAAATACAAAGAGGGGATTCTATTAATTATCTAGGGTATAAAATAAGTCTACAAAGAATTAGGCCACAAAAGGTACAAATCAAAATATATCAATTAAGGACACTTAATGGTTTTCAGAAACTACTGGGAGATATTAACTGGTTGAGGCCTGTGATTGGCTTGACCACTCAAGAGTTAAGCAATTTATTTCAAACGTTACAAGGCGATAAAGATTTAAATAGCCCAAGGAATCTATCAGCTGAGGCTGAGAAAGAGGTAGCTTTGGTAGAAAGGAAATTGCAGGACACACATCTAGATCATAATGATCCAAAGATGGCCTGCGTCTTAGTCATCTTACATTCAACTCATTCTCCTACAGGAATTCTCATGCAGAGGGAAGATTATATCTTAGAATGGATATTTTTAGCACATAAACAGAGAAAGAAACTGACAACCTACATTGAGAATGTCTCTGAATTGATACTTAAAGGAAAATTGAGACTTCGACAATTAGTTGGAATCGATCGGGCTGAAATTGTGGTACCTTTTACTAATGCAGAAATTGCCTCTTTGTGGGTACAAAATGAACGTTGGCAAAGAGCATGCATTAACTTCTTGGGAGAGATTAACCACAGATACCCTAAAAGCAAGCGACTTCAGTTCATAAAAGGAACTAACTGGATCCTCCCTCGTATAATAAAGGCAATTCCAATATCTGGAGCCCCTACATTTTACACTGATGCCAGTAAGTCAGGAAAGGCAGGATATAAATCAGAAAATGCAAGCAAGATGACTGAGAGTCCCTATAAGTCAGTTCAACATTCTGAATTGTATACAATATTCATGGTGTTGTTAGATATTCAAGAGCCTCTTAATATAGTAACTGACTCTCAATATACAGACAAGGTTGTTTTACACATGCTGAAATTATTCAGGATTATTCTGAATTGACATCACTATTTATTCAGCTACAACAAAAGATCAGAAATAGGAGTTACCCACTATATATAACACACATAAGATCCCATACAGATCTGCCCGGCCCTCTGGCGCAAGGTAATAAGGAAATTGACCAGCTACTGATAGGAAGTGCACTAGAGGCTTCAGAATTCCATAAAAACCACCACATTAACAGCAAAGGTTTTAAGAAAGAATTCTCTATCATTTGGCAACAAGCCAAGGAAATTGTGAGGCAATGACCTACTTGCTTGTTATACAATCAAACTCCATAGCCTACAGGAACTAAGCCTAAGGGCTTAATGAAATTTGGCAAATGGATGTTCTCCATTTTACAGAGTTTGGTAAGTTGAAATACATACACCATACTAAAGATACATATTCAGGATTTCAATGGGCAACTGCCTTAGCGTCAGAAGAGACCGATTCTGTAATTATACATTTGTTAGAAATTATGGCTACAATGGAAATACCCATACAAATTAAAATGGACAATGTTCCAGCATATATCTCTAACAGGATTAAGTGCTTCTTTGAATAGTACAATACAAAACATGTTACAGGTATACCACACAATCCTACAGGAAAAGCGATTGTGGAGATATCTAATGGAAGTCTAAAGGAGATTCTTAAAAGGCAAAAAAGGGGCAACAAAAACTCCCAGAGATAGGCGACATAGTGCTTTATTAATATTAAATTTTTTAAATGCTGATGAAGAAAACAACACAGCTGCTGAAAGACATTGGATTGTGGAAAAGACTACTGAACTAAACCAGCCCGCTTATATTAAGGATATTCTGACATCAGAATGGAAAATGGGACATGTGTTATGCTGGGGAAGGGTTTATGCCTATGTTTCTACAGGAGAAGAAAAGCTGTGGGTTACTTCCAAGATGATAAAGATAAGACATGACAAGGGGAGACCTCCTGAAGTCCTTGGAAACACAGAAGAAAAGGGAGACTAAGACAATCAACAAATAGGTTATATATATATATATATATATATATATATATATATATATATATATATATATATATATATATATAGTTTAGGTCTCCGTTTATGAACTGGCTGAGACTAAAATATCTATAAACAACCAGTAACATTTTGAGTACGAATTTCTCATAACTTGTTATTACATGCATCCTGTAAAATGGCATGTATTACAAAATTATGTTATGGATTGATTATATGATCAAACTAACCCGAAGAAAGGCAGTCACCTTTCTTTGTTGATCTTTATTAACTAAGATGTGCACCCTGCTTACTCCATGTGAATACACTTACAGAACTATATGATGCTTGTAAAGTTTTGTGTGCTGCAGGATGAAAGAAGAGAAAGACAGCCCTGAAATGATCCACACTCTGGGATGCTGAGATTCCGGGACCTTCCAGTCCATCTTTGTGTTTGATTCTCCCTCAATTACACTGAAGAAGCTTCATTTAAAGGCTTGCTTTCAGAACTTTTCCAGAATGGCCAGCTTACTTATCCAGCCCTTCAGACTGTCATAAGCAAGATGTCAGCTAAGCGTTGAACTTTCTCAGCACAGAATGACTGGCAGGGAAATCCCAGCTAGATCTACTTCGATAAAGCCAACTATTCCTAATTCCCCTTGGGCCCCAGAAGGGAATTCTTTACCCCAATTCAGCTGGAAGCAGATGAGGAAGATCATCATCCCAGTTCCTTATGTTGGGGTGGATGGTTCTGGTTATTCTAAGAACAGTGGATATGTTTTCTTTTAAGGGATACTATACAAATGTAGCTTTGGGCAGGGGGAATTAGAGAATTTAAACTCAGGGATTGCTACCTTTCCTTTCCTCTTTTCTATCCTTCTTAGATTAAAAAAAAAAGGGGGGGTGATATAGTAACACATAGAAGCTAGAGAAATTGACAAACAGGGATATATTAGCAAACTTACTCTTAAACAAAATTTTACAGCTATATTTTACATTGATATAAATGTTTGTAATTGATACAAAGTTGAAGCTACAATCTTTTCATTGGTATAGAATTCATTTTACCCAAATGCGAGGCTTTCATTGATATATTTTCTTATTGATTTATAATTGAGATTAATATTGCTACTTTAACATAAGCATTGTGCCTCCACTATGCATCTAAGAATACAAGTCTTAGACCCAGTCCTATAACTGCTATTATACATTATTTTTAGTTGATTAACCTGTACCAGCTAAAGACCAGATTGCAAAGTCATGGTTCTGAGTCAGTTTAGATGGGTTTTGGAAATACTTCGATTTGAGAGGGAAAATGGTAGTCTATGCTTAACAGTTCAGAAACGCCTATGTAGATAGGAACTCTTCAAGGGTGTCAGAAGTCCACAGAATAACCTGTTTATGGACATTTCTTCATCTAGATCATTTGATTAGAGACCTGTCTGCCCCTGACAGGACCCCTTAGACTTGAAGAAGAAATAGAACGTCAATTGAGTTGCTCAAATCGTGGTGACACAGCCACTGAGAAAATTGCTTCAATTCATCTACAGACAAAACACCGTCCAGAAAAGGACAAATTATGCAGAATAGTCGACTGATAATCTCTGCCGAGGCAGAGTGATCAGCCCTTCAATATCTGCATTACAAAGGTCTGTCTGATAATCCTGTGCCAGAAGGCAGAAGACTGGTGCTCCAACATAGTGAGGAATAGGGGGACTTTCCAGGTGATCAGCAGTCTCTATAAATTGTCTAAGCTTGGAAGCCATGTTTTGTGCTTCCCATATTTTCAGGTAATATTAATCATTTTGGATTTCTGATGTAGTTGGAGACGGGATGTCTCATAGACAACCCAAGCGATTTAGTATTGAGAAAGATGATAAATCTGTTAGGGTGTTTTTCAGGTGACATAGGATCTAGAACCAGGATATAGTCAGGTATAGTTTTTAGTATAGATTACATGGTTAATGAACAAAATTGATGGACTGGGTAATGAGTGTATTGTTGGTTTTATAAATTGCATAATGGTAATAATACTTAGTTCACATATGTATAGAGAGAAGGTTTTTTAACTGTACAAAAAGGGGGAAATGTTGTGGTTTGCCTTGGAGTTCTCTCTGAATTTGTAAAATAAAGGCAAGAGCTCGAGATTTGGGCAGAGGGAGGAGTCGGGAGCAAGAGGAGAGGAGTCAGGAGAGGGGAATGATACAGGAGGGGGAGGAGTCAGGAGGGAGTGGAGTCAGGGGAGGAGAAAGGAAAGAATCGAGTAGAGAGTTGTCATGGGAGATGGAGAAGCTGGAGACCTGGCAAGTAAAAGTTGCAAGGGATGAGGGATTTGGGAGCTAGGAATAGGACAGTGAAGGGTGGATCTGTGCAATCTAGACGCTAGATTGTTTTCATATTAATTGAGTTGCGTTTTCTTTGTACTGGCTAATTCGGGTTGGAGAGGAAACTGTAATAAACTGCAACAATTAAGTACACTGCTGTTACAGTTTTTGCTTTTGTCTCTTTTATCATTTTCTGGGGACAATGATTTACATTAGATGATCTTGTATTCTTTCCACTGCCTCCTCAATTAGATTCTGTGAGTAAAGATGTAGTAGCTGCAGTGCAGTTGTATTTGGATGTTGGTAGCTATAACTATCTGAGGTTAAATAAAAGGAGTGATTCTCAATCATCCTAATGCTGCAACCCTTGCACCATCCTTGACTGGACTATGTTATTTATACTCAGTGGGAGGGGAAGTGGCTAGCACTTCAGACGTTTGATGTATCAAGGTGATTGTATGTCCGTAGGGTATTCTACCCTTTCGCAAGATGGTGGAGGAAATGTAGAATGCAGAAAATGCTCCTAACACTCAAGACACTGGAAACTCCAAGAAGTTTAGAGGTCTGGTGGGGTGGGTAGGGTTTATTCACTTTGGGGGTTGAACTGTCCAAGGAATAGAACAGAAGAGGAATAAAATCTGGAGTGTAAAAATAAATAAATAAGTAAATAAATAAATAAACAAATAAGTATTTTTAAAAAAGAATATATGAAAGGAGAACTCCAAGAGGGGGAAGCAACTCTGTTGTAAAGTGAATAAATCAATACATACATGCATACATACATACATACATACATACATACATACATACATGCATCTATTACTTATTTAGCTAGTTCGTTAAAAAATGAATGAAAAAAGAAAAACATCATCACGTTGGAAGGGAGTGGGATTCCCAGAGTGCAAACTATCCTGAGACCACAATGGAGACCACCATTCTGCTCACATTCCTAGCCCAAGAATTACCTTCCTGGAGCCCACTGGACAAAGGAACCTATGAGCAGTCCAGGACAGGATCTGTCTCGTTTCTGCCTGTGCCAATAGCTGACACTCTGACACAGGTCTCTATCACACACATATCCCACTGGGGAAAAAAAAAAAAAAAACAGTCTCCCGAGTGCCCACAGGCAGACTTCAGGAGTCTCAAACCACTGTCATAGACAGCAAGACAAGCTAACACCACAGATAAAACGATGGCGAGAGGCAAGGTTAAGAAAGTAACAAGCAGAATCCCAGGACACTTGATATAATCAGAACCAAGTTCCCTCACCAGAGCAAGTCCTGGATGGGGGTCAGCAAACTTTGAAAGCAAGACTTTTATTTAAAATCACAGTTCATGGTGATATTAGAGGACTTTAAGGACCGTAAAGAAATACAGACAACACAGGAAAACAAGTAGAAGCCCATTAAAAGGAAACACAATAATTCCTTAAAGAATTACAGGAAAACACAATGAAACAGGTGAAGGAAATGGACAAAATAATCCAGGCCCTAAAAATGGAAATAGAAACAATAAAAAGGAAAAAAGCGAGACAACCCTAGAGATTGAAAACCTAGGGAAGAGATGAAGAGTCAGAAACACAAGCAATACAAAAGAATACTAAGGATTGAAGAGTAAATGTCAGGGTCAGAAGACACCGTAGAAAACATTGAAACAACCATCAAAGATAATGTGAAACACAAAAGGCACCTAACCCCAAACATCCAGTCAATCTGAAGTAAAACGACAGGATCAATCCTAAGGATAGTAAGTATAGAAGAGACGGAAGCTTATCACGTTAAATAGCCAAAAAATATATTCAGCAAAATTATGGAAGAAAACTTCCAGAACCTAAAGTAAGAAATGGCCCGTAAATACTAAAAAAATGTACAGAACTCCAAATAGATTGGAGAAGAAAAGAAAGTCCTCCTCTCACATAATAGTCAAAACACCAAATACAGAAAGCAAAGAACAAATATTAAAAGCAGTAAGAGAAAGGTTAAAGGACAATATAAAGGCAGAACTATCAGAATGGAACCGGACTTCGTGCCAGAGAAAATGAAAGCCAAAGATCCTGTACATATGTGACAAAAAACACTGAGAGAAAGCAAATGCCAAATCAATCTACTGTATTCAGCAAAACTCTCAAAAAGAATAGATGGAAAAACAAAGACATTGCATGAAGAAACAAAATTTACACAATACAGTACTACAATGGACAGTAGATGGAAAACTCGAAGACAAGGTGAGAAAATAAACCCAAAACCTCAGGAAAGTAATTTCGACTAACCCAAAAGAAGATTGCCACACAAACATAACTCCAGCTCTAACAACAAAAATAATGGGAAACAACAATCATTGCTCCCTAATATCTCTCAACCTTAATGGACTCAATTCCCCAAAGAAAAGACATAGTCTAACAGCAGAAACGATATGTAAAGAGGACCCAACAATTTGCTGAATACAGGAAATATTTCTTGGTGGGAAAGACAGACACGACTTCAGAGTGAATGGATTGAAAACAACTTTCCAATGAAATGGTTCAAAGAAAGAAGTTGCAGTAGTCATTCTAAGATCAAATAATATTAACTATCAACTAAAAGATATCAGTAAATATTAGGAAGGACATTTCATATTCATCAAAGCAAAAATCCACCACCATGAATTCTCAGTCCCCCATATCTATGCTCCAAATGCAAGGCATCCTATATTCATAAAAGAAACCTTACTAAAAATGAAAGAACACATTGCATCTCTCACGATAATAGTAAGAGATTTCCACCACACACTCTCATCAATGGACAAATCATGGAAACAGAAACAAAGACATATAGAGAAACTAACAAAAGTCTTGCACCAGGGGTTGTGGAGTTAGCTCAGTGGTAGAGCGCTTGCCTTGCATGCGCCAGGCTCTGGGTTTGGTTCCCAGCTCCGAAAAAAAGAAAGTCATGAACCAAATGGATTTAACAAATATTTATAGAACATTTAATCCTAAAACAAACATACACACACACACACACACACACACACACACACAAACACACACACACACACACACACACACACACACACACACATTCTTCTTAGGACCTCATGGTAGCTTCTCCAAATTTCACCCTATATTCAGTCACAAAAGAGGCCTCAACAGATACAAGAAGATTAAAAAATCCCATGCATCTTATCAGATCACCACAGACTAAGGTTGGTCTTAAATAAGAAAAATAATTACAGAAAGCCCACACATACATGGAATTTGAACAAAATTTTGCTCAATGACAACTTGGTCACGAAGAAATAATGAAATAAATTAAAGTTTTTTTAGCATTTAATAAAAATGAAGGCACAAAATTATGGTACACAATCAAAGCAGTGGTAAGATGAAATCTAAAAGCTCTGACTGGCTCCAAAAAAAAATCTGGAGAGAGCATATATTCGCAATTGGACAGCACACCTAAAATCTCTAGAACAGAACAAAAGCAAATACAATATAAGGCAGGAAATAATCAAACTCAGGGCTGAAATCAAACAATTAGAAACAAAAAGGACCATACAAAGAATCATCAAAAGCAAGAACTGATTTCTTTCTTTGAAAAATTCAACAAGATAGACAAACCTTGGCCAGACTCAGCAGAGGGCACTGAGTAACAAAATCCAATGTAACAAAAACAGAATCAAAAAGGAGACATAACCACTGATACTGAGGAAATTCAAAAAATCATCAGATCCTACTTCAAAATCCTATATTCAACAAAACTGGAAAATCTGGAGGAAATGGACAACTTTCTACACAAATACAAGTTACCAAAGTTAAATCAGGATAATTTAACCTGTGTAAACAATCCCATAACTCCTAAAGAAATAGAAGCAGTTACTAAACGTCTTCCAATTAAAAAAATGCCCAGGACCAGATGGGTTTAGTGCAGAATAGAAAAGACTTTCATAGAACTCCTAACAGCAATACTGTCTAAACTATTCCACAAAACAGACACAGAAACAGAAAGGAACACTTCCCAAATCCTTCTATATAGCCACAATTATGACTATAAATAAACCATATAAAAATTGCAACAAAGAAAGACAGCTTCTGAAAAAAGATCCCTTATGAATATTGAGGAGAAAATATTCTACAAAGTTCTCACAAACTGAATCCAAGAACACATCAAAACAACCCTTATGGCATGATCCAGTATCTTCATCTCAAGAGTGCAAGGATGGCTAAATACATGGAAACTTAACAAAGAAATCCATTATATGAAAAAAAAAAAAAACCTCAAAGAATAAAACCCCATGATCATCTCATCAAATGCTGAGAGCATTTGACAATATTCTTCACGACATCATGTCAAAAGTCTAGGAAAGAACTGCAATTCAAGTTCTATAGCTAAACATAGTAAAAGCAATATACAGCAAACATGTAGCCAACATTAAACAAAATGGAAAGTGACTTGAAGCAATCCCACTAAAATCAAGTAATAGGCAAGGCTACACAGTCTCTCCCTACTAATTCAATACACTCCTTGAAGTCCTAGCCAGAGCAATCAGAGCAAAAAAGGAGGTCAGAGGGATAGAAATTGGAAATGAAGAAGTCAAAATATCACTATTTTCAGATCACATGATAGCATAACTAAATGACTTGAAAAGTTCAACCAGACAACTACTAAGCCTGATCAACAAATTCAGCAAAATGATTTGAAATAAAATTAACTCAAACAAATCAGTAGCCTTCCTCTATCAAAGGATAAAGAGTCTGAGAAATAAGTTAGAAAAAGGCCACCCTTCACAGTAGCCACAAATAATGTAAAAACCACAGTGTGACTCTGAACAAGCAAACAAAGAATCTGTGTTACAAGAATTTCAAATGTCTGAAAGAAGGAAATTTAAGAAGGTCTCAAAAAATGGAAAGATCTCCCATGCAAATGGACTTGGAGGTTTAATATTGAAAAGTGGATACTTGCCAAAAGCAATCTCCAGATTCAATGAAATCCACATCAAAATTTGACCTCAGCTCTTAATAGAGTCAGAAAGAGCAATTTGCAAATTCATTTGAAAAAACAAATGAGGAGAGCAAAAATTATCCACAACAATAAAAGAACTCCGGGGGGAATAGCCATTCCTGACCTCAAGTCGTAATTCAGAGCAATGGTGATAAAAATTGTCCGATATCAGTACAAGGACAGGCAGTACGATCAATGGAAAAGTATTGAGAAACAGAAATAAACCCACACTCCTATACTCACTTGGGCTTTAACAAAGAAGTTAAATCCATCCAATGACAAAAAAAAATAGCATTTTCAACAAATGGTTCAACTGGAAGTCAAGAATGCAAATTGAGCCATTCTTATCCCCCTGTACATAGCTCAGATTGTAGTGGATCAAGGAACTGTATTTAAAATCTTGATATACTTGAATTAATAGAAGAGAATATGGGGAAGAGGTTTGAACACGTGGGCACTGGAGAAAATTTTCTGAACAAACTCCAATGGCTTATGCTTTATGATCAAGAATCGACAAATGGGATCTTATAAAACTGCAAATCTTCTGTAAGGCAAAGGACACTATTGTTTGGAAAAAACAACAACCAAGAGATTGGGAAAAGATCTTTACCTATCCTACAACATATAGAGTGCTTATATCCAAAATATACAAAGAACTCAAGAAGTTAGACCACAGGGAGACAAATGACCATATTAAAAATAGGTTTCAGTGCTAAACAAAGAATTCATAGCTGAGGAATGCCTTATGGCTGAGAAAAACCTAAAGAAATGTTCAACATCTTTAGTCATGAGGGAAATGCAAATCAAAACAACCCTTAGATTTAACCTCACACGAGTAAGAATGGCTAAGATCAAAACTCAGGTGACAGCAGATGCTGGCGAGGATGTGGAGAAAGAGGAAACCTCCTCCATTGTTGGTGGGTTTGCAGACTGGTACAACCATTCTGGAAATCAGTCTTGAGGTTCCTCAGAAATTTGGACATTATACTACTTGAGGACCAAGCTATACCTCTCTTGGGCATGTAACCAAAAGATGCCCCAACATATAACAAAGAAACATGCTTCGCTATGTTCATAGCAGCATTATTTATAATAGTCAAGATGTGGAAAGAAACCAGTTGACCTTCAACAGAACCATGCATACAGAAAATGTCGTACATCTGCACAATGGAATATTATTCAGCTATCAAAAACAAGAACTTTATGACATCCATAGGCAAATGGATGGAACTCAAAAATATCCTTAGTGAGGTAACCCAATCACAGAAAAACACACATGGTATGCACTCATTGATAAGTGGATATTAGCCCAAATGCCTGAATTGGCCTAGACGCACAGAAGACATGAAACTCAATAAGGATGATCAAAATGTGAATACTTCACTCCTTCTTTAAAAGGGGAACAAGAATACACTTGGCAGGGAATAGGGAGGCAAAATTTAGAACAAATGTAGAAGGAACGTATATTCAGAGCCTGTCCCACATGTGTCCCAAAGATACACAGCCACCCAATTAGACAAGATGGATGAAGCAAAGAAGTGCAGGCCGACAGGAACTGGATGTTGAGCTCTCCTGAGAGACACACCAAGAGTACAGCAAATACATAGGCGAATGGCAGCAGTAAATGTGGGAGGATGTGGAAGGGAACACCCATATAGAAGGGGAGGGTGAGGCGTTAGGGGGATGTTGGCTCAGAAACTGGGAAGGGGAATAATAATCGAAATGTAAATAAGAAAATATTCATGTTAATAAAGATTAAAAAAAAGATTTAATGCCAGTAATGAAATAGACTTGCTAGCAAGACACAGTAAGCAGGATAAGAGCAAAAACGTATTTCTTCGATGTCATTATATAGGCTTCCAATAGGAAGAATTGCCCACATTGTAGCTGGAATAAATACCTGGATTCAGGGAGTGTTTTTATATTTAAAAAATTCTTACTAGAACTAGATCTTCTCACTTTGAATGAAAGTGGAAGTCCCTCAAAGGTATGCCCATTATTTTGTGGTTTTAGATAATTCCAGTTGTAGTCAAGTACGCAACAAAAAAATAGCCATCACGACTCTACTTCTTGTCAACCTGAAGCAACATCATATTTACTTATGCTGTGAATAATTTATAAATGAAAATAATATCCAGATGATAATGGTGGTTTGATAAAATAGAATGATCCTACATACAAATGGAAATGCAATATACATTTAACCAAATCATAGATATACTTATGTGATATAATCATCAATTCTACAATCTCAAACAAGTTACATATTTAGAATCATTGGAAATGTATTCTACGGCACATTTATTTAGTATCTCAAATTTGAAACGAATATGTAAACCATTGGTATTGTCTTAATTGGTATTATATTGCATGATAAAGAAATTGATGAAAGAAAACAAAAAAAATCTACTGAAAAACTTTGTTAACAAAATACAAAAAATTAACAAAAATTGAAATTATTGATTTCAATTATTAATCATTTTTCTACAACTTGTTATTGTTATAAAGACAACCATGTGTAAATACCTTCTTCACTACCCTGTCTTATTTCTTCACCCATAAGAAGCACCTCATTAGATAACAATCTAAATTCCTGATGGATTTGCACCCTTTATCATTCCGCATGGGTTTAGCTATTTTCTTTTTACATTGAGTATGTGAGTAAAGATTTCTCCATCTTTTCCCACATGCATCTGTCTCCGGTTTCTACCTCTTGTCCTGAAAAGTTTTATGGGAGAGCACACAACACTTTTCTAGAAAATGAGAGTCAAAATGACCTAGCTGACTGCATGTTCTATACTCTTGTTAAACTGCATTCTTGTTTCCCCCTGCATCAGTCAAACCAGGATTTTTTTTTTTTGTATGCTTTGTATTTAAAATGAAATCTGGTGATTTGCATTTAGAGTTAGTCTATTGAAAATGTTTCCCTCCAAGTCTTGGTCATATTGAATGGTCTTTCAATTTTTACCCTACAATATTATGAAGACACAGCATCATCTATTTGAAATCCTAACCAGTTTGAGCACCTTATACATTTCATCATGGACTTTGACCCTGATGTGTGGAGATTTCTTCCAAGAGTTCAACCTGAGGCATTCAACCGGGAACCAAGCAAAGATCTCAACTCAGCAGTTGAGGCCCCTGTGATACCCTGGTCAAAATTTCCTATAGAAATTGCCAACTATTTAGTCACTTCCAGAAGCAATACTGGGTATGGCACCTTCTGTTTGAACTCATAGTGAAGGTAAATTTTTGCTGCTGGTAAAATACATTAAAGTTTTAGTGAGATGTCACCAAATGGCCCTTTACCCAAGTGTATGAGTGTGTTGTAGCCACCATTAATTTGTCTCTTATATTCATTTATTTGTTCTAGTGTTGTCTATCTCTGTCCTCCTGATGATTCTTTTATTTGTCATTGTGAATTGAGAATTATGGATTAAATATAATAAGCAGCTCACTCCTTTGCCATATTATCTTTACTATTTCCTGAAGACCTATAAAGACAAGGAATTGTGTTTAGATTCTATATGTTAGAATGTTTTGTTTTGTTTTGTTTTGTTTTGTTTTTTGACGTCGAATGGTTGAGTGCAGGGACATAAAACCGCTGGAAAAGAGGAGAAGTATTGCTGGGTGTCATAAGCACTCCTGGACATTCTCATTAGTTTCCTTACATAAATGTGTCCTTAGGTGGATAATGACAGGTTCCTCTCTGGCTTGCACCTGTTTCCTTAAAATTATATCTGTGATAACTTTATAAATAATCTTCACCCAGGATATAACAGGGACCAAACAACTATCCCAAGGTTACACAGAGATTGACCTATGATTCTTGCCATCTATGTAGAAGAGGATGGACTTGTCAGGCATCATTGGGAGGAGAGGTCCTTTGTCCTGTCAAGACTCAATATCTCATAGTAGGGGTATGTCAGGGAATGGAGGTGGGAAGGAGTGGGTGGATAGGTGTATAAGGAGCACCCTCATAGAAACAGGGGAAGAGGGATACGATAGTTGGTTCCAGAAGGTGAAACGGGGAAAGGGAAGAACAATTAAAATTTAAATAAAGATTCATAAATTATATCAGTTTTGCAGTAATCAAGCCTCAAGTGAAAAAACATTAAAAATTCTACACATCTATTAAGATGAGGAAGAACTAACCTATCCTCCTTCTCTTCAGGATTGGTGCCTTCATGCTGTGCCTCAGCCATGCCCAAGTACCCTTTCCTCTTCTTCTCCTGAAGTGTCTCTTGCATACCTACAGTTGATCCAACTATGCTCTTTGTGGCCTGAACACACGAATATGGCTTAAATCTGTGCAGTTCCTGCAATTATTTCCTCCAGTTTGCCTCTGATCTTTTTCATTTAGGAACAAAAGATCTGAGTAAGGAGGCCCTATCCTGAGTTATCATATGTATTTCCTTCAGGACAAGTGACCAATACTACTAGAGAACACAGAAACGTTCTTTCTCTGAGAAAACTCAGACACTCATCTCTATCTTAGAAAATGTTTTTTATGTTCATCAGCACAATGACAATGATTGCCAACAATTACTGGCTGCCCTGTTCATATCAGAAGAGAGGGACTGAAAATTGTTGGAAAATAAAAATGTGGTACTGCATCCATATATGGATCTCTGACTGATAACAAGAATTGTATTGAGAATCATTTTCCATTCCTCACACCTCCCTTAGGATTCTGACCTTGACCAAGGTACTGTGGTGCTGGTCATCTATTTCCAGACTTTCTGGCTGGGCTCGATGCAGCAGCTCAGAAGACAGAAAACCTTTAAAAAATAAGTGAGTTCACACATGGTACATCAGAAAAACATTCTTTTCTAGTATACTTTTATGGACCTATCATTTAGCTACACCAATAGTTCCAGCAGCCCTGGGCATAGGCAGATGTTCAAAAGTGCTTTTGTCACTCAGTTGGCACCAGATATTTGATGTAAAAACATTAGAGAGATGTGCAGGTATTGGTGAGTCTCAGTGTTTAGTGGTAGCTTAAAATGAGTGGGAAAATAGAGATTTGACTGAGAGCCAGAGGACAAGAGACTTACCAAGGCCAATAGTGGCAATCCTAACAGTAAATCTGGAAGAAAAACATGTTTTATGAAACAAACAAGAAAAGGGCCAGAAGACTACCAAACAACCATTGGAGAAAGACAATCATGCCTCATGCAAATAAGGTGTATATTGAAAAAATATGTCCTGTAACTTGAAGTAAAAGGAAAATTGAGTACAACAGTTAGAAGAGTAATGGGGCCCAGGCTACTACACTCCAGGAGTCTGCAGTAAAACTTAAGATTGTGGAAAAACAATTGAGTTCTTACAGGTCACTGGATTGATATTCAGTCCTCAATAATCTCCTAAGACAATTACCTGATCAGAAGATAACATTCAAATTAGCAAAAGGAAAACTCCCTTATTGTCTCTGAAGCAGCAAACATTCCATTAACGTTTGCAAGGGGATAATAACTCACCTGTTATTGATCATGTCAGATTGTCTCCACTTCTTCCTGTTCCCTTCTGGCATGAGATCTCTTGCATAAAATGAAAGCAACCATCATCTTTTCTAACAATGAGACACAGTTAGACTTCCAGACACTAACAAAGAAAACATTGTTTCTGTTTACCCAAAGAATATCACCTTTGTGAAAGTCCTGTTCCTTATACAAAAGATAGTTGGACTATCTTTCAGATTTGTAGTAAGAATCCTAGGTGTATTGACAGAAACTATCCTCCCAGGCCTGGTCCTAAAACAAAATCCCATAATTGTTCAACAAACCCATTCATTTGTGCTTATGCAGATTAAATAATCCACAGTCCAGATGCAAAGGGAGAGTTACAGACTATAATCCCCAGCTGACAAATGTGGGCATCCTAATATCCTTCGAGTCTCACTGGAGGATGTTGTCATTTCCTGAGAAGAAACTGGGAACATTAATTATATAAACAATCCGAGATCTGAGGTACTTGTGTTAGAGTGTAGAGGCTACTTACCTTATAGTTCCTATCTCATATACACTCAGAAATCTTAATCCTCCAGGGAAAATATGTAGACAGACTGTCTTGTACTTGAAAGATGTATTCTTCAGGTTCCATTTGGCAGAGGAGGTAAAATTCAAATCTGAATGACAGTTACAGAGTGATGTAAAAATGGGCAAATAATTTAGACCCTATTCAGCCAAGGACTTCAAATTTCTCCAGTCGGGATAGTGGCTGGCCTCAGAAGTTTCCCAGGTTGACACTCTTACAAGATATAGATAATGTTCTCCTCTCTCATGGAACTCAAAATAATTGAAAAAGGGAAACTGAGACACTGGTCCAAGAGTTATAATCACTGAGCAAGGGTGAGCTGGAAAGTTCACCTTTTTATATGAAGAGGACACCAAGCTTGGCAAAAATCTGGGGGAGGCAAAAGAAACCTGTATCAGAGAATGGTTGCTGTTATCCCACTGGTCCCATCTCCAAAGATTACGAGACAGGTTTGAGATATTCTTGGTGTGGGTGGGGATTGCTCTGCCTGGATACCAGGGTTTTGGAGAAATAGCAAAGCCCCAATAGCCCATAACACATGAGGGTACTAGGACGAATCTGCGTGGAGACAGAAGGTATGGAGTTTGAAACTTGATAGTTTGTTTTGGTTACACCCCAACACCCCAACATAGTCAAAGTTTTATAAATAGTGTGCAATCTTTATGGTGCATATATAACTCAGAATTCCTGGCAGGTGGACACAATGAAAAAGACATTAAGAAAAAAATCCTATGGAAACTCCCAGTACATTCCAGGGAAGTATCTCAAGACTTATTTTTTTTATTGGGCCTGCTGCATTCCTTAAAGGAGGGATTCATCCATATAATATTATGTTTAGAATACACCCCACATTGCTTTCAATGTGCAGAGATTATCAGTTGGAAGAACTGTTCTACCATTTCATTCTTCAAATCTTACTCCTCCAGTTTTCCATAAAATCTATTCTTTGTCCTATCAGAGAATGGCACTGAACCTCTAAATCCACTAACAATATCCCATTGTTTTGGCCAAGTGGTAGTGATGCTGCATGTGTCAGGAAATATGTGAAATATGTGGTCCTGTGTACACAGGAAGGCAAATATTAGAGAACTGATATCTAATAGAACTACAGGACCGAATTCTATAGTTCATGTTGTCCTTTGCTTTACTGATGTCTATTTATCATTTAAAGTAGGCAGAAATTATTCTTACTGTTGCATTAGCTCTATTCCTGGGCCCCTTTGTTGCCACAATCATTGCAAAAAGTGGAATTGGAAATCAGAACTTTTGAGTACACATACAGCAATATATATAAAGTCTACTATCAAAAATGTAAAATAGGAAAATTAAATACAATATTGATTCAATTAAAGGTTGTTTGACATATAATGGCCTTAGGGAGACAGAGAAAACATACCACATTAACTGTATATCACACTGTTAGATCTGGGAATAGAATTATTCTCCAGAAGAATTTTCTCCACTACACAATCCTAGATCTTTTCTACACATGCCAAGACCCTGACTAACTTTCTCCATTCAGAGCATGTAACCACTAATGAAGCAAAGAGAAGTCTCTAGCTTTAGAGAGATGTAGTACATAAAGGTTTCCACTGTGTCACAGGAGACACTCCTGGAAAGGGCACCCTTGAATCTGGTCAAAGTAAGGAAAGCTGTTTATAAGGTAGGCCATGACAGTTCTCAGTGACATTAGGTACTCCCTGAAAAATCTATTGTAACCTGGAGAGCCCAAGCTTCTGTGATGTCACAAGTGTTGTCGTGACAGCAACTATCTCTTAGATATTCCTTCAGTAACTCTAGAGTTTATGAACTGTCCCCTAGTTCAGAGTAAACTGTCATTTGGGAGTGATAACAAGAGGATAAAGACATCACAGATGGGGAGAAGGAAGCTGGACTTCTGTCTTGGTATAAAAAAAGGAGGAAATATATCATCCATGGGAAAGCTCAGTGAGTCCTGGATAGGAGTTGAGGGGGTTTGCTGACGAGATAGCCTTGAACTGAGCCTTCCACATATGGGAATCAGGAGCTGCGAGCCTCCCAGCAGCATCTGGACGTTCCTGCTTGTTATGGTTCCTGGAAGTCAGAGATTTTATATCATTAATATATTCATTCCAAAAACCAGGTGTTGGGGAGGGCAAAGTTGCTTTCCTGAGAGGTCATGGATTTTACTCTTTTTGCCCAGAAGAAAACGGTCCTAAGGAAAAGGAAAAGACCAATATTGTGTCCTCAGCTCAGAGTAAACTCCATGCATTGGATTCCTAAGGTGCAGTTTGTGTCTGACACTGGTATCTGCGAGAGAGAAATGCTACCAAGTTGAGACTTCATCATCACAGTCTTTTCACTAGTATTACTCTGAGTACCATTCCCTGACAGTTACCCTTTATATGTCTGAGTCAATAGGTGAGATTAGCTGACAGTTTTCTTTTCTTTAATTTCTTTCTTTTTTTTATTTTTAGCAATTTTTATTTCCTTTACAAACGGATATTTCTATATTTACATTTCAAATGTTATTTCCTTTCCCAGTTTTCTGTCCATAAGAGGCCTAACTGGTACCCTTACCCTTCTTCTATATCCCCTCTTACTGCACATTCATATTCCCTTCAACTGGGAGTCAAACCTACTTTGGACCCGGAACTTCTCCTTCCATTTATGCCCATCGAGGCCATCCTCTGCTACATATGCAGTTGGAGCCATAGGTCTATCCATGTACAGTCCTTGAATATTGCCTTAGTAACAGAAAACTCTGGTTCATTCCCATTGCTATTCTTATGGGGATTAAAGCCCCTTCATATCTTGCAATCCTTTTTCAAAATCTAACAACAAGAGATCCATTTTCAGTTCAGATTGCCACTAGCAGTCACTTCTGTATTTGACATGCTCTAGCTGTGTGTCTCAGGAAGTATCTGTATCCGGATATTGGCAGCCTGCCCTTCTTAGCTTCAGCAATCTTATCTAGTATTGCTGACTGATTATATATATATGGAATGCTCTTAATGGGATTCCTTCAGTTTCTACTCTAAATTCATAGATATTTTTGTTCCCCCTTTTAAAAAGTAGCAAAGCATGAAAATCTTGGGTGTCCTTCTTAGCCTTCCAGTTGTCTGTGGTCTGCATCTTGGGTAATTTGATCTTTTGTGCCAATATCCACTTTTGGTGATTTCATACCATGTATGTTTTTCTGTAACTGGGTTACCTCAGTCAGTATTATATTTTCTAGTTCAATCCATTTGTCTATGAATTTCTTGAAATCATTGGTTTTGGTAACTGAATAGTACAAAATTGGGCAGATGTACCACATTCTCTGTATCCATTCCACCGATGAATGCCATTAGGTTTCCTACAAGTTCCTGGTATCATTAATAAGTCTGCTATTGAAGGAGTTAAAATAAAAACCTCATAAAAACTACAGAAGAACAGCACATAAGGGGAAAAGACAGAACGGGCCTGAGACAGGCCCGGCCAAGCCTAAAAACGAGGTCAAGAGATTGTTCCAGGCACTAGCAGCCACCATCTCCGCTGAGTCATGGGCCATCCGAATGGGCAAACTGGCTGTTCCTCTATAGTTAATACTTACCAAACTCCCTGTTCTTCAAATAAAGATAAGACGCTCTCCTACATCGTGAACACTCCAGCCCACACGTACTGCATGCTGATGAGACATTGTACCCATTTCCCTTGCTGATATATAAATCAACCAATCAAGTTTAACCACGCTGAATCCCATTGCCTTCCCCTATAAAAAGCCTTAAATTGGGGCTGGGGATTTAGCTCAGTGGTAGAGCGCTTACCTAGGAAGCGCAAGGCCCTGGGTTCGGTCCCCAGCTCCGAAAAAAAAGAACCAAAAAAAAAAAAAGCCTTAAATTTTGAGTCTTGGGGTCGACTCCCATGTCTCCTGTGTGAGATACGAGCTATCCCAGAGCTCTGATAATAAATGGACTCATGTGCTTTATATCAAGAGCCGATCTCGATCTCTCACATTTCTTGGGGAGTACGATCTTGCAATTGGAGTGGGGTCTCCCATAAGGGTGTCCTACACTATGAACATAGTTGACCATGTGTCTTTTTTTAAAGATTTATTAATTTATTATGTATAAGTACACTGTAGCTATGTTCAGAAGAGGGCATCGGGTCTCTTTACAGATGGTTGTGAGCCACCATATGGTTGCTGGGAATTGAACTCAGGACCTCTGGAAGAGTAGTCGGGTGCTCTTAACCACTGAGCCATCTCTCCAGCCCGACCATGTGTCTTTATTGCATGTTGGAGCATGTTTTGGGTATATACCGTGGCTAGGTAAATCTTGGTCCTCAGGTAGTGCAATTTACATCTTTCTGAGGAATCTCCAGAATGATTTTCAGAGTGATTGAACAAGTTTGTAATTCCACCAAGAAAGAAGAAGCTTTCCTCTTTCTTGACATCTTAATCAACATCTGCTGTCTCCTGAGTTTTTTATTCCAGCTATTCTTACATGTGTGAGGTGGAATCTTAGGGTTGTTTTCATTTACATTTTTTTGATGACATACTTAGTCACCATACTTAGATGAACATTTCTTTATAAGCTTCTCAGTTATTTGATTTTCCTCAATTGAGAATTCTTTCATCATTTCTGGAACCCAATTGGAATAGGGTTATTTGTCTCTCTGAAGTTTAATTTCTTTAGTACTTTGTATCTATTGGATTATAGCCCTCTATCAGGTGAAGTATTGGTATAGATCTTTTTTTCTAATCTGTTGGTTGCTGTTTTGTCCTAATGACAGTGTCCTTTGGCAGGCAGATTTCTATGACATTGAAGAAATGTCAGTTAGTGAAATAGAACAGGGACTGGCTCCTTCCTGACTTCCCTACATGTCCTATACAGTAATTGGGGGAACTAAACAACCATGTACTATCCCTGCAAGGCATGTCTATCTACAGTCATGGTTCTATAGAGACCTATCAGTGATTCTGGTGATCTTCCCAGCAACTGTATGCTGATGGAATTTGCAGTTTTCATCCTGGTTTCTGTAACTACAGCCTAAGGTGTTGTGAAGCCAAAATACACCATGTGCAGCTGTGAATAGGCCTTAGGAGATTGCCTCCTTGGATTTCTGAGGCATTGCTAAGTTAATGAGAGGAAAACAACACCCTCTGCTCATCAGAGTTCTGGGAATTCTGACACTGTTGCTTTATCTCTATATGAAGCTAGGTCAAAAGGTCACCTTTCAGATATGTTCTTGAATATCCTTCAGTGTGCTAGCATTGGACTGCAATGAAATGTTATGCAGGAGAGGTGTGGAAACATCTTAACTCTTCCATTAGAGATCAGAGAGATGAGCTATTCACAATCAATTGACTGTGTATGTTTCTGTACTTTGGCTTTGACCATGCAGATCTACTGTCTCATACTTCATGGTTCATATGTCCAAATGGGGGGAAAGCACCACTCACAATTGTTCCCCATCCTTCATCCTATGGGCTTAGATTTTAGTGCAACCCTCCACATCTTATATGCTAAATCGACTGTCCTAAATTTCTTCAACATGCACATCACTATTATCCCTACACTCCGTGTGTATGTGTGTATGTGTGTGTGTATGTGTGTATGTGTGTGTGTGTGTGTGTGTTTCTGTGCTTAAATGGTTAATTTGACACAAGTTTACAGAAACCTTGTCACTGAAAAAAGTCTATGTAAGAAAACTATAATCTGTGGATGGGGCAGAAACCAAATGCTCTCCCACAACATGACCTTCTTTAAAGAGTAGTATAATCAGAAATAAGAGATTAAATTTGAAAGTAAATTTTGGAGGTAATACCGTGGCATGTCTGCATTATCAGTGTGAACTGTGAGATTGTTCTATTTGTTCTGTGGGCAGACATGAGGGCTCTGAGGCCAAGTTGCATCCTGTGGATCTGAGAATAAACTGAAGGTGACTGTCAACTTGGTCACATGAAGAAAGTGATAGGAGTTAGAAGACAGTATCAGGCCATTGTGACACTGCCGTCCCAATGGAAACATGGAAGTGTCGACAATCACAGAGTGGGAGTCTCATGTCTGAACTTTGACACACAGCTAGGCAAAGTGTAACCTGTCAGTTAGCTTCCCGAGTACCATCTACAATGAAGGGTAGGCTCAGATGAAGTACTGTTTAAGGTAGGTGCTGTTCCTTGTGAGCTGCATCTCAGGGTAAGTGGATGACCATTCAGCCTCTTGTGACATGGCAGATCAGAGTACTGAGAGACAGAGGGGCCAAATCAGTGTTTGTTTTTCTAGACCAACATAACTGCATTATCCAGGCTAAAGATTTGCTCATGGAAGTCTAGTGTTTCACATTGGTATAGGCCAATCTGTGTGAAGTCTCAATAGCACAACTGGCTCCAGGCTTCTTTCTTAGTCAGTGGGATTTACAGGCAGTCATTTATACTTTTTCTTCTAGGTTCACAAATTATTTTCTGGCTTCATATACACAAGGCATAATATTCTTTCACTCTCTCTCTGTGTGTATGTGTCTTTCTCCGTCTCTCTGTCTCATCTCTCTTTGTCTGTCTTTCTGCCTCTCTGTCCTATTTTTCAGCTTTCCTGCAAAGGTCTTTACTAATGATAACATATTTCATGGCAGTTTATGCACTCGATTATCTCATAAAAACCAGTGTGATCTGAACTTGCTGTCTACTGGAGAACAACAATTAAAAATAGAATTGATGTCCCAATATACTAGATAAGAATTTAACAACTGAGAAGATGTAGAATATTCAACAACTCCCAACAAGCCTAGGGGCCAAGGATCATGTATGGAAGGAAAATTTTCAGAAATCCAAGAAATGCATGCCAGGCTGACCATGGACTGTCTTCTCTTTACAGGGACTTACAGCCTCAGGCGAAAGATAACATGGGACTTTAATAAACATGCATCGTGTAGTAATACCTAGTCTCTTCCCTTACTTTACCTTCCCTGTCTGTATTTTCCTAATGGATGTTGTACATAAATGTAGTAGTGACTGCCTTTCAGGAGTATAGAAATTGTCATATGTGGCACCCAAATGAAGAATTTGACTTTTCTTCCCTGGCTGGAGCTCCTTACCAATGATCTACTACATTGTTTTCCTATGACTGCTCCTTTGATTTGTGTGTGTGTGAGTGAGTTGTGTTTGTGTGTGTGTGTAACTGTCTCTCTGTCTGTCTGTCTTTCTGTCTTTGTCTCTGTCCATCTGTTTCTTCCACATGATACCTATATATACTTCAGTTTGACTTCTTAATTGCTCATTCCAAGATTGACCCATCATGCTTTTCCTGATTGTTTGCTATTGATGACTCAAATTACACCTGTGTTAATCAATGCACCTGTATCCAGAATTGTGTGCCATTGATCACATCACAATCAGTCTCATGGCTAAAATAAATAATTTTCGAGGCTCTGGGGGAATTTTTTATCAGAATTTAAAAGTTTTCTGTATTTTTTACTCCCCTATCCATACTGTTGTAGTCTGTGGATATTCCCCAAGTCTTTGCTCACTAGTACTTATCTATGTACCTGGCCTACTTGGAGGACATCATCCCAACCCTCCAATATTACTTAGCAGGGGGAATAGATGAAAAATTTGGAAACATTGGTCATTTAGCTACAGAAGATGTCCCCAGAGATGGATTAACTGTGTCGAATCAACACATCACTGACAAGAATTCTGAACTATGTTCTCAGTTTATTTTCTTCTTTGTCATTTTGAGTGTGCTACCAAAGGAGTGGGGGACCATTTGTGGGCTGTGGTTGAGAACTGAGTCTTCACTATTCATGCATGAAGGTGGTAAAAAATTCAATAGATCGGTGATATCTCTGGGTTAGAAGGGATATTGATAGAAAGTCTTCCTTTGTGTCTCAGATCCTTGAAAGGGCAACTTGGTTTGTTTATTTGGAGAAGATCTTGTTAAAGGGAAGTTATGTGCTGTTGAACTGGACTATCTTCCGGATACTCTAATGTATGCTGGAATTTCCATTGTATTCTCTGTGATGTCACTAGTGTTATGAAAACAGAAACTGCCCTCGTGGCAATTAGTTAGTACATATTTGTTTACCCACTCAAATGTTTTTCAGGATGATCAAGCTATTTACAGAGAAAACAGAGAGCATGGAGAGACAAAAGAGAGAGGAGTAAGAAATTAAGATACTTTTTTGTTAAAGAAGTGAAAACATAAATTATCTGGTGCAAAAAGGCGAGTGAGAGCAGTGGGCTGGTTCTGAGGAACTTCCTAGAGGAGGTAGTCTTGGCTCAGGCCTTCTAGGAGTAGGACTTATGACCTGAAGGCTCTGGATCCCTAAAGAAGAGACCCAGTTTCAGGAATATCTGATAAATTTATTGGCAAAGGGTCAGAAATTGTCAAGCATGCATCTTGTCTACTATGCATTCCTTAGTTTCACTCTGAATGAGGAAGAATGCCAAGAAGAGGCACAACGATAAAAGCTTTGACTCTCAGGGTAGAGTATTGAATTTTATCTTCACAGGATTCCTGGACATGCCATTGGAATTTTATGACAAGGGCTACTCCACTCACATGCATCAAGGTCTCTTACTCTTTGTCTTGAACATACATGATTAAGGCTTGGTGGTCCTAAACACTATGGAGTACAGGACTTACATGCATCCCATCAGATACGAACTGAAAATATCTTCCATTTATTCATGTCTTGGCCAGATTTTGTTGTTAAAGGCCAGGGCGACTGCAGAAGGCAGTGAGGCACATGTTTAGCGATCACGGTCGCGAGAAAGAAAATAGCTAATAAGTCCAACTTGAAGAGAGCTTTCCTCATCTTTCAGTGCTTCCAAGTATCTGTAGATTTCCCATTTCATCATGCTTCATTGGGGGACTCAGCATTTTCCCTCCTGTGACTGGGCCATTACCATGCATGTTCCCTTGTGTTTCTCTACAGGGTCTGCTGGGAAGTCGTCATCCCAACCTTCCACCATCAGTGAGCTAGTAAATCAGATTAAGAATTTGGAGAAATTGATTACTTAGCTCCAGAAGATGACCTGTGAGTTTGGTAAACTCCCAGGAAAGCTGACCCATTGAACCAACAGCATTTGGACAAAAGATAGCCATTATGCCCACTTCTTTGTTGACAGTCCTGACCCCTCTGTGTTAACCTCAGTTTTCTCACACCACAGGAAAATGCAACTGTAATGTCCTCA
Source organism: Rattus norvegicus (assembly GCF_021556685.1). Lineage (NCBI taxonomy): Eukaryota > Metazoa > Chordata > Mammalia > Rodentia > Muridae > Rattus > Rattus norvegicus. The sequence continues at coordinate 51,403,497 of NC_141555.1, read as the reverse complement.
TGTACGAACTAATTTTCTTGTGTTCCACGCAGAGGCAGGCCATGAAGAAAGGATAGGAGTATAATAAGAAACTATATAATTCTCAGAAAAGCAGAAGCTGTGTTTTGAATAAAAGTCTTGGGATTCGGCAGGTAATGTGTGAGCTCTCATCATGGATTTTAATAGACAGAGATTGCATTTTCTGTCCTCAGAGAAATACAAAAAGCTGATCAGCTACAGAAGCACAGTAACTTAAACTTTGATAAATAAACTTTTATTTATTTATTTTAAAGATTTATTTCATTTGATTTGTATGAGTATTCTGTAACTGTCAGACACGACAGAAGTGGGAGTCAAATGCCATTATGCATGTTTGTATTCCACGATGTTTTTGCTGGGAATTAAACTCATGACCTATGGAAAAGCAGTCAGTTCTCTTAAATGCTGAATCATCTTACCATCCTAAAATACTTTTTATGGTCATGGTGATTGTATTGATGATGATGAATATGACGGTGATGATGATGATTGTTATTATTATTATTATTATTAATAATATTAGTATTTTTATTATTATACTGAAACTCTAAATGGATCAAGATTTACCCTCCTCCAATGCTCTTTCCCCTCTCCTGTCTCAGGAAGATCCTACAATAAGGAAGACACCATCAGAGCTGCCCATCCTCCCCAGCACTAAAGAAAGAAAAGATTTACTTTGTCTGGGTTATGGAGATTTTCTTGTTGACTGGGCTCATAGCTTCAGACCTGAAGAGAGGTAGACTATGGAAATGGGAGCTCCTTTTGGAGGATTCTGCTTATCTTGGAGTAATTGGTAAATACTGAGGAAGCTTAACATGTTGGTCCACCACCTTATCCCTTGCTGAGAATAAAGTCTCCTGGGAACTGGGTAAGCAGGGTAAGCAGGCATGGCTAACAAGTCAATCCAGGTGGGTAAACATTTGTCCATTAGGTATACAGGGGGAGCATTTCATTGACTAAGCTGAATGTATCTACTCTCCACTATGTTCTAATTCCATGTAAGGAAAGTTTTGTAGATTTTGTCTATCCTGTGACCCAGCAAGTGTTTTTCACATTCTTTATGCTGTTTCTTCACTGATATGAACCATGTGAGAATGGAGGGAGCAAAGGAAAGCCACAGACAACAACATTCTACATTCTAGAAGATCAAGGCCTTCTCATAAAAAAAAAAACATCTTTGTATCTATGAATTGAGCAATGAGGTAAATTGCTACCAACCTCTGGTCATGCAGCTGATATCTGGTACACTGGTCTATTGACTAAGTATTCCATGGGGGAAAAAAATCATCAAAAATTAGCATGAGATAAAAAAAGAACTTAAGATCCCGGCCCGCAGCAGCTCTCTGCTCCCAGGCCCGGTGAGAGAGAGACCCACCACCTGGTCAGGTCGGCACTCCTGAGGCTGCAGATCAGAAGAGACCAACAACACTGCTCACCCCTGCCCACATCCCTGGCCCAAGAGGAAACTGTATAAGGCCTCTGGGCTCCCGTGGAGGAGGGCCCAGGAGCAGCAGGACACCTGCCTGAGACACCACCAGAACCGGAAAGAAACAGACCGGATAAACAGTTCTCTGCACCCAAATCCCGTGGGAGGGAGAGCTAAACCTTCAGAGAGGCAGACAAGCCTGGGAAACCAGAAGAGACTGCTCCCTGCACACACATCTCGGACGCCAGAGGAAAAAGCCAAAGACCATCTGGAACCCTGGTGCACTGAAGCTCCCGGAAGGGGCGGCACAGGTCTTCCTGGTTGCTGCCACGGCAGAGAGCCCCTGGGCAGCACCCCAAGAGCGAACCTGAGCCTCGAGACCACAGGTAAGACCAAATTTTCTGCTGCAAGAAAGCTGCCTGGTGAGCTTGGGACACACGGAAGCAGAATTTCTCTAGGACCAGGCACGTTCTGTGTTTACCGGAAGTCCCACACCCGCGGATCCCGGCCCGCAGCAGCTCTCGGCTCCCAGACCCGGTGAGAGAGAGACCCAACCGCCTGGTCAGGTGGGCACTCCTGAGGCTGCAGAGCAGAAGAGACCAACAACACTGCTCACCCCTGCCCACATCCCTGGCCCAAGAGGAAACTGTATAAGGCCTCTGGGCTCCCGTGGAGGAGGGCCCAGGAGCAGCAGTACACCTGCCTGAGACACCACCAGAACCGGAAAGAAACAGACCAGATAAACAGTTCTCTGCACCCAAATCCCGTGGGAGGGAGAGCTAAACCTTCAGAGAGGCAGACAATCCTGGGAAACCAGAAGAGACTGCTCCCTGCACACACATCTCGGACGCCAGAGGAAAAAGACAAAGACCATCTGGAACCCTGGTGCACTGAAGCTCCCGGAAGGGGCGGCACAGGTCTTCCTGGTTGCTGCCGCTGCAGAGAGCCCCTGGGCAGCACCCCACGAGCGAACCTAAGCCTCGGGACCACAGGTAAGACCAAATTTTCTGCTGCAAGAAAGCTGCCTGGTGAACTCAAGACACAGGCCCACAGGAACAGCTGAAGACCTGTAGAGAGGAAAAACTACACGCCCGAAAGCAGAACACTCTGTCCCCATAACTGACTGAAAGAGAGGAAAACAGGTCTACAGCACTCCTGACACACAGGCTTATAGGACAGTCTAGCCACTGTCAGATATAGCAGAACAAAGTAACACTAGAGATAATCTGATGGCGAGAGGCAAGCGCAGGAACCCAAGCAACAGAAACCAAGACTACATGCCATCCTCGGAGCACAATTCTCCCACCAAAACAAACATGGAATATCCAAACACACCAGAAAAGCAAGATCTAGTTTCAAAATCATATGTGATCATGATGCTGGAGGACTTCAAGAAAGACATGAACACACTTAGGGAAACACAGGAAAACATTAATAAACAAGTAGAAGCCTACAGAGAGGAATCGCAAAAATCCCTGAAAGAATTCCAGGAAAACACAATCAGTTGAAGGAATTAAAAATGGAAATAGAAGCATATAAGAAAGAACACATGGAAACAACCCTGGATATAGAAAACCAAAAGAAGAGACAAGGAGCTGTAGATACAAGCTTCACCAACAGAATACAAGAGATGGAAGCGAGAATCTCAGGAGCAGAAGATTCCATAGAAATCATTGAGTCAACTGTCAAAGATAATGTAAAGCGGAAAAAGCTACTGGTCCAAAACATACAGGAAATCCAGGACTCAATGAGAAGATCAAACCTAAGGATAATAGGTACAGAAGAGAGTGAAGACACCCAGCTCAAAGGAGCAGTAAATATCTTCAACAAAATCATAGAAGAAAACTTCCCTAACCTAAAAAAAAGAGATACCCATAGACATACAAGAAGCATACAGAACTCCAAATAGATTGGACCAGAAAAGAAACACCTCCCGTCACATAATTGTCAAAACACCAAACGCACAAAATAAAGAAAGAATATTAAAAGCAGTAAGGGAAAAAGGTCAAGTAACATATAAAGGGAGACCTATCAGAATCACACCAGACTTCTTGCCAGAAACTATGAAGGCCAGAAGATCCTGGACTGATGTCATACAGACCCTAAGAGAACACAAATGCCAGCCCAGGTTACTGTATCCAGCAAAACTCTCAATTAACATTGATGGAGAAACCAAGATATTCCATGACAAAACCAAATTTACACAATATCTTTCTACAAATCCAGCACTACAAACGATAATAAATGGTAAAGCCAAACATAAGGAGGCAAGCTATACCCTAGAAGAAGCAAGAAACTAATCGTCTTGGCAACAAAACAAAGAGAATGAAAGCACACAAACATAACCTCACATCCAAATATGAATATAACGGGAAGCAATAATCACTATTCCTTAATATCTCTCAATATCAATGGCCTCAACTCCCCAATAAAAAGACATAGATTAACAAACTGGATACGCAATGAGGACCCTGCATTCTGCTGCCTACAGGAAACACACCTCAGAGACAAAGACAGACACTACCTCAGAATGAAAGGCTGGAAAACAACTTTCCAAGCAAACGGTCAGAAGAAGCAAGTTGGAGTAGCCATTCTAATATCAAATAAAATCAATTTCCAACTAAAAGTCATCAAAAAAGATAAGGAAGGACACTTCATATTCATCAAAGGAAAAATCCACCAAGATGAACTCTCAATCCTAAATATCTATGCCCCAAATACAGGGGCATCTACATACTTAAAAGAAACCTTACTAAAGCTCAAAACACACATTGCACCTCACACAATAATAGTGGGAGATTTCAACACCCCACTCTCATCAATGGACAGATCATGGAAACAGAAATTAAACAGTGATGTAGACAGACTAAGAGAAGTCATGAGCCAAAAGGACTTAACGGATATTTATAGAACATTCTATCCTAAAGCAAAAGGATATACCTTCTTCTCAGCTCCTCATGGTACTTTCTCCAAAATTGACCATATAATAGGTCAAAAAACGGGCCTCAACAGGTACAGAAAGATAGAAATAATCCCATGCGTGCTATCGGACCACCACGGCCTAAAACTGGTCTTCAATAACAATAAGGGAAGAATGCACACATATACGTGGAAATCGAACAATGCTCTACTCAATGATAACCTGATCAAGGAAGAAATAAAGAAAGAAATTAAAAACATTTTAGAATTTAATGAAAATGAAGATACAACATACTCAAACTTATGGGACACAATGAAAGCTGTGCTAAGAGGAAAACTCATAGTGCTGAGTGCCTGCAGAAAGAAACAGGAAAGAGCATATGTCAGCAGCTTGACAGCACACCTAAAAGCTCTAGAACAAAAAGAAGCAAATACACCCAGGAGGAGTAGAAGGCAGGAAATAATCAAACTCAGAGCTGAAATCAACCAAGTAGAAACAAAAAGGACCATAGAAAGAATCAACAGAACCAAAAGTTGGTTCTTTGAGAAAATCAACAAGATAGATAAACCCTTAGCCAGACTAACGAGAGGACACAGAGAGTGTGTCCAAATTAACAAAATCAGAAATGAAAAGGGAGACATAGCTACAGATTCGGAGGAAATTCAAAAAATCATCAGATCTTACTATAAAAACCTATATTCAACAAAATTTGAAAATCTTCAGGAAATGGACAATTTCCTAGACAGATACCAGGTATCGAAGTTAAATCAGGAACAGATAAACCAGTTAAACAACCCCATAACTCCTAAGGAAATAGAATCGGTCATTAAAGGTCTCCCAACCAAAAAGAGCCCAGGTCCAGACGGGTTTAGTGCAGAATTCTATCAAACCTTCATAGAAGACCTCATACCAATATTATCCAAACTATTCCACAAAATTGAAACAGATGGAGCCCTACCGAATTCCTTCTATGAAGCCACAATTACTCTTATACCTAAACCACACAAAGACACAACAAAGAAAGAGAAATTCAGACCAATTTCCCTTATGAATATCGACGCAAAAATACTCAATAAAATTCTGGCAAACCGAATTCAAGAGCACATCAAAACAATCATCCACCATGATCAAGTAGGCTTCATCCCAGGCATGCAGGGATGGTTTAATATACGGAAAACCATCAACGTGATCCATTATATAAACAAACTGAAAGAACAGAACCACCTGATCATTTCATTAGATGCTGAGAAAGCATTTGACAAAATTCAACACCCCTTCATGATAAAAGTCCTGGAAAGAATAGGAATTCAAGGCCCATACCTAAACATAGTAAAAGCCATATACAGCAAACCAGTTGCTAACATTAAACTAAATGGAGAGAAACTTGAAGGAATCCCACTAAAATCAGGGACTAGACAAGGCTGCCCACTCTCTCCCTACTTATTCAATATAGTTCTTGAAGTTCTAGCCAGAGCAATCAGACAACAAAAGGAGATCAAAGGGATACAGATCGGAAAAGAAGAGGTCAAAATATCACTATTTGCAGATGACATGATAGTATATTTAAGTGATCCAAAAAGTTCCACCAGAGAACTACTAAAGCTGATAAACAACTTCAGAAGAGTGGCTGGGTATAAAATTAACTCAAATAAATCAGTTGCCTTCCTCTATACAAAAGAGAAACAAGCCGAGAAAGAAATTAGGGAAACGACACCCTTCATAATAGACCCAAATAATATAAATTACCTCGGTGTGACTTTAACCAAGCAAGTAAAAGATCTGTACAATAAGAACTTCAAGACACTGAGGAAAGAAATTGAAGAAGACCTCAGAAGATGGAAAGATCTCCCATGCTCATGGATTGGCAGGATTAATATGGTAAAAATATCCATTTTACCAAAAGCAATCTACAGATTCAATGCAATCCTTATCAAAATACCAATCCAATTCTTCAAAGAGTTAGACAGAACAATTTGCAAATTCATCTGGAATAACAAAAAACCCAGGATAGCTAAAGCTATCCTCAACAATAAAAGGACTTCAGGGGGAATCACTATCCCTGAACTCAAGCAGTATTACAGAGCAATAGTGATAAAAACTGCATGGTATTGGTACAGAGACAGACAGATAGACCAGTGGAATAGAATTGAAGACCCAGAAATGAACCCACACACCTATGGTCACTTGATTTTTGACAAAGGAGCCAAATCCATCCAATGGAAAAAAGATAGCATTTTCAGCAAATGGTGCTGGTTCAACTGGAGGGCAACATGTAGAAGAATGCAGATCGATCCATGCTTATCACCCTGTACAAAGCTTAAGTCCAAGTGGATCAAGGACCTCCACATTAAACCAGACACACTCAAACTAATAGATAAAAACTAGGGAAGCATCTGGAACACATGGGCACTGGAAAAAATTTCCTGAACAAAACACCAATGGCTTATGCTCTAAGATCAAGAATCGACAAATGGGATCACATAAAACTGCAAAGCTTCTGTAAGGCAAAGGACACTGTGGTTAGGACAAAACGACAACCAACAGATTGGGAAAAGATCTTTACCAATCCTACAACAGATAGAGGCCTTATATCCAAAATATACAAAGAACTCAAGAAGTTAGACCGCAGGGAAACAAATAACCCTATTAAAAAATGGGGTTCAGAGCTAAACAAAGAATTCACAGCTGAGGAGTGCCGAATGGCTGAGAAACACCTAAAGAAATGTTCAACATCTTTAGTCATAAGGGAAATGCAAATCAAAACAACCCTGAGATTTCACCTCACACCAGTGCGATTGGCTAAGATCAAAAACTCAGGTGACAGCAGATGCTGGCGAGGATGTGGAGAAAGAGGAACACTCCTCCATTGTTGGTGGGATTGCAGACTGATAAAACCATTCTGGAAATCAGTCTGGAGGTTCCTCAGATTATTGGACATTGAACTGCCTGAGGATCCAGCTATACCTCTTTTGGGCATATACCCAAAAGATGCCTCAACATATAAAAGAGACACGTGCTCCACTATGTTCATTGCAGCCTTATTTATAATAGTCAGAAAATGGAAAGAACCCAGATGCCCTTCAACAGAGGAATGGATACAGAAAATGTGGTACATCTACACAATGGAATATTACTCAGCTATCAAAAACAACGAGTTTATGAAATTCGTAGGCAAATGATTGGAACTGGAAAATATCATCCTGAGTGAGCTAACCCAATCACAGAAAGACATACATCGTATGCACTCATTGATAATTGGCTATTAGCCCAAATGCTTGAATTACCCTAGATCCCTAGAACAAACGAAACTCAAGACGGATGATCAAAATGTGAATGCTTCACTCCTTCTTTAAATGAGGAAAAAGAATACCCTTGGCAGGGAAGGGAGAGGCAAAGATTAAAACAGAGACTGAAGGAACACCCATTCAGAGTCTGCCCCACATGTGGCCCATACATATACAGCCACCCAATTAGACAAGATGGATGAAGCAAAGAAGTGCAGACCGACAGGAGCCGGATGTAGATCGCTTCTGAGAGACACAGCCAGAATACAGCAAATATAGAGGCGAATGCCAGCAGCAAACCACTGAACTGAGAATAGGTCCCCTATTGAAGGAATCAGAGAAAGAACTGGAAGAGTTTGAAGTGGCTCGAGACACCAAAAGTACAACAATGCCAAGCAACCAGAGCTTCCAGGGACCTAGCCACTACCTAAAGACTATACATGGACTGACCCTGGACTCTGACCCCATAGGTAGCAATGAATATCCTAGTAAGAGCACCAGTGGAAGGGGAAGCCCTGGGTCCTGCTAAGACTCAACCCCCAGTGAACTAGTCTATGGGGGGAGGGCGGCAATGGGGGAGGGTTGGGAGGGGATCACCCATAAGGAAGGGGATGGGGGAGGGGGATGTTTGCCCGGTAACCGGGAAAGGGAATAACACTCGAAATGTATATAAGAAATACTCAAGTTAATAAAAAAAAAAAAGAAAAAAAAAAGAAAAAAAATTATATCTTTTGAACAATGGTGCCTGAAAAGCCACAGAATTGTGTATAAAGCTCTCTCTAAATGCCCATGTTCAAATCAGAAACAGTGACAGTCACCTTCTCTGTGTAATAAACTCAGTGATTCCCCCCTGTGGTTTAGTAGGGGATCTAGCTTTACCTGAATGGAGGTCTCTGAATGGTACAGGAAATGCTCAGGCTCTGACTGCAGTAGCCAGTTTCCCCTCCACTGGTGACAAAGGACTGGTCCCTCCCCACGGGTACCACAGACCCCAGATGCTGGTGCAATAATCGAGCCTCTTGATTTCCCTCTCTGTGAGGTAAAGGTATCCATTCACCTGGAATTCATCCAGAACCTTCAAGAGTCAGAAACATCCTGCAGAACAAAGTAGCTTCTCTGGCCCTCTCCAAGGTCCTGAGAACATACCTGAAGTCCAGTTCACTGAGAAGATGAGGGCACCCTGCCATTGCCACATCCTCCTTGCTAACAGAGAGGATGGGGAGAGGAGGCAAACTCTCTCTTTTCCCCATTCCTCATGGTTCCCATTCCTTACATATTAAAAATGCAACTTGCAGACTCATCAGTCAAAACACCAGGGCCTGGGAGATGGCTCATTATGTTAGGGATTCAATAATCAGAATTTAAATTCTCAGCAATGGGCACTCTGTCTGGAGCCACAGTCATTCCAATGTGGGCTCTGCCAACAGGAAGACGTCCGGCTGCATTGTACAGGGCAATACCGTAGCCCCACCCCCTTTCAGTCTTTCATTCACTCACTAACCAATAATCATGTGGCTCAGTACAGAGGCCACTGGCTTGAAGTAGAGCATGATAACATTGAGTGTGTGTTAATTCTGCCTGATCACACGATGTTTCTGTGATGTCAGAGCCACGGTCTCCAGGATACCACCTGGACCCATTCTCACTCTGATTTAACACCTTTATTGGAAAGAACATAAAGGGAGGATACTTGAGAAAGTCCAGGGTAGACAAAGTCTTGCCACGTCCCCTGTAGTGAAGAGGTTCCCCCGCCACAAACCCTTTTCACTGCTCCTTCCACTTAAGCCTGTGATTCCTGAATGATATTAATACAAACCAACCAGGCATGGCCATGCCTAGGTGCCATGTCCAGAAACAAATGTTTCCTATAGTGGTTGTATTACAATAACCATAACCCAAGAATGCAGCCCAATCATCAGTGCCAGATCACCTTCACTAACAAGGGTGGTGGTGGCGCTGGAAAAGGCAGCTGGAACTTAGGCTGTGCTTAAGCTGGTCCTGACTGTAATTGATCTGTTTCTTTCAGAGGGGAAAATGAGGAATGTGAATAGTTTCAGATGTGGATCTCTAAGCTCTGATATTGATGACTTTGTTAGGCAGTGTCTGAGATGGCCCAGAGGCCCTGGGGAATCTGGCTTGGGACAGGACAGATGCTTTTCATCCCAATTCACCATGGTTCCCCCAAGTTATGACAACATGGTTTGCCTGTTCACTTGATGCTGTCCTGGCCAGTCTGCTGGCTAACAGAGGAGCAGCACCTCTTCCTCTGTATCCAGCAAGGTCTATTCAACCCACTTCCAGCCCCAGACATGCTTCTCCCATTTCCTCTGATCACAATGAATCTGTAAAGAATTTTAGGGCCACTAAAATGAGGGAAACCATGTGGTATTTGGCCATTTACCTTGGGATGGTTCCTCCCAATGTAAGCACTTCTCTATATAAAAGATCAGATACCAAACAGACCCACACAGCCATATCTCTACCCAGAAGCTCAGGAAAATACTCAAGTTTGAGAGAATCTTGAAACCAATCTCACCACCCTGTTACCTGCTATGACCCAACACATGAACACACACACAGACACAGACACACACACACACACACACACACACAGACACACACACACACAATCTGGGTGCCCTTTCTTCTCCTAGCATAGAAATTGTAGGTAATAAGTTTTGCTTTACATGTTCCCAAGGATCCCTGTGCCATATTCTATCTGACCACTGACATGACCTGATGACTTAGAAAACATGACTTGCAAGAGCTCTGGTTCTTGGTGTGGGGGACATGGAGTGGGCACGGTGGCCAAGCTCACTGTCCCCAATGCTATCTGCTTTGGTCCTAGTTTCCTTGTACAAAGACAGTCTGGTGTCTACTCCTCTCCTGGCAAACCATGCCCACAACTGCACCTCTGAAATTCTTTCTCTTCCTCCAACGAAAGGACTTCTTGGTATTTGGAAGGCTGAGGCAGGGGAATCATTGCAAGCATGAGGCTAGCCTAGGCTATATAGTGAGACACTGTCTCGAAACGGTGAGTGGAGGTAGAAGGGGAAGGAAAAGGTGCAGAAGGAAGCAGAGGGGTAAGGAGGGATAGAGGGATGGGGTGCTGTAGACATCTATCTCCAATGCTCACCAACACAGCTACGGCTTTCATAAACTCCATGAAGAATCCCAATGTAAGGGTGCACAGTCATTCACCGAACACACACACACACACACACACACACACACACACACACACACACACCACACACACACACACACACACACACACACACACACACACACACAGTCATCTAATGCAAAGCCTCCATCCAAAGAGAGAGCACACAGCTTAGGCTCAGAGCCTCTCGGTGAATGGCAGTCAGCCTGAGCATTTGGCAACCATACCCATGGGACTCAGAGGCAACACATCAGAGGACACCTGCACACCATGCTTTCTGTGGCACTATTCTCAGTAGCCAAGATGTGGAATCTGCCTGTACCTCCATCCATAGACCATTGAATAAGTCCTGGTACACATACACAATGGAATTTTATCTAGCCACATAAGGGATTGAATTAGGTCTTTGGTAGGAAAACTGGAGACCACAGCATTAAGCAAAATCAACCAGACGCCGAAAAGCAAATACTGTAATTTTTGTCTCCTTTGTGAGTCCTGTAATTCTTCACAGAATCTTTATGGGTTCTTAACAGATCCGAAAAAAAAAAATATGTCCATATGTCACGAAGGCAGACAAAGGCCTGGAGAAAGAAAGAGATAGGCATGGGGATGGGGGATGGGGGTGAGCAGGAAGGTCAAATAGGGTAAAGCACATGACATGGTTAAAGGAAGTGGTCTTGATGCAACCCAGCACTGTGGATAATGAATAGACACTGATATAAAAAAACATGAAGAAGGAAAAAGAAAAAGAAAAGGTTACAATTTCAGCGTCAGAGACATTGATGAGGCTGAGGACCGCCACCTACATGCAAAATGCACCAAGAGCCATGGCCCCCTGGCCTGAAATGGCTTAGGAATCTTTCCTTTGCAATTTCAAAACACTTGTTCAGTCAAATATGAGCATTCGACATACACTACAGAAGCCAGGGAAATGGATCCACAACTAAAGCAGTTTCCATGGAAACACAGAGACAGAGGTACAACTCCCCTCCCCTGGAAACCCACATAAATGGGGGGAGGGGTCAAAGGGGGTGGGTGTGGAGGTTGCCTATAATTAAAGCCTGGGACAGCAGAGTTAGGGAATCCAGAGAGGAAAGTTGCAATCATAACTCGTCATATCAATGAGTCTGCTTTTGACTGAAAGACCTTGCTGCAGAGAATCTGAAAGGAAAACAATGAAAATCTATAACATCATATCACACATACACACATGTCTGCACAATACACATTCAAACACATGAGTACACATACATATCTCTCTCACACACACACAAAAAGAAAGAAAGAAGGAGAGAAAGAAAGAAAGAGAGGAAGGGAGAAAGAAAGGAGTAAATGGATAGATAAAATACAGAAGTAGAAACTGAAGTTAGGCTCCTTTTATCCGTTTTTGATGTAAAAAGAAAGGGGTTGGTTGAAATACCCTGTTTTGTTCTTTAAGTAGCGCTGAAGACCAAATCCAAGACCTTGTGCAGCTAAACTGTCTTCCTGTAGCCCTATTAGTCGCACACGGACCTACAAAAGGGCAGGAGGCCCTCTCAAATTGGAGGGATATGTCTGTGCCCAAGTCAGAGGTCGATGCAGGTCTCCCAGGTGAGATCTCACGGAGATATCGTCCCTCTGACTGGCGCTAGAGGGCGCATGTGGTCTGGAGCCCCACTGTGTCTTCTTGGATCTCGGATAGTCCAGGCAGGGCTCTCCAAACCCCCACCCTCAACCCACCCTAAACCCGGAAGATGTGGACAGAGCCTGAAACAGCCTTGCAAATGTCAAGATGGGGGGACCCTGCCTGCTCCCTCTCCTGCCACCCCAGAGCTGGTGGGAGGGACTGGAGGAAGGTTTTCCTTGTGCACCCTAGAAGAGACCTCAACTCGTACAGAAGTTTTTCTACGTGCACAGTGGAAGTCAAGTCTTAGATATCTTGATGATCATTTTGCTTTGCTATCAATGGGTGGGGGTGGAGATTTGGAACAGTGTCTCTGAGGATGTCTTAAAGCATCAGACATACCAAGAGTGAATTTCTCTCTGCCCTGTCCTTTGCTGTGTGGACCTGAACAAAGACATCTCTGAATTTCAGTTCTTTCTAGCCTGGAGACAGGATGAGTACCTCTTAACTGTAGGCTTGGGACAAAGACTGTATACCATCCTATACCTACAGGTGGCTCAGAGAGCACCTTTAGAGACAGGAGCCTGCAGCTACGCACAAGCAGCTCCAGTGTTGATTTTTCTGCTTAGGAAAAGAAATGCTTACTTTTCATTCATCCATCTAATGGCATTGTGTGGCTAATCAGCCTGATCTCCATCCTATTGTTTGTCTGCAGTTAGATCTAACTGTTGATCTAATTACCCCGGTCTAGAATTAGACACTCACCCAGAGCTGAGAGAACTGCTTCAACCATCTACTCCTTCTAATGAAAACCTTTCTGAGACTGACAGCGTTCTCCCTGAAGCCTCAAAGTTGCCTTGAGCTAAAATGGCAGGTAGGAAAAGAAATCTTATTACCCCCCCAAGCCGTAACTAATTACCGGATGTCATCACAGCCCGATTAGTATTTACCCAACAATGTGCTGATTCCTGATCCTGCCAGCTTAACTCCGTTTAAATGGAGCACGATATTTAAATCTTAATTTCATTACTTGCTGGTAATAATCTTCCAATTATAAATGCAAAGTATCACTCGGAATACATTTTCATACATAAAAGAATCTGTCCTCATTTTTGTTCCATGGCACACATGGCTGTTGTTTTGACTTTCAAATCAGAGCTGAATATCCTTTTATGTAGAAAGAGATAAAGGAATTTTTCCCTGAACCGAAGACTGCTTAGAGAGGGAGAGAAACACATCCACACCATAAAAGGGCATCTGGGCAAGCACAAGTACCACCCCTGTAACCTGTGAGATATGTTCTACCTCTGTGTGGTTTACTGATTCTCTCACATTTCTGCTGTCAAGTCAGTCAATACAACAAAAGCCACTTCAGAATTCCCAGACATTTAACACTAATTGTCACAGAAGGGGCAGTGGAGACTGTCAGCCTCTGCAGAACTCCCAGGCTGCCATGGCCTTGATGCCTATATTCTGGCTGTTACATCTCTAGGGCAATTTTCTCCCATAGGAATAGATGGTTTGCGGGCTTATCAGCACACGTGTGTGCACATGCACAGAAAAGAACCATCTCGGCAGCTGGGAGTCCTGCACCTGTGGAAGGGGAAGTCTCTGGTCCTGCCAAAACTGAACTCCCCAGGGAATGGGATTGTTGGGAAAGGGCAGAATGTGGGGATGCATCAGGATAGGAACACCCCAAAAAAAGGGAGTGGGAGGTGCTATGGAGATGTTAGCCTGAAACCAGGAAAGGGAATAACATTTGAAATGTAAATAAGAAATACCCAATTTAATAAAGATGGAATAAAAAAGACACTCCTTCTGGAAGAGGAGAATGTATGATTTCTTTTCAGGATCTGTGGGAAGACTTTGGACACCTGGGCAAATGTGGAATGACCTATAGATCCTTGGAAACATTTGGATAGTTCCAGAAACTCCTGGAAAAGTGGAAGATCCAAGATCTCTATGGTAAGAGAGGAAGGCTTATGTGAACCTGGAATATGTGGGGAAATTGCCTGTCCAAGTTTGTCAGTAGAAGAGTCAGCAGGAGGTGGGCCAGGCACAGTGTGATCTTCTTTGAATCTTTCACTGTTCTCTCCAGTACTGTGTTTTGTAGCTGAGGCAGGCACTCTGAATACCAACTCTTCAAAGTCCACATATTCTTCAAACCCAGTAGACATAACCCGGCTTTTTTTTTTTTTTCACCTTCCCAAGAATGGGCACTAAAGGTGTGGCCTCTCTTTTTCTAGTAGCTGGATGTAATCAGATGTTCTGTTATCCCTGGTCCCTAGCATCAAAAAGTATTTAAAAAATTAAAGCACTTGTTTTATGTGTTCCTACCACACCTGGTATTTACAATATGTGTCAAAGAATCCAGACTCATCCCTAGTTAAATACTTCTTTAGTTGTAATAATACGTACCTGTGGAATCTTTTATTTCCAATTACTCCTTCCCATGTGCTCTAACTTGCTGTCTTATTTATATTTACTTCAGATGTGAACATATATTGATATTATTTCATGTTACAGAGCAATCATGACTGAAAATGTTAATTTTAGTCCTGTTTTAAATACCATGTCCCTCATGCACTGATTTCTGTGTATGGATATGAATTTCTGACTCATTATTTCGTCTCCTTAATTGATTCTTCTGTAACATTCTTTTTTTTTTTTTGATTCTTTTTTTCGGGGCTGGGGACCGAACCCAGGGCCTTGCTCTTCCTAGGCAAGCGCTCTATAACTGAGCTAAATCCCCAGCCCAACATTCTTTTTCAAAGTCTACTTTTTAATTTTTAATTATCTCTATGTGTTTCGGTGTATATGTGTGTGTGGTGTGTGTGTGTGTGTGTGTGTGTGTGTGTGTGTGTGTGTGTGTGTGTATACACATAAGAGCATGATGTCCAAGAAAGCCAGTAGGGGGCTGTCGATCCCCTGGAGCTGAAATAACTAGGGGTTGTGTGTCACAGGGCACTGGAGCCTGAAATCAAACTCAGATCTTCTGTAAAAGATGTGTGCATTGTTAATTACTATGTTGTCTCTGTTGCACCATTTTATCATTTCTTCAATTAGCCCAGTTTTTTAGCAATTCCATTAGATGTTGTCTGGGAATAAACAAAACTTTTTAAAAGTTTTATCTTTAATAGGCACTTTATTTCTTCTGAGCACAGAATTAGAACTTTAGGGTTATTTATTTGTGCCATCCTCCCTATTTTGCAGTGGGCATGATTTCCAGTATAACCACATCTGTATC
The DNA here is from genome assembly GCF_021556685.1 of Rattus norvegicus. Classification (NCBI taxonomy): domain Eukaryota; kingdom Metazoa; phylum Chordata; class Mammalia; order Rodentia; family Muridae; genus Rattus; species Rattus norvegicus. The sequence goes on along the minus strand of NC_141555.1, from coordinate 51,387,833 downwards.
TTCTGTTTTGATTCTCTGTTCTTTCCTTGTTTTCTTTTTCTGTCTTTCAAACTTTTTTCCACTACCAAATTTTTTACTATATTAATATATGATCGTATTAATTATGTATCTCTCCCAGCTCAGCTTTTAACTCTCAAGAGCACTGAAGGCTGTGTCCGGCTGTACCCTGTGTTCAGAACTTAGGAGTGCTCCCGGGTCTCAGCAACATTAAGTGTTTGTTAAACAAAGGGGCTTTTTATTCTTATTTTACAGATGAGATGCCTAAGGCAGAGAAAGGTTATGGTAGCGGAACACAGTGAGATTCCTAACGTGGTTTCTGAGAGACTTAATGAGTTGAAGACAGAACAGGAGAGCCTAGGTTAGTTAGGGTTTTTCATACAAGGTCTCAGCCACAGAGGATGAAAGGTAACACGTTCAGTATGGCGAGAACAGTTCAGATTTAGGTTACTACAACTCACTGTGCATCTGCTCACATCAGCCCTTCCCTGGATGTGTGGGTTGCCTGGAAGAGTGTTAAGACAATTGTACATTGAATCCATTTCTGACATGCAAGCATAAATGTTGAGGACAAATAATCTTTCTATGATTATAGCTATAAATTTTATTTTTCTTGTGTTTATTATATTTTATTGTATTTATTGTATTATTTGGCACTTTATGTTTGAGACAAGATCTTACAATGTAACATTTGCTGCCCTGGATCTTATTTTGTAGACCATGCTGATTAGAAGAGAATCTTTAAAAAACATTCTTAGGAACAAGTAAAAGCTAGCCTGGTTATTGCCCTGCCATGATCTACATTGCCCTGGAGACCCATGTTAAAAAGTAATGAGTCAAAAATACTGATTAACTGTTATTGATCCTCCTCTATGACTCTGCTGGGAAGTAGCCAATAGAAAGCTCACAGCCACCATACAGCCAGGCAGAAGAAAGGACTGAAATTGAAATCTTGAAAGAAGAGCGTAGGGACAAGGGCTTCTATCCTGAGTCCATGTGCATATTCCAGGAAGCAAAAACTAGCCCATAGTGATAAAGGCATCATCATGGTTTGAATATGCTTGTCCCAGGCTTGTCCCATGCCTGGCAATCTAAGTTTGATACCCAGGACCCACATGGTGTAATGAGAGAGCTGACACTCACAAGTTGCCTGTGGACTCCCGTGTTTGTGTGTGTGTGTGTGTGTGTGTGTGTGTGTGTGTGTGTGTGTGTGCACTTACAGATTAAAAATCGACTATTTCCTAGACAAATACCAGGCACCAAAGTTAAATCAGGAACAGATAAACCAATTAAACAACCCCATAACTCCTAAGGAAATAGAAGCAGTCATTAAAGGTCTCCTAACCAAAAAGAGCCCATGTCCAGACGGGTTTAGTGCAGAATTCTATCAGACCTCCATAGAAGACCTCATACCAATTCTATCCAAACTATTCCACAAAATTGAAACAGATGGAGCACGGCCGAATTCCTTCTATGAGGCCACAATTACTCTTATAACTAAATCACACAATGACCCAACAAAGAAAGCGAACTTCAGACCAATTTCCCTTTTGAATATCGATGCAAAAATATTCAATAAAATTCTGGCAAACCGAATCCAAGAGCAAATCAAAAAAATCATCCACCATGATCAAGTAGGCTTCATCCCAGGCATGCAGGGATGGATAAATATATGGAAAATCATCAATGTGATCCATTATATAAACAAACTGAAAGAACAAATCCACATGATCATTTCATTAGACACTGAGGAAGCATTTGAAAAAATTCATCACCTCTTCATGATAAAAGTCCTGGAAAGAATAGGAATTCAAGGCCCATAACTAAACATAGTAAAAGCCATATACAGCAAACCAGTTGCTAACATTACACTAAATGGAGAGAAACATGAAACAATGCCACTAAAATCAGGGACTAAACAAGGTTGCCCACTCTCTCCCTACTTATTCAATATAGTTCTTGAAGTTCTAGCCAGAGCAATCAGACAACAAAAGGATATCAAGGGGATTCAGATTGGTAAAGAAGAAGTCAAAATATCACTATTTGCAAATGATATGATAGTATATTTAAGTGATTCCAAAAGTTCTACCAGAGAACTACGTCATTTAATTGACTGGGTATAAAATTAATTCAAATCAATCAGTAGCCTTCCTCGACACAAAAGAGAAATAAGCCAAGAAACAAATTGGTGAAATGACAGCATTCATAATAGAACCAAATAATATAAAGTACTTCGGTGTGACTTTAACCAAGCAAGTAAAAATTTTGTACAATAAGAACTTTAAGACTCTGAAGAAAGAAATTGAAGGAGACTTCAGATGATGGAAAGATCTCCCATACTCATGGATTGACAGGAATAATATAGTAAAAATGGCCAATTTACCAAAAGCGATCTACAGATTCAATGCAATACCCATCAAAATACTAATCCAATTCTTCAAAGACATAGAGAGAAAAATTTGCAAATTCACCTGGAATAACAAAAAACCCAGGATAGCTAAACGTATTCTCAACAATAAAAGGAATCAGGGGAAACACTATCTCTGAACTAAAGCAATATTACAGACCAAAAGTGATAAAAACTGCATGGTATTGGTACAGAGACAGAAAGAACAATGGAACAGAATTGAAGACCCAGAAATGAAACCACACACCCACGGGCACCTGATTTTTGACAATGGAGCCAAAACCATTCAATGGAAAAAAGATAGCATTTTCAGTAAATGGTGCTGGTTCAAATGGAGTCAACATGAAGAAGAATGCAGATTGATCCATACTTATCACCCTGTACAAAGCTTAAGTCCAAGTGGATCAAGGACCTCCACATCAAACCAGATACACTCAAACTAATAGAAGAAAAACTAGCGCAGCATCTCAAACATATGGGCACTGGAAAAAATTTCCAGAACAAAACATCAATGGCTTATGCTCTAAGATCAAGAGTCGACAAATGGGATCTCACAAAACTGCAAAGGTTCTGTAAGACAAAAGACACTGTGGTTAGGAAAAAATGGCAACCAACAGATTTGGAAAAGATCTTTACGATCCTACAACAGATAGAGTGCTTATATCCAAAATATACAAAGAACTCAAAAGTTAGATTAAAGGGAGACAAATAACCCTAGTAAAAAATGAGGTTCAGAACTAAACAAAGAATTCACAGCTGAAGAATGCCAAATGGTGAGAAACACCTAAAGAAATGTTCAACATCTTTAGTCATAAGGGAAATGCAAATCAAAACAACCCTGAGATGTCACCTCACAACAGTGAGAATGGGTAAGATCAAAAACACAGGTGACAACAAATGCTTGCGAGGATGTGGAGAAAGAGGAACACTCCTCCATTGTTGGTGGGATTGCAGACTGGTAAAACCATTCTGGAAATCAGTCTCGAGGTTCCTCAGAAATTTGGACATTGAACTACCTGAGGATTCAGCTATATCTCTCTTGGGCATATACCCACAAGATGCCCCAACATATAAAAGAGACATGTGCTCCACTATGTTCATAGCAGCCTTGTTTATAATAGCCAGAAGCTAGAAAGAACTGAGATTCCCTTCAAAAGAGGAATGGATACAGAAAAGTGGTACATCTACACAATGGAATATTAGTCAGCTATCAAATCAATGCCTTTATGAAATTCATAAACATAGGGTTGTTACTGGAAAATATCATCCTGAGTGAGGTAACACAACTACAGAAAAGCACACATGGTGTGCACTCATTGATAAGTTTCTATTACCCCAAATGCATGAATTACCATAGATGTATAGAACACATGAAACTCAAGATGGATGATCAAAATGTGAATGCTTCACTCTTTCTTTAATAGGGGGAACAAGAATAACCTTGTCAGGGGATAGAGAAGCAAAGATTAAAACAAAGACAAAAGGAACACCCATTCATAGCCTGCCCCACATGTGGCCCATACATATACAGCCACCCAATTAGACAAGATGGATGAAGCAAAGAAGTGCAGGCCGACAGGAGCCAGATGTAGATTTCTCCTGAGAGAGCCAGCCAGAATACAGGAAATATATAGGTGAATGCCAGCAGCAAACCACTGAACTGAGAATAGGACCCCTGTTGAAGGAATCAGAGAAAGAACGGGAAGTGCTTGAAGGGGCTCGAGACCCCTTATGAAGAGCAATGGCAAGCAATCAGAGCTTCCAGGGACTAAACCACTACCTAAAGACTATACATGGACTGACCCTGGACTCTGAACTCATACGTACCAATGAATATCCTAGCAAGATCACCAGTGGAAGGGGAAGACCTTGTTCCTGCTAAGACTGAAGCCCAGTGAACGTGATTGTTGGGAGGGGGGGCTTTAATGGAAGAGGATGGTGAGGGACACACCCATATAGAAGGGGAGGGGGAGTTGCTAGGGGGATGTTGACTGTGAAAACCAGAAAGGATATAACAATCGAAATGTAGATGAGAAATACTCAAGTTAATAAAGAAAAAAGGAAAAAAAATTCTAACATAATTATGCATATCATTCATTCTACACTCGAGGGGTAGTGAATTTCAGTGGGATCAGGTTATGGGTTGTTTTCTTTCTGAAAATGTGTCTGCAAGTGGGTTAAAACAAAAGGCTTTTACATGTCCTTATTTAAAATAAAAGAAATTAGTAGTCTCTTAAGAGATATTTTGACAGAGCTTGACAGTAATAAAGAGGGTCTAACTTCAGCACACAGCCAAAGGGATACAGGGAGAGGGTAATTGAAAGTGATGGGTACTCAAAAAAAAAAATTGGAGAGAATTGCTTTGTCAGTTGTCAACTGGTTTTTGAAATTACATTGGCAGAACAATGGAATGGAGATGGGGTATTGGAGGAGACACATTAATGAATCAACTTACCAAAGTTTTGGAATTAATTCATCTCAAGTATATATTTAAGATAGAGAAATAGATCGCACCTGCAATAGTCTTAAAGTACTTCTAGAAATTTTAAAAGCAAAATGTTGGAAATCATCTAGAATCTTTCCCCAAACTGAACAATGATGATTTGCATCCTTTCTCTCTTACAAAGAAAATGTTTATGGAATGGGTTTTGGGAAGGCTTCATTTCCAAACAAAGGAGACTCACTGAGATGCAGGCCTAGGCTATGATGAGGTTCGTTTGCATGTGTTCCATTACACATTCAGACATAGTTACTGTGTTTCTATGACTCTTCAAATGTAGGCTTGATTAGACTAGATACACTGTTAATTGAGGACATTTTCTCATCTGTGACATAGACGAAGTACATTGATAATTGTGGATATTATCTCATCGGTAACATAGACTAGGTACACTGATAATTGAGGACCCTTTCTGATCTGTGATATACACAATGTACACTGATAATTGAAGACCCTTTCTGAGGACAATTTTTCATCTGTGACATAGACTAGGTACAATAATAATTGGAGGACATTTTCTCATCTGTGACATAGTCTAGGGAAACTGATAATAGGAAGAAATTTTTTTTTTGATCTGTGACATACTGTAATTCTGTCTCTTGCCAGAGTATGTCCTGTGCAATGGGAACCTCTCTCACTTATTTTTCTTCATTTCAGGAAGGCAGTTGCCCTATTATGTTTAGACATAGCACCTCCTCTGGCGTGTGATGTGCAGTGAACCATTTCCAAAGAGGGTCACTGAGATTGGGTTGAAAAGAAATCACCTTCTGCTACAGTAAACCATTCCTCATCATGCTGGTCGCCTCGGCTCTTCCAATGCAATTCCGAGTGTGGAATTTATTTTTATACAAATGGCTAGCACTGAAACTACATTTCAGGACGTTCTTTATTCTGTCATTAGACTCAGGACAAGATTTTAGATTTATAAGGTATGTTTCAGTCTGGGTCTCAGAAACTTTTTTATGTCAACTATAACATCAGAAACTTCCAAATCTACCCCTAAAACATGCATTGGGTTAAGGAACCCAATGAGCTTTTTATTATTTTGATCATTCGTACAAAGAATTTCTCTTCCATCTAACTGATACATACATGAATTGCACTGTTATAGTGTTGCCTCAGTGTCCCCTACTGCATTGCACCTGGACAGAGGGTTCACAATAGTCCAGCTCTGTAGCAAATCACTATGTTCCATCTCCAAATACAAAAGTATCCCCATCCCCTCTCCTTGAGTTTCTCACTATCAAACATTCTGTTCTATTCTTCAAATCAAAATTTATTATAGGCCACATAATTACTGAAGTCATCTTGAACATTTCAGCATTTAAAATATAAAATTTATAACAAAGAAACAGAAGGGCAGGGGATTTGGTAATTAAAAAAAACAACAAACTTAAAAATATACATGATGAAAAACAGGACATAACTATTTAACCATGAAACTTAGCTCTGATATGTCCTGAAATGATCACCACTATTTTTATATCAAATATTCATGTTTATTTATTTCTCAATATTTTATGCCATGTTTTAATTTCTGATTATGTGTAATCAGAAAAAGAATGTATTATTCTTTAAGTCCAAGGATATTAAATAACTTACCTTATGATACATAACACTGAAATTCTACATTTTCATGAGGAATAATATAGCATATAGGTAAAATTATTGTGTCTGTATGTAGATTAGAAATTAAGTCTGTTATAAATATAAAGTTGGGACAAGAACTTACCTTACTGTGAAAGGCAAACTAAACTTGAGTATCTACTCTGAACAAAGATGCATTATCATCCTTTCTCATGTGTAGGTCTGATTTATCGACACCCTTGCTAGTTTTTTCATGTAGGGACATGAAAAAAAGTGAAATTAGTGTCTCAAGTTATTATTTTATGTTAATATAAACTATGTAGACATCCTGGAAAAATATACTGATACATTTATACTTCACATCATTTCTTTAGTGGTACATTAATATGATTTTAAAAGAGATGTTGGAAGGGAGTTAAAAATGGAATTAAGGTAAGAGTAACTGCAGGTCAAGTTTCATGACATGATTGGGTCCATGATTCGAGGCTGGAAAGTTGAACTCTAGTTATCCACCTGCGAACTGTGACATATACATGTGCAGACATATATGCAAATAAACATAGAGATGTACACACATTCATATATGAAGGCACACACATTACAAAAACAAAGACTTTCAAAGGTGGTTTTGTTTCATTTTCGTTGCTTTGCTTTGCTTTCATTTACAAGTACTGACTCATGCCATTAATTATACCATAAAATCTGAGAAGGGCTGACAAATAGGACGTCAGAGCTTCACAGGTGAGAGCTTCAGATCAGTTAGTACAAGGCTAACATGAAAAACGTGAGAACTTTTCTCAAAATCCTAATCGCTTGAAATATAGATCAGGGCCTGCCTGGCATACAGTAAGTTATGGCTTTGATCTTCACAACTGAATTTTTTCATTCAAATTTCAGGTATTTCTCTATTGAATGATTTTCAAATAACTTAATTGTGATTAATTTTTAGAATTCGTTTTGTGTTGAAATGCAAATCTCCTAACTCTATCTCTGACTTTCTAAACCAGAAAAAGAATAGGAACATTCAATATATCTGGCCTTATATGTTGTATATCTTAATTTTAAATAGCTTTCTTTGTAGCATTATAGTGTTCCTGGGATTTACAGATAACCTCCTTGGAATATTAGGGGATACAGATTTAGAACCATTGGGTGAGACCTTCACTGGTTCTTTCACACAATTTATCATTCCTCTTTCAGGAGACATAAGGAGCTATTTCTGAGCTGTGGCTAAGACTGAGTGTGGATTACCATAGTGTCGACACCCTTCTCCAATGTGAAGCCATACATGTTCCTTAAACACATTCTTGAACGATAATTTCCATAATTCATGGAGTTTTCATTAGATAGCTACACTGTTTCATTTTTGGAGGATGTTTTTGAAGACTATTCTGGCATTTATGTCAATTGCTATCCCTCCTTCGTCGGAAATTTCTGTTTCTTTTCTGGATGCTACTAGGAACTCTATTTCTGCTGTTTGCCGGGTTCAGTTTGATCACCTGGGTTCAGATTTCTTTTTATTTATCATACCTGACATTTGTTTGGTTGAGAACTATATTGTTCTCATTCTACAATACCTTCATTGTTATGCCTGCATACTTTTCTCTTCTTATTTTGACTTTTCCTCCTTTTAGTCTACTGTAGATCCATGGCTCTTCCACCTGCATGAAGCCTGGCTATTGCTTATCACTGTTTCTCATGTGTGAGCTGTTCTATAGAGTTATTAGTTTTCAATTTCTAAGATTATAGATTGTAGTTTTTGGTATTTATGAAATTTGCAGAGATCATAACTTCTAGAATACCATGATATCCTTACCTTTTCATTTTTTAGTTTTTCTGGAATGATTAAAATTAACAATTATAGAGAATAACAAGCATAAGAAAAATGTATATTGTGAACATATTTTTGCAAGAGTTCTCATGTATTGATGCAGCTGAAATAACGGGATATGCCATGCTCTCTGTGACTGCCCCCACATCTCCCTTCTCCTTTCCCCAAGGTGATAGTATTTACTCATTTACTTTTCTTCTCCACTTACATTTGTTTATTCAATTGTTGAGTGCTCAAATGATACAGTATTCTAGTTAGGTGAAAGGACAATTTTCAGAAGTGACTTAGTAGCTTTTGCCATGTGGGTCACAGGGATTGATCTCAGCAGGTCAAGCTCAGGTTGGCAAACAACCACCCTTAGCCAGGGAACCTTTATGCAATCCCAAAATTTAATATATCCTAATGCTATCTGAGAGCATTTCTATGACTTCAGAATTAGTACCTGGATTATTTTTGTGGAAAGTGATTATTTGGGATTAATTTTGTACATTATAGACACAGTGCTATAATGCTACCCATTCTTCTATTTTATGCACTACTCATTATATTTGTTTTAAAAAACCCTGCTTAGACAACAATCACAACCTCTGCTGATAATAGTATTTAGCTTCCTTATGTTGATGGCTATGTCTCTACATCATTTTAAGCTCACTGTTTTGGAAACTGATTTCTCTTTAATTTATATTTATGATGCACATCATGGAGACCCTTTTGTTTTTGCTCTTTGGATGATAGTATTTTCCCTGGTATTATTTCAATGAGGACACAAACACTTACTGAACATTCACATAATTACATTTATAGTGTACATTTTTGTCTGGTGATTTGACTATACTATTTATGGTGAAGCAGAAAGTAATCTCTAGTGAAGTCAAACAGTGTTTAAAAAATTAACTACCTGTATTCTTTTTATCTATCACTTATTTTCATAGTAAGATACAAAGTAGCCTCTCTCATCCTAGTATTTACACTTACTTATGTAAAAAATTATTTAGCAAATTAATTAAAATTATTTTAGAACAGTAATTTTTCTATGCTTATAATACCTAGATGTAATACTTTAGCCATGAGCTTTCTGAACTCTCCTGCATTCTATAGTGTAAATACATTTAGTGTGCATGTGAACTCCACATAAGAGGCTACAAAAATACCTCAGCTGTTAAAGGCTTGTGACCCAACCAAAATGTCAATGAAACTGAAATTAGTCACTGTATATTAGGTATTTGTATTGAAATAGTCACATATTAGCTCTTTGTAATTCTCTACATCATATCAGGTTTAATTATAATGATAGTGAATCCATCCAATTACAAAATTCACCATTTTAGGTAATAACTTATTTGAATTATTTAACATGTGTTTTGGTTTTATCTTCCTATCCTATACCAAAGGAAGCATAGTTCGTGCTCTCTTATAATCAAATCGCCACATCGTCTGCGGTAATCTGTTATGTTAGTAAAATATCAAAATCGGTTTCTTTAGTTCATTTACTTTGGAAATATCTAATCTCAGCAGAAATGCTGAAATGAAATATAAATAAAATAAACAAACTGAATAAATATACATCTTTATAAAAGATAAATGATATAGTAAAATAAGTTATAAAACACAGAAATAAATTACAAAATTCAAACTCAGATTACCCCCACCGAAATCCAGCTCTATGAAAAGAAAGACCATGAACCCATTAGATAAGTAAATACCTGTGAGCACATGCTTGACAACACTCTAAGTTCTTTCTCTCCCTTTACATACGGGAGCAGAGGTAATGATTTCCCCTATGTTCTCTGAATTATCCATGATTCTGGTTAAGACACAACCAAAAATCTAAAATGCCTGTTTATGGAAGATTAGTTTTTTTTTTATTTGCATCCTTAATGTATCATAATCAATGAAATTCTAGATTCCTAGTGAAGATGTGTTATATAAATAAATGATGAATTAGATTCGATTTAAATTGATATTATGTTTATTAGAAGAATTTTTCCTCTCAATTTCATAATCCATTTTACATCATACAGACTCTGTCATTCTTCTCCACAGATTCCAGTCAGGATGTATGTTAATACACTTTGCTTATTCAAGTGTATTTTGTATCTATTTGTATCCACCTCCCCATGTCAATGCCCTCAATATATATTTCATATACTGGAAATGCCTATCCTGATATTTCCATTTATTAGGAATAATAAATATCTTGTATCAAGAAGATACAAGCTTCCTGTTTCTGGTTGCGCCCAGAGATGACATAGCACAATAGCTCTCTGTACCCAAATTCGGTGGGGGAGAAAGCTGGACTCCCAGAATCATGGACAATTCTGAGAACTTAGAGGAAACCATTTCCTCTGCTCACATTCCTTTGCTGTGAGGAAACTGCTTAGAGCCCTATGGATAAAGGAACCTTGGGAGAGTAAGGGAGGGGATCCATCCAGTATCTACCTGTGTCCAGAGATTAAAGACAGTGGCCAGGAAAAGTAACACAACTGAGAACACAAGCGAGACCAACCCTTCTGTTCCAAGCAACCAGGCTGGAGGCCTCAGGACACAGGAAACAAGAGCAGTCTGGGACAGGACACTTCCTGTTTCTGCCTGCACCCATTACTGATCTGGTCCTACATATCTCTGTACCCACATCTTGGTGGGAGAAAAGAAGTCTATAGGAACAGTGACAAAGAATTTTACAGGATGGTCATGCCACTGTCAGAGACAGCAAGACCACAAAACACCAGAGAAAACCTGATGACAAGAGTCAATCACAGAAACCTAAGCAACAGAAACTAAAACTACTTGGCATCATCAGATCTCCCTTATCCCAAGAAAGCAAATATTGGATATCCCAACAAACTGAAAACGCAAGATGTGGATTCAAAATCATTTTTCATGATGATGATAGAGGACATTGAGTAGGGAACATATAAAACTCTTCAAGAAATACAGGACAAAAAAGGTAAAAAGTAGAAGCCCTTAAAGGGGAAACACAAAATTCCTTCAAGAATCACAGGAAAAGACAAACAGATGAAGGAATTTAAAAAATCTAGGATCAATAAGTGGAATTAGAAGCAATAAATAATGCACAAAGGGAGACAACCCTGGAGGTGGAAAACCTAGGGAAGAAATCAGAAGTCATAGACAGAAGCATCAGAAAGAGAATACAAGAGATAAAAGATAAAAATCTCAGGGGCAGAAGATACTGTAGAAAATATTTAAACAACCATCAAAGAAAATGTAAAGCTCAAAGAGCTCCTAATGGAAAACAACCAGGAAATCCTGGACACAATTAGAATATCAAACCAAAGGATAATGGGTATAAAAGGGAACGAAGAATCCCATATAAAAGGGCCAGTAAATATCATCAAAAATTATAGGGGAAAACTTCCCTACCTAAAGGGAGAAATGAATATAATAATAAAAGAATCATATATTTCTCCAAATAGATTGAACCAAAAATAAATTTCTCCCTCCACATAATAGTCTAAACACCAAATCACAGAACAAAGAAAGTATATTAAAGGCAGTAAGCGAAAAAGTCAGGTAACATATATGGGCATATCTATAAGTTTTAAACCAAACTTCTCACCAGAGACTATGAAAGTCAGATCCAGAGTGGATTTTATAATACTCTAAGAGAAAATAATTGCCATCCCAGGCTACTATCCCCTGCAAAACTTTCAATCAGCGCAGCTGGAGAAACCAAGATATTTTATGATAAGCTAAATTTACACAGTATATTTTCACAAATCCTGCCCTATGAAAGATAATAGATGGGAAACTCCAACACACGGAGGGAAATTACACCTTATAAAAAGCAAGAAAGTAATCCTCTTTCAACAAACCATAAAGAAGCCAGTCACACAAACATAATTCCACCTCTACCATAAAATAATAACAGAAAACCACAAACACTATTCCTTAATATCTCTTAGCACCAAGGCAAATTTCTCCAATAAAAAAGACATAGACTAACAGACCGTATACATAAATAAGAACTAGAATTTTGTTGCATTAAGGAAACACAGCTAAGTGACAAAGTCAGATAGTATCTCAGAATAAAAGGCTGGAAAAAATTTTCCAAGAATATGATCTGTTGAAACATCTTGGAGCATAGATTCCAGTATCTAATTCAACCAAAAGTTATCAAAAAAAAAAAAAAGATAAGGACGGACACTTCATTTTCATCAGAGAAAAAAATACCACCAGGGTCAATTCTCTATCCTGAATATCTATACCCTACATCCAACGACACCTAAATTTGTAAAGGAAACAGTACTAAAGCTCAGGCAAACGAAATAGTCGTGGGAGACTTCAACAACCCACACTCAGCAATGGCCAGATCATGGAATGGGAAACCGGAGACACAGAGATATTAATAGATTTTGAACGAAATGGATTTAAGAAATATCTTTAGAATATTTCATCCTTGAACAAAAGGATATACCTTATTCTCAGAATTTATGGCACATTCTCCAAAACAGATCATAGAGTGGGGCATAAAAGAGGCATCAACAGATACAAAAGACTGAAATAATCCCATGCATTTTCTCATACTACCATGACTTAAGGCTGGACTTCAATAACAAAAAAAATGTAAGAAAGGCCAAATACACATGAGCGTTGAATAATATTTTACTCAGTGATATCTTGGTAGAGGAAGAGATAGAGAAAATATTAAAAAAAATGTTTTAGAATTTAAGGAAAAGTAAGGCACAACAAACTCAAATTTCTGGTACACAATGATAGTATAGCTAAGAGGAAAACTCAAAGATCTGAGAGTATGCAAAGTGAAACTAGAGAGAGCATACATTAGCAGCTTGACAACAAATATAAAAGCTCAAAAACAAAAAGAAGCAGATACACCAAAGAGGAGCAGAAGGCTGGAAATAATCAAACTCAAGGCTGAAATCAACTAAAGAGAAACAAAAAGAAATCTACAAAGACTCAATAAAACCAGAAGCTGGATCCAAGGGTAAATCAACATGATAGATAAATCTGAGCTAGAATAACAAAAGGGCATAGAGAAAGTATCCAAATAAGAAAATAAGAAATGAGAGGGAAACAAAACAACAGAATCTGCAGTAATTCAAAACATCATCATACCGTATTACTGAAATTTATATTCAAGAAAAGTAGAAAATCTGGATAAAATGATTAATTTTCTCTACAGTGAACAGTTACCAAAGTAAAGTCAGGGTCAGATAAAATATCTAAACTGTACCATGAATCCTATAAAATTAGAAACAATTATTAAAAGGCTCCCAATTGGGAAAAGATCCCAGGACCAGATGATTTTAGTGGAAAATTCTATCAACACTTCCTAGAACCTAATACAAAATATTCCACAAAATACCAACAGAGGAACACTACCCAATTCAAACGATGAAGCCACAGTTATGCTTTTACCTAAAGCAAACAAAGACACAATAAAGAAAGTGAACTTCAAACCAATTTCCCTTATGATTATTAACAAAAAATAGTCAATCAAATCATTGGAAACCAAATCCGTGAACACATCAAAATGATCATCCATCACTATCAAGGAAACTTCTTAACAGGAATGCAAGGATAGTTCAACATGGAATTCCATCAACATATTCCACTAGATAATCAAACTGAAAGAAAAAAATACATTTTCATCTCACTAGATGCTGGGAAAGAATTTGACAAAATAAAACATCCCTTCATAGCCAAAGTCTTACAATGATAGGAATTCAAGGCCCATACTCAACAACAGTAACGTAATGTACAGCAATCCAGTAGACAAAAATCAAACTAAATGAAGAGAAACTTGAAGCTCTCCCTCTAAAATCAGGGACAAGAGAAGGCTATGCATTCTCTCTCTACTTATTCAACATAGTACCCAATTTGCTAGCCTGACCAATTTGACAACAAAAGGAGTACAAAGGGCTACAAATAGAAAAGGAAGAAGTCAATATATCTCTATTTGCAGGTGATATGATAGTATACTTAAGTGACTTCACAATTTCCACCAGAGAACTGCTGCAGTGATAAACAACTTCAGCAAAGTCTTGGATATAGAATTAATTCGGGCATATCAGTAACCTTCCATGAATAAACAGACCAAGAAAGAAATTAGGAAAATGACACACTTCACAATAATCAGAAATAACAAAAAATACCTCCAGTAACTCAAACCAGGCAAGGGAGAGTGCCATATGAAGAAAACTTAATTTCTCTAAAAGAAGAAAATCTCAGAAGATGTAAAGACTTTTCATGTTCATAGATTGGCAGTATTGATATAGCAAAAATTGCCCTTTGCCAAAAGCAATTTACAGATTCAACACAATCCCCAAGAAATTTTCAACAAAATTCTTCATACAGTTAGAAAGAGAAATGTGCTAGTTCATTTAGAATAAGAAAAAAAAAAAAAACAAGGAAGTTGAAACTATTCTCAATATAAAGAAATTCTGTGGAAATCAACATCCCTAACCTCAAGTTAAATACCCAGGAATAGTAATACAAATTATATGGTTTTGGTACAGAGACAGACAAGTAGAACACTTGTGTTGGATCATCTAGATGTCAGCATGTAAATTAATGTAAATCCATCCATTCTTATCACGCTGTACAAAGCTGAAGTCCAAGTGGATTAAGGGCATCCAGAAAAAAGAGATATACAAAAACCAATAGAAGAAATAGTGGGGAAAAGCTTGAACACATGATAACAATGGAAAATTACTTGAACAGAACACCAAACCAGTGGCTTATGCTTTATGATGAAGAGTTGACAGATTGGATCTTGTAAAAATGCAAAGTGTCTGTAAGGCAAGGAACATTGTCTTTGTGACAAAATGGCAACTAATATCTTGAAAAAAGATCTTTGCCTTCCTTTATCTGAAAGAGAATTAAAATTCAATATGTACAAAGAACTCAAGAAGTTATACTCCAGAAAGTCAAATAACCCTATTTTAAATGGGATACAGATCTAAACAAATAATTTTCAGCAGAAGAATTTTGAATGGCTGAGAAGTACATAAAGAAATGTTCAAAGTCATTGTTCTCAGGGTAATGCAAATCAAAAATAAACCAGGCAGAATGGCTAGGATAAAAAATTCAGTTAACAGCAAATGCTGGTCACAATGTGGAGAAAGAGGAAGACTCCTATATTATTGGTGGGATTGAAATATGGTACAATATTCCGGATATTACTCTGGGCTTTCCTCAGAAAATTGGCCATAGAATATGCTGAGAACTTAGCTATCCCTCTCCTGGGTATATTCCCATATGATGCCCCAACATATAACTAGGACACATGTTGTACTATGTTTATAGCAGGTGTAGTCATGATACCCAGAAGCTAGGAAGAACCCAGACAATTTGACCACATAAATTGATACAGAAAACG
This sequence comes from Rattus norvegicus, assembly GCF_021556685.1. NCBI lineage: Eukaryota > Metazoa > Chordata > Mammalia > Rodentia > Muridae > Rattus > Rattus norvegicus. Next base: position 51,372,151 of record NC_141555.1, on the reverse strand, counting down.
TGGTTCATCTACATAATTGAGTTCAACTCAGTAATCAAATACAATGACATCATGAAATTCATAAGCAAATGAAGGAAACTATAAAATACAATCCTGAATGAGGCAACAAAATAACACACACACAAAAAAAAAGAAAAATAAAACACACACACACACACGCACAAACACACACACACACACACACAACCCCAAAACCTTGTATTACAAAACATACAATTCACATACCGTTTAAGTTCAAGAAGAAGGATGAAACAAGTGAGGATGGTCGGTCTTAAAAGGGGAAACAAAAATATTCATAGGACATGATATGGAGATTAAGTTTAGAGCAGAGATTGAAGGAATAGCCATTCTGAGCCTAAACCACCTGGTGATCCAGCCCACATACATACAACCCCCAAACCTAAACAATATTCCTGATGCCAACAAGTGCATGCTTACAGGAGCCTGATATAGCTGTCTCCTGAGAGTCTCTTCCAGATCATGACAAATACCGAGGCTGAATCTTCCAGTCAACCATTGAACTGAGAACAGGGTCCCCTTTGGAGAAGATAGAGATAGTGTTAAAGGAGCTGAAGTGCCTTGCAACCCAGTAAGGACAACAGTGGTCACAAACCAGATATCCGCGGGACTAATGCACTTCCTTAAGACTGAACATGGACAGACTGGTGGCTCTAGCTGCATATGTAGCAAAGTATGACCATGTTCTATACCAATGGGAGAAGCCCTTGGTCATGACAAGGCTGGACCTTCCAGGAAATAGAATGTCATGCTGGGGAGGCAGCAAGGGGATGTTTTTGCTGAGTGGAAACACCTTTGAAGAAGACAGGGCAGTGGAAGAAGATAGGGATAGGGGGCTTATGGATGGAGTCCACACACATACAGCCTTTCTATTTTTCTATGCCTTTAACAGCTCAATGGCAAGGCCACTTCCTAACCTCCAAGTAGCTAAGCTATCCCACACTGATATTCCCACGTTATTATTTGCTAAAATCTATATCACATCTTTCTTGCCCTGGACACCATTGGGCAGCTCTCCTGGGCCTGCTTATTCTCATCCTCTTCTATGTCAGCTGCTTCTCTGTCCTGAAAGTCTGTCCTGGAGATTCTCCATGTCTTCTTCCTCTCTGGACCTTTGTCCAAGCATCCTGAAACTCCTGCTCTGTCTGCCCTGCCTAGACACTGCCTATCAATATTTCTATTTTCCAATCAGAACCAACTGAGGCAGGGTCCCTAATTCATAAGTTCAGGACACTATGAAAAGCATGAGAATAAAATCAGCTGCAATAACTATTTGTATGTGATTTTATGGGAACAATATTCCCCAAACAATAAAGAGATACCTGTTAAAGTACAAGAATCATAGAAATTATCAAGTAGACACATAATAATAATATATACATTTAAATAATTTAATATATTATAATAAAAGTGATGAAAACAATAATAAATATAATAATTATAAAAATAAATTATAATAAAAATAAAGTAATCATCATCATCATCATCCTCACACTCATCATCATCATCAAAGCATAACTGAATAGAGAAATAAAAATAAAAAACTGTGAAGGAAAAAGACTAAGTCACATGTAAAGCTGATCAAATGAGACTAACACCTGGATCTTCAATGGACATTCTAAAATATAAATGGGCTTGGTTCACCTTTTAACACGTCTTCAAAGAATACAGATACTAGCCTAGAATTTATTACTGAGCAAATGTATCATTCACATCAACAAAGAGGAGAAACTTTACATAGCCTAATCATTAGGAAGCCATGTCTCTTCAGCAATCTTAGTCTAAAAATGGTAAACCGCGTTCTGAAAATAAGGGATAGTCTCAAGAGGACAGAAATGGTAAATAACCCTGTAGTAATTCATCGGAATAGGGAAAAAGAATATGGCAAAAACAAAATAAAAAAGACCCATAACTACTCCTCATTAATAACGTTAAGAATTAACTGTCCCACACTAATAATATACAGGCTTTCAGTTTGTATAAGAAAACAGGTTTATTTCTCCTGCATCCAAAAAGTACATTTGTTTTAGATACAATTGCATACTCATGTTTAGAATGCAATTGCCCATATTTCTTTTTTTCTTTTTTTTCTTTTTCTTTGTTTTTCTTACGTATATTTTTTGTTCATTAGTTTTTTTATAATAATCTAGTAGACTTTCATTTTAATTTTAAGTATAGAATTTTAATTTAAATGTATTTCTTTTTTTTTTCTTTTTTATGGAAGGGTGTTCCCCTATTCATTTCCCCCCCTCTTTACCGCCCTTCCCGCAACAATCACATTCACTGGGGGTTCAGTCATAGAATGACAAAGGCCTTCCCCTTCCACATATTTATATATATATATATATATATATATATATATATATATATATATATATATATGAAAATATGTTCTGTATATTTTTTCAAAGCATTGTTTAGATATGTATACTAGATTAAGCATTCTAATTTAATTTTTAGCTTTTTCCAACAATAATTTTTATCATATTAGGTGTCTGGACAGAAATACATGGTAGCATGAATCATCTCAACTTCAAATGTCGGTACACTCAATGTTATATCTTCCTTTTAAACATGATTGTTCATCGTTGGTCATATATATATATATATATATATATATATATATATATATATATATATATATATATATATATATATATACATATACATATATATATATAATTTATTTGCTCTATTTATATTAAAAATGTGTGCTACATTGTATATATGTATTCGTTTATAACTTCCCCCTTTGAACAAATTTTAAGAATAAATGACTTATGTACATTATTATAAAATCTAAGAACATTGAGTTTTTTCCGAAATCAAATATCATAATGCATAAATATAAGAAGCATTTCCTGACTGAGGCTATTAACAAAAAATATTTGATATACAATTCTTAAAAATTTATTTTGATATTATCTATTCAAGTTTCTTCAAGGAGTTGTCCAACTTTTAATAAAGGGAAGTCAGCAATTATGTCAATAAGTTTTTCATTTTATATTCCTTTAAATTATAAAATATATTTTTATTTAAATAAGTCATAACAAAAAGGGAACTATTAAATAGACAGCAAAAGAGACCAAAGGAAATTAGTACCAAACTCTAATATTTGTGTCGATATCAGAAATGGCGAATGATAATTACTGTATTATTAATTAAATGAGACAAGATATCATTTTTATTTAATAATTTTTCCTGAATATTTTATGTATTTACATTTCAAATGTTATTTCCTTTCCTTTTCTCCCATAACATCCCTGCCCATCTTCTGTGAGGATTTTTAATTCCCACCAATCTACTTCAACCTCAATGCTCTGGCATTACCCTACATCGGGGATACAAGCCTTCACAAGATTAAGGGCTTTTCCTTCCAATGATGTTAGACAGAGCAATCCTCTGCCACATATGTGGCTGGAGTCATGGGTCCCTAAATCTGTACTCACTTGTGGACGGTTTAATCCCTCGAATTTCTTGTGGGTCTGGTTAGTTGATATTGTTGTTCTTCCTGGGGATTTGGAAAGCCCTTCATCTCATTAAGTATACTCTCTAAGAACTTCATTGAACTCCCCTTGTTCAATCCAATAATTAGCTACAATCATCCTCACCAGACTCAGTAGGGTTCTGTCAGTGTCTCTCAGGAGATATCCATATCTGACTTCTGTCAACAAGGACTTGGTGGCATCAGCAATAGTGACTGGTTTATGAGACTGCATATGGGACAGATCCCCACATGGGGCAGTCTCTGGTTGACCCTCTTTTCAGTCCCTGCTTAACTTTTTATCCTTGAATTTCCTCCCATGAATATTTTTTTTTCCCTTCAAAGAAGGAATGTAACATCTACATTTTGGTCTTCTTCCAGCTTTAGCTTCATATAACCTGTGAATTCTTTCTTATGTATTCCAAACTTTTGGGCTGATACACAGTTCCAAGAAATGTATTCCATTTGTGTTCTTTTGTGACTGAGTTACCTCACACAGAATGATAATTTCTAGTCTATCCTATGAATTTTATGCAAACATTGTTTTTGATAGGTTAGAAGAACACAGGTGTGCAAATGTACCATATTTCATTTATCCATTATTATGTTGAGGGACATCTGGTTTCTTTTCAGCTTCTGGCTGTTATAAAAATAAAAGTTGCTCTCAATCTGTAGCATCATGTGTCCTTCTTATATATTGGACCATCTTTTGGATATATATCAAAGAAATGGGAATGTTGTATCCTCAGTTAGTACTATATCCACCTTTGTGAGAAAATTCCAGACTGATTTCCAGAATGGTTATAGCAGCTTGCAATCTGACCAACAATGGAGGAGAGTTCCTGTTTCTCCACCTCTTTGCCAGAATCTGTTGTGAATTTCTTTTCTTAGCCATTATGAGTAGTATTCTGTGTAACCTCAGAATTTGTTGACTTGCATTTATCTGATTGGTTAGGATGTTAATATTCCTCAGTAGAGAATTCTTTGTTTAGTGCTATTCACCATTTTTGAAAGGACTATTTGATTTTCTGGAGTCTAACTCCTTGAGTCTTTGTATAGATTGATTTTAGCTCTATATCAGATGAAAGATTGGTAATGATCTTTTCTTAACCTATTGATTTTACCTTTTTCCAAATTCCAGTGACCTATGCCTTACAAAAGCTTTATGAAGTCCCATTTGTCAATTCTCGATCATTGATCAAAGCCATTGATGTTCTGTTCAGTAAATTTCCCGACTTTTTCTTCTATGAGTTTAAGATTATTTGTTTCTTGTGGAGAGACTTGATTCACTTCAACTTGAGCTTTGTACAGGCTGATAAGAATTGATTGATGTCCATTCTTCTACATGCTAACCTCCAGTCGAATGAGAACCGTTTTTGGAAAATGTTATCGTTCCATTTGATGGTTTCGGTTCACTATCAAATATCAAGTGGCCATAGGTGTGTGCCTTCATTTCTGGGCCTTCAATTATATTCCATTGATCTATCTGACTGTCTCTGTAGCATTCCCATTCAGTTTTTATTATTATTGTTCTGTAATACAGTTTGAAATCATCTATAGTGATTGCCCCAGAAGTTCTTATACTGTTGATTAACGTTTTCCCTATCATGGGGTTCTTGTTATTCCAAATGAATTTTCAAACTGCTCTTTCTAACTCTGTGAATATTTGAGTTGGAATTTTGATGGTGATTGCCTTGAATCTCTTGATTTATTTTGGCAAGATGGCCATTTTTACAATATTAACCCTGCACATGCATGACCATGGGAAATTATTCCATCTTCTCACGTCTTCTTCAATATTTTTCTTCAAAGACTTGAAATTACTGTCATACAGAAATTTCACTTGCTTGTTTAGAGTCAACCTGAGGTATTTATGATTTTTTGTGACTATTTTGAAGGCTATCATTTCCTTAATTTCTCCTCAAACTGTTTATCCTTGAAGTAGATTGCTACTGATTTGTTTGATTTAAGTTTACATCCAGCCACTTTGCTGAAGTTGTTTATCAGCTGAAGGAGTTCTCTGGTGGAATTTTTGGAGTCACTAAAATATAAAATCACATCATCTAAAATCATGATATTTTAACTCCTTGGTTTCTAAATATTTCCATTTTGCCTCGTGTTTTTGTCTAATTTTTGTGGATAAGACTTCCAGTACTATATTGATGGAGTAAGTAGAGATTAGGCAATCTTTTCTTGTTCGTGATTTTTTTGGTATTACTTCAAGTTTCTCTCCAGTAAGTTTGATGTTGGCAACTGTTTTGTTTTTTTTGTTTTTTTTATTTTGTTTTGTTATTTTTTTGTTTTTTTTTAATATTGCTCTTATTATGTTTAAGTATGGGCGTTTAATTCCTAATATTTTCCAAGACTTCTAACATGAAGAAATATTTATTTTTTTTAATTTTTTTATCAGCATCTGAAAAGATGATCATTTGCCCCCCCCGCGAGTTTATTTACATAATTGATTCTTCTATATGGTGACATAGAGTTGAACCACAATTTCTTGAAAATTCTGTCTTTTTTCCATTTCATGGTTTTAGCACCATTGTCAAAGAAAAAGAGACCATAGGTGTGTGCATTCATTTCTGTATCTTCTGGCTAGGATATCTGGTGAAATTTTCAATTACCATGGATCGAGAAACCAAGATATTCCATGACAAAGCCGAATGTCACAATATCTTTCCACAAATCCAACCCTACAAATGATAATACATGGAAACTTCCCACACAAGGTGGGGAACTACACCTTAGCAAAAAGTAGGGAATTAATCTTTCAACAACCCAAAAGATGATAGCCACACAATTTTAATTACATTTCTAACAACAAAAATAACAGGAAGCAACCGTCCATTTCATTTAATATCTCTTATCATCAATGGACAAAATTCCCCAAAGAAAAAGACATAAACTAAGAGACTGAAAACATAAAGAGGATGCAAGATTTTGCTGTATACAGGAAATACACCTTAGAGACAAAGACAGAGAATCTCAGTGTAAAAGGATGGAGAAAAATGCTAAGCAAATGTCCCCAAGGAACAAGTTGGAGTATCCTTTCTAATATTGAACAACTTTGACTTTCAAAAAAAAGTTATCAAAAATGATAAGGAAGGGACCCATACCTGTCAACGAAAAAATAATACTAAGATGAACTTTCAATTCTGAACAACTATTTTTCAAATGCAAGGACACCTAAATTCATTAAAGAAACATAACTATATCTCAAAGCAAATATTGCACCACACAGAATAAATTGTTGGAGACTTCAATTCTGCACTCTCATCAATGGACAATTTATGGAAACTGTAACTAAACAGATATGGTTAAAATAACAGAAGTTATTTTAGTATCTTAAAAAATCCAAATGAATTTAACAGATATTTAGGTAACATTTCATCCTAAATCAGAACAATATACCTTTTCCTATGCACCTCATTGTAACTTCTCCCAATTTGTCCAAATACTCATTCACATAACAGCACTCAATTGATACCAGAATATTGAAGTAATCCTACGCATCCTATCAGATCACCATGGACTAGGGCTGCTCTTCTTTATTTTATTATTTTATGTATTTGTTTAAATTATCGATGACTTATTTATGTGTTTTTTGAAACATCATCTTTCTTGATAGTTTGTCACCTGGTAGTTCTTCCTTTTTTGTCTCTTCAATAGCAAGAGTGATTTTTCCATTTCAATCGTGGTTTATATACTACATTTTGAGTTAACTCTTTGTGCATATATTGCATTTAATGTTTGCCTCTTTGTTTGAAAATATTTTTGTATTATCTAATCTAACAAATTTGTAATCTTATAAAGAAATTTTTAATTTCATAACTTCAAACTCTAACTTTTGATCTCATTTTGCTTATATATTTCTCCATTATTATGCATTTTTTCTTTGTGAATACTTTTCCCTCTTCATGTATGTTCGTGATTTAATGGGATTTTGTTATTGTTTATCAATGGAAAAATGCAATATATTCACAGCAGCAGCCATATTTGAAGGAGAATATAAGAGTTAATTAGCTATTTCAATAGGATGGATTACTTATTAAAATAAGAATCTCTGAAACAAAGAACAGTGCTGTATTTCACACTACTCTTCCACAGTGATCCCAGCATGCAATAATGCCAGGTAGTATGCTGTGCTCATGTGGTGGTGGGAAATAATTTTTGGAAGAATAAAAGCACAAAACAGAGAAAATTGAAAGAATCCCTTTCCCCCCTACACACAGATACATAATGGTATTATAGGGTGATCAATAGAATTAAGTGAAGCAGAAGTAAGCATTTATGTTGCTACAAGAATTTGAAGTCAAGGAAGGATTTTAAACCACGGTCAACTATATAATTGTGAACATTTTTTCCCAAACTTGTGGGTTGTAACCCAGGACAGTAATAGCTGGACTGAACCCACCTTTTATCTATACAAAGTGGGGATCCCTGCCCTAATGGGAATGATGAAGATAAAAATCAAAAACAATAACAAAAGAGTATATTAATAGAAGCAAACCATTACCACAAACTACCAGAAACAACTGTATGTTCTAACCAGAAAAGGCACCAAAACTAAAGTCACGTTTGAGCACCCTATGTTAAGACAAAAGTGAGTGGGCCATGGACTTTCCCCCCTTTCATATTTTTCAAGTACTTAACAGAAACAAGAAACTCAGACTGCTTTTCCATGATTTATTAAAGATTTTTATAGCCCTCATGTACTAAAATACCATTTGAAAGTATTGATATTTTCTGTCTAGGTTTTTTCCAAGTTCACAAACTTCTTGGAGTAAAGTTTCAAAATGTAACTAGGCCCAACCCTGATCTGTAAAACTATGACAAGGCAATAATAATAAATATTTTCAAGGCCCAATCACTATAGTACTATACTACTGAGTACCGTGTTCCAAATTAATCCAAATAGCTCAAGAGAGCAAGAAGATACATCTAAAAAAGGGTTACAAAAGTGTAGAAGAATCAACTCCTTCCTCGTGTATGCCAGCATTTACGGATCTGTAGTAAATCCTAAGAGACAGTATTCAAGTAGCAATGGGAAGAAAGAATTCAGGACAAGACAGGGAGATAAACTAGCATGGTGGGTTTATATAAGAGAAATACTTAGAAATGAAAATGTCTTGTAAAATTAAAAAACTGTTTTTTTCATTATTTTCTACTTCCAATCAAAACAAACAGCCTTGAATAATTCTCCTCTAAGGCTTCCCTAAAACAGGTTAAACAAAAATTAACATAAACATTTAAAAGTTTGAAAATGAAACAAAAGAAAAAAAGTTTGCGTATGTTTCAGAGCAGGATCACAGGGAGATGATATGAATCTGGTCAAGATTAAAACTAGAGTGGCAAGTAGTATCTAGAATTAAGAACTGCATGAGAAAGGCAGTGGAGTAATGACAGGAACATGGCCAGGCCTGACAGATAAGTCTGGGCCCTTTACAGTGGCACAGAATGAGGTAAGAAAATATTTCAAATAAAGCAGCACCTTTCCTTTTTTTTCACGTCAAGTATCCCATCCCCGAAAAAAAAAACATTTTGATAATAATATAGTAGAGTTATGGTATGGCATTCACTTCCCATTTGCATTTAACCCTCTCTCCGAACTCAGGATAAGAAAATTTCGAATTTCCAAGAACAAAAATTCATTGCCAGGTATATGGATGTCCTGAGAACCAAGTGACAAAGTGAAATATGTGAGGGCAGAGAAGGTGGAGACTGTCTCATTCCACAGAGCAGAAATGTGACTGGGCAAGTTAAGAAGGGATAAGGCAGCCATAACAGTTAAACTGGTTCTCATACCATTAAACTTATTTACATTATTCTTCACTGTACTTAGTACAAAACACTTTCCAGCTCAATCTTTATTTTGAATGATGCTGAATTATCCTGCAATGTGTCTGTACTATCTTCTCTTCCTAGTATTGGCTTTCATCATGGGGATAATAGATGATTGTGGCTGCATAGGTGATGTTTTCTTATTTCTACATATCAGTCCCGTTACGTACTATATGTGTAGTAACATTTAATGAGTTTCATTTGGAGAAGTTATGAATGATTGATCTAATATATATATGGTTTAATCCTCTATTGAGATTATTTAGAAATTATCAGGTATCCATTCTCTGTAAATAATTGCTTCTCTCGGGGTTGGGGATTTAGCTCAGTGGTAGAGCGCTTGCCTAGGAAGCACAAGACCCTGGGTTCCATCCCCAGCTCCGAAAAAAAAAAAAAAGAACAATAATTGCTTCTCTCATATGATAAAGAAACAGTAAAATTTTTTCTAGTCAAAATAATTCTCTATAATTTTAATGTATAATGATACAGAAAAACATTGAGATAATGTGGAATATTAGATCAGCTAAACTGCATGTTCATTTATTTAAGAATAACCAGAATCATTGAGATGTTTCTGGAACATATAGGAACAAAAAACAAAGCATTGAATAAGTAGTGGCAGAACAACAGGGTCATTTTGTTAAATGTAGCTTACCTTCAGATCCACTGTTTTATTTTATTTAGTAAAAACTCAATTTAAATACTATTCTTCAGTGTTTCTCATCCTGTCATTGACTCTATTTTCAAAGCTCTTTCCCATAACTAGCATGATAATTAAATTTAAAACCACGAATTTAGCATGTGTCACTCACTTTCTGCATTTCCTTAATTGTGGTTTATTCTTTTCCCAATGGCCATGTTGTGTTGAAGTCAGGAAGAATTTCTGCTCATTTGATGAAAATTTTCTGAAAGCATATATTATTAATAGTTTTAAAATGCTGTGCATATGTTTCATAGAACTGGATATTATAGTTAAAAATCATCTGGATAAAGAATTTTTGGATGAATATCAGAACACGCTAAAAAACTAAAGAGAAAAGGTAGAAGTAGATATTTATTAAATATTTTTACTCTTTTAGAGTTTGTAGCTTTACAAAATGTGAGCAAATCACTTCTTTCTGTGAAATTCACATTCCTGAGCTATTACATTCTAATCAAACTCCTGTGTCAGCTCCCATAAAGTTAAATTAAATGCTAATTGCAATCCAAAATATTTGCAGAAAGTAAATGGCAAATTATTTGTCCACATGTACTAAACAAGCATCTAACGTAAGCATAGGTTTGCTCTTAATGAAATAAGAACTACCAGATATAATGGGGAAAAATACATCTTTTAAAGTAAATTTTTTGTTATATAACAGCTATTAATTCATGGTCTGAGTAATGGCTTAAATCACCAAACCTTGAAGTAGGAATTTTTAGTGAGTTAGAGGTTCTCTCAAGCATCTTCAAATAAATCGATCTAAAATATTTCCTTGAAAATTCTCCTAAATACACTTATCATGAAATATTCCACATCACAGTAAATAACTCCAACATATTTTCATTTGCTCAAAACAAGACATTGTCTTTCTTTCTATCGGCCCTCACCATAATCAGTCTACTACCAAACAACATAAATTTCCAACATAGCTGTCTGATATGAATCTTTTTCTTTATCACTGACTCTACTTCCAGATTGACTTCAAAAAACATCCTTCTAATCACTCTGTGTATCATTTCATAATACATAAGTAACCAGAGTCCCTTAGTATGTACATAGAGAGTTAAAAAAACTTATTTCAAACTATTTCATGATTTATTAGACAATTTCCATGAATAAAAATTTATATCTCTCATATTGTTTCTGTAAGCCCATATGTGATATCTAAGCTTCAGCTTTATTTGGTCCTCTCTTCCATCACTTACTCTATAAAAAATCCTTTCAAATTTACTTTTTGTATATGTCAAGATCTTTTCCTTTTATTTGCCTCATATTTATAGTAATATTGCCCGAAATATAGTTCAATTATTTTTCATCTAATTTAACTTAGTTGTCACTTCCTTAGGACAATCTGCATAACCTTATTTCTAAGATAGATTCTTCAGTTATTTGCATACAATAAACTCCAACACACTGATTTATGCATTCATTTCTTTCTTTTTTTATATCATAATGCAATTTTTAGAAGATAAAGCTCATAATACTTTTTTTTCATTCCTAATCAACAGCGTTATTATGGAGCCTGGTACATTAATGAAGATTATTATTTATTACATGATTCAGTAAGTTGTAAAAATAAACTTTATACTATTCTTCGTTTTAATGAATATGGATTCCATGCATTGGTTAAACCATCATGAATTATTTATGTGAGTTTTTCAATATATTACACTTCAATGAACTAGATGACATTGCCTAAACATTTTAATTTGTCAACGATAGTCTATTTCATATTCAACAGCAATGCTTTGTTGGCTTAGCAATTATCTCAGCTAGGAATACTTTTGACATGAAAGAAAAAGATACCTAATTTTAATTGATAGCACCCATGTAAAAATGCCAGGTGCCAATCATTTGTGGTCCCATCTCTGAAAATACAAAGAGATGATTATTCTTAGGGGCTTACTGTTCACGGAGTCAAAGATTATTTGTGAGCTGTTTCAGTGAAAGATTAAAAACCAAGAGGACCCAATGCTGTATTTACAGAGCTGAACCTGTACCTCATCTCTCTCTCCCCAGATCCCACCAGGAAATGGCTGGAGGTACAGGAGTGCTTACACATTCAAGATCACAGGACAGACTACCACTTTTTAGGGTGAACTGCCTGCAGCCCTCAGAACCCAGGAACAAAGGGGCAATCTGTTACAGGATACTTCTGGTTTCTATCTTTTCTATATCGCTGAACCTGATCCACAGCTCTTGGTACACAAGATCATTCAGGAGAGAAGTAGTGTCCCTGGAGTCCTGATACATAGGCTTACAGGAGGATCAATCCATTGTCAGAGACAGTAAAACCAGCTAACACCAGAGATAACGAGATGGCAAGAGGGAAGTATAATAGCCTAAGCAATATAAACCAAGGTTATATGACTTCATCAGATCCCAGATCTCACACCAACACTAGGCTAGGATACCCTCAACACAACAGAAAAGAAAAAGAAATGTTTGTACTTCAAATCACTTAACATGATGAGGTTAAAGGATTTTAAGAAGGAAATAAAGAATTCCATCAAAGAAATACTGGACAACAGATGTAAAGAGAAAGAAGCCCTTACAGAGCAAACACAAAAATCCCTTAAACAATTACATGAGACTTTAAAGAGACCATATCAAATGGATAAAACTAGAAAATATCATCCTGATGGAAGTAACAAAAACACAAATAAAGGCACAAAGAATGCACTCACTTGTAAGTGGAAATTAGCCTAAGAGCTCAGAATATCCATAAAAAACTCATATATACTCTGCAGCTCAACAAGAAAGGACAGAGAGGGACTGCTTCAATCCCAATTAGAAGGGGGAAGAAAATTATCATGGGAGGCACATGGAGGAAGGACCCTGTGAGGGAGAAGGGAGTTAAATGGAAAAATAGGAGAGCAGGATAAGATGTGGTAAGAGACAGGAGAGAAGCACAGAGGACCAGGAGAATGAGCATAGAAAGAAGGAACATTGGAGGATGGGGGTATCCTCTAGGATGTCCCAGATACTAAGGATGCAACAGGTTCTCTGGACTCAACAGTGATGACATTAGCCAACATCAACAACAACAGTGAAATTGAACCTGAAGGCACCACCTGCAGTAGATAGACATGGCCCCAAGTGTAAGGATGGGACCACTCACCCATCTCTTATTAAATCAGAAGTATCCGTGTCTATTGAAATGCAGGAGTAAATATGTAGCAGAGGTTGTAAGAAAGGCCATTCAGACATCTGCAGACACCAAAATGGGAACTGTTGCTGATGCTGAGACATGCTTGCGAACAGGAGTCTGATATGGCTGTCCTCTGAGAGGCTCTGACAGCACCTGACTGATACAGATTCAGATATTCACAGCCACGATTCAAATGAGCCTACAGATACCAATGTAAGATGTAGGGGAAGGGATGATGGAGCTGAAAGAAACTATAATTAACAACAATATCAATTAACCAGACCCCTCAGGGCTCCCATGGACCTAACCACCAACCATAGATTATTCGTGGTCTGCTATCCTACATATGTAGGAGAGGACTGCCGAATCTCACATCAGTGGAAGGGGAAGCACTTGTTCCTTTGGATTCTTGATGTCCCAGAGAAGAGTGATTCTAGAGGGGTGAGGAAAGAATGCATGGGGCTTATGGAGTCACCTTCTTAGAGACAAAGAGGAAGAATATGTGGAGATGGGGTTTATGGAAAATGGGTAATATTTGAAATATAAACAAATACAATGGTATATAATACTACTAAAAGAGGAGTGGTATTTCCCATACATTACTTTACTGTACAGGTTTGCTTGGAATATTTATTGTTGCCTAGATGGATATTTCTTCCTACAATACCTGACACCTTGTTTCTCTGAGGAGTGTAGCCTTAGATCTTCCTCCTCATTCAAAGAAGGCATATCACTTAACTCCTTTCTCCAAGAAAGGGTGGTTGTAGAAATGTCTGTGAAAGGCAGAGGGCATTTGTACAATCTAAATGGGGGTCACCAAAAGAATTATTTACAAGCAAAGGTTGTAACACAAACAGTGTGTGTTCAATCAACTTACCAGTATTGAAAGCATCCCAGGACTTCTGGCTAGGCAACTGCATACAATGTCAAGAGACATTTAGAATTTCAATATATGTGATAAGAGAAAATACTTGACATGGTGTAGCATACTCAATATTTCAAAAATATCATCACGGAAGGAATATTAAGGGTTTTAGGAAAAAAAATAGTGAGACATCAAGGTGAAAGCGTCACAGTAACACCTGAAACTCACATGGAATTCTAATAGCAACACGATGTACTCTATGCTCTATTCAAATCCTTTCATATGTTCATTCCCTAACACAGTCAACCAGTGATTTTCTAGTCCCTGCAGTCTCTGAAGAGCAAGGGTCTGGATCAGCCTTTCTCATTGGTTTATGAGGTTCCAAGACACATCACTGAACCAATGCTGGTGTAAGCGGCGCTTGACTGCACAGACTCCTAAGCACCCTTTGCCCTTTCCATTCATGTTGCTCCTTCAGGAATCAGTTGTCAATACGTCTGACAGTGTGTAGAAAACAGGTGGCATTCCGGATTCAAAGGAAGAGAGTCGACATGGTTCCTCCTCATTCAGAAAGCTTGGATGATCGCACCGCTACTACAAGCAGAACTGACAAGTGAGGCATATCCTGGCTGGGCCGTGCAGACCTCACGACTGCCCCGTGCAGAACTCGCGACTGCCCCGTGCAGACCTGGCGATGGCCCATTCAGATCTCGCAACTGCCCCGTGCAGACCTCAAGACTGCCCTATGCAGTCCTCGCTACTGACTCGTGCAAACTCGAGGACAGCCCCTCTCGAGCTTTGGTTGTTTCCGGAGTTCAATAGTCACTCGAAATTTACCTGCTTTGCCTTACAGACTTGCCCACAGTTCTCGGGAGAGAGAGAGAGACAGAAATACTCAAAGGATAAAGCTCACGTGATGCTCACCAAGACTCACAACTGCCAAGTACTTTCACTGCCCCTTCACGTGGTAGTGTTTAGAGAGGACAGAAAGCCTCATCCCGGACTTTACCCTCTGTCAATGCACCAACAATTTCCCAGCCTCATTGGTCTGGGAACCCCTTCAGAGTCCCTCAAGATGATTATAACACCGGAGTGCAACGGGGGAATCAGTTGAAGGATTCCCAGCCTCCACATACTGGAAGCCCATTCAGTGTCCCCCAAGCGGATTATCACAACAGACTCCAATGGGGGAAGAACTTGAAGGGTTCCCAGCCTCTGCCGCTTGAGAATGCCTTCAGTGTATCTCAACCGGATTATAACATCCTACCCCAATGGGGGAAGCACTTGAACAGCAGAGACCCGAGCGACTTTCCACCCCCGGGACTACTTAGATGGACTCGGCACAAGTTCAGATGCTCAAAACCCTATGAAGACCAGATATTCAAAAAACCTGATGCTCGTGTTACAGAAATGCTTCATAAACTCAAAGATCATACAATGGCTTCAGTCAATTAGAGGGCCCTAGACCTCAGAAGGGAACTGACAGAGAAGAAGAAATGGACAGTTCCACTTCCTCTGAGGGTTCCTGAGGGCATGAGTAATCCACTGACCAAGGATAGTATTTACTGAGTAACCCACTGGCATAATATATATGTGTATGTATGTAGTATGTGTATAGTATGTATGTGTGTATATATTTGTAGTATGTATGTATGTATGTATGTATGTATGTATGTATGTATGTATGTACACACATGTGCAGTGACCCACTGAGATCAGAAGAGTGCATCAGACTCCCTAGAGTTGTCGACCATCTGATATGGTTGCTGGGAACTGAACCCGGGTACTCTAAGAGGAATGCAAACCATCTTATCTGACATTATTTTAGTTTCCCATCATTGTGAAAAATCTTACCATCCATTGTGTCTCGTACTATACAGTGTTCGTTTCTTAGTGCAATGGTGTCCCTTCACTCAGATAGGATTTTGACGGTCTGTTGTACATATAAGTCAAGCATGGCAGAAAGATAGTGTGTGGGGGGGGTCTGCTCTGATGCAAAGAGGGACATTGCACTAACTGCCTCAGTCACTGTCTCTGCTGGCCTGCAGTCTGCAGCATATGCCTTTTGCAATGCCAACAGCTTTCAATGTTGCTTGAGCTGACAGCCCTTGCAGCCTCCTCTAGGTCCTCATCTGTACATCCACGGGGGATCATCTTGAGGGATCCCTGAAAGGAAATCCCTGATAAAAATTCTTCAGTGCTTACTAGAACCTCAGGCTAAAGCACAAACTCGTGGTTGGGAAATAAAGCCAGCTCCCATTCAACCACACCCTGTCATCGGGTCCCATTCATCCTGTCTGCCATTCAGCCCACTAACATTTCTATTCTGATAGGGTCGATGATCATATTTGATTAAGGGACCAGCACATTCCAGTGCAGACTTCATTATAACCACTTACATCTGCAGTGACTCTACTTCCAATGGATATCACAGCCTGAGCAGCCAGGTGTTAGGATAAAAAGAGAGGGTGGTGCATAAGCCAGACACTCATCCTGTCTGGGATACTGACTTACTTTATTAAATGATTAAAAATATGTATAAAAAGTTAGAGAAGTTCACACCCGAAGAATGGATTAGCACTTTCATGTTTATAATTCCTTCACCTGCACTCTATAAGTACCTACTACCTCCAGGGACTCAGATAAGCCAGAATTAATTCCCTTTTTCCACTCTAGATAAGGCACAGGTAATCCGGCGAAAACTGCTAAACTTAGACTTTAGTAAACATGTTGGAGACATCAGTTCAGGAAGCCAGATGCCCTGGCCAAGATCTTCTAGATGGGTCTTCCCAGATATGGCAGATATGGAAAGAGAACAAGGTTGAATACATGATGCCTTTCTTGCTAAGGAATTGGAGACCTGCCCTTCAAAGAAGATGGCTTCAAAGAATGAAGTCTTCAAGCACCTCTCCTTGGAACAAGTGCTTGTTCCTATGGGCGTGGTGGGGGGGCAGCTTCATTTCAACCTTAGGCACAGGAGAGTCTACGGGTCCAGAACTTCACAAGCAGGCTCAGTGTGGGATGACTTAGGTTGATAACCACTAGCTTCCTCACTTCAACTAGACCAAGGAAGGGTGCTCTGCTCTGTCTCCCTGCCTTGGAAAGACACCTTCATCCCTGTTGTTCATGCTCAAGGCTTCCTATGGTCCTCACCTGTTTGCTTCTGAGTCAGCTGAGGTATATTGTTATACCTCACTTTTTGCGAGCTTTCCTTAAGAGCACTAAACCCCCAACCCATCCTGTACACTCCATCTCTTTTGTTCTATTTAGCTTGATTATTTTTTTCTTCAACAAAACATGAGCAGTAAGTGGATTTTCAAATGGCTAATGCTTGCAGTATTCTAAAGTTGAGGGCCAGGTGAACGAAATGAATTGTGGGCAGTACCTCACACAGACATATCTGTGTGCCTATTTTCTTTGCTTTCGATGATTTTTAAAATGTGGGGTTTTGAGGAAGGAAATTACAAGATGGTAGCAACAACGAACCATCATGTGTCTCTGTTAAGGTGTGTTTTATTCAATGTGACAAACTCTCCTTCTTTGACTCCATATTTAAGGAGGTGAAGAGGTAAGCTAGGTCAATGAAACTATGCCCTTAGGACCCAGGGATGGTGGTTGTCTTCCCCAGTTTGCCCTTCAAATATATCTTGCTACCAATCGGTTATAGCTGCGGTTCACAACCTGTGTGTGGTCATGTTTCCTTTGACAAATTTCAGTCTCCAAAATGATTACCTACTACAATTCATAACAGTGGGAAAACTATAACTATGAAGTAGCAACAAGAATAATTTTGTCATCAAGGGTGGTAACAACATAGGAAATGTCTTAAAGGGTGGCAGCTTTAGGAAGGTAGATCACTGATTTATAGTTCAAGAAAGAGGGTCTAGCTATGGGCCAACTAAACAAAATACAGGATCTCCAGCATGCCAGTAACATGGGATAAAATGCAAGCTGGTTAGATAGTTTTTTGGGAAGCAGTGCTTGCTGTGAAATTACCAGCACCTGCATGACAACCCATAACCCATGATTGGAGGGATAATGACAGGACACATGGAGGGTCCCATGGCTCCAGCCACATATATAGCAGAGGATGGCATTGTCTGGCATCAATAGGAGGAGAATACCTTGGTCCTGTGAAGGCTCATTTCCCCAGTGTGTGGGAATGCCAGGGTGTTGAGGTGGGAGTGGGTGGGAGGTAGTTCATCCTCATAATAGCAAGGGGAGAGGGAAATGGGAAAGTGGAGAAGCAGAAAAAGGGATAACATGTGTGGGGTGCCTATGATAGCCAGGATCAGTGAGTTTTGGGTTCAGTAAGAGACTTTGTCTCAAAAACTAAAGAGGAGGAAGATGAATGAAGAGATGTGCAGGGTCTGCCTCTGTTCTCCTCATGCACATACACAGAAATATGTGTACACACACACACAAACACACACACACACACAAACACACACACACACACACACACACACAAACACACACACACACAGCTGCATTAGGACAACACTCAAAGAATTTGAATTTAGGATTTAGGTTGTCTTTTGTGTGTCTGATCACACCTTTCCTTCCATAAATTTCACTTGGAAAAGTATATCAAAGGCATGCATGTCAGATACATTTCCCATTAATATGAGGCCATTTTTCTCCCAAACCTATAGGTTTTGATTCATGTTATAAGTCATAGACCCAAGACACAGCTACACCTGAAAGGAAGAGCTAGATATTTGAGCTAAGAATTTGCATTCCAGGACCAAGTTCTATGATGTCATGGAATGCAGAATGTGGTCCATATAACTGAGATGTTTTGGCGCCTCACACTGTCCCTGACTCCCAACGAGGGCTGCTGAGAATAAGTATACAAAAAAATTGACTCTAGAATAATTACATGCGATACCCTCCTTGATTGTATTTATCAATGACATGAAGTTTTGTTTCTCACAAAGAGAATACATCATCAAAAGTCAATGTTGACCATGTCCGTTTGAGGGTCCATGCCCACTCCAGGCTCTGTGGATGGAGCCAAGAGAACCCTACTGGGCTCAGTGAAGCACTGACTCTAATTCACATGGCCCGGATATGAAGAGGGAGCATATTGATTCTTCTTGTTGTTGCTATGAAAAAATACAAAGCAAAAACTTAACGAAGACAGGAGTACTTGTTGACTGGAGTCTGATATGGATGTCTCCTGATAGGCTTTGCCAGAGACTTGCTGATACAGATGAGGATGCTTACAGCTAATCATTAGACCAAGCAGCAGGACCCCAATGGAGGAGGAGTTAAAGAATGGAACGGAGGAGCTGAAGGGGGTTGCATCCCCATGGGAAGAGCAATGGTATCAACCAACCAGACCCCCACAGACCTCCCAGAGACTAATCACCAACCGAAGAGTACACATGGATGGTCCAAAGGCTCCAGCCACATATATAGCAGAGGATGGCATTGTCTGTCATCAATAGGAGGAGAAGCCCTTGGTCCTCTGAAGGCTCATTTCCCCAATGTGAGGGAATGGCAGAGTGTTGAGATGGGAGTAGGTGTTAAGAAAAGCAAATTCACTGAAGCAGTGGGAGAGAGAATGGGAGAGAGGGGATCCAGGAAAAAGGATACCATTTGAAATTTAAATACATAAAATTACAATAAAAAAAGAGACAGGAAGTGTTTACTTTGACTCATTGTTTGAGCTGGTACCATCCATCATGATGGGGAAAGCATAGCAACTGGAGTGTGATGGTCACATTGCAGACCTGGAGGGTGTTCAGCTTTCTTTCTTTCTTTGTTTCTTTGTTTCCTTGTTTTAAATAACATATATAGGTGTTTCCCTTAGTTTTATGTATCTGTATAAAAGATACATATACAGAAGCCACAAGAAACTTAGGGAAGAAAAGCAGGTATAGCTGTCAATAAGACATGGGAGGCCACAGGACTCAAGTCAGTTTCCCTCACGACCACATGTGTATTCATCAAAACAAGAGAGAGCAGCAGGGCACAGAACTAAACAAGAGTAATCAATGCTTGTGAGCCACCTTGTTTTTGCCAGGGTCTGAACTCAAGTCCTCTGCAAGAGCAATAACGGTTCTCAACTTCCAAGCCACCTCTCCAGTCACACACAATCATTGTTTATACAACGCCCCAAAACAGAGCAACACTTGATGTGTGCAAATATGCATACAAGACTTGTGGTGTGATTTATTTGTGTGAATGTTCAGTCAGTGTGATACAAATGCTCTTGTATTCATGAAATTTGGCATAGCTGTTTTCACTGGGAGGTTCTCTTCATTCTCAGCTTTGGTGTTTACATACATCTTTAAAAGAGGAAAAGCCCTGACAGCCTAACCCGGCCTACTCCCCATATTCGGCTATTCCTGCCTTTCTTCACTAAGTTAAACACCACCTCAGACTCTACTCTTTCATTTTATTCAGTGTAGTAGACTCTCCAAAACCATAAAATGGAATCCCAGATGCAGAGGGAAGAAGTTTTGCTCCTTGTTACTTTGTTTGCTTTTAGTTGTTCTTCCCACTACCACTGGTTTGAACTTGTGTCCCATTCAGTGGTAGGTACTTAATTCAGGCAGCATTTTGAGAAGGGCTGTGGGTGGAGTGTGATAAAAAGAATATTACTAAAGAAAACTCACTGGGATTTTGACGATAAATACAAAGTGTTTATTGACTTGATTTTTCATTTACACAGAACCCTGGAGGGCACTAACTCGAACTAAAACTTCACATCTGACAATTTGCACGAAGGAAAAAAAAAGCCATAAGACAAAATTGATCCAACAAAATGAGCCCAAAGTTGTAATGATTGACCCTCTATAAAGAGAACCATTAAACTTTTTTTTTTTAAAAAGACAATTTTGATGTTTTTGTTTAACAATTTCCTATACTTATATAATGAGTTTTAGAAATTTACTTTCTGGATTTCCCTTCCCAATTCCCCTCCCTCATCCTCCTCAATCATTCTCCCATCCTATCCTTCATTTCACCCTTGCTTCCTTCCTAATCATCCTCTGTCATCCCCTAGGTCAACCCCTTCTCTCACTCCATTCCCTCTCCAATTGGCTCCGATATTTTGAATAAGTCCCCCCTCCTATTTCATGTCTCTTTTATGCGTGTAATCACTAAGTTTAATTAATTACATGAGCACAGAGGAATTCGACAGAACAACTTATCTATGTGTACAGGAATGAAGAAGGTAGTGAAGGAGAAAATTCTGGTTTCTTTGCAGACTCAACTGTGTCATGTATGTTGTTCTGGAAACTGTCTTCGGAGAGGATGTTTTGCTGAGAACAAACACATGGTGTTTCTGGTAGCTGCCTGGGAAAAGGGCATGTGATGTTTAGAAAGGGTACGAGTATAACCCTGGACAACAGTGGGCAACACCATGGAATTGGCTTGCCTTGCCATTCTTCGCTGATGCTCAATGGACTTTGATGAATCTGGTCTTCATTGACCACGCTTTGGAATTGGTTCACCTTTCTTTCTCCACTGACCATTGTTTGCCATGGCTTTGTAGAGAGAAAAGCACCAGGGAACTTCTTGTGGTGATAAATCAATGGCTTCTTGCTGCCTCCTCGAACCCAGGCCAATTGGAAGAGCTCAGCAATTTTTTCTGGGTTGAACTGTCCTTGGTGATTCGTGAATGGTGTTTGCAAGTAGATCGACCCACCTCTGCTGACTCACGTCAACTGAACTGATATCCTGATGATGAAGGTTTAAATCGCCCCAGAGAACCATTTTCGAAGCAGGTCCACATTGTCCATTGTTTGCCCTATTGTCATTTCCTTTTCACTAACACTGGTGGATGGTGGGCTAAAAGAAGGTTAAAGCGTTTAAGAACTCTTACTAAAGTAGGTCTTGAAAAATCTAAGCCTGCAGGATAGAACCCCTCCTCCAATAAATGTTGATTGCCAAGGGAGTGGATGGACTTTATGGCCTCTCCCATCTGTAATGAAGTATTGAGTGGCCTAGTCTTGTGCCCATGACCATAGCCACAATAAGTTGAAGAGTTCAATGACTAGGTCCAATCTAAAGGATATCCTTTTTCTGTCCCCTTCCCCATCTTCTGGTTCATATATTCCTTCTACCCACTCTTTCATGATGTTCTCTGAGCTGTGGAGGAGAAGAATTAGCTGTCCTATTTCCACCTGAACAGTTCAACACCACTGATTCCCAGCACATTGTCTAGCTGTATGTCTCTGCCCATGGTAGTCAGTGGCTTCTTCTCTGATGAGAGCTGAGTGCAACGCTGATCTGTAGATACAAATATGGATGTTTGGAAGGAAGTTCGACAATGTATTTAGCATTAGGTTCTTTCATATATCATATATCATATATATCATATATCACCCTAACCATAGGTTCTTGATAACTTTACAGAACCTGGTGTGTATTCCCTCGTGTGGAATATGACTTGTATCCAATTGGAAAGCCACTGGGTACTCCCATGTCTGTGATGGCACTAACAAATTAGGAGCACATCTTGGCTGACATTTTAGCTTGAATGGTTCACCCCCGAGTAAATTTGTAGATGATTTTCTCCCATGGAAGCCTACATAGCACTTTCTTGAATCATGAAGGCAAGCCATTATAGAGGATGCTTCCACCTCAGCTTTATATTGACCCTTCTGTGACCTGTGACCAAAAGGATTCAGTATCCTCAGCAATAGGGTCTTACCATCAAGTTCTGGAGTACTACAAAGAACTATGGCAACAACCTGTAAGGTTGTGAGGGCTTTTGTGATCTCGATGGTCAGCAAATTTCAGGAAGATATCCCACATCTGGCACTGTGATTTTTGCTTAATTTTGGTTCTCTGTTGCTCTGATAAATACAGTCACTCAAGCCAGCTTGGGAAGAGAAATCTTTATTTCATCTTATCTGTTCCAGCCCATCATCAAGGAAAACCAAGACTGGATTGGGAAACAGAAACTACAGAGACTTCTCACTGGCTTGCTTCTAAGCTCACATTCAACTACCTTTACAAAATCAAGACCCACCTGCATAGCGTGGTCCTGCCCACAGTAGAACAGGCTCTCCAACATCAGTTAACAGTCAAGGAAATGCCACCTAGACATGGTCAAGGCCAATCTGATGGAGGAAGCTCCTCAACCGAGGTTCTTTCTTCCAAAACTAGCCATCAAAAGAAATCAATGAAAATAAAAAAAGAAAAGAAATCAATAGCTTCAGGGATATCATGGCTTATCCATGGAGGGTGCCTCCATTTGAACTCAAAAGTTGATCTTGTAGATATATTCTGTAACACAACGTTTTATAACCCCTCTCACCAAACCCTGTTCTAACATACTCACCTAAGAGGAGATGGAGTGGAAAGTAACTTTTAAAAAAAATAATTGGATCAGAAAGAAATGCTTCTAGGAAATAAAGCAAAAAAGGATGCATTTCTGCATCCTAGATGCTTTCCTCGCATCATCTGTGCAAAGGTAATGAAAACCGTTACGTTCCAGGTACCATAATTACCAATGTTACAAATCATATAAGTAATACTGCTTATCATTCATAAAACACACTGGCACTAATCATTTTGATATGTTTTATTAACTCACTCCTAATGTAGATCTGATGAACTGGAATTGTTCGCCTGCTCAATTTTACATGAGGGAAGTGAGATTTAAATGTTGAGCCAATTTCCCAATACTCTAATATAATAAATGGCAGAGTAAGAAAGCTGCACTTTCTCTGGCTTCATGCCATGGCCTCGTGTGAAATGCAAGTCAGGGTACTTTTGCAGGGAATTCAAAGAATCAGTACATGTGGCAGCTGAAAGTTGTCTTGGATGCAAGAGTGGGAGTAAGGCTCAAGTCAGCCGAGCACCAGCTCAGGATTCCTGAAACCAAACAACAGAATATGTTAGAGAGCGAGGAGACTAAACTAAACATCTGGGATTCCTCAGCAGATTGTACAGATCCAGGGTTGAGGGTTCATAATTATGTTGGTCATTGTGGTGGTGGAAAGGTACACTTATTTAGATTCCCACCTCCTACTATGTGCTACTACAGTGGAGGAAATGCCTTAAGTCCAAGGATTTATGTTTTGTTCCTGTGTGTGTGTGTGTGTGAGTGTGTGTGTGTGTGTGCGTGTGTGTGTGTGTGTGTGTCTGTGTGTGTGTATCTGTGTCTGTGTTTGTGTGTACATGCATGCACGTGGAGTGTATAATGTAGGGACTAATCCATTTCTCTTCTACTTTATTCATTGAACCAACATTTCTCAGTCAAACCCAGAGTTCACCAATATGACTAGTCTTGACAGCTATCTTACCCTGGGAATCTGCCCTATCTCAAGCTTCCTGGACTGGGATTCTATGTGGGCTACAAATCCTACCCATCATTTACCTGAGATCTCAGAGCCATCTCCTCAATTGTTAAGGGTCAAGTCCCGGTGTTGGACCCAACTCCTTTACTTTTGTTTTCTTATTTTTTTTCATCTCTGTCATAATATCAGAACCAGGTTAAGGTATGACTGGATCACTCAAACAATCACTCAAATCCCTCCACACAAATCTGTTCTAATAAGGAGAAGGACCCTGCTTACTCTCTGTTCTGTAAATTCCGACCTTAACAGATGAGATAAGGATGGGATTATTCTAGTATGTGATTGTGGATGCTGTTGTTAATGTTGATGGAGGCTGGCAACTGAGGGGCAACAGCTGTGTCACTTAAAATAACAGAGGCAAAGCTGAGTGTGGTAGTGCATACCTATATTCTCAATACTCACGAAGATCACAAGTTCAAATCCAGCATGGACTACATAGTAAGGCCAAAGGAAGCCTGGGCTACATCGTAAATCCAAGGCCAGCCTGGGCTACAGAGCAAGTCCATGGCCAGCCTGGGCTACATAGTAAGGCCAAGGCCAACCTGGGCTACATAGGAAGTCCAAAATCTGCTTGGCCTACTTATATGACTCTTCCCCAAACAACAACAGTTTTTTTTTTCCTTTTTGGTTTCTGTCTCTCCTATTTCCTCTACACAGATACCAGTGCTGTAGTTTGGGTGTGTGGGGGAGAACTTCCGTCATGTCTGATGTTCCAGGATCTCCAAAGTAGCAGGAAAACCAAACAGTGCAGCAAACAAGTCTGTTTCAATTGTTGAAGAAAAATGTGACACACGGTAAGTGCTGTCTTAAAGAAATGGCTCTAAGATGGGACAACACCTCGGAAGACTGGGCTTGGATCTTGTGCTAGTTCCCTCATGATAAAAACAATTATGTTCTCAACCAGAGTCCGTGTTGGGAAAACAATGCTGTGCTTCCATTTCAACACTGCATAATCTCCATATGGCAATCCTGGCAATCTTGTCTGATATTAAACAGATTATAGGACGAACAAGTTGAGTATAAACACTGTCAATAAAAAGGGTTTAAATGATGAATATATATATTTTTTTAAATTTTTGTCTGTGGTACCAGGTTCAGTGTTCTGCATAAACTCTAAAAAAAAGGCAATTTCTTTATTTTTTTTTAAATCGCCAAAGAGAATGGACCTTATATTTTTCTATCTAGGTCTAACTGAGACGATGAAATACCATTATTTGCTTTAAAAAAGAAAACCATTGTGTGTAATTTTTAATTTGTTATTTTTAGTGTTTTGGGGTTCATTTTATCAATTACTTTTTCATTGAATTAATTATTTTCTTATTTTCTAGTGTAGATAAAAATTTAGGTTGCTGGTCTTGGTTTCTAATCTAAGAATTAGTGTTGTAAATAAAGTTTCCTCTTAGCACTGTCATAGTTATGTCTCGCACATTTTGATAATATTTTTCCTATCTTCTTTTTTTCTTACTGTTACATAGTTTCATTATTCCTTGACATATGTTTACTTGTGAATGTGTAATTTAATGTTTCTGGACTGGGAGACTCCTGTTGTCTCTCATTGAAGACTTCTATTTTAGTTTTGTTGTATTAGCAGAATACATCCCGAGGGGCTGGAATTGCAGCTCACTGGACAGTGTGCTCACTTGGCTCTCACACAGCTCTGGGCTCAACCTACAGTACCTCATAAGCCTGATGTGGTGGTATATGCCCATAGTCCCATTACCAGAAGGAGAAACATGAGTTCAAAATCATCCTTGGGTGCATAGTGTGTTTGAGG
This sequence comes from Rattus norvegicus, assembly GCF_021556685.1. NCBI lineage: Eukaryota > Metazoa > Chordata > Mammalia > Rodentia > Muridae > Rattus > Rattus norvegicus. The sequence goes on along the minus strand of NC_141555.1, from coordinate 51,345,993 downwards.
TCAGCCTGGGCTACATGAAACCTGTATAAACAAATATATCCCACAGGACATCTTTTCTTAGGCATTTGCCACACTTTGTTCTATGGTTTCTGAGTGTCTGAAAAGTCCAGGGGTACTTGAAGGAAAAGAACATCCTGGTGATACTAGGGACTGTCAGTTCAGAGACATTGGCTGGTGAAGCCATCTCATCCTAGCTGGTTTTCTGCCTGCTTCTGTTGATGATGGGCTGATGCGTGTCCGCACCTTTACTCATAATCGCCCTGCTTCATTTTTAGCTGTACCCATTCTTGTTCCCTGCTGAGGCTGAGTAGTTACACAAAGAATTGGGGTCTCCTTCCAGCCCACTGATTCTCTCAACAATAAGTTCTTTATCTGTAGAAATAGTTTCTCTGTTGCCTACATTATCAGAAATAAATAAAACACTCTTTTCTGTTTTATTATGACACTCAGTTTCATTATGTTGGTAGGGCTGGCCTGAAACTCACTGTATAAACCAGGTAGGCATTGGACTAACAGAGATCAGCTTGTTTCTGAGAACTGGGATGAAAGAGACATACCTTTCTCCTTCTTTTTTTAATTTGTTTTTTAAATTTATCTCTATGATGAGTGTGTGTGTGTGTGTGTGTGTGTGTGTGTGTGTGTGTGTGTTTTGACCAAAGAGTCACTCATATGCTCTGAACCCTGATCCTCTGCAAGAGCAACCAGTGTTCCTAAGCAGTGAGCCATCTCCCCAGCCCCTTCTGTCAGTTTTGGAAGTTTCTCATTGACAACACTTGAATACTGGGTTTAAGATCCTTGCTGACAATTCTGACAATGGTTTTCTCTTGGTGCCACCACCAGGGAACTGTTTTTTCTCCTCTGCTTTTCATTTAGGGGGATGGTCATGGTGTGATGTAATTTCCATTTTGACATCCTTTGTCTAATACGTGAGCAGTCCTAACACTGTGGATACAGTGGCTGTTTATCTTTCATAAGCTTATGGTGGTGTTTTTTTTTTTTTTTTCTGGATTTGCCTGATTGAATAAAAGGGATTATACCTCCAGTTCATACCAACAGGAATATTTTATAGGGGCAGGAAGATCGGTCCTCAACCTTCCTAACATAACCTTTTAATATAGCTCCACCAACTGTAAAATTTTTTCATTGCAACTTCATAAGTTTAATTTTGCTATAGATATGAATTGTAATGTAAATGCCTGGAATACAGGATATATGATATGTGATTCCTGTGCAAGTGTAATTTGAGCTCCCAAAGGGGTCTCAATCCAAGAGTTAAGAACCACTGATCTGGACTTAGTGGGATGCCCTTACCAACGTAGATGGGTTGCCCAGTGTTGGTGGGGAGAAGTCTCCAACTCTTGAAGGCAAAGGATCTTCCAAGATCAGGCTTTTTCCTGGGTCCCTCTGTAACAGTGGACACACTTTTGATGTTTACTGATGTATCAACTGACTCCAGGCAGTTTTATTTTACATCCTCGAAGATGAGGATTCTAAAAAGGGTTCTTCTAGACAAAAGCAGTGGCTGAAGCTATCCCTAGTGATCTGTCCCCTTACCTAATGGCTCCTTGTACACAAGGCCAACAATAGATGTTGGAGTCCCTTCTAAGTTGCACCTTTCCAATGTACACTCTTCCTCTGTGCTGTTTCTTTAACGAAGAGCACACATGCTAAACCTGAACCCATCTTGTCTTCAGTCAACACTAACAACCTAGTCCTCTCTGCCAGCTATGCTTTCACATATAACCCAGCTGCTCACAATTGTGAGGCATATTCATGCCTCCATGGACCAACAGAATGGCACCGATTGGCTAGTCTCTAATGACACAGATTCTGTATGATTCTGATTCAGAAGCCTGTAAATCCAAGATGAAGAAATCATCGGCCAAGGAAGGAGTTTTTGTGGGATGTTGACACCAAAGAAGGGATCCAATGTGCTAGGAATAAAAGAGAGGGAACCAAATGCCCTTTCATAATTTAACCTTTTTGCACAATAGCATCATTAATGGATCTTTATTTGTAGGTCGTATCCCTCTTGACCTAATCATTTCTTCACAACTAAATTCCCTCTGGGTATTAATCTTCAGAAAATTAATTTTGTGTGATCACATTCAAACCAGAGATGACGGTGAATATTTGGATATCTATAGTGGGGGTGGGTATTATTCTTCCCACGTGGTGTACCCTTAAGATCTCTAACTACCTCCTTCCCCACGGTAGCCTCACTGAATGATGTGAATTCCGGGTTATTAATGAGATACAGACACCAAAACTCATTGTCATACCCTGTCACCAGTATCAAGCTCGAAACAGCAAGAGCCAACTGTGGGAAGAAAAATATGAATAAACTTTATGGTATCTCTAAACTGTAAACCCCCAATTTAATCAAAACATTGTTTTTGACTCAGTTCTCTTATACTGATGTTCTTTAAATGTACGAGCCAGTGGGCTTGCTTGTGACTACTTGTATAGTTTTATACTGTACATTAGCCATCTTCATCCTCACAACTCACCTCCATTTCCTCCTGCACACACACACACACACAAACACACACACACACACACACACACACACACACACACACACACACACCCTGCTTCTCCCCTTCCTCTTCCTAAATGCCCCCTTTAACTTAATATCCCTTATTAAAATCTAAATTTCACAGTCATCTGTTTGAGTCTAGCTTGTTTCTCTTAACATTGTATTTTACAGTTCCATCTGTTTTTCTGAGAAAAAAAAAACCCTTTCCCCTTATACATAGATGAAAATCACATCAATGTATATCATATTTTTTAAGCCATTCATCCAGTGATCAACAGTTAAAGTTATTCCAATGGCTTGTCTATTGCACACAATGTGGCAAACAGAATGGATGTAAAGTGGTAAGAAATTCTTTTTTTTTTTTTTTTTGATCGTTGATATGGAAGGGTCTAGCCCACTATGTGTAGTTTCATCCCCTATGAAGTTGGTCCCTGGGTTGTATGTGAAGGAGAGAAATCTGAGTAAGTCGAGGATAGCAATCCAGTACTCAGCATTTCTAAGTTGTCTTTGCTTCCATTCCTGCCTCTAGAGTCCTGCCTGAGTTCCTGCCCCAACTTTGCTCAGTAACAGACTGGTAACTAGAAGCCTAGAGTGAGAATCTTTCCTCCTCAAATTTATGGCTATGATGAGATTATTCCTCTTTTTGCCTACTAGGTCTTCCTTTTTTGAAAGTTGTCTCTGTTTACTGTTCTTAGAAAGATGATATTACATGTTTTCTCATGGGCTCTCTGTCTCTCACCATGTCTCTCTCTGTCTCTGTCTCTGTCTCAATCTTCCTCTGTATTTGTGTGTTTGAGTGTGTATATGTGTATTTTTTGTGTGTTAGTGTGTGCATGTGTGTGTTTGTATGTGTATGTATGTGGGTGTTTGTGTTTTTATAAGTGTTTCTGTGAATATGTGCGTAATTGTGTATGTGTGTGCGTGTCTGTACGTGTGTGTGTCTGTACGTGTGTGTGTGTGTGTGTGTGTGTGTGTGTGTTTGCTTTCCAGGCTTAAAAATTCCCCAAGGCTGTAAATCTCAGCAGGTGCCTAGAGAAGGAAGATGAAGGGGAGAAAAGGGGGAAAAAATCATGTCATTTGAGTCAACCACACATTGAGGTCAGCCACATAGTAGACCAACAGTCACATAATGGCAGAGTAGTCATAAGAGCAGAGAGAGAGTAAAACTCAAAGTGTGATGGAAAATGTGCTTAAAACTACGATAGAAGGGAGAAAAAGATGACGGTGCACTTAGAAAAGTGGACATATTTTTAAAAGTTGCCATAAGTGTTAAGCTCTAAGTACATTTAAAAAAATTATGTTAAAGAGGAAGGGAATTATTGGGAAGAGGGAAGGGATGGTCAGAGTGTAGTGGGGACAGGAAAGGGTTCTGAAAGAATCCCTTTGAAGATCTGGAGAACTATGTGACACAAAAAATTAAAGTGCGCTGTAATTTACAGGTAAATTCCATACTTAACCTGCATCCAGTATTCTGTCTACCCATATTTAAAAAAAAATACCTCATCTATTTCATCCTGTTTTGGTGCATTTGATCTAATAAATTCCATGTAACCAGAAGTGCTGGTAAATTTTAAAGACATTTAAAATATGACTGGTCGATATCGGGTTTGTCATCAGTTTATCCCGACTTTGGAAGCAGGCCTAGGAGCTAATTTACCTCGCTTTTTGCAAAGAATCCATAATTCATGATTGCCATTTACTTCAATACAAGGTATTTAATCTTGTCAAATTCCAGTTTTGTTTGAATAAAAGTGGCCCTCCTCTAATTGTGGGTTTTGATAAAGCTAATTTTGGTGTGCTATCCTGTGGGCTGCCTCGAAGAGAGAGCCTAGCATTTTTTCTGATATGGAGAATGACTTAAAGATAACCAAAGGAAAGAAAGGAGCTGGGAAAATAACCACCAAGGATGTTGGTGACTCAGAAACCAAAGACTTTTTTCAGAAAAAAAAAAATACATGAAAAGAGCTACTTGGGCAGACTGTGACTCGAGTCATCAGAATAATTGGGTGGGGACTTTATTTTGGGTCGTCAGGAGGATACACGAGAAGCTAAAACCTAGATGCTGGAAGTTTCTAAGCGGAACTAGGGAAGGAACTGGCCTGAGAGGGCTTCTGTGACATAAGAAGAGCCTGAATGATGTCACAGAGAGAAGGGGGGATGTTGCACATCTCTTCCACTTGGAGGCTCTAGACGACCTTGAAGTTGGGTTCACTATCTTCGCAGCTTTGTGTGAAAGCCAGTTCAGCTCCTGAACCCCACAATTGTTCAACAGCCTTTGGTGCCTGACCTGTTTCAGAAGACAGAATCTGGACGACTAGGATATTTTCTTTCGGTAAATGGGTTTATGAAGATAACTGGGACCCTTGTATCCCAGAAAGCTAAAAGTTTTCTCTCGTACAGCAAGTAACCTTATGTTCTAATGTCTTCCACGTTTGAGAGCTGGGTGGATGGTCTAGGCTAGTCAGTCTCCGGAGTTTATTATACTTTGATAACAATATCTAATTCATAGCTCTACTAAAATGCCAAAGCTCCTCTCTGTGCCTGTGCATTTTAGGAGATAGTATTTCTTTGTTTTTTTTTTTTTTTGTTGTTGTTGTTGTTGTTGTTGTTGTTGTTGTTGTTGTATTTTGTTTTCTTTTTTTTTTTTTGTTCTTGTTGTTTTTTTCGGAGCTGAGGACCGAACCCAGGGCCTTGTACTTGCTAGGCAACTGCTCTACCACTGAGTTAAAGCCCAACCCCAGGAGATATTATTTCTAAATGGCTGTTTTTGCCTACACAAAAGACACTTGTTGCGGTTGAAGATGCAACAGCATCGCGGAATAAACCTGGGACTCGGTCAAGATGCACAGTACAGAAAGCCAGTGGACTGGTGTGCATTGTCTCTGGGCAGATACTTGTGGATGTTGCCACATAGCTCATATTTAGAGGGTAGAAGAGGGGTGTGGCCACCCTTCTGGCTCCTTTGCTATCCTTTCTCTTTTCTGCTTGATTAAAGTGGGGACAGGGATACTTAATCCCACACTGACCTAGGCATTCAAGATGTTCCTCAGCAGAGGCAAAGTGCCTCGGGCTGAAGAATTGTGTCTGAATATGTTATTCTGAGCTGTAGAGAACCATTTTTTCATTTCCGTTTGAACTTTAGATTTTGATTTTTGGGAGAGGGTTTTTATGTGGGTAGCTTTGGATACTCTGGAACTAATTCTGTAGACCAGCCTGGCCTTGATCTCACAGAGGTCTTCCTCCTTCTGCCTCTTGAGTGCTAGAATTAAAGGTGTGCTCCACCATTGCCCAGCCCTCCTACGAACTTCTGATTATGACAGAATTAGATTCAGATGCTCAAAACTGTTTATCATCGCCTTCCTCACCTTTTCCAAAGTTCTCTTAGACAAGAGACTTGGTTGAGCGCCCTCCCCCACCCCTCCCCAATCATTCTTGCAGGCACTCATATGACAGAGGCAACAGCACTGTGTGTGGTTTAAGCAGGTGAGCTCTTCAAACCCAGGCCATGGTAAAGTATGAAGCCTGAACACAGAACGATAGCCACATGACAGTGTACAAGGAGTGCCTTGGCCTACCACACTAGGTCTTCAGCCAAGAAGAAGAGGATTTCTCTGAGGAGGATGAGCACACCATCCTTCCAGAAGCAGAGGAGGAGGAGTCCTTCTTCCCAGGCCCTGGGGACAATTGTGGGCTGCAGATTTTCTCATGGATAAAAGAAATGTGATGACCCCATCACCCAATGGAAGGCCATCATTCTAGATCAACTGCCAACCAGTCCCTCCCTCTATCTGGTCAAGTATGATGGAATTGATTGTGTCTATTGACTGGCACTTCACAGTGATGAGAGGATATTAAAACATAAGATCTTGACTCACAAAGTAGTGTTTCCTCAAGTGAAAGAAGCCCATCTCGCAAGTGCCATGGTTGGCCGAGCTTTGGAGCATAAATTTGAGGGAAAACATAGCTCTAGGGACAGCTGGAGAGTGGTGGTCCTAGCCCAGGTGCCGATCATGAAGGACTGGTTTTACATCACCTATGAGAAAAATCCCGTCCTATACATCTACCAGATCCTGGATGATTACACAGAAGGTAACCTCCATATCATTCCAGAGATTACTCCAGTAGAGGTAAACTCAGATGTTGACAGCGACATCTTAACAGGACAATGTGTGCAGTTCATCAGAAGTGACGGGTCCAAAAAGATCAGCAAAGTCATTTACCAAGTTCTAGCAAAGCCTTCCGTGTACTTCATCAAGTTAGATTGTGATGTCCACATCTATGTCTATAATCTGATGGAAAAGATCCGTAAAGGTGAAATTCACAAAGTGTGGGGGACATGGATGGGGAATTTATAGGGTTGGGGGAAATGTTTGTTTTTCTGTGTTTCAGATACACAAGGGCCTTTGACAACCCCAGTATCTTTTCCTGTGGAATTTGTTTTTGCTCTAAAATTAAAATGTGCGATGTGACCTTTTGTGTGTGAACACTTTGGAGGAGACTGACTGTGGTGGATGGAACATGGAGAGGAAGCCTGAAAGGTCAAGGCTGTGAATATTAAGTCTATTCTCACATAGGCTAAAACAAACAGGACAGAGCTGGTCTCGTCTTTAGGGAGAGAAAAGAGCTTGAGACCAGGCTTAGAGGAGCAGGGATGGCACAGGGAAAAAAATGGATGTTTAGGAAGCAGTGGAAAAGGGCCAGAAATAGATAAACTCTCTGAAGTGAAGTTTGAGGGAGAAACAGCCAGTTGGTGAAAGAGTGGCAGGTAACAGGGAGGTGGTCTTGGAACTCAAGGGGAAACCCAATAAACTGATCCAAGCAGACTCAGAATCAGAGAAGATCAGGCATTGTTTGACTAACAAAACCTAATGAAACCTGTTTCTCATCTGAAGATGTATTATTTTTAATTATGTGGTTAGGGGAAGGGCATGAATACAGGAGACCACAGAGACAAGAATAGTCAGGTCCCCTGGAGCTGAAATTAAAGGTGGTTGGGAGCCATTGGACATCAGCTCAAAGAACAAATCCAAATCCTCTTTCAAAACAGACGAGCTCTTAATCCATTGGTTATCTCTGCAGGCCCCTTAAGTCATCTTTTTAAATAAATCAAACCTTCACATGCAGAGTAGAGACCAGGATGAGGGTAAGAAAGATTAAATTGATGGTGATGTGGAAGAAAGACTAAAGAACACATGGGGGAGTCGAGGACACTGAGGGACGAGGGAATTCCAAGATGGAGTTCTCAAAAAGTGAAGCAGGAGACCCAGGAAGAACAGAAAGGGTCTAGAATGAGTTGAACTTGGGCCACATCCATATTGGTCTCTTTGGTTCCTTAAAGAACAGCCAAGCCATCATTTCAGAAGGTGGATGTGAGGTGGAGGCTTCCCCAGAGGACATTTTAACGAGGATAACTCAGAGTAGTGAATGCCAAACTCAGTTTATATCTATCGATTCCTGAAAGTATCATAAAGCCCATTATTTTGTATGATCATTAAAAAGTAATTTAAAAAAGAACATGAGGATGCCGTGAGTTTATGTCAGGTGTTACCTGGATCCTGTGTATAGCTTCCCTGTGCACTGTTAGACTCTGTTGCATCCTGTAATATTTTTTGACGTCCCTTCTCAATGCCCCTAGATGACCACAAAGAGCTCCTGCACTGGCTTGTCTTGCCTGGCTCTTCTTCGACTGGATGGCTTCCTACACACCTGTGGGCCCTTTTACCCTATCTAGCCTCAGGAAGTTCCCGTCTTTTATTCACATGTAAGCTTATCCTCAGGAAAATCTTGCTGGTGCCTCCAATGCAGAGGTGCTGAGCTCTTTCCTATGCCATTTGCCCTGACTTTAAAATGCTTTGTGGTTCCTGACCATGTAGCTCTCTCCTCCTTAGAAGCCCCTTTGCACTCCATGGGGACTCTCTGAGCCACATCTACACTCCAAGAATGTCTTTGGAATCAACCTTATCTTGGACTCATTCATTGCTGTTTCTTCTCTCAAGAATAAGTTTCTCAGTGCAGGACTTGAAAATACTTTCTATCATTAATTATTTCTGCTATTTAGGAGTTTTTATACTGGCTGGTTGTCTGACGCTTTCATTGCTGCGAAAAGACACTATGACCAAGGCAACTTATAAGGGACAACATTGTTTTTTTTGGGTTCTTTTCTTTTGGAAATGTGGAATGAACCCAGGGCCTTGCACTTCCTAGGCAAGCGCTCTACCACTGAGCTAAATCATCAACCCCAAGGAACAACATTTAATTAGGGCAGGCTTTCAGGTTCAGTAGTTCATTGTATTTTCATCAAGGCAGGAATCATGGAAGCTTCTAGATAGACATGGTGTTGGAGAAGAAGCATATAACCCCCACAGTGATATGCTTCCTCAACAATGCCACACCTACTCCCACAAGGCCACACCTCCTACTTGTGCCACCCTTCCCATGGGACAATCACATTCTAACCACCACCATGATTTTATGCCAACTTGATACAAGCTAGAGTAATCAGAGAAGAGGGTGCCTCATTTGAGAACATGCCTCCATAAGATCTAAGTGTAGGGCATTTTCTTAGTTATTGGTTGGGGAGGGCCCAGCCCACTGTGAGTGGCACCATTACTAGGCTGGTGGTCCGGGTTCTATAAGAAAACAAGCTAAGAAAGACATGATGAGCAAGATAGTAAGCAGTGCCACTACATAGACAATGCCTCAGTTCCTGCCTCCAGAATACTGTCCTGTTTGAGTTCCTGTTCCAACTTCCTTTGCTGATGAGCAGCAATGTAGAAGTGTAAGCTGAATAAATCTTTTCCATCCTAACGTGCTCTTTTGGTCATGATGTTTCCTTACAAAAATAGGAACCCTAAGTAAGACAATTTCTTATAGAAACAGTGAGTCTAGTAGAGCCACAGACTCTTACCTCATAACCAAAAATAGAAAAGTATAGACACTTTGCTTTAATTTAAAGGTAAGACTTGCTCATGTACTGACCTGTGAAGTTCTAGTTTGCTTCCTTCTCTCTGTGATGACTGCCATGATCAAAACTAACTTGGGTATGACAGGGTTATTTGACTTACAGGTTACAGACCATCACTGAGGGAAACCAGAACAGGAGCTTGAAATGGTAACAAGGAGCACTGCATTTTGGCTTGCTCCCTGTCTCAGTCATTGTTCTGTTGCTGTGAAGAGACACCATGGTCAAGACAACTACTATAAGTGAAAGCATGTAATTGGAGGCTACCTTACAGTTTCAGAAGTCTGCTCCATCATGATGGCAGGGAGCATAAAACTGGAGCAATAGAGAGCTCCTGCTCTGTAAGCAAAGAGAGAGAGAGAGAGAGAGAGAGAGAGAGAGAGAGAGAGAGAGAGAGAGAGAGAGAGAAAGTCTGGGAAAGCATGGGTCTCTTGAAAAAGCAAACCCACCCTTGTCGACACACCCACTTCCTCAAATGAGGCACAACTCTTAATCCTTCTAATCCTTGAAAATACTGTCACTCCCTGTTAACTAAATATTCAAATATATGACTGTGGGAGCCTTTCTTATTCAACTGTCACACTCCCCATGGCTTGCTCCATTACTATTTCTTACAGCCTAAAATGCTATTCTTTTTATACATGACTACTGATGAACTTGCCCACAATGGTGGGCCCTCCCACATAATCATTAATAAAGAAAATGTTCCATGGACTTACCCAAAGTCTAATCTAATGGAGGCAGTTCTTGAATTGTTCTCTCTTCTCAGTTGACTCCAGATTGTCAAATTGGGAAAAAGAGAGAGAGAGAGAGACCCAGCACTGTAAAGTTTCTCTTATTCCATGCTACATACTCACCACCAGCCATTCTCTTCTTTCAGTGTATAGACCCACTTCCCTGTATGGCAGAACTGAAGAGTAACTACTGTCACCAACATGAATACGCAAGGATATGTGACAAGAAATGAATACATTCTAAAGCTCCCAATGCCAAGCAAAAGTGTTTTAGTGTGTGCTACACTTACTGGGAGACAGTCAGTCACTGGCCATTTAATGGGTCACAGTAGACCACAGAACCAAAAAGTCACAACCTACATATCATCTCCTCTCAGCAGGAGACATAGCCCTTCTCAAAACCCATGAATCTATCTGTATGCTTAGATTTTTTCAAAACCTACTTTATTTAGTGTTTTTAAACCTTCTAGCCCACCAACCAGAGGTAGCAGAGAGAGAAACTTGATAGGAAAATGGAGAGAGTTGTGGACCTATTTAGAAGTAATTCTTTGGGGTAACTTCAATCTTCATGGTGCAGTGTGGTCCAATAGCAAATGCAAAACACAAATCAGTAGCAGTGCCTTGATCTGGCAGAGACCTCAAGGCTCTAATAAACCAACAAGAAGCAGCAGAAGCAGCCAGAAGCAGCCCGAATAGCACAGGTTCTTTTGTGCATTTCTCATTACGAAATAAGACCAGCAAAGACCATCGAATCCTTGCAAGGTGTAGCAATGTAAATATGTCCTGTCCCTCTCTGTGGGATTACATTTATGTTCTCCATAAACATCCTGTCCCCCTACAAGCATGTGCTCTAGCTAAATATCATATGCCTTCTCACGTGTCTGCTTCAGCAAAACATCCTCTCCTAACATAGCTTCCAGAAAAACATCCTGTGACACAAATTAATTTCCAAAGAAACCAAAATTTTTTAACTTCATCTAGCCTTATCTCACACTCGGCCATGACATCACAAAACGTATAATGGCACTCTTGCAAGGCTCCTAGGAGTCAGCTCCATCAGCCACTGGAGCTTCTGCAATTGCACTCTATGAAACTCAGCCCCTTTCATGGGCACAACCTTCAGTTATCCCCGTAAACATTGTGCTCTCTCCATCTTTGCTCTCCCCTAATAGCTGTCCAACTTCTAGCCAACTCATCTGTGACCAGAAAACCCTCACCAAGAAAGCCAATGAATTTGACTTAATTTTTTTCCCTGTCTGAATGGAGTGTTCTCCCTGCATGGTTACACTGGTGTCTGATTCATCTGTAATAAAACCCACTACTATTAATATCAAAGTCACAGGAACTATGACAAATAGCAAATCACTGGACAAGCATCATAGTTATCCAAGCATTTTCTGCAGCCTTATTGAAGTATATTTTACATAATTAAAAAATCCATTTATTTTAATTGTGTAATTTAATGATTTAACAGCAAAATTTATAGCTTCCTTCCCTTTTTTAGTACTCATTTCCCACTAGTTCATACAATATCGAAGTCTATTAAAAACACAGAAGTGAAATCAGGAGAAGGACCAGAGCGGGAAACAGGAGGTTCTTGATTTGCTAAGACAACAGATACATTGGCAGAATCGTCTGGATAAAACCACTTTGGAAACATTGGGCCTTCTCTTACACTGCAGCCTCCAGACAAAGAGTTTAAAGGATTAAGTCATGGGTCTTCCTACATCAAATCCAGACCTGACCTGGTATAGTCAGCATCACTTTTGGACACTTTCATGTTAATCTCATTCATCACTCTTACAAGTTGCCTAGCAAATCACATAGTAAACAAACTTATTTTAGTTCATGGTTTCATAGGTTTCGGTCCATGGTCACATGACCATGAAAGAGGCGCGATAGAAATTAACTGCTAACCTCACTAACATCCAAGAAGCATCAACACAGGAAGAGACCAAGGACAAAAAAACACCCTCCAAGACATGTCCCAAATGAACAAATCCCTTAATTTCCTATCTCCTAGTTTCCCGCCACCTTCATACACATCCATCAACAGATGAACTCATTGATTACAGCACACAGGGTCCATTGATTTTCATAGTCCCACCTTTGAACATTGTACCGGGACAATGTGTATCTTAAACCCATAGGGTAGGGCCAGAAGGTTGTGTCAGAGGTCTAAACTTCACCTCACACTAGAAACAACTGGGTAGGTTTCTCAGCATCTCCTATTTCTTTCTGGTACTGACCTACACCATGTCTGCATTGCAGCATTTTGTCTGGGGTGAGATACAAACAGCAGTCAATTGTAAAGACGCCCACCAACCATGTGTTGGTTTGAATGTAAAATGGGACATCTATAATATAGACACACAAGCATATACCCAGACTCACAGAGAGGTGCAAAAAGGGAAGAAGTTGAGTCTTAGGAACCCTCAAGGATGAGGGAGTGAAAATATAAGATACAGATGTTAGTGAGAACCAGAACAAAGCAGTGTCTTCTATACACGACAGGACCACTATTCCTCCGCCCTAGCTGACAAGAAAGGGAAAGTCAGTTTTCTGCACAGATATAGCTGGTGATAAGCTGGCCAGGCTCTAGTGGCTTGCCCAATGCCCGTGAAATTATGGGCAGCATAAATGGCTTCAGTAGGTTATTACAGAGGGAAGAAAGAGAGCTTGAATTAGGGAAAAAGGATTAGGTGTGGATGGATCTGGGAGGAGTTAGGAAGAGAAGAGAGAAGTAAATTCTATCATTATATAATGTACAAAGTTATCAAGGAACTAATATAAGTGGTTTTTAAAATATCATATCTGTACTGAACACAAACAAACCATTTTTCTTGTCATCTCCTAATTAATAGCCCCTCATGATTTCATTTCATTAAGTACAAAAGTAATTCAGAGATTATTTAAAATGTAGGAGGATCTGGGGAGATGGCACAGGGGTAAAGCCAAGTGAGTAGTTACACTTGTAAACACCAGTGCTTGGTATGGGAACAGGAGGAAGACGGGGGCTTCCTGACAGTGTGCCTCACCTCAGGTTCAGCAAGGGACCCTGTCACAAGGGAATAAAGTAGGTAGTGAAGGAGCAGAACACGCTCTACACTCCGCCATCCTCTGAACTTACATGTATCTATGAACACACGCCCACAAACACACACATAAATATGACTAGAGTATACAAGAGGCTTTCATAGGTTATATCCAAATGCAGTGTCATTTTATCCAAGGAACCTGAGGACTTTTAAATCATTGGGAGTCCTGGGGCCAACTCTCAGAGGACAGGATATATCTCCTTATTGTGAAAAACCAATCCTTTGCTGAGTGTGTGTCAGTGACTCCACACAATTCTCCTCCTCTGGGGTTCCTGTGTATCACAGAGAATGATCTGGAAATACTGAAACAAATATAAACTAAAGGCTTTGTTGGGGTTTCTAGTCTTGCGTTAAAATCATATTTATCACCTTTTATTAAATGGAAGGGAAATCTTCAGCTCCCAGCAACAATAGACTCAATCATGTTGGCTTCTGTTTTATCCCATTATGAATAGCAATTAATTGCACATCAATAGCGTCCCATGCTTTGAACTAAATCATTATGAAGGGATATGTTTCCGTAACCCCTACGTGGATAATTAAGTAGAAAGGAGGAAGTATGATGCCTATTGCTTATGGGAGAGTTATGGCTTGATTGGATGCTTGTTATGCAAATAACCCTAACATCTGAGAAATGAAATGCAATGATAAAATATACTACCAAATGGGATGGACACTCATTACTTAATTTCTTTTAAAAGAAAATAAAACATACTTTAGGATTTAGAATAAGTGTGACAATCAGAGGTTCAAATACTTGAATGTGTTTGGTTTCCAATTTGTGGACTGTTTAGAAACGATTGGGAGTTGTGTTTTTGTTAAAAGAGATGGGTCAATGGGAGGTTGGGGCCTTGAGATTTCAAAAGCCCACCAGGCTTCTCCCTCTCCCTCTCCCTCTCCCTCTCCCTCTCACTCTCCCTCTCCCTCTCCCTCTCCCTCTCCCTCTCCCTCTCTCCCTCTCCCTCTCTCCCTCTCCCTCTCCTTCTCTCTCTCATACAGGGAGCAGGATGAGAGCTCTCAGGAACTACTCCAGGCATGCCTACCTGCCTGCCAGCCTGCTGCCATAGTGTCTACCACGATGGTACATGGACTCACCCTCTGAAAGTGTAAGACCACAATTATATGTTTCCTGTCATAAATTGATTTGGTCACGGTGTCTCTTCACGGCAATAGAACAGTAACTAAGGCACACATCTTCCTGTGTATTTTTCTAATACTTCTGTATTTATTTCATTAAAGTTACCTGTTGTTCATTGAAAAGTTTTATGGATAAGTTTCAAGTTTAAAGACAAATAGTACCAAATAAGAGTGGCACTACTAGGAGGTTTGGCCTTGTTGGAGTGGGTGTGGCCTTGTTGGAGTAGGTGTGTCACTTCGGGAATGGGCTATAAGACCCTAACCCTAGCTGCCTGGAAGCCAGTCTTCTAGCAGCCTTCAGAGGACGATGTAGAACTCTCAGTTCCTCCTGCACCATGCCTGCCTAGATGCTGCCATGCTCTTGTCTTGATGATAATAGACTGAACCTATGCACCAATAACCCAGCCCCAACTAAATGTCCTTGTAAGACTTGCATTGGTCATGGTTTCTTTTTGTAGCAATAAAACCCACAGACATACATACATTTATACATATACATATACACCTAGGTTTACACACACACACACACACACACACACACACACACACACACACACCATTTACAGAAATTTTAGATCTAGTCAGGGCCCCTGCAGTTTCATTGGTCCATCTGATACACGTGTTCATGTAACATGTCTCTCTCTGTTTCTTGTTCTAGGAATTACGTGGACAACATCTGCAGACTCACTTCATTTTACTTTATTCTCCTCTTCAGCCTTAGAAATCTCAACTTACAGAGAGGGGAAGATGGGAACTTGGTTAGATAGCTCTTTTTTTCTGTGGGTAGCTTACATCTCAAGTCACAAAGGGAAAATAAATATAACAAGAAATAATAATACACATCCAAACCGTGATGGGAAGTTCATATCTGTTCCCCTTAATGAATGTCAACTTTGGAAAATGGAATCCTCAATGAGATTAGAGTTTTGAAAAATCCTAATTCTCAGGCAGGCTTTGGTAATTCTCTTTCACTGAAAAGGAACACCACTAGAAAAAGACAGAGGGTAGGCTGCTTTTGTTCACAAATCGAATCAGAAGCATTTGATAATGAGCATACAGGGGGCTCACCCCATGTTTACCAAACAATAAAGTATATGTGGGAGGGGGAGACATCAAGAAAACAGTTGGTGCCTTATTGGTACTTAAAAAAAAATCCAGAAGTGAAGAAATAATATTTGACAAAAGAAAAAACTAGGTTTTCATTAGGCAGAACTGTTTTTAAAGTAGACTTCCTTTTATTCATGGAAGGAGGGGGGTGGAGCAAGTCAGTTTGTAGATAACTAAAGTCATTACCATCAAAAAATTAAGAATAATGTGGATTTTTAATGGACTTGAATAAAATTAGAAATTTTAGCTTTCAAAGGGGAAAAGTTGTGTTCCAGAGAGAGAGAGACAAAGGAGTGTCCAAACTCATACATGATTCTTTCAATAAATCTACTGGTAACTCATGTGTTTGTTGATATTTGGATTAAAATAAGTTGGATATCTCGACTTAAGAGTTTAACGTGTATGAATAGCTGCCAGAGGAAAGACTTGTCCTCGGATTTATCAAAAGGCATGAAAAAGCCACCGTGGAGTTACAGAATTTTGTTTGAAAGACTTTAGCTCCTTGTCTGCAGGGATGCAGAACCTCAAAGGAATGTCCTGAGATCTCCAAAGAGGTAGCGTCCAACAAGTGAGGTCATGCGCACAGAGGGAAGTAGCCTTTCTCAGAAAATGGAGCTAGGAGATCTAAAAAATGAAGGCAACATATCGATCAAATCACTGTAAAAGAACGACGGCAGCCAGTTCACAGAGTGAGGCAGCTGTCACCGACTAGGCCAAGAACTAAGAGGATTTGAAAAGATAATAACAACCCAGAGTTCACAGAAGCCACTATAGACTAATGGTGTCTGCGAATTTAATCCCATGTACTTTG
This sequence comes from Rattus norvegicus, assembly GCF_021556685.1. NCBI lineage: Eukaryota > Metazoa > Chordata > Mammalia > Rodentia > Muridae > Rattus > Rattus norvegicus. The sequence goes on along the minus strand of NC_141555.1, from coordinate 51,329,606 downwards.
GGCAGAGAAAACAATCCACACCAGAGATCCCTCTTGCTCAGCCAAACGGAACGTTGTGCCGTGCCGAGGATGTCCTATTGTCAAGGATTCAACCTAGATGCAGGAAGCCTGTGAGAAACCGGAACTAGGTCATTTACGTGCTGACACCGGAAATGGCTCGTCTGCACCTTCATTGAAAGGAGAAAAAATAAGTCACACACCACCGGAAGTAATCCTTGTCAGAGTCTGTGTGAGGTCGGAAGTGTACGGCGCCATGATCAATCAGTAAGCACTGCCTACACGTGTCGGGTGAGCCCACACAAATGAGGAAATGATTTTTAAATTTAAACACAATTTCTAATAACTAGTAACTTTTAAGTGTCCAGTTTTAGCACTAGCTTCCAGATTCACAAGCTTCACTGAACCTGGTGAAACATTTCCTACTCTCCTAGGAATCATAGAAGTGAGAGGGAACCAAGGCAGCCTGGGCAGCACACTTCAGTCTCCATACAAAGTGCACTTTGCAGGCTAATACCCACATGGCTACTCTGCAGTTCACCAATCCTGGTCTTGAAGTCATCGAAAAACAGTAGACTCCCTACCTGGTAGAGCCACTGTCTCTGGTTCTTGCCTTCTGGAGGCTCCATGGTCATTCCACACTTAAGTCTCCACCATCCTTTTGACAAGTGTCTGGGCTTTATCTTAGACTTAGGAGTATATTTTAGTCCTTTAGATCGATCTCTCTCCCTCCCCCCTCCCCCCCCTCTCCCTCCCCCCCCCTCTCTCTTACTCTGTCTCTGTCTGTCTGTCTGTCTGTCTCTCTCTCTCTTTCTCTCTCTTTGTGTGTGTGTGTGTTTGTGTGTGTGTGTTATTGTGTGTGTGTGTACATTTTATAAAGGTAAATAAAAAGAAAAAGTTTAAGGTTCCAGTTAAAATTTAAATAAAGATTCTTTTTTTTAAAGCTTTATTTATTCCATGAATGTGAGAACACTGTCACTGTCTTCAGACACTCCACCAAAAGAGGGCATCAGATCCCATTACAGATGGCTGTGAGCCACCATGTGGTTGCTGGGAATTGAACTCAGCCCCTTTGGAAGAGCAGTCAGTGCTCTTAACCACTGAGCCATCTCTCCAGCCCTAAAGTAAAGTTTCTTAAGAGAGCAGTTTAGCATGTGAAGCAGTAGATGCCCCATTTATGGATGAGCACACAGTCTCTTTTAACTCCTGGGACTCGGGAAGCATCTTGGACAAGGAGGTGGGAAGAGTGTAAGACCCAGAGGGTGGGAAGAAGGGCTGTGGTTTGCTGCCTTCAGGACAGGACATGACTGCTGCAATTGTGAGCTCACAGCAGCTGTGGTCACCTGCATACGTCTATAAAGGACAACCAGCAAGACAGAATCCCTTACTGAGGAAGCTTTCGGGTCCTGATGGCTGCTGGGGTAAAAGAATCATTCTTCTCTGAGGTTTTGGTCACTGGTATACTTCCCACATGCCTGTAGATGGTCACACACCCATAAGTACATAACCAATGCTAATTGGGCTTAGTGGTTATAGGTTGGGAAAGAGGATAGGAATTTTGAGGGATGGTTATTGTCAGGGAATTTGGGCAGAGCAGAGGGTGAAATGGAAGAGTTTATGGCCATGTTTCATTGTATACAGGTATGAAATTCTCAAGGATAATGACAATTTATTATTTAATAGAAAATTTATACTATAAGCTTTAGCTATGTATTATAAGGCTGTATGACTCTGAAGAATTCAAATACTGAACATAAATCAAACCAATTGACTGCCTTATGATTCAAGGAGCAAATTATGTGTACTTAATATAATGCACTTTCTCCGTCTTTTGGTCCCTTTCTCTCTCCTGTCCCTCTGTCTCTGTCTCTGTCTCTGTTTCTGTCTCTGGCTCTGGCTCTGTCTCTCTCTCTCTCTCAAACACACACACACACACACACACACACACTCACACATGCAGATGTACACTTACATTATTTTTATGTCAAAGTGTCAAAATTCATGACACAATCAAAATAAAGGAATAGAGGTTTGTTAAGGGCACACAGTCACAGTCATTGGGTTCAAACTGTCGTGGCAATGACTTCATGGCAACAGTGTATTGATCTGTGTCACTGAGAGCCTGTATGGCCCTGCTTATATTTGGGTGGATCAGACAGCCAAGAGTTTGGTCTGAACCAGCCAGCTTCTTCCTTCTTGACCCAGTGACCTACTTCTGCTAGGGCACAGCCTGAAAGTTTCCTCCACCTTCCTAGACAGTGCCATCAGCTTGAGACAAAGTGTTCCCACAGCTGAGAACCTGGGGAAATTTCACACTCAAGCCCTAACAACAATGAGCCAGGCAAGTGTGAAATGTTTTGTGAAAAGTTTAATTTCAGTTCTGTAAACAGGTCAGGGAGGAACCCTTTGATATGGATTGATTTAGTCTTTAGCTTACAGAGTGCACCTCCAAAAGATACATAGTGTAGAAAATACACAGTTTTCTATGTAGCAATCATGGTGCTGAAAACAACACACTAATGAAAATAAAATGCAAAGAACTGGGATATATAGTAACAATTCCAATCGTCAGTGTCAAAGGCTCTTTTATTTATATATGTGAGCTGTCTTTATTAGTTCCCTGCTGGGTTGATTTTACAATAAAAGAAAATCGCAAGCTCTGCCTACACCATTGACCATGGTGTCATTCATCTCGGTGTTAGGGGGCTTCCATCTAGGGATTAATCGTCAGGGCTTGAGAACAAAATCCATCGGCTCAATACATGAGGCTTTAGTGGAGAAAGTGAAGTTACAAGTATGTAATGCCCTTTAGTGTCTTCTCTGCCTGTCTCTTGCATGCATGCCTTGTTGTTGACTATTGTCGATGGTAGTGGTTGTTATTGTTTTTAAATATGAAATGTTGAATGCAAGGGCAAGTGGCAGGGATCTGATAGATCTTTGCATCCTCATTTCTCCTTTCGATCTCTTGCTAAGATTCCCAGTCCTCAGCTATCATTCATATACACTGAAACAACTCAAATACACTGAAACATGGTGAAATCAAGACACTGAAACAACTCAAATATACCAAAACAAGGAAAATTCAAGATGCACTTGCCATCTCTAATTTGTGTTTGCATGTTGACTGTAATCGTCTGATAAGCCTTAAAAACCACAGGATGGTTCTTAGCAGAATGGGTGGGTAAAACCACTTGCTTCCATAGCAGACCCGAACTCAGATCCCAGTCATCATGAAACAGGCAAGGGAAAACTGTAACCGCAGGGACAGGAAGGGGGAACAGAATCACTAAGGTCTGCTGGCTTCCAGCCCGGATGAAAATATGAGAGATTCGGGTCAGGCAAAGACACCACCTGTCTTAGTTAGAGTTCCATTGCTGTGAGGAGACACCATGACCAACGCAACTCTTAATAAAGGAAACATTTAATTGGGCCTGGCTTACAGTTTCAGAGGTTCAGTCAGTTATCATCATGGTGGGAAGCATGGCAGAGTCCGGGTAGACATGGTGCTGGAGAGTGTTCTATATCTAAATCCGAAGGCAGACCAGAAAGAGACTTGCATGGTATCACCTTGTAGCAGGGTGCTGCAACCCCCCACACACACACATATAAACCCATGCACATGTGCAAACATGAGCAGATTTATTTACTTATTTATTTACTTTGTTTTAATTTTTTTCTTAAGAAATTGGTACATACACATAATGTGTTTGAGCAAATCTGTCCCCATCCCCTCCCCTTAAATCCCTCCCCTTTCCTCCCTCCTAATTCCATCTGCATTTTAATAGAAACTGCTGAGTCCATTTAGTGCTGACTAGATGTGTGGGCGTGGGTACAAACATCCAGGGGAGCATGGACAGCAGTCAGGGGCCAAATCAATGAAGAAATCCGGCCCTCTGCCCTGTAGTCATCAGGTGCCAGTAGTTCCTCAGTTGGGGGAGGGGATCTTCCATAGTCTCCACCCGTCTATTCTGGGATTTATCTGTGCAGATTTTGTAGATGGGATCCTGGACTCTGTGAAACACATGAACACACACACACCCACCCACCCACCCACACACACACACACACACACACATACACACACCAAAATTTAAAACCACAGAATGTTTTCTAAAAGGTTACACAGTGTCCTAAATTCAGTTCCTAGGTGGCGAAATATTTAAATCCACACCAGATCATATTACTATCTATATAAAATAAATTATTCAAATGGTTATTTTAAAGTTCAGCCGATCTTTATCTGTTAAATAGCACAGGTTGAACGAAATCAGTTGGTGCCAAACCTCCCTACGACTGCACTAGAAAAGTTGGAAATCAGTGTTCAAAAGCTTGAATCCACAAGGCTGAAGGTATCATCAGAGATCGAGGACCTACAGGATTGGGTATGGAGGCTCAGTAGACCAGACAGGTGGACCATAAGCAAAGAGCCTGCAAAATGTGCCATTCATACCTTGACAACCTTCAATGTCTAGGGGAAATGAGGGATAGGTACCCCCCGAAGTGGGAATGAAAAAAGTTTAAGGGGTTGGGGATTTAGCTCAGTGGTAGAGCGCTTGCCTAGGAAGCGCAAGGCCCTGGGTTCGGTCCCCAGCTTCGAAAAAAAGAAAAAGAAAAAAAAGTTTAATACATTTACCGGACCCTTAGATTCTAAATAAAATGTGGATTGGAATCTACACTGTGAAAAGGCATAGGAGTAGTAGTATCCAGTTTTCCCCTTACTGTGACAAAATTGTGTCGTTTATGGGCTGGAGAGATGGCTCAGCTACTCAGAACCCTTAGCATCCTCACAACTGACTCTGGCTCTGGGAGATCTGCCTCTGTGTACTGGACTTTGCAGGTACTGCAGCCACATGACATAACACAAAAAAGATCCATGAACAAAATTAAAAATGAGAACCTAAAATGAGTCATTTAATTGATGTTAATGCACCAAGGTTTGTAGAGAGAATCTCTTCTAAGCATCACCTGTCAATAAAAAAAAGTCTATGACCTATGAGCTGAGGCAGGAAATAGAAGGTGGAACACTGGCAGGAAGAGAGGATTTTGGCAAATAGTGTATAAAAGGAGACCCAGGGAGGGACGCTGCGGCAGATGCTAAAGGAGATGTTGAGGATGATACTAAGAAAGGGGTTGAAAGCATAGTAAATAACCATGTAGAAGACACAGAATAGTTTGAATGGGTTATTAAGTTAGTCCGGGAATGAGCCAAAGACTGTGGCTTAGGAATTTGTTAATAAATAATTAGTTTCATAGTTGTCAGTGTGGGAGTGGGAGCTGTGATTTAAAAAAGTACTTTTTTTTTCCCAAAGGTTAATTTCTCCTTATTATTTTCAAATGATTATGTAAGATGCTAATATATGGAAAACATGTGTAGGTTATATGGGAAATTACAACTATCCTGGAGAATTCTAAATAAATGTGTTTTATAAAGCAAACTCGGTAGTGATATTTTTTCCACTTCCATTTTTCAAGTCTCTGTCCATTCTAAAGTATAGGTGTTTATTTTATCTACAGTAGAAAATGTCCTTGCAATGTAATGAAACATTAGTCAGCCCATCTAAGATGCTTTCTGGAAGTCAGTTAACCTCAGGCACTGAGAGATGTGATGACTTAAGATGGGGCCCAAAGCACTTTCGGGATCGAGATCTGATGAGCATTGGCTTGTGGTCACATACACCCCCAAAAGTGATCACACACACACACACACACACACACACACAAACACACACAAACACACACACGAACACACACACACACCCTCACACACACAACAGACAGCACTGACCTCACACAGAGCTGTTGCTTTGAGTTCCTGGAGGAGGTGGCACTGGGTTTATATAGCCTTACACTTTGGAACAAGCAGACAGTCACACTCACAACAATCCTTCTGGTCCCCCTCTTCCTTCAGAGCCAGTTCCAACACAATTTGTTATTTCTGATTTTATACATATAGTCTGGGCATCCCTCTTCTAGAACTTAATTTTTTGCTCAGTGAGGAAAAGAAAAAGAAGAAGAAAGAGAAGAGAAGGAGGCAGCCCTATGAAAGCCACAAAAACACTGAATTCAATTTTTTTTATTTATTTACTTTATTTATGAGTACACTGTAGCCATCTTCAGACACACCAGAAGAGGGCATCAGTTCCCATTACAGATGGTTGTGAGCCACAATGTGGTTGCTGGGATTTGAACTCAGGATGTCTAGGAAGAGCAGTCATTGCTCTTAACTGCTGAGCTATCTCTCCAGCCCCTTGATTATTTTAACTTTGTATTCCATAAGTTCGAGCTCTTACTTTGAAGGAAATGCTGGGAGTGTGTATGCACACTGTATATTATTAATACGATGCTGATGTGTAGAGACTGGTGGATCCTGGGGCTTGGGGGGGCAGCCTATCTAACCTAACTGGTGAGATCCAGGACAATGGGAGACCTTGTTTCAGATGATGTGGGTGGTGTTCCTGAGACTGACACCAGTCTTTCAGCCTCCACAAACATGTGCACACGACCGTGTGTACATGTGCTGCATACAATACCAAAATGAAAAATGAAATGTGGAAATTCAATAAAGAAAGCTCCTTTCCAGCTGGTGGCGTATAAAGAGGATTGCTTCTCGAAGTATAGTTATCTCTGAAGAAGAAGTCAATAAATGACTCATACAAGAGCCTTTGAAATATCAGCTTCCAACCCAGGGCCCAGACCTTCTCTCTGGCTGCAATTTCCGTCTCAATTTGGCTCCACATTGTCTCCTGGGACCCAGGTTTCCCCTTCCCCATAGCTCTGCCCTACCTCGAGCATAAGAACCTAAAGAGCTAGCCAAGAAAGGAGGGGAGAAAGTACAAGAAGGGCTGGAGAGGAGGCTGCCAGTAATCCAGTCATATACACTGACCATTCCATTGGCACTCAGTCCACGGATGCCAGGCAATATCACTGAGCTGGATGCCCAGGAGAAAAGGCGTGGTTTAGTAATCAAATAGGTGGCGGTCTTTACCACAGTAAACTCAGCCAGTTGTGAACACAGAAGAAGATGACACCTGTCTGTGTACTTTGAACCACTGAGTGCGTGTGCATGTTTCTATAGAAGGACTGTGTGTCTGTGTGTGTGTGCACGTGTGCATTGTTATTTAAGCATTGTTATTTCTTTCTTTTATTTTCATATATTATTAGTCCCGGGACTACTTCATGACTTAATAAATCATCCCATATTTCTTCTACTTTGCCTGTTAGCTCTGAAAATCCCTGCCGATCACCCAAAGATGTGCTTTACCTTGTCATCTATTTCAGGGGACTTGGGGGGAGGGGCTTTCCGTGAGGCCCAAGAGACATGAAGAGAACAGAAGCCCCACCTAGGCAAAAGATAGCGGGTACAACCTTGTCTGAAATGATTCGGGGTGGGCGAGCACGCAGATAAGAGAACGTGATGTGAGAACTGAGCGAAAGCAGGACACACAAATGGGGACATTGAACACCACACAACCCCGCCCCCCACCAAAAGGTTCCTTTCGGGTTTAGGCTTAAAAGTACCCTTCCACGGAGGGCCCAAAGGAATCAGTACTGAGTCTGTTGGGACATTGGGGAGAATAGAAAGCCTTTGCCTCTGCTCTCAGTAGAAGAGACGGCACTAAAATGGGTTCCGAATGTGTAGGGCTATTAGCAAAAGCAGATTTAAAGAAAAGAACTTGACTCATCTGCTTTGATTTAAAATAAATCTTTATTATGTCAAATGGTGGTTATTAGATAAAGATGCCTCACACATCCTCCGTTCAGTCACAATGGCACTTTCAGCCCGTTTCAGCTGGTTATGTGTTCATGGATTAAAAGCCTTTTAATATCTACTAATTTTTTCTTTGCTCTCTCTCAGGGGAAGGTAGTTTCAAAACTCTTTGTATGGCCATTTCTCAAGCTTGGACCAGAAAGATAATGGCCAAGTTTTATAAGGCAAGTGGGAATGGTCAATTATACCCCGACAACTACTGCACAGCTCTATTACGTAATCAGCAGGAGTGCTGGAGTTAACCTGGATTTCGGGACCAACAGATACACGCTGTCCCTACTTGGGCTTCTACGGGTGCAGGTCCGTCTCTTGTGGCAACATCCAGGGAGCGTCCTACCAGCAACTCTGAGGAGCAACAGGAGGACACTTCATGGAAACCAGGGTAGAAGAGAAGAGAGGAAAGTGTCCTTCTCTGGCTCCTATACAAGAGTCAGAGACCTGAGTATGTGCTTCTAACTGAGTACAGAGCCACTCCCACCATGTGTGTAGTAAATGTGCTGGGGTCTCCAGTCTATGATCGTATCCACTTTCGGTCCATAGTTTCCTACCAGAAGGAGAAGACACCCAGCTCCATCTAAAGTGTTATTGAGAAGCAGGCCAATTGCGGCGTGGAGGTGGAGGACAAGAATAAGTAGCAACAACACAGACATACACTTTCATGCATACAGACATGCATGACACATATATCCGCATGCATATGCACACCAAGAACATAAGCACACATGCATGCATGCACACATAAATATGCATACATGAATGCACTGATAATTTTATAAATACACATATACATATAAGCATGTGTGCACTTAGTTTCACACATATGATACCTTTATACAGTATATATACAACATACTATATATATATATATAATACATACACACACACATATATATATAACAAACATATATCTATCTATCTATATCTATCTATCTATCTATCTATATATATAGATAGATATAGATATAGATAGATATAGATATATATATAAATCCTAGATTTGTGGTATCTGATTTCTGTATTCACCCTAGAAAGAGTCAGCCATTTGGTTCCCATTCCTAAAGCTTTTTCTTTTAAAATGCATGACTGCAAATAAGCAGGTCACTAGGTCAGTATGTCAAGTCTCTTCTAAGTTATGTCAAGATGTCAGTGAAAACTAACCAGGATACCTCATAAGCATGAAGACATGGGTTTGATTCCCAGAACCCACATCAAAATGTGAATGGAGAAAGCTTCTAATGCCAGTTGGGGAAAAAAGGAGAGGATACCCGTGATCTGCTGACCACCACAGATGGCATGATTCGTAAGCTCCTGGCCAATTAGAGAAACTGTCTCAAAAAAACAGACCATGCCTGAGGATGAGGCCTGAGGTTGTTCTCTGACTACCTGAATATGGAAACATATACACACATCTGCACACATATGCATCTACACACACCCATGAACACACCTTAGATAAATAGATGATAGATATTAGATAAGCAAATGGTAGATAGATATATCTATCTACTAATAGACATATTATAGATAGACAGATAGAAAAATGATAGATAATAGACAGACAGAAAGATAGATAGATAGATAGATAGATAGATAGATAGATAGATAGATAGATAGTATGTAGATGGATGGATGGAGGGATAAATAGATGATAGATGATAGACAAATGGCTGGGGATTTAGCTCAGTGGTAGAGCGCTTGCCTAGGAAGCGCAAGGCCCTGGGTTCGGTCCCCAGCTCCGAAAAAAAAAAAAAAAAGAACCAATAAATAAATAAATAAATAAATAGATAGACAAATGATAGATTAGATAGATAAGATAGACAGCCAGGCAGACAGACAGATAAGATAAATAGACAGCATTTTATTTGAATGCAACTACTACAGAGCAGATTGGAGTCCCCTCCTTCCCTTTCAGAACATAACCTGTATTACAGGGAAACTCACAACTTCCCCGCACAATTCAAGCATCCTATTCCAGCAGAGAGGTGGAAACAGATGTTAATGTTTTCTCTATGCCTTCGTGGGTCAGAACTGTGTATCACAAGATAAAAAAATGCCACAGTAATTAAGTGTTAATTTCATTGTGGCAGAAAATAAAAGAACGGCACCTCAGTTAACAAGGAAGGCAGCCCCGACCAATGACTACATTTGCCCTGACCTTTGCTGAGCCCTGAAGCAAGAACTGTGGTTCCCAGGAGGCCCGAGCTCTCATACAAGGCTCCTGGAGAGTGAAGAGGTCCTCTCCCAAATTGAGTGATAGTTCTCCTTTAACTTTAAGCAGCTTCTTTACTGGCTGTGTCCTCCCTGCAGCCAGTGAGGTCATTGTAGTGCTGTAGGTTCCTGAAGTATTGGATCTGGGTGGTAAACCAGTGTAGATGTGGATTGTAGGATGGCGTCCTGCCTGGTGGTATCTGGACCAGCACAGAGGAGCAGGGCTGAGGGGCGAGGATGAGGAACATCCTTCCTCCCCTGGGTCCTCTAGAACCTGTGCCCAATACCCTGCATTAGCTTTGCACCCTTATCTACCTAGTTCTGGTTATGTTAACATAGGGTGACTTCTGCTACTTTTTAACCTACATGAATGTCTAGCAGATTATGTTACATGACCCATCCTGGGTAGACCTGAACAATATGTGTTCACCTCATGTAAGCCTCCAACTACAAACAATTCCAGCCAGGTCTACCTTATCATGTCTATTCAGGAGCAGACGAGTGGCTCAGTCAACTCTATCAGTGGGAAACCCACACCAGCATGGGTGACACTCAAAATAGTTACATCCTGTAGCTTTCAGCCCAACTAGCAGGCAGCTCCTCCCAAGAAGCCCCCTTCATCATGGTTGCCCCCGACCCCTGGGGCAATTGTTCTCATCTTATTGCTCTTTGGAACAGGACCTGAGCGTCATAACCTTCGAGATTCCTAAGCCTTAAAGGTTTCTTAAGCTTCCTGAAACTTCTGAGATTCTTTCTTTCCTCCAGAAGGGAATGCTTCAATTCCAATGGATTCCCAACAGAACCCATGAAAAAATAAACCAGAGGTCCCGAAAATACATTCATTCAGTCAATGTAACTAAAGCCAGAGCAAAGAATGTTATTGCTAGTGCTGTCCTATGGATACCAAATGTCTCCCAAGGTCCCGTGCAAAGGGTGGGAGTGCTGTAGAGAATGGCGGTTGTTTCCCCAGCAGCACATCCTAAGGCCTAAGGTGTGCAGTGTGAAAAAGCCAGGATTCCTGCCCAACTTTCTGACCTCAAAGAAGAAGATACAAGAAACCCAGAGGGGAAAATAGCTAAACTTGCAAAAACCTACCCGCCACTTACAAAGTTGTGATTTACTTGAACAGAAGAAACCACATCTCCCACCTCCACCCCTTTACTTTAGCATTATCTCAAAATTTCAAACCACAAGTAAAGGCGCCCAGAGTGAGGATACCGAAAACTGAGTTGAGCAAACAAAAATGTATCATGAAGATACACAGGAAACACAAGGGAGTCTGCAGCAAGCTGGGGTCAGCTCTACCCCTCAGGCTGTTGCCCCCTCCCTTCTCCACAGAGTGGACCTGCCTTTGCAGACAGAATTCAACAAGTTGTGCCCCTCTAAGTATCCCTAACAAGCTCCCAGGGGAGTTAAGAAGGACTTACTTCACCATCAGCCGTGTCTCTTCTATGCTGACATGAATGAGACATGAAGCTTGGGGAAGTGGAGAGAAGAGAGGCTCGCCTCGCAGAGTACGGTACTCACAGCTCTGCACATAAAGAGCCATCCTAAATTCTAAGATCATGATAAACTGAAGGGAAAGAAGCAGACCCACACTGAGCAGTCCTGGGGCTGAGCGGATTTACCTTGTGTCTAGCACTAAGAGAGGAATAGTCCCACACATTCAGTGCCACTGTCCCAGGAGAAGCTACAGCAGTGGCTCCAGTAGCTGACGTCCCACTAAGAGTTGGCTGCTCATCCTATCAAGAATAGCACTTGCTTAAGAACAGTCTCCTGCTACCAATGGGCCCTGGGATATACAACCACTCAACCCAGAGAACTGAGAACTATGACAGGATCTACAGGGGTTATCTCAGGGCAAGCATCTCCTCTTCTGTGTGGCCATTTCATGCCCACTGGACTTGGGCCAAGTTGAGAGCAGCAAGGGATTCAGTGTGAGTGCCATAACGTAGTTACAACACATGCACATACATGGGGGATATCACAACAGATGCTCATTCTCTCAGCATTTTGGAAGGTGAGTATCTAGAGCCTAAGTGTCAGTAGGGAGTGCGCACACATAAACACACACACACATACACACACACACACACACAAACACACAAACACACAGAGAGAGAGAGAGAGAGAGAGAGAGAGAGAGAGAGAGAGAGAGAGAGAGAGAGAGATCTCCCCTTGTTTCTGCAGGATGCCACCACCCTTTGCTTGTGGACAAATCATACATCCCTGCCTCTTTTGTCACATAGTGACCTCCTCTGCTTCCCATTCTTCTCATGGTCTCAGAAGTCAACAGCAATGGAGCGGGAGCCAACTCCAGTCCTTATGTGATCAGCTTCACTCGGCTACAATGGGTAAGGACCTGCCTTCCAATCAATGACATACACAGACATTTGCATGTAAAGATGTCAACTCATCATTCTGGAAGGAGACAACAGGATCTTCACCAACTCTTCACCTAGCGCAAAGCCAGAACGGTACCCTTTTCTCTCAAGACTGCTTCTAGTTAGTTGAACTGCTATTAATTGCACTAATCAGTTCCCTTACTGTTGTAACAAAGTACCTGACAGAAGAACAAAGAGCCTGCCACTGTATATAGAGAAGCAGGCTGGAGTCAGCGACAGGCAGGCCATGAACCTCACAATCTGCCACTGTGGCTCTATGGCTGCCAGCTGTCAAAGATGTTCCACACAAAATGTTCCTTCGCAAAATGTTGCCCACAACTGAGGTCTAACTGTTTAAACATGTGTGCCCTTTAAATGAGAATTTCTAGGAAGAAGCTGTCTGTGAAAGCTGACTGGCTGGTTAGAACTGCAGTGGTGAGGAGATGTTGGAATGTTGCTGATCCAGAGACTAGTTACCTGATAGTTTTAGCCCCCAGAATTCTTTGCCTCCCTTTTTGTCAAAACTAATCTATGTCATAGATTTAAAATAAAAACTTTTTGGGATCTATTAACTTAATAAACCCCTACAAACCAACAATCTAAAAGCTAAGAATGTCATCAGATAGCATCGTAGGAACATAGAAAGGACCCCCCAAATTAGCTTTGACTGCCTTGGTTGTATGCCCACCAACGTATTTTGCATTTGCCTTGCATTATAATTATAACTTTTTTTGTTGTGTAAAACTATGAAATCTCGTGACACTGCATCCACACTGGGATAAGGGGTGACCTAAATTTGTGATCCTGGACCATGATCACTCTACATGGCTCCGGAGTAAATCATCCTTAGTCCTTAAGGTGAGAACTGTGTTTCTGTGTTTACAGTCTCTGAGGAGCATTTCACATTCAAACTATCCGAGAAAGGGAGGGTTGCAGCAGAGGGAAGCAGGGACCATCCGCTTCCGCCTGGAATATTGAGAATCTTTGTCTGCTCTGTGAAGTCATGGGACTACAAGGTCCAATGTCTTTGCCTCTCTTTTGTCTAATAATAAGATGTTATGAAGCAATGATCTTCACCATGGAAAAGAAGTGGGGAAGGATGGAGGACAGGAAGGAAGGTCAAAGAAAGGAAGTAGCAGGGATGGGGGGGTGGGCAAAAAACCTCAGAGAAGGCAAATCCAGACATCAAATATCAGACAAAGCTGAAGTTGTCCCAAATTCACACTCTCCCTCGACTCAGAAGCACAGCATCTTTTCTGCTGAGACTTACTGTATGCTCCCTCCCTGAGGTTAAGACAAAGAGTGTGAAGGGCAAACCTTGGAGGTCAGACTCCAGTGAGAGGAGTATGGCTCCAATGAGTCAGAGTAGTAATCAGCCCCTAATGGAAACGCCAATAGCAGTACTGACACCCTGTCAAACAAGTCTGCAGAAAGACAGGAGTACTCTCATGGAAATCCAGTGAAGCCAGGAGCCCTGTGCTGTCTGAATCACACCAACACCCAGATTCCCTGAGAAAATGAGGAAATCCCAGAGCACACCAGGACAATCCTCACCAAACACAAGAGCCCTCTAGGTTTGGCACTGGGCTGGGGACAGGTGTCATGGGTACTGAAGGCTTTTCTGAAGTGATAAGAATCTGCCTCCCACCGGGCCTAGTTAGACATTTAAAATGGAAATAGTGGGGCATTTCCCACCTACTAAGTGGCTAATGGTCCTGCTAATCACCAGGTCTCCCTGAAGGGCCAATGTGAGCAGCTCAGACCTGACCCAGGGCTTCCAAAAATCCACACTTCTCTAGACATTTCCTGTAACACAGACTTTGCAACAAGGGAATTGAAAGGGAGGGAATGAATGGCTGGATTTGAACAAATAGGCCTTACATGCATCTATATAAATTCTCAGATAATAATAAAAGAGATTAAAACGAATACACCTGGGGTTGGGGATTTGGCTCAGTGGTAGAGCACTTGCCAAGCAAGTGCAAGGTCCTGGGTTCGATCCCCAACTCTGAAGAAAAAAAAAAAAAAGAAAAGAAAAAGAAAACACTTCATTCAAGTCCCACTGCCTCCTTTGGTCAGCATTTTGCTCCAGGCTGGTGAGATGCTCAGCAAGACAAGGCAATTGCTGCCAGGCCTGAGGACCTGAGGTCCACATATTTGCAGCGGCAAGCTCATGCACACACACAATAATTAATTAATTAACTAATTAATTAACTAACTAATTAATTAAAGTAAATTACCATTTTTTAATAAATAAAACATTATAAAGCTGTCGCTTGCATGAAAGGGTCTGCATTATTAGCTGACCCCTGACCCATTCTCTCTCAGGCTCACCAAAGAGAGGACCATGTGGGATTATCACCAACCTGTGCTTAGCACCTGACAGAATCCTTAGTGTATCTGACTGTTGAACGAAGGGCACCCTGGGCATGCAAAACACCACACAGGTCCAAGACAGAAGGGTGCCTCATGCACGTATGCAAAACCAAAATTCAGATGAGTTCACGAGAAACCATGAAATAACATACAGACCGCATTGTCAAACCTGAGCTTCCTCAGAATTAAAATTTGCCTGATTCTACCTAGTGTTTCAACTGAGGACAAGCAACAGCTTCTTGTCTTGTTCTCTTCCTTTCTACTCTATTTCTATTTTGTTTAATAAAAATTTTAAAAAATCCTAACTATTGGAGAAACACCATTTATCAAACAGGAATAAACAGGTGTCTCTTGTTAAACAAGATGGTTTTAATCTTGCTTGGTACGTTTAACCCTATTTGGGGGATTTTGTTGTTTTGTTCTTGTTTTTGTTTTCAACTTAATGCACACTGTGGCATCATGGAACAGAGACTTGGGTGGAAATGCTGCAGGTTTGGAGTTTGCCCTTGAGAAGCCCCTACATTGTTAGGAAGATGACATAATGGCTGTAGTCTACTTTGTTCTGAGAGGAAAGAAGAGAGCTCTCTGTGGTGATTACAAATACCTGTTTCTCTTTTATCTACTTGTCCCCAGATCCACTCACACTGCCTTCCCAGCCAATATCCTGCTATGGAATTAAATAAATGAATACATACGTGTATGTGGTTGCATAAGCATGGGAGGTCAGAGGTCAACCTTAGCTGTCTTCCTCAGTCACTGGCTCAACTCCCTACAGTGGTCAAGTTGACACACCTGGGAAGAGGAGATTGTAGCTCCTTGTTTTCTAATACTAATCAGGTTCCCCAAATTTGTTTGCAGGAGAAAGTCTGCCCCTAGCTTCTGGGAACCTGCCCACAGTTAATTCTGAATGGTGAATAAAGATGCTATCCTCCGATAGCTGGGAAGAGAGAGAGAGAGAGAGAGAGAGAGAGAGAGAGAGAGAGAGAGAGAGAGAGAGAGAGAGAGAGAGAGAGAGAGATGGGATTTAGGGTTCCCGGGCTTGGGTTCGGGAGCAAGCAGGACAGAGAGGCCCCCATGCCTTAGTGGAGTGTGGAGGAGGGGAGACAGAGTTTGTCATGGAAGGGAAATAACTTGCAGAAAGGCAGAGCTGCCGTATAAAAGGGCTAATAGATCATGGCCCAGAGGGCTGCACCTTGGATTCAAGAACAGCCAAGATGAAGCATAGAAATTAATAAATAGTAACTTGGACTTATTGCTGGGAGATGGATTCTAACAGCATGGAGGGTAGGCAGCTGCCCAGATATGGGCTGCCTTAGATATAGAAGCTGGGCTTGTTTCTTTCATTCAGAAACAGAAACCATTGATGTGAGTAACTCGGCGTCGGGATTTATTAAACATTTTTTTTTTTTTAGTACCTCAGCTGAGGATTTGCCTCATTGCATTTGCTTGTGGACAGATCTCTGGGGCATCTTTTGGAATAATGATTGGTGTGTGTGAAGAGTTAAATTTCAAAAAGTTAGTCTCAAACAAAGTCCAGACATGCCTGAGAGAATTTGAGATAGGGCTCACCATCCCTACTATCAGCTCCCAAGGACACTGGCCATCTGGAGCCACCCCCTCCCCTTCCTTCACTCCCTGAGGATGGGTCATCCCCCTGCTGCAGTGAGATGAGTTGCCCTGCCCACATTGCTGAGATGCTACATTACAGGTATGCTTTGTTGATGTAACTCCATGCCAAAAGTAACTGTGCAACCTCTGTATTAGCCAATTATGTGTATCCACACGAAACCCCTGGTTTTCCCTATATAAGCTCCTGCCTAGAGAGGCTCAGGGCTTGACTCAATCTCCTTTATGGGATAAGTGTCAGCCCGAGATCTCGTAAATAAAACTGCCTCTTGCTGATTACATCAAGACCGGCTACTCTTGTCTCCTGGGTGTACCCCAACCCGTGACTGGAGCAAGAGTCTCCCCAAGTTTGGGGGTCTTTCATTGGGACCTCGTCCGGGATAGGAGCGAGACCCCCAGAGACTCGAATGCCTCTTGGAGGTACGTTGGAGTGAGTGTTGAAAGCGGCTGTGTGAGTGTGTGTGTGTGTGTGTGTGTGTGTGTGTGTGTGTGTGTTGTGTATTATGTACTGTACATTGTGCCATAGTCTAGGTTTAATTTGAGTGTACTCGGGTGGATGGGCTTACCACCCCGAATTTGAGTGCACTCGAGTCGATATGCTTTCCACCCTGTATTTGAGAGTACTTGGGCCGATGGGTTTCCCGCCCCGGACAGATGCCTGTGAGTAGGTACTGGGTTCCTACTCCGAATAGTCATTTTCTTTTTGTTTTCTTTTTTTAGATAGCGGAAGTGGGGATGCCCCAGCTCTGGGAGACGTTCCAAGAGCCAAATATTGTTGGGAGAACCCGGCGACTGACAGTTAAAAGATCTGACTGTGACTTGACTTCGGAGGTTGCGTTCGGCTGCATCATTAAGTATAGGCATGGACAAGTGTGCTTAGATGTGTTAGTGTCTGTTGTCTGTATTCTGTTTCTGTGTTTAGTATTCCAGAAGCAGCTAAAGTTAAGCTGCAGTTTGGACCAGGTACTGAAGGTACCAGGCATCTGTGCAAATTGGTTATAGGATGCTTTGTCTTGGTCTTGTTTGTCTGGTTTGTTTTCTGTGGTATTGTCGAGTGTCTTTTTGGCTTTTGTTTTCTTTTTGGACTAGGACTGACAACTGTGTTTGAAATCTTGGACTGACGACTGTGTTTGAAATAATGAAACTGTTTGCTTTGTTTGTCAAGGAGTTTTACTTGGTCCTCTTGGTTCTTAATTAAAAGTTAAAAATAATTTGCTTGAGAGAAATTGTTTTCTGCCGGGGAGTTTTATCTTTCTCTCTTGAGCCTCATCCCCAAGGAGAGCTGCCCCTCTCTTTACTCCCATTGTCCAGTCCAGCTGCTGTTAACCGTTGTGTATGATGGTCTCCAGGTTAGCGAGTGATCCCTCTGAAGCAGGCATTAACAAGTACCTGAAAGCTTTACCTTAGATCCTGAAGAAAAATTCTCCCTGTTGCTTAAACATTCAGAGCTTTTAAGGAAGGGACAGCACAGAATAGGAAAATGTAGGGGCTGAGGGTGGCAGGCATGCAGGCCTGCTAGCAAGCTACAGGCTGTGCGTGGGCAGCAGTGCAGGTCTGGCCAAGTCAGCGTAAGAGGAGTTTCAAGGTAAGGTGGCCGGCTGGGGTTGACGCTTTGACAACAAAGATAGCGTAGAGTTAGTGGTTTTATTATGAGACTTTTGTCCCTGGAAAAAATAAATAAATAATTCCAGTTGCTGCCTTCAGTGGACAGACCTTCAACACTTGCTAACAAAAGGAGAGTGTTTATTAAGAGAAGTTCTTTAAGGGAGCCTGCCTTATTTGCTGGCCCTATTCCTGAGAGGAGTTGATCTCCAACATTAAGTAACCTTCCCTGTTAGTCATCATTGACATGGAAAGTGCCTTTTATCCTATCCCCACAGCATCCAGTTCCTGCCCCTTTGGTCAAAATGCCCCAGGTTGGGGGGGGGTAGAGAAGCCCGTAAAATAGTTTCAAAGAATCTACAACAAACTGTGAAGAATTTTGTTTTGCCAGTCAAAATTTAGAATTCAGGCTTTGGCTGTGGCTAAGGTCATGATTAATGTTTTCTTTTCCATGGGCCTTTAAACCAGTGAGACAGCTTGGTAAAGGACTACTACTACAGTCCTGATAGCCCCAGGTGAACTGTTTACAATTCTTTTGTCAGCCACTTAGTATCTAACACCCAGGTTCTAACCCTGTCTTCATCGTTTTGTTATTAGTTCTTACTAGAAGCCTAGTGTCCTTCAGAGGCTTAGTTTATTGAGAGACAGAGACACTGAGCTGACACTGAAGGGAAGTACTTCTTAAGTAAAATCTAAGTACAGAGAGATAGTCGATAGCAGATCAGCTGCCTCTCTGCTTGCCTTTCTGTTTCACAGGAACAATGTTTGTGCTTATTTCTACAATGGCCATTTTTTCCCAAGAAGGCCCCCTGGTTTAGCTGTGTGACTAAAAGCTGTTTGCCCTCTTCAGTAGACCTCTATTCTCAAGACATCCTTGTTTTCTCACCATCCCATCTGAGATGCTTGTTAGTAACTGTCACAGGTCTTCTTTACCACTGAGGAAAGACGGATTCCTACTAGAAGCCAGAAAGAATGTTCCAGACACCGATGGAAGACTGTCACTCCTGACTGTTGACCTGAATACCCCTGAAGGTAGAGAGTGCTGCGGGTCTGCCGCCAGGTTCCAAGGGTGGGTCTCCGAGGGGCTAGAAAATGCCCCACCAATTTGGCTAAAGTAAGAAAAAGATATAAAGAAAAAGTTACAGAAACTTGAAGGGTTAAGCTAAGTCACTGAGAGAGTTGTTGTAACTTGCAGAGAAAATAAGGTTGATATATGGTTCAGGGTCAGTGCACAAAAGTAAACAGCAACTAATAGCTGTAGAAGAAGATACAGACAATGAGACTGAGGCAGAGAAAGAGGGAAGAAGGTAAAAGGAACAGGAAGCTATGGAAGAAAAGAGACAAGAGTGGAACATATACTGCCACAGTAGTTAGGGAACCTAGGAAGATAGTACCTGGCAACAGAAGATAATTCCTGTCTAAAGATCAGTGTGCCTAATACGAAGAAAAAGGACACAGTGTTAGGTACTGCCCAAGAAAGAACAAGAGGTGCCACTGGTCCCTCTAGGACCAAGAGCTTCTTGGTCCAAGAGTGCTGGCTATGTACAGAGATAGAAGGGAAGTGTGGATACAGGGACCCAATGCTCTGTGGTTCTATGCCCCCCAGTGGGCCAATATCCAAAGACCTTGAGTGCAAGGGGCTACTGGCAATGAACAATACTTATGGACTGCCTGAAAAACAGTGGACCTTGGCGTGGGCCGGGTAACACACACACTACTTCATGGTCATCCCTGACTGGCCCTATACCTTGCTCATGAGAAAATTGCTCTCCAAAATGGCTTGCGTGGGCTAAAATGACTGGGTGAGGCCGTATGTATGCATATCTACAGACTGTGTATGCGGAGCTTAAGACCTGTCTCAGTGTACCAGTACCTGATGCTGGGAGATGTGTGTGTGGCTCAGTGCCGTTCTGCCTGGAACACATCATTCCTGCCAGCCGGGCTCTGACAATTATCACCCAATCCAAGACTTAAACTGTGGTAGAGTGGCTGATGTTTTGCCTTTAAATGAAATGTCCCAGAGGATGGGATCACTGATCAGCTGACATGGACTAGATTCTCCACCTGTTGGGGGCAATCTGGTCAACTTGCTGCCCAATCCTGACCTGGAAGCCACCATAGCACAAGTGTCAAGAACTGGCAGAAGCCCGTGGGTGGAGGAAAGACCTCTGCGACTGGCTGATTGACCCCTGCTGAAAGCCGAGGACCTTGTCCACAGATGGGAAACTTCTTCATGAAGGTCAGAGATAAGTGGGTGCTGCCATGGTGGGCAAAAATCACAATGTCATCTGGGATGGCTGAACTTCTACCCCCCAGCACATCAGCGCTGCAGATGCCTTTACCATCCCTTGGATGCACTGATGAAGCCAACAACTGTGAGTACTATTCATTGCTCAGCATATCAGAAGGAAGAGATTCAGTGGCATGGGACAGTAACAAAGCAGATAAAGTGACTCGGAAAATGGCTATGCAGTAGCCTATCCTAGTTACAGGCCTACAAGAGACAGCCACTGGGAACTGGGATTGGACTAAGGGATGGCATCTCTTAAAATGTACAACAGAAGAAAAGGTCCCAATTGATTAAAAGAAGAGAAAAACAAAGACAATGACACACTTGAGAAAAAAAAATTATATTCCTCAGAGAAAGATATGTCAGTAAGTAAATGCTTAACAAGAAAACAGGATAAAGAGACCTAGAGAGTTTAGTAAAAAGTCGAAATGAACTTCACTGAGATAAAACCAGGAAAATATGATCACAAGTATCTCCTAGTGCTTGTAGATACCTTTCCAGGAATAGACAAAAACTTTCCTCACCAAAAAAGAGATGGCCTCTACAATCATTTAGAAAATACTGGAAGAAATCTTTCCCCCGATTTAGAATACCCAAGGTAATCTGGTCAAACAATGGCCCTACTGTCGTTGCCAAGGTAAGCCAGCGTGTGGCCAAGTATTTAGAGGTTGATTAAAAATTACATTATATTTACAGACCTCAAAGTTCAGGACAGGTAGAATAAATAAATAAGACTCTAAAAGAGACCCTGTTCAAATTGACCATGAAGACTGGCGCCGACTGGGTGACACTCCTTCCCTCTTGCTCTCTTCAGAGCAAGAAATACCCCTTCCACATTCAGCTTTACCCCCTTTGAGATGTTATATGGAGCCTCAGATCCTCTGACTGTATTAGAAGATGTTACTGAACTAACATGTCATAGTAATAATGATTTATATGCCAGGCTAAAAGACCTAAAAGTGATACAGAAAGAAATCTGCTCACAGCTGGCCACAGCCTATGCCCCAGGAACCTCCAAGACAGCTCATTTGTTCCAGGTCGGAGACTGTAGCTACATACAATGACATGGAGCCTAGACACTCGAGCCTCGCTGGAAAGGGCCATACCTGGTGCTGCTGACCACCCAGACAGCCGTGAATTCTCAGCCCTCACCAGCCGCATACTAGCTGTTGGGGCTGAGAGCTGGGACCTAGAGGGACACTCAGATCTTCAGAAAGCTCCCTAGACTTACACATCAGATAAGTGACTAGGAGGTTGTTATAATGCTCACTTGAGGAGTGTGCTTTAGAAACAAGAATTTCATGTTGGCCCTGGGTTCCATGGAGAAAAATATAGAGATAGGCTTGATTTCTATTACAAATGATGTAACATTACATATGTTAATACTTCTAACACTTCTTGGGATTGTGCCTCAGGGACCATCAGTTTAAAAGTTCTAAGATAGTCATGACCTTGGTGTATAGGTTTAGATAATGTTCAGATTGGAATCCTAAAGACTTTTTAGCTGACCTCCAAGAATACCTAACCTCTCTCTCAGAGGTAGTCCTTCAAAATAGGAGAAGATTAGACCTGATAATCCTTAAAGAAAGAGGGTTATGTGCTGCTTTGAGAGAAGAATGAGGTTTTTACCTCGATCACTCTGGGACCATTAAAGATTCTATGGCTAAACTTAGAGAGAGGTTGGAAAAGAGACGATGAGAACGAGAAACCACTGATAACTGGTTTCAAAGCTGGCTCCATAGGTACCCACGGCTTACCACCCTGCTTTCAGCCTTAGCTGGTCCCTTGATTATCCTCCTCCTTTTGCTCACCTTTGGGCCCTACATCATTAATCACCTTTTAGCTTTTGTCAAGAAGAGGATTAGCGCTGTACACGTCCTCATGTTAAGACAACAGTACCATGATGTTATGCAAGATGAAGAATGAGTTCTACATGTAGTTCTAAGATTAGAACTACTCACAACACGTAGAAGGGAATGAAGAGTTAAATTTCAAAAAGTTAGTCTCAAACAAAGTCCAGACATGCCTGAGAGAATTTGAGATACGGCTCACCAGCCCGACTATCAGCTCCCAAGGACACTGGCCATCTGAAGCCACCCCCCCTCCTTCACTCCCTGAGGATGGGTCATCCCCCTGCTGCAGTGAGATGAGTTGCCCTGCCCACACTGCTGAGATGCTACATTACAGGTGTGCTTTGTTGATGTAACTCCATGCCAAAAGTAACTGTGCACCCTTTGTATTAGCCAATATGTATATCCACACGAAACCCCTGGTTTTCCCTATATAAGCTCCTGCCTAGAGAGGCTTGGGCTTGAGTCAATCTCCTATATGGGGTAAGTGTCAGCCCGAGATCTCGTAAATAAAACTGCCACTTGCTTATTACATCAAGACCGGCTATTCGTGTTTCCTGTTTGTACCCCAACCCGTGACTGGAGCAAGAGTCTCCCCAAGTTTGGGGGACTTTCATGTGGAGGCCCATTGTGGATGGTGCCACCTCTGGGTGGGTGGTCCTGGTTACTGAAGAAAGCACATTGACCAAGCAATAAGCAACAACCCAGTAAGCGGTTGTTCCTTCATCGCCTCTGCTTCAGCTGCTGCCTTCAAGTCTCTGCCTTGAGTTCCTGCCCTGACTTTCTTCCTGATGGGCACTGATCAAGCTGAAGTCAATCCTTTCCTCCCTGAGATAGTTCACACAGTATTTCATCAGAGCAAAGAGAAGGAACTGAGACAGTTCCACCCTGCCTTGCTTTGTTTTCTTGCAATAAAGTCTCACATTACACCCCAAACATACCAGTTGAGCTGGTGGACTAGAGAACATCGGGGATTCATCTGTCCACCTCTCTGGTACCAGGATTCCAGGCCACTATGTCTGACTTTTATTTTTTAATGTGGGTTCTAGGAACCGAACTCAGACCCTCATACTTTCATGGCAAACACTTTACTAGCTAAGCCAGCTCCTTTACCCAAGAACCCCACCTCAGAAACTTGGAAATCCACTCCTCTGTCAGACCACAATCTCTCTTTAAGGCACACGTTCCTTCCATGACAATGCCATGTGGGTGAAATTTCTAATCAGAAGAGAGGAAGCCACATGAGCCATGAAGGATTTTGCATTGTTTCTCAATAGGGGGGCATTTTGCATTTGTAAAATGTGAAGTTTCTGGAAAAATCCTTATCTGCCTTATTCCCCACAAAAAAGGAAATACACTTAGTCCATGAAGTATAACTTAACACCCACAAGAAAGAAGGCAGGGGTGGATATCATCTGTGTTCTGTGATCCTGAGAAAGGTCAGATATTTAGAAGACAGTTATCAAACATTTAATGGGGAGAGGGAGAGATAAAAGAATGTACCTTTAAAATTAAATTGACTTCACTCTTCTTGGGCAGAAACATTTTAAATAATATTGTCCATTGTCCTTCCTGGTGAGTGTGTTTTAATTGTTGTTTCAGATCCACCTCCTGGGACATTGGTCCTTATTTGAGTGTGTGGTTGCTAATTGCTAAGGAGGGCCTGGGAAGGGGCTGCCAAAGTGAGGTTCCAATAGGACAGAAGATGAGTTCAAATGAGGCTGTCAATAATTCTGGCCTTAGAAGGGCAAACACAATAAATATATATGATGGGAATGTGTCTGGTCACATAAATATAAAACCAATCAGTATCCCTTAATCCCAAGGGTGTGATTTACTTGGGAAGAAACACCAATGCACACACAGCATAAGTTTAACAGCCCAGCCATCCCACAGGACTCTTGGCTCATCCATCTTTCTCCTTTTACTGCCCTCAGTGATTGGCTATAATGTAGTCACAAGATGGCTGCTGCATCCCCAGAGAACACATCACAGTCCTCCACAGCAGAACTCCAACACTGGATGGGAGGAAGTAGAAGAGAGATGAAACTGTCTTGGATAACTCCCTATTTTTGACAGGCAGAAAAAAAAATCTTTCCTCAGAAGATTTTTGGTCTGTCTCAGTGAGTCTTCTGATGCACCACAACACCAGTGATATGCACAGAACAAAGCTAGCATGACTGATTCAAACTAATCAGGATTCCCTCCGTGGATTAAAGGATAGAAAGTCAGATATACTAATATCCAAATGAAACTGGCTATTAGCAATGAGAATTTTGGTGTATTTAAAAAGATAGAAATATTATAAGACAATGTTTTTGTTTTAATCCAGGCTGTGGGGCATGCGGTTGCTTCCGATTATCAACAGTGGCTGATATGATTTGCCTTGTGTTCTCGCAGGGGCGTGATTTTGCGACCAGCAGATAGATTTTGCAAGTGTGTAACATTTGGAATGCTGGAGACTTTTCAGAGAACATATAAATGCTAGAGCCCCATAGTTGGGCTGCTGTTGGTTGCAGTTTGTTAAATAGTCACGCCCAAAGAAGAAACTAAACATCCTGACAATGAAGATCAAACTTGCCCCCTAGGGAACTCCATGCCCCTAATCAATAGGAGGTCATCTAATGGTAATAGAAACCCTTTCCCTCTCTCCTCTTTTGTCTCCTATCTAGTGTTAGGGGTTGAATGTGAGAGAAAGGAGAACCTACAAAGTAGCAAAAGGATGACTAGAGCTATTGAATGAAGGTCCATCATTAGACACAAATTATAAAGCGTGTGTATCAGGTAAAAACAGAGACAATTTTAGGAAACCAGCCAGTTGGATGCCACTGTTATTTAAATGGAATTTAGCAGCTCGGTATAGAGGTATCTTCCCTTCCCATTCATTTGGGGACATGATACAATTCAAAGGGATATCCTTGTTTGTTCCATATGTCTCAGTCTCTCTCTCTCATTCCTCACACTCTGGTGTCTGAAGTGGAAATTTCTGGTTGTCCTGTGATGCAGACTCAGGTGGTGTTTCGTTAAGGCGAGTCACGTGATATTGGGAGAGATTATGAATATGACTCAGTAGACACTGATGTGGTGCTTGCATTGTTTACCTGCAATCCATCCTTGGTCTTGATTCTCACTGAACTTCACTTTATTGAGGTGTGGCAAAGTACTCCTGGTATTCCAGCTGGTTCTGGTCACTCCTGCTGACTAGTGACAGTTTGATGGAGGCCTGATCGTTTCTGCAAGATTGTGCTACCAGTGCTGTTTTGTGTTAGGTGACTTTTTTTTTCAACTGGACTATTGGTATCCTGACACTACTGGACTGGACTGCAGGTGTCCTGACAGGTCAGATTGGATTTGCCCCAAAGAACTATTTCTAAACAGGTCCAAATCCACTTGCCCTATATATCATCTTTTCTCCCCTACCTTTGGACAGTGGGCTAGAAGGGGGCTCTAAGCATTTGAGAACACTTATTAATGTAGGTTTGAAAAAAAATCTGTCCACATGAATCCCCATATAATGAAGTGTTGTCAGACTCGTTTCCATTACAACTTCTTTCCCCTTGCATCTGATTTTGCAACTATCTCCTCTTTAAAGAAAGTGCTCAGGGAGTTTTCTGAGGAAATATCGTTACATGCATGAATGTTTAATAACATATTTTCCCATGTGTGTGTATGCATATATGCATATGTGCTATGCCTGTATGTATTCATGTGTGTGACATGCAGGCCAGTGGACCAATTTACCTAGTTTATGATCCAGTGTCTCTCTGTGTCCTGAATCAAACCAGTATAGGTCAGAAGGACTGGCAGTAAATACCAGGAATTCTCCAATTCTTGGTACAAGAACTTTTACCCATGCTAAGTTTTTTACCTTGTGTCCAGTTCCTCATGCTCCACCCCAAGCTGTCTCCCTCATCCCAAGCAGTGTGCTTGAAAAGGAAACCTTAAGTAATTATTAGGACTAATGGCCTGACCAGAGTGATACAAGCACCATAAGGGAATTACACACAAAGAGTGGGAATTCGGAGCATTGAGATGAAAATGATAAATGAAACATGTGACAGCTTTTAAAATCTTAAGGACAACCCAGAGCCTATTAGGGAAAGCTGAAAACTGTGTCTTCACTCACTCAAGACAAGAATCAACAGAAACCCAAACTTGTGTCAGCTTACATCCTATGAAACTCCATAAGCTTGTTTCTTATTTAAGAGGCATAAGCCACTTTCCCTCTGATGCTGTCCCTACTATGTAACTAAAGCAGGGAACGGCTCCCTACAGCTGTGGGGTTGTGCGTAGACCAGTACCAGATTGTCTCTCATCCCTGTCCCACCCCCAATGTCATATTGACACATCCAATTAACCAGGTGACAGCAATGTCTGGCTATCACTTCTGAAGATAAGCAGGAACGTGCAAGTCACAGAGCAGAATGCATTGAATTTCATCCTGAAATTGGGAAACATAACATTCCCGTTTCCTATTCCATTAGATGGGAAACCTTGTGCATACCTGGCCCTATTAGAGATATCTCTCTCTTTGGACAATAGAACAAGAACTGGACTAAGACCAGTATTATCTTGAAAAACATCTACATGAGACTGGTCTCCAAGACAAGTGGTGTGTGTGTGTGTGTGTGTGTGTGTGTGTGTGTGTGTGTGTGTACACCCGTGATTTGTGTATGTGCATGTAGGTAGAGGTCAGAGGACAATTTTGGGTGTCACTCCTCTTTGAAACAGTTTTTCTTATTTGGGGGAGACTCATACATGCTACAACACATATGTAGAGACCAAGGGACATGTTGTAAGATTCAGTACCATCTTCTACCTGATGGGTCTTGGTGATTGAACTCAGATCCTCAGGCTTGGTGGCAAGTGTCCTTGCATTCTGAGCTATCTTGCCAGGGCCAGTCTTGGTTTTTGAGGTAGGCTTTTCTCACTGGGATCTGGGAACTGGTGCCTGTGATGGTTTGGTTGCATGCGTGCCTGTGTCCCTGTGTGTGTGTGTGTGTGTGTGTGTGTGTGTGTGTGTGTGTGTGTGTGTGCGCACGCGTGTATGTTCAGCCTAGGAAGAGGCAGCATTAGAGCTATGGCCCTGTTGGAGTGTATGAGTCCTTGTTGGAGTGAGTGTGTTACTGTGGGTGTGGGCTTTAAGACCCTCATCCTAGCTACCTGAAAGCCAGTATTCTCCTAGCAGCCTTCAGATGAAGATGTAGAACTCTCAGCTCCTCCTGCACTATGCCTGCCTGGATGCTGCCATGTTCCCACCTTGATTGTAATGGACTGAACCTCTGAACCTGTAAGCCAACCCCAATTAAATATTGTCCTAATAAGAGTTTCCTTTGTTAGGGTGTCCGTTCATATCAGTATAACCCTAAGTAAAACATTGATTCTGGGGTGGCCAGTGAACTTCAGAGGTCCCCAAGAACTGTCTCCCTTATTCTGGTGTCAGAGTGGATGCTACCACTTTAGACTTGTAAGTTGGCTCTGGGGATCCAAACTCAAGTCTCCATGCATGTACAGCAAGTAGTTTACCTACTGACCCATATCCTTTAGCTCAAATATGGGTTTAAAAGGAGATAGAGGTAGATCCCAGGTGCCTGACATCAGGGAAGCTGAGCTCTGGTGCACACAATGGCAGCTGTTACAGGATGAAGGTCATGGTACAGGGGACTTTAGGGCCAAGGAGACATAACAGGGACATTCTTGGGACTTAGGTTGCCTGTGTTGCCTCCACACAGAAGCCTGATGATGCTGATGCAAGCTGGAGGAGAGTCATCTCCATTGGTAGAGGTTGTGGTCATCTGAATGTCTCCCCTACTCCACCCCCAGTAAGACATCACAAAAGATGACATCATTGGGGAGCAGCACTTTGGAGGGTGTGACTTCAGTCATAAAAATGGACTCCTCCTCTGTGTTAATGGTGCAATTATGTTTAAAAAGTACTGCCAGAGAGCTTGCTGGACCTTCTCAGCCCAGGAAAATATAGGCAGAATGCACCATCTACAAGCCAGGTAGCAGGCTTCAGTAAATTTGCCATTTCTCTGATCTTGGACTTGAAGCCTCATTATCAGTCATCCAGTCTCTGAGACTGGAGTGACAGCAAGCTGGCTAGTTCCTGGGTGAGGCAGGGATCAGCCAGGAGAGGGGTGAACATACAATGTGCTTCTTGACTTCTAGTGAGAACAGAATGCAGATGAATGCTTCAAGGCTAAGCAATATGAGTGGCACAGCTCGGTCAATCTCGGGCCCAAAATATAAAGCAAACGAAAAATAAATTGTATGAGAGAGTTGGCAGACATGATCACTAATCTTGGTTGCTGACTTGAGTGGCTCTGAATTCAATTAAATTGCACACATCTGGGCACTCTTATGATGGATTTTCTTGATCAATATATTTGAATCAGAAAGATTTGCCCTAAGTGTAGGTGGTGCCTTCTGGTGGCAACCCAGATTTAAGAATGTTAAAGAAGGAGGCTTTGATTTTTGTCTGCCTGCTTTCACTCTCACTGGCAAGTTCATCTCTCCTGTGGCTGCTGCATTCCTTTGCTAATATTCTAACCACCTTCTCTGATATCACAGGTTAGACTGAAGACTAACACCTCCAGTAAACTCACGTGCCTTCAGCACCAGGTTAAGATGGCTGAGGAATCAATCATCATAGACTGAGCAGCCAATGGTTTTCTCAATTCCCTTGTATGAGACAGCCATTGTTAGATTATCCAGTGTCCTGTAAACAAATTACCTTTTGATGTGTTTGGTAGTTTGAATAGGAGTGGGCAAAGTAGACTCATGTGTTTGAATGCTTGACCCATGAGGAGTGATACTGTTAGGAGGTGTGACCTTGTTGGAGTAGGTGTGACCTTGTTGGTGTAGGTTTGGCATCAACCATGCCCATAAACCAAAGCTCATACCTTTTAAAAATCAGATATGTTTATATTATCAAATGTGTGAATGTTCTGGCTACATGGAACTGTTTGCACCATGTGCCTGCCTGTGTCTGAAGAGGCCAAGAGAGGGCATTAGATCTTCTGAAACTGGCCAACAGTTCAACTGTGAGCCATCATATGGATGCTGGTTATAGAACCTGGGTCCTCTGCAAGAGTAACAAGTGTTCTTCGTGGCTGAGCTGACTCTCTAAGCCCCCGAATCTGTCCCCTGTCCCCGGATATCCTTTGCTACTCTACAAAACCACATGGGAGACTTGGTGACCATCCTAGAGAATAGACTTCACCCTTTCAATGAAGAGGATGCCATGGCTGGTTGTATTGTAGAGACTAGGAGACTCTTAAGGAAAGTGCCTAGTATAGGTGAGTCCTGTGAAACCAAGACTGGAGGAGCACCCTGGACTGGATAGAGATTGTATTGGGCCATTGCAGAAGATAAAAGTGTGATGGTGCCAAGGACATTTGAGCAATCCCATGAACTATCCAGTCTGGGATCTTAGTTAGGTTTACACTGTTGAGAAGAGACACCATGACTAAGGACATCATGTAATCGGGGCTGGTTTACAGGTTTAGAGGCTTAGTCCATTATCATCAAGGCAGAGGGCATGGCGGTGTGCAGACAGACATGGTGCTGGAGAAGTAGCTGAGAGTTCTACATCTTTATCTAAAAGAAGCCAGGAACAGACTATCTCCCACATGGCTGGGAGAAGGATATCAAGAACTCACTCCCACAGGGAGACCCCTCCTCCATGAAGGCCAACCTCCTAATACTGCCATTTCTTGGGCAGTGCACATTCAAACCACCACAGGGTCTCTTCGCATATATGATAATTGCACTCTTGTTTTAAAGACTTGCTTAAAGACTCATGATGTTTGCGTGAAGAACATTCATTGGGTCTTGGTGGCTCTAAAACCCCAAGAACATGAAATCCTTTATTACCCTGAAGTATGAAATTGGCATGTGTGCACAGCCCCTCACTTCCTCTGCAATATCATAATGTTAAGTGTGTGGAGCTCCAGTATGCAGCCTCATAAGTGCCGGCATGTGTGAATTCTTGAGCCACACACTCAACAGAATCAGGCATGAGCCTTCTGTACTTTTGTTTATGGCTCTGAATACTGGCCTAGACTGATGGGCAAGTAGTTCCGGGAGGAAGATTGCTGGGTGCAGCCAGAGGCATGAAGGTATGTGATTTAATTACAGAGCTGAAGGAATCTGCCTGGTTTCTTCCTGTACCACATGAGAAAGGAAGTCACTCTGCTCAGCCAATTGCAAAAAAATAAAATAAATTAAAATAAAAATCAAAGAGAATAAGCACATAGGATGCTTGTTTTACATAGACTAGATCATGAGCCCTGTTAATATTTAAATATCCATATATACAGAGGAACCATTGCTTTCTGGTGCAGAGATGGGGTCATTTTTAAGCACCAAGGTCTAGATCAGGCAGATCTGGGTCTTTGGTGTGAGAACACCTCTCTTCCTGTGGAGTTCCCCTCATGACCACTAAGGTGGCCACATGATCCCAAGTTCAACAGCATTCTGCTGAGCCCCATAACAAATGAAGTAGAACACATGATTTGGGGAGATGAGATGGGCAGATTTTAGACCATCTCCTATGCACAGCAGAGAGCAGTGTTGAAAGGACTGGAGAAGACTTTGGCTGACTCCAGGCCTTTTCGCAAAGAAACAGCTGACAAAGCGCCCCACAATGTTCCAGTTGTTGGTGTTTCCTTCAATAACAGAGAGTTTAAAACAGCACCCTGGCCTCTCCCCACCTCCTCCAAGTGATGGGCGGCAGGCCCATGGGCCACCAGGCTTCCTGTAGGAGAAGGCTCTCTGCTTCCCTCAGAGCAGCTCTCTAAGAAAATAAATAGCATGTGGTCATTATTCAAATGAGGTTTAATTAATGTAAAACTCGCCCCCTTAACTTTCCAAGACACCCACGATAATGAGCTCCCAGCTCTCTTCCCCTCCAGTTTGTGATGTCAAGCGGAAGAGGTGCATGTGACAGAACCTGGGAAACTTAGGACCCAAAAGCAGTTTGACTCCACAGTCTCACAACTTGTAGAAGGATCTCGGCCCCAAAGCCTGTGTTCAGCCATCCTTTCAGGGGTAAAGGAGGTGTGGTTGGTGACATGCTCCCCAGAGAGCCTCTAAGGTTAAAAAAGAGGCTCAACTCAAGAGACTTTGAGGCTGTCTCTAATTTACACACCTGAACCAGCCCCGGCACTAATTCCTGCCAAAACATTTCATAAATAGGACAGTGAAAGGCACTGTGTCACGCTGACCTTTATTCATAGCCTCACGTCCTTGCTCAACCGACAAGAATACACCTCCAGAGTCCTGGAGGAAGCACTATTGTGCCTGTGGTTTGAACAAGGCAGGTTAGAGGAACTGGAGAGTTAAGGGTGACTCTAAAATGGAGAGAAGCTATCTTCAGGTGTCTAGACTTTGTCTCCTGATGGCTGAGCATCAGAAACATCAACGCAACTGACCCAGCCAAGGCTGCCTGCAGAGATAGTGCATGTTTTCCTAAAGATATCTCAGTCGAGGCTGAGAAACACATGGGCCTGAAGAGATAGCCCATCAGTTAAGAGCATGTTCCAAACTCGCATGGAACCCAAATTCTGTTCTTAGGATCCACTTAAGCAGCTCACAGCTGCCTGTAAATCAGCTCCCGGGAACCTGAGGTCCTCTCCTGGCCTCCAAGGCAATCTGCAAAAAAATATGCATGCACGTGCATGCGTGTGTGTGCACACACACACACACAATTGAAACTGTCCTTACTGAGGGTCAGGAAATGTATTGCCTGTGGTTTCACGCGGTTACTAATCCACTCTCATTCCTAGATCCAAACGATGTAACTCATAAAACCATGTTGGAAATTTATTTCCAAAAAGAAAATCACCGAAGAGAAACAAGGGATGGGCTAGAGATATGGGTCAGTCCTAAAGAGCAATGGCTGCTCTTGCAGAGGACCCGAGTTCCATTCCCAGCACCCATGTGGCAGCTGACTACCATCCATTAGTCCAGTTCGAATGGATCAGACATCCTCTACTGATCTCTAAGGGTACCATATGCATATAGCACACGCACATAGGTGCAAGTACTTATAAAATAACAAAATATATCTAAAAATTTTAAATAAAAACAAGTATATTCAATTACTATATTTTACTTAATTTTTAAACTTCACTTTGTCCTTCAACCTTGCTGTAAATTATATCTTTTGAAAAATGGTGCCTGAAAAGCCAAAGAAGTTTGTATAAAGCTCTCTTAAATGTCCATGTTCAAATCAGAAACAGTGACAGTCACCTTCTCTGTGTAATAAACTCACTAATTTCCCCCTGTGGTTTAGAAGAGGATACAGTTTTGCCTGAATTGAGGTCTCTGAATGGGACAGGAACTGCTCAGTCTGTGACTGCAGAATCCAGTGTCCCCACCACTGCTGACAAAGGAAAGAGCCCTCCCCACGGGTCCCACAGACTCCAAATGCTGGTGCAATAATCGAGTCTCTTGATTTTCCTCTCTGTGAGAAAAAGGTATCCATTCACCTGGAATTCATCCAGAACCTTCAAGAGTCAGAAACATCCTGCAGAACAAAGCAGCTTCTCTGGCCCTCTCCAAGGTCCTGAGAACATCACTAAGTCAAGTCCACTGAGAAGATGAGGGCACCCTGCCATTGCCACAACCTCCTTGCTAACAGAGAGGGTGGGCAGAGGAGGCAAACAATCTCTTTTTCCCATTCCTCATTGTTCCCATTCCTTACATATTAAATATGCAA
Organism: Rattus norvegicus; assembly: GCF_021556685.1. Taxonomy (NCBI): domain Eukaryota; kingdom Metazoa; phylum Chordata; class Mammalia; order Rodentia; family Muridae; genus Rattus; species Rattus norvegicus. Next base: position 51,296,779 of record NC_141555.1, on the reverse strand, counting down.
CTTGCAGACTCATCAAACAAAACACCAGGGCCTGGGAGATGGCTCATTATGTTAGGGATTCAATGATCATAATTTAAATTCTCAGCCCTGAGCACTCTGTCAGGAGACACAGTCATATCGATGTGGGTTCTGAGAACAGGAAGATATCTGGCTGCCATATACAGGGCAGTACTGTAGCCCCACACCCTTTCAGTCTTACATTCACTCTCTAATCAGTAATCATGGGGTTCAGTGCAGAGGCCACTGGCTTGAAGAAGAGCCTGAGAACATCGAGTGTGTGCTAATTCAGCCTGATATCACGATGTTTCCGTGATGTCAGAGGCACAGTCTCCAAGATACCACCTGGACCCTTTCTCTCTCTGATTTAACACCTTAATTGGAAAGCACATAACGGGAGGATACTGGAGAAATTCCAGTTTAGTTCAAGTCCTGCCAAATTCCCAGTAGCGAAGTGGTCTCACAGCCACAAACACTTTCACCGCTCCATCCACTTAAGCTTGTGATTCACGAATGATATTAATAGAAACCAACCAGGCATGGCCATGACTACGGTGCTATTTCCAGCAACAGATGTTTCTTATTGTGGTTATAGTACAATAACCATAACTCAAGATTGCAGCCCTCTCATCATTGCCAGATCACCTTCACTAACAAGGGTCGTGGTGCGCTGGAAAAGGCAGCTGGAACTTAAGCTGTTCGTAAGCTGGTCCTGACTGAAATTGATCTGTTTCTTCGAGAGGGAAAATGAGGAATGTGATTACTTTCACATGTGTTTCTCTCAGCTCTGATATTGATGCCTTTGTTAGTCAGTGTCTGAGATGGCCCAGAGGCCCTAGGGAATGTGGCTTGGGACAGGAGAGATGCTTTTCATCCTAATTCACCATGGTTCCCCCAAGTCATGACAACATGGTTTGCCTGATCATTTGATGCTGTCCTGGCCAGTCTGCTGGCTAAGAGAGGAGCAGCACCTCTTCCTCTGCATCCAGCAAGGTCTATGCTCAACCCCCTTCCAGCCCCAGACCTGCTTCTTCTATTTCCTATGAGCACAATGAATTTTTAAAGAATTTTAGGGCCCCCAAAATGAGGGAAACCATGTGGTAATTGTCCGTTTTGTTTGGGATGGGCCCTCCCAATGTAAGCCCTTCTCTATTTAAAAGATCATATACCAAACATACCCACAGAGCCATATCTCTACCCAGAAGCTCAGGAAAATACTCAAATTTCAGAGAAACCTGAAATCCAGCTATATACCCTTTTTCCTGCTATGTCCCAACACATGAACACACACACTCACACACACACACACACACACACACACACACACACAATCTCTGAGTGCCCTTTCTTCTCCTATAGTAGAAATTGTAGGTAATAATGTTTGCTTTACATGTTCGCAAGGATCCCTGTGCCATGGTCTATCTGAACACTGAAATAAATTGATGCCTTAGAAAACGTGACTTGCCAGTGCTCTGATTCTAGGTGCGGGGGACAGGGAGTGGGCACATGGCCAACCTCATTGTCCCCAATTCTATCTGCCTTGGTCCTAGTTTCCTTGTACAAAGACAGACAGTCTGGTGTCTACTCCACTCCTGGCAACCCATGGCCACAACTGCACCTCTGAAATTATTTCTCTTCCTCCAAGGAAAGAACTTCTTGATATTTAGAAGGTTGAGGCAGGGGAACCATTGCAAGCATGAGGCCAGCCTAGGCTTTATAAGGAGACACTGTCCTGAAAGGGGGAGTGGAGTAAGAAGGGGAAGGGAAAAGGAGCAGAAGGAAGCAGAGGGGTAAGGAGGGATAGAGGGATGGGGTGCTGTAAACATCTATCTCCAATGCTCACCAATATAGTTATAGGTTTCATTAACTCGATGAAGAGTCCCAATGTAAGGGTGCACAGTCATTCACCGAACACACACACACACACACACACACACACACACACACACACAGTCATCTCATGGAAAGCCTCCATCTAAAGAGAGAGCACACAGCTTAGGCTCAGAACCTCTCGGAAAATGGCAGTCAGCCTGAGCATTTGGCCATCATACCCATAGGATTCAGAGGCAACACATCAGAGGACACTTGCACACCATGCTTACTGTGGCACTATTCTCAATAGCCAAGATGTGGCATCTGCCTTTGCGTCCATAAATAGACCATTGAATAACTCATGGTACACATACACAATGGAATTTTATCCAGCCACAAAAGGGATTGAATTAAGTCTTTGGTAGGAAAACTAGAGACCACCACATTAAGCAAAATAAACCAGACACTGAGTAGAAATACTGTAATTTTTGTCTCATTTGTGAGTCCTGTAATTCTTTACAGAATCTTTATGGGTTCTTAACAGATCTCAAAAAAAAAATATGTCCATATGTCACGAATGCAGACAAAGGCCTGGAGAAGGAAAGAGACTAGGCCGGGGGTTGGGGGATGGGGGTGAATAGGAAGGTCTAATACGGTAAAGCACGTGACATGGTTAATGGAAGTTGTCTTGAAGCAACCCAGCACTGTAGGTAATGAATAGACACTGATATAAAAAAAATGAAGAAGGAAAAAGAAAAAGTAAAGGTTACAATTTCAGCGTCAGAAACACTGATAAAGCTGAGGACCGCCACCTAGATTCCAAATGCACCAAGAGCCATGGCCCCCTGGCCTGAAATGGCTTAGGTGTCTTTCCTTTGCAATTTCAAAACACTCGCAGAGACAAATATGAGCATTCGACATACACTACAGAAGCTGGGAAAATGGACCCACAATAAAGCACTTTCCATGGAAACAGAGATGTAAAACTCCCTTCCCTGGAAACCCACATAAATGGGGGGAGGGGTCAAAGGGGGTGGGTGTTGAAGTGGCCTATAATTAAAAACTGGGAAGGCAGAGTTAGAGAATCCAGAGAAGAAAGTGGCAAGCATAACTCATCGTATCAATTAGTCTGATTTAGACTGAAAGACCTTGCTGCGGAGAATCTGAGAGGAAAGCAATGAAAATCTATGACATCATATCACACATACACACATTTGTGCACAATACACATTCAAACACATGAGTACACAAACATATCTCTCACACACTCACAAAGAAAGAAAGAAAGAAAGAAAGAAAGAAAGAAAGAAAGAAAGAAAGAAAGAAAGGAGGAAATGGATAGATTAAATACATAAGTAGAAACTGCAATTAGGCTCCATTTATCTGTTTTTGATATAAAAAGAAAGGTGTTGGTCGAAATGCCCTGTTTTGTTCTTTAAGTAGTGCTGAAGACCAAATCCAAGACCTTGTGCAGCTAAACTCTCTTCCTGTAGCCCTATTAGGCGCTCACGGACCTACAAAGGGCAGATGGCCCCATCAAATTGGAGGGATACTTCTGTGCCCAGGTCAGAGGTTGATGCAGGTCTCCCAGGTGAGATCTCATGGAGATATCGTCCCTCTGACTGGCGCTAGAGGGCGCATGTGGCCTGGAGCCCCTCTCTGTGTTCTTCAATCTCGGATAATCCAGGCAGGGCTCTCCAAACCCCCACCCTCAACCCACCCTAAATCCGGAAATTGGGGACAGAACCTGAAACAGCTTTGCAACTGTCAAGATGGGGGGACACTGCCTGTTCCTTCTCCTGCCACCCCATAGCTGGTCGGAGGGACTGGAGGAAGGTTTTCCTTGTGCACCCTAGAAGAGACCTCAACTTGTACAGAAGTTTTTCTACATGCACAGTGGAAGTCAAGTCTTAGATATCTTGATGATCACTTTTGCTTTGGGATCAGTGGGTGGGGGTGGATATTTGCAGCAGTGTCTCTGAGGATGTCTTAAAATGTCAGACATACCGAGAGTGAATCTCTCTCTGCCCTGCCATTTGCTGTGTGGACCTGAACAAAGACATCTCTGAATTTCAGTTCTTTCTAGCCCGGAGACAGGATGAGTACCTCTTACCTGTAGGCTTGGGACAAAGACTGTATACCATCCTATACCTGCAGGTGGCTCAGAGAGCACCTGTAGAGACACGAGCCTCCTGCCACCCACAAGCAGCTCCAGTGCTGATTTTTCTGCCCAGGAAAAGAAATGCTTATTTTCATTGATCCATCTAATGTCTTTGTGTGGCTAATCAGCCTGAACTCCATCCTATTGTGTGTCTGCAGTTAGATCTAACTGTTGATCTAATTACCCAGGTCTAGAATTAGACTCTCACCCAGAGCTGGGAGAACTGCTTCAACAATCAACTCCTTCTAATGAAAACCTTTCTGAGACTGACAGCATCCTCCCTGAAGCCTCAAAGTTGCCTTGAGCTAAAATGGCAGGTAGCAAAGGAAATCTTATTTCCCCCCAAGCCCTAACTAATTACAAGATGTCATCACAGCCCGATTAGTATTTACCCAACAATGTGCTGATTCCTTATCCAGCCAAAAGCTTAACTGCCATTAAAATGGAGGACAATATTTAAATCTTAATTTCATTATCTGCTGGTAATAATCTTAGAATTATAAATCCAAAGTATCACTCAGAATACATTTTGCTACGTAAAAGAATCTGTCCTCATTGTTGTTCCATGGCACACATGGCTGTTGGATTGACTTTCAAACCAGAGCTGAATATCCTTTTATGGAGAAAGAGATAATGGGATTTTCCTTGCACCGAAACCTGCTTGGAGAGGGAGAGAAACACATCCACACCATAAAAGGGCATCTGGGCAAGCACAAGTGCTACGACTGTAACCTGTGAGATATGAGCTACCTCTGTGTGGTTTACTGATTCTCTCACATTTCTGCTAACATGTCAGTCAATACAACAAAAGCTACTTCAGAATTCCAGGACATGCAACACTAATTGTCACAGAAGGGGCAGTGGAGACTGTCAGCCTCTGCAGAACTCTCAGGCTGCCATGGCCTCGATGCCTATATTCTGGCTGTTATATCTCTAGGGCAACATTCTCCCAGAAGAATAGAGTGTTTGCAGGGTTATCAGCACACATGTGTGCACATGCGCAGAAAAGAACCATCTCGGCAGCTGGGAGTCCTGCACCAGTGGAAGGAGAAGTCTCTGGTCCTGCCAAGACTGAACTTCCCAGTGAATGGGATTGATGGGAAAGGGCAGAATGTGGGGGTGCATCAGGAGAGGAACACCCCTATAGAAGCAGAGTGGGAGGTCCTAGGGAGATGTTAGCCTGGAAACCAGGAAAGGGAAAAACATTTGAAATGTAAATAAGAAATACCCAATTTAATAAAGATGGAATAAAAAAAGACACTCCTTCTGGAAGAGGAGAATGTATGATTTCTTTTCACCATCTGTGGGAAGAGTTTGGACATCTGGGCAAATATGGAATGACCTATAGGTCCTTGGAAACATTTGGATACTTCCAGAAACTCCTGGAAAAGTGGAAAATCCAAGATATCTATGGAAAGAGAGGAAGGTTTATGTGAACCTACAATGTGTGGGGAAGTTACTTGTCCAAGTTTGTTAGTAGAAGAATCAGCAGAAGGTGGGCCAGGCACACTGTGATAATCTTTGAATCTTTCACTGTTTGCTCCATTACTGTGTTTGTAGATGTTGCAGGCACTCTGGCTAATAACTCATCAAAGGCCACATGTTCTTCAAACCCAGTAGACATAATTCGGCTTTTTTTTTTCACCTTCCAAGAATGGGCACTAAAGATGAGGCCACTTTTTTTTCTAGTAGCAGGATGTAAGCAGATATTCTTGTATCCCTGGTCCTCAGCACCGAGACGTATTAAAAAATTAACAATTAAAACACTTGTTTTATATGTTCCCACCACACCTGTTATTTACAATATGTGTCAAGGAATCCAGACTCACCCCTAGTTAAATACTTCTTTAGTTGTATTAATACACAGCCCGTGGAATCTTATATTTCCAAATACTCCTTCCCTTCGGCTCTAGGTTGTTGTCTATTTAATATTAACTTCATATGTGAACATATATTGCTATTATTTTATGTTACAGAGCAATCATGACTGAAAATGTTAATTTTAACCCTGTTTTAATTACTCTGTTTCTCATGCACTGACTTCTGTGTATGATAATCAATTTCTGACTCATTACTTTGTCTCCTTAAATGATTCTTCTGTAACATTCTTTTTCAAAGTCTACTTATTAATTTTTAATTATCTCTGTGAGTTTACGTGTGTGTGTGTGTGTGTGTGTGTGTGTGTGTGTGTGTGTGTGTGTGTGTGTGTATACATATGAGCATGATGTCCAAGAAAGCCAGCAGGGGGCAGTAGATTCCCTGGAGCTGAAAAGGCACGTCGTTGTGGGTCACAAAACACAGGAGCCTGAATCCAAACTCAGATCTTTTGTAAAAGCAGTTTGGATTCTAAATTACTATGTCGTCTCTGTGGTACCCTTCTAACATTTCTTCAATTAGTCCAGTTGGTTAGCAATTCCACTAGATGTTGTGTGGGAAAAAAACAAAACTTTTTAAAAGTTTTATCTTTAATAGGTACTTTTTTTCTTCTGAGCACAGAATTGGAACTTTAGAATTACTTATTTCGGAAGTGAACTTGTGCCACACTGCCTGTTTTGCAGTGGGCGTGATTTCCAGTCTAACCACACCTGTAGCCTCTGTTTTCATTCTCTGTTCTTTTCCTTGTTTTATTTCTTTTAATCTTTTCCACTACCAAGTTCTTCATTATATAAATACATGATGTTATTAATTATGTATCTCTCCCAGCTCAGCATTTAACTCTCATGAGCATTGAATGCTGTTTCTGGCTGTACTATGTGTTCAGCACCTAGGATAGCTCCCGGGTCTCGGAAACATAAACTGTTTGTTAAACAAAGGAGCATTTTATTCTTATTTTACAAATGAGATGCCTCAGGCAGAGAAAGGTTATGGTAACTGAACACACTGGGATTCCTAACGTGGTTTCTGAGAGACTAAATGAGTTGAAGACAGAACAGGAGAGCCTAGGTTTCTTAGGGTTGTTCTTAGCCACAGAAGATGAAAGGTAACACGTTCAGTATGGCGAGAACAGCTCAGATTTAGGTTACTGAAACTCAGTGTGGATCCGCTCACATCAGCCCTTCCCTGGATGTGTGGCTTGCCTGGAAGAGTTTTAAGACAATTGTACATTGAATCCTGTTCTGACATGCAAGCGTACATGTTGAGGACAAATAATCTATCTATGATAATAGGTATAAAATTTTATTTTTTTTTGTGTTTACTATATTTTATTGTATTTATTGTATTTTGTTGCATTATGACATACACTAGGTACACTGATAATTGAAGGACATATTCTAATCTGTGACATAGACTAGGTACACTGATATTTGGAGGACATTTTCTCATCTGTGACATAGACTAGGGAAACTGATAATTGGAGGAATTTTTTTTTTGATCTGTGACATACTGTAATTCTGCCTCTTGCCAGAGTATGTCCTGTGCATTGGGTACCTCTCTCACTTATTTTTCTTCATTTCAGGAAGTCAGTTACGCTATGATGTTTAGACATAGACATAGCACATCCTCTGACGTGTGATGTGCAGTGAGCCATTTCCAAAGAGTGTCACTGAGATTGGGTTGTAAAGCAATCACCTTCTGCTACAGTAAACCATTCCTCATCTAGCAAGTCGCTTCGGCTCTTCCAATGCACTTTCGAGTTTGGAATTTATTTGTATACAAATGGCTAGCTCTGTAACTACATTGCAGGACTTTCTTTATTCTGTCATTAGACTCAGGACAAGATTTTAGATTTATAAGGTATGTTTCAGACTAGGTCTCAGAAAGTCTTTTATGTCAACTACAACATCAGAAACTTCCAAATCTACCCTTAAAACATGCATTGGGTTAAGGAATCCAATTAGCCTTTTATTACTTTGATCATTCGAACAAAGAATTTCTGTCACATCTAACTGATACAGACATAAATTGCACTGTTATTGTGTTGGCTCGGTGTCCCTGAGTGCATTGCACCTGGACAGAGGATTCACAATAGTCCAGTTCTGTAACAATTCACAATGTTGCATTTCCAAATACAAAAGAATCCACATCCACTCTCCATGAGTTTCTCACTATCAAACATTCTGTTCAATTCTTCAAATCAAAATTTATCATAGGCCACATATTTACTGAAGTCATCTTCAACATTTCAGCATTTTAAAATATAACCTTTATAGCAAAGAAACAGAAGGGCACAGGATGTTACCATTTGGTAACTAAAAAACAACAACTTAAAAATATACATAATGAAAAATGGGACATAACTATTTCTAACCCTGCAACTTAGCTCTGATATATACTGAAATGATCACCACTATTTTTATATCAAATATTCATTTTTATTTATTTCTCAATATTTTATGCCATGTTTTAATTTCTTATTATGTGGAATCAGAAAAAGAATGTATTATTCTTTAACTCCAAGGAAATAATATAACTTACCTTCTGATACATAACCCTGAATATTCTACATTCTCATGAGGAATAAAATAGCGTATAGGTAAAATTATTGTGTCTGTATGTAGACTAGAAATTAAGTCTGTTATAAATATAAAGTTGAGACAAGAAGTTACCTTACTGTGAAAGACAAACTAAGCGTGAGTATCTCCTCTGAACAAAGATGCATCATCATCCTTTCTCATGTGTAGGTCAGATTTATAGACACCATTGCTAGATTTTTTCATGTAGGGACATGAAAAAAAGTGAAATTAGTGTCTCAAATTATTATCTTATTTCAATATAAACTATGTAGACATCCTGGAAAAATATACTGATACCTTTAAACTTCACATCATTCCTTTAGTGGTAAATAAGTTTGTTTTTAAAAGAAAAGTTTTAAGGGAGTTCAAAATGGATTAAAGATAAGAGTAACTGCTGTGCAAGTTTCATGATATCATTGAGTTCCATGACTCGATGCTGGAAAGTTGGATTGTAGTTACACACCTGTGAAGTGTGACATATACATGTGCAGACATATATGCAAATAACTATAGAGATGCACACACATTCATCCATGAAGGCACACACACTATAACAAACATATATTTTCAAAGGTGGTTTTGTTTTGTTTTGTTTTCTTTGCTTTGATTTCATTTACTAGTAATGACTCATGCCTTTAATTATACCATAAAATCTGAGAAGGGGCTGACAAGAAGGAGGCCAGAGCTTCACATGTGAGAACTTCAGAGCAGTTAGTACAAGGCTAACATGAAAAACATGAGAAGTTTTCTCAAAATCCTAAGAGCTTGAAATATAGATCAGGGCCTGCCTGGCACACACTAGGTTATGGCTTTGCTCTACAGAACTGAATTTTTTCAAACAAATTTCAGGTACTTCTCTATTGAATGATTTTCAAATAACCCAATTGTGATTAATTTTTAGAATTCGTTTTGTGTTCAAATGTAAATATCCTAAACTCTAACTTTATCTCTGTCTTTCTAAACCAGAAAAAGCATAGGAACATTCAATCTATCAGGCTTTTTTGTTGTATATTTTCATTTTAAATGGCTTCTTTTATAGCATTATACTGTTCCTGGGATTTACAGATTACCTCCTTGGAATATTAGGGGATACAGACTTAGAACCTTTGGGTCAGAACTTCACTGGTTCTTTCACACAATTTATCATTCCTCTTTCAGGTGCTGTTGCTGAGCTGTGGCTAAGACTGAGTGTGGATTAAAATAGTGTCGACATCCTTCTCCAATGTGAAGCCATACATGTTCCCTAAACACATTCTTGAAAGATAGTTTCCATAATTCATGGAGTTTTCATTAGATAGTTACATTCTTTCATTTTTGGAGGATGTTTTTGAAGGCTATTCTGGCATTTATGTCAATTGCCATCCCTCTTTCATGGGAAATTGCTGTTTCTTTTCTGGATGCTTCTAGGAACTGTGTTTCTGCTGTTTGCCGGGTTCAGTTTGATCACCTGGGTTCAGATTTCTTTTTATTTATCATTCCTGACATTTGTTTGTTTGAGTATTATATTGTTTTCATTCTATGATTCCTTCATTGTTATACCTGCATAATTTTCTCTTCTTATTTTGACTTTTCCTCCTTTTACTTTTCTGTAGACCCATTGCTCTTCCACCTGATTGAAGCCTGGGTATTGCCCATCACTATTTCGCATGTATGAGCTGTTCCATAGAGTTATAAGTTTTCAGTCTCTAAGAGAATAGATTCTAGTTTTCGGTATTTATGAAATTTGCAGAGATCATAACTTCTAGAATAACATGATATCCTTACCTTTTCCTTTTTTAGTTTTTCTGGAATGATTAAAATTAACAATTTATAGAGAATAACAAACATAAGAAAAATGTATATTGTGAACATATTTCTGCAAGAGGTGTCATGTATTGATCCAGCTGAAATAACGAGATATGCCATGCTCTCTGTGACTGCCCCTACATCTCCCTTCCCCTTTCCCCACAGTGATAGTATTTACTCATTTACTTTTCTTCTGCCCTTACATTTGTTTATTCATTATTTGTGTGCTCAAGTGACACAGTATTCTAGTTAGTTGAGAGGACAATTTTCAGAAGTTACCTATTAGCTTCTGTCATGTGGGTCACAGGGATTGATCTCACCAGGTCAAGCTCAGCTTGGCAAACAACCACCCTTAGCCAGGGAACCTTTATGCAATCCCCAAATTTATTATTTCCTAATACTATATGAGAGCATTTCTGTGATTTCAGAATTAGTACCTGGATTATTTTACTGGAAAGTGATTATTTGGGAGTTAATTTTGTACATTATAGCCACAGTGCTATAATGCTACCCATTCTTCTATTTTATGCACTACTCATTACTTTTGTATATGTGTCTTAAAAAACCCTGCTTAGCCAACAAGCACAACCACTGCTGATAATATTATGTAGCTTCCTTATGTTGATGGCTATGTCTCTACATCATTTTATGCTCACTGTTTTGGCATACTGATTTCTCTTTAATTTATACTTATGATACACATCATGGAGACCCTTTTGTTTTGGCTCTTTGGATGATAGTATTTTCCCTGATATTATTTCAATGAGGACACAAACACTTACCGAACATTCACATATTTACATTTATACTGTATATTTTTGTCTGGTGATTTGGCTATACTATTTATGGTGAAGCAGAAAGCAATCTCTAGTGAAGTAACAGTGTTTAAAAAATTGACTACCTGTATTCTTTTTATCTATCACTTATTTTCATAGTACGATACAAAGAAGCCTCTCTCATCCTAGTATTTACTGATACTTGTTTAAAAAATAATTAGCAAATTAATTAAATTATTTTAGTATAGTAGTTTCTCTATGCTTATAGTACCTAGATGTAATACTTTAGCCATGAGCTTTCGGAACTCTCCTGCATACTATAGAGTAAATACATTTAGTGTGTATGAGAACTACACATAAGAGGCTACAAAAATATCTCAGCTGTTAAAGGCTTGTGACCCAACAAAAATGTCAATGAAACTGAAATTAGTCACTGTATATTAGGTATTTGTATGAAATAGTCACATATTAGCTCTTTGTAATCTCTACATCATATCAGGTCTAATTATAATGATAGTGAATCCATCCAATTACAAAATTTACCATTATAGATAATACCTTATTTGAGTTATTTAACATATGTTTTGGTTTCATCTTCCTATCCTATACCAAAGGAAGCATAGGTAGTGCTCTCCTATAATCAAATACCACTTCGTCTGCGGTAATCTGGTACGTTAGAAAAATATCAAAATTGGTTTCTTTAGTTCATTTACTTTGTAGAGATCTGATCATAGCAAAAATGCTGAAATGAAATATAAGTAAAATAAACAAACTGAACAAAATATAAATCTTTATGAAAGGCCGAATGGCTGAGAAACACCTAAAGAAATTTTCAACATCTTTAGTCATAAGGGAAATGCAAATCAAAACAACCCTGAGATTTCACCTCACACCAGTTACAATGGCTTAGATCAAAAACTCAGGTGACAGCAAATGCTGGCGAGAATGTGGAGAAAGAGGAACACACCTCCATTGTTTGTGGGGTGGCAGACTGGTACATCCATTCTGGAAATCAGTCTGGAGGTTCCTCAGATTATTGGACATTGAACTGCTTGAGGATCCAGCTATACCTCTCTTAGGCATATACCAAAAAGATGTCCCAACATATAAAAAATACACATTCTCCACTATGTTCATCGCATCCTTATTTATAATAGTCAGGAGTTGGAAAGAACCCAGATGTCCTTCAACAGAGGAATGGATACAGAAAATGTGGTACATCTACACAATGTAATATTACTCAGCTATCAAAAAAGTGACTTTATGAAATTCGTAGGCAAATGGTTGGAACTGGAAAAGATTATCCTGAGTGAGCTAACCCAATCACAGAAAGAAATACATGGTACACACTCATTGATAATTGGCTATTAGCCCAAATGCTTGAATTACCCTAGATGCCTAGAACAAATGAAACTCAAGACGGATGATCAAAATGTGAATGCTTCACTCCTTCTTTAAAAGGGGAACAAGAATACCCTTGGCTGGGAAGAGAGAGGCATAGATTAAAACAGAGACTGAAGGAACACCCATTTAGAGCCTGCCCCACATGTGGCCCATACATATACAGCCACCCAATTAGACAAGATGGATGAAGCAAAGAAGTGCAGACCGACAGGAGCCGGATGTAGATCGCTCCTGAGAGACACAGCCAGAATACAGCAAATACAGAGGCGAATGCCAGCAGCAAACCAAGGAACTGAGTATTGTACGTCTGTTGAAGGAATCAGAGAAAGAACTGGAAGAGCTTGAAGTGGCTCGAGACCCCAAATGTACATCAATGCCAAGCAACCAAAGCTTCCAGAGACTAAACCACTATGTAAAGACTATACATGGACTGACCTTGGACTCCGACCTCAAGGGTAGCAATGAATATCCTGGTAAGAGCACCAGTGGAAGGGGAAGCCCTGGGTCCTGCTAAGACTGAACCCCCAGTGACCTAGACTGTTGGGGGGAGGGCGGCAATGGGGGTAGGGTAGGGAGGGGAACACCCATAATGAAGGGGAGGGGGGAGGGGATGTTTGCCCGGAACCCAGGAAAGGGAATAACACTTGAAATGTATATAAGAAATACTCAAGTTAAAAAAAAAAAAAACTAAAAACAGAAAACAAAAAAAGATAAATGATATAGTAAAATAAGTTATAAAACAGAGAAATAAATCAAAAATTGAAACTCAGATTACCCCCACCAAAACCAAGCTCACTGAAAATAAAGACCATGGCCCCCTTATATAAGTAAGTACCTGTGAGCACATGCTTGACAACACTCTAAGTTCTTTCTCTCCATTTACATTAAGGGAGCAGAGGTAATGAGTTCCCCTATGTTCTCTGAATTATTCATGGATCTGCTCAGGATGCAACAAAAAATCTAAAATGCCTGTTTATCGAAGATTCGGGTTTTTTTTTTTTTCTTATTTGCATCCGTAATGTTTCATAATCGTTGAAATTCTAGATGCCTAGTGAAGATGTGTTACATAAATAAGTGATGAAGAAGATTCAATTTTAAATTATATTATGTTTATTAGAAGAATTTTTCCACTCAATTTCATAATCCATTTTATATAATACAGACTCTGTCATTGTTCTCTACAGATTCCAGTCAGGATGTATCTTAATACACCTTGCTTATTCAAGTGTATTTTGTATCTATTTGTATCCACCTCCCCATGACAATGCCCTCAATACATATTTCATATACTGGCAATGCCTACCCTGATACTTCCATTTATTAGGATGATACTATCAAGAAGATACAAGCTTCCTGTTTCTGGCTGAGTCCAGAGATGACATACTACAATAGCTCACTGTACCCAAAATCTGAGGGGGAGATAGATGGACTCGCAGAATCATGGAAAATTCTGAGAACTTAGGAGAAACCATTACCACTTTTCACATTCCTGTGCTGAGAGGAAGCCGCTTAGAGCCCTATGGATACAGGAACCTTGGGAGAGTAAGGGAGGTGATCCTTCCAGTATCTACCTGTGTTCAGAGATGAAAGCCAGTGGCCAGGAAAAGTAACACAACTGAGAACACAGGCAAGACCAACACTTCTGCTACAAGTAACCAGGCTGGAGGCCTCAGGACACAGAATACAAGAGTAGTTTCCGACAGGACACTTCCTGTTTCTGCTTGCACCCATTGCTGATCTGGTCCTACATATCTCTCTACCCACATCTTGGTGGGAGAAAAGAAAACTATAGGAACAGTGACAAAGACTTTTACAGGATGGTCATGCCACTGTCAGAGACAGCAAGACCACGAAACACCAGAGGAAACCTGATGACAAGAGTCAAGCACAGAAACCTAAGCAATAGAAACCAAAACTACTTGGCATCATCAGAGCTCCCTTATCCCAAGAAAGCAAAAATTGGATACCCCAACAAACTGAAAAAGCAAGATGTGGATTCAAAATCATTTTTCATGATGATGATAGAGGACTTTGAGTAGGGAACAAATAAAACTCTTCAAGATATACAGTACAACACAGGTATAAAGTAGAAGCCCTTAAAGGGGAAACACAAAATTCCTACAAGAATCACAGGAAAACACAGTCAAACAGATGAAGGAATTTAAAAAAATCTAGGATCAATAAGTGGAAATAGAAGCAATAAAGAAAGCACAAAGAGAGACAACCCTGGAATTGGAAAACCTAGGGAAGGAAATCAGAAATCATAGACAGAAGCATCAGAAAGAGAATACAAGAGATAAAATGTAAAAATCTCATGGGCAGAAAGTACTGTAGAAATCATTTACACAACCATCAAAGAAAATGTAAAGCTCAAAGAGCTCCGAATGGACAACAACCAGGAAATCCAGGACAGAGTGAGAAGATCAAACAAAGGATAATGGGTATAAAAGAGAGCGAAGATTCCCATAAAAAAGGGCCAGTAAATATCATCAAAAATTTTAGGAGAAAACTTCCCTAACCTAAAGATTGAAATGCCTATAATAATAATAGTATCATACGTTTTTCCATATATATTGGACCAAGAAGAAATTTCTCCCTTCACATAATAGTCTCAACACCAAATGCATAAAACAAACAAACAAAAAAAAAGAATATTAAAGTCAGTAACGAAAAAGTCAGGTATCATATATAGGCATACCTATAAGTATTACACAAGACTTCTCACCAGAGACTATGAAAGTCAGATCCAGAGTGGATTTTATAAAACTCTAAGATAAAAAATGCCAGCCCAGGTTACTCTCTCCTGCAAAACTTTCAATCAGTGCAGCTGGAGAAACCAATATATTTTATGATAAGCTAAATTTGCGCAGTATATTTCACAAATCATGCCCTATGAAAGATAATAGATGGGAAAATCCAACAAAAGGAGGGAAATTACACCCTATAAAAAGAAAAAAGTAATCCTCTTTCAACAAACCCAAAAGAAGAGAGTCACACAAACATAATTCCACCTCTTCCAAAATAACAGAATACCACAATAACTATTCCTTAATATCTCTTAGCATCAATGCAAATTCTCCAATAAAAAGACATAGACTAACAGACCGCATACACAAAGAAGAACTAGAATTTTGTTGCATTAAGGAAACACAGCTCAATGACAAAAACAGATAGTATCTCAGAATAAAAGACTGGAAAATAATTTTCCAAGAAAATGGTCTGTAGAAACATTGTGGGGCATACATTCCAGTATCTAATTCAACCAAAAGTTATAAAAAAAAAAAAAAGATAAGGAGGGACACTCCATTTTCATCAGGGAAAAAATTTCCACCAGGGTCATTTCTCTATCCTGAATATCTATAAACTACATCCAACGGCACCTAAATTTATAAAGGAAACCGTACTGAAGCTCAGGCTAACGAAATAGTCGTGGGAGACTTGAACAACCACACTCAGCAATGAACAGATCATGGAATGGGAAACCGGAGACACAGAGAAATTAACAGATTTTGAACCCAATGTATTTAAGAAATATCTATAGAATATTTCATCCTTGAACAAAAGAACATACCTTATTCTCAGGAACTCCTGGTACATTCTCCAAAACTGATCATACAGTTGGTCATAAAAGAGGCATCAACAGATACAAAAGAATGAAATAACCCCATGCATTTTCTCACACTAACATGACCTAAGGCTGGACTTTAATAACAAAAAAAAATGTGAGAAAGCCCAAATACACATGGACGTTGAACAATATTTAATCAGTGATAACTTAGTAGAGGAAGAACTAAAGAAAAAAAATTAAAAATGTTTTAGAATTTAAGGAAAAGTAAGGCACAACAAACTCAAACTTATGGGACACAATGATAATATAGCTAAGAGGAAAACTCAAAACTCTGAGTGTATCCAAAGTGAAACTAGAGAGAGCATACATTAGCAGCTTGACAACAAATAAAAAGCTCAAAAACAAAAAGAAGCAGATACACCAAAGAGGACCAGAAGGCAGGAAATAATCAAACTCAAGGCTGAAATCAACAAAGGAGAAACAAAAAGAACTCTACAAAGAATCAATACAACCAGGAGCTGGACCCAAGGGTAAATCAACATGATAGATAAATCTGAGCTAGAATAAAAAAACGGCACAGAGAAAAAATGCAAATAATAAAATCAGAAAAGAGAGGGAAACAAAACAACAGAATCTGCAGAAATTCAAAACATTATCATACCCTATTACTGAAATTTATATTCAAGAAAAGTAGAAAATCTGGATCAAATGATCAATTTTCTATGCAGGCCGCAGATACCAAAGTTATGTCAGGGTCAGATAAAATATCTAAACTGTACCTTGAACCCTAAAAAAAATAGAAATAATTATTAAAAGGCTCCCAATTGGGAAAAGATCCCATGACCAGATGATTTTAGTTGAAACTTCTATCAATCCTTCCTAGAACCAAATACCACTATTGGTCAAAATATTCCACAAAATACAAACAGAGGAAAACAACCCAATTCCAACGATGAAGCCAAAGTTATGCTTATACCTAAAGCATACAAGGACCCAATAAAGAAAGTGAACTTCAGACCAATTACCCTTATGAATATTGACGAAAAATAGTCAATCAAATCATTGGAAACCAAATCCATGAACACATCAAAATGATCATCCATCACTCTAAAGGAGACTTCTTAACAGGAATGCAAGGATAGTTCAATATGGAATTCCATCAATATATTCCACTACATAATCGAACAGAAAGAAAAAAAAAAAAACATTTTCATCTCACTAGATGCTGCGAAAGCATTTGACAAAATAAAACACCCCTTCATAGCCAAAATCTTACAATGATAGGAATTCAAGGCCCATACTCAACAACAGTAACGTAATGTACAGCAAACCACCAGCCAAAAATCAAACTAAATGAAGAGAAAATTTAAGCTCTCCCTCTAAAATCAGGGACTACATAAGGCTATTCATTCTCTCCTTACTTATTCAATATAGTACTCAATGTGCTAGCCTGACCAATTAGATAACAAAAGGAGAACAAAGGGATACAAATATTAAAAGAAGAGATCAATATATCACTATTTGCAGGTGATATGATAGTATACTTAAGTGACTCCATAATTTCCACCAGAGAACTACTGCACGTGATAAACAGCTTCAGAAAAGTCCTGGATGTAGAATTAACTCAAACATATCAGTAACCTTCCATGAATAAACAGACCAAGAAAGAAACTAGGCAAATTACACTCTTCACAATAATCACAAATAACAAAATATACCTCTGCATAACTCAAACTAGGCAAGGGAAAGCGCCGTATGAAAAGAACTTAATTTCTCTAAAACAAGAAAATTTCAGAAGATGTAAAGACTTTTCATATTCAAGGACTGGCACTAATGAAATAGCAAAAATGGCCCTTTGCCAAAAGCATTGTACATATTCAATGGAATCCCCAAGAAAATTTCAACAAAATTCTTTATACAGTTAGAAAGAGAAATATGCAAGTTCATTTAGAAAAAGAAAAAAAAAACAAGGAAGTGGAAACTATTCTCAAAATAATATAAATTCTGTGGAAATCAACATCCCTAAACTCAAGTTGAATACCCAGCAATAGAGATAAAAATTATATGGTACAGGTACAGAGACAGGCAAGTAGAACACCTGTGTTGGTTCATCTAGATATCAGAAAATAAATCAATGTAAATCCATCCATTCTTATCACGCTGTACAAAGCTGAAGTCCAAGTTGATTAAGGGCATCCAGAAAAAAGAGATATACACAAACCAATAGAAGAAAAAGTGGGGAAATGCTTGAACACATGATAACAATGGAAAAGTTCTTGAACAGAACATCAAACCAGTGGCTTATTCTTTTCGTTGAAGAGTTGACTGATTGGACCTTGTAAAATGCAAAGTGTCTGTAAGGCAAGGAACACTGTCATTATAACAAAATGGCAACTAATATCTTGTAAAAAGATCTTTGCCATCCTATATCTGAAAGAGAATTAATAATCAGTATGTACAAAGAACTCAAGAAGTTATACTCCAGAAAGTCAAATAATCCTATTTTAAAAGGGGTAGAGATCTAAACAAATAATTTTCAGGAGAAGAATTTTGAATGGCTGAGAAATACATAAAGAAAAGTTCAAAGTCATTGTTCATCAAGGTAATGCAAATCAAAAGATACACAAGGCAGAATGGCTAAGATAAAAAATTCAGTTAACAGCAGATGCTGGTCACAATGTGGAGAAAGAGGAAGACTCCTCCATTATTGTTGGGATTAAAATGAGGAACAATATTCCGGAAATTACTCCGGACTTTCCTCTGAACATAGTATATGCTGAGGACTTAAATATCCCACTCCTGGGCGTATTCCCAAATGATGCCCCAACATATAACTAGGACACGTTTTGTACTATGTTATAGCAGCTGTATTCATGGTAGCCAGAATCTAGGAAGAACCCATGTGATTCGACTACATGAATGGATATAGAAAATGTGGTTCATCTACATAATTGAGTGCAATTCAGTAATCAATACAATGACATCATGAAATTCATAAGCAAATGAAGGAAACTATAAAATACCATCCTGAATGAGTCAACCAAATCTCACACACACACACACACACACACACACACACACACACACACACACACACACTACCCCAAAACCTTGAATTATGCAACATACAATTCACATACCGCTTTAAGTTCAAGAAGAAAGATGAACCAAGTGAGGATGGTCTTTATTAAAAGGGGAAACAAAAATATTCATAGGACATGATATAGAGATTAAGTTTAGAACCGAGATTGAAGGAATAGCCATTCTGAGCCTTTACCACCTGGGGATCCAGCCCACATACATATAGCCTCCAAACCTAAACAATATTGCTGACGCCAACAAGTGCATGCTTACAGGAGCCTGATATAGCTGTCTCCTGAGAGGCTCTTCCAGATTATGGCAAATACCGAGGATGATGCTTCCAGTCAACCATTGAACTGAGAACAGGTTCACCTTTGGAGAAGATAGAGAAAGTATTAAAGGAGTTGAAGTGCCTTTCAACCCAGTAAGGACAACAGTGGTCACAAACCAGAGCTCCATGGGAATAAAGCACTTCCTTAAGACTGCACATGGACCGAATGGTGGCTCTAGCTGCATATGTAGCAAAGCATGACCATGTTCTATACCAATGGGAGAAGCCCTTGGTCATCCAAGGCTGGACCTTCTAGTAAATAGAATGTCATCCTGAGGAGGGAACTAGGGGATGTTTTTTGTGGAGGGGAAAATGGATGGAGACCACACACATAGAGCCTTTATTTTTTTCTATGGCTTTAACAGCTCAATGGCAAGGCCACTTCTAACCTCCATGTGGCTAAACTATCCCACCCTGATATTCACACGTTATTATTTGCTAAAATCTATATCCCATCTTTCTTGCCCTTGACACCATTGGGCAGCTCTCCTGGGTTTGCTTATTCTCATGCTCTTCTATGTCAGCTGCTTCTCTGTCCTGAAAGTCTGTCCTGGAGAATCTCCATGCATCTTCCTCTCTTGACCTTCGTTTAAGCATTCTGAAACTCCTGCTCTGTCTGCCCTGCCGAGACACTGGCTATCAATATCTCTATTTTCCAATCAGAACCAACTGAGGCAGGGTCCCTTATTCATAAGTTCAGGACACTATGAGAAGTATGAGAATAAAATCAGCTACAATAACTATTTGTATGTGATTTTCTGGGAACAATATTCCCCAAACCAGAGAGAGATACCTGTTAAAGTACTAGAATCATAGAAAGTATAAAGTAGACAAATAATAATAATAATAATAATAATAATAATAATAAATATTAATAATATAATATATTATAATAAAAGTGAAAAAATAATAATTATAATAGTAAAAAATAATAAAATAAAATAAACATCATCATCATTATCAAAATCATCATAATCATCAAACTCAAACTGAACAGAGATATAAAAATACAAAAACTGTGAAGGAAAAAGACTAAGTCACACGTAAACTGATCACATGAGACTAACACCTGATTTTTCAATGGATATTCTAAACTATAAATGTGCTTGGATCACATTTCAACACGTTTTCAAAGAATACAGATACTAGCCTAAAATTTATTACTGAGCAAATTTATCATTCACTTCAACAAAAGAGGAGAAACTTTACATAGCATAATCACCAGGAAGCCATGTCTCTTCAGCAATCTTATCTAAAAATAGGAAACCGCATTCTGAAAATAATGGATATTCTCAAGAGGACAGAAATGGTAAATAAACCTGTAGTAATTCATCGGAAGAGGGAAAAAGTATGTGGAAACAACAAAATAAAAAAGACCCATAAATACTCCTCATTAATAAAGCTAAGCATAGTGTTTGGGGACTTGCCTTAGTGGTAGAGCGCTTGTCTAGCAAGTGCAAAGATCTGGGTTCGGTCCCCAGATCCAAAAAAAAAAAAAAAAAGAATGAAAGAAATAACGCTAACCATTAACTGTCCCACATCAATAATATACAGTCTATCAGTTTGTATAAGAAAACAGGTTTATTTATCCTGCATCCAAAAAGTACATTTGTTTTAGACACAATTGCATACTCGTGTTTAGAATGCAATTGCCCATATTTCTTTTTTTTTCTTTTTCTTTTTTCTTTTTTTTTTCGTAAGTATATTTATTGTTCATTAGTTTTTTAAAAAAATCTAGAAGAGTTTCTGTTTAATTGTAAGTATAGAATTTTCATTTAAATGTATTTCTTTTTTTTTTTGTAAGTATATTTATTGTTCATTAGTTTTTTATAAAAATCTAGAAGATTTTCTGTTTAATTGTCAGTATAGAATTTTCATTTAAATGTATTTCTTATTTTTTCTTCTTTTTTAGGGGGGGTGTTCCCCTCTCCATCCTCCCCCCATTACCGCCCTTTCCATAGCAATCAAGTTCACTGGGGGTTCAGTCTTAGCAGGACCATGGGCTTCCTCTTCCACTGGTCCTGTTACTAGGTTATTCATTGCTACCTATGAGGTTAGATCTCAGGGTCAGTCCATGCATAGTCTTTGGGTAGTGGCTTAGTCCCTGGAAGCTCTAGGTGGTTGGCATTGTTGTTCATAAGGGGTCTCGAGACCCTTCAAGCTCTTCCAGTCCTTTCTCTGATTCATTCAACGGGCGTCCTGTTCTCAGTTCAGTGGTTTACTGCTGGCATTCGCCTATGTATTTGCTGTATTCTGGCTGTGTCTCTCAGGAGCGATCTACATCCGGTTCCTGTCAGCCTGCAATTCTTTGCGTCATCCATATTGTCTAATTGGGTCGCTGTATATGTATGACCCACATGTGGGGCAGGCTATGAATGGATGTTCCTTCTTTCTCTGCTTTAATCTTTGGCTCCCAATTCCCTGCCAAGGGTATTCTTGTGCCCCTTTTAAAGAATGTATGAAGCATTCACATTTTGATCATCGGTCTTAAGTTCCATGTGTTCTATGCATCTAGGGTAATTCAATCATTTGGTCTAATAGACACTTATCAATGAGAGCATACCATGTGTGTTTTACTGTGGTTGTGTTTATCTCACTCAGGATGATTCCAGTTCCCTACATTTGACTATGAACTACATAAAGTCATTGTTTTTGATAGCTGAGTATTATTCCTTTGGGTAGATTTACCCCATATCATAAGGCAATATTTTATATGCTAGAAAGTATACTCTTAGGAGAATATTTTTTTTTTGTAAATTTAATTTATCCGTTTTCATTAGATTTATCTGAATGAATATGATATGATAATATGTTTAAATTTTTAGGTAACTTTGTGTTTGAGTGTGTATATGTGTGTTTGTGTTTGATAATTCAACTCTAATATGACCAGGATATTGCTTGAGTGATAATGATAATTTATGGACACTGAGAATTTCTGTATATACTTTATATATAAACTTTATATATCTATATGTGTGTGTGTAATGTATATATACTTATATACATGAAAATATGTTCTGTATATTTTTTCAAAGCACTGTTTAGATATGTATACTAGATTAAGCTTTCTAATTGCAGTTTCAGCTTTTTCCAATGCTAATTTTATCTTATTAGGTGTCTAGAAAGAAATATATGGAAGCATGTATCATCTCAACTTCAAATGTAGGTACATTCAATGTTATATCTTCCTTTTAACATGATTGTTCATCTTTGGTCCATATATATATATATATATATATATATATATATATATATATATATTTAATTTGCTCTATTTATATTAGAAAAGTGTGCTACATTGTATATATGTATTTGTTAATAACTTTCTCCTGTGAACAAATTTTATGCATAAATGACTTATGTACATTATTATAAAATCTAAGATCATTGATTTTTTTCCCGAAATCAAATACCATAATGCCTAAATATAAGAAGCATGTCCTGACTGTGGCTATTAACAAAAAATATTTCATATACAATTTCTATAAACTTATTATGATATTGTCCATTAAAGTTTCTACAAGGAGTTGTTCAACTTTTAATAAAGGGAAGTCACCAATTATTCAATAATTTTTTCATTCTATATTCCTTTAAATTGTAAAATACATTTTTAAATAAGTCATAACAAAAAGGGAAATATTATATAGACAGCAAAAGAGACCAAAGGAAATTAGTACCAAACTCTAATATTTGTGTCAATATCAGAAATGGCAAATGACAATTACTGTATTATTAATTTAATGAGACAAAATACCATTTTTATTTAATAATTTTTCCTGAATATTTTATGTATTTACATTTCAAATGTTATTTCCTTTCTTTTTCTCCCATAACACCCTGACCATCTTCTGTGAAAATGTTCCAATTACCACCAATCAACTTCAACCTCAGTTCGAAGCTCTGGCATTACCCTACATCGGGGATACAAGCCTTCACAGGATTAAGAGCTTTTCTTTCTAATGAATTTAAACATTGCAATCATCTGCCACATATGTGGCTGGACTCATGGGTCTCTCAATCTGTACTCACTAGTGGGTAGTTTAATCCCTCTAATTTCTGGTAGGTATGGTTGGTTGATATTGTTGTTCTTCCTGGGTATTTGCAAACCCCTTCAGCTCATTAAGTATACTCTCTAACAACTTCATTGAACCCCCCTTGTTCAATCCAGCGTTTAGCTACAATCATCCTCACCATTCTCAGTAGGGACCTGTCAGAGTCTCTCAGGAAATATCCATATCTGACAACTGTCAACAAGGACTTGATGGCATCAGCAATAGTAACTGGTTTGTGTGACTGCATATGGGACAGATCCCCACATGGGGCAGTCTCTGGTTGACACTTTCTTCAGTCCCTGCTTAACTCTTTATCCTTGAATTTCTTCCCATGAATAATTTTTTCCCTTCTAAGAAGTAATGTAACATCTGCAATTTGGTCTTCTTCCTGCTTTGGATTCACATGACCTGTGAATTCTTTCTTATGTATTCCACACTTTTTGGATGATACACACTTACATTTAATGTATACCATTTGTGTTCTTTTCTGAAAGGGTTACCTCACACAGAATGATAATTTTTGGTCTATCCTAAGAATTTTATGCAAACATTGTTTTAGATAAGTTAGAAGAACACAGATGTGTAGATGTACTATATTTCATGTATTCATTACTATGTTGAGGGACATCTGATTCCTTTTTAGCTTCTGGCTATTATAAAAAAGAAAGGTTGCTCTCAACCTGTAGCATCATGTGCCCTTCTTATATGTTGGAGCATCTTTTGGGTGTATATAAAAGAAATGGGATTGTGGTATCCTCAGGTAGTACTATATCCAAGTTTGTGAGAAAATTCCAGACTGATTTCCAGAATGGTTATACCAGCTTGCAATCTGACCAACAATGGATGAGAGTTCCTCTTTCTCCACCTCCTTACCAGAATCTGTTGTGAATTTCTTATCTTAGCCACTTTGAGTGGTGTGCTGTGTAACCTCAGATTTTTTTGATTTGCCTTTTCCTGATGGCTAAGGATGTTGATATTCCAGAGTATAGAATTCTTTGTTTAGTGCTAGTCACCATTTTTGAAAGGGACTATTTGATTTTCTGGAGTCTAACTCCTTGAGTCTTTGTATAGACTGATTTTAGTTCTCTATCAGTTGGAAGATTGGTATAGATCTTTTCTTAACTTATTGATTTTACCTTTTTCCAAATTCCAGTGTCCTATCCCTTACAAAAGTTTTATGAAGTTCCATTTGTCAATTCTCGATCTTGGAGCAGACATTTTGCTGTTCAGTTCAGTAATTTTCCCCACCTTTTATCTATTAGTTTAAGATTATGTTTCTTGTGGAGATCCTTGATCCACTTCGACCTGAGGTTTGTACAGTGTGATAAGAATTGATTGATTTCCATTCTTCTACATGCTAACCTCCCGTCGAATGGGAACCGTTTGTGGATAATGTTATCGTTCCATTGGATGGTTTAGGTTCATTGTCAAATATCAAGTGGCCATAGGTGTATGCCTTCATTTCTGGGCCTACAATTATATTACATTGATCTACCTGACTGTCTCTTTACCATTCCCATTCAATTTTTATTATTATTGTTCTCTAATACAGCTTGAAGTCATCGATAGTGATTGCCCCACAATTTCTCATATTGTTCATGAATGTTTTCTCTATCATGGGGTTTTTGTTATTCCAACTGAATTTTCAAATTACTCTTTCTAACTCTGTGAAGAATTGAGTTGGAATTTTGATGGTGATTGCCTTGAATCGGTTGATTGCTTTTGGCAAGATGGCCATTTTTACAATATTAACCCTGCACATGCATGAGCATGGGAAATTATTCCATCTTCTGAGATCTTCTTCAATATTTTTCTTCAGAGACTTGAAGTTTGTGTCATACCCAACTATCACTTGCTTGTTTAGAGTCAACCTGAGGTATTTATTATTTTTTGTGTCTATCTTGAAGGCTGTCATTTCCTTAATTTCTCCTCAAAATGTTTATCCTTGAAGTAGAAAGCTACTGATTTGTTTGATTTAAGTTTACATCCACCCACTTTGTTGAAGTTGTTTATCAGCTGAAGGAGTACTCTGGTGGAATTTTTGGGGTCACTAAAATATACTATCACATCATCTAAAAATCGTGATATTTTAACTTCTTGCTTTCTAAATTTTTCCGTTTGCCTCGTGTTTTTGTCTAATTTTTGTGAATAAGATTTCCAGAACTATATTGATGGAGTAAGTAGAGATTAGGCAACCTTTTCTAGTTCGTGATTTTTGTGGTAATGCCTCAAGTTTCTCTCTGGTAAGGTTGATGTTGGCAACTTTTTTTTTTAATATTGCTTTTACTATGTTTAAGTATTGGCGTTGAATTCCTAATATTTTCCAGGACTTCTAACTTGAAGAAATATTGATTTTTTTAAAATTTTTTATCAGCATCTAAAAAGATGATCATTTGTTCCCACCCCCAGGAGTTTAGGTAATTGATTCTTCTATATGCTGACATCCAGTTGAACCATAATTCTTGATAATATTGTCTTTTTTCAATTTCATGGTTTTAGCAAATTTTTCAAAGACAAAGTGAACATAGGTGTGTACATTCATTTCTGGATCTTCAGAAATTTTCAATTGGTGAAATTTTCAATTACATGGATGGAGAAACCGAGACATTCCATGACAATGCCAAATATATACAATATCTTTTCCACAATTTCAACCCTACAAATGATAGTAGATGGAAACTTCCAACACAAGGAGGGAAACTACACCTTAGCAAAAAGTAGGGAATTAATCTTTCAACAAACCCAAAGATGATATCCACACAATTGTAATTACTTTTCTAACAACAAAAATATCAAGAAGCAACAGTCCATTTCATTTAATATCTCTTATCATCAATGGACAAAATTCCCCCAAATTAAAAGACATAAACTAATGGACTGAATACGTAAAGAGGATCCAAGATTTTGCTCCATACATTAAATACATTTTAGAGATAAAGACAGAGTATCTCAGGGTAAAAGGATGGAGAAAAATTCTAAACAAATGTTCCCAAGAAACAAACTGGAGTAACCTTTCTAATATTGAACAACATTGACTTACAACAAAAAGTTATGAAAAATGACTGGGAAGGGAAACATACCTGTCAAAGAAAACATAATACTAAGATGAACTTTCAATTCTGAACAACTATGTTTCAAATGCAAGGACTCCTAAATTCATAAAGGAAACATAACTATAGCTCAAAGCAAATATTCCACCACACGCAATAAATTGTTGGAGACTTCACTTCTCCACTCTCATCAACGGAATATTTATGGAAACTGTAACTAAACAGATATGTTTAAATAACATACGTTATTTTAATAACTTAAAAAATCCAAATGGATTTAACAGGTATTTAGGTAACATTTAATCCTAAATCAGGAGAATATACCTTTTCCTATGCACCTCATTGTAACTTCTCCAAATTTGACCATATACTCATTCACATAACAGGCCTCAACAGATACAAGAAGATTGAAATAATCCTATGCATCCTATCAGATCACCATGGACTAGGGCTGCTCATCTATATTTTATTATTATTTGTATTTGTTTAAATTATCGATGATTTATTTATGTGGTATTTTTGAAACATCATCTTTCTTGATAGATTGTCACTATGCAATAAAGACTGGGTTAAACCTAGATGTAGTTTTTCCATTTTTGCCTCTACAGTTGCAAGAGTGAGCTCTCCATTCCAATCTTGGTTTAAGTACTACATTTTGAGTTAACTCTCTGTGCATACATTGCATTTAATGTTTTCCTGTTTGTTTTAATATATATTAGTATTACCTGACCTAACAAATTTGTAATTCTATAATGAAATTTTTAATTTCATAACTTCTGACTATAACTTTGATCTCATTTTGCTTATATTTTCTCCATTTTAAATGCATTTTTCTTTGTGAATACTTTTCCCTCTTTATGAATATTCATGCCTTTATGGGATTTTATTATTGTTCAGCAATGGAAAAATTCATTTTATTCACAGAAGCAGCCATATATGAAGATGAATACAAGAGTTAACTAGCTATTTCAATAGGATGTATACTTATTAAAATAAGAATCTCTGAAAAAAAGAACAGTGATGAATTTCACACCACCCTTCCCCAATGATCCCAGCATGCAATAATGCCAGGTAGTGTGCTGTGCTCATGTGGTGGTGGGAAATAATTTATGGAAGAATAAAAGAACATACCATGGAAAATTTAAAGAATCCCTTTTCCCTTACACACAGATACATAATGGGATTATAGGGAGGTCAACACAAATAATTGGAGCGGAAGTAAACAACTATGTTGCTACAAAAAATTTAAGTCAAGGAAGAGTTTTAAACCATGGTCAACTATATAATTGTGAAAATTTGTTCCCAAAATTGTAGGTTGTTCCCCAGGACAATAATAGCTGGACTGAACCCACATTTTATGTATACAAAGTGGGGAACCATGGCCCTAATGGGAATGATGAAGACAAAAAACAAAAACAATAGCAAAAGAGTATATTAATAGAAGAAAACCATTAATGCAAACTACCACAAACAACTTTATGTTCTAACCAGAAAAGGTACCAAATCTAAAGTCACATCTGAGCACCCCATGTGAAGACAAAAGTGAGAGGGCCATGGAATTTCTCCCTTTCATGTTTTTCAAATACTTTATAGAAACAGGAAACTCAGACTGCTTTTCCATGATTTATTAAAGGTTTTTATATCCCTCATGTATTAAAATACCATTTGAAAGAATTGATAGCTGCTGTCTAGGTTTATTCCAACTTCACAAATTTCTTGGACTAAAGTTCCAAAAAGAAACTAGGCCCTACCCTGAGCTGTATAATTATGACAAGGCAATAATAACAGATATTTTCAAGGCCCAAGCACTAAAGTACTATACTATTCAGTACAGTGATCCAAATTAATTCAAATAGCTCAAGAGTGTAGGAAGATACATCTAAAAAAGGGTTAGAAAAGTGTAGAAATATCAACTCCTTCCTCGTGTATGAAAGCATTTAAGGTTCTGCAGTAAGTCCTATGAGGCAGTATTCAAGTAGCAATGGGAAGAAAAAATTCATTACAAGACAGGAGTTAAACTAGCATGGTGGGTTTATATAAGAGAAATACTTAGAAATGAAAATGTCTTGTAAACTTAAAAAAAGATTTTTTTCCATTTTTTTCATTCCAATCAAAACAGACATCCATGAATAATTCCCATCTAAGGCTTCCATAAAACTGGTTAAACAAAAATTAACATAAACATTTAAAAATTTGAAAATGAAACAAACAAAAAAAAAATTCCGTCTGTTTCAGACAGGATCACAGGGAAATGAGATGAATCTGTTCAAGATGAAACCTAGAGTGGCAAACAGGATCTAGAATTAAGAACTGCATGAGAGGCGCAGTGGAGTAGTGACAGGAACATGGCCACGCTTGACAGATAAGGCTGGGCCCTCTACAGGAGCAAAGAATGAGGTAAGAAAATATTTCAAATAAAGCAGAACCTTTCCTTTCTTCTCACCTCAAGTATCCCAGCCCTGAAAAAAAAAAACCCGTTTTGATAGTAATACAGAAAAGTTATGGTATGTCACTCACTTCCCGTTTGCTTTTAACCCTCTCTCCGAAGTCAGGAAATATGAACATTTCGAATTTCCAAGAAGAAAAATTCATCGGCAAGTATATGGATGTACTGTGGAACAAGTGACAAATTGAAATATGTGAGGACAGAGGAGGTGGAGACTGTCTCATTCCACAGAGCAGAAATGTGTCTGCCCAAATTAAGAAGGGATAAGGCAACCATAACAGGTAAACTAGTTCTCAAAACATTAAGCTTATTTACATTACTCATAACTATACTTAGTTCAAAGCACTTTCCAGCTCAATCTTCATTTTGAATGATGCTGATCTATCCTGCAATGTGTCTGTACCATCTTCTCTTCCTAGTATTTGGTTTCATCATGGGGATAATAGATGATTGTGGCTGCATTGGTGATGTTTTTATTTCTATATATCACTCCCTTTACGTACTATATGTGTAGTAACATTTAAGGAGGTTCATTTGGAGAGGTATGAATGATTGATCTAAAATATCTGGTTTAAAACTCTATTGAGATTATTTAGAAAATATCAGGAATTCATTCTCTGTTAATAATTGCTTCTCTCATATGATAAAGAAACAATAAAAATTTACTCTAGCCAAAATAATTCTCTTTAATTTTAATATCTAAAGATACAGAAGAACATTGATATAATGTGGATTATTAGATCAGCTGAACTGCATGTTCATTTATTTAAGAATAACCAGAATCATTGAGACGTTTCTGGAACATAATATAGGAACAAAAAACAAAGCATTGAACAAATAGTGGCAGAAGAACAGGGTCTTTTTGTTAAATATAGCTTACATTCAGACCTACTGCTTTCTTTATTTAGTAAAAATTCTATTTAAATACTCTTCTTCAGTGTTTTTCAGCCTGTCATTGACTCTATTTCAAAGCTCTATCCCTTAACTAGCATGATTATTAAATTTAAAACCAAGAATTTTGCGTGCGTCAATCACTTTCTGAATTTCCTTATTTGTGGTTTATTCTGTTCCCAATGGCCATGTTGTGTTGAAGTCATGAAGAAAATTTGATGAAAATTTTCTGAAAGCGTATATTATTCATAGTTGAAAAATGCTGTGCATATGTTTCATAGTAGTGGATATGATAGTTAAACATCATCTGGATAAGGAATTTTTGCGTGAATATCATAACACGCTAAAATACTAAAGAGAAAACATAAAATAGCTAGATATTTATTAAATATTTTTACTCTTCTAGTGTTTGTAACTTTACAAAATATGAGCAAATCACTTCTTTCTGTTAAATTCTCATTCATGAGCTATTACATTCTAATCAAAAAGCTGTGTCAGCTCCCAAAAAGTTGGGATAATGCTAATTGGAATCAAAAATGTTTGCAGTAAGTAAATGGGCAATTTATTTGTCCGCATGTACTAAACAAGCATCTAATGTAAGCATAGGTTTGCTCTTAATAAAATAAGAACTACCAGATATACATCTATTAAAGTAATTTTTTTGTTTTAAAACAGCTATTAATTCATGGTCTGAGTAATGGCTTAAATCACCAAACCTTGAACAGTAAATAGGAATTTCTAGTGAGTAAGAGGTTCTCTCAAGCAGCTCCAAGTAAATCGATCTAAAATTTATTCCTTTAAAATTCTCCTAAATACACTTATCAGGAAATATTCCACATCACAATAAAAAACTCCAACATATTTTCATTTGCTAAAACAAGACATTGTCTTTTTTTCTTCTGGCCCTCCCCATAATCAGTCTAGTCCCAAACAACATAAATTTCCAACATAGCTGTCTGATATGAATCTTTTTCTTTATCACTGACACTACTTCCAGATTGATTTCAAAAACATCCATCAAATCATTCTGTGTATCATTTCATAATACATAAGTAACCAGAGTCCCATAGTATGTACATATAGAGTTAAACAAACTTATTTCAAACTATTCAATGATTTCTTAGACATTTTACATAAATAAAAATTTATATCTCTCATATTGTTTCTGTAAGCCCATATGTGATAACTAAGCTTCAGCTTTATTTGGTCCTCTCTTCCATTACTTAATCTATACAAACTCCTTTCACATTTACTTTTTGTATACGTCAAGCTCTTTTCCTTTTTTTTTGACCTCATATTTATAGTAATATTGCCTGAAATATAGTTCATTTATTTTTCATCTAATTTAACTTAGCTGTCACTTCGTTAGGACAATCTCCATAACCTTATTTCTAAGATAGCTTCTTCAGTTATTTGCATAAAATAAACTCCATCACATTGATTTGTACATTCATTTCTTTCTTTTTTTTTACACCATAATGCAATTTTTCTAAGAGAAAGCTCATAATACTTTTTATTCATTCCTTATCTATACCACTATTATGGATCCTGGTACATTAATGGAGACTATTATTTATTACATGATTCAGTAAGTTGAAAAAATAAACTTTATACTATTGTTCATTTTATTGAATATGCATTACATCCATTGGTTAAACCATCATGAAGTATTTACGTGAGTTCTTCAATATATTACAATTCAATGACCTAGATGACATTGCCTAAACATTTATAATTGTCAATGATAGTCTATTTCATATTCAACAGCAATGCTTTGTTGACTGAGCAATTTTCTCACCTAGGAATACTTTTGACATGAAAGAAAAAGATACCTAATTTAAATTGATAGCACCCATGTAAAAATGCCAGATGCCATCATTTGTGGTCCCATCTCAGAAAATACAAAAAGATGATCATTCCTAGGTGCTTACTGGTCACGGACTCAAAATTCATTTGTGAGCTGTTTCAGTGAAAGATTAAAAACCAAGAGGACCCAAAGCTGTGTTTACAGAGCTGAATCTGTACCTCATCTCTCTCTCCCCAGATCCCACCAGGAAATGGCTGGACTTCCAGGAGTGCTGACACACTCAAGATCACAGGAGAGACTACCATTTTTTAGGGGGAACTGCCTGGAGCCCTCAGAACCCAAGAACAGAGGGCCAGTCTGTTACAGGATACTTCTGGTTTCTATCTATTCTATGTCGCTGAACCTGATCCACAGCACTTGGTACACAAGATCCTTCAGGAGAGAGATAGTGTCCCAGGAGTCCTGACACATAGGCTTACAGGAGGATCAGTCCATTGTTAGAGCCAGTAAAACCACCTAATAGCCTAAGCAATACAAACCAAGGTTACATGACATCATCAGAACCCAGTTCTCACACCAACACAAGGCTAGGATACCTTCAACACAACAGAGAAGAAAAATAAATGTTTGTACTTCAAATCACTTAACATGATGATGTTGAAGGATTTTAAGAAGGAAATAAATAATTCCATCAAAGAAATACAGAACAACAGATATATAGAGATAGAAGCCCTTATAGAGGAAACACAAAAATCCCTTAAACAATTACAGGAGACCTTAAGGAGACAAAAGGCAAATGGATGAAACTAGAAAATATCATCCTGATGGAAGTAACACAAACACAAATAAACACACAAAGAATGAACTCACTTGTAAGTGGAAAGTAGCCTAAGAGCTCAGAATATCCACAAAAAACTCATATACACTCTGCAGCTCAACAAGAAAGGACAAAGAGGGACTGCTTCAATCCCAATTAGAAGGGGGAAAAAATTATCATGGGAGGCATATGGAGGAAGGACACTGTGTGGGAGAGGGGAGTTAAATGGAAAAACAGAAGAGCAGAATAAGATGTGGGAAGGGACAGGAGAGAAGCACAGAGGACCAGGAGAATAAGTATAGAAAGAAGGAACATTGGAGGATGCTGTAACCTCTAGAATGTCCCAGATACTATGGCTGCAACAGGTTCTCTGGACTCAACAGTGATGACATTAGCCAACATCAACAACAACAATGAAATTGAACCTGCAGACAACACCTGCAGTAGATAGACATGACCACAGTGTAAGGATTTCTTATTAAATCATAGTTATCCATGTCTATTGAAATGCAGGAGTAAATATGGAGCAGAGGTTGTAAGAAAGGCCATCCAGAGATGTGCAGACACCAAAATGGACACTGGTGCTGATGCTGAGACATGCTTGCAAACAAGAGTCTGGTATGTCTGTCCTCTGAGAGGCTCTGCCAGCATCTGACTGATACAGATGCAGATATTCACAGCCAATCATTGTAATGAGACTACAGATACCAATATATGATGTAGAGGATGGGATGATGGAGCTAAAGGAGACTGTAATTAACAACAAAATCAATAACCAGACCTCTTAGGGCTCCCATGGACTTACCAACCAACCATAGATTATACATAGTCTGCTATCCTGCATATGTAGGAGAGGACTGCCTCATCTCACGTCAGTGGAAGGGGAAGCAATTGGTCCTTTGGATGCTTGATGTCCCAGAGAAGCGTGATTCTAGAGGGATGAGGAAAGAATGAATGGGGCTTACGGAGTCACCCTCTTAGAGAAAAAGAGGATGAAATACGTGGAGGTGGGGCTTATGGAAAGGGGTAATATTTGAAATATAAACAAATACAATGGTTAATAATACTACTAAAAAAGGAGTGGTATTTTTCATACATAACTTTACTGCACAGGTTATCTTGGAACATTTATTATTGCCTAGATGCATATTTCTTCCTACAGTACCTGATACCTTGTTTCTCTAAGGAGTGTAGCCTTAGTTCTTCCTCTTAATTCCAAGAAGGCATAACACTTAACTCCTTTCTCCAAGCAAGGGTGGTTGTAGATATGTCTGTAAAAGGCAGGAGGCATTTGTACAATCTAATTGGGGGTCACCAAAAGAATTATTTACAAGCAAAGCTTGTAACACAAACAGTTTGTGTTCAATCAACTTACCAGTATTGAAAGCATCCGATGACTTCTGGCCAGGCAACTGCATACAATGTCAAGAGACATTTAGAATTTCAATATATGTGACTAGAGAAAATACTTTCCATTGTGTAGCCTTCTCAATATTTCAAAAATATCTTCACGGAAAGAATATTAAGAGCTTTAGGACAAAAAAAATAGTGAGACATCAAGGTAGAAGCGTCACAGTAACACCTGAAAATCACACGAAATTCGAATATCAATCATATGCATTCTATCCTCTATTCAAATCCTATCACATGTTCATTTCCTAACACAGTCAACCAGTGATTTTCTAGTCCCTGCAGTCTCTGAGGAGCAAAGGTCTGGATCAGCATTTCCCGTTCGGTTATGTTGTTCCAAGACACATCACTGCACTAAAGCTGGTGTAAGAGGCGCTTGACAGCACAGACTCCTATGCACCCTTTGCCCTTTCCATTCATGTTGCTCCTTCAGGAATCAGTT
This sequence comes from Rattus norvegicus, assembly GCF_021556685.1. Lineage (NCBI taxonomy): Eukaryota > Metazoa > Chordata > Mammalia > Rodentia > Muridae > Rattus > Rattus norvegicus. The sequence goes on along the minus strand of NC_141555.1, from coordinate 51,262,495 downwards.
GTCACGACGTCTGACAGTGTGCACAAAACAGGTAGCACTCCGGACTCAAAGGAAGAGAGTCGACATGGTTCCTCCTCATTCAGAAAGCTTGGATGATCGCACCACTACTACAAGCAGGACTGACAAGTGAGGCATCTCCTGGCTGTGCCATGCAGACCTCACGACTGCCCCGTGCAGACCTCGCGACTGCCCCGTGCAGACTTGGATACTTTCCCATTCAGACCTCGCAACTGCCCCGTGCAAACCTCGAGACTGCCCCATGCAGATCTCGCTACTGACTCGAGCAAATTTGAGGACAGCCCCTCTCGAGCTTTGGTTGTTTCCTGAGATCAATGGTCACTAGAGATTTCCCTGCTTGGCCTTACGGACTTGTCCACAGTTCTCAGGAGAGAGAGACAGAGAAATACTCAAGGATACAGCTCAAATGAGGCTCACCAAGACTCACAACTGCCAAGTACTTTCACTGCCCCTTCATATGGTAGTGTTTAGAGAGGACAGAGATCCTCATCCCTAACTTTACCCTCTGACAATGCACCAACAATTTCCCAGCCTCCATGGCCTGGGAACCACTTCAGAGTCCCACAAGATGATTATAACCACGGAGTGCCAAAGGGGAATCAGTTGAAGGATTCCCAGCCTCCACATACTGGAAGCCCATTCAGTGTCCCCCAAGCGGAGTATAACAGCAGACTCCAAAGGGGGAAGACCTTGAGGGTTCCCAGCCTCTGCCACTTGAGAATGCCTTCAGTGTATCCCAACCAGATTATAACATCCAACCCCAAGAGGGGAAGCACTTGAACAGCAGAGACCCGAGCGACTTTCCACCTCCGGGATTACTTAGATGTACTCGGCACAAGTTCAGGTGCTCAAAACCCTAGGAAGACAAGAGATTCAAAAAATCTGATGCTCGTGTTACATAAATCCTTCAGAAACTAAAAAATCATATGAAGGGTTCAGTCAATAAGAGGGCCCTAGATCCCAGAAGGGAACCGACAGAGAAGAAGAAATGGACTGTTCCACTTCCTCTGACGGTTCCTTAGGGCATGAGTAATCGAGTGACCAAGGATAGTTGATTACTGAGTAACCCACTGGCATAATATATATGTCGTATGTATGTAGTATGTGTATAGTATGTATGTGTGTAATACGTGTATATATATATGTAGTATGTATGTATGTATGTATGTATGTATGTATGTATGTATGTATGTATGTAGGTACAGTCATGTGCAGTGACCTAGAGTTGGGGACCATATGATATAGTTGCTAGGAACTGAACCCAGGTCCTCTGAGGGGAATGCAAATCATCTTAACTGACATTATTTCAGTTTCCCATCATTTGTGAAACATCTTACCATCCATTGTGTCTTGTACTATGCAGTATTCATTTCTTAGTGCAATGGTTTACCTTCACTCAGACTGGGTTTTGACGATCTGTTGAATATATAAGTCTGGCATGGCAGAAGGATATGGGGGGTGCTCTGATGCAAAGAGGGACATTGCTCTAACTGCCTCAGTCACTGTCTCTGCTGGCCTGCACTCTGCAGCATGTGCCTTCTGCAAAGGCAACATCTTTCGGTATTGCCTGAGCTGACAGCCCTTGCAGCCTCCTCTAGATCCTCCTCTGTACATCCACAGGGTATCATCTTGAGTGATCCATGAAAGGAAATCCCAGATAAAATTTCTCCAGTGCTTACTAGAACCTCAGGCAAAAGCCCAAACTCGTTCTTGGGAAATAAAACCAGCTCCCAGTCAACCACAGCCTGACATCGGGTCCTATTCATCCTGCCTGCCATTCAGCCCACTAACACTTCTATTCTGATAGGGTAAATGATCATATTTGTTTTGGGACCTAGCACATTCCAGTGTGGCCTTCATTATAACCACTTACATCTGAAATGACTCTTCTTCCAATGGATATCACAGCCTGAGAAGCCAGGAGTTAGGATGAAAAGAGAGGCTGGTGCATAAGCCAGACATTCACCCTGTCTGCGATATTGACTAACTTCATTAAATGATTAAAAAAATGTATAAATAATTAGAGAAGTTCGCACCGGAAGAATGGATTAGCACTTTCATGTTTATAATACCTTCACTGCTCTCTATATGCCTCTACTACCTCCAGGGACTCAGATAAGCCAGAATTCATTCCCTGTTTCCACTCTAGATAAGGCACAAGTAATCCGTCGAAACTGCTAAACTGAGACTTGAGGAAACCTGTTGGAGACATCAGTTCAGGAAGCCAGATGCCCTGGCCAAGACCTTCGAGATGGGTCTTCACAGAGATGGCAGATTTGGAAAGACAACAAGGTTGAAGACATGATGCCTTTCTTGGTAAGGAATTGGAGACCTGCCCTTCAGAGAAGATGGCTTCAAAGAATGAAGTCTTCAAGCAACCCTCCTTATAAAAAGTGCTTGTTCCTATGGGGGTTGGGGGGGCAGCTGCATTTCAACTCAGGTACTGGAGAGTGACGTGTCCAGAACTTCATGAACTGGCTCAGTGTGGGTTGACTTAGGTGGAGAACCACTAGCTTCCTCACATCAACTAGACCAAGGAAGGATGGTCTGCTCTGTCTCTCTGCCTTGGAAGGACACCTTCATCCCTGTTCATGCCCAAGGCTTCCTATGGTCATCATCTGTTTGCTTATAAGTCAGCTGAGGTATGTTGACATACCTCACTTTGTGCTAGCATTCCTTAAGATCTCTAAACCCCCAACCCGTCCTGTACACTCCATCTCTATCTTTCTATTTAGCTTGATTTATATTTCTTCAACAAAACATGAGCAGGAAGTGGATTTCTCAAATGGATAATGCTTGCAGTCTTCTAAAGTTGAGGTCCAGGTGAACAAAATGAATTGTGGTTTGTACCTCACAAAGACAGGTCTTTGTGCCTATTTTCTTGGCTTTCGATGATGTTTAAAATGTGAGTTTTTGGGGCAGGAAATTACACAATGGTAGCAACAACGAACCATCGTGTGTCTCTGTTAAGGTTTGTTTTATTCAAAGTGACAAACACTCCGCCCATCACTCCATATTTGAGGAGGTACAGAGTTGAGCTAGGTCCATAAAGCGATGGGCTTAGGACCCAGGGCTGGTGGTTGTCTTCCACAGTTTTTCCTTCAAATATATCTTGCCCTCAACCTGTTATATCTGCAGTTCACAACCTTTGTGCGTCACGATCCCTATGAGAAACTTCAGTCTCCAAAGTGATTACCTACTACGATTCATTACAGAAGTGAAATTACAATAATGAAGAAGCAACAAGAATAATTTTTTCATCAAGAGACGTAACAACATAGGAACTGTGTTAAAGGGTGGCAGTGTTAGGAAGGTAGATCACTTAATTATAGTCCAAGAAAAAATGTCTAGCTATGGGCCAAATAAACAAAATACAGTATTTCCAGCATGCCAGTAACATGGGATTAAATGCAAGCTGGGGAGATAGTTTTGTGGGAAGCAGTGCCTGCTGTGAAATACCAGCATGACAGCCCATAACTCATGATTGGAGGGATAATGACAGGACGCATGGTGGGTCCCATGGCTCCAGCCACATATATAGCAGAGGATGTCATTGTCTGGCATCAATAGGAGGAGAATACCTTCATCCTGTGAAGGTTCATTTCCCCAGCGTGGGGGAATGCCAGGGTGTTGAGGTGGGAGTGGATGGGAGGAAGAGCATCCTCATAATATCAATGGGGGCTGCTGAGAATAAGTATACAAAAATAGACTCTATGATAGCTACATGTGACACTCTCCTTGATTGTATTTATCAATGTTATGTAGTATTGTTTCTCACAAAGAGAATAGATCATCAATGCTGACCATGGCCACACCAGGTCTGTTTGAGGGTCCATGCCCTCTCCAGGCTCTGTGGATGGAGCCAAGAGAACCCTACAGGGCTTAGTGAAGCACTGACTCTAATTCACATGGCCCTGACATGAAGAGGGAGCATATTGATTCTTCTTGTTTTCGCTATGACAAAATACAAAGCAAAAACTTAACGAAGACAGGAGTGCTTGTTGAGAGGAGTCTGATATGGATGTCTCCTGAGAGGCTTTGCCAGAGCCTTACTGATACAGATGAGGATGCTTACAGCTAATCATTAGACTGAGGAACAGGACCCCAATGGAGGAGGAGTTAAAGAATGGACTGGAGGAGCTGAAGGGGGTTGCAACCCCATAGGAAGAGCAACAATATCAACCAACCAGACCCCCACCTCCCAGAGCTCCCAGTGACTAATCCACCAACCTAAGGGTACACATGGAGGGTCCTATGGCTCCAGCCACATATATAGCAGAGGATGGCATTGTCTGTCATCAATAGGAGGAGAAGCCCTTGTTCCTCTGAAGGCTCATTTCTCAAATGTGGTGGAATGCCAGCGTGTTGAGATGGGAGTGGGTGGGAAGAAAAGCATCATCACTGAAGCAGGGGGAGAGAGAAGGGGAGAGAGGGGATCCAGGAAAGGGGATAACATTTGAAATTTAAATACATAAAATTCCAATAAAAAAGAGACAGGAAGTGTTTATTTTGACCCATTGTTTTAGTTGGTACTATCCATCATGATGGGGAAAGCAGAGAAACTCGAGTGTGATGGTCACATTGCAGACCTGGAGTGTGTTCAGCTTTCTCTCTTTCTTTCTTTCTTTCTTTCTTTCTTTCTTTCTTTCTTTCTTTCTTTCTTTCTTTCCTTGTTTTAAATTCCATATACAGCTGTTTCCCTTGCTTTTATGTATCTGTATAAAAGATCCATATACAGAAGCCACAAGAAACTTAGGGAAGAAAAGCAGGTATAGCTGTCCAATAAATGTTGATTGCCAAAGGAGGGGAGGGTCTTTATGTCCTCTCCCATCTGTAATGAAGTGTTGAGTGGCCTATTCTTGTGCCCATGACCATAGCCACAATAAGTTTAAGAGTTCAATGACTAGGTACAATCTAAAAAAATCCTTTTGCTGTCCACTTCACCATCTTCTGGTTCATATATTCCTTTCACCCACTCTCTCATGATGTTCTCTGAGCTGTTCAGGAGAAGACTTAGCTGACCTATTTCCACATGATTAGTTCAATACCACTGATTCCCAACACTTTGTCCAGTTGTACGACTCTGCCCATGGTAGTCAGAGGCTTCTTCTCTGATGAGAGCTGAGTGCAACGCTGATCTGTAGATACAAAAATGGATATTTGGAAGGAAGTTCGACAATGTATTTAGCATTAGGTTCTTTCATAGGGCCTATATCACCCTAAATATAGGTTCTTGACGACTTTACAGAACCTCGTGTTGAATATGCCTTGTATCAAATTGGAAAGCCACTGGTTACTCCCATGACTGTGATGCCACTAACACATTATGGGCACATCTTGCCTGACATTTTACCTTGAATGTTTCACCCCCGATTAAGGTCGTAGATGATTTTCTCCCCTAGAAGCATACATAGCACTTTCTTGAACCATGAAGGCTATCCATTATAGAGGATGATTCCACCTCAACTTCACATTTACCCTTCTGTGACCTGTGAACAAAAGGATTCAGTACCTTCAGAAATAGTGTCTTACCATCAAGTTCTGGAGGCCAACAAAGAACAATGGCAACAGCCTGTAAAGTTGTTAGGGTTTTGTGATCTCGCTGGTCAGCAACTTTCAGGAAGACATCCCACATGTGGCACTGTGATTTTTGCTTAATTTTGGTTTTCTGTTGCTCTGATGATACACTCACCAGAGCCAACTTGGGAAGAGAAATCTTTATTTCATTTTATCTGTTCCAGCCCATCATCAAGGAAAACCAAGACAGGATTGTGAAACAGGAGCTACAGCTACAGAGACTGCTCAGTGGCTTTCTTCTAAGCTCACATTCAACTACTTTTACAGAGTCCAGACCCACCTGCATAGGGCAGTGCTGCCAACAGTAGACCAGGCACTCCAACATCAGTTAACAGTCAAGGAAATTCCACCTAGACGTAGTCATGGCCAATCTGACGGAGGAATCTCCTCAACCGAGGTTCATTCTTCCTAGAATAGCCATCAATGACTAGACTAGAAATCAATGAAAATAAAAAAAGAAAAGAAATAAATATCTTCAGGGGGAGCTTGGCTTTTCCATGGAGGGTGCCTCCATTTGAACTCAACAGTTGATTTTGTAAATATATTCTGTAACACAATGTTTTATAACCCCTCTCACCAAACCCGGTTCTAACCTAATCACCTAAGGGGAGATGGAGTGGAAAGTAAGTTTTAAAAAAAATAATTGGAGCAGAAAGAAATGCTTCTTGGAAATAATGCAAAAAAGGAAGCATTTCTGTATTCTAGATGCTTTCCTCGCATCATCTGTGCAAAGATAATGAAACCCGTTACGTTCCAGTTACCATAATTTCCAATGTTACAAATCATATAAATAATACTGCTTATCATTCATAAAACACATTGGCACTAATCATTTTTTTTGGTTCTTTTTTTCTGAGCTGGGGACCGAACCCAGGGCCTTGCGCTTCCTAGGCAAACACTCTACCACTGAGCTAAATCCCCAACCCCGGCACTAATCGTTTTGATGTGTTTTTTTAACTCATTCCTAATGTAGATCTGATGAAGTGGAATTGTTCGCCTGCTCATTTATATATGAGGGAAGTGAGGTTTAAACTTCGAGCTAATTTCCCATTACTCTAAAGTAATAAATGGCAGAGTAAGACATCCACACCTTCTCTGGCTTCATGGCATGGACCTGTGAGCAATGCAAGTCAGGGTACCTTGGCAGGGAATTCCAAGGATCAGTACATGGCAGCTGAAAGTTGTCTTGGATGCAATACTGGGAGTAAGGCTCCAGTCAGCCAAGCCCCACCTCAGGATTCCTGAAACAGTACACCAGAACATGTTAGAGAGCAAGGAGACTAAACTAATCATCTGGTTGTCCTCAGCAGGTTGTATACATCCGTTACTGAGGGTTCATAATTATGTTGGTCTTTGTGGGGATGGAAAGGAACACTTATTTAGATCGCCACCTCCTACTATGTGCGACTACAGTGGAGACAATGCCTTAAGACCAAAGTTTTTTGTTTTGTTCGTGTGTGTTTGTGTGTGTGTGTGTGTGTGTGTGTGTGTGTGTGAGTCTGTGTGTGTGTGTGTGTGTGTGTGTGTGTACATGCATGCAAGTGCAGTGTATAAAGTATGGACTAATCCATTTCTCTTCTACCTTATTCATTGAAGCAGCATTTCTCAGTCAAAACCAGAGTTCACCAATATGACTACACTTGACAGCTATCTTGCCCTGGGTATCTGCCCTATCTCTTCCTCCCTGGACTGGGATTCTATGTGAGCAACAAAGCCTACTCATCATTTACCTGAGACCTGTGAGCCATCTCCTCAACTGCTAAGGTTCAAGTCCCGGTGTTGGGCCCATCTCCTTTACTTTTGTTTTCTTATTTTTTTTTTTTTGTCTTGGTCATAATATCAGAACCAGGTAAAGGTATGACTGGCTCACTCAAACAATCACTCAAATCCCACAAACAAATGTGTCCTAATAAGGAGGAGGACCCTGCTGACTCTTTGTTCTGTAAAGTCTTACCTTAACAGATGAGTTAAAGGATGGGATTATTCTAGTAGGTGATTGTGGATGCTGTTGTTGATGTTGAAGGAGGCTGGCAAATGAGGGGCCACAGCTGTGTCAATTATAATAACAGATACAAAGCTGAGTGTGGTAGTGCATACCTATATTCTCAATACTTGCAAAGATCACAAGTTCAAATCCAGCCTGGGCTACATAGTAAGTCCAATGGAAGCCTGGGCTACATCGTAAATCCCAGGCCAGCTTGGGCTACAGAATAAGTCCATGTGTAGCCTGGGCTACATAGTAAGTCCAAGGACAACCTGGGTTACATAGAAAGTCCAAGGTCTGCTTGGCCTACTTACATGACTCTTCTCCAAACAACAACAGTTTTTTTTTTTTTCTTTTTTGGTTTCTGTCTCTTCTATTTCCGGTACACCAATTCCAGTGCTGTAGTTTGGGGTTGTGGAGGAGAACTTTCGTCATGTCTTATGGTCCAGGATTTCCCAAGCAGCATGGCAAACCAAACAGTGCAGCAAACAAGTCCGTTTCGATTGTTGAAGAAAAATATGACACATGGGAAGTGCTGTCTGAAGAAATGGCTCTAAGATGAGACAACGCCTCGGGAGACTGGGCTTGAATCTTGTGCTAGTTTCCTCATGATAAAACAATGATGTTCTAAACCACATTCTGTTTTGGGAATACAATGCTGTGCTTCCATTTCAACACTGCATTATCTCCATATGGCAACCCTGGAAATCTTGTCTGATATTAAACAGATTATAGGAGAGACAAGTAGAGAATAAACACTGTCATTAAAAAGGGATTATACGATGAATATTTTTTTAATTTTTGTCTGTCGTACCAGGTTCAGTGTTCTGCATAAACTCTAAAACACGGCAATTACTTTTTGTTTTTAAAATTGCCAAAGAGAATGGACCTTATACTTTCTATCTAGGTCTAATTGAGACGATGAAATACCATTCAATGCTTTAAAAAAGAAAACAAATTGTGTTTCATTGTCTTTTTTTGTTAATTTCTTATTTTTAGTGTTTTGGGGTTCATTTTAACAATTATTTTTTTCATTGAATTAATTATTTTCTTATTTTCTAGTGTAGATAAAAATTTAGGTTGCTGGTCTTTGTTTCTAATCTAAGAATTATTGTTTTAAATAAAGTTTCCTCTTAGCACCGTCATAGTTATGTCTTACATATTTTGATAGTATGTTTCCTATCTTCTTTTTTTCTTACTGTTACATAATTTAATTATTTCTTGACATATGTATTACTTGTGAATGTGTAATTTAATGTTTCTAGACTGGGAGACTCCTGTTGTCTCTCATTGAAGACTTCTATTTTAGTTTTGTTGTATTAGCAGAACACATCCCTAGGGGCTGGAGATGCAGCTCAGTGGACAGAGTGCTCACTTGACTCTCACACAGCTCTGTTCTCCACCTACAGTGGTGTGGTGGTACATGCCCATAGTCCCATTACCAGGAGGAGAATCAAGACTTCAAAATCATCCTTGGGTGCATAGTGTGTTTGAGGCCAGCCTGGGCTACATGAAACCTGTATAAACATATATGTCCCAAAACACATCTTTTCTTAGGCATTTTCCACACTTTGTTCTATGGTTTCTGAGTGTCTGAAAAGTCCAGGGGTACTTGAAGGAAAAGAACAACCGGGTGCTACTAGGGACTGTTAGTTCAGAGACATTGCCTGGTGAAGCCATCTCATCCTAGCTGGTTTCTGCCTGCCTCTGTTGCTGATGGGCTGATGTGTGTCCACAGCTTTACTCATAATTGCCTTGCTTCATTTTTAGCTGGACCCATTCTTGCTTCCTGGTAAGGCTTTGATGGAGTAGTGACACAAAGAATTGGGGTATCCTTCATGCCCACTGATTCTCTCAACAATAAGGTCTTTCTCTGTAGAAATAGTTTCTCTGTTGCATACATTATCAGAAATAAATAAAACAATCTTTTGTGTTTTATTTTGACACTGAGTTTCATTATGTAGGTAGGGCTGGCCTGAAACTCACTTTATTAACCTGGTAGGCATTGAACTCTCAGAAATCACCTTACTTCTGTGTACTGGGATTAAAGGGACATACCTGGCTCCTTCTCTTTTTAATTTGTTTTTTTAATTTTTCTCTATGGTGTGTGTTTGTGTGTGTGTGTGTGTGTGTGTGTGTGTGTGTGTTTTGACCAAAGACTATCAGATCATCTGAACCCTGATCCTCTGTAAGAGCAACCAGTGTTCCTATGCAGTAGGCCATCTCACCAACCCCTTCTGCCTGTTTTGTAGGTTTCTCATTGACGACGCTTGAATCCTGGCTTTAAAATCCTTGTTGACAATTCTGACAATGGTTTTCTCTTGGTGTCACCACCAGGAAACTAGTTTTTCTCCTCTGCTTTTCATTTAGGCGGATTGTCATGGTGTGACGTGATTTCCATTTGACACCACTTGTCTAGATGTCAGTAGTCCTGACACTGTGGGTACAGTGGCTGTGTATCCTTCATAAACTTTTGGTGGTTTATTGGTTTTTCTGGGTTTGCCTGATTGAATAAAAGGGATTATAACTCCAGTTCATACCAACAGACATATTTTAGAGGGGTCAGGAAGAGTGGTTTCCAACCTTCCTAACACAACATTTTAAACAGCTCCACCAACTGTAACATTATTTCATTGCTACTTCATAACTTTAATTTTGCTATAGTTATGAGTTATAATGTAAATGTCTGGAATACAGCATATATGATATGTGACTCCTGTGCAAGGGCAATTTGTGCTCCCAAAGCGGTCTCAATCCAAGGATTAAGGACCACTGATCTGGACTTAGTGGGATGCCCTTACCGACGTAGATGGGTTTCCCAGTGTTGGTGGGGAGGAGTCTCCATCCCTTGAAGGCAAAGGATCTTCCAAGATCAGGCTTTTTCCTGGGTCCCTCTATAATAGTGGACACACTCTTGATGGTTACTGATGTATCAAGTGACTCCAGGCAGTTTTCTTTCACATCCTCGAAGATGAGGATTCTAAAAAGGGTTCTGCTAGACAAAAGCAGTGGCTGAAGCTATCCCTCGTGATCTTTCCCTTTCCCTAATGGCTCCTTGTCCACAAAAGGCCAACAGTAGATGTCTGAGTCCATTCTAAGCTGCAACTTTCCAATCTACACTCTTCCTCTGTGCTGTTTCTTTAACAAAGAGCATACATGCTAAACCTGAACCCATCTTGTCTTCAGTCAGCACTAACAACCTAGTCCTCTCTGCCAGCTATGCTTTCCCATATGACCCAGCTGCTCACAATTCTGAGGCACGTTCATGCTTCTATGGACAACAGAATGGCACCGATTGGCTAGTGTATAATGATACAGATTCTGTATTATTATGATTCAGAAACCTGTAAATACAAGATGAAGAGACCATCGGCAGAGGAAGGAGTTCTTGTGGGATGTTGTCACCACAGAAGGGATCCAGGGGGCTAGGAATAAAAGAGAGGGAGCCAAACTCCTTTTTCATAATTTAACCTTTTTCCACAATAGCATCATTAATGGATCTTTATTTGTAGGTTGCATCCCTCTTGACCTAATCAATTCTTCACAACTACATTCCCACTGGGGATTAATCTTCAGAAAATAACTGTTGGGTGATCACATTCAAACCAGAGATGATGGTGAATATTTGGATATCTATAGTGGGGGTGGGTATTATTCTTCCCACGTGGTGTACCCTTAAGATCTCTAACTACCTCCTTCCCCACGGTAGCCTCACTGAATGACATGAATTCCGGGTTATTAATGAGGTACAGAAACCAAAGCTCATTGCCATATCCTGTCACAAGTATCAAGCTCGCAACAGCAAGAGCCCAGTGGGAAGAAAAATATGAATAAACTTTATGGTATCTCTAAAGTATAAACCCCCAATTTAATCAAAACATTGTTTTAGACTCAGCTCTCTTATATCGATATTCTTTAAATGTACAAGTCAGTGGGCTTGCTTGTGACTCCTAGTACAGGTTTATACTGTACATTAGCCATCTTCTTTCTCACAACTCACTACCATTTCCACCTGCACACACACACACACACACACACACACACACACACACACATACACACACACACACACCCTGCTGCTCCCCTTCCTTTTCCTAAATGCCCAATTTCACATAATATCCCTTATTAAAATCTAAATTTAGCAATCATCTGTTTGAGTCTGGCTTGTTTCACTTAACATACTGTATTTTACAGTTCCATCCATTTTTCTGAGAACAAAACCCTTTGCTCTTACACATAGATGAAAATCACATCAATGTATATCAACTTTTTTAAGCCATTCATCCAGTGATCAACAGCTAAGGTTATTCCAATGGCTTGTCTATTGCACACAGTTTGGCAATCAGAATGGATGTGCAGGGGTCCTGGTTAGTTTTTATTGTCAGTTTGACTCAACCTGGGAAAAAGGAGCCTCAGCTGAAGAATTGCCTCCATCAGAACGTCCTTTGGCCACATTTGTAAGGATTCTTTTTTGATGGTTGATGTAGAAGGGTCTAGCCCACTAGGCATAGTGTCATCCCCTATGAAGGTGGCCCTGGGTTGTATGAGAAGGAGAGAAAGTTGAGTAGGTCATGGATAGCAATCCAGTACTCAGCATTTCTAAGTTGTCTCTGCTTCCTTTCCTGCCTCTAGAGTCCTGCCTGAGTTCCTGCCCCTACTTTGCTCAGTAACAGACTGGTACTTAGAAGCCTAGAGTGTGAAAATTTTCCTCCTCAAGTTGATGGCTATGATGAGATTATTCTTCTTGTTGCCTACTTGTTCTTCACTTTTTTGAAAGTTCTGTCTGTTTAATGTTCTTAAAATGATGATATCACATGTTTTCTCATGGGCTCTCTGTCTCTCACCGTGTCTCTCTCTGTCTCTGTCTCTGTCTCTCTCTGTATTTGTGTGTTTGAGTGTGTATATGTGTATGTTTGTGTGTATGTTTGTGTGTGCCTGTGTGTGTTTGTGTGTGTATGTATGTGTGTGTGTTTGTGTTTCTATGAGTGTTTCTGTGTGTATGTGCGTATGTTTGTGTATGTGTGTGTGTATGTGTGTGTGTGTGTGTGTGTGTGTGTGTGTGTGTGTGTGTGTGTGTGCTTTCCAGGGTTAAAAAAAAATCCCCAATGCTTTAAATCTCTGCAGGTGCCAAGAGAAGGAAGATTAAGGGGAGAGAGGGGGGAAATTCATGTCATTTGAGTTAACCCCACATTGAGGTCAGCCACATAGTCGACCAACAGTCACATAATGGCAGAGTAGTCATAAGAGCAGAGAGAGAGTAAAACTCAAAGTGTGAAAGAAAATGTGCTTAAAACTACGATAGAAGGAGAAAAAGAAGACGGTGCACTTAGAAAATTGGACAGATTTTAAAAAGCTGCCATAAGTTGTTAAGCTCTAAGTACATTTAAAAAAATTATAATGTTAAAGTGGAAGGGAATTATTGGGAAGAGGGAAGGGATGGTCAGAGTGTAGTGGGGACAGGGGAGGGTTCTGAAAAGAATCCTTTTGAAGATCTGAAGAACTATGTGACACAAACAATTAAAGTGGCCTGTAATTTACAGGTAAATTCCATACTTACCTGGATCCAGTATTCTGTCTACCCATATTTCAAAAACAAAATTACCTCATCTATTTCATCCTGTTTTACTGCATTTGATCTAATAAATTCCTTGTAATCAGAAGTGCTGATAAATTTTAAAGACATTTAAAATATGACTGGTTGATATTGGGTTTGTGATAAGTTTATTCCGACTTTGGAAGCAGGTCCAGGAGCTAATTTTTCCTCGCTCTTTGCAAATAATCCATAATTCATGATTGCCATTGTCTTCAATACAAGGTATTTAATCTTGTCAAATTCCAGCTTTGTTTCAATAAAAATGGCCCTCCTCTAATTGTGGATTTTGATAGAGCTAATTTTGTTGTTCTATCCTGTGTGCTGCCTCGGAAAGAGAGCCTAGCAATATTTCTGATACGGAGAATAACTTAAAGTTAACCAAAGAAAACATAGGAGCTGGGAAAATAACCACCAAGAATGTTGGTGACTCAGAAACCAAAGAGTTTTTTCAGAAAAATAAAAAGCATGAAAAGAGCTACTTGGGCAGACTGTGACTCGAGTCATCAGAATATTTGGGTGGGGACTTTATTTTGGTTCACCAGGAGGCTACATGAGAAGCTAAAACCTGGAAGTTTCTGGAGCTAAAATCTGGAAGATGCTGGAAGTTTCTAAGCATAACTAGGGAAGGAACTGGCCTGAGAGGGGTTCTATGACGTAAGCAGAGCCTGGATGATGTCACAGAGCACAAGGGCGGAGGTTGCGCATCTCTTCCACTTGGAGGCGCAGGACTACTTTGAAGGTGGGTTCACTATCTTCGGAGCGGGGTGTGAAAGCTAGTTCAGCTCCTGAACCCCACAACTGTTCAACAACCTATTGGTGCCTGACCGGTTTCAGAAGACAGAATCTGGACGACTAGGACATTTTCTTTTGGTAAATACGTTTATGAAGATAACTGGGACCCTTGTAGCACAGAAAGCTAAAAGTTTTCCCTCGTACAGCAAGTAACCTTACGTTCCAATGTCTTCCACGTTTGAGAGCTAGGCAGATGGTCTAGGCTAGTCAGTCTCCGGAGTTTATTATTCTTTGCTAACAATATCTAATTCAAAATTCTACTAAAATGCCAAAGCTCCTCTCTGTGCCTGTGTATTTTTGGAGAAAATATTTCTTTTTTTTTTTTTTTTTTTTTTTTTTTTTTTTTTTTTTTATGGAGCTGAGGAACCCAGGGCCCTGTGCTTGCTACGCAACTGCTCTACCACTGAGTTAAATCCCAACACCAGTAGATATTATTTCTAAAAGGCTATTGTTGCCTTCACAAAAGACTCTTGTTGCGGTCGAAAATGCAACAGCTTCGGAGAATAAACCTGGGTCTGGGTCAGGATGCACAGTAGAGAAAGCCAGTGGACTGCTGTGCTTTGTCTCTGGGCAGATACTTGTGGATGTTGCCAAATAGCTCATAGTTAGAGGGTAGAGAAGGGGTGTGGCCACCCTTCTGGCTCCTTTGCTATCCTTTCTCTGTTCTGCTTGCTTAAAGTGGGGACAAGGATACTTAATCCCACACTGACCTAGCCATTCAAGGAGATGTTCCTCAGCATAGGCAAAGTGCCTCGGGCTGAAGAAATATGTCTAAATATGTTATTCTGAGCTGTAGAGAACCATTTTTTCATTTTCCTTTGAACTTTAGATTTTGATTTATGAGATTGGGTTTTTCTGTGGGTAGTTTTGTCTATCCTGGAACTAATTCTGTAGACCAGCCTGCCCTTGATCTCACAGAGGTCTGCTTCTCTCTGCTTCCGGAGTGCTGGAATTAAAGGTGTGCTCCACCACTGCCCAGCACTTCTATGAACTTCTGATTATGACAGCATTAGATTCAGAGGCTCAAACCTGATTACCATCGCCTTCCTCACCTGCTCCAAAGTTCTCATAGACAAGAGCCTTGGTCCAGCACCCTCCCCAACCCCACCCCCATTGTTATTGCAGGTACTCATATGACAGAGGTACCAGCTTTGTCTCTGGTTTAAGCAGGTGAGCTCTTCAAACCCAGGCTATGGGAAAGTATGAAGCCTGAACGCAGAACAATAGCCACAAGACAGTGGACCAGGAGTACCGTGGCCTACCACACTAGGTCTACAGCCAAGAAGAAGAGGGTGTCTGTGAGGAGGATGAGCACACCATCCTTCCAGAAGCGGAAGAGGAAGAGGCCTTCTCCCCAGTCCCTGGGGAACATTGTGGGGTGCAGAATTTCACACGGATGGAAGGAAGGTGATGAGCCCGTCACCCAATGGAAGGCCATAGTTCTAGATCAACTGCCAACAAATCCCTCTCTCTATCTGGTCAAGTATGATGGAGTTGATTGTGTCTATGGACTGGCACTTCACAGTGATGAGAGGATTTTAAAGCTTAAGGTCTTGACTCACAAAGTTGTGTTTCCTCAAGTGAAAGACGCCCATCTCGCAAGTGCCATGGTTGGCCGTGCTGTGGAGCATAAATTTGAGGGCAAACATGGCTCTAAGGACAACTGGAGGGGGGTGGTCCTAGCCCAGGTGCCAATCATGAAGGACTGGTTTTACATCACCTATGAGAAAGATCCAGTCCTATATATCTATCAACTCCTGGATGATTACACAGAAGGTAATCTCCGTATCATTCCAGAGATTTCGCCAGCAGAGGTGAAGTCAGAAGTTGGCAGCGACATCTTAACAGGTCAATGTGTGCAGTTCATCAGAAGTGACGGGTCCAAAAAAATCGGCAAAGTCATTTACCAAGTTCTAGCCAAGCCTTCCGTGTACTTCATCAAGTTTGATGGCGACGTCCACATCTATGTCTATAATCTGATGGAAAAGATCCGTTAAGGTGAAATTCACAAAGTGAGGGGACATATATGGGGAATTTATAGGATTGGGGTGAAAATGTTTGTTTTTCTGTGTTTCAGATACCCAATGGCCTTTGACAACCCCAGTATCTTTTCCAGTGGAATTTGTTTTTGCTCTAAAAATTAAAATGTGTGATGTGACGTGTTGTGTATGCACACTTTTGTGGAGGAGACTGGCTGTGGTGGATGGAACATTGAGAGGAAGCCGGAAAGTTCAAGGCTGTGAACAGTAAGTCTAATGTCACATACACTAAAACAAACAGGACTGAGCTGGTCTGCTCTTTAGGGAGAGGAAAAAACTGGAGATAAGGCTTAGAGGAGCAGGGATGGCACAAGGAAAAAAAAAGATGTATGTTTAGGAAGCAGTGGAGAGGGGCCAGAAATAGATAGACTCTCTGAGGGGAAGTTTGAGGGAGAAACAGATAGTTGGGGAAAGAGTGGGAGGTAACAGAGAGGTGGTCTTGGAACTCAAGGGGAAACCCAATAAACTGATCCAAGCAGACTCAGAATCAGAGAAGATCAGGGATTGTTTGACTAACAAAACCTAATGAAACCTGTTTCTCATATGTAGATGTATTATTTTTATTTATCTGGGTAGGGCAAGGAATGAATACAGGAGACCACAGTGACAAGAATAGTCAGGTCCCCTGGATCTGATATTAAAGGTGGTTGGGAGCCATCGGACATGAGCTCAAAGAACAAATCCCAGTCCTGTTTCAAAGCAGATGAGCTCTTAATCCATTGGTTATCTCTGAAGGCCCCTAAAGTCATCTTTTTAAATAAATCCAACCTTCACATGCAGAGAAGAGACCAGGATGAGGGTAAGAAAGAATAAATTGATGGTGATGTGGAAGAAAGACTAAAGAACACATGTGGGAGTTGAGGATACTGAGAGACGAAGGAATTCCAAGATGGAGTTCTCAAAAAGTGAAGCAGGAGACCCAGGAAGAACAGAAAGGGTCTCGAATGAGTTGAACTTGGGCCACATAAATATTGGTCTCTTTGCTTCCTTAAAGAACAGCCAAGCTATCACTACAGAGGGTGGATGTGAGGTGGTGGCTTCCCCAGAGGACATTTTGACGAGGATAACTCAAGAATAGTGAATGCCAAATTAAGTTTATATCTATCGATTCCTGAAAGTGCCATAAAGCCCATTATTTTGTATGATCAGTAAAAAGAAATTTAAAAAAGAACATGAGGATGCCATGAGCTTATGTCAGGTATTACGTGGATCCTTTGTTTAGCTTCCCTGAGCACTGTTAGACTCTGTTGGATCCTGTAATATTTTTGAGGTCTCTTCTGTATGCCCCTAGATGACCACAAAGGGCTCCTGCACTGGCTTATCTTGCCTGACTCTCCTTCAACTGGATGGCTTCCTACAGACCTCTGGGCCCTTTTACCTTATCTAGCCCCAGGAAGTTCCCATCTTTTACTCACATGAAAGCTTATCCTCAGAAAACTCTTGATGGTGCATCCAATGCAGAGGTGCTGATCTCTCCTATGCCATTTGCCGTGACGTTAAAATGCTTTGCGGTTCCTGACCATGTAGCTCTCTCCTCCTGAGAAGCCCCTGTGCACTCCATGGGGACTCTCTGAGCCACATCTGCACTCCAAGTGTTTCTTTGTAGGCAACCTTACCTTCTACTCATTCATTGCTCTTTCTTCTCTCAAGAATAAGTTTCTCATTGTAGGACTTGAAAATATTTTCTATCGTTGATTAATTCTGCTGTTTGGAATTTTTATACTGGCTGGTTGTCTACCAGTTTCATTTCTGTGAAAAGACACCATGACCAATGCAACTTATAAGGGATAAAATTTTCTGGGGGGGGTTCTATTTTTTTCAGAGTTGGGGATCATACCCAGGGCCTTGGGCTTCCTTGGCAAGCGCTCTACAACTGAGGGAAATCCCAAACCCCAAGGGACAACATTTAATTAGGGCAGGCTTTCAGGTTCAGAAGTTCAGCCTATTTTCATCAAGGCAGGAATCATGGAAGCGTCTAGGCAGACATGTTGTTGGAGAAGCATATCACCCCCACAGTGATATGCTTCCTCCAACAACACCACACCTACTCCCACAAGGCCACACCTCCTACTTGTGCCACACTTACCATGGGAAAATCACATTCTAAACACCACCCTGATTTTATGCCAACTTGAAACAAGCTAGAGTCATCAGAGAAGAGGGTGCCTCATTTGAGAACATGCCTGTATAAGATCCAAATGTAGGGCATTTTCTTAGTGATTTGTGGGGGAGGGCCCAGCCCGCTGTGAGCGGCACCATTCCTAGGCTGGTGGTCCGGGTTCAATAAGAAAGCAAGCTAAGCAAGACAGTAAGCAGTGCCACTCCATAGCCTCTGCCTCAGTTCCTGCCTCCAGAATCCTGCCTGTTTGAGTTCCTGTCCCAACTTCCTTTGGTGATGAGCAGCAATGTAGAAGTGTAAGCTGAATAAACCTTCTCTCCCTAAATTGCTCTTTTGGTCACAATGTTTCCTTACAACAATAGGAACCCTAAGTAAGACAATGTCTTATAGAAACATTGTATCTCGTAGAGCCACAGACTCTTACCTCATAACCACAAATAGAAAGGTATAGACACTTTGTTTTAATTTAAAGGTAAGGGTTGCTCATGTACTGATCTGTGAAGTTCTAGTTTGCTTCCTTCTCTCGGTGATGAATGTCATGATCAAAACTACCTTGCGTAGGAAAGGGTTATTTGCCTTACAGGTTAGAGACCATCACTGAGGGAAACCAGAACAGGAGCTTGAAGCGGTAACAAGGACACTGTTTGTTGGCTTGCCCCCTGTCTCAGTCATTGTTCTGTTGCTGTGAAGAGACACCATGGTCAGGGCAACTGCTATAAATGAAATTATGTAATTGGAGGATAAATTACAATTTCAGAAGTCTGGTCCATCATAATGGCAGGGAGCAGAACACTGGAGAAATAGAGAACTACTGCTTTGTAAGCAGAGAAAGAGAGCGAGAGAGAGAGAGAGAGAGAGAGAGAGAGAGAGAGAGAGAGAGAGAGAGAGAGAGAGAGAGAGGGAGAGAAATTCTGGGAAAGCACTGGGCTCTGGAAAAATCAAACACCACCCTTGTCAACACACCCACTTCCTCCAATGAGGCCACACGTCTTAATGCTTCTAATCCTTGAAAATTTTGTCACTCCCTGTTAACTAAATATTCAAATATATGACTGTGGGAGCCTTTCTTATTCAAACCGCCACACTCCCCATGTCTTGCTCCATTACTATTTCTTACAGCCTAAAAGGCTATTCTTTTTATACATGACTACTGATGAACTTGCCCACAATGGTGGGCCCTTCCACAATAATCATTAATCAAGAAAATGTTCCATAGACTTACCCAAAGACTAACTATTGGAGGCAGTTCTTGAATTGTTCTCTCTTCTAAGTTGACTCCAGATTGTCAAATTGGGGGAAAAAAAGAGAGAGAGAGAGAGACCCATCACCGTAATGTTTCTCTTACTCCATGTTACATACTCACCACCAGACACTCTCTTCTCTCAGTGTATAGACCCACTTCCCTGTATGGCAGAACTGAAGAGTAACTACTGTCACCAACATGAATACTTGAGTATATATGACAAGAAATGAATACATTCTACAGCTCAAAATGCCAAGCAAAAGCATTTTAGTGTGTGCTACACTTACTGGGAGACTGTCAGTCACTAGCCATTTAATGGCTCACAGTAGACCACAGAACCAAAAAGTAACAACCTACATATCATCTCCTCTCAGCAGGAGACAAAACCCTTTCTCAAAACCCATGAATATATCGGTACGCTTAGATTTTTTCAAAACCTACTTTATTTAGGGTTCTAAAACACTTCAAACACCCTTCTAGCCCACCAACCAGAGGTAAGAGAGAGAGAAAGTTGATAGGAAAAGGTTGAGAGTTGTGGACCTATTTAGAAGTAATTCTTTGGGGTAACTCCAATCTTCATTGTGCAGTACTGTCCAATAGGAGATGCAAAAAATGAATCAGTAGCAGTGCTTTGATCTGGCAGAGACCACAAGTCTCTAAGAAACCAAAAGAAGCAGCAGAAGCATTCAGAATCAGCCCGAATAGCTCAGGTTCTTTTGTGCATTTATCATTGCGGAACGAATACTATCGAAGACCATTGAAGCCTTGCTGGTGTAGCAATGTAAAAATGTCATCTCCCTGTCTGTGGGATTTCATTTATGTTCTTCATAAACATCCTGTCCCCATTCAAGCGTGTGCTCCAGCGAAATATCATATGCCTTCTCATGTGTCTGCTTCAGCAAAATATCCTCTACTAACATAGCTTCCAGAAAAACATCCTGTGAGAAATGTGAGTTTCCAAAGAAACTAAATTTTTTCCACTTCATCTAGTCTTATCTCCCACTTGGCCATGACATCTCAAAACATATTATGGCAGTCTTGCAAGGCTCCTAGGCCTCAGCTCCATCACCAACTGGAGCTTCTGCAACTGAACTCCGTGAAACTCATCCCCTTTTATGAGCACAACCTTCAGTTATCCCCGCAAACATTGTGCTCTCTCCATCTTTGCTTTCAGCCAATAGCTGTCCAACTAACAGCCAACTAGGCTGTGACCAGAAAAACCCTCATCAAGAAAGCCAATGAATTTGACATGATTTTTTTTTTCCCTGATGGAACGGAGTGTTCTGCTTGTATGGTTAACCTGGTGTCTGAGTCATCTGTAATAAAACCCACTGCTATTAAGATCAAAATCACAGGAACTATGACAAATAGCAAATCACACGACAAGCATCATAGTTGTCCAAGCCTTTTCTGCAGTCTTATTGAAGTATAATGTACATACTTAAAAATCCATTTATTTAAGTGTGTATTTTAATGATTTTATAGCAAAATTTATAGCTTCCTTCCCTTTTTTAATACTCATTTCCCACTATTTCATACGATATCGAAGTCTATTAAAAACACAGAAGTGAAGTCAGGAGAACAACAAGAGGAGGAAGCAGGAGGTTCTTGATTTGCTAAGACAACAGATACATTGGCAGAATCGTCTGGATAAAACCACTTGGGATACATTGGTTCTTCTCTTAGAGTGCAGCCTCCAGAAAAAGAGTTTAAAGGATTAAGTCATGGGTCCTCCTACATCATATCCAGACATGACCTGGTATGGTCAGCATCACTTTGGCCACTTTCCTGTTAATCCCATTGATCACTCTTACAAGTTGCCTAGCAACTCACATAGTTAACAAACTTATTTGGTTCATGGTTTCATAGGTTTCAGTCCATAGTCACATGATCATGAAAGGGTCACAATAGAGCTCAACTGCTAATCCCACTGGCATCCAGGAAGCATCAACACAGGAAGAGACCAAGAACAAAAAACACCCTCCAAGACATGTCGCAAATGACTAAGTTCCTTAATTTCATATCTCCCAGTTTCCTGCCACCTTCATACACATCCATCAACAGATGAACTCATTGATTACAGCACACAGGGTCCAATTGCTTTTCATAGTCCCACCTTTGAACATTGTACTGGGACAATGTGTATCTTAAACCCATAGGGTAGGGCCAGAAGGTTGTGTCAGAGGTCTAAACTTCACTTCACATTAGAAACAGCTGGGTAGGTTTCTCAAAATCTATTTCTTTCTGGTACTGAGCTACACCATGTCTGCATGGCAGCATTTTGTCTGCAATCAATTGTAAAGACGCCCCCCACCATGTGTTGGTTTGAATGTAAAATGGGACATCACTAATATAAACACACAAGTATATACACAGACTCAAAGTGAGAGGCAAAAAGGGAAGGAGTTGAGTCTTAGGAACCCTCAAGGAAGAGGGAGTGGAAATATAAGATACAGATGTTATCGAGAACCAGAACAAAGCATTGTCTTCTATACAAGACAGGACTACTAGCCTCAGCCCTAGCTGACAGGAAAGGGAGAGTCAGTTTTCTACAAACATAAAGATGGTGATAAGCTGGGCAGGCTCCAGTGGCTTGCCCAATGCCCATGAATTTATGGGCAGCATAAATGACTTTAGTGGGTTATTACAGAGGGGAGAAAGAGAGCTTGAATTTGGGAAAAGGAATTAGGTGTATATGGAACTGGGAGGAGTTGGGAAGAGAAGTGAGAAGTAAATTCTATCATTATATAATGTACAAAGTTCTCAAGGAACTAATAAAAGTGGTTTTTAAAATACCATATCTGTACTGAACACATACAAACCATTTCTTTACATCTCCTAAATAACAGCCCCTCATTATTTCATTTCATTAAGTACAAAAGTAATTCAGAGATTATTTAAAATGTAGGAGGATCTGGGGAGACAGCAGAGGGGTAAAGCCAAGTGTGTGGTCACACTTGCAAATACCAGTGATTGGTATGGGAACAGGAGGATGGTGGTGGCTTCCTGACAGTGAGCCTCACCTCAGGTTCAGCAAGGGACCCTGTCACAAGGTAATAAAGTGGGTAGTGAAGTAGCAGAACACGCTCTACACTCCCACAGCCTCTGAACTTACATGTCTCTATGAACACATGCCCACACACACACACACACACACACACACACACACACACACACACACACACACATATATATATATATATATATATATATATATATATATATATATATATATATATATGACTAGAGTATACAAGCGGCTTGCGTAGGTTATGTGCAAATGCAGTGTTGTTTTATCCAAGGAACCTGAGGAGTTTTAGATCATTGGGAGTCCTGGGGCCAACTCTCAGAGGACACGATATATCTCCTTATTGTGAAAACGAATCCTTTGTTGAGTGTGTGTCAGTGACTCCACACAATTCTCCTCCTCTAGGTTCCTGTGTATCACAGAGAATGATCTGGAAATACTGAAACAAATATAAACTAATGGCTTTGTTGGGGTTTCTATGCTTGTGTTAAAATCATATTTATCACATTTTATTAAATGGAAGGGAAATCTTTAGCTCCCAGGAACAATACACTCAATCATGTTGGCTTCTGTTTTATCCCATTATGAATAGCATTTAATTGCACATCAATAGCTTCCCATGCTTTGAACTAAATCAGGATGAAGGGATATGTTTCCGTAACTTCTATGTGGATAATCAAGTAGAAAGGGGGGAAGTATGATGCCTTTGGCTTATGGAAGAGTTATGACTTGATTGGATACTTGTTATGCAAATAACCCTAACCTCTGAGAAAGGAAATGTAACGATAAAATATACTACCAAATGGGATGGACACTCATTACTTGGTTTCTTTTAAAAGAAAAAAAAAACATACTTTAGGATTTTGAATAAGTGTGACGCTCAGAGGTTCAAATACTTGAATGTGTTTGGATTCCAGTTTGTGGATTGTTCAGAACGGATTGGGAGTTTAGTTTTGTTAAAAGAGATGTGTCAATGGGAGGTGGGGGCCTTGAGATTCAATAGCCCACCAGGCTTCTCTCTCTCTCCCTCCCTCTCTCCCTCTCCCTCTCCTTCTCCTTCTCCCTCTCCCTCTCCCTCTCCCTCTCCCTCTCCCTCTCCCTCTCTCTCTCTCTCATCTGGGGAGAAGGATGTGAGTTCTCAGGAACTACTACAGCCATGCCTGCCTGCCTGCCAGCCTGCTACCATGGTGTCTACCATGATGGTCCATGGACTCACACTCTGAAAATGTAAGACGATAAATAAATGTTTCCTGTCATAAATTGATTTGGTCACCGTGTCTCTTCACAGTAATAGAACAGTAACTAAGGCACACATATTCCTGTTTATTTTTCTAATCCTTCTGTTTTTATTTCATTAAAGTTACCTATTGTCCATTGAACAGTTTTATGAATAAGTTTCAAGTTTAAAGACAAATAGTGCCAAATAGGAAAAGCACTACTAGGAGGTTTGGCCTTGTTGTAGTGGGTGTGGCCTTGTTGGAGTAGGTGTGTCACTGTGGTCATGGGCTTTAAGACCCTAACCGTAGCGGCCTGAAAGCCAGTCTTCTAGCAGCCTTCAGAGGAAGATGTAGAACTCTCAGCTTCTCCTGCACCATGCCTGCCTAGATGCTGCCATGCTCCTGCCTTGATGATAATAGACTGAACTTATGAAACTATAAGCCAGCCCCAACTAAATTTCCTTGTAAGACTTGAGTTGGTCATGGTTTCTTTTCATAGCAGTAAAACCCTAAGACATACATACATATATACATATACATATACACCTAGGTATACACACACACACACACACACACACACACACACACACACACACACCATTTACATGGATTTTAGATCTAGTCAGAGCCCCTGCAGTTTCATTGGTCCATCTGACACACGTGTTCATGGAACATGTCTCTCTCTGTCTCTTGTACTAGGAAGCACGTGGACAGCATCTGCAGACTCTCTTCATTTTACTTTATTCTCCACTTCACCCTTAGAAATCTCAACTTACATAAAGGGGAAGATAAAATATAGCTCTTTTTTTCTGTGGGTAGCTTAAATCTCAAGTCACAAAGGAAAATAAATATAACAAGAAATAATAATAAATATCGAAACTGTGATGGGAAGTTCATATCCGTTCCCCTTAATGAATGTCAACTTTGGAAATTGGAATCCCCGATGAGATTAGACTTTTGAAAAATTCTAATTCTCATGCAGTCTTTGTATTTCTCTTTCCCTGAAAGGAACACCACTAGAAAAAGCCAGACGGTAGGTTGCTTTTGTCCTCAATTCAAATCAGAAGCATTTGATAATGAGCATAGAGGGGGCTCACTCCATGTTTACCAAAGAAGAAAGTAATATGAGGGTGGGAGAGACATCTACAGAGCAGTTGGTGCCTTATTGGTATTAAAAATAAATCCAGAAGTCAAGAAATAATATTTGACAAAAGAAAAAACTAGGTTTTCATTAGGCAGAAATGTTTTAAAAATAGCATTCCTTTAAGTCATGGAAATAGGGGGTGGAGCAGGTCATTCTGTAGATAAATAAAGTCATTGCCATCATTAAATTAAGAATAATGTGGATTTTTAATGGACTGAATAAAATTAGAAATTTTGCCTTTCAAAGGGGAAAAATTTTGTTCCAGAGAGAGAGGGACAAAGGAGTGTACAAACTCATACTTGATTCTTTCAATAAATCTACCTGTAACTCATGTGTTTGTTGATATTAGGATTAAAACACAAATTGGATATCTCGACTTAAGAGTTTAACGTGTGTGAATAGCTGCCAGAGGAAAGACTTGTCCTTGGATTTCTCAAAAGGCATGAAAAAGCCACCGTGGAGTTACTGAATTTTGTTTCAAAGACTTTAGCTCCTTGTCTGCAGGGATGCAGAGCCTCAAAGGAAGGGCATGGGACCTCCTAAGAGGTAGCATCCAACAACTGAGGCCACAGAGAGAGGTAGCCTTTCTCAGAATATGGAGCTAGGAGAGCTAAAAAATGAATGCAACATATCGATCAAATCGCTGTAATAAAACGACGGCAGCCAGTTCACAGAGCGAGGCAGCTGTCAGCGACTCGGCCAAGAACTAAGAGAATTTGAAAAGATAATAACAACACATAGTTCACAGAAGGCACTATAGACTCATGGGGTCTGCGATTTAATCCCATGTACTTTGGGCAGAGAAAACAATCCAAACCAGAGATCCCTCTTGCTCAGCCCAACCGAACGTTGTGCCGTGCCGCGGATGTCCCACGTCAAGGTCTCAACCTAGATGTTGGACGCCTTTGAGAAACCGGAACTAGTTCATTTAAGTGCAGACACCGGAAATGGCTCAAGTCTGTACCTTCATTGGAAGGAGAAAAAATAAGTCACACAGCATAGGAAGTAATCCTTGTCAGGGTCTGTATGAGGTCGGAAGTGTACGGCGCCCTGATCAATCAGTAAGCACTGCCTACACGTGTCCGTGAGCCCACACAAATGAGGAAATCATTTTTAAATTTAAACACAATTTCTAATAACTAGTAACTTTTAAGTGTCCAGTTTTAGCACAAGCTTCCAGATTATGTGGTTTCTCAGGCAGAACAACGCCGCAAAAGAAGTGAGTTTGAAACTTCGGAGGTTCCCACTATATGACAGCAAACTAAGAAAAGCATGGAGGGAAGGAGAAGGGGAGGGGGAGCGGCAAGGGGAGGGGGAGGGGGAGAGAGGGAGACAGAGACAGACACAGAAAGGGAGACAGACAGAGACATACACACAGACACACACATGCAGAGATATACACGAAGACACACTCAGCCCAATTGAGGATTTATAGAAAGATAACCATCAAAGGACCCGAATATTTGGTGCAAAATTAGGTGAGCTGTGTGGAGGAATGAGTGCCAACCAAATTTTGCAAGTTCTGCAGCCACCTGCATGTTTCCGCACCCCCTTAGCTGTCGGGTTATCGCATACATGGCTGTCACTCCTGCTTTCTTCATTTGTATTTTACTTTAAATCTCCCTTCTCCCCTATTCAATGTGGCCAGCGGTTTTCCATGTGGAAGGACTTCACAATGCACTTTGTTGAGGGAGGCAGGGAAAACAATTTCAAAATAGGCTCAGTGCTAGGGCAAACAGTACAAACAATCCATACTTCACCTCCCAAGGAGGGGCTCAAAGAACACTGAGGCTCTGGCTGGAGCACAGAGCCAAGCTTACAAAGTTAGGGCCCACAGCATCACTGGGAACCAACCAGCAGCTCTCACTCAGCCCTCCATGCTAATGACTCATTCTCATCTCTTGAGACCAGAGGAAGACGCATTTGGAAGATCTTCTCCCTAAAAATGAGGCTTTTATGGAAACTCTTACGAAACATAAGAACAATTTTTAATAGGAAAGCACACACACAGTAAAAAAAAAAATAAATGGCAGATTCGACAGCCTTTTCTGTGATACCATCATGTACACACACACACACACCAGAAGAATAGACCTACATAAAGGATATATTTCCAGGCACAGATATCTGTTGGGAGGAGTTTGACGTTCTAACAAACTTCAGCCAAGGACTCCATTCGGAAGATTCAGAAGGTCAAGACATTGGTTTACTCCTAGGAGCAGATCACTATCTATCTCACAGAACCTTTATGGAAAACAAAGGCAGATCACCCTAGAATGAGTTAAATAGAATCCCTTTCAAGGCTATTTAAGAAATTTGGAGCCAAACTCTACAGACAGTTAACAGCAAAGAAAGTTACCCATGACTGCAGTTTGTATAATACTACTGAACCTGGTGAAACATTTCCTAGTCTCCTAGGAATCATAGAAGTGAGAGGGAACCAAGGCAGCCTGGGCAGCAGACTTCAGTCTCCATACCAAGTGCACTTTGCAGGCTAACACCCACACTGCTAGTCTGCAGTTCACCAATCCTGGTCATGAAGGCATTGAAGAACAGTAGACGCCCTACCTGGTAGAGCCACTGTCTCTGGTTCCTGCCTTCAGGAGGCTCCATGGTCATTCCACTCTTAACTCTCCACAATCCTGTTGACAAGTGTCTGGGCTTTATCTTTGACTTAGGAGTATATTTTAGTCCTTTAGATCTCTCTCTCTCTCTCTCTCTCTCTCTCTCTCTCTCTGTGTGTGTTTGTGTGTGTGTGTATGTGTGTGTGTGTGTGTGTGTGTGTGTGTAAATGTTATAAAGATTAATAAAAAGAAAAAGTTTCTGGTTACAGTAAAAAATTAAATAAAGATTCATTTTTTAAAGCTTTATTTATTTATTCCATGTATGTGAGAACACTGTCACTGTCTTCAGACACACTACCAAAAGAGGGCATCAGATCACATTACAGATGGCTGTGAGCCACCATGTGGTGGCTGGGAATTGAACTCAGCCCCTTTGGAAGAGCAGTAAGTGCTCTTAACCACTGAGCCATCTCTCCAGCCCTAAAATATAGTTTCTTAAGAGAGCAGTATAGCGTGGGAAGCAATAAAGATGCCCCATTTATGGATGAGTACTCAGTCTCTTTGAACCCCTGGGACTCGGGAAGCACCTTGGACAAGGAGGTGGGAAGAGTGTAAGACCCAGAGGGTGAGAAGAAGGGCTGGGATTTGCTGCCTTCAGGACATGACATGGCTGCTGCAATTGTGAGCTCACAGCAGCTGTGGTCACCTGCATACGCCTATAAAGGACCACGAGCTAGACAGAATCCCTTACTGAGGAGGTTTTCAGGTCCTGATGGCTGCTGGGGTAAAAGAATCATTCTTCTCTGAGGGTTCGGTCACTGGTAGAATTCCCACATTCCTGTAGATGGTCACACATCCATAAGTACATAACCAATGCTAATTGGGCTTAGTGGTTAAAGGTTGGGAAAGAATTTATGAATTTTGAGGGATGGTTATTGGCAGGGAATTTGGGCAGTGCTGAGGGTGAAAAGGAAGAGGTTATGGCCATGTTTCATTGTATACATGTATGAAATTCTCAAGGATAAAGACAATTTATTATTTAATAGAAAATTTAGACTATTAGCTTTAGCTGCGTAATATAAGGGTGTATGACTTTAAAGAATTCAAATATTGAACATAAATCAAACTAATTGACTGCCTTATGATTCAAGGAGCAAATTATACGTACTTAATATAATACACGTTCTCCCTCTTTCTGTCTCTTTCTATCTCTTTTCTCTATGTCTCTCTGTCTCTCTCTCTCAAACACACACACACACACACACACACACACACACGCAGATGCACACTTACATTATTTTTATGTTAAGGTGTTAAAATTCATGACACAATCAATGTGAAGGAATAGAGGTTTTATGGGCAAACAGTCACAGTCATTGGGTTCAGACTGTCGTGGAAATGACCACATGGCAACAGTGTATTGATCTGTGTCACTGAGAACTTGCATGAGCCCTGTTTATATTTGGGTGGATCAGGCATCCAAGAGTTCAGTCTGAACCAGCCAGCTCCCTTCTTCTTGCCCCAGTGACCTACTTCTGCTAGGGCACATCCTGAAAGATTCCTCCACCTTCCTAGACAGTGCCATCAGCTTGACACAAAGTGTTCCCACAGGTGAGACCCTGGGGAAATTTCACACTCAAGCCCTAACAACAAGGAGCGAGGCAACTGGGAAATGCTTTATGAAAACAGTTTAATTTCAGTTCTGTAAACAGGACAGGGAAGAACCCTTTGATATGGATTGATTTAGTCTTTAGCTTACAGAGTGCACCCCAAAAGATACATAGTGTAGAAAATGCACAGTTTTCTATGTAGCAAGCATGGTGCTGAAAACAACACATTAATGAAAAAAAATGCAAAGAACTGGGATATATAGTAACAATTCCAAAAGTCAGTTTGAAAGGCTCTTTTATTTTTATATGTGAGCTGTCGTTATTAGTTCCCACCTGTGTTAATTTTACAAGGAAAGAAAATCTCAAGCTCTGACTATCCCATCGACCATGGTATCATTCATCTCGGTGTTATGGGTCTCCCATCTAGGGATTAATAATCAGGGTTTGACCACAAAATCCATCAGCTCAATACATGAGGCTTTAGCGGAGAAAGTGAGGTTACAAGTATGTAATGCCCTTTAGTGTCTTCTCTGCCTGTCTGTTGCATGCATGCCTTGTTGTTGACTATTGACGATGGTAGTGGTTGTTGTTGTTTTTAAATATGAAATGTTGAATGCAAGGGATAGTGGCAGTGATCCAATAGATCTTTGCATCCTCACTTTCTCTTTCCTATCTCGTGCTAAGTCTCCCAATCCTCAGCAATCATTCAAATACACTGAAACAACTCAAATATAATGAAACAAGGTGAAATCAAGACACTGAAACAACTCAAATATACCGAAAAAAGGTGAAATTAAGACACTGAAACAACTCAAATATACCAAAACAAGGTGAGGTCAAGATGCACTAGCCATCTATAATTTGTGTTTGCATGTTGACCATAATCGTTTGGTAACCCTTAAAAACCACATGATGGGACTTAGGAGGATCGGTGGGTGAAACCGCTTGCTGCCTAGGCAGAACTGAACTCAGATCCCATTCATCATGAAACAGGCAGGGGAAACCTGTAACCCCAGGGACAGGAATGGGGAACAGAATCATTAAGGTCTGCAGGCTTCCAGCCCGGAGGAAATTTTGAGAATTTGGGATCAGGCAATGACACCACCTGTCTTAGTTAGGGTTACATTTCTGTGAGGAGACACCATGAACAAGGCAACTCTTAATAAAGGAAATATTTAATTAGGGCTGACTTATTGTTTCAGAGGTTCAGTCCATTATCATCATGGTGGGAAGCATGGAATACATGGTGCTGGAGAGTGTTCTATATCTAAATCCAAAGGCAGCCCAGAAAGAGACTTGTAGTCACAGGCAGCCAGGAAGAGCATCAAATCTACCTCATTGGGCAGAGTTTGAATACTAGGAGCCCTCCGAGCTGGCCTACACAGTGACAAACTTTCTCCAACAAGGCCACACCTCCTATTAGTGGTACTTACCATGGGCCAAGCATATTCACACCACCGAAGTGCATCAAAAGAAAATCGCAGAGAGACATAGAGAAAGATACTGCATGGTATCCTCTTGTAGCACGGTGCTGCAACCCCCTCCACACACACACATAAACCCATGCACCTGTGCACACATGAGCAGATTTATTTATTTATTTACTTTGTTTTATTTTTTTCCTTAAAAACTTGGTACATTCACATAATGTGTTTGAGCGAATCCATCCCCATCCCCTCCCCTCAAATCCTTCCCCTTTCCTCCATCCTAATACAACTTGCATTTTAATAGAAACGTCTGAGTCCATTTATTGCTGACTAGATATGTGGGGGTGAGTACAAACATCCAGTGGAGCATGGACAGCCGTCAGGGGCCAAATCCATGAAGAAAATGGGCCCTCTGACCTGTAGTCATCAGTTGCCATTAGTTCCTCAGTAGGGGGAGGGGAGCTTCAAGACTTTCCACCCGACTATTCTGGGATTTATCTGTGCAGATTTTGTAGATGGCATCCTAGACACTGTGAAACATATGAACACACAAACACACACACACACACACACACACACACACACACACACACACACCAAAATTTAAACCCGAGAATGGTTTTTAAAAGGTTACACAATGTCCTAAATTCAGTTCCTTGGTGTGAAATATTTGAACTCCACACAAGATCATAATACTATCAATATAAAATAAAATTATTCAAATGAATATTTTAAAGTTCAGCGGATATTTATCTGTTAAATAGCACAGGCTGAATGAAATCAGTTGGTGCCAAACTTCCCTAAGGCTGCACAAGAAAAATTGTAAATCAGAGTTCAAAAGCATCAATACACAAGGGTGAGGGTATCATCAGAGATAGAGGACCTACAGGATAGGGTACAGAGGCTCAGTAGACCAGACAGGTGGATCATAAGCAAAGAGCCTGGAAAACGGGCCATTCATACCTTGACAACCTTCAAAGGCTAGGGGAAACGTAAGGGAAAGGTACCACCCAATGTGAGAAAAAAAAAAACTTTAATACATTTACAGGACACTTAGCTTCTAAATACAGTGTGGATTCGAATCTACAGTGTGATTATTTTCTTATGATTATGTAAGATGCTAATATATGGAAATCATGTGTAGGTTATATGGGAAACTTCAACTTTCCTAGAGATTTCTAAATAAATGTGTTTTTTAATGCAAAGTCGGTAGTGATATTTATTCCACTTCCATTTTTCAAGTCTCTGTCTATTCTAAAATATATGTGTTTATTTTATCTACAGTAGAAAATGTCCTTGTAATGTAATGAAACATTAGTCAGCCCAACTAAGATGCTTTCTGGAAATCAGTTAACCTCAGGCACTGAGAGCTGTGATGACTTAAGATGACGCTAAAGCACTTTCAGGATCGCGAACTGATGAGCATGGGCTTGTGGACACATTCACTCACAAAAGTGACCACACACACAGAGACACAGACACACACACACACACCACACCACACACACAACACACACACACACACACACACACACACACACACACACACACACACACACACACACACATACAGTGGACATTACTGACTAACTATACCTCAGCTAGAGCTATGGCTTTGGGATTTTGGAGGAGGTGACACTGGGTTTATATGGCCTTATACTTAGGCACAAGCATACAGCCACACTCACAACTCTCCCTCTGGTCCCCCTCTTCCTTCACAGCGAGTTCCAACACAATTTGTTATTTCTGATTTTATCTATCCAGTCTGGTCATCCCTCTTCCAGAACATAACTTTTTGTTCAGTGTTTGTGTTTGTGTTTGTGTGTGTGTGTGTTGTTGTGGGTGTGGGTGTGTGTGTAAGAGAGACTCTGTGTGTGTGTGACAGAGAGAGTTAGAGAGAGAGAGAGAAAGAGAGAGAGAGAAAGAGAGAGATAGAGAAATAATTAGACACCCAGTTAACACATGAGCATGCACACACATGTGGAAGACCAAGGTACATTCAGGAAATATCCTTAATGTCTTGTCTGTCTTGTTCACTGTGGCAGCAACTCTCACTCACAGGCAAAGCTCCTCTTGGTATGGGTCATCCTTCCAGACAGCTTGCTCTGGGCATCATGCCTCTGCCTTCCTAGGTGGAATTAAAGGATGGTCTCCACATCCATGGGGCATCTATGTAAGTTTCTGAGGAGCGAGTACTTAACTGCTAGACGGTCTCCCTAGCCCCTTCCAGAACTTTCTGTCCCAAAGCCCCTTTACCTTTCTTTTTGAGATTTATCGAGTATGCTTGACAAATGGAGACTGTATACATTTGAAGTATGAGGTGTAATATTCTGATCATATTATACATTGAACAAATATTTTAAGATCAAGCTCATTCTTCTCTCTCTCTCTCTCTCTCTCTCTCTCTCTTTCTCTCTCTCTATCTATCTCTCAGATCCACTGTTTAACATACACCACATACACAAAACCTCAGTGATATCAGTTTGAAGGGTTAAAATTTCTAAATGTTAGTCATGAACAAAGTCTGGCTATGCCTAAAAAAATTTGAGGTAGGGCTCACTGGCCCGACTATCAGCTCCCAAGGACACTGGCCATCTGGAGCCATCCCCTCCCCATCCTACACTCCCTGAGGATGGGTCATCCCCCTGCTGCAGTGAGATGAGTTGCCCTGCCCACATTGCTGAGATCCTAGATTACACATATGCTTTGTTGATGTAACTCCGTGCCAAAAGTAACTGTGCACCCTTTGTATTAGCCAATTATGTGTATCCACACGAAACCCCTGGTTTTCCCTATATAAGCTCCTGCCTAGAGAGGCTCAGGGCTTGACTCAATCTCCTGTGTGAGATACGTGTCAGCCGGAGATCTCGTAAATAAAACTGCCTCTTGTTGATTACATCAAGACCGGCTTCTTGTGTTTCCTGAGGGTACCACAACCCGTGACTGGAGCGAGAGTCTTCTGAAGTCTGGGGGTCTTTCAAGTTTACTGTTCCCAGGCTCTGATGTTCATCCTGTAACCGAGTGATGTTATGCATTCTGTCCAATCTATTTCTCACAAGGAAAAATGAGGATGCCAGTCACCCAGTTAAAACCCTCAAATGGCTCCATGTCACTGAGGTTAAGTTGCAAAGCCCCTCTGTTGAAGTCCCTCTGTTGATAGACAAATGCTCTTCCAGAAAGACCAAAAGCTATGACACACCATACCGAGGCTGGGAAATCATAAGTTTAGTTTCTTGTGTTTGTAAACTGAACAGAAAAATGGGGATTACAAGACAAGGAGAATGTAAAATTTCGTGTTCCTATAATACTAACTCACATAGGTTATAGAGCGTCTGAACTCAGGTTTTGACAGGGGTGTGGTTGGGGGATTCATGTGTGTGTATGAGTTGAGTGCCTTTTCACAAGTGTGAGGGCACATACAAGTGTACATACGTGCAGAGATGAGTAGAATGTGCATTCTCTTCCTCACTATTCTCCGTCTTTCAATGAACCACAGCCCACTATTTTGACTTGTGTGGCTGGCCAGGATGCTCTTGGCAATCGAAAGAGTAAGGACAAAACAGCTCCCTTTGGCAACCATCTCTGCTAAGCGAGTTCCCCATCAGAGCCAGAGGTTTTTCACTGCTGCTTCAGGTCCTGATCATGGCTGTAATGCCTGTCTGTGGTGCTGACCTTTTCCTCATAAAGTTCTTTCTAAGGAGTAATTTACCTCCACCCTACAATGTTGAAGACAGGATTAGCCATGCCTAGAGTTTTACAAAGGTGCAGAGAGAATATGAACTGTTCAGGCTTGCAAAGCAAAGGCTCTTGCCCACTGAGCTATCTTCCCAATCCCCATCAGGATATGGTCTATTGCATCCTTCATGCCATGCTTTCTGCTGTGTGTGTTTCTCAGTGTCCCAAGGGATTTTCTCTCACAAAAATGGTTCCACCTCCACATGGCTCTGTGCTTGCACCCAGAACAGACTGTCTCTTTTATCAGGAGAACTAATTCAGAGGTGGACATGTTCTGATTGCAGCCTGTGAGTTACAGAGAAGAATAACTGCATCTTCAAGACTTGGGCTTTCTTACCCTGTGAACTGAAAGCTGGTGTCCCTCCCTGGAGGATGGAGAAATGGAGAGAAGTATGAGGGAAAGAGAAGGAGGCAAAGGTGTAGGGGAGAGGTTGAAGTCACACTAAAATTTCCAAGTTAGCGTCAAACCTGAAGAGTAGACAGGGAGAAATTGACAGTGTTACTGCTGTCACCACACACACACACACACACACACACACACACACACACACACACATCTGCTGTGCCTCTGGTGTCATTACCCCACTAAATAAAATGCTCTATTAGGCTTATCTGTCCATCTCAAGAGTAGCCTGTAATTAAATAACCACCCTTTACAATCCTGCTAGACTGAAAGAAAGCCATTTGAGCATTTTACTTAGCTGTTGAATTACACAGACCAGTGGTCCTTGATAAATAGGAATGTTCTAAAGAGATGCATGAGAAAAAGTAAACAAGTCTAAAACAATTGATGGGGGATTAAGTTTCAAATCTCCCACCTCACTCAGTAGACTCTGTCCCCAGCAGGGAGCAGAGCCCAACTAGGACCAGCTGCAACACTGGTCTTCCAGAGTGTGTAAGGTACAGAAGGGCCCCTTTCAGGACTCTGTCAGACCTCGCTTTTCCCAGAACAAATGCAGTTGCTGCCATCCTGAGACACTGAAGCCAAAAGAGTGAGGACAAAACAGCTCCCTTTGGCAACCATCTCTGCTAAGGGAGTTCCCCATCAGAGACAGAGGTTTTTCACTGCTGCTTCAGGTCCCGATCATGGCTGTAATGGCTGTCTGTGGTGCTGACCTTTTCCTCATGAAGTTCTTTCTAAAGAGTAATCTGTCTCCTGATCCTTCCCATGGAACCCACCATGCCATTTACATAACCGATGTCAGAATATCTTTTTAAAAAGAACGCAACTCAATCCAATTCTACCCTCTGGCATCCAAATCGCTTATCATTTTCATAGCAAAGTACTTTAGAGTGCTGACTCACTCCTGAATCAAAAATCTCATCTAAATCAGTTCCTGGTGAGACTCTGGTATGATTCACCTTGGGGCATATCTCTGCACCGTTTATGAGTCTACAGAATCAAGAAAACAAGATGCATGCTGCAGCTAGCATAAACTGGTTAACTATAATCTCTGATCAACTCAGCATCATTTGAAGAGAGAGAAAGACAGACAGACAGAGATACAGACAGACACACAGGTGAGGGGGGGTTTTAGCAAATGTCTCATTGTGTTATTTTTTTGGTCTGTGGACAGGCCTATGAGGAATTGCATTGATTGTTGACTGACTTAGGAGGGCCAAGCCCACTGTGGGCTGCACCATTCCCTAGGCAGGCCATTCTGAGAAGCTAGTTGAGCTTGAGCAAACCAACAAGCAGAGTCCCTTGGTGGCATCAGCCTCAAGACCTTGGTGTAGTTCCTACTCTGACTCCCCTCCATGACCTGAAAGTTGAAGTCAAAATATTTTTCTCCCCTACACTACTTTCCATCCAAGCATTTTATCACAGCCACAGAAGGAAAGTAGAACAGACTCCATGAGGCAGCAGGGTGGAATGATGCTTCACAGATTCTCAGGAGCCTGTGCTTGCAGCTTCTGACTCTTC
This sequence comes from Rattus norvegicus, assembly GCF_021556685.1. Lineage (NCBI taxonomy): Eukaryota > Metazoa > Chordata > Mammalia > Rodentia > Muridae > Rattus > Rattus norvegicus. The sequence goes on along the minus strand of NC_141555.1, from coordinate 51,226,481 downwards.
TATCACTGTAAGCCACAGTGAACTTGGCAGGCTCAAGGGAAGGAAGGACAGTCTGCATTACGTAGGATATGACACAGTGACTTCTGTCCTCATTCCATGTACAAGAAAGATTGCTAATGACCCAGTGGTTATAATGTTTAGCAGTGGAAACAGAAAGAGAGGACGAACTTAACGCTTCCTACAGGGCCAACAAGAGGACCAGAGGCAGAAGTTAAGCTGGACTCTGTAGTACATTTCCTATGTGGTCTACCTTCCGCCACCTAGTAACCAAACAGAAGGTTATCAGTCAAGAAAGAAAGAAGAGAGCCACAAGACAAAAGAAACACAAGTATCTCAATAATGCCCCTGCCTCAGCACCACAGCCCAGTGTTTTGTGAGTCTGTGGACATGTCTATGAGGAACTGCTTTGATTTTTCACAGACTTAGGAGGTTCAAGCCCATTGTGGGCAGTACCATTCCCTAGGCAGGTGGGTTCTGAGCTGTATAAAAAGACCCAGTCTTGGAGCTTGTCTGCTGCTCATGTGGTGTTTTGTTTCCTTTTTTTGTTTTCTAACTGACAGAGAGGGCTACGGTATTGCCTACAGCGAAGCATTGAGCCTGCTGCACAAAACTCAGCATCTTATTGTAAAAGAACTCAAGGAAAATTCCAGATCTCATTAAACATATAGTGGCCACCTTCCACCTTCTCCAATTTCTAGTCATTAACAAATTGTTAAGCTCCTATTATCCCAACTTAACCACAACACACTCTGATTTTCAAAAGACTGCTGGCACTCAAGCAGTGAAAGCCACCAGACAGAGGAAAGAGGTAACAAATCTTAACATCCACCTCAGTTCCCAACTCAAATGCTTACAAAAGCCTTGTCAACCTTCAGTCAAAACAGGCATCAAGTTTCTCTCATTACCTACCATTTAATTGTCAAAACATTTGCACGTCTAAGTTATTTCTGTTAAAGGGGTGGGGGAACTACTTTCTACTTTATGAGCCATTTACTTTAGTGTTACAAAGCAGAGAAGAGGACAATCCAGTCGATATTTACTCTAATAGGTGACTGATGTATGCATGAGGCTGTCCCTATTTCTCCAGTAACTATAAACCTAGATGCCTTTTCCTTTAAGGATATAGGAAACGAGCCTTCTACCCAATCCTTCCTTTCTAATTCAGCAGTTCTCATGATCACGCTGGCATCCACCTCCTACCAGATCAGAAAGACTGGCCACAATCCCATCTGCCATTAAGGATGAGACCCCACTGTGGGATGGAGAGACGGCTCAGTAGCTAAAAGCACTGGCTGCTCTTGCAGGGGACTCAGGTTTGATGTCTTGTACTGACATGGCAGCCCCCACACATCTGTAACTCCGCTTTCAGGGAAGACCATCTGCTGGCTTCCCTGAGCTCCAGGCATGCCCAATGTAAATATACATGCATGCAAATAAAACACCCCTACAAATAATATATATACATATATATATATATATGTGTGTGTATATATATATATATATATATATATATATATATGTATATATATATGTCTTAGAAGACAAGGAGGAAAAGATAAAGAAGGAAGAGAATGAGGCAGCCCTATGAAAGCCATAAAGACACTGCGTTAAATTTTTTTTTATTTACTTTATTTATGAGTACACTGTAGCCATCTTCAGACACACCAGAGGAGGGCATCAGATCCCATTACAGATGGTTGTGAGCCACGATGTGGTTTCTGGGATTTGAACTCAGGACGTCTAGGAAGAGTAATCAGTGCTCTTAAAATCTGAGTTATCTATCCAGTTCCTTGATTATTTTAACCTTGTACTCCATATGTCCTGGCTCTTACTTTGAAGGAAATGCTGGGAGTGTGTGTGCACACTGTATATTATTAATCCGGTGCTGATGTATAGAGATAGGTGGATCCTGAGGCTTGAGAGGCCAGCCTTTCTAGCCTAACTGGTGAGATCCAGGACAATGGGAGACCTTGATTCAGATGATGTGGGTGGTGTTCCCGAGACTGACACCAGTCTTTCAGCCTCCACAAACATGTGCACACAACCGTGAGTACACATGATGCATACATTACAAAAATGAAAAATGAAATGTGGAAATTCAATAAAGAAAGCTCCTTTCCAGCTGGTGAGGTATAGAAAGTATTGCTTCTACGAGTATAGTTATCTCTGAAGAGGAAGTCAATAAATGACTCAGACAAGAGCTTTTGAAATATCAGCTGCCTAGCCAGGGCCAGACCTCCTGTCTGGCTGCAATTACCTTCTTAACATGGCTCCACATTGTCTCATGGGACCCAGGTTTCCCCTTCCCCATAGCTCTGCCCTACTTTGAGCCTAAAAACCCACAGAGCTAGCCAAGAAATGAGGGGAGAAAGAACACAAAGGCCTGAAGGGGAGGCTGCCAGTAATCCAGTCTTATACACAGACCATTCCATTGGCACTAAGTCCATGGATGCCAGGCAATATCACTGAGCTGGATGCCCAGGAGGCAAAGGCACGGTTTAATAATCACATAGGTGGCAGTTTTTACCACAGTAAGTATAGCCAGCTGTGAACACAGTCAGAATAACACCTGTCTGTGAAGTGTGAACTCCTGAGTGTGTGTGTATCCTTGTGTAGAAGGACTGTGTGTCTATGTGTGCGCACGCCTGCATTTTTATTTAACTTGGTTTCTTTCTATTAATTTCATATATTTTTAGTCCTGGGACTATTCATGACTTAATAAATCTTCCCATATTTCTTCCACTGTGCCTGTTATCTCTGAAAACCCCTGCTGGTCACCCGAGGGTGTGCTTTACCTTGTCAATGATTTCAGGGGACTTGTGGGTGAGACACTTTCCGTGAAGCCCAGGAGACAAGAAGAGAACAGAAGCCCCACCTAGGCAACATTGGGTACAACATTGTCTGAAATGATTCTGTGTGGGCGAGAACTCGGATAAGAGAATGTGATGTGAGAACTGAGCTCAAGCTGGACACACAAATGGGGACATTGAACCCCAAACAACCTCCCCACCAAACGGTGCCTGCGGGTTTAGGCTTAAAATTACCCTTCCATGGAGAGCCCAAAGGAATCTGTACTGAGTCTGTTGGGACACTGGGGAGAATAGAAAGCCTTTGCCTCCGCTCTCAGTAGAAGAGATGGCAATAAAATGGGTTACGGATGTGGGGTTATTGGCAGAAGCAGATTTAAAGAAAAGAACTTGACTCATCAGCTTTGACTTGAAATCTTTATTTTGGCAAATGGTGGTTATTAGATGAAGATGCCTCACACATCCTCCGTTCATTCACCATGGCACTTTCAGCCCATGTCAGCTGGTTATGTGTTCATGGATTAAAAGCCTTTTAATAATATCTATTAATTTTTTTTTTGCTCTCTCCCAGGGCAATGTAGTAGCAAAACGCGCTGTATGTCCATTATCTGAAGCCTGGACCAGAAAGATAAAGGCCCAAGGTTTACAAGGCAGGTGGAAACGATCAATTATACCCCCACAGCTGACAGCATAGCTCTCTTACGTGATCAGGAGGAGTGCTGGAGTTAATCTGGAATTCAGTAGCAGCAGATACCCTCTGTGACCGATTTGGCTTCCCCGGGTGCAGTTCTGTCTCTTGTGGCAAAAGGCAGGGAGCATTCTACCAGCAACTCTGAGAAGCAGCAAGAGTACACTTCATGGAAACCAGGGCAGGAGAGAAGAGAGGAAATGTGTCCTTCTCTGGCTCATAAACAAGAGGTCAGAGACCTGAGTACCTGCTTCTAACTGAGTACAGAGCCACTCCCACTTTGTGTGTATGAACTCTGCTGGGGTCTACAGTCTATGATCGTATTCACTTTCAGTCCATCATTTCCTACCAGAAGGAGATGACAATCAGCTCCATCTAAAGTGACACTGAGAAGCAGGCCAGTTACGGTGTGGAGTACAAGACTAAGTAGCATCAACACAGACATACACTTACATGCATACAGACATGCATGACACATATATCCGCATGCATATGCACACCAAGAACATGTGCACACATGCATGCATGCACACATAAGCATACATACATGGAATGCACTGATAATTTTATAAATGCATATATACATATTAGCGTGTGTGCACTTAGTTTCACACATGTGATATCTTTTAACTATATATATACAATATACTATACATATATATATATATACACACAATACATACAAACACATATATATAAACAATACACATACATATACATACATATATATGTGTATGATATATATGTATGATATATATATATATATTTATATATATATTTATATATATATATATTTATTTATAAAATCCTAGTTTTGTGGAATCTGATTATTGTATTCACCCTAGAAAGAGTCAGCCATTTGGTGCCCATTCTGACAGATTTTCTTTTAAAATGCATGACTGCAAAGAAGCAGGTCACTAAGTCAGTAAATTGTCTGCCTCACATAATAGTCTGCCTCTCTAGAGTTGTCATAAAGCACTCTAGCCAAAAACAACTTGTAGAAGGAAAACATTTCTTTGGCTTGCACCTTGGCTTATCAGCTTTTGTGGGCAGTCAGACAGGAACTCGAGTAGAGAATTACAAAGGAATACTGCTCACAGCTTTACTCACTTGCCCTTGCTAAGTTGGCGTTCTCATGAAGCCAGACACCCTGGCCTAGAAATGATGACACCCACAGTGGGCTTGGGCCAGCTTCATCAACTGTCAGTCGAGACAGTCTCTCACACTTTAGGACACAAGCCGATCTGATGGTTGCAGCTCTTATGTTGAGGTTCTCTCTTCCCAGGTGACACTATGCCAAGTCTCTTCTAATTTATGTCAAGATGTCAGTGAAAATCAACCAGGATACAACATAAGCATGAAGACCTGGGTTTGATTCACGGAACCCACATCAAAATGTGAGTGGAGAAAGCTTCTAATGCCAGTTGGGTAAACAAGGACAGGATCTGCAGGATCTGCTGACCACCACAGCTGGCATGATTGGTAAGCTCAGGCTCTCAGGTGTAAGACCAAGGAAGCACAAAAATGAGTGAGAGGAGCACCTTCAGGCCAACAAGGAGGATATCATCAAGACTCTGTCCAAGGAGGAAAAGACCAAGAAATAAAGCTTTCTTCATGTCTGTGCATAGTGACCTCACTGTGGCCTCACATGATCAGTCATTAAAATAAAACAATCCTTAAATTAAAAAAGAGTTACCTTGCCTATGGTGTCTTTTCACAGCTATGGAAATCTAACTAAGACAATGTGTATTCATGCTGCCATTTCTGTTTCTCTGGAAACCCTAATATAATAGTGCTCTAGAGAGAGGAACAAGTACCCACCAGACAACATAATTTCCAGTTTAATTTTCTGGTGAATATGAAGTTGTTGTGGTATTAAAAAAAATAAAAACTTGGTTTTTTGTTTGTTTGTTTTGGGGTTGTGTTGTTGCTGCTGCTTTTGTTGTTGTTGTTGTTGTATTTGTTTTTAAGGAAGAAACACATTAAGCCTCTTCATCCCTTACTGGGTGGCAAACACCTGAGCCCACATCTGCTAAAGTGATTAAGGCATTAGGAATGTGTTTACACAAAAACATAAAGTTATCCTGTCAAGTGCAGATGAAAGACAACATCGGCCATGTGGGCAAGCATAGAGCCTCTACCATTTAACACAAACAAATCAGGACACACTGTCAGAAGCCTGTCAGGCCAACAGAGAGGAGGGCCTGCGTGTTGTGTTGTTATTTTATTTTATGAATTTTTGGAGCCACCCTGCTCATTAATCCTGTTTAAAATATTAGCTCTGGCAATTTTTCTTGCCTCATCAAATATTTCCTTAATGAATGGTCAGCTCACACCCCCCCATCTCCATTGTAATGACTTTCAAATTAAGTTCATCTGGACCACAGAGGTTTTTAGAACTCTATGATGACAGAAAACATGGGGAAAAGAACCTCTTTCATTGTATTTGAAGAAAGACATAGTCATTTACCTGAAGCTTTCCCCCAGTGCTGACTGTTCCAAAGCTCAGTTCTGAGACCTCTGCCTCATGGGCACCATCAGAGCCCTGAGATGAGCACTTCCAAACCAGGAGGTATTATACTAATGTGACCATACTGTGCTCCATCAACTACAGCCACCGGCTTCCAAACTCCTGGTGTCCCTCCTCCCCTTAAAAGATAGCTGTTGGGATCCATGCTCAGCATCACCCATGCCCATAATCCAAAGCTCATACCTTTTAAAAATCAGATGTGTTCATATTATTGAATGTGTGAATGTTCTGGCTACACAGAACTGTGTGCACCACGTGCCTGCCTGATGTCTGAAGAAGCCAAAGTAGGGCATAAATCTCCTGAAACTGGCTAACAGTTCAACTGTGAGCCATCATATGGATGCTAGGAATAGAACCTGAGTCCTCTGCAAGAGTAAAAAGTGTTCTTCATGGCTGAGCCGTCTCTCTAAACCCCAGTATATGTGCCCTGTCCCTGGAGATGCTTTGCTACTCTACAAAACCACATTGGAGACTTGGTCCCTGTCCTCGATATTAGACTTCACCCTATCAGTGAATAGAAAGCCATGGCTGGAGGTAGTGTAGACACCAGGAGACTCTGAGCAAAAATGCCTTGTATAGGGGAGTCCTGTGAGAACCAAGACTGGAGGAACACACTGGACTGGATAGAGATTGGGTTGTGCCATTGCCAAAGATAAAAGAGTGATGGTGCCAAGGGCATATGAGTAATCCAATGAACTATCCAATCTGGAATCTTAATTAGGTTTCCAGTGTTGAGAAGAGACACCATGACTAAGGACAACATGTAAAGGGTTTAAGAACTCTTACTAAAGTAGGTCTTGAAAGATCTAAGCCTGCAGGATAGAATACCTCCTCCAATAAATGTTGATTGCTAAGTGAGGGAAGGGTTTTTATGGCCTCTCCCTTCTTTAATGAAGTGTTGAGGGTCCCAGTTTTGTGCCCATGACCATAGCCAACATCAGTTTAAGAGTTCAATGACTAGGTCCAATATAAAAGATATCCTTTTGTTGTCCACTTCCCCATCTTCTGGTTCTTATATTCCTTCTACCCACTATTTCATGATGTTCTCTGAGCTGTGGAGGAGAAGACTTAACTGTCTTATTTCCACCTGGACAGTTTAACACCACTGATTCCCAGCACTTTGTCCACTTGTAAATCTCTGCCCATGGAAGTCAGAGGCTTCTCTGATGAGAGATGAGTGCAATGCTGATCTATAGATACAAATATGGACATTTGGAATGAAGTTTGACAATGTAGGTTCTTTTGTAGGGTCTATATCACCCTAACAATAGGTTCTTGAGAAGGTTACAGAACCTGGTGGGTATTCCCTCATGTGGAATATGCCTTGATTCCAATTGGAAAGCCACTGGTTACTCCCATGACTGTGATGCCACTAACACATTAGGGGCCCATCTTGCCTGATATTTTAGATTGAATTGTTCACCTCTGAGTAAGGTTGTATTTGATTTTCTCCCGTGGAAGCCTACATAGCACTTTCTTGAACCAGGAATGCTAGCCATTATAGAGGATGCTTCCACCTCAACTTCAGATTGACCCTTCTGTGACCTGTTACCAAAAGGATTCAGTATCCTCAGAAATAGGGTCTTATCATCAAGTTCTGGAGGGCTACGAAGAACAATGGCAACAACCTGTAAAGTTGTAAGGGCTTTTGGGATCGCGCTGGTCAGCAACTTTCAGGAAGACATCCCATATCTGGCACTGTGATTTTTGCTTAATTTTGGTTTTTTGTTACTCTGTTAAATACACTCACCATTGCCAGCTTGGGAAGTGAAAACTTTATTACATCTTTTCTGTTCCAGCCCATCATCAAGTTAAACCAAGACAGGATTGTGAAACAGAAACTACAGGGACTGCTCACTTGCTTGCTTCTAAGCTAACATTCAACTAACTTTACAGAGTCCGGACCCACCCACATAGGGTGATGCTGCTCACAGTAGAGCAGGCTCTGCAACATCAATTAACAGTCAAGAAAATGCTACCTAGACATAGTCAAGGCCAATCTGATGGAGGAATCTACTCAACCGAGGTTCTTTCCTCCAAAACAAGCCATCACAAGAAATCAATGAAAATAAAAAATGAAAAGAAATCAATAGCTTCAGGGGTAGCCTGGCTTATTCATGGAGGGTTCATCCATGTGAACTCAATAGTTGGTCTTGTAGATATATTCTGTAACACAATGTTTTATAATCCCTCTCACCAAACCCTGTTGTAAACTAACCACCTAAGCGGAGATGGAGTGGAAAGTAAGTTTAAAAAAAATAATTGGAGCAGAGAGAAATGTTTCTTGCTAATAAAGCAAAAAAGGAAGCATTTCTTCATCCTAGATGCTTTCCTCGCATCATCTGTGCAAAGATAATGAAAACTGTTCCGTTCCAGGTACAATAATTACCAATGTTACAAATCATATACATACTACAGCTTATCATTCATAAAACACATTGGCACTAATCATTTTGATGTGTTTTTCTAACTCACTCCTAGTGTAGAAGTGATGAACTGGAATTGTTCGTCTGCTCATTTATACATGATGGAAGTGAGGTTTAATGGTTGGGCCAATTTCCCAATACTCTAAGCTAATAAATAGCAGAGTAAGAAAGCCAAACTTTCTCTGGCTTCATGGCATGGCCTCATGAGAAATGTAAGTCAGGGTACCTTGGCAGGGAATCCCAAGGACCTGCATATGAGAGCTAAAAGTTGTCTTGGATGCAAGACTGGGAGTAAGACACAAGTCAGTCAGCTACATCTCAGGATTCCTGAAACAGAACACCAGAATATGTTAGAGAGCGAGGAGACTAAACTAAACATCTGGGAGTCCTCAGCAGGTTGTACAGATCCAAGGCTTAGGGTTCATAAGTATGTTGGTCTTTGTGGGGGTGGAAAGGATCACTTATTTAGATCCCCACCTCTTACTAATTGCTACTACAGTGGAGGAAATGCCTTAAGTCCAAGGTTTTTTTGTTTTGTTCCTGTTTGTGTGTGTGTGTGTGTGTGTGTGTGTGTGTGTGTGTGTGCATACATGCACGTGCAGTTTATAATGTAGGGCGTAATCCATTTTCACTTCTACCTTATTCATTGAAGCAGCATTTTTCAGTCAAACCCAGAGTTCACGAATATGACTAGTCTTGACAGCTATCTTGCTCTGGTGATCTGCCCTATCTCTACCTCCCTGGACTGGAATTCTGTGTGGGCCACAAAGCCTACCCATCATTTACTTGAGACCTGTGAGCCATCTCCTCAACTGCTAAGGTTCAAGTCCCGGTGTTGGACCCATCTCCTTTACTTTTGTTTTCTTATTCTTTTTTTTTCCTCTTGCTCATAATATCAGAACCAGTTTAATGTATGACTGGCTCACTCAAACAATCACTCAAATCGCTCTACACAAATGTGTTCTACTAAGGAGGAGGACCCTTCTGGCTCTCTGTTTTGTATAGTCTTACCTTAACAGATGAGTTAAAGGATGGGATTATCTGAGTGGGTGATTGTGGATGCTGTTCGTGATGTTGAGGGAGGCTGGCAAATGAGGGGCAACAGTTGAGTCACTTATAGTAACAGATACAAAGCTGAGTGTGGTAGTGAATACCTATATTCTCAATACTCATGAAGATGACAAGTTCAAATCCAGCCTGGGCTACATAGTAAGTCCAAAGACAGCCTGGGCTACATCGTAAATCCAAGACCAACCTGGGGTACAGAGTAAGTCCATGGCCAGCCTGGTGTACATAGTAAGTCCAAGGACAACCTGGGCTACATAGAAAGTCCAAGGTCAGCTTGGCCTACTTACATGACTCTTCTCCAAACAACAATAGGTTGTATTTTTTTTCCTTTTTCATTTCTGTCTCTCCTATTTACTCTAAACTGATACTAGTGCTGTAGTTTGGGGTGTCTAAGGGAGAAATTTCGTCATGTCTGATGGTCCAGGATTTTCCAAGCAGCACGGCAAAACAGTTCAGCAAACAAGGCTGTTTCATTTTTTGCAGAAAAATATGACACAGCTGAAGTGCTGTCTGTAGAAATGGCTCTAAGATGGGATAACGCCTTGGAGACTAGGCTTGGATCTTGTGCTACTTTCCTCGTGATAAAAACAATGATGTTCTCAACCAGACTCTATGTTGGGAATACAATGCTGTGCTTCCATTTCAACACTGCACAATCTCCATATGGCAACCCTGGAAATATTTTCTGATAATAAACAGATTATAGGAGAGAGAAGTTGAGTATATACACTGTCATTAAAATGGGTTTAAACGAATTATTTATTTTTTAAATATTTGTCTGTGGTACCAGGTTCAGTGTTCTGCATAAACTCTATAACACGGCAATTTCTTTTTTTTTTTTTTTTAAATCGCCAAACAGAATGGACCTTATATTTTTCTATCTAGGTCTAACTGAGACGTTGAAATACCATTCTTAGCTTTAAAAAAGAAAACTTATTGTGTTTCATTGGCTTTTTTTGTTAATTTCTTATTTCTAGTGTTTTGGGGTTCATTTTAACAATTATTTTTTCACTGAATTAATCATTTTCTTATTTTCTACTGTGGATACAAATTAAGGTTGCTAGTTTTTGTTTCTAATCTAAGAATTAGTGTTTTAAAGAAAGTTTCCTCTTAGCAACATCATAGTTATTTCTCACACATTTTGATAGTATGTTTCCTATCTTCTTCTTTTTTTCCTACAATTACATAGTTTCATTATATCTTGACATATGTATTACTTGTGAATGTGTAATTTAATGTTTCTGGACTGGGAGACTCCTGTTGTCTCTCATTGAATACTTCTAATTATTTTTGTTGTATTAGCAGAACACCTCCTGAGGGGCTGGAGATGCAGCTCAGTGGACAGAGTGCTCACTTGGCTCTCACACAGCTCTGGGCTCCACCTACAGTACCTCATTAGCCTGGTGTGGTGGTACATGCCCATAGTCCCATTACCAGGAGGAGAACCAGGAGTTCAAAATCATCCTTGGGTGCATAGTGTGTTTGAGGCCAGCCTTGGCTATGTGAAAACTCTATAAAAAAATATGACCCACAAGACATCTTTTCTTAGGCATTTGCCACACTTTGTTCTGTGGTTTCTGAGTGTCTGTAAAGTCCATGGGTACCTGAAGGAAAAGAAAATCCTGGTGCTAAAAGGGACTGTCAGTCAGAGATATTGGCTGGTGAAGCCATCTCATCTTAGCTGGTTTTCTGCCTGCTTCTGTTGCTGATGGGCTGATCCGGGTCCACAGCTTTACTGATAATCACCCTGCTTCCTTTTTACCTGTACCCATTCTTGCTTCCTGCTGAGGCTGTGATGGAGTAGTGACACAAAGAATAGGGGTCTCCTTCCAGCCAACTGATTCGCTCAACAATAATTTCTTTCTGTGGAAATAGTTTCTCTGTTGCCTACATTATCAGAAAGAAATATAGCACTCTTTTCTATTTTATTTTGACACTGGGTTTCATTATGTAGGTAGGGCTGGCCTGAAACTCACTGTATTAAACCAGTAGGCATTGAACTCAGAGAGATCTGCTTGCTTCTGAGTGCTGGGATTAAAGGGGCATGCCTGGCTCCTTCTTTTTAATTTTTTTAAAAAATTATCTCTATGGTGTGTGTGTGTGTGTGTGTGTGTGTGTGTGTGTGTGTGTGTGTGTCTTTTTTCATCAAATAGTCCATCAGATCATCTGAACCCTGGTCCTCAGCAAGAGCAATGCGTGTTCCTAAGAAGTGAGCCATCTCCCCGGGCCCTTCTGCCTGCTCTAAATTCCATTTCATTTTTCATCTTGCCCAGACATGTCTTTAATTCCTACTCTTAGTGTTTGTTTTAATTCAGTGAGTTCCTATTCGATTTTCTCTTGTTACTTCTATTACTTCACCTAGATTATGTGTATGTTTTTGTTTTGGAAGTTTCTCATTGACGACGCTTGAATCCTGGCTTTAAAATCCTTTCTGACAATTCTGACAATGGTTGTCTATTGGTGCCACCACTAGGGAACTGATTTTTCTCATTTGCTTTTCATTTAGAGGAATGGTCATGGTGTGACTTGATTTCCATTTTGACATCATTTGTCTAAGATGTCAGCAGACCTGACACTGTGGGTGCAGTGGCTGTTTATCCTTCATAACCTTTTGGTGGTGTTTTGGTTTTTATGGATTTGCCTGTTTGAATAAAAGGGATTATACTTACAGTCCATACCTACAGGCATAACTTAGAGGGGTCAGGGAGAGTGGTTCTCAACCTTCCTAATGTAACTGTTCCAGTTTCTTGCAGTTTCCTCTCCAACCAGAATCGGCCAGTACAAAGAAAACACAACTCAATTAATATGAAAACAATCTAGCATCTAGATTGGGCAGATCCACCCTACACTGTCCTATTCCTAGCTCCCAAATCCCTCATCCCTTGCACCTTTTATTTGCCTGGTCTCCAGCTTCTCCTACTCCCATGAAAACTATCTCCTCGCTTCTTTCCTATATTTTTCCCTGACTCCTCCCCCTCCAGACTCCCCCCTCTACTGACTCCTCCCCTCTCTCTCCTGACTCCTACCTCTGCCCAAATCTCGAGCTCTTGCCTTTATTTTACTAATTCAGAGAGAACTACAAGGCAAACCACAAGATTTCCCCCTTTTTGTCCAGTTAAAAAAACTTTTCCCTATACATTTGTGAACTAAATATTATTACCATTCTGCAATTTATAAAACCAACAATACACTCATCAAGCAGTCCATCAATTTTGTTCATTAACCATGTCATCTATACTAAAAGCTATACCTGACTATATCCTGGTTCTAGATCCTATGCCACCTGAAAACTACCCTAACAGATTTATCATCTTTCTCAATACTAAACCGCTTGCGTTGTCTATGAGACTACCAGTCTCCAACCACATCAGAAATCCAAGTATGGCTCAGAAACGGGAAAATGTCTCTCCAACCTCTCTCTGTCTCTCTCTCTCTCTCTCTGTGTGTGTGTGTGTGTGTGTGTGTGTGTGTGTGTGCGCACGCACGCGGGTGTGAAGTTGCGGAATTAACGTTCTTTTTTGAGACCTGGTCCGGGTTTGAGTAGATTATCATGAGACTTTTCTGAGCATCCAGGCCACTGTGGCAGAGCTCCTTACTTCAGATTTTCATTAAGATAGGAAGGGCTGTGTCACAAACAGGCCACTGCTACTGCCTCACAGTTCCAAGTGATCTGCAGAATTACAACATCACTGTCCCTGCACCATGAATATCACTGTCTTTCCTAGCTTTCAGTTAAATTGTGGCAGAAAGGTTTTAGGAATGCTCCTTAATGATAATGTGCACTTTATCATGGAAAGTATAACAGAAAAAAATATAAAGACCACCTCTGATTCTTTATTTGCTTTTTTCCTTTTTGTAACCTCTAGTATTCATGTCTATGACTTCATTACTGAATAACACTGCAGTCATTTTGTACAAAACAGATTGGATTAAAATGCATGAATATGCTAAAGACCATTTTGAATTACAGTATTCAATTTCAGAAACATAATTACAAATGTAATTATCCAGTCTTCCATTTCTTGTTCCTATATGAGCCACAAGAAAGCCAGAAGTGTATGATCATGTAACGAACTCAGGAGGCTGATGGATTGTGGCAACACAACTGTTTACACGTTGCACTAAGCACTTGAGTGGGTTTCTTTTCGAGAGCATTGACTCAATGCATTTGGATGAGGTTTTTTGTTGTTGCTGTTGTTGGTGAATGGTCAAGGAGTAGGCATTTCAAGTTTGATTTGAGGTAAGAATGTTGCCCTTTGAATTACTTCTCTAATCTGCCTTTCAACTACTTCATGCTGCTTGCAGTCCTCTGAATGCCCTCCCACTTATATCAATCATTTTTTACTTATAAATACCTGAAGGCTTTAGGGAAATATTACATATTTGTTGATCTGTGTTTGTAACTTTTCCTTTTTCATGTTTCTTCAGCTGTAAAATGAGATTGACGAAATGCTTGTATATGAATGTGGCTCATAACTGCTTCATAAAAGGAGGTGAATAGTCAATGTGGAGTCAATTTGAAAATAGCAAGCCTTTGAAAATATTAAAATGCAGTTATAATATTTTCTTTTCTCATATGGTAGCAAACTTCTATTTCCTGGAGGATTGGGTCCATAACTTCTGTGTCTTGATACCCACAATGGCATTGTATACAAAAGTTTGCATAGAAGATGAAAAATAAATGTATTGAAGAAACTGAAAAAAAAAGAAATCCAAGAATGATTAATATTACCTGAAAATATTGGAAGCACAAAACATGGCTTCCAAGCTTTGCCAATTTATAGAGACTGCTGATCACCTGGACAGTCCCCCTATTCCTTGATATGTCGGAGCATCAGTCTTCAGCCTTCTGGCCCAGGATCATCTGACAGACCTTTGCTTTGCAGATTTTGAAGGGCTGATAACTCTGCCTTGGCAGAGATTATCAGTCGACTATTCCACATAATTTGCCCTTTTCTGGACAGTGTTTTGTCTGTAGATGAATTGAAGCAATTTGCTTAGTGGCTGTGTCACCACGATTTTAGCAACTCCTTTGAAGCTCAATTTCTTCTTTGAGTCTAAGGGGTCCTGTCAGGGGCAGACAAGTCTCTAGTCAAATGATCTAGACAAAGAAATGTACATAAACGGGTTATTCTGTGGACTTCTGACGCCCTTGAAGATTTCCTATCTACATAAGTGTTTCTGAACTGTTAAGCATAAACTACCGTTGGCCCTCTCTAATCGAAGTATTTCCAAAACCCATCCAAACTGACTCAGAACCATGACTTTGCAATCTGGTCTTTAGCTGGTACTGGTTAATCAACTAAAAATAATGTATAATAGCAGTTATAGGACTGAGTCTAAGACTTGTATTCTTAGATGCATAGTGGAGGCACAATGCTTATGTTAAAATAGCAATATTAATCTCAATTATAAATCAATAAGAAAGTATACCAATGAAAACCTCGCATTTGTGTAAAATGCATTCTATACCAATGAAAAGATTTCAGCTTCAACTTTGTATCAATTACAAATATTTCTATCAATGTAAAATATAACTGTAAAATTTTGTTTAAGAGTAAGTTTGCTAATCTATCCCTGTTTGTCTATTTCTCTAACTTCTCTGTATTACTATATCACCCCCTTTTTCTTTTTAACTAAGAAGGATAGAAGAGAGGAAATGAAAGGTAGCAATCCCTGAGTTTAAATTCTCTAGTTCCCAATGCCCAAAGCTACATTTGTATTTGTATCCCTTAAAAGAAAACATATCAACTGTTCTTAGAATAACCAGAACCATCCACCCCAACATAAGGAACTGGAACAATGATCTTCCTTGTCTGCTTCCAGCTGAATTGGGATATAGAATTCCCTTCTGGGGCCCAAGAGGAATTAGTAAAATTCGGCTTTTTCGAATTAGAGCTAGCCAGGGTTTCCCTGCCAGTCACTCTGTGCTGAGAAAGTTCATCGCTTAGCTGACATCTTGACTATGACAGTCTGAAGGGCTGGATAAGTAAGCTGGCCATTCTGGAAATCTTCTGAAAGCAAGCCTTTAAATGAAGCAGCTTCAGTGTAGTTGAGGGAGAATCAAAAACAAAGTTGGACTGGAAGGTCTCGGAATCTCAGCATCCCAGAATGTGGATCATTTCAGGGCTGTCTTTCTCTTCTTTCATCCTGCAGCACACAAAACTTTACAAGCATCATATAGTTCTGTAAGTGCACTCACATGGATTAAGCAGGGCGCACATCTTTGTTAATAAAGATCAACAAAGAAAGGTGACTGCCTTTCTTCAGGTTAGTTTGATCATATAATCAAACCATAACATAATTTTGTAATACATGCCATTTTACAGGATGCATGTAATAACAAGTTATGAGAAATTCGTACTCAAAATGTTACTGGCTGTTTGTAGACATTTTAGTCTCAGCCAGTTCATACACAGAGACCTAAACATCCCCATATATACATCACCTATTTGTTGATTGTCTTAGTCTCCCTTTTATTCTGTGTTGCCAAGGACTTCAGGAGTTCTCCCCTTGTCATGTCTGATCTTTATCAGCTTGAAAGGAACCAACAGCTTTTCTGCTCCTGTAGAAAAATAGGCATAACCCCTTCCGCAGTGTAACACATTTCCCATTTTCCATTCTGACGTCAGAATATCCTTAATATAAGCGGGCTGATTTAGTTCAGTCGTCTTTTCCACAATCCAATGTCTTTCAGCAGCTGTGCTGTTTTGTTCATCAGCATTTAAAAATTTAAATGTTAATAAAGCACTATGTAACCAATATCTGGGAGTTTTTGTTGCTTCTTTTTGCCTGTTAAGCATCTCCTTTAGACTTCGATTAAATCTCTCCACAATCGCTTGTCCTGTAGGATTGTGTGGTATACCTGTAACACGTTTTATATTATAATTTTCAAAGAAGCGCTTAATCTTGTTAGAGATATACCCTGGACCATTGTCCGTTTATTATATCCATAACTTCTAACACATGTGTAATTACAGAATCGGCCTTTTCTGACGCTAAGGCAATTGCCCATTGAAATCCTGAATATGTATCTATAGTATGGTGTATGTATTTCAGCTTAATATACTCTGTAAAATGGACAACATCCATTTGCCAAATATCATTTCTTTGGGTGCCTTTAGGGTTAGTTCCTGCAGGCAATGGAGTTTGATTATATAACGAGCAGGTAGGACATTGCCTCACAATCTCCTTGGTTTGTTGCCCAGTGAATAGAGAATTCTTTCTTTAAGCCTTTGCTGTTAACATGGTGTTTCTTATGGAATTCTGATGCCTCTAGTACACTTCCTATCAGTAGCTGGTCAATTTCATTATTACTTTGCGCCAGTGGACCTGGCAGACTTGTATGGGATCTTATGTGTGTTATATATAGTGGGTAACTCCTATTTCTGATCTTTTGTTGTAGCTGAATAAATAGTGATGTCAATTCAGAATGATCTTGAATAATTTCAGCAGTCTCTATGTGTAAAACAACCCTTTCTGCATATTGAGAGTCAGTTACTATATTAAGAGGCCCTTGAAAATCTGACACCATGAATATTGCATACAATTCAGATTTTTGAACTGACTTATAGGGACTCTCAGTCATCTTGCTTACCTTTTCTGATTTATTTATTTAATTATTTTTTTACTGGTTCTTTTTTTTTTTTTTTTTTTTTTTTTGGAGCTGGGGATCGAACCCACGGCCTTGTGCTTCTTGGGCAAGTGCTCTACCACTGAGCTAAATACCCCCTTTTCTGATTTATATCCTGGCTTTCCTGACTTACTGGCATCAGTGTAAAATGTAGGGGCTCCAGATATTGGAATTCCCTTTATTATACGAGGGAGGATCCAGTTAGTTCCTTTTATGAACTGAAGTTGCTTGCTTTTAGGGTATCTGTGGTTAATCTCTCCCAAGTAGTTACTGCATGGTCTTTGCCAATGTTCATTTTGTACCCACAAAGAGGAAATTTCTGCATTAGTAAAAGGTACCACAATTTCACCGGAATCCATTCCAACAAATTGTCGAAATCTCAATTTTCCTTTAAGTATCAATTCAGAGACCTTCCCAATATAGGTTTTCAGTTTCTTACTCTGTTTATGTCCTAAAAAATCCATTCTAAGATATAATCTTCCCTCTGCATGAGAATTCATGTAGGGGAATGAGTAGAGGGTAAAATGACTAATATGCAGGCCATCTTTGGATAAATACGATCTAGATGTGTGTCTTGCAATTTCCTTTCTACCAAAGCTAGCTCTTTCTCAGCCTCAGCTGATAGTTTCCTTGGGCTATTTAAATCTTTATCGCCTTGAAATATTTGAAATAAATTGCTCAACTCTTGAGTGATCAAGCCAATCACAGGCCTCAACCAGTTAATATCTCCCAGTAGTTTCTGAAATTCATTAAGTGTCCTTAATTGCTTTCTTTTGATTTGCACCTTTCGTGGCGTAATCCTTTGTAGACTTATTTCATACCCTAGATAATTAATAGAATCCCCCCTTTTTATTTTCTCAGGGGCGATTCGTAATCCCCAGCAAGGTAAGGTTTTTTTAACTTCATCAAACATTCTTTCCAGGAAATTTATATCTGAATCAGACAATAAAATGTCATCCATGTATTGATAAATAATAGATTGGGGAAATTGTTTGTGAATCATCTCCAAAGACTGCTGTACAAACATTGACACAAGGTAGGACTATACAACATTCCTTGTGGCAGGAATTTCCATTGATATCTTTTTATGGGGCAACCTTATTGACCTTATTTGCCTGAAAAGGCAAAACTTTCCTTATCGCCTTCATGTAGAGGAAAAGGGAAAAAACAATCTTTTAACTCAATCACTATAATAGGCCATTCCTTAGGCAACAAAGAAGGCAGTGGGATCCCAGGCTGCAGGGAACCCATCAGCTGAATAATCTTATTAATTGCTCTGAGATCTGTCAACACCCTCCATTTGCCAGACCTTTTTTTTTAATGACAAATACTGGAGAATTCCAAGGGCTGGTGGACTCCTCCATATGCTTAGCCTCCAGCTGCTCTTGGACTAGCTGTTCTAATGCCTGTAGTTTTTCTTTTGTCATAGACCACTGATCAATCCAGATGGGTTGGTCAGTCATCCACCTTAGTGGCAAAGCTGTTGTTGTCTGAACAGCAGTGGCTCCTTGTGGTAGCACTAAATTGTCAGCCTCTGCTGTATCTTGCTTATGGATAACTTGGACCGTCTCTAGCTGTCCTTGATAACATTCCCTTACTGATTAAAAGTTTTTATTAGGAGCCTGATGAATTTCAGGTCCAGACCTTGAAACTGAGGGGAAATTTATTTGAGTTTTCTAATGCTGTAGTAGGTCTCTTCCCCATAAGTTAAAGGCTATATCAGCCACATATGGCCTTAATTTTCCTACCTGACCGTCTGGTCCTATACATTTAAGCCACTTGGTGGTTTGTTTTATTTGGAATAATGTGCCAACACCTTGAAGCTGCATATCCACTCATTGAAGTGGCCAACTAGTGGGCCAAGATTTGTAGAGATGATGATAACATCTGCTCCAGTGTCAACCATTCCTTCAATTTCAAAATTGTTTACCAGTGTTTTTAGTTTGGTATTTCGATCTCTAGAGACGTTGGCCAAAATATTCGTTTTTCGCTCCCTTTGAGGCTTTTGGTATTGTCCATAGGACTTCTCTCAGTCTCCTCTGGTCCCAGAACATCTATTTTTGAAGTCATGCCATTTAATTGTTCTGAGGAAGAGAACTCTCCCTGCCTGGCATTGGGGCCTGCAAGAAGCCCCCCTGGGAGTTTTATGGCAGGATGTGGCCCCATCTGTCGGTTATTGCTCTACATTGCTTAGTCGAATGCCCACCTCTGCCACATTTTTGACACATTCCAGGAGGCATAGTCCCCCTTTTGGTATTACTTTGGTTTTTCTTGCAGTAATATCAGAGATGAACCTGCTGCTCACCACAATTAAAACATTTGAAATCTTGAGTCATCTCTAACTGCCCAGTGGCAGCTTCTCCTATCACAGTTGTATCAGTAGAACAAGATTCAACAATAGCTGTATATCTAATCCACTCATCTATTTGTGCGGACCTTGCCTTCAGTGGTCTGATTACATCCCTGCATTCGGTATATGCATTTTCAAAGGCTAAAGACTCAATTATCGCCTTTCTTGCCACTGAATCTGACACACTCCTTTCCATAGCTGAGGTAAGCCTTTGTAAAAAGTCAGGGAAGGATTCCTTAGAACCTTGTATTATTTGAGTGAATGTTTCAAGTCTTTTCAATGATTCTGCGACTTTGTCCCAGGCGTTTAAGGCTGACGATCAACACCATGCCAGATTTTCTTCATCATATACAGCCTGCAACTCTCCTTCAGCAAAGAAGCCTTCACCAAGCAGTTGATCTGTGGAAATCTCTCTGCCGCTAGCTCTATTTTGTCGTGCTATCTTCATCACTTCTCTCCACCATGAAATCCATAGTAAATTTTAAACAGGCACTAGAATTGCTCTTACCATATCTTTCCAATCTTGGGGGGTACTCTATTTTTAATAGCCCAAGACATTTTCTCATCTGTGACATAGACTAGGGAAACTGATATTTGGAGGAATTTCTTTTTTTTTGATCTGTGACATACTGAAATTCTGTCTCTTGCCAGAGTATGTGCTGTGCAATGGGAACCTTTCTCACTTATTTTTCTTTATTTCAGGAAGGCAGTTGCCCTATGATATTTAGACATAGCACCTCCTCTGACAAGTGATGTGCAGGGAACCATTTCCAAAGAGTGTCACTGAGATTGGATTGACAAGCAATCACCTTCTGCTACAGTAAACCATTCCTCAACTTGCGTGTCGCCTCGGCTCTTCCAATGCACTTCCGAATGTGGAATTTATTTTTATACAAATGGCTAGCACTGTAACTACATTTCAGGACTTTCTTTAGTCTGTCATTAGACTCAGGACAATATTTTACATTTATAAGGTATATTTCAGCCTAGGTCTCAGAAAGTTTTTTATGTCAACTATAACATCAGAAACTTCCAAATCTACCCCTAAAACATGCATTGGGTTAAGGAACCCAATGAATCTTTTATTATTTTGATCATTCATACAAAGAATTTCACCTTCCATCTAACTGAGACATGAATTGCTCTGCTTTTGGGTTGACTCAGTGTCCCCTACTGCATTCCACCTGGACAGAGGGTTCACAATAGTCCAGTTCTGTAGCAATTCACAATGTTGCATTTCCAAATACAAAAGAATCCCCATCCCCTCTCCTTGAGTTTCTCTCGATCAAATATTCTGTTCTATTCTTCAAGTCAAAATTTATTATAGGCAACATATTTACTGAAGTCATCTTGAACATTTCAGCATTTTAAAATATAACCTTTATAGCAAAGAAACAGAAGGGAATGGGATGTTACCATTAGGCAACTAAAAAAACAACAAATAAAAATATACATAATGAAAAATGGGACATAACTATTTCTAACCATGCAACTTAGCTCTGATATATACTGAAATGATCACCACTATTTTCATATCAATTATTCATTTTTATTTATTTCTCAATATTTTATGCTATGTTTTAATTTCTGATTATGTGGAATCAGAAATAGAATGTATTATTCTTTAACTCCAAGAAATAAAATAACTTACCTTCTGATACATAACCCTTAATATTCTACATTTTCATGAGGAATAATATAGCGTCTTGGTAAAATCATTGTGTCTTTATGTAGATTAGAAATTAAGTCTGTTATAAATTTAAGTTGGGACAAGAACTTACCTTACTGTGAAAGGCAAACTAAACTTGAGTATCTCCTCTGAACAAAGATGCATTATCATCCTCTCTCATGTGTAGGTCTGATTTAGCGATACCATTGCTAGATTTTTCATGTAGGGAGATGAAAAAAAGTGAAATAGTGTCTCAATTTATTTTCTTATTTTAATATAAACTATGTAGACATCCTGGAAAAATATACTGATACATTTAAACTTCACATCATTTCTTTAGAGGTACATTAATTTGATTTTAGAAGAAATGTTGGAAGGGAGTTCAAAACAGAATTAAGATAAGAGTAACTGCTGGTCAAGTTTCATGACATCATTGGGTCCATGACTCGAGGCTGGAAAGTTGCACTCTAGTTATCCACCTGCGAAGTGTGACATACACATGTGCAGACATATATGCAAATAAACATAGAGATGCACACACATTCATACATGAAGGCACACACACTACAAAAACATATACTTTCAAAGGTGGTTTTGTTTCATTTTAGTTACTTTGCTTTGCTTTCATTTACTAGTAATGACTCATGCCATTAATTATACCATAAAATCTGAGAAGGGTTGACAAGTAGGAGGACAGAGCTTATCTGGTGAGAGCTTCAGAGCAGTTAGTACAAGGCTAACATGAAAAACGTGAGAACTTGTCTCAAAATCCTAAGAGCTTGAAATATAGATCAGGGCCTGCCTGGCACACAGTAGGTTTTGGCTTTGATCTTCACAACTGAATTTTTTCATTCATATTTCAGGTATTTCTCTATTGAATGATTTTCAAATAACCAAATTGTGATTAATTTTTAGAATTCGTTTTGTGTTCAAATGTAAATCTCCTAACTCTAACTTTATCTCTGACTTTCTAAACCAGAAAAAGAATAGAAACATTCAATATATCTGGCCTTATATGTTGTATATTTTAGTTTTAACTACCTTTATTTGTAGTATTATAGTGTTCCTGGGATTTACAGAGTACCTCCTTGGAATATTAGGGGATACAGACTTAGAACCATTAGTTCGGACCTTCACTGTTTCTTTCACACAATTTATCATTCCTCTTTCAGGAGACATAAGGAGCTGTCTCTGAGCTGTGGCTAAGACTGAGTGTGGATTACAATAGTGTCGAAATCCTTCTCCAATGTGAAGCCATATATGTTCCTTAAACACATTCTTGAAAGAGAGTTTCCATAATTCATGGAGTTTTCATTAGATAGGTACATTCTTTCATTTTTGGAGGATGTTTTTGAAGACTATCCTGGCGTTTATGACAATTGCTATCCCTCCTACATGGGAAATTTCTGTTTATTTCTGGATGCTTCTAGGAACTGTGTTTCTGCTGTTTGCCGGGTTCAGTTTGATCACCTGGGTTCAGATTTCTTTTTATTTTTCATGCCTGATATTTGTTTGGTTGAGTAGTATATTGTTCTCATAATACAATACCTTCATTGTTATGCCTGCATACTTTTATTATTTTGAGTTTTCCTCCTTCTAGTCTTCTGTAGATCCATGGCTTTTCCACCTGCATGGAGCCTGGGTATAGCTCATTACTGTTTCTCATGTATGAGCTCTTCTATAGAGTTATTAGTTTTCAATTTCTAAGATTATAGATTCTAGTTTTTGGTATTTATGAAATTTGCAGAGATCATAACTTCTAGAATAACATGATGACCTTACCTTTTCATTTTTAGTTTTTCTGGATTGATTAAAATTAACAATTTATAGAGAATAAAAAGCATAAGAAAAATGTGTGTTGTGAACATATTTCTGGAAGAGGTCTCATGTATTGATGCAGCTGAAATAACGAGATATGCCATGCTCTCTTTGACGGCCCCCTAATCTCCCTTCTCCATTCTCCACATTGATAGTATTTACTCATTTACTTTTCTTCTCCCCTTACATTTGTCTATTCAATAGTTGTATGCTCAAATGATACAGTATTCTAGTGAGTTTGAGGACAATTTTCAGAAGTGACTTATTAGCTTCTGCCATGTGGGTCACACGGATTGATCTCAGCAGGTCAAGCTCAGCTTGGCAAACAACTACCCTTAGCCAGGGAACCTTTATGCAATCCCCAAATTGAATATATCCTAATACTATCTAAGAGCATTTCTATGACTTCAGTATTAGTACCTGGATTATTTTAGTGGAAAGTGATTATTTAGGAATTAATTTTGTACAGTATATCCACAGTGTTTAATGATTCCCATTCTTCTATATTATGCACTACTCATTACATTTGTATATGTGTTTTAAAAATCCCTGCTTAGCCAACAAGCACAACCTCTGCTGATATTATTATATAGCTTCCTTATGTTGATGGCTATGTCTCTATATCAATTTAAGCTTACTGTTTTGGCAACTGATTTATCTTTAATTTATATTTATGATGCACATCATGGACACCCTTTTGTTTTGGCTCTTTAGATGATAGTGTTTTCCCTGGCATTATTTCAATGAGGACACGATCACTTACCGAACATTCACATATTTATATTTATACTATATATTTTTGTCTGGTGATTTGACAATACTATTTATGGTGAAGTAGAAATTAATCTCTAGTGAACTAAAAGTCAAAGAGTGTGTAAAAAATTGACTACCTGTATTGTTTTTATCTATCAATTATTTTCATAGTAAGATAAAAAGAAGCCTCTCATCCTAGTATTTACTCTTATTTATGTAAAAAATTAATTAGCAAATTAATTAAAATTTTTTTAGAACAGTAGTTTTTCTATGCTTATAATACCTAGATGTAATACTTTAGCCATGAGCTTTCTGAACTCTCCTGCATACTATAGAGTAAATACATTTATTGTGCATGAGAAGTCCACACAAGAGGCTACAAAAATACCTCAGCTGTTAAAGGCTTGTGATCAAACCAAAATGTCAATGAAACTGAAATTAGTCATTGTATATTAGGTGTTTGTATTGAAATAGTCACATATTAGCTCTTTGTAATTCTCTACATCATATCAAGTCTAATTATAATGATAGTGAATCCATCCAAATACAAAATTCACCATTATAGCTAATACCTTAATTGAATTATTTAACATGTGTTTTGGTTTCATCCTCAAATTCTATACCAGAGGAAGCATAGTTAGTGCTGTCTCATAATCAAATAGCCACATTGTCTGTGGTAATCTGGTATGTTAGTAAAATATCAAAATCGGTTTCTTAAGTTCATTTACTTGGGAGAGATATAATCTCAGCAGAAATGCTGAAATGAAATATAAATAAAATAAAAATAACTGAATAAAATATAAATCTTTATAAAAGATTAAGGATATAGTAAAATAAGTTATAAACACACAAACCCTTCCTGGTTGCTGCCGCCACAGAGAGCCCTTGGGCAGCACCCCGCGAGCAAACTTGAGCCTCGGGACCACAGGTAAGACCAACTTGTCTGCTGCGAGCTGCCTGGTGAGATCGGGACACACAGAGGCAGAGATCATCTAGGACCAGGCACGTCCAGTGTTTGCCGGAGGTCCCACGCCCTCGGATCCCGGGCCCGCAGCAGCTCTCTGCTCCCAGACCCGGTGGGAAAGACACCTCACCGCCTGATCAGGTGGGCACTCCTGAGGCTGCAGAGTGGAAGAGACCACCAACACTGCCCACCCCTGCCCACATCCCTGGCCCAAGAGGAAACTGTATAAGGCCTCTGGGCTCCCATGGGGGAGGGCCCAGGAGCGGCAGGACCCCTGCCTGAGACACCGCCGGAACCTGAGGGAAACAGACCGGATAAACAGTTCTCTGCACCCAAATCCCATGGGAGGGAGAGCTGAACCTTCAGAGAGGCAGACAAGCCTGGGAAACCAGAAGAGACTGCTCTCTGTTCATACATCTCGGATGCCAGAGGAAAACACCAAAGGCCATCTGGAACCCTGGTGCACTGAAGCTCCCGGAAGGGGCAGCACTGGTCTTCCTGGTTGCTGCCGCCGCAGAGAGCCCTTGGGCAGCACCCCAGAGCGAACTTGAGCCTCGGGACCACAGGTAAGACCAACTTGTCTGGTGCAAAAAAGCTGCCTGGTGAACTCAAGTACAGGTCCAAAGGAACAGCTGAAGACCTGTAGAGAGGAAAAACTACACGCCCGAAAGCAGAACACTCTGTCCCCATAACTGACTGAAAGAGAGGAAAACAGGTCTACAGCACTCCTGACACACAGGCTTATAGGACAGTCTAGCCACTGTCAGAAATAGCAGAACAAAGTAACACTAGAGATAATCTGATGGCAAGAGGCAAGCGCAGGAACCCAAGCAACAAAAACCAAGATTACATGCCATCATCGAAGCCCAATTCTCCCACCAAAACAAACATGGAATATTCAAACACAACAGAAAAGCAAGATCTAGTTTCAAAATCATATTTGATCATGATGCTGGAGGACTTCAAGAAAGACATGAACACACTTAGGGAAACACAGGAAAACATTAATAAACAAGTAGAAGCCTACAGAGAGGAATCGCAAAAATCCCTGAAAGAATTCCAGGAAAAAACAATCAAACAGTTGAAGGAATTAAAAATGGAAATAGAAGCAATCAAGAAAGAACACATGGAAACAACCCTGGATATAGAAAACCAAAAGAAGAGACAAGGAGCTGTAGATACAAGCTTCACCAACAGAATACAAGAGATGGAAGAGAGAATCTAAGGAGCAGAAGATTCCATAGAAATCATTGACTCAACTGTCAAAGGTCATGTAAAACGGAAAAAGATACTGGTCCAAAACATACAGGAAATCCAGGACTCAATGAGAAGATCAAACCTAAGGATAGTAGGTATAGAAGAGAGTGAAGACTCCCAGCTCAAAGGACCAGTAAATATCTTCAACAAATCATAGAAGAAAACTTCCCTAACCTAAAAAAAGAAATACCCATAGGCATACAAGATGCCTACAGAAGTCCAAATAGATTGGACCAGAAAAGAAACACCTCCCGTCACATAATAGTCAAAACACCAAATGCAGAAAATAAAGAAAGAATATTAAAAGCAGTAAGGGAAAAAGGTCAAGTAACATATAAAGGCAGATCTATCAGAATCACACCAGACTTTTCGCCAGAAACTATGAAGGCCAGAAGATCCTGGACTGATGTCATACAGACCCTAAGAGAACACAAATGCCAGCCCAGGTTACTGTATCCTGCAAAACTCTCAATTAACATAGATGGAGAAACCAAGATATTCCATGACAAAACCAAATTTACACAATATCTTTCTACAAATCCAGCACTAGAAAGGATAATAAATGGTAAAGCCCAACATAAGGAGGCAAGCTATACCCTAGAAGAAGCAAGAAACTAATCATCTTGGCAACAAAACAAAGAGAATGAAAGCACACAAACATAACCTCACATCCAAATATTAATATAACGGGAAGCAATAACCACTATTCCTTAATATCTCTCAACATCAATGGCCTCAACTCCCCAATAAAAAGAAATAGATTAACAAACTGGATACTCAACGAGGACCCTGCATTCTGCTGCCTACAGGAAACACACCTCAGAGACAAAGACAGACATTACCTCAGAGTGAAAGGCTGGAAAACAACTTTCCAAGCAAATGGTCAGAAGAAGCAAGCTGGAGTAGCCATTCTAATATCAAATAAAATCAATTTCCAACTAAAAGTCATCAAAAAAGATAAGGAAGGACACTTCATATTCATCAAAGGAAAAATCCACCAAGATGAACTCTCAATCCTAAATATCTATGCCCCCAAATACAAGGGCACCTACATATGTAAAAGAAACCTTACTAAAGCTCAAAACACACATTGGGCCTCACACAATAATAGTGGGAGATTTCAACACCCCACTCTCATCAATGGACAGATGATGGAAACAGAAATTAAACAGAGATGTAGACAGACTAAGGGAAGTCATGAGCCAAATGGACCTAACGGATATTTATAGAACATTCTATCCTCAAGCAAAAGGATATACCTTCACCTCAGCTCCTCATAGTACTTTCTCCAAAATTGACCATATAATTGGTCAAAAAACGGGCCTCAACAGGTACAGAAAGATAGAAATAATCCCATGCATGCTATCGGACCACCACGGCCTAAAACTGGTCTTCAATAACAATCAAGATTAAATGTCCACATATACTTGGAAATTGAACAATGCTCTACTCAATGATAACCTGGTCAAGGAAGAAATAAAGAAAGAAAGTAAAACTTTTTAGAATTTAATGATAATGAAGGTACAACATACCCAAACTTATGGGACACAATGAAAGCTGTGGTAAGAGGAAAATTCATAGCGCTGAGTGCCTGCAGAAAGAAACAGGAAAGAGCATATGTCAGCAGCTTGACAACACACCTAAAGATCTAGAACAAAAAGAAGCAAATACACCCAGGAGGAGTAGAAGGCAGGAAATAATCAAACTCAGAGCTGAAATCAACCAAGTAGAAACAAAAAGGACCATAGAAAGAATCAACAGAACCAAAAGTTGGTTCTTTGAGAAAATCAACAAGATAGATAAACCCTTAGCCAGACTAATGAGAGGACAGAGAGTGCGTCCAAATTAACAAAATCAGAAATGAAAAGGGAGACATAACTACAGATTCTGAGGAAATTCAAAAAATCATCAAATCTTACTATAAAAGCCTATATTCAACAAAACTTGAAAATCTTCAGGAAATGGAAAATATCCTAGACAAATATCAGGTACCGAAGTTAAATCAGGAGCAGATAAACCAGTTAAACAACCCCATAACTCCTAAGGAAATAGATGCAGTCATTAAAGGTCTCCCAACCAAAAAGTGCCCAGGTCCAGATGGGTTTAGTGCAGAATTCTATCAAACCTTCCTAGAAGACCTCATACCAATATTATCCAAACTATTCCACAAAATTGAAACAGATGGATCACTACCGAATACCTTCTACGAAGCCACAATTACTCTTATACCTAAACCACACAAAGACACAACAAAGAAAGAGAACTTCAGACCAATTTCCCTTATGAATATCGACGCAAAAATACTCAACAAAATTCTGGCAAACCGAATCCAAGAGCACATCAAAACAATCATCCACCATGATCAAGTCGGCTTCATCCCAGGCATGCAGGGATGGTTTAATATACGGAAAACCATCAACATGATCCATTATATAAACAAACTGAAAGAACAGAACCACATGATCATTTCATTAGATGCTGAGAATGCATTTGACAAAATTCAACACCCCTTCATGATAAAAGTCCTGGAAAGAATAGGAATTCAAGGCCCATACCTGAACATGATAAAAGCCATATACAGCAAACCAGTTGCTAACATTAAACTAAATGGAGAGAAACTTGAAGCAATCCCACTAAAATCAGGGATTAGACAAGGCTGCGCACTCTCTCCCTACTTATTCAATATAGTTCTTGAAGTTCTAGCCAGAGCGCTCAGACAACAAAAGGATGTCAAGTGGATACAGATCGGAAGAGAAGAAGTCAAAATATCACTATTTGCAGATGATATGATAGTATATTTAAGTGATCCCAAAAGTTCCACCAGAGAACTACTAAAGCTGATAAACAACTTCAGCAAAGTGGCTGGGTATAAAATAAACTCAAATAAATCAGTTGCCTTCCTCTATACAAAAGAGAAACAAGCCGAGAAAGAAATTAGGGAAACGACAGCCTTCATAATAGACCCAAATAATATAAATTACCTCGGAGTGACTTTAACAAAGCAAGTAAAAGATCTGTACAAGAAGAACTTCAAGACACTGAAGAAGGAAATTGAAGAAGACCTCAGAAGATGGAAAGATCTCCCATGCTCATGGATTGGCAGGATTAATATTGTAAAAATGGCCATTTTACCAAAAGCAATCTACAGATTCAATGCAATCCCCATCAAAATACCAATCCAATTCTTCAAAGAGTTAGACAGAACAATTTGCAAATTCAGCTGGAATAACACAAAACCCAGGATAGCTAAAGCTATCCTCAACAATGAAAGGACTTTAGGGGGAATCACTATCCGTGAACTCAAGCAGTATTACAGAGCAATAGTGATAAAAACTGCATGGTATTCGTACAGATACAGACAGATAGACCAATGGAATAGAATTGAAGACCCAGAAATGAACCCACACACATATGGTCACTTGATTTTTGAAAAAGGAGCCAAAACCATCCAATGGAAAAAAGATAGCATTTTCAGCAAATGGTGCTGGTTCAACTGGAAGTCAACACGTAGAAGAATGCAGATCGATCCATGCTTATCACCCTGTACAAAGCTTAAGTCCAAGTGGATCAAGGACCTCCACATGAAAGCAGCCACACTCAAACTAATAGAAGAAAAACTAGGGAAGCATCTGGAACACATAGGCACTGGAAAAAATTTCCTGAACAAAACACCAATGGCTTACGCTCTAAGATCAAGAATTGACAAATGGGATCTCATAAAACTGCAAAGCTTCTGTAAGGCAAAGGACACTGTGGTTAGGACAAAATGGCAACAAACAGATTGGGAAAAGATCTTTACCAATCCTACAACAGATAGAGGCCTTATATCCAAAATATACAAAGAACTCAAGAAGTTAGACCGCAGGGAAACAAATAACTCTATTAAAAATGGGGCTCAGAGCTAAACAAAGAATTCACAGCTGAGGAATGCCGAATGGCGGAGAAACACCTAAAGAAATGTTCAACATCTTTACTCATAAGGGAAATGCAAATCAAAACAACCCTGAGATTTCACCTCACACCAGTGAGAATGGCTAAGATCAAAAACTCAGGGGACAACAGATGCTGGCGAGGATGTGGAGAAAGAGGAACACTCCTCCATTGTTAGTGGGATTGCAAACTGCTACAACCATTCTGGAAATCAGTCTGGAGGATCCTCAGAAAATTGGATATTGAACTGCCTGAGGATCCAGCTATACCTCTCTTGGGCATATCCCCAAAAGATGCCCCAACATATAAAAAAGACACGTGCTCCACTATGTTCATTGCAGCCTTATTTATAATAGCCAGAAGCTGGAAAGAACCCAGATGACCTTCAACAGAGGAATGGATACAGAAAATATGGTACATCTACACAATGGAATATTACTCAGCTATCAAAAACAACGACTTTATGAAATTCGTAGGCAACTGGCTGGAACTGGAAAATATCATCCTGAGTGAGCTAACCCAAACACAGAAAGACATACATGGTATGCACTCACTGATAAGTGGCTATTAGCCCAAATTCTTGAATTACCCTAAATGCCTAGAACAAATGAAACTCAAGACAGATGAAAAAATGTGAATGTTTCACTCCTTCTTTAAAAGGGGAACTAGAATACCCTTGGCAGGGAAGAGAGAGGCAAAGATTAAAAGAGAGACTGAAGGAACACCCATTCAGAGTCTGCCCAACATGTGGCCCATGCATATATAGCCATCCAATTAGAAAAGATGGGTGAAGCAAAGAAGTGCAGACTGACAGGAGCCGGATGTAGATCGCTCCTGAGAGACACATCCAGAATACAGCAAATACAGAGGCGAATGCCAGCAGCAAACCACTGAACTGAGAATAGGACCCCCGTTTAAGGAATCAGAGAAAGAACTGGAAGAGCTTGAAGGGGCTCGAGACCCCATATGTACAACAATGCCAAGCAACCAGAGCTTCCAGGGACTAAGCCACTACCTAAAGACTATACATGGACTGACCCTGGACTCTGACCTCATAGGTAGCAATGAATATCCTAGTAAGAGCACCAGTGGAAGGGTAATCCCTGGGTCCTGCTAAGACTGAACCCCCAGTGAACTAGACTGTTGGGGGGAGGGGGACAATGGGGGGAGTGTGGGGAGGGGAACACTGAGAAGAAATGGAGGGGGGAGGGGGATGTTTGCCCGGAAACTGGGAAAGGGAATAACACTCGAAATGTATATAAGAAATACTCAAGTGAATAATAAAAAACAAACAAAAAAAAAAGCACACACAAACCCTGTGGGAGAGAGACCTCACCGCCTGGTCAGGTGGGCACTCCTGCGGCTGCAGAGCGGAGGAGACCACCATCACTGCCCACCCCTCCCCACATCCCTGGCCCAAGAGGAAACTGTATAAGGCCTCTGGGTTCCTGTAGGGGAGGGCCCAGGAGCGGCAGGACCCCTGCGCCTGAGACACCTTCGGAACCTGAAGGAAACAGACCGGATAAACAGTTCTCTGCACCCAAATCCCATGGGAGGAAGAGCTAAAACTACAGAGAGGCAGACACGTGTGGGAAACCAGAAGAGACTGCACTCTGTGCTCATCCAGATGCCAGAGGAAAACACCAAACACCATCTGGAACCCTGGTGCACGAAGGCTCACAGAAAGAGCAGCGCAGATCTTCTCGTTTGTTGCCGCCTAGGAGAGGTCTTAGGCAGTGCCCCACGAGCAAACTTGAGCCTCGGGACCACAGGTAAGACCAACTTTAATGCTGCAAGTGAGCTGCCTGGTGAACTCCAGACACAGGCCCACAGGAACAGCTGAAGACATGTAGATAGGAAAAACTACACGCCCGAAAGCAGAACACTCTGTCCCCATAACTGGCTGAAAGAAAACAGGAAAACAGGTCTACAGCACTCCTGACACACAGGCTTATAAGACAGTCTAGCCACTGTCAGAAATAGCAGAACAAAGTAACACTAGAGATAATCTCGTGGAGGGAGGCAAGCGCAGGAACCCAAGCAACAGAAACCAAGACTACATGGCATTATCGGAGCCCAATCCTCCCACCAAAACAAACATGGAATATCCAAACACACCAGAAAAGCAAGATCTAGTTTCAAAATCATATTTGATCATGATGCTAGAGGACTTCAAGAAAGACGTGAAGAACTCCCTTAGATAACAAGTAGAAGCCTACAGAGAGGAATCGCAAAAATGCCTGAAAGAATTCCAGGAAACCACAATCAAACAGTTAAAGGAATTAAAAATGGAAATAGAAGCAATCAAGAAAGAACACATGGAAACAACCCTGGATATAGAAAATCAAAAGAAGAGACAAGGAGCTGTAGATACAAGCTTCACCAACAGAATACAAGAGATGGAAGAGAGAATCTCAGGAGCAGAAGATTCCATAGAAATCATTGACTCAACTGTCAAAGATAATGTAAAGCGGAAAAAGCTACTAGTCCAAAACATACAGGAAATCCAGGACTCAATGAGAAGATCAAACCTAAGGATAGTAGGTATAGAAGAGAGTGAAGACTCCCAGCTCAAAGGATAAATAAATATCTTCAACAAAATCATAGAAGAAAACTTCCCTAACCTAAAAAACGAGATACCCATAGGCATACAAGAAGCCTACAGAACTCAAAATAGATTGGACCAGAAAAGAAACACCTCCCGTCACATAATAGTCAAAACACCAAACGCACAAAATAAAGAAAGAATATTAAAAGCAGTAAGGGAAAAAGGTCAAGTAACATATAAAGGCAGACCTATCAGAATCACACCAGACTTTTCGCCAGAAACTATGAAGGCCAGAAGATCAAGGACTGATGTCATACAGACCCTAAGAGAACACAGGTGCAAGCCCAGATTACTGTATCCTGCAAAACTCTCAATTAACATATATGGAGAAACCAAGATATTCCATGACAAAACCAAATTTACACAATATCTTTCTCCAAATCCAGCACTAGAAAGGATAATAAAGGGTAAAGCCCAACATAAGGAGGCAGGCTATACCCTAGAAGAAGCAAGAAACTAATCGTCTTGGCAACAAAACAAAGAGAAGAAAAGCACACAAACATAACCTCACATCCAAATATGAATATAACAGGAAGCAATAATCACTATTCCTTAATATCTCTCAACATCAATGGCCTCAACTCCCCAATAAAAAAACATAGATTAACAAACTGGATACCCAATGAAGACCCTGCATTCTGCTGCCTACTGGAAACACACCTCAGAGACAAAGACAGACACTTCCTCAGAGTGAAAGGCTGGAAAACAACTTTCCAAGCAAATGGTCAGAAGAAGCAAGCTGGAGTAGCCATTCTAATATCAAATAAAATCAATTTTTAATTAAAAGTCATCAAAAAAGATAAGGAAGGACACTTCATATTTATCAATGGAAAAATCCACCAAGATGAACTCTCAATCCTAAATATCTATGCCCCAAATACAAGGGCACCTACATACATAAAAGAAACCTTACTAAAGCTCAAAACACACATTGCACCTCACACAATAATAGTGGGAGATTTCAACACCCCACTCTCCTCAACAGACAGATCGTGGAAACAGAAATTACACAGAGAGGTAGACAGACTAAGAAAAGTCATGAGCCAAATGGACTTAACAGATATTTATAGAACATTCTATCCTAAAGAAAAAGGATATAACTTCTTCTCAGCTCCTCATGGTACTTTCTCCAAAATTGACCATATAGTTGGTCAAAAAATGGGCCTCAACAGGTACAGAAAGATTGAAATAAGTCCATGCGTGCTATCAGACCACCACGGCCTAAAACTGGCCTTCAATAACAATAAGGGAAGAATGCCCACATATACGTGGATATTGAACAATGCTATACTCAATGATAACCTAGTCAAGGAAGAAATAAAGAAAGAAATTAAAAACTTTTTAGAATTTAATGAAAATGAAGGTAAAACATACCTAAACTTATGGGACACAATGAAAGCTGTGCTAAGAGGAAAACTCATAGCGCTGTGTGCCTGCAGATAGAAACAGGAAAGAGCATATGTCAGCAGCTTGACAGCACACCTAAAAGCTCTAGAGCAAAAAGAAGCAAATACACCCACGAGGAGTATAAGGCAGGAAATCATCAAACTCAGAGCTGAAATCAACCAAGTAGAAACAAAAAGGACCATAGAAAGAATCAACAGAACCAAAAGTTGGTTCTTTGAGAAAATCAACAAGATAGATAAACCCTTAGCCAGACTAATGAGAGGACCCAGAGAGTGTGCCCAAATTAACAAAATCAGAAATGAAAAGGGAGACATAACTACAGATTCTGAGGAAATTCAAAAAATCATCAAATCTTACTATAAAAGCCTATATTCAACAAAACTTGAAAATCTTCAGGAAATGGACAATTTCCTAGACAAATATCAGGTACCGAAGTTAAATCAGGAACAGATAAACCAGTTAAACAACCCCTAACTCCTAAGGAAATAGATGCAGTCATTAAAGGTCTCCCAACGAAAAAGAGCCCAGGTCCAGATGGGTTTAGTGCAGAATTCTATCAAACCTTCATATAAGACAACATACCAATATTATCCAATTTATTCCACAAAATTGAAACAGATGGATCACTCCCGAATTCCTTCTGTGAAGCCACAATCACTCTTATACCTAAACCACACAAAGATCCAACAAAGAAAGAGAACTTCAGACCAATTTCCCTTATGAATATCGATGCAAAAATACTCAATAAAATTCTGGCAAACCAAATCCAAGAGCACATCAAAACAATCATCCACCATGATCAAGTTGGCTTCATCCCAGGCATGCAGGGATGGTTTAATATACGGAAAACCATCAACGTAATCCATTATATAAACAAACTGAAAGAACAGAACAACATGATCATTTCATTAGATGCTGAGAAAGCATTTTACAAAATTCAACACCCCTTCATGATAAAAGTCCTGGAAAGAATAGGAATTCAAGGCCCATACCTAAACATAGTAAAAGCCATATACAGCAAACCAGTTGCTAACATTAAACTAAATGGAGAGAAATTTGAAGCAATCCCACTAAAATCAGGGACTAGACAAGGCTGCACACTCTCTCCCTACTTATTCAATATAGTTCTTGAAGTTCTAGCCAGAGCAATCAGACAACAAAAGGAGGTCAAGGGGATACAGATCGGAAAAGAAGAAGTCAAAATATCACTATTTGCAGATGATATGATAGTTTATTTACGTGATCCCAAAAGTTCCACCAGAGAACTACTAAAGCTCATAAACAACTTCAGCAAAGTGGCTGGGTATAAAATTAACTCAAATAAATCAGTAGCCTTCCTCTACACAAAAGAGAGACAAGCCGAGAAAGAAATTAGGGAAATGACACCCTTCATAATAGACCCAAATAATATAAAGTACCTCGGTGTGACTTTAACAAAGCAAGTAAAAGATCTGTACAATAAGAACTAAAAGACACTGAAGAAAGAAACTGAAGAAGACCTCAGAAGATGGAAAGATCTTCCATGCTCATGGATTGGCAGGATTAATATAGTAAAATTGGCCATTTTACCAAAGCGATCTACAGATTCAACGGAATCCCCATCAAAATACCAATCCAATTCTTCAAAGAGTTAGACAGAACAATTTGCAAATTCATCTGGAATAACAAAAAACCCAGGATAGCTAAAACTATCCTCAACAATAAAAGGACTTCAGGGGGAATCACTATCCCTGAACTCAAGGCAGTATTACAGAGCAATAGTGATAAAAACTGCATGGTATTGGTACAGAGACAGACAGATAGACCAATGGAATAGAATTGAAGACCCAGAAATGAACCCACACACCTATGGTCACTTGTTTTTGACAAATGAGCCAAAACCATCCAATGGAAAAATGATAGCATTTTCAGCAAATGGTTCTGGTTCAACCGGAGGTCAACACGTAGAAGAATGCAGATTGATCCATGCTTATCACCCTATAAAAAGCATAAGTCCAAGTGCATAAAGGACCTCCACATCAAACGTGATACACTCAAACTAATAGAAGAAAAACTAGGGAAGCATCTGGAACACATGGGCACTGGAAAAAATTTCCTGAACAAAACACCAATGGCTTATGCTCTAAGATCAAGAATCGACAAATGGGATATCATAAAACTGCAAAGCTTCTGTAAGGCAAAGGACACTGTGGTTAGGACAAATCGGCAACCAACAGATTGGGAAAAGATCTTTACCAATCCTACAACAGATAGAGGCCTTATATCCAAAATATACAAAGAACTCAAGAAGTTAGACTGCAGGGAGACAAATAACCCTATTAAAACATGGGGTTCAGAGCAAAACAAAGAATTCACAGCTGAGGAATGCCGAATGGCTGAGAAACACCTAAAGAAATGTTCAACATCTTTAGTTATAAGGGTAATCCAAATCAAAACAACCCTGAGATTTCACCTCACACCAGTGAGAATGGCTAAGATCAAAAACTCAGGTGACAGCAGATGCTGGCAAGGATGTGGAGAAAGAGGAACACTCCTCCACTGTTGGTGGGATTGCAGACTGGTACAACCATTCTGGAAATCAGTCTGCAGGTTCCTCAGAAAATTGGACATTGAACTGCCTGAGGATCCAGCTATACCTCTCTTGGGCATATACCAAAAAGATGACCCAACATATAAAAAAGACACGTGCTCCACTATGTTCATCACAGCCTTATTTATAATAGCCAGAAGCTGCAAAGAACCCAGATGCCCTTCAACAGAGGAATGGATACAGAAAATGTGGTACATCTACACAATGGAATATTACTCAGCTATCAAAAACATCGGCTTTATGAAATTCATAGGCAAATGGTTGGAACTGGAAAATATCATCCTGAGTGAGCTAACCCAAACACAGAAAGACATACATGGTATGCACTCACTGATAAGTGGCTATTAGCCCAAATGCTTGAATTACCCTAGATGCCTAGAACAAATGAAACTCAAGACGGATGATCAAAATGTGAACGCTTCACTCCTTCTCTAAAAGGGGAACAAGAATACCCTTGGCAGGGAAGAGAGAGGCAAAGATTAAAACAGAGACTGAAGGAACACCCATTAAGAGCCTGCCCTACATGTGGCCAATACATATACAGCCACCCAATTAGACAAGATGGATGAAGCAAAGAAGTGCAGACCGACAGGAGCCGGATGTAGATCGCTCCTGAGAGACACATCCAGAATACAGCAAACACAGAGGCGAATGCCAGCAGCAAACCACTGAACTGAGAATAGGATCCCCGTTGAAGGAATCAGAGAAAGAAATGGAAGAGCTTGAAGGGGCTCGAGACCCCATATGTACAACAATGCCAAGCAACCAGAGCTTCCAGGGACTAAGCCACTACCTAAAGACTATGCATGGATTGACCCTGGACTCTGACCTCATAGGTAGCAATGAATATCCTAGTAAGAGCACCAGTGGAAGGGGAAGCTCTGAGTCCTGCTAAGACTGAACCCCCAGTGAACTAGACTGTTGGTCGGAGGGCGGCAATGGGGGGAGGGTTGGGAGAGGAACACCCATAATTAAGTGGAGGGGGGAGGGGGTTGTTTGCCCTGAAACCAAAGAATTATTATTAAGTATTAAATAAATTAAGAATAAAAATAAAAATAAGAGGAACAAGAATACGCTTGGCAGGGAATAGAGGGGCAAAGATTAAAACAGACACAGAAGGAACACCCATTCAGAGTCTGCCCCACATGTGGCACATGCATATATAGTCATCCAATTACACAAGATGGATGAAGCAAAGAAGTGCAGGCCGTCAGGAGCCGGATGTAGATCTCTCCCGAGAGACACAGCCAGAATACAGAAAATACAGAGGCGTATGCCAGCAGCAAACCACTGAACTGAGAATAGGACCCCCGTTGAAGCAATCAGAGAAAGAACTGGAAGAGCTTGAAGGGGCTCGAGACTCCATAGGTACAACAATGCCAAGCAACCAGAGCTTTCAGGGACTAAGCCACTACCTAAAGACTAAACATGGACTGACCCTGGCCTCTGACCTCATATGTAGCAATAAATATCCTAGTAAGAACACCAGTGGAAGGGGAATCCCTAGGTCCGGCTAAGACTGAACCCCCAGTGCACTAGATTGTTGGGGGAGGGCGGCAAGGGGGGAGGATGGGGAGGGGAACGCCCATAAAGCAGGGGAGGGTGAGGGGGATGTTTGCTCGGAAAAACCGGTAAAGGGAATTACACTTGAAATGTATATCAGAAATACTCAAGTTAATAAAAATAAATAAATAAATAAAAATAAAAAAACCACAGAGATAAATTACAAAATTCAAACTCAAATTACCTCCGCCAAAATCCAGCTCACTGAAAATAAAGACCATTAACCCATTATATATGTAAGTTCCTGTGAGCACATGCTTGACAACACTCTAAGTTCTTTCTCTCCCTTTACATTAAGGGAGCAGAGGTAATGAGTTCCACGATGTTCTCTGAATTATCCATGGTTCAGTTTAAAATGCAACAAAAAATCTAAAATGCCTTTTATGGAAGATTCGTTTTTTTTTTTTTTTCTTATTTGCGTCCTTAAAGTATCATAATCGATGAAATTCTAGATGCCTAGTTAAGGTGTGTTATATAAATAAATGATGAAGAAGATTCAATTTAAAATTATATTATGTTTATTAGAAGAATTTTTCCACTCATTTTAATAATCCATTTTATGTAATACAGACTCTGTCATTCTTCTCCACAGATTCCATTCACGATGTATCTTAATACACCTTGCTTATTCAAGTGTATTTTGTACTTATTTGTATCCACCTCCTCATGACAACGCCCTCAATATATATTTCACATACCGTAAATGCCTATCCTGATATTTCCATTTATTAGGATGATACTATCAAGAAGACACAAGCTTCCAGTTTCTGGCTGCACCCAGTGATGACATAGTACATTAGCTCTCTGTATCCAAATTCGGTGGGGGAGAAAGTTGGACTCCCAGAATCATGGACAATTCTGAGAACTTAGGGGAAACCATTACCTCTGCTCACATTCCTGCACTGAGAGGAAGCTGCTTAGAGCCCAATTGGTAAAGGAACCTTGCGAGAGTAATGGAGGGGATCCTTCCAGTATCTACCTGTGTCCAGAGATGAAAGCCAGTGGACAGGAAAAGTAACACAACTGAGAATACAGGCAAGACCAGCCCTTCTGCTCCAAGCAACCAGGCTGGAGGCCTCAGGACACAGAAAACTAGAGTAGTCTCGGGCAGGAGACTTCCTGTATCTGCCTGCACCCATTGCTGATCTGGTCCTACATATCTCTATACCCACATCTTGGTGGGAGAAAAGAAGACTATAGGAACAGTGACAAAGAATTTTACAGGATGGTCATGCCACTGTCAGAGACAGCAAGACCACGAAACAACAGAGAAAACCTGATGACCTGAGGTAAGCACAGAAACCTAAGCAATAGAAACCAAAACTACTTGGCATCATCAGAGCTCCCTTATCCCAAGAAAGCAAATATTGGATATCCCAACAAACTGAAAAAGCAAGATGTAGATTCAAAATCATTTTTCATGATGATGATAGAGACATTGAGTAGGGAATATATAAAACTCTTCAAGAAATACAGGACAACACCGGTAAAAAGTAGAAGCTCTTAAAGGGGAAACACAAAATTCCTTCAAGAATCACAGGAAAACACATTCAAACAGATGAAGGAATTTAAAAAATCTAGGATCAATAAGTGGAAATAGAAGCAATAAAGAAAGCACAAAGAGAGACAACCCTGGAGGTGGAAAACCTAGGGAAGAAATCAGAAGTCATAGACAGAAGCATCAGAAAGAGAATACAAGAGATAAAAGATAAAAATCTCATGGGCAGAAGATACTGTAGAAAACATTTGCACGACCATCAAAGAAAGTGTAAAGCTCAAAGAGCTCCTAAAGGATAACAATCAGGAAATCCAAGACACAATGAGAATATCAAACCAAAGGATAATGGGTATAAAAAAGAATGAAGATTCCCATATAAAAGGGCCAGTAAATATCATCAAAATTATAGGAGAAAACTTCCCTAACTAAAGGGAGAAATGAATATAATAATAAAAGAATCATATATTTCTACAAATATCTTGGACCAAAAAGAAATTTCACCCTTCACATAATAGTCTAAACACCAAATCCACAAAACAAAGAAGAATATTAAAGACTGTAAGCGAAAAAGTCAGGTAATATATATATATATATATATATATATATATATATATATATATATATATATATGTATGTATATATATATATATATTATATATAGGCATACCTATAAGTATTACACAAGACTTCTCACCAGAGACTATGAAAGTCAGATCCACATTGGATTTTATAATGCTCTAAGAGAAAATAAATGCCAGCCCAGGATACTATCCCCTGCAAAACTTTCAATTAGCGCAAGATATTTTGTGATAAGCTAACTTTACACAGTATATTTTCACAAATCCAGCCCTATGAAAGTTAATAGATGGGAAATTCTAACACAAGGAGGGAAATTACACCCTATAAAAAGCAAGAAAGTAATCCTCTTTCAACAAACCCTAAAGAAGAGAGTCACACAAACATAATTCCACCTCTACGTAAAAATTAGTGAAAACCACAATAACTATTCCTTAATATCTCTTATCATCAATGCAAATTTCTCCAATAAAAAAGGTATAGACTAACAGACCGCATACATAAAGAAGAACTAGAATTTTGTTGCATTAAGGAAACACATTAAGTGACAAAGACAGAAAGTATCTCAGAATAAAAGGCTGGAAAACAATTTTCCAAGAAAATGGTCTGTAGAAACATCCTAGAGCATACATTCCAGTAACTAATTCAACCAAAATTTATCAAAAAAAAAGATATGGACCCTTCATTTTCATAAGAGAAAAAAATTCACCAGCGTCAATTCTCTATCCTGAATATCTATAAACTACATCCAACGACACCTAAATTTGTAAGGAACCGTACTAAAGCTCAGGCTAACGAAATAGCCGTGGGAGACTTTAACAACCCACACTCAGCAATGGCCAGATCATGGAAAGGGAAACTGGAGACACAGAGAAATTAACAGATTATGAGCCAAATGGATTTAAGAAATATCTATAGAAAATTTCATCCTTGAACAAAAGAATATACCTTATTCTCAGGAATTTATGGCACATTCTCCAAAAATGATCATACATTTGGTCATAAAAGAGGAATCAACAGATACAAAAGAGTGAAATAATCCCATGCATTTTCTCACACTACCATGACCTAACGCTTGACTTCAATAACATAAAAATGTCAGAAAACCCAAATACACATGGACTTTGAACAATATTTTACTCAGTGATAACTTGGTAGAGGAAGAACTGTAGAAAAAATTAAAAAATATTTTAGAATTTAATGAAAAGTAAGTCACAACAAACTCAAACTTATGGGACACAATGATAGTATAGCTAAGAGGAAAACTCAAAGAACTGAGAGTATGCAAAGTGAAACTGTAGAGAGCATACATTAGCAGCTTGACAACAAATATAAAAGCTCAAAAACAAAAAGAAGCAGATACACCAAAGAAGAGCAGGAGGCAGGAAATAATCAAACTCAAGGCTGAAATCAACAAAGGAGAAACAAAAAGAACTCTACAAAGACTCAATAAAACCAGGAGCTGGATCCAAGGGTAAATCAACGTGATAGATAAATCTGAGCTATAATAACAAAAGGGCACAGAGAAAGTATCCAAATAAGAAAATCAGAAATAAGAGGGAAAAAAAACAACAAAAGAATCTGCAGAAATATAAAACATCATCATACCGTATATCTGAAATTTATATTCAAGAAAAGTAGAAAATCTGGATCAAATGATTAATTTTCTCTACAGGGAGCAGTTACCAAAGCTAAGTAAGGATAAAGTAAAATATCTAAACTGTACCATGAATCCTAAAAAAAATTAGAAACAATTATTAAAAGGCTCCCTATTGGGAAAAGATCCCAGGACCAGATGATTTTAGTGGAAAATTCTATTCACACTTCCTAGAACCAAATACCACATTATACAAAATATTCCACAAAATACAGAGGAACACTACCCAATTCCAACGATGAAGCCACAGTTATGCTTATACCTAAAGCACACAAAGACCCAATAAAGAAAGTGAACTTCAGACCAATTACCCTTGTGAATATTGACAAAAAATAGTCAATCAAATCATTGGAAACCAAATCCATGAACACATCAAAATGATCATCCATCACTATCAAGGAAACTTCTTAACAGGAATGCAAGGATAGTTCAATATGTAATTCCATCAACATATTCCACTTGATTATCAAACTGAAAGAAAAAAAATACATTTCATCTCACTGGAAGCTGCGAAAGCATTTGACAAAATAAAACATCACTTCATAGCCAAAGTCTTACAATGATAGGAATTCAGGACCCTTACTAAACAACAGTAACGTAATGTACAGCAAAGCAGTAGTCAAAAATCAAACTAAATGAAGAGAAATTGAAGCTCTCCCTCTAAAATCAGGGACTAGACAAGGCTATTCATTCTCTCCCTACTTATTCAATATAGTACTCATTGTGCTAGCCTGACCAATTAGACAACAAAAAGAGGACAAAGGAATATAAATATTAAAGGAAGAGGTCAATATATCTCTATTTGCAGGAGATATGACAGCATACTTAAGTGACTCCATAATTTACATAAGAGAACTGGTGCAGTGATAAACAACTTCAGCAAAGTCCTTGATATAGAATTAACTCAAGCATATCAGTAACCTTCCATGAATAAACAGACCAAGAAAGAAATTAGGGAAATGACACACTTCACAATAATCACAAATAACAAAAAATACCTCCATGTAACTCAAACCGGACAAGGGAAAGTGCCGTATGTAGAGAACTTAATTTCTTTAAAAGAAGAAAATCTTAGAAGATGGAAAGACTTTTCATGTTCATGGATTGTCAGTATATTGATATAGCAAAAATGGCCCTTTGCCAAAAGCAATCTACAGATTCAATGCAATCCCCAAGAAATTTTCGACAAAATTCGTCATACAGTTAGAAATAGAAATATGCAAGTTAGTTTAGAATACGAAAAAAAACAAGGAAGTTGAAACTATTCTCAATATAAAGAAATTCTGTGGAAATCAAAATCCCTAACCTTAAGTTGAATACCCAGCAATAGTGGTAAACATTATATGGTTTTGGTACAGAGACAGGCAAGTAGGACACCTGTGTTGGATCATCTAGATGTTACCATGTAAATTAATGTAGATCCATCCATTCTTATCACGCTGTACAAAACTGAAGTCCAAGTGGATTAAGGGCATCTAGAAAAAAAGAGATATACACAAACCAATAGAAGAAATAGTGGGGAAAAACTTGAACACATTATAACAATGGAAAATTTTTAACAGAACACCAAACCAGTGGCATATGCTTTACAATGAAGAGTTGCCAGATTGGACCTTGTAAAAATGCAAAGTGTCTGTAAGGCAAGGAACACTGTCTTTTTGACAATATGTCAACTAATATCTTGAAAAACAAAAATCCTTGCCATCCATTATCTGAAAGAGTATTAATATTCAATATGTACAAAGACCTCAAGAAGTTATACTCCAGAAAGTCAAATAACCCTATTTTAAATGGGGTACAGATCTAAACAAATAATTTTGAGCAGAAGAATTTTGAATGGCTGATAAATACATAAAGAAATGTTCAACGTCATTGTTCATCATGGTAATGCAAATCAAAAGATAAACCAGGCAGAATGGCTAAGATCAAAAATCAGTTAACAGCAGATGCTTGTCACAATGTGGAGAAAGAGGATGACTCCTCCATTATTGGTGGGATTGAAATGAGGTACAATATTCCGGAAATTACTCTGGGCTTCCCTCAGAAAATTGGCCATAGTATATGCTGTGAACTTATCTATCCCTGTCCTGGGCATAATCCCATATGATGCCCCAACATATAACTAGTACACATGTTGTACTATGTTCATAGCAGCTGTAGTCATGATACCCATAAGCTAGGAAGAACCCAGATGATTTGACCACATAAATGGATACAGAAAATGTGGCTCATCTACATAATTGAGTTCAACTCAGTAATCAAATACAAAGACATCATGAAATTCATAAGCAAATGAGTGAAACTATAAAATACCATCCTGAATGAGGCAACAAAATCACACTCACACACAAAAAAGAAAAATAAAACACACACACACACATGCACAAACACACACGCACAAACACACATACACACACACACAAACACACACATACACACACACACACACACACACACACACACACTACTCCAAAACCTTGTATTACACAACATACAATTCACATACCGCTTTAAGTTCAAGAAGAAGGATGAAACAAGTGAGGATGGTTGGTCTTAAAAGGGGAAACAAAAATATTCATAGGGCATGATATGGAGATTAAGTTTAGAGCAGAGATTCAACGAATAGACATTCTGAGCCAGACCACCTGC
Source organism: Rattus norvegicus (assembly GCF_021556685.1). Taxonomy (NCBI): domain Eukaryota; kingdom Metazoa; phylum Chordata; class Mammalia; order Rodentia; family Muridae; genus Rattus; species Rattus norvegicus. The sequence continues at coordinate 51,182,040 of NC_141555.1, read as the reverse complement.
GGATCCAGCCCACATATATACAACACCCAAACCTAAACAATATTGCTGATGCCAACAAGTGCATGCTTACAGGAGCCTGATATAGCTGTCTCCTAAGAGGCTCTTCCAGATCATGACAAATACCGAGGCTGATGCTTCCAGCCAACCATTGAACTGAGAACAGGGTACCCTTTGGAGAAGAAAGAGAAAGTATTAAAGGAGCTGAATTGCCTTGCAACCCGGTAAGGACAACAGTGGTCAGAAACCAGATCTCCGTGGTACTAAAGCACTTCCATAAGTCTTCACATGGACAGACTGGTGTCTCTGGCTGCATATGTAGCTAAGCATGACCATGTTCTATACCATTGGGAGAAGCCCTTGGTCATGCCAAGGCTGGACCTTTCAGGAAATAGAATGCCATGCTGGGGAGGCAGCAAGGAGATGTTTTGCGGAGGGGAAACACCTTTGAAGAAGACAGGGCAGCGGAAGCAGATAGGAATAGGGGTCTTATGGATGGAGGCCACACAAACAGCCTTTATATTTTTCTATGCCTTTAACAGCTCAATGGCAAGGCCACTTCCTAACCTCCAAGTGGCTAAACTATCCCCCACTGATATTCCCACGTTATTATTTGCTAAAATCTATATCCCATCTTTCTTGCCCTGGACAAAATTGGGCAGCTCTCCTGGGTCTGCTTATTCTCATGCTCTTCTATGTCAGCTGCTTCTCTGTCCTGAAAGTCTGTCCTAGAGATACTTCATGTCTTCTTCCTCTCTGGACCTTTGTCAAAGCATCCTGAAACTCCTGCTCTGTCGGGACTGCCTAAACACTGCCTATCAATATCTCTATTTTCCAGTCAGAACCAACTGAGGCAGGGTCCCTGATTCATAAGTTCAGGACACTATGAGAAGCATGAGAATAAATTCAGCTGCAATAACTATTTGTATGTGATTTTATGGGAACAATATTCCCCAAACAAGAAAGAGATACCTGTTAAAGTACTAGAATCATAGAAAATAACAAATAGACACATAATAATAATAATATATATAAATAGTAATATAATATATTATAATAAAAGTGATAATAACAATAATAATAAATGTAGTAATTGTAGTAATTATAAAAATAAATAATAATAAAAATAAAGTAATCATCATCATTCTCACAATCATCATCATCATCAAAGCATAACTAAACAGAGAAATAAAAATACAAAAACTGTGAAGGAAAAAGACAATGTCACACGTAAAGCTGATCACATGAGACTAACACCTGAATCTTCAATGGACATTCTAAAATATAAATCGGCTGGAATCACGTTTCAACACGTTTTCAAAGAATACAGATACTAGCCTAGAATTTATTACTGAGCAAATGTATCATTCACATCAACACAAGAGGAGAAACTTTACATAGCCTAATCACCAGGAAGCCATGTCTCTTCAGCAATCTTAGTCTAAAAATGAGAAACCGCATTCTGAAAATAACGGATAGTATCAAGAGGACAGAAATGGTAAATAAACCTGTAGTAATTCATCGGAATAGGAAAAAAGAATTGGTAAAAATAAAATAAAAAAGACCCATAAATACTCCTCATTAATAACGCTAAGCATAGGGGTTGGGGATTTAGCTCAGTGATAGGGCGCTTGCCTAGCAAGTGCAAGGCCCTGGGTTGGACCCCAGATTCCAAAAAAAAAAAAAAAAAAAAAAGAAAAAACGCTAACCATTAACTTTCCCACATCAATAATATACAGTCTATCAGTTTGTATAAGAAAACAGGTTTATTTCTCCTGCATCCAAAAAGTACATTTCTTTTAGATACAATTGCATACGCATGTTTAGAATGCAATTGCCCATATTTCTTTTTTTCTTTTTTTCTTTTTCTTTTCTTTCTTTTAAGTATATTTATTGTTCTTTAGTTTTTTATAAAAATCTAGAAGACTTTCAGTTTCATTTTAAGTATAGAATTTTCATTTAAATGTATTTCTTTTTTTTCGAGGGGTGTTCCCCTCCTCATTCCCCCCCTCTTCACTGCCCTCCCCCCAACAATCACGTTCACTGGGGGTTCAGTCATAGCAGGACAAAGGCCTTCCCCTCCCACTGGTACTCTTTCTAGGATATTCATTGCTACCTCTTGAAGTTTGAGCTCAGGGTCAGTCCATGCATAGTCTTTGGGTAGTGGCTTAGTCCCTGGAAGCTCTGGTTGGTTGGAATTGTTGTTCATATGGGGTCTCGAGCCCATTTAAGCTCTTCCACTCCATTCTCTGGTTCCCTCAACGGGCGTCCTGTTCTCAGTACAGTGGTTTGCTGCTGACATTTGCCTATGTATTTCATGTATTCTGGCTGTGTCTCTCAGGAGAGATCTACATCCGGTTCCTGTCAGCCTCCATTTCTTTGCTTCATCCATCTTGTCGAATTGGGTCGCTGTACACGTATGGGCCACATGTGGGGCAGGCTCTGAATGGATGTTCCTTCTGCCTCTGTTTAAATCTTTGCCTCCCAATTCCATGCCAAGGGTTATTCCTGTACCCCTTTTAAAGAACGAGTGAAGCATTCACATTTTGATCATTGGTCTTAAGTTCATGTGTTCTATGCATCTAGGGTAATTCAATCATTTGGGCTAATAGCCACTTATCAATGAGAGCATACCATGTGTGTTTTTCTGTGGTTGTGTTACCTCACACAGGATGATATTTTTCAGTTCCCTCCTTTTGCCTATTAATTACATAAAATCATTGTTTCTGATAGCTGAGATGTATTCCTTTGTGTAGTATTACCACATATCCTAAGGCAATATTTATTTGACAGAAAGTATACTTTTGGGAGAACATTATTTTGAAATTTAATGCATCCATTTTCATTAGTTTTATTTGGATGAATATTATTTGCTAGTATGTTTAAATTTTTAGGTAACTGTGTGTGGGTGTGTGTTTGATAATTCAACTCTAATATGACCAGGAAATTGCTTGAGTGATAATGATAATTTATGGACACTGATAATTTTTGTATATACTTTATATATAAACTTTATATATATATATATATATATATATATATATATGTATGTATATGTATATATCTATATGTATATATATGAAAATATGTTCTGTATATTTTTTCAAAGCATTGTTTAGATATGTATACTAGATTAAGCATTCTAATTGCAGTTTTAGCTTTTTCCAACACTAATTTTATCTTATTTGGTGTCTAGAAAGATATACATGGAAGCATGAATCATCTCAACTTCAAATGTCGGTACACTCTATGTTATATCTTCCTTTTAAACATGATTGTTCATCTTTGGTCCATAAAATATATATATATATATTTATTTCCTCTATTTATATTAGAAATGTGTGCTATATTTTATATATATTCGTTGACAACTTCCTCCTGTGAAAAAAATTTAAGAATAAATGACTTATGTACATTATTATAAAATCTAAGATCATTGAGTTTTTTCCCAAATCAAATACTATAATGAGAAATATAGGAAGCACTTCCTGACTGTGGCTATTAACAAAAAATATTTGATATACAATTCCTATAAACTTATTTTGACATTATCTATTATAGTTTCTTCAAGGAGTTGTCCAACTTTTAATTAAGGGAAGTCACCAATTATGTCAATAAATTTTTCATTCTATATTCCTTTAATTTGTAAAATATATTTTTATTTAAATAAGTTATAACAAAAAGGGAAATATTAAATAGACAAGAAAAGAGACCAAAGATATTTGTGTCAATATCAGAAATGGCAAATGATAATTACTGTATTATTAATTAAATGAGACAAGATATCATTTTCATTTAATAATTTTTCCTGAATATTTTATGTATTTACATTTCAAATGTTATTTCCTTTCCTTTTTCTCCCATAACATCCCTGCCCATCTTCTGTGAGGATGTTCCAATTCCCACAAATCTACTTCAACCTCAATGCTCGGGCATTACCCTACATCGGGGATACAAGCCTTCACAAGATTAAGGTCTTATTCCAATGATGTTAGACCAGTAATCCTCTGCCACATATGTGCCTGGAGTCATGGGTCCCTCCATCTGTTCTCACTAGTGGATGGTTTAATCCCTCGAAATTCTGGTGGGTCTGGTTAGTTGATATTGTTGTTCCACCTGGGGTTTTGAAAAGCCCTTCATCTCATTAAGTATACTCTCTAACAACTTCATTGAACCCCCCTTGATCAATCCAAAGTTTAGCTACAATCATCCTCACTCACCAGTGACAGCAGGGTTCTGTCAGTGTCTCTCAGGAGACATCCATATCTGACTCCTGTCAACAAGGACTCAGTGGCATCAGCAATAGTGACTGGTTTGTGTGACTGCATATGTGACAGATCCCCACATGGGGCAGTCTCTGGTTAACCCTTTTTCAGTCCCTGCTTAACTCTTTATCCTTGAATTTCCTCCCATGAATATTTTTTCTCCCTTCTAAGAAGTAATGTAACATCTGCATTTTGGTCTTCTTCCAGCTTGGGCTTCATATGACCTGTGAATTCTTTCTTATGTATTCCAAACTTTTGGGCTGATACACATTTCCAATAAATGTATACCATTTGTGTTCTTTTGTGACTGGGTTACCTCATACAGAATGATAATTTCTAGTCTATCCTAAGAATTTTATGCAAACATTGTTTTTGATAGGTTAGAAGAAGTGGATGTACTATATTTCATTTATCCATTACTATGTTGAGGGACATCTGGTTTCTTTTCAGCTTCTGGCTATTATAAAAAATAAAGGTTACTCTCAACCTGTAGCATCATGTGTCCTTCTTATTTATTGGAACATCTTTTGGGTATATATCAAAAAATGGGAATGTGGTTTCCTCAGGTAGTACTATATCCAACTTCGTGATAAAATTCCAGACTGATTTCCAGAATGGTTATACCAGCTTGCAATGTGACCAACAATGGAGGAGAGTTCTTCTTTCTCAACCTCCTTGCCAGAATCTGTTGTGAATTTCTTTTCTTAGCCATTATGAGAGGTGTGCTGTGTAACCTCAGAATTTGTTGATTTGCATTTACCTGATGGCTAATGATGTTAATATTCCTCAGTAGAGAATTATTTGTTTAGTGCTATTCGCCGTTTTTGAAAGGACTATTTGATTTTCTGGAGTCTAACTCATTGAGTCTTTGTATAGATTGATTTTAGCTCTCTATCAGATGGAAGATTGGAAAAAAACTTTTCTTAACCTATTTATTTTACCTTTTTCCAAATTCCAGGGACCTATGCCTTACAAAACTTTATGAAGTCCCATTTGTCTATTTTCGATCTTGGATCAAAGCCATTGGTGTTCTGTTCAGTAAATTTCCCCACTTTTTCATCTATGAGTTGAAGATTATATGTTTCTTGTGGAGAGACTTGATCCACCTCAACTTGAGCTTTGTACAGGATGATAAGAATTGATTGATTTCCATTCTTCTACATGCTATCCTCCAGTCGAATGAGAACCATTTTTGGAAAATGTTATCCTTCCATTGGATAGTTTCGGTTCATTATCAAATATCAAGTGGCCAGAGGTGTGTGCCCATATTTCTGGGGCTTCAATTATATTCCATTGATCTACCTGTCTGTCTCTATAGCATTCCCACTAAGTTTTTAATATTCTTGTTCTGTAATACAGTTTGAAGTCATTGATAGTGATTTCCCCAAAAGTTCTTATACTGTTGATGAACGTTTTCCCTATCATGGGGTTCTTGTTATTCCAACTGAATTTTCAAACTGCTCTTTCTATCTCTGTGAATAATTGAGTTGGAATTTTGATGGTGATTGCCTTGAATCTGTTGATTGCTTTTGGCAAGATGGCCGTTTTTACAATATTAACCCTACACATGCATGAACATGGGAAATTATTCCATTTTCTGAGATCTTCAATTTTTTCTTCAGAGACTTTAAATTCCTCTCATACAGAACTTTCACTTGCTTGTTTAGAGTCAACCTGAGGTATTTATTAATTTTTGTGACTATTTAGAAGGCTGTCATTTCCTTGATTTCTCCTCAAACTGTTTATCCTTGAAGTAGAATGCTACTGATTTGTTTGATTTAAGTTTACATCCAGCCACTTTGCTGAAGTTGTTTATCAGCTGAAGGAGTTCTCTGGTGGAATTTTTGGGGTCACTAAAATATGAAATCACATCATCTAAAATCGTGATATTTTAACTTCTTGCTTTCTACATTTTTCCGTTTTGCCTCGTGTTTTTCTCTAATTTTTGTGGATATGACTTCCAGTACTATATTGATGGAGTAAGAAGAGATTAGGCAACCTTTTCTAGTTCGTGATTTTTTTGGTATTGATTCAAGTTTCTCTCCAGTAAGTTTGATGTTGGCAACTTTTTTTTTTTTTTGTAATAATCTTTTCTTATGTTTAAGTATGGGCGTTGAATTCCTAATATTTTCCAAGACTTCAAACATGAAGAAATATTGATTTTTTTTAATTTTTAACAGCATCTAAAAAGATGATCATTTGCCTCCCCCACGATATTATTTACATATTTGATTCTTCTGTATACTGACATCCAGTTGAACCATAATTTCTTGAAAATTCTGTCTTTTTCCATTTCATGGTTTTAGCACCTTTGTCAAAGAAAAAGTGACCATAGGTGTGTGCATTCATTCCTGGATCTTCAGGTTAGCATATCTTGTGAAATTTTCAATTACCGTGGATCGAGAAACCAATACATTCCATGACAAAGCCAAATGTACACAATATCTTTCCACAATCCAACCCTACAAATGATAGTACATGGAAACTTCCCACACAAGGAGGGAATCTACACCTTAGCAAAAAGTAGGAATTTAATCTTTCAACAACCCAAAAGATGATAGCCACACAATTGTAATTACATTTCTAACAACAAAAATAACAGGAAGCAACAGTCCACTTCATTTAATATCTCTTATCATCAATGGAAACAATTCCCCAAATTAAAGACGTAAACTAAGAGACTGAATACATTAAGAGGATGCAAGATTTTGCTGCATACAGGAAATACACCTTAGAGACAAAGACAGAGTATCTCAGGAGAAAAATGCTAAGCAAATATCCCCAAGTAATAAGCTGGAGTAGCCTTTCTAATATTGAACAACATTGACTATCAACAAAAAGTTATCAAAAATGATAAGGAAGGGAACCATACCTGTCAAAGGAAAAATAATACTAAGATGAACTTTCAATTCTGAACAACTATGTTTCAAATGCAAAAACACCTAAGTTCATTAAAGAAACATAACTATAGCTCAAAGCAAATATTGCACCAAACACAATAAATTGTTGGAAACTTCAATACTGCACTCTCATCAATGGACAATTTATAGAAACTGTAACTAAACAGATATGGTTAAAATAACAGAAGTTATTTTAATAACTTGAAAAATGCAAATGAACTTAACAGATATTTAGGTAACAGAAGAAAATACCATTTCCTATGCACCTAATTGTAACTTCTCCCATTTTGTCCATATATTCATTCACATAACAGGACTCAAATGATACCAGAATATTGAAGTAATCCTCCGCATCCTATAGATCATCATGACCTAGGGCTGCTCTTCTATTCTTTATTTTTTGCATTTGTTTAAATTATTGATGACTTATTTATGTGGTATTTTTGAAACATCATCTTTCTTGATAGTTTGTCACTATGCAATAAAGACTGGGTTAAACCTTTTGGTAGTTCTTCCATTTTTGCCTCTACAATAGCAAGAGTGATTTTCCATTGCCATCGTGGATTATATACTACATTTTGAGTTAACTCTTTGTGCATACATTGCATTTAATGTTTTCCTCTTTGTTTGAATATATATTTGTATTATCTAATCTAACAAATTTGTAATCTTATAATGAAATTTCTAATTTCATAACATCAAACTATAACTTTTGATATCATTTTGATTATATTTTTCTCCATTTTATATGCAATTTTTCTTTGTGAATACTTTTCCCTCTTTATGTATGTTCGTGCCTTAATGGGATTTTGTTATTGTTTATCAATGGAAAAATGCAATTTATTCACAGCAGCAGCCATATATGAAGGAGAATACAAGAGTTAATTAGCTATTGCAATAGGATGGATTACTTATTAAAAATAACAATCTCTGAAAAAAAGAACAGTGATGTATTTCACACTATCCTTCCGCAATGATCCCAACATACAATAATGCCAGGTAGTATGCTGTGCTCATGTGGTGGTGACAAATAATTTATGGAAGAATAAAAGCACATAACACAGAAAATTGAAAGAATCACTTTCCGCCTACACACAGATACATAATGGTTTTATAGGGTGGTCAATACAATTAATTGAAGCAGAAGTAAACAATTATGTTGCTACAAGAAATTGAAGTCAAGGAAGAGTTTTTAACCATGGTCAACTATATAATTGTGAACATTTGTTCCCAAAATTGTGAGCTGTTCCCCAGGACATAAGAGCTGGACTGAACCCACCTTTTATCTATACAAAGTGGGGAACCATGGCCCTAATGGGAATGATGAAGACAAAAAACTAAAACAATAACAAAAGGGTATATTAATAGAAGCAAACCATTACTGCAAACTACCACAAACAACTTTATGTTCTAACCAGAGAAGGCACCAAAACTAAAGTCACATTTGAGCACCCTACGTGAAGACAAAAGTGAGTGGGCCATGGACTTTCCCCCTTTCATGTTTTTCAAGTACTTTACAGAAACAGGAAACTCAGACTGCTTTTCCATGATTTATTTAGGGTTTTTAAAACCCTCTTATATTAAAATACCATTTGAAAGTATTGATAGTTGCTGACTAGGTTTTTTACCAAGTTCACAAAGTTCTTGGAGTAAAGTTTCAAAATGTAACTAGGCCCAACCCTGAGCTGTAAAACTATAGGCAATAATAATAGATATTATCAAGGCCCAAGCACTATAGTGCTACACTACTGAGTACAGTGATCCAAATTAATTCAAATAGCTCAAAAGAGTAGGAAGATACATCTAAAAAAGGGTTAGAAAAGTGTAGAAGAATCAACCCCTTCCTCGTGTATGCCAGCATTTATGGTTCTGCAGTAAATCCTAAGAGGCAGTATTCAAGTAACAATGGGAAGAACAAATCAGGACAAGACAAGGAGATAAATTAGCCTGTTGGGTTTATATAAGGGAAATACTTAGAAATGAAAATGTCTTGAAAATTAAAAAGTGTTTTTTTTTTCATTATTTTCTCCTTCCAATCAAAACAAACAGCCATGAATAATTCTCCTCTAAGGCTTCCCTAAAACAGGTTAAACAAAAATTAAAATAAACATTTAAAAGTTTGAAAATGAAAGAAAAGACAAAAATATTGAGTCTGTTCCAGAGTAGGATCACAGTGAAATGAGATGAATCTGGTCAAGATGAAACCTAGAGTGGCAATTAGTATCTAGAATTAAGAACTGCATGAGAAAGGCAGTAGAGTAGTGACATGAAAATGGCCAGGCTTGACAGATAAGGCTGGGCCCTTTACAGGGGCACAGAATGTGGTAAGAAAATATTTCAAATAAAGCAGCACCTTTCCTTTCTTCTCACTTCAAGTATCCCATCCCCAAAAAACCCCATTTTGATAATAATACAGAAGAGTTATGGTATGTCACTAACTTCCCATTTGCATTGGGAAGTGAGTGACATACCGAAATCAGGTATGTCTCTCAGAAATCAGGAAATATGAACATTTCGAATTTCAAAGAAGAAAAATTCATCGCCAGGTACACGGATGTCCAGAGGACCAAGTGACAAACTGAAATATGTTAGGGCAGAGGAGGTAGAGACTGTCTCATTCCTCAGAGCAGAAATGGGACTGCGCAAGTTAAGAAGAGATAAGGCAGCCATAACAGGTAAACTAATTCTCATACCATTAATCTTATTTACATTATTCTTCACTGTGCTTAGTACAAATCACTTTCCAGCTCAATCTTCATTTTGAATGATGCTGATCTATCCTGCAATGTGTCTGTACCATCTTCTCTTCCTAGTATTGGCTTTCATCATGGGGATAATAGATGATTGTGGCTGCATTGGTGATGTTTTTATTTCTATATATCACTCCCTTTACGTACTATATGTGTAGTAACATTTAATGAGTTTCATTTGGAGAAGTTATGAGTGGTTGATCTTATAAATATGGTTCAAAACTCTATTGAGATTATTTAGAAAATATCAGGTATCCATTCACTGTAAATAATTGCTTATCTCATATGATAAAGAAACAATAAAATTTTATTCTACTCAAAATAATTCTCTATAATTTTAATATCTAAAGATACAGAAGAACATTGAGATAATATGGAATATTAGATCACCTGAACTGCCTGTTCATTTTTTTAAGAATAACCAGAATCATTAAGATGATTCTGGAACATAATAAAGGAACAAAAAACAAACCATTGAATAAATAGTGGCAGAACAACATGGTCATTTTGTTAAATGTAGCTTACCTTCAGATCCACTGTTTTCTTTTGTTTAGTAAAAATTCTATTTAAATACTCTTCTTCAGTGTTTTTCATCCTGTCATTGACTCTATTTTCAAAGCTGTATCCCATAACTAGCATGATAATTAAATTTAAAACCAAGAATTTTGTATGTGTCACTCTTTCTGCATTTCCTTATTTGTGGTTTATTCTGTTTCCAATGGCCATGTTGTCTTGAAGTCAGGAAGAATTTCTGGCTCATTTGACGAAAATTTTCTGAAACCATATATTATTCATAGTTTTAAAGTGCTACGCATATGTTTCATAGTACTGGATATTATACTTTAAAATCATCTGGATAAGGAATTTCTGCATGAATATCATAACACGCTAAAAAACTAAAGAGAAAACATAGAAGTAGATATTTATTAATTATTGTTACTCTTCTAGAGTTTGTTACTTTACAAAATATGAGCAAATCACTTCTTTCTGTGAAATTCACATTCATGAGCTATTATATTCTAATCAAAATCCTTTGTCAGCTCTCATAAAGTTCAATTAAATGCTAATTGCAATCCAAAATATTTGCTGAAAGTAAATGGGCAAATTATTTGTCCGCATGTAGTAAACAAGCATCTAATATAAGAATAGGTTTGCTCTTAATGAAATTAAAACTATCAGATATAATGGGAAAAAATACATCTATTAAAGTAAATTTTTTGTTATATAACAGCTATTAATTCATGTTCTGAGTAATGGCTTAAGTCACCAAACCTTGAACAATAAGTAGGAATTTTCAGTGAGTTAGAGGATCTCTCAAGCATCTCCAAGTAAATTGATCTAAAATATTTCCTTGAAAATTCTCCTTAATACACTTATCATGAAATATTCCACATCACAGTAAATAACTCCAACATATTTTCATTTGCTCAAAACAAGACATTGTCTTTATTTCTTCCGGCCCTCGCCATAATCAGTCTAATACCAAACAACATAAATTTCCAACATAGCTGTCTGATATGAATCTTTTTCTTTATCACTGACACTACTTCCAGATTGACTTCAAAAACATCCTTCTAATCACTCTGTGTATCATTTCATAATACATAAGTAACCAGAGTCCCATAGTGTGTACATATAGAGTTAAACAAACTTATTTCAAACTATTCCATGATTTCTTAGACAATTTTCCATAAATAAAAATTTATATCTCTCATATTGTTTCTGTAAGCCCATATGTGATATCTAAGCTTCAGCTTTATTTGGTCCTCTCTTCCATCACTTAATCTATACAAACTCCTTTCACATTTACTTTTTGTATATGTCAAGCTCTTTTTCTTTTATTGACCTCATACTTATAGTAATATTGGCCGGAATATAGTTCAATAATTTTTTATCTAATTTAACTTAGCTCTCACTTCGTTAGGACAATCTCCATAACCTTATTTCTAAGATAGATTCTTCTGTTATTTGCATACATTCAACTCCAACACACTGATTTATGCATTCATTTCTTTTTTTTTTTATATCATAATGCAATTTTTATAAGAGAAAGCTCATAATACTTTTTATCCATTCCTAACCTACACAACTATTATGGAGCCTGGTACATTAATGGAGACTGTTATTTATTACATGTTTCATTAAGTTGTAAAAATAAACTTTATACTATTCTTCGTTTTAATGAATATGGATTCCATGCATTGGTTAAATCATCATGAAGTATTTATGTGAGTTCTTGAATATATTACACTTCAGTGACCTAGATGACATTGCCTAAACATTTTTGTTGTCAACGATAGTCTATTTCATATTCAACAGCAATGCTTTGTTGACTGAGCAATTATCTCAGCTAGGAATACTTTTGACATGAAAGAAAAAGATACCTAATTTTAATTGATAGCACCCATGTAAAAATGCCAGGTGCCAATCATTTGTGGTCCCATCTCTGAAAATACGAAGAGATGATCATTACTAAGGGCTTACCGGTCACAGAGTCAAAGTTCATTTGTGAGCTGTTTCAGTGAAAGATTAAAAACAAAGAGGACCCAATGCTGTGTTTACAGAGCTGAACCTGTACCTCATCTTTCTCTCCCCAAATCCCACTAGGAAATGACTGGACTTCCAGGAGTGTTGACACACTCAGGATCACAGGAGAGACTACCACTTTTTAGGGGGAACTGCCTGGAGCCCTCAGAACCCAGGAACAGAGGGGCAGTCTGTTACAGGATACTTCTGGTTTCTATCTATTCTATGTCGCTGAACCTGATCCACAGCTCTCGGTACACAAGATCCTTCAGGAGAGAGATAGTGTCCCAGGAGTCATGACACATAGGCTTACAGGAGGATCAATCCATTGTTAGAGACAGTAAAACCAGCTAACCCCAGACATAACAAGATGGCAAGAGGGAAGTATAATAGCCTAAGCAATATAAACCAAGGTTACATGACATCATGAGAACCCATTTCTCACACAAAGCTAGAATTTCTCACAAAGCTAGAATACCCTCAACACAACAGAAAAGAAAAAGAAATGTTTGTACTTCAAATCACTTAACATGATGATGTTAAAGGATTTTAAGAAGGAAATAAATAATTCCATCAAAGAAATACAGGACAACAGATGTAAAGAGAAAGAAGCCCTTACAGAGGAAACACAAATATCCCTTAAACAATTACAGGAGATTTTAAGGAGACTATAGGAAAATGGATAAAACTACATAATATCATCCTGATGGAAGTAACACAAACACAAATAAACGCACATAGAATACACTCACTTGTAAGCAGAAATTAGCGTAAGAGCTCAGAATTTCCACAAAAAAACTCATATACTCTGCAGCTCAAAAAGAAAGGACAAAGAGGGACTGCTCCAAACCCAATTAGAAGGGGGAAGAAAATTATCATGGGAGGCACAAGGAGGAAGAACCCTGTGTGTGAGAGGGGAGTTAAATTGAAGAACAGGAGAGCAGGATATGATGTGGGAAGAGAGGAGAGAAGGACAGGGGACCAGGAGAATGAGTATATAAAGAAGGAACATTAGAGGATGCTGTAACCTCTAAAATGTCCCAGATACTAAGGATGCAACAGATTCTCTGGACTCAACAGTAATGACATTAGCCAACATCAACAACAGTGAAATTGAACCTGAATACACCACCTGCAGTAGATAGACATGGCCCCCAGTGTAAGGATGGAACCACTCACCCATCTCTTATTAAATCAGAGCTATCCGTGTCTATTGAAATGCAGGAGTAAATATGGAGTAGAGGGTGTAAGAAAGGCTATCCAGAGATCTGCAGACACCAATCATCTCCTCTCCTCAGGAGATATAACCCTTCCTCAAAACCCATGAATATATCTGTATACTTAGAATGTTTCAAACCCTACTTTATTTCAACCACCCTTCTAGCCCACCAACCAGAGGTAGCAGAGGGAGAAATTTGATAGGAAAAGATGGAGAGTTGTGGACCTATTTAGAAGTAATTCTTTGGGGTAACTCCAATCTTCATTGTGCAGTACTGTCCTTTAGCAAATGCAAAAAATGAATCAGTAGCAGTGCTTTGAAATGGCAGAGACCACAAGGCTCTAACAAACCAATAAGAAGCAGCAGAATAGCACAGATTCTTTTGTGCATTTCTCATGGCGGAACGAAGACCAGCAAAGACCATCGAAGCCTTGCAAGGTGTAGCAATGTAAAAATATCCTCTCCCTCTCTGTGGGATTACATTTATGTTCTCCATAAACATCCTGTCCCCCTTCAAGCGTGTGCTCCAGCTAAATATCATATGCCTTCTCATGTGTCTGCTTTAGCAAAACATCCTCTCCTAACATAGCTTCCAGAAAAACATCCTGTGACACAAATTAGTTTCCAAAGAAACCAAAATTTTTCCACTTCATCTAGCCTTATCTCACACTCGGCCATGACATCACAAAACATATAATCGCAGTCTTGCATGGCTCCTAGGCCTCAGCTCCATCAGCCACTGGAGCTTCTGCAACTGCATTCTGTGAAACTCAGACCCTTTCATGAGCACAACCTTCAGTTATCCCCATAAACATTGTGCTCTCTCCATCTTTGCTCTCAGCAAATAGCTGTCAAACTTCCAGCCAACTCTGCTGTGACCTGAAAAACCCTCATCAAGAAAGCCAATGAATTTGACTTGATTTTTTTTTCTCTGATGGAATGGAGATTTCTCCCTGTATGGTTAACCTGGTGTCTGAGTCATCTGTAATAAAACCCACTACTATTAAGATCAAAGTCACAGGAACTATGAAATATAGGAAATCATACGACAAGCATTATAGTTGTCCACGCCTTTTCTGCAGCCTTATTGAAGTATAATTTACATACTTAAAAAATCCATTTATTTTAATTGTGTAATTTAATGATTTTACAGTAAAAGTTATAGCTTCCTTCCCTTTTTTAATACTCATTTCCCATTAGTTCATATGTTATCGAAGTCTATTAAAAACACATAAGTGAAGTCAGAAGGACCAGAGTGGGAAGCAGCAAGGTTCTTGATTTGCTAAGACAACAGATACATTGGCAGAATCGTCTGGATAAAACCACTTGGGATACATTGGGTCTTCTCTTAGCGTGCAGCCTCCAGAAAAAGAGTTTAAAGGATTAAGTCTTGGGTCCTCCTACATCAAATCCAGACCTGACCTGGTATGGTCAGCATCACTTTTGGCCACTATCGTGTTAATCCCATTGATCACTCTTACAAGTTGCCTAGCAACTCACATATTAAAAAACTTATTTTGGTTCATGGTTTCATAGGTTTCAGTCCATGGTCACATGATCATGAAAGGGGCATGATAGAGCTCAACTGCTAACCTCACTGGCATCCAAGAAGCATCAACACAGGAAGAGACCAAGGACAAAAATACACCCTCCAAGACATGTCCCAAATGACCAAATCCCTTAAGTTCCTAACTCCTAGTTTCCCGTCACCTTCATACATATCCATCAACAGATGAACTCATTGATTACAGCACACGGGGTCCAATTGCTTTTCATAGTCCCGCCTTTGAACATTGTACTGGGAAAATGTGTACCTTAAACCCATAGGGTAGGGCCAGAAGGTTGTGTTAGAGGTCTAAACTTCACCTCACACTAGAAACAGTTGGGTGGGTTTCACAACATGTCCTATTTCTTTCTGTTACTGAGGTACACCATATCTGCATTGCAGCATTTTGACTGGGGTGAGATACCATCAGCAGTCAATTGTAAAGACGCCCCCCACCATGTGTTTGTTTAATGTAAAATGGGACATCTATAATATAGACACACAAGCATATACACAGACTCACAGAGAGAGGCAAAAAGGGAAGGAGTTGAGTCTTATGAACCCTCAAGAAAGAGGGAGTGGAAATATCAGATACAGATGTTAGCGAGAACCAGAACAAAGCAGTGTCTCCTATACAGGACAGGACCACTATTCCTCAGCCGTAGCTGACAGGAAAGGGAGAGTCAGTTTTCTACAAAGATAAAGCTGGTGATAAACTGTCCAGGCTCCAGTAGCTTGCCCAATGCCCATGAATTTATGGGCAGAATAAATGACTTGAGTGGGTTATTACAGAGGGGAAAAAGAGAGCTTGAATTTGGGAAAAGGGATTAGGTGTGGATAGATTCCTGGAGGAGTTAGGAAGAGAAGTGAGAAGTAAATTCTATCATTATATAATGTACAAAGTTCTCAAGGAACTAATAAAAGTGGTTTTTTAAATACCATATCTGTACTGAACATATACAAACCATTTTTCTTGTCATCTCCTAAATAACAGCCTCTCATGATTTCATTTCATTAAGTACAAAAACAATTCAGAGATTATTTAAAGTGTAGGAGGATGTTTGGAGATGGCAGAGGGGTAAAGCCAAGTGTGTGGTCACACTTGCAAAGACCAGTGCTTGGTATGTGAACAGGAGGTTAACGGGGGCTTCCTGACAGTGAGCCTCACCTCAGATTCAGCAAGGGAATAAAGTAGGTAGTGAAGGAGCAGAATACGCTCTCCACACCCCCAGGCTCTGAACTTACATGTCTCTATGAACACACGCCCACACACACACATATAAATATGACTAGAGTATACAAGTGGCTTGCATAGATTATATGCAAATGCACTGTCATTTTATCCAATGAACCTGAGAACTTTTAGATCATTAAGAGTCCTGGGGCCAACTCACAGAGGACAGGATATATCTCCTTATTGTGCAAATGAATCCTTTGTTGAATGTGTGTCAGTGACTCCACACAATTCTCCTCCTCTAGGTTCCTGTGTATCACAGAGAAGGATCTGGATATACTGAAACAAATACAAACTAAAGTCTTTGTTGGGGTTTCTAGACTAGCGTTAAAATCATATTTATCACCTTTTATTAAATGGAAGGGAAATCTTCAGCTCCCAGCAACAATAGACTCAATCATTTTGGCTTCTGATTATCCCATTATGAAAAGCACTTAATTGCACATCAATAGCGTCCCATGCTTTGAACTAATCATATGAAGTGATATGTTTCAGTAACCCGTATGTGGATAATCAAGTAGAAAGGGGGGAGGTATGATGCCTTGGCTTATGGGAGAGTTATGGCATGATTGGATACTTGTTATGCAAATAACCCTAACATCTTAAAAATGAAATGTAATGATAAAATATATTACCAAATGGGATGGACACTCATTACTTGATTCTTTTTAAAAGAAAAAAAAAACATACTTTAGGATTTTGAATAAGTGTGACCCTCAGAGGTTCAAATACTTGAATGTGTTTGGTTTCCAATCTGTGGACTGTTTAGAAAGGATTGGGAGTTGTGTTTTTGTTAAAAGGGATGTGTCAATGGGAGTTGGGGGCCTTGAAATTTCAAAATCCCACCAGGCTTCTCTCTCTCTCTCTCTCTCTCTCTCTCTCTCTCTCTCTCTCTCCCTCCCTTCCCTCTCCCTCTTCTTCTCTATCTCTCTCATCTGGGGAGCAGGATAAGAGCTCTCAGGAACTACTCCAGCCATGCCTATCTGCCTGCCAGCCTGCTGCCATGGTGTCTACCACGATGGTACAAGAACTCACCCTCTGAAACTGTAAGATCACAATTATATGTTTCCTGTCATAAATTGAGTTTGTCACGGTGTCTCTTCACAGCAATAGAACAGTAACTAAGGCACACATCTTCCTGTGTATTTTTCTAATACTTCTTTATTTATTTCATTAAAGTTACCTGTTGTCCATTGAACATTTTTATAAATAAGTTTCAAGTTTAAAGACAAATAGTGCCAAATAGGAGTGGCACTACTAGGAGGTTTGGCCTTGTTGAGTGGCTGTGGCCTTGTTGGAGTAGGTGTGTCACTGCAGGCATGGGATGTACGACCCTAACCCTAGCTGCCTAGAAGCCAGTCTTCTAGCACCCTTCAGAAGATGTAGAACTATCAATTGCTTCTGCACCATGCCTGCCGAGATGCCCCCATGCTCTTGCCTTGATGATAATAGACTGAACCTATGAACCTATAAGCCAGCCCCAACTAAATGTCCTTGTAATACTTGCATTGGTCATGGTTTCTTTTCATAGCAGTAAAACCCTAAGACATACATACATATATACATATACATATACACCTAGGTTTACACACACACACACACACACACACACACACACACACACACACACACACATCCTTTACAGGAATTTTAGAGCTAGCCAGGGCCCCTGCAGTTTCATGTATCATGTCTCTCTCTGTTTCTTGTTCTAGGAAGTACGTGTACAAAATTTGCAGACTCACTTAATTTTATTTATTCTCCTCTTCAACCTTAGAAATCTCAACTTCCAGAGAGGGGATGATGGGAACTTGTTTAGATAACATTTCTTTTCTGTGGGTAGCATAAATCTCAAGTCACAAAGGGAAAATAAATATAACAAGAAATAATAATACACATCCAAACCGTGATGGGATATCCGTTCATATCCGTTCCCCTTAATGAATGTCATCTTTGGAAATTGGAATCAACAATGAGATTAGACTTTTGAAAAATCCTAATTCTAAGGCAGTCTTTGGTATTTCTCTTTCCCTGAAAAGGAACACCATTAGAAAAAGACAGAGGGTAGGTTGCTTTTGTTCACAAATCGAATCAGAGGGATATGATAATGAGCATAGAGGGGGCTCACCCCATGTTTACCAAAGAATAAAGAATATGGGGGAGGGTGAGACTTCTAGAGAACAGATGGTGCCTTATTGTTATTTAAAAAAAAGAAGTCAAGAAATAATATTTGACAAAAGAAAAAACTAGGTTTGCATTAGGCAGAACTGTTTTTAAATAGCCTTCCTTTTATTCATGGCAAGAGGGGGGTGGAGCAAGTCAGTCTGTAGATAACTAAAATCATTCCCATTAAAAAATTAAGAATAATGTGGATTTTTAAATGGACTTGAATAAAATTAGAAGTTTTACCTTTCAAAGGGGAAAAATTGTGTTCCAGAGACAGAGAGAGACAAAGGATTGTCCAAACTCATACTTGATTCTTGCAATATATCTACTGGTAACTCAAGTGTTTGTTGATATTAGGAATAAAATGCAAGTTGGATTTCACGACTTAAGAGTTTAATGTGTGTGAATAGCTGCCAACGGAAAGACTAGTCCTCAGATTTTCAAAAGGCCTTAAAAAGTTATCTGAACTAGCACAGAGGTGCAGGGATGAGGGACGAGGATCATGAACATCCTTCCTCCCCTGGGTCCTCTAGATCCTGTGCCCAATACCCAGCATTATCTTTGCTCCCTTAGCTATGTTATGTTAACATAGGGTTACTTCTGATACTTTTTAACCTACATGAATGTCTAGCAGCTTAAGTTACGTGACCTATCCTGGGTAGACCTGAACAATATGTGTTCACCTCATGTAGTCCTCCAACTACAAACAGTTCAGGTCTACCATATCATGGCTCTTCAGGAGCAGAGGAGTGGCTCAGACAACTCTATCAGTTTGAAAACCCAAACAAGCATGGGTGACACTCAAAATAATTAAATCCTGTTGCGTTCATCCCAAATAGCAGGCAGCTCCACCCAAGAAGCCCCCTTCATCTTACCTGCCCCCGACCCCTGGGGCAATTATTCTCATCTCATTGCTCTTTGGAACAGGACCTGAGCGTCATAACCTTCGAGACTCCTAATGTAGTGTGAAACAGCCAGGATCCCTGCACAACTCCCCAGCCTCAAAGAAGAAGATACAAGAAACCCAGAGAGGAAAATAGCTAAACTTGCAACAACCTTGCCTGCTGCTTACAAAGTTGTGATTTACTTGAACAGAAGAAACCACATCTCCCAGCTCCACCCCTTTACTTTAGCATTAGGTCAAAAATTCAAACCACAAGTAAAGGGGCCCAGAGTGATGCTACCGAAAACTGAGTTGAGCAAACAAAAATGTGTAAGGAAGATGGACAGGAAACACAATGGAGCCCACAGCAAGCTAGGCTCAGTTCTACCCCTCAGGCTGTTGCCCCCTCCCTTCTCCACAGAGTGGATCTGCCTTTGCAGGCAGAATTCCACAAGTTCTGCCCCTCTAAGCAGCTCTGAAAAGCTCCCAGGGTAGTTAAGAAGGACTTCCTACACCATCAGCCGTGTCTCTTCTATGCTGACATGAGTGAGACATGAAGCTTGTGGATGTGGGTAGAAGAGAGGCTCACCTTGCAGAGTACAGTACTCACAGCCCTGCACATAAAGACCCATCCTAAATTCTCAGATGGTGATAAACAGAAGGGAAGGAAGGAGACCCACACTGAGCAGTCATGGGGCTGAGCAGATATAGCTTGTGTCTAGCACTAAGAGAGGAATAGTCTCACACATTCACTGCCACTGTCCCAGGAGAAGCTCCAGCAGTGGCTCCAGCAGCGGACATCCCACTAAGAGTTGACTGCTCATCCTATCAAGAATAGCACTTGCTTAAGAAGAGTGTCCTGACTACAAATGTGCCCTGGGATATACAACAACTCAAACCAGAGAACTGAGAACTATGACAGGATCTACAGGGGTTATCTCAGGGCAAGCATCTCCTCTTCTGTGTGCCCATTTCTTCCACACTGAGCTTGGGCCAACTTGGAGCAACAAGGGATTCAGTGTGTGTGCCAAAAAGTAGCTACAGCACATGCACATACATGGGGGATATCACAACAGATGCTCATTCTCTCAGTATTCTGAAAGGTGATTATCTAGAGACTAAGAGTTAGTAGGGTGCATGCACACATACACACACACACTCTCACACACACACACACACACACACACAGAGAGAGAGAGAGAGAGAGAGAGAGAGAGAGCTCCCCTTGTTTCTGCAGTATGCCACCACCCTTTGCTTGTGGACAAATCGTACATCCCTACCTCTTTTGTCACATAGTGACCTCCTCTGCTTCCAATCTTCTCATGGTCTCAAAAGTCAACATAAATGTAGCAGGGGCCAACTCCAGTCCATATGGGATCAGCTTCACTCGGCTACAATGGGTAAGGCCCTGCCTTCCAATCAATGACATAGACAGACATTTGCATGCAAAGATGTCAACTCATCATTCTGGAAGGAGACAACAGGATCTTCACCAACTCTTCACCTAGCGCAAAGCCAGAATAATACCCTTGTCTCTCAAAACTGCTTCTAGTTAGTTAAACTGCTATTAATTGCGCTAATCAGTTCCCTTACTATTGTAACAAAGTACCTGACAGAAGATAAAAGTGGCTGCCACTGTACACCGAGCTCCCACGATATAGAGAAGCAGGCTGGAGTCTTGGACAGGCAGGCCATGAACCTCGCAGTCTGCCTCTGTGGCTCTATGGCTGCCAGCTTGTCCCCGTGTCAAAGATGTTCAACAATCCCTTCGCAAAATGTTGCCCACAACTGAGGTCTAACTGTTTAACATGTGTGCCCTTTAAATGAGAATTTCTAGGAAGAAGCTGTCTGCAAAACTGACTGGCTGGTTAGAACTGCAGTGGTGAGGAGATGTTGGAATGTTGCTGATCCAGAGACTAGTTACCTGATAGTTTTAGCCCCCAGAATTCTTTCCCTACCTCTTTGTCAAAACTAATCTATGTCATAGATTTAAAAAAACATTTTGGGATCTATTAACTTAATAAACCCCTAGAAACCACCAATCCAAAAGCTAAGAATGTCATCAGATAGCATCGTATGGACATAGAAAAGATCCGCCCAATTTGCTTTAACTGCCTTGCTTGTGTGCCCACAAACATATTTTGTATTTGCCTTGCATTATAACTTTCTTTTTTCTGTAAAACTATGAAATCTCATGATACTGCATCCACACTGGGATACGGGGTGACCTAAATTTGTGATCCTGGACCATGATCACTCTACATGGCTCTGGAATAAATCATCCTTAGTCCCTTAAGGTGAGAGCTGTGTTTCTGTGTTTACAGTCTCTGAGGAGCATTTTACATGCAAACTATCCGAGAAAGGGAGGGGTGCACCAGAGGGAAGTAGGGACCAACCTCTTCCGGCCTGGAATGTTGAGTATCTTTGTCTCCTCTGTGAAGTAATGTGACTACAAGGTCAAATGTCTTTGCCTCTCTTTTGTCTAATAATAAGATGTTATGAAGCAATGATCTTCACAATGGATAAGAAGTGGGGAAGGATGGAGGGCAGGAAGGGAGGGCAAAGAAAGGAAGTAGCAGGGATTGGGGGGGTGGGCAAAAATCTCAGGGACAGAAAATCCAGACATCAAACATCAGACAAAGCTGCAGTTGTCCCAAATTCACACTCTCCCTCAACTCAGAAGCACAGCATCTCTTCTGCTAAGACCTGCTGTATGCTCCCTCCCTGAAGTAAAGACAAAGAGTCTGAAGGGCAAACCTTGGAGGCCAGACTCCAGTGATAGTGTAATGAGCCAGAGTAGTCATCAGCCCCTAATGGGAATGCCAATAGCAATACTGACACCCTGTCAAACAAGTCTGCAAAAGGACTGGAGTACTCTCATGGAAATCCATAGAAGCCAGGAGCCTGTGCTGTCTGAGTCACACCAACACCCAGAGTCCTCGAGCAAATTCAGAAGTCCCTGAGCACACCAGGACAATCCTCACCAAACACAAGAGACCTCTAGGTTTGGCGCTGGGCTGAGGAAAGGTGTCAAGGGTACTGAAGGCTCTTCTGAAGTGATAAGCATCTGCCTCCCACCGGGACTAGTTAGACATTTAAAATGGAAATAGTGGGGCATTTCCCACCCACTAAGTGGCTAATGGTCCTGCTAATCACCAGGTCTCCCTGAAGGGCCAACGTGAGCAGCTCAGACCTGACCCAGGGCTTCCAAAAATCCATACTTCTCTAGACATTTCCTGTAACACAGACTTTGCAACAAGGGAATTGGAAGGGAGGGAATGAATGCCTGGATTTGAACAAATAGGCCTTACATGCATCTATATAAATTCTCAGGCAATAATTATAGAGATTAAAAAGAAAACACCTGGATTTGGTGATTTGGCTCAGTGGTTGAGCCCTTGCCTAGCAAGTACAAGGTCCTGGGTTCCATTCACATCTCTGAAAAAAAAAAAAAAAAAAAAAGAAAACACTTCATTCAAGTCCCACTGCCTCCTTTGGTCAGCATTTTGCTCCTGGCTCGTGAGATGCTCAGCAGGTCAAGGACTTTACTGCCAGAATGGAGGACCTGAAGTCCACATACGTGCAGTGGCAAGCTCACACACAAACACTATTTAATTAATTAACTAATTAATGAACTAACTAATTAATTAAAGTAAATTACCGTTTCTTAATAAATAAAACATTATAAAGCTGACGCTTCCATGAAAGGTTCTGCATGATTAGCTGACCCCTGACCCATTCTCTCTCAGGCTCACCCAAGAGAGGACCATATGGGATTATCACCAACCTGTGCTTAGCACCTAACAGAATCCTGAGTGTATCTGTCTGTTTAATGAAGGGCACCCTGGGTATGGAAAACACAACACAGGTCTAAGACAGAAGAGTGCCTCAGTGAACGTATGCAAAACCATAGTTCAGATGAGTTCACGAGAAACCATGAAATAACATACAGCCCGCATTGTCAAACCTGAACTTTATCAGAATTAAAATTTGCCTGATTCTACCTAGTGTTCCCCTGAGGTCCAGCAACAGCTTCTTGTTTTGTTCTCATCCTTACTACTCTATTTCTACTTTGTCTAATAACAATTTTAAAAAATCCTAACTATTGGAGAAGCACCATTTATCAAACAGGAATAAACAGGTGTCTCTTGTTAAACAAGATGGTTTTAATCTTTCTTGGTACTTTTTGCCTTATTTGGGGGAGTTTTGTTGTTTTGTTTTGTTTTTGTTTTCAACTTAATGCACACTGTGGCATCATGGAACAAAGACTTTGGGGAAAGGCTGCAGGTTTGGAGTTTGCCCTTGAGAAGCCCCTACATTGTTAGGCAGAGGACACTCTGGCTGTATTCTCCTTTGTTCTGAGAGGAAAGAAGGGAGCTCTCTGTGGTTATTACAAATAACTGTTTCTCTTTTATCTACTTGTCCCCAGATACACTCTCCCTGCCTTGTATGCCAATATCATGCTCTGAAATTAAATAAATGAATACATACGTGTGTGGTTGCATAAGCATGGGAGGTCAGAGGTCAACTTTAGCTGTCTTCCTAAGTCACTGGCTCAACTCCCTACAGTGATCAAGTAGACACAGCTGGGAAGAGGAGATTGTAGCTCCTTGTTTTCTAATACTAATTGTGTTCCCTAAATTAGTTTGCGGAGAAAGTCTGCACCTACCTTCTGGGAACCTGCTCACAGTTAATTCTGATTGGTGAATAAAGATGCTAGCCGCCGATAGATGGGAAGGAGAGAGAGAGAGAGAGAGAGAGAGAGAGAGAGAGAGAGAGATGGGATTTAGGGTTCCTGGGCTTGAGTTCTGGAGCAAGCAGGACAGAGAGGTCCCCATGCCTTAGGGGAGTGTGGAGGAGGGGAGACAGAGGTTGTCATGGAAGGGAAATACCATGCAGAAGGGCAGAGCTGCCGTATAAAAGGGCTAATAGGAGTTCTCGGCACCCAAATCCCGTGGGAGGGAGAGCTAAACCTTCAGAGAGGCAGACAAGCCTGGGAAACCAGAAGAGACTGCTCCCTGCACACACATCTCGGACGCCAGAGGAAAAAGCCAAAGACCATCTGGAACCCTGGTGCACTGAAGCTCCCGGAAGGGGCAGCACAGGTCTTCCTGGTTGCTGCCGCTGCAGAGAGCCCCTGGGCAGCACCCCACGAGCGAACCTGAGCCTCGGGACCACAGGTAAGACCAAATTTTCTGCTGCAAGAAAGCTGTCTGGTGAACTCAAGACACAGGCCCACAGGAACAGCTGAAGACCTGTAGAGAGGAAAAACTACACGCCCGAAAGCAGAACACTCTGTCCCCATAACTGACTGAAAGAGAGGAAAACAGGTCTACAGCACTCCTGACACACAGGCTTATAGGACAGTCTAGCCACTGTCAGAAATAGCAGAACAAAGTAACACTAGAGATAATCTGATGGCAAGAGGCAAGCGCAGGAACCCAAGCAACAAAAACCAAGATTACATGCCATCATCGGAGCCCAATTCTCCCACCAAAACAAACATGGAATATTCAAACACACCAGAAAAGCAAGATCTAGTTTCAAAATCGTATTTGATCATGATGCTGGAGGTCTTCAAGAAAGACATGAACACACTTAGGGAAACACAGGAAAACATTAATAAACAAGTAGAAGCCTACAGAGAGGAATCGCAAAAATCCCTGAAAGAATTCCAGGAAAACACAATCAAACAGTTGAAGGAATTAAAAATGGAAATAGAAGCAATCAAGAAAGAACACATGGAAACAACCCTGAAAACCAAAAGAAGAGACAAGGAGCTGTAGATACAAGCTTCACCAACAGAATACAAGAGATGGAAGAGAGAATCTCAGGAGCAGAAGATTCCATAGAAATCATTGACTCAACTGTCAAAGGTCATGTAAAACGGAAAAAGATACTGGTCCAAAACATACAGGAAATCCAGGACTCAATGAGAAGATCAAACCTAAGGATAATAGGTATAGAAGAGAGTGAAGACTCCCAGCTCAAAGGACCAGTAAATATCTTCAACAAAATCATAGAAGAAAACTTCCCTAACCTAAAAAAGAGATACCCATAGACATACAAGAAGCCGACAGAACTCCAAATAGATTGGACCAGAAAAGAAACACCTCCCGTCACATAATTGTCAAAACACCAAGCGCACAAAATAAAGAAAGAATATTAAAAGCAGTAAGGGAAAAAGGTCAAGTAACATATAAAGGGAGACCTATCAGAATCACACCAGACTTCTCGCCAGAAACTATGAAGGCCAGAAGATCCTGGACTGATGTCATACAGACCCTAAGAGAACACAAATGCCAGCCCAGGTTACTGTATCCAGCAAAACTCTCAATTAACATTGATGGAGAAACCAAGATATTCCATGACAAAACCAAATTTACACAATATCTTTCTACAAATCCAGCACTAGAAAGGATAATAAATGGTAAAGCCCAACATAAGGAGGCAAGCTATACCCTAGAGGAAGCAAGAAACTAATCGTCTTGGCAACAAAACAAAGAGAATGAAAGCACACAAACATAACCTCACATCCAAATATGAATATAACGGGAAGCAATAACCACTATTCCTTAATATCTCTCAACATCAATGGCCTCAACTCCCCAATAAAAGAAATAGTTTAACAAACTGGATACGCAACGAGGACCCTGCATTCTGCTGCCTACAGGAAACACACCTCAGAGACAAAGACAGACATTACCTCAGAGTGAAAGGCTGGAAAACAACTTTCCAAGCAAATGGTCAGAAGAAGCAAGCTGGAGTAGCCATTCTAATATCAAATAAAATCAATTTCCAACTAAAAGTCATCAAAAAAGATAAGGAAGGACACTTCATATTCATCAAAGGAAAAATCCACCAAGATGAACTCTCAATCCTAAATATCTATGCCCCCAAATACAAGGGCACCTACATATGTAAAAGAAACCTTACTAAAGCTCAAAACACACATTGGGCCTCACACAATAATAGTGGGAGATTTCAACACCCCACTCTCATCAATGGACAGATGATGGAAACAGAAATTAAACAGAGATGTAGACAGACTAAGAGAAGTCATGAGCCAAATGGACCTAACGGATATTTATAGAACATTCTATCCTAAAGCAAAAGGATATACCTTCACCTCAGCTCCTCATAGTACTTTCTCCAAAATTGACCATATAATTGGTCAAAAAACGGGCCTCAACAGGTACAGAAAGATAGAAATAATCCCATGCATTCTATCGGACCACCACGGCCTAAAACTGGTCTTCAATAACAATCAAGATTAAATGTCCACATATACTTGGAAATTGAACAATGCTCTACTCAATGATAACCTGGTCAAGGAAGAAATAAAGAAAGAAAGTAAAACTTTTTAGAATTTAATGATAATGAAGGTACAACATACCCAAACTTATGGGACACAATGAAAGCTGTGGTAAGAGGAAAATTCATAGCGCTGAGTGCCTGCAGAAAGAAACAGGAAAGATCATATGTCAGCAGCTTGACAGCACACCTAAAGATCTAGAACAAAAAGAAGCAAATACACCCAGGAGGAGTAGAAGGCAGGAAATAATCAAACTCAGAGCTGAAATCAACCAAGTAGAAACAAAAAGGACCATAGAAAGAATCAACAGAACCAAAAGTTGGTTCTTTGAGAAAATCAACAAGATAGATAAACCCTTAGCCAGACTAACGAGAGGACACAGAGAGTGCGTCCAAATTAACAAAATCAGAAATGAAAAGGGAGACATAACTACAGATTCTAAGGAAATTCAAAAAATCATCAAATCTTACTATAAAAGCCTATATTCAACAAAACTTGAAAATCTTCAGGAAATGGACAATATCCTAGACAAATATCAGGTACCGAAGTTAAATCAGGAACAGATAAACCAGTTAAACAACCCCATAACTCCTAAGGAAATAGATGCAGTCATTAAAGGTCTCCCAACCAAAAAGAGCCCAGGTCCAGACGGGCTTAGTGCAGAATTCTATCAAACCTTCATAGAAGACCTCATACCAATATTATCCAAACTATTCCACAAAATTGAAACAGATGGATCACTACCAAATACCTTGTACGAAGCCACAATTACTCTTATACGTAAACCACACAAAGACACTACAAAGAAAGAGAACTTCAGACCAATTTCCCTTATGAATATCGACGCAAAAATACTCAACAAAATTCTGGCAAACCGAATCCATGAGCACATCAAAACAATCATTCAACATGAACAGGTAGGCTTCATCCCAGGCATGCAGGGATGGTTTAATATACGGAAAACCATCAACGTGATCCATTATATAAACAAATTGAAAGAACAAAACCACATGATCGTTTCATTAGATGCTGAGAAAGCATTTGACAAAATTCAACACCCCTTCATGATAAAAGTCCTGGAAAGAATAGGAATTCAAGGCCCATACCTGAACATAGTAAAAGCCATATACAGCAAACCAGTTGCTAACATTAAACTAAATGGAGAGAAACATGAAGCAGTCCCACTAAAATCAGGGACTAGACAAGGCTGCCCACTCTCTCCCTACTTATTCTATATAGTTCTTGATGTTCTAGCCAGAGCAATCAGACAACAAAAGGAGGTCAAGGGGATACAGATCGGAAAAGAAGAAGTCAAAATATCACTATTTGCAGATGATATGATAGTATATTTAAATGATCCCAAAAGTTCCACCAGAGAACTACTAAAGCTGATAAACAACTTCAGCAAAGTGGCTGGGTATAAAATTAACTCAAATAAATCAGTTGCCTTCCTCTATACAAAAGAGAAACCAGCCGAGAAAGAAATTAGGGAAACGACACCCTTCATAATAGACCCAAATATTATAAAGTACCTCGGTGTGACTTTAACCAAGCAAGTAAAAGATCTGTACAATAAGAACTTCAGGACACTGAAGAAGGAAATTGAAGAAGACCTCAGAAGATGGAAAGATCTCGCATGCTCATGGATTGGCAGGATTAATATAGTAAAAATGGCCATTTTACCAAAAGCGATCTAAGATTCAATGCAATCCCCATCAAAATACCAATCCAATTCTTCAAAGAGTTAGACAGAACAATTTGCAAATTCATCTGGAATAACAAAAAACCCAGGATAGCTAAAGCTATCCTCAACAATAAAAGGACTTCAGGGGGAATCACTATCCCTGAACTCAAGCAGTATTACAGAGCAATAGTGATAAAAACTGCATGGTATTGGTACAGAGACAGACAGATAGACCAATGGAATAGAATTGAAGACCCAGAAATGAACCCACATACCTATGGTCACTTGATTTTTGTCAAAGGAGCCAAAACCATCCAATGGAAAAAAGATAGCATTTTCAGCAAATGGTGCTGGTTCAACTGGAGGTCAACATGTAGAAGAATGCAGATCGATCCATGCTTATCACCCTGTACAAAGCTTAAGTCCAAGTGGATCAAGGACCTCCACATCAAACCAGACACACAAACTAATAGAAGAAAAACTAGGGATGCATCTGGAACACATTGGCACTGGAAAAAATTTCCTGAACAAAACACCAATGGCTTACACTCTAAGATCAAGAATCGACAAATGGGATCTCATAAAACTGCAAAGCTTCTGTAAGGCAAAGGACACTGTGGTTAGGACAAAACGGCAACCAACAGATTGGGAAAAGATCTTTACCAATACTACAACATATAGAGGCCTTATATCCAAAATATACAAAGAACTCAAGCAGTTAGACCGCAGGGAAACAAATAACCCTATTATAAAATGGGGCTCAGAGCTAAACAAAGAATTCACAACTGAGGAATGCCGAATGGCTGAGAAACACCTAAAGAAATGTTCAACATCTTTAGTCATAAGGACAATGCAAATCAAAACAACCCTGAGATTTCACCTCACACCAGTGAGAATGGCTAAGATCAAAAACTCAGGGGACAGCAGATGCTGGTGAGGATGCGGAGAAAGAGGAACACTCCTCCATTGTTTGTGGGGTTGCAAACTGGTACAACCATTCTGGAAATCAGTCTGGAGGATCCTCAGAAAATTGGACATTGAACTGCCTGAGGATCCAGCTATACCTCTCTTGGGCATATACCCAAAAGATGCCCCAACATATAAAAAAGACACGTGCTCCACTATGTTCATTGCAGCCTTATTTATAATAGCCAGAAGCTGGAAAGAACTCAGATGACTTTCAACAGAAGAATGGATACAGAAAATGTGGTACATCTACACAATGGAATATTACTCAGCTATCAAAAACAACGGCTTTATGAAATTCATAGGCAAATGGTTGGAACTGGATAATATCATCCTGTGTGAGCTAAACCAATCACAGAAAGACATACATGGTATGCACTCATTGATAAGTGGCTATTAGCCCAAATGCTTGAATTACCCTAGATGCCTAGAACAAATGAAACTCAAGACGGATGATCAAAACGTGAATGCTTCACTCCTTCTTTAAAAGGGGAACAAGAATACCCTTGGCAGGGAAGAGAGAGGCAAAGATTAAAACAGAGACTGAAGGAACACCCATTCAGAGCCTGCCCCACATGTGGCCCATACATATACAGCCACCCAATTAGACAAGATGGATGAAGCAAAGAAGTGCAGACCGACAGGAGCCGGATGTAGATCGCTCCTGAGAGACACAGCCAGAATACAACAAATACAGAGGCGAATGCCAGCAGCATACCACTGAACTGAGAATAGAACCCCCGTTGAAGGAATCAGAGAAAGAACTGGAAGAGCTTGAAGGGGCTCGAGACCCCATATGTACAACAATGCCAAGCAACCAGAGCTTCCAGGGACTAAGCCACTAACTAAAGACTATACATGGACTGACCCTGGACTCTGACCTCATAGGTAGCAATGAATATCCTAGTAAGAGCACCAGTGTAAGGGGAAACCCTGGGTCCTGCTAAGACTGAACCCCCAGTGAACTAGACTGGTGGGGGGAGGGCGGCAATGGGGGGAGGGTTGGGAGGGGAACACCCATAAGGAAGGGGAGGGGGGAGGGGCATGTTTGCCCGGATACCGGGAAAGGGAATAACACTCGAAATGTATATAAGAAATACTCAAGTTAATAAAAAAATAATTATAATAGTAAATAATAATAAAAATAAAATAAACATCATCATCATTATCAAAATCATCATAATCATCAAACCCAAACTGAACAGAGATATAAAAATCCAAAAACTGTGAAGGAAAAAGACTAAGTCACACGTAAAATGATCACATGAGACTAACACCTGATTTTTCAATGGATATTCTACAATATAAATGTCCTTGGATCACCTTTCAACACGTTTTCAAAGAAAACAGATACTAGCCTAAAATTTATTACTGAGCAAATGTATCATTCACTTCAACAAAAGAGGAGAAACTTTACATAGCATAATCACCAGGAAGCCATGTCTCTTCAGCAATCTTATCTAAAAATAGGAAACCGCATTCTGAAAATAATGGATATTCTCAAGAGGACAGAAATGGTAAATAAACCTGTAGGAATTCATCAGAAGAGGGAAAAAGTATGTGGAAACAACAAAATAAAAAAGACCCATAAATACTCCTCATTAATAAAGCTAAGCATAGTGTTTGGGGATTTGCCTTAGTGGTAGAGCGCTTGTCTAGCAAGTGCAAAGACCTGGGTTCGGTCCCCAGATCCAAAAAAAAAAAAAAGAAAGAAAGAAAGAAATAGCGCTAACCATTAACTGTCCCACATCAATAATATACAGTCTATCAGTTTGTATAAGAAAACAGGTTTATTTCTCCTGCATCCAAAAAGTACATTTGTTTTAGATACAATTGCATACTCATGTTTAGAATGCAATTGCCCATATTTCTTTTTTTTTTTCTTTTTCTTTTTTCTTTTTTTTTCGTAAGTATATTTATTGTTCATTAGTTTTTTTAAAAAAATCTAGAAGAGTTTCTGTTTAATTGTAAGTATAGAATTTTCATTTAAATGTATTTCTTTTTTTTTCTTTTTTTTTGGGGGGGGTGTTCCCCTCTCCATCCTCCCCCCATTACCACCCTTTCCACAACAATCAAGTTCACTGGGGGTTCAGTCTTAGCAGGACCATGGGCTTCCTCTTCCACTGTTCCTGTTACTAGGTTATTCATTGCTACCTATGAGGTTGGATCTCAGGGTCAGTCCATGCATAGTCTTTGGTTAGTGGCTTAGTCCCTGTAAGCTCTGGGTGGTTGGCATTGTTGTTCATAAGGGGTCTCGAGACCCTTCAAGCTCTTCCAGTCCTTTCTCTGATTCATTCAACGGGCGTCCTGTTCTCAGTTCAGTGGTTTGCTGCTGGCATTCGCCTATGTATTTGCTATATTCTGGCTGTGTCTCTCAGGAGAGATCTACATCCGGTTCCTGTCAGCCTGCAATTCTTTGCATCATCCATATTGTCTTATTGGGTCGCTGTATATGTATGAGCCACATGTGGGGCAGGCTATGAACGGATGTTCCTTCTTTCTCTGCTTTAATCTTTGGCTCCCAATTCCCTGCCAAGGGTATTCTTGTTCCCCTTTTAAAGAATGTATGAAGCATTCACATTTTGATCATCGGTCTTGAGTTCCATGTGTTCTATGCATCAAGGGTAATTCAATCATTTGGGCTAATAGACACTTATCAATGAGAGCTTACAATGTGTGTTTTACTGTGGTTGTTTTTATCTCACTCAGGATGATTCCAGTTCCCTCCATTTGACTATGAATTACATAAAGTCATTGTTTTTGATAGCTGAGTATTATTCCTTTGGGTAGATTTACCACATATCATAAGGCAATATTTTATATGCTAGAAAGTATACTCTTAGGAGAATATTATTTTTGTAAACTTAATATATCCGTTTTCATTAGATTTATCTGAATGAATATGATATGATAATATGTTTAAATTTTTAGGTAACTGTGTGTTTGAGTGTGTATATGTGTGTTTGTGTTTGATAATTCAACTCTACTATGACCAGGATATTGCTTGAGTGATAATGATAATTTATGGACACTGAGAATTTCTGTATATACTTTATATATAAACTTTATATATCTATATATGTGTGTGTGTGTAATGTATATATACTTATATACATGAAAATATGTTCTGTATATTTTTTCAAAACACTGTTTTGATATGTATACTAGATTAAGCCTTCTAATTGCAGTTTCAGCTTTTTCCAATGCTAATTTTATCTTATTAGGTGTCTAGAAAGAAATATATGGAAGTATGTATCATCTCAACTTCAAATGTAGGTACATTCAATGTTATATCTTCCTTTTAACATGATTGTTCATCTTTGGTCCATAAATATATATATTTAATTTGCTCTATTTATATTAGAAAAGTGTGCTACATTGTATATATGTATTTGTTGATAACTTTCTCCTGAACAAATTTTATGCATAAATGACTTATGTACATTATTAGAAAATCTAAGATCATTGATTATTTTCCCGAAATCAAATACCATAATGCCTAAATGTAAGAAGCATTTTCTGACTGTGGCAATTAACAAAAAATATTTCATATACAATTTCTATAAACTTATTATGATATTATCCATTAAAGTTTCTACAAGGAGTTGTCCAACTTTTAATAAAGGGAAGTCACCAATTATTCAATATTTTTTTCATTCTATATTCCTTTATATTGTAAAATACATTTTTTAAATAAGTCATAACAAAAAGGGAAATATTATATAGACAGCAAAAGAGACCAAAGGAAATTAGTACCAAACTCTAATATTTGTGTCAATATCAGAAATGGCAAATGACAATTACTGTATTATTAATTTAATGAGACAAAATACCATTTTTATTTAATAATTTTTCCTGAATATTTTATGTATTTACATTTCAAATGTTATTTCCTTTCTTTTTCTCCCATAACACCCTGACCATCTTCTGTGAAAATGTTCCAATTGCCACCAATCAACTTCAACCTCAATTTGAAGCTCTGGCATTACCCTACATCGGGGATACAAGCCTTCACAGGATTAAGAGCTTTTCTTTCTAATGAATTAAAACAGAGCAATCATCTGCCACATATGTGGCTGGACTCATGGGTCTCTCAATCTGTACTCACTAGTGGGTAGTTTAATCCCTCTAATTTCTGGTGGGTATGGTTGGTTGATATTGTTGTTCTTCCTGGGTATTTGCAAACCCCTTCAGCTCATTAAGTATACTCTCTAACATCTTCATTGAACCCACCTTGT
Organism: Rattus norvegicus; assembly: GCF_021556685.1. NCBI lineage: Eukaryota > Metazoa > Chordata > Mammalia > Rodentia > Muridae > Rattus > Rattus norvegicus. The sequence goes on along the minus strand of NC_141555.1, from coordinate 51,148,354 downwards.
TCAATCCAGTGTTTAGCTACAATCATCCTCACTATTCTCAGTAGGGTCCTGTCAGAGTCTCTCAGGAAATATCCATATCTGACTCCTGTCAACAAGGACTTGATGGCACCAGCAAGAGTGACTGGTTTGTGTGACTGCATATGGGACAGATCCCCACATGGGGCAGTCTCTGGTTGACCCTTTCTTCAGTCCCTGCTTAACTCTTTATCCTTGAATTTCTTCCCATGAATAATTTTTTTCCCTTCTATGAAGTAATGTAACATCTGCAATTTGGTCTTCTTCGTGCTTTGGATTCACATGACCTGTGAATTCTTTCTTATGTTTTCCACACTTTTTGGATGATACACACTTACATTTAATGTATACCATTTGTGTTCTTTTCTGAAAGGGTTACCTCACACAGAATGATAATTTTTGGTCTATCCTAAGAATTTTATGCAAACATTGTTTTAGATAAGTTAGAAGAACACAGACGTGTAGATGTACTATATTTCATTTATTAATTACTATGTTGAGGGACATCTGGTTCCTTTTTAGCTTCTGGCTATTATAAAAAAGAAAGGTTGCTCTCAACCTATAGCATCATGTGCCCTTCTTATATGTTGGAGCATCTTTTGGGTATATATAAAAGAAATGGGATTGTGGTATCCTCAGGTAGTACTATATCCAACTTTGTGAGAAAATTCCAGACTGATTTCCAGAATGGTTATACCAGCTTGCAATCTGACCAACAATGGATGAGAGTTCTTCTTTCTCCACCTCCTTACCAGAATCTGTTGTGAATTTCTTATCTTAGCCACTCTGAGTGGTGTGCTGTGTAACCTCAGAATTTGTTGATTTTCCTTTTCCTGATGGCTAAGGATGTTGATATTCCACAGTAGAGAATTCTTTGTTTAGTGATATTCACCATTTTTGAAAGGGACTATTTGATTTTCTGGAGCCTAACTCCTTGAGTCTTTGTATAAATTGATTTTAGCTCCCTATCAGTTGGAAGATTGGTAAAGATCTTTTCTTAACCTATTGATTTTACCTTTTTCCAAATTCCAGTGCCCTATCCCTTACAAAAATTTTATGAAGTTCCATTTGTCAATTCTCGATCTTGGAGCAGACATTTTGCTGTTCAGTTCAGTAATTTTCCCCACCTTTTCTTCTATTAGTTTAATATTATGTTTCTTGTGGAGATCCTTGATCCACTTCGACCTGAGGTTAGTACAGTGTGATAAGAATTGATTGATTTCCATTCTTCTACATGCTAACCTCCAGTCGAATGGGAACCGTTTGTGGATAATGTTATCGTTCCATTGGATGGTTTAGGTTCATTGTCAAATATAAAGTGGCCATAGGTGTATGCCTTAATTTCTGGGCCTACAATTATATTACATTGATCTACCTGACTGTCTCTTTACCATTCCTATTCAATTTTTATTGTTATTGTTCTCTAATACAGCTTGAAGTCCTCGATAGTGATTGCCCCACAATTTCTCATATGGTTGATGAATGTTTTCTCTATCATGGGGTTCTTGTTATTCCAACTGAATTTTCAAATTACTCTTTCTAACTCTGTGAAGAATTGAGTTGGAATTTTGATGGTGATTGCCTTGAATCGGTTGATTGCTTTTGGCAAGATTGCCATTTTTACACTATTAACCCTGCACATGCATGAACTTGGGAAATTATTCCATCTTCTGAGATCTTCTTCAATATTTTTCTTCAGAGACTTGAAGTTTGTGTCATACACAACTTTCACTTGCTTGTTTAGAGTCAACCTGAGGTATTTATTATTTTTTGTGTCTATCTTGAAGGCTGTCATTTCCTTAATTTCTCCTCAAAATGTTCATCATTGAAGTAGAAAGCTACTGATTTGTTTGATTTAAGTTTACATCCAGCCACTTTGTTGAAGTTGTTTATCAGCTGAAGGAGTACTCTGGTGGAATTTTTGGGGTCACTAAAATATACTATCACATCATCTAAAAATCATGATATTTTAACTTCTTGCTTTCTAAATTTTTCCGTTTGCTTCGTGTTTTTGTCTAATTTTTGTGAATAAGATTTCCAGAACTATATTGATGGAGTAAGTAGAGATTAGGCAACCTTTTCTAGTTCGTGATTTTTGTGGTATTGCCTCAAGTTTCTCTCCAGTAAGTTTGATGTTGGCAACTTTTTTTTTTAATATTGCTTTTACTATGTTTAAGTATTGGCGTTGAATTTCTAATATTTTCCAAGACTTCTAACTTGAAGAAATGTTTATTTTTTTAATTTTTTTATCAGCATCTAAAAAGATGATCATTTGTTCCCACCCCCAGGAGTTTAGATAATTCATTCTTCTATATGCTGACATCCAGTTGTACCATAATTTCTTGATAATATTGTCTTTTTTCAATTTCATGGTTTTAGCAACTTTTTCAAAGACAAAGTGAACATAGGTGTGTGCATTCATTTCTGGATCTTCAGGCTAGGATATATGGTGAAATTTTCAATTACGTGGATGGAGAAACCAAGACATTCCATGACAAAGCCAAATGTATACAATATCTTTTCCACAATTTCAACCCTACAAATGATAGTAGACGGAAACTTCCAACACAAGGAGGGAAACTACACCTTAGCAAAAAGTAGGGAATTAATCTTTCAACAAACCAAAAGATGATAGCCCCACAATTGTAATTACTTTTCTAACAACAAAAATAACAAGAAGCAACAGTCCATTTTATTTAATATCTCTTATCATCAATGGACAAAATTCCCCAAATTAAAAGACATAAAATAATGGACTGAATACGTAAAGAGGATCCAAGATTTTGCTCCATACATTAAATACATTTTAGAGATAAAGACAGAGTATCTCAGGGTAAAAGGATGGAGAAAAATTCTAAACAAATGTTCCCAAGAATCAAACTGGGGTAGCCTTTCTAATATTGAACAATATTGACTTACAACAAAAAGGTATGAAAAATGACTAGGAAGGGAAACATACCTGTCAAAGAAAACATAATACTAAGATGAACTTTCAATTCTGAACAACTATGTTTCAAATGCAAGGACACCTAAATTCATAAAGGAAACATAATTATAGCTCAAAGCAAATATTGCACCACACGCATTAAATTGTTGGAGACTTCAATTCTCCACTCTCATCAACGGAATATTTATGGAAACTGTAACTAATCAGATATGTTTAAAATAACAGATGTTATTTTAATAACTTAAAAAATCCAAATGGATTTAACAGGTATTTAGGTAACATTTCATCCTAAATCAGGATAATATAACTTTTCCTATGCACCTCATTGTAACTTCTCCAAATTTGACCATATTTTCATTCACATAACAGGCCTCAATTGATACCAGAATATTGAAGTAATCCTATTCATCGTATCAGATCACCATGGACTAGGGCTGCTCTTCTATATTTTATTATTTTTTGTATTTGTTTAAATTATCGATGATTTATTTATGTGGTATTTTTGAAACATCATCTTTCTTGATAGATTGTCACTATGCAATAAAGACTTGGTTAAACTTAGAGGTAGTTCTTCCATTTTTGCCTCTACAGTTGCAAGAGTGAGCTCTCCATTCCAATCTTGGTTTAAGTAGTACATTTTGAGTTAACTCTTTGTGCATACATTGCATTTAATGTTTTCCTGTTTGTTTGAATATATATTAGTATTACCTGACCTAACAAATTTGTAATTCTATAATGAAATTTTTAATTTCATAACTTCTGACTATAACTTTGATCTCATTTTGCTTATATTTTCTCCATTTTAAATGCATTTTTTCTTCGTGAATACTTTTCCCTGTTTATGAATATTCGTGCCTTTATGGGATTTTGTTATTGTTCAACAATGGAAAAATTCATTTTATTCACAGAAGCAGCCATATATGAAGATGAATACAAGAGTTGACTAGCTATTTCAATAGGATGGATTACTTATTAAAAATAAGAATCTCTGAAACAAAGAACAGTGATGAATTTCACACCACCCTTCCCCAATGATCCCAGCATGTAATAATGCCAGGTAGTGTGCTGTGCTCATGTGGTGGTAGGAAATAATTTATGGAAGAATAAAAGAACATACCATGGAAAATTTAAAGAATCCCTTTTCCCTTACACACAGATACATAATGGGATTATAGGGAGGTCAATACAAATAATTGAAGCGGAAGTAAACCATATGTTGCTACAAAAAATTTAAGTCAAGGAAGAGTTTTAAACCATGGTCAACTATATAATTGTGAAAATTTGTTCCCAAAATTGTAGGTTGTTCCCCAGGACAATAATAGCTGGACTGAACCCACATTTTATGTATACAAAGTGGGGAACAATGGCCCTAATGGGAATGATGAAGACAAAAAACAAAAACAATAGCAAAAGAGTATATTAATAGAAGAAAACCATTAATGCAAATTACCACAAACAACTTTATGTTCTAACCAGAAAAGGCACCAAAACTAAAGTCACATCTGAGCACCCAAGGTGAAGACAAAAGTGAGAGGGCCATGGAATTTCTCCCTTTCATGTTTTTCAAATACTTTACAGAAACAGGAATCTCAGACTGCTTTTCCATGATTTATTAAATGTTTTTATAGCCCTCATGTATTAAAATACCATTTGAAAGAATTGATAGCTGCTGTCTATGTTTATTCCAACTTCACAAATTTCTTGGACTAAAGTTCCAAAAAGAAACTGGGCCCAACCCTGAGCTGTATAACTATGACAAGGCAATAATAACAGATATTTTCAAGGCCCAAGCACTAAAGTACTATACTATACAGTACAGTGATCCAAATTATTTCAAATAGCTCAAGAGAGTAGGAAGATACATCTAAAAAAGGGTTAGAAAAGTGTAGAAATATCAACTCCTTCCTCGTGTATGAAAGCATTTAAGGATCTGCAGTAAGTCCTATGAGGCAGTATTCAAGTAGCAATGGGAAGAAAGAATTCATTACAAGACAGGAGTTAAACTAGCCTGGTGGGTTTATATAAGAGAAATACTTAGAAATGAAAATGTCTTGTAAACTTAATAAAAGATTTTTTTTCAATTTTTTTTCATTCCAATCAAAACTGACATCCATGAATAATTCCCCTCTAAGGCTTCCATAAAACTGGTTAAACAAAAATTAACATAAACATTTAAAAATTTGAAAATGAAACAAAAAAAAACTTGCTTATGTTTCAGAGCAGGATCACAGGGAAATGAGATGAATCTGTTCAAGATGAAACCTAGAGTGGCAAACAGGATCTAGAATTAATAACTGCATGAGAGGCGCAGTGGAGTAGTGACAGGAACATGGCCACGCTTGACAGTAAGGCTGGGCCCTTTACAGGGGCAAAGAATGACGTAAGAAAATATTTCAATTAAAGCAGAACCTTTCCTTTCTTCTCACCTCAAGGATCCCATCCCTGAAAAAAACCCGTTTTGATAATAATACAGAAAAGTTATGGTATGTCACTCACTTCCCGTTTGCTTTTAACCCTCTCTCCGAAGTCAGGAAATATGAACATTTCGAATTTCCAAGAAGAAAAATTCTTCGGCATTCTTTCGGCATATATGGATGTACTGTGGAACAAGTGACAAACTGAAATATGTGAGGACAGAGGAGGTGGAGACTGTCACATTCCACAGAGCAGAAATGTGTCTGCCCAAATTAAGAAGGGATAAGGCAACCATAACAGGTAAACTAGTTCTCAAAACATTAAGCTTATTTACATTACTCATAACTCTACTTAGTTCAAAGCACTTTCCAGCTCAATCTTCATTTTGAATGATGCTGATCTATCCTGCAACGTGTCTGTACCATCTTCTCTTCCTAGTATTTGGTTTCATCATGGGGATAATAGATGATTGTGGCTGCATAGGTGATGTTTTTATTTCTATATATCACTCCCTTTACGTACTATATGTGTAGTAACATTTAAGGCGGTTCATTTGGAGAAGGTATGAATGATTGATCTAAAATATATGGTTTAAAACTCTATTGAGATTATTTAGAAAATATCAGGAATTCATTCTTTGTAAATGATTGCTTCTCTCATATGATAAAGAAACAATAAAATTTTATTCTAGCCAAAATAATTCTCTATAATTTTAATATCTAAAGATACAGAAGAACATTGATATAATGTGGATTATTAGATCAGCTGAACTGCATGTTCATTTATTTAAGAATAACCAGAATCATTGAGACGTTTCTGGAACATAAACAAAAAACAAAGCATTGAACAAATAGTGGCAGAAGAACAGGGTCTTTTTGTTAAATGTAGCTTACTTTCAGATCCACTGCTTTCTTTTATTTAGTAAAAATTCTATTTAAAAACTCTTCTTCAGTGTTTTTCATCCTGTCATTGACTCTATTTCAAAGCTCTATCCCTTAACTAGCATGATTATTAAATTTAAAACCAAGAATTTTGCATGTGTCACTCACTTTCTGCATTTCCTTATTTGTGGTTTTCTGTTCCCAGTGGCCATGATGTGTTGAAGTCATGAAGAATTTCTGGCTCATTTGATGAAAATTTTCTGAAAGCATATATTATTCATAGTTGAAAAATGTTGTGCATATGTTTCATAGTAGTGGGTTTTATAGTTAAACATCATCTGGATAAGGAATTTTTGCGTGAATATCATAACACGCTAAAATATTAAAGAGAAAACATAGAATAGCTAGATATTTATTAAATATTTTTACTCTTCTAGTGTTTGTAACTTTACAAAATATGAGCAAATCACTTCTTTCTGTTAAATTCACATTCATGAGCTATTACATTCTAATCAAACAGCTGTGTCAGCTCCCATAATGTTGGAATAATGCTAATTGGAATCCAAAATGTTTGCAGTAAGTAAATGGGCAATTTATTTGTCCGCATGTACTAAACAAACATCTAATGTAAGCATAGGTTTGCTCTTAATAAAATAAGAACTACCAGATATACATCTATTAAAGTAAATTTTTTGTTTTATAACAGCTATTAATTCATGGTCTGAGTAATGGCTTAAATCACTAAATTTGAACAGTAAATAGGAATTTCTAGTGAGTAAGAGGTTCTCTCAAGCATCTCCAAGTAAATCGATCTAAAATATTTCCTTGAAAATTCTCTTAAATACACTTATCAGGAAATATTCCACATCACAATAAAAAACTCAAACATATTTTCATTTGCTAAAACAAGACATTGTCTTTCTTTCTTCTGGCCCTCCCCATAATCAGTCTACTCCCAAACAACATAAATTTCAAACATAGCTGTCTGATATGAATCTTTTTCTTTATCACTGACACTACTTCCAGATTGATTTCAAAAACATCCTTCAAATCATTCTGTGTATCATTTCATAATACATAAGTAACCAGATTCCCTTAGTATGTACATATAGAGTTAAACAAACTTATTTCAAACTATTCAATGATTTCTTAGACATTTTACATAAATAAAAATTTATATCTCTCATAGTGTTTCTTTAAGCCCATATGTGATATCAAAGCTTCAGCTTTATTTGGTCCTCTCTTCCATTACTTAATCTATACAAACTCCTTTGACATTTACTTTTTGTATACATCAAGCTCTTTTCCTTTGTTTGACCTCATATTTATAGTAATATTGCCTGAAATATAGTTCATTTATTTTTCATCTAATTTAACTTAGCTGTCACTTCGTTAGGACAATCTCCATAACCTTATTTCTAAGATAGCTTCTTCAGTTATTTGCATAAAATAAACTCCAACACACTGATTTGTACATTCATTTCTTTCTTTTTTTTTATACCATAATGCAATTTTTCTAAGAGAAAGCTCATAATACTTTTTATTCATTCCTTATCTATACCACTATTATGGAGCCTGGTACATTAATGAAGACTATTATTTATTACATGATTCAGTAAGTTGAAAAAATAAACTTTATACTATTGTTCATTTTATTGAATATGCATTACATCCATTGGTTAAACCATCATGAAGTATTTATGTGAGTTCTTCAATATATTACAATTCAATGACCTAGATGACATTGCCTAAACATTTATATTTGTCAATGATAGTTTATTTCATATTCAACAGCAATGCTTGTTGACTGAGTAATTTTCTCACCTAGGAATACTTTTGACATGAAAGAAAAAGATTCCTAATTTAAATTGATAGCACCCATGTAAAAATGCCAGATGCCATCATTTGTGGTCCCATCTCAGAAAATACAAAAAGATGATCATTCCTAGGTGCTTACTGGTCACGGACTCAAAATTCATTTGTGAGCTGTTTCAGTGAAAGATTAAAAACCAAGAGGACCCAAAGCTGTGTTTACAGAGCTGAATCTGTACCTCATCTCTCTCTCCCCAGATCCCACCAGGAAATGGCTGGACTTCCAGGAGTGCTGACACACTCAAGATCACAGGAGAGACTACCATTTTTTAGGGGGAACTGCCTGGAGCCCTCAGAACCCAAGAACACAGGGCCAGTTTGTTACAGGATACTTCTGGTTTCTATCTATTCTATGTCACTGAACCTGATCCACAGCACTTGGTACACAAGATCCTTCAGGAGAGAGGTAGTGTACCTGGAGTCCTGACACATAGGCTTACAGGAGGATCAGTCCATTGTTAGAGCCAGTAAAACCAGCTAATCCCAGAGAAGAAGAGATGGCAAGAGGGAAGTATAATAGCCTAAGCAATACAAACCAAGGTTACATGACATCATCAGAACCCAGTTCTCACACCAACACAAGGCTAGGATACCTTCAACACAACAGAAAAGAAAAATAAATGTTTGTACTTCAAATCACTTAACATGATGATGTTGAAGGATTTTAAGAAGGAAATAAATAATTCCATCAAAGAAATACAGAACAACAGATATATAGAGATAGAAGCCCTTATAGAGGAAACACAAAAATCCCTTAAACAATTACAGGAGACCTTAAGGAGACAATAGGCAAATGGATGAAACTAGAAAATATCATGCTGATGAAAGTAACACAAACACAAATAAACACACAAAGAATGAGGTCACTTGTAAGTGAAAATTAGCCTAAGAGCTCAGAATATCCACAAAAAACTCATATACACTCTGCAGCTCAACAAGAAAGGACAAAGAGGGACTGCTTCAGTCCCAATTAGAAGGAGGAAGAGAATTATCATGGGAGGCATATGGAGGAAGGACACTGTGTGGGAGAGGGGAGTTAAATGGAAAAACAGAAGAGCAGAATAAGATGTGGGAAGGGACAGGAGAGAAGCACAGAGGACCAGGAGAATAAGTATAGAAAGAAGGAACAATGGAGGATGCTGTAACCTCTAGAATGTCCCAGATACTATGGCTGCAATAGGTTCTCTGGACTCAACAGTGATGACATTAGCCAACATCAACAACAACAATTAAATTGAACCTGCAGACACCACCTGCAGTAGATAGACATGAACACAGTGTAAGGATATCTTATTAAATCATAGTTATCCGTGTCTATTGAAATGCAGGAGTAAATATGGAGCAGAGGTTGGAAGAAAGGCCATCCAGAGATGTGCAGACACCAAAATGGACACTGGTGCTGATGCTGAGACATGCTTGCAAACAAGAGTCTGGTATGTCTGTCCTCTGAGAGGCTCTGCCAGCATCTGACTGATACAGATGCAGATATTCACAGCCAATCATTGAAATGAGACTACAGATACCAATGTCTGATGTAGGGGATGGGATGATAGAGCTGAAGGAGACTGTAATTAACAACAATATCAATAACCAGACCCCTTAGGGCTCCCATGGACCTACCCACCAACCATAGATTATACATAGTCTTCTATCCTACATATGTAGCAGAGGACTGCCTCATCTCACGTCAGTGGAAGGGGAAGCAATTGGTCCTTTGGATGCTTGATGTCCCAGAGAAGCGTGATTCTAGAGGGATGAGGAAAGAATGAATAGGGCTTATGGAGACACCCTCTTAGAGACAAAGAGGAGGAATTCGTGGAGGTGGGGCTTATGGAAAGGGGCAATATTTGAAATATAAACAAATACAATGGTTAATAATACTACTAAAAAAGAGTGGTATTTTTCATACATAACTTTACTGCACAGGTTATCTTGGAACATTTATTATTGCCTAGATGCATATTCCTTCCTACAGTACCTGATACCTTGTTTCTCTAAGGAGTGTAGCCTTAGATCTTTCTCTTCATTCAAAGAAGGCATAACACTTAACTCCTTTCTCCAAGCAAGGGTGGTTGTAGATATGTCTGTAAAAGGCAGGAGGCATTTGAACAATCTAATTGGAGGTCACCAAAAGAAATATTTACAAGCAAAGCTTGTAACACAAACAGTTTGTGTTCAATCAAATTACCAGTATTGAAAGCATCCGATAACTTCTGGCCAGGCAACTGCATACAATGTCAAGAGACATTTAGAATTTCAATATATGTGACTAGAGAAAATACTTTCCATTGTGTAGCCTTCTCAATATTTCAAAAATATCATAACGGAAAGAATATTAAGAGCTTTAGGACAAAAAAAGTAGTGAGACATCAAGATAGAAGCGTCACAGTAACAACTGAAAATCACACGGAATTCTAATATCAATCCCATGCATTCTATGCTCTATTCAAATCCTATCACATGTTCATTCCCTAACACAGTCAACCAGTGATTTTCTAGTCCCTGCAGTCTCTGAGGAGCAAGGGTCTGGATCAGCATTTCCCGTTCGGTTATGAGGTTCCAAGACACATCACTGCACTAAAGCTGGTGTAAGAGGCGCTTGACAGCACAGACTCCTAAGGACCCTTTGCCCTTTCCATTCATGTTGCTCCTTCAGGAATCAGTTGTCACGACGTCTGACAGTGTGCACAAAACAGGTAGCACTCCGGACTCAAAGGAAGAGAGTCGACATGGTTCCTCCTCATTCAGAAAGCTTTGTTGATCTCACCGCTACTACAAGCAGGACTGACAAGTGAGGCATCTCCTGGCTGTGCCATGCAGACCTCACGACTGCCCCGTGCAGACCTCGCGGCTGCCCCGTGCAGACTTGGATACTGTCCCATTCAGACCTCGCAACTGCCCCGTGCAAACCTCGAGACTGCCCCATGCAGATCTCGCTACTGACTCGAGCAAATTTGAGGACAGCCCCTCTCGAGCTTTGGTTGTTTCCTGAGATCAATGGTCACTAGAGATTTCCCTGCTTGGCCTTACGGACTTTTCCACAATTCTCGGGAGAGAGAGACAGAGAAATACTCAAAGGGTACAGCTCACATGAGGCTCACCAAGACTCACAACTGCCAAGTACTTTCACTGACCCTTCATATGGTAGTGTTTAGAGAGGACAGAGATCCTCATCCCGAACGTTACCCCTCTGACAGTGCACAAACAATTTCCCAGCCTCCTTTGCCTGGGAACCACTTCAGAGTCCCCCAAAATGATTATAACCCCGGAGTCCAAAAGGGGAATCAGTTGAAGGATTCCCAGCCTCCACATACTGGAAGCCCATTCAGTGTCCCCCAAGCGGAGTATAACACCAGACTCCAAAGGGGGAAGAACTTGAGGGTTCCCAGCCTCTGCCACTTGAGAATGCCTTCAGTGTATCCCAACCGGATTATAACATCCTACCCCAACAGGGGAAGCACTTGAACAGCAGAGACCCGAGCGACTTTCCACCTCCGGGATTACTTAGATGTATTCGGCACAAGTTCAGGTGCTCAAAACCCTAGGAAGACAAGAGATTCAAAAAATCTGATGCTCGTGTTACATATATCCTTCAGAAACTAAAAATTCATATGAAGGGTTCAGTCAATAAGAGGGCCCTAGATCCCAGAAGGGAACGGACAGAGAAGAAATGGACTGTTCCACTTCCTCTGACGGTTCCTTAGGGCATGAGTAATAGAGTGACCAAGGATAGTAGATTACTGAGTAACCTACTGGCATAATATATATGTCGTATGTATGTAGTATGTGTATAGTATTTATGTGTGTAATACGTATATATATGTAGTATGTATGTATGTATGTATGTATGTATGTATGTATGTATGTAGGTACAGTCATGTGCAGTGACCCACGGAGATCAGAAGAGGACATCAGACTCCCTAGAATTGGGGACCATATGATATAGTTGCTGGGAACTGAACCCAGGTCCTCTGAGGGGAATGCAAATCATCTTAACTGACATTATTTCAGTTTCCCATCATTTGTGAAACATCTTACCATCCATTGTGTCTTGTACTATGCAGTATTCGTTTCTTAGTGCAATGGTTTACCTTCACTCAGACTGGGTTTTGACGGTCTGTTGAACATATAAGTCTGGCATGGCAGAAGGATATGGGGGGGTACTCTGATGCAAAGAGGGACATTGCTCTAACTGCCTCAGTCACTGTCTCTGCTGGCCTGCACTCTGCAGCATGTGCCTTCTGCAAAGGCAACATCTTTCGGTATTGCCTGAGCTGACAGCCCTTGCAGCCTCCTCTAGATCCTCCTCTGTACATCCACAGGGTATCATCTTGAGGGATCCATGAAAAGAAATCCCAGATAAAAATTCTCCAGAGCTTACTAGAACCTCAGGCAAAAGCCCATCGTTGTTGGGATATAAAACCAGCTCCCAGTCAACCACAGCCTGACATCGGGTCCTATTCATCCTGCCTGCCATTCAGCACACTAACGCTTCTATTCTGATAGGGTAAATGATCATATTTGTTTTGGGACCCAGCACATTCCAGTGTGGCCCTCATTATAACCACTTACATCTGCAATGACTCTTCTTCCAATGGATATCACAGCCTGAGAAACCAGGAGTTAGGATGAAAAGAGAGGCTGGTGGATAAGCCAGACATTCACCCTGTCTGCAATATTGACTAACTTCATTAAATGATTAAAAAATGTATAAATAATAAGAGAAGTTCGCACCCGAAGAATGGATTAGCACTTTCATGTTTATAATACCTTCACTGCTCTCTATAAGCCTCTACTACCTCCAGGGACTCAAATAAGCCAGAATTCATTCCCTGTTTCCACTCTAGATAAGGCACAAGTAATCCGTCGAAAACTGCTAAACTGAGACTTGAGGAAACCTGTTGGAGTCATCACTTCACAAAGCCAGATGCCCTGGCCAAGACCTTCGAGATGGGGCTTCACAGAGATGGCAGATTTGGAAAGACAACAAGGTTGAAGACATGATGCCTTTCTTGCTAAGGAATTGGAGACCTGCCCTTCAGAGAAGATAGCTTCAAAGAATGAAGTCTTCAAGCACCTCTCCTTATAACAAGTGCTTGTTCCTATGGGGGTTGGGGGGAGGCAGCTGCATTTCAACTCAGGTACTGGAGAGTGACGTGTCCAGAACTCATGAACTGGCTCAGTGTGGGTTGACTTAGGTGGAGAACCACTAGCTTCCTCACATCAACTAGACCAAGGAAGGATGGTCTGCTCTGTCTGCCCTGGAAAGACACCTTCATCCCTGTTGTTCATGCCCAAGGCTTCCTATGGTCCTCACCTGATTGCTTATGAGTCAGCTGAGGTATGTTGACATACCTCACTTTGTGCGAGCATTCCTTAAGAGTTCTAAACCCCCAACCCATCCTGTACACTCCATCTCTATTTTTCTATTTAGCTTGATTTATATTTCTTCAACAAAACATGAGCAGGAAGTGGATTTCTCAAATGGATAATGCATGCAGTCTTCTAAATTTGAGGTCCAGGTGAACAAAATGAATTGTGGTCAGTACCTCACACAGACAGGTCTTTGTGCCTATTTTCTTAGCTTTTGATGATGTTTAAAATGTGAATTTTTGGGGCAGGAAATTACAAAATGGTAGCAACAACGAACCATCGTGTGTCTCTGTTAAGGTTTGTTTTATTCAAAGTGACAAATGCTCCGCCCATCACTCCATATTTAAGGAGGTACAGAGGTGAGCTATGTCCATAAAGCGATGGGCTTAGGACCCAGGGCTGGTGGTTGTCTTACACAGTTTGTCCTTCAAATATATCTTGCCCTCAACCTGTTATATCTGCAGTTCACAACTTGTGTGTGTCACGATCCCTGTGAGAAACTTCAGTCTCCAAAGTGATTACCTACTACAATTCATAACAGTAGTGAAATTACAATAAAGAAGAAGCAACAAGAATAATTTTGTCATCAAGGGACGTAACAACATAGGAACTTTGTTAAAGGGTGGCAGCGTTAGGAAGGTAGATCACTTAATTATAGTCCAAGAAATAATGTCTAGCTATGGGCCAAATAAACAAAATACAGTATTTCCAGCATGCCAGTAACATGGGATTAAATGCAAGCTGGGGAGATAGTTTTGTGGGAAGCAGTGCCTGCTGTGAAATTACCAGCATGACAGCCCATAACTCATGATTGGAGGGATAATGACAGGACACATGGTGGGTCCCATGGCTCCAGCCACATATATAGCAGAGGATGTCATTGTCTGGCATCAATAGGAGGAGAATACCTTCGTCCTGTGAAGGTTCATTTCCCCAGCGTGGGGGAATGCCAGGGTGTTGAGGTGGGAGTGGATGGGAGGAAGAGCATCTTCATAATAGCAATGTGGGCTGCTGAGAATAAGTATACAAAAATAGACTCTATGATAGCTACATGTGATACTCTCCTTGATTGTATTTATCACTGTTATGTAGTATTGTTTCTCACAAAGAGAATAGATCATCAATGCTGACCATGGCCACACCAGGTCTGTTTGAGGGTCCATGCCCTCTCCAGGCTCTGTGGATGGAGCCAAGAGAACCCTACAGGGCTTAGTGAAGCACTGACTCTAATTCACATGGCCCTGACATGAAGAGGGAGCATATTGATTTTTCTTGTTTTTGCTATGACAAAATACAAAGCAAAAACTTAATGAAGACAGGAGTGCTTGTTGAGAGGAGTCTGATATGGATGTCTCCTGAGAGGCTTCGCCAGAGCCTTACTGATACAGATGAGGATGCTTACAGCTAATCATTAGACTGAGGAACAGGACCCCAATGGAGGAGGAGTTAAAGAATGGACTGAAGGAGCTGAAGGGGGTTGCAACCCCATAGGAAGAGCAACAATATCATCCAACCAGACCCCCACCTCCCAGAGCTCCCAGTGACTAATCCACCAACCGAAGGGTACACATGAAGGGTCCCATGGCTCCAGCCACATATATAGCAGAGGATGGCATTGTCTGTCATCAATAGGAGGAGAAGCCCTTGTTCCTCTGAAGGCTCATTTCCCCAATGTGGTGGAATGCCAGGGTGTTGAGATGGGAGTGGGTTGGAAGAAAAGCATCATTACTGAAGCAGGGGGAGAGAGAAGGGGAGAGAGGGGATCCAGGAAAGGGGATAACATTTGAAATTTAAATACATAAAATTCCAATAAAAAAGAGACAGGAAGTGTTTATTTTGACCCATTGTTTTAGTTGGTACTATCCATCATGATGGGGAAAGCAGAGCAACTCGAGTGAGATGGTCACATTGCAGACCTGGAGTGTGTTCAGCTTTCTTTCTCTCTCTCTCTCTCTCTCTCTCTCTCTCTCTCTCTCTCTCTCTCTCTCTTTCTTTCTTTCTTTCTTTCTTTCCTTGTTTTAAATTCCATATACAGCAGTTTCCCTTGCTTTTATGTATCTGTATAAAAGATCCATATCCAGAAGCCAGAAGAAACTTAGGGAAGAAAAGCAGGTATAGCTGTCCAATAAATGTTGATTGCCAAAGGAGGGGAGGGTCTTTATGTCCTCTCCCATCTGTAATGAAGTGTTGAGTGGCCTAGTCTTGTGCCCATGACCATAGCCACAATAAGTTTAAGAGTTCAATGACTAGGTATAATCTAAAAAATATCCTTTTGCTGTCCACTTCCCCATCTTCTGGTTCATATATTCCTTTCACCCACTCTCTCATGATGTTCTCTGAGCTGTGGAGGAGAAGAATTACCTGTCCTATTTCCACGTGATTAGTTCAACACCACTGATTCCCAACACTTTGTCCAGTTGTACCTCTCTGCCCATGGTAGTCAGAGGCTTCTTCTCTGATGAGAGCTGAGTGCAACGCTGATCTGTAGATACAAATATGGATATATGGAAGGAAGTTCGACAATGTATTTAGCATTAGGTTCTTTCATAGGGCCTATATCACCCTAAACATAGGTTCCTGACGACTTTACAGAACCTCGTGTGGAATATGCATTGTATCAAATTGGAAAGCCACTGGTTACTCCCATGACTGTGATGCCACTAATACATTATGGGCACATCTTGCCTGACATTTTACCTTGAATGGTTCACCCCCGATTAAGGTCGTAGATGATTTTCTCCCCTAGAAGCATACATAGCACTTTCTTGAACCATGAAGGCTATCCATTATAGAGGATGATTCCACCTCAACTTCACATTTACCCTTCTGTGACCTGTGAACAAAAGGATTCAGTACCTTCAGAAATAGTGTCTTACCATCAAGTTCTGGAGGCCAACAAAGAACAATGGCAACAGCCTGTAAAGTTGTTAGGGCTTTTGTGATCTCGCTGGTCAGCAACTTTCAGGAAGACATCCCACATCTGGCACTGTGATTTTTGCTTAATTTTGATTTTCTGTTGCTCTGATGATACACTCACAAGAGCCAACTTGGGAAGAGAAATCTTTATTTCATTTTATCTGTTCCAGCCCATCATCAAGGAAAACCAAGACAGGATTGTGAAACTGAAGCTACAGCTACAGAGACTGCTCAGTGGCTTTCTTCTAAGCTCACATTCAACTACATTTACAGAGTCCAGACTCACCTGCACAGGGCAGTGCTGCCAACAGTAGACCAGGCACTCCAACATCAGTTAACAGTAAAGGAAATTCCACCTAGACGTAGTCATGGCCAATCTGACGGAGGAATCTCCTCAACCGAGGTTCATTCTTCCTAGAATAGCCATCAATGACTAGACTAGAAATCAATGAAAATAAAAAAAGAAAAGAAATAAATATCTTCAGGGGGAGCTTGGCTTTTCCATGGAGGGTGCCTCCATTTGAACTCAACAGTTGATTTTGTAAATATATTCTGTAACACAACATTTTATAACCCCTCTCACCAAACCCTGTTCTAACCTAATCACCTAAGGGGAGATTGAGTGGAAAGTAAGTTTTAAAAAAAATAATTGGAGAAGAAAGAAATGCTTCTTGGAAATAATGCAAAAAAGGAAGCATTTCTGCATTCTAGATGCTTTCCTCGCATCATCTGTGCAAAGATAATGAAAACCGTTACGTTCCAGTTACCATAATTTCCAATGTTACAAATCATATAAATAATACTGCTTATCATTCATAAAACACATTGGCACTAATCGTTTTGATGTGTTTTTTTTAACTCACTCCTAATGTAGATCTGATGAACTGGAATTGTTCGCCTGCTCATTTATACATGAGGGAAGTGAGGTTTAAACTTCAAGCTAATTTCCCATTACTCTAAAGTAATAAATGGCAGAGTA
Source organism: Rattus norvegicus (assembly GCF_021556685.1). NCBI lineage: Eukaryota > Metazoa > Chordata > Mammalia > Rodentia > Muridae > Rattus > Rattus norvegicus. Next base: position 51,130,956 of record NC_141555.1, on the reverse strand, counting down.
AGACATCCACACCTTCTCTGGCTTCATGGCATGGCCTCGTGAGCAATGCAAGTCAGGGTACCTTGGCAGGGAATTCCAAGGATCAGTACATGGCAGCTGAAAGTTGTCTTGGATACAATACTGGGAGTAAGGCTGAAGTCAGCCAAGCCCCACCTCAGGATTCCTGAAACAGAACACCAGAATATGTTAGAGAGGGAGGAGACTAAACTAATCATCTGGTTGTCTTCAGCAGGTTGTATACATCCACTGCTGAGGGTTCATAATTATGTTGGTCTTTGTGGGGATGGAAAGGAACACTTATTTAGATCGCCACCTCCTACTATGTGCGACTACAGTGGAGGCAATGCCTTAAGTCCAAGGTTTTTTTTTGTTTTGTCCGTGTGTGTGTGTGTGTGTGTGTGTGTGTGTGTGTGTGTGTGAGTCTGTGTCTGTGTGTGTGTACATGCATGCAAGTGCAGTGTATAAAGTATGGACTAATCCATTTCTCTTCTACCTTATTCATTGAAGCAGCATTTCTCAGTCAAAACCAGAGTTCACCAATATGACTACTCTTGACAGCTATCTTGCCCTGATTATCTGCTCTATCTCTTCCTCCCTGGACTGGGATTCTATGTGAGCAACAAAGCCTACTCATCATTTACCTGAGACCTGTGAGCCATCTCCTCAACTGCTAAGGTTCAAGTCCCAGGTGTTAGGCCCATCTCCTTTACTTTTGTTTTCTTATTTTTTTTGTCTTGGTCATAATATCAGAACCAGGTTAAGGTATGACTGGCTCACTCAAACAATCACTCAAATCCCTACAAACAAATGTGTCCTAATAAGGAGGAGGACCCTGCTGACTCTTTGTTCTGTAAAGTCTTACCTTAACAGATGAGTTAAAAGATGGGATTATTCTAGTAGGTTATTGTGGATGCTGTTGTTGATGTTGAAGGAGGCTAGCAAATGAGGGGCCACAGCTGTGTCAATTATAATAACAGATACAAAGCTGAGTGTGGTAGTGCATACCTCTATTCTCAATACTTGCAAAGATCACAAGTTCAAATCCAGCCTGGGCTACATATTAAGTCCAATGGAAGCCTGGGCTACATCGTAAATCCCAGGCCAGCTTGGGCTACAGAATAAGTCCATGTCCAGCCTGAGCTATATAGTAAGTCCAAGGACAACCTGGGCTACATAGAAAGTCCAAGGTCTGCTTGGCCTACTTACATGACTCTTCTCCAAACAACAACAGTTTTTTTTTTCTTTTTTGGTTTCTGTCTCTTCTATTTCCAGTACACCGATATCAGTGCTGTAGTTTGGGGTTGTGGAGGAGAACTTTCGTCATGTCTGATGGTCCAGGATCTCCCAAGCAGCATGGCAAACCAAACAGTGCAGCAAACAAGTCCGTTTCGATTGTTGAAGAAAAATATGACACATGGGTAGTGCTGTCTGAAGAAATGGCTCTAAGATGAGACAACTCCTCGGGAGACTGGGCTTGAATCTTGTGCTAGTTTCCTCATGATAAAACAATGATGTTCTAAACCACATTCTGTTTTGGGAATACAATGCTGTGCTTCCATTTCAACACTGCATAATCTCCTTATGCCAGCCCTGGAAATCTTGTCTGATATTAAACAGATTATAGGAGAGACAAGTTGAGACTAAACACTGTCATTAAAAAGGGATTATACGATGAATATTTTTTTTTTTAATTTTTGTCTGTCGTACCAGGTTCAGTGTTCTGCATAAACTCTAAAAAAAGGCAATTTCTTTTTGTTTTTAAAATTGCCAAAGAGAATGGACCTTATACTTTCTATCTAGGTCTAATTGAGATGATGAAATACCATTCAATGCTTTAAAAAAGAAAACAAATTGTGTTTCATTGTCTTTTTTTTTGTTAATTTCTTATTTTTAGTGTTTTGGGGTTCATTTTAACAATTATTTTTTTCATTGAATTAATTATTTTCTTATTTTCTAGTGTAGATAAAAATTTAGGTTGCTGGTCTTTGTTTCTAATCTAAGAATTATTGTTTTAAATAAAGTTTCCTCTTAGCACCGTCATAGTTATGTCTCACATATTTTGACAGTATGTTTCCTATCTTCTTCTTTTTTTCTTACTGTTACATAATTTAATTATTTCTTGACATATGTATTACTTGTGAATGTGTAATTTAATGTTTCTAGACTGGGAGACTCCTGTTGTCTCTCATTGAAGACTTCTATTTTAGTTTTGTTGTATTAGCAGAACACATCCCTAGGGGCTGGAGATGCAGCTCAGTGGACAGAGTGCTCACTTGGCTCTCACACAGTTCTGGTCTCCACCTACAGTGGACATGCCCATAGTCCCATTACCAGGAGGAGAATCAGGAGTTCAAAATCATCCTTGGGTGCATAGTGTGTTTGAGGCCAGCCTGGGCTACATGAAACCTGTATAAACATATATGTCCCAAAACACATCTTTTCTTAGGCATTTTCCACACTTTGTTCTATGGTTTCTGAGTGTCTGAAAAGTCCAGGGGTACTTGAAGGAAAAGAACAACCTGGTGCTACTAGGGACTGTTAATTCAGAGACATTGCCTGGTGAAGCCATCTCATCCTAGCTGGTTTCTGCCTGCCTCTGTTGCTGATGGGCTGATGTGTGTCCACAGCTTTACTCATAATTGCCCTGCTTCATTTTTAGCTGGACCCATTCTTGCTTCCTGGTGAGGCTGTGATGGAGTAGTGACACAAAGAATTGGGGTATCCTTCATGCCCACTGATTCTCTCAACAATAAGGTCTTTCTCTGTAGAAATAGTTTCTCTGTTGCATACATTATCAGAAATAAATAAAACACTCTTTTGTGTTTTATTTTGACACCGAGTTTCATTATGTAGGTAGGGCTGGCCTGAAACTCACTTTATAAACCAGGTAGGCATTGAACTCACAGAAATCACCTTACTTCTGAGTACTGGGATTAAAGGGACATACCTGGCTCCTTCTTTTTTTAATTTGTTTTTTTAATTTTCCTCTATGGTGTGTGTGTGTGTGTGTGTGTTTGTGTGTGTGTGTGTTTTGACCAAAGAGTCTATCAGATCCTCTGAACCCTGATCCTCTATAAGAGCAACCAGTGTTCCTATGCAGTAGGCCATCTCACTAACCCCTTCTGCCTGTTTTGTAGGTTTCTCATTGACAACGCTTGAATCCTGGCTTTAAAATCCTTGTTGCCAATTCTGACAATGGTTTTCTCTTAGTGTCACCACCAGGGAACTGGTTTTTCTCCTCTGCTTTTCATTTAGGGGGATTGTCATGGTGTTACGTGATTTCCATTTTGACATCACTTGTCTAGATGTCAGTAGTCCTTACACTGTGGGTACAATGGCTGTGTATCCTTCATAACCTTTTGGTGGTGTATTGGTTTTTCTGGGTTTGCCTGTTTGAATAAAAGGGATTATAACTCCAGTTCATACCAACAGACATATTTTAGAGGGGTCAGGAAGAGTGGTTCCCAACCTTCCTAACACAACCTTTTAATACAGCTCTACCAACTGTAACATTATTTCATTGCTACTTCATAACTTTAATTTTGCTATAGTTATGAGTTGTAATGTAAATGTATGGAATACAGCATATATGATATGTGACTCCTGTGCAAGGGCAATTTGAGCTCCCAAAGCGGTCTCAATCCAAGGGTTAAGGACCACTGATCTGGACTTAGTGGGATGCCCTTACCGACATAGATGGGTTGCCCAGTGTTGGTGGGGAGGAGTCTCCATCTCTTGAAGGCAAAGGATCTTTCAAGATCAGGCTTTTTCCTGGGTCCCTCTGTAATAGTGGACACACTCTTGATGGTTACTGATGTATCAAATGACTCCAGGCAGTTTTCTTTCACATCCTCGAAGATGAGGATTCTAAAAAGGGTTCTGCTAGACAAAAGCAGTGCTGAAGCTATCCCTAGTGATCTTTCCCTTTACCTAATGGCTCCTTGTCCCCAAAAGGCCAACAGTAGATGTCTGAGTCCATTCTAATCTGCAACTTTCCAATCTACACTCTTCCTCTGTGCTGTTTCTTTAACGAAGAGCACACATGCTAAACCTGAACCCATCTTGTCTTCAGTCAGCACTAACAACCTAGTCCTCTCTGCCAGCTATGCTTTCCCATATGACCCAGCTGCTCACAATTCTGAGGCATGTTCATGCTTCTATGGACAAACAGAATGGCACCGATTGGCTAGTGTATAATGACACAGATTCTGTATTATTATGATTCAGAAACCTGTAATTACAAGATGAAGAGACCATCTGCAGAGGAAGGAGTTCTTGTGGGTTTTTGTCACCACAGAAGGGATCCAGGGGGCTAGGAATAAAAGAGAGGGGGCCAAACTCCTTTTCATAATTTAACCTTTTTCCACAATAGCATCATTAATGGATTTTTATTTGTAGGTCGCATCCCTCTTGACCTAATCAATTCTTCACAACTACATTCCCACTGGGGATTAATCTTCTGAAAATAACTGTTGGGCGATCACATTCAAACCAGAGATGACGGTGAATATTTGGAAATCTATAGTGGGGGTGGGTATTATTCTTCCCACGTGGTGTACCCTTAAGATCTCTAACTACTTCCTTCCCCACGGTAGCCTCACTGAATGACATGAATTCCGGGTTATTAATGAGGTTCAGAAACCAAAGCTCATTGCCATATCCTGTCACAAGTATCAAGCTTGCAACAGCAAGAGCCCAGTGGGAAGGAAAATATGAATAAACTTTATGGTATCTCTAAAGTATAAACCCCCAATTTAATCAAAACATTGTTTTAGACTCAGCTCTCTTATATCGATATTCTTTAAATGTACAAGTCAGTGGGCTTGCTTGTGACTCCTAGTACAGGTTTATAATGTACATTAGCCATCTTCTTTCTCACAACTCACCACCATTTCCACCTGCACACACACACACACACACACACACACACACACACACACACACACCCTGCTGCTCCTCTTCCTTTTCCTAAATGCCCAATTTCACATAATATCCCTTATTAAAATCTAAATTTTGCAATCATCTGTTTGAGTCTGGTTTGTTTCACTTAACATACTGTATTTTATAGTTCATTCCGTTTTTCTGAGAACAAAACCCTTTGCTCTTACACATAGATGAAAATCACATCAATGTATATCAAATTTTTAAGCCATTCATCCAGTGATCAACAGCTAAGGATATTCCAATGGCTTGTCTATTGCACACAGTGTGGCAATCTGAATGGATGTGCAGGGGTACTGGTTAGTTTTTATTGTCAGTTTGACTCAACCTGGGAAAAAGGAGAGTCAGCTGAAGAATTGCCTCCATCAGAAAGTCCGTTGGCCACATTTGTAAGGAATTTTTTTTTTGATGGTTGATGTAGAAGGGTCTAGCCCACTATGCATAGTGTCATCTCCTATGAAGGTGGCCCTGGGTTGTATGAGAAGGAGAGAAAGCTGAGTAGGTCATGGATAGCAATCCAGTACTCAGCATTTCTAAGTTGTCTCTGCTTCCTTTCCTGCCTCTAGAGTCCTGCCTGAGTTCCTGCCCCTACTTCGCTCAGTAACAGACTGGTACATAGAAGCCTAGAGTGTGAAAATTTTCCTCCTCAAGTTGATGGCTATGATGAGATTATTCTTCTTGTTGCCTACTTGTTCTTCACTTTTTTGAAAGTTCTGTCTGTTTAATGTTCTTAAAATGATGATATCACATGTTTTCTCATGGGCTCTCTGTCTCTCACCGTGTCTCTCTCTGTCTCTGTCTCTGTCTCTCTCTGTATTTGTGTGTTTGAGTGTGTATATGTGTATGATTGTGTGTGTGTTTGTGTGTGCTTGTGTGTGTGTTTGTGTGTGTATGTGTGTGTGTGTGTTTGTGTTTCTATGAGTTTTTTTGTGTGTATGGGTGTATGTTTGTGTATGTGTGTGTGTATGTGTGTGTGTATGTGTGTGTGTGTGTGTGTGTGTGCGCTTTCCAGGGTTAAAAAAATCCCTAATGCTTTCAATCTCTGCAGGTGCCTAGAGAAGGAAGATTAAGGGGAGAGAGGGGGAAAATTCATGTCATTTGAGTTAACTCCACATTGAGATCAGCCACATAGTGGACTAACAGTCACATAATGGCAGAGTAGTCATAAGATCAGAGAGTGAGTAAAACTCAAAGTGTGAAGGAAAATGTGCTTAAAACTACGATAGAAAGAGAAAAAGAAGACGGTGCACTTAGAAAATTGGACAGCTTTAAAAAGCTGCCATAAGTTGTTAAGCTCTAAGTACATTTAAAAAAAATTATAATGTTAAAGTGGAAGGGAATTATTGGGAAGAGGGAAGGGATGGTCAGAGTGTAGTGGGGACAGGGGAGGGTTCTGAAAAGAATCCTTTTGAAGATCTTAGGAACTATGTGACACAAACAATTAAAGTGGCCTGTAATTTATAGGTAAATTCCATACTTACCTGGATCCAGTATTCTGTCTACCCATATTTCAAAAACAAAATTAACTCATGTATTTCATCCTGTTTTACTGCATTTGATCTAATAAATTCCTTTTAATCAGAAGTGCTGATAAATTTTAAAGACATTTAAAATATGACTGGTCGATATCGGGTTTGTGATAAGTTTATTCCGACTTTGGAAGCAGGTCCAGCAGCTAATTTTTCCTCGCTCTTTGCAAAGAATCCATAATTCATGATTGCCATTGTCTTCAATACAAGGTATTTAATCCTGTCAAATTCAGGCTTTGTTTGAATAAAAATGGCCCTCCTCTAATTGTGGGTTTTGATAAAGCTAATTTTGTTGTTCTATCCTGTGTGCTGCCTCGGAGAGAGAGCCTAGCAATATTTCTGATACGGAGAATAACTTAAAGTTAACCAAAGAAAAGATAGGAGCTGGGAAAATAACCACCAAGGATGTTGGTGACTCAGAAACCAAAGAGTTTTTCAGAAAAATAAAAAGCATGAAAAGAGCTACTTAGGCAGACTGTGACTCGAGTCATCAGAATATTTGGGTGGGGACTTTATTTTGGTTCAACAGGAGGCTACATGAGAAGCTAAAACCTAGATGCTGGAAGTTTCTAAGCGTAACTAGGGAAGGAACTGGCCTGAGAGGGGTTCTATGACGTAAGCAGAGCCTGGATGATGCCACAGAGCACAAGGGCGGAGGTTGCGCATCTCTTCCACTTGGAGGCGCTAGACAATTTTGAAGGTGGGTTCACTATCTTCACAGCGGTGTCTGAAGCCAGTTCATCTACTGAACCCCACAACTGTTCAACAACCTATTGGTGCCTGACCGGTTTCAGAAGACAGAATCTGGACGACTAGGACATTTTCTTTTGGTAAATACGTTTATGAAGATAACTGGGACCCTTGTAGCCCAGAAAGCTAAAAGTTTTCCCTCGTAGAGCAAGTAACCTTACGTTCTAATGTCTTCCACGTTTGAGAGCTAGGCGGATGGTCTAGGCTAGTCAGTCTCCGGAGTTTATTATTCTTTGCTAACAATATCTAATTCAAAATTCTACTAAAATGCCAAAGCTCCACTTTGTGCCTGTGTATTTTTGGAGAAAAAAAATTTTTTTTTTTTTATGGAGCTGAGGACCGAACCCAGGGCCCTGTGCTTGCTACGCAACTGCTCTACCACTGAGTTAAATCCCAACCACAGTAGATATTATTTCTAAATGGCTATTGTTGCCTACACAAAAGACTCTTGTTGCGGTCGAAAATGCAACAGCTTCAGGGAATAAACCTGGGGCTGGGTCAGGATGCCCAGTAGAGTAAGCCAGTGGACTACTGTGCTTTGTCTCTGGGCAGATACTTGTGGATGTTGCCAAATAGCTCATAGTTAGAGGGTGGAGAAGGGGTGTGGCCACCCTTCTGGCTCCTTTGCTATCCTTTCTCTGTTCTGCTTGCTTAAAGTGGGGACAGGGATACTTAATCCCACACTGACCTAGCCATTCAAGATGTTCCTCAGCATAGGCAAAGTGCCTCGGGCTGAAGAAATGTGTCTAAATATGTTATTCTGAGCTGTAGAGAACCATTTTTTCATTTTCCTTTGAACTTTAGATTTTGATTTATGAGACTGGGTTTTTCTGTGGGTAGCTTTGTCTATCTTGGAACTAATTCTGTAGACCAGCCTGTCCTTGATCTCACAGAGGTCTGCTTCCCTCTGCTTCTGGAGTGCTGGAATTAAAGGTGTGCTCCACCATTACCCAGCACTTCTATGAACTTCTGATTATGACAGCATTAGATTCAGATGCTCAAACCTGTTTACCATCGCCTTCCTCACCTGCTCCAAAGTTCTCATAGACAAGAGCCTTGGTCCAGCACCCTCCCCAACACAACCCCCATTGTTATTGCAGGTACTCATATGACAGAGGTACCAGAATTGTGTCTGGTTTAAGCAGGTGAGCTCTTCAAACCCAGGCCATGGGAAAGTATGAAGCCTGAACGCAGAACAATAGCCACAAGACAGTGGACCAGGAGTGCTGTGGCCTACCACACTATGTCTAGAGCCAAGAAGAAGAGGGTGTCTGTGAGGAGGATGAGCACACCATCCTTCCAGAAGCGGAAGAGGAGGAGGCCTTCTCCCCAGGCACTGGGGAACATTGTGGGATGCAGAATTTCACACGGATGGAAGGAAGGTGATGAGCCCGTCACCCAATGGAAGGCCATAGTTCTAGATCAACTGCCAACAAATCCCTCTCTCTATCTGGTCAAGTATGATGGAGTTGATTGTGTCTATGGACTGGCACTTCACAGCGATGAGAGGATTTTAAAGCTTAAGGTCTTGACTCACAAAGTTGTGTTTCCTCAAGTGAAAGACGCCCATCTCGCAAGTGCCATTGTTGGCCGTGCTGTGGAGCATAAATTTGAGGGCAAACATGGCTCTAAGGACAACTGGAGGGGGGTGGTCCTAGCACAGGTACCAATCATGAAGGACTGGTTTTACATCACCTATGAGAAAGATCCAGTCCTATATATCTATCAGCTCCTGGATGATTACACAGAAGGTAATCTCCATATCATCCCAGAGATTTCGCCAGCAGAGGTGAAGTCAGACGTTGACAGCGACATCTTAACAGGTCAATGTGTGCAGTTCACCAGAAGTGATGGGTCCAAAAAGATCGGCAAAGTCATTTACCAAGTTCTAGCCAAGCCTTCCGTGTACTTCATCAAGTTTGATGGTGACGTCCACATCTATGTCTATAATCTGATGGAAAAGATCCGTTAAGGTGAAATTCACAAAGTGAGGGGACATATATGGGGAATTTATAGGATTGGGGTGAAAATGTTTGTTTTTCTGTGTTTCAGATACCCAATGGCCTTTGACAACCCCAGTATCTTTTCCAGTGGATTTTGTTTTTGCACTAAAAATTAAAATGTGTGATGTGACGTGTTGTGTGTGCATACTTTTGTGGAGGAGACTGGTTGTGGTGGATGGAACATTTAGAGGAAGCCGGAAAGTTCAAGGCTGTGAACAGCAAGTCTAATGTCACATACGCTAAAACAAACAGGACTGAGCTGGTCTGGTCTTTAGGGAGAGGAAAGAACTGGAGATGAGGCTTAGAGGAGCAGGGATGGCACAGGGGAAAAAAAGATGGATGTTTAGGAAGCAGTGGAGAGGGGCCAGAAATAGAAAGACTCTCTGAGGGGAAGTTTGAGGGAGAAACAGATAGTTGGGGAAAGAGTGGCAGGTAACAGAGAGGTGGTCTTGGAACTCAAGGGGAAACCCAATAAACTGATCCAAGCAGACTCAGAATCAGAGAAGATCAGGCATTGTTTGACTAACAAAACCTAATGAAACCTGTTTCTCATATGTAGATATATTATTTTTATTTATCTGGGTAGGGCAAGGCATGAATACAGGAGACCACAGTGACAAGAATAGTCTGGTCCCCTGGAGCTGAAATTAAAGGTGGTTGGGAGCCATTGGACATGAGCTCAAAGAACAAATCAAAGTCCTCTTTCAAAGCAGATGAGCTCTTAATCCATTGGTTATCTCTCCAGGCCCCTAAATTCATCTTTTTAAATACATCCATCCTTCACATGCAGAGAAGAGACCAGAATGAGGGTAAGAAAGAATAAATTGATGGTGATGTGGTAGAAAGACTAAAGAACACATGTGGGAGTTGAGGACACTGAGGGACGAAGGAATTCCAGTTGGAGTTCTCAAAAAGTGAAGCAGGAGACCCAGGAAGAACAGAAAGGCTCTCGAATGAGTTGAACTTGGGCCACATCCATATTGGTCTCTTTGGTTCCTTAAAGAACAGCCGAGCTATCACTACAGAGGGTGGATGTGAGGTGGTGGCTTCCCCAGAGGACATTTTGATGAGGATAACTCAAGAATAGTGAATGCCAAATTAAGTTTATATCTATCGATTCCTGAAAGTGCCATAAAACCCATTATTTTGTATGATCAGTAAAAAGAAATTTAAAAAAGAACATGAGGATGCCATGAGCTTTTGTCAGGTATTACGTGGATCCTTTGTTTAGCTTCCCTGAGCACTGTTAGACTCTGTTGGATCCTGTAATATTTTTGAGGTCTCTTCTCAATGCCCCTAGATGACCACAAAGGGCTTCTGCACTGGCTTATCTTGCCTGACTCTCCTTCGACTGGATGGCTTCCCACACACCTGTGGGCCCTTTTACCTTATCTAGCCCCAGGAAGTTCCCATCTTTTACTCACATGAAAGCTTATCCTCAGAAAACTCTTGATGGTGCATCCAATGCAGAGGTGCTGATCTCCCCTATGCCATTTGCCGTGACGTTAAAATGCTTTGCGGTTCCTGACCATGTAGCTCACTCCTCCTGAGAAGCCCCTTTGCACTCCATGGCGTCTCTCTGAGCCACATCTACACTCCAAGGGTTTCTTTGTAGGCAACCTTACCTTCTACTCATTCATTGATGTTTCTTCTCTCAAGAATAAGTTTCTCATTGTGGCACTTGAAAATATTTTCTATCGTTGATTAATTCTGCTATTTGGAATTTTTATACTGGCTGGTTGTCTACCGGTTTCATTTCTGCGAAAAGACACCATGACCAATGCAACCTATAAGGGACAAAATTTTCTGGGGGGGGGGGGTTCTATTTTTTTTCAGAGTTGGGGATCGTACCCAGGGCCTTGGGCTTCCTTGGCAAGCACTCTACAACTGAGGTAAAACCCAAACCCCAAGGGACAACATTTAATTAGGGCAGGCTTTCAGATTCAGAAGTTCAGCCTATTTTCATCAAGGCAGGAATCAAGGAAACGTCTAGGCAGACATGTTGTTGGAGAAGAATATCACCCCCACAGTGATATGCTTCCTCCAACAACGCCACACCTACTCCCACAAGGCCACACCTCCTACTTGTGCCACACTTACCATGGGAAAATCACATTCTAAACACCGCCCTGATTTTTTGCCAACTTGAAACAAGCTAGAGTCATCAGAGAAGAGGGCGCCTCATTTGAGAACATGCCTGTATAAGATCCAAATGTAGGGCATTTTCTTAGTGATTTGTGGGGGAGGGCCCAGCCCACTGTGAGTGGCACCATTCCTAGGCTGGTGGTCCAGGTTCTATAGGAAAGCAAGCTAAGCAAGACATGAGGAGCAAGACAGTAAGCAGTGCCACTCCATAGCCTCTGCTCAGTTCTTGCTTCCAGAATCCTGCCTGTTTGAGTTCCTGTCCCAACTTCCTTTGGTGATGAGCAGCAATGTAGAAGTGTAAGCTGAATAAACCTTTTCCTCCCTAAATTGCTCTTTTGGTCACGATGTTTACTTACAACACTAGGAACCCTAAGTAAGACAATTTCTTATAGAAACAGTGTATCTAGCCGAGCCACAGACTCTTACCTCATAACCACAAATAGAAAGGTATAGACACTTTGTTTTAATTTAAAGGTAAGGGTTGCTCATGTACTGATCTGTGAAGTTCTAGTTTGATTCCTTCTCTCGGTGATGATTGTCATGATCAAAACTACCTTGCGTAGGAAAGGGTTATTTGCCTTACAGGTTACAGACCATCACTGAGGGAAACCAGAACAGGATCTTGAAGCGGTAACGAGGACACTGTTTGTTGGCTTGCTCCCTGTCTCAGTCATTGTTCTCTTGCTGTAAAGAGACACCATGGTCAGGGCAACTGCTATAAATGAAATTATGTAATTGGAGGATAAATTACAATTTCAGAAGTCTGGTCCATCATAATGGCAGGGAGCAGAACACTGGAGAAATCGAGAACTACTGCTCTGTAAGGAGAGAGAGAGAGAGAGAGAGAGAGAGAGAGAGAGAGAGAGAGAGAGAGAGAGAGAGAGAGAGAAATTCTGGGAAAGCACTGGGCTCTTGAAAAAATCAAACACCACCCTTGTCAACACACCCACTTCCTCCAATGAGGCCACACCTCTTAATGCTTCTAATCCTTGAAAATATTGTCACTCCCTGTTAAATAAATATTAAAATATATGACTGTGGGAGCCTTTCTTATTCAAACCACCACACTCCCCATGTCTTGCTCCATTACTATTTCTTACAGCCTGAAAGGCTATTCTTTTTATACATGACTACTGATGAACTAGCCCACAATGGTGGGCCCTTCCACAATAATCATTAATAAAGAAAATGTTCCATAGACTTACCCAAAGACTAACTATTGGAGGCAGTTCTTGAATTGTTCTCTCTTCTAAGTTGACTCCAGATTGTCAAATTGGGGGAAAAAAAGAGAGACACCCAGCACCGTAATGTTTCTCTTACTCCATGTTACGTACTCACCACCAGACACTCTCTTCTCTCAGCGTATAGACCCACTTCAATGTATGGCAGAACTGAAGAGTAACTACTGTCACCAACATGAATACTTGAGGATATATGACAAGAAATGAATACATTCTACAGCTCAAAACGCCAAGCAAAAGCATTTTAGTGTGTGCTACACTTACTGGGAGACTGTCAGTCACTAGCCATTTAATGGGTCACAGTAGACCACAGAACCAAAAAGTCACAACCTACATATCATCTCCTCTCAGCAGGAGACAAAACCCTTTCTCAAAACCCATGAATATATCTGTACGCTTAGATTTTTTCATAACCTACTTTATTTAGGGTTCTAAAACACTTCAAACACCCTTCTAGCCCACCAACCAGAGGTAACAGAGAGAGAAAGTTGATAGGAAAAGGTTGAGAGTTGTGGACCTATTTAGAAGTAATTCTTTGGGGTAACTCCAATCTTCATTGTGCAGTACTGTCCAATAGGAGATGCAAAAAAATGAATCAGTAGCAGTGCTAAGATCTGGCAGAGACCACAAGTCTCTAAGAAACCAGAAGAAGCAGCAGAAGCATTCAGAATCAGCCCGAATAGCTCAGGTTCTTTTGTGCATTTATCATTGTGGAACGGAGACTATCGAAGACCATTGAAGCCTTGCTGGTGTAGCAATGTAAAAATGTCATCTCCCTCTCTGTGGGATTTCATTTATGTTCTTCATAAACGTCCTGTCCCCATTCAAGCGTGTGCTCCAGCGAAATATCATATGCCTTCTCATGTATCTGCTTCAGCAAAATATCCTCTACTAACATAGCTTCCAGAAAAACATCCTGTGACAAAAGTGAGTTTCCAAAGAAACTAAATTTTTTCCACTTCATCTAGTCTTATCTCCCACTTGGCCATGCCATCTCAAAATGTATTATGGCAGTCTTGCAAGGCTCCTAGGCCTCAGCTCCATCAGCAACTGGAGCTTCTGCAACTGATCTCCGTGAAACTCATCCCCTTTCATGAGCACAACCTTCAGTTATCCCCGCAAACATTGTGCTCTCTCCATCTTTGCTCTCAGCCAATAGCTGTCCAACTTACAGCCAACTAGGCTGTGACCAGAAAAACCCTCATCAAGAAAGCCAATGAATTTGACATGATTTTTTTTCCCTGACGGAACGGAGTGTTCTGCCTGTATGGTTAACCTGGTGTCTGAGTCATCTGTAATAAAACCCACTACTATTAAGATCAAAATCACAGGAACTATGACAAATAGCAAATCACACGACAAGCATCATAGTTGTCCAAGCTTTTTCTGCAGCCTTGTTGAAGTATAATGTACATACTTAAAAACCCATTTATTTTAAGTGTGTATTTTAATGATTTTATAGCAAAATTTATAGCTTCCTTCCCTTTTTTAATACTCATTTCCCACTATTTCATACTATATTGAAGTCTATTAAAAACACAGAAGTGAAGTCAGGAGAACGACAAGAGAAGGAAGCAGGAGGTTCTTGATTTGCTAAGACAACAGATACACTGGCAGAATCGTCTGGATAAAACCACTTGGATACATTGGGTCTTCTCTTAGCGTGCAGCCTCAAGAAACAGAGTTTAAAGGATTAAGTCATGGGTCCTCCTACATCATATCCAGACCTGACCTGGTATGGTCAGCATCACTTTGGCCACTTTCATGTTAATCCCATTCATCACTCTTACAAGTTGCCTAGCAACTCACATAGTTAACAAACTTATTTGGTTCATGGTTTCATAGGTTTCAGTCCATGGTCACATGATCATGAAAGTGTCACGATAGAGCTCAACTGCTAAACCCACTGGCATCCAGGAAGCATCAACACAGGAAGAGACCAAGAACAAAAAACACCCTCCAAGACATGTCGCAAATGACTAAGTTCCTTAATTTCCTATCTCCTAGTTTCCTGCCACCTTCATACACATCCATCAACAGATGAACTCATTGATTACAGCACACGGGGTCCAATTGCTTTTCATAGTCCCACCTTTGAACATTGTACTGGGACAATGTGTATCTTAAACCCATAGGGTAGGGCCAGAAGGTTGTGTCAGAGGTCTAAACTTCACCTCACATTAGAAACAGCTGGGTAGGTTTCTCAAAATCTCCTATTTCTTTCTGGTACTGAGCTACACCATGTCTGCATTGCAGCATTTTGTCTGCAATCAATTGTAAAGACGCCCCCCACAATATGTTGGTTTGAATGTAAAATGGGACATCACTAATATAGACACACAAGTATATACACAGACTCAAAGTGAGAGGCAAAAAGGGAAGGAGTTGAGTCTTAGGAACCCTCAAGGAAGAGGGAGTGGAAATATAAGATACAGATGTTATCGAGAACCAGAACAAAGCATTGTCTTCTATACAAGACAGGACCACTAGCCTCAGCCCTAGCTGTCAGGAAAGGGAGAGTCAGTTTTCTACAAACATAAAGATGGTGAAAAGCTGGGCAGGCTCCAGTGGCTTGCCCAATGCCCATGAATTTATGGGCAGCATAAATGACTTTAGTGGGTTATTACAGAGGGGAGAAAGAGAGCTTGAATTTGGGAAAAGGAATTAGGTGTATATGGAACTGGGAGGAGTTGGGAAGAGAAGTGAGAAGTAAATTTTATCATTATATAATGTACAAAGTTCTCAAGGAACTAATAAAAGTGTTTTTTAAAATACCATATCTGTACTGAACACATACAAACCCTATTTCTTTACATCTCCTAAATAACAGCCCCTCATTATTTCATTTCATTAAGTACAAAAGAAATTCAGAGATTATTTAAAATGTAGGAGGATCTGGGGAGAAGGCAGAGTGATAAAGCCAAGTGTGTGGTCACACTTGCAAACACCAGTGCTTGGTATGGGACCAGGAGGTTGATGGTGGCTTCCTGACAGTGATCCTCACCTCAGGTTCAGCAAGGGACCCTGTCACAAGGGAATAAAATAGGTAGTGAAGGAGCAGAACACATTCTACACACCGCCATCCTCTGAACTTACATGTATCTATGAACACACGCCCACAAACACACACATAAATATGACTAGAGTATACAAGAGGCTTTCATAGGTTATATCCAAATGCAGTGTCATTTTATCCAAGGAACCTGAGGACTTTTAAATCATTGGGAGTCCTGGGGCCAACTCTCAGAGGACAGGATATATCTCCTTATTGTGAAAAACCAAACTTTGTTGAGTGTGTGTCAGTGACTCCACACAATTCTCCTCCTCTGGGGTTCCTGTGTATCACAGAGAATGATCTGGAAATACTGAAACAAATATAAACTAAAGGCTTTGTTGGGGTTTCTATGCTTGTGTTAAAATCATATTTATCACATTTTATTAAATGGAAGGGAAATCTTCAGCTCCCAGGAACAATACACTCAATCATGTTGGCTTCTGTTTTATCCCATTATGAATAGCATTTAATTGCACATCAATAGCTTCCCATGCTTTGAACTAAATCAGGATGAAGGGATATGTTTCCGTAACTTCTATGTGGATAGTCAAGTAGAAAGGGGGGGAAGTATGATGCCTTTGGCTTATGGAAGAGTTATGACTTGATTGGATACTTGTTATGCAAATAACCCTAACCTCTGAGAAAGGAAATGTAACGATAAAATATACTACCAAATGGCATGGACACTCATTACTTGGTTTCTTTTAAAAGAAAAAAAACATACTTTAGGATTTTGAATAAGTGTGACGCTCAGAGGTTCAAATACTTAAATGTGTTTGGATTCCAGTTTGTGGATTGTTCAGAACGGATTGGGAGCTTAGTTTTTTTTAAAAGAGATGTGTCAATGGGAGGTGGGGGCCTTGAGATTCAATAGCCCACCAGGCTTCTCTCTCTCTCCCTTTTCCCTCCCTCTTCCTCTCCTTCTCCTTCTCCCTCTCCCTCTCCCTCTCCCTCTCTCTCTCTCTCTCATCTGGGGAGAAGGATGTGAGTTCTCAGGAACTACTCCAGCCATGCCTGCCTGCCTGCCAGCCTGCTACCGTGGTGTCTACCATGATGGTCCATGGACTCACCCTCTGAAAATGTAAGACGGTAAATAAATGTTTCCTGTCATAAATTGATTTGGTCACCGTGTCTCTTCACAGTAATAGAACAGTAACTAAGGCACACATATTCCTGTTTATTTTTCTAATCCTTCTGTTTTTATTTCATTAAAGTTACCTATTGTCCATTGAACAGTTTTATGAATAAGTTTCAAGTTTAAAGACAAATAGTGCCAAATAGGAAAAGCACTACTAGGAGGTTTGGCCTTCTTGGAGTGGCTGTGGCCTTGTTGGAGTAGGTGTGACACTGCTGGCATGGGCTTTAAGACCCTAACCCTAGCAACCTGAAAGCCAGTGTTCTAGCAGCCTTCAGAGGAAGATGTAGAACTCTCAGCTTCTCCTGCACCATGCCTGCCTAGATGCTGCCATGCTCCTGCCTTGATGATAATAGACTGAGAATATGAAACTATAAGCCAGCCCCAACTAAATTTCCTTGTAAGACTTGAGTTGGTCATGGTTTCTTTTCATAGCAGTAAAACCCTAAGACATACATACATATATACATATACATATACACCTAGGTTTACACACACACACACACACACACACACACACACACACACACCATTTACAGGGATTTTAGATCTAGTCAAGGCCCCTGCAGTTTCATTGGTCCATCTGATACACGTGTTCATGGAACATGTCTCTCTCTGTTGCTTGTACTAGGAAGCACGAGGACAGCATCTGCAGACTCTCTTCATTTTACTTTATTCTCCACTTCACCCTTAGAAATCTCAATTTACAGAGAGGGGAAGATAAAATATAGCTCTTTTTTTCTGTGGGTAGCTTAAATCTCAAGTCACAAAGGAAAATAAATATAACAAGAAATAATAATAAATATCGAAACCGTGATGGGAAGTTCATATCCGTTCCCCTTAATGAATGTCAACTTTGGAAATTGGAATCCCCGTTGAGATTAGACTTTTGAAAAATTCTAATTCTCATGCAGTCTTTGTATTTCTCTTTCACTGAAAGGAACACCACTAGAAAAAGCCAGACGGTAGGTTGCTTTTGTCCTCAATTCGAATCAGAAGCATTTGATAATGAGCATAGAGGGGGCTCACTCCATGTTTACCAAAGAAGAAAGTAATATGAGGGTGGGATAGACATCTAGAGAGCAGTTGGTGCCTTACTGGTATTAAAAATAAATCCAGAAGTGAAGAAATAATATTTGACAAAAGAAAAACTAGGTTTTCATTAGGCAGAAATGTTTTAAAAATAGCCTTCCTTTAAGTCATGGAAAGAGGGGGGTGGAGCAGGTCAGTCTGTAGATAAATAAAGTCATTGCCATCATAAAATTAAGAATAATGTGGATTTTTAATGGACTGAATAAAATTAGAAATTTTACATTTCAAAGGGGAAAAATTTTGTTCCAGAGAGAGAGGGACAAAGGAGTGTACAAACTCATACTTCATTCTTTCAATAAATCTACCTGTAACTCATGTGTTTGTTGATATTAGGATTAAAACACAAATTGGATATCTCGACTTAAGAGTTTAATGTGTGTGAATAGCTGCCAGTGGAAAGACTTGTCCTTGGATTTCTCAAAAGGCATGAAAAAGCCACCGTGGAGTTACTGAATTTTGTTTCAAAGACTTTAGCTCCTTGTCTGCAGGGATGCAGAGCCTCAAAGGAAGGGCATGAGACCTCCTAAGAGGTAGCATCCAACAACTGAGGCCACAGAGAGAGGTAGCCTTTCTCAGAATATGGAGCTAGGAGAGCTAAAAAATGAAGGCGACATATCGATCAAATCGCTGTAATAAAACGACGGCAGCCAGTTCACAGAGCGAGGCAGCTGTCAGTGACTCGGCCAAGAAATAAGAGAATTTGAAAAGATAATAACAACACAGAGTTCACAGAAGGCACTATAGACTCATGGGGTGTGCGATTTAATCCCATGTACTTTGGGCAGAGAAAACAATCCAAACCAGAGATCCCTCCTGCTCAGCCCAACCGAACGCTGTGCCGTGCCGCGGATGTCCCACATCAAGGTCTCAACCTAGATGTTGGACGCCTTTGAGAAACCGGAACTAGGTCATTTAAGTGCAGACACCAGAAATGGCTCAAGTCTGCACCTTCATTGGAAGGAGAAAAAATAAGTCACACAGCACCGGAAGTAATCCTTGTCAGGGTCTGTATGAGGTCGGAAGTGTAAGGCGCCATGATCAATCAGTAAGCACTGCCTACATGTGTCCGTGAGCCCACACAAATGAGGAAATGATGTTTAAATTTAAACACAATTTCTAATAACTAGTAACTTTTAAGTGTCTAGTTTTAGCACAAGCTTCCAGATTATGTGGTTTCTCAGGGGTAACAACGCCGCAAAAGAAGTGAGTTTGAAACTTCGGAGGTTCCCACTATATGACAGCAAACTAAGAAAAGCATGGAGGGAAGGAGAAGGGGAAGGGGAGGGGCAAAGGGAGGGGGAGGGGGAGAGAGGGAGACAGAGACAGACACAGAAAGGGAGACAGACACAGAGACATACACACAGACACACACATGCAGAGATATACACGAAGACACACTCAGCCCAATTGAGGATTTATAGAAAGATAGCCATCAAAGGACCCGAATATTTGGTGCAAAATTAGGTGAGCTGTGTGGAGGAATGAGTGCCAACCAAATTTTGCAAGTTCTGCAGCCACCTGCATGTTTCCGCACCCCCTTTGCTGTCGGGTTATCGCATACATGGCTGTCACTCCTGCTTTCTTCCTTTGTATTTTACTTTAAATCTCCCTTCTCCCCTATTCAATGTGGCCAGCGGTTTTCCATGTGGAAGGACTTCACAATGCACTGTGTTGAGGGAGGCAGGGAAAACAATTTCAAAATAGGCTCAGTGCTAGGGCAAACAGTACAAACAATCCATACTTCACTTCCCAAGGAGGGGCTCAAAGAATACAGAGGCTCTGGCTGGAGCACAGAGCCAAGCTTACAAAGTTAGGGCCCACAGCATCACTGGGAACCAACCAGCAGCTCTCACTCAGCCCTCCATGCTAATGACTCATTCTCATCTCTTGAAACCAGAGGAAGACGAATTTGGAAGATCTTCTCCCTAAAAATGAGGCTTTTATGGAAACTCTTACGAAACATAAGAACAATTTTTAATAGGAAAGCACACACACAGTAAAAAAAAATAAACGGCAGTTTCGACAGCCTTTTCTGTGATACCATCATGTACACACACACACACACACACACACACACACACACACACACACACACACAAACCAGAAGAATAGACCTACATAAAGGATATATTTCTAGGCACAGATATCTGTTGGGAGGAGTTTGACGTTCTAACAAACTTCAGCCAAGGACTCCATTCTGAAGATTCAGAAGGTCAAGACATTGGTTTACTCCTAGGAGCAGATCACTATCTATCTCACAGAACCTTTATGGAAAACAAAGGCAGATCACCCTAGAATGAGTTAAATAGAATCCCTTTCAAGGCTATTGAAGAAATTTGGAGCCAAACTCCACAGACAGTTAACAGCAGAGAAAGTGACCCAGGACTGCAGTTTGTATAATACCACTGAACCTGGTAAAACATTTCCTAGTCTCCTAGGAATCATAGAAGTGAGAGGGAACCAAGGCAGCCTGGGCAGCAGACTTCAGTCTCCATACAAAGTGCACTTTGCAGGCTAACACCCACATGGCTAGTCTGCAGTTCACCAATCCTGGTAATGAAGGCATTGAAAAACAGTAGACACCCTACCTGGTAGAGCCACTGTCTCTGGTTACTGGCTTCTCCAGGCTCCATGGTCATTCCACCCTTAACTCTGCACCATCCTGTTGACAAGTGTCTGGGCTTTATCTTTGACTTAGGAGTATATTTTAGTCCTTTAGATCTCTCTCTCTCTCTCTCTCTCTCTCTCTTTCTCTCTCTTCTTCTCTGTGTGTTTGTGTGTGTGTGTGTGTGTGTGTGTGTGTGTAAATGTTATAAAGATTAATAAAAAGAAAAAGTTTCTGGTTACAGTAAAAATTTAAATAAAGATTCATTTTTTAAAGCTTTATTTATTTATTCCATGTATGTGAGAACACTGTCACTGTCTTCAGACACACTACCAAAAGAGGGCATCAGATCACATTACAGATGGCTGTGAGCCACCATTTGGTGGCTGGGAATTGAACTCAGGCCCTTTGGAAGAGCAGTCATTGCTCTTAACCAATGAGCCATCTCTCCAGCCCTAAAATAAAGTTTCTTAAGAGAGCAGTATAGCGTGGGAAGCAATAAAGATGCCCCATTTATGATGAGTACTCAGTCTCTTTAAACCCCTGGGACTCGGGAAGCACCTTGGACAAGGAGGTGGGAAGAGTGTAAGACCCAGAGGGTGGGAAGAAGGGCTGATATTTGCTGCCTTCAGGACATGACATGGCTGCTGCAATTGTGAGCTCATAGCAGCTGTGGTCACCTGCATAGGTCTATAAAGGTCCACCAGCTAGACAGAATCCCTTACTGAGGAGGTTTTCAGGTCCTGATGGCTGCTGGGGTAAAAGAATCATTCTTCTCTGAGGGTTCAGTCACTGGTAGACTTCCCACATTCCTGTAGATGGTCACACACCCATAAGTACATAACCAATGCTAATTGGGCTTAGTGGTTAAAGGTTGGGAAAGAATTTATGAATTTTGAGGGATGGTTATTGGCAGGGAATTTGGGCAGTGATGAGGGTGAAATGGAAGATGTTATGGCCATGTTTCATTGTTTACATGTATGAAATTCTCAAGGATAAAGACAATTTATTATTTAATAGAAAATTTAGACTATTAGCTTTTGCTCCGTAATATAAGGCTGTATGACTTTAAAGAATTCAAATATTGAACATAAATCAAACCAATTGACTGCCTTATGTTTCAAGGAGCAAATTATACGTACTTAATATAATGCACGTTCTTCCTCTTTCAGTCTCTTTCTATCTCTTTTCTTTCTGTCTCTCTGTCTCTCTCTCTCAAACACACACACACACACACACACACACACACGCAGATGCACACTTACATTATTTTTATGTCAAGGTGTTAAAATTCATGACACAATCAATGTGAAGGAATAGTGGTTTTTAAGGGCAAACAGTCACAGTCATTCGGTTCAGACTGTCGTGGAAATGACCACATGGCAACAGTGTATTGATCTGTGTCACTGAGAACCTACATGAGCCCTGTTTATATTTGGGTGGATCAGGCATCCAAGAGTTCAGTCTGAACCAGCCAGCTCCCTCCTTCTTGCCCCAGTGACCTACTTCTTCTAGGGCACATCCTGAAAGATTCCTCCACCTTCCTAGACAGTGCCATCAGCTTGACACAAAGTGTTCCCACAGATGAGACCCTGGGGAAATTTCACACTCAAGCCCTAACAACAAGGAGCAAGGCAACTGGGAAATGCTTTATGAAAACAGTTTAATTTCAGTTCTGTAAACAGGACAGGGAAGAACCCTTTGATATGGATTGATTTAGTCTTTAGCTTACAGAGTGCACCCCAAAAGATACATAATGTAGAAAATGCACAGTTTTCTATGTAGCAAGCATGGTGCTGAAAACAACACACTAATGAAAAAAAATGCAAAGAACTGGGATATATAGTAACAATTCCAATAGTCAGTTTGAAAGGCTCTTTTATTTTTATATGTGAGCTGTCGTTATTAGTTCCCACCTGGGTTAATTTTAAAAGGAAAGAAAATCGCAAGCTCTGACTATCCCATCGACCATGGTGTCATTCACTCGGTGTTATGTGTCTCCCATCTAGGGATTAATCATCAGGGTTTGCCCACAAAATCCATCAGCTCAATACATGAGGCTTTAGCGGAGAAAGTGAGGTTACAAGTATGTAATGCCCTTTAGTGTCTTTTCTGCCTGTCTGTTGCATGCATGCCTTGTTGTTGACTATTGTCGATGGTAGTGGTTGTTTTTTTTTTTTTTTAAATATGAAATGTTGAGTGCAAGGGCAAGTGGCAGTGATCCAATAGATCTTTGCATCCTCACTTTCTCTTTCCTATCTCGCGCTAAGTCTCCCAATCCTCAGCAATCATTCAAATACACTGAAACAACTCAAATATAATGAAACAAGGTGAAATCAAGACACTGAAACAACTCAAATATACCGAAAAAAGGTGAAATTAAGACACTGAAACAACTCAAATATACCGAAACAACGTGAGGTCAAGATGCACTAGCCATCTATAATTTGTGTTTGCATGTTGACCATAATCGTTTGGTAACCCTTAAAAACCACATGATGGGACTTAGGAGGATCGGTGGCTGAAACTGCTTGCTGCCTAGGCAGAACTGAACTCAGATCCCAGTCATCATGAAACAGGCAGGGGAAACCTGTAACCCCAGGGACAGGAAAGGGGAACAGAATCATTAAGGTCTGCAGGCTTCCAGCCCGGAGGAAATTTTGAGAATTTGTGATCAGGCAATGATACCAGCTGTCTTAGTTAGGGTTACATTTCTGTGAGGAGACACCATGACCAAGGCAACTCTTAATAAAGGAAATATTTATTTAGGGCTGGCTTACTGTTTCAGAGATTCAGTCCATTATCATCCTGGTGGGAAGCATGGCTGTGTCCTGGTATACATGGTGCTGGAGAGTGTTCTATATCTAAATCCGAAGGCAGCCCAGAAAGAGACTTGCAGCCACAGGCAGCCAGGAAGAGCATCAAATATACCTCATTGGGCAGAGTTTGAATACTAGGAGCTCTCAGAGCTGGCCTACAGTGACAAACTTTCTCCAACAAGGCCACACCTCCTATTAGTGGTACTTTCCATGGGCCAAGCGTATTCAAACCACCGCAGTGCATCAAAAGAAAATTGCAGAGAGACATAGAGAAAGATACTGCATGGTATCCTCTTGTAGCATGGTGCTGCAACCCCCCCCTACACACACACACATAAACCCATGCACCTGTGCACACATGAGCAGATTTATTTATTTATTTACTTTGTTTTATTTTTTTTCCTTAAAAACTTGGTACATACACATAATGTGTTTGAGCGAATCCATCCCCATCCCCTCCCCTCAAATCCCTCCCCTTTCCTCCCTCTTAATACCACTTGCATTTTAATAGAAACGTCTGAGTCCATTTATTGCTGACTAGATATGTGGGGGTGAGTACAAACATCCAGTGGAGCATGGACAGCCGTCAGGGGCCAAATCCATGAAGAAAATGGGCCCTCTGACCTGTAGTCATCAGTTGCCATTAGTTCCTCAGTAGGGGGAGGGGAGCTTCCAGACTTTCCACCCGACTATTCTGGGATTTATCTGTGCAGATTTTGTAGATGGCATCCTAGACACTGTGAACCATATGAACACACAAATACACACACACACACACACACACACACACACACACACACACACACCAAAATTTAAACCCGAGAATGGTTTTTAAAAGGTTACACAATGTCCTAAATTCAGTTCCTTGGTGTGAAATATTTGAATTCCACACCAGATCATAATACTATCTATATAAAATAAAATTATTCAAATGAATATTTTAAAGTTCAGCGGATCTTTATCTCTTAAATAGCACAGGCTGAACGAAATCAGTTGGTGCCAAACTTCCCTATAGCTGCACAAGAAAAATTGTAAATCAGAATTCAAAAGCATCAAAACACAAGGCTGAGGGTATCATCAGAGATAGAGGACTTACAGGATAGGGTACAGAGGCTCAGTAGACCAGACAGGTGGATCATAATCAAAGAGCCTGGAAAACGGGCCATTCATACCTTGACAACCTTCAAAGGCTAGGGGAAACGTAAGGGATAGGTACCACCCAAAGTGAGAATAAAAAAACTTTAATACATTTACAGGACACTTAGATTCTAAATAAAGTGTGGATTGGAATCTACAGTGTGATTATTTTCTTATGATTATGTAAGATGCTAATATATGGAAATCATGTGTAGGTTATATGGGAAATTTCAACTTTCCTAGAGATTTCTAAATAAATGTGTTTTTTAATGCAAAGTTGGTAGTGATATTTATTCCACTACCATTTTTCAAGTCTCTGGCTATTCTAAAATATATGTGTTTATTTTATCTACAGTAGAAAATGTCCTTGTAATGTAATGAAACATTAGTCAGCCCAACTAAGATGCTTTCTGGAAATCAGTTAACCTCAGGTACTGAGAGCTGTGATGACTTAAGATGACGCTAAAGCACTTTCAGGATCGCGAACTTATGAGCATGGGCTTGTGGACACATTCACTCACAAAAGTGACCACACACACACACAGAAACACACACACCACACCACACTACACACACAACAATCACACACACACAGTGGACATCACTGACTAACTATACCTCAGCTAGAGCTATGGCTTTGGGATCCTGGAGGAGGTGACACTGGGTTTATATGGCCTTATACTTAGGCACAAGCATGCAGCCACACTCACAACTCTCCCTCTGGTCCCCCTCTTCCTTCACAGCGAGTTCCAACACAATTTGTTATTTCTGATTTTATCCATCCAGTCTGGTCATCCCTCTTCCAGAACATAACTTTTTTGTTCAGTGTTTGTGTTTGTATTTGTGTGTGTGTGTGTGTGTGTGTGTGTGTGTGTTTGGGTGTGGGTGTGTGTGTAAGAGAGACTCTGTGTGTGTGTGACAGAGAGAGTTAGAAAGAGAGAAATGGAGAGAGAAAGAGAGAGACAGAAATAATTAGTCACCCAGTTAACACATGAGCATGCACACACTTGTGGAAGACCAAGGTACATTCAGGAAATATCCTTAATGTCTTGTCTGTCTTGTTCACTGTGGCAGCAACTCTCACTCACAGGCAAAGCTCCTCTTGGTATGGGTCATCTTTCCAGACAGCTTGCTCTGGGCATCATGCCTCTGCCTTCCTAGGTGGAATTATAGGATGGTTTCCACATCCATGGGGCATCTATGTAAGTTTCTGAGAAGCGAGTACTTAACTGCTAGACTGTCTCCCTAGCCCCTTCCTGAACTTTCTGTCCCAAATCCCCTTTACCTTTCTTTTTGAGATTTATCGAGTATGCTTGACAAATGGAGACTGTATACATTTGAAGTATGAGGTGTAATATACTGATCATATTATTCATTGGACAAATATTTTAACATCAAGCTCATTCTCTCTCTCTCTCTCTCTCTCTCTCTCTTTCTCTCTCTCTATCTCTCTCTCTCAGATCCACTGTTTTAACATACACCACAGACACAAAACCTCAGTGACATCAGTTTGAAGGGTTAAAATTTCTAAAAGTTAGTCATGAACAAAGTCTGGCTATGCCTAAAAGAATTTGAGGTAGGGCTCACTGGCCCGACTATCAGCTCCCAAGGACACTGGCCATCTGGAGCCACCCCCTCCCCTTCCTTCACTTCCTGAGGATGGGTCATCCCCCTGCTGCAGTGAGATGAGTTGCCCTGCCCACATTGCTGAGATCCTAGATTACACGTATGCTTTGTTGACGTAATTCCGTGCCAAAAGTAACTGTGCACCCTTTGTATTAGCCAATTATGTGTATCCACAGGAAACCCCTGGTTTTCCCTATATAAGCTCCTGCCTAGAGAGGCTCAGGGCTTGACTCAATCTCCTGTGTGAGATACGTGTCAGCCCAAGATCTCGTAAATAAAACTGCCTCTTGTTGATTACATCAAGACCAGCTTCTCGTGTTTCCTGAGGGTACCCCAACCCGTGACTGGAGCGAGAGTCTCCCCAAGTCTGGGGGTCTTTCAAGTTTACTGTTCCCAGGCTCTGATGTGTTGTTCATCCTGTAACCGAGTGATGTTATGCATTCTGTCCAATCTATTTCTCACAAGGAAAAATGAGGACGCCAGTCACCCGGTTAAAACCCTCAAATGGCTCCATGTCACTGAGGTTAAGTTGCAAAGCTCCTCTGTTGAAGTCCCTCTGTTGATAGACAAATTCCTTTCCAGAAAGACCAAAAGCTATGACACACCATACCGAGGCTGGGAAATCATAAGTTTAGTTTCTTGTGTTTGTAAACTGAACAGAAAATGGGGATTACAAGACAAGGAGAATGTAAAATTTCGTGTTGCTATAATACTAAGACACATAGGTAATAGAGCGGTTGAACTCAGGTTTTGACAGGGGTGTGGTTGGGGGATTCATGTGTGTGTATGAGTTGAGTGCCTTTTCACAAGTGTGAGGGCACATACAAGTGTACATACGTGCAGAGATGAGTAGAATGTGCATTCTCTTCCTCACTATTCTCCGCCTTTCAATGAACCACAGCCCACTATTTTGACTTGTGTGGCTGGCCAGGATGCTCTTGGCAATCGAAAGAGTAAGGACAAAACAGCTCCCTTTGGCAACCATCTCTGCTAAGCGAGTTCCCCATCAGAGCCAGAGGTTTTTCACTGCTGCTTCAGGTCCTGATCATGGCTGTAATGCCTGTCTGTGGTGCTGACCTTTTCCTCATAAAGTTCTTTCTAAAGAGTAAATTACCTCCACCCTACAATGTTGAAGACAGGATTAGCCATGCCTAGAGTTTTACAAATGTGCAGAGAGAATATGAACTGTTCAGGCTTGCAAAGCAAAGGCTCTTCCCCACTGAGTTATCTTCCCAATCCCCATCAGGATATGGTCTATTGCATCCTTCATGCCATGCTTTCTGCTGTGTGTGTTTCTCAGTGTCCCAAGGGATATTCTCTCACAAAAACGGTTCCACCTCCACATGGCTCTGTGCTTGCACCCAGAACAGAGTATCTCTTTTATCAGGAGAACTAATTCAGAGGTGGACATGTTCTGATTGCAGCCTGTGAGTTATAGAGAAGACTAACTGCATCTTCAAGACTTGGGCTTTCTTACCCTGTGAACTGAAAGCTGGTGTCCCTCCCTGGAGGATGGAGAAATGGAGAGAAGTATGAGGGAAAGAGAAGGAGGCAAAGGTGTAGGGGAGAGGTTGAAGTCACACTAAAATTTCCAAGTTAGCGTCAAACCTGAAGAGTAGATAGGGTGAAATTGACAGTGTTACTGCTGTCACCACACACACACACACACACACACACACACACACACACACACACACACATCTGCTGTGCCTCTGGTGTCATTACCCCACTAAATAAAATGCTCTATTAAGCTTATCTGTCCATCTGAAGAGTAGCCTGTATTTAAATAACCACCATTTAAAATCCTGCTAGACTGAAAGAAAGCCATTTGAGCATTTTACTTAGCTGATGAATTACACAGACCAGTGGTCCTTGATAAATAGGCCTGTTCTAAAGAGATGCATGAGAAAAAGTAAACACGTCTAAAACAATTGATGGGGGATTAGGTTTCAAGTCTCCCACCTAGCTCAGTAGACTCTGTCCCCAGCAGAGAGCAGAGCCCAACTAGGACCAGCTCCAAGACTGGTCTTCCAGAGTGTGTAAGGTACAGAAGGGCCCCTTCCAGGACTCTGTCAGACCTCACTTTTCCCAGAACAAATGCAGTTGCTGCCATGCTGAGACACTGAAGCCAAAAGAGTGAGGACAAAACAGCTCCCTTTGGCAACCATCTTGCTAAGGGAGTTCCCCATCAGAGACAGAGGTTTTTCACTGCTGCTTCAGGTCCCGATCATGGCTGTAATGGCTGTCTGTGGTGCTGACCTTTTACTCATGAAGTTCTTTCTAAAGAGTAATTTGTCTCCTGATCCTTCCCATGGAACCCACCATGCCATTTTCATAACCGATGTCAGAATATCTTTTTAAAGAGAACACAACTCAATCCAATTCTACCCTCTGGCATCCAAATCGCTTATCATTTTCATAGCAAAGTACTTTAGAGTGCTGACTCACTCCTGAATCAAAAATCTCATCTAAATCAGTTCCTGGTGAGACTCGGGTATGATTCACCTTGGGGCATATCTCTGCACCGTTTATGAGTCTACAGAATCAAGAAAACAAGATGCATGCTGCAGCTAGGATAAACTGGTTAACTATAATCTCCGATCAACTCAGCATCATTTGAAGAGAGAGAAAGACAGACAGACAGAGATACAGACAGACACACAGGTGAGGGAAGGCTTAGCAAATGTCTTATTGTGTTATTCTTTTGGTCTGTGGACAGGCCTATGAGGAATTGCATTGATTGTTGACTGACTTAGGAGGGCCAAGCCCACTGTGGGCTGCACCATTCCCTAGGCAGGCCATTCTGAGATGTATAAGAAAGCTAGTTGAGCTTGAGCAAGCCAACAAGCAGAGTCCCTTGGTGGCATCAGCCTCAAGACCTTGTTGTAGTTCCTACTCTGACTCCCCTCCATGACCTGAAAGTTGAAGTCAAAATATTTTTCTCCCCTACACTACTTTCCATCCAAGCATTTTATCACAGCCACAGAAAGGAAAGTAGAACAGACTCCATGAGGCAGCAGGGTGGAATGATGCTTCACAGATTCTCAGGAGCCTGTGCTTGCAGCTTCTGACTCTTCTATCACTGTAAGCCACAGTGAACTGGGCAGGCTCAAGGGAAGGAAGGACAGTCTGCATTTCCTAGGAGATGACACAGTGACTTCTGTCCTCATTCCATGTACAAGAAAGATTGCTAATGACCCAGTGGTTATAATGTTTAGCAGTGGAAACAGAAAGAGAGGACGAACTTAATGCTTCCTACAGGGCCAACAAGAGGACCAGAGGCAGAAGTTAAGCTGGACTCTGTAGTACATTTCCTGTGTGGTCTCCCTTCCCCCACCTAGTAACCAAACAGAAGGTTCTCAGTCAAGAAAGAAAGAAGCAAGCCACAAGACGAAAGAAACACAAGTATCTCAATAATGCCCCTGCCTCAGCACCACAGCCCAGTGTTTTGTGAGTCTGTGGACATGTCTACGAGGAACTGCTTTGATTTTTCACAGACTTAGGAGGTTCAAGCCCATTGTGGGCAGTACCATTCCCTAGGCAGGTGGGTTCTGAGCTGTATAAAAAGACCCAGTCTTGGAGCTTGTCTGCT
Source organism: Rattus norvegicus (assembly GCF_021556685.1). NCBI lineage: Eukaryota > Metazoa > Chordata > Mammalia > Rodentia > Muridae > Rattus > Rattus norvegicus. The sequence goes on along the minus strand of NC_141555.1, from coordinate 51,101,286 downwards.
GCTCATGTGGTGTTTTGTTTCGTTTTTTTGTTTTCTAACTGACAGAGAGGGCTACGGTATTGCCTACAGCGAAGCATTGAGCCTGCTGCACAAAACTCAGCATCTTATTGTAAAAGAACTCAAGGAAAATTCCAGATCTCATTAAACATATAGTGGCCACCTTCCACCTTCTCCAATTTCTAGTCATTAACAAATTTTTAAGCTCCTATTATCCCAACTTAACCACAACACACTCTGATTTTCAAAAGACTGCTGGCACTCAAGCAGTGAAAGCCACCAGACAGAGGAAAGAGGTAACAAATCTTAACATCCACCTCAGTTCCCAACTCAAATGCTTACAAAAGCCTTGTCAACCTTCAGTCAAAACAGGCATCAAGTTTCTCTCGTTACCTACCATTTAATTGTCAAAACATTTGCACGTCTAAGTTATTTCTGTTAAAGGGGTGGGGGGAACTTCTTTCTACTTTATGAGCCATTTACTTTAGTGTTGTAAAGCAGAGAAGAGGACAATCCAGTCGACATTTACTCTAATAGGTGACTGATGTATGCATGAGGCCGTCCCTATTTCTCCAGTAAATATAAACCTAGATGCCTTTTCCTTTAAGGATATAGGAAATGAGCCTTCTACCCCATCCTTCCTTTCTAATTCAGCAGTTCTCATGATCACGCTGGCATCCACCTCCTACCAGATCAGAAAGACTGGCCACGATCCCTTCTGCCATTAAGGATGAGACCCCACTGTGGGCTGGAGAGTTGGCTCAGTAGCTAAAAGCACTGGCTGCTCTTGCAGGGGACTCAGGTTTGATGTCTTGTACTGACATGGCAGCCCCCACACATCTGTAACTCCGCTTTCAGGGAAGACCATCTGCTGGCTTCCCTGAGCTCCAGGCATGCCCAATGTAAATATACATGCATGCAAATAAAACACCCCTACACAAAATATGTGTATGTATATATATATGTATATATATATATGTAACACTTAGAAGACAAAGAGGAAAAGATAAAGAAGAAAGAGAAGAGAAGGAGGCAGCCCTATGAAAGCCATAAAGACACTGCATTCATTTTTTTTTTATTTACTTTATTTATGAGTACACTATAGCCATCTTCAGACACATCAGAAGAGGGCATCAGATCCCATTACAGATGGTTGTGAGCCATGATGTGGTTTCTGGGATTTGAACTCAGGATGTCTAGGAAGAGTAATCAGTGCTCTTAAAATCTGAGCTATCTATCCAGTTCCTTGATTATTTTAACTTTGTACTCCATATGTCCGGGCTCTTACTTTGAAGGAAATGCTGGAGTGTGTTTGCACACTGTATATTATTAATCCGGTGCTGATGTATAGAGATAGGTGGATCCTGATTCTTGAGAGGCCAGCCTATCTAGCCTAACTGGTGAGATCCAGGACAAGGGGAGACCTTGATTCAGATGATGTGGGTGGTGTCCCTGAGACTGATACCAGTCTTTCAGCCTCCACAAACATGTGCACACAACCGTGAGTACACATGATGCATACATTACAAAAATGAAAAATGAAAGGTGGAAATTCAATAAAGAAAGCTCCTTTCCAGCTGGTGGTGTATAGAGAGGATTGCTTCTACGAGTATATTTATCTCTGAAGAGGAAGTCAATAAATGACTCCGACAAGAGCCTTTGAAATATCAGCTGCCTAGCTAGGGCCAGACCTCCTCTCTGGCTGCAATTACCTTCTTAACATGGCTCCACATTGTCTCATGGGACCCAGGTTTCCCCTTCCCCATAGCTCTGCCCTACTTTGAGCCTACGAACCCACAGAGCTAGCCAAGAAAGGAGGGGAGAAAGAACACGAAGGCCTGGAGAGGAGGCTGCCCGTAATCCAGTCATATACACAGACCATTCCATTGGCACTAAGTCCACGGATGCCAGGCAATATCAGTGAGCTGGATGCCCAGGAGGCAAAGGCACGGTTTAATAATCACATAGGTGGCAGTTTTTACCACAGTAAGTATATCCAGCTGTGAAGTCTGTGAAGTGTGAACTCCTGAGTGTGTGTGTATCCTTGTGTAGAAGGACTGTGTGTCTATGTGTGTGCGCACGCCTGCATTTTTATTTAAGCTGGGTTTCTTTCTATTAATTTCATATATTTTTAGTCCTGGGACTATTTATCACTTAATAAATCTTCCTATATTTCTTCCACTGTGCCTGTTATCTCTGAAAACCCCTGCTGGTCACCCGAGGGTGTGCTTTACCTTGTCAATTATTTCAGGGGACTTGTGGGTGAGACACTTTCCGTGAAGCCCAGGAGACAAGAAGAGAACAGAAGCCCCACCTAGGCAACATTGGGTACAACATTGTCTGAAATGATTCTGTGTGGGCGAGAACGCGGATAAGAGAATGTGATGTGAGAACTGAGCTCAAGCTGGACACACAAATGGGGACATTGAACCCCAAACAACCTCCCCACCAAGCGGTGCCTGCGGGTTTAGGCTTAAAAGTACCCTTCCATGGAGAGCCCAAAGTAATCTGTACTGAGTCTGTTGGGACATTGGGGAGAATAGAAAGCCTTTGCCTCCGCTCTCAGTAGAAGAGATGGCAATAAAATGGGTTACGGATGTGGGGTTATTGGCAGAAGCAGATTTAAAGAAAAGAACTTGAATCATCGGCTTTGACTTGAAATCTTTATTATGGCAAATGGTGGTTATTAGATGAAGATGCCTCACACATCCTTCGTTCATTCACCATGGCACTTTCAGCCCATTTCAGCTGGTTATGTGTTCATGGATTAAAAGCCTTTTAATAATATCTATTAATTTTTTTTTGCTCTCTCCCAGGGCAATGTAGTAGCAAAACGCGCTGTATGTCCATTATCTGAAGCCTGGACCAGAAAGATAAAGGCCGAAGGTTTACAAGGCAGGTGGAAACGATCAATTATACCCCCACAACTGACAGCAAAGCTCTCTTACGTGATCAGGAGGAGTGCTGGAGTTAACCTGGAATTCAGTAGCAGCAGATACCCTCTGTGACCTATTTGGCTTCTCTGGGTGCAGGTCTTTCTCTTGTGGCAAAAGGGAGGGAGCGTTCTATCAGCAACTCTGAGGAGCAGCAAGAGGACACTTCATGGAAACCAGGGCAGGAGAGAAGAGAGGATATGTGTCCTTCTCTGGCTCATAGACAAGAGGTGAGAGACCTGTGTACCTGCTTCTAACTGAGTACAGAGCCACTCCCACTTTGTGTGTATGAACTCTGCTGGGGTCTATAGTCTATGATCGTATTCACTTTCAGTCCATCATTTCCTACCAGAAGGAGATGACAATCAGCTCCATCTAAAGTGACACTGAGAAGCAGGCCAGTTACGGTGTGGAGTACAAGACTAAGTAGCATCAACACAGACATACACTTACATGTATACAGACATGCATGACACATATATCCGCATGCATATGCACACCAAGAACATGTGCACACATGCATGCATGCACACATAAGCATACATACATGGAATGCACTGATAATTTTATAAATATATATATATATACATATTAGCGTGTGTGCACTTAGTTTCACACATGTGATATCTTTTAACTATATATATATATATATATAATATACTGTACATATATATACACACAATACATACAAACACATATATATAAACAATACACATACATATACATATATATGATATATATATGTACGATATATATATATATTTATATATATATTTATATTTATTTATTTATTTATAAAATCCTAGTTTTGTGGAATCTGATTATTGTATTCACCCTAGAAAGAGTCAGCCATTTGGTGCCCATTCTGACAGATTTTCTTTTAAAATGCATGACTGCAAAGAAGCAGGTCACTAAGTCAGTAAATAGTCTGCCTCACGTAATAGTCTGCCTCTCTAGAGTTGTCATAAAGCACTCTAGCCAAAAACAACTTGTAGAAGGAAAACATTTCTTTGGCTTGCACCTTGGCTTATCAGCTTTTGTGGGCAGTCAGACAGGAACTCGAGTAGAGAATTACAAAGGAATACTGCTCACAGCTTTACTCACTTGCCCTTGCTAAGTTGGCGTTCTCATGAAGCAAGACACCCTGGCCTAGAAATGATGACACCCACAGTGGGCTTGGGCCATCTTCATCAACTGTCAGTTGAGACAGTCTCTCACACTTTAGGACACAAGCCAATCTGATGGTTGCAGCTCTTAAGTTGAGGTTCTCTCTTCCCAGGTGACACTATGCCAAGTCTCTTCTAATTTATGTCAAGATGTCAGTGAAAATCAACCAGGATACCACATAAGCATGAAGACCTGGGTTTGATTCACGGAACCCACATCAAAATGTGAGTGGAGAAAGCTTCTAATGCCAGTTGGGTAAACAAGGACAGGATCTGCAGGATCTGCTGACCACCACAGCTGGCATGATTGGTAAGCTCAGGCTCGAAGGTGTAAGACCAAGGAAGCACAAAAACGAGTGAGAGGAGCACCTCCAGGCCAAGAAGGAGGAGATCATCAAGACTCTGTCCAAGGAGGAAAAGACCAAGAAATAAAGCTTTCTTCATGTCTCTGCATAGTGACCTCACTGTGGCCTCACATGATCAGTCATTAAAATAAAACAAGCCTTAAATTAAAAAAGAGTTACCTTGCCTATGGTGTCTTTTCACAGCTATGGAAATCTAACTAAGACAATATGTATTCATGCTGCCATTTCTGTTTCTCTGGAAACCCTAATACAATAGTGCTCTAGAGAGAGGAACAAGTACCCACCAGACAACATAATTTCCAGTTTAATTTTCTGTTGAATATGAAGTTGTTGTGGTATTAAAAAAAATACAAACTTGGTTTTTTGTTTGTTTGTTTTGGGGTTGTGTTGTTGCTGCTGCTTTTGTTGTCGTTGTTGTTGTATTTGTTTTTAAGGAAGAAACACATTAAGCCTCTTCATCCCTTACTGGCTGGCAAACACCCGAGCCCACATCAGCTAAAGCGATTAAGGCATTAGGAATGTGTTTACACAAAAACATAAAGTTATCCTGTCAAGTTCAGATGAGAGACAACATCGGCCATGTGGGCAAGCCTAGAGCCTCTACCATTTAACACAAACAAATCAGGACACACTGTCAGAAGCCTGTCAGGCCAACAGAGAGGAGGGCCTGCGTGTTGTGTTGTTATTTTATTTTATGAATTTTTGGAGCCACCCTGCACATTAATCCTGTTTATAATATTAACTCTGGCAATTTTTTCTTGCCTCATCAAATATTTCCTTAATGAATGGTCAGGTCACACCCCCCATCTCCATTGTAATGACTTTCAAATTAAGTTCATCTGGACCACAGAGGTTTTTAGAACTCTATGATGACAGAAAACATGGGGAAAAGAACCTCTTTCATTGTATTTGAAGAAAGACATAGTCATTTACCTGAAGCTTTCCCCCATGCTGACTGTTCCAAAGCTCAGTGCTGAGAACTCTGCCTCATGGGCACCATCAGAGCCCTGAGATGAGCACTTCCAAACCAGGAGGTATTATACTGATGTGACCATACTGTGCTCCATCAACTACAGTCACCGGGTTCCAAACTCCTGGTGTCCCTCCTCCCCTTAAAAGATAGCTGTTGGGATCCATGCTCAGCATCACCCATGCCCATAATCCAAAGCTCATACCTTTTAAAAATCAGATGTGTTCATATTATTGAATGTGTGAATGTTCTGGCTACACAGAACTGTGTGCACCATGTGCCTGCCTGATGTCTGAAGAAGCCAAAGTAGGGCATAAATCTCCTGAAACTGGCTAACAGTTCAACTGTGAGCCATTATATGGATGCTAGGAATAGAACCTGAGTCCTCTGCAAGAGTAACAAGTGTTCTTCATTGCTGAGCAGTCTCTCTAAACCCCAGTATATGTGCCCTGTCCCTGGAGATGCTTTGCTACTCTACAAAACCACATTGGAGACTTGGTCCCCATCCTCGAGATTAGACTTCACCCTATCAATGAATAGGATGCCATGGCTGGTGGTAGTGTAGACACCAGGAGACTCTGAGCAAAAATGCCTTGTATAGGGGACTCCTGTGAGAACCAAGACTGGAGGAACACACTGGACTGGATAGAGATTGGGTTGGGCCATTGCCAAAGATAAAAGAGTGATGGTGCCAAGGGCATATGAGCAATCCAATGAACTATCCAATCTGGAATCTTAATTAGGTTTCCAGTGTTGAGAAGAGACACCATGACCAAGGACAACATGTAAAGGGTTTAAGAACTCTTACTAAAGTAGGTCTTGAAAGATCTAAGCCTGCAGGATAGAACACCTCCTCCAATAAATGTTGATTGCTAAGGGACAGAAGGGTTTTTATGGCCTCTCCCTTCTTTAATGTAGTGTTGAGGGGCCCAGTTTTGTGCCGATGACCATAGCCACCATCAGTTTAAGAGTTCAATGACTAGGTCCAATCTAAAAGATATCCTTTTGTTGTCCACTTCCCCATCTTCTGGTTCTTATATTCCTTCTACCCACTATTTCATGATGTTCTCTGAGCTGTGGAGGAGAAGACTTAACTGTCTTATTTCCACCTGAACAGTTCAACACCACTGATTCCCAGCACTTTGTCCAGTTGTAAATCTCTGCCCATGGAAGTCAGAGGCTTCTCTGATGAGAGATGAGTGAAATGCTGATCTATAGATACAAATATGGACATTTGGAAGGAAGTTTGACAATGTAGGCTCTTTTGTAGGGTCTATATCACCCTCACAATAGGTTCTTGAGAAGGTTACAGAACCTGGTAGGTATTCCCTCATGTGGAATATGCCTTGTATCCAATTGGAAAGCCACTGGATACTCCCATGACTGTGATGCCACTAACACATTAGGGGCCCATCTTGCCTGATATTTTAGATTGAATTGTTCACCTCTGAGTAAGGTTGTATTTGATTTTCTCCCGTGGAAACCTACATAGCACTTTCTTTAACCAGGAATGCTAGCCATTATAGAGGATGCTTCCACCTCAACTTCAGATTGACCCTTCTGTGACCCATTACCAAAAGGATTCAGTATCCTCAGAAATAGGGTCTTTTTATCAAGTTCTGGAGGGCTACGAAGAACAATGGCAACAACCTGTAAAGTTGTAAGGGCTTTTGGGATCTCGCTGGTCAGCAACTTTCAGGAAGACATCCCACATCTGGCACTGTGATTTTTGCTTAATTTTGGTTTTTTGTTGCTCTGTTAAATACACTCACCATTGCCAGCTTGGGAAGGGAAAACTTTATTACATCTTTTCTGTTCAAGCCCATCATCAAGGAAAACCAAGACAGGATTGTGAAACAGAAACTACAGGGACTGCTCTCTTGATTGCTTCCAAGCTAACATTCAACTACCTTTACAGAGTCCAGACCCACCCGCATAGGGTGATGCTGCTCACAATAGAGCAGGCTCTGCAACATCAATTAACAGTCAAGAAAATGCTACCTACACATAGTCAAGGCCAATCTGATGGAGGAATCTACTCAACCGAGGTTCTTTCCTCCAAAACAAGCCATCACAAGAAATCAATGAAAATAAACAAAGAAAAGAAATCAATAGCATCAGGGGGAGCATGGCTAATTCATGGAGGGTTCATCCATGTGAACTCAATAGTTGGTCTTGTAGATATATTCTGTAACACAATGTTTTATAACCCCTCTCACCAAACCCTGTTCTAACCTAAACACCTAAGGGGAGATGGAGTGGAAAGTAAGTTTAAAAAAATAATTGGAGCAGAAAGAAATGTTTCTTGGAATTTAAAGCAAAAAAGGAAGCATTTCTTCATCCTAGATGCTTTCCTCGCATCATCAGTGCAAAGATAATGAATACCATTCCATTCCAGGTACAATAATTACCAATGTTACAAATCATATACATACTACAGCTTATCATTCATAAAACACATTGGCACTAATCATTTTGATGTGTTTTTCTAACTCACTCCTAGTGTAGAATTGATGAACTGAATTGTTCGTCTGCTCATTTATACATGAGGGAAGTGAGGTTTAATGGTCGGGCCAATTTCCCAATACTCTAAGCTAATAAATAGCAGAGTAAGAAAGCCAAACGTTCTCTGGCTTCATGGCATGGCACATGAGAAATGTAAGTCAGGGTACCTTGGCAGGGAATCCCAAGGATCTGTATATGAGAGCTAAAAGTTGTCTTGGATGCAAGACTGGGAGTAAGACACAAGTCAGTCGAGCTACATCTCAGGATTCCTAAAACAGAACACCAGAATATGTTAGAGAGCGAGGAGACTAAACTAAACATCTTGGAGTCCTCAGATCCAAGGCTGAGGGTTCATAAGTATGTTGGTCTTTGTGGGGGTGGAAAGGATCACTTATTTAGATCCCCACCTCTTACTAATTGCTACTACAGTGGAGGAAATGCCTTAAGTCCAAGGTTTTTTTGTTTTGTTCCTGTGTGTGTGTGTGTGTGTGTGTGTGTGTGTGTACATACATTCATGTGCAGTGTATAATGTAGGGCATAATGCATTTTCTCTTCTACCTTATTCATAGAAGCAGCATTTTTCAGTCAACCCAGAGTTCACCAATATGACTAGTCTTGACAGCTATCTTGCTCTGGTAATCTGCCCTATCTCTACCTCCCTGGACTGGAATTCTGTGTGGGCCACAAAGCCTACCCATCATTTACTTGAGACCTGTAAGCCATCTCCTCAACTGCTAAGGTTCAAGTCCCGGTGTTGGACCCATCTCCTTTACTTTTGTTTTCTTATTCTTTTTTTTTCCTCTTGCTCATAATATCAGAACCAGTTTAATGTATGACTGGCTCACTCAAACAATCACTCAAATCGCTCCACACAAATGTGTTCTAATAAGGAGGAGGACCCTTCTGGCTCTCTGTTTTGTATAGTCTTACCTTAACAGATGAGTTAATGGATGGGATTATCTGAGTGGGTGATTGTGGATGCTGTTCGTGATGTTGAGGGAGGCTGGAAAATGAGGGGCAACAGTTGAGTCACTTATAGTAACAGATACAAAGCTGAGTGTGGTAGTGAATACCTATATTCTCAATACTCATGAAGATGACAAGTTCAAATGCAGCCTGGGATACATAGTAAGTCCAAAGACAGCCTGGGCTACATCGTAAATCCAAGACCAACCTGTGGTACAGAGTAAGTCCATGGCCAGCCTGGTGTACATAGTAAGTCCAAGGACAACCTGGGCTACATAGAAAGTCCAAGGTCAGCTTGGCCTACTTACATGACTCTTCTCCAAACAACAATAGGTTGTATTTTTTTTCCTTTTTCGTTTCTGTCTCTCCTATTTACTCTAAACTGATACTAGTGCTGTAGTTTGGGGTGTCTAAGGGAGAAATTTCGTCATGTCTGATGGTTCAGGATTTTACAAGCAGCACGGCAAAACAAACAGTTCAGCAAACAAGTCTGTTTCGATTTTTGCAGAAAAATATGACACAGCTGAAGTGCTGTCTGTAGAAAAAATTCAGGTCTACCATATCATGGCTCTTCAGGAGCAGACGAGTGGCTCAGACAACTTTATCAGTTGATAACCCACACAATCATGGGTGACACTCAAAATAATTAAATCCTGTTGCGTTCATCCCAAATGGCAGGCAGCTCCACCCAAGAAGCCCCCTTCATCTTAGCTGCCCCCGACCCCTGGGGCAATTGTTATCATCTCATTGCTCTTTGGAAAAGGACCTGAGCATCATAACCTTCGAGACTCCTAATGTAGTGTGAAACAGCCAGGATCCCTGCCCAACTCCCCAGCCTCAAAGAAGAAGATAGAAGAAACCCAGAGGAAAATAGCTAAACTTGCAACAACCTTGCCTGCCGCTTACAAAGTTGTGATTTACTTGAACAGAAGAAACCACATCTCCCAGCTCCACCCATTTACTTTAGCAATAGCTCAAAATTTCAAACCACAAGTAAAGGGGCCCAGAGTGATGCTACCGAAAACTGAGTTGAGCAAACAAAAATGTGTAAGGAAGATGGACAGGAAACACAATGGAGCCCACAGCAAACTAGGCTCAGTTCTACCCCTCAGGCTGTTGCCCCCTCCCTTCTCCACAGAGGAGATCTGCCTTTGCAGGCAGAATTCCACAAGTTCTGCCCCTCTAAGCAGCTCTGAAAAGCTCCCAGGCTAGTTAAGAAGGACTTCCTACACCATCAGCCGTGTCTCTTCTATGCTGACATGAGTGAGACATGAAGCTTGTGGATGTGGGTGGAAGAGAGGCTCACCTGGCAGAGTACAGTACTCACAGCCCTGCACATAAAGATCCATCCTAAGTTCTCAGATGGTGATAAACAGAAGGGAAGGATGGAGACCCACACTGAGCAGTCATGGGGCTGAGCAGATATACCTTGTGTCTAGCACTAAGAGAGGAATAGTCTCACACATTCACTGTAACTGTCCCAGGAGAAGCTACAGCAGTGGCTCCAGCAGCGGACATCCCACTAAGAGTTGACTGCTCATCTTATCAAGAATAGCACTTGCTTAAGAACAGTGTCCTGACTACAAATGTGCCCTGGGATATACAACAACTCAAACCAGAGAACTGAGAACTATGACAGGATCTACAGGGGTTATCTCAGGGCAAGCATCTCCTCTTCTGTGTGCCCATTTCATCCCCACTGAGCTTGAGCCAAGTTGGAGCAACAAGGGATTCAGAGTGAGTGCCAAAAAGTAGCTACAACACATGCACATACATGGGGGATATCACAACATATGCTCATTCTCTCAGTATTCTGGAAGGTGAGTATCAAGAGACTAAGAGTTAGTAGGGTGAACGCACACATACACACACTCTCTCTCTCTCTCTCTCACACACACACAGAGAGAGAGAGAGAGAGAGAGAGAGAGAGAGAGAGAGAGAGAGAGAGAGATCTCCCCTTGTTTCTGCAGTATGCCACCACCCTTTGCTTGTGGACATATCGTACATCCCTGCCTCTTTTGTCACATAGTGACCTCCTCTGCTTCCAATCTTCTCATGGTCTCAAAAGTCAACGTAAATCTAGCAGGGGCCAACTCCAGTCCAGATGGGATCAGCTTCACTCGGCTACAATGGGTAAGGCCCTGCCTTCCAATCAATGACATACACAGACATTTTCATGTAAAGATGTCAACTCATCATTCTGGAAGGAGACAACAGGATCTTCACCAACTCTTCACCTAGCGCAAAGCCAGAATGATACCCTTGTCTCTCAAGACTGCTTCTAGTTAGTTAAACTGCTATTAATTGCGCTAATCAGTTCCCTTACTATTGTAACAAAGTATCTGACAGAAGAAAAAAGAGGCTGCCACTGTACAACGAGCTCCCACGATATAGAGAAGCAGGCTGGAGTCTTGGACAGGCAGGCCATGAATCTCGCAGTCTGCCTCTGTGGCTCAATGGCTGCCAGCTTGTCCCCGTGTCAGAGATGTTCAACAATCTCTTCGCAAAATGTTGCCCACAACTGAGGTCTAACTGTTTTAACATGTGTGCCCTTTAAATGAGAATTTATAGGAAGAAGCTGTCTGCAAAACTGACTGGCTGGTTAGAACTGCAGTGGTGAGGAGATGTTGGAATGTTGCTGATCCAGAGAGTAGTTACCTGATAGTTTTAGCCCCCAGAATTTTTTCCCTACGTCTTTGTCAAAACTAATCTATGTCATAGATTTAAAAAAAAACATTTTGGGATCTATTAACTTAATAAACCCCTAGAAACCACCAATCCAAAAGCTAAGAATGTCATCAGATAGCATCGTATGGACATAGAAAAGATCCGGCCAATTTGCTTTAACTGCCTTGCTTGTGTGCCCACCAACATATTTTGCATTTGCCTTGCATTATAACTTTCTTTTTTCTGTAAAACTATGAAATCTCGTGAAACTGCATCCACACTGGTATAAGGGGTGACCTAAATTTGTGATCCTGGACCATGATCACTCTACATGGCTCTGGAATAAATCATCCTTAGTCCCTTAAGGTGAGAGCTGTGTTTCTGTGTTTACAGTCTCTGAGGAGTATTTAACATTCAAACTATCCGAGAAAGGGAGGGGTGCACCAGAGGGAAGTAGGGACCAACCTCTTCTGCCTGGAATGTTGAGTATCTTTGTCTCCTCTGTGAAGTAATATGACTACAAGGTCAAATGTCTTTGCCTCTCTTTTGTCTAATAATAAGATGTTATGAAGCAATGATCTTCACAATGGATAAGAAGTGGGGAAGGATGGAGGACAGGAAGGGAGGGCAAAGAAAGGAAGTAGCAGGGATTGGGGGGGTGGGCAAAAATCTCAGGGAAGGAAAATCCAGACATCAAACATCAGACAAAGTTGCAGTTGTCCCAAATTCACACTCTCCCTCAACTCAGAAGCACAGCATCTTTTCTGCTAAAACCTGCTGTATGCTCCCTCCCTAAAGTAAAGACAAAGAGTCTGAAGGGCAAACCTTGGAGGCCAGACTCCAGTGAGAGTGTAATGAGCCAGAGTAGTCATCAGCCCCTAATGGGAATGCCAATAGCAGTACTGACACTCTGTCAAACAAGTCTGCAAAAGGACTGGAGTACTCTCATGGAAATCCAGAGAAGCCAGGAGCCCTGTGCTGTCTGAGTCACACCAACACCCAGAGTCCTCGAGCAAATTCAGAAGCCCCTGAGCACACCAGGACAATCCTCACCAAACACAAGAGCCCTCTAGGTTTGGCACTGGGCTGAGGACAGGTGTCAAGGGTACTGAAGGCTCTTCTTAAGTGATAAGCATCTGCCTCCCACTGGGACTAGTTAGACATTTAAAATGGAAATATTGGGGCATTTCCCACCCACTAAGTGGCTAATGGTCTTGCTAATCACCAGGTGTCCCTGAAGGGCCAATGTGAGCAGCTCAGACCTGACCCAGGGCTTCCAAAAATCCATACTTCTCTAGACATTTCCTGTAACACAGACTTTGCAACAGGGGAATTGGAAGGGAGGGAATGAATGACTGGATTTGAACAAATAGGCCTTACATGCATCTATATAAATTCTCATGCAATAATTATAGAGATTAAAAAGAAAACCCCTGGAGTTGGTGATTTGGCTCAGTGGTAGAGCCCTTGCCTAGCAAGTACAAGGTCCTGGGTTCCATCCACATCTCTGAAAAAAAAAGAAAGAAAAGAAAAAGAAAACACTTCATTCAAGTCCCACTGCCTCCTTTGGTCAGCATTTTGCTCCTGGCTCGTGAGATGCTCAGCAGGTCAAGGCCTTTGCTGCCAGGACTGAGGACCTGAGGTCCACATACGTGCAGTGGCAAGCTCACACACACACACACTATATAATTAATTAACTAATTAATGAACTAACTAATTAATTAAAGTAAATTACTGTTTCTTAATAAATAAAACATTATAAAGCTGACGCTTCCATGAAAGGTTCTGCATGATTAGCTGACCCCTGACCCATTCTCTCTCAGGCTTACCAAAGAGAGGACCATATGGGATTATCACCAACCTGTGCTTAGCACCTGACAGAATCCTGAGTGTATCTGTCTGTTTAATGAAGGGCACCCTGGGCATGGAAAACACAACACAGGTCTAAGACAGAAGGGTGCCTCAGTGCACGTATGCAAAACCATAGTTCAGATGAATTCACGAGAAACCATGAAATAACATACAGCCCGCATTGTCAAACCTGAGCTTTATCAGAATTAAAATTTGCCTGATTCTACCTAGTGTTTCCCCTGAGGTAAAGCAACCACTTCTTGTCTTGTTCTCATCCTTACTACTCTATTTCTATTTTGTTTAATACCAATTTTAAAAAATCCTAACTATTGGAGAAGCACCATTTATCAAACAGGAATAAACAGGTGTCTCTTGTTAAAAAAGATGGTTTTAATCTTTCTTGGTACTTTAAGCCTTATTTGGGGGAGTTTTGTTGTTTTGTTTTGTTTTTGTTTTCAACTTAATGCACACTGTGGCATCATGGAACAAAGACTTTTGGGAAAGGCTGCAGGTTTGGAGTTTGCCCTTGAGAAGCCCCTACATTGTTAGGCAGAGGACACTCTGGCTGTATTCTCCTTTGTTCTGAGAGGAAAGAAGGGAGCTCTCTGTGGTGATTACAAATAACTGTTTCTCTTTTATCTACTTGTCCCCAGATCCACTCTCTCTGCCTTGTATGCCAATATCATGCTCTGGAATTAAATAAATGAATACATACGTGTGTGGTTGCATAAGCATGGGAGGTCAGAGGTCAACCTTAGCTGTCTTCCTCAGTCACTGGCTCAACTCCCTACAGTGATCAAGTAGACACAGCTGGGAAGAGGAGATTGTAGCTCCTTGTTTTCTAATACTAATTGGGTTCCCTAAATTAGTTTGCAGGAGAAAGTCTGCACCTACCTTCTGGGAACCTGCTCACAGTTAATTCTGATTGGTGAATAAAGATGCTAGCCGCCGATAGATGGGAAGGAGAGAGAGAGAGAGAGAGAGAGAGAGAGAGAGAGAGAGAGAGAGAGAGAGAGAGAGAGAGAGAGACGGGATTTAGGGTTCCCGGGCTTGGGTTCTGGAGCAAGCAGGACAGAGGTCCCCATGCCATAGGGGAGTGTGGAGGAGGGGAGACAGAGGTTGTCATGGAAGGGAAATACCATGCAGAAGGGCAGAGCTGCCGTATAAAAGGGCTAATAGATGACGGCCCAGAGGGCTGCACCTTGGATTCAAGAACAGTCAAGATGAAGCATAGAAATTAGTAAATACTAACTTGGACTTATTGCTGGGAGGTGGATTCTAACAGCATGTAGTGTTGGCAGCTGCCCAGCTATGGGCTGCTTTAGATAAGAGGCTGGGCTTGTTTCTTTCACTCAGGAACAGAAACCATGGAGGTGAGTAACTCCGCGTCGTGATTTATTAAACATTTTTTTTTTTTTACTACAGGGGACCTCAGCTGAGGATTTGCCTCCATTGCATTTGCTTGTGGACAGATCTGTGAGGCATCTTTTGGAATAATGATTGGTGTGTGCGTGAAGAGTTAAATTTCATAAAGTTAGTCTCAAACAAAGTCCAGACATGCCTGAGAGAATTTGAAATAAGGCTAACCAGCCAGACTATCAACTCCCAAGGACACTGGCCATATAGAGCCACCCCCTCCCCTTCCTTCACTCCCTGAGGATGGGTCATCCCCCTGCTGCAGTGAGATGAGTTGCCCTGCCCACATTGCTGAGATGCTAGATTACATGTATGCTTTGTTGATCTAACTCCGTGCCAAAAGTAACTGTGCACCCTTTGTATTAGCCAATTATGTGTATCCACACGAAACCCCTGGTTTTCCCTATATAAGCTCCTGCCTAGAGAGGTTTGGGGCTTGACTCAATCTCCTGTATGGGATACGTGTCAGCCCGAGATCTCGTAAATAAAACTGCCTCTTGCTGATTACATCAAGACTGGCTACTCGTGTTTCCTGGGAGTACCCCAACCTGAGACTGGAGCGAGAGTCTCCCCAAGTTTGGGGGTCTTTCATTGGGGGCTCGTCCAGGATAGGAGCATGACCCCTGGAGACTGGAATGCCTCTTGGAGGTACGTTGGTGTGAGTGTTGAAAGCAGCCGCTGTGTGTGTGTGTGTGTGTGTGTGTGTGTATGTGTGTGTGTGTATTTGTGTGTGTGTGTGTGTGTGTGTGTGTGTGTGTGTTGAGTATTACGTACTGTATATTGTGACATGGTCTAGGTTAAATATGAGTGCACTCGGGCGGATGGGCTTCCCACCCCGTATTTGAGTGTACTTGGGCGGGTGGGTTTCCCGCCCCGGACAGACACCTGTGAGGAGGTACATGGTTCCTACTCCGAATAGAACTTTTCTTTTTGTTTTCTTTTTTTAGATATTGGAAGCAGGGACGCCCCAGCTCTGGGAGATGTTCCAAGAGCCAAATATTATCGGGAGGACCCGGCGAATGACATTCAAAAAGATCTGACTGTGACTTAACTTCGGAGGTTGTGTTTGGCTGCCTCTTTAAGTATAGGCATGGACAAGTGTGCTTAGATGTGTTAGTGTCTGTTGTCTGCATTCTGTTTCTGTGTTTGGTATCCCAGAAGCATCTAAGGTTAAGCTGCAGTTTGGGCCAGGTACTGAACGTACAAGGCATTTGTGGAAATTGGTTATAGGATGCTTTGTCTTGGTCTTATTTGTCTAATTTGTTTTCTGTGGTATTTTCCAGTGTCTTTTTGGCTTTTGTTTTGTTTTTGGACTTGGACTGACAACTGTGTTTGAATCTTGGACTTACGACTGTGTTTGAAATAATGAAACTGTTTGTTTGTCCAGGAGTTTTACTTGGTCCTCTTGGTGCTTAACTTAAAAGTTAAAAATAATTTGCTTGAGAGAAATTGTTTTCTCCTGGGGAGGTTTATCTTTCTCTCTTGAGCCTCTTCCCCAAGGAGAGCTGCCCCTCTCTTAACACCCCATTGGCCAGCCCAGCTGCTCTTAACCGTTGTGTATGAAGGACTCCAGGTTAGCGAGTGATCCATCTGAAGCAGGCATTAACAAGAACCTGAAAGCTTTACATTAGATCCTGAAGAAAAATACTCCCTGTTGCTTAAACATTCACAGCTTCTAAGGAAGGGACAGCACAGATTAGGAAAATGTAGGGGCTGAGGGTGGCAATCATGCAGGCCTGCTAGCAAGCTACAGGCTGTGCGTGGGCAGCAGTGCAGGTCTGGCCAAGTCAGCATAAGAGGAGTTTCAAGGTAAGGAAGCCAGCTGGGGTTGACGCTTTGACCACAAAGATAGAGTAGAGTTAGTGGTTGTATTATGAGACTTTTGTCCCTGGAAAAAAATAAATAAATAATTCCAGTTGATGCCGTCAGTGGCCAGACCTTCAACACTTGCTAACAAAAGGAGGGGTGTTCATTAAGAGAAGTTCTTGAAAGGATCCTGCCTTATCTGCTGCCCCTACTCCTGAGAGGAGTTGATCTCCAACATTAAGTAACCTTCCCTGTTAGTCATCATTGACATGGAGAGTGACTTTGATCCTATCGCCACAGCAGCCAGTTCCTGCCCCTGTGGTCAAAAAGCCCCAGGTTGGGGGGGGGGGGCATAGAAGCCCGTAAAATAGTTTCAAAGTATCTACAAAAAACTGGGAAGAACTTTGTTTTGCCAGTCAAAATTTAGAATTCAGGCTTTGGCTGTGGTTAAGGTCATGATTAATGTTGTCTTTTCCATGGGCCTTTAAACCAGTGAGACAGCTTGGTAAAGGACTACTACTACAGTCCTGATAGCCCCAGGTAAACTGTTTACAATTCTTTTGTCAGCCACTTAGTATCTAACACCCAGGTTCTAACCCTCTCTTCATCGTTTTGTTATTAGTTCTTACTAGAAGCCTAGTGTCCTTCAGAGGCTGGGTTTATTGAGAGACAGACACACTGAGCTGACACTGAAGGGAAGTACTTCTTAAGTAAAATCTAAGTACAGAGAGATAGTCGATAGCAGATCAGCTGCCTCTCTGCTTTCCTTTCTGTTTCACAGGAACAATGTTTGTGCTTATTTCTACAATGGCCATTTTTTCCCAAGAAGGCCCCCTGGTTTAGCTGTGTGACTAAAAGCTGTTTGCCCTATTCAGTAGACCTCTATTCTCAAGACACCCTTGTTTTCTCACCATCCCATATGAAATGCTTGTTAGTAACTGTCACAGGTCTTCTTTACCACTGAGGAAAGACGGATTCCTACTAGAAGACAGAAAGAATGTTCCAGACACCGATGGAAGACCGTCACTCCTGACTGTTTACTTGAATACCCCTGAAGGTAGGGAGTGCTGCGGGTCTGCCGCCAGGCTCCAAGGGTGGGTCTCCGAGGGGCTAGAAAATGCCCCACCAATTTGGCTAAAGTAAGAAGATATAAAGAAAAAGTTACAGAAACTTGGAAGGGTTAAGCTAAGTCACTGAGAGAGTTGTTGTAAGTTGCAGAGAAAATAAGGTTGATATATGATTCAGGGTCGGTGCACAAAAGTGGACAGCAACTAATAGCTGTAGAAGAAGATACAGACAGAGAGACTGAGGAAGAGAAAGAGGAAAGAAGGTAAAAAGAACAGGAAGCTAGGGAAGAAAAGAGACAAGAGAGGAACATATACTGGCCACAGTAGTTAGCGAATCTAGGAAGATAGTACCTGGCAACAGAAGAGAATACCTGGATAAAGATCAGTGTGCCTAATATGAAGAAAAAGTACACTGGGTCAGGGACTGCCCAAGAAAGAACAAGAGGGGCCACTGGAGAGCTTCTTGGTCCTAGAGTGCTGGCTATGTATAGAGATAGAAGGGAAGTGTGGAAACAGGACCCCATGCTCTGTGCTCCTATGCCCCTTCCAGTGGGCCAATATCCAAAGTCCGTAAGTGCAAGGGCTACTGGCAACGAACAATCCTTATGGACTGCCTGAAAAACAGTGTACCTTGGTGTGGGCCAGGTACCCCACCCACTAGTTCATGGTCATCCCTGACTGCCCCTATCCCTTGCTCATGAGAAGATTGCTCTCAAAAATGGCTTGCATGGACTAAAATGGCTGGGTGAGGCCATGAGTTTGCATATCTACAGACTGTGTATGTGGAGCTTAAGAACTGTCTCAGTGCACCAGTACCTGATGCTGGGAGATGTGTGTGTGGCTTAGTGCCGTTCTGCCTGGAAAACATCATTCCTGCCAACTGGGCTCTGACAATTATCACCCAATCCAGGACTTAAACTGTCGTAGAGTGGCTGATGTTTTGCCATTAAATGAAATGTCCCAGAGGATGGGATCACTGATCAGCTGACATGGACTAGATTCTCCACCTGTTGGGGGCAATCTCGTCACCTTGCTGCCCAATCCTGACCTGGAGCCACTACAGACCAAGTGTCAAGCACTGGCAAAAGCCCATGGGTGGAGGAAAGACCTCTGTGACTGGCTTATTCACCCCTGCTTAAAGCCGAGGACCATGTCCACAGACAGGAACAATCCTCTTCATGAAGGTCAGAGATAAGTGGGTGCTGCCATGATGGGCAACAAACACAATGTCATCTGGGATGGCTGAACTTCTACCCCCCAGCACATCAGCACTGCAGATGCACTTACCATCCCTTGGATGCCCTGATGAAGCCAACAACAGTGAGTACTATTCATTGCTCAGGATATCAGAAGGAAGAAATTCAGTGGCATGGGACAGTAACAAAGCAGATAAAGTGGCTTGGAAAATGGCTATGCAGGATCCTGGTTAAAGGCCTACAAGAGACAGCAACTGGAAACTGGGATTGGAGTAAGGGATGGCCTCACTTAAAATGTACAACAGAAGAAAAGGCCCAAATTGCTTAAAAGAAGAGAAAAAAAAGACAATGACACACTTGAGAAAAAAACTATATTCCTCAGAGAAAGATATGTCAGTAAATAAATGCTTAACAAGAGAACAGGACAAAGAGACCTAGAGAGTTTAGGAAAAAGTCAAAGTGAACTTCACTGAGATAAAAACAGCAAAATATGATCACAAGTGTCTCCTAGTGCTTGTAGATACCTTTCCAGTAATAGAAAAAAACTTTCCTCACCAAACAAGAGACGGCCTCTACAATCTTCACGAAGATACTGGAAGAAATCTTTCCCCCGATTTAGAATGCCCAAGGTAATCTGGTCAGACAATGGCCCTACTTTCGTTGCCAAGGTAAGCCAAGGTGTGGCCAAGTATTTAGAGGTTGATTGAAAATTTCATTATATTTACAGACCTCAAAGTTCAGTACAGGTAGAATAAATAAATAAGACACTAACAGAGACCCTGTTCAAATAGACTTTGGAGACTGGTGCAGACTGGGTGACACTCCATCCCTCTTGCTGTCTTCAGACCAAGAAATAACCCTTCCAGATTCAGCTTTACCCCCTTTGAGTTCTTATATGGGGCCTCAGAACCTCTGACTGTATTAGATGATGTTACTGAACCAACATGTCATAGTAATAATGACTTATGTGCCAGGCTAAAATACCTACAGGTGATACAGAAAGAAATCTGCTCACAGCTGACAGCAGCCTATGTTACGGGAACCCCCGAGACATCTCATCCATTCCTGGTCGGAGACTGTAGCTACATACAATGATACGGAGCCTAGACACTCGAGCCTCGCTAGAAAGGACCATACTTGGTGCTGCTGACCACCCTGACAGCCGTCAATTCTTAGCCCTCATCAGCCACATACTAGCTGTTGGGGCTGAGATCTGGGACCTAGAGGGACACTCAGATCTTCAAAAAGCTCCCTAGATTTACACATCAGATAAGTGACTGGGAGATTGTTATAATGCTCACTTGAGAAGTGTGCTTTAGAAACAAGAATTTCATGTTTGCCCTGGGTTCCACCAAGAAAAATATAGCTATAATGACTGATTGAAACTAATCAGGATGCTCTCAGTGGATTAAAGGATAGAAAGTCAGTTTTACTAATGTCCAAATGAAACTGGTCATTTGCAGTGAGAATTTTGGTGTATTTAAAAAGATAGAAATATTATAAGACTATGTTTTTGTTTTAATACAGGCTGTGGGGCATGGGGTTGCTTCCGATTATCAACAGTGGCTGATTATGATTTGCCTTGTGTTCTACCAGGGGCGTGATTTTGCCAGCAGCAGATAGATTTTACAAGTGTGTAACATTTGGAATGCTGGAGACTTTTCAGAGAACATATAAATGCTAGAACCCCATAGGTCGGCTACTGTTGGTTGCAGTTTGTTAAATAGTCATGCCCAAAGAAGAAACTAAACATCCTGACAATGAAGATCAAAACTGCCCCCCAAGGAACTCCATGCCCCTAATCAACAGGAGGTCATCTACTGGTAATAGAAACCCTTTCCCTCTCTCCTCTTTTCTCTCCTATCTACTGTTAGGGGGTTGAATGTGAAAGAAAGGAGAACTTACATAGTAGCAAAAGGAAGACTAGAGCTATTGAATGAAGGTCCATCATCAGCCACAAATTATAAAGCGTGTGTATCAGGTAAAAACAGAGACAATTTTAGGAAACCGGCCAGTTGGGTGCCACTGTGATTTAAATGAAATTTAGCAACTCGGAAAAGAGGTATCTTCCCTTCCCAGTCATTTGGGGACATGTTACAATTCAATAGGATATCCTTGTTTGTTCCATATGTCTCAGTCTCTCTCTCGTTCCTCACATTCTGGTGTCTGAAGTGGAAATTTATGGTTGTCCTGTGATGCAGACTAATGTGGGGTTTCGTTAAGGCGAGTCAGGTGATATTGGGAGAGATTATGAATATGACTAAGTAGACACTGATGAGGTGTTGCATTGTTTGCCTGCAATCCCTCCTTGGTCTTGATTCTCACTGACCTTCACTTTATTGAAGGTGTGGCAAAGCACTCCTGGTATTCCAGCTGGTTCTGGTTACTCATGCTGACTAGTGCCAGTTTGATGGAGGCCTGACTGTTTCTGCAAGATTGTGCTACCAGTGTTGTTCTGTTTTTGGTGGCATTTTTTTTTCACCTGGACTATTGGTATCCTGACACTACTGGACTGGACTGCCGGTGACCTGACAGGTCAGACTGGATTTGCCCCAAAGAACTACTTCTAAACAGGTCCACTTCCACTTGCCCTATTTATCATCTTTTCTCCCCTACCTTTGGACAGTGAGCTAGAAGGGGGCTCTAAGCATTTGAGAACCCTTATTAAAGTAGGTTTGAAAAAAATCTACATCTACATGAATCCCCATATAATGAAGGGGTGTCCGACTCGTTTCCATTACAACTTCTTTTCCCTTGCATCTGTTTTTGCAACTATCTCCTCTTTAAAGAAAGTGAATGGGGGTTTTCTGAAGAAATATCGTTACATGCATGGATGTTTAATAACATATTTTCCCATTTGTGTGTATGCATATATGCATATGTGCTATGCGTGTATGTGCTCATATGTGTGACATGCAGGTCAGTGGACCAATTTACCTTGTTTTTGACCCAGTGTCTCTCTGTGTTCTCAATCTCACCACTATAGGTCAGGAGGGCTGGCAGTAAATCCCAGGAATTCTCCAACTCTTGGTACAAGAACTTATACCCATGCTTAGATTTTACCGTGTGTCCAGTTCCTCAGGTCCACCCCAAGCTGTCTCCCTCATCCCAAGCAGTATGTTTGAAAAGGAAACGTTAAGTAACTATTAGGACCAATGGCCTGACCAGAGGGATACAAGTACCAAAGGGCATTACACACGAAGAGTGGGAATTCAGAGCATTGAGATAAAAATGTTAAAATGAAACATGTGACAGCTTTTAAAACTTTCAGGACATCCCAGAGCCTATTAGGGAAAGCTGAAAACTGTGTCTTCACTCACTCAAGACAAAAGTCAACAGAAACCCAAGCTTGTGTCAGCTTACATCCTATGAAACTGCATAAGCTTGTTTCTTATTTAACAGGCATAAGCCACTTTCCCTCTGATGCTGTCCCTACTATGCCAAATGAAGCAGGGAACGGCTCCCTACAGCTGTGGGTTTGTGTGTAGACCAGTACCAGATTGCCTCTCATCCCTGTCCCACCCCCCAATGTCATATTGGCACTTCCAATTGACCAGGTGACAGCAATGTCTGGCTATCACTTCTGAAGATAAGCAGGTACGTGCAAGGTCACAGAGCAGAATGCATTGATTTCCATCCTGAAATTGGGAAATATAACATTCCTGTTTCCTATTTCGTTATATGGGAAACCTTGTGCATACCCGGCCCTATTAGAGATGTCTCTCTCTTTGGACAATAGAACAAGAATTGGACTAAGAACAGTATTATCTTGAAAAACATCTACATGAGACTGGTCTCCAAGACAAGTGGTGTGTGTGTGTGTGTGTGTGTGTGTGTACACTCGTGATTTGTGTATGTGCATGCATGTAGAGGTCAGAGGACAATTTTGGGTGTCATTCCTCTATGAAATAATTTTTCGTAGTTGGGGGAGACACAAACATGCTACAACACATATGTAGAGACCAAGGGACATGTTGTAGGATTCAGTCCCATCTTCCACCTGGTGAGTCTTGGGGATAGAACTCAGATCCTCAGGTTTGGTGGCAAGTGCCCTTGCATGCTGAGCTATCTTGCCAGTGCCTGTCTTGGTTTTTGAGGTAGGCTTTTCTCACTGGGATCTGGGAACTGATGCCTGTGATGGTTTGTGTGCATGCGTGCCTGTGTCCCTATGTGTGTGTGTGTCCGTGTATGTTCAGCCCAGGGAGAGGCAACTTTAGAGGGTATGGCCCTGTTGGAGTGGATGTGGCCTTGTTGGAGTGAGTGTTACTGTGGGTGTGGGCTTTAAGACTCTCATCCTAGCTACCGGAAAGCCAGTATTCTCCTAGCAGCCTTCAGATGAAGATGTAGAACTCTCAGCTCCTCCTTCACTAAGCCTGCCTGGATGCTGCCATGTTCACACCTTGATGGTAATGGACTGAACCTCTGAAACTGTAACCCAACCCCAATTAAATGTTGTATTTATAAGAATAACCTTGGTTACGGTGTGCCTTCATATTATTATAACCCTAAGTAAAACATTGACTCTGGGGTGGGCAGTGAACTTCAGAGGTCCCCAAGACTATGTCTCCCTTATTCTGGTGTCAGAGAGGATGCTACCACTTTAGACTTGTAAGTTGGCTCTGGGGATCCAAGCTCAGGTCTCCATGCATGTACAACAAGTAGTTTACATACTGACCCATATCCTTTAGCTAAAAAATGGTTTTAAAAGGAGATAGAGGTAGATCCCAGGTGCCTGACATCAGGGAAGCTGAGCTCTGGTGCACACAAGGGCAGCTGTTACATGTTGAAGGTCATGGCACAGGGGACATTAGGGCCAAAGAGACATAACAGGGACATGCTTGGGACTTAGGTTGCCTGTGCTGCCTCCACACAGAAGCCTGACGATGCCAGTGCAAGCTGGAGGAGAGCCATCTCCATCAGTAGAGGTTGCTGTGATCTAAATGTCTCCCCTACCCCACGCCTAGGAAGATATCACCAAAGATGACATCATTGGGAAGCAGCAATTTGGAGGGTGTGACTTCAGTCATAAAGATGGACTCCTCCCCTGTGTTATTGGTGCACTTATGTTTAAAAAGAACCCCCAGAGAGCTTGCTGGACCTTCTCAGCCCAGGAAAATATAGGCAGAACGCACCATCTACAAGCCAGGTAGCAGGCTTCAGTAAATTAGCCAGGGCTCTGATCTTGGACTTCAAGCCTCATTATCAACAATCCAGTCTCTGAGACTGGAGTGACAGCAAGCTGACTAGTTCCTGGGTGAGCAGGGATCAGCCAGGAGAGTGAAGATATTACAATGTGCTTCTTGATTTCTAGTGAGAACAGAATGCAGATGAATGCTTTAAGGCTAAGCTATATGAGTGGCACGGCTTGGTTATTCTAGGGCCCAAAATATAAAGGAAACAAGAAAAATAAATTGTATGAGAGAGTTGGCAGACTTGATCTCTAATCTTGGTTGCTGACCTGAGTGGCTCTGAATTCAATTAAAATGCATGCATCTGGGCACTCTTATGAAGGATTTTCTTGATCAGGATATTTGAATCTGGAAGATTTGCTCTAAGTGTAGGTGTGGCCTTCTGGTGGCAACCCAGATTTAAGAATGTGAAAGAAGGAGGCTTTGATTTTTGTCTGCCTGCTTTCACTCTCACTGGCAAGTTCATCTCTCCTGTGGCTGCTGCATTCCTTTGCTAATATTCTAACCACCTTCTCTGATATCTCATTGTAGACTGAAGGCAAACTCCTCCAGGAAACTCACGTGCCTTCAGCACCAGGTTAAGATGGCTGAGGTATCAATCATCATAGACTGAGCAGCCAATGGGTTTCTCAATTCCCTTGTATGAGTCAGCCATTGTTAGATTATCCAGCGTCCTGTAAGCCAAATTACCTTTTGATGTGTTTGGTGATTTGAATAGGTGTGGGCCACCATAGATTCATGTGTTTGAAAGCTTGACCCACGAGGAGTGATACTATTAGGAGGTGTGGCCTTGTTGGAGTAGTTGTGACCTTGTTGGTGTATGTGTGGCCTTGTTGGAGTAGGTGTGGCATTGGTGGAGTGGGTGTGGCCTTGTTGGAGTAGGTGTGGCCATGTTGGAGTAGGTGTGAGTTTGTTGGAGGAAGTGTGCCACTGTGGTGACTTTGCATTGAGATTTGTATATACTCAAACTATGCTCAGTGGTACAGGCAATCCCTTTCTGCTGCCTGTGCATCAAGAACTTTGGGCTGCTAGAGCACCAACTCTGCCTGGATGCTCCCATGATTCCTGCCATGATGATAATGGACTGTACCACTGAAACTGTAAGCCAGCTGCAATGGAATCTTGTCCTTTATAAGAATTACCTTGGCTTCTGTGTCTGCAGCTATGAGCATGCTCAGGCTACAGAAGAGCCTTGCCTCTAGTGTCCTCCACTGTGGTAAAAAGAAGGTCCAGTTGGACCCCAATGCGACCAATAAAATCGCCAATGCCAACTCCTGTTAGCTGATCAGGAAGCTGATTGAAGATGGCCTGATCATCTGGAAGCCTGTAACTGTCCATTCTCAGACTCGCTGAGAGAAACACACCTTGAAGGGCAGGCATATGGTCATAGGGAATGGAAAGAGTACTGCCAACACATGGGTGCCTGAGAGGGTGACCTGGTTGAGAAGGATGAGGATCCTGCACCGGCTTCTCAGGAGATACTGGGAATCTAAGAAGATTGATCGCCATATATATCACAGCCTGTACCTGAAGGTTAAACGGAATGTATTCAAAAACCAATGGATTCTTATGGAGCAGATCCTCAAACCGAAGGCAGACGAGGCCCGGAAGAATCTACAGGCTGACCAGGCAGAGGCTCACAGGTCTAAGACCAAGGAAGCACAAAAACGCGGGGGAAAGAGCGCCCCCAGGCCAAGAAGGAGGAGATCATAAAGACTCTGTCCAAGGAGGAAGAAACCAAAAAATAAAGCTTCCTTCATGTCTGTGCATAGTGACCTCACTGTGGCCTCACATGATCAGTCATTAAAATAAAACAAGCCTTAAAATAAAAAAAGAGATACCTTGCCTATGGTGTCTGTTCACATCTATGGATATCTAACTAAGACAATGTGTATTCATTCTGCCATTTCTGTTTCTCTGGAAAACATAATACAATAGCGCTCTAGAGAGAGGAACAAGTACCCACCAGACAACATAAATTCCAGTTTACTTTTCTGGTGATTATGAAGTTGTTGAGGTTTAAAAAAAAAAAAGCAAACTTGTTTTTTTGTTTCTTTCTTTTGGGGTTTTGTTGTTGCTGCTGCTGTTGTTGTTGTTTTTGTTATTGTTTTTAAAGAAGAAATACATTAAGCCTCTTCATCCATAACTGGCTGGCAAACACCGAGCCCACATCAGCTAAAGCGATTAAGGCATTAGGAATGTGTTTACACAAAAACATAAAGTTATCGTGTCAAGTTCAGATGAGAGACAACATCGGCCATGTGGGCAAGCCTAGAGCCTCAACCATTTAAAACAAACAAATCAGGACACACTGTCAGAAGCCTGTCAGGCCAACAGAGAGGAGGGCCTGTGTTTTGTGTTGTTATTTACTTTTATGAATATTTGGAGCCACCTGGCTCATTAATCCTTTTTATAATATTAACTCTGGCACTTTTTTCTTGACTTATCAAATATTTCCTTAATGAACTTTCAGTTCACACCCCCCATCTCCATTGTAATGACTTTCAAATTAAGTTCTTCTGGACAACAGGGATTTTTAGAACTCTATAATGATAGAAAACAAGGGGAAAAGAACCTCTTTCTTTGTATTTGAAGAAAGACATAGTCATTTACCTGCCACCTTCCCACAGTGCTGACAGTTGCCAAGGTCAGTGATGAGAACTCTGCCTCATGGGCACCATCATAGTCGTGAGATGAGCACTACCAAACCAGGAGGCATTATACTGACATAACCATATAGTGCTCCCTCACCTACAGCCACCGGGTTCCAAACTTCTGGTGTCCCTCCTCCCTTTAAAAGAGAGCTGTTAGGATCCATGCTCAGCATAACCCATGACCATAGTCCAAGGCTCAAACCTTTTAAAAATCAGATGTGTTTATGTTATCAAATGTGTGAATGTTCTGTCTACATAGAACTGTGTGCACCAAGTGCCTGCCTGATGTCTGAAGATGACAAGAGAGGGCATTAGAATTTCTGAAACTGGCCATCAGTTCAACTGTGAGCCATCATATGGATGCTGGGAATACAACCTGGGTACTCTTCAAGAGTAACAAGTGTTCTTCATGGCTGAGCCAACTCTCTAAACCCCAGAATCTGTGTCCTGTCCCCGTAGATGCTTTGCTACTCTATAAAACCACATGGGAGACTTGGTGACCATCCAAGGGAATAGACTTCACCCTTCAATGAAGAGGATGCCATGGCTGGTGGTATTGTAGACAGTAGGAGACTCTGAAGGAAAGTGCCTTGTATAGGTGAGTACTGTGAAACCAATACTGGAGGACGACCCTGGACTGGATAGAGATTGGGTTGGGCCATTGCAGAAGATAAAAGAATGATGGTGACAAGGACATTTGAGCAATCCCATGAACTATTCAGTCTGGCATCTTAGTTAGGTTTCCACTGTTGAGAAGAGACACCATGACCAAGGACAACATGTAATCGGGCTGGATTACAGGTTTAGAGGGTCAGTCCATTATCATGAGGCAGAGGGCATGGCAGTGTGCAGACAGACATGGTGCTGGAGAAGGAGCTGAGAGTTCTACATCATTATCGAAAAGAAGCCAGGAGCAGACTATCTCCCACATGGCTGGGAGATGGATTTAAAGAACTCACCCCCACAGGGAGACCCCTCCTCCAAGAAGGCCAACCTCCAATACTGCCATTTCCTGGGCAGTGCACGTTCAAACCACCACAGGGTTTCTTCACATATATGATAATTGCACCCTTGTTTTAAAGTCTTGCTTAAAGACTCATGATGTTTGCATGAAGAACATTCATTGGGTCTTGGTGGCTCTAAAACCCCAAGAACATGAAATCCTTTATTACCCTGAAGTATGAAAATGGCATGTGTGCACAGTCCCTCCCTTCGTCTGCAATATCATAATGGTAAGTGTGTGGAGCTCCAGTATGCAACCTTGTAAGTGCCGGCATGTGTAAATTCTTGAGCCACACACTCAATAGAATCAGGCATGAGCCTTCTTTTCTTTTGTTTATGGCTCTGAACTCTGGCCTAGACTGATGGGCCAGTAGTTCCTGGAATGAAGATTTGTGGGTGCAGCCAAAGGCATGAAGGTATGTGATTTAATTACAGGGCTGAAGGAATCTGGCTGGTTTCTTCCTGTACCACATGAGAGAGGAAGTCACTCTGCTCAGCCAATTGCAAAAAAAAAAAAAAA
Source organism: Rattus norvegicus (assembly GCF_021556685.1). Taxonomy (NCBI): domain Eukaryota; kingdom Metazoa; phylum Chordata; class Mammalia; order Rodentia; family Muridae; genus Rattus; species Rattus norvegicus. The sequence goes on along the minus strand of NC_141555.1, from coordinate 51,073,016 downwards.
AAATCACAGAGAAAAAGCACATAGGATGCTTGTTTTACATAGACTAGATCATGAGCCCTGTTCATATTTAAATATCCATATGTGCAGAGGAACCATTGCTTTTTGGTGCAGAGATGCCGTCATTTTTAAGCACCCAGTTCAAGATCAGGCAGATCTGGGTGTTTGGTGTGAGAACACCTCTCTTCCTGTGGAGTTCCCCTCATGACCACTAAGGTGGCCACATGATCCCAAGTTCACCACCATTCTGCTCAGCCCCATAACAGATGAAGTAGAACACATGATTTGGGGAGATAACATGGGCAGATTTTAGACCATCTCCTATGTACAGCAGAGAGCAGCATTGAAAGGACTGGGGAAGGCTTTGGCTGACCCCAGGCCTTTTCTCACAGAAACAGCTGACAAACCGCCCCACAGTGTTCCAGTTATGGGTGTTTCCTTCAATAACAGTGATTTTAAAATAGCACCTTTGCCTCCCCCTACCTCCCCCAAGTGCTGGGCGTCTGGTCCACGGGCCACCAAGTTTCCTCTAGGAGAAGCCTCTCTGCTTCCCTCAGAGCAGCTCTCCAAGGAAATAAATAGCATGTAGTCATTATTCAAATGAGGTTTAATTAATGTAGAACTCGCCCCTAACTTTCCCAGACACCAATGATAATGAGCTCCCAGCTCTCTTACACTCCAGTTTGTGATGTAAAACTGTAGAGCTGCATGTGACAGAAGCTGGGAAGCTGAGGACCCAACAGCAGTTTGACTCCACTGTCTCACAGCTTGCAGAAGAATCTCGGGCCCAAAGCCTGTGTTCATCCATCCTTTCAGGGGAATAGGTGGTCTGGTTGGTTTCGTGCTCCCCAGAGAGCATCTAAGGTTCAAAAAGAGGCTCAACTCAAGAGACTTTGTGGCTGTCTCTAATTTGCACACCTGACCAGCCCCGGCCCTAATTCCTGGCAAACCATTTCATAAATAGTAAAGCCCAAGGCACTGAGTCACGCTGACCTTTATTCATAGCCTCACGTCCTTGCTCAACAGACAAGAATACACCTCCAGAGTCCTGGAGGAAGCACGATTGTGTCTGTCGTTCGAACAAGACAGGTTAGAGGAACTGGAGAGTTAAGGGTGATGGTAAAATGGAGAGAAGCTACCTTCTGGTCTCTAGCCTTTGTCTCCTGATGGCTGAGCATCAAAAACATCAACGCAACCAACCCAGCCAAGGCTGCCTGCAGAGATTGTGCACGTTTTCCTAAAGAAATCTCAATCGAGGCTGAGAAACACATGTGCCTGAAGAGATAGTCCATCATTTAAGAGCATGTTCCAAACTCGCAGGGAACCCAAATTTTATTATTAGGATCCACTTAAGCAGCTCACAGCTGCCTGTAAATCAGCTCCCGGGAAACTGAGGTCCCTTTCTGGCCTCCAAGGGAATCTGCAAACAATATGCATCCCCATGCATGCGTGTGTGCGCACACACACACACACACACAAATGTAACTGTCCTTACTGAGGGACAGGAAGTGTATTGCCTGTGGTTTCATGTGGTTACTAATCCACTTTCACTCCTAGATCCAAACGATGTAACTCATAAAACCATCTTGGAACTTTATTTACAAAAAGAAAATCACTGAATAGAAACAAGTGATGGGCTAGAGAGACGAGTCAGTCCTAAAGAGCAATGGCTGCTCTTGCAGAGGACCCGAGTTCCATTCCCAGCACCCACGTGGCAGATGACAACCATCCATGAGTCCAGTTCGAATGGATCAGACATCCTCTTCTGATCTCTAAGCGTATCATATTCATATAGCACACACACAAAGGTGCAAGTACATATAAAATAACAAAAGAAATCAAAAAGAAAATTTAAATAAAAACAAGTATATTTAATCACTATATTTTACTTAATTTTTAACTTCACTTTGTCCTTTAACCTTGCTGTAAATTATTTCTTTTGTACAATGGTGCATGAAAAGCCAAAGAATTGTGTATACAGCTCTCTCTAATGTCCATGTTCAAATCAGAAATAGTGACAGTCACCTTCTCTGTGTAATAAACTCACTAATTTCCTCCTGTGGTTTAGTAGGGGATCCAGCTTTACCTGAATGGAGGTCTCTGAGTGAGACAGGAACTTCTCAGGATGTGACTGCAGAATCCAGTGTCCCCACCACTGCTGACAAAGGACAGAGTCCTCCCCACGGGTCCCACAGACTCCAGATGCTGGTGCAATAATCGAGCCTCTTGATTTCCCTCTCTGTGAGGTAAAGGTATCCATTCACCTGGAATTCATCCAGAACCTTCAAGAGTCAGAAACATCCTGCAGAACAAAGCAGCTTTACTGGCCCTCTCCAAGGTCCTGAGAACATCACTAAGTCCAGTCCACTGAGAAGATGAGGGCACCCTGCCATTGCCACAACCTCCTTGCGAACAGAGAGGGTGGGCAGAGGAGGCAAACACTCTCTTTTTCCCATTCCTCATGGTTCCCATTCCTTACATATTAAATATGCAACTTGCAGACTCATCAGACAAAACACCAGGGGCTGGGAAATGGCTCATTATGTTAGGGATTCAAGGATCATAATTTAAATTCTCACCCTGGGCACTCTGTCAGGAGTCGCAGTCATACCAATGTGTGCTCTGCCAACAGGAAGACATCCGGCTGCCATGTACAGGGCAATACTGTAGCACCACCCCCTTTCAGTCTTACATTCACTTAGTAATCAATAATCATGGGGCTCAGTGAAGAGGCCACTGGCTTGAAGAAGAGCATGAGAACATCGAGTGTGTGCTAATTCAGCCTGATATCACAATGTTTCCATGATGTCAGAGCCACGGTCTCCTGGATACCACCTGGACCCATTCTCTTTCTTATTTAACACCTTGATTGGAAAGCACATAATGGGAGGATACTGGAGAAATTCCAGGGTAGACCAGTCCTGCCAAGTCCACAGTAGTGAAGTTGTGCCACAGCCACAAACCCTTTCACCCCTCCATCCACTGAAGCCTATGATTCATGAATGATATTAATAGAAACCAACCAGGCATGGCCATGACTACGGTGCTATGTCCAGCAACAGATGTTTCCTAGAGTGGTTATCTTAGAATAACCATAACCAAAGAATGCAGCCCACTCATCAGTTTCAGATCACGTTCACTAACAAGGGTGGTTGTGTGCTGGAAAAGGCAGCTGGATCTTAGGCTGTGCATAAGCTGGTCCTGACTGTAATTGATCTGTTTCTTCCAGAGGGGAAAATGAGGAATGTGATTAGTTTCACATGTGGATCTCTGAGCTCTGATATTGATGCCTTTGTTAGTCAGTGTCTGAGATCGCCCAGAGGCCCTGGGGAATCTGTCTTGAGACAGAGGAGATGCTTTTCATCCTAATTCACCATGGTTCCCCCAAGTTATGACAACATGATTTGCCTGTTCACTTGATGATGTCCTGGCTAGTCTGCTGGCAAACAGAGGAGCAGCACCTCTTCCTCTGAATCCTGCAAGGTCTATTCAACCCCCTTCCAGCCCCAGACATGCTTCTCCAATTTCCTATGAGCAAAATGAATATTTAAAGAATTTTAGGGCCCACAAAATGAGGAAAACCATGTGGTATTTGTCCATTTTGCTTGGGATGGGCCCTCCCAATGTAAACCCTTCTCTATTTAAAAGATCAGTTACCAAACCAACCCCCACAGCCTTATCTCTACCCAGAAGCTCAGTAAAATAAACAAATATCAGAGAATCTTGAAATCCAGCTATACACCCTGTTTCCTGCTAGGACCCAACACACACACACACACACACACACACACACACACACACACACACACACACACACACACACACAATCTGGGTGCCTTTTCTTCTACTATAGTAGAAATTGTAGGTAATATTTTTGCTTTACATGTTTCCAAGGATCCCTATGCCATGTTCTATCCGACCACTGAAATGACTTGATGCCTTAGAAAACATGACATGCCAGTGATCTGGTTCTAGGTGTGGGGGACATGGAGTGAGCACTGTACCCAACATCACTGTCCACAATTCTATCTGCTTTGGTCCTAGTTTCATTGTACAAAGTCAGACAGTCTGGTGTCTACTCTACTCCTGGCAACCCATGCCCACAACTGCACCTCTGAAATTCTTTCTCTTCCTCCAACGAAAGAACTTCTTGGTATTTGGAAGGTAGAGGCAGGGGAACCATTGCAAGCATGAGGCCAGCCTAGGCTATATAGGGAAAAGGAGCAGAAGGAAGCAGAGGTGTAAGGAGGGATAGAGGGATGGGGTGCTGTAAACATCTATCTCCCATGCTCACCAACACAGTTATAAGTTTCATTAACTCGATCAACAGTCCCAATGTAAGGGTGCACAGTCATTCACCAAACACACACACACACACACACACACACACACACACACACAAACACACACACAAAATCATCTCATGGAAAGCCTCCATCAAAAGAGAGAGCACACAGCTTAGGCTCAGACCCAGTCGGTGAATAGCAGTCAGCCTGAGCATTTGGCCACCATACACATATGACTCAGAGGCAACAAATCAGAGGATACCTGCACACCTTGCTTATTGTGGCACTATTCTCAGTAGCGAAGATGTGGAATCTGCCTCTACATCCATCAATAGACCATTGAATAAGTCCTGGTACACATACACAATGGAATTTTATCCAGCCACAAAAGGGATTGAATTTAGTCTTTGGTAGACAAACTAGAGACCACCGCATTAACCAAAATCAACCAGACACCAGAAAGCAAATACTGTAATTTTTTTCTCATTTGTGAGTCCTGTAATTCTTTACAGAATCTTTATGTGTTCTTAACATTTCAAAAAAAAAAAAAAACAAATATGTACATATGTCACGAAGGCAGACAAATCCTGGAGAAGGAAAGAGACTAACTAGCCCAGGGGTTGGGAATGGGGATGAGCAGGAAGGTCAAATAGGGTAAAACACATAACATGGTTAAAGGAAGTTGTCTTGATGCAACCCAGCACCGTGGATAATGAATAGACACTGATATAAAAAAAATGAAGAAGGAAAAAGAAAAAGAAAAGAAAAGGTTACAATTTCAGCATCAGAGACACTGATGAGGCTGAGGACCACCACTTACATTCCAAATGCACCAAGATCCATGGTCCCCTGGCCTGAAATGGCTTAGGTATCTTTCCTTTGAAATTTAAAATACTAGCTCATACAAATATGAGCATTCGACATACACTACAGAAGCTAGGGAAATGGACCCACAATTAAAGCACTTTCCATGGAAACACAGAGACGAACAACTCCCCTCCCCTGGAAACCCTCGTAAATGGGGGGAGGGGTCAAAGGGGGTGGGTGTTGAAGTTGCCTATAATTAAAAACTGGGAAGGCAGAGGTAGGGAATCCAGAGAGGAAAGTGGCAAGCAGAACTCCTCATATCAATGCGACTGATTTTAACTGAAAGACCTTGCTTTGGAGAATCTGAGAGGAAAGCAATGAAAATCTATGACATCATATCACACATACACGCATGTCTGCATAATACACATTCAAACACATGAGTACACATACATATCTCTCACAATCACAAAAAGAAAGAAAGAAAGAAAGAAAGAAAGAAAGGAAGAAAGAAAGAAAGAAAGAAAGAAAGAGGAAGAAAGAAAGAAAGAGGAGAGGGAGAGAGAGAAAGAAAGGAGGAAATGGATAGATAAAATACATCAGTAGAAACTGCAATTAGGCTCCATTTGTCCGTTTTTGATGTAAAAAGAAAGGGGTTGGTCGAAATGCCCTGTTTTGTTCTTTAAATAGCGCTGAAGACCAAATCCAAGACCTTGTGCAGCTAAACGCTCTTCCTTTAGCCCTATTAGGCGCTCACGGACCTACAAAGGGCAGGTGGCCTCGCAAATTGGAGGGATACGTCTGTGCCCAGGTCAGAGGTGGATGCAGGTCTCCCAGGTGAGATCTCATGGAGATATCGTCCCTCTGACTGGCGCTAGGGGGCACACGTGGCCTGGAGCCCATCTCTGTGTTCTTCATTCTCAGATAGTACAGGCAGGGCTCTCCAAAACCCCACCCTCAACCGACCCTAAACCCGAAGGGGGGGACAGAGCCTGAAACAGCCTTGCAACTGTCAGGATGGGGGGACACTGCCTGCTCCCTGTCCCGCCACCACAGAGCTGGTCGGAGGGAATGGAGGAAGGTTTTCCTTGTGCACCCTAGAAGAGACCTCAACTCGTACAGAAGTTTTTCTCCGTGCACAGTGGAAGTCAAGTCTTAGATATCTTGATGATCACTTTTGCTTTGGGATCAATTGGTGGTTGTGGAGATTTGCAGCAGTGTCTCTGAGGATGTCTTAAAGAGTCAGACATACCGAGACTGAAATCTCTCTCTGCCCTGCCTTTTGCTGTGTGGACCTGAACAAAGACATCTCTGAACTTCATTTCCTTCTAGCCCGGAGACAGGATGAGTACCGGTTACCTGTAGACTTGGGACAAAGACTGTATACCATCCTACACATGCAGGTGGCTCAGAGAGCACCTGTAGAGACACGAGCCTGCTGCCACCCACGCGCAGCTGTAGTGCTGATTTTTCTGCCCAGGAAAAGAAATGCTTACTTTTCATTGATCCATCTAATGACTTTGTGTACCTAATCAGCCTGAACTCCATCCTGTTGTTTGTCTGCAGTTAGATCTAACTGTTGATCTAAGTACTCAGGTCTAGAATTAGACTCTCACCCGGAGCTGGGAGAACTGCTTCAATCCTCTACTCCTTCTAATGAAAACCTTTCTGACACTGAGAGCGTTCTCCCTAAAGCCTCAATGTTGCCTTGTTCTATTGGCAGGTAGCAAAGGAAATCTTATTTCCCCCCCCCAAGCATAATAAATTACGGGATGTCATCACAGCCCGATTAGTATTTACCCAACAATGTGCTGATTCCTGATCCAGCCAAAGCTTAACTGCCATTTAAATGGAGCACGATATTTAAATCTTAATTTATTACCTGCTGGTAATAATCTTACAATTATAAATCCAAAGTATCACTCGGAATACATTTTCATACGTAAAAGAATCTGTCCTCATTGTTGTTCCATGGCACATGGCTGTTGGTTTGACTTTCAAACCAGAGCTGAATATCCTTTTATGGAGAAAGAGATAATGGGATTTTTCCCTGCACCGAAGCCTGATTGGAGAGGGAGAGAAACACATCCACACCATAAAAGGGCATCTGGGCAAGCACAAGTGCCATGACTGTAACCTGTGAGAAATGAGCTACCTCTGTGTGGTTTACTGATTCTCTCATATTTCTGCTAACAAGTCAGTTGATACAACAAAAGCCACTTCACAATTCCCAGACATTCAACACTAATTGTCACAGAAGGGGCAGTGGAGACTGTCAGCCTCTGCAGAACTCTCAGGCAGCCATGGCCTCAATGCCCATATTCTGGCTGTTATATCTATAGGGCAACGTTCTCCCAGAGGAATAGAGGGTTTGCGGGCTCATCAGCACACGTGTGTGCACATGCTCAGAAATGAACCATCTCGGCAGCTGGGAGTCCTGCACCAGTGGAAGGGGAAGTCTCTGGTCCTGCCAAGATTGAACTCCCCAGTGAATGTGATTGTTGGGAAAGGGCAGAATGTGGGGGTGGATCAGGGGAGGAACACCCCTATAGAAGGGGAGCGGGAGGTGTTAGGGAGATGTTAGCCTGCAAACCAGGAAAGGGAAAAACATTTGAAAAGTAAATAAGAAATACCCAATTTAATAAAGATGGAATAAAAAAGTCACTCCTTTTGGAAGAGGAGAATGTATGATTTCTTTTCAGGATCTGTGGGAAGACTTTGGACACCTGGTCAAATGTGTAATGCCCTATAGATCCTTGAAAACATTTGGATAGTTCCAGAAACTCCTGGAAAAGTGGAAGATTCAAGATCTCTATGGCAAGAGAGGAAGGTTTATGTGAACCCGGAATGTGTGGGAAAATTACTTGTCCAAGGTTGTCAGTAGAAGAGTCAGCAGAAGGTGGGCCATACACAGTGTGATCTTCTCTAAATCTTTCACTGTTCTCTCCAGTACTGTGTTTTGTAGATGTTGCAGGCACTCTGGTTACTAACTCATCAAAGGTCACATGTTCTTCAAACCCAGTAGACATAACTCGGCTTTTTTTTTTTTCACCTTCCCAAGAATGGACACTATTAATGAGGCCACTCTTTTTCTAGTAGCAGGATGTAAGCAGATGTTCTAGTATCCTGGTCCTCAGCATCGAGATGTATTAAAAAAATAAAACACTTGTTTCATATGTTCCCACCACACCTGTTATTTACACTATGTGTTAAAGACTCTCCCCTGGTTAAATACTTCTTTAGTCGTATTAATACGTAGCCCGTGGAATCTTATATTTCCAATTACTCCTTCCCATCGGCTCTAGGTTGCTGTCTATTTTATATTTACTTCAGATGTGAACATATATTGCTATTATTTCATGTTACAGAGCAATCATGACTGAAAATGTTAATTTTAGACCCGTTTTAATTACTCTGTTCCTCATGCACTGACTTCTGGTATGAATATCAATTTCTGACTCATTATTTTGTCTCCTTAAATGATTCTTCTGTAACATTCTTTTTCAAAGTCAACTTTTAAATTTTAATTATCTCTGTGACTGTACGTGTTTGTGTGTGTGTGTGTGTGTGTGTGTGTGTGTTTGTGTGTATACACATATGAGCATGATGTCCAAGAAACCCAGTAGAAGGCGGTAGATCCCATGGAGATGAAATAACTAGTGGTTGTGGGTCACAGAACACGGGAGCCTGAATCCAAACTCAGATCTTCAGTAAAAGCAGTTTGCATTCTTAATTACTATGTCGTCTCTGTGGTACCCTTTTAACATTTCTTCAATTAGTCCAGTTGGTTAGCAATTCCAGTAGATGTTGTCTGGGAAAAAAGAAAACTTTTTAAAAGTTTTATCTTTAATACGCATTTTTTTTCTTCTGAGCACAGAATTGGAACTTTACAGTTATTTATTTCGGAAGTGATCTTGTGCCACAATGGCTGTTTTGCAGTGGACTTGATTTCCAGTCTAACTATACCTGTACCTTCTGTTTGATTCTCTGTTCTTTTCCTTGTTTTATTATTTTCTTTCAATCTTTTCCACTACCAAGTTCTTCATTATATAAATATATGATCATATTAATTATGTATCTCTCCCAGCTCAGCTTATAACTCTCATAAGCACTAAACCTGTGTCTGGCTGTACTCTGTTTTCAGCACCTAGGACAGGTCCCGGGTCTCAGCCACATTAAATGTTTGTTAAACAAAGGGGCTTTTTATTCTTATTTTACAGATGAGATGCCTCAGGCAGAGGAAGGTTATGGTAACGGAAAACATGGGATTCCTACCGTCGTTTCTGAAAGTCTTAATGAGTTGAAGACTTAACAGGAGAGCCTAGGTTTCTTAAGTTTGTTCATACAAGGAATTAGCCACAGAGGATGAAAGGTAACACATTCAGCATGGCGAGAACAGCTTAGATTTAGGTTCCTACAATTCAGTGTGGATATGTCACATCAGCCACTCCCAAGTTGTGTGGCTTGCCTGGAAGAGTGTTTAGAAAATTGTACATTGAATACTGTTCTGACATGCAAGCATAAATGTTGAGGACAAATAATCTTTCTATGATTAGAGCTATAAAATTTTATTTTTCTTGTGTTTATTATATTTTATTGTATTTATTGTATTTTGTTGCATTATGTTTGAGACAAGATCTTACAACGTATCTTTCACTGGCCTGGAACTTGTATTGTAGACCAGGCTGATTAGAAGAGAATTTTTAAAAAAAACATTCTTAGGAGCAAGTAAAAGCTAGCCAGATATTACCCTGCCTTGATGGACCTTGCCCTGGATACCCATGTTAATACAGTAATGTGTGCAATGTAGTGATTAACTGTTATTGATCCTCCTCTATGACTCTGCTGGGAAGGAGCTAAAAGAAAGCTCACAGCCACCATACAGCCAGGCAGAAGCAAGGACTGAACTTGAAATCTTGAAAGAAGAGAGTAGGGACAAGGGCTTGTATCCTGAATCCATGTGAATATTCCAGGAAGCAAAAACTAGTCTATGGTGATAAAGGCATCATCATGGTTTGAATAAGCTTGACCCAGGCTTGTCACATGCCTGACAACCTAAGTTTGATACCCAGGACCCACATGGTGGAATGAGAGAGCTGACCCTCACATGTTGTCCTTTGACCTCCGTGTGTGTGTGTGTGTGTGTGTGTGTGTGTGTGTGTGCGCGCGCGCGCGCGCGAGCGCACGATTACAGATTAAAAATTAACTATTTCTAGACAGATACCAGGCACCGAAGTTTAATCAGTAACAGATAAACCAATTAAGCAACCCGATAACTCATAAGGAAATAGAAGCAGTCATTAAAGGTCTCCCAACCAAAAAGAGCCCAGGTCCAGACGGGTTTAGTGAAGAATTCTATCAGACCTCCATAGAAGACCTCATACCAATACTATCCAATATATTCCACAAAATCGAAACAGATGGAGCACTACCAAATTCCCTCCTTGAAGTCACAATTACTCTTATACCTAAACCACGCAAAGACCCGACAAAGAAAGTGAACTTCATACCAATTTCCCTTATGAATATCGACGCAAAAATACTCAATAAAATTCTGGCAAACCTAATCCAAGAGCACATCAAAACAATCATACACCATAATCAAGTAGGCTTCATCCCAGGAATTCAGGGAAGGTTTAATATGTGGAAAATCATCAACGTGAACCATTATATAAACAAACTGAAAGAACAAATCCACATGATCATTTCATTAGACGCTGAGAAAGCATTTGAAAAAATTCAACACCACTTCATGTTAAAAGTCCTGGAAAGAATAGGAATTCAAGGCCCATACCTAAACATACTAAAAGCCATATACAGCAAACAAGTTGCTAGCAATAAACTAAATGGAGAGAAACATGAAGCAATCCCACTAAAATCAGGGAATAAACAAGGGTGCCCACTCTCTCCCTACTTATTCAATATAGTTCTTGAAGTTTTAGCCAGAGCAATCAGACAACAAAAGGAAAGCAAGGGGATTCGCATTGGTAAACAAGTCAAAATATCACTATTTGCAGATGACATGATAACATGTTTAGGTGATCCTAAAAGTTCCACCTGAGAACTACGTCTGCAAATTGGCTGGGTAAAAAATTAACTCAAATAAATCAGTAACAAAGTGGCTGTATAGATACCAATCCCACCAGAAGTGGAGGAGTGTTCCACTTTCTCTACATCCTAGCCTACTCTGCTACTGCATTAGTTTTTGTCTTAGTCACACTAGTGTAATGTAGACTCTCAAGTTCATTTCTCTTTGTATTTTTCTGATAACTAAGGATGTTGAACATTTTATGATGTGTTTCTCAGCTACTGAGATACCTCAGTTGAGAATACTAGGTTATCTCTCTAACCCATTTTAAGAGTTGGGTTACTTGGTTGTGTGGGAGTTTACCTTTCTGAATTATTTCTACATTTTTATTATGCCACACTACCAGATATAGGGTTGTTTAAAGTCTTTTCCAAATATGTAGATTTCTGTTTTGTCCTATTGGCAGTGTACTTTGCTTTAAAGAAAATGCTCAGATTGATGAGATTTCATATATTGACTGCTGATCTTAGAGCTTGAACCATTGGTATTTTTTCTGAATTTTTTCTCCTGTGCAAATGTGTTTTAGGCACTTTCTGACACTTTGCCTTCTGTTGGTTTCTGCATATATGGTTTTATATAGATTTCTTTGATGCACTTGGACTTAAACTTTTAAGAAAGAGATAGAAATGGATCAATTGGAACTCAGCTATATACAGAACAACAGCTAGGGTAGCATCATTTCTTAAAATGCTTTCCGTTATGTTCAACATACTTAGTCATCAGGTAAATGCAAATCAAAACAACGCTGAGATTCCACCTTACATTAGTTAGAATGGCTAAGATAAAAACTCAGATGATAGCAGATGCAGGAGAGGATGTGGAGAAAGAGGAACATTCCTCCATTGTTGTTGGGATTGCAAACTGGTACAACCTCTCTGTAAATCTGTCCTGAGTTTCCTCAACAATTGGACATTGCACTGACTGAGGACCAAGCTATAACTCCCCTGGGCATATACCCAAAAATGCTCCAACATATAACAAGCAATCATGTTACACTATGTTCATATCAGTCTTATTCATAATATTCAGAAGGTGGAAAGAACCCAGATGACCTTCACCAGAGGAATAGATACAGAAAATGACATATATTTTCAGAAAGCACTACTACTCAGCTATTAAAAACAATGAGTGCATGTAATTCATTGTCAAATGGATGGACCTAGAAAATATCATCCTGAGTGAGTTTCCCAATCACAGAAAAACACACAAGGCATGAACTCATTGATAGGTCGATATTACTCCCAATCCTCAAATTACCTGGCATACAATGCACAGACCAAATGAAACTCAAAGAGGTCCAAAATGGAGATGATTCACTCCTTCCTTAAAAGGGTAACTAAAATATCCATAATAGGTGTAGGGCGGCATTGTTTTAGGAGACTGAAGGAATGGCCATTCAGAGTCTGCTGGACATGTGCTGGATATATATATATATATATATATATATATATATATGTCAAAACTTGATAAGGTTGATGAAGCTAAGAAGTGCATGCTGGCAGGTAATGTTTATAGATCTCTCCTTAGAGACACAACCAGAGCATTTGAAACACAGAAATGAATGTCAGCAGGAAATCACTGAACTAAGACACCCTTTGGAGGAATTAAAGGAAGGACTGAAGGAGCTAAGGGACTTGCAACCTCAAAAGAAAAAAAAACTGCCAGCTAACCAGATATTCCAGGTACTAAACCACAACCCAAAGACTATACATGATCTGTTCCGGGGTTCCAACTGCATATGTAGTCCTTTTGGGGCACCATTGTGAAGCCCTTGGTCCTATTAAGGTTGGACCCTTCATGTAGGGGAAAGTACAGATGGGTGCTTTAAAGAAGGGAATGGATGTGGAGAGTACAACCACATTATAGAAGGGGAGGGGGAGAGGATAAGGCTTATGGCCTGGAACCACAGAAAAGGAATAAAATTTGAAATGTATATAGTAAATACCCAATTTAATAAAAATGGGAAAAAGGGTGTAATCTTAAACGTCAAAAATCTTACTCTTAAATAAATATAGCTTTTGCGATTTTAACACATTTTATTTCCTATGGAGATTAGTATTGTGTATGCACATGGAATACAAGTGTTCAGCAATATATTAGCTAGTTATATGGAGCCTGAGAGTTGAACTCAGATATTCTAGAAATAAATTTCAGAATAATTTTAAAAAGTTTTTTAATTATTTCTACATTTATCTGACACTTCTTTATTGACTGTATCCAATTGCTATTTAAAAGATACAGAAAAGTACTTATTCTTATTACAAACATTATTACACATATTCCAGCACTGACTCAATGTAAATTAGGGTCGATATTATAAGGTATTATTTACCTACTGTCTTCCTATAAAAGTAAATTCTGTAACTATTTATTCATTGGATCTTTGATTTTTTTATTGTATGAAATATCAAAATCTACATTTGCATGCCATTGTCATTTACAAAGAATATTAAATTAATTGATTGTAATATGGCCCACATGTAGTGGACTATGGGAGAAATGTAAGGATTGCTGAAGAGCATACAGTCTGCTCTTTGTTATGCTTGGTATGTATCAAAATCAGAAAAGTAAAGCGATTGATATTGATATGTAAAAACGAAGTAATTACATATGGTGTTTTATGCTGTTAAAATGATAAGCAAGCACAATATTCAAGATTTTTTTTTTTTTTTTTAGGGTTTCTTTTTTTTTTTTTCTTTTTTTTTTTTTATTAACTTGAGTATTTCTTATATACATTTCGAGTGTTATTCCCTTTCCCGGTTTCCGGGCAAACATCCCCCTCCCCCCTCCCCTTCCTTATGGGTGTTCCCCTCCCAACCCTCCCCCCATTGCCGTCCTCCCCGCCACAGTCTAGTTCACTGGGGGTTCAGTCTTAGCAGGACCCAGGGCTTCCCCTTCCACTGGTGCTCTTACTAGGATATTCATTGCTACCTATGGGGTCAGAGACCACGGTCAGTCCATGTATAGTCTTTAGGTAGTGGCTGAGTCCCTGGAAGCTCTGGTTGCTTGGCATTGTTGTACTTTTGGGGTCTCGAGCCCCTTCAAGCTCTTCCAGTTCTTTCTCTGATTCCTTCAATAGGGGACCTATTCTCAGTTCAGTGGTTTGCTGCTGGCATTCGCCTCTGTATTTGCTGTATTCTGGCTGTGTCTCTCAGGAGCGATCTACATCCGGCTCCTGTCGGTCTGCACTTCTTTGCTTCATCCATCTTGTCTAATTGGGTGGCTGTATATGTATGGGCCACATGTGGGGCAGGCTCTGAATGGGTGTTCCTTCAGTCTCTGTTTTAATCTTTGCCTCTCCCTTCCCTGCCTAGAGTATTCTTTTTCCTCATTTAAAGAAGGAGTGAAGCATTCACATTTTGATCATCCATCTTGAGTTTCGTTTGTTCTAGGGATCTAGGGTGATTCAAGCATTTGGGCTAATAGCCACTTATCAATGAGTGCATACCATGTATGTCTTTCTGTGATTGGGTTAGCTCACTCAGGATGATATTTTCCAGTTCCAACCATTTGCCTACGAATTTCATAAACTCGTTGTTTTTGATAGCTGAGTAATATTCCATTGTGTAGATGTACCACATTTTCTGTATCCATTCCTCTGTTGAAGGGCATCTGGGTTCTTTCCATTTTCTGGCTATTATAAATAAGGCTGCGATGAACATAGTGGAGCACGTGTCTCTTTTATATGTTGAGGCATCTTTTGGGTATATGCCCAAGAGAGGTATAGCTGGATCCTCAGGCAGTTCAATGTCCAATTTTCTGAGGAACCTCCAGACTGATTTCCAGAATGGTTTTACCAGTCTGCAGTCCCACCAACAATGGAGGAGTGTTCCTCTTTCTCCACATCCTCGCCAGCATCTGCTGTCACCTGAGTTTTTGATCTTAGCCAATCGCACTGGTGTTAGGTGAAATCTCAGGGTTGTTTTGATTTGCATTTCCCTTATGACTAAAGATGTTGAACATTTCTTTAGGTGTTTCTCCGCCATTCGGCATTCCTCAGCTGTGAATTCTTTGTTTAGCTCTGAACCCCATTTTTTAATAGGGTTATTTGTTTCCCTGCGGCCTAACTTCTTGAGTTCTTTGTATATTTTGGAAATAAGGCCTCTATCTGTTGTAGGATTGGTAAAGATCTTTTCCCAATCTGTTGGTTGCCGTTTTGTCCTAACCACAGTGTCCTTTGCCTTACAGAAGCTTTGCAGTTTTATGAGATCCCATTTGTCGATTCTTGATCTTAGAGCATAAGCCATTGGTGTTTTGTTCAGGAAATTTTTTCCAGTGCCCATGTGTTCCAGATGCTTCCCTAGTTTTTCTTCTATTAGTTTGAGTGTGTCTGGTTTGATGTGGAGGTCCTTGATCCACTTGGACTTAAGCTTTGTACAGGGTGATAAGGATGGATCGATCTGCATTCTTCTATATGTTGCCCTCCAGTTGAACCAGCACCATTTGCTGAAAATGCTATCTTTTTTCCATTGGATGGTTTTGGCTCCTTTGTCAAAAATCAAGTGACCATAGGTGTGTGGGTTCATTTCTGGGTCTTCAATTCTATTCCATTGGTCTATCTGTCTGTCTCTGTACCAATACTATGCAGTTTTTATCACTATTGCTCTGTAATACCGCTTGAGTTCAGGGATAGTGATTCCCCCTGAAGTCCTTTTATTGTTGAGGATAGCTTTAGCTATCCTGGGTTTTTTGTTATTCCAGATGAATTTGCAAATTGTTCTGTCTAACTCTTTGAAGAATTGGATTGGTATTTTGATGGGGATTGCATTGAATCTGTAGATTGCTTTTGGTAAAATGGCCATTTTTACCATATTAATCCTGCCAATCCATGAGCATGGGAGATCTTTCCATCTTCTGAGGTCTTCTTCAATTTCTTTCCTCAGTGTCTTGAAGTTCTTATTGTACAGATCTTTTACTTGCTTGGTTAAAGTCACACCGAGGTACTTTATATTATTTGGTTCTATTATGAAGGGTGTCGTTTCCCTAATTTCTTTCTCGGCTTGTTTCTCTTTTGTATAGAGGAAGGCAACTGATTTATTTGAGTTAATTTTATACCCAGCCACTTTGCTGAAGTTGTTTATCAGCTTTAGTAGTTCTCTGGTGGAACTTTTGGGATCACTTAAATATACTATCATGTCATCTGCAAATAGTGATATTTTAACCTCTTCTTTTCCGATCTGTATCCCTTTGATCTCCTTTTGTTGTCTGATTGCTCTGGCTAGAACTTCAAGAACTATATTGAATAAGTAGGGAGAGAGTGGGCAGCCTTGTCTAGTCCCTGATTTTAGTGGGATTGCTTCAAGTTTTTCTCCATTTAGTTTAATGTTAGCAACTGGTTTGCTGTATATGGCTTTTACTATGTTTAGGTATGGGCCTTGAATTCCTATTCTTTCCAGGACTTTTATCATGAAGGGGTGTTGAATTTTGTCAAATGCTTTCTCAGCATCTAATGAAATGATCATGTGGTTCTGTTCTTTCAGTTTGTTTATATAATGGATCACGTTGATGGTTTTCCGTATATTAAACCATCCCTGCATGCCTGGGATGAAGCCTACTGATCATGGTGGATGATTGTTTTGATGTGCTCTTGAATTCGGTTTGCCAGAATTTTATTGAGTATTTTTGCGTCGATATTCATAAGGGAAATTGGTCTGAAGTTCTCTTTCTTTGTTGTGTCTTTGTGTGGTTTAGGTATAAGAGTAATTGTGGCTTCGTAGAAGGAATTCGGTAGTGCTCCATCTGTTTCAATTTTGTGGAATAGTTTGGATAATATTGGTATAAGGTCTTCTATGAAGGTTTGATAGAATTCTGCACTAAACCCGTCTGGACCTGGGCTCTTTTTGGTTGGGAGACCTTTAATGACTGCTTCTATTTCCTTAGGAGTTATGGGGTTGTTTAACTGGTTTATCTGTTCCTGATTTAACTTCGATACCTGGTATCTGTCTAGGAAATTATCCATTTCCTGTAGATTTCCAAGTTTTGTTGAATATAGGTTTTTATAGTAAGATCTGATGATTTTTTGAATTTCTTCCGAATCTGTAGTTATGTCTCCCTTTTCATTTCTGATTTTGTTAATTTGGACACACTCTCTGTGTCCTCTCGTTAGTCTGGCTAAGGGTTTATCTATCTTGTTGATTTTCTCAAAGAACCAACTTTTGGTTCTGTTGATTCTTTCTATGGTCCTTTTTGTTTCTACTTGGTTGATTTCAGCTCTGAGTTTGATTATTTCCTGCCTTCTACTCCTCCTGGGTGTATTTGCTTCTTTTTGTTCTAGAGCTTTTAGGTGTGCTGTCAAGCTGCTGACATATGCTCTTTCCTGTTTCTTTCTGCAGGCACTCAGCGCTATGAGTTTTCCTCTTAGCACAGCTTTCATTGTATCCCATAAGTTTGAGTATGTTGTATCTTCATTTTCATTAAATTCTAAAAAGTTTTTAATTTCTTTCTTTATTTCTTCCTTGACCAGGTTATCATTGAGTAGAGCATTGTTCAATTTCCACGTATATGTGGGCATTCTTCCCTTATTGTTATTGAAGACCAGTTTTAGGCCGTGGTGGTCCGATAGCACGCATGGGATTATTTCTATCTTTCTGTACCTGTTGAGGCCCGTTTTTTGACCAATTATATGGTCAATTTTGGAGAAAGTACCATGAGGAGCTGAGAAGAAGGTATATCCTTTTGCTTTAGGATAGAATGCTCTATAAATATCCGTTAAGTCCATTTGGCTCATGACTTCTCTTAGTCTTTCTACATCACTGTTTAATTTCTGTTTCCATGATCTGTCCATTGATGAGAGTGGGGTGTTGAAATCTCCCACTATTATTGTGTGAGGTGCAATGTGTGTTTTGAGCTTTAGTAAGGTTTCTTTTACGTATGTAGGTGCCCTTTTATTTGGGGCATAGATATTTAGGATTGAGAGTTCATCTTGGTTGATTTTTCCTTTGATGAATATGAAGTGTCCTTCCTTATCTTTTTTGATGACTTTTAGTTGGAAATTGATTTTATTTGATATTAGAATGGCTACTCCAGCTTGCTTCTTCTGACCATTTGCTTGGAAAGTTGTTTTCCAGCCTTTCACTCTGAGGTAGTGTCTGTCTTTGTCTCTGAGGTGTGTTTCCTGTAGGCAGCAGAATGCAGGGTCCTCGTTGCGTATCCAGTTTGTTAATCTATGTCTTTTTATTGGGGAGTTGAGGCCATTGATATTGAGAGATATTAAGGAATAGTGATTATTGCTTCCCGTTATATTCATATTTGGATGTGAGGTTATGTTTGTGTGCTTTCATTCTCTTTGTTTTGTTGCCAAGACGATTAGTTTCTTGCTTCTTCTAGGGTATAGCTTGCCTCCTTATGTTGGGCTTTACCATTTATTATCCTTTGTAGTGCTGGATTTGTAGAAAGATATTGTGTAAATTTGGTTTTGTCATGGAATATCTTGGTTTCTCCATCAATGTTAATTGAGAGTTTTGCTGGATACAGTAATCTGGCCTGGCATTTGTGTTCTCTTAGGGTCTGTATAACATCAGTCCAGGATCTTCTGGCCTTCATAGTTTCTGGCGAGAAGTCTGGTGTGATTCTTATAGGTCTCCCTTTATATGTTACTTGACCTTTTTCCCTTACTGCTTTTAATATTCTTTCTTTATTTTTTGCGTTTGGTGTTTTGACAATTATGTGACGGGAGGTGTTTCTTTTCTGGTCCAATCTATTTGGAGTTCTGTAGGCTTCTTGTATGTCTATGGGTATCTCTTTTTTTAGGTTAGGGAAGTTTTCTTCTATGATTTTGTTGAAGATATTTACTGGTCCTTTGAGCTGGGAGTCTTCACTCTCTTCTATACCTATTATCCTTAGGTTTGATCTTCTCATTGAGTTCTGGATTTCCTGTATGTTTTGGACCAGTAGATTTTTCCGCTTTACATTATCTTTGACAGTTGAGTCAATGATTTCTATGGAATCTTCTGCTCCTGAGATTCTCTCTTCCATCTCTTGTATTCTGTTGGTGAAGCTTGTATCTACAGCTCCTTGTCTCTTCTTTTGGTTTTCTATATCCAGGGTTGTTTCCATGTGTTCTTTCTTGATTGCTTCTATTTCCATTTTTAATTCCTTCAACTGTTTGATTGTGTTTTCCTGGAATTCTTTCAGGGATTTTTGCGATTCCTCTCTGTAGGCTTTTACTTGTTTATTAATGTTTTCCTGTGCTTCCCTAAGTGTGTTCAGGTCTTTCTTGAAGTCCTCCAGCATCATGATCAAATATGATTTTGAAACTAGATCTTGCTTTTCTGGTGTGTTTGGATATTCCATGTTTGTTTTGGTGGGAGAATTGGGCTCCGATGATGGCATGTAGTCTTGGTTTCTGTTGCTTGGGTTCCTGCGCTTGCCTCTTGCCATCAGATTATCTCTAGTGTTACTTTGTTTTGCTATTTCTGACAGTGGCTAGACTGTCCTATAAGCCTGTGTGTCAGGAGTGCTGTAGACCTGTTTTCCTCTCTTTCAGTCAGTTATGGGGACAGAGTGTTCTGCTTTCGGGCGTGTAGTTTTTCCTCTCTATAGGTCTTCAGCTGTTCCTGTGGGCCTGTGTCTTGAGTTCACCAGGCAGCTTTCTTGCAGCAGAAAAGTTGGTCTTACCTGTGGTCCCGAGGCTCAGGTTTGCTCGTGGGGTGCTGTCCAGGGGCTCTCTGCAGCGGCAGCAACCAGGAAGACCTGTGCCACCCCTTCCGGGAGCTTCAGTGCACCAGGGTTCCAGATGGTCTTTGGCTTTTTCCTCTGGCGTCCGAGATGTGTGTGCAGGGAGCAGTCTCTTCTGGTTTCCCAGGCCTGTCTGCCTCTCTGAAGGTTTAGCTCTCCCTCCCACGGGATTTGGGTGCAGAGAACTGTTTATCCGGTCTGTTTCCTTCAGGGTCCGGCGGTGTCTCTGGCAGGGGTCCTGCCGCTCCTGGGCCCTCCCCCACGGGAGCCCAGAGGCCTTATACAGTTTCCTCTTGGGCCAGGGATGTGGGCAGGGGTGAGCAGTGTTTGTGGTCTCTTCCTCTCTGCAGCCTCAGGAGTGCCCACCTGACCAGGCGGTTGGGTCTCTCTCTCACCGGGTCTGGGAGCAGAGAGCTGCTGCGGGCCGGGATCCGCGGGTGTCTATTCACCACTTATATACCCAAGTTCTCCAGTGGGAAACCCTGGCTCGTGACTACCTGGCTCGTGACTTCGGTAACAAAAGCAATATTCAAGATTTTTAATATTTAAAGGAAACAAAGTTGTGTTAGATTGCTTTTAATGGATATCCTTCTGAGGAGATAATGGGCATTAATAAGAAAGGCCCACAAATATGATACACTGCTATGTTATTATTTTAAATTAATAATACCTGGAGGAGGCAAATGCTATATGAAGTTTCATCCACTATACCCCCGTTTAGAGGTTGGATATGTCAGAGATGAAACGGGTTATCTTCGGTTCCTTATTGAATTTTATTTAATTAAATAAATGTACTTAAAAAGAAATATTAAATAATATAGTTTTTCCCTTCGTGAATTTCACTATAGAGTCAAGAAATTTTGGGGGTTGGGGATTTAGCTCAGTGGTAGAGCGCTTGCCTAGGAAGCGCAAGGTCCTGGGTTCGGTCCCCAGCTCCGAAAAAAAAAAAAGAACCATAAAAAAAAAAGAAATTTTGTTAGTATATATGAGTCATTCATCAAATTATTCATCCACTAACCTTCAGCATGTTGAAATTAACAACATCAATATTGAAACCTGTACCAACTTTAACTTTATTTCCTTTGCTGCCCTATTACTATTTGTTGCCATTTTTCTAGTATTTACCATGGATTTGTAAATAAACATATTTATGTAGTCCACTCAGAATCACTTGTAAATATTTTTCAACAACTTTCACTCTATATAAAAGTTCAGGTCTTTTACATTTTTTGTTTACAATTGCATGACGCACTTCCCTGCATGAGGTCTTCTACAAGCTCTGCTTTCCCTTCCAGAAGTGTTCTTCCTATTCTTCCTGTTACATGAAGCTTCTTCCACTCCACCCCCATTCTACCAGACCTCTCCACTCCCTGGAGTCTCAAGTCTCTTGACAGTTAAGTGAATCTTCTCTTGTTGTGTCCAGAACCAGCACCGCAGTTTTAGGGGCTTCATATTAGCTGGTGCATGATGCCGCATTGGTGTCTCAGTGTCTGAAAAATCACTGAGGTCCAGGTTAGTTAACACTGCTGGTCCTTCTACAGGGCTGCTCCCCTACTCAGCTTCGTCCAGTTTTTCCCTAGTTTGACCACAGGGCTTAGCAGCTTCTGTTCAATGGCTGAGTGTAATTGTCTGCATGTGACTCTTTCAGCTGCTTGTTGGGTCTTTCAGAAGGCAGTCATGACAGGTATGTTGTAGGAATATTGCAAAGCATGAGTAATAGTGTCAGGCCTTAGGGGCCTCTACTTAATCTGCTTCTCAGATATGGCCGGTCACTGGAATTTCTTTTATTCATGCTCTTCTCTGGTTTTGTCCCTGAAGTTCTTTCAGAGAGGAAGAAATATGGGTCAGAGTTTTGATTTGTGGATGGCAATCTTATCCCTCACTTGATGCTCTCTCTTCCTCATGGAGTTAGTCTCCACAAGTTCCCTCTCACCACTCCTGGACATTTCACTGAGTCCTGATAGTCTGTTACGTCTCAGGTCTCTGGAATATTCTAGAGATACCACCCACCCCCAAACTTTTAGTTCCTGAAGTTGCCTTTTTCCATTCATTCTGCTGGCACTCAAGGCTTCAGTCCTACTCCCCATCCATACCTGACCATGTTCTCCTCTTTCCCTTACTGTCTCCTTTCTCACCCAGGTCCCTCACTCTTTTCTCCTGGGGTTTATTTCTTCTCCCTCTCATGTGGGATTGAGATTCGTCACTTTGGCTCTTCAGCTTGTTAAACTATTATTTTTTCCTGTTATAAAAATTGGATATTTTTGTTTAATTTCAAATATTATTCACTTTCCCAGTTTTCCAGTCATAAGACTCCTATCCCTTCCCCCACCAGTTCCTCTATAAATGTGTTCCCCCTCACCAACTACTCCCTTTCCCAGCATCCCCTGACATTCCCCTACACTGGGGGTCCAGCTTTGGTAGGCCTAATTGCTTCTCTGCCCATTGATGTCCAAACAGGCCATTCTCAGCTACATATGCAGTTGGAGCCATAGAACTGTCCATGTACAGTGTTTGAATATTAGTTTAGTATCAGAAAGCTATAGGTCATTGTCATTGTGTTCCTATGGGCTTGAAAGCCCATTCAGCCCAGGTAATTCTTTCTCCAAATTTACTAACAAGAGGTCCGTTTGCATTCCAATGGTTTGCCAATAACCTTCACTTCTGTAATTGGCATGCTCTACCTGGGTCTTTCAGGAAAGATCTATATCCTTTTTCTGGCAGCATCCACTTCTTAGCGTCATCAATTTCATGTAGTTTTGTGGCAGATCTATCTATCTATCTATCTATCTATCTATCTATCTATCTATCTATCTCTATATCAATTTCCAATTTCTATATCTTTATCTATATCTTTATCTATATCTATATCTATATCTTTATCTATATATGTATATATTTGGTGGGTCCTACAGCTATGTGGTTATGTGGAATTTTAGGATGGATTCTGTGCAAATAGGTAAAAATGTAGAATCAGCAAAGGCCAGTGCCAATGAGATTCCCTCCTGTTATTATCAACCTATTAAAGGTGAGGATTCTCTGGACATCAAGCCATTTCTCTTCCTGCTCATCCCCCTGAGACTTGTGTTTGGCCTGAAGAAAGAATCATGGTAAAACCTCCAAAATCTTTAAGTCTGGCCCTTTGAACATAGGAAGGTAGATATTATAGAACTGATATCTAATGAGACTAGAGACCTGCATTCTATAGTCCATGATGTCCTTTGCTTTACTTATGTCTCATAAATTTTGGGTAAAATAAGGATTTAAGAGTTTATCATTTGAATTAGGTATACAATATTTACACTGTTATATTCACTCTATTGCTAATTCATTTCAAAAAATGGAATTGCAAAACAGAATTTTTGAGTACATATTCAGGAAAAAAAAAATATATATATATATATATATATATATATATATATATATATATATATATACACACACATATAGTCTCCTATAAAGGAAAGGACAATGCAAAAATGAAATACTATTCAATCAATTAAAGGTCTGTAGGGAAAACACTGGACTTTTGGAAAGAGAGAAAACCTAGGAAACTGAAGTGTATGTCACAGGAATGGACCAGGGAATAGAATTATTATCCAGAATAAACTCCTCCTCCCCATGTTCCTAGATCTTTTCTACCCATGGCAAGTGCCTGAATAACTTTCTCCATTCAGAGCATGAAACCACTAATGAAGCAAGAAGAAGTCTCTAGCTTTAGAGTGATGGAGTATGTAAAGTTTTCCCCTGTGTCACAGGAGACACTCCTGGAAAAGGCACTCTCAAAACTGGCCAATGTAAGGAAAGCTTTTAAGCAAGTAGGCCAAGGCAGTTCTCAGAGACATCATCATTAGGCCTTCCTGAAAAATCTCTTTTAATCTGGAGATCCCTAACTTCTGTGATGTCAGAAGTGTTGTTCTGAGAGCAACTGCCTCTCAGATATTCCTTCAGAAACTCTAGGGTTTATTAATTGGTCTCTACTTCAGAGTAAACATCAATTTGGGAGGGTGAACAAAGAGGATGAAGAGATCAGAAATGGGGAGAATGAAGGAAGCTGGCCTTCTGTCTTGGTATAAAAAAAGGAAGAAATACCTGGTCCTTGGTACAGCTCAGTGAGTACTTGGTAGGGATTTAGTGGGATTGCTAAAGGGATAGCATTGAACTGAGCCTCCCACCTATGGGAATCAGGAACTTGGAGTCTCTCAGAAGCATCTAGACTTCCCTGTTCTTACGGTTTCTGGAAATCAGAGAGTTTATATCATTAATTTCTTTATTCCTAAAGCCAAGTGTTGGGAAGGACACAGTTATTTTCCTGAGAGCTCATGGCCGTTACACTTTTTGAGAAGAATAGAACGGTCCTAAGGAAAAAGGGAGAGACCAGTATTGTGTCCATAGCTCAGAGTAAACTCTGCCCTATTTTGGGAATCTATAGTACAATCTGGGAAGCAACAGTATTATTAGTTGTGACTTCATCATTTCAGTCTTTCAACTAATATTTCCATTGACTAACACTTTACTTTTCTGAGTCAATAGGTATGATTAGTTGTCAGTTTCTCTTCTTTCATTTCTTTCATTTTTTATGTTTTAGCAATTTTTATTGCTTTTTTAACTTGAAGTTTCTATATTTACCTTTATTGTTATTTCATTTCCCATTTTATTACCATAGGATTCCTAACCGTATCCTTCTCCTTCTTCTCTAACCCCCCTGACTGTGCCTTCACATTCCCTTGAACTGGGAGACAAACCTAGAGAGGAACAATAGCTTCTTCTTCCATTTGTGATGAACAAGGTCATCCTGTGCTACATGCAGTTTGAGCCATAGCTCTGTCAGAGTACATTCATTGAATATTGGTCTAGTACCAGAAAGCATTGACATTATTGTTCTTATGGGTTTTAAAGCTCCTTTACCTCTTGAAATTCTTTCTCAAAATCTGCCAACAAGAGGTCTGTTTCAGTTCACTGGTTTGCCACTAGCATTAATTTCTGTAGTTGACATGATCTACCTGTGTCTCTCAGGAAATACCTATATCTGGTTGCTGGCAGAATGCACTTTTTAGCTACAAAAATCTTATCTAGTTTTGGTGGCTGATGTACATATATACTTCTGGTGGCTCCTACACCTATGTGATTAGGTAGAATGGTAACATGGATACTGAACAACTAGGTCAAGAATGTGGAGTTCAGAAATGACAATGCCAAATAGACTCCCTCAAGTTCTTATGAAGCTATTGAAGTTGAGGTTTCACTGCTCCGCAAGCCATTCTTCTTTCTGCTCGTCCTCCAGTATCTTATGTTTGTCCTTCAGAGAGAATCATGGTAAAACATCTGACCTTCAAGTCTAGCAATGGGAACCAGGAAGGTAGATAGTGTAGTACTGATACCAAATAGGACTAGAGAACTGAATTCTATAGTCATTTTGTCCTTTGCTTTGGTGAAAATGGAATTGGAAACAGAATTTTTGAGTACACATACAGGAATATTAATAAAGTCTCATATCATGGAATGTACAATGAGAAAGTGAAATACAATATTCATTCAGTTAAGGTCTGTAGGCAAAATACTGTCCTATGGGAAACAGAGAAAAACTGGGATATTGAACTGTATGTCACAGGAATGAACCTGGGAATAAAATGTTATCTAGAAGAATCTCCTCCACTCTATGTTCCTAAATCTTTTCCAGCCATGCTAAGCACCTGACTAACTTTGCCATTCAGAGCATGTAACCACTAATGAAGCAAAGAGAAAACTCTAGCTTTAGAGAAACATAATATGTAAATGATTCCACTGTTTCACAGGAGACACTCCTGGAAAGGGCACCCTCAAATCTGGTCAATGTAAGGAAAGCTGGTTAGCAGTTAGGCCATGGAAGTTCTCAGTGACATCATCATTAGGCCTCTCTGAAAAATTTCTTGTATCTTGGAGAGCCATAGCTTCTTCTGTGATGTCACAAGTGTTGTCCTGACTGCAACTGCCTTTAAGATATTCCTTCAGTACTTCTAGGATTTACTAATTGGCCTCTAATGCCGAGTAAACAGTCATTTGGGAGGGAGAACACAGAGGATGAAGTGATTAGACATGGGGTGTAGGAAGCTGGCCCTTTGTCTTGGTATAAAAATGAAGAAATTTGTGGTCAATGGGAAAGCTCCTTGAGTCTTGGGTAGGGGTTTAGTAGGTTCACTGAAGAGTTAGCCTTCATCTGAGTCTTCCACGTATGGGAATCAGGTATTGGGATCCTCTCAGAAACTTCTGGACTTCCCTGCTTATTATTTATCTTGGAAGTCAGATAGTTTATATAATTCATATCTTTATCCCAAAAGCCAGGTGTTGGGAAGGGCACTATAATTTTTTCTGAGAGCTCATAGCTTTTACCCTTTTGCCAAGAAGGAAAAGATCCTAAGGAAGAAAGGTAAGACAAGTAATGTGTCCTCAGCACAGAGTAAACTCATCCATGCATTGGATTCTAATAATGCAGTTCGTGTGTGGTACTGATATCGGAGACGGAGAAGTGCTTATAGATGAGACTTCATCATCTCAGTCTTTCCACAAGTAGTACTCTGACTACCATTCCCTGACAGTGACCCCTTAAAATTCTGAGTCAATAGGTGTGGTTGGCTGGTAGATTTCTTTTCTTTTATTACTTTCATTTTTTAATTTTTAATAAATTTTATTGCTTTTTAATTGTATATTTCTAAATTTACATTTAAAATATTATTTACTTTTCCAGTTTCCTGATTATAAGATCCATTACCAGTCCCCTTATTCTTCTCTTATAAACCCCCTTACTGACCCTTGACATTCCCTTGAACTGGGAGTCAAACCTAGGCAGGACCAAGGGTTCTCCTTCCACTGTTGACCAACAAGGCCATCTTCTGCAACACATGCAATCGGTGCCATAGGTCTCTTCATGTACATTCTTTGAATATTGGTCTATTACCAGAAAGCTCTGTTTCATTGGCATTGTTGCTCTTATGGGGTTGAAATCACCTTCAACTCTTCTAATCATTTCTCAAAATCGACCAACAACAAGTTCGATTTCAGTTCACTGGTTTGCCACTAGGGTTCATGTTGTGATTTGCCCTGAAGTTATCTGTGTTTGATGCTAATTCCACTACCCCAAGGTCAGCTACATAGTTCTCTACTCAGAACTCAGGTGAATTCACCAGAACCACCTCCCTATTGAATTTGTAAAGTATATGTGAGTGGCAGGAATAGGATAGAAGGACGGTTATCATGGAGGAGAAGGAAGAATGGGCAGGAGAGATATTTGAAGGAAGAGGAAGAGACAAGAGGAAAAAAAGAGAGAAAGGAATGTGACAGAGTGAGAAGCCATGGCAGGTGAATTTAAGATTCTGCTCTGTGTATTTACAGGTCTTTATTAATGTTCCTAAGTGATGGATAGTACCCGACGTTGTACGTTTCAGTGGGCAACTATATCTAATCAACTAAATCAAAGATTATTGTGCTGTGTGTTTTTTATGTGAGGGTTTGAGTATAGGAGAGTGTGTGACGGCATGAAACACTCGGTAGCCGAGGAGCAGAGTGGTGTTTCTCCCAAGATATCTAGCAGAGAATTTCAGACTCTTCAGTGCCAGAGTTAGCAGGGTAAAACAAAATTTTACTTTTTTTATTTTATTTTTATATTTTTAAAAGAACACATTCAGTTCTCTGTATAATATGCTCTAGCTGGGTCTCAGGAAATATCTATATCTGGTTCCTGGCAGAAAGCACTTCTTAGCTTCATCAATCTTATCTAGTTTTGGATATATATATATATATATATATATATATATATATATATATATATATATATATATATTCTTCTGCTACTTGGGTAGGGGGAATTTTCACATGGATTCTGTGTAACTTATTCAAGAATATAGATTCCACAAAGAACAATGTCAAATCCCTCCTGTTCTTATGAACATATTGAAGTTGAGGTTTCACTGGACGTCAAGTCATTCCTCTCACTGTTCTTCGTCTTGTATCTTATTATTCCTCAAGAAGGAATCATGGTAAAACATCCACAAACCTCAAGTCTGGCCACGGGAACACAGTGAGGTTGATAATGCAGAACTGATATCAAATGGGACTAGAGAACCATTGAATTCCATAGTCCATGTTGTCCTTTGCTGTACTGATGTCTGGTAATTTTGGGATAAAAATAAGGATTTGGAAGTTTATCATTTCAAATAGGTACACAATATTTACACTGTTATACTCATTCTGTAGCTGGGCCACATTTGTTGCCAAAATCATTACAGAAAATGGAATTGGATAACAGAATTTTTGAGTACACATTCAGCAATATTTATAAAGTCCCATATCGATTAATGTACAATAAGGAAGTGAAATACAATATTCATTCAATTGACGGTCGGTAGGGAAAATACTGGCCTTTGGGAAATAGACAAACCTACAAAATTGTACTGTATTTTTCAGATTGTACCTGGGAATAAAATTAATATCCAGGAGAATTTCCTCCTCTCCATGTTACAAGATCTTTTCTACCCATTCCTAGCCTTGACTAACTTTTTCCATTCAAAGCATGTAACCATTAATAAAGCAAAGAAAAGTCTCTAGCTTTAGAGAGATGGAGTACATAAAGGTTTCCACTGAATCTCAGGAGACATACCAGGAAAGGGCACCCTCAAATCTGGTCAATGTAAGGAAAGTTGTTTAGCAAGTAGGTCATGGCAGTTCTCAGTTACATCATCATTAGGCCCTGCCTGAAAATCTCTTGTAACCTGGAGAGCTTTATCTTCTTCTTTAATGTCTCAAGTATTGTCAAGTCTGCATCTGCCTCTCAGATATTCCTTCAGTACCTCTAGGGTTTAGTAATTGACATCTAAGTCTGAGTAAACCGCCATTTGTGAGTTAGAACAAAGAAGTTGAAGAGATCAGAAATTGGTAGAAGGAAGCTGCCCTTCTGTCTCGGTCTAAAAAATGGAAGAAATATGTGTGTGTGGGAAAGCCCAGTGAGTCCTTGGTAGGTGTTGACTGGTATTGATGGACAGATACCACTGATATGAGCCTCCCACATATGCAATCAAGAACTGGGGTCCTCTCAGAAGCATCTGGACTTCTCTGTTCTTATGGTTCCTGGAAATCAGAGAGTTAATATCATTATTTTTTTTTTATTCCAAAGCCATGTAATGGGAAGGGCACTGTTGTTTTCCTGAGAGCACATGGCCTTTATTCTTTTTGACAAGAAGAAAAAGGACCTAAGCAAGAAAGGAAGGAAAAGTATTGTGTCCCTTGCTTAGAGTAATCTCCTCCAAGCTTTATATATCCTTTGGGCAGTTTGTGTCTGACACTGATATCTGGGAGGGAGAAGGACTTCTAGTAGAGACCTCACCATCTCACTCTTTCCACTATTATATCATTTATTTCTCATATTTTTTATTTTTTACAAATTTTATTTGTTTTCTTAAACATATAAATTTCTATATTTACATTTAAAATATTATTTCCTGTAAGAGTTTCCACCCATAGGGGCCCTAACGGGTTCCTCTCCACTTCTTCTATAAACCACCTCACGCTCCCTTCACATTTCTTTTAAATGCGAGACAAACCAAGGGAAGACCAAGGCCTTCTACTTCCATTGGTGCCCAACAAGTCTATACTCTGCTACATATTCAGTTGGATGCAGAGGTCTGTCCAATAACAGTCTTTGAATATTGGTTTAGTGCCAGAAATCACTGGTTTTTGGCATTGTTGTTCTTATGGGGATCAAAGCTCCTTCAGCTCTCGTTATCCTTTCTCAGAATCTACCAACAAGAGGTACATTTCAAGTCACTGCTTTGCCACTAGCATTCACTTCTTTATTTGACATGCTCTAGCTGTGTCTCTCAGGACATATCTATATCTGTTTCCTGGCAGAATACACTTCTTAGCTTCATCAGTCTTATCTAGTTTTGGTGGCTGATATATATGTATGTATGTATGTATGTATGTATGTATGTATGTATGTATGTATATACTTTTGTTGCCTCCTACAGCTATTTGGTTAGGTGGTTAGGTGGAATGTTTACATGGATTCTGTGCAATGAGATCAAGAATTTAGAATTTACAAATGAAAATATCAAATAGAAATCCCTCCTGTACTTATGAAGGTATTGAAGTTGAGGTTTCACTGTTCCTCAAGCCTTTTTTCTCCCTGCTCATGCTCCTGTTTATTATATTTGTCCTTAAGAAAGAATCATGATAACACATCTAAAACCTTTAAGTGTGGCCACGGGAACACAGGAAGTAGATAGTGTAGTACAGATATCAAATGTGTCTAGAGATCCGAAATGTATAGTCCATGTGGTCATTTGCTTTATTGATGACTGGTAATCTTTGGATAAAATAAGGATTAGGAGTTTATTATTTGAGTAGGTACACAGAATTTACACTGTTATACTCACTCTGTACAACAGCCTATTTCATTGCCAAAATCATTGTGGAAAATGGAATAGAAAAACAGAATTTTTGAGTACACATTCAGGAATATTTATAAAGTCCCCTATCAAGGAATGTACAATAAGAAAGTGAAATACAATATTCATTCACCTAAAGGTATATAGGGAATATACTGGCCTTTACAAAACAGAAAACCTAGAAAATTGAACTGTATATCACAGGAATTGACCTGGGAATAAAAATATTATCCAGAAGAATCTCCTTCACTCCAAGTTCCTAAACCATTTCTACCCATGCCAGGAACCTGACTAACTTTCTCCATTCAGAGCATGCAACCACTATTGAACCAAAGAGAAGTCTCTAGCTTTAGAGAGAAGGAGTACATAAAGGTTTCCCATGTGTCACAGGAGAAACTCCTGGAAAAGGAACTCACAAAACTGGTCAATGTTAGGAAAGCTGTTTAGAGGTAGGCCTTGGCAGTTCTCAGTTATATCATCATTAGGCCCTCCATGAAAAATCTCTTGTATCCTGGAGAGTCCTAGCTTCTTGTGATGTTACAAGTGTTGTCATGTCTGCAAATGGCTCTCAGATATTACTTCAGTACCTATAGGGTTAACTAATTGGCCTCTAGTTCACAGGAGGCATCAATTTGGAAGTGAGATCAAAGAGGATGAAAGGCTCAGAGTTGGGGAGAATGAAAATGGCCTTCTGTCTTGGAATAAAAGTAAGGAAGAAATATGTCGAACCTGGGAAATCTCACTGAGTCCTTGGTAGGAGCTGAGTAGTTACGTTGAAGAGATAGAATTGATATGCACCTTCAACACATGATATAAGGAGCTCGGGGCCTGTCACAAGCATCTGGACTTCCAAGCTTCTAGTGGTTCCTGTAAGTCAGAGAGTTTATATCATTAATATCTTTATCCCAAAAGTCAAGTGTTTGGAAGGGCACTGTTCTTCCTTTAGAGCTCATGGCTTTTATTTTTTTTGCCCAGAAGAAAAAGGTCCTAAGGAAGAAGTGAAAGACAAGTAATGTGTCCTCAGCTAAGAATAAACTCCTTGATTATTTGGATACCTATATTGCAGTTTGTGTCTGATACTGGTTTTGGGAAAGAGACATGTTTCTAATTCATCATATCAGTCTTTCCTCTAGTATTACTCTGACTCCAGTTGCCTGATAGTGACCCTTTATATATCTCAGTCAATGTGTGTGATTAGATGGCAGTTTTCTTATCTTTAACTTATTTTTTTATTATTTAGCAATTTTTTAGACCAAGGGCATCTCCTTCCACTGGTGCCGTACAAGGCCATTCTCTGCTACATATGCAGTTGGAGCCATAGGTCTATCCATGTACAATCGTTGAATATTCGAACAGTACCTGAAACCTCTGCTTGGTTGGCATTGTTTTTCTTATTGGATTGAAAGCTCTTTCAGCTGTTATAATCCTTTCTCAAAATCTACAGACAAGAGATCTTTTTTCAGTTCACTGGTTTGCCACTACCATTCACTTCTGTATTTGACATGCTCTAGCTGTGTCTCTCTAGAAAGAGCTATATCCGTTTCTTCTAATCATGGAAGTCTATGCTTCATCAATTTTATCTAGTTTTGGTGGCTGATATATATATATATATATATATATATATATATATATATATATATGTGTGTGTGTGTGTGTGTATTTACATATATCTATATATCTATATTTATATCTATCTATATATATACATATATATATATGTATGCATATATATATGTATGCATATATATATATATATATATATATATATATATCCTATAGATATGAGGTTAAGTGGAATTTTAGCATGGATTCTGGGAAATAAAGTCAAGAAAGTAGAATCCACAAATGACAGTGCCAAATAGACTCTCTCCTGTTCTTATGAACCTAATGAAGCTGAGGTTTCAGTGGACCTCAAGCCATTCCTCATACTGCACATCCTCATGAATCTTATGTTTGGGCTATAGAAAGTATCATGGTAAAACATCCAAAAACCTCAACTCTCTTCCTGGGAATACAGGAAGGTAGATATTAGAGAACTGATATCTAATGGGACTACAGAAACACATTTATAGTTCATGCAGTCCTTTACTTTAATGATGTTTTGTAATTTTTGGATAAAATAAGAATTTTGGAGTTTATCATTTGAAGAAGGTACAAAAGATTTACACTTTAATTGTTGGTAGCCACCCATACCAGCTGTTGTCTGTTACTACAGGGTACAGCTATTGTCCCCCCCAAAGGACGAAGTGCGCATGCGCAAAGGTTTGTTCACGCCAAGTCTTTGCCCACTCTGGGGCGTTCCAATGAGAATACGGCTATGCAGCCAATCAGGAAGGAACACGTTGCTTTGGGGGATAAAAACTAACACTCTCTGGGGCCGCGGTGCCGCTCCTCTTCAAGATGCAATAAATGCTTTCCTGCACAAGGATCCTTGTGGCCGCGTGCGTTCTTGCTGGCAAGACAATAGCGCGGGTCATTTAATATTCACTCTATAGCTGTTCCTCCTTTGTTGCCATAATCATTGCAAAAAGTCAATTGGAAAACAGAATTTTTGAGTACACATTCAGGAATATATGTAATGTCCCCTATCAAGGTATGTGGAAAAAATTTAAATCAATATTCATTCAACTGAAGGGCTGCAGGAAAAATAGTTGCCTTTGAGAAGCAGAGAAAACTTAGGAAATTTAAGAGTATGACACAGGAATGTATCTAGGAATAAAATTATTATCCATAAGATTCTCCTCCAATCCATGTTCCTAGATCTTTTGTACCCATGCCAGGACCCTGACTAAATTTCTCCATTCACAACATGTAACCACTAATGAAACAAAGAGAAGTACTTAACTTGAGAGAGATGGAGTATGTAAAGGTTTCCACTGTGACACAGGAGAAACTCCTTGTAAGGGAACCCTTGAAATTGGTCAATGTAAAGAAAGCTGTTCAGCAGGTAGGCCATGGCAGTTCTCAGTGACATCATCATTAGGCCCTGCCTGAAAATTTTTGTATCCTTGAGAGCCCTAGCTTCTTTTGTAATGTTACAAGTGTTGTCCTGACAGCAACTGCCTTTCAAATATTCCTTCAGTACCTCTAGGGTTTACTACTTGGCCTCTAATTCAGAATAAACAGCCGTATTGGAGGGAGAAGAAAGAGGGTAAAGAGAATAGTGATGGGGAGAAGGAAGCTGGCCTTCTTTATTTGTATAAAAGAGGAAGAAATACTTGGTCCATTGGAAAACTGAGTGAGCCTGTTTAGGGTTTGAGTGGGTTAGCTGAAGAGTTATTCTTTATTTGAGCCTTCAACATATTGGAATCAGGAACTGAGAGCCTCCCAGAAACAGCTGGACATCCCTGCTTGTTATGGTTCCTTGATGTCAGAAAGTTTATATCATTAATTTCTTTATACCAAAAGCCAGGTGTTGGAAAGGACCCAGTTGTTGTCTGAGAGCTCATGGCTTTTATAATTTTTCCTAGAAGAGAAAAGTCCCAAGGAAGAATGGAACGACATGTATTGTGTCCTCAGCTGTGTAAACTCCTCCATGATTTGGATTCCTATAGTGGAGTTTGTGTCTGACACTGATATCAGGGAGAGAGAAGTGCTTCTATTTGAGACTTCATCATCTCAGTCTTTCCACTAGTATTATTCAGACTATCTTTCCCTGACAGTTACCCTTTAGATTTCTGAGTCAATAGGTTTGATTGGCTGACAGTTAACTTTTCTTTTTTTTTTCTCTCATTTTTTTAATTCTTAAGCAACTTTTATTGCTTTTTCTAATTGAATATATTTAAATTTACAATTCATATGTTATTTCCTTTCCCAGGTTCCTGACCATGAGATCCCTAAACAGTCCCACTAACCTACTTCTATAAGCCCCCTTACTGCACCTTGACATTCCCATGAACTGGGGGGGCAAACCTAGGGAGGAGCAAGGGCTTCTCCATCCATTGGGGCCCAACAAGGCCATCATCTGTTACCTGTGCAGTTGGAGCCATAGGTCTGTCCATACACTGTCTTTGAATATTGGTTTAGTACCAGAAAGCTCTGCTTAGTTGAATTGTTGTTCTTATGGGGTTGAAAGTCCTTTCAGCTCTTGTAGTCATTTCTCAACATCTACAAACATGAGGTCCATTTTCAGTTCTCTGGTTTGCCACTAGCATTCACTTCTGTATTTGACATGCTCTAGCTATGTCTCTCAAGAAAAATCTATATTCAGTTCCTGGCAGCATGCATTTCTTAGCTTCAACAATAATATCTAGTTTTGGTGCCAGGTATATCAATATATATATATATATATATATATATATATATATATATATATATATATATACTTTTGGTGGCTCCTCCTACTATGAATTTTGATGGAATATTTATTGGAATCTGTCAAGAATTGAAACCAGGTCAAGTATATAGGATCCAAAAATGACAATTTCAAATAGACTACCTCCTGTTCTTATAACCTATTGAATTTGAGGTTTCACTGGAACTCAAGCCATTCTTCTTGCTGCCCACCACCCTGAAACTGATGTTTGTCCTGAAGAAAGAATCATGGTAAAACATCCAAAAACCTCAAGTCTTTCCCTGGGAACACAGGAAGGTCGATATTAGAGAACTGATGTCTAATTGAACTACAAAACCACATTCTATACTCCATGTTGTCCTTTGCTTAACTGATGTCTGGTAATTTATGGATAAAATAAGGATTTGGGAGTTCATCATTTGAAGGACCTAAACAATATTTACACTGTTATATTCACTCTATATCTGGTCCCCGTTTGTATCCAATTTTATTGCATAA
The DNA here is from genome assembly GCF_021556685.1 of Rattus norvegicus. NCBI lineage: Eukaryota > Metazoa > Chordata > Mammalia > Rodentia > Muridae > Rattus > Rattus norvegicus. Next base: position 51,037,955 of record NC_141555.1, on the reverse strand, counting down.
AATGGAATTGGAAAAATGAAATTTTGAGTACACATGCAGGAATAAATTATATATATATATATATATATATATATATATATATAGTCCCTTATCAATGAATGTACATTCAGAAAATGTAGCACAAAAGTCACTCAATTAAAGGTCTCTAGGGAAAATACTGACACTTGGAAAACGAGAACACCTAGGGAATTGAACATTATGTCACAGGATTGGACCTGGGAATAAAATTAATATCCAGAAGAATCTCCTTCTCTCCACATTCCTGGATATTTTTACCCATGCCAAACACCTGACTAACTTTCTTCTTTCAGAGCATGTAACCACTAATGAAGCAGAGAGGAAGTCTCTAGCTTTAGAGAGATGTAGCTTATAAAGGTTATCACTGTGTCTCAGGAGACATTCCCAGACAGGGAACCCTTGAATCTGGTCATTGTAAGGAGATCTGTTCAGCAGGTAGGCCATGGCAGTTCTCAGTGACCTCTTCATTAGGCAGTGCCTAAAAAAACCCTTGTATCCTGGAGAGCCCTAGCTTCTTCTGTGACATCACAAGTGTCATCTTGACAGCCACTGCCTCTCATATATTCCTTCCTTATATCTATGGTTTACTAATTGGCCTCTAATTCAGAGTAAATAGCCATTTGGGAGGGAGAACAAATAGGATGAAGACATCAGAGATACAGAGAAGGAAGCTGGGCCTCTTCTTGGTATAACATAAAAGAAGAAATATGTGGTTCTTTGGAAAATACCCTGGGAAGATGACTTTAGTTCATAAAAATCTAGGTGCACCGAGCTCTTGGAGAAGTTGCTGAATATCCTTAAGACTTTTGGGCAGAAGAAGACTTTTGGTAAAGTTTGTAGATACCCCTTTTTAGATTTCAATTGTCCTGGGGATTGTATGGCAAATGGTAAATGTTTCCCAGGAAGAGTGCTAGAGCCCGATTGATTTTTAGATGTTTTAGAAGACATGTGATTTTTCTAGTATACTTAGGCTAATGGCATAAAGTCCAAATGATTTTCTTTTCGATGTGGACATTCCTTCAGACCTTTGGAAATATAAAAATTTTTGTATTTTTGAAGTGTAATTTGCACAATGAAAAAATCACTTTGAGCATCATTGGACGACATGGGATGTCCAGCATTCCCTTGAATGGATTGGTAACTTTTCACATTTCCTTCGTCATTTTTTGAAAATCCAAAGGCCCTTTGGACAGATGGAGAAGGTGTGGGACTCACCTGAAGAGTAGTTGTAGCTTTTGGTGTCTCTTTTGCAGAAAAAGATGGCACAAGATTCCTTTTGGCAGAAGGGGGATGGTTGAAACTGTCTTCCTTAGAGGAGAAATTTTTCAAGACTCCATGAGAAGAATAAAATCTTAACCCTTTGTTTCTAGAAACTGGATGCCTGTGGTCCACTTTGGTTGAGGGAGGATGTCGACTATTTCTCCCCAGAGTGAACATGTGAAATAAATCTACTTGGGTAAATGGGGATAGTTGTAAAGAATGGTGTTCAGACTCAGTAGATCCTAAGACATCCTCCTCAGGTGAGGAAGGTCTTAATGTACTGTGTATATGTGGAGAAATCCTGACTGAAGTCAGAATGGGGGTTAGGTATTAGAGCTTCCTCTGAAGAGCTGACCTCTCCTAAAGCATCATGGACATATGTGAGAAGTCTGAGAGTCTCATGAGCAAATAAGGATGTTTCTATATATTGTTCTGAAATTGAGGAAGTTCCAAGAAAAATTACTTCTGCTGGAAAAGAGGAAACAGACTTTAGTATAAAAGAGTCAGTTTATCTAGCCTGATTGATAGGCAAAACAGGTTCCAAGGCCCCTTCAGGAGATTAGGTAAAATCCAGAGACTTTGAGGTATTTGGCAGATGTTCTGGGTCCCCTTGTGGGTATAAAGAAGGACAGGAAACCCTTTGTGCACATTTGGAAGAGTGTGTAGCATCTTCTGTAGTTGGGGAAGATGGCTGATCTTGAGGAGACAAGGAAGTTCCCATATCCTCCTGTGAAATTTGAAGAGGTCGTATGCATTCTTTTGCAGAAATGGAATCCAAGGATTTGGTTTCCTCAGATGTCGAGGATGCTACAGACACGGGTGTTCACATATTATGTTCCACCACTACTCTTTCACATATGGTTGGATCCATAATGTTCTCTACAGATGGAATATATCCAAGAAAATCTTTTGTATACGTGTCTCATCCACAAGCAGTTTCTTAAGATGTGGCTGTAGGAAGAATGCCTTTAGTAGATGTTTCTTGTCCCACAATCTCTTTATGAGATAGAGTACTCCTCAGAGTATCCTGCTTATTTTTGAGAAATTCTAGCATCTCTGATGTATATGTGGAAAATTTTGGAGCCTCTCCTTTTGGACAGAATGACCTAGAGTCCCCTGTGGAGAAAGGGGATATTTACTCTTCTCTATACATTGTGTAAATATGGAGTCTGCATGGCTCATTGACTGTGTGTTGTGATAAACTTGTCTCTTCCTGGTCTAATGACAAGTCAGGAGGGTCCTTTTGGGTGGTACAGGATATTTGAATGATTCTCTGATGTATAAGGATATAGGAAGCACTCGGGGAGATGGTGAGGGCAGTACATCCCATTTTTTTATAAGCACAAGGCACAAGAGACCCTTGGGTAGACTCAGAATTTTCTACCACATCTTGTGTGTTGTGGAAATCTAAAGAGCCCCTTCTAATTGCAATGGTCCTTGATCTAATGATGTACATGCAGAAAGGTTTCTCTCTTCTTGGGCTTGTATGTGTCTTATGAGGTTCACTTGGGGATTTGTGACTACATTTTGACCCCTTGGACGATAAGTGATGATTTAAACCCATTTTTAATAGTGTAGTACATTGAAAGTCCTCTTTGTTTAATAGGAAATTTCTGAAATTCCCTTTGTCAGCAGAATCAGGTTTCAAACTCATTTAACCGAAAGCTGATTGCTTAAGACACTGTGGTGGAGATGGGGAACATCTTAGACTGTCTTTCTGAGTGAACATAGCTCTGCCCTGCTTTGACAGGTGGCAAAGGTATTAAAGTCTCTTGTGGAGAGAGGCAGGAATTAATCCATTTGTGGAATATGAGAAATCACTGAAATTACCTTTAAGAGAAGAACTTTTGCAGGCGTCTTTGTCTGATGGGGCCTGTTGTACCTCCCCTTGATTAGAGGGGTCTTCTCCAACACACTATGGAGGAGAATTGGAAAGACTGGAGACCTGCAGGATAGGTAATGAACATTTCAACCTCCTTTGGAAACTCTGTGGGACAGAGAGCTGATCACCCAGAAGAGTGGGCAATATTGAGATCTCAGGGAAGGAGAGACTCCCACTTCTGTGCACCTGTGCCCACATCGCTAGCCCAAGAGGAAACTGCATAGTGCCTCTGGACAGATGAATATAGGAGCAGTCAAGCTGCAGGAGCCTTGCAGTCCAAACTGCTCCTGTATATGAACTGGTCCAAACAGTATTCTACACCCTAATCTCGTGTGGGGTGAGGAAGTCTTAGACCATGAGAGGGGAAGAAACTCCTGAGAACTCTGCTCACTTTCCTGAATCAAGAAAAAAAGACCTAGCTCAGTGTGGGCCTCCTGTGCATAGGGACCTAGGAGCAGTAGAGGCAGAACATTTCTGGTTTCAGCCTTCATGGAAAGCTGCAAGTCAGCCCAATGAGCGAATTCAGGCCTGCTCAAAGTGAGCTGACTCGTACGCTCAGGACAAGCAAAAGAAAAACTACCTCAGGACCAGGCACTCCAGTTTCTAGCTGGCTCCTGAACCTCCGTGATCCCTGCCCAGAGCTCCCGATCCTAGATGCTGTCGAAGAGATAGCTGATCACCCAGGATTTTGGGCAATACCGAGCGTACAAGGCACAGAGACTGCCACTTCTGCCCACCATTGCCCACACCTCTAGCCCAAGACAAAACTGCCTAGTGCCTCTGGACACAGCAATGTAGGAGGAGTAAAGCTAAAGGAGCACCATGTTCCAGACTGTGCCTGGATATGAACTGAACTGGTCAAACAGCTCCCTGTACCAAATCCTGAGTGTGGGGGAACTAGACCTTCAGAAAAGTAGACACTCCTGGGAATCCAGAGAGGACTACACTCTGCCCAGATTCCTGACTAAAGAGGAAAGCATTTTGTGCCATCTGTGACCCCATCCTCTACAGAGGGACCTAGGAGAAGTATGGTAATTTCCTTCTGGTTCCTGCCCACAGGGACAGTTGAAAGCCAGTGGACAGGACCACCTACATGCCTGAGAGCAGAATAATCTGTTCCCATAACTAGGTTAAAAAAAAAACAGGAAAACAGGTCTACAGAAATCCTGACACATGAGCCTAAAGGGCAGTCAATCACTGTCAGAAAGACCAAGACATGCTAAATGTAGAGACAACCTGATGGCTAGTCAGGAACACAAGCAACAGAAATCAAGACTATTTAGGCACAACAGAACCAAATTCTCCCATCAAAACAAACACTGTATATCTAAACACACCAGAAAAGCAAGATCTAGATTTAAATTCACATTTTATTTTAACGATGGAGGATGTTAAGAAGGTCATAAATAACTCCCTTAAGAATATACAGGACAATAGAAAATTCAGAAGTAAACAAGTAGAATCCCTGAAAGAGAGTACTCAAACATACTTTAAAGTACTTCTGGAAAAACAGCAAAACAGGAGAAGGAAATAAATAAAACCATCTAGCAGTTAAAAATAGAATTAGAAACAATAAAGAAAGCACAAGGAAGACAACCATGGAAATGGAAAACCTAGGAAAGAGAACAGGAGTCACAGATGTGAAAATCACCAACAGGATAAAAGAGATAGAAGACATAATCTAAGGAGCAGAGGATTCCATTGAAATCATTGACACAACTGTCAAAGATAATGTAAAATGGAAAAGCAGCTAGCCCAATACATACAGGAAATCCAGGACACGATGAGAAGATCAAACCTAAGGATAACAGGTATAGAAGAGAGAGAAGACTGTCAACATCAAGGGACAGTAATATCTTCAACAAAATTATACAATAAAACTTCCCTAATCTAAAGAAAGAGATACACATAAACATATACAAAGCCTACAGAACTCCAAATAGATTGGAACAGAAAAGGAAATCCTCCCATCACATAATAGTCAAAACAACAAAATCAAAAAAATAAATAAAAATATTAAAAGCAGTAAGGGAAGAGGTCAAGTAACATATAAAGGCAAACTTATCAGAATTAAACCAGAATTCTCACCTGATACTATGAAAGCCAGAAGATTCTGGACAGATGTCATACAGACACTAAGAGAACAAAAACGCCATTCCAAGCTACTGTATTCAGCAAAACTGTCAACTGGAGAAAGCAAGATATTCCATGACAAAACCAAATTTGCAGAATATCTTTCTACATATCCAGTCCTACACAGGACACTAATGGCATAACCCAAAAAAAGAGGCAAGTAAAATTATAGATAAAGCAAGAAATTAATATTTTCAGAACAAAACAAACATAAGAGAAGCACACAAACATTAACTAACCTCAAATTATGAAAATAAAAGAAAGTGACTGTCACTATTCCGTAATATCCCTCAACATCAATGGACTCAATTCCCCACTCAAAATACACAGATTGACCCACTGGATATGTAATGAGGAGCCAGCGTTTTGCACTACAGGAAACACACTTCGGAGACAAAGACAGACACTACCTCAGAGTAAAAGTCTGGAAAAAAAACTTTCAAAGGAAATGGTCTGAAGAAGAAGCTGAAGTAGCCATTCTAATATCATATAAAATTGACATTCAACCAAAAGTCATCAAAAAGCATAGGGAAGGACACTTCATATTCACCAAAGGAAAAATCCACCAAGAATAATTCGAAATCATAAATATATATGCTCCAAATACAAGGGCACCTGCATACATAAAAGAAACCTTACTAAAGTTCAAAGAACATATGGCACCGCAAATAATAAGAGTACGAGATTTCAACACCACATTCTCACCACTGGTCAGATCACAGAAAGAGAAATTAAACAGAGACATAGACAGACTACCAGAAGGTATAAACCCAACGGACTTAACAGATATTTAGAGAACAATCTATCCAAAACAAAGAATATACATTCTTCTCACCACCTCATGGCACTTTCTCCAACATTGATCATATAATCAGTCAAAAAGCAGTCCTCAAATGATACAGAAAGATAGAAATAGTTACATGCACTCTATCAGACAACCATGGGCTATCGCTGTTCTTCAATAAAAATTAGGAAGGAACACTTACACATACATGGAAGTTGAGCAATGCTCTACTGAATGATAACTTGGTCAAGGAAATTTTAAAGGAAGAAATTAAAGACTTCTTAGATTGTAATGAAAATGAAGGTACAGTATACCCAAACTCTTGGAACACAAAGAAAGCTGTGCAAAACGAAAACTCATAGCTCTGAGTGCCTGCAGAAAGAAAGAAAAGAGAGCATACATCAGCAGCTTGACAAGACACCTAAAACCTCTAGAACAAAAAGAAGCAGATATATGCAGGAGTAGTAGGAAGCAGGAAATAATCAAACACAGGGCTGAAATCAACCAAGTAGAAAAAAAGAGACTATTCAAAGAATCAACAGAACCAATAACTGGCTCTCTGAGAAAATCAACAGGATACATTAACCCATAACCAGACTAGCCAGAGGATACAGAGAGTGTGTCCAAATTAAGAAAATCAAATATTAAAAAGGGAGACAAAACAGCAGAATCAGAGTAAATTTAAAAAAAAATATTATTGTACTACAGAAGCCTATGTTCAGTAAAACTTGAAAATCTGGAAAAAAAGGAAAATTTTCTGGACAAATACAATGTACCAATGGTAAATCAGGAAAAGATAAACCATTTAAACAACCCAAAACTCACAAAGGAAAACAAGAAATCATCAAAACTCTCCAAACCAAAAAGAGTCCAGTATCAGAAGGTTGTAGTGCAGAAATCCATCCAAAATTAACTGAAAATTTCATAACAATACTGTCCAAACTATTCCGTAAAATTGTAACAGATGGAGTACTACCAAATTGCTTTCATGAAGGCACAATTACTCTTATAACTAAAACACAGAAAGACCTAACAAAGAAAGAGAACTTCAGACCAATTTCTTTTATCAATATGGACGCAAAAATACTCAAAGAAATTCTTTCAAACCTAGTCCTACAACACATTAAACAATAATCCACTATGATTAAGTAGAATTCATCCCATGCTTGCAGGGATGCTTTAATATACAGAAAACCAACAACCTAATCCACTGCATAAAAAAACAAAAAGATGAAAACCACATGATCCTTTCATTAGATGCTGAGAAAGATTTTGACAAAATTCAACATCCCTTGATGATAAAAGTCCTGGAAAGGACAGGAATTTATGTCCCATACCTAAACATATACAGCAAATCCGTAACTAATATTAAACTAAGTGGAGACAAACTTGAAGCAATCACACTGAAATCAGGAACTAGACTAGACTGCCCACTCTCTCACAACTTATTCAATATAGTTCTAGACATCTTAGCCACAGCAAGCAGATACTGAAGGAGGTCAAAGGGAAATAGATCGGAAAGGAAGAAATCAGAATAACACTTTTTGTAGTTGATATGATACTATACTTAGTGACCTTAAAAGTACCACCAGAGAATTAATAAGCCTGATAAAAAATTTCAGCAAAGTGGATGGGTATAAAAAAAACAAACAAACAAACAAACAAAAAAAAAACTCTGCAAAAAAGCTAAACAAGTGGAGAAAGAAACTAGGGATATGACACCCTTCATAATAGCCCCAAATAATATAAAATATCTCAGGTGACTTGATCCAAGTTAGTAAAAGATGTGTATGAGCAGAACCTCAAGTCTCTGAAGAAACTGAAGGAGATTTCAGAAGATGGAAAGATCTCCCATGCTCATGGACTGGCAAGATTAATACAGTAAAAATGGCCATTATACCAAAAGCGATCTACAGATTCTTTCCAATCCCTATCAAAATTCCAATCCAATTCTTCATGGAGTTAGACTGATCAATTTATAAATTCATCTGGAATAACAAAAAAAACAGAATAGCTAACACTGTCCTCAACAATAAAAGACTTCCTTGGGAATCACTATCCCTGAACTCAAGCAGTATTACAGAGTAACAGTGATAAAGACTGTATGGCATTGAGACAGAGCCAGGCAGATAGACCAGATGAATAGAACTTGAGACCCAGAAATGAACCCATACACCCATGGTCACTTAATTTTTGAGAAAGGAGCCAAAGCCATCCAATGGAAAAAAAGATTGCATTTTCAGCAAATGGTGCTAGTCCAGCTGGGAGTCAGTATGTAGAACGCAAATTGATCCACACTTACTGCCCTGTAGAAAGCTTAAGTCCAATTGGATCAAGGACCACCCCATCAAACCAGATACACTCAAACTAACAGAAGAAAAAGTGGGGAAGCATCTCGAACACATGGGCACTGGAGAAAATTTCCTTAACAAAACACCAAAGGCTCATGCTCTAAGATCAAGAATAGACAAATGTGATCTCATAAAACTACAAAGCTTCTGTGCGGAAGAGGACACTGTTGTTAGGACAAAATGGAAACCAACAGATTGGAAAAAGACCTTTACCAATCGTACAACAGAGAGAGGGCTAATATCCAAAATATACAAAGAAATCATGAAGTTAGACTAAAGGGAGTCAAAAAACCCTATTGAAAAATGTGATTCAGAGCAAAACAAAGAAATCACAGATGAAGAATTTAGAATGGCAGTGAAACAGTTAAAGAAATCTTCACCATCTTTAGTCAAAAGGGAAATGCATATCAAAACAACCCTGAGAATTCACCTTATACCAGTCAGAATTGCTAAGATGAAAACCCAGGTGATATAAGATGCTGGTGAGGAAATAGAGAAAGAGGAACACCCATCCATTGTTGGTGGGATTGCAGACTGGTACAACCATTCTGCAAATCAATCTGGAGGTTCCTTAGAAAATTGGACATTGAACTATCTGAGGACTCAGCAATACCTCTCTTGGGCATATACCCAAAAGGTGTCCCAACATATAACGAAGACACGTGCTCCACTATGTTCATAGCAGCCTTATTTATAATAGACAGAGGCATGAAAGAACCCAGATTCCTTCAACAAAGTAATGGATACAGAAAATGTGGTACATCTACACAATGGAATATTATTCAGCTATCAAAAACAATGACTCTTCTAAATTTATAGGCAAATGCATGGAACTGGAAAATACCATCCTGAGTGAGGTAACCCAATCACATAAAAACACACATGGTATGCACTCATTGGTAAGTGCTATTAGCCGAAATGGTCGAATTACCCTAGACGCACAGAACACATGAATGTCAAGAAGGATGACCAAAATGTGAATGTTTCACTCTTTCTTTAAAAATGAGACAAGAATACCCTTGTCAGGGAATAGGGTGGCACATTATAGAACAGAGGCAAAAGGAACATCCTCTCAGAGCCTGCCTCAAATGGGGCCCACACATATACAACCACCAAACGAGATAAGATGGATGAAGCAGGACAGAAGTGCAGGCTCACAGAAACCAGATGTAGATCTCTACTGAGAGACAAATCCAGAATATGGGAAACACTTAGGCAAATGCCAGCAGCAAACCACTGAACTGAGAAAGGGATCCCAGGTGAAGGAATCAGAGAAAGGCCTGAAAGAGCTGAAGGGGCTTGAGACCCCATATAAACAAAAGTGCCATCCAAGCAGAACTTCCAGAAACTAAGTTAGTACCCAAAAACTATACATGAACTGACCCTGGACTACAAATTCATATGTATCAATCACTGCCTATTAGGGGCACCAGTGGAAGGGGAAGTCTTTGGTCCTCCCAAGACTGAACACCCCGAGAATGGCATTTTTGGGAGAAAGGCAGTAATGTGGGGAAGGATCGGGAGAGGAACACCCCTATAGAAGAGGAGGGGGAGGGACTAGAAAAATGTTAACGGGGAAACCTGGAAAGGGAATAACATTTGAAATGTCCCAAGTAAATAATTCCCAAGTTAATAATGATTGAAAAAAAAAAAAAAACACTCCTTCTGGAAGAGGAGAATGTATGATTTTCCGTTCAGGATGTGTGGTTGGAATTTTGGACACCTTGACAAATGTGGAAAAAACCTATAGAACATTGGAAACATTTAGTTATTTCCGGAAAGTCTTGGGTGGGTAGGAACATCTTGGGGAAAAATGGGAGATCCAAGTTCTCCATGTCTAGATAGGGAAGGATGTTGGGAACCTGTAATGTGTGGGGAAATTACCTGTGCCAGTTTTTCAGTAGAAGAGTCAGCAGATGGTGGCCCAGGCACGGTGTGATCTTCTTTGAGACTTTCACTGCTCTCTCCACTACTGTGTTTTGTAGATGTTGCAGGCACTCTGGCTACCAACTCGTCATAGTCCACATGTTCTTCAAACCCAGTAGACAATCTGCCTTTTTTTTTTTCATCTTCCCAAGAATGGGCACTAAAGATGAGGCCACTCTTTTTCTAGTAGCAGGATGTAAAGCAGATGTTCTGGTATCCCTGGCCAGTGGGTTACTCAGTGATGTGCTAACCTTGGTCAGTGGATTACTCATGCCCTCAGAAACCCTCAAAGGAAGTGGAACTGTCCATTTCTTGTACTCCGTCAGTTCCCTTCTGGGGTTTAGGGCCCTCTTATTGACTGAAGCCTTTATATGATCTTTGAGTTTCTGTAGCTTTTCTGTAACACGAGCATCAGGTTTTTTTAATCTCTGGTCTTCATAAGGTTTTGTGCATCTGAACTTGTGCCGAGTCCTTCTAAGATGTCCCGGAGGTGCAAAGTCCCTCGGGTTTCTGCTGTTCAAGTGTTTCCCCAGTTGGGATAGGATGTTGCAATCTGGTTGGTGGACACTGAAGGGGGTCCAGGCGGCGGTGGCTGGGAACCCTTCAAGTGCTTCCACCATTGGAGTCCTATGTTATAATCATCTTGGAGGGCACTGAAGGGGTTCACAGGCTGTGGAGGCTGGGATATAGGCGGTGCATGGTCTGAGGGTAAAGTCCGGTATGAGGCTCGCTGGTCCCTCTCCACACGTTTGCCCATTGAGTCATTAAGGAAATTGAACAAGAAATGTCAAATGGCCTACTACCCCGTGAAGGGGCAGTGAATGTGCTTTCCAATGGTGAGTCGTGGAGAACATCAGTTAAGCTGTACTCTTTGAGTATGGCTCTCTCTCCCAAGAACCATGGACACTTCCTGAACTGGAAGCAGGCCGAACTCGAATGTACATTGATCTCGAGAAACAAGCAAAGCTCGAGAGGGACTGTTCTCGAGACTGCACCGGCCGTCAGGAGCTGCCTCACTTGACAGTTCTGCTTATAGTAGCGGGGCGATCATCCAAGCTTTCTGAATAAGGGGGAACCCTGTCGACTATCTTCCTTTGAGTTCACCACAGGAGGGATACGGATCACCTCATTATTCTACAGCTGCCCTGGCAAGGGGACAAGCCTGCGCATTTGGGATAAACTGATTATTACCAGACAGGACTGGATGTGGGCACCATCTTTATTTTACCGAGCCGCTCCCTACCCTGAAGGGTGGTTGAATTTTGTCAAATGCTTTCTCAGCATCTAATGAAATGACCATGTGTCCTTATCTTTGAGTTTGTTTACATGTTAGAATAACATTGATGGTTTTCTGTATATTAAAACATCCCTGCATTCCTGATCAAGATGGATGATTGTTTTTTAGATTCGGTTCGCAAGAATTATATTGAGTATTTTTGCGCCAATATTCATGAAGGAAATTGGTCTGAAGTTATCTTTGTTGGGTCTTTGTGTGGTTTAGGTATAAGAGTAATTGTGGCTTCATAGAAGCAATTTGGTAGCGCTCCGTTACAACTGTGTGGACTAGTTTGCACAGTATTTGTATGAAGTCTTCTATGAATGTTTAATAAAATTCTGCCCGGAATCCTTCTGGAACTGGGTTTTTTTTTTTGTTTTGTTTTTTTGTTTTTTTGTTTTTTTTTTTGCTTGGGAGACCTTTAATAACTGCTTCTATTTCTTTAGGATTCATGGGGCGTTGAGATACTTTATTTGATCCTGATTTAACGTTGCTATCTGGTATCTGTCTAGAAAATTGTCCATTTCCTCCATATTTTTCAGTTTTCTTGTATATAGACTTTTATAGTGGAATCTCCTGATTTTGGGAATTTCTTCAGATTCTTTGTTCTGGATCCATTTCATTTCTGATTTAGTCAATTTGGATACATTCTCTGTGACCACGGGTTAGTCTGTCTAAGGGTTTATATATCTCAAAGAAACAGCTTCTGGTGTTGTTGATTCTTTTAAAGTCCTTTTTGTTTCTACTTGGTTCATTTCAGCTCTGAGTTTGATTATTTCCTGCCTTCTACACATCTTGGGTTTACTTTTTTCTTTTTGTTCTAGAGCTTTTAGGTGTGTAGTCAACCTGCTGATATAGGCTCTCTCCTATTTCTTCTCCCAAGCATTCAGAGCTATAAGTTTTCCTCTTAGCACTGCTTTCATTGTGTTACTTATGTTTGGGACTGTTGTATCTTCATTTTCATTAAGTTCTAAGAAGTCTTTATATTCTTTCTTTATTTCTTCCTTGACCAAGTTGTCATAAAGTAGAGCATTGTTCAATTTCCACATATACGTGAGTTTTCTGACATTATTGTTATTGTTGAAGACCAGTTTTTGTGTGTGGTGATCTGATAGAATACATGTGATTATTTCTGTCTTCCTGCATATGTTGAGGCCTGTTTAGTGACTGATTATATGGTAAATTTTGGAGAAGGTTCAATGAGGTTCTGAAAATAATGTATATCCTTTTATTTTTAGGATGGAATGTTCTATAAATATCTGATAAATAAATTTGGTTCATAACTTCTGTTAATTTCTCTACATCTCTGTCCAATTTCTGTTTTCATGATCTCTCCAGTTATAAGAGTGGAGTGTTGAAATCTCCTACTGTTATCTATCATGAGAAGTCCAATGTATGCTTTGTACTTCAGTAAGGTTTCTTTTATGAATGCAGGTCACCTTTCATTTGGAGTATAGATACATACGGTTGAGAGTTCATCTTGGTGGATTTTTCCTTTGATGACTATGATGTCATAATCCTCCTTTTCCTCCTTAGAAAGCCATGTCCTTCCTTATCTTTTTCTTAAAGACTTTTAGTTGAAAGTCAATTTTAATTGATATTATAATCTAACTTCAGTTTGCTTATTCAGGCAATTTTCTTGAAATTTGTTTTCCAGTCACGTACTCTGAGGTAGTATCCGTCTTTGTCTCTGAGGTGTGTTTCCTGTCTACAGCAAAATGCTCGCTACTCTTTATGTATCCATTCTGTGAGTCTGTGTCTTTTCATTGGCGAATTGAGTTCATTGATGTTGAGAGATAGTTATTTTCCTAGTCAGAGGTAGAATTATGTTTCTTTGTCTCTCTTTTCATTTCATTGCAAGGAAATTATATTCTTGTTTTTGGTATGATGTATTTTCTCTCCTTGTGTTGGAGTTTTCCATGTATTTTCTTTTGTAGGCCTAGATTTGCTGAAAGAGATTTCATAAATTTGGTTTTGTCATGGAATATCTAGGTTTCTCTGTCTATGATCCTTGAAAGTTTTACTGGATACAGTAACCTGGTCTGGCAATTGTGCTCTCTTAGGGTCTATTTGAAATCCGTCCAGCATATTCTCACTTTCATTGTCACTAGTGAGAAGTCTGGTGTAATTCTTATAGATCTGACTATATATTTCACTTGGACCTATTTCCCTTACTGCTTTTAATATTCTTTCTTTGCTTTGCACATTTGGAGTTTTGACTATTATGTGATATGAGTAATTTCTCTTCTGCTCCAATATATTTGGAGTTCTGTGGGCTTCTTGTTTGTTTATGGGCATCACTTTCTTTAGGTTAGGGAACTTTTCTTTTTTAATTTGGTTGAATATATTTACTGGCCCTTCAAGTTGGGAGTCTTCTCTTTCTTCTATACCTATTAACCTCAGGTTTGAACTTTCATTTTATCCTAGATATCCTGTATGTTTTGGGCCAGGAACATTTGTTTTCCATTATCTTCATCAGTTGTGTGGATGATTTCTATGGAATCACCTGTCCATGAAATTCTCTTTTCTATATCTTGCATTCTTCTGGTGATTCTTGTATCTACGGTCCTTTGTCTCCTCCTTTGTTTTCCTATCTCCATCTTTGTCAACATTTACTTTCTCTATTATTTCTATATCTATTTTCAAGTCATCTTCCTGTTTGGTGATGTTTCCTGTAATTCTTTCATGGATTTTTTTTTCCTCTTGAAGGGCTTCTACTTGTTCACTTGTGTTCTCCTGCATTTTTCTAAGGGGATTCTTTAGGTTCCCCTCAACGTCCTCCATCATTGTCAACAAATGTGACTTTAAATCTAAGTCTTGCTTTTCTGGTGTGTTTAAATATCCAGTATTTTCTTAGGTGGGATAACTGGGCTCTGCTGATGCCAAGTAGTATTGGTTTTTGTTAGTTAGGTTTCTTCGCCTGCCCCTAGTTATTGGGTTGTCTTTGGTGTTCACTTGCCTTACTGCTTCTGTGAGTGACTTGACCCTGCTGTAGCCCTCTGTGTCAGCACTGTGGTAGAACACTTTTCTTGTTTTCTTTCAGCCTTTCCTGCGAACAGGTGTTCTGTTCCCATATGTGTAGGCACGCCTGGAGACCTTCTTCCAGCTCTAAGAACAGGCAGGAATCAAATGATCATGACCCTGACTGTTCCTGTATGTACTTACCCTCCATGGGCAAAGTTGGCACTGTGCAAAACCCTCTTGGGTCTTTATGGTGGGAAGCTGGGTATTCTCCTCTGACATCTCAGGATTATCCACACTCCTGAGGGTCCAGCTCTCTCCACTAAGGGATTTGCGTACAGGGAACTGTTTGGCCATTCAGTGCAGGCCTTGGTACAGACCCGAATCGTGGGTACCGGTGGCTGACTGTTACTGTATCCCAGTGTCCAGAAGTACTGTTCAATTTCTCCTTGCATCAGGGATGTGGGCTGAGGTTTGTTTTAATTTAATATTGAGAAATATTTACAGTACATCAAAATAGGTGTGAAATGCATCACAATAGAATCCTCTGCATTCCAGCAATTATTAAACAAGACCAGAGTTTACTGAGAGGTCTGTACAACAGACCTCCTGCTTTATAATTGTCAGAGCTTTAAGTCTGTCTCGTTCTCTACACTTAGATTTTTATAACTTTTGCATGAATGGGTGCAGATCTAATCTAATAGATGTAATAAGCTAGTATACCTGACTAAGTCTCCAGCCCCCATGAGGGACTATGTATTGTTTTGCTTTTTTGTTGTTGTTGTTTGGAGAACTGTGTTTTCAGTATCCCCAATAGAAAATTAATCTAGTGATGAATTAGTGAATAGAAACGAATATTATGAATGATTATGAGGAATTCCCCAAAACAGAGTGAACACAAAGGTAAATCTGAAATGTGTGGGTAGACATGCACACATGCTCATGACCCATGTAGCTGACAAGCATTCAACACCAGACCAACTTGAGTGATTTGGGAAATTAACTTATTTCACACACAAGCAAACTCATTGGGAATACATTGTTTTCTCAGTCGCGTCTTTAAGTGACCAAATGGTGAAACAGTATGTAAACAAATACTGTTACCCTGCTTTGTTGTTTGTACTAACATTTTAATTCATGTACAATCTTCATGTGCTCTTTCTCTATTGTGTTTCTCTGTGTCTGTGTTTCTGCATGAATATATAGGAACACATGTGTATGTGGCATACATGTGAGTGATTGTGCATGTGTGTGTGTATATGTGTGTGCGTGTGTGTCTGTGTTTTATGGAATTTGTAAACATAGGTAACATGTGTATTTATAATTTGGAAATACTGAAACTCACATTTGATTTGTTGATCAACCATGCGACTGATCTACTCACATATCTCTGAAATTCAATTATATCAAGTGAATAGAGAGAGAACTTAATAGGCTTGTGGTATCTCCAATTCTACCCTTGTCAGGAAAAAAATATTTTTTGGCAACAAAACCCAAACTTCAACAAACACATATACACCCTACAAAACAGGAAAGGTTATGTCATTTAAAGGGAAAAGATATCAGACTGGGAGAAAAATGAGTAAGCCACATCTCCAATACTTGAGAGACATGAGATTGAACTTCAGAAGATATAACGGGAAGGGCCAGGCAGAATCCCTAAGAAGCCAAAATAAGCTAAACACTGGAGCTTCTCATTACATGACAGCTCATGGGTTGGTAAGGATGGTAGACTATACTCAGTCTCCATATAAGACTACAATTTGAACAAGGTGAAAAGCCTACAAAGTGCTAACAGCTACTTTACAAGTTACAGTGTGAAAAACAGAATGTAACTGTAGAAAGAAGAGAAGGATGATATCTGAAAACAGACCAGGCTGTGCTGGAATTGAACAGCTTTCCATGTAAGTAACCAAGCAACACAGCAGCTGCCCTATACAAAAGTGAGCAAAGAGGAATGAACAGTATAGATACTATGTGTATATAAATACAGGCAATTTGGTAGATTTTTAAGATGTTGAGATGAAAGAATAGGAAGAAATTTCTATCAAGCTCGGCACAATGTCTTGCTCTTAGAATACTCACATTTAAGAGACTGAGGGAGAGGAATAAGGAATTTCAGGTTACCCTGGAATACATATCAAGACAACACCTCTTTTTTTCTCTTTTTTTAAATTCAAATCACTAGTGTGATTGATAGAATATCATGAACAATTTTAAGAAAACAGAAATGTAATGTCTATGCAGTGATACTCTCACTAAGAAAACATGTTCTATAAAGAGACAGGTATTATTAAGTTACAGATAACAGCTGCATTATTGAAGGATGTAGCATGAAGGGTTATGATCCTGTTTCGTTGATCCTTCTTCTCTTTCATGGCTCAGCATCTCTGACCACGTCATTATTGTGCAGACATCTAGATGTTCCCTGGCTTTAAATTTATGTATGTAAACCAGTAATCATTTATATATCCAATGATTTTTTGATTTTACTTTATCTTCAAAAACGATGAGTCTTTAGGAAATGATACCTTTATTGTGTGGGTTTGAATATACATAATTGCAATCAGAGAATAATCTGGGCTCCACACACACACACACACACACACACACACACACACACACACACACACACAGGATGGTTGGACATACTATACCTGTGGCATCAGGAAAGCCTAGAGATGAGTGTTTTGATCAGGTTTTCTGTATAATATTGATGACAGGTTAATGATAAGACTGGGTAAAAAATTGAAATACAGTCAAGGTTTTTTTTTCCTTCCTTTGATTGATAGCTTGTACAGCATGTGAAACTGAACTTAAACGCAAGGTAAATCTTGAGCCTGAGCTTCATTAGTGGCAGGACTCCATGTTTCCACCTTCTCTTGTAAATATATGGACACTTGGCTCAATGCTTAGCACACTTTAAAAAAATCCCCTGGTGTTAAGAGAGAAAGTATTAGATATGGAATTATGTGAGAAAAAATATTTTCTAAGTTTTGATTTTTGTTACTAGAGAAGAAGACTTTGACTCTGATGTAAATGAGGCTCTAAAATACTAAAAAAATAATATCTCTCATCTGCAAGAATCCTACTGATTTCTTACTGCTCTGTGTTTCCGGAGATGAGTGTCAATTGTGTCAATTGCTCTTTGTGGCAGGAAAAGGTATTGTCTTTCAAATGCTTTGCAAATGCCAAGTTCTCTGAGGTCCCTGGAAAATGTTTCCTCCTGTTCACCCTTATCCTGCTCTCATTGTCTTTGCTATCTGCACCAGTCCATTCTACGCACTCCATGCACTTCTTTCTGCTCAACTTATGTAACCTGGAAATTGGCTACATGGGCTCTGTCATACCCAAGATATGGAGAGACTTGTCAGTGTGATCTGAGGGCTCTCTTAGGAGGGATGTACCACACAGATGTTTTTCTCCACACTTTTTAGTATAACTGAGTGTTGTCTATTGGCAGTCATGGCCTTTGGCTATGGTATTGGCAAGATTAACTATGCAATCCAAATGAGTCATGGGGTATGTCTCCATTTATCAATTATTTCATGGGAAATAGGTTCCATTGTAGGGTTTGGACAAAATTACTTGAGTCCCAATTATAACCACACATCAAGAGTTGATAAACTCTTGGTCTATAGAGCAGTGACATCCATGCTGAACCTCATCATCTATAGCATAAGGAACCAAGAAATCAAGGAAGCACTAGGAAGAAATCTGGGTTTGAAGAAAATTGTGATAATAATTATGTGCATAGTCTGTGAAAGAAAGAAAACAAAACACTGTGACCTTTCTGGCTGTTTTGAAAGAAACTTTAAGAAACATAACTTTGTTTTAGAGTGTTCTCTATATTCACCACCATTCTTAATTGTAAAAATATTAATGTTTGCTTGCTATTAAATAACTTTAGTAGATTAGTCCAGTACTTAAAGATTTTGATATGGGCAGAGTTTAAACCACATGCTAATGTCTCAGGGGCCTTGAAAGTCCTCTGTATCCTTTCTTACATATTTGGAAATCTTCCAAGAAAATACTTCAGCACATTATGTTTCAATTCCAAACTCTTCAGTACATGTAAATTCAGTGCATTCGACTGGAACTGCTAAGTAGTTCTCAGGTCAGTAAATTGTTAGTCTCTGCTTTTTGTACTATTAGGTGAGTCCACATATCAGATTTGGGCATGCATGGCCTATTATTTTGGAACAGGAGTAATCTTTCCTCCCTTTTATGATTTCTAAGAGGGCAGTGGAAAAGAATTTCAGCCAGGTGATTCTCAAAATCAACATCTGTGTTTCAGATAAACACACACACACACACACACACACACACACACACACAAACACGCACACACTCTCACACACACACACATACACATGCATTTATCTGCACATTATACAGAAAATTAAGTGGGTTTACAAGTGACAGAAGACTAATATAAATGGTCAGCTTGTGTCAGATAATTAGATTCTGGTTGTTATTCCCAAATAAAATAAAATAAAATAAAATAAAATAAAATAAAATAAAATAAAATTAGAATAGTGTATAATGAAAGAAAAATAGAATTATTTTCAAGTGTGCAGAAAATATGGAAGACTTTAAAATATAAATTACAATGACACTAAATCTAGAGTATTATTTTAGGCATGAGTCACCTATACAGAAAGACAATGATTAGATTCTCCTCAGAATCATTGTTCTCAGTCTACTTACACGCAGTAAGGACCATTAAGGCCAGAGAGTTGGAAAAAAATGACGGAGAAGCTGAAAACAAAGCCTAAAGTTTTGAAGAGACACACAGTCTTTCCATAGTCTTCAAGTACTTCTCCTATAACTTCTATTACTTTAAAAGAAAATATAAAAGAAAAATACATTAAAATATTTTATACTACAAAAGAAAAATAATTTAAAATAATTTCATTGCTCCTTAATTGGGTGTTATTAAGATGCCAGTCATCCACCTAATGCTGAACTGAGATAAACAAAGCAGGAAACACTTTTTGGCATCTCTGCCAAGTACATAGAATCTCGACCTAAAAGAGAAAAAACACTAGGCAAATCCAAATTCAGAGACATTCTAGCAAAGTAATTATTTCACTTCAAAGGTGTAGTCACAGAAGATAAAAATAGTAATGAATTATCACAGAATAGAATAAACAAAATATGTAATGATTAAGGGTCAACTGGATTTCTGGATTTTATACGGGCATAGAACATGTACAGTAGTAGAACCATTGCTTTTATGATTTGCTCAAATCACTGTGGTACTTGTAATATGTTAATGTTTTTCAATTATCTGATTTTTGAGAATTACTCATTAGATGGATTATGGAATATAAAATTGAGGAATTAGATTACGATAAAAAAGGAGTACTGTTTCCTATCAATTACATTTGATTTTCCTGTACATTTTGACTTCAGCTTTATTTTTGGTATTTATTCATTTTTTTAATTTATATCTCAAATGTTGCCCTCCTTCCTGTCTTCCCCCACAGAGTCCTTTACCTCAACCCCCATCCCTTTCTGATTTCTTCTTCTAAAATGACAGAACAACAGTAGACATAAGGCATGATTAGTTCCTGAATAGCTGTTTTACATGTATTTGAAAATCTACAACACCGATAGTACAGACATCAGGAAATAGTTTCAAAAATGATCTTCAAAAATTAAATATTCTCAAGTTATCAGCTATAAGCTATCAGCTTGACAATACTGGAAAGATCCAAGAACATAAGTATCTTTGTCATATACATAGTTAAAAATGATCAGACAAGAAGAAAAACATATTGCAACCTTCCTAGATTCAACATAAGAGAGCCTCAACAGAGATTATGGGATAATACCTGGAAATGAACTCCTACAAAAACCAAGAACAAACTAACCACAAACTGCAATATTTATAAAAGCCAAACAAATAGGTGGAAAGTATTATTTTCAGCTCTATATGAGAATATTAATGTTTATTAATTTGTATATTAATAAAATTTTAATTTCATGACTGCAAATTTTTATTGCAAATTTTTAAATCAATAGATTTTAAGTGACTCGTGATCATTAACTTTAGTGGCTTTGATTGCATTATAGATTACTAAAGTGTTTATTTGACTGTGATTATCACTATGAATATTCACAAAAATCAAATTATGTCAATCAGGAACTGCTCTTCTGTTTTTATACTTTTTGTTCTACATATGTAAGAGTTTTACCTGCTTGTTCACGTGTGCAACTCATCCATGCCTAGTGTCCAGGAGGTTGAAGAGCGTGTGAGATTCTGTGATGCTGAAATTACAGCCACTTGTGAGCTGTCACTCGGTAGTGTATATCGGCACTGGGTTCTCTGGAAGAACAGATAATGCTATTAATCACCGAATCATACCTTCATCTTCAGCAACGCCATTTTTTTCTTAATATAGTGCCTAAACTGTCCTGTCTTCTGCATAATCCACTATTTTCTCAATTGTGATAAGTTAATATTAAACACATAGCCACCTGCTTCTTGCCATCATATATATATATATATATATATATATATATATATATATATATATATATATATATGTATATGTATATAATATATACACACAGACACACACACAGACACATGCACAACTGCTCTTACTTTCAAGTTTACTTACTTACACACATACACAGACACATGCACAACTGCTCTTACCTTCAAGTTTACTTACTTACTTACACACACACACACACACACACACACACACACACACTGCTTCTTACCTTCAAGTATACTTAGGTATTTTCAAAGCTATTTGTTTACTTATTCACTTTACATACTGCACACTGCCACCCTCCCGTTCACCCCTCTCACAATCCTTCCTCTAGCCCTCTCTCCTCTGAGCAGGAGGGGACCTCACAGGTATCTCCTCTGCTCGCATATCTAGTCTCTGTGATCACATCCTCTGCTACAGAGGACAGACACAGCAGTCTACATGGATAAGGGTGGTAAGGTAGATGTCATATCCAGAAAGAGGCAAAGAGCTGGGGTAAGAGATGCCCTTGAATCAATGGGTGTTTCCTTAGCTGAGACTCACAGCCTCAGTGATATCTACATGAAGAAGACATCTCCTGTAGCCAGAGATCAAACCAAATGGAATGATAGAGACACCAACTTTTGACCCAAAATTTATTCTTACCACAAGAAATAAAAAGGCAGTGCATAGAGCAGAGAGAGTGGAATGATTAACCAATGGTTAGTGCAGATTGAAAACCACCCCATGGATGAGCCCCAATCCCTGATACTATTAATGGCACTCTGTTATGCTTGGAGAAAGGAGTCTAGCATGGCTTCCCTCTGAGAGGCTCCACTAAGCTGCTGACTCAGTCAGTAGCAGACATCAACTAGCCAAACTATGGGTGGAGCTTGGAACTCTGATTGAAGAACAGAATGAAAAGGATTATGGCCTCTAAGGGTATAGGCACTCCACAGGCTTTGTCTTCATGTGGGTACCGAACAACTAGAATTGGGCTTTCCCAAACAAGTTGTCTATAGATGAGACATCTGTGTCTTTAAAATTTATTTATTTATTTTCTCACTTTACATCCCATCCTCAGGGTACACCAACACCCATTGTCGGGGGAACCCATAAAAAGAAAAAAAACCTACACATTTCCTTCCTATGTCCTAAGGGCTCAGGTTCAGTACAAGTTCACTCTCTGGTTGGTGGTTCAGTGTTTGGCAAACCACAAGAGTCCCTGTGAGTTGACTTTTTTGGTCTTCCTGTGGAGTCCCTCATAATATCTGGGCCTCGATTCTTCACCTGTTTTTTTAAAGACTCCCCAAGCTCCAGCTAATGTTTGGTGGTGAATCTTTAAACTTCTTTCTCTCAGCTGTTGGGTGGAGTCACTTAGAGGACAGTTATGCTAGGATTCTGTATGCAAGCATGATAGAGTATCTGTAATAGTGTCAGCGATCGGTGATTGCCCACGGGGTAGATATCAATCTGTGCTAACCATTGGTTGGAAGTACCTACCATGTCTGCTCTATCTATCTTTGTCTCTGAAGGTCTTGTAGGTTGTGTTCATTTTGGACTGAAGGTTTTTTGGTTGTTGTTGTTTATTTTTTTTTCTTGTCACATTACTGGTAGTCATGTGTGGCAACAGAAGTGGCATTTTAAGAATCCTTATCCCCATTGCGAATGTCAACCCAATAGACACCCTGGGGATTTGCCTTTCCCAGGTCTCTGGCACTTCCTAGAGATGCACACCCCACACTTGTGATTTCCATTCCCTTTTCCCTTCATTCACTATACCTAGTTCCTCCAAACCCACTATATCCAATTCCTCCTACACATTCCCTTCTCTACCTCCCCTCCCATTCAGTTTCCTACTTTCCTCCATCCGCCTCAATATCTATTCTGCTGAATGCATTTTAAAGTCAATATTTAGGAAAAATACTGAGTAAGTATAGGAAGAATTTCAGTAATTATGGTCGATGTTTAGGCAAGATATGAACATATTAAATTTTATAGAGGCCACAATTACTACATATATTGATATAAGAGTCACTGTCTTTATTACATTCAACTTGAAGGAAAAACATTTATATATTCTATTAAGTTATACAAGGGAATCTGTTAAAAGAGTTACATACATCACACAACTTTATTACTTTGAATGCTCTCTTTATTGCAAATATTTACGAAATGAAAAGTACAACGGTTTAAACTCATGTAAGTGTACTTTGTTGTAAAGTTAAAGTTTATATATACAGGTTGATGACTACAGTCATCTCAGATTCACAGGAGATAAATACATCAGGGAGTCATCTATTACCTTACCTGTCTTCTTTCCTTTATTCCTGATGAAGACTCATCTCATTTGCAGCCCCTCATGTGAGAGATGGATCAGAAAATGCTGAGTGTCTACAACCCAGTATACAACGATAGAAAAGATAAAAGACAACATCTCCAAATAGTATACACAATCGAAACTTTCTTGTAGATCTTGAAACAAAATGCAAAGAACAAACCCACATCTTAGGATATTACCACATATAGGAAACGGTAGCTGGAGGAAGCATTCTCAGGGTATTTTAAACATTTGCACCTAGGAATGAAACTGGCTCCGTGAACATGAAGATTTACTCTTTTGGCAAGAAAGTCAGTCTGTCTCCTGATAGTCATGTCATCTGTCCATCACTAGAGCAACGGCCAGGCTTTATGAATGTGTACAGATAAACACATACTGGTTTCCACGTTTTTCAAAGAATTACAAGAAGAACCTGAAAAAGAATACATAATTTTCCAGAGATGAAATATGGAATTTAAATTAGTCATCATACATATGTTGTTAAATTTTTCAGCCTACTATTATTTAATAATTATGACTATTCCTGCTATGAATGAAGAGATGGTTATTTAATGTCTACCAATCCTCAAAGCCTGAAACATTGTGAAAAATTGTATTATTTCTCCCTACCTTGTGTCTTTGGTCACCAACCTTTCCATTGCTCGTCCAAATACTCTTTCTCAAATAGATCAGAGGACTACGTGAGGGTGTCAGTCTCATGAAGAAGACCAAGGAACTTTCTGTACTTGCATGTATTTGCTCTACGGAACATGTAAATAAAACTTTCAGTTTCAAGAACTAAAACATGGCCGTCCATTGGGGCCCACATGAACCATAATCTTCCTGGCATCAGTGAATATTAGCAAACTAGTAACAGCGCAGACAATAATATAATGGAATAATTCTGGGATAATAATAATAATAATAATAATAATAATAATAATAATAATAATAATGATATATAATGATGATGATGATGATGATAATAATAATAATAATAATAATAATAATAATAATAATAATAATAATAATAATGGAATATTCCCCTCAAGGGATCACAGACTAAGGAAAGTAAATGTAGAGACGTTTTTTTCAAGGGTTATTGTATCAATTAAAGTAATTCTCACTAGGACAGACTCCTCATACATGAAAATCACTCAACCTGTCATGTCTTCACAGAGAGTTGAGAACCAGGGTGGTCTTTTCTTAGGACAAGAGAAAGATTTGCCAACCTTCCAAAAAGAAAAGCAAACCAGACAGTCTGTGTGTAAGGATGGTTAGCTTGTGCATGACTAACACACACACACACACACACACACACACACACGCATGCACACACACACACAGGCACACACACACATGCACACAAACACAAACAGACACACCCACGCATACACAAAGATACACAGAGAGACACAGACCGATAGACAGACAGAAACACACACACAGAGACACAGACACAGAGACAGACACACATACACACATATACAGACACACATAAACACAGAGAGACACACAAAGAAACACACACATACAAACTCTCCCACACATAAAAATACACACACAGGCACACACACACAGACTCACAGAGAGACACACAGACACACAATCACACATAAACACTCACACACATAAAAATATACACACACAGAAACACACACACACACACACACACACACACACACACACACACACCTCTGATGTATGCTTCCTAGAGTGTTTAGGTGCAAAAGGATGAAGTGGCCCCAGGAACTAGTCGGTCAACACAATATTGGTCAGCCTGCAAGTGAGTTGGGGGTTGCTCCAAGGTATTCAGTGTCACAACTCTCTTAGAAGGTATTCAGGGACGTGCTGTGTGCATATATTTTACTCAGGTTGAACAAGGGCTACACAAATCTTGGAGAGGGGGAAGGGGTTTTCGGGTGCATTTACATCGATAAGAGGCTTAAGGTACCAGGAAGGCATCATTTGCTTGAGCTTTTATAATCTCTGTCCCAGCATCCGTCTGTTGTTCAGGGATCTCCATTTGACTTCCTCAGAAACGGACTCGACTGAATGTGACCATCCCCAATCCTGAAGTCCTACTCCCTTGATTTCAAAGGATTGAAGGTTCGGACTCTGCCTTCTCTATCAGATTACATCCTCGGGAGGTTGCCCTCTAGATGCCGTGAATAAACCAGTTCATCCATCAAGTTTCTGCACTAACCCGTATGTCCCCTAACTCTGGCCGGTTCTCTTTGCACCGCGCTATCTCTCCTTCTTCCCCTCTGACCTTCTGCTTATGTCCTCAGTCGCCCTCACTCATCCACAGAATCTGTTCCAGTTTTCCTTTCAGAGAGGTCAATGCTTTCCCCTCACTGGCCTTCACCTTTCCTGTGACCTCTCTCCATTTGTGGATTGTAGATAGAATAAGATTTATCTCACAGCTGATACTATCCTTAGGTAAACGTGCGCCATGTTTGTCTCCCTAGGTCTCAGTTCACTCTCGGGGTGTTTTTTTTTTCCTAATTTCAACTATTTTCCATGATGCTTCATGATATCATGCCCTCATCACGATGATATCATGCCCCCACCTCCATGATGTCATGTCCCACTCTCATGATGTCATATCCCACCCACATGATGTCATGCCCAACACCCATGATTTCACGCCCCCATCCCAGTGATGTCATGCCTGCGCCCCTTGCTTGAATAGTTGCATATATTCAACAGGTAACATTCTGAATGCTGCCCTTTCACCACACTCCTCCAGGCTCCACCCATTTACAGCCCCTCCTTCTATTCACTCCCCTTCTTCTCTAACAGAGTGGAGGACCCCTCTTGGTGCAACCTCTCCCCTGGCACATCAAGTCTCTGCAGAACTAGATTCATTGTCTCCCATCAGGTACTGAAAACGCAGCCCGAGTAAGGGAACAGGATCCACAGACAGGCGACAGGTTAAGTGAACACACGTGAAGACCATTGTGCTCCTCTACCTCTGTCAGTCCTTCCTTCAGCTCTTCAGTGAGAATCACTGAGCTCCTTCCGGTATTTGGCCGTGCACCTCTGCTTCTGTGTCTGTCGGCTGCTTGATGGAGCCTTGCTGAGGACATAACGCGACCCTCCCGTCTGCAAACACAAGAAAGGACCATTAATAATGTCAGTGTTTGTCGTTTGCCATTAGGATAAGGCTCACATCCGGGCACTTATCCTTTGGCCATTCCCTCATTTCCTTTTCTATTTCTGTCCATGTGTTTCTTATGGTGGAGGCAATTTCTGAGTCAAAATTTTGGGGGTGGCTTTGAGTCCTTATCCTTCCACCTTGGGTCTTCTCTGGCTGAAGAAAGTGAACATTTCAGTATCTGTATCCCCACTGTTAAGAGTCTCAGCTAAAGTCACTCTCATGGACGCAGGGGTAGTCTCACCCATCCCAGATTGCAGGGAAATCACAGAGATAGCACCCACCCTGCCCAGTCTTTGATTTCAGTTTATTCTCTTGGCCCTCTGTCCCACTTGCCCGTCTCTCCCAAGAAATGATTCTCAAACCCCATTTCCCTTCCCATCCCCTTAGGCACACAGTCTTTTCCTTCCATCTGCCTCTTCTCATTAGTTTATTCCTCCTTCTGAGTGAAATTAAAGAATTTTTCTTGGCCCTTTCTTCTTCTTTATCCTCTTTGGTTCTGTAGATCTTAGTATGTGAATTCTGTAGTTTATGCCTAACACCCCCTTTAAGTGAATATGTACATGTTACTTTGGGTCTCAGTAACCTCATTCAGGATAATACTTTCTCATTCCATCTACTTGACTGCAGCTTCTCAATGTCCTTATTTTTAATATATGTGTAGTATTCCATTGTGTAAAGGAACCACATTATCTGTAGCCATTGTTTGGTTGAGGGGCATCTGGCTTATTTCTATTTTCTGTTCATTATGAAGAAATCCACTATGAACATAATGGAGTACATGTCCTTGCGGTATGGCAGAGGTCTTTTCAGATATAAGACAAGATGTAGTATAGCCGGTTCTTTAGGAAGAATATTCCCCATTATATCAGAATCCACTGGATAGATATGGAAAGCATTATAAGTATTTGCTCTTCCCCCAGCAAAAGTAATTTGTATCCTGATATTTATCTGATTCCTCAAAGGAGGTTTCCCCCCGACTGGTCCTCTGTCATGGACTTAGGAGATGGCATATGAACCTTCTTCCCATTATAACCGGTCAGTAAATGCTAGAGCCTATTACTGAGAGCCAGAGGGGAAAGTTGGTACTGGAGGTTTGGCTGCGGGGTTAGGTAGAGAGGCAGAAGAGGGTAAGAGGGAAAGGCAGAGGACTGAAGAAAAAGAGGAGGAAGTAATGATGGAAAGAATCCATATGTCCTTGAGAAAGCACATGTAGCAACGTGTTTTCTGGTTGGGGAATACATTATGATAGCGTTAGATCTGCCCAATACACATGTATAGATTGTAATTATAATAACCAGATTGTGTGTTTTCTTATGGGTTCATTGGGTTCAGAAATTCCAACAAGCTTTCCTCAACAGTATTTCTGGATTAAATTTTCTGTTAATAGAGATCTCCCCTTGTAGGGTCTCTAACCATTGCTCCATAGTCCAGTAGACAAAGTTGTTCCTTCTTCGGTCATGTCTCTTGTAATTTCTATGGAATTCTGTGTCTTCAGTGACTCAGGCCCAGTGTTCCCTTTTCTCGAGGTCTTCAATGATCTCACTCAGAGGTTTCAGGTTTCTCAACTCGTTCCATCTAGTTGACTGCAGCTTCACAATGTCCTTATTTTTCACAGCTGCATAGTATACCATTTCAAATATTTCCTGATAATAGTGAACCGTAGCAAGCAGCTAAAATTTCCCAAGAAAACATTAAACATTCAGTATCTAAATCTAGATCTCCTCATCCAATGATGCTTGGGCTGATTGAATGGTGTGGCATGAGCAGTTTGTTCTTACAGACGCCAAATCCATTTCCTTCTCCAGTAGTGGCTGCCATCCCTCTGTTAGAGATTTTTACCCTGGTTATTTTCGGTGACTTATGTGATTTAGAAATTGTGATACCATCTGCATGTTAGAAAGCTAGAGATGTTTCAGGTTGACCCTGCCTCCACAGCCCATGAGGTAACATGTGCTCATTGGGCAACCATGTCACACCCAAATAGCAAGATGTTGTCTTTGACTCCACACATGACTGCAAGATTGCGTCTTGTCGTGCATGCACTTTGGCAACCATGTCATACCTGACAGTGAGATAGCAACTTTGTATCTTCACCCAAAAGTAAGATGGCCTCTTTGAATCTCTTAATCCTACCTGTCCATGAGCATGGGAGGTCTTTTTGTCTTCTGCTACCTTCCTCAGTTTCTCTCTTCAGAGACTTGGAGTTCACACCAGACATGTTTCTGATGTGCTAGGTTAGAGTTATTTTATATTTCATATATATATACATATATATATATATATATATATATATATATATATATATATATATATATATACATATGCCCATTGTGAATGGCATTGCTTCCCTAATTTCTTCTCAGCCTCTCTGTTATTTGCATGACAGATTATTTTCATTTTATTTTTCATCCGTCCACTCCGCTGAAGGTGTTATTAATATGTAGGTCATTTCTGGTAAATCTTTGGGATCACATATGTTCACTATTATATGATGTGTTAATGGTGATACACTGAGTTCTGATTTTCCAATATCATCCCCTCGACTTCCTTTGGTTGTCTTATTGCTCTAGCTGGGAATTTAAGGACTTTTCTGAAAGGATGCTGCGAAATGAGCAGTCTGTTCTCATTCTCCAATTTAGTCGAATTGCCTTTTGTTTCCCCCCCATATTTGGTATTAACTGGTGGACTGCTTTATTTCATTTTATGTAATATTTTTGTATTTATTTTAGTATTTTACTGCATTATGTATGTGCCTGTCATCCCTGGTCTCCCTGAGACCAAAAATAGCAAAGGACGATTTATTCTGTCAAAGGCTTTTTCAGCATCTAAAGAGAAAGTCTTGCATTTTTTCTTTGTTTCTTCAATTCTGCTCCTTCACACCATTGTGTAATAGTGCATATTAAAAATTCATATTAAATATATTAATAATTAATATATTAATTTTGAAATATTAATTTAATATTGTAACATAACATATCAATATTAATTATATTTACCATATTAATATAATTTAATGTATAATAAAAAATGTTAATATTAATATAATACATCAATATTAGTTATATATTATAATATTAAGATATAACAATTTAATATGTTACTATATATATTGCATGATATGCAACTACCAAAAAGTTAAATCAAAGGAGAGCTCCCACGTTAATGGAAAGTGCTGAGGGCAGAATTTTTTTTTCAGTTCAGTTTGTTAATATGGTGGATTTCTTTGATCAGTTTTCATCGATTGATCCACTCCTGCATCCTCAGGAGCAAGCCTACTAAATGTCGCTGGATGGCGGATTGAAATGTCCTTGGATTTTGTTTTCAAGCATTTTACCTAGTCTTTTTTCCACCAATGTTCGTCAGGGAATTCGTCTGAAATTCTTTCTTTGTTGAGTTGATTTGTGATTTTGGTGTCAGGGCGACAATGCTGTCATGGAATCAGTTTGGTTATTTTCCTTCTGTTTCTGTGTTTAGGCGTAGGTTGAGATATCTTTGAAAATCTGGTAGAAGTCTGTGCTCAATCAATCTGGCCCTGGGAATTTTACAGTGGGGAAACTTTTAATTACTGTTTAAAGGTTAAATTACTCTTTAAGTGTTGTAGAGCTATTCACATAGTTTATCTGACCTCAGTTTACCTGTGGTCAGTGTTATCCTTCGATACAATCATCCATTTAATTCAGAGATTCTAATTTTGCAGACAGCAGGTTTTTGACACCTAATGATTCTGTGACTTTCATCAGTGTCCATCTATGCGGCTCCCTATTCACTTCTGATTTTGTTATTTGGATGCTGTCTTACCTCCTATTACATTATTTGTTTAGGGCTTTGTATGTCTGCTTGATTTTCCCAAGGAACTAGCTCTACTTTTTGTTAATTTTTGTATTCACTTTGTTTCTGATGGATCACTCTCACCCCGAGTTTGATCATTTCTTTCTGTCCCCTACTTTAATATGTATTTGCTTATTTTTATTTTAGAGATTTAGGGTATGCTGGGAAGTTGCTAGTGTGCAGTCACTCTGATTTCTTTATGAAAGCTCCCTGTGCTGCATATGCATGTTCCCCTTAACACTGCTTTCCTTACGTCCCTTAAGTTTGGGGAAGCTGTGCCTTCATTTTCATTAAATTCTAGGAATGCTTTTTCTTTTTCTTGTCTTCTCTGAACTTGTGGTTCTTCAGTTTGGAGCTATTGAATTTCAATGAATATATATATATATATATATATATATATATATATATATATATATATATATATATATATATATATATATATTTTTTTTTTTTTTCCGGAGCTGGGGATCAAACCCAGGGCCTTGCACTTGCTAAGCAAGCGCTCTACCACTGAGCTAAATCCCCAACCCCTATATATTTTTTCTTATTGTTGAAGTCCAGTTTTAATCCCTGGCGATCTGAGAAGATCCAATGCTTAGCATAGTCTTTCTGTATCCATTGTGGCTTGTTTATAGTGGGAGAACAAGGTCAGTTTAGGATAATGTTCCATGAGGTACTGAAAAGGGAGTGTATACTTTTGTGTTCATGTGAACTATTCTGTAGATATCAGTGTGGTCAATTTAATTGAACCCCGTGTTAGGGACATCATTTATTTATTTATTTATTTTTTTAGTTTCTGTTGCAATGGTCTGCCCTTAGTGAGAGTGGGACATTGATGGACCCCACTATTAATGTTGAGCTTCGATGTGATATTTAAACTTCAGCAATATTTCTCTCACCAATATTGCTGCTTTTGTCTTTGTCTTATAGACATCCAGAATTGAGATGCCATTTTGGTGGATATTTCCTCTGATGCATAATAAGTGTCCTTCCCAGTCTCTATTCATTACCTTTGGTAGAAAGTCTGATTTGCTGGATGTTAGAATGGTTACACCATCTTGTTTCTTGTGTCCATTTGCTTGGAAAAACTTTCCCAACCCCTTGGTCTGAGGTTGTGTCTAGCTCGGTACCTGGATTGTGTTTCTTGGGTGCAACAGAAGGATGTTTCCTCTTTTTAAATCCATTGTGTTATCCTGTGTCCTTTTACTGTTGAGTAGAGGACATTAATGCTTAAAGGTATTAATGAGATGTTGCGGAAGCATGGTTTTTTTGCTTGCATGTTTTTTGGTTTTTGTGTTTTCGATTGGGATGTTTGAGAAGGTATGTGAGTATTACTTCTCTTCAGTGGGGTGCATGTTTTTTTTGTTTGTATTTTTTGTTTTTGTTTTCTGGGGAGCTATTGGAGTTTGCATGTAAATGTGAGATACTTTCTGTAGTTTATGCTGTGTAATTATTAATTTCTAGTGGGAGGCAGGGATGGTTCAATTTCTGAAAATCCATCAATATATTTCACTATAAAGTGAAACTGAAAGAGAAAAACCACATGATAATCTCATTATATGCTGAAAAAGCTTGCAAAAATATTCCAACCCCCATTCATGTTAAAAGCATGAGACCAATCAGGGATATGATTCCTATGCAGAAACATAATAGATGCAATGGACAGCAGGCCGGTACCCAACATCAATCTAAAGGGAAAGAAACATAAAGCAATTCCATTAAATCAAGGGCAATGTAAGGCTGCCCACTATCCCTATTCTTTATAGTATTTGAAATTCTATCCAGGGTAAAAGCATAGTTCAAAATTGATTCTGACATGGAGTATGGCCAAGGCCTGTGAAGGAGGCTTTACATACAGCTTTAGAACTCCTGGGGTATGGCCCACTCTTCAGCACAGTCTCCTTGGACCTTGGTGAGTCATGAACCCCACGAGAACTTCACACAGAGTGTCACTCAGTTATTGCAATCATTCTCTCTTAATCTAAGAAGAGCATGAAAATCCTCATGGAGCTTCCCACCACTCAGAGGGCAGAGCCATTGGCATTTGCAATAACCGTGGTCCAGGTCTTTTAGCAATTGCCCCTGGGGTAGATCAGTGCTTCTATCGTTGACCAAGGAAATGTAGAATTGTCACAACCCTTAAAAAGGACCACAACCCTTAAAAAGCATTTGGAAAAATAAAATTGATTGTGAAGCTGGCTAAGATCTTTTCCGTACTGACTCTGTTATAAAAAACAATGTATGGAACAATTGGTAGTTCAGAAATGCTGGGATCTTTTAAGGTAAGGGATCAAGAACAATGGCGGCACAGACTTATGGTGTGACTGTCACAAAGGCTGGAATGTTGATGACTGATTTCTGAACCAGTTTTACCCTCTGCTTCCTGATAGGATTTAATAATGATTCCCAATCACAGATGTGCATTCTGATAATTTGAAGCAGATGACATTTTTATACAGATGTTTATATTACTGTTTTTTTTAAAGATTCTTATAAGAGTATTTTTGAAGATAAATAATACAATACTTAACCATTTCTCTGTAAAATCAAATTGCTTACTAATGAAGTTATGTTGGCCTTGGGAATAATTTGTTTTCTTTAGGTTACTATGTAATATTTGTTCTAATACTGTATTGGGTATCACTTTTTCAACACTATGCAAGAGAAGAAAACTAAAACATGATCACATTTTTTGTAATACAATATTCAATAAATTAATGGTCTATAGGGAAATACTGCCCATTGGGAAACAGAGAAAACCTAGAAAATTTAACTGTATGTCACTGGAATGAACCTGGGAATAAAAATGTTATGTAGAAGAATCTCCTATACTTTATGTTCCTAAGTGATTTCTACCCATGTCAAGTCCCTGACTAACTATCTTCATTCAGAGCATGTAACCACTAATGAGGCCAAGAGAAATCTATAGATTTAGAGAGATGTAGTATGTAATGGTTTCAACTGTTTTGCAAGAGACTCTTCTGGAAAAGGCACTCTTGAACCTGGTCAATGTAAGGAAATCTGTTCAGCAGGTAGGCCATAGCAAGTCTCAGTGACATCATCATTAGGCCCTCCATTAAAAATCTCTTGTATCCTGGAGAGCCCTAGTTTCTTCTGTGATGTCACAAGTGTTGTGACATCATCTGCCTCTTAGATATTCCATCAGTACCTCTAGAGTTTACTAATTGATTTGTAATTCAGAATAAACAGCCATTTGAGAGAGAAAAAAAAAAGAGGATGAAGAGATCAGAGATGGGGAGAAGGAACCTGGCCTTCTGTCTTGGTATAAAAAAGAAGAAATGTGTGGTCCATGGTAAAGTTACGTGAGACCTTTGAAGGGGTTGAGTGGGTTCTCTTAAGAGACAGCCTTGACCTGTGCCTTCCACATATGGGAATCAAGAGCTGGGAAACTCTCAGAAGCATCTGGACTTCCCTGAATATTATGGTTCCTTGAACTCAGAGAGTTTCTATCATTACTTTATTTCAAAAGTGTTGGGAAGGGCACAGTTTTCTTTCTGAGAGCTCATGGCTATTATTCTTTTTGACAAGAAGAAAAAGGACCTAAGGAAGAAGGGAAGAACAAGTATTTTGTCCCTAGCTCAAAGTAAACTCCTCCATGCTATTTATATCTATTGTTTAGTTTGTGTCTGACACTGATATCGGGAAAGAGAAGTGTTTCTAGTTGAGACTTCACCATCTCAGTCTTTCCAGTATTATTTCTCTGACTACCATTCCCTGAGAGTGACCCATTAGATTTCTGTGTCAATAGCTGTGTTTAGCTGTCAGTTTTCTTTTCTTTTATATCTTATTTTTTTTAATTTTTACAAATTTATTTGTCTTTTTAAATGTTTATTTCTCTATTTACAATTATAATATTATTCCCTTTAAGAGTTTCCTCCCATTAGATCCCTAACCGGTCCTTCTCAACTTCTTCTATAACCCCCCCTTACTGTCCCTTCAAATTCTCTTTAACTGTGAATCAAACCAAGAGAGTACCAAGGGCTTCTTCTTCCACTGGTGCCCAACAAGGCCATTCTCTGGAGTTGGAGACATAGGTCTGTTCACGTAGAGTGTTTCAATATTAGTCTCGTACCAGAAAACTTTGTTTCATTAGCATTGTTGTTCTTATGGGGTTGAATGTTCCTTCAGCTCATGTTAGCCTTTCTCAAATTCTACCAAAATGAGGTCCATTTTCAGTTCATTGGTTTGCCACTAGCATTCACTTCTTTATTTGACATGCTGTAGTTGTGTCTCTCAAAACATATCTAAATCCGTTTTCTGGCAGAATGCACTTCTTAGCTTCATAAATCTTATCTATTACTGGTGACTGATATACACACACATACACACACACACACACACACACACACACACACAAACACACACACACTTTTGGTGCCTCCTCCAGCTATTTGGTTAGGTGGAATGTTAACATGGATTCTGCACAACTAGGTCAAGAATGTACCATTTACAAATGACAATGTTATATAGACTCTTTCCTGTACTTGAAGTTGAGGTTTCACTGTTCCTCTAGCTTTCTTCACCCTGCCATCTTCCTGTTTCTTATATTGGCCTTAAGAAAGAATCATGGTAAAATATCTAAAACCTTCAAGTCTGGCAATCAGAATACAGGAAGGTAGATTT
Source organism: Rattus norvegicus (assembly GCF_021556685.1). Classification (NCBI taxonomy): domain Eukaryota; kingdom Metazoa; phylum Chordata; class Mammalia; order Rodentia; family Muridae; genus Rattus; species Rattus norvegicus. The sequence continues at coordinate 51,002,921 of NC_141555.1, read as the reverse complement.
TGTAGTACAGATATCAAATGTGACTAGAGAACTGAATTGTATAGTCCATGTGGTCCTTTGCTTTATTGATGTCTGGTAATATTAGGATCAAATAAGGTTTTGGGAGTTGATCATTTGACGTATGTACACAACATTTCCACTGTTTAGTCACTCTATAGTTGGGCCAAGTTTGTTATCGAATTCATTGCAAAAAAAATGGAATTGTAAAAATGAAATTTTTGAGTACACATGCAGGAATATATATGTCTCCTGTCAATTAATGTACAATCAGAAAATGTAAAACAATATTCACTCGATTAAAGTTCTGTGGGGAAAATACTGGCATATGGAAAACTGACGAAACCTAGGGAATTGAACTATATGTCAAAAGATTGGACCTGGGGAAATAATTAATCTCCAAAAGAATCTCCTTCACTCCTTGTTCCTAGATCTTTTCTACCCATGCCAAGCCCCTAACAAACTATCTCTATTCAGAGCATGTACCCACTAATGAAGCAGAGAGACGTCTCTAGTTTTAGAGAGATGAATATGTAAAGGTTTCTACTGTGTCACAGGAGACACTCTTGGAAATGGCACCTCCAAATCTGGTCAATGTAAGGAAATCATTTAGCAGGTAGGCTATGGCAATTCTCAGTGACATCATCATTAAGCCCTCCATGTAAAATCTCTTGTATCCTGGAGAGCCCTAACTTCTTCTGTGATGTCACAAGTGTTGTGCTGACAGCAACACACTCTTGGATATTCCTTCAGTACCTCCAGGGTTTCATAATTGGCCTTCAATTCAGAATAAAGAACCAATTGGGAGTGTATTTGTATAAAAAAATAAGAAAAAATACTTGGCCCAGAGGAAAGCTCAGTGAGCCCTGTTTATGGGTTGACTTGGTTTGCTGAAGAGATAGCCTTTATCTGAATCTTATCATAAGGGAACCAGGAACGAGGGCTTCCCAGAAGCATCTGGACATCCCTTCTTGTTATGTTTCCTTGATGTCAGAGAGTTTATATCATTCATTTCTTTATTCCAAAATCCAGGTGTTGGAAAGGGCCCAGTTGTTCTGTGAGAGCTCATGGCTTTTATAATTTTTCCCAGAAGAGAAAGGTCCAAAGGAAGAAGGGAAAGACAAGTATTGTGTCCTCAGCTCAGAGTACAGTCCTCCTTGCTTTGGATTCCTATAGTGAAGTTTGGGTCTGACACTGATAACTGGGAGAGAGAAGTGCTTCTATTTGAGATTTCTTCATCTCAGTCTTTCCACTAGTATTACTCTGACTACCATTCCCTGACAGTTACCATTTAGATTTCTGAGTCAATAGGTATGATTAGCTGGCAGTTAACTTTTCTTTTTTTCTGTCATATTTTTTTTATTTTTTAAGCAATTTTTATTACTTTTCCTAATTGGATATTTTTATATTTACATTTCAAATGTTATTTTTATCCCAGTTTCCTGTCCATGAGATCCCTAAACAGTCCCACTAACCTTCTTCTATAACCCCCCTTACTGTACCTTGACATTTCCTTGAATTGGGAGGCAAACCTAGGGAGGAGCAAGGGCTTCTCCTTCCATTGGGGCTCAACAAGACCATACTCTGATACCTATGCAGTTGGAGCCATAGTCTGTCTATGCCCAGTCTTTGAATATTGGTTTAGTACCAGAAATCTCTACTTAGTTGAATTGTTGTTCTTATGGGTTTGAAAGTCCATTCAGTTGTAATCCTTTCTTATCATCTTAAAACAAGAGGTCCATTTTCAGTTCTCTGGTTTGCCACTAACATTCACTTCTGTATTTGACATGCTCTAGCTGGTTCTCTCATGAATGATCTATATCCAGTTCCTGGCAGTATGATCTTCTTAGCTTCAATCATCCTATCTAGTTTTGGTGCCTGGTATATCTATATATCTATATCTACCTATATCTATCTATCTCTATCTCTATCTCTATCTCTATCTCTATCTCTATATCTTTATCTATATCTATATCATCTATATCTATACCTAAAATATATATCTATATCATCTATAACTATATCTATATCATCTATATCTATAACTATATCTATACCTATTTCTATATCTATCTATACGTATACCTATTTCTATCTATCTATCATATATATATATATATATATATATATACATTATATATACTTTTAAACTTACATATACTTTTGGTGGCTCCTACAACTACGATTTTTGATGGAATATTTACATGGATTGTGCCTAACTAGGTCAAGAATATATGATCCACAAATGACAATGCCAAATAGACTCCCTCCTGTTCTCATAACCTACTGAAGTTGAGGTTTCACTGGACCTCAAGCCATTCCTCTTGCTGCCCATCACCCAGAAACTAATGTTTGGCCTGAAGGAAGAATCATGGTAAAACATCCAAAATCATCAAGTCTTTCCCTGGACAAACAGGAAGGTTGGTATTAGAGAAAAGATATATAATAGAACTACAGAACCAAATTCTATAGTCCATGCTGTCCTTTGCTCAACTGATGTCTGGTAATTTATAGATAAAATAAGGATTGGGGAGTTGATCATTTGAAGTAGGTACACTATATTTCCACTCTTATATTCACTCTATAAGTGGGCCCCATTAGTTGACAAATTCATTGCAAAAATGGAATTGGAAAAATGAAATTTTTGAATACACATGCAGGAACATAAATGATGCCCATGGTCCATGAATTTCCAGTCACAAAATGTAGCAAAATATTCATTCAATTAAGGGTATGTAGGGAAAATAGTGGCAACTAGGAAACAGATTAAACCTAGGGAATTGAAATTTATGTCAGAAGGTTGGAAATTGGAGTAAATTAAATCTCGAGTAGAATCTCCTTCCTTCCTTGTTCCTAGATCTTTTCTACCCATGACAAACCCCTGAATAACTTTCTTCATTCAGAGCATGTGATCACTAATGAAGAAGAGAGAAGTCTCCAGCTTTAGAGAGATGTAGCATGTAAAGATTTCTACTGTGTCACAGGAAACACTCCTGGAGAGGGCACCTCCAAATCTGGTCAATGTAAGGAAAGCTGTTCAGCAGGTAGGCCATGGCACTTCTCAGTGACATCATCATTAGACCCTCCATGAAAAATCTCTTGCATCCTGGAGAACACTAGCTTCCTCTGTGACATCACAAGGTTTATCTTGACAGCAACTACCTCTCAGATATTCCTTCTATATATCTATGGTTTACTATTTGGCCTCTAATTCGGAGTAAAGAGCCATTTGGAAGGGAGAACAGATAGGATGAAGAGATCAGAGATGGGGAGAAGGAAGCTGGCCTTCTGTCTTGATATAAAATAAAAGAAGAAATATGTGGTTCTTGGGAAAATACCCTGGGAAGATGACTATAGTTATTTTGTTCTCTAGGTGCACCGAGCTCTTGGAGAAGTTGCTGAACATCCTAAAGACTTTTGGGCAGATGGTAAAGTTTCTAGATACCCCTTTTTAGATTTCAATTGTCCTGGGGATTGTATGGCTGGTGGTCAATGTATTCCAGGAAGAGTACTAGAGCCAGATTGATTTTTAGATGCATGGGCTAATGGCATAAGGTCCAAATGATTTTTTTTGATGTGGACATTCCGTCAGACCTTTGGAAAAATAAAAGGGTTTTGTATTTTTGAAGTCTAATTTGGACAATAACAAATCACTTTGAGCATCTTTGGAGGACATGAGATGTCCAGCATTCCCTTGAAAGGATTGGTAACTTTCCACATTTCCTTCGTCATTTTTTGAAAATTCCACGGCCCTTTGGACAGATGGAGAATGTGTGGGACTCACCTGAGGAGTAGTTGTAGCTTTTGGTGTCTCTTTTGCAGAAGAAGATAGCACAAGATTTCTTTTGGCAGAAGGGGGAAGGTTGAAACTGTCTTCCTTAGAGGAGAAATTTTTCAAGACTCCATCAGAAGGAACAAACCTTAAACCACTGTTTCTAGAAACTGGATACCTGTGGTCCATTTTGGTAGAGGGAGAATATCGAGTATTTCTGCCCAGAGTGGACATGTGAAAGAAATCTATTTGGGTAGATGGGGATAGTTGTAAAGCATGCTGTTCAGATGCAGTAGATCCTAAGACATCCTTCTCAGATGAGGAAGGTCTTAATGTACCTTGTACATGTTTAGAAATCCTGACTGACATCAAAATGGGGTGTAGGTATTAGAGCTACCTCTGAAGATGAGACCTCTCCTACAGCATCATGGGCATATGTGAGAGGGCTGAGAGACTCATGAGCAGATAAGGATGTTTCTACATATTGTTGACTAATTGAGGAAGTTCCCAGAAATATTTCTTTTGCTAGAGAAGAGGAAACAGACTTTCGTATAGAAGAGTCAGTTTCCCTAGCCTGCTTGACAGGCAAAACAGGTTCCAAGGCCCCTTCAGAAGGTAAGGAAAAGTGCAGAGCCATTGAAGTATTTTACAAATGTTCTGGGTCCGCTTGTGGGTATAAAGAAGGACAGGCAACCCTTTCTGCATATTTGGAAGAGTGTGTAGCATCTTCTGTAGTTGGGGAAGATGGCTAATCTTGAGGAGATAAGGAAGTTCTATAGACTCCTGTGAAGTTTGCGGAGGTCATATGCATTCTTTTGCACTAATGGAATCCAAGGAATCCCTTTCCTCAGATTTCGGGGATGCTACAGACTCTGGTGTTTGCATATCATGTTCCCCTACTCCTGGTTCACATATGATTCGACCCATAACCTTCTCTACAGATGGAATATGTCCTAGAACATCTTTTGCACATGTGTCCAATCCACAAGCCAATCCTAAAGATGTGGCTGTGGGTAGAACTCTTTTGTAGATGATTCTTGTCTCACAGAATCTTTATGAGATAGAGTACTACTCAGAGAATACTGCTCAGTTTTGGAAATTCTAGCATCTCTGATTTGTATGTGGAAAATTTTGGAACCTCTCCGTTCAGGACAAAATGACCTAGAGTCCCCTGAGGATGTAGGAGATGTTTTATCTTCTCTGCGCATTGTATAAATATGGAGCCTGCATGGCTCATTGACTGTGTGTTGTGATAAACCTGGCTCTTTTGAGCCTAATGACAAGTCCCGTGAGTCCTTTTCAGTGGTAGAAGATATTTGAATAATTCTCTGTTGTATAGGGACATTTGCAGTACAAGGGGAAATGGTGAGGGTGCTAGAACATATTTTTTTATGTTTGGAAGGCGTAAGAGTTCCTTGGGTGGACTCAGAATTTTCTAACACATCTTACATGTGTTTGGAATTCTCAAGAGCCCCTTCTGAAACTGGCAGTGGTCCTTGAAATAATGGTGTAAATGCAGAAAATTTTGTCTCTGCTTGGGCTGGTATGTGTGTTATGAGGTTCACTTGGGGATTTTGTCCCCCTTGGACCGTAAGTGATTATTTAAGCCCATTTTTAATAGTATAGGACATTGAAGGTCCTCTTGGTTTAATAGGGTACTTCTGAAATTCCCTTTGTCAGCAGAATCAGGTTTCAAACTCATTTTACCCGAAGCAGATTGCATAAGGCACTTTGGTGGAGATGGGAGGCATCTTTGTCTGTCTTTGTGAGTGGACATGGCTCTGATCCCTGCTTTGGCAGCTGGCCAAGGTAGTAAAGTCTCATGGGGAGACAGGGCAGGATTTAATCCATTTGTGGAATATGAGAAATCACAGAGATAACCTTTAAGAGAAGAACTTTTGCAGCCCTCTTTGTCTGATGGGATTTGTTGTACTCCCCTTGAACAGAAGGGTCTTTTCCAATACACTTTGGAGGAGAATTGGAAAGACTGGAGACCTGTAGGATAGGGAATGAACATTTGAATCTCTTTTGGAAACTCTGTGGGACAGAAAGCTGATCACCCAGAAGAGTGGGCAATACTGAGACCACAGGGAAGGAGAGATTGCCACTTCTGATCACCGGTGCACACATTCCTAGCCCAAGAGGAAACTGCAGAGTGCCTCTGGACACATGAATATAGGAGTAGTCAAGCTTCAGGAGCCATGCAGTACAAACTGCTCCTGGATCTGAACTGGTCCTAACATTATTCTACACCCTAATCTCATGTGGGTTGACGAAGTCTTAGATTGTCAGAGGGGCAGAAACCCCTGAGAACTCTGCTCACAGTACTGACTCAAAAAAAACACCTAGCTCCATCTGGGCCTCCTGTTAATAGGGACCTAGGGGCAGTAGGGGCAGAACATTTTTGGTTGCAGCCTTCATGGAAATCTGCAAGTCAGCCCAACGAGTGACTTCAGGCCTGAGACAAGAGGTGAATCAAACTTTTCTGCTTGAAGTGAGCTGAGTGGTGGTCTCAGGACACACAAAGGCAGAACTGCCCTGGGACCAGTCAGTTCCAGTTTCTTGCAGGCTCCTGAACTTCTGTGGTCCTGGCCCAGTGCTCCCTGATTCTAGATGCTGTGGGAGAGAGAGCTGATCACCCAGGAGTGTGGGCAATACCAAGCGTACAAGGAACAGAGACTGCCACTTCTGCCCACCATTGCCCACACCTCTAGCCCAAGACAAAACTGCCTAGTGCTTCTGGACACAGGAATATAGGAGGAGTAAATCTAAAGGAGCACCATGTTCCAGACTGTGCCTGGATCTGAACTGAACTGGTCAAACAGCTCCTTGTACCAAAATCCTGAGTGTGGGGGAACTAGACCTTCAGAGAAGCAGACACTCCTGGGAAACCAGAGAGGACTACACTCTGCCAAGATTCCTGACTCAAGAGGAAAACATTTTGTGCCATCAGTGTCCCCACCCTACAGTGGGATCTAGGAGAAGTATGGGAACTTCCTTCTCGTTCCCGCCCACAGGGAAAGATGAAAGGGAGTGGACAGGAGCAACTACATGCCTGAGAACAGAATACTTTGTTCCCATAACTGGGTAAAACAAAACAGGAAAACAGGTCTACAGCAATCCTGACACACAAGCCTACTGGGCGGTCAACCACCAACAGAAAGACCAAGAGAAGCTAGCTACAGAGACAACCTGATGGCTAGTCAGGAACACAAGCAACAGAAATCAAGACTACTTAGGCACAACAGAACCCAATTCTCCCATCAAAACAAACAGTGTATATCTAAACAAAAGCAAGATCTAGATTTAAATTCACATTTTATCATGACGGGGGAATGTGTTAAGAAGGTCATAAATAACTCCTTTAAGAATACAAAGGACAATAGAAAATACAGAAGTAAACAAGTAGAATCCCTGAAAGAGTGAACTCAAAAGTACCTTAAAGAACTACTGGAAAAACTGCAATACAGGAGAAGGAAATATACAAAACCACCCTGGAGTTAAAAATAGAAATAGACACAATAAAGAAAGCACAAGGAAGACAACTCTGAAAATGGAAAACCTAGGAAAGAGACCAGGAGTCACAGGTGCGAGAATCACCAACAGGATAAAAGAGATTGAAGACATAATCTAAGGAGCACAAGATTCCATAGAAATCATTGACACAACTGTCAAAGATAATTTAAATGGAAAAGCAGCTAGCCCAAAACATAAAGGATATGCGGGGCACAATGTGTAGTTCAAACCTAAGCTTAACAGGTATAGAAGAGAGTGAAGACTGTCAACATCAAGGGACAGTAATATGTTCAACAAAATTATAGAAAGAAACTTCCCTAATCTAAAGAAAGAGATGCCCATAAACATACACAAAGCCGACAGAACTCCAAATAGATTGGACCAGAAAAGGAAATCGTCCCATCACATAATACTCAAAACACCAAAATCGAAAAACAAATAAAAATATTAAGAGCAGTAATGGAAGAGGTCAAGTAACATATAAAGACAGACCTATCAGAATTAAAACAGAATTCTCAGCAGATACTACGAAAGCCAGAAGATCCTGGACAGATGTCATACAGACACTAAGAGAACAAAAACACCATCCCAGGATACTGTATCCAGCAAAACTCCTCATTAACATAGATGGAGAAACCAAAATATTCCATGACAAAACCAAATTACAGAATATCTTTCTACATATCCAGTCCTGCAAAGGACCCTAACTGGCAAGCCCCAAAACAAGGAGGCAAGTAACATCATAGATAAAGGAAGAAATTAATCTTTTCACAACAAATCGAAGAGAAGCACACAATCATTTTCTAACCTGCAATTATGAAAATAACAGAAAGCGACCATCAGTATTCTTTAATATCTCTCATCATCAATGGACTCAATTACCCACTAAAAATACACAGATTGACACACTGGATATGTATTGAGGACACAGCATGTTGCACTACAGGAAACACACTTCAGAGACAAAGACAGACACTACATCAGAGGAAAAGACTGGAAAAAAACTTTCCAAAGAAATGGTCTGAAGAAGCAAGCTGGAGTATCCATTCTAATATCATACAAAATCAACTTTCAACCGAAAGTCCTTCAAAAGCATAAGGAAGGACACTTCATATTTATCAAAGGAAAAATCCACCGAGATGTACTCGAAATCATAAATATCTATGCTGCAAATACAAGGGCACCTATATACAAAGAAGAAACCTTACTAAAGTCAAAGAACATATGGCACCGCAAATAATAAGAGTATGAGATTTCAACACCCCATTCTCACCACTGGACAGATCACGGAAAGAGAAATTAAACAGATACATAGAGAGACTAACAGAAGGTATAAACCAAATGGACTTAACAGATATTTAGAGAACATTCTATCCAAAACAAAAGGAAATACATTATTCTCACCACCTCATGGCCCTTTCTCCAACACTGATCATATAATCAGTCAAAAAGCAGGCCTCAAAGGACACAGAAATATAGCAATAATTCCATGCACTCTACCAGACTTCCATGGGCTAAGGCTGTTCTTCAAAAACAATCAGGAAAGAACACCAACATATACATGGAAGTTGAATAATGCACTACTCAATGATAATGTGGTCAAGGAAACATTAAAGGAAGAAATTAAAGACTTCTTCTAATTCAATGAAAATGAAGGTACAATACACCCAAACTCTTGGGACACAATGAAAGCTGTTCTAAGAGGAAAACCCATAGCTCTGAGTGCCTACAGAAAGAAACAGGAGAGAGGATACATCAGCAGCTTGACAGCACACCTAAAACCTCTAGATTAAAAAGAAGCAAATACACCCAGGATGAGTAGAAGTCAGGAAATAATCAAACACAGAGCTGATATCAACCAAGTAGAAAAAAAGGGACTATACAAAGAATCAACAGAACCAATACCTGGCTCTCTGAGAAAATCAACAGTATATATTAACCCACAGCCAGACTAAACAGAGGATACAGAGAGTGTCCAAATTAACAAAATCAAATATTAAAAAGGGAGACTTAACAGCAGTATCAGAGGAAATTTAAAAAAAAAATCAATCTACTACAAAAGCCTATGTTCAACAAAACTTGAAAATCTGGAGAAAAAGAACAATTTCCTAGACAAATACTAGGTACCAAAGCTAAATCAGGAAAAGATAAACCATTTGAACAACTCATGACTCCCAAAGGAATACAAGCAATCATCAAAACTCTCCCAACCAAAAAGAGTCCAGGATCAGATAGGTTTAATGCAGAAATCCATCCAAAATTCACTGAAATTTTCATAACAATACTGTCCAAAGTATTCCATAAAATTGAAAAGATGTAGTACTACCGAATTGCTTTCATGAAGCCACAATTGCTGTAATAACTAAAACACAGAAAGACCCAACAAAGAAAGAGAACTTCAGACTAATTTCTCTTACCAATATCGACACAAAAATACTCAAAGAAATTCTTGCAAACCTAATCCTACATCACATTAAACAATAATACACTATGATTAAGAAGGATTCATTCCAGACTTGCAGGGATGTTTTAATACAGAAAACCAACAATCTAATCCATTGCATAAAGAAACTCAAATATGAAAATCTTTCATTAGATGCTGAGAAAGATTTTGACAAAATTCAACATCCCTTGATGATAAAAGTCCTGGAAAGGACAGATATTTAAGGCCCATACCTAAATATATACAGCAAATACATAGCTAACATTAAACTAAGTGGAGAGAAATTTAAAGCAATCACACTGAAATCAGGGACTAGACAAGGCTGCTCACTCTCTCACAACTTATTCAATACAGTTCTAGACGTCTTAGCCAGAGCAAGCAGACACTAAAGTAGGTCAAAGGGATTAAGTTTGGAAAGGAAGAAGTCAAAATAGCACTCTTTGCAGATGATATGATAGTATACTTAGTGACCTCAAAAGTTCCACAATAGAATTACTAAGCCTGATAAACAATTTCAGCAAAGGGCCTGGGGATAAAAATAACTCTGCACAAAAGCTAAACAAGCGGAGAAAGAAACTAGGGATATGACACCCTTCAAAATAGCCTCAAATAATATAAAATATCTCAGGGTGACTTTATCCAAGCAAGTAAAAGATATAAGCACATGAGCAGAACATCATGTCTCCGAAGAAAGTGAAAAAGATTTCAGAAAATGGAAAGATCTCCAATGCTCATGGACTGGCAGGATTAATATAGTAAAAATGGCAATTATACCAAAAGCAACCTACAGATTCATTCCAATCCCCATCAAAATTTCAGTCCAATTCTTCATGGAGTTAGACAGAACAATTCATAAATTCTTCTGGAAAAAAAAAACCCAGGATAGCTAAAACTGTCCTCAACAATAAAAGGACTTCCCGGGGAATCACTATCCCTGAACTCAAGGAGTATTACAGAGCAATAGTGATAAAAACCATATGGCTTTAAGTCAGAGTCAGGCATATAAACCAGTGGAATAGAATTGAAGACCCAGAAATGAACCCATGGTCACTTAACTTTTGAGAATGGAGCCAAATCCATCCAATGGAAAAAAAGATAGCATTTTCTGCAAATGGTGTTGGTTCAACTGGAGGTCAGCATGTAGAAGAAGGCAAATTGATCCATACTTACTGCCCTGTAGAAACCTTTAGTCCAACTAGATCAAGGACCTCCACATCAAACCAGATACACTCAAACTAAGGGAAGAAAATAGGGTAAGTATCTCAAACACATGGGCACTGGAGAAAATTTCCTGAATAAAACAAAAATGGCTCATGCTCTAAGATCAAGAATTGACAAATGTGATCACATAAAATTGCAAAGCTTCTGTACGGCATAGGACATTGTTGTTAGGACAAAATGGCAACCAACAGATTGGAAAAAGATCTTTACTAATCCTATAACAGATAGAGAGTGTATATCCAAAATATTCAAAGAACACATGAAATTAGCCGGCAGGGAGACAAAGAACCCTATTGAAAAATGGGGTTCAGAGCAAAACAAAGAATTCACATCTGAAGAATATCGATTGGCAGGGAAATACCTAAAGAAATGTTCAACATCTTTAGTCATAAGGTAAATGCAAATCAAAACAACCCTGATATTTCACCTCGCACCAGTCAGAATGGCTTAGATCAAAAACTCAGCTGATAGCAAATCCTGGCGAGGATGTGGAAAAAAAGGAACACCCCCCATTTTTGGTGGGATTGGAGACTGGAACAACAATTCTGGAAATCAGTCTGGAGGTTCCTCAGAAAATTGGACATTGATTTATCTGAAGACCCAACTACACCTCTCTTTTGCATATATCCAAAGATGCCCCAACATGTATCAAAGACACGTTCTCCACTATGTTCATAGCAGCCTTATTTATAATAGGAGAAGCTGGAAAGAACCTAGATGCTTATCAACAGAAGAATGGATACAGAAAATATGGCACATGTTCACAATGGAGTGTCATTAAGAGATACCAACTAAATAACGATGGAGAAACTTTACTGGCTCTTTATCTGATGTATGGATCATATCTATAAGACACAAAATATCTTATTCATCAGAAATAAAGTAATGCAATTAAATATGCAATATGGTTGATTAAATGCTTAAAATAATGGCACAGTAATTATCAAAAATTATATGAAAATTACTAAACCCACAAATCGTTGATGAAATACAAATACAAATGACAGTGTTTGAATAGTGTTGCTGGAACAAAGAACCCTGGTATATGTTTGTTGGATCTGAAATTCAATATAGCTACTAAAGAAATTAATATAAAACTGAAAACTGAAATTATTTGTGATTCAATAGTAACACTGAAGGAATATGTACCTTGAGGAATATGTCTATTCCAGGTATAACTCCATGACTGTATTTACCTTCTCACTGTTCAAAATATCCATGTTACAAAATTGGAAAAATAATTTATATAGGCACCAGACCTTTTTTTTAACCATCAAAAGAGCAAAATTATATCATTGGCATGGATATTGATGAAACTAGATATCATTGTGCCAGTTGAAAATCCAGAAATATGAAGACAATTATATAAATTTTATGAAAATGGCCAACTGCTGTTTGTTTGACTTTGAAGCCTCTACTATAGAAGGAAAGTCAGATGTCATGTTGTAAACACGGTCACATTTTCCCCATGGCTCACATGGCCATAGAGAGGATCCTACTATTCCTGTTTTGCTAAATGGCCATGTTGTTAAACTGCCTTCCAATACTAACTGTTTTTATCCATACATTACTACTTTTATGATCTGTGGTCAGAGAAATGTATAGGTGTACTGTGCAGTAATTACTGTTGATCTGTGTAACTTATATAAGTGCTAAGACCATGAGAAGAAGAAAGCTGAGCATAAGGATGGGGAAACAGCAGAAAAGGAGAAGGCCAAATTGGGGAGTGAGAGGATCCAACCGTGACATCTAGAGATGAAACAGTTGTCGGACCAATGGACTCACTGCATCTACAGTCGTATGCACAAGTCCTGTACACAGTTAAGACAATAAATTAGGGAAGATCCCAACAGGCAGTAATCAGTGAACCAATAGATTATAAAGAAAATAAAACAGGAAAATATAAAGAACATGAAGCTGGAAATGGAATGAATCCAGAGAGAGTAGAACCAAGTTAAGGATCGGTGTGATCAAGGTACATTGTATTCGTGTGTGAAGAATAAATAAAATTCTAAAATAAGGAAAAACTTCTGAAAATATATTAAGGATTTTTATATCCTATGGAAGTCATTTTTTCCCAAAAATAGAATGGAGAATCCTATCTTTTTGTAAGTTGCAGAAAATTCAGTGAAAATACGTAGTTACATTTGTTCAGTGCATGCTGTCTGCATTATGGAAATATCAAACTGAGACTCATTAATCTGTACAGTTAACTTATATCACTTCTTCAAATAAAATAAAATAAAACACTGTGTAATGATCCACCAAAATCAAACTGCACACTAGAGATTGAAATGCAAACCTAAAAATGCCCAGTTCTTAACCTCAACAATTTTACTCTTTGAAACTCCAAATACTTATGAATATAAAAGTTCTAACCTGATAATCAGCATATATTATGGTGTCTCTGTGACTTATATAGTAAGACTTTTAGAGTTGCACATTGCCATCAATTATGTCATTCACTTTAAAATCCTAGGACAACAAGATCTAAAATTCATGGGCTTTGGTCCTGACAGCCAGGGAGTACACTCTGTACATGATCACTTTATATTAATTAGCTAAACTCTGAAAGGCAATTTGCTGCCTCACATAATTAAATTGATTCATTGCTATGGTTATGGTAAGGGTTTCATGTGAATATATATATATATATATATATATATATATATATATATATATATATATATTTCTCAGGACAAATTTGCTTTCTCTTGTAATGGATAGTGGGCTATTGATGAGCTTAAACCTCTTCCTTCCCAACATAGCACTTACAATAGATTATTTTTCACTCTCGATCCTAGACACAATAAAGATAGGAAAAACACTGAATATATTATGGGCTTTGTTCTCTTTCCCAAAAGATCGTTTTTTACTTCTTCATCATATTCACCACCACAACCAACACCACCACCAACACCAACACCCCCTCCACCACCATCATCAACGTCAACATCATCATCTTCATCTAATTTACATGAAATTGAATTTGGAATCTTGTTACACCAAAGGATGAAATGAGAAGTATTTTGCTTGAAGAAGAGATGTTGATTAACACTAACTCCTGTACAGTCATTTTAATGTTATAAAGACATTATCAAGGTTTCTTCAGATGATTGATTGAAATGCTAGCATGCTGTACATCAGGGTTTGAAATTCCTGTTGAGAGAGAATGATCTTTTACAGCAAGGCCTTCATTATCAAACTTTAATTTAACCCATCTACCAACGAAGTGAAATTGTCCCAGAAATAAAATAGTGCCTCTCCAGAAACAGCTTTTATCCACTGATACACATCTACTTCTATTTCTTAATTGTCATGCTGATGTGGGCTTAGGATACAATATATTCTGAATTATTAATGGTATTTTAGTATTATTTGGGTTAATTGTGAAAATTTCAAAGGATCATACCTCTTCCTTGATTGTATCCCATACATTTAATTTGATCTTGAAGAGTTGCATGAAAACTGAAGTATCGAAAATGTATATCTTCCCATTGAAAATTTCTAGCATCCATCATGTGAAACTCCCACTGGACTTCCGTGGATTAATATCTCTGAAAGCATTTAAAGAATTTCCTATTGCAATATTGCAACTCTACAGAAGCTTCACTCCCATAGTTGCAGTTCCAGATTGGCTGTAAACAAATAATTTTCCTTGCCTTGGAAAGGGTTTAAAATATTTTTATTAACTTTTAATATAAAATTTGTTAAGCATTTTAGAAAAGTGGGCAGACAGGCACTAGAAAGTATGTTTTTTTAAAATTCTTTTCTTAAAATTTGACTTTTTCATGCAATGTATTTGAATTATGATTTCCCTTTCCTCTATTCCCTCCTTCTTCTATTCCTCTCCAGTCATCTGTATCTACATTCTTCTGACTCTCACTAGAAAACAAACAGTCATCTAAGGGATAAAAATAAAATGAAAGTTCATGAATTTGAATAGAACAAAACAACAGATAGAAAAGAGCCAATGCAGGCTACAAGAATCTGATACAGACACAGAGACACAGACTTCCATTCACACAATCAGGTATTTCATGGAAACAGAAAACCAAGAAAAATTATATACACAAAGCATACAGAGTAAAAATTAATAGATAAATAAATAAATAAATAAATAAATAAATAAATAACAAAAGGAAAAAGACATTCCGAATAAAAACTCCTGTCATATTATGAGACAAGGATCCCCCAAAGATGTTGTTCAGTTCCCTTATTTCTTTCTACGAATTCTACCCTTAAAATTAGTTTGGTTACCCAGTGAGATTCCCTTGGAGAAAACTAAGTTTTCATTTTCAAATGATTATCCACCGGAGATAACTTCCAGTGTTGAGATAAGGTGATATGCAGGGCTTGGCCTCTTTCAAGGGCTAATTAATAGGTAAGGAAATCTGTGAGGTGCTGTCTTCTGAGCTTGATACAGTTGTGGCACTCAGGAACTCAGAATACTTACATCTATCTGAACAGACCCTATATAATATTGACCCTGCCTATTCAAAGGAACTAAGCGAAGTGTTGGAGAATAGAAAATGATGTAGCCACTGGTGTCTTACAAGTTGTTAAGTGTATAGCTTCATGGTCTTTTTCACAAAAGTGACTCAGGTTAAATCCAGGGGGTCATGAAGGAAAAAAAAAAGATATGCATGTGCTGAGGGGATTTGGTCTAAAGAGGATATGTTGGTTGGGGAAGATAAGATATTGGGAGTGTAGTGGGCTTCCATACATGTGTTGTGCATGTATGGAATTGTCAGAGAATAACTTGCTTTCTTAAAACTTCCAAATGTAACCACTAAGATCGGTTTGACAGATATTCTTTCAAATCAGATCTATTTGTTTTTAAAATTGGATCTCATTGTGTAGCTCAAAATGACCTATAACTCCCAGTGTTCTGTCTACTGCCTCCCATGCTCTTGTATCAGGTTTACTCTACATTGACAAAATTATAGAATATATGTTAATCTTCTGTTTATAAAGTTTAATTACATAATGCAATATTCTCTCATTTGTTTTTCATTTAACAATATATCTTGAATACATGTGCATGAGGAATTTCTTCATGGAATATCATGCATTTAATAAATGGTAGATTACTCATTTGTTTAAATAATAACCTAATTGTGGCATTCAGATTATTTTCATTTTCATTAAGTAAAGTTCGCTACAGAAAATCAGCATGGACACTGACTTTGGCACTGTACTCAGTGGTGATTATTTACAATATATTTTGTTTAAATTACAAAACACATTGTTGGAATGATCTCAATGCTGTAAAGTAATGAAATACTTGTATAAATACTGCCAAATTTCCATCTCTGAAGACTATAATAACTACATAATGCTATCAATTTTTTGTGAAAGAACCCATAGTGTACCATTCAAAATTAAATGATACATATATTTTAAAACGGTAACAGTTTCTGATTTCTGTCAGTTGTTGGATTAGGGGAAGGATTGACGAAGTTGAAGTGGGGGGCAACCTCTATAGGAAGACCAGCAGTCTCAACTATTCTGGACTGTTGATATCTCCCAGACACTGAGCCAACAACCAGGCAGCATACACTATCTGCTCTGATGCCGTGACACATGTATAGCTGACGACTGCCTGGTCTGACCTAATCCTTGAGAGTTTTGAGGCCCCAGGGACTATGGGGCCTGGCAGAATCTGGGGAACATCGTCTTGGAGTCAGGGAAGGAAGAGGTGGAATGGGATGAGTAACTGTGTGAGGGGACAAGGAGATTGTACAATGGAAGGAATGTATTTAAATAAAATAATTTATAAAATAGTTTTACTCATAAATTCAAATGTTAGATTTTTTTAACATCCACATTGCAATTCAATAGTGAAGTTTAACATTTTATCCTTACTGAACTGTGTAAGCTTTAATCCTTAATTTACTCTTCATACTATTTGCGAATTGTCTTCTTTCTTATTATATTGTAGCAATTGTGTTTGCATATGTAGAATGTTTACTATTCATAATATGTGCAGAAAATACATTCATGAATCTTTTTTATTTGAGTGATCTGTTATGTGTGAATGCGTATGAATAGATTTGTGCACATGGACACAGGCACCTGGAGAGACCAGGAGATGTCAGATCCCCTGGAGCTGCTCTTACAGCTGGTTGCAAGTGGCTTCGTGGATGTTGGAAAATGAATGTGTTTGCTCTTATGAGTATAAGTGCTCTTAACCACTAAGCTAATATTACAATACTTATTCCATAATAAAATCAACCTATTTATCATTTTCTCATGTATTTCTGGTGTCTTTGTATTTGAGACATCTTGGCACATTCTAGGTGCTGAGACTACACTCAGCCATCATTTTTTCCAGTTTTCTTTCCTTTATCATCGTAAGATGTGTTTGATTAAATATGTTAATATTATACTGTAGATCTTTCAAATTTTTCTTATAAAACCTTGGATAAGTGTCTGTTTCTGTCCTCTGCACAATCGATCTCATGTGTTTTTGCTTTCATATAGAATGAAGTAAAAGCCTGTTAGTTTTCCTTTGAATAGTTAGTGTACTAAGAAAAAGTGTTTAATTTCCTATTTTAAGACCAATACAATATATTATTTATTTAAAATGTTCCTATAGTTTTGTTTTTTTTTCTTTTTCTTATCATTATTGTTCTCATTAGTCTCATTATTAATATTCTGTGTAGCCTTTATGTGTGCAGGTGTTGTGGTGAATATTGAAGTCTTCAAAACATATATGTGTAGGTATCAAATTTAGGTTCTTGGTTTTTCAAGGCATGAAATTTTATCTGCTGGGACACCTCACTGGAACACACTATAAAACTTTAAGGTGACATATAGCTCCAGGCTGCTTTTATGTAAACAATATTTTCATCATTTTGCTTTTAATAAATATTTTTGGTTATTCTAATATATTTTATTTTCCATTTATACTTGGTAACCCAAGTATGCTTATTTTAATATTTAATTAATAATTTAATCATGATTATTATGCACTTGAAACCTAGCTAATATGATATAATCTTATATACAATTGAATAAATGCAATTATTTACCTAAAGCATGAAGCTTGGTACGTAATTTTGGTCATTATTCCTTTGTATTTGCATAAAGCAGAGAATATTTCATCGTTATAATCCTGATGCCAATTTTAGAAAGTATGACAGCTACCAACTACATGTGACTTTCAATCACTTAAAAGGTGTTTGGATTATACTATTAAATTTTATTTCCCCAACATCAAGTAAATATTTATTTTGCTTCAATTAAAAAACGCTCTATAGCAGGAAAAAGTTTAATTTCCTTTTGTTAGTTTAAGACTAAATTTAACTTTTACATTCTCCTGAGTATCAGAAAGTAACTATTAAAGAGAAAGATGTGCCAGGCACAGGTCTAATTTCTAGTATAGCATGTAATTACAATCACCAGTCTTGTCAGTTTCAAGTGATTGTTCACATCATGCCTGTAAAACACAATGATCAACATGACAGGATAAACATAAGGGCAGTGCAGTGGCAGAAATAGATTGCTGATAGCCAACAGCTCTCTAATTTTGCTTAAGTCCTGTTCAATGAACATGGATCGTACTGGTAATTTAGCCACATAAATAAGGCTATTGCAGCTGTGACTATGGGGGAGTATATACAGTCCCTTACTTACTTAAGCCAGTATCATACCAAAATCAATCAAAGTCATGTGTCCTTATATACAGAATTAATTACAGTCTCTGCAACAAAGATCACAGTAAAAATCCCAGCCTTTCAAAATGCAGGATAGAAATTTCAGGTGCAGTCTCAATGCATCTATCTATAAAACCTCACTTGATTCAAGGCTGAGGAACATTACAGAAGAGGGGAAAGAAGATTGTAAGAGACTAAAGTATACTATGAGATGGTGTTCCAAAGTAACACCAGAAATTACACTTATAGCATCTCACTAACATGACTGCCTAAACAACAGCTGAGCAAGAGAGGGAATGGGGAAGAATGGAAGTTTATTTTTCTTTCTCTTTCAATTCCTTCTCCTTCTTCTTCTTCTTCTTCTTCTTCTTCTTCTTCTTCTTCTTCTTCTTCTTCTTCTTCTTCTTCTTCTTCTTCTTCTTCTTCTTCTTCTTCTTCTTCTTCCTCTTATTCTTCCTCTTATTCTTCCTCTTATTCTTCCTCCTCTCTCTCTCTCTCTCTCTCTCTCTCTCTCTCTCTCTCTCTCTCACTCTTTCTCTCTCTCACTGTTGGATATTTCCTGTTTACATTTCGAATGTTATTCCCTTTTCCAGGTTTCCAGTCCACAAGCCCCTTAGCCCTTCCCCCTACCCTTCTATAAAGGAGTTCACCTCTCCACTCACAGCCTCCCTACACCTCCCCACATTCTCCTACACTGGGGGTACAACATTGTCCGAAAAAAAATTGTTTCTCATTCCATTGTTTCTCAACAAGACCATCCTTTGCCACATGCAGTTGGAACCATGGGTCAGGCCATGTATAGTCTTGCTGTTGGAAATTTGGTCTCTGGAAGCTCTGTTTGGTTGAGATTGTTATTATTAACTTCAGTTCTTTCAATCCTTTCCCTAATTCCTCCAACTGGGGTCTGATTTGGTTCAGTGGTTTGCTGTTGCCATTTGCCTCTGTATTTGACATATTCTGGCTGTGTCTCTCAGGAGAGATAAATATCCAGTTATCGTCAGCCTGCATTTCTTAGCTTCATACTTCTTATCTAGTTTTGGTGACTGTATATGTATGGGCTACATGTGAGCCAGGCTCTGAACGGCAGGTCCTTCAATCTCAGTTCTAAACTTTGCCTCCTTATCCCCTCCCATGGGTATTTTGTTTCCCCTTTTAAAGAAGGAGTGAAGCATCTGCATTTTAATCATCCTTCTTGAGTTTCATGTGGTCTGTGTATTGCACGATGGGTAATTCAAGCTTTTTGGATAATATCTACTTACCAATGAATGCATACCAAGTATGTTTTTCTTTGATAGAATAACCTCATGTAGGATGATATTTTCTAGTTTATTCTATTTGCCTATGAATTTCATGAAGTCATTGTTTTGATAGCTGAGTAATATTCTACTGTGTAGATGTACCACATTTTCTGTATCCATTCCTTTCTTGAAGGGCATCTGGGTTCTTTCCAGCTTCTGACTATTTTAAATAAGGCTGCTATGAACATATTCGACTATATTGCACTGTTGTATGTTGGAACATCTTTTGGTTATATGGCCAAGAGAGGTATTACTGGGTACTCAGGTAATGGAATGTCCAATTTTCTGAGGAAACTTCAGATGATTTTCAAAAGGGTTGTACCAGTCTGTAATCCCACCAACAATGGAGGAGTGTTCCTCTTTCTCCACATCCTTGCCAGCATCTGCTGTCACCTCAGATTTATATCTTACCCATTCTGACTGCTGTGAGGTGGAATCTCAGATTTGTTTTGATTGAATTTCCCTGATGACTAAGAATGTTGAAAATTTATTTAGGTGTTTTTTGACCAGTTGAAAACCTTCAGCTGAGAATGTCTTGTAACTCACTCTACCCCATTTTTAATAGGGTATTTTTGCTTTCTAGAGTCTAACTTCTTAAGTTCTTTGTATATTTTGGATATTATCCACTGTCAGATATAGGATTGGCAAAAATCTTTTCCAATCCGTTGGTTGCAGTTTTATCCTAATGACGGTGTCTTTTGCCTTACAGAAGCTTTGCTGTTTTATGATCTCCTATTTGTCAATTCTTGATATTAAAGCATAAGTCACTAGTGTTTTACTCAGGAAATGTTCTCCAATGCCCATGTGTCCAAGATTCTTCCCCACCTTTTCTTCCATTAGTTTGAGTGTATCTGGTTTTATGTGTAAGTCCTTGATTAACTTGTACTTAAGCTTTGTACATGGTCATAAAATTGGGATTATTTTCATTCTTCTACATGCTGACTTCCAGTTGAACCAGCACTATTTCTGGAAAATGCTATGTTTCTTCATTTGGATGGTTTTATCTCCTTTGCCAAATATCAAACGATAGGGTGTGTGGGTTCATTACTTGGTCTTCAATTCTATTCCACTGGTCTATCCATCTGTCTCTTTACCAATACCATGCAGTTTTTTTATCACTATTGCTCTGTAATACTGCTTGAGTTCAGGGGTGATGATTCCCCCAGAAGTTCTTTTTTTGTTGAGGATCGTTTTAGCTACATGGCTTTTTTCTTATTCAGAATGAATTTGCAAATTTCTCTTTCTAGCTTTATTAAAGAAGTGAGTAGGAATTTTGATGGAGATTACATTGAATCTGTACATTGCTTTTGGCAAAATAGTCATCTTTACTAAATTAATCCTGTCAATACATGAGCAAGGAATCTCTTTCTATGTTCTGAGATCTTCCTCAATTCCTTCCTTCAGATACTTGAACTTATTGTCATAGAGATCATTCATTTGCTTGTTTCAACTAACACCAAGTTATTTTATATTATTTGGGACTATTGTGGAGTGTGTGATTTCATTATTTTTCTCAGCGTGTTTATCCATTGAGGAGTGGAAGGATACTGGTATGTTTGAGGTAATTTTATACCCTGACACTTTGCTGTAGTTATTTATCAGGTTAAGAAATTCTCTGGTGGAACTTTTGGGGTCACTTAAGTATATACAATCATATCATCTGCAAATAGTGATATTTTGATATCTTCTCTTCCAATTTGTATCTGGTTGAACCCCTTATGCTGTCTGATTTCTCTGACTATGGCATGGAGTCTTGTTTAGAATGAGTAGGGGAGAGTTGGGCAGCCTTGTCTAGTTCCTGGTTTTAGTGTGAATGCTTCAAATTTCTTTCCATTTAGTTTGATGTTAGCAACAGGTATGCTGTATATTTCTTACACTATGTTTTTTTTTTTTTTTGGTTCTTTTTTTCAGAGCTGGGGAAAGAACCCCGGGCCTTGCACTTCCTAGGTAAGCGCTCTACCACTGAGCTAAATCCCCAGCCCCACACTATGTTTTGATATGAGCCTTCATTTCTTGATTTTTCCAGGATTTTTATCCACAAGGATTGTTGAATTTTGTCAAATGCTTTCACACCATCTAATGAAATGTTCATGTGCTCTTTAATTTTGAGTTTGTTTACATGATGGATTACATTCATGGATTTTACTATATTAAACCATGCTTCCATCCCTGGGTTCAAGTCTACTTGATCATGATGTATGATTTTTTTGATGTGTTCTTAGATTCGGTTTGCAAGAATGTTATACGTATTTTTCATCAATATTCATAAGGGATATTGGTCTGAAGTTCTCTTTCTGTGCTGAGTCTTTGTGTGGGTTAAGTATAAGAGTAATTGTGGATTCATGTAAGGAATGTGGTAGTTCTCTGTCTGTTTCAATCTTGTGGAAGAGTTTGGATAATATTTGTATGAGGTCTTCTAAGAAGGTCTGATAAAATTCTGCACTGAACCATCTCTACTTGGGCTCTGTTTGGTTGGGAGACTTTCAATATCTGCTTCTATTTCTTTAGGAGTTATGGGGTTCTTTAGATAGTTTATTTGTTCCTGTTTTAACTTTGCTACCTGGTATCTGTCTACGAAATTGTCCATTCCTCCAGATTTTGTAGTTTTGTTGAATATAGGCTTTTATAGTAGAATCTGATATTTTTTTTTTTTTTACTTTCTTCAGATTCCCTTGTTATGTCTCCCTTTTCTTTTCTGATTTTGTGAATTTCGATACAGTCTCTTTTACCTCTGGTTGGTTTAGCTAAGGGTTTATCTATCTTATTGTTTTTGTCAAAGAAACAGCTCCTGGTTTTGTTGATTCTTTGTATGGTCCTTTTCATTTCTGCTTCATTGATTTCATCTCTGAGTTTTATTTCCTGATTTCTACCCCCCTTGGTTTTATTTAGTTCTTTTTGTTCTAGAGCTTTTACATGTGCTATCAAGCTCCTGATATATGCTCTCTCCTGTTTCTTTTCGCAAGAACTCAGATCTATAAGTTTTTATTTTGAGCTCTGCTTTCATTGTGTCACATATGTTTGGGAATGTTGTGTCTTCATTTTCATTAAGTTCTAAGAAGTCTTTAATTTCTATCCTTATTTCTTCCTTGACCAATTTGTCATGGAGTAAAGCATTTTTCAACTTCCATGTATATGTGAGCATTCTGACATTATTGTTATTGTTGAAGACAAGTCTTAGTGTGTGGTGATCTTATAGAATGCATGGGATTATTTCTATCTTCCTGTATCAGTTGAGGTCTGCTGAGGGACCGATTGTGTGGTCAATTTTGAAGAAGGTTCCCTGACGTTATGAGAAGAATGTATATCCTTATATTTTAGGATGGAATGTTCTATAAATATCTGTTAAATCCATTTGGTTCATAACTTCTATTATGTTCTCTACATCTCTGTTTAATTTCTGTTTCCAAGATCTCTCCAGTGATGAGGATGGGGTGTTCAAATATCCTACTATTATCATGTCAGGTGCAATGTGTGCTTTTAGCTTTAGTAAGTTTTCTTTTATGAAACCTCAGGATTTCTCGTGAGTCATTTTTATTGCACAAATCCAAATGTAAATACAACATTCTAGTTCTTGAGTTAATATTCTGGAAATTTACCTGGGAGATGAAAGGCCTCACCCTCTAACTAGAGAGCTAACTATACAAATACAGAAATTACTAATGAAAAGTAAGTTGCTTTAAAAATATTTCATATTAAAAATATAGTCATTCTCTGTGTTCGCTGTGGGAAGGCTGTTTATTTGTTTTTGTTTTTTGTTTCTTTTATTTTAATATGGAGAAATATTTACAATACATTTAAATAAGTGTGAAATGCATAACAATAGAATCCTATGCATTCCAGCATTTTTTTTTCTACAAGAACAGAGTCCACTGAATGGTCAAGTATGTTCAACAGCACTCTCTCTTCATAACTGTCAGAGCTTTAAGTCTACTCTATGTTCTCTACACTTAGATTTTTATAACTTTTGTATGAATGGGTCAGATCAATCTAATAGATCTAATAAAGTATTATACCTGACTATGTCCCCTGCCCCCACAAGAAAATCGTGTATTGTTTTTCTTTTTTTGTTGTTTTTGTTGTTTTGGAGAGCTGTGTTTTTTCATTAACCCAAATAGAAAATTAATCTAGTGATCAATTATTGAACAAAACGAAAATTATGTATTGTGGTGAGAAATTCCCCAAAATAGCGTGTACCCAAATGTAAATCTAAAATGTTTGTGGCTAGACATGCACACAAGCTCATGACCCATGTAGCTGACAAGCATTCCACACCTGATCAACTTAAGTGATTTGGGAAATTAACTTATTCATACAGAAGTAAACTCATGGGGAATGCTTTTTTTCTTAGCCGTGTTTATAAGTGATCAAATGGTGAAGCAGGATGTAAACAAATACTGTTATCCTTCATTGTTGCTTATACTAACATTTTAATTCATGTACAACCTCTACGTGCTTTTTTCTATTGTGTTTTCTGTGTCTCTGTCTCTGCATGAATATATAGGCATACAAGTGTGTGTGTGAGTGTGTGTATGTGTGTGTGTGTGTGTGTCTTATATGGTATTTATAAACATAGATAACATGTTTATTTATCTAAAATTTGGAAATACTGAAGATCACATTTGATTCGTGGATTAACCATGTGCTGATCTACTCACATACCTCTGACATTTCATTATATCAAGTGAATAGAGAGAGAATCTAAGAGGCTGGTGATATCTCCTACTCTACACTTGTCAGGAAAAAGTGGTATATTTTTTGTCAAGAAAACCCAAACATCAGCAAAGACATATACACTCCACAAAACAGGAAAGGACATCTCATTTGAAGGGAAAAGTTATCAGAGTGTGAGAAAAATGAGTTTGCCACATTCCAATATTTGAGGGACATGAGACTGAACTTCAGAAGATATAATGGGAAGGGACAGGCAGAATCCCCAAGGAACCAAAGTACGCTTAGCACTGGAGTTCCTCATTACATGAGAGCTCAGATATTGGTAAGGATGGTAAACATAATGATAAGAACTTTGCAGTCCATACTCAGTCTCAATATAAGGCAACAATGTGAACAAGATGAAAAGTAGTCACCACCACAGTGCTAACAGCTACTTTAGCAGTGACATTGTGAAAAACAGAGTGTAACTATAGAGAGAAGAAAAGGTAGATATTTGAAAACAGACTAGGCTCTGCTGGAACTGAACAATTTTCCATGAAAGTAACCAAGCAATCACACCACAGGTGCCATATGCAAAAATGAGCAAAGAGGGATGAACTGTATAAATACTATGTGTACAGAAATACAGGTAGTTTGTTGGAATTCTATGATGTTGAGATTAAAGAATAGTAAGGAATTTCTATCAAGTCAGGCACCATATCCTGTTCTTAGAATACTCACATTCAAGAGACTGAGACAGAGAAATTAGGAATTTCAGGTTAGCCCGGACTACATATCAAGACAATACATCTTTTATTCTTTTTTTTCTTTATTTAAATCAAAAGTCTGGTTGATAGAATATCACGAAAAATATTAAGAAAATAGAAATTTAACGCCTATGCAGTGATACTCCTGCTAAAAAACATGTTCTATAAAGAGACGTTAATTATTAAGTTACAAATACCATCTGTCATATTGAAGGTTGTGGCACGAAGGGGTATGGTGTTGTTTGGTTGATCATTCTTCACTTCCATGTCTCACTTTACACATCTTAAAAAGCTTCTCTGATGACCTCCTTACTGTGTAGATATCAATATGTGCCTTGCCTTTAATTCTATGTATTAAAACCAGTTATCATTTATTTATCAAATGATTATTTGATTTTGCATTATCTTCAAAAATAATGGGTCTTGAGGAATTTATACCTTTATTGTGTGGGTTTGAATATTCATAATAGCAATCAGAGAATAATCGGGGCCCAACACACACACAGGGTGGTTGGAGAGACTATACCTGTGGCAATACGAAAGCATAGAAATAAGTAGGTTGATCTATTTTTCTGCATAACATTTATAACTAGTTACTGATTAGAATGGGGAAAAAGTTGAGATACAGTCAAGGTTTTCTTTTCCTTAATTTCAATGATTGCTTATAGAGCATGTGAAACTGAACTCACCCATGGGAAAATTTCTGCCTGAACAGCGTTAGTGCAAAGACTACAAGTTTGCACCAGCTTTGTAAATATTTGGACACTTGACTCAATGCTTAACACACTTTGGAAAATCTCCTGGTGTTAAGAGAGAAAGTATTAGATATGAAAATCTGTGAGAATAAATCACTTCTAAGCTTTGATTTTTGTGACTACAGAGAAAGACTTTGACTCTGATGTAACTGAGTGTCTAAAAGTATTAAAAAATCAATATCTCTTATCTGCAAGAATCCTTCTAATGGCTTAATGCTCTGTCTTCCAGGAGATGAGTGTTAATTGTGTCAATTGCTCTTTGTGGCAGGAAAAGGACTTGTCTGTCAAATGCTTTTCAATCGCCAAGAAGTTTGAGGTACCTGGAGAATGCTTCCTCCTGTCAACCCTCATCCTGCTCTCATTGCCTTTGTTATCTGCACCAGTCCATCTCTACACACCCCCATGTACATTTTTCTGATGAACTTATGTATCCTGAAAATTGGTTACACTAGTTCTGTCATACCCAATATATGGAGAGCCTTGAAAGTGAGATCTGAGGAATCTCTCAGGAGGGATGTGCCACACAGACGTTTTTCTTCACACTTTTTGTATAATTGAGTGCTGCCTATTGCCAGCCATGGCCTTTGTCCACTGTATGGCCCTGCTTCATTCTGCAGCCCAAATGAGTAGTGAGGTATGTTCCCACAAGGCAATTGTTTCATGGGGAATAGGTTGCTTTGTAGGGTTGGGAAAAAACTACTTGAGATCCAAATCTAACCACCCACAAGGAGTTGAAAAATTATTGGTCATCTTCCATACCACAGTGATATCCATGCTGAACCCATCATCTTTGCTTAAAGTACGAAGAAGTAAAGACAGGACTGAAAAGAACTCTGAGTCTGAAGAAAGTTCTGATAATAAATAGGTAATAAAGGATCCCAAAGTGCTCTTTCAAAAAGGTGCAAAGTCTGTGAAAGAAAGAAAAAAAAATAATAACTGTGCTTTTTCTTGCTGTCTTGAAACAAACTTTAAGAAACATACCTTTTTTTAAAGTGTTCTCTTTATTCACCACCATGCTTAATTGCAAACAATTGTAAAGTATGCTTGCTACTAATTTACTTTAGTAGATTAATCCTGTACTTAAGTGGTTTCCTCTGGACAGAGTTTAAACCACATGTTATTGTCTCAGGGTCTTGAAAATTCTCTGTATCCATTCTTAGCTATTTGGAAATCTTTCAGAAATTGTTTGTACATGATCTCACCTTGTTATGATACAATTCCATATTCCTCAGTACATGTAAATTCTTTGCATTGGACTGGAACTGCTAATTAGTTCTCAGGAGAGTGAATTGTTAACCTCTGCTTTGTGTACCATTTGATCAGTCCATACTTCAGTTCTGTTCACCCAGTGTCTATTATTTTGGAACAGGAGTAGACTTTCCTCCACTTTTTGATTTCTAAAAGGGCTGTGGAAAAGAATTTCAGCCAGGTGATTCTCAACATCAATATCATAGTTTCAGATAAACACACACACATGTACACACACACACACACACACACACAGGCACACACACATACACACATGCACTTACAAACACACATCCACACACACACAAATATGCATTCACATACAGGAACTGAAGTGGGTTTACAAGTGACCGAATACAAATATAAAAGTCAGCTAGAGTTATGTAATTAGATTCAGGTTGCTATTCAACAGTAAAATAAAATAATATAAAATTAGAATCTTGAGTCTTTATGAATATAATGAAACAAAAATAAAATTCCATTTAAGTGTGCTGAAAATATTGAAGACATTGACAAATTACCATGACACCAAAACTACAGTATTGTTTTAGGCATGAGTCACCCATACAGAAAGACAGTAATTATATTCTCCTCAGACTCATTGTTCTGAGTCTACTTACATGGAGTAAGGACCATTCAGGTCAAAATGTTGGTAAAAAAATGACGAGATGTTGAAAGCAATGCATAAAGTATTGAAGAGACACACAGTCTTTCCATAGGCATTAAGTAATTCTCTTTTAACTTCTATTACTTTAAAAGGAAATACAAAAGAAAATACATTAAAATATTTTAAATATGAAAGGAAAATAATTTAAAATAATTTCATTGCTCCATATTTGGTTCTTGTTAAGATGACAGATATCCTCCTAATGCTTAACTGCGATAAGCGAAGCAAGAAACACTTTGTGGTATCTGTGTCAAGTACATATAATCTCAACCTAAAAGAGGAAAACTACTGAGCAAATCCAAATTCAGAGACATTCTTGCAAGGTAAGTAGTTATCTTCAAAGGTGTGGTCACAGAAGATAAAAATAGTAATGAATTATCACAAAACTGAATGACTTAAGATATGTAATAAGTAAATGTTAACTGGATTTCTGGATTGGATATGGGCATAGAAAGTGTACAGTTCTAGAAACATTGTTGTTATGATTTGGTAAACCTACTGTGTTACTTGTAACAATTTTTTTTCAATTTTCTGATTTTTGAGAATTAGTCATTAGATTGCTTAAAGTATAAAAATTCAGGAATTAGGACACGACATAAAACCATACTGTTTCCTAGCAATTAAATCGGTTTTTCCTGTATAGTTTGAATTCTTCTTTATTTTTTGTATTTATTTATTTTTTTAATTTATTTATGTCTCAAATGCTGTCCTCCTTCCTGTTTTCCCCCCAGAGTCCCTTAAAACAAACAGCATCCCTTTCCGATTACTTCTTTCAAAAAGACAAAGCAACACTAGTTAAAAGTCATGTTTAGTCCCTTGATAGCTGTTCCTTTGGCCACACATTTGAAAATCTATATCATAGATAGTGCAGACATTAGGAAATATCTTCAAAAATGATCTTCAAAAATTAAATATTCTCCAGTAATCAGCTATCAGCTATCAGCTTGACAAAAGTGGAAGAATCCATGAACAAAAATATCCTTGTAATGTACGTAGAGAAAATTGATCAGACAAGAAGGAAAACATGTAGCAACCTTCCTGGATTCAACACAATAGAGCCTACGTTCCTGTAGTGTATTCTTCATGAGTTTATAGAGTTTATGGGCTAATACCTGGAAAAGAATTCCTACAAAAACCAGTAGCAAATTAACCACAAACTGCAATATTTATACAAGCCAAAGAAATATGTGTAAATTATTATTTTCAGCTCTATATGAGAATATTAATATTTTTTAATTCGTATATTAATAAAATTTTAATTTCATTTCTGCAAATTTTTATTGCAATTTTTTAAATAAATAGATTTTAAGTGACTTATGTGATCATTACCTTTTAGTGGTTTTGATTGCACTATAGAACAATAAAGTGTTTATTTGACTGTGATCATTACTATGAATATTCACGAAAATCAAATTATGTCAAGCAGGAACTGCTCTTCTGTTTTTATACTTTTAGTTGTACATATGCTTGTTCACATGTGCAACACATGCATGCCTACTGTCCAGGAGGTTGAAGAAGGTGTGAGGTTCCGTGATGCTGAAATTACAGCCACTTGTGAGCTGTCAACGGGTTCTCTGGAAGAACAGGTAATGCTATTAATCACCGAATCATTCATTCATCTGCAGCAAACACCATTTTTTGTAAATATAGTGACTAAATTGTCCTGTCTTCTGCATAGACTACTGTTTTCTCAAATGTGATAATTTAATATTAAACATACACCCACCTGTTTTTAACTTCATATATATATACATATATATATATATATATGTATATATATGTATATATATGTATATATGTATTTGTATATATGTATATATATATATATATATATATATATATATATATATATATATATCATACACACACAAATACATACACAGCCACACACACTCACACTCACACACACACACACACACTGCTCTTACATTCAAGTTTACTTACTTATTTACACACACACACCTTCTTCTTACCTTCAAGTAGACTTAGTTATTTTCATAGTTATTTGTTTATTTATTCACTTTACATGCTGCACACTGCGCCCTCCAGTTCACCCCTCTCACAATCCTTCTCCCAGCCTTTTCTCCTCTGAGCAGGAGGGGAACCCTCGGGTATCTCCTCACCTTGCATATCTAGTCTCTGTGATCACACCATCTGCTAGTGAGGACAGACACAGCAGCCTAGATGAATGGGTTGAGGAGGTAGAGGTCATATCCAGAAAGAGGCAGAGAGCTGGGGTAAAAGATGCCCATGAATCAATGGGTGTTTCCTTAGTTGAGACTCACAGCCTCAGTGATATGGACCTGAAGAAGCAATCTCCGGTAGCCAGAGAGCAACCCAAATGGAGTGATAAAGACACCTACTTTTGACCCAAAATTTATTCTGACCACAAGAAATGAAGGCGCCGTGCATAGAACAGAGAGTGAGGAAATATCAACCAATGGTTAGTGCAGATCGAGACACATCCCATGGATGAGCACCAATCCCTGACACTATTACTGACACTCTGTTATGCTTGGAGAAAGGAGTCTAACATGGCTTCCCTCTGAGACACTCCACTAAGCTGCTGACTCAGACAGAAGCAGACATCCATTAGCCATACCAGGGGTGGTGCTTGGGGACACAGATGGAAGAACAGAATGAAAAGGATTATGGCCTCTAAGGATATAGGCAATCCACAGGCTTTGTCTTCATGTGGGTACCGAACAACTAGAATTGGGTTTCCCCAAAACATGTTGTATGTAGATGGGACATCTGTTTCTTTAAAATTCATTCATTTATTTACTCACTTTACATCCCAAGATCGGTGCTCCATCTTCAAGGTACGCCAACACCCATTGTCAGGGGAACCCATAAAAAGACAAAGCTATATATTTCCTACCTATGTCCTGGTGGCTCAGGCTCAGTCCATATTCACTCTCTGGTTAGTGGTTCAGTCTTTGACAAACCCCAAGAGTGCCCATGAGTTGATTCTATTGGTCTTTCTGTGAAGTCCCTCATATTATCTGGGCCTCGATTCTTCACCTGTTTTTTTAAAGACTCCCCAAGCTCCAGCTAATGTTTGGTGGTGAATCTTTACACTTGTTTCTCTCAGCTATAGGGTGGAGTCACAGAGAGGAAAGTTATACTAGGAATCTGTCTGCAAGCATGAGAGAATATCTTTAATGTATCAGAGATAGGTGATTGCTCACGGTAGGTCTCAATCTGTAATAACCATTGGTTGGAAATTCCTTCCATGTCTACTGTTTCTATCTTTGTCTCTGAAGATCTTGTAGGCTGTGTTCACTTTTGATTGAAGGTTTAATGGGTGGGTTTTTTTCCTTGTCACATCACTGTGAGTCATTCCTTGCTACAGAATTGGCAAATTAAGGATCTGTACCCTCATTGCTACAGTCACCCCAATAGACATCCTGGGGACTCGCCTTTCCCAGTTCTCTGGATCTTCCTTGAGATGTGCACCCCACACTTGTGATTTCCATTCTCTTTTCCCTGCTTTCCCTATAACTAATTCCTCCAAAGCCCACTCCCTTCCCTACCTCCCCTCCCATTCAGTTTCCTCCCTCACTCCATCCTCCTCAATATTTATTATGCTAAATGCATTTTAAAGTCAATATTTAGGAAAAAACACTGAAAAGTGTAGGAAGTATCCCACTCACATGTTGCTAACAGTGGACTGTGCTAGTGGAAATTTGTCTCTACAACCTCTCAGTACTAGAAGTCGTCTTAGGCTTCCTATGTGTATAGATATTTGGTCTTTCTCAGATTTCTGGCGCGTTTGGAGACTGATTATAGTCTCATTGCTTATCAGGCCGTATAAATCTGGATATAGATATTTTTTGGATAGTTATCAGATAGTATACAAGCTAGCCAAGACATAATATAGATTTTAAGCCTTTCTCAAGCTGAAATGAAGAACTAAATATTATTTCTAACTGATATAGTAACAGTCTGGGTGTTGAATATATCAAATGCTTTATAAATTGTTGAATGGTAATAATCTTACTCAATTGATATATAAATGAAAAGTCTGTTTAACTGGACAAAAAGGGGGAAACATTGTTTACACTGAAGTTATCTGTATTTTGATGCTAATCCACTGCTCTAAGGACAGCTGCCTTGTCCTGTACTCAGAACTCAGGTGAATTCTGCAAAACCACTTTTCCATTAAATTTGTGAAGTACAGGTGAGGGGCAGGTCCAGTATAGAAGGAGGCCTATCATTGGAGGAAGGAAGGATGGGCAGGAAAGAAGTTTGAAGGAAGTAGAAGAGACTAGAGGAAAAAGGAGAGACAGAAAGAGGAGAGGTGAGAAGCCATGGCAGGTGAAGTTAAGATTCTGCTCTGTGTATTTACTTGTTGTTATTAATGTTCCAAAGGTATGGATGGTACCAGGCTTGGTATGCTTAAGTGGGCTATTATATCTTATCAATTGGGTCAAAGATTATTTTGTTGTGTGTTCTTTTATGTGAGGATTTGAGTGTAAGAATGTGTGTGTCAGTAAGAGACACTGGGCAGATGAGGAGTAGGGCTGTATTCAACCAAGATATCTAGCAGAGGCTTGGGAAACTACAGTGACAGTGTTAGCGGAGTAAAAGACTACTTTTATTTTTATATTTTTGCAACAGCACATTCACTTCTGTATTTGACATGCTCTAGGTGTGTCCCAAGGAAAGATCTACATCTGGTTCCAGACAGAATGTGCTTCTTAGGTTTATCAATCTTATCTAGTTTTGGTGGCTGATTTTATATATATATATTTAAAATGGATTCTGAGCAGCTACGTCAAGAATGTAGAATCCACAAATGCCAATGCCAAATAGAATCGCTCCTGTTTTTTGAGCCTATTAAATTTGAAGTTTCACTGGACCTCAAGTTCTTCCCTCCCTGTCAATCCTCCTTTATCTTATCTTTGGCCAGAAGAAAGAATCATTTTAAAACATCCAAAATGCTGAAATATCACCCTTTGGAACACAGGAAGTTAGATATTACAGAAATGATATCTAATGGGACTACAGAAATATTTTCAATTGTCCCTGCTCTCCTTTTATTTACTCAGGCAGCTATGTATATGCATAAAATAAAAATTTGATAGTTTATCATTTTAAGTAGATACACAATATTTACACTTGCAAATACACTTTATAGCTTGGCCACCTTTGTTGCCAAAATCATTGCAAAAATCTAGAATTGGTAAACAGAATGTTTGAATACACATACAGGAATATCTATAAAGTCCCCTAACAAGGAATGAACAATTAGAAAATGAAATACAAAATTCACTCAGTTAAATGCCTGTAGAGAAAAAAATGGCCTTTGAGAAAGAGGGAAAATCTAGAAAATTGAACAGTTTGTAACAGGAATGGACCCGGTAATAGAGTTATTATCCAGATGAATCTCCTACAACCCATGTTCCTAGATCTTTTCTACCCAATACAAGCCCCTAACGGACTTGGTCCATTAAGAGCCTGTAACCACTGACGAAGAAAAGAGAAGTTTCCAGCTGTAGAGAGATATAGTACAAAGGTTACTACTGTGTCACAGGAGACTCTCCTGGAATAGGCACCCTTGAATCTGGTCAATATAAGGAAAGCAGGTAGGCCATGGCAGTTCTCAGTGACATCATCATTTGGCCCTCCCTGAAAAATTTATTGTACCCTGGAGAGCAGTAGCTTTTGTGATGTCACAAGGAACTGCATCACAGATATTCCTGCAGTACACCTAGGGAATACTAAATGGCCTCTATTTCAGTACAAACAGTCATTTGGGAGGGAGAACAAAGAGTATGTACATAACAGAAATGAGTAGAAGAATGTTGGCCTTCTGTTTAGTTTAAAAAAATGAAATATGTGGTACATGGGAAAGCACAGTGAGTGCTGTGTAGGGGTTGTGAGGGTTCACTGAACACATAGCCTTGATCTGAGCCTTCCATATATGGGATTCAGGAAGTGCGAACCTCTCAGTAGCATCTGGTTTTCCTTGCTTGTTATGGTTCCTGGGAATCAGAGATTTTTTATCATTAATTTTATTATTCCAAAAGTCAGGTGTTGGGACAGGTATAGTGTTTTTTTTTTTTTCTGAGAGCCCATGCCTTTTATTTTTTCCCCCAAAAGGAAAAAGACCTAAGGAGGAAGGGAAAGACAAGTATTGTATGCTCAACTCAGAGTAATCTCCTCCAGCTTTGGATTCCTATAGTACAGTTTCTGTCTGACACTGACATCTGGGAGAGAGAAACGCTTCTATTTGAAACTTCATCACCTCATTCTTTCCACTAGTGTTATGCTGACTACCATTCCCTGACAGTGTCCCTCTAGATTTCTAAATCAATATGTCTGATTACCTTGCAGTTTTATTTACTTATATTTCTTTGATTTTTTTTTTAATTTTTAAGTTAATTTTAATATTTTTTGGATATTTCTATATCTACATTTTAAATGTTTTTTTCCTCTCCCAGTATCCTCTCCATAAGAGACCTGAATGTTTCCCTTCCTTTACATTTAAACCCCCCTTACTGCCCCTCGACATTTCCTTGAACTGGGAGTCAAACTTAGGGAGAACCAAGGGCCTCTCCTTCCTTTGGTGTCCAACAATGCAATCCTCTGCTACATATGCAGTTGGACCCATAGGTCTGCCCATGTACAGTCTTTGAATACCTGTATAGTACCAGAATGTTCTTGTTCATTGTCATTGTTCTACTGATGGGGTAGAGCATCTTCAGCTCTAGTAAACCTTTTTCAAAATTTACCAAGAAGAGGTCCATTTACAAATCTCTGGTTTGCCACTGGCACTCACTTGTGTAAATAACATGCTCTAGCTGTGTCTCTCAGTAAATATATATAACCTGTCCCTGGAATCATGCACTTCTTAGCTTCATTAATCTTAATCATATCTAATTTTGGTGGCTGATCTATCTATCTATCTATCTATCTATCTATCTAGTTATCTATGTAGATATCTATCCTTGTCTCTGTCTCTGTCTCTGTCTCTCTCTCTACATATATATATATATATATATATTTGGTGGCTTCTACATCTATGAAATTATGTGAAATTTTAATATGGATTCTGTGCTCCTAGGTGAAGAATGGAGTATCCACAAATGACAATACCAAATATACTCCCTCCTGTTCTTATGAGCCTATTGAGGTTGAGGTTTTACTGGAAATCAAGCCATTCTTCTCCCTTCTCATCATCCTGTATCTATTGTTTGGCTTGAAGAAAGTATCATTGTAAAACATCCAAAAGCCTGAAGTCTCACCCTTGGAACACAGGAAGGTAGATATTAAAGAAATAATATCTAATGTGACTACAGAACTGCATTCTATAGTCCATTCTGTCTTTTGATTCACTGATGTCAGGTAATTTCTGCATTAAATAAAAATTTGGGCGTTTATCATTTGAAGTAGGTACACAATATTTACACTATTAAATTCACTCTTTAGCTTGGCCAGCTTTGTTGCGAAAATCATTGCAAAAAACTAGATTTGGAAAACAGAATTATTGAGTACACATTCAGGAATATCTATAAAGTCCCCTATCAAGGAATTAACAATTAGAAAATTAAATACATAATCCACTCATTTTAATATCTGTAGGGAAACAATGCCCTTTGGGAAACAGATAGAACTTAGGAAATTGAACTGTTTGTCACAGGAATGGACCTGGTAATAAAATTATCCAGAAGGCTCTCCTACATCCCATGTTACTAGGTATTTTCTACACATGCCAAGACACTGAATAACTTTGTCCATTCAGAGCAGGTAACCACTCATAAAGCAAAGGGAACTCTCTAGCATTAGAGAGATGTTCTGCATAAATGTTTCCACTGTGTCAAAGGAGACACTCCTGGAAAGGGCACCCTAGAATCTGGTCAATATTAAGAAAGATCTTTAGCAGGTAGGCCATGGCAATTCTCAGGGATAATGTCATTAGGCCGTATCTAAAAAAATCTCTTGCAACCTAGAGAGCCCTAGCTTTTTCTGTGATATCAAAAGTAATGTCGTGACTGCAGCTGCCTCTCAGACATTCCTTTAGTACCTCTAAGGTTTATTAATTGGCCTTTATTTTAGTTTAAACAGCTATTTAGGAGGGAGAACAAATAGGATGTAGATATCAGAGATGGGGGGAAGGAAGTTGGCCTAATGTTTTAGTTTAAAAAAACGAAGAAATACATGGTACATGGGAAAGCTCTGGGTACTGTGTAGGGGTTGTGAGGGTACACTGAACACATCGCCTTGATCTGAACCTTCAACATATTGGATTCAGGAGGTGAGAGCCTCTCAGTTGCATCTGCCATTCCTTGCTGGTTATGGCTCCTGGAAGTCAGAGATTTTTTATTATTAATTTCTTTATTCCAAAAGGCAGGGATTCGGAAGGATTCAGTTGTTTTTCTGAGAGCTCATGACTTTCATTATTTTTCTCCATGAGAAAAAGTTCCTAAGGAAGGAGTGATGACAAGTATTGTATCCTCTGCTCAGTGTAAATTCCTCCTTGCTTTGGATTCCTATAGTGCACTTTGTTTCTGACACTGATATCTGTGACAGAGATGTGCATCTAGCTGCGACATCATCATCTCAGTCTTTCCACTAGTATTACTCTGATTACAATTCCCTGACAGGTACCCTTTAAATTTCTTGGTCGATACGTATGATTCCTTGACAATTTTCTTTTCTTTTACTTATATCATTTTTAAGCAATTTATTGCTTTTTTAATTGGATACTTCTATATTTTCTTTAC
Source organism: Rattus norvegicus (assembly GCF_021556685.1). Lineage (NCBI taxonomy): Eukaryota > Metazoa > Chordata > Mammalia > Rodentia > Muridae > Rattus > Rattus norvegicus. Next base: position 50,966,194 of record NC_141555.1, on the reverse strand, counting down.
AAATATAATTTCCTTTCCCAGTTTCCTCTCCAAAAGAGCCCTGACCTGTCCAATTCCCCTTTTTCTATAACCCCCTTACTGCCTCTTGACATTCCGTTGAACTGGGAATCAAACCTAGGGTGGACCAAGGGCCTCTTCTTCCATTGTTGCTCACCAAGACCATCTTCTGATACATATGGAATTGGAGCCATTGGTCTGTAATGTGCAGTCTTGAATGTTGATTTAGTACCAGAAAGGTTTCGTTCATTGGCATTGTTCTTATGGGGATTAAAGCCCCATTCACATCTTGTAATCCTTTCTCAACATTTACCAACAAGAAGTCCATTTTCAGTTCAGGATTTGCCGTTATCATTTAACACTGTATTTCACATACTCTAGCTGTGTCTCTCGGGAAAGGTCTATATCTGTTCCTGGCATAATGCACTTCTTAGCTTCATCAATTTTATATCGTTTTGGTATATATATATACTTTTGGTGGCTCCTACAACTAGGTGGTTAGGTGGAATATTAACATAGAATCTTCCCAACTAGGTAAAGAATGTAGAATTCAGAAATGACAATGTCAAATGGACTCCATCCTGTATTATGAACATATTGAATTTGAGGTTTGACTGGTGGTAATGCCATTCTTCTCCCTGCCTATCCTCCAGTATCTAAGGTTTTTACTTAAGAAAGAATAATATGAAAACATCCAAAACCATCAAGTCTGGCCATGGGAACACAGGAAGATAGGTAGTACAGAATTAATATCAAATGGGACTAGAGAACCGAATTCTATAGTCCATGTGTTGCTGATGTCTGGTAATTTTTAGATGAAATAAGCATTTAGGAGTTTATCATTTGAAGTGAGTACACAGTATTTACACCATTATGCTCAGTCTATAGCTAGGCACAATTTGTTGCCAAATCATTGTAGAAAATGGAATTGGAAATCAATATATTTGAGTACACTTTCAGGAATATTTATGAAAAGCCCTGTCAATGAAAGTACAATAAGAAAGTAAAATACAATATTCATTTAATTACAGGACTGTAGGGAAAATACTGGCCTTTGTGATACATAGATAACCAAGAAAATTGAACTCTATGTCACTGGAATGAACCTGGGAATAAAAATATTATCTAGAAGAACCTCCTACATTAGATGTTCCTTAAACTTTTCTACCCATGCCAAGGCCCTTATTAACTTTTTCCATCCCAAGCATGTAACTGCTTAAAAAATCAAAGAGAAATCTCTAGCTTAAGAGAGATGGAGTATGTAAAGGTTTCCACTGTGTCACAGGAGACATACATGGAATGGGCACCCACGAATCTGGTCTATGTAAGGAAAGCTGTTTAGCAGGTATACCATTGAACTTCTCAATGACATAATCATTAGGCCCTCCCTGAAACATCTCTTGTAACCTGGAAAGCCCTAGCTTCTGTGATGTCACAAGTATTGTTGTGACTGAAACTCCCTATCAGATATCACTTCAGTACCTCTAGTGTTTACTAATTGAATTCTAATTCAGAGTAAACAGCCATTTTGGAGTGAAAGCAAAGAGGATGAAGAGATCAGAGATGGGGAGAAGGATGCTGGCCTTCTTTCTTGATATAAAAAAAGGAAGAAATACATGGTCCTTGGGAAAGCTCAGTGAGTCATTGGTACAGATTGAATGGGATGGCTGAAGAGACAGCCTTGATCTGAGCCTTCAATATAAGGGTAACATAAGCTGGGAGCCTCCCAAAAACATCTGGACTTCCCTGTTATTATAGTTCTTGGAAGTCAGAGAATTTATATCATTTATTTCTTTATTTCAAAAGCCAAGTTTTGGGAAGGGCACAGTTGTTTTCCTGAGATCTCACAGCCTTTATTCTTTTTGTAAAAAAGAACGTGTCCTAAGGAAGATAGGATTGACAAGTATTGTGTCCTCTTCTCAGAGTAAACTCCACCATGCTTTGGATACCTATGCTGCCATTTGTGTCTGACACTGATATCTGGGAGAGAGAAGTGCTTCTGTTTGAGACTTCATCATTTCAGTCTTTCCACTAGTTTTACTCTGAATACCACTTTGGATTTCCGAGTCAATATATGTGATTAATTGTCAGTTTTCTTTCTTATCTTTCATTATATTTACTCTTTAGCAAATTTTATTGTTTTTTTTTTAACTTGCTGTTTCTATATTTAAATTTAAAATATTATTTCCTTTCCCAGATTCCTGCCCTTAAGATCCATATCTGTTCCCTTTCCTTCTTTTCAAACCCCCTTTTCTGCCAATTGACATTCCCTTGAACTAGGAGACAAAGCTAGGGAGGACAAAAGGCTTCTACTCCCATAGTGCCCAACAATGATGGGGAGAAGGAACCTGGCCTTCTGCCGTGGTATTAAAATAAGAGAAAAATATGTCATCCTTAGGAATGCTAAGTGCATACTTCATACCTGTTGACTGGAGTATCTAAAGAGATAGCCTTGATATGAGCCTTCACCATATGGGAATCAGGAGCTGAGAGCTCCTCAGAAGCATCTGTAATTCCAAGTTCTTATGGTTCCTGGAAGTCAGAGTGTTTATATCATTCATTGCTTTATTCCAAAAGCCAAGTTTTGGGAACAGTACAGTTGATTTGCTGTGACCTCATGGCCTTTATTTTTTTTTTTTTGTCCAAAAGAAAGACGTCCTAAGGAAGAAGGGAAAGACAAGTATTGTGTCCCTAGCTCAGAGTAAACACCTCTATGCTTTGCATTCCTATAGTGCAGTTTTTATCTGACTCTGATATTTGGGAGAGAGATGTGCTTCTAGTTGAGACTTCATCATCTCTGTCTTTCCACTAGTATTACTCTGAATACCACTTTAGATTTTCGAGTCAATGGGTTTGATTAGATGACTGTTTTCTTATCTTTTATATCTTGAGTTTATTTATTTTTTAGCAAATTTAATTCCTTTTTTTTATACTAGATGTTTCTCTATTTACCTGTAAAATATTATTTTCTTTCTAATTTTCCTTCTTATAAAATCCCTACCTATTCACTATCCCTTCTTTAATGACACTTTCTGCCCCTTGACAATCCCTTGAACTATAAGACAATTCTGGCTTGGATCAAGGGCTTCTCCTTCCATTGGTGTCCATTAAGATCATCATCTGCCACATATCCATTTAGAGAAATTGGTCTGTCCATGTAAAGTCTTTTAATATTGGTCTAGTACCAGGAAGTTCTGGTTCATTGGTACCGTTGTTGTTATGGTGTTGAAAGCACCTTCAACTCTTGTAATCCTTTCTCAAAATCTACCAACAAGAGGTCCGTTTTCAGTTCACTGGTTTGCCACTAGCATTCACTTCTGTAATTGACATTCTCTAGCTATGTCTCTCAGGAAATATCTACATCCAGGTCCTGGTACAATGCACTTCTTAGCTTCATCAATCTTATTTAATTTGGTGGCTGTTATATATACTTTTGGTGACTCCTACAATTATGAAGTTAGGTGGAATTTTAACATGGATTCTGCGCAAATAGGTCAAGAAGGTAGAATCCACAAATGGCATTGCCAAGTAGACTCTCTCCTGTTCTTATGAACCTATTGAAGTTGAGGTTTCACTGGTCCAGAAGCCATTCTTCTTTGTGATCATCCTCCTCTACCTTCTGCTTGGCCTTAAGAAAGAAACATGGTAAAACATCCTAAACAATTAAATCTGGGCCTGAGACACTAGAATGTAGATATTTTTGCAGATGATATCAAAAGTGACTAGAAAAGAAAATTCTATGCTCCATATGGTCCTTTTTTAACTGATATCTGGAAATTTTGGATAAAATATAATTTTGGAGTTTATCGTTTGATGTCGCTACACCATATTTACACTGTTATACTCAGTCTATCGCTGTGCGCCTTTGTTGAGAAATCATTGCAAAAAATGAGTTAGAAATTAGAATGTTTGAGTACACATTCAGGAACATTTATAAAATCACCTATCAAGGAATATACAGTAAGAAGTGAAATACAGTATTCATTAAAACTAAAGGTCTGTAGGGAAAATACTGGCCTTTGTGATACAGAGAAATCCTAGAATTTGAACTGTATTTCACAGTAATGTACCTAGGAATAAATTATTATCTAGAAGAATCTCCTACACTCCATGTTCCTAAATCTTTTCTACCCATGCCAGGTCCCTGACCAAATTTCACCATTTAGAGCATGTAACCACTAATGAAGCAAAGATAAGTTTGTAGATTTAGAGAGATGGAGTTCGTAAAGGTTTCCATTGTGTCACAAGAGACATACCAGGAAAGGGCACCCTTGTATCTGGTTCATGTAAGGAAGCTATTTAGCAGGTAGGCTTTTTCTGTGATGTCACAAGTGTTGTTGTGACTGCAACTCCCTTTCAAATATTCCTTCAGGACCTCTAGAGTTTACTAACTGGCCTGTAATTCAGAAAAACGAGCCATTGGGGAGTGAGAAGAAAGAGGATGAAGAGATCAGTGATGGGGAGAAGGAAGCTGGTCTTCTGACTTGGTGTCAAAAAAAAAGGAAGAAATATGTGGTCCTTGGGAAATCTCAGTGAATCCTTGGTAGGGGTTGAGGAGGATCACTGAAGAGATAGATTAGATCTGAGCCTTACACATATGGGAATCAAGAGCTGTGAGCCTCTCTGAAACATCTGGACTTCGCAGTTCTTATGCCGCTGGAAGTCAGAGATTTTATATCATTCATTTCCTTACTCCAAAAGCCAAGTATTTGGATGGTCACAGATGTTTTCCTGAGAGCTCATGGCATTAATTCTTTTCGTAAAATATAAAAAGGTCCTAAATAATAAGGGAGAGAAAAGTATTGTGTCCTCTGCTCAGAGCAAACTCCTCCATGCTTTGAATACCAATAGTGCAGTTTGTTTCTTACACTAATATCTGGGAGAGAGCAGTCCTTCTAGTTGAAACTTCATCATCTCAATCTTTCCACTAGTATTTCCACTGACTAACACTTAAGTTTTCTGAGTCAATTGGTGAAATAAGCTTGCATTTTTCCTTTCTTTTCTTTCTTTCTTTTTTTAAAATTTTTTAGCAAAACTCTCAAATATCATCCTGGGTGACGATGTAGATTAGACCCATCAGATGAAATGAAGAATTGAAAAACTCTCCTGGGGATGAAAATGGTAAGGAAATCACATTGATGTATCATAAATGCAGTGCCAAGAGCAATATTAATACTAGTCTGGGGAGATGCTGCCTTTATCAGAGACCACAGACCTTTAGTTTAGAATGATTCAGTACTAAACTGGGAATGGAAAATGATGGTTGAGATGGTTCTAACAGATCTCATAACATTAAAAAGGGTCTCTTCCAGATCAGAGAATGATTATTGTAAAGCAACTTCCAGAATAAACTTATGAGACCCACCATCAGCCTGTGAAATAATGTGCGAAAGAAGAAATTAGTGTCTCTTCAGGGACAAACTGTTGCTTTCAAACAAACAGTAAAGTGTCCATTCTATGAATGATACATAGATATATACACATTATAGCAGGATGAATACAGAGTTTCTTCAGGTCCATGAAAGAGGTATTCAGCAGTTGACCTGGCTCAGCAATAAAGTTATTTTTTGCCAACTCATGAGACCTGAGCTCCTTCACTAGGAGATCCATGATTGAAGGAAAGAACAAACTTCAGACAACTTGTCTCAGATTTCTATGTAGTTCAGATTTCCTGGTCTTGGTCCTCAGAAGGAAGGACATCTTGTTTTTCAATTCTTGTTCATCCTATAATCCTTCTCTCTGATGCACTAATGCAAATAAATTAGGGTGCATTTCATTGATAGATTACAATTGATATTTTAATTCTGTTGCCAAGAACTATAGAAAATAAGAAGGGCTGTATCAAAGCATCCTTTGAAAGTCAGACTACGGGAATGTGTCCATTGGAAATTTGTAACTTAGCTGAAACTCTTACTAGAGACAAACTGCCATAAAAGGTCTTCTCTAGATACCTGGTGTAGTAGTTGGTGTTCCCAACAGATAGTAAAGGATGAATCTCTCTGTATAGAGGAATCTGATTGTTCAAAATGATCACAGACTACGGACCACATAATTTAACAGTGGCTGACTATTTGTAAACTCCTAGAACCCATTAGATTATTAGTCTAAAAGGCTTGGTGTCTCATCTGGTCATAAGTATATGGATAAATTTTCAGTATGCATTTTCTAATGTATGTGAGGGTTTGGTAGCATTGTGAGTGCAAACATGAAAAAGTAAAAGCTTCATTCTTCCATGTTTTCTATGGGGATTCAAATAAAAGGCATAGTTAAGAATAGACTGGGATTGCAATTCTCAAACAGACCAGTATCTTCAACTGAACATTCATTTCTGGGAAGCTGCACGCTGTCTGAATGGCTCAGGTGTATATGAACTGCAAGATCTAGTCTGGGAAGGCATTCCTGTTCATCAATCACACCTGTCCCTACTACAGAAACACCCAAGACTTCCTCAATCAACTTTTTTGGACACATGGTCTTCTGGGATTCGAAGAGATTAGATCTACTAACAACAACAATGCGATTCAAGATTACTTACAACAGGTCACTGGAGTGAGAATAGTTCCTTGGATCTTTAAAGGTAGAGAAAGACTGCATAGGTAGTCACAGTGATCTAATCTCCCTGCAACAGAAAGAGAATATAATGATGTTGCTGAAGCAGTTTGGAGCTCTGCAGTTATAAAAGGGATGGCTGTAAAAGCCCATGCTGACAGCAGACATTCAACCATGCTGAGAGTTGAAGTGCGTCACAGATGACTTCAGTATTTTCATAGGACAGGGATTTAGAACAAATTGGCTTTTATTCTATTCCTCAGTGCAAAAAAATCTGTTGCTGTTTGCCTCAAATCATGGGGTAGGGAAACTTAAGAGGCAACAGAGGTTTGATTTTCCAGTCTTCATGTTCTGACATGTCTCTACTTCTAAGTCCATGTTTCACAAGCCAGATCATTTAAATCTCCAGGGAATCAGTTACTGTTTGCCTACCATGCTGGTCTTCTGAAGTTATTTTACAGAAGTCCACTTCCTAGTAATTATTAAAGCAATGAATATTATGAAGTTGTTTATGATCTACACACAGGCCTTTCATGCCCCAAGCATGTACCATCCCACATCTGCCTTGGCAACTCTCAGCCAGTGTTTTAACCTATTCATACAATAACCCACAGAAGTCCACACTTGTATGAGGATGTTGTTTGAAAAACAGATGAATAGCTTTAGCATGGTTGTTCTTCACTGTAGCCATATTAACACAGACGACAGAGTATATGATGCATTCAGCTCTGTTTGTCGTGTTTAATTGCCCATAAAGTCCCAAACAGCTCTGAGTTGATTGTGTCAGAGTACGAGCAAAGTCAAATATAAAATGCAAAATTTCAGAACTCTCCTTCCAAGGCTGTTTGTGAAAGAAGTTGTTCGCAAAACACTGTCCTAATAAATTTATTCCATTCTCACTTTGATATTTTGATTTGATGTCTTGAAATGACATTTAATTATCATTGAAATGCAGGTTCTCTCTATGGTCTCTAGTGAGAAGGATTCATTTTTCAAAGGGATGTATCTGCAGATGCCTGAAAAAATAAATATAAAGAATAGATCTTGATAAAATTCTAGGGTAAAGATGCAACATCCTACTCCAAAGATCCATATAAGAAGCACATTTGACATTGACCTTATATTATTAAGAAATTCTTCACATATTCCCTCTATCATTGGGGATTAAATAATCTCAGATGAATAGTTGACAAACAAGAATAGCCTTTAGAATCATTTTACCCTCTTCACTAATAGTTTTTAGCAAATAGAGCACTAAAAGATCACATAGAAGAAATGGTTATAATCAAAAGATACATGTGGGTTAGCTCTAACTCTCATGGTCAAGGTCAATTTGGACATGCTCATTGTGGTCATGGATTGCTCTCATAAGACTCTGCAGAAGGTTTTTCCTATTGCCTCAGTGTAAGCTCCAGGAAGACCAAGCTACCAGAGCTGATCAGGTTCCCTTAGAATGCACTTGAAAGCCACATACGCTGAGGAACTTTTGATGTGCTTTAGCTCTATTGTCAAGTTTTTTAAGCCTCTAACAAATAGCAAGCTGTCCTTTTTACTCCCTCCTCAACACCTCTAAATGAGCCCTAGCTCAATTGCTCAGTTTCATTGGTCATAGCTCAGCACCCCAATATGCCCTCATCTTACTGTGTTTCTAACATCCTGCCTGCTACACCAATGGCCACTCCATACTAGATCTCACCTGACTGGTAGCTATTACTCCACCCTTAAATCCTTTCTTCACCCTTGTGTCTACTAGCCTGTTTGCAGGAATACTAGATATTCACACAACTGATTGGCCAAGAGCATCTTTATTAAACTATACAGAATCAATTTTGGAACAGGACCTTCAGTGTTTGCAGGAAGATTCCCGATCTAAGAATCAAAACGTGACCAAACAAGACTCAATCCATATCTCTGGTTTTGGGAGGGAGATAGAGCAATTAGAATTTCAGAGTTGAAATTCAAATAATTATAATATATTTATAGTATTAATTATGCCAAGATAAAAGGATCCAAAAAGTGGAAATGGGCAACATTAAAGGCAAGAGAAATTCCCTAGTACAGCAAACAATGTGGACGTGGTAGAAAGACTGGGTTCTTCCCAGCCATCTGAATTTGAACTTGAAATTCTTCTGATCACTTCTTGATCTCTGTATGTACAAATAACAAAAAGAAAAAGAAAACATAATTAAACAAAAAAACAAACAAAATGAAACAAAAAGCAAAAGCAAAACCGAATCAACCCCAATCCTAAAAGAAGAAGACCGAGTGAAGATTGTTTGAGGTCCTCATTTTTAACTACACTACAAACCACCAATAGCTTTCAATGCAAAAATTGTTCATTATTTTATTTGAAACTTCTCTTTGGGTCCAAGGAACAAGGTTTATAAGCTGCAAAAACAGGAAACAGAAACAAATAATACTGTAGAGCTCACCACTGGTATTACTATGGTGACTGTGGGCAATGCGGAAAATACTGCTGTTTGACAATGGGTCTTATGGTTTTCTATATGCTGGCAATATCTATGACTCTGAAATGAGTTAGAGTCATCACCAAATCATGAATAAATGAACTGTTCCTTTTGTTTGGATTACAAGATATGGCAATCAGTTGACTGACTATGATTTGTATTTTGTACCTAGCCTCTGTGGTAAAGCTAAGGCTTCTGATGGAAAATCCTCCACCAAATACTCGATGTTCAATGGTGCTGCCAGCCAAAATCCATTTCCTGAGGCTACTTTTCAATCTCCAGAAGAGGTTTCAAAATGTCAAACTTAACAATATTTTATTTGTAGCTTTGTCTTATCACTTTTATTTTAAATAATGTGTGATTTCTGGCATAATTCCTTCTAATTTCTTCCTCACATAGAACTTCACTTTTGACCTCAAATTCCATTCATGAAGGTGTACTCTTACCTTGCATTGACTAAGTTTTCTATTTTCCTTTTATGGCTTACTGTGATTGCTTATTGTGGCTGTCTAAACAATGCATTATTGAGCAACTGACTCCATCAGAATGGCTTGTAGGCATCAGTGTATTGCATTTTCTTGATGGCTAGTTTATGTATGGGGACTTTGCCCACTGTGGATGGTACCAGAACTAGTAAGCTGAGGAGGTTATAGAGAAAATGTAGCTGAGCAGATTAATAAGCAGAGTTCGTCTTTCATTTCATGCTGCTGCCTTGTGTTCTTTTCTTGGATTCCATTGATTATGAACTGGAACTTGTGTTGTGAATAAAACCTTCAATTTCCCACATTGGCATTTTATATTTACTAAAACATAGTAGTACTAACTAGAACATTTGGCATTTTCTTGAGATCTGATCCGATAGTCCATCCTCCTGCTGGTATGTAACCTCACTTTTAAAACAATAAATCAATCCTGGACGCTCCAATCTTTTGAAATATTTACTCTGCCAACAACATCATAAGAATGTAACTCTTACTTTTTTTAATCTCATGATATTTTTCCTCCCTCTTTATTTCTCTTTAAAATTATCTCCCTAGACATGTTAGCACTTTGTATTTTAAAGTTGTCCTCTGTCCCATAGCAGAATAATTATAGTCAAATTCTTGAGTTTCGTAAAAGTAGGTGATTTATTGTAGTAAAATTTTCTAATCAATATTTATTGCATTAACTTTTTAATTAATCAAAAATTGACATTATTATATTATCTACTTATCCTTAAAACTATAAAAGATTTGATTTATTCAAGTCTTTAAGGTTCTTCAGAACATCAGCTGGAACGTTCTTATATATATTCTGGATAAATCATGGTTACTTCATATGTCTTCTAACTAATATTATGCTTTAAAACTATGCTAATCTACGGTATTTTGTTATATACTTTAAGAGTGTTTCAAGTGGAATATTTCCTTGATTTCCCTCCTATGGTTTGAAATTGGAAAACAGGAAAGATAACGTGTTTTCTGTGTTCACTTTGAATTCTACTATTTTATGAATGTATTTTCAGCTTTAAGAAACTTAATCTTTCAGAGAACAATTGTCTCTATTCAGGATCACTTCTAGGTAATTCATAGTGCTCTTTGCATTTTAAATATTTTATCCACAATATTTTATTTTATATTTTCAGATTATTGTGAGGGGAATTTTACCTATATTTTCTCACAGTATGGTTTGGATTGGCATAAATGAAGGCTCAGGAATTATGTGTGTTCGTATGATATTCTACTTTTATGACCATATTTTTCAGTCTTAAGAGACTGACACATTTTTAGAGTTTTTAAAATGGTATCATGACATCTGCAAATGAGACCAATTTGATTTCTTCATTTTTTCTTTTGTATTCCTGGATCTTCTTCAGTTGTCATATTGTTCTAGCTAAAATTACAAATACTGTAATATATAGGTATGAAACCAGTGCATATACTTGTCTTCTTCCTGCTTGTAGTAGAACTGCTTTGAATTTTTCTCTCTTTAGCACGATGCTTGTGGTGGGCTTCTTGTACCTTGCCTTTACTATGTTGAACTATATCCTCCATACTTATAGCTTCCCCAAGACTAATCAAACTTGTAAGTCTGGGAATTGGAGAAAGCTTACCTGGTTGAAGATTATTTTTTAATGTTGTCTTGAATCTGTTCACAAGTATTTTATTGAGAATATGTGTGTATAGGTGCAAATTAGTGTGTGATAACTTCCTCTCTTTCTGCCAGTCTTCTGTAACTCTTTTTTCCTGTCGCTTCCAACCCTGACCAGCAGGAAAGGTGTGACACAATGATATTCTTCCCAAAGCAGTTTATTCAGGAACCCTTTTTCTGCAAGCCAGAACAATGTCTCCATCCAGCCCCCGAGCCCACTCCCTTATATGCGCCCTCAACCACCTCAACCGTCCAGTCTGCATAACCTCCATTCATAGGTCCATGTCACATGGCCTGATCAATCGTCATGGTGCACCGGTGCAGCTCTCATGATGGGGCGTGGCTTAATTTCACGTGCTGGTCGGGAGACAGGGTAGCAGTCCCAAGCACCATCTTGGGATTTCCGCTAAACTCGCTTCCCACAGTAAATCACGAATGCTTTATAAATATTCTAGATTTGGGACTGTAAATATAAATAGTCTGAGTTTTCTCCATGTTTCCTATATTCTCTTTCATTTTACTAATTCAAACCTTTCATTACCTAACATGGCCAGAGGGTATGACGATCTTGTTAATACCTTCCAAGAGTGACCTCTTCCTTTCTTTCATTATATAGTTGTCTACATTTTATTGATTTCAGCCATAATGAGTTGGATACACATGTTATACCCCTTCCCCAAGGCTAAAAAGCCATCCTGAAACAAGGTGCAAAGAGAGTGTAGGTGCCCAAATTGTGGATGGGATCAGACATGAAGCGTCTTCTGGATACAAGAAGTGCTGCCCTCATGTCACATAGCAGCTGTGGCTTCCTACACAGCTTCAAGCCAGTCAACAGTCAAGAATCCAGTGAAAAGACCTGAAAGCTGCTATAACTACCTGACATACTATGGACAGTTAGTGTCTTCTGTTGGAGGGTTGAAAAAATATTAGTAAGGGTTTATCATAGAGTTATTAAACACTATTTTAATGAAGAAGATATACACAGGTAGGATTCAAAGAAATAGAGTGATATGTGTAAAATAAATGGAAAAATATCAAAATTCATTGGTGGAAATTCTCAAAGAGTAAAATATATAAACTATATTCCTCAATATTATGTATATAGAAAATGTTTTATTATATAGGGATATTTAATGAAGCTACGTTATGGTTTCTGTTGGTTACAACAGATCTGCCAATTCTGTGAGTTTAATGAGTGCATTTTGTAATTTTATCTTAATAAGTTTAAAGTGGTTTTTTTCAAAAATAGTAAGCTTTATTTCCATGTACATGTTCAACAACGGGCTTCTATAAATCATATTATAAAAACCAAAACACTATATATCAAGAAAACATAATTATATTGGGCTACATATCCAAACAAAATATTCAAAAGTGAAGAAATTCAAGTGACTAAGAATCGAAAGTGAAATATTTATCATCCTTATACATTACTGAAATGCAAATCAAAATTATTCTGAGATTTTTTTCCTCCCTTTCTGAAAATTTAGTTTTATAACACATGAGTCAACTTTTGTTTCTTGTGTTGTGGAGGGAGTGGAACATTCCTATTCTCCTGGTGGGGATGCAAACTTGTACAGCAACTTTGGAAATCAATATGATGTTTCTACAGGAATGCAGAAATGGAAATAACTCGAGGAAAATATATCCAAATGTTGATTCATCCTAGTATAGAAACCCTTGAATATTTGGTAATGTTCAAGTTGTTCCTTAACAAATGAATTCATAAAGAAAATGTGGTGCTTTTAACAGATTGGAATGGGAAAGCATGTAATTTTCAGGACAATGAATGTATTTTGTGAGAGTCATCATAGATGAGATAATCCAGATCAAAAAAGAAAAATGGGATACATTTTCACTTTAATCTGAATGTTAAGTCTCCACACTGTATTGCTATGACTACTTTATTGTAAATGTCAAGGGATGTGGTCCAGACTGTCCTCACTTTGGCATTTACAAATGTACTTATGGATTGCAGAGGAACACTGTCAGGAACGGGAATGTCACATTTGAAGAAAGAGGGAAGAGGATGACAATGGAGGGAATATAGAGATGTACAGTGAAATTAGGACACATTTGAGGCATTGAATGGAAACCTAATGAAACAGAAATAAAAAATATTTTTTTTATTTTTTTTTGTCGAGGTAACTAAAGATTTATAGCCATAAGGACAGAAAATAAAACATTGATTGGGTATATCTATGTGAATTTTCAATAATAAGAAACTCACAAAAATTATGGATTTCAACTTTCAATAAACCTATAGTATAGATAATGAAATATATATTCCTTAATGAGACAGATGTGAATATCTCTGTTGTAAACATAAATGTATTATATTATATACATTATATGTGTAAAATAATCTATTTTTTATTTACATTTCCAATGTCATTTCCCAAATTGGTCTTCCTTTCTTGAAACCCCTAAGCTATTCTGATCCTCATTTTTCTAATATTGTGCTACCCCATCTACATGACCACATCCCCCTTCTCTGGCATATGAAGTCTCCACAGGACCAATTGCCTCCCTTCCCAGATATGGCAGATGAGGCAGTTGTATTCCACATATGCTCTGATATCTATGTAGCAGAAGTCTTGGACTGGACAAAGCATACTCTAGGAGATGGAAAATTTCCTGAACATCTGAAGAGAAAACTTAATGGATACTTTTGTTCTTCATATTGGGTTCCAATCCACTCCAGATCCATAATTCATTCCCCTAACTCTTCTTTTGTGGCTGTCAGGTGTTGTCAAATGCTTAGGTTTTTCTGCATCGGTCAAAGTCAGGAGATGGCAGAGCCCCTCAGAGGGGAGATGTATTAGGGTCTTAATGCAAGCACATCTTGACATCAGGAATAGTCTGAGGATTTGGAGTCTGTGGATGAAATTGATCTTCTGGTTGGGTGGTATCTGCATTGCCTTTCCTACAGTCTCTGCTAATTTTTGTATTTAGATTTTTTAGATTTGACATTTATAGATAAAAATTGTGAGCTGTGTGGGCAGCACCATCCCTTCACAGGTGGGCATGTCGAGCTACAGGAGGCAGTCTCTAGTTGTTCTATCTATTTTCCTGCTCGGTATTTAAACTACCACCATCACAGTAAGTTTCTGGGATATACTTACATCCCTGGCATCAGGGATTTTCCTGGGGATACCCAAGTTCACCACCAACAACTGATGCTTATTTTTATTTACTCCACGCTTCCTCTGAATTTCTCCACTGTCTCTTTTAATTGTTGCAACTCCCACCACTTTGTCCATCATTTTCCACCTCTAGCTACTCTCTCTTCCTGCACTCCTCTGCCTTCCATGTTTATTTTGTTCTCCCTCCTAAGTGGATTGCAGGCATCCACAATTTGGCCTTCTAACATGTTACCCTTCATGTTATAAAGGATTTGTATAGCCGGTATTCTGTTAGCAGGGCTAAGATCTGCTTGTCATTGAGTGCATCTTATGTTTGGTCCTTTTCGATCTCTGTTACTTCACTATTTTCCAGTTCATCCTTTGTCTACAAAGTTCTTGGTGTCCTCATTTTTAATACCTGAATAATGTTCCATTGTTTAAATATAGCATATTTTCTGTATTTATTCCTGAGTGGAGATGAGGTATACCATGATTGTTTCCAGCATTCAAATATTATAAGTAAGACTGCTGTGAATATCTTCAATCACATGTCCGTGTTATGTGTGGATCAAGATTGAGTCTATTTGTTGAAGTGAGTGGTAAAGCTGGGTTTTCAAGTAAAGCTATGTGCAATTTTCTCTGAACCTCTCCACTTAGACATCCAAAGTGACTATCCAGCTACAAATCCCACGAGCATTGTAGGAGTGTTAAACTTTCTCTACATTCTAGCCCACTATGCTACTGCATTAATGTTTTGTTTTAGCCATCCTGATTGTTTTAACAAAGACTCTTGTGTTCATTTTGATTTGCCTTTTTGTGAACTAAGGATGTTAAACATTTCTCGATATGTTTTTCACTTACTGAGCTACCTCAGTTGAGAATTCTTTGTTAGATCTGTAATCCAGTTTAAAAGTTGTGTTGCTTGATTGTCTGGGAGTTTACATTTCTGAGTTCTTTCTATATTTTTGGTTTTGGCCCTCTCTCAGATGTATGGTTCATAAAACTCTTTTCCAAATGTGTAGGTTGCTGTTTTCCTATTGTCAGTGTACTTGACTTTAAAGAAAGTTTTCAGAATGATGGGATTTCGTAAATTGATTGGTGCTCTTAGAGTCTGAACCTTTGGTGTTCTGTTCTTAAAATTTTCTCCTGTGCAAATATGTTCTAGGCACTTTCTGACACTGTCCCTTCTATTGGCTTCTGCATATCTGATTTTGTGAGGATTTCATTGATGTTCTTGGCCTTTAACTTTGAAGGAGAGAGAAATGGATCACTTGGCACAGAGATATATCTAGACCACCAGTTAGGAGAATATCATTTCTTAGAATGCTTTGTGTTATGTATAACATACTTAGTCATCACTGAAATGCAAATAAAAACAACTGTGAGATACCTCCTCACATCAGTCAGAATGACTAATGTCAAAATTCAGGTTACACCATATGCTGTCAAGTATAAGGAGAAAAAGGAACACTCCTCCATTGTTGTTGGGATTGCAAACTGGTAAAACCTTTCTGTAAATCAGTCCTGAGTTTCCTCCAAAATTGCACTTACTGAAGACGCAGCTATACCTTACCTGGGCATATACCCAAAAGATGCTCCAACATACAACAAGGACACATGTTACACTATGTTCATAGCAGCCATATTCATAATATCCAGAAGCTGGAAAGAGCCCAGATGTACTTCACCAGAAGAATGTATACAGAAAATGGCCTATATTCACACAATGGACTAGTACGCAGCTATCAAAAACAATGAGTGCATGAAATTCATAGGCAAATGGATGGACCTACAAAATATCATCCTGAGTGAGGTTACCCAATCACAGAAAAACAAACAAAGTATATAATCATTGATTATTGAATATCAGCCTAAATGTTGTAATTAGCTATGATACAATGCACAGACCACATGAAACTCAAGAAGGAGGAAAAAATGCACATGATTCACGCCTTCCTTAAGGGTAAATAAAATATCCATAAGAGGGTTAGGGAGGCATTCTTCTTAAGAGACTGAAGAAATGGCCATTCAGAATCTGCTAGACTTTTGGCACACACACACGCACACACACACACACACACACGCACACACACACACACACACACATTATATATATATATATATATGCACCAAACTATTTTGGATTAAATAAGGATTTGAGAGTTTATCATTTGAAGTATGTCCACAATATTTACACTGTTATAGTTACTCTATAGCTGGGCCCCCCTTTGTTGCCAAAATCATTCCAAAAAATGAAATTGTAAACCAAAATATTTTTGAGTACATAATTAAGGAATATTTATAAAGTCCCCTATCAAGGAATATACAATAAGAAAGTGAAATACAATATTTATTCAATTAAATATCTGTACGGAGAATACTGGCCTTTAGGAAACAGAGAAAACCTAGAAAATTGAACTATATATCACAGGAATGAACATGGCAATTAATTATTATATAGAAGATTCTTCTCCACTCCATTTTCCTAAATCATTTCTATCCATGCCAAACCCTGAGTACATTTCTCTATTCAGAGCATGTAACCACTAATGAAGCAAAGAGATTTCTCTAGCTTTAGAGAGATGGAGTACGTAAAGGTTTGCACTGTGTCACAGGAGACATACCTGGAGAGGGCACTCCAAATCTAATCAATGTAAGGAAAACTGTTTATCTATTAGGCCATGGCAGTTCTCAGTGACATCATCATTAGACCCTGCTTCAAATATCTCTTGGAGCCTGGAGGCCCTTAGCTTCTTCTGTGATGTCACAAGTATTGTCGTGGCTGCAACTGCCTCTCATATATTCCTTCAGTACCTTTAGGTTAAACTAATTGGTCTCTAATTCAACGTAAACAGCCATTTGGGAGGGAGAATAAAGAGGATGATGATATCAGTGATGGGGAGAAGAAAGTTGGCCTTCTGACTTGGTGTAACAAAAAAAGGAAGAAATATATGATACTTGGGATAGCTCACAGAGACTTTAGTAGGGGTTGAGTGGGATCTCTGAAGAGATAGCCTTGATCTGACCCTTCCACATATGGGAATAATGAGCTTGGAGCCTTTCAGAAACATATGGACTTCCCTGTTCTTTTGGTTCCTGGAAGTTAGAGATTTTATATCATTAATTTCTTTATTCCAAATTCCAAGTGTTCAGCAGGGCACAGTTGTTTTCCTGAGAGCTCATGGCCTTTATTCTTTTTGTCAAGAAGAAAAAGGTCCTAAAAATGAAGAGAAAGACAAGTATTGTGTCCTCCCCTCACAGATAACTCTTCCATTCTTTGGATTCCTATAGTGCAGTTTGTGTCTGACATTGATATCTCAGAGAGAGAATGATTCTAGTTGAGATTTCCTTATCTCAGTCTTTCCACTAGTATTACTCTGACTACCATTCCCTGACAATGATCTTTTGATTTCTGAGTTAATAGCTGTGATTACCTGGCAGCTTTCTTTTCTCTTATTTCTTACATTTTTTAATTTTAAGCAAATTTTATTCCTGTTTTATTCGATATTTTTATATTTACATGTCAAATCTTATTTCCTTTCCCAATTTCTTGCCCAGAAGATCTCTATCTGGTCCCCCTCCTCTTATATAACCCCCCCTTACTGTCCGTTTTCAGCTCATTGATGTGCCACTAGAATGCACTTCTGTATTTGATGTGCTCTAGCTGTGTCTCACATGGAAGATCTATATACAGTTGCTGTCAGCATGCACTTCTTAGCTTTATCAAACTTATCAATTTATCTATTCTAGTGAGTGATATATATATATATATATATATATATATATATATATATATATATACATACATACATACATACATACATACATACATACATACATATTTCTGCCACATGTTTGGCATGATCTGAATGGGATTCCATCAGTCTCTGCTATTAATTCATAGATAGTATCGTTCCACCTTTTAAAAAGGAGTGAACCATGCACATTTTGTGTGTACTTTCTTAAGCTTCCAGTTATCTGTGTACTGCATCTTGGGTAACTTGAGCTTTTATGCCAATATTCACTTTCAGTGATTTCAAACAATGTGTATTTTTCTGTGATTGCATTACCTCAATCAGTGTGATATTTTCTAGTTCATTCCATTTGTCTATGTCTTTTTTGAGATCATTGGTTTGATACCCTAGTAGTACACCATTGCGTAGATGTACCACATTTTCTGTATTCATTCCTCTGATGAATGCCATTAGGGTTCCTTCTAGGTCCTGGGTATTATAAATAAGGCTGCTATGACCATAGTTGAGGTTGTCTCTTTTTTGTATATTGGAGCATCTTTTGTTATATGCCAAGAAGAAATATATCTGGGTCCTCAGGTCGTGCAATTTCTAATTTTCTGAGGAATCTCAGACTGATTTCTAGAGTGTTTGAACCAGTTTCTAATCCCACCAACAAAGAAGGAGCATTCCCCATTTTTGACATCCTTATCAACATCTGCTATCTCCTGAGTTTTTATTTCAGCCTTTCTTACATGTGTGAGGTGGAATCTCAGGGTTGTTTTCATTGACATTTCCTAGATGACTAAAAATGATGCACATTTCTTTAGATGCTTCTCAAATATTTGATATTCCTCAGTTGAGAAATCTTTGTTTAGTTTGGACCACAATTTTAATAGGGTTATTTGTCTCTCTGAAGCATTACTTCTTGAGTTCTTTGTATGTATTAGGTAATAGCCCTCTGTCAGGTGTAGGAGTGGTGTAGACCTTTCCCCAATTTGTTTCCTGTCATATATATATATATGACAAAGTTGTTCTGAACCTTGACACCCACTGGCAAGTAGTCCAATAAGGTGTACAACAACAAGGAGTTGGTGAGCAACATTCCTCTATTAGTGGCTTTAGCAAGCTGACTGGATCCTCCGGCCTCCGTATGTGCTGGGTCAGGAATCTATATGGATGTCACACTGTTATTTAGACAGACTACACCAAAAACATCATATTATTTACACAGTACAGTATTGAAGCCTCTCCACATCACATAAATGGGATACTGATGTTAATATTCTACAGAGATGACAGCAATCTCTCCCTACTCTTGTCAGGAATTTATTCTTCCATAAGGAAAATCAATGTGTATTGTTATGTTTCAAAGCCTGAACTAAAGATCTGATCAAGAAAAATCGTTTTTAAAGTTTTTAAAGTTCATCCTGGTTTCATTTGAGATTTTTGGATAGGCAGATGTTTCCCAATAGTGTTTGCGATATATAATAAGTACACAGTGAAATGTGTCAGCTGAAAGAATAACACCGTATACAACAGAGTACACGATGCCTGCTGTATAGGTTATTCTTTCTCACAGGAGAAACTTTATGTATCAAAGGATGTGTGGATTAGTACAGCAGCTGCTGACAAGTTTTGAAGAAGCATTGCTGAGGGCTACAATGGATTTTCAACACCGTGATATGCCATGGCCAGTAGGGACTAGCAATTACTTGGTTTGGAAACATCAGATAATGTGATGTTTGACAGCTAGGTTGGATGATTCTGGATTATTGTTAAATTAGCACAAAAGCATGTAAATACAAGATGGCATTCCAGAGCAATGAAGAGTCATTGTGGGGACCTTCACCCAGAACAAAGAAGTTGATTCCCAGATCCATAGATTGTGATCAGATCCAAATGACTATAAATAAATATGGGAATCACTTGTTCATCAAATTTGACACTTTATTCACTATTTCCGTTTTGTCCTACTGTTCTGTGCTAAACCTTAGCTCTTCATTACTTGTTCTTAAACAAGTGTTAATATGTGTTGATTACCACATGCTATTTAGCAGAAGGAATTCAGGAAAATATTTATTCCTGCTTTCTCTGGCAAGTCAGCCAAGAGCCTCTCCCTGATTGGGGAGCTCCTTAACTGTTATTGAACCTCATATAAAAGGGAAAGAAAGACATCACTCCCACTGATATATATATATATATATATATATATATATATATATATATATATCTGATATATATGTATATATATATATATATATATATATATATATATATATATATATATATATATCAGATGAACCAAAAAAAAAAAAGCTGCACAACCTTTTGTTTAGTGCTTTTACCTTTTCATAGATTTTAGACAATATTCTCTCTATGCAAAAAAGAATTCCATCTAGGTAAAATGTTCCAAAGGTTATTGTTAAATACTTTACATAGGATAATGTGCTTAGACTGGTGTACATTTTATATATAGTCATTCAGTCCAACAGCTGATTCATCCACAGGTGTTCTGCATACTTAAATGCATACAAATATACCTCCATGTATGTGGATATTAAACGTAGAGGACCTACCAATACATTTGGGTGGATCGATGGATCGATGCAAGGATTGATAGGGTAGAGAAAGAGTCCCCCAAAGCACCAAACTTATTTCTTTTCAATGGCATTTTTATGTCTCCTTAAACAAATGATCTTAAAAATTACCTCAGATATAAAATATTACAAATCATGGGAGTTATAGAAGGATGTTGTTCAAAGGGTTGTTTCATTCTATATGTTCTTTATAATTTGAAAGAAACAGTGTCCTATGGCATTGCCTAAACTTCATGCACAGTGACTTAAGCCGTGGTCCTGAATATTTACCTTGAATACAAATTCGTCCCCAACTTATTTCTCTTTTTATGGTAATAATGAAATACTTTTGTATTTATCATTATATAGCCTTTATTTACTATTAAGTGGAGTGGTCTCATTCTATCCTTTAGTTTTGCTTTATTACATCTTTCTAGCAAACAACTAAAATCATATCTTTAATCCTAATTTCTAAGATTATCTGAAGCAAATGAGGAAGTCTATAAAATCATTAATTCATCTAACCAACATTATTATATGAAAGCTTATCTTTATGTTGATCTGCAGGACAGATACTCAGTGGGGACTGTTGGGGGACAGGGCAATGCACAGCAATTCTTGTGCTTGTAAGTCTGAGAGGAAAGGCAAATTAGGTGCAAGAAGCAATCCCCAGATGAAGTCTCTTGACCCTTTGGAACTCTAGCTCATGCATCTTAGTCCACGCAAATGGTCAGAGAAATCAAGGAGGGTCACCTGTTAGCCTGAGCCTTTCCTAGATTGCTCCAGACAAAGGGCCACTTTTGTCTGTTTGTCTGTCTTTGTGTTTGTTTTGTTTTTTTAAACAGTGTTTTATTTGTATTGCCCTGGGTATCATGGTACTCACTACATAGACCAGGCTGGCCTTTAGTTCACAGTTACACCCACCCATTATCAGGTACTGGAATTAAAGGCATGAACCAACACTATCAGGCATCTGAGGACTCTTAAAAATTTCTACGCAACCATACAACTTGTATTTAAACAAATAGTATCTGAATTTATAACTAACATGTAGACTAAACCTAAGAAGCTTACAAAATTCAAATGTAATTTGTTCGGCTGATGTCATATTTTGTGATTTCATTGTCATGCAAATATGAGGACCTGAGTTTGAATTCCCAACATGTATGTAAAAAGCCACCAGTTGAGAACAGAAATACTTTTTTTTGATGATTGATAAACTCATCTAAGAGCGCTGTTTCAAATGAGTTATGAGTTCTCTTTTTATGTTCAAAGTTTGTTTGTGTTTTAACCATGTGAATGTGTGCATGCACACACCCACACACACACACCCACACACACACACACACATACACACACACAAACTCACAGGCACATGCATATGCCCATGCACACACACAGGTATGTGTGATGTTTGAAGAAGCCAAAAGGGATCATTGGAAGACTTGAGGCTGAATTTACTGTCAGGGTGGGGGAGGAAGGCATATTAGACCCAGAAGAGAAAACAGAGTGAAAGAGGAGGAACATGCAATGGCTGATGTTTCAAAAAAGCATGGACATACCATCTGGTTAATTGGACTTAAGAGAAGGCCAGAGAAAACATACTAGTAGTGTGGAATTATAGATAGACAATAAATTTTAATGAGATAAAGTGTAAATATCTGGCCAGTTCCATTCCTCATAATAGCTTATCTAAATAAAATTGTGTATGTATGTTTGTTGTGTGTGTGTGTGTGTGAGTGTGTGTGTGTTGTGTGTGTGTCTTTTAACAGGGAATAAAATGGACAAAGACAGGGTAAAAACACTAGATTGGGATTAATTTTCTTTCTACAACAAATTACCTCTTTGCTGTTTTTTGTTTGTTTGTTTGTTTTTGTTTTTCTTGTTGATGGTGGTGGTGGTGGTGTTGGTGTTGGTGGTGGTGTTGGTGTGTGTGTGTGTGTGTGTGTGTGTGTGTGTGTGTGTGTGTGTGTTTTGCGCTATGTCTTCCTATTGTCTCAGTGCTCCAAGGTCACTCCCCAGACACCTTATAGAGATCAGGATTAGTGTATAAAGAATTGTATGTCTCAGAGATCCTCTGTACAGTCAGGGTGCCGCAATTGTCATATACAGACAGGCTCCCACTGTGACATAAGAAGGAGCTCTAAATGGTGATGTGTAGTATGCATTAGTCAGACATACTTCCAAGACAATGGACTCTTACAAGGCTCTTTGGTTATTTCTTGCCTTCCTAACCATCCTTTCCCCTGGTGGCCCTGTTGCATACAAACTAGATTACAATATCCTAGTACGCCAGGAAAGCACTCTTGCCTGGTTCTTCCCTGATTTACTAGAAAGCAAGTAGAGGAACTCCACACAAAGCTTTCACTTAGGATTCAGAAGGCTTTCTCACCTACTCCCAACTTTGCATTTTCTCCCCTTAAAGGACTGAAGAAAATTTCTGTCATCCACAATTGGTCGAAATCACCTTCCATAAGTGTCCTAGAAGGTTGCTAGTTGGCGAAAATCAAAATATGAGAGGAGGTGTGTTCTACAGCTTGCCCTCTTTTCAGCAGACAATCAACAAATATTTCTCCAGGCTCTTCTGTGTGACAGCTCTGTGCCCATGTCTGAGGGGCCCACAGGTGTGTGAGACAAGGAACATAAGTTAGGGAAAGGAAGACTGCAACACAGTAAGGAAAACTGCGGGAGAGTTAGGTCACGTGGCCAGTAATTTCTTTGTTTTAATTCCCTTCATCTCTTCCCTTTGCATCTGGACTACAGCCTTTTCCAAGTCCTCTCATCCCATTCCCACTCTCACATGCTCCTCTTCAATTGCTCCCTATCCTTTGCCTTAGAGATGGAGGATTCCCACATGTGTTCCAATCTGCCATACTCTACACCCCCTTTTTTAGTTGGGAGACTTTTAATGATTCTATTTCCTTAGGGGCTTTACCTCCATTTAAGTTGTTTACCTTGATTTAAATTTGAAATTGACTATTTTGTTCTGATTTTTTAATGTTAAGGAATATATGCTTTTGTAGTAAACCTAAGGATTCTTTGAGTTATCTCATTGTTCCTCGTTATGTTTCCCTTCATTTCTCTATTTTGTTAGTTAGGATAGTGTCCCTCCATGTTTGAATTAGATTAGCTAACTTGTTAATTTTATCAACTCTTGGGATCCTTGATAATATTATTGTGTTCCTTTTTTCTAATTTACTGATTCCAGCCTTGAGTTTGATAACTTCCTTCAGTCTACCTCCCTTTTTCTTTTTTTTTTTTTTCTTCTAGATGTTTCCCCTGTGTTTTTAAGTTGCTGGTACGTGATCTCTCTGATTGGACTGGAAAGGCCCTTTTTGAAGTGAACTCTCCTCTTTGCAATTCTCTCATTGTTTCTCATGAGTTTCTGTATGCTACTCCTTCATTTTCACTGAATTTTAGAATGTTTTTAATTTCTGTATGTCCTCTCGAGGCCATCAGTCATTTGGTAAAGAGTTGTCTAATTTATATGAGTTTGTAGAGACTTTTCCTTGATTTTTAATCCTAGCTTTAATCCATGGTGATCTTTTCCTATATCTGTGTTCTCTTATTGTATGTAAGACATCTGGCTAGGCCTTTCTGGCTTTTAGACCTTCTGCTGAAAATTAATATAATTTTGTTAAGTTTGCCTATGTTTGTTTCTTGGGCTTTTTGCCTTGTACCGTTTAATATCCTTTTTCTGTAGATTAAGTGTTTTGATTATTATGTGGACACATTTGTTTGATTTCTTTTCTTTTAGTCAAACATATTTCTTCTTCTGTAAACTTCATGTACATTCATGGACATCTTTTCCCTTAGGTTAGGAGAGGTTTCTTCTATTACTTTGTGGAAAACAGTTCCTGGAATTTTGAACTGAGAATCTTCTCCAACTATTACTATTGCACTTAGGTTTGTTTGTTTGTTTTTTACTTTTTTCATAGTGTCCCATATTTCTCGGAGGTTTTAGATTTACTATTTTTCTTTACTGATAGATTAATTGCTTCTGTCTTCTATGGCTGCAATTGCCACTCCCATCTCTTATATTCCCTTGTTGATGTTTGCGTCTATAGTTTCTGTTCTCTTACCTAGGGTTTCTGTTTCCAGGGTTTCTTTATTTTATGTTTTTATCATTTCTTGTATTTTTCTTTTCAGGCCTTGTACAATCTTATTCATTTTCTTCACTCATTTGATCGTCTTTTCCTATATTTATTTACAGGTCTTATTCATTACTTTTTTAAAGTTCTCTACCATCTTCATAAGATTAGATTTAAGGTCATTTTCTGCTGCAGCTGTGATTTAATATTCATGACAGGCTGCTTTAGGATAGCTAGAACATGGTTTTACCAATTGCCCTGGAGTTATTGATTGTGATCTTATGTTGGCCTTTAGCTCTCTTGGTTTTGCAGTTATTATTGATTTACATGATGATTTCTGAGATTATCAGTGTTGGAAAAGTGCTTTTGGATGCCCCACACCATTGATTCCTGTTTTTTCTCTAACTTCTAGTCTGAGTGTCCCAGAGCACCATTTACTTGCAAAAGTTCAAACCCAGTAGGAGTCTATCCACGGATGTTTATGGCCTATGTGGCCTATTGGGTTTTGGGTGCTTAACTTGTTTCTATGGTGCCTAGTATAAGTTTTGATTGGGGACCCTGTTACCAAATTAATCTAGAGCAAAGAGGTGGAAGTTGTTCTCCAGATAATGGACCCTAGGGATTGGGATGCTATTTAAGGCTCCAGGGTGTGCTTTAAGGGGTCTTGTTACACAAGGAATTGGGGCAGGACCTTATGTGGTTAGTCCTAGTCACAGCTGGTCTCCATGAAAGCAGTCAGAGTTGTGCATCAGAAAATGGAGTGCAAGATTGAGGGTGTAGTTTACTCCTGGAGAGTGTGCTTTAAGGGGATTTGACTGGCAAGTGCTTGAAGCAGTGTCTTCCCGGTTGTCCATTGTGCATGTAGGCCTCAGGGAAAAAATAGTAGAGTTTTGAGCCGTGAAACATAGTGCTAAAGATGGAGTCTAAATGCATGAAGTTTAATTGAAACCAAAATTCTTTATTGGCATTCTTTATCTTTTTTCTTAAGATACCTATAAACTCTCGCACAGTTTTGTTTATGTCCTGTTTAACTGAATACTAATTATGGAGGAAGTTTGCTTCTACATCAGTAACAGATATCTTGGATTGAGAAGAATTAAGCACCAAATCCCTGTGACTTGGTTGGAGGCACCTACTCTATCCTGGGTCTATACCAATTTGACACAACCTAACATTAATGTTTGTGTCTATTTATATGTCTAGGTATCTAGGTATCATGGTAGGTAGATGAACAGATAGAGAAGTATAGATCTGATATATATATATATATATATATATATATATATATATATATATATATATGTGTGTGTGTGTGTGTATGTGTGTGTGTGTGTGTGTGTGTGTGTGTGTGTGTGTGTGTGTGTGCCTGTATTGGTTTGTGGACATATGGGGTGAGGAGAGATTTATTTCAGTGACTTACAGTCTCTGGTCCAGTTAATCCAACAATGACTGGCTGTGAAAGTTAAGTTCAAGAATCTTATAGTTGCACCATCACCAAGAATGATGTCTTAAGTTGTCTTCTGTGGTTTTGGAATTCTTTTAAATTAAGATTTAATGCCAGTAATGAAATAAACTTTCTATCAAGACAGAACAAGCAGGATAAGAACAAACACCTCTTTCTT
This sequence comes from Rattus norvegicus, assembly GCF_021556685.1. Taxonomy (NCBI): domain Eukaryota; kingdom Metazoa; phylum Chordata; class Mammalia; order Rodentia; family Muridae; genus Rattus; species Rattus norvegicus. The sequence goes on along the minus strand of NC_141555.1, from coordinate 50,939,902 downwards.
CCATGTCCTCATATAGGCTTCCAATAGAAGGAATTGCTCACTTTGTAGCAGAATTAAATATCTGGATTCAATGTGTGTTTTTGTATTTTACATATTCAGACTAGAAGTAGATCTTTTCACATTGAATGAAAGCAGAATTCCTTCAAAGATATGCCCATTATTTTATGGTTTTATATAATTCCAGTTGTAATCAAGTAGGCAACCAAATTAGCCATCACGAGTCTACTTCTTGTCAACTTGAGACAACATCATACTTCCTTATATTGTGAATAATTTGTAAATGAAATTAATGACCAGATTATAATGGTACCTTGATATAGTAGAATGATGCTACATACAAATCGAAACGAATTATATATTAAACCAGGTCATAGTTATACTGAATGCAATATAATTATCAATTCCACAATGTCAAACATGTTATAGATTTAGAATAGGTGAAATGGGATTTATGGCACTTTCTTTATTATCTCAAATTTGAAATGAATATGAAAATGATTGTATTGTCTTAATTGTTATTATATTGCATGGTACAGTAGTTGATGAAAGAAAACACAAAAATCTATAGAAACACTTTGTTAACAAAATACGAAGCAATTATTGATTTCAATTATTAATCATTTTCTACAACTAGTTATGGTTATTTAGACAACCATGTGTAAATACAACCTTAGGTTATATTTATAAATACCTTCTTCACTACCCTGTTTTATTTTCTTCACCCATTAGAAGCACCTCATTAGATACCAATCTCCATGCCTGGTGGTTTTGTACCCTTTGTCATTCTGCATTAGTTTTTCTATTTTCTTTTCACATTGGCTATGAGGACAAAGATCCCTCCATCTTTTCTAAGCTCAAGCTGTTTCGCGATTCTACCCCCTGGCCTGATAAGTTTTATGGCAGAACACCCAACACTCTTTTAGAAACTGAGAAGATGACATAGCTAACCACATGTTCTTGACTCTTGTTAGACTGCTTTCTTGTTTCCCCCTTCAATAGCCAAACAGGATATGTGTCTTTAAAACTCAATCTGGCAATTTGCATTTGGAGTTAGTCTATTGAAAATGTTTCCCTCCAAGCTTTGGTCATTCTGAGGTGTCTGTCGATTTTACCCTGTAATATCGGGAAGCCTTAGATTTATCTTTTTGAAATTGTAACCAGTTTGAGCAACTTATACATTTCATCATGGACTATGACCCTGATATCTGAAGAATTCTTTCAAAGTGCAACCTGAGGCATTCAACAGGGAACCAAGACAAAGAAACTCAAAAGAGTTGTTCATTCACCTGTGATACCCTGGTCTAAATTGCCTATAGAAATTGTCATTTATCTTGCCACTTCACTACTCGATATAACACCTTCTGTTGAACATAGTGATGGCCATTTTTTTACTTCTGGTAACAGACATCAAGATTCTAGTGAGATGTCTCCAAATGACCCTTTTCGGAAGTGTATGATTGTGTTGTAGCCACCATTAATTGTCTCCTTATATACATTTGTTTATGTGTTGTCTATCTCTGTCTCTTCTGAACATTCTGTTGTTTGTCATTGTGAGTTGAGAATTTTGTATTAAAACTAATAAGCAGTTCTCTCCTTGGGGATAATATCTTTATTATTTCCTGAAGACTTATAAAGACAAGGATGTGTGTATGGATTCTTTGAGTTAGAATGGCCTTCCTTTAATGTTAAATGGCTGAGTTCAGTGACAAAAAACCACTGGAAATCTGGAGAAGTATAGCTGGGCATCATAAGAACTACTGGACATTCTAATTAGTTTCCTTCAATAGATGTGTGCTTATGTTTATAACAACATGTTCCTCTCTGCTTTGCACCTGTTTCCTTAAAATTATATCTGTGACAACTTTAAAAATATCCTTCCCCTAGGAAATAACAGGGACAAAACTACAATCCCAAGAGTACACAGGGATTTACCTATAACTCTAGCCATATATGTAGCAAAGGATGGACTTGGAAGGAGAGGTCCTTTGTCCTGTCAAGTCTCAATGTCCCAGAGTAGGGGAATGTCAGGGAATGGAGGTTGGAGGGAGTAGGTGGTAGGTGTATAAGGAGCTCCATCATAGAATCAGGGAAAGACGGATGGGATAGTTTGTTCCTGGAGGTGAAACAGAGAACGGGAATAACATTTAAAATGTAAATAAAAATAAATAAATTATGTCAATCTTTCCGTAACCATGCGTGGAGAGAAAAAACATTAAAAAAAATTATACACATTTATTAAGATGAAGAAGAACTACACCAACCCTCTTTCTTTTTAGTATTGATGACATCATGCTGTGCATCAGCCATGCCCAAGTGCCCTTTCCTCTTCTTCTCCCGAAGTATCTCATTGCATACCTAGGATTGATCCAATTAAGTTCCTTGTGTCCTCAACAGTCGAATATGGCTTCAGAATGTGCAGCTCCTGCAATTATTTTCCTACAGGTAACCTCTGATCTTTCTCCTTTGGGAAGAAAAGATCTGAGTAAAGAGCCTCTATCCAGAGTTATGATAAGCGTTTCCTTAAGATCCAGTGAACAATACAAATAGAGCACAAAGAAACCCTCTTCCTCTGAGAAAACTCAGACACTCATCTCTATTTTATAGAATGTTTTTAAAGTTAATCAACCCAAAGGCAATGCAGGCAAACTGTTACTGGCCACCCTGTTCATATCAAAAAAGAGGGACTGAATAATTTTGGAAAATAAAAACCAAGTTCTGGGTCCATTTATGGATCTCTGACTGATAACAATAATAGTATTGAGAGTCAGTTTCCATTCCACACACCTTCCTTAGGATTCTGACCTTGACCAAGGTACTGTGGTTCTGGGCATCTAATTCCAGACTTTCTGGCTGGGCTACAAGCAGCAGCTCAGAAGCCAGAAAACCTATAAAAGTAAGTGACTTCACCCAGGGTACCTCAGAACATCCTTCTTTTCTAAAATAGTTTTTATGGACTTATCATATCTCTACTCCAATAGTCCTAGATGCCCTGGACCTAGACAGATGTTGAAGTGTGCTTTTGTCACTCAGTTCGCACAAGATATTTGATTTAAAAAGATTAGAGGGATGTGGAGGTATTGATGAGTCTCAGTGGTTAGTAGTAGTTTAAATTAGTGTGAAAATAGAAATCTGAATGAAAGCCAGGAGGACAGGAAATTTAAGAAGGCCATTAGTGGTAATCCGAAGAGTAAATCTGAATAATAATAATCAAGTCTGTTAAAACAAATATGAAAAGGGCTTGAAGAGAGCAAGCAACCGTTGGAGCAAGACAAATATGCCTCTTGAAAATGAAGTGAACATTGGAAAATTAGTATTGTAATTGGAAGTAAAAGGTACAGCAAGTCCTACAGTTAGAACAGTGATGGGGCCCAGGGTGCTGTACTCCAGGAGCCTATGGTAAAACTTAAACTTGTGACAGAGAAATTGATTTCATAATGGTCACTGTACCTACATATTCATTCCTCAATAATGTACTATGACAATTTTCTGATCAAAAGATAGCATTCACAGTAGCAAAAGTAAAACTCCCTTAATGTCTCTAAAGCAGCAAACATGCCATTGACATAGTTTGGCGTGATGTTACACACTATGATCCTGGCACTTAGGCAGGAGAATTTCAAGTTAGAGGTCAGCCTGGGCTACATAGTGAGTTCTGTCTCAACCTATTCTCCTTAAGAGAATTGTTATAAGAATTGAGCTATACCATTCAATAAACTCTAAGGGAATATATTGCATGAGTTAGTTGCTTAAAAGATTTATCATTATATTCAGAATAGTGGTCAGATGTGATTTTTGTGGAAATTTTAAGGCGCACACAGTCATTACCATTTCATTAGTGAAATCAATATTATATAGTCTGTGGGTGCAGTCAAGTGGTAGAGTGCATACATCATGTGCATAAGACCCTGGGCTTGAAACCCAATGCTCTAAGAGTGTCATTTCGTTTAGAGAATGCAACAGGCCTTAGATGATCACACTCCCTGCCTGTTTTTCTCTCCCTGATTTTCTGAGACAGGGTTTTTCTGTGCAGCTGTCCTACAACTCACATTGTAGACCAGGCTGGCCACCAATTCAGAGATCTGCCTGCCTCTTCCTCCCTGTTTTGGGATTAGAGGCATGAGCCCCCACTGTCTGGCCCTTCATGTCTTTTATAGGCAAAGCAGAGATTTGTAGTCAACCAAGTGCTCCCCTGTCCAGCAAATGCTTTGTACCCTAACAACAGGTTGCCTATTGTGCTTCCATCACTTATTTTTTCTTGAAAGGGTCTTACTCCGTAGCACAGACTAGCCTCAAACTTGTTGCATTGCTGCCTCAGCCTTCTAAGTGAAGGCCTACAGGAACGAACCACTATGGCTAGCATATTCTCCCTCCCCTTCCTTCCTCGTTTCCTCAACAACAACCACACACTCATCCACTGTTTACCTTCCAATTTTGCATTCAACTCCTTCCTACTTTACTACTTTACCCACCCTCGTTGTCTGAGCTTTGTGTATCTGTGTGATTTATTGGTTTCCTTTTTACCAGCAGTCACTCTGAATGGTCAGCCTTGAACTAGAGAACTGTTTCTATGTTTTCTCATTTTTTTCCTTTCTTTTTCTCAGTATCCATTATTTACTGCTCCCTTCCATTAGGTAGGCTTTGAAAATTTCTGGTTGGCTGATCAGATGATCAGCCTGTCAGTGATTCACATGGACCTGGAATATATGATCTGTTTTAACAATTAGAACTAAAATGGGATGAGAGGCGGGCCGGTTGCCAAATGATCCACAAGTTAGTGTATAATTTTGTATTCACACTAGTGAATTGCCAGCATAAACAAAGAACTATTGGGAATGATAACTATGACAGTAAAGGTCATGATGAAAACTCAACCAACAGCATTGCACATCTAATTAAATGTGTTTGTCACCCTGTTAGCAATCTCCTTATCTGAAATCATTTATTTGGCTTTTAGGTTGTGTTATGACTTTAGTCAACCACTTGCCAATATATCTAAAACTTACACTTAAAGAATTCAGCAGTAATCTCTCAACCTTCATATGTGTTGGGAGCTGTATCACAACGGCTAGAGTGCCAGCAACTTGTCCTCATAGAAATGCTCAGGATGCCATTGTAGGTGCCAGTGGTCCATGTACTGATTGCTTAGAATCATGTCAGATGCCGTGAGAAAGAACATCCTGGTCAATTCAGAAGTCTTGACCTTCTTCTGGCTCTTTACTCATGCTTAGGTGATGCCAAGTTCATTTAGTTAGGAATTCTGCATTAATAACAAAGATCTAATGGAGACAGATCTAGCTTGTACTCAGAAAAGATCATGATGAATTGGGTGTGGCAGGCCACCACGCCCCTGCAATCCCTGCAAGGGAGGCTGAAGCCATAGGATGGTCGGTCATCCTGGGGTGCATAAATGTAATCCTGTCCCCAAAATAAAAATTACTGCAGAGCAGCAATAAAAAACAATAATGAGCCATAAGCATTCTATGATTATGAGGAGGCCATAGAGAGCGTGCTCTGGGTGTATGTTTATAGTAACTTGCCACTTACAAAGTTGTCTCAGTACCCGTGATATTTCTACATTTTCCTATGTTTAAAGTCATAGAACAAAGCATGTGTTTTTCTTCCTTTTATTAATAGACTCTTTTCCTATAATTTTATTCCAACTGAAAAAAGTACAAAATTGTTTGAATTGGTTCTAGGATATTCCGAAATCAAAAAAACATTGCCCAGAAGTCACCTCAGCTTCTCCGGTTTCTCATCCACTAAAGAGGTCGAGCAAGTGGTGTCTGCATAGGAGAAAGTGACTGTGAACCCACGGGTTAGGGTTTTACGGATATGTTGATGGTTACCTGTACTGTGAGACTAAATGGTATGAACAGTTAATTTATTTGAATTGTGATATTGTTTTCCTTCTTCTTTGAAATCTTCACAGAACCAGAATTTTGCCACAGATATACATACGGAGTGCGAGCCACTCTTCAGTGCATTCCTGCTTGGCTTTATTTCATTCAGTGCCTGTGCTGGTACTGTGACACAAGAAGAGCCTTTTCTCATCCAGTAAATGCTGCCTGGCAAATACTCTACGACTTTCTTCATCGTGACATTTCCAGCCCTTTACAGCACCCACAAAGGTAGGCTGAGGTCTCCCATCTGAGCCCTTACTACTGCAATCTGTTGCCCTGGACTCTGCCATCCCTGCCGTTGGTTCTGCTGAGGCTCCAGACCCGGATTATCTCAGTTTAGCCTTGAATACAGTTTTTATCTCATTTCAATTAGCAGTTATTATCAGTAAGACTTGCAGTCAGTTGGTAAGAATTGTGATGCTGTTTCACCCTGTCTGTTGCTCAGTGGCTGTAAACGTATAGCTGCCTGGGGTTTTAATTTAGTTCATTAGAGTGTTTTTTTGTTTTTTTTTTTTTGTTTTTGAGCACTTTTTTGTTAATTTTTTCTTGGGGGGTTTGGGGAGGTTGAAATTTCCTTGTTTATTAATGAGGTTAAGAAATGGTTAGGTGCATAAAAATCCCTCTCGCAACCAAGTTTATTTTTAATCATTTTCTTTGATGAACTTGTAAGAATTGTTTACAGTCCATTTAATTGCAAATTGAGTTCTCTGATCGCTCCTGTTTCTCATCTCCAAGGCATCCTGCTATGACTTGCTCCTGCTCTTCTGTTGGGAATAGAAAAAAAAAAAAACTTTTAAGTTCAGAACCAAATGCAGACGCTCCTTTTGAATTTTTAACCTTTTTCCAAGAACTGTCAATCAGTGATATCCCATCCTTGCAATAAAATGCATTCCTTCTTTGTCTGCTGAGTACAGGGCATCAGCCCACACCTTACACAGTGCAAAGAGCTGTGACTAATGCAGATTAGTAAAGTGCTTTTAAATACTCACGTAAATTGTTCTCAGTAACCTTTTCTGTGTGGCTCAATTGGGAGACATATTCAGAAGTACAAAACTACTGTTGCTCTAACATGTATCTGATGCTATGTCAGATGAGGGCACTGTTAGTACCATGATATTGGTATCCCTGAACATTCATAGTATGACATAGGGTCTATGCTAGAATAGTATTGAAAATGTATCCATTCTTGTTAAGTGATAGAATTTAATTTAGTACCTCAGTGAAGGAAACACATCCCCATGAATTCCATAATTTTAGTTCCTCCTAAGGAATGCCAGTAGTCAATACCAGTATGCACCTTGATTTATAGAATTGACAGTTGATTTGGTAAAAGATGCTATATGGCTTCTTTTACTAAATAATCAGAAACATCTGCCTCCTGTCTCAGATAAAAATGAGTATTGGGATAAATTATATTAGTAATATATTCATTAGGAAGTTAAAATTGCTGGTAGGTGCTATTGACACAAAATACAGCACTCACCCCAGGAAATAAGAGGTAGTTAATTCTTGAGGAAAACCTAAGTGCTCGTAGCCTGGGAGCACAGACTCAGGTTATAACCACTGGAGGTGATCACATAATATTTTATTTGATACAGAAAAAAAACATAAATCAGTGCATTTATCACATTGGTGGTCACTGCAAATAAGCAGGCTGCAGCAAAACAAGGGGAACTCTGTGTAGATCTGTGATGTCTGGTCACATGTTTAGCTTTCAGATTGGTAAGGGCTGGTGCCCTGCTAAGCATACATTTTAGGGCTGTAGTGAATTTGGTCCCTAACACCCATGTAAAGGCTGTGGAAGGCAGCAAACACCTATAACTCCAACTCTGGGGAGATAGACAGTGTGACTTGCTTTCCAGTCATATTATGGTGTCATTGAGCTGCAGGTTCAATCAGAGACCTTGTCTGAAAAAATAAGGTAGAAAACACCTGGGAAGACACTGATGCCAAGCTCCCCACACACAGAGAACACATTTGACAGATTTGGATAGTCACAGGCATGTTCAGACTCAGGCGTGAACAGTGAGTGACTTTCAAAGGGACAGTCTAAGGTAGTCGGCTTAGGGTCTTCACACCATTTACAATCACGAAGCTCAGCATTGAGACTCAGCCTTGAGGAACTTATGTTTACATAAAGAACTTTAACAACACAAAAGGATTACAAGTCAAAGGCCTGTCTTATTTACAGAGTGAGTTCAGAAAAACTTGGCAACATAATAAGATCCTGTCTCAAAATAAATAATATAGCTTACCTGTCATTCATGGAGCTCTGTGGTCATTCCTTAGCACGATGTAAGAAGAAATACAATGAAGGTTGGGATGGGCCAGCAAAATGGCTTCACAAGTAAAGGCACCTGAAGCAAAACTTGACAGCCTGAGTTCAGTCCCTGAGCACCCATGGTAGAGAAAAAAGACCTGCCTCCATCAGGTTGTTTTCTGACCTCTGTGTTTGAACAGTTGGCTTATGAGGAAATGGATGCTTTGTCCCCAGTATCACAGGGGGCTAGGGAATGTGAACAGAAGTTTGAGCCAGCAAATTTATTTATAAATGAAGCAGTTCTGTACTAATAAATATATATATTTCCTATTTAACTATAGTTTAATGTGGTAGAGTTTTACATTAATATATTTGATGCATTGATTACTTATCTTCTGCATATGTATGTAAACTGATAGTAAATATATTCTTTTCTCAAAAACAAAACAATGTGAGATTACATTATTATTATTTCCTTATATCTGATTTAAAATAATAGAGCTTTGTTTAACTGTATATCCTAAGGAATGGTTAAAGTGGTAAATTTGTGGAGGTTTAAAACCAAATATTTTTGAAAGGCTTCTATTATACTATTTTTTGTGAGCAGTGATTAGGAAAACCCTTAGCACAAATCTCCCACACATCCTGCAAGACCACAGATAAAAGATGACATTCAGACGACATGCAGCTGAGAATGACCGTGAAGGTCTGGTCCTCCTGCCATAACCACTCAAGTTCTGGGTTTACAGAAGTGAGTAGCCCTGTCTCGCTCCTTATTTTTATTTTTTGATACCAGGCTCGTGCTCAGGATCCTGAGTGTGGTGTGCCATGTGGTCACTGAGCCACAGGGCTCATCCAGTCTCACCTGGCAGTGTAAGGGGTAATTCTGTTTCCTTCTTCTGTTTCCCTTGACCCCATTTGTCACGGCTGTTTTGTCTTACACATAGCTATATCTTTAAAGTGGAGATAATAATACCTATATCTATTTACTTCACAGAATCATTGTAAGAATCGTCCTGAAAACATGGTATAGACTTTATAGGTGTGCTTGCTGCATGAATGCCCTGGAGAGAAAAATGGAGTAGCCGTTTATTAATTTTGTTGATCATATCAAAAAGTTTTTTTAAAAAATTGAATATTGCTGCATATCGGACACATAAATAATTTTTGTACCAAAAAGTCTAGAACTTGGCATGGCAAAATTTTGTCGTTGAATTGTGTTCAGGTTTCATTTCCTTCCTTCTTTTCTTCCTTCCATTCTTCCTTCCTTCTTTTTTTCCTTCCTTCCTTCCTTCCTTCCTTCCTTCCTTCCTTTCTTTCCTTTTTTCTTTCTTTAAGATTGGGTCTCATGTCAGGAGGTATCAGTACATACGTTTAATCCCAACAGAGGCAGGTAGATCTTTGAGTTTAAGGCCACCCTTGTCTATAGAGTGAATTCTGAGATAGCCAGAGTTACACAGAAAAGCACTGTCTTGAATGAGAAAACAAAAAACAGAACAGAACAGAACAAAACAAAACAAAAATTACAAGTCTCACATAAAAATTAAAAAAAGACAGGGCTAGGCCACACATAGGTCTGACTAGCTTCAAATTCATTATGTAGCAAACTTGACTTTGAACTTCCTACTCCTTTCTTTCTGTTTCCCTCTTAAGTGCTGGGATTACAGGAATGTGCAACAACAAAAACCAGTATTATGTGGTGATGGACACCAAACTCAGGGCATCAGTTTGCTAGGCTGATGCCCTACCATTTGAGCCATTGCCCCAGCCCTAGTTAGGTTATTTTATTGGATAGTGTCCTAAAAAAACAAAGTCTTTAGAAATAATTACTGGGACAAAAGAAGGTAGACAAAATGACTAATTATGTAGATATTGTTCTATTGAGGCTTTTGCAAAAGAAAGATTCGTGAGGAAAGTAGAGTAAAAGACCATGACATGATCTTGTTTAGACTCTGATGTGATTCTTTCAAAGAACTAGTCTGCCTGGGTTACCATAGTAACAGCACTGTATTAAGTGAACTTTCAAAATTGATACAGTGAAGTGGTTGTTTTTATTTTATGCTGCATGATTTGTTAAGATAGAGGTGGATGCATTAACTCTGCACTTAGAATCATTGTGGGTGAGCATTTAGGCACCCTATTTAGGAAGAGTAGTTATGATAATATTTATTTGGCCTCTTTTGTTATATTAAAAAATAAACATATTTGATATTAGTTATTTGCTATCATTGATATTTGGAGACAAAAGAATTCAGCTAGCAGCCAATCTCTGTGTTCAAAGATTCATATATCATTCATGAACACATTTGAAACAAAATACCATTTATGTGTGTGTGTATCTATACATCTCTCTCTCTCTCTCTCTCTCTCTCTCTCTCTCTCTCTCTCTCTCTCTCTCTCTCCAGGTTCTTCTGGAACTGGAGCTGCACACAGCTGTGAGCTGCCATGTGAGTCCTAGGAATTAAACCCGGATCCTCTAGAGGAACAGCCAGTGCTCTTAACATCGAGCCATCTGTTCTGCCCCAATAAAATACATTTTAAAGGAAGTATTGAAAAAAATTAGGAAGTTGGCTATTATGCTAATAAATAAAACATGTCATATATATATATATATACATATGTATATATATACATACGTATATATATATACATATATATATATACGTATGTATATATATATATGTGTATATATATATATATATATATATATATATATATATATATATACATATATATATATCTTAAAATGTAGTGGACAAAAATGTGCACACATTGCACATACACATGTTGGGGATTTACAATAAAGCCTTGAGCATGATAAGCATATCCTTATACTCAGCTACACATTGGCCTCCTCAGTGATACCCTGAATAGTATGCAGTATATGGTTTTCATTGAAATATGGAAAGAAAATTTGTTTCATACAGTAAAATATTGCTTCCGTTCTATTAAGTGGAAAGAAAAAGAAAAATCTAGTCATCACCTAATATTTCATCGAAACAGCATTTGCATTTGATTCAGGCAGGCTTCTCAGTGCTTGGTACATATTTTTTAATGGTTTTAAAGGAGATCAAAGAGCTTATCTTCTTTAAAGGCAAAAATTTTACGTGTTTACATAAGGGGAATCAACATTTACCAAATAAAGTGAAATATTATAACCTACTCAACATATCTCATTTCTGGTACAGAAAGACTAAAGCAAAGAAAACTGTACAAAGTGTAGAAACTGCTGGGTGGTCCTTCTTTTCCCTGACACTTACACAAACACTATTCTGTTTCCTATATCAAGAACTTCACAGCTGGGTGTGGGGGTATAGCCCAGTAATCCCAGCACTTGAGAGCCTGAGTCAGGAGGATTTTGAGTTTGAGGACAGCCAAAGTTATACAGTAAGACCCTGTATCAAAAACCTCCCCACCCAATTCTTCCTCTTCAAACAAACACTACTTAAAAGATTCTAATTGTTTTCTTATTAATCACCCACATAATTTTTCATTGCCTACAGTAAGGTTTCATTACCTCCCTCTTTCAATTTAACCAAGTCCTCTGCCAGAAAGATTTTTAAAGAAACATTTGAGTGAAAAGCCTTGGTATGTCAAGAGCTGGAACATGGCCTTGGAAATATAGACAGAGTAGGACTGGCTTACTTTTCTACCATATGAACTGTGCTACACTGAAAGAGGCACTCATCTAAATTATAGGTTTATAAGTGTAAAATACAGTTCCTTTGTTACCTGTAAGGTTTACCTTCTGTGTAAGACTCCTGTGTCTGAGTTTGGTTGGTTGAGCTCCATGGTGTGACAGAAACATGTAGAAAGCACAAGTGAAATACTAGAGAATGTCTCTCTCTTCCTCTTAATATTTTTATGAATGTGAACATTGAGCATGCATGTATGTCTGCACCATGTGTGAGCCTGATGTCCTTAGAAGTCAGAAGAGGGTATGGAAACTTCTGGAATTGGAGTTTTAGGTAGTTGTGAAGAAACATATGGATGCTGGGAATTAAACCTGGGTCCTCTGGAAGAACAGCCAGCCATCTCAAACACTGACCCAGTCCCAGAAAGGAGCTTTGTCTACTTTTTAGCACACTTCTGGAGAACTTCAGTATATCAGAGGTCGCTTCAGTTTTCATCTGTCACTCTGTAGAGCAATTTGCAAGCACATGTGCCACACTGCTAGATGATTAAATTGGAATTTAGTCGTTTCATTTGGAATTTCTTGTTTCTTGATGAATTATCAGTGTATGTTTTCAATCCACCCTTCGTTGAATTTCCTATTAGTTTTTTTTTTTTAATTTGTTGAGTTCTTTACATATTAGGTAGAATTCATCTGGTAGTTTTTAAAATCTGGTAGTTTTTATAAGAAAATATTACCCCAGTCATGCAATCGTGGCCCATCCTTTAATCCCTGCACTAGGGAAGTGGAGGCAGGTGTATCCCTGAGTTTCAAATCAGTCTGGTCTACAGAGAGTTCCAAGTTGGCAGGGCTACACAAAGAAGCATCTGCTGATGCTTTTCCTCCTAACATGGCCTTTAACAATCAAAGTTTAGTTTATCAATATTTCCTTGTATGAAGACTCTTTACCAAGGCCTTGGTCTGAAGTTTTCTTTTTTTTTTTTTTCTTTTCTTTTTTTTATCTCGGTCTTCATGTTTTAATTGGTGTCCTATTTTCTTGTTTTACAGGTAAGTCCATGATCTATTTTGATTGAATTTCTATGTAAGTTTTGAAATAGTCAAATTTTTATTATATCTGGCTGTCAGGTTTGAGTAACACTAGTGTTATTGAAAAGAGCTGTCTCTGCTCTATTGAACGTCAGCTTTCAAGATCAATTAGGCATTTTGGGGGCTGTGGTGTCCATTCCTAGATTCTTCATTTGTGTTTTGTGTTTGCCAATACTGGAACTGCATATTACATCTCAATTTGGTAAACAGATTCCCCCTGCCTTACAATTCGTTTCCTGGTTGTTTTGCCTCTTTTAATTTCTTTACCTAATTTTAGAATTATATTGAACCCACTTATCAGTTATATACTGCCTGCCTCTGCCTCCTAAGTGCTGGGATTAAAGATATGTGACACTACCACTTAGGGTTTTTTCCCCCTTTATTATTATTTTTTTTTAACTTAATTCACTTTACATCCTGCCCACTGCCCCCTCCTCATCACTGACTCACACATTCCTTCTCCGCATTCCCCAATCCCTTCTCCTCTGACTAGGTAGGGTTCTTCCTGGATATCCCCCAACCCTTACACATCAAGTCTCTAAAAGACTAGGCATATCCACTGCTCCTGAAACCTGACATGCCAGCCCAGTTAGAACATATCCTACATGCAGGCAACAGCTTTTGGGAACACCCACCGCAAGATGTTCAGGACCAACATGAAGTCCAGGCTGCTTCTGTGCAGGGAGGCCTAGGTCTAACCTGGGTATGTTCTTTCATTGGTGATTCAGTCTCTGAGAGCCTAAAAGATCCAGATGAGTTGCTTCTGTTGGTCTTTGTATGGTGTTCCACTCCCCTCCTGGTCCCAAAATCCTTCCTTCTAATTCTTACATAAGAGTCCTCAAGTTCTGACAACTCTTTTCCTTTGGTTACCTACATCTGTCTGAGTCAGCTGCTCGGTGGAGACTCTCAGGGAACAGCCATGCTAGACTCCTGTATGTAAGCATAACAGAGACTCATTAATGCTGTTAGGGATTAGTGTTTGCCCATGTGATGCATCTATAGTTGGGCCAGTTATTGGTTGGCCATTCTCTAAGTCTTTGATCCATCCCCTGTCCCTGCATTTCTTGACGACAGGATAGATTTTGGGTCAAGTTTCATGGATGGGATGGTGTCTCTCTTGTTTCACCAAGGTTTCTGCCTTGGCTACAGGAAGTGTCCTCTTTGGGTACCATATCCCCAGTGCTGTGAGTCACAGCTAAGGATGCTCCCATTGACCTTGGTCAACTCCCTTATCCCAGGTCTGTCTCACCTTGGAGTTGCCCACCCCTACCCCTGTCAGTTGCAGATTTACACTCATTCTCATGTCCATTTGGCCCTCCCTCCTTTTCCTCCCCACACCTGTTAATGAATTCCCCCCATTCCCCTTCTCATCCCCTCTTCCACCCAGTTCCCTCCCTCCATCTGACTCTAATGACATTTTTATTCCCCTTCTATGTGAGTTTGAAGTGTTCACAATTGTGCCTTCCTTCCTGTTTAGCTTCATTGGGTCTGTGGAATGTAACATGAGTATCCTGTGTTTTCTGGCTAATATCATTTATTAGTGAATACATACCAGGCATGTCCTTTTGGGATTGGGTTACATCACTCAGGATGATATTCTCCATCCACTTGTCTGCAAAATTCATGATGTATTTTTTTAATAGTTGGATAGTAGTCCATTCTGTAGATGTACCAAGTCTTCTGTATCCATCCCTCAGCTGAGGGTCATCTAGGTTGTTTTCAATTCCTGACTATCGTGAATAAAATTGAGGAAGTGTTTGTGGGATGGTGGAGCATCTTTTGGGTATATGCTCAGGACTGGTATAGCTATGTCTTGGGTTAGTACTATTCCCAGTTTTCTGAGAAATCTCCAAATGTCACTCCCACCAGCAATGGAGTAATGTTCCCATTGCTCACATCCCCGCCAGCTGGGTTTTTTTTTTTTTCTTTTTGATGTGAATGTCAAGTCCAGGTCTCACACAGGCAGAGTGTTGCTCTACCACAGAGCTGCTCCCTTAACCTCTATGTATGGTTTAAAATAATTTCCCTGAATTATCTTAGAAATAGTTTTAATCGTACTCCATACTTCTAGGACTTCCTTTTCACTTTAAATGTGAGAGGGGATCAGGGAAGCATGCTCTAAGGTACAAATTTTCAGAATAGAATTGCTATTTCATTTTCCTCTTTTATTCTTAGGACTAGTTAGCCACATTCTACATCCAATTATGTAAGAGTACAAGTCTCCTGTAACCATAAGCTTGGGAAGTGATAGAGTCTGGCTTCCAACTCAGATCAAAACCAGTTATTTTTGTACCTCCCGTCTCTCGGATTGTCGTATCTTTAACTGTGAATGAAAATGAGAATGGCTGCTTTTCACACTCAAAGATGAAGGTGGTCATCATCTAAGGAGTACCATGTGGAATCATATGTGCACTAAAACTCACTGATGACCAGTGACTAGGCACCCATACTTCTGACGGATGAGAAAGTTGTGTCCTGTAATTAATGAGCATTGAGAATATGGTCAGTCTAAGTGGATTTCATGCATTTAGCCGACAACATATCAGAGCTTTTGCACTGGGGAGAACCAGTTGCTGAGAGTCATGAACTCATGACTGCTGGATCTGTGCCCACTGCTGCTGCCTGTCACTGTGAGGATGTCATGCAACATATAATTAGTCAGAATACAGGTTATAATTTCTTCAGAAGTCATACAACTTTTACATTATTATATGTTGCAGATTTTCTGTCTATTAATTTCTCAGAGAACAGTAGTAATCTCAAAAATCAGTAGTTTGATCTGGGGGATTATAGGAATAAATGCAAATTTTCATACGCGCAAACCTCAGGCATAATTCAGCTTACTCCAAAGTTTGGACTTTGAAAACAATGTATGCCCCATTTAACTTTTTATCTAAATTTGGTTTCAAAGTGTTAATTATCAGAGTAGGAGACTTTTGAGAGGATAGACACCCTTCACATGCTGCCCCATTAAGCACCTTTCAAAAAGAGATGGGTTGCTGTTTGGTGCTCTGGTTTCCTACCTTTCACTCCTCTCCCTACTTACTTCACTTTCATTCCTATCATGGCTGTTGCTCAACAACTGTTATGAAATTTATTTTTATTTTAAATTCAATAGATGTCAGTTCTATAAATTTGTTCCATATATTCTGCTTCAAATATGGCAGATGAGTAAGAGAGAGACTCCTCTGGCAGAATAGCAATGACTTGATTTTCTGTGATCCTTATTATTACTAAAGTGGACTAGCAGGGTAAGCCAAGAGAGATTACGGTGTAATTGCTGGACTAAAGTGGTGGTAGCATCCTTCCAGGACATCCTCTCAATACCAAAGAAGGAGGAGGACTTAAAGGAGGAATATTCTTTATTAGGGAAATAGGGAAGATAAAAAAATGAGACCCAAATGTAGCATGGGTGCATCATTGATATCTGACGTAAAATATAACCTACTCTGGAATAGTCTGTGAAGATATTTAAAAGCCAGTACAACTAAATGTGTTTCTCCTACAAGTTTCATAGAATAAATGGGCTTAGAAATAGGAAGCTGCTCACACCATCTTAACAATTGTATTATAAAGACAAGCCAAAAATGTAGAAATGCAGGGAGATTAGTATACTCTGTTTTGTTTCAGTATTAATACTTTCCTCTGACATTAATTTATATTTATTTCTTCACTAACTAATAAAGTAATAAGACTTGATACTACTTATGCTCACTTGACAAACACCATCATATGACTTACTGGATATATGTCTTTTATTATGTGCAAGTCCTCACTTACTAGCAAGCTAGTTAATTTATTACTATTACTATTATTATTATTATTATTATTAATATTATTATTATTATTACTATTATTAAAATGAAATAAAATTTGTAGATTACATGGCTTATCATAAACATTTCATTTTGAATGTTGCTAATTTATCATCAAATATCTTGTCTTTTAATCTCTCTGTTCATCTTATTTTTTTAAATATTGAAGACTGGATTTCATTCCATTCATGAATTTGCTTTATTTTTGTAAACATTGGTAGATAAGTTGTAAGCGTGTTTTAATTACCCGTGAAGCTGATAAGTCCTACTACTTAGCTGACCTCTGAAGAAATCCAAATATAACTAGATAATAAGTTTTTTGTTAGATACTTAGAATTCAAATTCAGTGTTCTAATATAAATATTTAGACCAATATGCTTATGAAGAAAATTCTTATGACTTTCTCACTACTTTATTGCTGTGAATAGACAATATCATCACAGCAATTCTTATAAAGGAAAACATTTAATTATAGCTGGCTTACAAGTTTCAGAAGTTTAATCCATTTTCATGGTGTGAAGCATGACAAAGAACAGGCAGACTGATGCTGAGAAGGAACTTAGAGTTCTACATCTTGATCCAAAGGGAACATAAGGAAACTGTATATTACATTGGGCCTAGCATGATCATATTAGAACTAAAAGCTGTCTCTTCCTACAAGGCCACACCTCTTAATAATGCCACTCTCTTTGGACCCAGCCTTCAGTCTGTTTGGCCAAACCTATTCAAATAACCACAGTGAATTAAACCTGGAGATTGTTTCCTATCAAAACAGAGCCTTTCTGTTCTGTTCTGTTCTTTCTTTTCTTCCTCCTCCTCTTCATCCTTTTTTCTTCTTACTTCTCTTCCTCTATTTTCTTCTTTTTTTGATAGATCCAATTAGGATCACTTGCCTTTACCTCATACTAACTGTCTAAAGGAAGCTAAGTAAGTCATATGCTGGTGTATATTTATTTAATAAACCAGCTCTGAGGTGGGAGTACAGATTGGGAACACTCTGTTATAGTGTTTCTTGATTTCCATGATATAAATTTTCCCATCAGACCCAGTTTTATGCCACTTACTGTTGCATGTGGAGTTGAAAGAAGATGTACAGTAGACCAACAATGCACAGTGTTTCTATCATCCAGATAGAATATATGCAACCTGCGAAGGGTAGAGAAAAAGAGTTTACACCAGGAAGAAGTGATACATTTGAGTGTCTATTATTTTAACATATACCTAGCTGTAAGTTTATATGCCTTACCGTTTAATAATGACTGTGTCAGCAAACAGTTATGTATCTTATGAGATAAGACATACTGACTCCAGTTGTTCTAGGCCTGCAAGGTATCAGCTCTTTCTGACTGTGCAATTCTTGTGTCAGTAAATGTCTGAGCATTTATTTGAATAAAATAATGACCCTAAGGTTCAAAAAGGCATTCAGAAATCAAAACCTATGTCTTTTCCAATGTTATTTCAAGTGGTTACAAACTATCTTGTGTGTTGTCTTATGTTTTATAAACCCTAGATATAAACAACAATTTTTTTAAACATAACACACTTTCATACCTAAAACCTAATTCAGAACCAGTTTATCGGTTATCTAGCCATATCTTGAAACTGGAGAAAATCAAGGGGACAAATGAAATAACCAGAGGAGGATTTCCGAAAGCAAATGGCACTCAAAACCAAAAAGTTTAAAATGTATGACTATGTTTACAAATTGTTTTTATTCTGATTTGAATTTGATGTGCTTTATTGTGTTCTCAGAATAAAGCCAAAAGTTTCCAGCATAAAGACAGATTAGCCTTTGAATGGGTGATGCCTCAGTTGGGGGAGGCGTGGAGGGAATGTCATGTATCTCTGTAGCTTGCGGGAAGCTCAGCTCCATACACATAAAGGGCAAGTAAGTGACTCATCATAACCTTTGTTGTGTTCTCAGCATTTTCTCTGGAGACCTCTGTGCTCCTGAAGGGTAAGCATTGATGATCCAGTGTGTGAAGGATACTCTAAAGTTAAAAACACCCCAGATGCTCTTGGAGAGAAAGTGGTGCAGGCTCTTCCTGTGGTTTCTGCACTGTTTTTCTCCCCATCTTTTACCCTAAGCTGTCACCTAGTGGTAGAAGTTTAAATTTCATGTTTAGACATCAAAAGAGTACACTGAAATGCTACAGACCCCTAGTAAACATTTGTATAATTTTGTATACGGGTAGCTCAATGATTGTTGAGGCACATCAGAGAAGTCATATTTGTTATTAACCATTGTTTGACAATGATTCTTTTAAGGATGTTTGTTTTAACAGTTTGATTTCTTTATGGTGTTATGAAGAATCTACCTTCACTAAGGAACTGTAATTCAATCTAGTAACCTTTTCTTTCCTTTTCCTCTTCTCTCCACTTTCTCCAGAACAAAGTCACTCTAACACCATGGTGTTCTTTTACCTGTGGTCATCCTTTGCATCATCAGCTCCTGCTTTATCCTCATCTGGGATCTCAAGATGGACTGGGGTTTCTTTGATAAGAATGCAGGAGATAACAATTTCCTCTGTCAAGAAATTTTATACCCCCAAAAAGCATGTGTGGAACATTTACACTTATCTTAGATATATCTTTAGATAGGTCATACAGCAGTACTGACACAGGTCTAGTTAACTAATATGATTACAAAACAATTATCCCAGATACCAATATAGTCCACAAAACACCGTATCTGGTTTTTTTTGTGTAGTAGAGCCAGTGGGACATTTGTTAGAATTGAGTGCCAACCCAATCAAAGTGGGAGAAAAAATATATATGTCATATATTGTATATAATATATTTTATATTATATTATATTATTTATGATTTTACTGGCATATTAGAGTTACAGGGCTAAGAGATGCTGAATTTTAAATTAAAAGAACAAGAATCCTTACACAGATGATTTAGTAAAGGTAAATGTGATTAGATATTGAAAACATTGAGCCATGAACTGGGAATCTAACTGTCCTTATCCAATCGCAGCTGTACACCAACTAGGCCATTCAGACAGCGAAGTCTGCAGAAGATTATCAAAGTAAGAGTGTTAGACTTCATTAACTCTTGATAATTTTATTGGCCTAATGTCGTGCTGTGGATAGCATAGAGATTGAGTTAACAATTTTTAAGGATTTATATATTATTTCATGCATATGACTACCCTGTAGCTGTCTTCAGACACACCAGAAGAGGGCATCAGATTCCATAACAGATGGTTGTGAGCCACCATGTGGTTGCTGGGATTTGATCTCAGGACATCTTGAGAGTGTTTTTAACTGCTGAACCATCTTTCTAAGCCTGAGTTAATGTATTGACCTATATCAAAATGTCACCATTATGTCAAATTTGTGTTTTGAAAAGAATGTGATTGTGGGGTACTGGGCAGAGAAAGTTGCCTGTGAAGACTGGAGCAGCATACGTAAGCAAATGCTGTGTGCATCAGGGCCTCGGGTGAGCCCTTGCAGGGAAGCAGTCATCCTCACATGAGAATTTAGGAAACATCACTGAGCATTGAACATACTTTTTTATAATTCTCAACTAAAGGGAAACAAGGGGCAGGGCCAGGTGTCAGCATGCAGGCACAAGCAGGCACAGGATGCAGATTTCAGTCCCTAGTACCGTTTTAAAGAAAGAAAGAAAGCAGGGACAGGTAAAGCTGCTTCATTATCACCACACATGGGTTTTTTATGACTGTTGTTGTGTTTAGTAAACACTTGGACACATTTGTTTCCTGTGCTCACTGTGTAAGTTCAGTGGCTCTGTATCAATGCTAGTTTGTTTCCTGTCATACACTTCTCATTTGTAGAATTCCATACAGTGATATTGGCAAATAGATTCTGTCAGTCAGTTTCTTTATTATTATATATTTTGGTTTTTTTTTTTTTCTTTTTTCTTATTTTTTGGAGCTGAGGACTGAACCCAGAGACTTTCACTTGGTAGGCAAGCACTCTACCGCATACCTAAATCCCCAAACCCTTATTATTTTATATTTTAATGCTCTAGAAAATAAAGTTATACTTTCTTGAAATATAATCGTAAATTTATAAGAAAAAAGTGAAGAAGCCATTGTGCAGTCCAGTTTACCTTCATTCTGAAATCCTGTTACAGTGTCACACAAATTCTGCCTGCCTCCTCTCAATGAGGAACCTAGGTTGGGTGTGTGTGAAATGAAACTAGAAAGGGGACCATGAAAGGGTTAAAAAGAGCTATTAAGGCAGGAGGGGATGGTAGTGATCACCACATGTGACATGAAAATAGAAGAGGATACACTGTGTGGCAAGAAGAGGAGTTAGGGCAGGGGGTAGGAACTAATCTGAAGAATTCAGAATGAAGACTGAGGAGATGCCCTATGGAAACCTTTTGCTGATTTTTGCTGGCATATTTTTTTTTTATTTAAAAGCTAATTGTCAGCTCATTGATAATGTTTAAAACTGACTAATCAAAACATTTACAATTATGGAGGCAAATGGGATGGATAATTACAAATGTTTGTCTATAGGGAGTGCAAAAAGAGAGCAGTACAAGGGGACTGATTGTAAGTTTTTGTTAACCTTCTAGTTTAATGAATACACTTGTTTAAAGTTAAAATAGGATTGGAGGAATGGCTCAGTACCTAAGGAAACCTGTTGATCTTGGAGAGGAACTTGCTCAGTTCCCAGTACCCCATGACAGCTCACAGCCATCTGCAATTCCAATGCCAGGGACTCATTTTCTTCTCCTCACTTCTGAAGGGACTAGGTACACACAAGGTAAACTTACATACATTCGGGCAAACACACACATAAAAGAAGAATACTTTTAAACACTAAATTAAATGAATACTCCCACTTAGTACCTAGCAGTTCTAGTTACCAAAATGGCACAGCCTTGAAATACTCTTTGAAGTGCTAATTTTGCTTTGTAATAAGTAAATTGCGTGTTCTGGGATTTTATGGCAGTTGTGTATTTAAGAATCTTGGATAAACTGCATTAGCAGAATACTATGATCAATGATGCTTCTCAAATCCAAGCCTCGATTTATTTTTCAACATCAAAAATAAAAGGCTACAGTTATGTGAGGGATGAAGAAATTAGTGTGCACATTGTTTCTGACACTGACATCTTGGAGAGAGAAGTGCTTCTAGTTGAGACTTCATCATCTCAATCTTTCAACTAGTATTACTCTGACTACCATGCATTGTCCATGACTCTTTATGTTTCTGAGTCAATAAGGATGATTAGCAGGCAGTTCTCTTTTTTATAACTTCTATCATTTTCTCTAAATTAACAAGTTATTTGCTTCTTTAATTGGATATTTCTATATTTTCATTACAAATGTTATGTCCTTTTCCAGTTTCCTGTCCATAAGATCTATAAGCGGTCCCCTCCAATTCCTCTATAACCACCCTTGCTGCCCCTTGATATTCCCATGAACTGGGAGTTAAACCTAGGCATTAAACCAAAGGAGTTCTCCTTCCTTTGGTGACCAAAAAGGCCATACTCCTCCACAGTTGGAGCACTAGGTCGGTCCATATACATTCTTTTAATATTGGTTGAAAATGAAATTTCTGTTTTTTTGGCATTCTTGTTCTTATGGTGTTGACGCCCTTTCAGCTCTTGTAATCGTTTCTCAAAATCTAACAACAAGAGGTCCGTTCTCAGTTCACTGGTTTGACACGAGCTTTCACTTCTGAATTGGATGTCCTTGAGCTGTGTCTCTCAGGAAACATCTGCATCCTGTTCCTGGTAGCATGCCTTCTAAGATTCAACAGTCTTATCTAGTTTTGGTGGCTGGACACACACACACACACACACACACACACACACACACACACACACATATATATATATATATCATAATATAATGGATAATATTCATATATTTACATATATATTTGGTGGCTCCTACACACATGAGATTAGGTATGATATTTACATTGATTCTTTGTAGCAAGCTCAATTATAAAGAATCCACAAATGACAATGTCAAATAGAATCTCTCCTTTTCTTATGAAATTAGTAATGTTGAGGTGTCCCTGGACCTGAAGCCATTCCTCTCCCTTCCCATCCAAATGAATCTCATGTTTTGTCTGAAGAAAGAAGCATGATAAAATATCTAAAACCCTCCAGAGTGTCACTGGGAAAACAGCATGGTAGTTATTAGAGAACTGACATCTAATAGGACTACAGAACCTCATTCTATTGTCCATGTTCTCCTTTGCTTTACTGATGTCTCGTAATTTTTTTGGCAAATAAGGATTTGGGAGTTTATCATTTGAAAAAGGTACAGAGTATTTACACTGTTATATTCATTCTGTAGCTGTGCCATCTTTGTTGCCAAAATCATTGCAAAAAAATTGAAAAGGAAAACATAAGTATTGATTACATATTCAGGAATATTAAAAGTCCCCTATCAAGGAATGTACAATAAAAATGTAATACAATATTCATTCAATTAAAGATCTTGATGGAAAATACGTGTCCTTGGGAAACAGAGAAAAACTAGGAATTGAACTGTACGTCACAGGAATGGACATGGGAATAAAATTATTATCCAGAAGAATCTCCTCCACTCCATGTTCCTAAACCTTTTCTACCCATACCAAGACCCTGACTAACTTTGTCCATTCAGAGCATGTAACCAAGAATGAAGCAAAGAGAATTCTCTAGCTTTAGAGAGATGTAGTATGTAAAGGTTTCTACTGTGTCACAGAAGAGTCTCCTGTGAAGTGCACCCTCGAATCTGCTCAATGTAAATAAAGGATTTCAGTAGGTAGGCCATGGCAGCTCTCAGTGACAACATCATTAGGCCCTCCCTGAAAAATCTCTTGTATCCTGCATTTACCTAGCTTCTTCGGTGACATCACGAGTGTTTTTCTGACTGCAATTGAATCGCAGATATTCCTTCAATACCTCTAGGGTTTACTAATTGGCTCCTAATTCAGAGTAAACAGCCATTTGGGAGGGAGAACAAAGAGGAAGAAGATATCAGAGATGGGCGGAAGGAAGCTGACCTTCTGTCTTTGTATAAAAAAAAAATGGAAGATATACATTAGCTATGGGAAAGCTTGGTGAGTCCTGCGTTGGTTTTGAATGAATTCTCTGAAGAGATAGCCTTGATCTGACCCTTCTACATATGGGTATCAGGAGTTGGGAGCCTCTCAGAAGCATCTGGATTTCCCTGCTTGTTATGGGTCCTGGACTTCAGAGAGCTTATATCATTAATTTCTTACAAAATCCAAGAATTAGAAAGGGCATAGTTGTTTACCTGAAAGCTCCTGACTCTTATTATTTTTTTTTTTTCACAGAAGAAAAAGTTTCTAAGGAAAAAGGAAAGACAGGTCTTTTGTCCGCAGCTCAGAGTAAGCTCCATGATTTGGATTCATTTAGTGAAGTTTGTGTCTGACCCTTTTCTCTTTGATAGAGAAGTGATCCTAGTAGACACTTCATCGTCTCCATCTTTTCACTAGTATTACTCTTACTTTTTAGATTTCTGAGTCAATAGGTGTGAATAGTTGGTCTTGCTCTTTAATTTCTTTCATTTTTTTTATTTTTACCATACTTTATTCCTTATTATTAATTGGATATTTCTATATTTATATTCAAATGTTATTTCCTTTTCCAATTTCCTCCCCATAAGATCCTTAACCAGACTCCTGCTCTTGTTCTATTATGCCACTTACTGGCCCTTTATGTTCCATTGAACTGTGAGTCTAACACAGGGAGAACAAATGGGTTGTCCTTCCATTGATGCTTAAGAAGGACATAACCAGCCATAGTTTTGTCTGTGTACCTACATTGAATATTGGTTTAGTACCAGAGAGCACTGACTTATTTGCATTGTTGTTCATATGCGGTTAAAGCCCCTTCACCTCTTGTAATACTTTCTCAAAATCTACCAACAAGACATCCATTTTAAGTTCACTGGTTTGCCACTAGCACCCACTTTCGCATTTAATGTGCATGTCTCTAAGGAAAGATATATATCTGGTTCCTGGCAGAATGAACTTCTTAGCTTCATCAATCTTATCTATTTTTGGTGGCACACACACACACACACACACACACACACACACACACACACACACACACACGTTGATGGTTCCTGCAGTGATGAAGTAAGGTGGAATTTAAACATGGATTCTGTGCAACTAGGTCAGGAATGTAGAATCTTCAAATTAAAATGCCAAATAGACTCCCTCCTGTTCTTATGAACCTACTGAAGTTCAGGGTTCCCTGGACTTCAGTAATTCCTCTCCCTGCCCATTCTCCTGAATCTTATGTTTGGCCTGAAGAAAGAATCATGGTAAAGCATCCAAAACCCTGAAATCTGTCCCTGGGACACTGGAAGGTGATACTGTACTACTGATATCAAAAATCTAGAGAAAAAAATTCGATACTCAATGTGGTCCTCTGCTTTACTGATGTCTGAAAATTTTTGAAAAAAATAAGGATTTGGGAGTTTATTATTTGACGTACGTACACAAAATTTACACTGTCATACTCACTGTGTACCCGGTCCCATTATTTGCCAAAATCATTGCAAAAAATTGAATTGGAAAACAATTTTTAATACATATTCAGGAATATATATATATATATATATATATATATATATATATATATATATATATTCAATATCCCCTCTCAAGGAATGTAGGAAAAAAATTAATACAATATTTCATCAATTGAAGATCTGTAAGAAAAATACTTGTCTTTGAAAAACAGCGAAAACATAGGAAATTGAAGTGTATGTGACAAGAATGAACCTGGGAATATAATTATCCAGAAGAATCTCCTACAATCCATGTTCCTAAACCTTTTCAACCCATGCCAAGATCCTGACTAACTTTCTCCATTCAGAACATCTAGCAACTAATGAAGCAAAGAGATGACTCTAGCTTTAGAGAGATGGAGTACATAAAGGCTTCCACTGTGTCACAAGAGACACTCCTGGAAAAGGCACTCTTGAATCTGGTCAATGTAGGGAAAGCTGTTTATCAGGTAGGCCATAGCAGCTCTCAGTGACATCATCATTAGGCCCATCCTGAAAAATCTCTTGTATCCTGGAGAGTCCTAGCTTCTTCTGTGATGTCACAAGTGTCTTTCTGACTGCAACTGCCTTTCAGATAATCTTTCAGTACCTCTAAGGTTTACTAATTGTCTCTAATTTAGAGTAAACAGCCATTTGGGAATGAGAAGAAAGAGGGTAAAGAGAAGAGTGTTGGGGAGAAAGAAGCTGGCCTTCTCTATTTGTATAAAAAAGAAAGAAATACTTGGTCCATTGGAAAGCTCAGTGAGACCTGGTTAGGGGTTGAGTGGGTTTGCTGAAGAGATAGCCTTTATCTGAGCCTTCAACATATGGGAATCAGGAGCTGAGGGCCTCTCAGAAGCATCTGGACTTCCTTGCTTGTTATGGTTCCTTGTAGTCAGAGAGTTTATATCATTAATTTTGTTATTCCAAAAGCCAGGTGTTGGAAAGGGCCCAGTTGTTTCCTGAGAGCTCATGGCTTTTATATTTTTAACTGAAGGGAAAGGTCCTAAGGAAGAAGGAAAAGAAAAGTACTGTGTCCTCAGCTCGGAGTAAACCCCTCCTTGCTTTTTATTCCTACAGTGCAGTTTGTGTCAGTCCCTGACATCTGGGAGAGGGCAGAGCATCTATTTGAGACTTCATCATCTCAGTCTTTCCACAAGTACTACTCTGACTACCATTCCCTGACAGTTACCCTTTAGATTTCTGCGTGAATAGGTGCGATTAGCTGGCAGTTAACTTTTCTTTTTTTCTCTCTTTTTTTTATTTTTTAGCAATTTTATTGCTTTTTCTAATTGGATATTTTTATATTTACATTTTAAATATTATTTCCTTTTCCAGTTTCCTGTCCATGAGATCCCTAAACAGTCCCACTAACCTTATTCTATAGCCCCCCTTACTGCACCACGACATTCCCTTGAACTGGGAGGCAAACCTAGGGAGGACCAAGGGCTTCTCCTTCCATTGGGGCCCAACAAGTCCATCCTCTGCTACCTATGCAGTTGGAACCATAGGTCTGTCCAGACACAGTCTCTGAATATTGGTTTAGCACCAGAAATCTCTGGTTAGTTGAAATTGTTGTTGTTGTGGGGTTGAAAGCCCATTCAGCTCGAGTAATCATTTCTCAACATCCATAAAAAAGAGGTCGATTTTGAGTTCTCTTGTTTGCCACTAGCATTCACTTCTGTATTTGACATGCTCTAGTTGTGTCTCTCATGAAAGATCTATATCAAGTTCCTGGCAGCATGCTCTTCTTAGCTTCAACAATCCTATCTAGTGACTGGTTTATCAATATATCAATCAATGTATCTATATCTATATCTTTATCTATATATGTATATATATATATATTTATTTGGTGGCTCCTACTATTATGAGATTTGATTAAATATTTACATGGATTCTGCGTAATTAGGTCAAGAATCCAGGATCCACAAATGACAATGCCAAATAGACTCCCTCGTGTTCTTACAACCTATTGAAGTTGAGGTTTCACTGGACCTCAAGCCACTCTTCTTGTCGCCCATCACCCAAAAACTGATGGTTAGCCTGAAGAATGAATCATGGTCAAACATCCAAAACCCTGTGGACCTGTCTTGCCATGGGACCACAGGAAGGTCGATATTAGAGAACTGATATCTAATAGAACCACAGAACCATATTCTGTACTCCATGTTGTCCTTTGCTTAACTGATGTCTGCTACTTAATGGATAAAATGAGGTTTTGGGAGTTTATCATTTGAAGGAGGTACACAATATTTACACTGTTATATTCGCTCTATAGCTGGGCCCCGTTTGTAGCCATATTCATTGCAAAAAAATGTAATTGGAAAAATGAAATTTTTTAGTACACATGCAGGAAAATATAAATTGTCCCATGTGAATGAATGTATAATCAGAAAATGTAGCACAATATTCACTCAATTAAAGGTCTATAGGGAAAATACTGGCACCTGGGAAACAGAGAAAACCTAGGGAATTGCACTTTATGTCATAGAATTGGACCTGGGAATAACATTAATTTTCAGAAGAGTCTCCTTATCTCCGTGTTCCTAGATCTTTTCTACCCATGCCAAGCCCCTGATTAACTTTCTCCATTCAGAGCATTTAACCAGTAATGAAGCAGAGAGAAGTCTCTAGCTTTAGAGTGATTGAGTACGTCAAGTTTTCCACAGTGTCACAGGAGACATCCCGGAAAGGGCACCCTTGAATCTGGTCAAAATAAGGAAATCTGTTCAGCAGTCAGACTATGGCAGTTCTCAGTGACCTCACCATTAGGCCCTCCATGAAAAATCTCTTGTATCCTGGAGAGCCCTAGCTTCTTCTGTGACATCACAAGTGTTGTTTGACAGCAACTGCCTCTCAGATATTCCTTCTGCGTAACTATGGTTTAATAATTGTCCTCTAATTCAGAGTAAAGAGGTATTTTAGAGGGAGCACATATAGGATGAAGAGATCAGAGATGGGGAGAAGGAAGCTGGACATCTGTCTTGGCAAAAAATAAAAGAAGAAATGTGTGGGTCTTGGGAAAATACCGTGGGAAGATGGCTTTAGTTCTTTTGTTCTCTAGATTCACCGACCTCTTGGAGAAGTTGCTGAACCTCCTAAATAGCTTTGGTCAGACGGTAAATTTTCTAGATACCCCTTTTTAGATTTCGATTGTCCTGAAGTTTGTATTGCTGATGGTAAATATTTGCCTGGAAGAGTGCTAGAGCCAGATTGATTTTTAGATGCTTTGGAAGATATGGAAATTTTCTGATATACTTTGGCTAATGGCACAAGGTCTAAATGATGTTTTTCCGATGTGGACTATCCCTCAGACCTTTGGAAATATAAAACAAAAATAGGGTGTTTTTAAAGTCTAATTTTCACAATGACAAATCACTTTGAGCATGGAGAACACTTTCTGGAGCCCTAGAGTGGGGTGAAGAAATTCCCTGAAACCCTAGGACAGATGGTGAACCTGCCTTTTTGATAGAAGGAGTAGTTACTTGAGCATCTGGGACAATATGGAATGTCCAGCATGCCCCTGTAAGGATTGGCAACTTTCCACAATACCTTCATCATTTTTGGAAAATCCAAAGACCTTTGGACAGATGGAGAAGGTGGGAGACTCTCGTGAGGTAATTGTAGCTTTTGGTGTCTCTTTGGAAGGTGAAGATGGCACAAGATCCCTTTTGGGAGAAGGGGTAAGTTTGAAACTGTCCTTCTTAGAGGAGAATTTTCTCAAGACTACATCAGAAGGATCAAATCTTAACATTATGTTTCTATAAACTGGATGCCTGTGGTCCATTTTGGTAGAGGGAGAATGTCAACTATATATACCCTGAGTGGATTTGTGAAATAAATCCATGTGGGTAGCTGGGGATAGTTGTAAAGCATGCTGTTCAGATGCAGTAGGTCCTTAGCCATCCTTCTCTGAAGAGGAAGGTCTTAATGTACCATGTATATATGTAGAAATCCTGACTGTGACATGAGAATCAGGGGAAGGTATTAGAGCTTCCTCTGAAGATGTACAACTCCTAGAGCATCATGGACATATGTGAGAGA
Source organism: Rattus norvegicus (assembly GCF_021556685.1). Taxonomy (NCBI): domain Eukaryota; kingdom Metazoa; phylum Chordata; class Mammalia; order Rodentia; family Muridae; genus Rattus; species Rattus norvegicus. Next base: position 50,910,648 of record NC_141555.1, on the reverse strand, counting down.
TCTGAGAGCCTCATGAGCAGATAAGGATATTTCTGGGTATTGTTGTGGAATTCTGGAAGTTCCAGGAAAAATATCTTCTGCTTGAGAAGTGGAAAAAGACTTTAGTATGGAAATGTCAGGTTCCCTTGCCTGCCTGATAGGCAAAACAGGTTCCAAAGCCCCTTCAGAAGATAAGGTAAAATCCAGAGCATTTGTTGTAATTGGCAGATGTTCTTGGTCCACTTGTGGATATAAAGAAGGGGCAACCTTTGGCATATTTGGAACAGTGTGTAGCTTCTTCTGCAGTTGGGGAAGATGGCTGATCTTCAGGAGATAAGGAAGTTGCTATAGCCTCCTGTGAAGTTTGCGGAGGTCATAAGCATTCTTTTGCAAAACGGGCATCCTAGAAATCCCTTTCCTGAGATGTCGAGGATGGTACAAACACTGAAGTTTGCATATCATGTTCCCCTACTTCTCGTTTGCATATGGTTGGATCCATAACCTTCTATACAGATGGAATATATCCTAGAACATCTTTTGTATATGTGTCATATCCACTAGCCATTTCTAAAGATGAGGCTGTGGGTAGGACTCCTTTTGTAGATGTTTCTTGTCCCACAGTCTCTTTATGAGATAGAATACTACTCAGAATCCTGCTCAGTTTTGGGAAATTCTAGCATCTCTGATGTATATGTGGAAAATTTTCTAGCCTCTCCTTTCAGGACAGAACGCCCTAGAGTCCCCTGAGGTGGTAGTTGACGTTTTATCATCTCTGTACATTGTATAAATATGGAGACTCCATGGCTCATAGACTGTGTGCTGTGATAAACTTGTCTCTTTTGGGCCTGATGACATGTCAGGAGTATCCTTTTCAATGGTAGAGGATATTTGAATAATTCTCTGTTGTTTAGGAACACTGGAAGTACTGGGGGAGATGGTGAGTGTGCTAGATCACATTTTTTATGTGCAGAATGCACAAGCGTCCAAAGGGTGGACTCACAATTTTCTACCACATCTTGCATGGGTGTGGAACACTCAAGATCACCTTCTGAAACTGGCAATGATCCTTGATCTATTGGTGTACATGTAGAAAATTTTGTCTCTGCTTGGGCTGGTATGTGTGTTATGAGGTTCACTTGGGGATTTGTGAATGTATTTTGTCCCCCTTGGACCATAAGTGATGATTTAAGCCCATTTTTAAGAGTGGAGGACTCTTGAACGTCCACTTGGTTTAATAGAGAAGTTCTGAAATCCCCTTTGTCAGCAGAATCAGGTTTCAAACGCATTTACATGAAGCAGATTGTATAAGGCACATTGTTGGAGATGGGGGACGTCTTTGATGTCTTTCTGAGTTGACATAGTTCTCTGCACTGCTTTGAAAGCTGGAGAAGGTAGTAAAGTCTCATGTGGAGAGTGGGTAGGACTTAACCCATTTGTGGAATATGAGAAATCACTGAGATTACCTTTAAGAGAATAACTTTTGAAGTCCTCTTTGTCTGATGGGTCCTGTTGTACCTCCCCTTGACCAGAGGGGTCTTTTTCAACACACTTTGGAGAGAATTGGAAAGACTGCAGACAGGTAGGATAGGGAATGAACATTTGAAACTCCTTTGGAAACTCTGTGGGATAGTGAGTTGATCACCCAGAAGAGTGGGCAATACTGAAAAATAAGGGAAGGAGAGATTACTACTTCTGCCCACCTTTATCCACATCCCTAGTCCAAGAGGAAACTGCATAGTGCCTCTGGACACATGAATATAGGAGCAGTCAAGCTGCAGGAGACCTGCAGTCCAAACTGCACCTGGATATGAACTGGTGCAAACAGTATTCAACACCCAAATCTCATGTGGTGTGGGGAAGTCTTAGACCATCAGAGGGGCAAAAAACTCTGAGAACTCTGCTCATATTCTTGACTCAGGAAAAAAAAAAACACCCAGCTCCATCTGGGCCTCCTGGGCAAAGGGACCCAGGAGCAGTAGGGGCAAGACGTTTCTAGTTGCAGCCCTCATTGAAAGCTGAAAGTCAGTCCAATGAGCGAGTTCAGGCCTAAGACCAGAGGTGAGTCCAACTTTTCTCCTCTAACTGACCTGACTGGTGGATTCGGACATGCAAAGGCAGAACTCCTCTAGTACAAGGGACTTCCAGTTTCTAGCTGGCTCCTGAACCTCGCTGATCCCATCCCAGATCTCCCTGCTCCTAGACACTGTGGGAGAGCTAACCACCCAGGAATGTTGGCAATAGTGGGCCTACAAGGAACAGAGACTGCCACTTCTGCCCACCATTACCCACATTTCTGGCCCAAGACAAAACAGCATAGTGCCTCTGGACACAGGAATATAGGAGGAGTAAAACTGCAGGAGCACCATGTTCCAGACTATGCCTGGATCTGAGCAGAACAGGACAAAGTGCTCTCTGCACAAAAATCCTGATGGTGGGGGAACTAGACCTTCAGAGGAGCAGACACTCCTGAGAAAATAGAGGAGACTATTCTCTGCCCAGATTCCTGACTCAAGAGGAAAACACCTTGTGCCTTCTGTATGGCCTCCCATCACAGAAGTACCTAGGTGAAGTATGGGAAATTCCTTCTGGGTCCTGCCCACAGAGACAGATGAAAGCCAATGGACAGGAGCAACTGCATGCATGAGAGCAAAATACTCTCTTCCATTAACTGAGAAAAAAAAAAAAAACAGGAAAACAGGTCTAGAGCAGTCCTGACACCTTAGCCTACAGGATGGTCCAGCCACTGTCTGAAAGAGGAAGACAAGCTAAATTCAGATTCTACCTGAAGGCTAGAGGCGATCATAGTAATGCAAACAACAGAAATGAAGACTACTTGGGCTCATCAGAGCCCAAATCTCCGAACAAAGCAAACACTGGATATCTATACATTCCAGAAAAGAAAGATCTAGATTTAAATTCACGTTTTATAATGACGATGGATGATGTTAAGAAGGTCATAAATAACTCCCTTAAGAAAGTACAGAACAAGAGAAAATACAGAAGTAAACAAGTAGAATCCCTGAAAGAGGGAACTCAAAACTACCTTAAAGTACTACTGGAAAAACAACAAAACAGGAGAAGAAAATGAACAAAACCAACCAGGAGTTAAAAATGGAAATAGAAAAAATAAAGAAAGCACAAGGAAGAAAACCCTGTAAATAGAAAACCTAGTAAAGAGACGAGGAGTTACAGAAGTGAGAATCAACAACAGGATAAAAGTGATAGAAGACATAATCTATTGAGCAGAAGATTCCATAGAAAACGTTGACACAACTGTCAAAGATAATGTAAAATGGAAAAGCAGCAAGCCCAAAACATACAGTAAATCCAGGACACAATCAGAAGATCAAACCTAAGGATAACAGGTATAGAAGAGAGTGAAGACTGTCAACATCAAGGGACAGTAATATCTTCAACAAAATTATAGAAGAAAACTTCTCAAATCTAAAGAAAGAGATGCCCATAAACATACACAAAGCCTACAAAACTCCAAATAGATTGGACCAGAAAAGGATATCCTCCCATTACTTCATAGACAAAACAACAAATGGGGAAAAGAAATAAAAATATTAAAAGCCGTAAGGGAAAATGTCAAGTAACATATAAAAGCAAACCTATCAGAATTACACCAGAATTCTCACCAGATACCATGAAAGCCAGATGATCCTGGATAGATGTTGTACAGACACTAAGAGAACAAAAACGCCATCTCAGGCTACTGTATCCAGCCAAACTGTCAATTAACATAGATGGAGAAACAAAGATATTCAATGACAAAATCAAATTTACACAATATCTTTCTACATATCCAGTCCTACAAAGGACACTAACTAGAAAACCCCAAAACAAGGAGGCAAGTAAAATGATAGATAAAGCAAGAAATTAATCTTTTCACAACAAAACAAAGAGAAGAGAAGCACACAAACATAAACTAACCTCAATTATGAAAATAACAGAAAGGGACCATCACTATTCCTTAATATCTCTCAACGTTAATGGATTCAATTTGCTACTAAAAATACTCAGAATGATCATTGGATACATAATTCGGACCCAGGGTATTGCTCTAAACGAAACACACTTCACGGACAGAGAAAGACTACCTTTTAGTAAAAGTCTGGAAAACAATTTTCCATGCAAATTGTCTGAAGAAGCAAGCTGGAATAGGCATTCTAATATCATAGAAAATTGACTTTCAACGAAAAGTCATCAAAAAGCATAAGGGAGGACACTTCATTATCATCAAAGGAAAAATTAGCTTTTACAAATGCCTCCTGCCTTTTACAGACATATCTACAATCACCCTTGCTTGGAGAAAGTAGTTAAGATTTATTCCTTCTTTGAATGAAGAGGAAGATCTAAGGCTACACTCCTCAGAGAAACAAGATGTCAGGTACTGTAGGAAGAAATATGCATCTAGGCAACAATAAATGTTCCAAGCTAACCTGTGCAGTAAGGTAATGTATGAAAAATACCAATCCTTTATTAGTAGTATTATTAAGCATTGTATTTGTTTATATTTCAAATATTATCCCCTTTCCATGAACCACACCTCCACATATTCCTCCTCTTTGTCTCTAAGAGGGAGACTACGCAAGCCCCATTCATTCTTTCTTCACCCCTCTAGAATCACTCTTTTCTGGGACATCAAGCATCCAAAGGACCAAGTGGTTCCCCTACCACTGATGTGAGATGAGGCAGTTCTCTGCTACATATGTAGGGTACCAAACCATGTATATTCTAAGGTTGGTGGTTAGGGCCATGGGAGCTCTAAGGTGTCTGCTTAATTGATATTGTTGTTCTACCTCTAATTACAGTCTCCTTCAGCAACATCAGCCCTTCCCCTTCATCTTCCATTGGGATATGTAGTCTCAGTTCAATGGTTGGCTGTGAATATCTGCATCTGTATCAGTCAGGTTCTGGCAGAGCTTCTCAGAGGACAGCCATACCAGACTACTGTTTGCAAGCACAGCTCAGCACCAGCAACAGTGTCTATTTTGGTGTCTGCAGATTGCTGGATGGTCTTTCTTTCAGCCTCTGCTCCATATTTGCCCCTGCATTTCCATTAGACAGGACTAACTCTGATTTAATAAGAGATGGGTGACTGGTCCCATCCTTGCACTGGGGGCCATGTCTATCTACTGCAGGTGTTGTCTTCAGGTTTAATTTCATTGTTGTTGTGTATGTTGGCTAATGTCATCACTTTTGGGTTCAGGAACCTGTCACATACTTAGTATATGGGACATTCTAGAGGTTACCCAAATCCTCCATTGTTCCTTCTTTCTATTCTCATTGTCTTGGTCCTCTGTGCTTCTCTCCTGTCTCTTCCCACATCTGATCCTGCTCTCCTGTTTTTCTATTTCACTCCCCTCTCCCACACAGGGTCCTTTCTCCATCTGCCTCCCATGATAATTTTCTTCCCCCTTCTGATTGGGATTGAAGCAGTCCCAATTTGGCCATTCTTGTTAAGCTTCAGAGTGTATATGAGTTTATATTGGATATTCTGAGCTCTTCGGCTAATTTCCTCTTACCAGTGAGTGCATGCTATGGGCATTTATTTGTGACTTTGTTACTTCACTCAGGATGATATTTTCTAGTTTCATCCATTTGCCTATGAATTTCATGAAGTCATTCTATTTAATAGCTGAGTACCACACCATTGTGTAAATGGACCACATTATATGAATCTGTTTCTCATTTGAGAGACATCTGGGTTATTTCCAGCTTCTGTCTTTTACAAATAAGGCTGGTATGAACATAGTGGAGCATGTGTCCTTGTAGGTAGGAGCAAGTTTTGGATATATGCCATCGAATGGTAGAGCTGGGTCCTCAGTTACTAAATATTATGTTCAATTTTCTGAAGAACCTACAGCCTGGTTTCCAGAGTGGTTTTAAGAGCTTGTAATGTCAACAGTGACAGAGTGTTCCTTTCTCTCCACACCCTTGCCAGAGTCTGTTGTCACCTGACTTTTTAACTTAGGCATTCTGAGTTATATGAAGTAGAATCTAGGACTGTTTTGATTTGCATTTCCACAAGGACTATGGATGTTGAACATTTCCTTATGTGCTTTTCATCCATTCAATATTCATCAGTTAAGAATTTATTTGTTTAGAACTGTACTAATAAATAGGGTATTTGATTCTCTGGAGTAAATCTTCTTGAGTTTTTTTTTTAATATTGGATATTAGCTCTCTATTGGATTTAGGATTGGGAAAAATCTTTTCCCAATCTGTTAGTTGCTGTATGAAACGAATGATAGTGCCTTTGCCTTACAGAAAGTTTGAAATTTTATGATGTTCCATTTGTTGATTCTTGATCTTAGAACAAAAGCCTTTGGTGTTCTATTCAGGAAATTTTCCCCAGTACCAATGTGTTGAAGGCATTTCCCTGCTATTTCATTAATTAGTTTCAGTTTATCTGGTTTCATGTGGAGGTCTTTATTCCACTTTTACTTGTGCTTTGTACAAGGAGATAGGAATTGATTGATTTGCATTCTTCTATATTCTGTCCTTCAGTTGAAACAGCACAGTTTAAAAAAAATACTATCTTTTTATCTACTGGATGGTTTTAGATCCTTTGTCAATTTTCAAGTGGCGATAGCTGTGTGGGTTCATTTCTGGGCTTCACTTCTATTTCATTTATGTACCTGCCTGTCTTCATGCCAATACAATACAGTTTTCCATCATACATTGCTCTGTAATACAACTTGTGCTCAGGGATGGTGATTTCCCCAAAATATTTTTATTTTTCAGAATAGTTTTCCGTATCCTGGGATTTATTTTATTCCAAATAAATATGCAAGCTGCCATTTCTATGTCTGTGAAGAATTGAGTTGGAATATTGATGGGAATTGCGTTGAATCTGTAGTTTGCGTTTGGCAAAATGGCCATTTTTACAATATTAATCCTGTCAATACACAACATGGAAGATCTTTCTAATTTCTGAGATCTTCAATTTTTTTTTTTCTTCAGAGACATGTGTTCTTTTACATATCTTTCACTTGCTTGGTAAGAGTCACACTGAGGTATTTTACATGCTTTTTGACTATTGTCAAGTGTGTCATTTCTGTAATTTCTTTCTCAGCCTGTTTCTCTTTTGAGTAGAGGAAGGCTACTTATTTGTTTGAATCAATTTTATACTCTGCCACTCTGCCAAGGTTGTTTATCAGTTTTAAAAATTCACTGGTGGAATTTGTGGGATCACATCATCTGCATATAGTGACATTTTGAATACTTCCTTAGCATTATTACCCATTTACCTCCAATTGTTTCTAATTACTCTGGCTAGGACTTCGAATACTATATTGAAAAGGTAGGGAGAGAGTGGGTATCCTTATCTAGTTCCTGATTTTAGTGGGATTGCATTAAGTTTCTCTCCATTTAGTCTGATATGGCTACTGATTTGCTGTATATTGTTCTTAGTGAGTACAGTATGGTCCTTGAATTTATGGTATTTTCAAGACTTTTAACATGAAGGGGTAGGTTCTGGACAATGCTTTCTCAGCATCTAATGAGATGATTGTTTGTTTTGTTTTCTTTGAATTTGTTTTTATAGTGGGATTAGTTTGATTAGTGATCAGGTTCTGTATATTAAACCATCCCTGTATCTCCACGATGAAGCCTACTTGTTCATGGTGGATCATTGCTTTGATGTGTTCTTGGATTTGCCTTGCTAGAAATTTACTGAGAATTTTTGCAGGGATATTCATGAAAAAATTGACTGAAATTCTCTTTCTTTGTTGGGTCTTTGTTTGCTTTAGTTATAAGCATAACTGTGGTGTCAGGGAAGGAATTGTGTAGTGTTCCTTCTATGTCTAGTTTGTGGAATAGTTTGGAGAATATTGGTATTAGGTATTCTATGAACGTCTGAGAGAATCTGTACTAAACCTTTCTGGTCCTGGGATCATTTGGTTCAGAGACATTTAATGATTGTTTCTACTTCTTTAGGAGTTATGGGAGTATTTAGATGGATTATCTGATCGTGATTCAACTTTGGTACCTTGTATCTGTCCAGAAAATTATCCATTTAATCCTTACTTTCCCATTTTGTTAAGTATAGACTTTTATAGTATGATCTGATAATTTTTTGAGTTTCATCATTTTCTAAGGTTAGATCTCTATTTCACTTCTGATTTTGTTATTTTTAATTTGAATACTAAGGATTTACCTATCTTCTGGAGTTTTCAAAGAACCAGCTCCTGGTTTTGTTGATTCTTTATATAATTCCTTTTGTTTCTACCTGGTTGATTTCAGTTCAGAGTTTGATTATTTCCTGCTGTCTAGTCCTCTTGGTGTATTTGGAATTTTATTGATTCTGAGTTTTCAGGTGTTCTGTCAAACTGCTAGACTATATTAGCTCCTGTTTCTTTGTGGAGCCTCTCAGAGCTATGAGTTTTCCTCTTGGCATTGCATTTTTGTGTTCCAAGTTACACTGTCCTTTTCTTTATTCAAAATGTCTTCAATTTTTTTTATTTATTTCTTCCTTGAACAAGTTCTCCTTTAGTAAATCATTCCTCGGATACCATGTACATGTGGATCTTGTTGTTATTGAAGTCCATTCTTAGTCTGTAGTGATCTCATCGGAAGCATGGGATAAATTCCATCTTCTTGTATATGTTGAGGCCTGTTTTGTGATGGATCATATTGTCAGTTTTGGAGAAGGTACCATGTGGGACTGAGAAGAAAGTGTCAGGAGCCATAACAGGACAAGCTAATAACTAGCAGGTGATCATCCTCATATGGATAGCCTTGGATTATTTTATAATCCACAACTGGTTTGCCCTTAAAAGTAAGGCAGTAAGGGATTCATTTTGGGAAAGCTTCCTGCTATTGAAATGCTTTTCATGTTGTTATTATTAGACATATATAACAATCATTGAGTAAGAGCACACCCCTTTGGAGCAGATCTCTACAGGTCTATGAAGTTGTACTCTCCTGTAGTGATGCTATACAGACAAATAGATGAATTATTTAGTCTTAATAATGATTCTACAATAATTCCTAAAATTATATCAATGGATATTAAGCTCTTTTATAGTGGGACTGCTATAAGTCTCTTTGTAATAATCAAAATTGCAGTGAGAATTCTGCCAGTCTCCCAGGTGTCACCAGTTAATTGTTCTGAGATAATAAACAGACTTTCTCCTACTCAGAACACATTCCAAGAGGTTGCATAACAGTTATCAAGAGTCACAAAAAGAGAACAAACGGTTTGTTACAGGTGCAAGGACAGAGGATAAGATATTTACTGGGTTTGTCTGGAAATAATTTCTCTATAAACTATGGTTTTAGATATTCAGTGAACCTGTAGAGCTCACCCTAGTGATGAATGTTTAGCCAGATAATTATAATTGATGGATATTCATATAAAAATTCTCGGTTGTAAATTGTATTACAATTTATGGTTTGATCTTTCATATGAACTAGTGATGAACTTTGTAACACGTGATCATGTATTCTGAAATATGTTTATGTATTGAGGAGAAAGAAAAGACACACAGAAGGACTGAGAGAGAAGGACTGAACTGGAAGGACAGAGACAGATGGACTGAGCTGGAGAGGGGCTGAGCTGAAAAGTCAGCTTTGAGCTAAGGAGAACTGAGCTTAGTAGAAATGAGTCAAAAATATCTGGTCTAAGAAGAAATGTAGAGAAGAATAACATAGAGACTATAGGTAACATAAGAGAGTAATATGCAGAATGCAGAGAAGAAGAGGAAAAGAGAAGACGCTGGAAAGAACAGAAGGTGCAGGCATATTTCTCCTTATAGTAGGACAGAAATGGTTATTTCATAATAGCAACTCAGGCTCACTCTTATTAAAAGGAACAAGCCTTTTCTCTTACAAACTTGGGTTTAATTCACTTAGCATTAAAAGGATAGAAGCGATTTCTTTCTCTATGTAATAAAGATTGGAACTCATTTTTCTGCACTGGTGCTTGGTCTTTTGGTCCATATGCATATGGAAGTAAGTATGTCTCTGTAAGTATGTAATTACAAGAATGTACGAATGTGTGTGTGTGCGTAATAGTGTAATTGTGAGAATGCGTGTAAGTTGGACCCGGGTGATTTGAGTGGAAATGTATCAATGTACGTTTATGGAATCCAGGTGTAAAATTACATGTTTATGCATATTTGGCTATGTAAAATACTGACATCATTTGTGATTCAAAGATACTAACAATTTGACTATACTTACCTTTATTAATAGTTATACTACGCCTTGAAAAATTTTAATGGTTAATATCAAAATATTTTTATAGGAATGGTACATCAAATACTTCTGTTAATAGTTAAAATTACAAAATGTTTATGATATTTATGCATTTTGGTATTTGACTATGGAAGAAGCTGGATGATCTTAGAATTTGTAATAATGTTTATAAATCCTTTATTCCTAATGTTTGTTGACAGAAGGAAATTATCAACGAATACCTATATACAATATGCCACACATTTCTAATATAAATAGAGCAAATTAAATATATAATTTATGAACTAAAGGTGAGCAATCATGTACAAAAGCAAGATATATCATTGAGTCAACCTATATTTGAAGTAAAGAGATGATTCATGCTTCCGTTTATTTCTTTCTTGACATCTAATGAGATAAAATTAGTGTGGAAAAAGCTAAAACTGAAATTAGTATGCTTGATCTAGTATACATATTTGATCATTGCTCTTGGAGAAACATACAGTACATATTTTCAAGGTTATATACACAGCATATACAAAAAGTCACTGTGTCCATAAATTATTAATAACACTCAAGCAACTTTCTCTCGTCAAATTAGATTTAAACTATCACATATACATATGTATGTACATACACACACACACACACACAACAATATAATACTTCTAAAAGTCTAAAACAAATTAGTAAATAATAAAGTCATTCAGAAACAACTAATGAAAAGGGATGAACTAAATTTCCAGTAAAATGTCCTCCCAAATGCATATCAAAACAACCCTGAGATTTCACCTCACACCAGTGAGAATGGCTAAGATCAAAAACTCAGGTGACAGCACATGCTTGCGAGGATGTGGAGAAAGAGGAACACTCCTCCAAGGTTGGTGGGATTGCAGACTGGTACAATCATTCTGGAAATCAGTCTGGAGGTTCCTCAGAATATTGGACATTTAACTGCCTGAGGATCCAGCCCTACCTCTCTTAGGCTTATACCCAAAAGATGCCCCAACATATAAAAAAGACACGTGGTCCACTATGTTCGTCGCAGCCTTATTTATAATAGCCAGAAGCTGGAAAGAACCCAGATGCCCTTCAACAGAGGAATGGATTCAGAAAATGTGGTACATCTACACAATGGAATATTACTCAGCTATCAAAAACAATGACCTTATGAAATTCGTAGGCAAATGGTCAGAACTGGAAAATATCATCCTTGAGTGAGGTAACTCAATCACAGAAAAACACACATGGTATGCACTCATTGATAAGTGGCTATTAGCCCAAATGCTTGAATTATCCTAGATGCCTAGAACAAATGAAACTCAAGACGGATTATCAAAATGTGAATGCTTCACGCCTTCTTGAAAAGGGGAACAAGAATACACCTGACAGGGAATAGACAGGCAAAGATTAAAACAGACACAGAAGGAACACCCTTTCAGAGCATGCCCCACATGTGTCCCATGCATATACAGCCATCCAATTAGACAAGATGGATGAAGCAAAGAAGTGCAAGCTGACAGGAGCTGGATGTAGGTCACTCCTGAGAGACACAGCCAGAATACAGCAAATACAGAGGCGAATGCCAACAGCAAACCACTGAACTGAGAATAGGACCCCCGTTGAAGGAATCAGAATAAGAGTTGGAAGAGCTCAAAGGGGCTCGAGACCTCATATGTACAACAATGCCAAGCAACCAGAGCTTCCAGTTACTAAACCACTACCTACAGACTATACATGGACTCTGACCTCATAGGTAGCAATGAATATCCTAGTAAGAGCACCAGAGGAAGGGGAAGACCTGTGTCCTGCTAAGACTGAACCCCGGTGAACTCGATTGTTGGGGGGAGTGCGATAAGGGGGGGGAGGATGGGGAGGGGAAAACCCATAAACAACAAGAGGGGGGAGGGGGATGTTTCCCTGGAAACTGGAAAAGGGAATAACACTCGAAGTGTATATAAGAAATACTCAAGTTAATAAAAAAAAATATCCTCCCAAAGTATACTTTCTAGCATATAAAACTTTGCTTCATGATTTTAAGGAAAATAAGTATGGGGCCAATATATGTAATCAGATTCCAGTTAGACTTATCATTCAGAATTACAGTAGAAATTGAAATGGAGTGGGAAAATATTAAATAACAAGCTTTAGCTATACTGTTTCAATAATACAAAAAAATCTGAGAAACAGTGAAATGACACAACATGGAAAATTGCTCTCTATTAATATCTATTGATATCTAAATTTAGTGTTCATAGGCTATGGAATAGACAGAACTAAATCTCACAAGTTGTTTCCTGATTTAAATACAATTTTATTGGCTTGCAAATATACCCAGAACCAATCAATACAATGAAAATGTATAGACGCTGTGTTACAACAAGTAAAAGACATTCTGTTTCTTTGTTAGGCATGAATTTATTTTTGTAGCATTTCTTCCCAGTTTTTTGTTGGGTATTTTATAAATCCTCACTTTGGTGTGCTAGGTGGTTAAATTTAAATGAACATGGCTGATTATGACAATATAATAGAAATGGATCCTTGGGGCAGAGAATACCTTTTGGTTCAACCTGGTTATAATGAAATGGCAGTCATAGTGTGCACAACCAGACACAAGGTAAGAAACTGTGGCTTCAGGTACAGGGATTTTTATGAGATTTCACTTTGTAATGTTGGAAGAATTGTTCCATGATATCATGAGATTGTGCAGTGAGAAGGCCTTTTCTTTATTCCTGTAATGAAAGCAATTATTTGTTGTTTTCAGTTCCCTCAGAGAGCTTGTTAGATGACTAGATCAATCAGTAACTCAGGATGATGGATTTAGGTGTGCAAAATATGATGTTGTTATTGGATTTCTTATAGGTACTTCTAGGGAACTGACTTAATAAGATTAGGAATATAATCAGACAAGAGCTTGTTAAAGATGTAGAAAGCACTGGGTGTGGTGGCACAGGCCTTTAATCTTAGCACTGGGGAGGTAGAAGCAGGCAGAAGAACTCAAATTCAATGCCAGCTTGGTCTACAGAGAAAGGGAAAGAGAGGGTTCTGGTAATGCCAGGGATACAAAAGAAACACTGTCTCGAAAAAAGTTCAATTATAAGTTCTGTATTATACAAAGAAAAAAATTTTCATTTTATTTTAGTAAGATGTTAACAATTTTATCTTGAGTCTAATGCAATATTTTAGCTATAAAATAATGTGAAGGCACTGAAAATGCATGAAAAGATGTTTCCATCACTATTATGCTTAAACTACAAGCTGAATTTTTATTAAATAAACCCAAATAAATATACTTTGAAGGCTTTTCTGTGATTAGCTAAAGGGCTTTTACATTGTTAATTAAGGGTGGGTTTCAGACCAATCTTGAAAGGACATCATTGAGGTGTAGATGTCTATTAAGCATACAAAATCTAATCTAAAACGGTGCACAATAAAGAATGAGAACCTTTAATTGGTTTTCCTCTAAAGTATACAGCTTCTTTTTGTTGGAGTGAAGATCAGATGATTTGAACAAATTTTGTGAGAAATACAACCTGCTCTGAGAAGATAAGAAACAGAGAAAGATAAGAAAAAAGTGAGCTAAGGGATAATGAACTGGGACAGATAATTCTATGGAATATATAGGCCAATAAATTTGACCCCTCTGGTATTGGTTAGCTGGGGACTTCATTATGCATGTCTATGTACGTAGAACATTTTTCTTTTTCATCTTAAGATTCTATTGTTGCTCTGAAACCTCTGGCTTTTGTATTAAAATCTTAGCATGTTTACATGATAGTTTTGAAATATTAGTGTTATTATCAAAAGCCGTAGTTTGTACATACTTTTTAAGCAACAAAATAGATACATGTCTGCTTGAGTTTATGAAGAAAGTTACAATGTTAATTATGAATAAATATTTCTCATATATACATTCTCTTCATGTACCATGTATGTGATGAAACCTTAGCAGATAGGAATGCATTGTAACCATCTTGCTAGAGTTTCAGGATTTTATTGTATCTTGTTCAACATGTGTATTTCAATTAAAATGCTAACTCCTTTCTAAGTCTCTTAATTTAACTGGAGAGGTTTTCAATAATTCCTAGTCTGCTGTTTATTCATATAACAGGTCTTTGGATTTCTTATTGATTTTTATTCCAGTAACTTTTTAATGTGCTTTATTTTGCAGGTAAATTAAATATGTATATATATACATATATATATATATATATATCAAAATATTTTATAAAAAGATTAAATTTTTAGTGGAAATATCACTTAATGATGGACAATTTTACAAACCTTCTCTAAATTATTAAATATTCTCCATTTTTAATTAGTATAAAATACTATGGATACTACGTAATCAACATACACATCTCTAGTTAATATAAACACAAAGATGTTATTATATTTATCTTTCAAAATTTTTGTCTTAGTTTGTCAGTAATAAATCTTGACTTATGTATCTGAGATTTCTCATCGTTATTCATAAAGAAATCTATTGTTTTTTATTGAGAATAGTAAGGAATATTCATTGATAGGTAGATAGTCAAGATTGACACTATATACACAATGGTATTTCATTCACCCCTAGGAAAACTAAACTATGATGGTTTCAGGAAAATAGATACAACTAGAAAATATACCAAGTAAGGTAACAAAGACTCAGAAAGGCAAATACCACGTGTTCTTTCCAATGTAGATAATAGAATCTCATTTTCTTATACTTGTATTTATGTGAAGCTGTTAGTGGTTTGAGTTCATTAAACTGGAATGGATCTCAAGAAATTAGAGAGTAGGGTTTTAAACAGTATGGGTTGGATGTTATTGAACATGTGGAATATGAATGTAAAAGTAAGAATAATACAGACAGAATAGTGCAAGTGTTAGGGACATAGTGGGCATGGGGAAAAAGTAGGAAGGAAGGAAGAAGTTGAATGTCTACAAACATGACATAAGGCAACCTGTTACTTTATACGTTTGGTTAAAATAAATATTAAAATTTAAAACTGATATCATAATTTTTTTCTTTTTTTTTCGGAGGTAGGATAATACCTTAACGTTTAATGCAATATACATCATGTTTGAGAAAAAATGCCAGTAAGTGATATCAAAACAATATATTTATCTTATTTGATCTTAGTCAAAAAAACCATAATTATTTGGTAAAAAAATCACTTACCTGCCAATTTTGGTATCATTTAAAAAATCGCCTGAGAGGTAACAATTACTTATGGTGGTAGAGTATTATTATTATAAGAACATCAACTGGTAAATTATGTGATTTGATCGATGTTTAAGTTGCTTTTTGCTTAATTTTTGCCCCTCCTGACATTCACTATTACTGAACAATAATTTCAATGTTGATATACTACTATAAAAATATGATTCAGCAGGCTTGTTGAAATTGCTCAATTATAAGTTCATAATATCCATAAACTACAGAATACCCTCCATAAAGCTCATAGATCCAAAGAAGATAAACAAGAAGAAAGGCTCAAGTGCAGATGCTTGAATCTCATTTAGAATGGGGAATAAAATAGTCTTGGAGGGAGATTGAGGGAAGGAACTGGATGGGAGAAGGAAGGGAGAAAAGAATGGATTATGTGTGGGAAGGGACAGGAGATATGGCCAGATAGTTATGAGAAGGAAATGAAATCTTGAACTTATGGGGATGAGGACATAGGGGAAATCTCCATGGTGAGAAAGAGTCCTGGGATAAAGGAGGTATCCACGAATCTATGGGGGTTCCTAAGCTGTGACTCACATTGGTGATATGGAACATGAAGTGGTCAACTCCTGTAGCCAAGAAGGATCACCAGTGGAGGGTTAAAGATACAAGTACACCCACAAAGCAATCTATGCAAAATTTGTCAAATCTAAAAGAAAATCAGCGACTGTGTGAATTGCCAGTGCAAATTGAGATCCATCCCATGGCCAAGCACCAATTCATGGCATTATTAATGTTGTTGTGTTACACTTGCACATAGGAGCATGTTGTACTGAGAGACTCCACCCAGGAGCTGACTCAGAGAGATACAGACACCTACAGCCAAACAATGGATGGAGCTTGTGGACAGTTTGATGGCCCAAAAGGCAATAGGAACTGCACACGAATACCAACAGTGTCAACTAACCTAGACCACGGGGAACTCTTAGAGCCTGAGCCCCCAACCGAAGATCATGCACAGGGTGGACCTAGGCCCCTGGTGCATATGTGGCAGACAGGTAGATCAATCTTCATGCGGCTTCCGCAAAAAACTTGAGTGGGGGAAGTCCTGAAAGTTGTAGCGTGACTGAGGAATCTGTTCCCAGACAGGTTTCCGTTTTCGGGCTACAGTTGGAGAGAATGTGCCTAATTCTGTAGAGACTTGATGTTTCAGAGTTAGGGCCATAACAAGCCGTGTCATCATCTTTGGAGAGAAGAGGATTGGGACAGAACTCTGAGGAAGTGACAAGGGAGCGACAGCGTTTGGTATGGAAATTAAAAAAAAATATTACACAATTTGCTATTTCTTTAACAGTAATCTCCTAGATTATAGTCTCACTGTAGATAAATACTGTGCTCTGAATCCAATCTCAATTTGTGGACTTCCTCTTGGATAGCTGTTTAGCTTCTCTCTCCTTACCACCAGAGGTCATAAATAGAGGTCTGGGAATGCAATTTTCTTCAGAAGGCACACATAGCTATGCCAAACGAGGACAGTGGGCAAAAGAAATATAACTGAGTATTGAGGATTGAGCTAGAGTCATTAACATAAAACTTATTTCCCATTAAATAACATGCTTTTTATCATGAACAAATACATGAACTGAAGATTCCATATATATATATATATATAGCATTTAACATATTTTTGGTCTTACATTTTCCTCTCCTTCACCTTCCCATAGATATTTCTAGTTTATATATATATGCATGAACAGCACTTGAAACTCAGCAGAAGAATCAGTGCAATGATGATGCAATTTACCTTATCATAAAAGAAGGTGTTTTCCAACTCTTTATCTGACATAGGGATCATATCCATAGCATAAGACCCAATATACCTTATTCTTCAGAAATATATTACACACTAGAACAAATGCTTAAAATAATTGCACAATAATTATCAAAATGTACATGAAAAATACTAAACCCACAAATCATTGGTTAAGTATAAATACAAATGACAATGATTATACTGTGTTGCTTGAAAATGTACCCTGGTATACAGTTGCTCAGACTAAATTTTAATATAACTATTATAGAAAAAGATATAGAAACTAAAAACTGAAATCATTTGTGATTCAGTAGTACCACTAATGAAATATGTACCTGTAGGAATCTACCTGTATATTTCTGTGATACCTACATTAAATGAGTTTATCTTCTCACAGTTCACAATTTCCATGTTACAAAATTGGATAAATAACATATATAGGCAATAGACCTTTATGTAACCATAAAATGAGCACAATTACATCATTGGCACGGATATTGATGAAGCAAGATATCATTGTCCCAATTGAAAGAAACAGAACTGTGAGGACAAATGCCTTAATCTTATGAAAGTAGGCAACTACTGTTTGTGTGACTTTGAAGCCTCTTCTATAGAAGGAAAGTCAGATGTCATGTTATAAACACGGTCAAAGTTTTCCCATGTCTCAGATGGCTGTAGAGAGGATTCTACTACTCCTGTTTTGCTAAATGGCCATGTTGTAAAACTGCCCTACAATTCTTATTGTTTTTGTCCATAGATTACAGCTTTCATGAGCCGTGGTCAGAGAAAAGTATACGTGTACTGCGCAGCAATTACTGCAGTTATGTGTAACGTATATACGTGCTAAGAGCGTGAGAAGAAGAATGCTGAGCATAAGGCTGGGGAAACATTGCCTAAAAGGAGAAGGCAGAACGTGATGGGAGGGAGGATGCAATTGTGACTTCTGGACATGACACAATTATTGGACCGATGGTCTCACTTCAGCTACACTCTTTCTTTTTTTCTTTTTTTTTTTTTTCGGAGCTGGGGACCAAACCCAGGGCCATGCGCTGGCTGGGCAAGTGCTCTACCACTGAGCTAAATCCTCGACCCCCTCAGCTACACTCTTATGCACATTTTCTGCACATGATTAAGACAACAAGATTAGAGAACATCCCAGTAGTGAGTACTCACTGAACAAATGGATTTCAAAGAAAAGAAAAATGGAAAATACAAAGAAGATGAAACTGGAAAGGAAATGTATCTGGGGGGAGTAGAACCATACTAATGATAGGTGTGATCATGGTACATTGTACATACATGTATGAAGAATAAATAAAATTTCTAAAATGAGAAAAAATTCTGAAAATCTATTAAGGATTTTGATATCCTATGGAACTCAATTTTCCCTATAAAAGTAGAATACAGTATCTTAACTTTTGGTAAGTTGCAGGAAAGTCAGTGAAAAAAAAAGTAGTTACATTAATTCAGTGCATGGTGTCTGCATTATGGAAATATAGAACTGAGGCTCATTAATCTGTACAGTTACCTTATATTACCTGTTCAAATAAGATGAAATGAAACACTGTGTAATGATCCACCAAAACCAAACTGCACACTAGAGATTTAAATGCAAACCGAAAAATGCCCTGTTCTTAACCTCAACCATTTTACTCTTTGAAACTCTGAATACATATGAATGAAAAAAGTCTAACCTGATACACAGCATATAATATGGTGTCTTTGTCACTTATATGGTAAGAATTTCAGGGTAGTACATTGCCATCAATTATGTCATTCATTTTTAAAATCCTAGGACAACAAGATATTAAATCCATGCGCTTTGGTCCGAGAGCCATGGATTTCACTCTGTACATGATCACTTTATATTAATTACTTAAACTATGAAAGGCAATTTGCTAATTCACACAATTATATTGATTCATTGCTATAATTATGGTAAGGGTTTCATGTGAGAATACATATAAATTTCTCATGCCAAAATTTGCTTTCTCTTCTGGTTTGTGGACTATTGATGAGATTAAACCTCTTCCTTTCCAAGATAGCACTTACAATAGATTATTTTTCACTGTCGATCTTATACACACTAAAGATACGAAAAAAAATCGAAAATAGTTAGGGCTTTGTTTTCTGTCCAAAAAGTTCTTTCTTGACCTCTTCAACGTCATCTTCATAATCACCTCCACCACCACCACCACTACCACCCCCAGTCCCCCGAACACCATTATCAACGCCATCATCACCAACATCATCTAATTTAAATGAAATTGAATTTAGAATTTTGTTACACTGAAGAATGAAATGAGAAGTATTCTGCTTGAAGAATAGATGTTGATGAACACTAGTAATAATAATGTTATAAGTAATTATAATGTTATAAATTAATTATAATGTTATAAAGACATTGCCAAATTTGCTTCAGATGATTGATTGAACTGCTAGCGCTCTATACAAAAGGGTTTGAGAGTCCCTTAGTGAGAGAATGGACTTTTACAGCAAGACTTTCATTATCAGACTTTGATTTAACCCATCTACCAACAAAGTGAAATTGTCCCAGAAATACTATAGTGCCTCTCCAGAAACAGCTTTTATCCACTAATACGCATCTACTTCTATTTCTTAATTGTCATGTTGATATGGGCTTAGGATACAATATGTTCTGATTTATTAATGATATTTTAGTATTATTTGGGTTAATTTTGAAAATTTCAAAGGAACATACATATTCCATGATTGTATCCCATACAACTTTTAATTTAATCTTGAAATGTTTCATGAAAACTGAAGTATCAAAAATATATATCTTCCAATTCATAATTTGTAACATCCATCATGTGAAACTCCGACTGAACCTCAGTGGATTAATGTCTCTGAAAATATTTAAAGACTCACCTACTGCATTATGGCAACTCTATAGAAGCTTCACTCCCATAGTTGCAGTTCCAGATCGGCTCTAATAAAATCAATTTCTGTGATTTGGAAAGGGTTTAAAATATTTTCATTAACTTTTGATATGAAACTAGTTAAGACTTTGAGAAACGGGGGCAGACAGGCGCTAAAAAGTATGTTTTTAAAATTCTTTTCTTAAAATTAGACTTTCTGTTGCAATATATTTGAATTATGATTTCCCTTCCCTCTATTACCCCCTTTCTTCTATTCCTCTCCTGTCATCTGTATCTACATTGTTCTGACACTCACTAGAAAACAAACAGTTATTTAAGGGATAAAAATAAAATAAAAGTTAATGAACTGGAGTAGAACAAAACAAGCAGATAGAAAAGAGCCAATACAAGGTAAAAATATCAGATACAGACACAGAGACCCAGACTTCCATTCACACACTCAGGAATTCCATGGAAACATAAAACCAGGAAAAAATATATACACAAAACATACAGAGTAACAATTAATAGATAAATAAACAAGTAACAAAAGGAAAAAGACATTTTGAAGAAAAAGTCCTAACCCATTATGAGACAAGGATCCTCCAAAGATGATGTTCAGTTCCGTTAGTGCTTTATATGAAGTCTACGTTTAAAATTAGTTCATGTACCCAGTTAGATTCCCTTGGAGAAAACTAAGTTTTCATATTCAAATGATTACCCATTGGAGATAACTTCCAGTTTAGAGATAAGGTGATATGCAGGGCTTGGCTTCTTTCAAGGGCTAATTAATAGGTAAGGAGATCAGTGAGGATCTGTCCTCTGAGCATGATACAGTTGTGGCACTCAGTAACAAATAATAGTTACATCTATTTGAATAGACTCTATATAATATTGATCCTGCCTATTTAAAGAACTAAGCGCAGTGCTGGAGAATAGAAAATGATGTAGCCAGGGGTGTCTTACCGGTTCTTACGTGTATAGCTTCATGCCCATGCTCACAGAAGAGGCTCAGGTTATATCCAGGGAGTCATGAAGCAAAAAAAGATAAAAGACATGCACGTGCTATGGGGATTTGTTCTAAAAAGGTATGTTGGTTGGGGCACATAGGAGATTGGGAGTTTAGAGGGCTTCCATACATGTGTTGTGCATGTATGGTGTTGTCAAAGAATAACTTGCTTTCTTAAAACTTCCAAATGTAACCACTAAGAACACTTTGACAGACATTCTTTCAAATCTGATATATTTGTTTTTAAAATTATGTCTCAGTGTGTAGTTCAAATTGACCTAGAACTCCCAGTGTTCTGTCTACTTCCTCCCCTGCTGTTGAGGTAGGTTTACTCTACATTAACCAAATTATAGAATATGTGTAAATCTTATGTTTATGAAGTTTGATTACATAATTCTGTCATTTGTTTTTCATTTAAAAATATATATTGAATACATGTTCATGGGGAATTTCTTCATGGAACATCATGCATTTAATAAATGGTAGTATACTCATTTGCTTAAATAATAACCTAATGGTGGCATTCAGATAATTTTCATTTTCATTAACTAAAGTTTACTACAGAAAATCAGCATGGACACTGACTCAGGCACTGTTCTCAATGGTGATTATTTACATTATATTTTGTACAAATTACAAAACACGTTGTTGGAATGATGTCAAGGCTGTTAATTAATGCAATACTTGTATAAATACTGCCAAATTTCCATCTATTTTATATTAAAACCCATACTATACCATTAAAAATTAAATAGGACATATATTTTAAAAAGTTATCAGTCTCTGTCAGTTCTTTAATTAGGTGAAGGATTGAGGAAGTTGAAGGAGAGGGCAACCTCTGTAGGAAGACCAGCAGTCTCAACTAATCTGGACTGCTGAGATTTCCCAGACACTGTGCCACCAACCAGGAAGGATACACAAAGTGATTTGAGTTCCTGACACATGTATAGCAGAGGACTGGCTGGTCTGGCCTAACCCTTGAGTGACTTGAGTCGACAGGGATTATGGTGCCTGGTAGGATCTGGGGAATATCCTCTTGGAGTCAGGGAAGGAAGAGGTGGAATGGGATGAGGAACTGTGGGAAGGGACCAGGAGAGTGTACAATGGAAATAATGTAAATAAATAATATAATTTAAAAAATAGTTTACTCAAAAATTAAAATGCTAGTTTCTTTTTAACATCCACATTGCAATTCACTCGTGAAGTTTAGAATTTTATGCTTACTGAACTGTGTTAGCATTAATCCTTAGTTTACGCTAAGTACTATTTGCGAATTGTCTCCTTTCTTATTACATTGCATCAATTGTGTTTGCATATGTAGAAGGCTTACTATTTATAATTTTTGGCAGAAAATACATTCATTAATCTTTTTATTTTAATTATCTGTTATGTGTGAATGTCTATGTATAGATTTGTGCATATGAACACAGGCACCTGGAGAGACCAGGAGCTGTCAGATCCCCTGGAGCTGCATTTACAGCTGGTTGCAAGTGGCTTCCTGGGTGTTGGAAACTGAACATGTTTGCTCTTTGAGCAGTAAGTGCTCTTAACTACTAAGCTAACACTACAATACTTATTCCATTTTAAAATCAAACTATTTATAATTTTCTCATGTATTTCATGGTATCTTTGAATTTGAGACATCTTGCCACATTTTAGGTGCTATGACTACATTCAGGCATTATTTTTTCCAGCTTTCTTTTCTTTTTCATCGTAAGATGTGTTGGATTAAATATGTTAATATTATGCAGTAAATCCTCTAAATGTTTACTTATCGAACCTTGGGATAGTTTCTGTTTCTTTCCCTGCAATGACTATATTAATTTTACAGTTTGCAGTCCTCTCTTTCTTTATACAATCCATCTGATGTGATTTTTATTCCATATAGAATGAAGTAAAAGTTGAATAGTAAATGTACAAAGAAAATGTGTTGAATTTCCTATTTTAAGGCCAATACATTATTTCTTTAAAATGTTCCTAGAGTCTTGTTTTTTCTTTTTCTTATTATTATTGTTCTCATAAGTCTCATTATTAATATTCTGTGTAAGCTTTTATGTGTTCTGGTCATGTGGTGAATATAGAAGTCTTTCAAACATATATGTGTAGGTATCAAATTTAGGTTCTTGGTTTTTCATGGCATGAAATTTTATCGGCTAAACTACCTCACTGGAACACACTATGACACTTTAAGGTGACATATAACTCCAGGCTGCTTTTATATATACAATTTTTTCATCATTT
The DNA here is from genome assembly GCF_021556685.1 of Rattus norvegicus. Lineage (NCBI taxonomy): Eukaryota > Metazoa > Chordata > Mammalia > Rodentia > Muridae > Rattus > Rattus norvegicus. Next base: position 50,887,381 of record NC_141555.1, on the reverse strand, counting down.
GGATTTTAATAAATATTTTTGACTATTCTAATATATTGTATTTTCCCTGTCTACTTGGTAACTCTTGTATGCTTATTTTAATATTTAATTAATAATTTAATCATAATTATAAAGCACTTGATACCTAGCTAATATGAAATTATCTTAGATACAATTGAATGCATGCAATTAGTTACCTAAAGCATGAAGCTTGGTACATAATTTTGTTTATTATTATTATGCATTTGCATAAAACAGAGAATAATTCCTTGTCACTATCCTGATGCCAATTTTACAGAGTATGACAGCTTCCAACTATCTGTGACTTTTTATAACTTAAAAGGAGATGGATTTTACTGTTAAAAGATGTTTCCCCAACATTAAGTAAATAGATTTTATTTTGCTTCAGTTAATTAAAGATGCTGTAGCAGGAAAAAGTTAATTTACTTTTTTTAGTTAAGACCAAATTTAACTTTTACATCCTCCTGCCTATCAGAAAGTCACTATTCTTATAAAGCAAGATGTGCCAGGCACAGGTCGAATTTCTAGTATAACGTGTAATTGCAATCATCAGTCTTGCCAGCTTCAAGTGATTGTTCACATCAAGCCTGTAAAACACAATGATCAACATGGCAGGATAACCAAAAGGGCAGGGCAGTGGCATAAATAGCTTGGTGACAGCCAACAGCACTCTAATTTTGCTTAAGTCCCGTTCAATGAACATGGATGGTACTGGTAATTTAGACATGTATATAAGGTTATTGAAGCTGTGGTTAAGGGGGAGAATGAACAGTCCCTTACTTACTTAAGCCAGTATCATACCTAACAACAATCAAAGTTTTGTGTAAAGAATTAATTACAGTCTCTGCAACAAAGATCACAGTAAAAATCCCAGCCTCTAGATTTCTCATGAATCATTTTTATTGCACAAATTCAAATGTAAATAAAACATGCTAGTTCTTGAGTTGATATTTTGAAAATTTTACTGGGAGTGGCAAGGCCTCACTCTCTAGAAAGCTACCAATAAAAATACAGAAACTACTAAGGAAAAGGAAGTTGCTTTAAACATATTTCAAATAAAAATGTAGTCTATTTCTGTGTTGGCTGTGGGAAGGTTATTTATTTGTTTTTGTTTGTTTTAATTTAATATGGAGAAATACTTACAGTACATCAAAATAAGTGTGAAATGCATCACAATAGAATCCTATGGATTCAAGCATTTTTTCTACAAGAGCAGAGTCCACTAAATTGTCAGTTATTTACAAGAGCACTCCTGCTTCATAATTGTCTGAGCTTTAAGTCTACTCTATGTTCTCTACACTTAGATTTTCATAACTTTGCATGAATGGGCAGATCTAATCTAATAGATCTAATAAGCTATTATACCTGACTATTTCCCCTGCCCCCATAAGAAAACTATGTATTGTTTTTCTTTTTGTTGTTGTTGTTGTTGTTTTGGGGAGCTGTGTTTTTCATTATCCCCAGTATAAAATTTATCTAGTTATCAATTAGTGAATAGAAACATAAATTATGTAACATGGTGAGAAATTCTCCAAAACAGAGTGTATAAAATGTAAATCTGAAATGTTTGTGGGTAGACGTGCACACATGCTCATGACGCACGTAGATGACAAGCATTCCACACACAATCAACTTAAGTGATTTGGGAAATTAACGTATTTACAGAAAAGAAAACTCATGGGGAATACATTTTTTTCTTAGCCCTGTTTATAAGTGACCAAATGGTGAAGCAGGATGTAAACAAATATTGTTATCCTTCATTGTTATTTATACTAACATTTTAGTTCATGTACAATCTCTACGTGCACTTTCCCTATTGTGTTTCTCTGTGTCTCTCTCTCTGCATGAATATATAGGCACAAATGTGGATGTGGCATAAAAGTGTGTGTTTTTCTCTCTGTGTGTGTGTGTGTGTGTGTGTGTTTGTGTATGTGTGCATGTGGTTGTGTTTCTTATATGGTATTTATGAACATATGTAACATGTTTATTTATTTATAATTTGAAAATACTGAAACCCACATTTGATTTGTTGATCATCCATTTGCTGATCTACTCACATACCTCTGACGTTTCATGATATCAAGTGAATAGAAAGAGAGCCTAAGATGCTGGTGATATCTCCTACTATACTCTTGTCAGGAAAGAGTGGATTATTTTTTGGCAAAAAACCCAAACTTCAGAAAAGACATATTCACTACTCAAGACAGGAGAGGCCATCTCATTTGAAGGGAAAAGTTATCAGAGTGTGAGAAAAATGAGTTTGCCACATTCCAATATTTGAGGGATATGAGGACATTATATCGTCAAAAGATATAATGGGAAGGGAAAGGCAGAATCCCCAAGGAACCAAACTAAGCTAAATACTGGAGCTTCTCATTACACAAGAGCTCAGAGATTATTAAGGATGGTAAACATAATGAAAAGAACTTTGCAGTCCATACTCAGTTTCCATATAAGGCTACAATGTGAACAAGATGAAAAGTAGTCACCACCACAGCGCTAACAGCTACCTTATCAGTTACATTGTGAAAAACAGAGTGTAACTATAGACAGAAGAGAAGGATGGTATTTGAACACATACAAGGCTGTGCTGGAAGTGAACAGTTTTCCAAGTAAGTAACCAAGCAAGCACACAGCAGGTGCCATATGCAAAAATGAACAAAGAGGAATGAACTGTAAAGATACTGTGTGTAAAGAAATACAGGTAGTTTGTTGGAATTCTATGATGTTCAGATGAAAGAATAGGAAGGAAATTCTATCAAGCCAGGCACAATGTCTTGCTCTTAGAATACTGACATTCAAGAGAATGAGGGAGAGAAATTAGGAATTTCAGGTTAGCCTGGTCTACATATCCAGATAATACATCTTTTATTCTAGTTTTCTTTATTTAAATCAATAGTCTGGTTGATAGAATATCATTAACGATATTAAGAAAACAGAAATTTAATGCCTACGCAGTGATACTCCTGGTAAGAAAACATGTTCTATAAAGAGACAGGAACTATTAAGTTACAAATACAAGCTTTCATATTGAAGGTTGTGGCATGAGGGGTATGGTGTTGTGTGGATGATCCTTCTTCACTTTCATGGCTCACTTTACACATCTTAAAAAGCTTCTCTGATGACCTCGTTACTGTGCAGACATTGATATGTGCCTTGCATTAATTCTATGTATTAAAACCAGTAATAATTTATTTATCAAATGATTATTTTATTTTCCTTTATCTTCAAAAATAATGAGTTGTGAGGAAATGATACCTTTATTGTGTGGGTTTGAATATTCATAAAAGCAATCAGAGAATAATCGAGGCCCAACACACACACAGGGTGGTTGGAAAGACTATAACTATGGCAACATGGAAACATAAAAATGTGTGGGTTGATCAGTTTTTCAGCATAACATTGATAACTCGTGAATGATAAGAATGGGTAAAAAATTGAGATACATTCAAGGTTTTCTTTTCCTTAATTTGAATGATTGCTTATACAGCTTGTGAAACTGGACTCAGACCCATGATAAACCTTCTGCCTGAGGTTCACTAATGCCAGGATTCAAGCTTGCACTATCTTTGTAAATATTTGGACACTTGGCTCAATGCTTAGCACACTTTGGAAAATCCCCAGGTGTTAAGAGAGAAAGTATTAGATATGAAAATCTGTGAGAAAAATCACTTCTAAGCTTTGATTTTTTGTCTACAGAGAAAGACTTTGACTCTGATGTAACTGATTTTCTAAAAGCATTAAAACATCAATATCTCTCATCTTCAAGTATCCTTCTAATGGCTTACTGCTGTCTTCCTGGAGATGAGTGTGAATTGTGTCAATTGCTCTTTGTGGCAGGAAAAAGTCTTGTCTGTCAAATGCTTTGCAATTGCCAAGAACTTTGAGGTTCCTGGAGAATGCTTCCTCCTGTTCTCCCTCATTCTACTCTCATAGCCTTTGCTATCTACACTAGTCCATCTCTACACACCCCCATGTATTTCTTTTTGGTGAAGTTATGTATCCTGTTAATTGGTTACACTGGCTCTGTCATACCCAAGATATTTAGAGCCTTGTAAGTGAGATCTGAGGAATGTCTCAGGAGGGATGTGCCACACATGTTTTTCTTCACACTTTTTGGTACAACTGAGTGCTGCCTATTGGCAACCATGGTCTTTTACCAGTATATGGCCCAGCTTTACTATGCAATCAAATGAGTTTTGAGGTATGTGCCCCTTTGGCAATTGTTTCATGTGGATTAGGTTGCCTTGTAGGGTTGGGACAAAACTACTTGAAGCCCAAATCTTACCACCCACAAGGAGTTGATATATTCTAGGTCATCTTCCATACCACAGTGATATCCATGCTGAACCATCATCTATAGCTTAAGGAACCGAGAAGTCAAAACAGCACTGAGAAGAACTCTGGGTCTGAAGAAAGTTCTGATAATAAATAGGTATTTAAGGATCCCAAAATACACTTTCAAAAAGGTGCAAAGTCTGTGAAAGAAAGAAAACAAAACCACTGTGCTCTTTCTGGCTGTCTTGAAACAAACTTAAAAAAAAAAACATTACTTTGTTTTAGAGTGTTCTCTTTATTCACCACCATGCTTAATTGCAAACAATTGTAAACTACATGCTATGTTGCAGGGGCCTTGAAAATTCTCTGTATCCATTCACAGCTCTTTGGAAATCTTCCAGAAATTGTTTGTAAATGATCTCAGCTCATTATTCTACAATTCCATATTCCTCAGTACATGTAAATTCATTGCATTGGACGGGAACTGCTAAGTAGTTCTCAGGACAGTGAATTGTTAGCCTCTGCTTTGTGTACCATTTGGACAGTTCATACTTCAGTTCTGGGCACCTAGGTCCTATGATTTTGGAAGAGGGGTAGGCTTTCCTCCACTTTTTGATTTCTAATAGGGCGGTGGAAAAGAATTTCAGCCAGGTGATTCTCAACATTAATATCATAGTTTCAGATAAACACACACACATGCACATACACACACGTACAAATACACGTACAAACACACAAGCACACACACACGCACAAAATCATGCATGCACACATTATACAGGAATTGAAGTGGGTTTACAAGTGACAGAATACAAATATAAAACTCAGCTAGTGTCAGATCATTAGGTTCAGGTTGCTATTCAACAAGAAAATAAAATAACATAAAATTAGAATCTTGAGTCTTTATGACTATAATGAAACAAAAATAAAATTCCATTTAAGTGTGCTGAAAATATGGAAGACATTAAAAAAATTACCATGACACTAAAACTACAGTATTGTCTTAGGCATCAGTCACCCAAAAGAAAGACAATTATTATATTCTTCTCGGACTCATTGTTCTGAGTCTACTTACATGCAGTAAGGACCATTCAGGTCAAAATGTTGGTAAAAAAATGACTGAGATGCTGAAAACAAATCCTAAAATTTTGAAGAGACACAAAGTCTTTCCATAGGCTTTAAGTAATTCTCCTATTACTTCTACTATTTTAAAAGGAAATACAAAAGAAAAATACATTAAAATATTTTAACTACAAAAGGAAAATAATTTAAAATAATTTCATTGCTCCATAATTGGGTGTTGTTAAGATGACAGTCATTTTCCTAATGATTAACTGTGATAAGCTAAGCAAAAAACACTTTTTGGTATCTGTGTCTAGTACATATAATCTCAACCTGAAAGAGAAAAAACACTGAGTAAATCAGAATTTAAAAACATTCTAGCTAAGTAATTATTTATCTTCAAAGGTGTTGTCACAGAAGATAAAAATTGTAATGAATTATAACAGAATAGAATGTCATAAGATATGTAATAACTAAATATCAACTGGATTTCTGGATTGGATATGGGAATAGAAAGTGTACAGTTCTAGAAACATTGCTATTATGATTTGGTCAACGTTCTGATTTATGAGTATTAGTCATTAGATTGATTAAATTAAATAAAATCCAGGAAGTAGGTTACGATACAAAACCATACTGTTTCCTATCAATTAAATTTGATATTCCTGTATAGTTTGACTTCTGCTTTATATTTTGTATTTATTTATTTTATTAATTTATTTATATCTCAAATGCTGTCCTCCTTCCTGTTTTCCCCCTCAGAGTCCTTTATATTAAACACCACCCCTTTTTGACTTCTTCTTTAAAAAGACAAAGGAACAGTAGTTATAAGGCATGTTTAGTCCATGAATAGCTGTTCATTTGGCCACGCATTGGAAAATCTACAACATTGTAAGTGCACACATCAGGATATAGCTTCAAAAAATGATCTTCAAAAATTAAATATTCTCCACTTATCATCTATCATCTGTCAGCTTCACAAACGTGGAAGAATCCAAGAACAAATATAACCTTGCAATGTACATAGAGAAAATTGATCAGACAAGAAGGAAAACAGATAGCAACCTTCCTGGATTCAACACAAGAGAGCTTAAGTTCCTGTAGTGTATTCTGCATGAGTTTATACAGTTTATGGTCTAATACCTGGAAATGAACTCCTCCAAAAACCAAGAAAAAACTAACCACAAACTGCAATATTTATAAAAGCCAAACACATAGGTGGAAAGTATTATTTTCAGCTCTATATGAGAATATTTATGTTTATTAATTTGTATATTGATAAAATTTTAATTTCATTACTGCAAATTATTATTGTAATTTTTTTAAATAAATAGATTTTATGTGACTCGTGATCATTGAATTTTAGTGGCTTTGATTGCACTATAGATAAATACAGTGTTTGTTTGACTGTGATCATCACCATGAATATTCACGAAAAACAAATTATGCGAAACAGGAACTGCTCTTCCGTTTTTAAACTTTTTGTTGAACATATGTAAGAGTTTGACGTGCTTGTTCACGTGTGCAGCACATGCATGCCTAGTATCCAGGAGGTTGAAGAGGGTGTGAGATTCTGTGATGCTGAAATTACAGCCACTTGTGAGCTGTCACTCGGGAGCTAGGGATCGTCCCAGGGTTCTCTGGAAGAGGAAATAATGCTATTGATCATCGAATAATTTCTTCATCTTCAGCAAACACCATTTTTTTGTAAATATAGTGCCTAAGCTTTCCTGTCTTCTGCATAGATCACTGTTTTCTCAAACGTGATAATTTAATATTAAACACACACCCACCTGCTTATTTTCATATATATATGTATATATATATATATATGTATATATATATATATATATATTCACACAGAAACACATACATATACACAGACACACACACTCACACACACAGACGCATGCACACCTGATCTTTACTTCAAATTTACTTACTTACTTACAACCCACACACACATACACACACACACACACACACACACACACACACACCTGCTTCTTACCTTCATGTAGACTTAGTTATATTCATAGTTATTTGTTTATTTATTCACTTTACCTGCTGCACACTGCCCCCCTTCAGTTCACCCCTCTCACAATCCTTCCCCCAGTCCTTTCTCCTCTGAGTAGGAGGGGACCCCACAGGTATTTCCTCACCTTGCCTATGTAGTCTCTGTGATCACATCCTCTGCTACTGAGGCCAGACACAACAGCCTAGATGGATAGGAGTGTGGAGGTAGAGGTCATATCCAGAAAGAGGCAGAGAGCTGGGGTAAGAGATGCCCATTAATCAGTGGGTGTTTCCTTAGCTGAGACTCACAGCCTCAGTGAAATGGACCTGAAGAAGCCATTTCCTGTAGCCAGAGAGCAAACCAAATGGAGTGAGAGAGACACCAACTTTTGACCCAATATTTATTCTGACCACAAGAAATGAAAGGGCCGTGCATAGAGCAGAGAGTGAGGAATGATCAACCAATGGTTAGTGCAGATTAAGAGCCACCCCGTGGATGATCACTGATCCCTGACACTATTATCTGTTATGCTTGGAGAAAAGAGTCTATCATGGCTTCCCTCTTGGAGACTCCATTAAGCTGCTGACTCAGACAGAAGCAGACATCCACTAGCCAAACCACTGGTGGAGCCAGGGGACTCTGATGGAAGAAGAGAATGAAAAGGATTATGGCCTCAAAGGGCATAGGCACTCCACAGCCTTTGACTTCATGTGGGTACTGAACAACTAGAATTGGGTTTTCCCAAAACATGTTGTCTGTAGATGGGACATCTGTGTCTTTAAAATTCATTTATTTATTTACTCACTTTACATGCCAAAATCAGTGCTCCAACTTCATGGGATGCCATCACCCATTGCCGGGGGAACCCGTAAGAAGACAAAGCTACACATTTCCTACCTATGTCCTGGGGTCTCAGGTTCAGTCCACGATCACTCTCTTGTTGGCGCTTCAGACTTTGACATACGCCAATAGTCTCTGTGAGTTGACACTGTTGGACTTCCTGTGGAGTCCTTCATATCATCAGAGCCTCGATGCTTCACAATTTTTTTTTCAAAAGACTCTCCAAGCTCCAGTTAGTGTTTGGTGTTGAATCTTTACACTTGTTTCTCTCAGCTGTTGGGTGGAGTCACTCAGAGGACAGTTATGCTAGGATTCTGTCTGCAAGCACAATAGAGTATCTTTAGTAGTTCAGAGATTGGTGCTTGCCCGTGGGGGTAGGTCTCAATCTGCACTAACCATTGGTTGGATGTTCCTTCCATGTCTGCTCTATCTATCTTTGTCTCTGAAGGTCTTGTAGGCTGTGTTGATTTTAGATTGAATGTTTTGTGGGTGGATTTTGGTCTTTGTCACATCACTGGGAGTCATGCCTGGCTACAGAAGTGGCAAATTAAGGATCTGTATCCCCACTGCTAAAGTCACCCCAATAGACACCCTGGAGCCTCGCCTTTCTCAGATCTCTGGCACTTCCTAGTGATGCGCAACCCACACTTGTGACTTCAATTCTCTTTTCCCTGCTTTCCCTATACCTAATTCCTCCAAAGCCCACTCCCTTCTCTACCTCCCCTCCCATTCAGTCTCCTCCCTCCCTCCATCCTCCTCAATATTTATTTTACTAAATGCATCTTAAAGTCAATATTAAGAAAAAACACTGAGTAAGTAAAGGAAGTATTTCAAAAGTAATTGTGGTTGATGTTTTGGCAAGGTATGAACATATTAAATTTTATAGAGGCCAATATTACTACATATCTTGTTAGAAAAGACACTGTCTTCATTACATACATGAAGGAAAACCATTTCTGTATTCTATTAAGTTATACAAGGGAATCTGTTAAAAGTGTTACACACATCATAGAACTTTATCACTTTGAAAACTCACTTTATTGCAAATATTTACACAATGAAAGTACAAAGGTTTAAACTGATGTGAGTGTACTTTGTTGTAAAGCTAAAGTTTATATATACAGGTTGATGACAACAGTCATCTCAGATTCACAGGGGATTAATACATCAAGGGGTCCTCTATTACCTTACCTGTCTTCTTTCCTTCATTCCTGATGAAGACTCATCTCATTTGCAGCCCCTGCTGTGAGTGATGGATTGGAAAATGCCTGAGAGTCTATGCCCCGGAAAACATCGATAGAAAAGAAAAAAAAAAAAAACCAAAAACAACATCTCCAAATATTACATGCAGTCGAAACTTTCTTGTAAATCTTGAAACAAAATTCAAAGAACAAACCCACATCGTAGGATATTACCACATATAGGAAACGGTAGCTGTAGGAAGCATTGTCACGGGATTTTAAACATCTGCACCTAAGACCAAATCTGCCTCCATGAACATGAAGATTTAATCCTTTGGAAAGAAAGTCAGTCTGTCTCTTGACAGTTGTGCCTTCTGTTCATCACTAGAGCAACAGCCATGCTTTATGAATGTGTACAGATAAACACATACCGGTTTTCACATCTTCAAAGAATTTCAAGAAGAACCAGAAAGATAATATATAATGTTCCAGAGACGAAAAAAGGAATTTAAATTAGCTAGCATACATATGTCGTTACAATTTTCTGCCTACTATTATTTAATAATTTTGATTATTCCTGCTATGAATGAAAAGATGGTTATGTAATGTCTACTAATCCCAAAAGCCTGAAAAATTGTGAAAAACTGTCTTATTTCTCACTAACTTGGGTCTTTGGTCACAAACCTTTTCATTGCTCGTCTAAATTCTGTCTCTCAAATAGATCAGAGGACTATGTGAGGGTGTCACTCTCATGTAGAAGACCAAGGAACTTTCTGTACTTGCATGTATTTGCTCTTGGGAACATGTAAATATAACTTTCAGTTCCAAGAACCAAAACCTGGCTGTCCAATGGGACCCATGTAAACCAAAACCTGGCTGCCATCAGTGAACATTAGCACACTGGTAACAGCGCAGACAATAATATAATGGAATTACCCTGGAATAATAATAATAATAATAATAATAATAATAATAATAATAATAATAATAATAATATAATGATGATGATTATGACAACAATAATAATATATATATTGATGATGATGATGATGATGATGATGATGATGATAATAATAATAATAATAATAATAATAATAATGATAATAATGGAATAATCCCCTCAAGGGGTCACAGACTAAGGAAAGTAAATTTTGAGACATGTTTTTCAAGAGTAATTGTATCCATGAAAGCAATTTTCACTAGGATAGACTCCTCATACATGAAAATCACTCAACCTGTCATGGCTTCTCAGAGAGAGTTGAGAACCAGGGTGTTGTTTTCTTAGGACAAGAGAAAGATTTGCCAACCTTCCAAAAAGAAAAGCAATCCAGTCAGTCTGTGTGTGAGGATGGTTAGATTGTGGGTGACTAACACACACACACACACACACACACACACACACACACACACACACACATACACACACACACACATACACACACATATGCACACAAACACACACAGACACACACACGTACAAAAAGACACACACAGAGAGACATAGACAGATAGACAGACAGACACACACACAGAGACCCACACACACAGAGACACACATATACACACATATACACAAACACATACACACAGAGAGACACACACAGACACACACACATACAAACATTGACACACATAAAAATACACACACAGAGAAACACACAGGGACACACACACATACACTTATAGAGACACACAGAGAAACACACACATAGAAACACAAACATAAAAATATACACACACACACACACACACACACAAACACACACACACACACACATCTCTGTTGTATGCTTCCTAGAGTGTCCAGGTGCAAAAGTGTGAAGAGGCCCCAGGAACTAGTCGGTCAACAGAACATTGGTCAGCCTGCAAGTGAGTTGGGGGTTGCTCCAAGATATTCAGTGTCACAACTGTGTTAGAAGGTATTCAGGGACGCGCTGTGTGCATATATTTTACTCGGGTTGAACAAAGGTTACACAAACCTTGGAGAGCGGGAAGGGGTTTTCGGGTGCATTGGTATCGATGGAGGCTTAAGGTACCACGAAGGCCTCGTTTGCTTGAGCCTTTATAATCTCTGTCCCAGCATCGGTCTGTTGTTCAGAGATCTCCATTTGACCTTCTCAGAAACAGGCTCTACTGAATGTGCCCCGTCCCAACCCTGAGGTCGCACTTGCTTGATTTCAAAGGATTGAAGTTTCGAACTCTGCGTTCTCAGTCAAATTAAATCCTCTGGAGTTTGCCCTTTAGATTCCATGAGTTAACCAGTGCATCCATCGAGTTTCTGCATTAACCTATATGTCCCCTAATTCTGTCCCGTTCTCTCTGTACCGTGCTATCCCTCCATCTTCCCCACCAACATTCCGCTCCTGTCCTCAGTCGTCCGCACTCACCCACAGAATCTGTTCCAGTTTTCCTTTCAGAGAGGTCGATGCTTTCCCCCTCACCGGCCTTCTCCTTTCCTGTGTCCTCTCTGCATTTGTAGATTGTAGATAGAATAACATTTATCTCACAGCTGATACCAATCATAGGTAAATGCCCGCCATGTTTGTGTCTCTAGGTCTCAGTTCACTCTTGGGATGGCTTTTTTTTTTCTAGTTTCATCTATTTTCCCTGAAGCTTCATGATATCATGATATCATGCCCCTATCCCTATGATATCATGCCCCCACCTCCATTAGGTCATGTCCCACTCTCATAATGTCATGTCCCACCCACACCATGTCATGACCAACACCCATGATATCACACCCCGTCCCAGTGATATCATGCCTGTGCCCCCTTGCAAGAATAGTTGCATCTATTCAACAGGTAACATTCTGAATGCTGCCCTGTCACCACACTCCTCCAGGGTCCCACCATTTACAGTCCCTCCTACTAGCCTCTCCCCTTTTTTCTCTGAGAGAGTGGAGGACCCCTCTGGGTACACCCAATCCCCTGGCACATCAAGTCTCTGCAGAACTAGATTCATCGTTTCCCACCAGGTCCTGGAAACGCCCGTGTGGGAAAACAGGATCCACAGACAGGCGACGGGTATAGTGAACCCACGTGAAGACCATTGTGCTCCTCTGCCTCTCTCAGTCCTTCCTTCAGCTCTTTGCTGAGAATCACTGTGCTCCGTCCGATATTTGTCCGTGCGCCTCTGCTTCTGTGTCAGTCGGCTGCTTGGTGGAGCCTTGCAGAGGACAATAACGCTACCATCCCGTCTGCAAACACAAGAAAGGACTATTAATGTCAGTGTTTGTCTTTTGCCATTAGGATAAGGCTCACATCCGGCCACTTATCCTTTGGCCATTCCCTCTTTTCCTGTTCCATTTCTGTCCCTGTGTTTCTTATGGTGGAGGCAATTTCTGGGTCAAAATTTTGGGGGTGGGTTTGGGTCCTTATCCTTCCACCTTGGTTCCTCTCTGGCTACAGAAAGTGACCATTTCAGTATCTGTATCCTCACTTTTAACAGTCTCAGCTAAAGTCACCCTCATGGACGCTGGGGTAGCCTCACACTTTCCAGATTGCAGGAAAATCATAGAGATAGCACCCATTCTGCACAGTCTTTGATTTCAGTTTATTCTCTTGGCCCTCTGTCCCTCTTGCCCGTCTCTCCCCAAGAAATGATTCTCAAACCCCATTTCTCTTCCCATCCCCTTAGGCAGAAAATCTTTTCCTGCCATCTGCCTCCTCTCATTAGTTTATTCCTCCTTCTGAGTGAAATTCAAGACTTTTTCTTGGCCCTTTCTACTTGTTTATCCTCTTTGGTTCCGTAGATCTTAGTGTGTGAGATCTGTACTTTATGGCTAATACCCTCTTTTAAGTGAATATCTACATGTTACTTTGGGTCTCAGTAACCTCATTAGGACAATACTTTCTTATTCCATCTACTTGACCGCAGCTTATCAATGTCCTTATTTTTCATATGTGTGTAGTATTCCATTGTGTAAATGAACCACATTATCTGTAGCCATTGTTTATTTGAGAGGCATCTGGCTTACTTCTATTTTCTGTTCATTGTGAAGAAATCCACTAGTAACATAATGGAGTATATGTCCTTGCCGTATGGCAGAGGTCTTTTCAGATATAAGACCAGGTGTAGTATAGCTGGGTCTTAAGGAAGAATATTCCCCATTTTCTCAGAATCCACTGGATAGATATGGAAAGCATTATAAGGATTTGCTCTTCCCCCAGCAAATGCAATTTGTATCCTGATATTTATCTGCTTCCTCAAAGGACGTTTCCCCCTGACTGGCCCTCTATCAAGAACTCAGGTGATTGTGCTCGCATATGAACCTTCTTCCCATTTTAACTGGTCAGTAGATGCTAGAGCCTATTACTGATAGCCGGAGGGGAAAGATGGTACTGGAGGTTTGACTGTGGGTTTAGGTAGAGAGGCAGAAGAGGGTAAGAGGGGAAGGGAGAGGAGTGAAGAAAAAGAGGATGAAGTAATGATGGAAAGAATCCATATTGCCTGGAGAAAGCACATGTAGCAAGGGGTTTTATGGTTGGGGAATTCATTATGATAGGGTTTGATCTACCCAATACACATTTATAGATTATAATCATACTAACCAGATTGTGTGTTTTCTTTATGGACACATTGGGTTCAGAAATTTCAACAAGCTTTCCTCAACAGTATTTCTGGATCAAATTTTCTGTTAATAGAGATCTCCCCTTGTAGTGGCTCTAACCATTTCTCAATAGTCCAGTAGACACAGCTGTTTCTTCCTCAGTCATGTCTGCTGTATTTTCTATGGATATCTGTCTTCAGTGACCAAGGCCCAGTGTTGCTTTTTCTCGAGGTCTTCAATGATCTCACCCAGAGGAGTTTCAGGTTTCTCAACTCGTTCATTCTAGTTGACCGCAGCTTCAGAATGTCCTTATTTTTCATACCTGCATAGTATTCCACTTCAAATATTTCCTGATAACAGTGAACTGTCGCGAGCAGGCTAAAATTTCCCAAGAAAACATTAAACATTCAGTCTCTAAATCTAGATCTCCTCATCCCATGATACTTGGGCTGACTGGAAGGCGTGGCATGAGCAGTTTGTTCTTACAGATATCAAAGCCATTTCCTTCTCCAGTAATGCCTGCCATCCCTCTGTCAGAGATTTTTACCCTGGTTATTTTCGGTGACTTATGTAATTTAGAAATTGTGACACAATCTGCATGCTAGAAAGCCGGAGATGTTTCAGGATGACCCTGCTTCCTCAGCCAATGATGTCACATGTGCCCATTGGGCAACCATGTCACACCCAAACAACAAGATGTCTTCTTTGACTCCACACAAGACTGTAAGATTGCCTTTAGTCCTGCATGCACCTTGGCAACCATGTCACACCTGACTGCAAGATAGCAACTTTGTATCTTCACCCAAAAGTAAGATTGCCTCTTTGATTCTCTTAATTCTACCCATCCGTGAGCAAGGGAGGTCTTTCTGTCTTCTGCTACTTTCCTCAGTTTCTCTCTTCAGAGACTTGGAGTTCACAACAGACATGTTTCTGATGTGCTAGGTTAGAGTTGTTTTATATTTCATATTTTATATTTTATATAAATAAAATATACCCATTGTGATTGGTGTTGCTTCCATAATTTCTTCTCAGCCTCTATGTCATTTGCATGACAGATTATTTTCATTTAATCTGTCCACTTGGCTGAAGGTGTTTTTCATATATAGGTCATTTCTGGTAAAACTTTGGGATCAAATGTGTTCACTATTATATGATGTGTGAATGGTGATACACTGAGTTCTCTATTTCCGATATCATCCCCTCGACTTCCTTTGATTGTCTTTTTGCTCTAGCTGGGAATTTAAGGAATTTACTGAAAGGATGCTGCGAGATTAGAAGTCTGTTCTCATTCTCCAATTTAGTTGAATTGCCTTTTGCTTTTCCCCCCTTATTTTGATATGAACAGTTGCCATGCTATATTGCATTTTGTGTAATATATTTTGGATTTATTTTAGTATTTTATTGCATTAGGTATGTGCCTGACATCCCTGGTCTCCCTGAGACCATAAATAGGGAAGGACGATGGATTCTGTCAAAGGCTTTTCAGCATCTAAAGAGATAGTCTTGCAATTTTTTCCTTGTTTCTTCATTCAGCTCCTTCACACCATTTTGTAATAGTGGATATTAATAATTCATATTAATATATTAATACTTACTATATTAATTTTGATATATTAATGTAATATATCAGTTACAATATTATATCACTATGTATTAATTTTATATAGTAACAATATAATAATATTAATTATATTTAACATACGAATATAATAATTTATGTATAAATACAATATGTTAATATTAATATAATATATTAATATTTGTTATAAATTATGTTAGGATATAACAATTTAATATGTTAATTTACTAAAATATATATGTACAAATTTATATATATACTTGTCATGATAAGCAACTACCACAAAGTTAAATTCAAGGGGAGCTCCCACATAAATTTGAAATGCTGAGGGCAGAATATTTTTTTTCAATTCAGTTTGTTAATATGGTGGATCACTTTGATGGGTTTTCATAGCTTGATCCACTCCTGCATCCTCAGGAAAAAGCCTAGTAGATGGCGCTGGATGGCACATTGATATGTCCTTGGATTTTGTTTTGGTGCATTTTACCTAGTATTTTTTCCACCGATGTTTGTAAGGGAAATTCGTCTGAAATTCTTTCTTTGTTGAGTCGTTTTGTGATATTGGTGTCCGGGCAACTGTGCTGTCATGGAATCAGTTTGGCGATTTTCCTTCTGTTTCTGTGTTTTGGAGTAGGTTGAGAATTCTTTGAAAATCTGGTAGGAGTCTGCACTCAATCAATCTGGTCCTGAGGATTTTTCAGTGAGGAAACTTTTAATTACTGTTTGTGTCTCTCTAGGGGTTGTAGAGCTATTTACATAGTTCATCTTACCTCAGATTACTTGTGGTCAGTGGTATTCATCTACACAATCATCCATTTAGTTCAGAGATTTTAATTTTGTAGACAGCAGGTTTTTGAGACCTAATGATTCTGTGCCTTCCATCAGTGTCAATAGGTTGACTCCCTGTTCATTTCTGATTTTGTTATTTGGATGCTGTCTTACCTTCTATTACATTATCTGTTTAAGGGTTTGTCTGTCTGGTTGATTTTCCCAAGGAATCAGTTATTGTTTTTGTTGATATTTGTATTCTCTTTGTTTCTGATGGATCACTCTCACCCCAAGTCTGATCATTTCTCTCTGTCCCCTCCTTTAATATGTATTTGATTCTTTTTATTCTAGAGCTTTCAGGTGTGCTGGGAAGTTGCTAGTATGGGGTCACTCCGGTTTCTTTATGAAAGTGCTCTCTGCTGCATGTGCACGTGCCTCTTAGCACTGCTTTCCTTATTTGCCTTAAGTTTGGAGACGTTATGCCATCATTTTCACTGAATTCTAAGAACACTTTTTTTTTCAAGTCTTCTCTGAACTGGTGGTGCTTCAGTTTCCAGCTATTGAATTTCCATGAGTTCATTGACTTTTTGTTATTGTTTTAATCCATGGTGTTCTGAGATGATTCAATGGTTAGCACAGTCTTTCTGTATCTGCTGTTGCTTGTTCTGTGAGGGAGAACATGTTCAGTTTAGGATAAGGTTCCGTGCAGTACTGAAAAGAAAGTGTGTACTTTTGTGTTCATGTGAAAAAATCTGTAGAAATCGGTGAGGTCAGATTAATTTAAACTCGTGTCAGTTATATCTTTATTTTTATTGTTTTCTTTTTTAGTTTCTGTCTCAATGACCTGCCCTTGTTGAGATGTCACATTGATGTCCCCCACTATTAATGTGTGAGGTTCGATGTGATATTCAGCTTCAGCAATATTTCTCTCACTAATATTGCTACTTTTGTCTTTGGGATATAGACACCCAGATTTGAGATGCCATTTTGGTGGATTATTCCTCTGATGAATATGAAGTGTCCTTCCCCTTCTCTTTTGATTACTTTTGGTTGAAAGACTGATTTGCTGGATGTTAAAATGGCTACACCATCTTGTTTCTTGTTTCAATTTCTTGGAAAACCTTTTCCAACACCTTAGTCTGAGGCTTTGTCTATCACAATTGCTGGAGTGTTTCTTGAATGCAACAGAATGACAGATCCTGTTTTTAAATCCATTGTGTTATCCTCTGTCCTTTTATTGTTTAATAGAGGACATTAATGGTTAAAGGTATTAGTGACCAGTGATATTTACTTCATGCTATTTTGATGTTGGGGGTGTGGGGTTTTCTTGCTTGCATGTATTTTTGTTTTTGTTTTTGTTTTTGTTTTTTTGTGGGATGCTTGAGTGTGTATGTTAGTATAAAATCTGTTCTGTAGGGTGCATGTTTTTTTTTTTGTTTACATGCTGTTTTTGCTTTTTTTGGGCGAGTGGTTTTAGAGTATGCAGGCGAGTATGTGCTCCCTTTCATAGGTTATGCTGTGTAATTTTTAATTTCTAGTGGGATGGTTCAATTTCTGAAAATCCATCAATATAATCTACTATAGAATGAAACTGAAAAAAAAATCACATGATAATCTCACTAGATGCTGAAAAAGCAATTGCAATCCCTCTTTATGCTTAAAGCTTGAAAGTGATAAGGGAGACCAGTCCTATGGAGAAACATAGTAGAAGCAATGGACAGCAAGCCAGTAATGAACATCAAGCTAAATATAAAGAAACTTAAAGTAATTCCATTAAAGTGAAGGACAAGTTAAAGCTGCCCACTCTCCCTATTCAGTATATTATTTCAAATTCTATCCATGGTGAAAGCATTGTTTAAATTTGGTTCTGGCATGGAGTATGGCCAAGGCCTTTGAAGGAGGAATGGCACAGTGTTTTAGAAATCCTGGAGTATGGCCCACTGTTTAGCACTGACTCATTGCACCTTGGTGAGTCATAGAACCAAGGACCAAGTGTACTGAGAACTTCATGAAGTGTTTTATTCGGTTTTTCCCCTCATATCTCTCTAATTCTAAGAAGTACATAAAAATAGTCCTGTAGCTTCCCACCACTCAGGGAGCAAAATCATTGGCATTTGCAATAATAGTTGTGGAGGTCTTTTAGGAGTTTCCTCTGTGGCAGACCAATGCTTCCACCATCACCCAAGGAAATGTAGAATAATGAGCAATGGCCATCACCCATAAAAAAATTTGGAAAAATAAAATTGTTCGTTAAGCTGGCTAACATGATTTAACTACTGGCTCTGATGTAAAAAAAAAAAAAAAGAAAAGAAAAAAAAAGAAAAAAAAACAATTTAGGGGACAATTTGAAGTTCGGAAAAGCTGGGACTTTTTAAGATCTGGCATCAAGTACAATGGTGGCACCGGCTAATGGTGTGACTGTCACAGAGGCTGGACTGCTGAGGACTGATTTCTGTCCCAGTTGTACCCTCAGCTTCCTGATAGGACTTAATAAGGTTTGACATTCACAGGTGTGCATTCTGATCATTTAAAGTAGATATGACATTTTTATAAAGATATTTAGATTTGTGCTTTTTAAAAGATTCTTATTAGAGTATATTTAAAGATAAATAATACAATATTAAACCATTCCTCTCTAAATTCAAATTGCTTACTTATGAAGTTACGCTGGCCTTGGGAGTAATTTGTTTTCTTTTCGTGTACTATGTAATATTTGTTCTCATACACTATTGGGTATCACTTTTCTCAGCATCAAGGACAAGAAGAAACTAGAACCTGATCACATTTGCAATTTTACATGGATTTAAAGATATCTCTAGGATATCAAAGCTACTTGTTGTGGTTTGCCATGAAGTTATCTGTATTTTGATGCTAATTCCACTACCCTAATGACAGCTGCCTACTCATGTACTCAGAACTCAGGTGACTTCTCCAGAACCACCTCCCATTGAATTTTAAAGTACAGGTGAAGGTCAGGTACAGGATAGAAGGAGGCCTGCCATTGAAGGAGAAGGAAGGATGGGTGAGAGAGATGTTTGAAGGAGGAGGAGGAGACTAGAGGAAAAAGGAGATATAGGAAGAGAGGGTGAGAAGCCATGGCAGGTGAAGTTACTATTATGCTCTGTGTATTTACAGGTTGTTATTAATATTCCTAAGGGATGGATGGTAAAGTGCTTTGTATATTTAAGTGGGCAATTATATCTTATCAATTGGGTCAAAATGATTGTGTTATGTGTTCTTCTATGTGAGAGTTTGAATATAGAAAAGTGTGTGGCGGCAAGGGAAACTGGACGGACAGGGAGTAGGGATGTGTTTTCACCAAGATATGTACCAGATATATTGGGACACTCCGGTGCTAGTGATAGCAGGGTAAAAAAAACAAGTTTTCTTTTTTCTTTTTTCTTTTTACAACAACAGATGGCAAACCAAGGTGATGGGCAAGAATCCACTAGTAATCATAAAAATAAAATTTTTATTTTCTAAGTAAGAGGACTCTGGTGCCCTATTAATTCTTGATAACTTAAGAGCAGAAAATCAAACAAAGAAATGGGGAAACATCCTGGGCTGACAGGATGTTGGTACCATTCTGTGTAATAAGTAATGGCAGCTCAGAGAGTTAAGATATTAAAGCTGCTTTTTAAATAAAGTTGTTTAGAATGTCTTTCAGGATACTCATTTTCTTTTTAACGTGGGCTCCACATGGGAATTTTGGGTGGAAATCCTAGTTACACAAGGTATTTCTTCTTTTCAGGTATTATTAACAAGTGATTAAGTTTGTTTTTAGAAAGAAGAGAGTAGAGAGATTACCTGAATTAGGTGGGGATTTTCATCTACTGCTCAGAATTTAGGGAAAAAAATAGGCACTACCAAGTAGAGAGTTGTGATGAAATGTCTGTAACACCAGGGAAAGTGAATGCAGACATATATTGTAGAAGTTATTAAGGGTAAAGAAAAATCTGTGGCTTCCAGTTAGAGAGCTTAACAGATTGAGATATTTTGGGCAAAAGTCCTGGTTTAAAGTGTTCCTTATTGATATTAGAATTGATAGAAGGTATGAATTACCCCACTATATGGCTCGTTGATGACGTCTAGCGATGGTTTTCGGTT
Organism: Rattus norvegicus; assembly: GCF_021556685.1. NCBI lineage: Eukaryota > Metazoa > Chordata > Mammalia > Rodentia > Muridae > Rattus > Rattus norvegicus. The sequence goes on along the minus strand of NC_141555.1, from coordinate 50,866,997 downwards.
ACTTTTGATATTTACGACAATAGCAAGCTCAAATTCTCTTAACATGGGCTCCATGGGAATTTTGGGTTTATTTCCTGATATCACCAAGAACGGATTTATATCAGAATCATTTTTACATGAATTCCTTTTTTAAAAATTGTTTAATCTTTATGATGGGTGTGAATTTGAGTTTTATGCTTATATTATTACTCTGGGAGGGAGTGTAAGATACAAGCTTCTCTTGTTTCAGATTAAGTAACAGATTATTTTGGGAGAAAGATTTTGTCCTTGTGTTTTTAAAAATTTTGCTTAGGATTCTGGAAACCTCACAGAGTCATACTGATCAGGTTTGATAGTGGTAGACCGCCTGAAAAATATATTCAGGAGAATCAAACAAAAAGATATCTCGATTCTAAACCTTTGTCTTGAGAGTTGTGTTTTGCAGACTGTGACTACTTGGAATCCTGGTCTCAATGACTTTCAGCTGGGACCAGTCAGGACATATCGGCTATTGCATTTGCTTCATTCTTCCTACCCCCTACCCCTAAGGACATCTCAACGCCCATGTACAACTCATTTCCCTGGAATATTTGGGGTGGGGCTGGAAGTGTTTATTCTAAAGTTGTTTTTTATGAAGAATTGAAAAATTGGTTGAAATTTAGCAAGGAGTAATAAGCTAGATTGAGTTATACAGTCATAATCGCCTTTGGTAACTAAGCTTAATCTTTTCTTTGTTTAGGTATAGAAATTATTGGACAGAAAAATTTAAAATTACAAGAGACAGTCCTATCATTGTTTTCATTACAGACTTCTGAGGTGCTTACACCTGTGAGTTAAGATTCAAATAGCGAAGTCATGGCTCTGACTTTGTAAGAGTACTATCAAAACAAAATTAATATATAAAGACAACAGTCCAGATTGTCTTAGATAGATAGATGCTTTTCAAAAATGTCAGAAATCCACAAAATTTGAGATTTAAAGTTATTACTTATCTTTTGTTATTACTTATCTTCTCCTAACTGTTCCCCTTTGGCAGATTTAATGATGAATTTGAACATCTCTACCTCCAAGTGAGGCAAAACTTTGTGGCTAGGCAGTCACTGGAAAAAATGCCTGTTTCATCTGCAGATTAATACTATCCAGAAAAGGACAAATTATCCAGAGGATTTGACTGATAAACCCTGCCAATACAGGACAGTGAGCCCTTCCGAGTCTACATTTCAGTAGGCTGTCAGTTGATCTTGTGTCAGAAGGCTGAAGACTTAAACTCACCTGTTGCTAACAGGGGATTGTGCTAGTGGAGATTTGTCTCTACAACCTCTCAGTTCTAGAAGTCCTCTTAGGCTTCCTATGTGTATAGATATTTGGTCATTCTCAGATTTCTGACAGGGTTGGATACTGATTATAGTCTCATTGTTTATCAGGCTGTATAACTCTGACTATACATATTTTATTGGATAGTTATCAGATAGTATACAAGCTAGCCAAGACATAATATAGATTTTAAGCCTTGATGAAGCTGGAATGAAAAACTGAATGTACTTTCTAACTGGTATAGTTTTGGACTGGGTGTTGAGTATATCAAATGCTTTATAAATTGCAGAACGGTAATTATCTTACTCAATTGATATATAAATGACAAGTCTGTTTAACTGGACAAAAAGGGAGAAACGTTGTTTACAGTGAAGTTATCTGTATTTTGATCCTGATCCACTGCTTCAAGGACAGCTGCCTTGTCCTGTACTCAGAACTCAGGTGAATTCCCCAGAACCACTTTCCCATTAAATTTGTGAAGTACAGGTGAGGGGCAGGTACAGGATAGAAGGAGGCCTATCATTGGAGGAAAAGGAAGGATGGGCAGGAAAGAAGTTTGAAGGAAATAGAAGAGACTAGAGGAAAAAGGAGAGACAGGAGGAGAGGTGAGAAGTCATGGCAGGTGAGGTTAGGATTCTGCTCTGGGTATTTACTGGTTGGAATTAATGTTCCTAAGGTATGGATGGTACCAGGTTTTGTATGCTTAAGTAGGGTATTAAATCTTATCAATTGGATCAAAGTTTATTGTGTTGTGTGTTCTTTCATGTGAGGTTTTGAGTGTAAGATCATGTGTGGGACTATGAGACACTGGGCAGCTGAGGAGTGGGGATGTATTCAACCAAGATATTTAGCAGAGACTTGGGAAACTACAGTGCCAGAGATAGCGGAATATAAGACAATTTTTGTTATTTTTATATTTTTGCAACAACACATTCACTTCTGTATTTGACATGCTCTTGGTGTGTCCCTTAGGAAAGATCTATATCTGGTTCCTGACAGAATGTGCTTCTTAAGATCATCAATCTTATCTAGTTTTGGTGGCTGATTATGTCTAGCTACAGGAGGCAGACTCTAGTGGTTATATCTCTTTGTTGCTTGGTATTTCAACTACCATCATCCCATTAGGTTTATCAGAACCTCTTGCATACCTGGCACCTGTGACTTTTCTGGGGATACCCAAGTTCACCCCCAACCACTTATGTTTATTGTCATTTATTCCACTTTTCCTACAGCTATGAGATTAGATGGAATTTAACATGGACTCTGAGCAGGTATATCAAGAATGTAGAATCCACAAATGGCAATGCCAAATAGACTCGCTCCTGTTCTTATGATACTAATAAAGTTGAGGTTTCATTGGAATTCAAATTCTTCCCTCCCTGGCAATCCTCCTGTATCTTATCTTTGGCCTGAAGAAAGAATCATCTTAAAACATCCAAAATCCTGAAATCTCACCCTTGGAACAAGGGAAGGTAGATTTTACAGAAATGATATCTAATGGGACTACATAGTCCACGCTGTCCTTTGATTTACTCAGGCAGTTATTTTTTTGCATAAAATAAAAATTTGGGAGTTTATCATTTTATGTAGGTACACAATATTTACACTGTTAAATTCACCTCATAGTTTGGCCATGTTTGTTTCCAAAATCATTGCCAAAAAACTGGAATTTGAAAACAGTATATTTGAGTACACATTCAGGAAAATCTATAAAGTCCCCTTTCAAGGAATGAACAATTAGAGAATGAAATTAAAAATTCACTCAATTAAACATCTGTAGAGAAAAAATAGCCTGTGGGAAACAGGGAAAACCTAGGAAATTGAACTGTTTGTCACAGGAATGGACCTGGGAATAGAATTATTATCCAGAAGAATCTCCTACATCCCATGTTTCTAGATCTTTTCTACTCAATACAAGCCCGTAACTGACTTTCTCCATGTAGATCCTGTAACCACTGATGAAGCAAGAGAAGTTTCCAGCTGTAGAGAGGTGTAGTACATAAATGTTACCACTGTGTCACAGTAGACATTCCTGGAAAAGGCAAACTCGAACCTGGTGAATGTAAAGAAAGCTGTTTAGCAGGTAGGTCATGGCAGTTCTAAGTGACATCATCATTTGGCCCTCCCTGAAAAATATCTTGTACCCTGGAGAGCCCTAGCTTTTGTGATGTCACAAAAAAAAATGCATAACATATATTCCCGCAGTACCTCTAGGGATTACTAAATGGCCTCTATTTCAGTGCAAACAGCCATTTGGGAAAGAGAACAAAGACGATGTACATAACAAAATGAGTAGAAGAATGTTGGCCTTCTGTTTCAGTTTAAAAAAATGAAGAAATATGTGGAAATATTTGGGAAATACATGGGAAAGCGCAGTGAGTGCTGAGCAGGGTTTGTGAGGGTTCACTGAACACACAACCTTGATTTGAGCCTTTCACATATGGGATTGAGGAAGTGGTAGCCTTTTAGTAGCATCTGGATTTCCTTGTTTGTTATGGTTCCTGGAAGTCAGAGATTTTATTATCATTAATTTCATTATTACAAAAGCCAGGTGTTGGGATGGGTACAGTTTTTTTTTTTTTGTTTGTTTGTTTTTTTGTTTTTGTTTTTGTTTTTGTTTTTTCTTTCTGAGAGTGCATGGGTTTTATTTTTTCTCCCAGAATGAAAAAGTCCCAAGGAAAGAGGGAAAGACAAGTATTGTATCCTCAGCTCATAGTAAACTCCTCCATGTTTTTGATTCCTACATCGCAGTTTGTGTCTGACACAGATATCTGGGAGAGAGAAATACTTCTAGTTGAGAGTTCATCATCTCAGTCTTTCCACTAGTGTTATGCTGACTACCATTCCCTGACAGTGTCCCTCTAGATTTATGAATCAATATGTCTGATTACCTTGCAGTTTTATTTACTTTTATTTCTTTCATTTTTTTTTAAATTTTAAGCTAATTTTAATACTTTTTGGATATTTCTATATCTATATTTAAATGTTATTTCCATTCCCAGTTTCCTCTCCGTAAGAGACCTAAATGTTTCCTTTCCTTTACACTTAAACCACCCTTACTACCCGTTGAAATTTCCTTGAACTGGGAGTCAAACCTATGGAGAACCAAGGGCCTCTCCTTCCTTTGGTGTCCAACAATGCCATCCTCTGCCACACATGCAGTTGGAGCAATAGGTCTGTCCATGTACAGTCTTTGAGTATATTTATAGTACCAGAAGGTTCTTGTTCATTCGCATTATTCTTCTGATGGGGTTGATAATGTCTTCAGCTCTTGTAATCCTTTCTAAAAATTTAACAACAAGAGGTCCGTTACACTTCTCTGGTTTGCCACTAGAATTCACTTCTGTAATTGACATGCTCTAGCTGTGACTCTCAGGGAAGATATATAACCTGTTACTGGCAGCATGCACTTCTTAGCTTTATTAACCTTAATCGTATCTAGTTTTGGTGTCTGATCTATCTATCTATCTATCTATCTATCTATCTATCTATCTCTGTCTCTGTCTCTGTCTCTGTCTCTAGCTCTATCTCTTCTCTATCTCTATATCGATTTATCTATATTACATATATATATATATATATATATATATATATATATATATATATATATATATTTGGTGGCTTATACATCTATGAATTTAGTTGAAATTTTAACATGGATTCTGAGGTCCTAGGTCAAGAATGGAGAATCCACAAATGACAATATCAATCCTGGTCTTATGTGCCTATTGAAGTTTAGCTTTTACTGGACCTCAAGCCATTCCTCTCCCTTCCCATCATCCTGTATCTTTAGTATGGCTTGAAGAAAGAATCATGGTAAAACATCCAAAAGCTTGAAGCCTCACCCTTGGAACACAGGAAGGTAGATATTACTGAAATGATATCTAATGGGACTACATAACCGCATTGTATAGTCCATGCTGCCCTTTGATTTACTGATATCAGGTAATTTTTGCATAAAATAAAAATTTGGGAGTTTGTCATTTGAAGTAGGTACACAATATTTACACTATTACGTTCACTTTTTAGCTTTGCCAGCTTTTTTGCAAAAATCATTGCAAAAAACTAGAATTGCAAAACGGAATTTTTGAGGACACATACAGGAATATCTATAAAGTCCGCTATCAAGGAATGAACAATTAGAAAATGAAATTCAAAATCCACTCAATTAAATATCTGTAGGGAAACAAAGGCCTTTGGGAAACAGATAGAACTTAGGAAATTGAACTGTTTGTCACAGGAATGGAAATGGGAATAAAATTATAATACAGAAGAATCTCCTACGTCCCATGTTCCTAGATATTTTCTACACATGCCATACCCTTTATAGCTTTCTTCATTCAGAGCATGTAACCACTAATAAAGCAAAGAGAACTCTCTAGCTTTAGAGAGATGTTCTACATAAAGTTTTCCACTGTGTCAAAGGACACACCTGGAACATCACCCTAGAATCTGGTCGATATAAAGAAAGCTCTTTAGGAGGTAGGCCATGCCAGTTCTCAGTGACATGATCATTAGGCCATCCCTGAATAATCTCTTGTATACTGGAGAGCCCTAGCTTCTCCTGTTATGTCACTAGTGTTTTCCTGACTGCAACTTCCTCTCAGACATTCATTCAGTACCTCTAGATTTTATTAATAGGCCTTTATTTCAGTGTAAACAGCTATTTGGGAGGGAGAACAAATAGAATGTAGATATCAGAAATGGGGAGAAGGAAGTTGGCCTAGGGTTTTAGTTTAAAAAACGAAAAATATATGGTACATGGAAAAGCACAGTGAGTGCTGTGTAGGGGTTGTGAGGGTTCACTGAACACATAGACTTGATCTGAGCCTTCCACATATGGGATTCAGAAGGTGGGACCCTCTCAGTAACATCTGGATTTCCTTGCTTGTTATTTTTCCTGGAAGTCAGAGATTTTTTATCATTAATTTCTTTATTCCAAAAGTCAGGTATTAGGAAGTGTACAGTGTTTTTTCTGATAGCTCATGGCTTTCATTCTTTTTGCCCAGGATAAAAAGGTCCTAAGGAAGGAGGGATGACAAGTATTGTATCCTCAGCTCAATGTAAACTTCGCCTTGATTTGGATTCCTATACTGCACTTTGTTTCTGACACTGATATTTGGGACAGAGATGTGCATCTAGTTAATACATCGTCATCTCAGTCTTTCCACCTGTATTACTCTGATTACCATTCCCTGATACATACCCTTTAGATTTCTGCATCAATATGTATGATTCATTGATAGTTTTCTTTTCTTTTACTTCTATCATTTTTTTTAGGAATTTTTAATGCTTTTTTAATTGGATACTTCTTTAATTACATTTCAAATGTAATTTCCTTACCCAGTTTCCTGTCCATAAGAGCCCTAACCTGTCCCCTTCCCCTTTTTCTATAACCCATCTTACTGTCTCTTTACATTCCGTTGAACTGGGAATCAAACCTAGGGAGGATCAAGGACCTCTTCTTTCATTGGTGCTCACGAAGGCCATCTTCCGCTTCATATGCAGTTGAAGCCATTGGTCTGTCCATGTGCAGTCTTTGAATATAGATTTAGTACCAGAAAGGTTTCATTCATTGGCATTGTCCTTGTGGGGATTAAAGCCCCATTCAGATCTTGTAATCCTTTCCCAACATTTACCAACAAGAAGTCCATTTTCATTCAGTTCATGGGTTTGTCACTATCATTTACCTCTGTATTTCACATATTCTAGATGTGTCTCTCAGGAAATGTCTATATCCGGTTCCTGGCAGAATGCACTTCTTAGCTTCATCAATTTTATATCATTTTGGTGGCAGATGTATATATATATACTTTTGGTGGCTCCTACAGCCAGGTGGTTAGTTGGAATGATAACATAGAATCTGCCCAACTAGGTCAAGAATGTAGAATTCAGAAATGACAATGTCAAATAGACTCCCTCCTGTATTATGAACATATTGAATTTGAGGTTTGACTGATAACCATGCCGTTTTTCTCCCTGCCTATCCTCCGGTATCTAAGGTTTCTACTTAAGAAAGAATAATGATAAAACATCCAAAACCCTTAAGTCTGGCCATAGGGACACAGGAAGAGAGGTAGTGCAGAATTGATATCAAATGGGACTATAGAACCGAATTCTGTACCCCATCTTGCCCTTTGCTTTGCTGATGCCTTGTAATTATTACATAAAAGAAGCATTTAGGAGTTTAATATTAGAAGTGAGTACACAGTATTCATACCATTATGCTCACTCTAAAGATGGGCACACTTTGTTGTCAAAATCATTGCAGAAAATGGAATTGGAAAACAGAATTTTTGAGTACACCTTCAGGAATAATTATGAATTCCCCTGTCAAGGAATGTACAATAAGAAAGTGAAATACAATATTCATTTAATTAAAGGTCTGCACGGAAAATACTGGCCTTTGTGATACATAGATAACGAAGAAAATTGAACTCTATGTCTCAGGAATGAACCTGGGAATAAAAATATTATCTAGAATTATCTCCTACACTACATGTTCCTAAATCTTCTACCCATGGCAAGCCCCTGACATACTTTCTCCATCTCAAGTAACAGCTAATAAAGCAAAGAGAAGTCTCTACCTTTAGAGAGAGGGAGTACATAAAGGTTTCCCCTGTGTCACAGGAGACATATGTGGAATGGGCACCTTTGAATCTGGTCAATGTAAGGAAAGCTTTTTAACAGGTAACATCTCAATGACATAATCATGAGGCCCTCCCTGAAACATCTTTTGTAACCTGGAGAGGACTAGCTTCTTCAGTGATGTCACAAGTGTTGTTGTTACTGCAACTCCATCCAGATATCCCTTCAGTACCTCTAGTATTTACTAATTAAACTCTAATTCAGAGTATCCATTGTGGAGTGAGAAGAAAGAGGATGAAGAGACCAGAGATGGGAAGGAGGAAGCTGGTCTTCTGTCTTGGTATAAAAAAAGGAAGAAATACACGGTCCTTGGGAAAGCTCAGTGAGTCCTTGGTAGGAGTTCAGTAGGATCACTGAAGAGATAGACTTGTTCTGAGCCTTCCACATATGGGAATCAAAAGGTGTGAGCCTCTCACAAACATCTGGACTTCGCAGTTCTTATGGCTCCTGGAAGTGAGAGATTTTATATCATTCATTTCTTTATTCCAAAGTTTTTGGAAGGTCACAGATGTTTTCCTGAGAGCTCATTGCATTTATTCTTTTTGTCAATTATAAAAATGTCCTAAGTAAGAAATGAAAGACAAGTATTGTGTTGTCTGCTCAGAGTAAACTCCTCCATTCTTTGGATACCAATAGTGCAGTTTCACTCTTACACTAATATCCTGGAGAGAGAAGTGCTTCTAGTTGAAACATCATCATCTCAGACATTCCACAATTATTTCCACTGAATAAAACTTTAGATTTCTGAGTCAATTGGTGAGATAAGCTTGCAGTTTTCCTTTATTTCTTTTCTTTCCTATTCTTTCTTTCTTTTTTTAAATTTTTTAGCAAAACTCTCAAAACTCATCCTTGGTGATGATGTACATTAGACCCATCAGATGAAATGAATTGAAAAACTCTCTAGGGAATGAGAGTGGTAAGGAAATCACATTGATGTATCATAAATGCAGTGCTAAGAGCAATATACAGACTAGTCTGTGGAGATGCTGCCTTCATCAGAGACCACAGACCTTTAGTGGAGAATGATTCAGAATTAAACTGGGAAGGGAAAATGATGGTTGATATTGTTCTAGTAGATCTCACAACATTAAATAAGTGTTTCTTCCAGATCACTGAATGATTACTGTAAAGCAAATCCCGGAATGAACTTATGAGACCCACCATCAGAAATAATTTGTGAAAGAAGAAATCTGTGTCTCTCCAGGGACGAACTGTTGCTTTCAAACCAACAGTAAAGTGTCCATTCTATGAATGATACATAGATATATACATATTATAGCAGGATGGATACAGAGTTTCTTCAGGTCCATGAATGAAGTATTCAGCAATTGTCCTGGCTCAGAAATAAAGGTAATTTTTGCCAACTCTTGAGAACTGAGCTCCTTCACTAGGAGCCCCATGATTGAAGGAAAGAACAAACTTCAGACAACTTGTTTCAGATTTTTATGTAGTTCAGGTTTCCTGGTCTTGGTCCTCAGAAGGAAGGACATCTTGCTTTCCAATTCTTGTTTATCCTATAATCCTTCTCTCTGCTGCACTCATGCAAATAAATTACTGTGCATTTCTTTAATAGGATACAATGCTCTTTTAATTCGGTTGACAAGAACTATAGAATATAAGTATGACTGTATCAAAGCAGCGTATGAATATCAGACTAAGGGTATGTGGCCATTGGAAATTTGTAACTGAGCTGAAACTCTTGCTAGACTCAAACTGCACTAAAAGGTCTTCTCTAGATACCTGATGTAGTAGTTCGTGTTCCCTAAGAGATAGTAAAGGATGAATCTCTCTGTACAGAGCTATCGAACTAGTCACAATTATCACACACTATGGACCACATACTTTAACACTGGCTGACTATTTTTAAAGTCCTAGAATCCATTATTTTATTAGTTCAAAAGGCTAGATGTCACATCTGGTCATTTGTATATGGATACATCTTCAGTATGCAGGTTCTAATGTCTGTGAGTGTTTGGTAGCATTGTTAGTGCAAAAATGAAAAAGTAAATGCTTCTTTCTTCCATGTTTTCTATAGGGATTCAACTAGAATGCATGGTTTAGAATACATTGGGTTTGCCACTCTCAAACAGACCAGTATCTTCAACTGAACATTCTATTCTGGGAAGCTGCACCCTGTCAGCATGGCTCATGTGTATGTGAACTGCAAGATCTAGTCTGAGAAAGCGGTCCTGTTCATCGATCCCACCTGCCCCTATGAAAGAAATACACAAGACTTCCTCAATCAACTCCTTTGCAAACATGGTCTTCTGGGATTTGAAGACATTACATCTACTAACAACACCAATGCGATTCAAAATTACTTTCAACAGCTGCCTGGAGTGAGATTTGTTCCTTGGGTCTTTATATGTAGAGAAAGACTGCATAGGCAGACACAGTGATCTAATCTACCTGCAACAGAATTAAGAGATGATGATGTGGCTGAAGCAGATTGGAGCTCTGCAGTTATAAAAGGGATGTCAGTAAAAGCCCATGCTGACAGCAGACATTCAGACATCCTGAAACCATGCTGAGAGTTGATGTTTGTCACAGATGATTTCAGTATTTTCTTATGATTGGGATTTTCAACAAATTGGCTTTTATTCTATTCCTCAGTGCAAAAAATCTGTTGCTGTTGGCCTCAAACCATGGGTTAGGGAAACTTAAGAGACAACAGTGGTTTCATTATCCAGTCTTCATGTGCTGACATGTCTCTACCTCTAAGTCCATGTTTCACAATCCAGTGGATTTAAATCTCCAGGGAATCAGTTACTGTTTTTCTACCATGCTGGTCTGCTGAAGTCATTTTACAGAAGTTTACTTCCTAGTTATTATTAAAGTATTGAATATTGTGAAGTTGTTTATGATCTACACACAGGCCTTTCATGATCCAATCATGTACCATCCCACTTCTGCATTTGCAGCTCTCAGCCAGTGTTCTCAACCTATCCATCCAACGACCCACAGAAGTCCACAGTTGCATGAGGATGCTGTTTGAAAAACAGATGAATAGCTTTAGCATAGTTGTTCTTCACTGTAGCCATATTAACACATACCGCAGAGCACTGATTCATTCAGCTCTGTTTGTAGTATTTAATTGCCCATAAAGCCCCAAACAGTTGTGAGTTGATTTTGTCAGAGTACCAGCAAAGTCAAATATGAAATGCAAAATTTCAGAATTCTCCTTCCAAGGCTGTTTGTGAAAGAAGTTGTTTGCAAAACACTGTACTAATAAATTTATTCCATTCTCACTTTGATATTTTGATTTGATATCTTGAAGTGCCATTTAATTATCATTGAAGTGCAGGTTCCGTCTATTGTCTCCTGAGAAGGATTCATTCCTCAAAAGGTAGTATCTGCAGATGCCTGAAAAAATAAATATAAAGACGAGATATTGATGAAGTTCTAGGTTAAAGAAGCAACATCCCACCCCATAGATCCATATAAGAAATACATTTTACATTGACCTTATATTATGCAGAAATTATTCACATATTCCCTCTATCTCTGGGGTATAATTAATCTCAGATGAATAGTTGACAACCAAGAGTAGCCTTTAGTATCATTTTACCCTCTTCACTAATAATTTTGAGCAAATGGAACACTAAAAGATCACAAAGAAGAAATGGTTTTATCAAAAGATACATGTGGGTCAGCTTTAACTCTCATGGTCAAGGTGACTTTGGACACGGTCGTTATGGTCATGGATTGCTCTCATAAGACTCTGCAGAAATTGTTCCTACTGCCTCACTTTAAGCTCAAGGAAGTCCAAGCTCCCAGAGCTGATTAGGTTCCCTTATAATGCACTTGAAAGCCACATACGCTTAAGAACATTTGATGTGCTTTAGCTCTATTTTCAGGATTTTTAAGCCTCTACCAAATAGCAAACTGTCCTTTTTACTCCCTTCTCAACACCTCTAAATCTGCCCTATCTCAATTGCTCAGTTTTCATTAGTCATAGCGCAGCACCCCAAATATGAGCTTATCTTACTGTGTTTTTAACATCCTGCCTGCTACACCAATGGCCACTCCATACTAGATCTCACATGACTGGTAGCTCTTACTCCACCCTTAAATCCTTTCTCCACCCTTGTGTCTACTAGCCTGTTTGCAGGAATACTAGATATCCTCACAACTGGTTGGCCAAGAGCATCTTTATTGAACTATAGAGAATCAATTTGGGAACAGGACCTTCAGTGTTTGCAGGAAGATTCCCAATCTAAGAATCAAAACGTGACCAAACAAGACTCAATCCATGTCTCTGGTTTTGTGTGGGAGATAGAGGAGTTAGAATTTCAGAGTTGAAATTCAAATAATTATAATATACATGTAGTATTAATTATGCCAGGATAAAAGGATCCAAAAAGTGGAAATGGGCAATATGAAAGGCAAGAGAAAAATCCCTAGTACAGCAAACAATGTGGACCTGTTAGAGAGACTGGGCTCTTTCCAGCCATCTGAATTTGTACTTGAAATTCTTCTGACCACTTCTTGATCTCTGCATGTAGAAAAGAACAAAAAGAAAAAGAAAACATAATAAAACAAAAAAAAATCACCAAAATGAAACTAAAAGCAAAAGCAAATGCGAATCAACCCCAATCCTAAAAGAAGAGGACCAAGTGAAGATTGCTTGAGGTCCTCATTTTTAACTACAACTACAAGCGACCTATAGCTTTCAATTCAAATTTTTTTTCATTATTTTATTTGAAACTTCTCTGTGGGTCAAAGAAACAAGGTTTATAAGCTGCAAAAACAGGAAACAGAAACAAACCATACTATAGAGCTCACCACTGGTATTACTATGGTGACTGTGGGCAATGCGGAGAATACTGCTGTTTGACAATGGGTCTTTTGGTTTTATATATGCTGGCAATATCTATGATTCTGAAATGAATTAGAGTCATCACCGAATCATGACTAAATCAACTGTTCCTTTTCTTTGGATAACAAGATATGGCAAACTGTTGACTATCATTTGTATTTTGGACCTAGCCTCTGTGGTAAAGCTAAGGTTTTTGATGGAAAATCCTCCACCAAAACACTGTTTTGTCAATGGTGCTGCCAGCCAAAAACCATTTCCTGAGGCTAATCTGCAATCTCCAGAAGAGGAGATTTTATTTCTAATAATAATCTTCTACCAGAGAAGATTTCTTCAAATCCCAGACATACAAGAGAGAAAAATTTAAAGCAGGTCCACTACAAGCAGCAAGAAGACAAGAATATACACTGGTTTCACAACTATGTATTACAGTCTTTGGAATTTTAGCTAGAGGAATATGACAACCGAAGATGATCCAGGGAATACAAATGAAAAATTAAGAAATCAAAATGTTCTCGTTTGCAGATGTCATGACACCATTTTAAAAACTCTAAAAATGTATCAGTCTCTTAAGACTGAAAAAATACGGTCATAAAATCAGAATATCATACGAACACACAAAATTCCTTAGCCTTCCTTTATTAATTAATCAAAAATTGACATTATTATACTATCTACTTATTCTTAAAACTATAAAAGTTTGATTTATTCAAGTCTTTTAGGTCCTTCAGAACATCAGCTGGAATGTTCTTATATGTTTTCTGGATGGATCATGGTTACTTCGTATGTCTTCTCATAGTATGCTTTATATCTATGCGAATTCAGGGTATTTTGTTATATATTTTAAGAGTGTTTCAAGTGGAATACTTCTCTTGTTTCTCTCCCGTGGTTTGAAATTGGAAAACAGAAACGATAACGTGTTTTGAGTTTTCACTTTGAATTGTGAATATATTTTCAGCTTTAAGAAACTTAAACTTTTAAAGAACAATTGTCTCTATTCAGGATCACGTCTAGCTAATTCATAGTGGTCTTTGCATTTTTAATATTTTCATCCACAATATTTTATTTTATATATTCAGATTATTGTGAGGGGAATTTGACCCATATTTCCTCAAAGTATGGTTTGGATTGGCATAAAGGAAGGCTAAGGAATTTTGTGTGTTCGTATGATATTCTGCTTTTATGACCGTATTTTTCAGTCTTAAGAGACTGATACATTTTTAGAGTTTTTAAAATGGTGTCATGACATCTGCAAACGAGAACATTTTGATTTCTTAATTTTTCATTTGTATTCCCTGGATCTTCTTCGGTTGTCATATTCCTCCAGCTAAAATTCCAAATACTGTAATACATAGTTGTGAAACCAGTGTATATTCTTGTCTTCTTGCTGCTTGTAGTGGACCTGCTTTAAATTTTTCTCTCTTGTATGTCTGGGATTTGAAGAAAGCTTATCTGGTAGAAGATTATTTTTAATGTTGACTTGAATCTGTTCACAAGTATTTTATTGAGAATATGTGTGTATAGGTTTAAATTAGTGTGTAAAATACTCCCTCTTCCTCTCTTTGTGTCAGTGGTCCGTACCTCTTTCTCCCTCTCTCATTACCTTCCCTTTTGCCAGATTGTCCCCCTGTCTCACTCTCTCTCCTTATTTTCTCTATCATTGTTAGATAATACCAGATTCAAAATAGAATTTTAATGTATTAAATCCTTTTGTCTACTTTATGAAATAGTCCTAAAAACTTTAAATGCTATTTAAATGTATATTCATTTCTTTTCAACTGAATACATGTGAATCTATGATATTTGAGGTGGGAGAAATTAAATACCTGATTCTATGTAATTATTTAGTATAGAGCTGTTTTAATTATGCAAAGTGAGCTGATTTAATATTGCTATATCCAATACATCTAGTATATACTCTCACTTCCAACCCCGACCAGCAGGAAAGGAGCAACACCACACGTTCTTCTCAAAGCAGTTTATTCAGGAACCCTTTTGTCTGCAAGCAGGAACAATGCCTCCATCCAGCCCCCGAGGCCACTCCCTTATATCCTCCCTCAACCACCTCACCAGTCTGTGTAACCTCTGTTCATAGGTCCACGTCATATAATGTTATGGTGCGCCTGCGCAGTTCTCACAATGGGGCATGGGCTTAATTTCAGGTGCTATTCGTGAGACGTGGCAGCAGTCCCGGACTCCATCTTGGGATTGCCACTACGCCAGGTCCCCACAGTAAATCACGAATGCTTTAAAAAATATTCTAGATTTGGGACTGTAAATCTAAATAATCTGTGTTTTCTCCATGTTTCCTATATTCTCTATCATTTTATTAATTCAACCCTTTCATTACCTAACATGGCCAGAGGTTATGACGATCTTGTTAATACTTTCCAAGAGTGACCCCTTCCTTTCATTCATTATATAGTTGTCTACATTTTACTGATTTCAGCCATGATGAGTTGGATATACATGTTATACACCTTCCACAAGGCCAAAAAGCCATTCTGAAACAAGGTGAAAAGAGACTCTAGGTGTAGAAAATTGTGGGAGGGATCAGACATAAAGTGTGTCTTCTGGATACAAGAAGTATTGCCCTCATGTCACATAGCAGCTGTTGTTTCCTGCACAGCTTCAAACCAGTCAACAGGGAAGAATGCAGGGAAAATGCCTGAAAACTGCTATACCTATCTGACATACTATGGACAGTTAGTATCTTCAGTTGGAGGATTGAAAATTATTTGTAAGGGTTTATCATAGAGTTATTAAACAGTACTTTAATGTAGAAGATATACACAGGAAGGATTCAAAGAAATAGAGTGATGTGGAAAAAATAAATGGAAAATTATCATCAACATTCATTGTTGGAAATTCTCAAAGAGTAAAATATATAAACTATATTCCTCAGTATAATGTATGTAGAAAATGTTTTATTATATAGGGATATTTCATGAAGCGACCTTATGTTAAAACAGATCTGCCAATTCTGTGAGTTTAATGAGTGCATTATGTAATATGATCTTAATGATTTTAAAGTGGCTATTTTCAAAAATAGTAAGCATTATTTACATGTACATGTTCAAAAACGTGCTTCTATAAATAATATTAGAAAAACTAAAACACTATATATCAAGAAACTAAATTAAATTAGGCTACATATCTAAACAAAATATTCAAAAGTGAAGAAACTCAAGTGACTAAGAATCGAAAGTGAAATATTTATCATCCTTATACAATACAGAAATGCAAAACAAAATTATTCTGAGAATTTTTTCCTCCCTTTCAGAAATTTTAGTTTTATAACACATGAGTCAACTTATGTTTGCTGTGTTATGGAGAGAGGGGAACATTACTATTCTCCTGGTTGGAATGCAAACTTCTACAGCACCTTTTGAAATCAGTATGATGTTTCTTCAGGAATCCGGAAATGGATGCACCTAAAGATATAACTCGAGGAAAATATATCCAAATTTTGATTCATCCTAGTGTAGAGACCCTTGAATAATTAGAAATATTCAAGTTGTTCCTTTACAAATGAATGCATGAAGAAAATGTGGGTCTTTTACAGATTGAAAAAGGAAAACATGTAATTTTCAGGACAATGAATGGATCTTGTGAAAGTCATCATAGATGAGATAATCCAGATCAAAAAAGAAAAATGGGAGACATTTTCACTTTAATCTGAATGTTAATTCTCCACACTATTTCGGTTTGATTAGTTTAGTGTAAATTCAAGGGATGCGGTCCAGACTGTCCTCACTTTGGGACGTACAAATGAACTTATGGATTGCAGAGGAACACTGTCAAGAACAGGAATGTCAAACGTGAAGAAAGAGGAAAGAGGATGACAATGGAGGGAATATAGAGATGTACAGTTAAGTTGGGAAACATTTGAGGCATGGAAAGGAATCCCAATGCAACAGAAATAAAAAATATTTTTTTTTTGCAGTGGTAACTAAAGATTTATAGCTATAAGGACAGGAGATAAAACATTGATTGGGTGTATCTATGTGATTTTCAATAGTAAGAAACTCACGAAAATTATGGATTTCAACTCTCAACAAACCTATAGTACAGAAAATGAAATATATAGTCCTTAAGGAGACAGATGTGAATATCTCTGTTGTAAAGATAAATGTGCTATATTGTACACATTATATGTATAAAATAATATATTTATTTGTTTACATTTCAAATGTCATTTCCCAAACTGGTTTTTCTTTCTTAAATTCCCTAAGCTATTCCGATCCTCATTTTTCTAATATGGTGCTCCCCACTTCGACTTTTGCCCTCTAACATCCCCCTTCTCTTTGATATGACATCTCCACAGGACCAATTGCTTCCCTTCCCAGATATGGCAGTTGAGGCAGTTGTCTTCCCCATATGCTCTGGTATCTATGTAGCAGAAGTCTTGGACTGGCCAAAGCATATACTAGAAGGTGGAAAATTTCCTGAACCTCTGAAGGGTAAGCTTAATTGATACTGTTGTTCTTCATATTGGGTTCCAAATCCCTCCAGATCCTTAAGTCATTCCCCTATCTCTTCCTTTGTGGCTGTCAGGTGCTGTCAAATGCTTAGGTGTTTCTGCATCTGTCACGGTCAGGTGATGGCAGAGCCCCACGGAGGACAGACGTATTAGGCTCTTATCTGCAAGCACATCTTGACCTCAGGAATAGTCTGAGGATTTGGAGTCTCTGGATGAAATTGTTCTTCTGGTCGGGTGGTCTCTGGATTGCCTTTCCTTCAGTCTCTGCTCCATTTTTGTATTTACATTTTTTAGATTGGAGATTTATAGGTAAAAAAATGTGAGCTGTGTGGGCAGCACCACCCCTTCACTGGGGGGCATGTCTAGCTACAGGAGGAAGCCTCTAGTTGTTCTATCTATTTTCCTGCTCGGTATTTAAACTACCACCATCCCAGTAAGTTTCTGGGATACACTTGCATCTCTGGCATCTGGGATTTTCCTGGGGATACCCAAGTTCACCACCCACCACTGACGCTTATTGTTATTTACTCCACGTTTCCTCTGAATTTCTCTCCTGTCTCTTTTAATTGGTGCACCTCCCACCACTTTATCCATCATTTTCCACATCTAGCTGGATTCTTCCACTCCACTGCATTCCATGACTATTTTGTTCTCCCTTCTAAGTGGGTTCCAAGTATCCGCCATTTGGCCTTCTCACATGTTACCCTTCATGTTATAAAAGATTTGTATAGTGGGTATTCTGTTAGCAGGGCTAACTTCTACTAGTCACTAAGTCCATCCCATGTTATGTCCTTTTCGATTTCTGTTACTTCACTATTTTCATGTTCCATCATTTGTCTACAGAGTTCTTGGTGTCCTCATATTTAATACCTAAGTAATGTTCCATTGTTTACATATAGCACACTTTCTGTATTTATTCCTGAGTGGAGATGAGGTATATCATGGTTCTTTCCAGCATTCAACTGTTATAAGTAAGACTGCTGTGAATATCTTCAACCACATGTCCACGTTATGTATGGATCAAGTTTGAGTATATGTGTTGAAGTGAGTGGTAAAGCTGGTTTTCAAGTAAAGCTGTTTGCAATTTTCTCTGGACCTCCACACTGATGATATCCAAAGTGGCTATCAGCTACTAATCCCGCAAGCAGTGGAGGAGTATTCCACTTTTCCTACATCCTAGCCCACTCTGCTACTGCATTAGTTTTTTTTTTTTTGTCTTAGCCAATCTGATTGTTTTAAGGAAGACTCTTATGTTCATTTTGATTTGCCTTTATGTGAACTAAGGATGTTAAACATTTCTCGATATGTTTTTCACCTATTGAGATACATCAGTTGAGAATTCTTGGTTAGCTCTCTAATCCAGTTTAAAAGTTGGGTTCTTTGTTGTGTGGGAGTTTACCTTTCTGAGTTCTTATATTTTTAATTTTGGCACTCTCTCAAATGTAGGGTTCATAAAACTCTTTTCCAAATGTGTAGGTTGTTGTTTTCCTATTGGTAGTGTACTTGGCTTTAAAGAAAGTTTTCAGAATTATGGGATTTTGTAAATTGACTGGTGATCTTAGAGCCTTTGGTGTACTGTTCTGAAAATTTTCTCCTGTGCAAATGTGTTCTAGGCACTTTCTGACACTGCCCCTTCTATTGGCTTCTGCATATGTGATTGCGTGTGGATTTCCTTGATGTGATTTGACTTGAACTTTGAAGAAGGAGATAGAAATTGTTCAATTGGCACACAGCTATATACAGAACAACAGTTAGGGTAACATCATATCTTAGAACGATTTGGTTTATGTATAACCTACTTAGTCATAAAGGAAATGCAAATCAAAACAACCCTGTGATTCTATCTCACATCAGTCAGAATGGCTAAGATCAAAGACTCAGGTGACAGCAGAGGCTGGAAAGGATGTGGAGAAAGAGGAACACTCCTCCATTGTTGTTGGGATTGCAAACTGGTACAACCTCCCTGAAAATCAGACCTGAGTTTCCTCAAAAATTGGTCATTGCACTTGCTGAAGACCCAACTATACCTCCCCTGGGCATATACCCAAAAGATGCTCCAACATACAACAAAGACAAATGTTAAACTATGTTCATAGCAGCCTTATTCATAATATCCAGAAGCTGGAATTAACCCAGATGTGCTACACGAGAAGAATGGATACAGAAAATGGCCTATATTTACACAATGGACTAGTACTCATTTATCAAAAATAATGAGTTCATGAAATTCATAGGCAAATGGATGCACCTAGAAAATATCATCCAGAGGGTGGTTACTCAATTACAGAAAAACAAAGTATGCACTCATTTTTAATTGCATATCAGAGCAAATGCTCAAGTTAACTATGATACAATGCACAGACCACATGAAACTCAAGAAGGAGGACCAAAATGCAGATGATTTACTCCTTCCTTGAAAGAGTAAATAAAATATCCATAAGAGGGGTAGGGAGATATTGTTCTTTGGAGACTGAAGGAATGACCATTCAGAGTCTGCTGGACATGTGACACACACACACACACACACACACACACACACACACACACACACACACACACACATATGCACCACAACTATTTTGGATAAAATAAGGCTTTCAGAGTTTATCATTTGAAGGAGGTACACAATATTTACACAGGGAACTAGGAGAATTCAGCTGAAGAACTTTTTTGTTTTCTGGCTGTACTGAGAGCTGAAAACCAGTTGGTAAGAGTGCCTACACACTTGAAGGCAGAGATAAGACCATCTTTTCTGCTCCAAGTTACCTGTTGTTTGGACTCAAGGACACAATGAGAAGATCGAGTGTTAGAATAAGAAGTATAAAAGAGAGTGAAGAATCCCAACTTATAGTGCCAGTAAATATCTTCAAAAAAATTTGAAGAAATCTTCCCCAACCTAAAGACAGAGATGCCGAAAAACATGCCAGAAGCCAAAAGAGCTCTAAGTAGATCTTACCAGAAAAGAAATTCCTCACATCGCATGATAGTCAAAACACTAAATGCACAAAATAAAGAAAGAAGTTTAAAGGCAATAAGGGAAAAAGGTCAAGTAACATATAAAGTCAGACCTATGAGAATTACACAATGTTTCTCACCAGATACTATGAAAGTCAGAAGATCCTGCAATGATATACTCTAGACCATAAAAGAACACAAAAGCCATTCCAGTCTACTATTGCCAGGAAAATTCTCAATTAACACATATGGAATAACGAAGATATTCCATGACAGAACGAAATTTATACAGTATCTTTCTACAAATCCAGCCCTACGAAAGATAATAGGTAGAAAACTCTAACACAAGGAGGGAGACTACACACTATAAAAAGCAACAAACTAATCTTGCTATGAAGCCAAAAGAAAAGAGACACACAAACATGATTCTACCTCTAACAACAAAAATGACAGAAGCAACAATCACTATTCCTTAATATATTTTAACAACAATGGAGTGAATTCCCCAATAGAAAGACGTAGACTAAATGAATGGATACATAAAGAGTACCCAGCATTTTGTTGCATGTAAAAAGCACAACTTAGAGACAAAGAAAGACACTACCTGAGAGTATTAGGCTAGAAAACAAATTTTGAAGCAAATGGTCTGATAGATGGAAGCTGGATTTGCCATTCTACTATGGAATATAATCGATTATCAACCAAAAGTTTTCCAAACAGGTGAGGAAGGAAATTTCATATTTATCAAAAGATTATCACAGCAATAGGAACTCTCACTCCTAAATATTTTTGCTCCAAATACATGGGCAACTGCATTCCTAAAGGATACCTTACTAAAGCTCAAAGCACCCAATGTTCCTCACATAATAATAGTGGGAGATTTCAACACCACATTCTCTTCAATGGACAGATCATGGAAATAGAAATTAAACAAAGATCTAGACAAACTAACAGAAGTTGTGAACAAAATGGACATTACAGATATTTATAGAATATTTCATCCTAAAACAAAATAATATGCCTTCTTCCCAGCATCTCATAGTATTTTTTCCAAAACTAATCATATAACAAGTCACAAAACAGGCCTCAACAGATCTAAGAAAACTGAAATATGTCCATTTATCCAATCAAACCGTGAAAAACAAAGGCTGATCTTCAATATCCACAAAACATCAGCGAGCCCACACATACCTGTAAGTTGAACAGTGCTCCACTCAAAGATAACTTGTCAAGCAAGAAATAAAGAAAGATTAAAGACTTTTTAGAATTTAATAAAAGTGATGGCACAACATACATATGCTGTACTCAACAATAAAAGAACCTCTGGGAGAATCACCATTGCTTACCTCAAGCAGTATTACAGGGCAATAGTAATTAAAAAAAATCAATGACAAAAAAAAAGTTGTATTTGTACAGATCTAGGAATGTTGATAAGTGGAATAGAATTGAAGACCCCAAGACAAACACACACATCAATGGTCACTTGATATTTGACAAAGAGGCCAAAACCATCCAATGAAAAAAAAAAATTAGGATTTTCAACAAGTGGAGGGCAGCATGTAGAAGTATGCAAATCGATTCATTTTTATTGGTCTAATCAAACCTTAAGTCTGAGTGGATCAAAAACCTCTACATCAAACCCAATAAACTGAAACTATAAGTAGAGAAGAATCTTGATCACATGGGCACTGGGAAAAATTTCCTGAACTAAACACCACTGGTTTGTACTGTAAGATCAAGAATCAGAAATGAGACTTCATAAAAATGCAAAGATTATGTAAGTCAAAGGACACTGTTATTAGGAGAAAACAGCAAACAAATGATTGGGAAAAGATCTTTATCAATCCTACACCTGATACAGATCTAATATCCAAAATATACAAATAACTCAAGAAGTTAGACACCAGAGAGCCAAATAATCCTATGAAAAATGGGGTGCAGAGCTAAAGAGAGAATTCTCAACTAAGGAATAACAAATAGCTGAGAAGTGTGTCAAGAAATGTTCAACATCCTTAGTCATCAAGGAAATAAAAATAAAAATAGTCCCGAGGTTCCACCTCACGGCAGTCAGAATGGCTAAGATCAAAAACTCAGGTGAAAACAGATGTTGGTGAGGTTATGGAGAAAGAGGAACACTGCTCCATTATTGGAGGGATTGCAAATCTGTATGATAACTCTGGAAATCATTCTGAAGTTTCCTGAGAAAATTGGATAATGCCCTAACTGAGGACCCAGCTGTACCTGTACTCTGCATACACACAAAAGATGGTGCAACATACAACAAAGACACATGCTCCACTATGCTCACAGCAGTATTATTTATAATAGCCAGGAACTGGAAAGAATCAAGATTCTCTTCAACTGATGAAGGGATACATAAAATGTGATATATCTGTACAATGTTCTACTACTCCACATTAAAATCAATGAATTCATGAAACTCATAAGAAAATGGATTGACCTAGAAAGCGTCACCCTTAGTGAGGTAACCCAATCACAGAAAAGGACACATAGTATGCACTCTCTGATAAGTGCATTTTAGCCTAAAAGTTCGAATTCGGCAAGATATAATCCACAGACCACATGATGTTCAAGAAGAATGATCAAATTATGCAAGCTTCACTCCTTCTTAAACGGCGGAACAAAAAACATTCACGGGAGTTTATGTGGAGGCAAAGGTAGAAGTAGAGACTGAAGGAATTCATGCCCCACCTGTGGGTCATATACATATATACAGTCACCAAAAGTATATAAGATTATTGACGCTAAGAAGTGCATGCTGACTGGAACTGGATATAGATGTCCCAGAGACACAGCCAGAGCAGGTCAAATTCATAGTTGAATGCTAGCAGCAAAACATTAATCTGAAAATGGAACACCAGTTGCAGGAATTAGAGAAGCGGTTGAAAGACCTGAAGGGGCTTGCAACCTCATAGGACAACAATGCCCAACAATGAAAGGCCCCAGGGAGTAAAGCATCACCCAAAGTATATACATGGATTGACTCATGGCTGTAGATGTATATGTAGCACAAGATGGCCTTTTTGGGCAACAAGGGGAGGAAAAGCTCTTAATCCTTCCAAATGTGGACTCTTAATATAAGGAAGGTGAGAAAGATTAGACGGGTGGATGATGTGGATGGGAACACCATTATCGAAGAAGGAGTGAGAGCAGATAGATGACGTATGAACAGGAAACCAGGAAATGGTATATTTGAAACTTAAATTAAAAAATCATATAAATGAAAAGAGGATCCTCAGATTCCTTTGAATAGGTGGAGGAATATCTAATTTCCCTGTGTGCAGAAGAGGAATTTTTGCTGTCCCTCCAGGAAAAGGTGATAGATTTTTGATGTTTTAAAGTATAAGGGTGAAATAGGATCTCCCCTGGACTGTATGGAATGTGCATAGCTCCTCTTCCTCTTATGTCTGGAGTACTATTGAGTGAAGGTTGATTGATACCTTGGAAATTATAGAACATTCCAGCCACACACTACTTCAGCAACTCCAAACTGAAAATCACAGTAAAGAATACACACCTGAATATCCATGGTAGGCAGTCAACAGTCTTAGAAGTCTTGTACGAGGCTCTAATGCAGTAGTCTTAGGTTCAGTATCTTATTCAAATATATGTCCATCTACACATTCCTCTGCATGTGAAAGGACACCTCTGTGTAAGGGAACACAATGAAGATAGTAGTCTGATTTGTGCTGGCTTTTAGACTCTTGTTTGAGAACTCAGTCCAGATTTCTCTGAGATCTCTTCGTCAGAACAGTGTTTCTCAGGACAATAAACTTAGAAATTTTAGAGAGGAAATGGATTTGGCATATGGGGAATGTGTCGTAATTCCTTGGCCTTCTGGAGTCCTCTTAATTGTATAAGTCTAAATCTTACTCAGTAAGATGGTGGAGGTAGGGAACTTGCACAGAAGTAGGATTGTTGTGTCAGTCATCAAAAAGGTAATATACCAGACTTCATGGGAAAAAGTTGTTATTGCACCGTGGACATCACCGGGATTTCTGAGAAAATGTGCAAAGGAGATATTGTATACCGGTTTGTTAGAAGTTTAAAATCTCTGGCTACTTCTAAAATTATAAGAAAAAACATTTTATTCTGGAGAAAATGTTAGTACCTCGTGGAGCAGAGGAAGATCCAGTATTGCTTGATCAGCTTCCTATTCTTTATCAGTATTTAGAATGTCCATATATTTTCATGGCATTTGAACGTCCAGGTAGCAATTCTTCCATCAGTCCTATAGGTTGCATTTCATTCCAGCAGTTGTCTTTGGGCTTTGAAGACTTTTGTCAGACAAGAAAAGATCAACACCCCTTCCTTCCATGGAGGAATGTCTCAGAATACATGTAGCAGAAATAAGTTTGTATGTAATCCTAAACAGTTGGGATATAGCAGGCTCACAAAATCAAGAGAAGAAGTGCTAATGATGGCCACAAGAGAGTGCAGGCATGAGTACGCCTTGGGCAAAAGAAGATATTTCAGGCCAATGTGGGCCTTTGGTGAAAGTGCTCTTGTCCACTATACAGAGAAAAAAGGTGAAATACTTGTGAGTAGATGTGGAGTGTTGATGCTCCCATAGGAAAAGGAGAGACACTGAAGTTCTTCTATGAAACGGTGACATTACAGACCCCATGGACAGAAGATGTGAATTTGAGAACAACTGGAGCAAAAGGTATCATTCTGATGTCCCTCCTAGAGGAAGTTTTGAATGTGAGACACAGTTAAGTGTTAATTTTGTGACATCTTTCATCAAAAGTAGCATGGTTCAGAATCATTCTTTGTCAAATAGGTTAGCTGCTGAGGACCTTTTTGAGTGGAAGTGGAGTTTGAGACCTGGGTGCCAGAGATGACTTCAGGAATTGTAAGTCTTATAAGACAGATATCGGACACTCTTATATACAGAATGTACATTTGATATATACTGGACATAAATCGATGATCTAAAGTAATGACGTTTAAGAGTAGAATATTAAAGAAACGTAGAATCTGCTTAAAGTGACAAATTATTTAAGGATAATGGAGTGTTCAAGCCTACCTTGAGCAGGCAAGCTAGGGCTACTTCACATATCGTATCTTCAGTTACACCATGGGAGGCCTGTCAGGGATCCAAGCATTAGTATTATTCAGCAGTCATGATTTTCAGTCTCTAAATCCTCTTGAAGCTAATCATCGACGACGGTTATAAGCATGAAGGATGGTATATAGGACAAATAATGAAAGTTTCACGATTTACTAACATAGATCATAATTAAGTGAAGTGCCTTTGGTCACATCTGTATTTTCTTAGTGGCCATAATTAGATGGACATGATCTAAAACTCCCTATTAGAGGGTTACATTTGATCTAAACATCCCTATTAGAAGGTTGAGTATGCTCTAAGGACTCTTTAATCTTGGTCCTCTTGGGCATAAAAAAAAAAAAATTCTGAGATCTCAATAGTAAACTATAGTCATTCTTATAACTGATCTTGGACAGAAGGGGATGGTGTAAGGTATTATTTGTCAAAGAATAAAAACCTGAAGGCTACCAATCAAAGTGAAGTGCTGATTTCCCTTCATCTAAAGTGGATGGTGTTGAGATGGCTTGGAAATAGGTGCAGTTTGAGTAACCTGTGTTCATAACTGCAACTTATGGGGTCATACTGAACTGTTTTGCTAAACAAGAAAGTGCCTGGCCATTTTTAACCAATTACCAAGATCCAGTCACCTAACTGTGAAGAATGAAAAATTCTAGCTCACCTTTGGTGGTGGGAAAACATATGGTATTGCATAATTTTCTTCCAATTATTCTTTCCAGCTTCCATTAGTCAGCATGCTCTTCTATCAGGGTGATTGTCTGAACTGTGATGCTCCATTGATACACACACACACACACACACACACACACACACACACACATACACACACACACATATGTGTGTGTGTATGTGTATCTGTACGTGTACGTATATGCATATGTATATGTATATGTATATATAAGATGTATACATGTATATATATATCATATATGTATGTATATGTGATGTATATATGTATACCTATGATATATATATATATATAATGTATATATACATATATACATATATGTGATGTATATATGTATATATGATGTATATATTTATAAGTGTACATGTGTACACATCCATAAATGGGAGATGGAAAAATTGCATTTCTGAGAACCTTCTGTAGTAAGGTTGCATATATTTTAATTTTAGCTATCTGTACTCTGCCCTCTGATCTACACCAAGAATCTTATGATGTCCCACTGGGAAATTGGAATTATGATTGCCTGGCAATCTTGGTCAAGTTTGGCAATTAAGAAAAATGAAGTTAAATCAGGTATAAGATGTCCTTGTAATTAAGTGATGCTCTTGGGGCATCCAGAGCTAGAGGCTACAACTGAAACTCCTCACAAATATAGATGGAATCAATGAGACTTGCCCATAGGAGCCAAACCTGAGATTTCTCTGTGAGCATCAATCCATACCAATACTCCCTTGGCCAGGAACTGGATGTCTATAGTTTTTGTGGATGAAGATCCCATTTTGTACTACATTGAACTGCATGTTATTGAATCTGATTCTGGCTTCTACAGAGGTATGCCATGAGACCATGGGGCCTCTTTCGTCAGAAGTGAAGTGAATTGAGCCCACTTTCAAATAATCAAAGTTTGGGGGTCTTTCCTTTATATGAGTACTTGAGAGGACATAAGGCAACCAGGGAATGTGTAGAGTAGGCTCAGTTGTAGGAGGGAGGTCTGACATTCTGTTCAATGACTTAGGTAATTGATGGAAAAAGGAAGATCTTGACGCCTTTAAGAAAGAGAAAACTTTGAGATCTGATTGTGCAAAGGTATGTGTTAGAAAACCCTTGGAGTTGGGGTTGGTAATATGAAACATCCTGTGAAACATGAATGTCATTATTACCTGATTTGGTAAAGGATTTTCCCCAACAATGCCGTTCAATTTCTATACTTCTTTAGTTGGTAGGAATTTTACATCTTGTATTTAATATGGGGAAGTGCAGGCAACATCCCAGGCCTTTTTTAAACAGCCTGCATGACTGTCTCTGGATCTTTTGCTCATTCAGTTTGTCTTAATATGTCCATATATTGGCAGCAACAAAGGGTGCTCTTGATTTCTAGTGATTGGATTGATTCCATCAATCAATGATTCTATATATAGGAACTGGGACCTCAAACCCGAGTGGAAGAACATATTTCTCTACCCACCATGGTAAAAGGTAAAAGCCTTGAATTTCTATTATTTAGAGTATATCCATGTGAGGTAATTCAAATTCGTGAGGGACTGCTTTAGAATACAAGGTATGGCATACTATTTTTTGGAAAAGCATGTCTCATGTCACCTTGTGAATAAAGGAATGTGTGAATTTCCTTTGGTCAAAGGAAGTGTACTCCATCAAGAGGTGAGAAAGATCCGAGGCCACACTGATGGGGAAGGAGTCACATCATCATTCAGGGTGGTTCTCATGGCCTCGTCAAAGAGGAATGAGTCTAGGACGTATATCAGAACAGTAGAGTTCTGAGAAGAGATTCACAGAATGGGAAGTTCTGAGAAGATCTTTAGCAAAAGTGAAGTCCTGAATGTATTGGTTCAGAATGTGGAGGTCCCTAGTCATATTTTGAAGAAAAGAACTATCCACTTCACCCATGGTCAGCAGGGGAAGGTTATCGGCTACACTGGGTCTTGGAGAAATGTTCTGCCTCTATCTCAGTAACTTCTAAGTATGTTCTCTATATGTATACCCTATATATCTTTTAGTCCAGGCAATGGTCACAACAACAGTATAAGTGGTTCAGGAAGCGGTGATGTTTCTTCATGGATGTGTTCAGCTACACACATATGTGAATAAAATATAGGAATGGTGTATATTTTGATGACCTACTTTAAGGCACATAGTATAAGAGTCAATTTAGCTTTGTGTCTTCTGAACTAGGATTTAGAAGCAGAGAAATATAAGATACCATTGTTTGCATATGTGTTGTATGAATACCTTGAATAAAGAGGTTAGTTTTAAGCAAACTTTCTTAATACCTGTGTTCTGTGGCATAGGACGAAGGGCAGCTCTAGTGATTCTTTAGTTCCACAGGTACTCCAAAATTCCCATAGTACACAGGGAGGAGGTCTGAGACAATTGATGTGCACTGGGAATAATTTTTAGAGCCCTTTCAATAGAATTTGATTTCCCAAGCCCCCATTTGCAGAAGCTGAGGGTCTAAAATCTACTGGGTGGATTGAAGTAGAAAATTGACCCACAATCCTACTGGAAAGACAGGGAATGTTAGATGATCATTCATGTAGGATGCGTGGTATAACACTCCCTTGGTCTGGCAGCTCTTTAAGGAGAAAAGACAACACCACTTGATGGGAATAGGAATATAAAAGGGCCATGTAAGTCTTCAAGCAGGTTTTAAGCCTCTTTACCATAAAGGATCTAGGGCAATGCTGTACTTTGGCGAGTACTGACATGCTCTACAATATAAGAAGAAGGAGTAAGTTAACACTGGGTAAAGTGAACCCCATGTAAGAAGGAAAACTCTAAAGCACTATTGAAAATGAAGAGAAATTTCTTCAGGCATAGTGTATATAGGTGCCATACACACTTCTGTCAACAGAAAAGGTCCCTGGTACCTTATACCAGGATAAAGTTTCCAGCAGTAATCATAAGTTTCAAATTCTCATTCAGAGTTTTATATATTCATAATTTCTGTTAATGCAAGAGAAAAGACAGGAACATATTTCTTCTGCCAAAGGCTTTGGATAATTGTTTCTGGCTAGGTTAATCCTTCTGGTTCGTTCAGCTGTTAAGATCTAAGCAGAAATGTTGAAATTATTACATTTCTATTGATTTGCCTGATTGCAGTTTGCAAGGGTTATATACTCTGATTCCAAACTTCGACTCTGGGACTTCAAACCGGAGTAGAGTCGAGTCCCTGGATTATAGAAGGAGTCACTTTTGAAAATATGTCTGATCAGTTAGGTATACAACTACTTTGTTGGAAATTCAAGGGCCCAATATTCAGAGAGAACATTTAGGAGGACTGGAAAGAGCGAAAAGGTCACAGAATCCTTCAGGCAAAGGTTTACCTTGGGTACTGGGAGAAGAGAGTCAAGTGCAACTGTTTTCACAGTCCAGAATAACCATGTGTCTGGAGACTATGAGGCGTGCTTGCCAGAAATTAGGGAATTTGCTCTTACATATTGGGTGGTAATCTCTGGATTTATCTTTTCCTCAAGCAGTTAAGCAGCAGGATAATCATGGACAACAAAGATGAAACTGCTCCATTTTATGTTACAAACCTTAAAGGCAGAACGTAGGTTAGGGCTCAGATTTGCACTGACATGTCTGAGGACATCATGTCCATGTGGTCTGCCATTCCTTCAAACATTTATGTATGCCTGGCCACCCAGGTCAGAAGGAAAAATTAAGACCTCTTAGAAGAATAGAACTGAGATTCTCTGGATAGAGGTGGATTCTCGGAAGAAACCATTTTCAGGGGATATTAATTTAAAGTTTCCTTAAGAAAAAATAAACATCTGTATGAGAATTCATTTCATTTGCTTCTCTGTATGTTCTTTATCAGAAGAATTTGTATTAAGCCACGTTCAACTTTAAGGGTATGTCTAGATTTTCTTATTCAAAGAAAGGGGAATATATTCATCTTACTTTGAAGAATATGCTTGTCAGGGGCTCTTCATTGCATCCCAAGTGAACCTCCAGTTTACCTTGAACTGACAGAGAAACCAGGGAAAAATTAGGAAACATATCTGTGGCATAGTCCATAATATCAAGAAATAGTGTGGGTTTCCTCACCCTAAATTAATATCTAAACTTCCTTTGGACAAACTAGAATGATATGAAGTAACCTTTCTTTCAGGGATAACATATGACACCTCCTTAATCAAAGAAAGAATAGATGAGTACCCCCGAGTAAAGAAGAGTTGCTGATGTCCCTGTGACAGGAAATTGTTTTGAGTATTCAAATTCCCCTAGTATTTGAGAAAAAATTAAATTGCTTACAATAGCTCAAGAGGTCCTACATTGCTTCATCTTCTAATGGTACTTCACAGTCTAGCATATACACATCTTTAGCTGAATCTGCAAGAGACTGAATATAGATTCCATGATTCAAGAAAAGTTGGGGGTGTCCTAAGCCTGATTGCCTCCTAAAAACTATATTCAACCAAAAAGAAATGAGCACCAGACTGATGACTTCACAACATATCATGTGACCTTACACAAGGAAGTAGCATGAGATTCCAGGATTTGCTCCCTCCTTTTGGATTTCAGTGAACCTTCAACAGAGGGATCAATGCTCCATGGTCTGAGGTAAAATATTCCATGGGCCCCAAGCAAAAGGGATGGTTCTGAGAGACCATTTGGTCAAATGAGTAACTCTAAGGCCTAATCATCCTGAGCAGAAAAAAATACCAATGTTTTTGAAAGGAGAAATGTCTTAAACCAGTTTGAAAGTAAGGGACTATTCCTGATTACCTTCTATAGAAGACTATGGTCCCAGCACTCCAGGGCTCCATATTTTCAGAGAACTCAAGAAAATTCTTATCTCCAAGGCCTCCACTACAGACTTGACAGCAATCTGAGATTTATTCTGAAATCTTGTGTCAAAGTCACTGGATCTAAACCCTATTTAAACTTACTATAAGCCGCACAGGTATGGGTGTGAGGGATATTGGCCTTTCTGGTGAGAATCTTAGATAAGTGGCCTTGGATCCAGGCTGGGATTTTTATTCATTGGCCAAGGGACCTCAATCCATTGTTCTTGGAGATTTTTTGGTGGTCAGAGTTGTATTGGCTATGCAATAAGGTTTGAGGAACAAGTTCTGGTCAGCCACAAACAAAGTGAGAATCTTCTATGGATTCTTGTTCACAAGGATTCAGTTTCAGGTACACTACAGCAGAGGCTGAATGTTTGAGACACTCCTCAGTCACAAGGTCAATTCTAGATTTTGGTCTATCAGATGGCCATGTCTCTGACCCCTCCATTGCAGACAGAGGAAGAATAAAGTGTTTTTATTCCAGGGCAGTTGACTTCTAGTGTTTGTCGTTTTATAGGTATTTGAGTCCTTTGATGTTTAATGATATCGGACAAATGATTGGTTTTGTCTATTATTTTTCTTGTTAAATGTCGAATTATGTTTCTGTGGCTACCTACTTTATCTCTTTTTTGTGTTTTTTAAAAGTAGATTGTGTTCTTTCTTTTTCTGGGTGTAGTTTCCTGCCTTGTACTGGAATTTTCCATCTATCATCTTTTGTAGGATTGGATTTGTGGAAAGATATTGTGTAAATTTGCTCATGACATGGCATATCTTGGAATCTCCATCTATGGTAGTTGAGAGGTTTTACAGTAGCCTGGGCTGACATTTTTTTTCATTTAGGATCTGTGTGATATATGCCCAGGATTGCTAGCTTTCACAGTCTATTTTAAGAAGTGTGGAATACTGATTGCTCTCCCTTTTTATGTTACTCGACCTTTTTCCCTTACTGCGTTTAACATTTTTTTCTTTGTTTGTGCACTTTATATTTTAACTATTATGTGATGGAAGAAATTTATTTTCTGCTCCAATTTTTTTGGAATTCTTTTTGCTTTTTGTACGTGCAAGGTTGTCTCTTTCTTTAGGTTAGGGAAGATTTCTAGTATAATTTTTTAGAAGATATTTACTGACCCTTCAAAGTGGGAGTTTCATTCTCTTCTATACCTATTATCCTTAGGTTTTATCTTCTCATTTTGTCTATGATTTCCTGGATGTTTTGGGTTAGGAGTTTTTTGTTTTGTATTTTTGGACAATTGTGTAACTGTTTTCTAGGGAATCTTCTGCCCCTGAGATTCTTTTCTATATTTTATATTCTGTTGGTTGATGCTTGCGTTTATGACTCCTAATATCTTTCCCAGGTTTTCTATATTCAGAGTGTTCATCTTTGTGTGGTTTGCTGTTGTTGTTGTTGTTTTTGTTGTTGTTGTTGTTGTTTTCTGTTTCCATTTTTACTTCCTGATGGATTTTTCAATTCCTCCAGCAGCTTGGTTATGTTGTAATGTAATTCGTTAAGGGATTTTTGGGTTTCCTCTATGAGGTCTTCTATCTCTTTACATCTGTTGTCTTGTATTTCTTTGATGGAGTTATTTATGTCCTTCTTAAAATCCTTTAACCTCATCATGTTCAGTGATTTGAACTACAAACTTTTCTATCTCTTTTCTGGTGTGTCAGGGGTATACTGGGCTAGCTTTGGTGGGAGAACTGGTTTCTGATGATGTCTAGTAACATCAGTTTATGTTCCTTAGGGAATTATACTTGCCCCTCACCATCTGGAGTTAGCTGGTTTTGCTGTCTCTGAAAGTGGCTTGAATTCTCTCTTAGCCTGTGTGTCAACAGTAATGGGACCGTTGTTCTCTCTTGAATTATCTTGTGTGCCAAGAACTGTGGATAAATTTCAGCTATATGGAATAGATAGAAACAAAGTATGCTGTAACAGACTGCACCTCTTTTCGTGGGTTCTGAGCACTCCAGGAAGTTACCTCTGAGAAGAAAAAGTCTTTCCTGTGCTCTTGAGTGTGTCAGCACTCCTGGAAGTCCATCTATTTCCTCATTGGATCTGGGGACAGAGAGCTGAGGTACAGGTTCAGCTCTGGGAACACAGCTCTGGGTCCTCTTGGTTTTTAAACTTTCACTGGAACAGCTCAAAAAAGAAATTTGACTCCCTGATAAGTAAGTGCCTAGGAATCATCATCTCTCTGTCTCTTCAGAGATGGGACCACAAACATATGGCAGCTGGCATTTTCACATGGATGCTGTGAATTAAACTTAGGAATCTCATTCTTTCATATCAAATATATTCCCAGCTGAGATAATTGTTCAGTGAACAAAGTATTGTTTTGAATATGACAGAGACTATCTGTGACAAATTAAAATGTTTAGGCAATGTCAACTAGGTCATTGAATTGAAGAACTCACATAATTACTACATGATGGTCTAACCAATGCACGGGATGCATATTCATTAAAATGAAGAATAGTATAAAGTTTATTTATGCAACTTACTGAATCATGTAATAAATAATAAGTCTCCACTAATGTACTATGTCCATAATAGTGTATAGATTAGGAATGAATAGAAAGTATTATGAACTTTCTTCTATAAAGATTGCATTATAGTACAAGAAAAAAGAAAAAAATGAATGCATAAATCAGTGTGTTGGAGTTGATAGTATGCAAGTAGTTGAAGAATCTATTTTAGAAATAAGGTCATGGAGATTGTCATGAGGAAGTGACATTTAAGTTAAATTAGATGAAAAATAATTGATCTATATTTTGGGCAAAATTACAGTAAATATAAGGATGATAAGAGGACAAAGACCTTGACATATCCAAAAAAGTAAATATGAGAGTAGTTTGTATTGATTAAGAGATAGAAGAACGGTCCAAATAAAGCTGAATCTCAGGCAATGTCTCATATGGGAATATAGAAACAATGTTAGACATATAATTTTTATTTACTGAAAATGTCTTAGAAATCATTGAATAGTTTTAAATAAGTTTGTTTAACTCACAATGTATATAGTAAGGGACTCTGGTTACTTATGAATTATGATATGATACAGAGAATGATTTTAAGGATGTTTTTGAAGTCTATCTGGAAGTAGTGTCAATGATAATGAAAAAGAGTCATATCAGAGAGCTATGATGGAAATTGTTGTGTTTGGTAGTAGAATGAGGGTGGGTTGAGTAGGAAGAAAAGAAACCCAAAGACTTTTTTTGAGAAAATGAAAAGATGTTGGTGTTATTTACTCTGATGTGGAATGTTTCATGATAAGTGGATTTAGGAGAATTATAAAGGAATTTATTTTAGACCCTTGAAGATGCTTGAAAGAACCTCTAACTCACTAGACATTCCTACCTACTGTTCATGGTTTGTTGATTTAAACCATTACTCAGACCATTATTAGCTGTTATATAAAAAAAAAACTTACATTACTATCTGTATTTTTTCAAGGTGTATCTGGGAGTACTTATTTAATTAAGAGCAAACCTATGATTATACTACATGCTTATTTAGTATATTCAGACAAATTATTTGCCCATTTACTTACTACAAACAGTTTGTATTGCAATTAGAATTTAATCCAAGTTCATTGGTGCTGACACACTGTTTGATTAGAATATAATAGCTCATGAATGTGAATTTCACAGAAAGAAATCATTTGCTCAGATTTTGTAAACTTACAAACCCTAGAAGAGTAAAAACATGTAATAAATTCTATCTCTTCTACTTTTAATCTTTAGTATTTTAGTGTGTTATGATATACATGCAAAAATTCCTAACCCAGATGATTTTAACTATAATATCCAGTACTATTAAACATATCAATAGTATTTTACAAATATGAATAATCTATGCTTTCAGAAAATTTTCATCAAAGGAGCAAGAAATTCTTCATAACTTCAACACAACATGGCCTTTGGGAACAGAATAAAACACAAATAAGGAAAGGCGGAAAATGATTGACACATGCACTGTTCTTGGTTTGAAATTTAACAATCATGCTAGTTATAGGATACAGCTTTGAAATTCGAGTCAATGAGAGGATGAAAAATACTGAGGAAGAGTAGGTAAATTGAATTCTTGCTACATGAACAAAAACACTGGATCTGAAGGTAAGGTACATTTTATATAATGACCCTCGTCTTCTGACACTATTTATTCAATGCTTTGGTATTTGTTCGTATATTATGTTCCAAAAACATATCAATGATTCTGGTTATTCTTAATTAATGAACATGCATTTCAGCTGATTTAATATTCCACATTATCTTAATATTCTTCTGTATTTTTCAGTATGAAAATATAATTATTTTGATTAGAGTAAAATTTTATTTTTTATCTTATGAGAGAAGAAATTATTAATCAAGAATGGATATTTGATATTTTCTAAAAGATTATAATAGAGGTTGAAACTGTATATATAAGATCAACCATTTATACCTTTTCCAAATGAAGCTCATTGAAATGTCAGTACACATGTAGTACATAAATGGAATGATACATAGGAATAAAAACATCCCCTATGTATCCAGAATCATCTATTATCACCATGATGAAAGCCAATATTAGGAAGAGAAGATGGTACAGCCACTTTGCAGGAAAATCAGCTTCATTCAAAATGAAGATTGAGCTGGGAAGTGATTTGACTAAGTGTAGTTAAGAATAATGTAAATGCCCAAAAATTGCAATCTCACTAAGTGGTATTTCCTCGTTGCAGGAGGTATGTTGTTAGGGGTAGGCTTTGAGGTTTCAAAAGACTGAAGCTATTTCAATCTAGTTTTCTCCACCTTCTGCTTATGGTCTGAGATGTAATC
Organism: Rattus norvegicus; assembly: GCF_021556685.1. Lineage (NCBI taxonomy): Eukaryota > Metazoa > Chordata > Mammalia > Rodentia > Muridae > Rattus > Rattus norvegicus. The sequence continues at coordinate 50,831,396 of NC_141555.1, read as the reverse complement.
TTTCAGCAACCTCTGCCTGTTTATCTTTACTCTGATATCATCCATCACTGACTCTGATATTCTGGATTATAAGCCCAAATAAAGTATTTCTTTTTTAAAGGAAAGAATAATATTAATGAGTTTAATGTTATGAGAAGCAGACCTTGTTTACCTGATATGGTTGCCTTTTCCTTTCTTAGCTTGTGCCATCAAACTTCTGCTATGTTGAATGAGAAATCTCCATATTCTCTACTCTCACATATTGCAGTTTGTCACTTGGCCCTCAGGACCCCCTTATACCTGGGGCTGTATTTTTGTTCTTGGAAGTTAGAAAGTTTGGACTTCCTGACTTTGGAGGCAGGGTTAAAAGTAAAAGAGAAGTGAGTGATATACATACCACAACTCTTCTATTTTAGTATGTAAATGGGGGTTATTAGAGGATGGGATTACTGAGGTGAGCATAAAGGAAAGGTGCTGCTTTATTTGAAATGTTTTCTTACCTCATTCTGTGCCCCTGTAAAGGACCAGTCTTATCTCTCAGGCCTGGCCATGTTCCTGTCACTCCTCACCTGCCTATCTCTTGCAGCTCTTAATTCTAGTTCCTACTTCTCACTCTAGGTTTCATCTTGACCAGATTTAGTTCATTTTTCAGTGCTCCTGCTCTGAAACGTACACAAGTTCTTTTTCTTTTGTTTTATTTTCAAACTTTCAAGGTTTATATTCGTTTTTGTTTTACCTCTTTTATGGAAGCCTTAGAGGAGAATCATTCATGGATGTCTCTTTTGATTGGAATGAGAAAATAATGAAAAAAATCTTTTTTTTAAATTACAGGACATTTTCATGTCTAAGTTTTTCTCTTACATACACCTGCCATGCTAGTTTATCTCCCTGTCTTGTCTTTAGTCCTTTCCTCCCCTTGCTATTTGGATACTGCCTCTTAGGACTTACTGCAGAACCATAAATGCTGGCATACACAAGGGAGGTGTTGATTCTTCATCACTTTTCTAACTTTTTTTCTCCCTTCTCTCATGATCTGTTTGAATAAATTTGGATCTCTGTACTCAATAGTATATTGCTATAGTGCTTGGGCCATGAAAATATCTGTTATTGTTGCCTTGTCATAGTTTTACAGCTCAGGTTTGGCCTAGTTACACTTTGGGATCTAAGTCCAAGAAGTTTGAGGACTTTAATAAAAACTTGTCAGGAGCTAAAAATACCTTTAAATGATTTCTTAATACATGACACCTAGAAAACCCTTTCATAAATCATGGATAAAGCAATCTGAGATTCTTGTTTCTGTAAAGTACTTAAAAATATGAAAGGGAGAAAGGCCATGGCTTGCTCACTCTTGTCATTAGATAGGGCGCTCAGATATGAGTTGTCCTGCGATTTCTGGTTAGAACATAAAGATGTCTTTGGTAGTTTGCATTACCAGATTTCTTATGTTAATTCCCCCTTTTGCTATTGTTTTGGTTTTCTGTCTTCATTGTTTCCAATAGGACCATAGCTCCCCACTCTGTGTAGATAAAAGGTGGGTCCAGTACAGCTGTTATTGTTCTGGCACACAAACTACTTTTTGGGAACAAATGTTCACCACTGTATAGTTGACAGTGGTTTGAAATTCTTTCCTTGTCCTCAGTTTCTTGTAACAACATATTCTTTACATCTTCTTTAATTAATTGTATTGACCTCCCTGTAATCGTATTATGTATCTGTGTGTATGGAAGAAAGATTTTCTTTAAATATTCTGTGGTTTGTGTGTTTATTCTTCCATAAAGTATTTCCCAACACCACATGACCTCAGGCCATTACTAGGAATTACTGTATGCTGGGAACATTGGGGGAGGATAGTGTGAAATTAATCACTGTCCTTTGTTTCAGAGATTTTTATTTTTTAATAAGTAACCAATACTATACAAATAGCTAACAAACTCTTCTGTTCCCCTTCCTGTATGGCTGCTGGTGTAAATAAAATGCATTTTTTCATTGATAAACAATAATAAAATCTCATAAAGGCACAAACATACTTAAAGACAGAAAATATTCACAAAGGAAAATCCATTTAAAATGGAGATAAAATATAAACAAAATGAGATCAAAAGACCCATTCAGAAACATGATATTAAAAATGTCATTGTCAAGTTACAAATTTTTAAGATGAGATAATAATAATATATACTTAAGAAGAGATGAAAACCATTAAATGCAGTGTGTGCCCAAAATGTTCACTCAAAATATAGTATATACCAAAGAATGGAATGGAGCTCTCATTCTTGCTACTATAGAGGCAAAATGGAAGAATTACTATTAGGCTAAACCCAACCTAGATTTCATAGTGCCAAACTATCAAGAAAGCTAGTGTTTCAAAAATACCACATTAAGCAAATATCGATAATAAAAACAAATATAAAAATAAGAAAGTATTGAAGACCAGCACTAGTCCATGATAATCTGATAGGGTGCATGGGATTATTTCAATATTCTGGTATCTATATGGACCTGTTTAGTGACACAGTATATGGTAAGTTTGGAGAAGTTACTTTTAGGTGCAAAGAAAAAAGGTATATTCTCTAGTTTTAGGATGAAATGTTATTTAAATATCTGCTAAATCCATTTGGATGATTATTTCTGTTATTTTTAATGTATCAGTTTAGTTTCAGTTGCCACAAACGGTCAATTGATGAACTTGGGTATTGAAATCTCCTACTATTATCGTGTTGGCGCCAATATATTCTTTGAGGCTTAGTGATTTTCTTTTGGTGAATTTAGGTGCCCTAGCATTTGAAACATAGTTGTTCATAATTGATAGTTCATCTTAGTATTATTTTTTCTTTGACAATTATTTTGTCCTTCCTTATCATTTTTGATATCTTTGGTTGAAAGTCAATTTTATTCAATGTAAGAAAGGCTATTTCCGTTTTATTTCTTGGGACCATTTGCTTGGAATTTCTCTCCAGCCTTTTACCTTGAGATAGTGACTGTCTATATAATTAAGGTATATTTCCTGTATGCAGCAAAATGTTCGGTCCACTTTATTTATTCAATCCCTTAGTTTATATATTCTTATTGGAGAATTAAGTCCATTGATGATAAGAGATATTAAATAAAATTTATTGTTCTTTCCTGCTATTTTTATTGTTAGAAATGGAATTACTTTTGTGTGGCTATCATCTTTTGGGTTTGTTGAAAGATTAATTCCCAAATTTTTCCTAGGGTGTAGTTCCTTTCTTGTGTTGGAAGTGTCCATCTACTATCCCACGTAGGGCTAGATTTGTTGAAAGATGTTTTGTAAATTTGGCTTTGTCATGGAGTATCTTGGTTTCTGCATTCATGGTAAGTGAAAATTTTACCAGATATCCAAGCCTGGAGATCCAGAAATAAATGCAAACACCTACGGTCACTTTATCTTTGACAAATGTTCTAAAACCATTTAATGGAAAAAAGACAGAATTTTCAAAAAATGGTGATGGTTCAACGTGAGGTCAGCATATAGAAAAATCAATTATTTAAACAAACTCACAGGGTGGGGGAACAAATGATCACATTGTTAGATGGAGACAAAAAATGAAAACAATCAATACCTCTTCATGTTAAAAGATTTGGTACATATTATAAATTCAAGGTCCATACATAAACTTAGTAAAAACAATATTACAAAAAGAGTACCCAACATCAACATAAATGGAGAGAACCTTGAAGCAATTCAACAAATATCTGGGAATAGAAAAGGTTGCCCAATCTCCACTTACTTCTTTAATATAGCACTAGAAATCTTATTCACAGAAATTAGACAACCAAAGGAGATAAAGGGAATTCAAGAAGTCAAAATATCATGATTTGTATATGATATGATAGTATGTTTTAGTGACCCCAAAAATTCAACCAGAGAACTCCTTCAGCCAATAAACAACTTCTGTAAAATGGCTGGATATAAAATTAACTCAAACAAATCATTACGCTTCCTCTACTTCAAGGATAAACAGGTTGAGAAGAAATTAGGGATATGACAATTTTCTCATTAGTCACAAATAATAAAAAATACCTCAGTGTGACTCTAACCAAGCAAGTAAAAGGTCTTTATGACAAGAACTTCAACTCTGTGAAGAAAAAAAAATGAAGAAAATCTCAGATGGAAAGATTTTCCATGCTTATGGATTGGTAGAGTTAATATTGCAAAAATGGCAAACTTGGCAAAAGCAATCAACATATTCAAGGCAATCGCTATCACAATTCCAACTCACTGCTTCATAGAGTTAGAAAGAGCAATTTGAAAATTCATTTGAAATAACAAAAACCCCATGACAGAGAAAACTCTCCTCAACAAGAAAAGAACTTCTTTACTTTTTCTTTTTTTTCTGCTTGTAAAGTTTATTCACCACAAGGGCACCCCTAAAGGAAGAAGCAGGAGCTGATATCTGATCTGTGTTCTTCTTGAAAGCCTTGCATCGTAACACAGCATAAGGTTAGCAAAAGGATGGGAAGGTTTGCTTTTCATTTGTGGAACATTGCGTACATGTAATACAATGTGCTCTGATCAAGTGCACCCACAATCCCTCCTGCTCCTCCTAGACCTGCCCGCATCTCATCTCCCTTCCAAATTTCTGTAGTCTTTCGCTTAATTTTTTTTGCATATTTCTAACACTGGATCCTTTCATTTCTTTTTTTTAATTAACTTGAGTATTTCTTATTTACATTTTGAGTATTATTCCCTTTCCCGGTTTCCAGGCCAACATAACCCAACCCCTCCACCTCCCCTTCTTTATGGGTATTCCCCTCCCCATCCTCCCCCCATTGCCGCCCTCCCCCCAACAAACATGTTCACTAGGGGTTCAGTCTTAGCAGGACCAAAGACTTCCCCTTACATGAGTGATCTTACTAGCATGTTCAATGCTACTATGAGGTCAGAGTTCAGGGTCAGTCCATGCATAGTCTTTAGGTACTGGGTTAGTCACTGGAAGCTCTGGTTGCTTGATATTGTTGTTCATATGGGGTCTAGAGCCCCTGCAAGTTCTTCCAGTTATTTCTCTGATTCCTTCAACGGGTTTCCTGTTCTCAGTTCAGTGCTTTGCTGCTGGCATTTGCCTCAGTATTTGCCATATTCTGGCTGTGTCTCTCAGCAGATATCTACAACTGACCCCTGTCTGCCTGATCTTCTTTGCTTCATCCATCTTGTCTAATTGGGTGGCTGTATATGTATGGGACACACGTAGGGTAGGCTCTGAATGGATGTTCCTTCTGTCCTTGTTTTAATCTTAGCCTCTCTATTCCGTGCCAAGGGTATTCTTATTCCCCTTTTAAAGAAGGAGTGAAGCATTCACATTTTGATCATCCATCTTGAATTTCATGTGTTCTAGGCATTTAGGGTAATTCAAGCATTTGGGTTAATAGCAACATATTAATGAGTGCATACCATATGTGTTTTTCTGGGATTGGGTTACATCACTCAGGTTGATATTTTCCAGTTCCATCAATTTGCCTATGAATTTCATAAAGGCATTGTTTTTGATAGCTGAGTAACATTCCATTGTGTAGATGTACCACATTTTATGTATCCATTCCTCTGTTGAAGGGCATCTGGGTTCTTTCCAGCTTCTGGCTATTATAAATAAGGCTGCTATAAACATACTGGAGCACGTGTCTTTTTTATATGCTGGGGCATCTTTTGGGTATATGCCCAAGAGAGGTATAGCTGGATCCTCAGGCAGTTCAATGTCCAATTTTCTGAGGAACCTCCAAACTGATTTCGAGAATGGTTGTACATTCCCACCAACAATGGAGGAGTGATCCTCTTTCTCCACATCCTCGCCAGCATTTGCTGTCACCTGAGTTTTTGGTCTTAGCCATTCTCACTGGTGTGAAGTGAAATCTCAGTGTTGTTTTGATTGGCATTTCCCTTATGACAAAAGATGTTGAACATTTCCTTAGGTGTTTCTTAGTCATTTGGCATTCCTCAGCTGTGAGTTCTTTGTTTAGCTCTGAACCTCACTTTTAATAGGGTTATTTGTCTCCCTGCGGTCTAACTTCTTGAGTTATTAGTACATTTTGGATATAAGGCCTCTATCTGTTGCATGATTGGTAAAGATCTTTTCCTTCTTTGGGAATCACTATCCCTTACCTCAAACTGTATAACAGAAAAATAATGATAAAAATTTAATGGTTATGGTACAGAGACAGATACCCACATCAATGGAATAGAATTGAAGACTCAGAAATGAAGGCACATCCCAGGCACTTGATATTTGACAAGGAGCCAAAACCATCCAATGGAATAAACATAGCATTTTCAACAAATAATGCTGGTTTGACTGGAAATTAGCATGCAGAAGAAGGGAAATCAATCAATTCTTATCACCGCATACAAAGCTCAAGTCAAAGTGGATCAAGGGTCTCCACATAAAATCATATAACCTAACACTAATAGAAGAAAAAATGTGAAAGAATCTTGGACACTTGGGCACTGGGGAAATTTCCTGAATATAAAACCAATGGCTTATGCTCTAAGATCAAGATTTGACAAATGGAACTTCATAAAATTGTAAAGCTTTTGTAAGGAAAAAGGCACTGTCATTAGGAAAAAGGAGCAACCAATCGATTAAGAAAAGATCTTTACCAATCCTACATATGATAGAGGGCTAAATTCAATCTAAACAAAAACTCAAGGAATTATGTTACAGGGAATCAAATAGTCCTTTCAAAATGGTGTATAGAGCTAAACAATGAATTCTTAACTAAGGTATATCAACATCCTTACCCATCGGGTAAATGTAAACCAAAAAAAAAAAAAAAAAAAAAAAAAAAAAACAAAAAACCTGAGGTTCCACAGCACACCAATCAGAATGGCTAAGATAAAAACAAATTCAGATGACAAATGATAATTAAAAGGAGGTAGAGAAAGAGGAACACTCCTCCAATGTTGGTGGGATTGCAAGCTGGTATAACCACTCTGGAAATCAGTCTGGAATTTTCTAACACAATTGGTAATACATGGGGATCCTGCAATACCACTTCTTGGTTATTTACCCAAAAGATGCTCCAACATGTAACAAGGACACATGATGCTATATGTGTATAGCAACAATATATATATATATATATATATATATATATATATATATATATATATATATATATATATATAATTATATGTGCATACATACATATATATTGTATTATAAACACACACACACAAACATATTCATAAGAAAGAATCCACAGGTCATATGAAGCCCAAGCATAAAGAAGACCAAAATGTGGATGCAACATTGTTTCTAAGAAAAAGGAACTAAATATTCATGGGAGGAAATACAATGATAAATAGTCAAGCAGGGACTGAAGAAGGGTTAACCAGAGACTGCCCCACGTGGGGATCCATCCACTATGCCGCCACCCAATCCAGACTTTATTGCTGATGCCAACAAATCCTTACTGATAGAAATCAGATATGGATGTCTCATGAGAGGCTCTGACAGATCCCTACTGATATAAATGAGGATGGTTGCAGCTAACCATTGGATTAAACAAGGGGGTTTCAATGGAAGTTTTAGAGAAAATACTTAATGATCTGAAGGGATTTGCAAAACCCCAGGAAAAACAACACCACCAACCAACAAGATCCCACTATAAATTCGGGGGATTAAACAACCCACTGGTGAGTACAGATTGAGGAACCCATGATACCAGCCACATGTGTGGCAGAGAAATGCACTGTCGAGCATGATTGGAAGGAAAAGCCTTTAATAATGTGAAGACTTATATCCCCAGTGTAGGGTAATGCCAGAGGATTGAGGTTGAGGTGGGTGGGTGGGAATGGGAACATCCTCAAAGAAGCTGAAGTGGGGGTTTATGGGAAAGGTAGGAAAGGATATACCATTTGAACTGAAAATACATAAAATATTCAGGAAAAATTATTAAATAAAAATGACACTATGTCTCATTAAATTAATAGTAAAATATCATTTCCCATTTCTGATATTGGCTCAAATATTAGAGTTTAGCATTAATTTCTTTGGTCTCTTTTGCTGTCTATAGCCAATATGTCCCTTTTTTCTATGCCTTATTTTAAAAGAACTGTATTTTACAATTTAAATAAATATAGAATGGAAAAAATACTGACATCATTTGTGATTCAAAGATAATAACAATTTTACTATATTTCCCTTTAGTAAAAGTTAGACATCTCCGTGAAGACACTTTGATGGATAATATCAAAATATGTTTATAGGAATGGTACATCAAGTACTTTTTGTTAATAGCGTCAGTCAGGAAATGGTTCTAATATTTATGCATTATGGTAGCTGATTATGGAAGAAACTAAATGTTCTTAGATTTTGTAATAATGCATATAAATAATTAATTCTTAATGTTTGTTGACAGAAGGAAGTTATCAATGAATATATATATATATATATATATATATATATATGGCACACGTTTCTAATATAAATAGAGCAAATTAAATATATAATTTATGAACTAAAGGTGAGTAAAAGTAAGATCTATCATTGATTCTACCTACAGTTGGAGTTAAGACATGATTCATGGATCCATGTATTTCTTTCTAGACATCAATGAGATAAAATTAGTGTGGAAAAAGAAAAAATGCAATTAGCATGTGTGATCTAGTGTACATATTTAAAAATTGCTTTTGAAAAATACTCAGAAAATATTTTCAAGGTTATATATACATCATATACAAAAATTAACTGTGTCCATAAATTATCAATATCACTCAAGCTACTTTCTCTGGTCTTATTATATTTGAATTATCAAATGAACATGTATATGTATGTATGTATACTCAAACAGGCACACTCACACACACACATACACACACACACACAAAATACTTCTAAAAATTTAAAACAAATTAGTAAATAACAGTCTTTCAGAGAAAATAATGAAAAAGGATGAACTAAATTCCAGCACTCCCAAAAGTGTACATTCTAGCATATAAAACTTTGCCTTATAAGTTTTAGAAAAATACATATGTGGCCAATATATGTAATCAGATCCCATTTGGACTTATTACTCAGAGTTAAAGTAGATAATAAAATGGAGTGGGAAAAATATTAAATAACAAGATTTAGCTATACTTTTTCAATTATACAAAAAAATCTGAGAAACAGTTAAATGACACAACATTTAAAATTGCTTTCTATTAAGCATTGATATCTACGTTTAGTCTTCATAGTCTAAATAATAGAGAGAACTAAATCTCACAAGTTGTGTCCTGGCTTAAATACAATTTTCTTTGCTTGTGAATGTACACAGAACCAATTAATATAATAAAAATGGATAGATGTTGTGTTACAAAAAGTAAAAGACCTTTTGTTTATTTATTCGGTATGAATTTATTTTTGTAGAATGTCTTCCCATGTTTCTGTTGGATATTTTATAAATCCTTACTTTGGTGCGGTTGATGCTTAAATTTAACTGAACATGGCTGCATATGTCAATATAGTAGAAATGGATTCTTGGGGCAGAGATTACCTTTGTGTTAAACCTGATTAAAATGAATGGTGGTCACAGTGTGCACAACCAAATAGAAGGTAATAAACTGTGGCTTCGGGTACCCATCTTTTTATGAGATTTCACTTTGTAGTGTTGGAAGAATTGTTCTGTGATATAATGAGATTGTGCAGTAAACAGTCCTTTTCTTTATTCCTGTAATGAAAGCAAACATTTATTGTTTTCAGTTCCTTCAGAGAGCTTGCTAGGAGACTAGATCAAGGAGGAACTTGGGAAGAGGGACTTAGATATGCAAAATATATTTTTGGTATTGGATTTCTTCTAGGTACTTTAGGGAACTAACTTCATAAGATTTGGAATATAATCAGAAAAGAGCTTGTTAAAGATGTAGAAAAGCACGTGGTGTGGTTGCACAGGCCTTTAATCTTAGTACTAGGAAGCAGAAGCAGGCAGAACTCTAAGTTCAAGGCCAGCTTGGTCTACAGAGAGAGAAAGAGAGAAAAGGTGAGAGAGAGAGAGAGAGAGAGAGAGAGAGAGAGAGAGAGAGAGAGAGAGAGAGAGAGAGAGAGAGTTTTCTGGTACTGCCAGGGATATAAAAGAAACACTGTCAAAAAAATGTTCAAGAATAAGTTCCGTATTATACAGAGAAAAAAATTCTCATTTTATTTTAGTAAGATGTTAATAATTCTTTCTTCATTCTAATGAAATGACTTAGCTATAAAATAATCTGAAGGCACCGAAAATGTAAGAAAAGGTGCTTTACATCACTATTCCCCTTAAACTATAAGTTGAATTTTTATTAAATAAACCTATGTAAATACACTTTGAAGGCTTTTCTGTGATTAGCTAAAGGGCTTTTACATTGTGAATTAAGAATGGTGAATTTCAGGCCAATCTTGAAAGGTCATCACTAAGGTGTAGAAGCATATTAAGCATACAAAATCAAATATAAAATTTTGCACAATAAAGAATGAGAACCTTTAATTGGTTTTCCTCTAATGTAAACACTTTCTTTTTGTTGAGTGAAGATTTTATGATTTGAACTAATTTTATGAGAAATACCACCTGCTTTCAGAAGATAAGAAACAGAGAAAGATGAGGAAAAACATATGCTAAGGAACAATGAACTGGGATAGAGTATTCTAGGTAATATATAGATCAATAAATTTGACCCGTCTGTTACTGGTAAGGTGGGGACTTCATTACGCATATTTATGTACTTAAAAATGTTTTCTTTTCTTCTTAAGTTTGTATGGTTGCTCTGAAAACACTGGGTTTTGTGTTAAGATCTTTGCATATTTAATGATAGTTTTGAAATATTATGTTATAATCAAAAGCCGTGCTTTGTACAAACTTTTTAAGCAACAAAAAAGAGAATTGTCCGCTGGAGTTTTATGAAGAAAGTTAGTATGTTAAACATGAATAAATTTTTCTGATATATGCCTTCTCTTCATATACCATGCTTATTGATGAATCCTTAGCACATAGAAATGAATAGTAACCATCTTAGTATAGTTTCAGGATTTTATAGTATATTGTTTGACACGTGCATTTCTATTAAAATGCTATCATTTTTCTAATTCTCTTAATTTAACTGAAGAGGTTTTCCATAACTTCTAGTCCGTTTTTAATTAATTTAACAGGTCTTTGGTGTTATTATTGAATTTTATGACAGTATCTTCTTAATGTTCTTTATTTTTAAGGTAAATAGGTATATATATATATATATATATATATAACAAATAGGTATATATATATAACAAAAATATTTTATAAAAAAATTAAATTATTAGTGGAAAATCACTTAGTGATGGACAATTTTATAAACATTCTCTAAAGTATGAATATTCTACAATTTTAATTAGTATTAAAACATTATATATACCACAACCTTTATTAACCTTAGCATACACTGATCTACTTAACATAACCACAATTTTTTATCTGTAAAATTTTTTTCTTAGTTTGTCAGTAATTAATCTTGACTTCTCTATCTGAGCTTTCTCATCATTATTCACAAAAAAATCTACTGTTGTTTTATTGAGAATAGTAAGGAATGTTCATTGATATGTAGATACATAAGAATATGACAATATACGAAATGGTATTTCATTAAGCCCTAGGAAAACTAAACTATCATGGTTTCAGGAAAATAAACGTAACTAGAAAATATACCGAGTAAGGTAGCAAAGACTCAGAAAGGCAAATACCACGTGTTCTTCCTCATATAGATCATAGAATCTCCTTTTAATATACTTGTATTTATGTGAAGCTGTGGATGGTTTGAGTTTATTTAACTGATATAGGTCGCAGACATTAGAAAGTTGGGTTTTAAACAGTGTGCCATGGAAGATATTGAACATGTGGGATATGGATGTAGATGTAAGAATAATGAAGTGAGACTAGTATAAGTGGTGAGGGACATAGGACAGGAAGGAATAAAGAACTGAAAAAGCGAGGATGAGGTTGAATGTCAACAAGAATAAAATAAGACAACCTGTTACTTTATAGGTTAGGTTAAAATAAATATTAAAATTTAAATCTAATACCATTATGTTTAATGCTATATACATCATGTTTGAGGAAAAGTGCCAGCAAGTGATATCAAAATGGAAATAGTATATTTATCTTATTTGATCTTAGTCAAAATATCCATAATTATTTGTTAAAAACATCATTTGTCTGCCAAATTTATTGTACCACTTAAAAAATTGCCTGTGATATAATCAAACTTTATGATAGTAGACAATTTTATTATTAGGTCAACTTTTAAAATCTGTGATTTGATCTATGTTTTAAGTTTTTTTTTACTTAAATTTGTTCCTCCAGACATTCACACATATTAAATTATCATTTTCAAAGTTGAATACTAATATAAAAATATGATCCAGCAGGGTTTTTGAAAATGCTCAATTATAAGTGATATTATCCGTAAACTACAGGACATTCTCCACTAAGCTCATAGATACAAAGAAGATACACAAGAAGAATGCCCCAAGTGCATATGATTGAGTCTCATGTAGAATGGGCTTAAAATTGTCTAGGAGGCCGATTGAGGGAAGGAACTAGATGGGAGATGGAAGGAAGAGGAAAATGGATCCTGTGTGGGAAGGGAGAGGAGATATGACCCGATAGTCAGGAGAAGGAAAGGATATCTTGAACTTTTAGAGATGAGGAGGTAGGGGAAATCTCCAGGAAGAGAAAGAGTCCGGGATAATGAAAGTACGCACGAATCAATGGGGTTTAACGAAGCTGTGACTTACATTGGTGATATGGAACATTAAGAGGCCAACTCCTGTAGCCCGGAAGGACACCAGTGGAGGGATAAAGACACAAATACAACTACAAAACTTTCTAGGCAAAATTTTTCAAGCCTAAAAGAAATTTAGAACCGTATTCTAGGGTCTATGTTCTCCTTTGCTTTATTGATGGCTGGTAATTTTTGTATAAAATAAGGATTTGGGACATTATCATTAGAAGTAGGTATACAATATTTATATTGTTATATTCACGCTTTAGCTGGGCCCACTTAGTTGCCAATATCATTACAAAAATATAAAATTATAATTATTTTTATAATTATAATTTTATAATTAGAAAACAGAATTTTTGAGTACACATTCAGGAATATATATAAAGTCCTTTTTCAAAGAATGTACAATAAGAAAATGTAATACAATATTCATTCAATTTAACGTCTGGAGGGAAAATATTGGACTTTAGGAAACAGAGAAAACCTAGGAACTTGAATTGTATGTCACAGGAATGGACGTGGAAGTGAAATTATTATCCAGAATATTCTCCTCCACACCATGTTCCTAGATCTTTTTTACCCATGCCAAGCCCCTGACCAACATTCTCTATTCCGAACATGTAAGTACTAATGAAGCAAAGAGAAGTCTCTAGCTTTAAATATATATAATATGTAAAGGTTTCCAGTATGTCACAGGAGACACTCTTGGAAAGGGCACCCTCAAATCTGGTCCATGGGAAAGTTCAGTGAGTCTTGGGTACGTATTGAGTGGGATTGCAGAAGAAGTAGCCTTTATCTGAGCCTTCCACACATGGGAATCAGGTGCTGCGATCTTCTTAGAATCATCTGGACTTCCCTGCTTGATATGGTTCCTGGAAGTCAGAGCGTTTATGTAATCAATTTCTTCAATACAAAAGCCAGTTGTTGGGAAGGGCACATTTGGTCTTCTCAGAGCTCGTGGCTTTTACTCTTTTTGCTCTGAAGAAAAAGGTTCAAAGAAACAAAGGAAAGAAAAGTATGGTCTCCTTAGCAGTGTAAACACCTCCATGCTTTGGATTCCTATTGTGTAACTTGTTTATAACACTGATATCCGGAGGAGAAGAGCTTCTAGTTGAGACTTCATCATCTCAGTCTTTCCACTTGTATTACTCTGAATACCATTCTCTGACAGTGACTCTTTAGATTTCTGAGTCAATAGGTATGATTAGCTGGCAGATTTCTTTTCTTTCTTTCATTGATTTTATTTTTTATAAAATTTTATTGCTTTTTTAACTGGATATTTCTACATTTGAATTTCAAATGTTATTTCCTTTCCCAGTTTCTTTTCCATAATTAGCCTATACAATTCTGCTCCCCTTCTTCTATAACCCACCTTACTGCCCCCTGACATTGCCTTGAACTTGGAGTCAAACCCAATGACTTCTCCTTCCATTGGTGACCCCAAGGCCATCCTTTGCAACATATGCAGTTGGAGCCATAGTTCTTTCCATGTACAGTCTTTGAATATTGGTTTATTACCAGAAATCTCTGTTGCATTTGCATTGTTGTTCTTATGGTGTTGAAAGCACCTTTAGCTCTTTTAATCCTTTTTCAAACCCTACCAACAAGATGTCAATTTTCAGTTCACTGGCAGCATAGACTCCTTAGCTTCATCACTCTTATCTACATCTGGTTGCTGAATGTGTGTGTGTGTGTGTGTGTGTGTGTGTGTGTGTGTGTGTGCGTGCGTGTGTGTGTGTGTGTGTGTTTCTGTGTCTGTAGAGCTAAACAATGAATTCTCAAATGAGGAATATCAACATCCTTTGCCATCAGGTAAATGGAAATAAAGAAAAAAATCCTGAGTTTCCACAGCACACCAATCAGAATGACGAGGATATATTTGGTCCCTTGTACAGCTATGGTGTTTGGTGGATTTTTAACATGGATTCTGCACTACTAGGTTAAGATTTTAGAATCCACAAATGACAAAGCCATATAGACTCCTTCCTATTCTTATGAACCTACTGAAGTAGAAGATTCACTGGACTTCAAGCCACTCCTCTCCCAGCCCATGTCATGAACTTTATGTTTGGACTGAATAAAGAATCATGGTAAAACATCCAAAACCCTCAAATCTGGCCATGGAAACACTGGAAGGTAGATATTAGAGAACTGCTATCTAATGCCACTGCAGAACCACATTATATAGTCTATGTTGTCCTTTCCTTTACTAATGTCAGGTAATTTTTGGATAAAATAAGGATTTAGGAGTTTATCATTTAAGTAGATACAGAATATTTACACTATTATATTCACTTTAGAACTGGGCCCCCTTTTTTCTAAAATCAGAGCAAAAAAATGGAATAGGATAATAGAACATTGGAGTACACATTCAGCAATATATATAAAGTCCACTATCAAGGAATGTACAATAAGAAAATGTAATAAAATATTCACTCAATTAAAGGTCTGTAGGGAAAATATTGGCCTTTAGAAAAGAGAGATATCTGAGGAAATTGAACTATAGGCCAGAGGAATGGAACTGGGAATAAAATTATTATCCAGTAGAATCTCCTGCACTCCATATTCCTAGATCTTAGAGACCCAAGCCATGCCTCTGGCTAACTTTCCCCATTCAGAGCATGTGACCATTAGTGGAGCAGAGATAAGTCTCTACCTTAAGAGAGATTGAGTACATAAAGGTTTCCAGTGTGTCACAGGAGACATACCTGGAAAGGAAACCTTCGAATCTGGTAAATGTAAGGAAAGCTGTTTAGCATGTAGGAGATGGCCGTTCTCAGTGACATCATAAATAGGACGTCCATGACAAATTTTTGTAACTAGTAGAGCCCTAGCTTCTTCTGTGATGTAACAATTACTGTCCTGACAGGAACTGCCTCTCACATATTCCCTCAGTAACTCTCCGGTTTGCTAATTGGCCACTAATTCAGAGTAAACAGCCATTTGGGAGTGAGAACAAAAAGGATAAAGAGATCAGAGATGGGGAGAAAGAAGCTGACCTTCTGTCTTTGTATGAAAAAACAGGAAAAATAAGTGGTACTTTGAAAAGTTCAGGGAGCCCTTGGAAGGGTTGGAGTGGTATCGCTGAAGAGATAGACTTGATCTGAGACTTACACATATGGGAATCAAGAGCTGGAAGCTTCACAGAAGCATCTGGACTTCCCTGTTCTTATGGTTCCTGGATGTCAAAGGTTTTATATCATTCATTTCCTAATTACAAAGCAAAATTTTGAGAGGGCACAGTTGTTTTTCTGAGATCTATGGCCTTTTTTTTTTTTTGCCCAGAAGAAAAAGGTCCTAAGGAAGGAGGTAAAGACAAGTATTGGGTCCTCAGGTCAGAGTACACTCCTCCAAGCTTTGGATACCTATAGTGCATTTTGTGTCTGACACGGATATCTCGGAGAAAGAAGTGCTTCTAGTTGAGACTTCATCATCTTTGTCTTACTACAAGTATTACTCTGAATACCAATTTAGATTTCTGAGTAAATAACTGTGATTAGTTGGAAGTTTTCTTTAGTTTTATTTCTTTCTTTTTTTTAATTTTTTATCAATTTAAGTGAATTTTAAACTGGATGAGTCTATATTTACGTTTAAAATATTATTTCCTTTCTCAGTTTCCTGCCCATTAAATCACAACCTGTTCACAATCCCTTCTACTCTAACCATAATTCTGCCCATTGACATTCCCTTAAACTGGGAGACAAACCAAGGTAGAACCAAGGGCTTCTCCTTCCATTGGTGCCAAAAAAGCAATCCTCTGCCACATATGCATTTGGAGCCATATTTCTGTCTATGTTCATTCTTTGAATATTGGTCTAGTACCAGAAAGCTCTGGGTTATTGAGAATGTTGTTCTTTTGTAGTTAACAGCACCTTCAACAATTGTAATACTGTCTCAAAATCTACCAACAAGATGTCCGTTTTCAGTTCACTGGTTTGCCACTAACATTCACTTCTGTATTAGACATTCTCTAACTGTGTCTCTCAGGAAATATCTATATCCAGTTCCTGGTAGAATGCACTTCTTAGCTTCATAAATCTTATCTAGTTTTGGTGGCTGATCACCATATATATATATATATATATGTGTGTGTGTGTGTGTGTTTGTGTGTGTGTGTGTGTGATATACATATGATATATATTTATAATGATATATATGTATATATACATATACATATATATAATGATATATATGAATATACTTTTGGTGGCTCCAACAGTTATGAAGTTAGGGGGAATTTTAACATGGATTCAGTGCAACTAGGTCAAGAATGTAGAATCCACAAATTGCATTGGCAAATAGACTCCCTCCTGTTCTTATGAAACTATTGAAGATGAGGTCTCCCTGGTCCTGAAGCCATTCTTATCACTTCCTATCCTTCTCTATCTTATGTTTGGCCTCAAGAAAGAATCATGGTAAAACATCCAAAAACCTCAAATCTAGCCCTGAGACACTGGAACAGAAGAACCGAGATCAAAACAGACCTGAGAACCAAATTCTATACTACATGTGGTCTTATGCTTTACTTATATGTGGAAATGTTAGGATTTAATAGTAATTTGGTGTTTACCACTTGAAGTAGGTACACCCAATTTACAGTGTTATAATCACTCTAGAGCTGGGTGCCTTTGTTGCGAAAATCATTGAAGAAAATAGAAGTGGAAAAAAGAATTTTCAGTACACATTTAGGAATATGTATGAAGTCACCTATCAAGGAATATACAATAAAAATTGAAATACACATGCATTCAATTAAAGGTCTGTAGGGAATAACTGGCCTTTGGGAAAATAGAAAACGAAGAAAATTGAACTGTGTCACAGGAATGAACCTGAGAATGAAAATATTATCTAGAAGAATCTTCTACACTCCTGTTCCTAAATCTCATCGACCCATGCCAAGACCCTGAATAACTTTGTCCATTCAGAGCATGTAACCACTAATGAAGCAAAGAGAAGTCACTAGCTTTAGAGAGATGGAGTATGTAAACATTTCCACTGTGTCACAGAAGACATACCTGGAAAGGGCACCCTCAAATCTAGTCAATGTAAGGAAAGCTCTTTAGCAGATAGGCCATGGCAGGTCTTAGAGACATCATCATTAATTCATTCATGAAAAATCTCTGGTATCCTTGAGAGCCAAAGCTTCTTCTGTGATGTCACAAGTATTGCTGTGACTGCAACTGATCTTCAGATGTTCCTTCATTACCTCTAGGGTTTACTAATTGGCCTCTAATTCAGAGTAAACAGTTATTTGGGAGTGAGAAAAAAGAAGATGAAGAGATATGAGAAGGGGAATAAGCTGGCTTTCTGTCTTGTTTTTTTTAAAAAAAAGAAAGGCATATGTGGTCCTTGGAAAGCTTAGTGAGTCCAAGGAAGGATTTGTGTGGGATCGCTAAAGAGATAGCCTTTTTTGAACCTTCCACATATGGGAATCATGAGCTGCAAGTCTCTTAGAAGCATCTGAACTTCCCTGTTCTTATGGTTCCTAAAATTCAAATAGTTTATATCATTCATTTCTTTATTACAAAACCCAAGTATTGTGAAGAGCACAATTGTTTTCCAGAGCTCATGACCTTTACTGTTTTTGTCAAGAAGAAAGGTACTAACGAAGAAGGGAAGTACAAATATTGTGTTGCTATCTCGAAGTAAACAACATGCTTTGGACATCAATAGTGATTTTTTTGTCTGCCACTAATATTAACGTGACAGAAGTGCTTCTAGTTGAGACTTCATCATCTCAGTCTTTCCACTAGTATTACTCTACCACTTCACATTTACGAGTCAATATGTGTGATTACTTGACAGCTTTTACTTTCTTTTATATCTTTCTTTTTTATTTTTAGCAAATTTTATTGTTTTTTTTAACGGGATGTTTCTATATTTAAATTTCAAATATTATTTCCTTTCTGAGTTTCTGAGCATAAGATCCCTACACATTCCCATTTCCTTTTTCTCTAACCAGCCTTTCTCCCGCATGACATTCCCTTGAACTGAAAGATGTACAAGGGAGGACAAGGGCTTCTCTTTCCAATGTTGATCAAAAATTACATCCATTGCCACATATGAATTTGGAGCCATTCCTCAGTCCATGTACTTTCTTTGTGTATTCGTACAGTAAGAGAAAGCCCTGGTTCATTGGCATTGTTGTTCTTATGGGGTTGAAAGTACCTTAAGCTCTTCTAATCCTTTTTTTAAGTTTACCAAGAGCAGGTCCGTTTTTAGTTCACTGGTTTTTTACTAGCATTCACTTCTGTATTTGACATGCTGTATCATTGTCTCTCAGGAAAAATCTTTTTCCGATTCCTGGCAGAATGCAATTCTTACCTTCACCTATCTTATCTAGTTAGGTTGGCTGATTATATATATATATATATATATATATATATATATATATATATATATATATATGCTATGATTTTGGTGGCTCCTACACCTATGTGGTTAAGGGGAAAGTTAACATGGGTTCTGCCCAACTATGTCAAGAATCTAGAATTCACAAATGACAGTTTCAAATAGTCCTCTTGTGTTTACCTATTGAAGTAGATAATTTACTGTTCCTCAAGCCATGTTTCTCCCTTCACATCATCCAATATCTTAGGATTGGCCTGAAGAAAGAATCATGGTGAAACATCCTAAACCCTCAAGTCTGCCCATGGGAAAACTGGAAGCTATGTAGTCTAGTACTGATATCAAATGGGAGTAGAGAACTGAATTCAACAGTGAAAAATGTCCTTTGCTTTCCTGATGTCTGGAAATTTTTTGATAAAATAAGGATTTGGGAGTTTATCATTTGTAGTAGGTTCACAGTATTTACACTTTTATAATCACTCTATAGCTGGAGTCACTTGTGACCAAATTCATTGAAGAAAATGGAATTGGCCAACAAAATTTTTGAGTACACATTGAAGAATATTTACAAAGTCCCTTATCAAACAATATACAGTAAGAAATTGAAATACAATATTCATTCTATTCAAGGTCTGTAGGTAAATGCTGACCTTTGAGAAACGGAGAAACCCTCAAATATTGAACTGTATGTCACAAGAATGAACCTATGATATATAGAATAAAAATATTATCTAGAAGAATCTCCTACACTCCATTTTCCTAAAACTTTTTTACCCATGCCATGCCCCTTAATAACTTTCTGCATTCAGAACATGTAACCACTAGTGAAGCAGAGAGAAGTCTCTCCTTTAGATAGATGGAGTACATAAAGGTTTCCTCCGTGTCAAAGGAGACACACCAGGAAAGGGCACCCTCGAATCTTGTCAATGTAAAGAAAGATGTTCAGGATGTAGGACATGGCATTTCTCAGTGACATGACCATTAGGCCCTCCCTGAAAACTCTCTTGTAACCTGGAGAGCCCTGGCTTATTCTGTGATGTCATAACTGTTGTCATGACTGCAACTGTCTCTCAGATATCCTTCAGTACCTCTAGGGTTTACTAATTGGCCTCTAATTCAGAGAAAATTGGAGAGTGATAACAAAGTGGATGATGAGATAGGATGGGGGGAAGGAAGCTGGCCTTCTGTCTTGGTATAAAAAACAAGGAAGAAATATGTGGTCCTTTGGAAAGCTCAGTGAGTCCTTGGTAGGAATTGAGTGGGGTCTCTGAAGAGATAGCCTTGATGTGAGCCTTCCACATAAGGGAAATAGGAGTTGGGAGACTGTCAGAAGCTTCTGGACTTCCCTGATCTTATGGTTGCTGGATGTCAGAGGGTTTATATCATTTATTTCTTTATTCCAAAACCAAGTGTTATGAAGGACACAGTTGATTTCCTGAGAGCTCATGACTGTACTGTTTTTGTCAAGAAGAAAAGGTCCTAAGGAAGAAGGGAAAAACAAGTATTGTGTCCCTAACTCAAGTTAAACTCCTCAATGCTTTGGAAACCTATAGGGCACTTTGTGTCTGACACTGATATCTGGGAGAGAGAACTGCTTCTAGTTGAGACTTCATCATCTCAGTCTTTATACTAGTATTAACCTGACTACCACTTCAGATTTCTGAGTCAATATGTGAGATTGCTTGGCAGCTTTCTTTTCTTTTATATCATTCATTTTTTTTTATATTTTAACAATTTTTCTTCTTTAAGTAGATGTTTCTACATATACATTTAAAATATTTCCTTTCTCCATTTCCTTTCCATAAGATCCCTACCCATTCCATTACCTTCTTCTCTAACCAGCCTTTCTGCTGCATGAAATTCCCTTGAACTGGGAGACAAACTGTGGAGGACAAGGCCTCTCTTTCCAATGTTGCCCAAAAAGGCCATCTCAGCCACATATGCATTTGGAGCCATAGGTCAGTCCATGTACTTTTTTTGTATGTTGGGCTAGTACGAGAAAGCTCTGGTCATTGGTATTGTTGTTAGTATGGGTTTGAAAACACCCTCAGCTCCTCTATCTTTATTCAAAATTTACCAAAAAGAGGTCCATATTCAGTTCACTGGCTTACTACTAGCATTAACTTATGTATTTGAAATGCTATATCTGTGTCTCTCAAGAAATATTTATATCTGGTTCTTGGAAGAATGCACTTCTTACTTTCGTCAATCATATCTAGTTTTTTTGACTGATGTATATATATATATATGTATATATATATATATATATATATATATATATATATATATATATATATATGGCTCCAACACCTAAGTGTTTAAGTGGAATGTTAACATGGATTCTGCCCACCTATGTCAAGAACATAGAATTCACAAATGACCATTTCAAAAATACTCCTTCCTGTTTTTATAAACCTATTTAAGTAAATGTTTAACTGTTCCTCAAGCCATCCTTCTCCCTGCCCATCATCTGGTATCTTATGTTTTGCCTTAAGATAGAATCATGTTAAAACATCCTAAAACTTCAAGTCTGGCCATAGGAATTCTGGAAGCTCAATAGTGTAGTACTGATATCAAATGGGACAAGAAAACAAATTCATTAGTCCATGTTGTCCTTTGCTTTCCTGATGTCTGGTAATTTTTTTATAAAATAAGGATTTGGGAATTCATCATTTGAAATAGGTACACCATATTTACAATGTTATACTCACTCATTACCTGGGTCCCCTTTGTGACCAAAATCATTGCAGAGAATGGAATTTGAAAACAATATTTTTGAGTACACATGGAGGAATATTTACAAAGTCCCTTATCATGCCCAACCTCGACTAACAAGGAAGACATGACCAATGAAGATCTTCTTCAAGCAGTTTTACTCAGGAACCTTGATACAATTTTCAGACACTAGGGAACCCCCGGAGCACACTTAAATAGCTAGTGCTGGCCAATCCCAGCAAGCAACGTGGGCCATGCCGGTAGGCTGTCACTATGCAGAAGCTAGCAGACCAGGCAGGGATAGACAAATAAGAACCTGCTTACTACAAGGAGAGCGCACCATTGGGAGGGTGGAAGGTGGAAACCAGTGCCATGTTTGAGGCGGACCAAACACCGCTGCCTATAGTTCCCCCTTTTATTTAATTAACCAAGCAGGCAAAGGAACCACTGAGCATGGTGACCCCCCCCCAACCACGTGTCTTAGGATCATCTCTTCATTAAACCAGTCTTAGGACAACTCATCTTCCACAAGTTTCCATGCCATAGATAGAAGGTAGGTTGCCCATCACTGTGCACAGTCACTCACACATACGCGGGCGTGAGGTACAACAAGGTCTTCTGAATGACCCTTAGACAGGCTTGAGGGGACTGTCCTGCTTCAATGGCTGCAAACTGTGTGCCACCTCTGAACAAACCTCATTCTAAAATAGAAACCACAGGCACACTAGGGAGACCAGCAGCAAGAGTCCAGCTAGGGTTTCCATACCCACCCATACCCTCAGATGATTCATAGCATTAGCAATCCAAGATGACAATCTTGTAGCCAGTCTAGCATCTGCACGTGTGGAGTTCATCTTCAGGATTGCTACATGTAGCTGATCCATTTAGGAGTCGAATTCTCCTGCCCAATTGCCTTGAAGATAACGTGACAACTGTTTAACCAAATTAGAGGAGTGGGCTTAAAAGTCATGACGTATCGGCATGAGTCTTGGGAACACCGGTAGTGTCCCCCACCAGGGCTCTGTTTGAACCAGCATTTGGGTCACACCGAGGAGTGTCAGCAACAGCAGGATCATCATTCTTGTAGCACCTCCTGGTCAATCTTTCAGGGACCTACAAAGGATCTTGCAGATCCGGAGGAAACACACAAACAGACCCTCTTGCCCATGCCAACATGGGATCTGGTCCATGCTATAAGCCAGTGATCACATCTTTCCCTTTCACATAATTTTCAATGTGCCCGCCCGACACTGATGTCGGTCAGCAGCAGAAAGGCCATCATCATTCAAAATTAAAAAAAAAAAAATTAAGAATAAAAGGGGCTAAGGATATCTGTTCCTTGCGGCTTCTACCATGGCCTATTCCCCTTTTTTGTTTAATTATGCATTCCTTCAAGGTACGATGTGCTTGCTCAACAACACATTGATGTTGGGGATTATAAGGCAGGTCATGGCACATTCATCTGTTTATAAAAGGATTTGAAAGATTTGGCAGTTTATGCTGGGCCACGATCAGTTTTTAAGTGTTGAGGGTTTCCCCAAGCAGCCCAGGCTTAGAGGCAGTGTCCAACAACATTGGGTCCATTTTCTCCACTCGTAGGGGTAGCATGAATGACACCTCAACAAGTATCCACAGAAACATGAATGTATTTTAGGCTCCCAAATCCAGATATGTGAGTTACATCCATTTGCCAAACCTTTAGGGGCAAAAGTCCTCTAGGATTAACCCCTACACTATGGGGATGGTGAAAAGTGATAAACTGTTGACATCCTAAAACTATCTGTCAAGCATCTGCTCAAGACAAGTGAAACTTCTGCTCTAAGGTCTTAGTAAGCACATTAAATTGTTTATGAAACTGTTGGGCTTCATCCAATGATGAGCTTAGGAATATGAACTCCATTCGGGTACATCTATCCACAAGATCATTTCACTCACTGAGAGGAGCAGGCAAACCTTTATGTGCTCTAATATTTTGGACAAAAAACTTGTGACCTCTTTCTCAGATCAATTCCTGAAGTTCCCTCAGCAGCTGGCATACCGTGCTGCTAATTTTAATAGGGCCAGCCACTTCTAATATCTTAACTGCATTAACATATATGACGAATCAGAGAGAAAATTAAAGCAAAGGAACAATTTTGTACACTTCCTGCACAATCTTGAATTCAATTATTTGTGGAGAGCCGGGTTGATATTGGCACAAAATTGTCTCTTGATGGTTAATCACATAAGCTCCACAGCCATTTTTGGATCCATCTGTAAAAATGTTTGGCGCCCCCTATATAGGAACACTGAAAGATCACGGGATGTTCTTTAAAGAAGGATAGCAAAGAGTGTTTTGGATAATGATTATCTATCTCTCCATGGAATCCACAGCATGATATAGCCCAATCATCCACAGTGCCACACAAGATCTTCATCTGCTGACCTGTATAGGGCACAATGATTGAGGTTGGGGAAACAACAAATTATTGTACGCACTGTTGGATCGCATTCAGGGCTAATCATGCAACTGCTGTATGGTAACACTCTACTGATCTAGCTGGAGAAGCCTTGGGATAAACCCAAAGCAGAGGACCATCTTGCCACAACAATACTGTGTGCTGCCTGTGGGTGGCTAGAATGCATAGCACCCTCCTTCCATCGATGTAAAATTGTGCCTTGTAATCCTTTTTCAACCTTCTCTAAAGCTTCCTTTGCTTCATCAGTCAATTGTCTTGGAGATTACAAGGCCGAATCCACAACTAAAGTATTATACAATGGTTTTAATTCATTATTTGGTAATTTTAAATGACATCTGACCCAATTAATATCTCCGAGTAATTTTTCAAAAT
Source organism: Rattus norvegicus (assembly GCF_021556685.1). Lineage (NCBI taxonomy): Eukaryota > Metazoa > Chordata > Mammalia > Rodentia > Muridae > Rattus > Rattus norvegicus. The sequence continues at coordinate 50,806,802 of NC_141555.1, read as the reverse complement.
CATTAAGAGTCTTAAGGTTATCTTTCCTCAATTCAACCTTCTGGGGGATAAAGGTATAAGGACTTAGTTTTGTTCTTAAATAATTTACAAAATTTCCCTTTTGTACCTTTTCTGGGGCAGTAATCAAATCCCCTACCTTCTAGCAATTTAACTAAATTTCCATATACTAAATCTAAAATCTCTTCATATTTTGCAGTTAAAAGGATATCATCTGTAAAATTGGGTGAAGGAAACTTCTGTCTTATTGGGGCAATGGCATTGCCCACAAAAAGTTGACACACAGAAGGGCTATTGGCCATACCCTGTGGTAAAACTACCCATTGTAGTCGTTGATCAAGTTCTTCATGATTGCATGATGGAACAGTAAAAGCAAATCTTTCACTATCTCTTGGACAAAGAGGTATGGAGAAAAAGCAATCTTTTATATCAATCACTACAACAGGCCAACAGTCTGGCAGAGAGGATAAAAGAGGAAGCCCGAGTTGCACTGGGGCCCATGATTTGCATCTGTTCATTAATAACTCGTAAATCATGCAACAGTCTCCATTTCCCTGACTTCTTTTTAAACACAAAAATTGGGGTATTCCAAGATAATACTGATGGTTTTATAAGCTTGGCACCCAGCTTTAGTTGTAGCAAACTTCTCAGAAGAATGCAGCCACTGAGGAACCCAAACCGGCTCCTCTGTTTTCCAGGTAATGGGAACCCTTCTTCAGTGGCCCCATGGAAAACCCAGGACCTGATTCCTTTCTCTCTGTTGGGCAGTTATAGGGTTAGTCATACCCTGCAGGTGTTTCCCTATTCCAATACCAGGAAAATAGCCAATATGTTTCATAATCTTTAGTGAAGTTTCAGAATACTCAGTGGTCAATTTGAAACCCATATCTTTCAGCAAATATCTCCCCCAAAGGGAAATGGGCAAATCCAACCCATAGGGTTGCATAACTCCTGAATGCCCTTCCTGATCTCTCCAACTCAGTTGTCTTGCCCTCATATCAGGAGCTTTTGTCTAATGGAGACCTTGTAATGTTTGAGATGAGGCCTGTACTGGTCTTCCAGAGGGCCAATCTTTCTTAGCTATTATACTTCTATCGGCCCCTTTATCCAACACTCCTAGGATCCTTTTACCATCTACCCTTAGCTCCATTACTGGGCGTTGGTTTAAACCCAAGGCTAAAAATGTAAGGTCGGGGACTGTGGAACGGAAACCATTCTCTCCTCTCCCTCTAGAGTGGGCTACAAATCTTTCATGAAGTCTAGGCAAAAGTAATATTTGGGGTATTCTGTCCCCAGGGGAAATGGTACCAATACCTTTCAGTGATTCTACCATGATCTTGACTACCCCAGTTTAATCTGGGTAAATAACTCCTGGATGGACATGTAGTCCTTTTAAATATGTAGATGATCCTTTAAAATCAGATTCTATCAACTAGACCCCCATTCAAGGCCTTAGTACAGGTCTGCTGGTGGAGCAGAGGTCCAGTCCTGTGGAGCACTTAGTGGCTCACCTTGTCCTCTCGGATGGCGAAGGGACGGCCATATCTCGTGACTCTGTTATATGTCCTGATTCTCCACTGGCCCATATATTTGTAGGTCCTGGAACCGGCTGTCCATTTTTTGGACCTGCTCCACCAAAACCCGAGCTAAGAGGCTGCCCATTGATGTCTTTTACCGAGTGGCACTCATGAGCCCAATGGTTCCCCTTTTTGGACTTGTGGCACAGACCTTGTTGCCTTGGGCGTTGGCCAATTCCTGTACTGAATAGACTTCTCCTTTCTCAACATTGCCTTTTTAGGTGCACCTGTTGATCACACTTAACACACACTCCTGAACTTCCTCCTTTTCTCTGCGTCTTCTGCATAACAGCATCCACAAGTCCAGCATTAGACAAAGGTCCCCTTATTTCTCTACAGACCTTCATCCAAGCTTCAAGTCCCTTATTCTTGTAAGGAATGATAGCAGCTCGACATTCCTTTGTGCACTGTTCATAGGCCAACTGTTTAATCAACGCCATAGCCGTATCGGGGTCGCCAAAGACTCTCCCCGCTGCTTCCACTAATCAGGCTACAAAGTCAGAGAATGGCTCCATAGGTCGTTGAAGGATCTTGATTAGGTTTCCACTCACTTCTCCCTTATTAGGTAAGGATTTCCATGCCTTTGTTGCAACTTCTTAATCTGCTGGTAAACCTGTCCTGGATACCCTGTCTGAGCATTGGCAAAGCGTCCCTGACCCAGCAGCATATCTCTATCCCAGACAGACTGGCTGCCCCTCGCCCTGCTGCCAAGTTAGAGTCAGCGTGTTCATTGGGAAAATCAATAAGACAAGTTCTCCAATACAAATACTGTCCCAGTCTAAGACAGGCCCTAGTAAGTTTAATCCAATCACTAGGAGTCATGCAAAATCTGTGTCAGACCTCAACCTAAGCTATGGTAAATGAGGCCATAATGCCATAAGTGTTACTGATTCCTTCAGGGCATTGATCACCTTAAAGTCTAAAGGCTCATGATACCTTTGTTGATTAGCATCCATATAAACAGGATAGGCCAGATTCACTTCTGTGCGGACTGGCTCCCACACTTCTGGGCAGAATGGACTACCTGTTTGTTGCATGCCCAATGTCTCGCAAGAAGAAGCCATGGCAACAGGATTCCTCTGCGAACAAGCCTTTATTGTACAGCTCTCTTGAACAGGGACAGTGGGACCTCAAGCAGCAAGAGTGCTCACCTTATATAGACAGCAGCAGAGGCTATGCTAATTGTCCTTCAGGGATTGGTGGAGCAGGAATTACCTCATTAGCATTGTGCTGCTCCCTCATTAGCATATTACTAGCCAATTGATGCCGGGTGAAAACCCTGCACATGTACAGTGCCATTGTTAACCGCAGGAGGACCCCCTGCACCTGAAACTTTATTTTCTCCCTCTACAACTTTGCAGGGAGGAGGAGCTGAGGGGACCCTCCTACGGAGTTCGTCCACCATTTTAGACTTTTTCCTTTTCTTCCTCTTAATCTGTTTCGTCTGTTTCTTCCTCTATATCTGTCTTTTCTGAGTCTGTCTCCTTTGTACTTCCCTGGTTTTCTGTACTTTCCTCTTGAAGAATTTCATGGGCAGCTTTCCCCTTCTCTATAGTTGCCTGACAACATTTTTGATCCTCAGGACAACTATGCAGTAAATGCCACACTGGATGGACCCCAGGTCTTAGAGTCCCCTGTTCCAATGCAAAATCAAAGTCTTTCCCTATTTTTTCCCAACTTGCCACAGTAAGGTTACCAGAGTCTGAGAACCAGGGAGCAAAGACATGGCATTCACACAAAAATCTCTCTATGGTGCTCCTTTTTATTTTTAGTTTCTTATGCTCAAACAGCTCTTGAAGAGCCAGAAAAATTGGATGAGACTGTGAGGTCCTCAGGATCAAAACTTTCTAGGCTGCTGTGACTAAATTTACCAAGCGTCTTCCTAATTTCAGTTTGTTTCTACCGAGAACTTACTTTTTAACTACCCTGAGAATTTATAACCACTTATTTCCCACGGTCCTTATGGTCCCACCTTACCTTGGGAAATTTCCAGCGATGCCCCGACTGCAAGAAGTTCTGATATCAGATGGTCCATTTACGGGTCACCACTTGCCGTGTCCACCCACGACCAGCATGGAAGACATGAATAGTGAAGATCTTCTTCGACGAGTTTTACTCAGGAACGTTGATACAATTTTCTGACCACAGGGAACCCCCAAACCAAACTTAAATAGATAGTGCTGGCCAATCCTAGCAAGCCAAATGGGTCATGCAGATAGGCTTTCAAAATGCAGAATCTGGCAGGCCAGGTGGCATAGCCAAATAAGGAATAGTTTACTAAAAGGAGAGCTCACCATTGGGAGGGTGGAAGGCAGAAACTAGCACCAACTTAGAGTCCTGGCACGTCGCAGCTGCCTACAGTTGCTTTTCAAGGAATTTACAATAAGAAATTCAAATACAATATTCATTCAATAAAAGGTCTGTAGGGAAAATACTAGACTTTGGGAAACAGAGAAAACTAGAAAATTGAACTGTATGTCACAGGAAAAAAATCTGTGACATACAGAATAATAATATTCTCTAGAAGAATCTCCAACACTCCATGTTCCTACATCTTTATTACCCATGCCAAGCCCCTGAACAAGTTTCTCCATTCAGAACATGAAACCACTAGTGAAGCAGAGAGAAATCTCTAGAATTAGACAGATGGAGTACAAAAAGTTTTCCACTGTGTCACAGGAGACATACTTTGAAAGTGGTTACTGTTTGACATGTAATTCAGAGAAATTGGGGAGTGATAATAAAGAGGATGAAGAGATTGGAAATGGGTAGAAGGATGCTGGCCTTCTATCTTGGTATAAAAAAACAAGGAAGAAATATGTGGTCCTTTGGAAAACTCAGAGAGCCCTTGGTAGGGGTTGAGTGGGATGGCTGAAGAGATAGCCTTGATCTGAGCTTCTATATAAGGGAATAAGGAACTGTGAGGCTCTTAGAAGCTTGTAGACTTCCCTGTTCTTATGGTTCCTGGAAGTCAAAGGGTTTATATCATTTATTTCTTTATTCCAAAAGCCAAGTGTTGTGAAGGGCACAGTTGTTTTCCTGAGAACTCATGACCTTTACACTTTTTCGCAAGAAGAAAAGGTCCTAAGGAAGAAGGGAAAAACAAGTATTGTGTAACTAACTAAAGGTAAACACATACATGCTTTGTATACCTATCATGCACTTTGTGTCTGACACTGATATTTGGGAGAGAGAAGTGCTTCTAGTTGGGACTTCAATAACTCAATCATTCCACTAGTATTACTCTACCACTTCAGATTTCTGAGTCAATATTTGTGATGGCTTTGCAGCTTTCTTTTCTTTTATATCATTCATTTTTTTTATATTTAAACAAAATTTATTGCTTTTTAATTAGATGTTTCTATATATACATTTAAAATATTATTTCCTTTCCCAGTTTCCTGTGCATAAGATCCCTACCTGTTCCATATCCTTCTTCTCTAACTAAACTTTCTGCCGCATGACATTGCCTTGAACAGGGAGACAAATTAGAGGGGACAAGGGCTTCTCTTTTCAATGTATCCCAAAAAGGCCATCCTCTGCAGCATATGCATTTGTAGCCATAGACTACTCCATGTACTTTCTCTGATTATTGGTCTAGTTATAAAAATCTCTGGTTCATTGGCATCATTGTTCTTATGTGGTTTAAAGCACGTTCAGTTCTTCTAATCCTTTTTTTTTTTTTAAATTTAACCACATGTCTGTTTTCAGTTCACTGGTTTGCTACTAGCATTCACTTCTGTATTTGACATGCTGTATCTGTGTCTCCAGTAAATATCTATATCCAGTTCCTTGCAGAATGCACTTCCTACCTTCATCAATCTTATCTAGTTTTTTTTTTTTTTTGGTCTGATGTATACATATATACTTTTGGTGGCTCTTACACCTATGAAGTTAATTGGAAAGTTAACATGGATTCTGACCAACTAGGTCAAGAATATAGAATTCAAAAATGACAATTTCAAAGAGACTCCCCCTGTTTTTATGAACCTATTGAAGTAGACTTTATTTTTTCTCTTTTATTCAGAGCTGGGGAAGGAACCGAGGGTCTTGCGCTTGCTAGGCAAGCGCTCTCCATTGAGGTAAATCCCAAACCTGAAGTAGACGTTTAACTGGTCCTCAGGTCATTCTTTTCCCTGCACATCATCCAGTATCTTACGTTTGGCCTGAAGAAAGAATCATGGTAAATCATCCTAAACCCTCAATTCTGGCCATGGGAACACTGGACGCTAGAGAGTGTAGTACTGATATCAAATGGGACAAGAAACAGAATTCAATAGTCAATGTTTTCTTTGTTCTCCTGATGTCTGGTAATTTTTTGATAAAATAAGAATTTGGGAGATTACATTTGAAGTAGGTACACAGAATTTACACTATTATACTTACTCTATATCAGGGCCCCATATGTGACAATATCGTTGCAGAAAATGGTACTTGAAAACAGAATTTTTGAGATCAATTTCTGAGAAAAATTTACAAAGTCACCTAACAAGGAATTTACAATAAGAAATTGAAATACAATATTCGTTCAATTATACATCTGTAGGGAAAATACTGGTCATTGTGATACAGAGAAAACCTAGAAAATTTAATTGTGTGTCACAGGAATGAACCGGGGATTAAAAATATTATCTAGGAACATCTCCTACACTCCATGTTCCTAAATCGTTTTCACCCATGCCACGCCCCACAGCATGTAACCACTAGTCAAGCACAGAGAATTCTCTAGATTTAGAGAGAAGGTGTATATAAAGGTTTCCACTGTGTCATAGGAGACATACCTAAAAAGTGCAAACTTGAATCTGGTCAATGTAAGGAAAGGTGTTCATCAGGTAGGCCATGACAGTTTTCAGTGACATCATTGTTAGGCATTCCCTGAAAACTCTCTTCTAACCTGGAGAGCACTAGATTCTTCTGTGATGTCAAAGTGTTGTTGTGACTGCAACTTCCTCTGAGATATTCTTTCAGTACTTCTAGGGTTTACTAATAGGCCTCTACTTCAGAGCACATTTGGGAGTGATAACAAAGACGATGAAGAGAAGAGAAATAGGGAGAAAAAAGCTGATCTTCTTTCCTGGTATAAAAAACAAGGAAGAAATATGTGGTCCTTTGGAAAGTTCAGTGAGTCCTTTGTAGGGTTTGAGTGATATCGCTGAAGAGATAGCATTGTTGTGAGTCTTCCACATAAGGGAATCAGGAGCTGGGAGACTCTCAGAAGCATTTGCACGTCTCTGTTCTTATCTGGACTTCTCTGTTCTTATGGTTCCTTGAAATAAGAGAGTTTATATCATTAATTTCTTTATACCAAAAGCCAAGTGTTGTGAAGGGCACAGTTGTTTTCCTGAGAACTCATGACCCTTACTCTTTTTTTCAAGAAGAAAAGGTCCTAAGGAAGAAGGGAAAAACAAGTATTGTATCCCTAGTTCTGAATAAAGTCCTCCACGCTTTGGATACCTATAGTACAGTTTGTCTCTCACACTGATATCTGGGATAGAGAAGTATTTGTAGTTGAGACTTCATCATCTCAGTCTTTCCACTAGTATTACTCTGAATAACACTTCAGATTTCTGTGTCAAGATGTCTTTTTACTTGGCAGCTTTCTTTATTTCATATCATTCTTTTTTTTTATTTTTTACCAAAATTTATTGTTTTATAACTGGATGTTTCTATATTTACTTTTAAAATATTATTTCCTTTCCCAGTTTCCTGCCCATAAGGTTCCTACCCGTTCCATTTCCTTCTTTTCAAACCAGCCTTTCTGCCGCAATGCATTCCCTTGAACTGGGAGACAAAGTAGGGAATACAAGAGCTTCTCTTTCCAATGTTGCCCAAAAAGGCCATTTTCTGCCACATATGCATTTGGAGCCATAGGTTAGTCCATGTACTTTCTTTGTAAATCTGTCTATTATAAGAAAGCGCTGGTCACTGGCATTGTTATTCTTCTCGGGTTGAAAGCACCTTCAGCTCTTTGAATCCTTTTTCAAAATTTACCAACAAGAGGTCTGTTTTCAGTTAACTGGTATGTCCCAGCATTCACTTTTGTATTTGACAGGCTGTATCTGTATCTCTCAGTAAATATTTATACCTGGTTCCTTGCAGAATGAACTTCTTACCTTCATCAATCTTATCTAGTTTGGTTGGCTGATGAGTACAAATATAATTTTGGTGGCTCTTACACCTATTTTGTCAAGTGGAATGTTTACATGGATTTTGCTGAACTATGTGAAGAATGTAGAATTAAGAAATGACAATGCAAATAGATTCCGTCCTGTTTTTATGAACCTATTGAAGTAGACGTATAACTGGTCCTCAAGCCATTCTTCTTCCTGCCCATCATCTGGTATCTTACATTTGGTTTTAAGAAAGAATCTTGGTAAAACATCCTAAACCCTCAGTTCTGGCTATGGGAAAACTGGAAGCTAGATAGTGTAGTACTGATATCAAATGGGATTAGATAACCAAATACAATAGTCCATGTTGTTTTTGATTTCCTGATGTCTGGTAATTTTTTTGTTAAAATAAATATTTGTGAGCTTATCATTTGAAGTAGTTTTACAGTATTTATGCTGTTATACTCACTATATAGCTGGGCCCACTTTGTGACAAAAATCATTGCAGAAAATGGAATTAGAAAACAGAATTATTGAGTACACATTGAGGAATATTTACAAAACCCCCTATCAAGGAATTAAACATAAGGAATTGAAATACAATATTCATTCAATTAAAGGTCTGTAGGGAAAATACTGGCCTTTGGGAAACAGAGAAAACACAGAAAATTGAACTTTATATCAACGGAATGAAACTGGGAATAAAAATATTATCTAGAGGGGCTGGGGATTTAGCTCAGTGGTAGAGCGCTTACCTAGGAAGCGCAAGGCCCTGGGTTCGATCCCCAGCTCCAAAAAAAAAGAACCAAAAAAAAATATTATCTAGAATTATCTCCTACACTCCATGTTCCTAAATCTTTTCTACCCTGTCTAATTTTCTCCATTCAGAGCATGTAACCACTTGTGAAGCAGAGAGAAGTCTCTAGCTTTAGAGAGATGTGTTATGTATAGGTTTCAACTGTGTAACGGGAGACATACTTGGAAAGTGAAAATTCGAATCTGGTCAATGTAAGGAAATGTGTTCAGCAGGTAGTCCAAAGCAGTTCTCAGTGCCATAATCATTAGGACCTCCCTGAAAACTCTCTTGTAACCTTGAGCGTCCTAGCTTCTGTGATGTCACAACTATTGTCGTGACTGCAACTGCCTCTCAGTTATTCCTTCACCAATAGGTTTTACTAATATTCTCTAATTCAGAGCAAATTGTGGTGTGGTAAAAAAGAGGAAGAAGTGTTTGGAAATGGGGAGAAGGAAGCGGGCCTTCTCTCTTGGTATAAAAAATAAGGAAGAAAAATGTGGTCCTTTGCAAAGTTCAGTGAGTCCTTTGTAGGGCTTGAGTGATATCGCTGAAAAGATAGCCTAAATCTGAGCCTTATAAATAAGGGAATCATGAGCTTGGAGACTCTCAGAAACAACAGGACTTTCCTTTTCTTATGGTTCCTGAGGGATTATATCGTTCATTTCTTTATTCCAAAAACCAAGTGTTGTGAAAGGCACAGTTGTTTTAATGAGAGCTAAGGACCTTTACTCTTTTTGTCAAGAAGAAAAGGTCCTAAGGAGAAGGGAAAAACAAATATTCTGTCCCTAACTCAAGTTAATCATCTCCTCTGTGCTTTGGACACCTATAGTGCAGTTTGTGTCTGACACTGATTATTGGGAGAGAATATTCTTCTAGTTGAGACTTCATCATCTCAGTCTTTCCACTAGTATTACTATGACTATGACTTTAAATTTCTGAGCCAATAATTGTTATGACTGACTTTGCACATTTATTTTCTTTTATATCATTCATTTTTTTATATTTTTGCAAAATTAATTCCTTTTAACTAGATTTTTAAGTAGATATAAACATTTAAAATACTATTTCAATTTCCAGCTTCCTGATCATATGTTCCCTACGCATTCCATTTCCTTCTTCTTTTTTTTTTTTTTTGTTCTTTTTTTCTGAGCTGGGGACCAAACCCAGGGCCTTGCGCTTCCTAGGCAAGCGCTCTACCATTGAGCTAAATCCCCAAACCCTTCCTTCTTCTCTAAACAGCCTTTCTGGCTCGTGACATTCCCTTGAATTGGAAGAAAAACTAGGAAGGACAAGTGCCTCTCTTTTCAATGTTGCCCAAAAATGACATCCTCAGCCACTTATTCATTTGGAGCCATAGGTCAGTACATGCACTTTCTTTTTATATTTGTCTAGTACAATAAAGCTCTGTATCATTGGCATAGTTGTTCTTATGGTGTTGAAAGCACCCTCAGCTCTTCTAATCCTTTTTTAAGATTTAGCAACAATATGTCCGTTTTCAGTCCACTGGTTTACTACCACCATTCACTTCTGTATTTGACATGCTGTATCTGTGCCTCTCAGTAAATATCTATATCTGGTGCCTGGCAGAAAGCACTTCTTACCTTCATCAATCTTACCTAGTTTTGTTGGCTGATGTATACATATATACTTTTGGTGGCTCCTACACCTAAATGTTTGAGTGGAAAATTATCATGGATTCTGGCCAAATATGTCAATAGTGTAAAATTCACAAATGACAATTTCAAATAGACTCTCTCCTGTTTTTATTAACCTATTGAAGAATATGTTTAACTGGTCCTCAAGACATTTTTCTTCCTGTCCTTAGTCCAGTATCTTACTTTTGGCCTTAAGAAAGAATGATGATAAATCATCCTACCCTTATGTCTGGGCATGCAAACACTGGAAACTAGATAGAGTATACAGGAATGACCTGTGAATAAAAATATTGTCTATAAGAACTTTCTACACTCTGGACTTTTCTGTTCTTATGGTTCCTGGAAGACAGTGGGTTTATATCATTCATTTCTTTATTCCAAAAGCCAAGTGTTTGAAGGGCATATTTGTTTTCCTGATAAGTCATGACCTTTATACTTTGTCAAGAAGAAAAGGTCCTAAGGAAGAAGGGAAAAACAAGTATTGTATGCTTAGCTCCAAGTAAACTCATGCTTTGTATATCTATAGAGCACTTTGTGTCTGACACTGATATTTGGGAGAGAGAAGTGCTTCTAGTTCAGACTTGATCATCTCAGTCTTTCCACTAGTATTACTCAGACTACCACTTCAATTTCCTAGGAAATACATGTGATTACTTGGCATCTTTCTTTTCTTTTATGTCATTCATATTTTTAGAGAATTTTATTGCTTTTTTTAAACTGGTTTTTGTCTATATTTACATTTAAATATTAATTCCTTTCCCAGTTTATTCCCTTAAGATCCCTACATGTTCCCTTTTCTTACTTCTATAACCAGACTTTCTGTCCAATGACATTCCCTTGAACTGGGAGACAAATTAGGGAGGACCAAGGGCATCATCACCATTTTTGCCCAAAAAGGCCATCCTCTGCCACATATGAATTTGGAGCCATAGATCAGTCCATGTATGTTCTTTGTTTATTTGTCTGGTATCCGAAGGCTCTGGTTTATTGGCATTGTTGTTCTTATGGGGTTGAAATCACCTTCAGCTCTTCTAACCTTTTTCAATATTTACCTACAAGAGGTCTGTTTTCAGTTCTCTGGTTTGCTACTAGCATTCACTTCTGTATTTGACATGCTGTATCTGTGTCTCTCAGTAAATATCTTTATCCAGTTCCTGGAAGAATGCACTTATTAGCTTTATCAATCTTATCTAGTTCTGGTGGCTGATGTATATAAATAATTTTGGAGGCTTCTACACTTACGTTGTTAGGCGGAATGTTAACAAGGATTCTCCCCAACTATGTCAAGAATGTAGAATTCACAGATGACAATGTAAATAGACTCCCTCCTGTTTTTATGAACCTATTGAAGTAGACATTTAACTGGTCCTCAAGCCATTCTTCTCCCCTGCCCATCATCTGGTAGATTACATTTGGCCTTAAGAAAGAATCATGGTAAAACATCCTAAACACTCAAGTCTGGCCATGGGAACACTAGAAGATAGATAGGGTAGTACTGATATCAAATGAGAGTAGAGAACCGAATTAAAAAATCCATGTTATACTTTGATTTCCTGATGTCTGGTAATTTTTTTGTTAAAAAAAAAAGGATTTGGGAATTCATCATTTGAAATAGGTACACAGTAGTTACAGTGTTGTACTCATTCTATAGCTGGGCCCCCTTTGTGACCAAAATCTTTGCAGAAAATTTAATTGGAAAACAGAATTTTTGATTACACAATGAGGAACATTTACAAAGTCCCCTATCAAGGAATTTACAGTAAGAAATTGAAATACAATATTCATTCAATTAAAGGTTGTAGAGAAAATACTGGCATTTGGGAAAGAAAGAAAACACAGAAAATTGAACTTTATGTCACAGGAATGAACCTGGGAATAAAAATATTATCTAGAAGTATTTCCTACACTCCATGTTCCTAAATCGTTTCTACCCATGCTAAGCCCCTGGCTAACTTTCTACATTCAGAGCATGTAACGACTAGAGAAGCAGAAAGAAGTCTCTACTTTAGAGTGATGTAGTACATACAGGTTTCCACTGTGTTTCCTGAGACATACCTGGGAAAGGCACTCTTGAATCTGGTCAATGTAAGGAAGTGTTCAGCATGTAGATCACGGTAGTGCTCAGTGACATTATCATTAGAACCTGCCTGAAAACTCTCTTATAATCTGGTGACCCCTAGCTCCTTCTGTTGTCATGACTGCAACTGCCTCTCAGATTTTCCTTTAATACCTCTAAGGTTTACTATTTGGCCTAATTCAGAGACAATTTGGAAGTGAGAAAAAAGAGGATGAAGGATATGAAATGGAGAGAAGGAAGCTGGCCTTCTGTTTTGGTATAAAAAAACAGGGAAAATTATGTGGTGCTTGGGAAAGTTTAGTATGTCCTTGTTAGTTGTTGAGGGGTAACTCTGAAGAGATAGCCTTTATCTTCACCTTCCACATAAGGGAATTAAGAGCCGGGAGCCTCTCAGAAGCATCTGGACTTCCCTTTTCTTTTGCTTTCTGGAAGTCAGAGAGTTTATTTCATTCATTCCTTTATTCCAAAGTCAAGTGTTGTGAATGGCACAGTTGTATCCCTGACAGGTCATGGACTTTATACTTTTTCTCAAAAAGAGAAAGTTACTTAGGAAGATGGGAAGGACAAGCATTATGTCCGCAGCTCAGAGTAAACTCTTCAATGTTTTGTATACCTATAGTGCAGTTTCTGTCTGATACTTCTATCTGGGAGAGAGAAGTGCTCTAGTTCAGATATCATCATCTTAGTCTTACCACTTGTATTACTCTGACTATCATTGTAGATTTCCAAGTCAACAGGTATAATTAGTTGGCAGTTTACTTTTATTTTATATCTTTCATTATTTAGCAAATTTTATTGCTTTTTTAACTGGATGTTTCTATATTTTCATTTAAAATGTTATTTCCTTTCCCAGTTTCCTGCCTAAAAGATCATTTACTAGTTACCCTGCCCTTCTGCTATAACCCTCCTTATTACCCCTTGACATTACCTTGAACTTGGAGTCAAACCTAGGGAGGACCAAGGACTTCTCCTTCCATTGGTGCCCACCAAGTCTATTCTCTTCCACATATGCAGTTGGAGCCATAGCTCTGTCCATGTACATTCTTTGAATATTGTTCTAGTATCAGAAAGCTCTGGTTCATTGGCATTGTTGTTCTTGTAGTGTTAAAGCCCTTCAGCTCTTGTAATCTTTTTTTAAAATCTAAAAATAAGAAGTCCATTTCCAGTTTACTGGTATGCCACTAGCATTCACTTCTGTATTTGTATAATCTAGCTGTGTCTCTCAGGAAATATCTATATCTGACAGAATGCATTTCTTACCTCCATCAATCTTGTGTAGTTTCGGTGGCTGATGTATATATATATGTACTTTTGTTGGCTCCTACAGCTATAATTTTAGCTGGAATTTTAACATGAATTCTGCGCATCTAGGTCAAGACTGTAGAATCAACAAATGGCAACACCAATTAGACTCCATCCTGTTCTTTTGAAACTACTTATATTGAGGCTTCACTGGTCCTCAAGTCATTCCTCTCGCTTTCCATCCTCCTATATCTTATGTTTGACTTTAATAATGAATCATGGTAAAATATCCAAAACCCTCAAGTATGGCAATGAAACACAGGAAGGTAGATATTGCGGAACTGATATCAAGTGGGACTAGAGAAACGAATTAAATATTCCATGTGGTACTTTCCTTTATTGATGTCTGGTAATTTTTGGATAGAATAAGGATTTGGGAGTGTGTCATTGAAGTATGTATACAGTATTTACACTGTTATGCTCATTCTATAATTGGGCCACCTCTGTTGCCAAAAATCATTGCAGAAATGGAATTGGAAAAAAGAATTTTTGAGTACACATTCAGGAATATTATAAAGTCCCCTATTGTGGAATGTACAATAAGAAAATTTAATATAATATTCATTCCATTACAGGACTATAGGGAAAATCCTAGTGTTTGGGAAACAGATAAATCTGAGAAAATTGAACTTGACCTGGGAATAAAATTATTATCCACATTCATTTCCTCCACTCTAGGTTCCTAAATCTTTTCTACCCATGCCAAGTCCCTAGCTATCTTTCACCATTCAGAGCATGTAATCATTAAGGAAGCCAAGAGAATTCCCTAGCTTTAGAGATCAAGTATGTAAAGTTTTCCACTGTGTCACAGGAGACACTCCTGTGAAGTGCACCCTTGAATCTACTCAATGTTAGTAAAGCAGTTCAGCAGGTAGTCCATGGCAATTCTCAGTGATATCATCATTGGGCCCTCCCTGAAAAATCTCTTACATCCTGGAGAGCCCTAGCTTCTTCTGTGATGTCACAAGTATTGTCGTGTCTTCAACTGCACCTCAGAAATTCCTTCAGTACCTCTAGGATTTACCAATTAGCCTTCTGTTCAGAGTAAACAGCCATTTGGGAGGGAGAACAAAGAGGATGAAGATATCAGAGATGGGGAGAAGGAAGCTGGCCTTCTGTCTTGGTATAAAAGTAAAGAAGAAATATGTGGATCTTGGGAAAATCCCCTGGGAAGATGGTTTAATTCTTTTGTTCTATGGGTTCACCAAGCTCATGGAGAAGATGCTGAACATCCTAAAGACCTTTTGCCAGATGGCAAAGTTTCTAGATACCCCTTATTAGATTTTGATGGTCCTGGGGATTGTATGGCTGATGGTAAATGTTTACCAGAATGAGTGCTAGAGCCAGGTTGATGTTAAGATGCTTTAGAAGACATGGAAATTTTTTATATACTTGGGCTAATGGCACAAGGTCTACATGATTTTTTTTCGATGTGGACTGCCCTTCAGACCTTTGTAAATATAAAAAAAAGGTTTTGTATCTTTGAAGTCTAATTTGCACAGTGACAAATCACTTTGAGCATGGAGAACACTTTCTGGAGCACTAGAGAGGGGTGAAGAAATTCCCTGAAACCTAGGGCAGATGGTGAACATGCCTTTTCAGTTGAAGGAAGAGTTACTTGAGCATCTTGGGACAATATGGAATGTCCGGCATGCCCTTGTAAGGATTGGCAACTTTCCACAATTCCTTAGTCTTTTTTGAAAATTCCTTGTCCCTTTGGGCAGATGGAGAAGGTGTGAGACGCACCTGAGTAGTAGTTGTAGCTTTTGGTGTCTCTTCGGCAGCAGAAGATGGCACAAGATCCCTTTTGGCAGAAGGGGGAAGGTTGAAACTGTCTCCCTTAGAGGAGAAATTTCTAAAGACTCCATCAAAAGGATAAAATCTTAACCCTTTGTTTCTAGAAACTCGATGCCTGTGGTCCAATTTGGTATACAGAGAATGTCAAGTATTTCTCCACAGAGTGGACATGTGAAATAAATCTAATTGGGTAGATGGGGATAGTTGTAAAGCATGCTGTTCAGATGCAGTAGATCCTACGACATCCTTCTCACATGAGGAAGGTCTTAATGTATCGTGTATATATGTGGAAATCCTGACTGTGATGTCAGAATGGGGGGAATGTATTAGAGCTACCTCTGAGATGTGACCTCTCCTACAGAAACAGGGGCATATGTGAGAGGTCTGAGACTCTCATGAGCAGATAAGGAGGTTCTAGACATCGTTGTGTAACTGTGTAAGTTCCAAGAAAAATTCCCTCTGCAGGAAAAATGGAAAGAGACTTTCATATTGAAGTATTGAAGTGTCAGGTTCCCTACCCTGCTTGATAGGCAAAACAGGTTCCAAGGCCCCTTCAGGAGATAAGGTAAAATTGAAAGGCTTTTAGGTATTTGGCAGTTGTTCTGGGTCAGTTTGTGGGTATAAAGAAGGACTGGAAACCCTTTGTGCATATTTGGAAGAGTGTGTAGCATCTTCTGTAGTTGGGGAAGATGGCTGATCTTGAGGAGATTAAGAAGTTCCTATAGTCATCTGTGAAGTTTGCGGAGGTCATATCCATTCTTTGCACAAATGGAATCCAAGGAATCCCTTTCCTCAGATGTCGAGGATGCTACAGACACTGATGTTTGCATATCATGTTCCCCTACTCCTCGTTCATATATGGCTGGATCCATAACCTTCTCTACAGATGCAATATGTCCTAGAACATCTTTTGTACACGTGTTGCGTCCACAAGCCATTTCTAAATATGTGGCTGTGGGTAGAACTCCTTTTGTAGATGTTTCTTGTCCTGCAGTCTCTTTTTGAGATAGAGTACTACTCAGAGAATCATGCTCAGTTTTGGGAAATTCTAGCATCTCTGATGTACATGTGGAAAATTTTGGAGCCCCTCTTTTCAGGACAGAATGACATAGAGTCCCCTGAGGAGGAAGTGTATGTTTTATCTTCTCTGTACATTGTATCAATATGGAGTCTGCATGGCTCATTGACAGTGTGTTATGATAAACTTCTCTCTTTTGGGCCTGATGACAAGTCAGGAGGGTCCTTTTTGGTGGTAGAGGATATTTGAATATTTCTCTGTTTTATAGGGACATTGGAAGTACTGGGGGAGATGGTGAGGTTGCTAGATCATATTTTTTATGTGAAGAAGGCACAAGAGTTCCTTATGTGGACTCACAATTTTCTAACATATCTTGTGTGGGTTTGGAACTCTCAAGAGCCCTTTCAAAAACTGGCAATCATTCTTGATCTAATGGTGTACATGCAGAAAGTTTTGTCTCTGCTTGGGCTCTTATGTGATTTATGAGGTTGACTTGAGGATTTATGACTGTATTTTGCCCCCCTTGGATCATAAGTGATGATTTAAGTCCTTTTTTAATAGTAGAGGACTTTGAAGTTCCTCTTGGATTAATAGGGATTTCAGAAATCCCCGTTGTCAGCAGAATCAGTTTTTAACTCATTTTACCAGAAGCAGATTGCATAAGGCACTTTGGTGGAGATGGGGGACATTTTGAGTGTCTTTGTGAGTGGACATAGCTCTCTGCCAAGCTTCGGCAGTTGGCGAAGGTATTAAAGTCTCGTGTTGACTCCTCCATTGTTGGTGGGATTGCAGACTGGTACAAACATTATGGAACTCAGTCTGGAGGTTCCTCAGAAAATTGGACATTGAACTGCCTGAGGATCCAGCTATACCTCTCTTGGGCATATACCCAAAAGATACCCCAGCATATAAAAAAGACATGTGCTCCACTATGTTCATAGCAGCCTTATTTATAATAGCCAGAAGCTGGAAAGAACCCAGATGCCCTTAAACAGAGGAATGGATACAGAAAATGTGGTATATCTACACAATGGAATATTTCTCAGCTATCAAAAACAATGACTTTACGAAATTCATAGGCAAATGGTTGGGACTGGAAAGTATCCTCCTGAGTAAGGTTACCCAATCGCAGAAAAACACACATGGTATGAACTCATTGATAAGTGGCTATTATCCCAAATGCTTGAATTACCCTGGATGCCTAGAACAAATGAAACTCTAGACGCATGATGAAAATGTGAATGCTTCATTCCTTCTTTAAAAGGGGAACAAGAGTACACTTGGCAGGGAATAGAGAGGCAAAGATTAATACAGAGACAGAAGGAACACCCATTCAGAGCCTGCCCCACATGTGGCCCATACATACACAGCCATCAAATTAGACAAGATGGATGAAGCAAAGAAGTGCAGGCCGTCAGGAGCCGGATGTAGATCTCTCCTGAGAGACACAGCCAGAATACAGCAAACACAGAGGCGAATGCCAGCAGCAAACCGCTGAACTGAGAATAGGACCCCTGTTGAAGGAATCAAAGAAAGAACTGGAAGAACTTGAAAGGGCTCGAGACCCCATATGAACAACAATACCAACCAACCAGAGCTTCAAGGCACTAAGCCACTACCTAAAGACAATACATGGACTGACCCTGGACTCTAACCTCATAGGTAGCAATGAATATGGTAGTAAGAGCACCAGTGGAATGGGAAGCCCTGGGTCCTGCTAAGACAGAACAGCCAGTGAACTAGATTGTTCGGGGTAGGGCGGCAATGCGGGGAGGATGGAGAGGGGAACACCCAGAAGGAAGGGGAGGGGGAAGGGGGATGTTTGCCTGGAAACCGGAAAGGGAATAACACTGGAAATGTATATAAGAAATACTCAAGTTAATAAAAAAAAATATAAGCTCGTGTTGAAAGGGGGCAGAACTTAATACATTTGTGGAATATGGAAATCAATGGATTACCTTTTAAGCAGAAGATTTGCAGACCTCTTTATTTGATGGGACCTAACATATCTTGTGTGGGTGTGGAACTCTCAAGAGCCCCTTCAAAAACTGGCAGTCATTCTTGATCTAATGGTGTACATGCAGAAAGTTTTGTCACTCCTCTTCTGTTATGTGTGTTATGAGGTTGGCTTGAGAATTTGTGACTGTATTTTGCCCCCCTTGGATCATAACTGATGATTTAAGTCCTTTTTTAATAGTAGAGGTCTTTG
Organism: Rattus norvegicus; assembly: GCF_021556685.1. Lineage (NCBI taxonomy): Eukaryota > Metazoa > Chordata > Mammalia > Rodentia > Muridae > Rattus > Rattus norvegicus. The sequence continues at coordinate 50,788,264 of NC_141555.1, read as the reverse complement.
AAGTTCCTCTTGGATTAATAGTGATTTCAGAAATCCCTGTTGTCAGCAGAATCAATTTTCAACTCATTTTACCCGAAGCAGATTGCATAAGGCACTTTGGTGGAGATGGGGGACATCTTTGAGTGTCTTTGTGAGTGGACAAAGCTCTCTGCCAAGTTTTGGCAGTTGGCGAACATATTAAAGTCTCATGCAGAGAGTGGGCAGGACTTAATCCATTTGTGGAATATGGAAATCATTGAGATTACCTTTAAGAGAAGAAGATGTGCAGACCATTTTGTTTGATGGGGCTTGTTGTACCTCCCCTCGACCAGAGGGGTCTTCTCCAACACATTTGGAGGAGAATTGGAAAGACTGGAGACCTGCAGGATAGGGAATGAACATTTGAAACTCCTTTGGAAACTCTGTGAGACAGAAGAGTGGACATTACTGAGACCTCAGGGAATGAGAGACTGCCACCTCCGCCCACTTGTTCCCACAGGCCTAGCCCAAGAGGAAAGTGCATAGTGCATCTGGACACATGTATATAAGAGCAGTCAAGCTGCAGGAGCCCTGCAGTCCAAACTGCACCTGGATCTGAACTGGTCCTAACAGCATCCTACTCCCAAATCTCGTGTGGTGTGGTCAGACTGAGACCATCAGAGGGACAGAAACCCCTGAGAATTCTGCTCACATTCCTGACTTAAAAAAAAAAAAAACACCCAGCTCCATCTGGGCCTCCTGTGCCTGATAGGGACATGGGAGCAGTAGGGGCTGGACGTTTCTTCGTGCCTCTCATAAAGAACTGAAAGTCAGCCTGATTGATTCAGATTGGCTGTAAGCAAATAATTTTCTGTGCCTTGGAAAGGGTTTAAAATATTTTCATTAACTTTTGACATGAAATTAGTTAGGACTTTGAGAAAAGGGGGCAGAGAGGCCCTAGAACGTATGTATTTATTTATTTATTTATTTTTTTGCTTTCTAGAGTCTAACTTCTTAAGTTGTTTGTACATTTTGAATATTACCCACTATCAGATAAAGGATTGGTAAAAATATTTTCCCAATCTGTTGGTTACAGCTTTGCACAAATGATGGTGTCTTTTACCTTACAGAAGCTTTCGTGTTTTATTAGGTCCTATTTGTCAATTTGTGATCTTAGAGCCTATATCATTGGTGTTTTGTACAGGAAACTTTCCCTGTGCCCATGTGTTCAAGACTCATCCCAACCTTTTCTTCTATTAGTTTGAGTGATTCTGGTTTGATGTGTAGGTCCTTGATTCACTTGTACTGAAGCTTTGTACATGGTCATAAAAATGGTATAATTTGCATTCTTGTACAAGCTGACTTTTAGTTGAACCAGCACTAATTGGAAAATGCTATGTATCTTCCTTTGGAAGGTTCTATCTCCTTTGCCAAATATCAAATTATAGGTGTGTGGGTTCATTTCTGGGTCTTCAATTCTATTCCACTAGTCCATCCCTCTGTCTCTTTACAAATACCAAGCAGTTTTTATCACTATTGCTCTGTAAAACTGCTTGAGTTAAGGAGTGATGATTCCTCCAGAAATTCTTTTATTGTTGAGGATAGTTATAGCTGTCCTGGCATTTTCTTATTCCAAATGAATTTGCAAATTGCTATTTCTATCTTTATTAAAGAATTCAGTTGGATTTTTGATGGATATTGCATTGCATTGAATGTGTACATTGCTATTGGAAAAATAGTCATCTTCCCTATATTAATCTTGTCAATCCATGAGCAAGGAAGCTCTTTCTATCTTCTGAGATCTTTCTCAATTTCTTTCTTCAGATACTTGAACTTCTTGTCATACAGATAATTCACCTGCTTGGTTAATCTCACACCACGATATTTTACATTAATTGGGACTATTGTGAAGTGTGTGGTTTCATTATTTTCTTTCTTAGCCTGTTTATCCATTGAGGAGAGGAAGGGTCCTGGTATGTTTGAGTTAATTTTATACCCTGACACATTATTGAAGTTGTTTATCAGGTTAAGAAGTTCTCTGGTTAAACTTTTGGGGTCAATAAGTGTATACACCTCATCTGGCAAGGAAGACACAACATTGTCGGATTCTTCTCTACAGCCTTTATGGCAATACCACCTCTTTGGTGGTACAGGGACCTCTAACGGCAAAAGCACTTGCCTTCTATACACAACAGGCTGTGGCTATGCTAATTGTCCTTCAGGGATTGGCGGAGAATGAATCACCCCACTATCACCCCTGCTACTTTTCCTTCAGGTATTGGCGGCGCATGAATTCCTCATTAGCTTATTACCATCCCGTCAAACTGATGCCAGGGGCAAAACCCGCACATGTGCAGTATCTTTGGTCACAAGAGGAGGGCGCCGGATCACCTAATTACCCTACAGCCACCCTGGCAAGGAGACAAGCCTGTGCATATGCAATAAATCGTTTACTTCCAGACGGGACTAGATTTCGGCACCATTTATGCTTTACCTCAACGCTCCCTACAATGAAGTGTTGTTGAATTTTGTCAAATGCTTTCTCAGCATCTAATGAAATGACCATGTGTCCTTATCTTTGAGTTTGTTTATATGTTACATAGCATTGACGGTTTTCTGTATATGGAAACATCTCTGCATCCCTGATCATGATGGATGATTGTTTTTTAGATTCGGTTCACAAGAATTATATTGAGTATTTTTGCGTCAATATTCATAGAGGAAATTGGTCTGAAGTTCTTTTTCTTTGTTGGATCTTTGTGTGGTTTAGGCAGTTAACATGATCTACCTGTGTCTCTCAGGAAATATCTATATCTGATTGCTTGCAGAATTTACTTTTTAGATACATCAATCTTATCTAGTTTTGGTGGCAGAGGTATATATATATATATATATATATATATATATATATATATATATATATATATATACTTTTGATGGCTCCTACAGCTATGTGGTTAGATGGAAGTGTAACATGGATTCTGCGCAACTATTTCAAGAATGTAGAGTTGAGAATTGACACAAATAGAATCCCTCTTGTCTTATGTTTCTACTGAAATTGAGGTTATACTGGTCCTCAAGCCATTCTTATTTCTACCCATCTTCTCTTATCTTATGTTTGGCCTTCAGAGACAATGATGGTAAAACATCCGACCCTCCAGTCTAGCAATGGGGACACAGGAAGATAGATAGTGTAGTACTGACTCCAAATAGTGCTAAAAAAGTGATTTCTATAGTCATTTTGTCCTTTGCTTTGATGAAAATGGAATTAGAAACAATTTTTGAGTACACATACAGGAATATTAAAGTCTCTTTTCAAGGAATGTACAATGAGAAAGTGAAATACAATATTCATTCAATTAAGGTCTGTAGGCAAAATACTGGACTTTGGGAAATAGAGAAAACCTGGGATACTGAACTGTAAGTCGCAGGAATGTACCTGGGAATAAAATATTATCTGGAAGAGTTTCCTCCACTCTATGTTCCTAAATCTTTTCTTGCCATGCTAAGCACCTGACTAACTTTGTTCATTCAGAGCATGTACCCACTAATGAAGCAAAGGGAAGTCTCTACCTTTAGAGAGAATTAGTATGTAAAGGTTTCCACTGTGTCACAGGAGAAACTTCTGGAAATGGCACCCTCAAATATGGTCATTGCAAGGGAAGCTGTTTAGTAGGTAGGCTATGGCAATTCTCAGTGACATCATCATTAGTCCTCCCTGAAAAATCTCTTGTATCCTGGAGAGCCCAAGCTTCTTCTGTGATGTCACAAGTGTTGTCATGACTGCAACTGCCTCTCAGATTCTCCTTCAGTACCTCTAGGGTTTACAAATTGGCAACTAATCGGGGGTAAACAGCCATTTGGGAGGGAGAACACAAAGGATGAAGTGACCAGACATGGGGAGTAGGAAGCTAGCCTTCTGTCTTGGTATAAAAAAAGGAAGGAATACGTGGTCAATGGGTAAGCTCTTTAAGTATTGTGTAGGGGTTGAGTAGGTTCACTGAAGAGATAACATTTATCTGAGCTTCACACTTATGGGAATCAGGAGCTGGGAGCCTCTCAGAAGCATCTGGACTTTTCTGCTTGTTATTTTTCTTGGGAGTCAGACAGTTTATGTATTTCATTTCTTTATCCCAAATGTCAGGTTTTGGTAGGGCACTCTAGTTTTTCCAAGGAGCTCATAGCTTTTATCCTTTTGCTAAGAAGGAAAGGTCCTAAAGAAGAAAGTAAGCAAGTATTGTGTCCTCAGCACAGAGTAAACTCCTGCATGCATTGGATTCTAATAATGCAGTTCATGTCTGACACGGAGATGTGGGAAGGAAAAGTGCTTTTAGATGAAACTTAATCATATCAGTCTTTCCACTTGTATTACTCTGAATACCATTCCATGACAGTGACCCCTTAAAATACTGAATCAATTGGTGTGATTAGCTGGCAGATTTATTTTCTTTTATTTCTATCATTTTTTTTTAGTTTTTAAACAAATTTTATTGCTTTTTTAATTGGATATTTCTAAATTTACATTTAAAATATTATTTCTTTTCCCAGTTTTCAGACTATATGATTCCTTACCGGTCCCCTTACCCTTTTCCTATAACCACCCTTACTGCCCCTGGACATTTACTTTACCGGGAGCCAAACCTAGGCAGGACCAAGGGTTCTCCTTCCATTGTTGTCCAACAAGGCCATCCTCTACAACATATGTAGTTGGAGACATAAGTATGTTCATGTACATTTTTTGAACATTGGTCTACTACCAGAAAGCTCTGCTTCATTAGCATTCTTGTTCTTAAGGGGTGGAAAGCACCTTCACCTCTTCTAATCCTTTCTCAAAATCTACCAACAAGAAGTCCATTTTCAGTTCACTTTTTGTCCACTAGGGTTCATGTTGTGGTTTGCCCTGAAGTTATCTGTGTTTGATACTAATTCCAATGCCCCAAGGTCAGCTGCATAGTCCTGTACTCAGGACTCAGGTTACTTCACCAGAACCACCTGCCTATTGAATTTGTGAAGTATATGTGAGTGGCAGGAACAGGATAGAAGGAGGGTTGTCATGGGAGGAGAAGGAAGAATGGGCGGGAGAGAAGTTTGAAAGAAGAGGAGAAGACTAGAGGAAAAAGGAGAGAAAGGAAGATGACAGAGTGAGAAGCCATGGTAAGTGAATTTAAGATTTTGCTCTGTGTATTTACATGTTATTATTAATGTTCCTAAGGGATGGATGGTACCCAGATTTGTATGTTTAAGTGGGCAATTATATCTATTCTACTAGATCAAAGATTATTGTGTTGTGTGTTTTTTTATGTGAGGGTTTGTGTATAGGAAAGTGTGTGGTGGCAAAAAACACTGTGCAGCCGAGGAGTGGGAATGTGTTTCCTCCAAGTTATCTAGCAGAGAATTTCAGATATATTGGTGCCAGAGTTAGGAGGGTAACAGGAAATTTTACTTTTTTATTTTCATATTTTTACAAAACACATTCTTTTCTGTATATAATATGCTCTAGCTGTGTCTCTCAAGAAATATTGGGGTTGGGGATTTAGCTCAGTGGTAGAGAGCTTGCCTAGGAAGCGCAAGGCCCTGGGTTCGGTCCCCAGCTCCAAAAAAAAAAAAAAAAAAAAAAAAGAAATATCTATATCTGTTGCCTGGCAGAATGCACTTCTTAGCGTCATCAATCTTATCTAATCTTATCTTATATATATATATCCTTTGCGTGGCTCCTGCCGCTACGTGGATAAGTAGAATTTTCACATGGATTGTGCTTAACTAAGTCAAGAATGTAGAATCCACAAAGGACAATGTCAAATAGACTCCCTCCTTTTCTTATGAACATATTGAAGTTGAGGTTTCCCTGGACCTCAAGACATTCCTCTCCCTGTCCTTCTTGTATCTTATTATTCCAGAAGAATGAATAATTGTAGAACAACCGCAAACCTCAAGTCTGGCCACGGGAACACAGTAAGGTAGATAATGCAGAACTGATATCAAATGGGACTAGAGAATCGAATTCTATAATCCATGTTGTCCTTTGCTTGACTGATCCCTGATAATTTTGGGATAAATTAAGGATTTGGGAGTTTATCATTTCAAGTAGGTACACAATATTTACACTCTTATACTCATTCTATAGCTAGGCCACATTTGTTGCCAAAATCATTCCAGAAATGGAATTGGAAAAAAAAAAGTTTTGAGTACACATTCAGCAATATTTATAAAGTCCCATATCGAGGAATGTACAATACGAAAGTGAAATAAAATATACATTCAATTGAAGGTCTGTAGGGAAAATACTGGCCTTTGGGAAACGGAGAAAACCTACAAAATTGAACTGTATTTCACAAAATGTACCTGGTTATAAAATTAATATCCAGAAGAATCTCCTCCACTCCATGTTACAAGATCTTTTCTACCAATTCCAGGACCTTGACTAAATTTTCCCGTTCAGAGCATGTATCCACTAATAAAGCAAAGGGAAATCTCTAGCTTTAGAGAGATGGAGTAAATGTTTCCACTGAATCATAGGAGACAAACCAGGAAAGGGCACCCTCAACTCTGGTAAATGTAAAGAAAACTATTTAGCAGGGAGACAATGGCAGTTTTCAGTGACATCATCATTAGGCCCTGCCTGAAAAATCTCTTGTAACCTGGAGAGCTTTGTCTTCTTCTGTGATGTCACAAGTGTTGACATGACTGCATCTGCTTCTCAGGTATTCCTTCAGTACCTCTAGAGTTTAGTAAATGGCATCCATTTCAGAGTAAACAGCCATTTGGGAGTGAGAGCAAAGAGGATGAAGAGATCAGATATGGAGATAAGGAAGTTTCCCTTCTGTTTTGCTCTAAAAAAAGGAAGAAATATGTGTGCTTCTGAAAGCTCAGTGACTCCTTGGTACGGGTTGAGTGATATTTCTGAACAGATAGCACTGATCTGAGTCTTCCACAAATGGGAATCAGGATTTGGGGTCCTCTCAGAAGCATCTGGACTTCCCTGTTCTTATGGGTCCTGGAAATCAGAGAGTTTATATCATTCATATATATCAAAAGCCAAGTGATGGGAAGGGCACAGTTGTTTTCCTGAGAGCATATGGCCTTAATTCTTTTTGACAAGAAGAGAAAGGACCTAAGGAAGAAAGGAAGGACAAGTATTGTGTCCCTAGCTCAGAGTAAACTCCTCCATGCTTTAGATATCTATTGTGCAGTTTGTGTCTGATACAGATATCTGGGAGAGAGAAGTGTTTCTAGTTGAGTCTTCACCATCCTAGTCTTTCCACTATTATATCTGTAACTACCATACCCTGACAGTGATCCATTAGATTTCTGAGTCAACATCTGTGTTTGTGTTTAGCTGTCAGTTTTCTTTTCATTTATTTCTTATATTTTTTTTTATTTTTACAAATTTTATTTGTTTTTTTAAACAAATAAATATGTACATTTACATTTAAAATATTATTTCTTTCAAGAGTTTACTACCATAAGATACCTAACTGGTCCCTCTCCTGTTCTTCTATAAACTAACTTACTGTCCTTTCACATTTATTTTAACTGTGAGTCAAACCAAGGGAAGGACCAAGGCCTTCTACTTCCATTGGTGCCCAAAAAGCCATCCTCTGCTACATATGCAGTTGGATTCATAGGTCTGTCCAAGTACAGATTTTGAATATTGGTTTAGTACCAGAAAGCTCTGGTTCATTAGCATTTTTTTTTCTTTCGGTGTTGAAAGCTCCTTCAGCTCTTGTTATTCGTTCTCAGAATCTACCAACAAGAGGTCCATTTCAGTTCACCTGTTTGCCACTAGCATTCTATTCTTTATTTGAAATGCTCTAGCTGTTTCTCTCAGGACATATGTATATCAGTTTCCTGGCCAATAGCAATAGCACTACTTAGCTTCATCACTCTTATCTAGTTTTGTTGTCTGAAAAGAAAATATATATATATATATATATATATATATATATATATATATATATATATATATATATATATGGTGGTTAGGTGGAATGTCAACATGGATTCTGTTCAACTATGTAAAGAATGTAGAAATTGTAGAAATTACTAATGTCAATGTCTAATAGACTCACTCCTATACTTATGAAGGTATTGAAGTTGAGGTTTCACTGTCCCTCAGGCCTTCCTTTTCCTGCCCATACCCCTGTTTCTTTTATTTGGCCTTTAAAAGAATCATGGTAACGCATCTAAAACTTTCAAGGCTGGCCATGGGACCACAGGAAGGTACATAATGTAGTACAGTTATCAAATTTGATTAGAGAACCGAAATGTATAGTCCATGTGGTCCTTTGCTTTATTGATGTATGGATATCTTTGGATAAAATAAGGATTTGGGAGTTTATCATTTGAAGTAAGTACACAGTATTCACACTATTATACTCACTCTATAGCCAGGCCACATTTGTTTCTAATATCATAGCAGAAAATGGAATTGGAAAACAGTAATTTAGAGTACACATTCAGAAATATTTATAAAGTCCCCTATCAAGGAATGTACAATAAGAAAGTGAAATACAATATTCATTCACCTAAAGGTCTATAGCGAAAATACTGGCCATTATAAAACAGAGAAAACCTAGAAAATGGAACTGTATGTCACAGGAATGGACATGGGAATAAAAATATTATCCAGAAGAATCTCCTACACTCCCAAGTTCCTACATCATTACTACCCATGTCAGGACCCTGACTAACTTTCTCCATTCAGAGCATGTAACCACTGTCGAAGCAAAGAGAAGACCCTAGCTTTAGAGAATTGGAGTACATAAAGGTTTCCCCTATGTCACGGGAGACATACCTGGAAAGGCACTCTTGAAACTGGTCAATGTAAAGAAAGCTGTTTACAGGTAGGCCATGGCAGTTCTCAGAGACATTCATCATTAGGCCCTCCATGAAAAATCTCTTGTATCCTGGAGAGCCCTAGCTTCTCCTGTGATGTCACAAGTGTCTGCAAATGCCTCTTGGATATTCCTTCAGTGCCTATAAGGTTTACTAATTCTCCTGTATTTCAGAGGAAATATCAATTTGGGAGTGAGAACAAAGAATATGAAAAGCTCAGAGATGGGGAGAACAAAGATGGTCTTCTTTCTTGGTATAAAACAAAGGAAGAAATATGTTGACCCTGGGAAATCTCACTGACTCTTTGCTAGGAGTTGAGTAGGTACGTTGAAGAAATACAATTGATCTGACCCTTCCACACATGGGTTCAGGGGCTCGGAACCTGTCAAAACTAACTGGACTTCTCTCCTTCTAATGGTTCCTTTAAGTCAGAGAGTTTATATCATTAATATATTTATCAAAAAAGCCAGGTGTAGGGGAGGGCAATGTCCTTTTCCTTACAGCTCATGCCTTTTATTTTTTTGCCCAAAAGAAAAGGGTCCTAAGGAAGAAGTGAAAGACAATTAATGTGTCCTCAGCTCAGAGGAATCTCCTTGATTATTTGAATACCTATAGTGCACTTTGTGTTTGATACTGGGATTTGGGAGTGAGATGTGTTTATAGTTCATCATATCAGTCTTTTTGCTAGGATTACTCTGACAGCCATTGCCTGATTGTGACCCTTTAGATTTCTCATTCAATATGTATGATTCGATGGCAGTTTTCTTATTTTTAACTTAGTTAATATTTATTATTTTTAGCAAGATTTTTTTTTGCTTTTTTAATTTGATTTTCCATATTTACATTTCAAATATTTTCCTTTCCCAGATTGCTTTCCATGAGATCCCTAACCGGTCCCCATGCCCTTTTTGTATAATCCCTCTTATTGCTCTTTGACATTCCATTGAATTGGTAATAATACCTAGTTTAGACCAAGGGCATCTCATTCAATTGGTGACCAACAAGACCATTCTCTGCTACATATGAAGTGGGAGCCATAGGTCTATCCATGTACAATCTTTGAATATTTGTATACTACCAGAAAACTCTGGTTTGATGGCATGTTTTTCCTTATAGGATTAAAAGCTCCTTCAGCTCTTGTAACCCTTCTCAAAATCTACCAACAAGAGATCGGTTTTCAGTTCACTGGTTGGCCACTACCATTCACTTCTGTATTTGACATGCTCTAACTGTGTCTCTCAGGATAGACCTATATCCGTTTCTTCTAATCATGCAATAATAAGATTCATCCATCTTATCTAGTTTTGCTGGCTAATATATCTATCTCTATCTCTATCTATATCCATATCTATAATCTGTATATCTATATATCTGTATATCTATATATCTATATATCTGTATATCTATATATCTATAAATCTATATCCGTATATCTATATATCTATATATCTATATGTCTATAAATCATATATATCATCTATATACACACATAGACACACAAACACACACACACACACACACACATATATATATATATATATATATATATATATATATATATATATATGATATAGCTATGAATTTAGATGGCATTTTAACATGGATTCTGGGATACAAGATCAAGAAGGTAGAATCCACAAATGACAGTGCCAAATAGATTCTCTCCTGTTCTTATGAACCTAATGAAGCTGAGGTTTCACTGGACCACACTCTATTCCTCATCCTGCACATCCTCCTGAATCTTATGTTTGGCCTGAGGAAAGAATCAGGGTAAAATATCCAAAACCCTCAAGTCTCGTCATGGGAATCCAGTAAGGTAGATAATGCAGAACTGATATCAAATGGGACAAGAGAACCGAATATTATAGTCCATGCTGTCCTTTGCTTTAATGATGTCTGGTAATGTTTGGATAAAATAAGGATTTGGGAGTTTATCATTTGAGGAAGGTACACAGTATTTACACTGTTATACTCACTCTATTGCTGTGCCCCCTTTGTAGACAAAATCATTGCAAAAAATTTAATTGGAAAACTGAATTTTTGAGTACACATTCAGGAATATATATAACGTCCCCTCTCAAGGAATGCAGACAAAATAATTAATACAATATTTATTCATTTGAAGGTCTGTAGGGAAAATACTTGCTTGGAGATACAGAGAAAACCTAGGGAATTGAAGTGTATGTCACAGGAATGGACCTGGGAATAAAATTATTATCCAGAAGAATCTCCTCCACTCCATGTTCCTAGATCTTTTCTTCCCATGCTAAGCCCCTAACTAACTTTCTCCATTCAGAGAATGTAACCACTAATGAAACAATCGAAGTACTTAGCATTGGAGAGATGTAGTATGTAAAGGTTTCCATTGTGTCACAGGAGACACTCATGGAAAGGACACCCTAGAAATTGGTCAATGTAAGGAAAGCTGTTTAGCATGTAGGCCATGGAAGTTCTCAGTGACATCATCATTCGGTCCTGCCTGAAATATTCTTGTATCCTGGATAGCCCTAGCAGGTTCTGTGATGTTTGTAGAGTTTTCCTCAAAGCGACTGCCTCTCAGATATTCCTTCAGTAACTCTAGGGTTTACTAATTGGCCTCTAATTCAGAGTAAACAGCCATTTGGGAGGGAGAAGAAAGAGGGTCAAGAGAATAGAGATGGGGAGAAGGAAGCTGGCATTATATCTTGGCATAAAGAAAAGAAAAACTATGTGGTTCTTGGGAAAACACCCTGGGAAGATGGCTTTTGTTCTTTTGTTCTATGGGTTAACCAAGCTAATGGAGAAGTTGCTGAACATCTTAAAGACCTTTGGGCAGATGATAAATATTCTAGATACTCCTTTTTTAGATTTTGATGATCCTGGGGATTCTATGGCTGATGGTAAATGTTTCCCAGGAAGAGTGCTAGAAACAGATTGATTTTTTTGATGCTTTAGAAGACATGGAATTTTTCTGATACACTTGGGCTAATGGCACAAGGTATAAATGAGTTTTTTTCGATGTGGAGTTTCCATCAGAACTTTGGAAGTATAAAAAACGTTTTTGTATTTTTGAAGTCTAATTTTCACAATGACAAATTACTTTGAGGACGGAGAACAGTTTCTGTAACCCTAGAGAGGGGTGATGAAATTCCCTGAAATCCTAGGGCAGACGGTGAACATGCCTTTTTGGTAGAAGGAGGAGGTACTTGAGCATTTTGGGACAATATGGAATATCTAGCATGCCCTTGTAAGGATTGGCAACTTTCCACAATTCCTTCATCATTTTTGGAAAATTACAAGGCCCTTTGGACATATGGAGAATTTGTGCGACTCTCCTGAGGAATAGTTGTACCTTTTGGTTTCTCTTTGGCAGCATAAGATGGCAAAGGATACCTTTTGGCAGAAGGGGTAAGGTTGAAACTGTCTTCGTTCGAGGAGAAATTTCTCAAGACTCCATCAGAAGGGTCAAATATTAACCCTTTGTTTCTAGAAACTGGATTCCTGAGGTCCATTTTGGTAGAGGGAGAATGGTGACCATTTCTCCCCAGAGTGGACATGTGAAATAAATCTACTTGGGTAGATGGGGATAGTTGTAAAGCAAGTTGTTGAGATGCAGTAGATCCTAAGACATCCATCTCAGATGAGGAAGGTCTTAATGTACCGTGTATACGTGTAGAAATACTGACTGTGACGTCAGAATGTGGTATAAGTATTAGAGCGACCTCAGAAGATGTGACCTCTCCTAGACCATCATGGACATATGTGAGAGGGCTGAGAGCCTCATGAGCAGATAACGATGTTTCTAGATATTGTTGTGTAATTGAGGAAGTTCCAAAAAAAATTTCTTCTGCTGGAGAAGTGGAAACAGACTTTCGTGTAGAAGTGTCAGGTTCCATAGCCTGCTTGATAGGCAAAACAGGTTCCAAGGCCCCTTCAGAATATAAGGTAAAATCCAAAGTCTTTGATGTATTTTGCAGATGTTCTGGGCCAGCTTGTGGGTATAAAGAAGGACTGGAAACCCCTTGTTCATATTTGAAAGAGTGTGTAGCATCTTCTGTATTTGGGGAAGATGGCTGATCTTGAGGAGATAAGGAAGGTCCTATAGCCCCCTGTGAAGTTTGCAGAGGTTGTATGCATTCTTTTGCCCAAATGGAAAAGAAGGAATCCCTTTCCTCAGTTATCAAGGATGCTGCAGACACTGGTGTTTGCATATCATGTTCCCCCACTCCTCGTTAACATATGGTTGAATCCATAACCTTCTCTAAGATAGAAAATGTCCTACAACATCTTTTTTTTTATTTTGTCACATCCACAAGTCATTTCTAAAGATGTGGCTGTGGGTAGATATCCTTTTGTAGATGTTTCTTGTCCCACAATCTCTTTATGAGGTAGAGTACTACTCAGAAAATCCTGCTCAGTTTTGGGAAATTCTAGCATCTCTGATGTATATGTGGAAAATTTTGGAGCCTCTCCTTTCAGGACAGAATGACCTAGAGTTCTCTGACAAGGTAGGGGGTGTTTTATCTTCTCTGTACATTGTATAAATATGGACAGTGCATGGCTCATTGACTGTGTGTTTAGATAAACTTGTCTCGTTTTGGGCCTGATGACAAGTCAAGAGGGTCCTTTTCAATTTTAGAGGATATTAGAGTAATGTTCTGTATAGGGACATTGGATGTACTGGGGGAGATGGAGAGTGTGCTAATCATATTTTTTATGTACAGAATGCACAAGAGTCCCTTGGGTGGACTCAGAATTTTCTACCACATCTTCCTTGGGTATAGAACTCTCAAGAGCCCCTTCTGAAGCTGGCAATATTCCTTGATCTAAAGGTGTACATGCAGAAAATTTTGTTTCTGCCATGGCTCGTATGTGTGTTATGAGGTTCACTTGGGGATTTGTGACTGTATTTTGTCCCCCTTGGAACATAAGTGATGATTTAAGCACATTTTTTAATAGTGGAGGACTTGGAAGGTCCTCTAGGTTTAATAGGGAAGTTCTGAAATCCCCTTTGTCAGCAGAATCAGGTTTCAAACTCATTTTACCCAAAGCAGATTGCATAACGCACTTTGGTGGAGATGGGGGACACATTTGACTGTCTTCGTGAGTGGACATAGCTCTCTGCCCTGCTTTGGCAGCTGGTGAAGGTAATACAGTCTCGTGTGGAGAGGGGGCAGGACTTAATCCATTTGTGGATTATGAGAAATCCCTGAGATTACCTTTAAGATAGGAAGTTTTGCAATCCTCTTTGTATTATGGGGCCTGTTGTACCTCCCCTTGACCAGAGTTGTCTTCTTCACCACATTTGGAGGATAAGTGCAAAGACTGGAGACCTGTAGGATAGGGAATGAACATTTGAAACTCCTTTGGGAACTCTGTGGGACAAAGAAATGATCACTAGCCTGAAGATGCAGAAATGAATGCACACACCTATGGTCACTTTGTCTTTGACAAAGGTGCTAAAATTATGAAATGGAAAAAAGACAGAATTTTCAAGAAATTATGGTTCAACTGGATTTCAGGACATAGAAGAATCAATTATGTAAATAAACTCCTGGGGGGGGAAATAAATGATCATCTTTATAGATGCTGATAAAATATTTTGAAAAATCAATATTTCTTCATGTTAATTGTCTTGGAAAATATTAGGAATTCAATGCCCATACTTAAACATAGTAATAGAAAATACATTAAAAAGTTGCCAACAACAAACTTACTGAAGAGAGACTTGAAGCACTACCACAAATATCACGAACTAGAAAATTGTGCCCAATATCTACTTACCCCATCAATATAGTACTGGAAGTCTTATCCACAAAAATTAGACAAAAACATGTAGGAAAACGGAAAAATTTAGAAAGCAAGAACTTAAAATATCATGATTTAAGATGATGTGATTTTATATTTTAGACCCCAAAATTCCACCAGGGTACTCGTTCATCTGATAAACAACTTCAGCAAAGTGGCTGGATGTAAACTTAACTCAAACAAATCAATAGCATTCTATTTCAAGGATAAACAGAGGAGAAAATAAGGAAATGACAGCCTTCAAAATAGTCACAAATAATAAAAAATACCTCATTTTGACTCTAAACAAGCAAGTGAAAGCTCTGTAGGACAGGAATTTCAAGTCTCTGAAGAAAAATTTTGAAGAAGATCTCAGAAGATGGAAAAATTCCCATGCTCTTGCATGTGCAGGGTTAATATTATAAAAGTGGCCATCTTGCCAAAAGTTATCAACAGATTCAAGGCAATCACCATCAAAATTCCAACTCAATTCTTCACAGAGTTAGAAGGAGCAATTTGAAAATTCAGTTGGAATAACAAGAACCCCATGATAGAGAAAAAGTTCTTCAACAATATAAGAACTTCTGGGGTAATCACTATTGATGACTTCAAACTGTATTACAGAACAATAATGATAAAAATTGAACGGAATGGTAAAGGGACAGTCAGGTAGATCAATGTAATATAATTGAAGGCCCAGAAATGAAGGCACACAACTATGGCCACTTGATATTTGACAATGAACCGAAACCAACCAATGGAACGATAAAATTGTCCACAAACGGTTCTCATTCGACTGGAGGTTAGCATGTAGAAGAATGGAAATCAAACAATTCTTATCACCCTGTACAAAGATCAAGTCGAAGTGGATCAAGTATCTCCACAAGAAACATATAATCTAAAACTAATAGAAGAAAAAGTGGGGAAATTTACTGAACATAACACCAATGTCTTTGCTCCAAGATCGAGAATTGACAAATGGGACTTCATAAAGCTTTTGAAAATCATAGGGCACTGGAATTTGGAAAAAGGTAATAAAATAGGTTAAGAAAAGATCTTTGCCAAGCTTTCATCTGATAGAGGGCTAAAATCTATCTATAAAAGTCTCAAGGAGTTAGACTCCAGAATATCAAATAGTCCTTTCAAAAATGGTGAATAGCACTAAACAAAGAATTCTCTACTGAGGAATATCAACATCCTTAGCCATCAGGTAAATGCAAATCAACAAATTCTGAGGTTACACAGCACACCACTCAGAATGGTAAGATAAGAAATTCACAACAGATTCTGAAAAGGAGGTGGAGAAAGAGGAACTCTCCTCCTTTTTTGGTCAGATTGCAAGTTGGTATATCCATTCTGGAAATCAGTCTTGTATTTTTACAAGCTGGCAATACTGAGACCTCAGGGAAGGAAAGATTGACACTTCTGCCTACCTGTGCCCACATCCCTAGCCCAAGAAGAAACTGCATAATGCCTCTGGACACATGAATATAGGAGCAGTTAAGCTGAAGGAGCCCTGTAATCCAAACTGCACCTACTACCAATTCTCATGTGGGGTGGGGAAGACTTAGACTGTCTGAGAGGCAGAAACTCCTGAGAACTCTGCTCACATTCCTGACTCAAAAAAAAGAAAAAAGAAAAAAAAAAAAAAACACCTAGCTCCATCTGGGCATCCTGCGCATAGGGACCTACGTGCAGTAGGGGCAGGACCTTTCTCGCTGAGGCTCTCATAGTGAGCTGAAAGTCAGCCTGATAAGCCACTTCAGGCCTCAGACCAGAAGTGAATCCAACTTTTTTCCTCTAAGTGACCTGAGTGGTGGACTCAGGAAAAGCAAAGAAACAACATCTCTGGTACCAGGCACTTCCAGTTACTAGCAAGCTCCTGAACCTTGCTGATCCCAGCCCAGAGCTCCCTGCTCCTAAACACTGTGGGAGAGAGATGAACACCCAGGAGTGTGGGCAATACTGAGCCTAGAAGGCACAGAGACTGCCATGTCTGCCCACCCATACTCTCATCTCTGACCCTAGAAAAAAATCCATAGTGCCTCTGGACCCAGGAATATAGGAGGAGTAAAACAGCAGGAGCAGTTCTAGACTGTGAACTGGTCAAACACCTCCCTGCTCACAAATCCTGAGGGTGGGTGAACTAGATCTTCAGAGGAGCAGATACTCCTGGGAAACCAGAGGAGACTACTTTCTGCCCAGATTCCTGACTAAAGAGGAAAACACCTTGGGCTTTCTGTGTCATCTACCCCCACAGAAGAACATAGGAGAAGTATGGGAAGTTCTTTCTGGCTCCTGCCCACAGGGAGAGATGAAAGCCAGTACACAGGAGCAATTGGACGCATGCGAGCAGAATACTCTGTTCCCATGACTGGGGAAAAAAAAAAAACAAGTAAAACAGGTCTACAGCAGTCCTGACACATGAACCTACAGGACGGTCAAGCCACTGACAGAAAAAGCAAGACAAGCAAATTCCAAAGACAACCTGATGGCTAGAGGGAAGCACAGGAAATCAAACAACATAAATCAAGACTACTTGGGTTCATCAGAGCCCAAATCTCCCACCAAAGCAAACACTGGATATCTAAACACACCAGAAAAGCAAGATCTAGATTTAAGTTCAAATTTTATCATGACGATGGAGGATTTTAAGAAGGTCATAAATAACTCCCTTAAGAGAATACAGGATAACAGAAAATACAGAAGTAAACAGGTGGAATCCCAAAAAGAAGGAACACAAATACCTTAAAGAACTACTGGAAAAACAACAAAAAAGGAGAAGGAAATGAATAAAAACATCCAGGAGTTAAAAATGGAAATAGAAACAATAAAGAAATCACAAAGGAAGACAACCCTGGAGTTGGAAAACCTAGGAAAGAGACCAGGAGTCATAGATGTGAGAATCACCAACAGGATAAAAGAGAAAGAAGACATAATCTAGTGAGCAGAAGTTTCCATAGAAAACATTGAGACAACTGTGAAAGATAATGTAAAACAGAAAAAGCTCCTAGCCCAAAACATACAGGAAATCCAGGACACAATGAGAAGATCAAACCTAAAGATAACAGGTACAGAAGAGAGTGAAGACTGCCAACGTCAATGGACAGTAATACCTCCAAAAAAATTAAGGAAGAAATCTTCCCTAATCTAAAGAAAGAAATGCCCATAAACATACACAAAGCCTACAGAACTCCAAATAGATTGGACCAGAAAATGATATCCTCCTATCCCATAATAGTCAAAACACCAAATGCACAAAACAAATAAAAATATTAAAGGCAGTAAGGGGAAGATTAAATTACATATAAAGGCAAATCTATAAGAATTACACCAGAATTCTCACCAGAGACTATGAAAGCCAGAAGATCCTGGACAGATGACATAAAGACACAAAGAGAACACAAACGACATCCCAGGCAACTGTATCCAGCAAAACTCTCAATTAAAATAGATGAAGAAACCAAGATATTCAATGACAAAACCAAATTTACACAATATTTTTCTACATATCCAGTAATACAAAGGACACTCACTGGCATGCCCCAACACATAGAGGCAAGTAAAATCATAGATAAAGCAAGAATTAATTTTCACAACAAATCAAAGAGAACCACACAATCCTAAAGTAACCACCATTTATGTAATTAAGAGAAAGAGGCCATCACTATTCATTAATATCTCTCAACTTCAATGGACTCAATTCCCCACAGAAAAGACACAGACTGACAAACTGGATACACAATGAGGATCCAGCATTTTGAACTACAGGAAGCACACTTCAGAGACAAAGACAGACACTACCTCAGCATAAAAGGCTGGAAAAATAAATTCCAAGCAAATGGTCTGAAGAATCAAGCTTGAGTAGCCATTCTAAAATCATATAGAATCGACTTTCAACCAAAAGAGATCAAAAAGCTTAAGGAAGGACATCTCATATTCATCAAAGCAAAAATCCACCAAGATGAACTAGAAATTATAAATATCTATGCTCCAAATACATGAAAGAAACCTTACTAAACCTCAAAAAAACATATTGCACCGAAAATAATAATCCAGGAGATTTAATCTCACTACTCCCATCACTAGACAGATAACAGAAACAGAAATTAAACAGAGACATATACAGACTAACAGAAGTTATAAACCAAATGGACTTAACAGATATTTTACAATATTCTATCATAAAACAAAAGGACAACTTCTTCTCACCACTTCATGGCACTTTCTCCAAAATTGATCATATAATCAGTCATAAAGCAAGCCTCAAAGGATACAGAAAAATAGAAATAATCCAATGCACCCTATCAGACCTCCATGGGCTAAGGCTCTTCTTCAATAACAATTAGGAAAGAACTACTCACATAAACATGGAAGTTGAACAATGCTCTACTCAATGATAACTTTGTCAAGGATGAAATGAAGAAAGAAACTAAAGATTTCATAGAATGTAATGAAAATGAAGGTACAATATACCCAAATTTTTGAGATAAAATGAAAGCTGTGCTAAAAGGAAAACTCATAGCTGTGAGTGTCTGCATAAAGAAACAGGAGAGAGCATATGTCACCAGATTGAGAGCACACCTAAAATCTCTAAAACAAAAAGAAGCAAATACACCCAGGAATAGTAGAAGGCAGGAAATAATCAAACTTATGGCTAAAATCAACCAAGTAGAACAAAATGGACTATACAAAGAATGAACAGAACCAAAAGCTGGTTCTTTGAGAAAATCAACAGGATACATAAACCCTTAGCCAGACTAACAAGAGGGCACACAGAGTGTGTCCAAATTAACAAAAAAAGAATTGAAAAGGGAGACATAAAAACAGAATCAGAGAAAATTAAAAAAGTCATCAGATCATCCTACAAAAGCCTATAATCAACAAAACTTGAACATTTGGAGAAAAATGACAATATTCTAGAGTAATGCCAGGTACCAAAGCTAAGTCAGGAACAGAAAAAAAATGTTTAAACAACCAATAACTGCTAAGGAAATACAACCAATCATTAAAAACCTCCCTAACAAAAAGAGTCAAGGATCAGATGGGTTTTGTGCAAAAATCTATCCAGAATTCATAGAAATTTTCATACCAATACTGTCCAAACTTTTCCACAAAATTGAAACAGATGGAGCACTACTGAATTCCTTTTGTGAAGCCACAATTACTCTAATTCCTAAGCCACAAAATGACCCAACAAAAAAAGAGAACTTCAGTCCATTTTCCCTTATGAATATCGATGCAAAAATACTCGATAAAAGACTTGCAAAAAAAGTCAAAGAACGCATCAAAACAATCATCCCTCATGATCAAGTCGGTTTTATCCCAGGCATGCAGGGATGGTTTTGTATGTGGAAATCTTCAACCTAATCCATTATATAATCACACTCAAAGATAAAAACCCAATGATCCTTTCATTAGATGCTGAGAATGCATTTGACAAAATTCAACACCCATCATGACAAAAGACCTGGAAAGTACAGGAATTTAAGGCCCATACCTAAACATATACAGCTAATCCATAGCTAACATTAAACTAAGTAGAGAGAAACTTAAAACAATCACACTGAAATCAGGGACTAGACAAGGCTGCCCACTCTCTCACAACTTATTCAATATAGTTCTAGACATCTTAGCCAGAGCAAGTAGACACTGAAGGGGGTCAAAGGGATATAGATCGGAAAAAAAGAACTCAAAATAGTACTGTTTGTAGTTGATATGATAGTATACTTAGTTACCTCAAAAAGTCCACAAGAGAATTAATAAGCCTGATAAACAATTTCAGCAAAGTGGCTGGGTATAAAAATAACTCTGCAGAAAAGCTAAGCAAGCAGAGAAAGAAACTAGGGATATGACACCCTTCACAATACCCCCCAAATAATACAAAATATCTCAGGGTTACTTTATACAAGCAAGTAAAAGATATAAGCATATGAGCAGAACCTCAAGTCTCTGAACAAACTGAAGCATACTTCAGAAGGTGGAAAGATCTCCCATGTCCATGGACTGGCAGAAATAATACAGTAAAAATGACCATTATACCAAAAGCAACCTACAGATTCTTTCCAAACCCCATCAAAATTCCAATCCAATTCTTCATAGAGTTAGAGAGAAAAGTTAATAAATTCATCTGGAATAAGAAAAAACACAGAATAGCTAAAACTGTCCTCAAAAATAAAATTACTTCCCTGAGAACCACTATCCATGAACTCGAGCAGTATTACAGAGCAACAGTGATAAAAACTGTACGGCATTAAGACAGAGGTAGGCAAATAAACCAGTGGAATAGAATTGAAGACCCAAAAATCAACCCATACACCCATGGTCACTTATTTTGTGAGAAAGGAGCCAAAACCATCAATGGAAAAAAAAAGATAGCATGTTTATAGAGTGGTGCTGATTCAACTGGGGGTCAGCATGTAGAAGAATGCAGATCGAACCAGTGTTACTACACTGTAGAAAGCTTAAGTCCATCTGGATTAAAGACATCCATTTCATCACAGATACACTCAAACCAATAGAAGAAAACATGGGGAAGCATCTCGAACACATGGGTACTGAATATAATTTCCTGAACAAAACACCAAAGACTCATGCTTAAGATCAAGAATCGACAAATGCGATCTCATAAAACTGCAAAGCTTCTGTAAGGCATAGGACACTGCTGTTAGGACAAAACGGCAACCAACAGATTGGAAAAAAGATCTTTACCTATCCTACAACAGATAGAGGACTTACATCCAAAATATACAAAGAAACCATGAAGTTAGACTGTATGAGAAAAATAACCCTATTGAAAAATGGGGTTCAGAGCAAAACAAAGAATTCACAGCTGAAGAATATCGAATGGCAGGGAAATACCTAAAGAAATGTATAATCTTTAGTCATAAGGGAAATGCAAATCAAAACAACCCTCAGATTTCACCTCACACCACTCAGAATGGATATGATCAAAAACTCAGGTGACTGCAAATGTTGCCAGGATGTGTAAAGAGATGAACACACCTCTATTGTTGGTGGGATTGGAGACTGGAACAACAATTCTGGAAATCAGTGTGGAGTTTCCTCAGAAAATTGGACATTGAGATATCTGAAGACCCAGCTACACCTTTCTTGGCCATATACCCAAAAGATGCCCCAACATTTAACAAAGACACATGCTCGACTATGTTCATAGCAGCCTTATTTATAATAGCCAGAAGCTGGAAAGAAATCAAATGCTCATCAACAGAGGAATGGACACAGATATATGGTACATCCTCACAATGGAGTGTCATTAAGAGATACCAAGTTAATATCAATGGAGAAAATAAAACTTTACTGGCTCTTTATCTGACGTATGGATCATATCTTTTAGACACAAAATACCTTATGCTTCATAAATAAAGTAATGCAATTAAATACGCTATATATTTGAATAAATGCTTAAAATAATGGCACAGTAATTATCAAAAATTACATGAAAAATACTAAACCCACAAATCATTGCTGAAGTACAATTACAAATAACAGTGTTTGTATAGTGTTGCTGGAACAAAGAACCCTGGTATAAGTTTGTTGGGTCTAAAATTTAATATAGTTATTAAAGAAATTAATATAAACCTGAAAACTGAAATTATTTGTGATCCAATAGTACCACTTATGGAATATTTACCTGAAGGAATCTGTCTACCCAAGTTTTAATTCCATGAATGTCTTTACCTTCTAGCTCTTCACAATATCCATGTTACAAAATTGGAAAAATAAATTATATAGGCACTAGACCTTTATTTAACCAACAAAAGAGCAAAATTATATCATTGGCATGGATATTGATGAAAATAGATATCATTGTGCCAGTTGAAAATTCAGAAGTATGAAGACAATTCTCTAAATCTTATTAAAGTGGCCAACTGCTGTTTGTTTGACTTTGAAGCCTCTTCTATAGAAGGAAAGTCATATGTCATGTTATAATCATGGTCACATTTTTCCCATGGTTCACATGGCCATAGAGAGGATTCTACTATTCCTGTTTTGCTAAATATCCATGTTGTCAAACTGCCTTCCAATTCTTATTGTTTTTGTCCATACATTACTGCTTTTATGAGCTGTGGTCAGAGAAATGAGTAGGTGTACTGTGCAGCAATTACTGTAGTTTGTGTAACTGGTATAAGGCCTAAGAAAGTTAGAAGAAGGGAGCTGAGTATAAGGCTAGGGAAACATTGCAGAAAAGGAGAAGGCAGAATTTGAGGAACGAGAAGATGAAATTGTCCCATCTAGACATGACACAGTTATTGGACCTATGGGCTCACTGCATCTACAGTCATATGACAAAGTCCTGTACATAATTAAGACAATGGATTAGGGAAGATCCAAGCAGGCAGTACTCAGTGAACCAATGGATTATAAAGAAAATAAAACAGGAAAACATAGAGAACATGAAGCTGAAAAGGGAATGTATCCAGAGAGTGTAGAACCAAGTTAAGGATCGGTGTGATCAAGGTACATTGTATACATGTGTGAGGAATAAATAAAAATTCTAAAATAAAAAAAATTCTGAAAATATATTAATGATTTCTATATCCTATGGAAGTCATTTTTCTCAAAAATAGAATAGAGTATCCTAACTTTTTGTAAGTTGCAGAAAATTCAGTGAAAAAATTTAGTTACCTTAGTTCAGTGAATGCTGTCTGCATTATGGAAATATCAAACTGAGGCTCATTAATCTGTACAGTTAACTTATATCACCTGTTCAAATAAAATAAAATGAAACACTGCATAATGATCCACCAAAACCAAACTGCACACTAGAGATTGAAATCCAAATCGAAAAATGTCCTGTTCTTAACCTCAACAATTTTACTCTTTGAAACTCCAAATTCTTATGAATATAAAAGTTCTAACCTGATACTCAGCATATATTATGGTGTCTCTGTGACTTATGTGGTAAGACTTTTAGGGTGGCACATTGCCATCAATTATGTCATTCATTTTTAAAATCCTAGGACAACAAAATCTAAAATCCATGGGCTTTGGTTCTGACAGCCAGGGATTGCACTCTGTACATTATCACTTTATATTAATTAGCTAAACTATGAAAGACAATTTGCTGCCTCACAAAATTATATTGATTCATTTCTATGGTTATGACAAGGGTTTCTTTTAAAAATAGAAATAAATTTCTCATGACAAATTTTACTTTCTCTTCTGGTGTTTTGTGGGGTTTTGATGAGCTTAAACCTCTCCTTCCCAACATAGCACTGACAATAGATTATTTCTCACTGTAGATCCTAGTCACACTAAAGAAAGGAAAAACACTGAATATAGTATGTGCTTTGTACTCTGTCCCAACAGATCGTTTTTGACCTCTTCTTCATCATCTTCACCACTACACCACCACCACTACCACCACCACCACCACCAACACCAACACCACCACCACCATCATCAACATCATCAACACCATCATTATCTAATTTACATGAAATTGAATTTGGAATTTTGATACACCAAAGAATGAAATGAGAAGTATTGTGCTTGAATAAGATATATTAATGAATACTAAGTCCTGTACAGTCATTTTAATGTTATAAAGATATTGCAAAAGTTGCTTCAGATGATTGAATGAAATGCTGGTGCCCTATACAACAGGGTTTGGGAGTCCCTTAGTGAGAGAATGGTACTTTACAGCAAGGCCTTCATTATCAGATTTTGACTCAACAAATCTGACAACGAAGTGAAATTGTCACAGAAATAGGATAGTGCCTCTCTAGAAACAGCTTTTATCCACTAATATGCATTTACTTCTATTTCTTAATTGTCATGTTGATATGGGCTTAGGATACATTATGTTCTATTTATTAATGATATTTTAGTATTACTTGGTTTAATTTTGAAAATTTAAAAGGAACATACCTATGCCATGATTGTATCCCATAGAACTTTTAATTTGATCTTGAAGAGATTCATGAAAACTGAAGTATCGAAAATGTATACCTTCCCATTCAAAACTTGTAACATCCATCATGTGAAACTCCCACTGAACCTCTGTGGATTGATCTCTCTGAAAGCATTTAAAGACTCTCCTACTGCATTATTGCAACTCTACAGAAGCTTCACTCCCATATTGGCCGTTCCAGATTGGCTGTAAATAAATCATTTGCTGTGTCTTCGAAAGGGTTTTAAATATTTTCATTAACTTTTGATGTGGAGCTACTTAGGACTTTGAGAAAAGGGGACAGACAGGCCCTAGAAAGTATGTTTTTAAAAATATTTTCTTAAAATTAGACTTTCTCTTGCAATATTTTTGAATTATGATTTCCCTTCCCTCTACTACCCCATTCTTCTATGCCTCTCTAGTCATCTGTTTCTACATTCTTCTGACTCTCAGTAGAAAACAGTCATCTATGGGATAAAAATAAAATGAAAGTTAATGAACTGGAGTAGAACAAAACAAGCAGATAGAAAAGAGCCAATGCATGCTACAAGAATCAGATACAGACACAGAGACCCAGACTTCCATTCACATACTCATGAATTCCATGGAAACATAAAACCAGGAAAAAATATATACACAAAACATACAGAGAAAAAATTAATAAATAAATAAACAAATAACAAAAGGAAAAAAAACATTCTGAAGAAAAAGTCCTAACAAGGATTTTCCAAAGATAATATTGAGTTCCCTTAGTGCTTTATATGCAGTCTACCCTTAAAATTAGTTTGGTTACCCAGTGAAATTGCCTTGGAGAAAACTAAGTTTTCATTTTCTAATGATAACCCATTGAAGATAACTTCCAGTTTAGAGAGAAGGTGAGATGCATGGCTTGGCTTCTTTCAAGGGCTAATTAATAATTAAGGACATCTGTGAGATGCTGTCCTCTGAGCATGATACATTTGTGGCACTCAGGAACTCACAATAGTTACATCTATCTGAACAGACTCTATACAATATTGATACTGCCTATTCAAAGGAACTAAGCGCAGTGCTGGAAATAGAAAATGATGTAGCTACGGGCGTCTTACCAGGTGTTACATGTATAGCTTCATGCACATGTTCACAGAAGAGGCTCAGTTTATATCCAGGGGGTCATGAAGCAAAAAAGATAAAAGACATGCACGTTCTATGGGATTTGGTGTAAAGACAGTATGTTGATTGGGAAAGATATTAGATTGAGAGTGTAGAGGGCTTCCATACATGTGTTGTGCAAGTGTGGAATTGTCAAAGAATAACTTGCTTTCTTAAAACTTTCAAATGTAACCACTAAGAACGGTTTGGCAGACATTCTTTCAAATCTACTCTATTTGTTTTTAAAATTGGGTCTCATAGTGTAGCTCAAATTGAACTAGAACTCCCAGTGTTCTATCTACTGCTTCCCATGCTCTTGTAGCAGGTTTACTCTACATTGACAAAATTATAGAATATGTGTAAATCTTCTGTTTATGAAGTTTGATTACATAATGCAATATTCTCTCATGTGTTTTTCTTTTAACAATATATCTTGAATACATGTGCATGAGGAATTTCTTCATGGAACATCATCCATTTAATAAATGGTAGTATACTCATTTGTTTAAATAATAACCTCATGGTGGCTTTCATATTATTTTCATTTTCATTAACTAAAGTTAGCTACAGAAAATCAGCATGGACACTGACTCAGGCACTCTGCTCAGTGGTGATTATTCACATTATATTTTGTATAAATTACAAAACACGTTGTTGGAATGATGTCAAGGCTGTTAAGTAATGTAATATTTGTATAAATACTGCCAATTTCCATCTCAGAGACTATAATAAATACATATAGTAATCAATTTTATGTGAAAGAACCCATAGTATACCATTCAAAATTAAATGAGACATATATTTTAAAAGGGTATCAGTCTCTGACTTCTGTCATATTTTGAATAGGGGAAGTATTGACGAAGTTGAAGCAGAGGGCAACCTCTATAGGAAGACCACCAGTCTCAAATAACCCGGACCTCTGAGATCTACCAGACTCTGAGCCACCAACCAGGCAGCATACACAAGCTGGTCTGATGCCCTGACACATGTATAGCAGAGGACTGACTGGTCTGGCCTAATCCTTGAGAGACTTGAGGCCACAGGGATTATGGTGTCTGGCAGGATTTGGGGAAAATCCTCTTGGAGTCAGGGAAGGAAGAGGAGGAATGGGATAAAGAATTCTGGGAGGAGACCAGGAGAGTGTACAATGGAAAGAATGTAAATAAATAAAATAATTTATAAATAGATTCACTTATAAATTCAAATGCTAGATTCTTTTTAACATCTACATTGCAATTCAATCATGAAGTTTAGCGTTTTATGCTTACTGAACTGTGTAAGCTTTAATCCTTAACTTCCTCTTCATACTATTTGCGAATTTTCTTTTTTATTACATTGCATCAATTCTGTTTGCATATGTAGAAGGCTTACTCTTTATAATTTGTGCAGAAAATAGATTTATGAATCTTTTTATATTAATGATCTGTTATGTGTGAATGTCTATGTATAGATTTGTGCATATGAACACAGGTACATGGGGAGACCAGGAGCTGCTTTTGTAGATGGTCACAAGTGGCTTCATGGGTGTTGGAAACCGAACGTGTTTGCTATTAAGAACATTAAGTACTCTTAACCACTAAGCTAATACTACAGTACTCACTCCATAATAAAATCAACCTATTTATAATTTTCTGATGTATTTCAGGGTATCATTGAACTTGAGACATCTTGCCACGTTTTAAGTGCTATGACTACATACAAGCATTATTTTTTCCAGCTTTCTTTTCTTTATCATCTTAAGATGTGTTGTATTAAATATGTTAATATTATGCACTAAATCCTTCAAATGTTTACTTACAAAACCTTGGGTTAGTGTCTGTTTCTTTCCTCTGCAATGACTATATTAATTTTACACCTTGCAGTTCTCTCTTTACACAGTCCATCTGATGTGTTTTTGCTTTCATATAGAATGAAGTAAGAGCTTTTTAGTTGTTCTTTGAATAGTTAATGTACTAAGAAAATATTTTGAATTTTCTATTTGAAGGGCAATACATTAATTTTTAAAATATTCCTAGAGTTTTGTTTTTTTCTTAGTATTATTGTTCTCATTAGTCTCATTATTAATATTCTGTGTAAGCTTTTATGTGTTCTGGTCATATAGTGAATATAGAAGTCTCCCAAACATATATGAGTAGGTATCTAATTTAGGTTCTTGACTTTTCATGCCATGAAATTTTATCTGCTATACCACCTCACTGGAACACACTCTAACACTTTAAGGTGACATATAGCTCCAGGCTGCTTTTATATATACAATGTTTTCATCATTTGGCTTTTAATAAATATTTTTGATTATTCTAATATATTTTATTTTCCATGTCCACTTGGTAACTCTAGTATGCTTATTTTAATATTTAATTATTTTAATCATAATTATGCATTTGATACCTAGATAATGTAAAATTATCTTAGATACAATTGAATACATGCAATTAGTTACCTAAAGCATGAAGCTTGGTACATAATTTTGTTCATTATTACTATGCATTTGCATAAAACAGGATATTTCAAAGTCACAATCCTGATGCCAATTTTACACAGTATGACAGCTAATAACTATCTGTGATTTTTAATCACTTAAAAGGATTTAGGATTATATTGTTAAATGATATTTCCCCAACATCAAGTAAATAGATTTTATTTTGCTTCAATTAAGTAAATGTGCTATAGCAGGAAAATTTTAATTTCCTTTTATTAGTTAAGACTAAATTTAACTTTTACATCCTCCTGCCTATCAGAAAGTCAATATTCTATTACAGGAAGATGTGCCAGGCACTGGTCGAATTTCTAGTATAACCTGTAATTACAATCATCAGTCTTGTCAGTTTTAAGTGATTGTTCACAACATGCCTGGAGAACACAATGATCAACATGGCAGAATATCCACGATGGCAGGGCAGTGGCATAAATAGCTTGGTAATAGCAAAAAAACTCTCTAATTTTGCTTAAGTCCTGTTCAATGAACATGGATGGTACTGGTAATTTACCCATGTGTAGAAGGCTATTGAAGCTGTAGTTATGGGGAAGAATGAAAAGCCCCTTACTTACTTAAGCAAGTATCTTACCTAACAACAATCAAAGCCATGTGTCCTTATATACAGAATTAATTACAGTCTCTGCAACAAAGATCACAGGAAAAACCCCAGCCATTCAAACTGCAGGTTAGCAATTTCAAGTCCAGTCTCAATGGCTCTATCTACAAAATGTCACTTGATTCAAGGCTGAGAAACATTACAGAGGAGGGTGCGAGAAGATTGTAAAAGACTAAAGAGTACTACGAGATGGGTTCTCAAAGTAACACCAGAAATTACACTCATAATGTCTCACTAACATGACTGCCTACACAACAGCTGAGGAAGAGAGGGAATGGGGAAGAATTAATGTTTAGTTTTCTTTCTGTTTCAACTCCTCCTAGTCCTCCTCCTCCTCCTCCTCCTCCTCCTCCTCCTCCTCCTCCTTCTTCTTCCTCTTCCTCTTCTCTCTCTCTCTCTCTCTCTCTCTCTCTCTCTCTCTCTCTCTCTCTCTCTCTCTCTCTCTCTCTCTCTCTCTGTCTCTCTCTCTCCCTTATTGGACTTAACCTTTGTACATGGTCATAAGAATGGGATATTTTTCAGTCATCAGCTCCGAAAAAAAGAACCAAAAAAAAAAAAAGAATAGGATATTTTCCCTTCTTCTACACGCTGGCTTCCAGTAGAATAAGCCCTATTTTTGAAAAATGCTATGTTTCTTCCTTTGATGATTTTATCTCCTTTACCAAAGATCAACTGATAGGTGTGTGGGTTCATTTCTGGGTCTTCAATTCTATTCCATTGTCGATCTCTCTGTCTCTGTACCAACACCGTGCACTTTTTATCACTGTTGCTCTGTAATACTTGTTGAATTCTGGGTTGAAGATTTCCCCAGAAGTTCTATTATTGTTGAAGATAGTTTTCACTTTCCTGGCTTTTTCTTAATCCAAATGAATTTTTACATTGTTTCTTCTATCTCTATTAAAGAATTCAGTTGGATTTTTGATGGAGATTGCATTGAATGTGTAGTTTGCTTTTGGCACAATGGTCAACTTTACTATATTACTACTGTCAATCCATGAGCATGGAAGCTCTTTCTATCTTCTGAGACCTTCTTCAATTTCTTTCTTCAGATACTTGAACTTCTTGCATACAGATCATTCACTATCTTGGTTAAATTCACACCAAGATATTTTATATTATTTTGGACTATTGTGAAGTTTGTGAAATCACTATTTTCTTTCTCAGCCTGTCTATGGATACATTGAGGAGAGGAAGGCTCCTGGTATGTTTGAGTTAATTTTATACCCTGACATTTTTCTGAAGTTGTTTATCAGGTTAAAAAGTTCTCTGGTGGAACTTTTGGGATCACTTAATTATACTATCATATCATGTGCCAATAGTGATATTTTGATTTCTCCCCTTTCCAATTTGTATCCCATTGTCTTCCATTTGCTGTCTGATTGCTCTGGCTTTGACATGAAGAACTGTATTGAATAAGTGGGGACAGAGTGGGCAGACTTGTATTGTCCTTTATTTTAGTGAGATTGCTTCAAGTTTCTCTCCATTTAGTTTGATCTTAGCTGGAGGATTTCTGTATATTTCTTTCACTATGTTAAGATACGGACATTCAATTCCTGATCTTTCCACGACTTTTATCCTGAATTGCTGTTGAATTTTGTCAAATGCTTTCTCAGTATCTAATGAAATGACCATATGTCCCTATCTTTGAGTTTGTTTACATGTTGGATCACATTGATTGTTATCTGTATATTCAAACATTGCTGCATCCCTGATCATGACGGATGAATATTTTGATGTTTTTTTTAGATTTGGTTTGCAAGTATTTTATTGAGTATTTTTGCATCAATATTCATAAGGGAAATTGATCTGAAGTTCTCTTTCTTTTTTTGGTCTTTGTGTGGTTTAGGTATTAGACTAATTGTGGCTACATAGAAGCAATTTGATAGTGCTCTGTTTTAATTTTGTGGATTAGTTTGGACAGTATTTTTACAAGGTCTTCTATGAAGGTTTAATAAAATCCTGTACTGAACCCAACTGGAACTGGGATCTTTTTGGTTGGGAGACCTTTAATAAATTCTTTTATTTCTTTAGGATTAATGGGGTTGTTTAGATGGTTTATTTGTTCCTAATTTAATGTTGGTACCTGGTATTAGTCTACAAAATTGTCCATTGCCTCCATATTTTCCAATTTTCTTAAATATAGGCTTTTATAGTGAAATCTCATGATTTTTGCAATTTCTTCAAATTCTGTTTTTATGTCTCCCCTTTCATTTCTGATTTTGTTAATTTGGATACAGTCTCTGTGACTACGGGTTTGTCTGGGTAAGGGTTTATATATCTTGTTGTTTTTCTCATAGAAACAGATTCTGGTGTTGTTGATTATTTGTAAAGTCCTTTTTGTTTCTACTTGATTCATTTCATCTCTGAGTTTGATTATTTCCTGCCTTCTACACCTCTTGGGTTTACTTATTTCTTTTTGTTCTAGAGCTTTAGGTGTGCGGTCAAGCTGCTGATATATGCTCTCTCCTGTTTCTTCTCCCAAGCATTCAGAGCTATAAGTTTTCCTCTTAATACTGCTTTCATTGTGTCACATATGTTTGGGAATGTTGTATCTTCATTTTCATTAAGTTCTAAGAAGTCTTTAATTTATGTCTTTATTTCTTCCTTGAACACATTGTCATAGAGTAGAGCATGGTTCAAATTCCATGTATACATGAGCTTTCTATCATTATTGTTTTTGTTCAAGACAAGTCTTAGTGTATGGTGATCTTACAGAATGCATGGGACTATTTCTATCTTCCTGTATATATTGAGACCTGTTTAGTGACCGATTATATGGTTAATTTTTGAGAAGGTTCATTGAGGTTCTGAAAATAATGTATATATTTTTATATTAGGATGGAATATTCTATAAATATCTGTTAAATAAATTTGGTTCATAACTTCTGTTAGTTTCTCTACATCTCTGTCCAAATTCTGTTTCCATGATCTCTCCAGTGATGAGAGTGGGGTGTTGAAATCTCCTACTATTATCTATCATGTGAAATGCAATGTATGCTATGTACTTTAGTAAGGTTTTTTTTTTTTTTTAATGAATGCAGGTGCCCTTTCACTTGAAGATACATAGGATGGAGAGTTCATCTTGGTGGATATATCCTATGATGACTCTGAAGTCATCATCCTCTTTATCCTCCTTAGAAAGGCATTTCCTTCCATATCTTTTTTTAAAGACTTTTGGTTGAAATTCAATTTTATTTGATATTATAATCCAACTTTAGCTTGCTTTTTCAGGCAATTTTCTTGAATTTTGTTTTCCAGGCATGTACTCTGAGGTAGTATCCGTCTTTGTCTCTGAGGTGTGTTTCCTGCCTACAACTAAATGTTTCATACTCTTTCTGTATCCATTCTGTGAGTCTTTGCCTTTTCATTGCGGACTTGAGTCCATTGATGTGGAGAGATATTTATTGTTCTAATTAGAGGTAGAATTATGTTTGTTTGTCTCTCTTTTCATTTCATTGCAAGGAAATTATATTCTTGTTTTTGGTATGATGTATTTTCTATCCTTGTGTTGGTGTTTTCCATGTATTTTCTTTTGTACGCCTGGATTTGCTGAAAGACATTTCATAAATTTGGGTTTTTCATGGAATATCTTGGTTTCTCTGTCTATGGTACTTGAAAGTTTTACTGGATACAATAACCTGGTCTGGCAATTTTGCTCTCTTAGGGTCTATTTGACATCTGTCCAGGATATTCTCACTTTCATAGTCTCTGGTGAGAAGTCTGGTGTAATACTTATAGGTCTGAGTATATATGTCACTTCGACCTTTTTCCCTTACTGCTTTTAATATTCTTTCTTTGTTTTGCACATTTGGTGTTTTGATTATTATGTGATGGGAGGAATTTCTCTTCTGTTCCAATCTCTTTGGAATTCTGTGTGCTTCTTGTTTGTTTTGGGGCATCACTTTCTATAGGTCAGGGAAGTTTTCTTTTTTAATTTTGTTGAAGATATTTACTGGCCCATTAAGTTGGGAGTCATATCTTTCTTTTATACCTATTAACCTCAAGGTTTAACTTTTCATTTCCGTCTGGATTTCCTTCAAGTTTTAGGCCAGGAACTTTTTGTTTTTACATTATCTTCATCAGTTGTGTCGATGTTTTCTATGGAATCTCCTGCCCCTGAGATTCCTCTTCTATCTCTTGCATTCTGTTGGTGATTCTTGTATCTCCGGATCCTTGTCTCTTCCTTTGTTTTTCTATGTCCATCTTTGTCAACTTTTTGCTTTCTTTATTATTTCTATTTCTATTTTCAAATCGTCCACCTGTTTGGTCATGTTTCCTGTAATTGTTTCATGGATGTTTGTGTTTCCTCTCAAAGGGCTTGTGTTTTCCTGGATTTTTCTAATGCAATTCTTTAGGTATATCTCAAATTCCTCCGTCACTATCAACAAATGTGATTTGAAATCTAAATCTTGCTTTTCTGGTGAGTTTATATATTCAGTGTTTTCTTTGGTGGGATAACTGGGCTCTGCTGATGCCAAGTAGTATTGGTTTTGTTTCTTAGGTTTCTACGCTTGGCCCTAGTCATTGAGTTGTCTTTGGTGTTCTGTTCTCATGTGTGTAAGCAGCTGTCACCCCTATGGGATTTGGGTACAGGGAACTGTTTGCCCATTCAGCGCAGTCCTCGCTGCAGACCAGAATCCTGTGTTCCAGTGGCAGACGGTTCCTATATCACAGTGTCCAGAAGCACTGTTCAATTTCTCCTTGCATCAGGGATCTGTGCTGAGGTGCGTAGATGTGTCAATATGTCCTGCAGCCTCAAGATTTCCCACGAATCATTTTTGTTGGACAAATTTAAATGTAAATATAACATTCTAGTTCTTGAGTTGATTTTCTGAAAATTTAACTGTGAGAGGAAAGGCCACACTCTCTACTTAAAGAGATGCCTATACAAATACAGTACCTACTAATGAAAAGGAAGTTTCTTTATAAATATTTCAGATTTAAAAAAGTATTCATTTTCTGTGTTTTTTACTTCTTTTTGTTTGTTTGTTTTAATTTAATATTGAGAAATATTTACAGTACATCAAAATAAGTGTGAAATGCATCACAATAGAATCCTTTGCATTCCACAGTTTTTCTACAATTTCAGAGTCCACTGAGATGTCAAGTATGTACAACAGACCTCCTGCTTCATAAATGTCAGAGCTTTAAGTATGTCTCATATTCTCTACACTTAGATTTTTATGAATGGATGCAGATCTAATTAATAGATCTAATAAACTGGTATACCTGATTATGTCTCCTGCCCCCATGAGAAATTATGTATTGCTTTGTTTTTTTTGTTGTTGTTGTTTGGGGAGCTGGGTTTTTTTATTATTCCCAATAGAAAATTAATCTAGTAATGAATTAGTGAATAGAAACGAAAATTATGTACGATGATGAGAAATTCCCCAAAACAGAGTGTAAGCAAACGTAAATCTGAAATGTGTGTGGGTAGACATGCACACATGCTCATGACCCATGTAGCTGACAAACATTCAATACCAGATCAACATAAGTGATTTGGGAAATTAACTTATTTCACACACAAGCAAACTCATTGGGAATACATTGCTTTCTCAGGCATGTCTTTAAGTGACCAAATGGTGAAATGGGATGTAAACAAATACTGTTACCCTGCATTTTTGTTTATACAAACATTTTAATACATGAACAATCTCCATGTGCTCTTTTTCTATTCTGTTTCTCTGTGTCTGTGTTTCTGCATGAATATATAGGCACACATATGTATGTGGCATACATGTGAGTATGTGTGCATGTGTGTGTGTGTGTGTGTGTGTGTGTGTGTCTTATATAGTATTTATAAACATAGGTAACATGTGTATTTATAATTTGGAAATACTGAAGCTCACATTTGATTTGTGGATCAACCATGTGACTGATCTACTCACATATCTTTGAAATTCCATTATATCAAGTAAACAGAGATAGAACCTAATAGGCTGGTGGTATCTCCTATTCTAACCTTGTCAGGAAAAAGTATTTTTTGGCAAGAAAACCCAATCTTCAGCAAAGACATATACACCCAACAAAATAGGAAAGGTTATATCATTTGAAGGGAAAAGATAGAAGACTGGGAGAAAAATGAGTTAGCCACTTCTCCAATACTTGAGAGACATGAGATTAAACTTCAGAAGTTGTAATGGGAAGGGACAGGCAGAATCCCAAAGGAGCCAAAATAAGCTAAACACTGGAGCTTCTCATTACATGAGAGCTCATTGATTGGTAAGGATGGTAAACATAATGATAAGAACTTTGCAGTCCATACTCAGTCTCCATATAAGGCTACAATGTGAACAAGATGAAAAGTAGTCGCCAGCGCAGTGCTTAAAGCTACTTTACAAGTTACAGAAAACAGAATGTGCCTGTAGAAAGAAGAGAGGGTGGTATATGAATACAGAAAAGGCTGTGCTGGAATTGAACATCTTTCCATGTAGGTTACCAAGCAAGCACACAGCAGCTGCCATATGCAAAAGTGAGCAAAGAGGAATGAACTGTATAGATACTATGTGTACAGAAATACAGGCAATTTGGTGGAATTCTAAGATGTTGAAATGAAAGGATAGGACGAAATTTCTATCAAGCCAGGCACAATGTCTTTTTGAATACTCACATTCAAAAGACTGAGGGAGAGGAATAAGGAATCAGGTTAGCCTGGAATACATATCAAGACAACACCTCATTTTTTCTCTTTTTTAAATTAAATCAATAGTCTGATTGATAGAATAACATGAACAATATTAAGAAAACAGAAATTTAATGCCTATGCAGTGATAGTTTCACTAAGAAAACATGTTCTATAAAGAGACAGAAACTTTTAAGTTACAGATAACAGCTGCCATAGTGAAAAATCCAGCATGAAGGGCTATGGTTCTGTTTGGTTGATCCTTCTTCTCTTTCATGGCTCAGATGCACCTCAGACCATGTCAATATTGTGCAGACATCTAGATGTTCCCTGGCTTTAAATTTATGTATGTAAACCTGTAAACATTTTTTTATCAAATGATTATTTGATTTTACATTATTTTCAAAAATAAAGGGTCTTGTGGAAATTATACCTTTACTGTGTGGGTTTCAATATTCATAAGAGCAATCAGAGAATAATCGGGGCCCAACACACACACACACGGTGGTTGGAGAGACTATACCTGTGGCAAAACGAAAGCGTAGAAATGACTGGGTTGATCTGTTTTTCTGCATAACATTTATAACTAGTTAGTGATTAGAATGGGTAAAAACTTGAGATACAGTCAAGGTTTTCTTTCCTTAATTTGAATGATTGCTTATACAGCATGTGAATCTGAACTCAGACCCATGGTAAACCTTCTGCCTGAGCTTCATTAGTGCCAAGAATACAAGTTTGCACCATCTTTGTAAATATTTGGACACTTTGCTCAATGCTTAGCACATTTTGGAAAATCCCCTGATGTTATGAAAGAAAGTATTAGATATGAAAATCTGTGAGAATAAATCATTTCTAAGCTTGATTTTTGTGACTACAGAGAAAGACTTTGACTCCGATGTAAGTGAGTGTCTAAAACTGTTAAAAAATCATTATCTCTCATCTGCAAGAATCCTTCTAATGGCTTACTGCTCTGTCTTCCAGGAGATGAGTGTCAATTGTGTCAATTGCTCTTTGTGGCAGGAAAAGGGATTGTTTTAAAAATGCTTTGCAATTACCAAGAACTTTGAGGTTTCTGGAGAATGCTTCCTCCTGTTAACCTTCATTCTGCTCTCATAGCATTAGCTATCTACATAAATCCATCTCTACACACCCCCATGCACTTCTTTCTGGCGAACTTATGTATCCTGGAAGTTGGTTACACTGGTTCTGTCATACCCAAGATATGGAGAGCCTTGTAAGTGAGATCTGAGGAGTCACTCAGGAGGGATGTGCCACACTTTTTCTTCACACTTTCAGGTATAACTGAGTGCTGCTTTGGCAGCCATGGCCTTTGACCACTGTATGGCCCTAATTAACTATTCAACACAAATGAGTCGAGAGGTATATTCCCATTTGGCAATTTTTCATCGGGAATAGGTTGCCTTGTAGGGTTGGGACAAAACTACTTGAGACCCACATGTAACCACCTACAAGTAGGTGATAAATTCTTGGTCATCTTCCATACCACAGTGATATCCATGCTGAACCCCATTGTCTATAGGTAATGAACCAAGAAGTCAAGGCAGACCTGAAAGAACTCTGGGTTGGAAGGAAGGTCTGATAATAAATAGGTAATTAAGGATCCCAAAGTGCTCTTTCAAAAAGGTGAAAAGTCTGTGAAAGAAAGAAAACAAAACCACTATGCTCTTTCTTGCTGTCTTCAAACAAACTTTAAGAAACATAACTTTGTTTTACAGTGTTCTCTTTATTCACCACCATGCTTAATTGCAATTAATTGTAAAGCATGCTTGCTACTAAATTACTTTAGTAGATTAGTCCAGTATTTAAACGTTTTCATCTGGGCAGAGTTTAAACCACAAACTAATATCTCAGAAAATTCCCTATATCCATTCTTAGCTCTTTGGAAATTTTCCAGAAATTGTTTGTAAATGATCTCAGCTCATTATGCTACAATTCCATATTCCTCGGTACATGTAAATTCATTGCATTGGACTGGAACTGCTAAGTAGTTCTCAGGAGAGTGAATTGTTAGCCTCTGCTTTGTGTACCATTTGGTCAGTCCATACTTCAGTTCTGGGCACCCAGGGCCTACGATTTTGGAACATGAGTAGTCTTTCCTCCCCTTTTTGATTTCTAATAGGGCGGTGTAAAAGAATTTCAACCAGGTGATTCTCAACATTAATATCATAGTTTCAGATAAACACACACACACACACACACACAGATGAACAAACACACACATACAAACACACAGATACACACACACATAAACACAAAGATACACACACACTAACACACACAGACACATGAAAAATTGCTCTTTACTTCAAGTTTACTTAATTACTTACACACACACAAACACACAAGCACCTGCTTCTTACATTCAAGTTTACTTAGTTACACACACACACACACACACACACACACACACACACACACACACATATCTGCTTCCTACCTTCAAGTAGACTTAGTTATTTTCATAGATATTTGTTTATATATTTACTGTACCTACTGCACACTGCCCCCCTCAGTCACAATCTTTCTCCTAGCCCTTTCTCCTCTGATCAGGAGTGGACCCCATGGGTATCTCCTCACCTTGGATATCTAGTCTCTGTTATCACATCCTTTGCTACAGAGGCCAGATACAGCAGCCTAGATGGATAGGGGTGTGGAGGTAGAAGTCATATCCAGAAAGTGGCAGAGACCTGGGGCAAGAGATGCCCATGAATCAATGAGTGTTTCCTTAGCTGAGACTCACAGCCTCACTGATATGGACCTGAAGAAGCCATCTCCTGTAGCCAGAGAGCAAACCAAATGGAGTGAGACACCAACTTTTGACACAAAATTTATTCTGACCACAAGAAATGAAAGGTCCGTGCATAGAGCAGAGAGTGTGGAATGATTGACCAATGGTTAGTGCAGATTAAGACCCACCCCTTGGATGAGCACTGATCCCTGACATTATTAATGAAACTCTGATATGCTTGGAGAAAGGAATCTAAGATGGCTTCCCTCTGAGAGACTCCACTAAACTGCTGACTCATACAGAAGCAGACATCAACTAGCCAAACCATGGGTAGAGCTTGGGACTCTGATGGAAGAATAGAATGAAAAGGATTATGGCCTCTAAGGACATAGGCACTACAGAGTCTTCATGTGGGTACCGAACAACTAGAATTGGGCTTTCCCAAAACATGTTGACCATAGATGGGAAATCTGTGTCTTTTTTCTTTTTTTTTTTATTGCATATTTTTTTTTATTAACTTGAGTATTTCTTATATACAGTTCGAGTGTTATTCCCTTTCCCGATTTCCGGGCAAACATCCCCCTCCCCCCTCCCCTTCCTTATGGGTGTTCCCCTCCCAACCCTCCCCCCATTGCCGCCCTCCCCCCATAGACTAGTTCACTGGGGGTTCAGTCTTAGCAGGACCCAGGGCTTCCCCTTCCACTGGTGCTCTTACTAGGATATTCATTGCTACCTATGGGGTCAGAGTCCAGGGTCAGTCCATGTATAGTCTTTAGGTAGTGGCTTAGTCCCTGGAAGCTCTGGTTGCTTGGCATTGTTGTACTCTTGGGGTCTCGAGCCCCTTCAAGCTCTTCCAGTTCTTTCTCTGATTCCTTCAATAGGGGACCTATTCTCAGTTCAGTGGTTTGCTGCTGGCATTCGCCTCTGTATTTGCTGTATTCTGGCTATGTCTCTCAGGAGCGATCTACATCCGGCTCCTGTCGGTCTGCACTTCTTTGCTTCATCCATCTTGTCTAATTGGGTGTCTGTATATGTATGGGCCACATGCGGGGCAGGCTCTAAATGGGTGTTCCTTAAGTCTCTGTTTTAATCTTTGCCTCTCCCTTCCCTGCCAAGGGTATTCTTTTTCCTCATTTAAAGAAGGAGTGAAGCATTCACATTTTGATCATCCGTCTTGAGTTTCGTTTGTTCTAGGGATCTAGGGTAATTCAAGCATTTGGGCTAATAGCCACTTATCAATGAGTGCATACCATGTATGTCTTTCTGTGAATGGGTTAGCTCACTCAGGATGATATTTTCCATTTCCAACCATTTGCCTACGAATTTCATAAACTCGTTGTTTTTGATAGCTGAGTAATATTCCATTGTGTAGATGTACCACATTTTCTGTATCCATTCCTCTGTTGAAGGGCATCTGGGTTCTTTCCATTTTCTGGCTATTATAAATAAGGCTGCGATGAACATAGTGGAGCACGTGTCTCTTTTATATGTTGAGGCATCTTTTGGGTATATGCCCAAGAGAGGTATAGCTGGATCCTCAGGCAGTTCAATGTCCAATTTTCTGAGGAACCTCCAGACTGATTTCCAGAATGGTTTTACCAGTCTGCAATCCCACCAACAATGGAGGAGTGTTCCTCTTTCTCCACATCCTCGCCAGCATCTGCTGTCACCTGAGTTTTTGATCTTAGCCATTCTCACTGGTGTGAGGTGAAATCTCAGGGTTGTTTTGATTTGCATTTCCCTTATGACTAAAGATGTTGAACATTTCTTTAGGTGTTTCTCAGCCATTCGGCATTCCTCAGCTGTGAATTCTTTGTTTAGCTCTGAACCCCATTTTTTAATAGGGTTATTTGTTTCCCTGCGGTCTAACTTCTTGAGTTCTTTGTATATTTTGGATATAAGGCCTCTATCTGTTGTAGGATTGGTAAAGATCTTTTCCCAATCTGTTGGTTGCCGTTTTGTCCTAACCACAGTGTCCCTTGCCTTACAGAAGCTTTGCAGTTTTATGAGATCCCATTTGTCGATTCTTGATCTTAGAGCATAAGCCATTTGTGTTTTGTTCAGGAAATTTTTTCCAGTGCCCATGTGTTCCAGATGCATCCCTAGTTTTTCTTCTATTAGTTTGAGTGTGTCTGGTTTGATGTGGAGGTCCTTGATCCACTTGGACTTAAGCTTTGTACAGGGTGATAAGCATGGATCGATCTGCATTCTTCTACATGTTGCCCTCCAGTTGAACCAGCACCATTTGCTGAAAATGCTATCTTTTTTCCATTGGATGGTTTTGGCTCCTTTGTCAAAAATCAAGTGACCATAGGTGCGTGGGTTCATTTCTGCGTCTTCAATTCTATTCCATTGGTCTATCTGTCTGTCCCTGTACCAATACCATGCAGTTTTTATCACTATTGCTCTGTAATACTGCTTGAGTTCAGGGATAGTGATTCCCCCTGAAGTCCTTTTATTGTTGAGGATAGCTTTAGCTATCCTGGGTTTTTTGTTATTCCAGATGAATTTGCAAATTGTTCTGTCTAAGTCTTTGAAGAATTGGATTGGTATTTTGATGGGGATTGCATTGAATCTGTAGATTGCTTTTGGTAAAATGGCCATTTTTACTATATTAATCCTGCCAATCCATGAGCATGGGAGATCTTTCCATCTTCTGAGGTCTTCTTCAATTTCTTTCCTCAGTGTCTTGAAGTTCTTATTGTACAGATCTTTTACTTGCTTGGTTAAAGTCACACCGAGGTACTTTATATTATTTGGGTCTATTATGAAGGGTGTCGTTTCCCTAATTTCTTTCTCGGCTTGTTTCTCTTTTGTATAGAGGAAGGCAACTGATTTATTTGAGTTAATTTTATACCCAGCCACTTTGCTGAAGTTTTTTATCAGCTTTAGTAGTTCTCTGGTGGAACTTTTGGGATCACTTAAATATACTATCATGTCATCTGCAAATAGTGATATTTTGACCTCTTCTTTTCCGATCTGTATCCCTTTGATCTACATTTGTTGTCTGATTGCTCTGGCTAGAACTTCAAGAACTATATTGAATAAGTAGGGAGAGAGTGGGCAGCCTTGTCTAGTCCCTTATTTTAGTGGGATTGCTTCAAGTTTCTCTCCATTTAGTTTAATGTTAGCAACTGGTTTGCTGTATATGGCTTTTACTATGTTTAGGTATGGGCCTTGAATTCCTATTCTTTCCAGAACTTTTATCATGAAGGGGTGTTGAATTTTGTCAAATGCTTTCTAAGCATCTAATGAAATGATCATGTGGTTCTGTTCTTTCAGTTTGTTTATATAATGGATCACGTTGATGGTTTTCCGTATATTAAACCATCCCTGCATGCCTGGGATGAAGCCTACTTGATCATGGTGGATGATTGTTTTGATGTGCTCTTGTATTCGGTTTGCCAGAATTTTATTGAGTATTTTTGCGTCGATATTCATAAGGGAAATTGGTCTGAAGTTCTCTTTCTTTCTTGTGTCTTTGTGTGGTTTAGGTATAAGAGTAATTGTGGCTTCGTAGAAGGAATTCGGTAGGGCTCCATCAGTTTCAATTTTGTGGAATAGTTTGGATAATATTGGTATGAGGTCTTCTATGAAGGTTTGATAGAATTCTGCACTAAACCCGTCTGGACCTGGGCTCTTTTTGGTTGGAGACCTTTAATGACTGCTTCTATTTCCTTAGGAGTTATGGGGTTGTTTAACTGGTTTATCTGTTCCTGATTTAACTTCGATACCTGGTATCTGTCTAGGAAATTGTCCATTTCCTGAAGATTTTCAAATTTTGTTGAATATAGGTTTTTATAGTAAGATCTGATGATTTTTTGAATTTCCTCTGAATCTGTAGTTATGTCTCCCTTTTCATTTCTGATTTTGTTAATTTGGACACACTCTCTGTGTCCTCTCATTAGTCCGGCTAAGGGTTTATCTATCTTGTTGATTTTCTCAAAGAACCAACTTTTGGTTCTGTTGATTCTTTCTATGGTCCTTTTTGTTTCTACTTGGTTGATTTCAGCTCTGAGTTTGATTATTCCCTGACTTTTACTCCTCCTGGGTGTATTTGCTTCCTTTTGTTCTAGAGCTTTTAGGTGTGCTGTCAAGCTGCTGGCATATGGTCTTTCCTGTTTCTTTCTGCAGGCACTCAGC
Source organism: Rattus norvegicus (assembly GCF_021556685.1). Lineage (NCBI taxonomy): Eukaryota > Metazoa > Chordata > Mammalia > Rodentia > Muridae > Rattus > Rattus norvegicus. Next base: position 50,746,049 of record NC_141555.1, on the reverse strand, counting down.
GCTATGAGTTTTCCTCTTAGCACAGCTTTCATTGTGTCCCATAAGTTTGAGTATGTTGTATCTTCATTTTCATTAAATTCTAAAAAGTTTTTAATTTCTTTCTTTATTTCTTCCTTGACCAGGTTATCATTTAGTAGAGCATTGTTCAATTTCCACGTATATGTGGGCATTCTTCCCTTATTGTTATTGAAGACCAGTTTTAGGCCGTGGTGGTCCGATAGCACGCATGGGATTATTTCTATCTTTCTGTACCTGTTGAGGCCCGTTTTTTGACCCATTATATGGTCAATTTTGGAGAAAGTACCATGAGGAGCTGAGAAGAAGGTATATCCTTTTGCTTTAGGATAGAACGTTCTATAAATATCCGTTAAGTCCATTTGGCTCATGACTTCTCTTACTCTGTCTACATCACTGTTTAATTTCTGTTTCCATGATCTGTCCATTGATGAGAGTGGGGTGTTGAAATCTCCCACTATTATTGTGTGAGGTGCAATGTGTGTTTTGAGCTTTAGTAAGGTTTCTTTTACGTATGTAGGTGCCCTTGTATTTGGGGCATAGATATTTAGGATTGAGAGTTCATCTTGGTTGATTTTTCCTTTGATGAATATGAAGTGTCCTTCCTTATCTTTTTTGATGACTTTTAGTTGGAAATTGATTTTATTTGATATTCGAATGGCTACTCCAGCTTGCTTCTTCTGACCATTTGCTTGGAAAGTTGTTTTCCAGCCTTTCACTCTGAGGTAGTGTCTGTCTTTGTCTCTGAGGTGTGTTTCCTGTAGGCAGCAGAATGCACGGTCCTCGTTGCGTATCCAGTTTGTTAATCTATGTCTTTTTATTGTGGAGTTGAGGCCATTGATATTGAGAGATATTAAGGAATAGTGATTATTGCTTCCCGTTATATTCATATTTGGATGTGAGGTTATGTTTGTGTGCTTTCATTCTCTTTGTTTTGTTGCCAAGACGATTAGTTTCTTGCTTCCTCTAGGGTATAGCTTGCCTCCTTATGTTGGGCTTTACCATTTATTATCCTTTGTAGTGCTGGATTTGTAGAAAGATATTGTGTAAATTTGGTTTTGTCATGGAATATCTTGGTTTCTCAATCAATGTTAATTGAGAGTTTTGCTGGATACAGTAACCTGGGCTGGCATTTGTGTTCTCTTAGGGTCTGTATAACATCAGTCCAGGATCTTCTGGCCTTCATAGTTTCTGGCGAGAAGTCTGGTGTGATTCTGATAGGTCTCCCTTCATATGTTACTTGACCTTTTTCCCTTACTGCTTTTAATATTCTTTCTTTATTTTGTGCGTTTGGTGTTTTGACAATTATGTGACGGGAGGTGTTTCTTTTCTGGTCCAATCTATTTGGAGTTCTGTAGGCTTCTTGTATGTCTATGGGTATCTCTTTTTTTAGGTTAGGGAAGTTTTCTTCTATGATTTTGTTGAAGATATTTACTGGTCCTTTGAGCTGGGAGTCTTCACTCTCTTCTATACCTATTATCCTTAGGTTTGATCTTCTCATTGAGTCCTGGATTTTCTGTATGTTTTGGACCAGTAGCTTTTCCCGCTTTACATTATCTTTGACAGTTGAGTCAATGATTTCTATGGAATCTTCTGCTCCTGAGATTCTCTCTTCCATCTCTTGTATTCTGTTGGTGAAGCTTGTATCTACAGCTCCTTGTCTCTTCTTTTGGTTTTCTATATCCAGGGTTGTTTCCATGTGTTCTTTCTTGATTGCTTCTATTTCCATTTTTAATTCGTTCAACTGTTTGATTGTGTTTTCCTGGAATTCTTTCAGGGATTTTTGCGATTCCTCTCTGTAGGATTCTACTTGTTTATTAATGTTTTCCTGTGTTTCCCTAAGTGTGTTCATGTCTTTCTTGAAGTCCTCCAGCATCATGATCAAATATGATTTTGAAACTAGATCTTGCTTTTCTGGTGTGTTTGAATATTCCATGTTTGTTTTGGTGGGAGAATTGGGCTCCGATGATGGCATGTAGTCTTGGTTTCTGTTGCTTGTGTTCCTGTGCTTGCCTCTCGCCATCAGATTATCTCTAGTGTTACTTTGTTCTGCTATTTCTGACAGTGGCTAGACTGTCCTATAAGCCTGTGTGTCAGGAGTGCTGTAGACCTGTTTTCCTCTCTTTCAGTCAGTTATGGGGACAGAGTGTTCTGCTTTTGGGCGTGTAGTTTTTCCTCTCTACAGGTCTTCAGCTTTTCCTGTGGGCCTGTGTCTTGAGTTCACCAGGCAACTTTCTTTCAGCAGAAAATTTGGTCTTACCTGTGGTCCCGAGGCTCAGGTTCGCTCGTGGGGTGCTGCCCAGGGGCTCTCTGCAACAGCAGCAACCAGGAAGACCTGTGCCGCCCCTTCCGGGAGCTTCAGTGCACCAGGGTTCCAGATGGTCTTTGGCTTTTTCCTCTTGCGTCCGAGATGTGTGTGCAGGGAGCAGTCTCTTCTGGTTTCCCAGGCTTGTCTGCCTCTCTGAAGGTTTAGCTCTCCCTCCCACGGGATTTGGGTGCAGAGAACTGTTTATCTGGTCTGTTTCCTTCAGGGTCCGGCGGTGTCTCTGGCAGGGGTCCTGCCGCTCCTGGGCCCTCCCCCACGGGAGCCCAGAGGCCTTATACATTGTCCTCTTGGGCCAGGGATGTGGGCAGTGGTGAGCAGTGTTGGTGGTCTCTTCCTCTCTGCAGCCTCAGGAGTGCCCAACTGACCAGGCGGTTGGGTCTCTCTCTCACCGGGTCTGGGAGCAGAGAGCTGCTGCGGGCCGGGATCCGCGGGTGTGGGACTTCCAGTAAACACAGAACATGCCCGGTCCTAGAGAAATTCTGCTTCCGTGTGTCCCAAGCTCACCAGGCAGCTTTCTTGCAGTAGAAAATTTGGTCTTACCTGTGGTCCCGAGGCTCAGGTTCGCTCGTGGGGTGCTGCCCAGGGGCTCTCTGCAGCGTCATCAACCAGGAAGACCTGTGCCGCCCCTTCCGTGAGCTTCAGTGCACCAGGGTTCCAGATGGTCTTTGGCTTTTTCATCTGGCGTCCGAGATGTGTGTGCAGGGAGCAGTTTCTTCTGGTTTCCCAGGCTTGTATGCCTCTCTGAAGGTTTAGCTCTCCATCCCACGGGATTTGTGTGACATCTGTGTCTTTAAAATTCATTTATTTATTTACGCACTTTACAACCCAATATCACAGATGTGCATTCTGATTTTTTTAAAGCAGGAATGAAATTTTTATACAGATGTTTAGATTTCTATTGTTTTAAAGATTCTTATAAGGGTACTTTTGAAGATAAATAATACAATTTACAATAATACATTTCTCTGTAAATTCAAATTGCTTACTTATGAAGTTATGTTGGCCTTGGAAGTAATTTGTTTTCTTTAGGTGTACTATGTAATATTTGTTCTAATACAGTATTGGGTATCACTTTTTTCAGCACTAAGCAAGAGAAGCACATTAGAGCATGATCACAATTGTGTAATACAATATTCAATAAATTAGTCGTCTATAGGGAAAATACTGCCAGTTGGGGAAAAGAGAAATCATAGAATATTGAACTGTAAGTCACATGAATGAACCTGGGAATAAAATATTATCTAGAAGAATATCCTATACTTTATTTTCCTAAATCATTTCTACCCATGCCAAGCCCCAGACTAACATTCTCCATTCAGAGCATGTTACCACTAATGAGGACAAGAGAAGTCTCAAGGCTTAGAGACATGGAGTACATAAAGGTTTACCCTGTGTCACAAGAGAGTCTCCTGGAAAAGGCACTCTCAATGTTTTTCTTCTTGACAAAAAGAATAAAGGCCATGTTGGTAATGTAAGGAAAGCTGTTCAGCAGGTAGGCCTTGGCAGTTCTCAGTGACATCATCAATAGGCCCTTCCTGAAAAATCTCTTGTACCCTGGAGAGCCCTAGATCCTTCTGTAATGTCACAAGTGTTGCTGTGACAGCAACTGCCTCTCAGATATTCCTTCAGTATCTCTAGGGCTTGCTAATTGGCCTTTAATTAAGAGTAAACAGCCATTTGGGAGGGAGAACAAAGAGGATGAGGAGATCAGAGATGGGGAGAAAGAAGCTGCCCCTCGGTATTGGTATAAAAAAGGAAGAAATATGTGGTCCATTGCAGAGCTCAGTTAGTCATGGGTAGGGGTTTAGTGGGTTCCCTGAAGAGACAGCCTTGATCTGAGCCTTCCACATATGGGAATCCGGAGATGGAAGCATCTCAGAAACATCTGGACTTCCCTGATCTTATGGTTCCTGAAAATCACAGAGTTTATATCATTCATTCTTTATTCCAAAACCCATGTGTTGGGAAGGGCACAGTTGTTTCCTGAGAGCCCATGGCCTTTATTCTTTTTGTCAAGAAGAAAAACATCCTAAGGAAGAAGGGATGGACACGTATTTTGATCTTAGCTTAGCGTAAACTTCTCCAGGATTATGATCCCTTTAGTGCAGTTTGTGTCTGACACTGATATGTGGGAGAGAGAAGTGCTTCTAGTTGAGTCTTCATCATCTCAGTCTTTAACTAGTATTACTCTGACTACCATTCCCTGACAGTGACTCTCTAAATTTCAGAGTCAATAGGAGTGATTAACTGGCAGTTTCTTTTTATCATTTTTGTTTACTTTTTACCAAATACTATTACTTTTGTGATTGTTATTTCTATAATAACATTTTGAATATTTTTCCTTTCTCAATTTCCTGCACAAAAGTTCCCTAACCGGTCCACCTCCCCTTCTTCTATAAACCCCCTTGCATCCCTTTGACATTCCCTTGAACAGGGTGCCAAACCAAGGAAAAACCAAGGAATTCTCTTTCCATTCGTGCCCATCAAAGCCATCCTCTGCTACATATCCAGTTTGAACCATAGTTCTCTCCTTGTACATTCTTTGAATATGAGTTTAGTACCAGAAAGCTCTGGTTCATTGGATTTGTTTTTTTTTTTTTTTTTATGGGGTTGAAAGTCCCTCCGGCACTTGTAATCCTATCTCAAAATCTACCAACAAGAGACCCTTTCCAAGTTTACTGGTTTGCCAATAGCTTTCATTTCTGTATTTGATATGCTCTAGCTGTGTCTCTCAGGAAAGAACTATATCCAGTTCCTGGGATCAGGGACTTCTTAGCTTCATCAATCTTATCTAGTTTTGGTGGCTGATATAGATATCTGCACCAGGAATCTAGAGAAGACCTTTTAGTGCAGTTTTTGTGTTGTAAGAGGTTCATCTCAATTACAAATTTCCAACGGCCACATTCCCTTAGCATGATTTTCATATGATGCTTTGATACAGTGCTTATTATTTTCTATAGTTCTTGGCAAAAGAATAAAAATAGAAACAGTAATCTGTCAATGTACAGTAATATATTTGCATGAATCCATCATGTAGAAGAATTACAGGATAAAGAATTGGAAAACCAGATGTCTTTCCTTTTGTGGACCAAGACTTGATAAACTGGACAATATAAAAATCTTAGACAAGTTGTCTGAAGTTTGTTCTTTCTTTCAATCATGGGTCACTAGGGAAGGATTTCAGGTATCAAGAGTCAGAAATAATTACCTTTATTTCTGACCCAACTCACCTGCTGAATAACTCATTCTCAGAAATGAAGAACCTCTGTTTCCATCCTGCAATAATGTGTATATATCTATATATCGTTCATAGAATGGATACTTTTGACTCTTAGTTTCAAAGCAAAAGTCTGGGGAGACACAGGATTAATTCTTTTACACATTAATTCTCAGGTTGATGTTTGGTCTCAAAAGTTCATTGCAGGAGTTGCTTTACAACAGTCATTCTCTGATCTGGAAGAAACACATTTTAAATGTTGTGAAATCTGTTACAAGAATATCAACTACCTTTCTCCCTTCCCATTTTTGAACTGAATTATTTTCCACAAAATGTCTGTTGTCTCAGCTGCAGTCTGTATTCCCACAGACTAATCTGAATCTTGCTTTTAGCACTGCATTTATGATACATCAATGTGATTTCCTTTCTACGTTCACCACTAGTAGAATTTTTCAATTCTTCAATTCATCTGATGGGTCTAATCTACATTGTCACCAAGGATGACACTTGAGAGTTTAGGGATCCATAGGTATAATGCTGTATCCACAAATAACCTACATGGATGACTGGCAGACTAGAGAATGACCATGTCTATACCATATATGTATTCCTGTAGGTTTCACAAAACTTCTCTCTTTGGTTGAATTTGATCCATTTCAACTAATACAGTACAAAAGAAAGGATAAAAGTCATGCACATGTCCTGAAAACATAGCCCATGCGTTTTGAGCATTTGCTAAGCATAGAACCAAAAGGGTAACCCAATTCTATGTGAAAATCTCACACTCAACTGGCTTCAGTGGGAATTGCATGTATATGGTGCATTGCACGTAAAGCAGGCAAAACAATTGTGTAAAAAAGAAACAATAACAGTGTCCTTTGCCTTACATAAGCTTTGCAGTTTTATGAGATCCCCTTTGCCGATTCTTTATTTTAGAGCATAAGACATTTTTTTTTCAGGAAATTTTCTCCAGTGCCCATGTGTTTGACATTCTTCCCACTTTCTTTTCTATTAGTTTGAGTGCATTTGGTTTGATGTGGAGGTCCTTAATCCCCTTGGACTTAAGCTTTGTATAGGGTGATAAGCATGGATTGATCTGCAGTCTTCTACATGCAGACCTCACATTGAACCAGCACCATTTGATGAAAATGCTATCTTCTATTAGATGGTTTTGGCTCCTTTGTCAAAAATCACGGGACCATAGGTTTGTGGTTTCATATCTGGGTCTTCAATTCTATTCAACTGGTCTGTCTCTCTGTCTCTGTAACAATACCATGCAGTTTTATCACTATTGTTCTCTAATACTACTTGAGTTCAGGGATAGTGATTCCCCAAGAAGTCATTATATTGTTGAGGTTTTTGTTATCTTGGGTTTTTCGTTATTCCAGATGAATTTGGAAATTGTCCTGTCAAACTCTCTGAAGAATTGGATTCGTGTTTTGATGGGGATTGCATTAAATCTGCAGAACGCTTTTGGTAAAATGGCCATTTTTACCATATTTATCTTGCCAATCCATGAGCATGGGAGATCTTTCGACCTTCTGAGGTCTTCTTCAATTTCTTTGTTCAGAGGCTTGAAGTTCTTACAGATCTTAAACGCAAATTTTTCTCTCCTTCTTTAATAGGGGAACAAGAATACACTTGGCAAGGAATAGGGAGGCAAAATTTAGAACAGAGGCAGAAATATCACTCATTCAGAGTGTGCCCCATATGTGGCCCGTACATATACAGCCACCCAATTAGACAAGATAGATGAAGCAAAGAAGTGCAGGCCAACAGGAACCGGAAGTAGATCTCTCCTGAGAGACACAGCCAGAATACAACAAATACAGAGGCGAATGCCAGCAGCAAACCACTGAACTGAGAATGGGACCCCCATTAAAGGAATCAGAGAAAGAACTGGAAGAGCTTGAAGAGGCTCGAGATCCCATATGTACAACAATGCCAAGCAACCAGAGCTTCCAGGGACTAAACCACTACCTAAAGACTATACATGGACTGACCCTGGGCTCCATCCTCATAGGTAGAAATGAATAGGTAGTAAGAGCACCAGTGGAAGGGGAAGCCCTTGGACCTGCCAAGACTGAACCCCCAGTGAACGTGTTTGTTGGAGTGAGGGTTTTAATGAGGGGGGATGATGGAGAGGGAAAGCCCATATTTAGGGGGAGGGGAAGGTGTAGGGTGATGTTGGCCCAGAAAACTGGAAGAGGAATAACAATCGGGAAGGTAAATAAGAAATATTCAAGTTAGTAAAGATAAAAAAAATAAAATAAAAAACAAAAGAAATAATAGCAATAATAATGTTAGTGATAATAAACTGACACAAACAACTGTTCAAAATAGGCACCAAATATATATTCAAGGCAAAAACATAAAAACTAAGTATAAAAAAATGTTTTTAGAAACAAGGAATTCATTATCTCTCCCAAGTGGTTCCCACTGTGACTATATTTCGTGAAACCAGAGACAGAGAGTTCTGTTTTTCCTGATTTCTATTTTTACTCCATTGGTTAAGGTTTTCATTTCCTGAGAATCATTAGAGCAAAACTATTGAGTTTCTCACTAGTTCTTTTATACGATCACCCCTAGGGTATGATATTTTAGGAGAACCTAAATATTTGACTACAAGGATGCATCATGGATATCTTTTCCATCATGAAATTGGTATCCACTGTGGGCCATAGTAGCTACATCGAAAGTCCAATCAACATGTTTACCTCTGGCTTGTTGTGAACAAATTATCAATCCCAAGGCCCCTGAATGTTTCAGTGACCTATCTCCACATATGGTTTATCAGATTACAAGATGGCTACACCACACATAAAAAAAACAAGTTTCTTAAGAGTTGAAAAAAACAATTTATTCTGAAAAATATATATTAGCTTTTTTCAAAAAGTGCTAAAATGATACAATCATAATATAAATTGCATGACCTTAACCGAACTGAAAATTCACAAGAAGAACAAAAATTAAAAAAAAAAAAAGAATGAGTGACAAAACTTCCAACCAAATCAAACAATGCTAATACCTGATGAAAACAAAATTCAAACCAAAAACAAAACACAGTAATTAAGCTAACCAGCATTCTCTTGTTGAAGATTTATCACAACAGGCGTACCCTGAGGCTGCCCTTGGAACATAGTGGGAAGGCAGTCAGTCACCAATTGTAATAGAGATTTAAAGATGAATCTAGCTATGCCTCTTTGGGGCCTTTACAGGTCAAGGACTTCCAAGGCTAATATGAGACATGTACAGAATTTGGTTTTTAGGTTTTGAATTTCTCTTGACTGATTTCCAATAATAAACTTGAAAATCCCTCAGAACAAGAATGAATTAACCCTCTGAGACAACTCCTGAATGCCCAGCCATTTTTGATGTGCTTCAACACTTCTTTCAAACCCTCTCATGTTCATGTTCAGTGTGAAGGGAATTCCAATGTCTGAATGGAAACTCACTTCCCCTTCCTACCTGGGCTACAGCATTTACTCAGCTCAAATATTTTCACTCCCAAGGAGATCAAGATTTAAAAAATTCGTCCTCTCAAAGTATACCACTAAATTAATAGCATGAATTTTCTACCATTCAAAGTCTTCCTAATGCATATTTCCTGAAGCCCTTAGCTTTATGTATTTTAGTAACCAGTTCTGCATCAGGAAGTCCTTATTTAGATACAATGTTTCTCCTTGGCTTTGAACCAGCGGCTCAGTCTTAGGTACTGGATTTACCTAAGCACAAGTTTCTCCCTTTTGAATTCAGCTGTTGCCAGTACTGTTCCTTAGGTTTTTCAAATTGAAGAATTGTCAAAATTCTTACTGTCCCTACAGAGTTATGACTCGTAATGACCTGGTTCAATCCTACAATCCTGAGGACTGAGCATCTACAGTTCCATAAAATCCAAATGGTGTCTCTAGATATCTCTGAAATGTTGTTTTCATAGTGGGATTCAGTTGTTACTGTTTTCAAATCATTCCTCTTAAACTTTAAAATGTAAGCATTGCTCATGTACAGAATTCTTTCTCAAGAAAGGAGGAGGATTTCTGAATTCTTTCATTGTCATTGGGTTTGACTTACTTGTGGATGTACACCTCATACCTTGGATCAATCCAGCATGCCCCAACAGCACAGAGTAAGTCACTTATTTGTAGGGTGTGTGTGTGTGTCTGTGCGTGCGTGCGTGTGTGCGTGTGTGTGTGTGTGTGTGTGTGTGTGTCTAGGTCAGTCCACGAGAACTCCTTCTACATGTTGGAGAAGCACACTTTTTCAAAGATACCATGGCCTCCTTTGTTTTCCATGCCTCTTTAACATATCTAATCACATCAAAATGCACCATTTACTTATACCTCTGGGTCACAGATTAAACTCATAATATCCTCCAATCTCCACAGGGAATCAGAGCTCAATAATAAATAATTTTTCGAGACTTTAGATTCAAATTTTGTCCTAAAACTCATTAAGTATTTATTGTTCTGTAAATGAAAATACAGCTGGTATTTTGGACATTTGAGTTTCATGGCCAGAAATCATCAGCTAAACGCATTCCCTCCATTCTTGGCAAGTTCATGCTATGCTTCCCGAATGTCATGTTTGCTGTGACTACCTAGTTATACAGTCTTATGATATGCAACTGAGTTCTAATATAGTTTTCTTAATACTTAGTGGTTCTGATCAGAATCTGCAAAGTGGGGAATCGATCTCTTTGTGCTAAACATAGGTTGCAAACTGCCTCTGGATATTTTTTGAATACCATCTTGTATAAATGCATGAGCTTTTTAGGTGGTTTATCATTATCTATTAACAGTCTACATACCATAGCATCAGATTATTTTAAATTTCCATGTAAAGTGATTTCTAGTCCCTCCTGGCTTAGAATTGTGTGGGGAGACTTAGATCAATCTGTGTAGCCCTACGCAATTCTTCTTGATATACTTTCTTCTATGGATGGTGTAATATCTACAACCTTTGATATACTGCTTTTGATACACCTTCCTTCACCTGTGTAAATGAAAATATTTTCATCTCTGGATGGTGTAATATCTACAAACTTTGACATACGGACCTTTATGCACCTTCCTTCACCTGTGTGAAAGAAAAATATTTACAGCAGACTGATCCTGTAATGTTTTGGATACTACATGATTCCCTTAGCTAAAATATGACTATGCATTCTTATTCAGGCTCAAACAGATTCATGGGGAGACGCCATTGACTAGAAATGTCTACTACTACTCAGATGTCCTCTATGAATACAGTCAGAAGAACAGTTACTTCAGTTCAGGTGTGGAACTGATGAATTATCAGATATTTTCTATATTTAAAAAAATTACTAAGACAAGGACTGAGGGAATGCTTTCATCTATGTAGAACATTAATTTCAGCCTCACATACAAATGTGTAATGTGAAGTAGTTGAAACACTGTACTGCAGAAAGAATAATATACTATGGGGTATGGTCTTTCTGGACTAGAGTATGATGTCAATACAGTCTTATGTGACAGATTTTAAAGCACATATGAACATCTGAGAATTCCAGGAGAGTAAATCTTGCTCAAGATAATAACCTTCATATAATTTTTGATCCTCATCGGGACCAATTACTGCTAGGTATCAGAGTTCTGACTCATTTTAAGTTCTTTTTTTATCTCATGCTAATTTTTGATGCTTTTTACCCCCCATGGAATACTTAGTCAATAGACCAGTGTACCAGATATCAGCTGCATGACCAGAGGTTGGTAGCAATTTACCTCATTGCTCAATTCATAGATACAAAGAAGTTTTTTTTTTTTTTTATGAGAAGGCCTTGATCTTATAAAATGTAGAATGTTGTTTTCTGTGGCTTTCCTTTGCTCCCTCCATTCTCACATGGTTCATATCAGTGAAGAAACAGCATAAAGAATGTGAAAAACACTTGCTGGGTCACAGGATAGACAAAATCAACAAAACTTTCCTTGCATGGAATTAGAACATAGTGGATAGTAGATACATTCAGCTTAGTCAATGAAATGCTCCCCCTTTATACCTAATGGACAAATGTTTACCCACCTGGATTGACTTGTTAGCCATGCCTGCTTACCCTGCTTACCCAGTTCCCAGGAGACTTTATTCTCAGCAAGGGATAAGGTGGTGGACCAACATGTGGGTTCCTCAGTATTTACCAATTATTCCAAGATAAGCAGAATCCTCCAAAAGGAGCTCCCATTTCCATAGTCTACCTCTCTTCAGGTCTGAAGCTATGAGCCCAGTCAACAAGAAAATCTCCATTACCCAGACTAAGTAAATCTTTTCTTTCTTTAGTGCTGGGGAGGATGGGCAGCTCTAATGGTGTCTTCCTTATTGTAGGCTCTTCCTGAGACAGGAGAGGGGGAAGAGCATTGGAGGAGGGTAAATCTTGATCCATTTAGAGTTTCAGTATAATAATAAAAATACTAATATTATTATTAATAATAATAATAATAATAATAATAACAACAACAATCATCATCATCACCATCATCATCATCATCAATACAATCACCATGACCATAAAAAGTATTTTAGGCTGGTAAGATGATTCAGCATTTAAGAGAACTGACTGCTTTTCCACAGGTCATGAGTTTAATTCCCAGCAAAAACATCGTGGAATACAAACATGCATAATGGCATTTGACTCCCACTTCTGTCGTGTCTGACAGTTACAGAATACTCATACAAATCAAATGAAATAAATCTTTAAAATAAATAAATAAAAGTTCATTTATCAAAGTTTAAGTTACTGTGCTTCTGTAGCTGATCAGCTTTTTGTATTTCTCTGAGGACAGAAAATGCAATCTCTGTCTATTAAAATCCATGATGAGAGCTCACACATTACCTGCCGAATCCCAAGACTTTTATTCAAAACACAGCTTCTGCTTTTCTGAGAATTATATAGTTTCTTATTAAACTCCTATCCTTTCTTCATGGCCTGCCTCTGCGTGGCACACAAGAAAATTAGTTCGTACATGAGGACATTACAGTTGCATTTTCCTGTGGTGTGAGAAAACTGAGGTTAACACAGAGGGGTCAGGACTGTCAACAAAGAAGTGGGCATAATGGCTATCTTTTGTCCAAATGCTGTTGGTTCAATGGGTCAGCTTTCCTGGGAGTTTACCAAACTCACAGGTCATCTTCTGGAGCTAAGTAATCAATTTCTCCAAATTCTTAATCTGATTTACTAGCTCACTGATGGTGGAAGGTTGGGATGACGACTTCCCAGCTGACCGTGTAGAGAAACACAAGGGAACATGCATAGTAATGGCCCAGTCACAGGAGAGAAAATGCTGAGTCCCCCAATGAAGCATGATGAAATGGGAAATCTACAGATTTGGAAGCACTGAAAGATGAGGAAAGCTCTCTTCAAGCTGGACTTATTAGCTATTTTCTTTCTCGCAACCGTGATCGCTAAACATGTGCCTCACTGCCTTCTGCAGTCGCCCTGGCCCTTAACAACAAAATCTGGCCAAGACATGAATAAATGGAAGATATTTTCAGTTCGTATCTGATGGGATGCATGTAAGTCCTGTAGTCCATAGTGTTTAGGACCACCAAGCCTTAATCATGTATGTTCAAGACAAAGTGTAAGAGACCTTGATGCATGTGAGTGGAGTAGCCCTTGTCATAAAATTCCAATGGCATGTCCAGGAATCCTGTGAAGATAAAATTCAATACTCTACCCTGAGAGTCAAAGCTTTTATCGCTGTGCCTCTTCTTGGCATTCTTCCTCATTCAGAGTGAAACTAAGGAATGCATAGTAGACAAGATGCATGCTTGACAATTCCTGACCCTCTGCCAATAAATTTATCAGATATTCCTGAAACTGGGTCTCTTCTTTAGGGATCCAGAGCCTTCAGGTCATAAGTCCTACTCCTAGAAGGCCTGAGCCAAGACTACCTCCTCTAGGAAGTTCCTCAGAACCAGCCCACTGCTCTCACTCGCCTTTTTGCACCAGATAATTTATGTTTTCACTTCTTTAACAAGAAAGTATCTTAATTTCTTCCTCCTCTCTCTTTTGTCTCTCCATGCTCTCTCTTTTCTCTGTAAATAGCTTGATCATCCTGAAAAACATTTGAGTAGGTAAACAAATATGTATTAACTAATTGCCACGAGGGCAGTTTCTGTTTCCATAACACTAGTGACATCACAGAGAATACAATGGAAATTCCAGCATACATTAGAGTATCCAGAAGATAGTCCAGTTCAACAGCACATAACTTCCCTTTAACAAGATCTTCTCCAAATAAACAAACCAAGTTGCCCTTTCAAGGATCTTTGCCTGAGACACAAAGGAAGACTTTCTATCAATATCCCTTCTAACCCAGAGATATCACTGATCTATTGAATTTTTTACCACCTTCATGCATGAATAGTGAAGACTCAGTTCTCAACCACAGCCCACAAATGGTCCCCCACTCCTTTGGTAGCACACTCAAAATGACAAAGAAGAAAATAAACTGAGAACATAGTTCAGAATTCTTGTCAGTGATGTGTTGATTCGACACAGTTAATCCATCTCTGGGGACATCTTCTGTAGCTTAATGACCAATTTTTCCAAATTCTTCATCTATTCCCCCTGTTAAGTAATATTGGAGGGTTGGGATGATGTCTTCCCAGTAGGCCAGGTACATAGATAAGTACTAGTGAGCAAAGACTTGGGGAATATCCACAGACTACAACAGTATGGATAGGGGAGTAAAAAATACAGAAAACATTTAAATTCTGATAAAAAATTCCCTCAGAGCCTCGAAAATTATTTATTTTAGCCATGAGACTGATTGTGATGTGATCAGTGGCACACAGTTCTGGATACAGGTGCATTGATTAACACAGGTGTAATTTGAGTCATCAATAGCAAACACTCAGGGAAAGCATGATGGGTCAATCTTGGAATGAGCAATGAGAAGTCAAACTGAAGTATATATAGGTATCATGTGGAAGAAACAGATGTACAGAGACAAAGACAGAAAGACAGACAGACAGACAGAGAGACAGATACACACACACACAAACAAAACTCACTCACACACACAGAAATCAAAGGAGCAGTCATAGGAAAACGATTTAGTAGATCATTGGTAAGGAGCGCCAGCCAGGGAAGAAAAGTCAAATTCTTCATTTGGGTGCCACATATGACAACTTCTATACTCCTGAAAGGCAGTCACTACTACATTTATGTACAACATCCATTAGGAAAATACAGACAGGGAAGGTAAAGTAAGGGAAGAGACTAGGTATTACTACACGATGCATGTTTATTAAAGTCCCATGTTATCTTTCTCCTGAGGCTGTAAGTCCCTGTAAAGAGAAGACAGTCTATGGTCAGCCTGGCATGCATTTCTTGGATTTCTGAAAATTTTCCTTCCATACATGATCGTTGGCCCCTAGGCTTGTTGGGAGTTGTTGAATATTCTACATCTTCTCAGTTGTTAAATTCTTATCTAGTAGATTTGGACATCAATTCTATTTTTAATTGTTGTTCTCCAGTAGACAGCAAGTTCAGATCACACTGGTTTTTATGAGATAATCGAGTGCATAAACTGCCATGAAATATGTTATCATTAGTAAAGACCTTTGTAGGAAAGCTGAAAAATAGGACAGAGAGGCAGAAAGACAGACAAAGAGAGATGAGACAGAGAGACGGAGAAAGACACATACACAGAGAGAGAGAGAGAGTGAAAGAATACTGTGCCTTGTGTATATGAAGCCAGAAAATAATTTGTGAATCTAGAAGAAAAGTATAAATGACTGCCTGTAAATCCCATTGACTAAGAAAGAAGCCTGGAGCCAGTTGTGCTATTGAGACTTCACACAGATTGGCCTATACCAATGTGAAACACTAGACTTCCATGAGCAAATCCTTAGCCTGGATAATGCAGTTATGTTGGTCTAGAAAAACAAACACTGATTTGGCCCCTCTGTCTCTCAGTACTCTGATCTGCCATGTCACAAGAGGCTGAATGGTCATCCACTTACCCTGAGATGCAGCTCACAAGGAACAGCACCTACCTTAAACAGTACTTCATCTGAGCCTACCCTTCATTGTAGATGGTACTCGGGAAGCTAACTGACAGGTTACACTTTGCCTAGCTGTGTGTCAAAGTTCAGACATGAGACTCCCACTCTGTGATTGTCAACATTTCCATGTTTCCATTGGGAGGGCAGTGTCACAATGGCCTGATACTGTCTTCTCACTCCTATCACTTTCTTCATGTGACCAAGTTGACAGTCACCTTCAGTTTATTCTCAGATCCACAGGATGCAACTTGGCCTCAGAGCCCTCATGTCTGCCCACAGAACAAAGAGAACAATCTCACAGTTCACAATGATAATGCAGACATGCCACGGTATTACCTCCAAATTTTACTTTCAAATTTAATCTCTTATTTCTGATTATACTACTCTTTAAAGAAGGTCATGTTGTGGGAGAGCATTTGGTTTCTGCCCCATCCACAGATTATAGTTTTCTTACATAGACTTTTTTCAGTGACAAGGTTTCTGTAAACTTGTATCAAATTAACCATTTAAGCACAGAAACACACACACACACACACACACACACACATACACACACACATACACACAAACACACGGAGTGTAGGGATAATAGTGATGTGCATGTTGAAGAAATTTAGGACAGTCGATTTAGCATATAAGATGTGGAGGGTTGCACTAAAATCTAAGCCCATAGGATGAAGGATGGGGAACAATTGTGAGTGGTGCTTTCCCCCCATTTGGACATATGAACCATGAAGTATGAGACAGTAGATCTGCATGGTCAAAGCCAAAGAACAGAAACATACACAGTCAATTGATTGTGAATAGCTCATCTCTCTGATCTCTAATGGAAGAGTTAAGATGTTTCCACACCTCTCCTGCATAATATTTCATTGCAGTCCAATGCTAGCACACTGAAGGATATTCAAGAACATATCTGAAAGGTGACCTTTTGACCTAGCTTCATATAGAGATAAAGCAAGAGTGTCAGAATTCCCAGAGCTCTGATGAGCAGAGGGTGTTGTTTTCCTCTCATTAACTTAGCAATGCCTCAGAAATCCAAGGAGGCAATCTCCTAATGCCTATTCACAGCTGCACATGGTGTATTTTGGCTTCACAACACCTTAGGCTGTAGTTACAGAAACCAGGATGAAAACTGCAAATTCCATCAGCATACAGTTGCTGGGAAGATCACCAGAATCACTGATAGGTCTCTATAGAACCATGACTGTAGATAGACATGCCTTGCAGGGATAGTACATGGTTGTTTAGTTCCCCCAATTACTGTATAGGACATGTAGGGAAGTCAGGAAGGAGCCAGTCCCTGTTCTATTTCACTAACTGACATTTCTTCAATGTCATAGAAATCTGCCTGCCAAAGGACACTGTCATTAGGACAAAACAGCAACCAACAGATTAGAAAAAAAGATCTATACCAATACTTCACCTGATAGAGGGCTATAATCCAATAGATACAAAGTACTAAAGAAATTAAACTTCAGAGAGACAAATAACCCTATTCCAATTGGGTTCCAGAAATGATGAAAGAATTCTCAATTGAGGAAAATCAAATATCTGAGAAGCTTTTAAAGAAATGTTCATCTAAGTATGGTGACTAAGTATGTCATCAAGGAAATGTAAATGAAAACAACCCTAAGATTCCACCTCACACATGTAAGAATAGCTGGAATAAAAAACTCAGGAGACAGCAGATGTTGATTAAGATGTCAAGAAAGAGGAAAGCTTCTTCTTTCTTGGTGGAATTACAAACTTGTTCAATCACTCTGAAAATCATTCTGGAGATTCCTCAGAAAGTTGTAAATTGCACTACCTGAGGACCAAGATTTACCTAGCCAGGGTATATACCCAAAACATGCTCCAACATGCAATAAAGACACATGGTCGGGCTGGAGAGATGGCTCAGTGGTTAAGAGCACCCGACTACTCTTCCAGAGGTCCTGAGTTCAATTCCCAGCAACCATATGGTGGCTCACAACCATCTGTAAAGAGACCCGATGCCCTCTTCTGAACATAGCTACAGTGTACTTATACATAATAAATTAATAAATCTTTAAAAACAGACACATGGTCAACTATGTTCATAGTGTAGGACACACTTATGGGAGACCCCACACCAATTGCAAGATCGTACTCCCCAAGAAACGTGAGAGATCGAGATCGGCTCTTGATATAAAGCACATGAGTCCATTTATTATCAGAGCTCTGGGATAGCTCGTATCTCACACAGGAGACATGGGAGTCGACCCCAAGACTCAAAATTTAAGGCTTTTTTTTTTTTGGTTCTTTTTTTTCGGAGCTGGGGACTGAACCCAGGGCTTTGCGCTTCCTAGGTAAGCGCTCTACCACTGAGCTAAATCCCCAGCCCCAATATAAGGCTTTTTATAGGGGAAGGCAATGGGATTCAGCGTGGTTAAACTTGATTGGTTGATTTATATATCAGCAAGGGAAATGGGTACAATGTCTCATCAGCATGCAGTACGTGTGGGCTGGAGTGTTCACGATGTAGGAGAGCGTCTTATCTTTATTTGAAGAACAGGGAGTTTGGTAAGTATTAACTATAGAGGAACAGCCAGTTTGCCCATTCGGATGGCCCATGACTCAGCGGAGATGGTGGCTGCTAGTGCCTGGAACAATCTCTTGACCTCGTTTTTAGGCTTGGCCGGGCCTGTCTCAGGCCCGTTCTGTCTTTTCCCCTTATGTGCTGTTCTTCTGTAGTTTTTATGAGGTTTTTATTTTAACTCCTTCAATAGCAGACTTATTAATGATAGCAGGAGCTTGTAGGAAACCTAATGGCATTCATCGGTGGAATGGATACAGAGAATGTGGTACATCTGCCCAATTTTGTACTATTCAGTTACCAAAACCAATGATTTCAAGAAATTCATAGACAAATGGATTGAACTAGAAAATATAATACTGACTGAGGTAACCCAGTTACAGAAAAACATACATGGTATGAAATCACCAAAAGTGGATATTGGCACAAAAGATCAAATTACCCAAGATGCAGACCACAGACAACTGGAAGGCTAAGAAGGACACCCAAGATGTTCATGCTTTGCTACTTTTTAAAAGGGGGAACAAAAATATCTATGAATTTAGAGTAGAAACTGAAGGAATCCCATTAAGAGCATTCCATATATATATAATCAGTCAGCAATACTAGATAAGATTGCTGAAGCTAAGAAGGGCAGGCTGCCAATATCCGGATACAGATACTTCCTGAGACACACAGCTAGAGCATGTCAAATACAGAAGTGACTGCTAGTGGCAATCTGAACTGAAAATGGATCTCTTGTTGTTAGATTTTGAAAAAGGATTGCAAGATATGAAGGGGCTTTAATCCCCATAAGAATAGCAATGGGAATGAACCAGAGCTTTCTGTTACTAAGGCAGTATTCAAGGACTGTACATGGATAGACCTATGGCTCCAATTGCATATGTAGCAGAGGATGGCCTCGATGGGCATTAATGGAAGGAGAAGTTCCGGGTCCAAAGTAGGTTTGACTCCCAGTTGAAGGGAATATGAATGTGCAGTAAGAGGGGATATAGAAGAAGGGTAAGGGTACCAGTTAGGCCTCTTATGGACAGAAAACTGGGAAAGGAAATAACATTTGAAATGTAAATATAGAAATATCCGTTTGTTTTTTTTTTTTTTTTATTAACTTGAGTATTTCTTATATACATTTCGAGTGTTATTCCCTTTCCCGGTTTCCGGGCAAACATCCCCCTCCCCCCTCCCCTTCCT
This sequence comes from Rattus norvegicus, assembly GCF_021556685.1. Taxonomy (NCBI): domain Eukaryota; kingdom Metazoa; phylum Chordata; class Mammalia; order Rodentia; family Muridae; genus Rattus; species Rattus norvegicus. The sequence goes on along the minus strand of NC_141555.1, from coordinate 50,726,720 downwards.
TATGGGTGTTCTCCTCCCAACCCTCCCCCCATTGCCGCCCTCCCCTCATACTCTAGTTCACTGGGGGTTCAGTCTTAGCAGGACCCAGGGCTTCCCCTTCCACTGGTGCTCTTACTAGGATATTCATTGCTACCTATGGGGTCAGAGTCCAGGGTCAGTCCATGTATAGTCTTTAGGTAGTGGCTTAGTCCCTGGAAGCTCTGGTTGCTTGACATTGTTGTACTTTTGGGGTCTCGAGCTCCTTCAAGCTCTTCCAGGTCTTTCTCTGATTCCTTCAATAGGGGACCTATTCTCAGTTCAGTGGTTTGCTGCTGGCATTCGCCTCTGTATTTGCTGTATTCTGGCTGTGTCTCTCAGGAGCGATCTACATTCGGCTCCTGTCGGTCTGCACTTCTTTGCTTCATCCATCTTGTCTAATTGGGTGTCTGTATATGTATGGGCCACATGTGGGGCAGGCTCTGAATGGGTGTTCCTTCAGTCTCTGTTTTAATCTTTGCCTCTCCCTTCCCTGCCAAGGGTATTCTTTTTCCTCATTTAAAGAAGGAGTGAAGCATTCACATTTTGATCATCCGTCTTGAGTTTCGTTTGTTCTAGGGATCTAGGGTAATTCAAGCATTTGGGCTAATAGCCACTTATCAATGAGTGCATACCATGTATGTCTTTCTGTGAATGGGTTAGCTCACTCAGGATGATATTTTCCAGTTCCAACCATTTGCCTACGAATTTCATAAACTCGTTGTTTTTGATAGCTGAGTAATATTCCATTGTGTAGATGTACCACATTTTCTGTATCCATTCCTCTGTTGAAGGGCATCTGGGTTCTTTCCATTTTCTGGCTATTATAAATAAGGCTGCGATGAACATAGTGGAGCACGTGTCTCTTTTATATGTTGAGGCATCTTTTGGGTATATGCCCAAGAGAGGTATAGCTGGATCCTCAGGCAGTTCAATGTCCAATTTTCTGAGGAACCTCCAGACTGATTTCCAGAATGGTTTTACCAGTCTGCAATCCCACCAACAATGGAGGAGTGTTCCTCTTTCTCCACATCCTTGCCAGCATCTGCTGTCACCTGAGTTTTTGATCTCAGCCAATCGCACTGGTGTGAGGTGAAATCTCAGGGTTGTTTTGATTTGCATTTCCCTTATGACTAAAGATGTTGAACATTTCTTTAGGTGTTTCTCAGCCATTCGGCATTCCTCAGCTGTGAATTCTTTGTTTAGCTCTGAACCCCATTTTTTAATAGGGTTATTTGTATCCCTGCGGTCTAACTTCTTGAGTTCTTTGTATATTTTGGATATAAGGCCCCTATCTGTTGTAGGATTGGTAAAGATCTTTTCCCAATCTGTTGGTTGTCGTTTTGTCCTAACCACAGTGTCCTTTGCCTTACAGAAGCTTTGCAGTTTTATGAGATCCCATTTGTCGATTCTTGATCTTAGAGCATAAGCCATTGCTGTTTTTTTCAGGAAATTTTTTCCAGTGCGCATGTGTTCCAGATGCTTCCCTAGTTTTTCTTCTATTAGTTTGAGTGTGTCTGGTTTGATGTGGAGGTCCTTGATCCACTTGGAATTAAGCTTTGTACAGGGTGATAAGGATGGATCGATCTGCATTCTTCTACATGTTGCCCTCCCGTTGAACCAGCACCATTTGCTGAAAATGTTATCTTTTTTCCATTGGATGATTTTGGCTCCTTTGTCAAAAATCAAGTGACCATTGGTGTGTGGGTTCATTTCTGGGTCTTCAATTCTATTCCATTGGTCTATCTGTCTGTCCCTGTACCAATACCATGCAGTTTTTATCACTATTGCTCTGTAATACTGCTTGAGTTCAGGGATAGTGATTCCCCCTGAAGTCCTTTTATTGTTGAGGATAGCTTTAGCTATCCTGGGTTTTTTGTTATTCCAGATGAATTTGCAAATTGTTCTGTCTAAGTCTTTGAAGAATTGGATTGGTATTTTGATGGGGATTGCATTGAATCTGTAGATTGCTTTTGGTAAAATGGCCATTTTTACCATATTAATCCTGCCAATCCATGAGCATGGGAGATCTTTCCATCTTCTGAGGTCTTCTTCAATTTCTTTCCTCAGTGTCTTGAAGTTCTTATTGTACAGATCTTTTACTTGCTTGGTTAAAGTCACACCGAGGTACTTTATATTATTTGGGTCTATTATGAAGGGTGTCGTTTCCCTAATTTCTTTCTCGGCTTGTTTCTCTTTTGTATAGAGGAAGGCAACTGATTTATTTGAGTTAATTTTATACCCAGCCACTTTGCTGAAGTTTTTTATCAGCTTTAGTAGTTCTTTGGTGGAACTTTTGGGATCACTTAAATATACTATCATGTCATCTGCAAATAGTGATATTTTGACCTCTTCTTTTCCGATCTGTATCCCTTTGATCTCCTTTTGTTGTCTAATTGCTCTGGCTAGAACTTCAAGAACTATATTGAATAAGTAGGGAGAGAGTGGGCAGCCTTGTCTAGTCCCTGATTTTAGTGGGATTGCTTCAAGTTTCTCTCCATTTAGTTTAATGTTAGCAACTGGTTTGCTGTACATGGCTTTTACTATGTTTACATATGGGCCTTGAATTCCTATTCTTTCCAGGACTTTTATCATGAAGGGGTGTTGAATTTTGTCAAATGCTTTCTCAGCATCTAATGAAATGATCATGTGGTTCTGTTCTTTCAGTTTGTTTATATAATGGATCACGTTGATGGTTTTCCGTATATTAAACCATCCCTGCATGCCTGGGATGAAGCCTACTTGATCATGGTGGATGATTGTTTTGATGTGCTCTTGAATTCGGTTTGCCAGAATTTTATTGAGTATTTTTGCGTCGATATTCATAAGGGAATTTGGTCTGAAGTTCTCTTTCTTTGTTGTGTCTTTGTGTGGTTTAGGTATAAGAGTAATTGTGGCTTCGTAGAAGGAATTCGGTAGGGCTCCATCTGTTTCAATTTTGTGGAATAGTTTGGATAATATTGGTATGAGGTCTTCTATGAAGGTTTGATAGAATTCTGCACTAAACCCGTCTGGACCTAGGCTCTTTTTGGTTGGGAGACCTTTAATGACTGCTTCTATTTCCTTAGGAGTTATGGGGTTGTTTAACTGGTTTATCTGTTCCTGATTTAACTTCGATACCTGGTATCTGTCTAGGAAGTTGTCCATTTCCTGAAGATTTTCAAATTTTGTTGAATATAGGTTTTTATAGTAAGATCTGATGATTTTTTGAATTTCCTCTGAATCTGTAGTTATGTCTCCCTTTTCATTTCTGATTTTGTTAATTTGGACACACTCTCTGTGTCCTCTCGTTAGTCTGGCTAAGGGTTTATCTATCTTGTTCATTTTCTCAAAGAACCAACTTTTGGTTCTGTTGATTCTTTCTATGGTCCTTTTTGTTTCTACTTGGTTGATTTCAGCTCAGAGTTTGATTATTTCCTGCCTTCTACTCCTCCTGGGTGTATTTGCTTCTTTTTGTTCTAGAGCTTTTAGGTGTGCTGTCAAGCTGTTGACATATGGTCTTTCCTGTTTCTTTCTGCAGGCACTCAGCGCTATGAGTTTTCCTCTTAGCACAGCTTTCATTGTGTCCCATAAGTTTGAGTATGTTGTATCTTCATTTTCATTAATTTCTAAAAAGTTTTTAATTTCTTTCTTTATTTCTTCCTTGACCAGGTTATCATTTAGTAGAGCATTGTTCAATTTCCACGTATATGTGGGCATTCTTCCCTTATTGTTATTGAAGACCAGTTTTAGGCCGTGGTGGTCCGATAGCACGCATGGGATTATTTCTATCTTTCTGTACCTGTTGAGGCCCGTTTTTTGACCAATTATATGGTCAATTTTGGAGAAAGTACCATGAGGAGCTGAGAAGAAGGTATATCCTTTTGCTTTAGGATAGAACGTTCTATAAATATCCGTTAAGTCCATTTGGCTCATGACTTCTCTTAGTCTGTCTACATCACTTTTTAATTTCTGTTTCCATGATCTGTCCATTGATGAGAGTGGGGTGTTGAAATCTCCCACTATTATTGTGTGAGGTGCAATGTGTGTTTTGAGCTTTAGTAAGGTTTCTTTTACGTATGTAGGTGCCCTTGTATTTGGGGCATAGATATTTAGGATTGAGAGTTCATCTTGGTTGATTTTTCCTTTGATGAATATGAAGTGTCCTTCCTTATCTTTTTTGATGACTTTTAGTTGGAAATTGATTTTATTTGATATTCGAATGGCTACTCCAGCTTGCTTCTTCTGACCATTTGCTTGGAAAGTTGTTTTCCAGCCTTTCACTCTGAGGTAGTGTCTGTCTTTGTCTCTGAGGTGTGTTTCCTGTAGGCAGCAGAATGCAGGGTCCTCGTTGCGTATCCAGTTTGTTAATCTATGTCTTTTTATTGTGGAGTTGAGGCCATTGATATTGAGAGATATTAAGGAATAGTGATTATTGCTTCCCGTTATATTCATATTTGGATGTGAGGTTATGTTTGTGTGCTTTCATTCTCTTTGTTTTGTTGCCAAGACGATTAGTTTCTTGCTTCTTCTAGGGTATAGCTTGCCTCCTTATGTTGGGCTTTACCATTTATTATCCTTTGTAGTGCTGGATTTGTAGAAAGATATTGTGTAAATTTGGTTTTGTCATGGAATATCTTGGTTTCTCCATCAATGTTAATTGAGAGTTTGCTGGATACAGTAATCTGGGCTGGCATTTGTTTTCTCTTAGGGTCTGTATAACATCAGTCCAGGATCTTCTGGCCTTCATAGTTTCTGGCGAGAAGTCTTGTATGATTCTGATAGGTCTCCCTTTATATGTTACTTGACCTTTTTCCCTTACTGCTTTTAATATTCTTTCTTTATTTTGTGCGTTTGGTGTTTTTACAATTATGTGACGGGAGGTGTTTCTTTTCTGGTCCAATCTATTTGGAGTTCTGTAGGCTTCTTGTATGTCTATGGGTATCTCTTTTTTTAGGTTAGGGAAGTTTTCTTCTATGATTTTGTTGAAGATATTTACTGGTCCTTTGAGCTGGGAGTCTTCACTCTCTTCTATACCTATTATCCTTAGGTTTGATCTTCTCATTGAGTCCTGGATTTCCTGTATGTTTTGGACCAGTAGCTTTTTCCGCTTTACATTATCTTTGACAGTTGAGTCAGTGATTTCTATGGAATCTTCTGCTCCTGAGATTCTCTCTTCCATCTCTTGTATTCTGTTGGTGAAGCTTGTATCTACAGCTCCTTGTCTCTTCTTTTGGTTTTCTATATCCAGGGTTGTTTCCATGTGTTCTTTCTTGATTGCTCCTATTTCCATTTTTAATTCGTTCAACTGTTTGATTGTGTTTTCCTGGAATTCTTTCAGGGATTTTTGCGATTCCTCTCTGTAGGCTTTTACTTGTTTATTAATGTTTTCCTGTGCTTCCCTAAGTGTGTTCAGGTCTTTCTTGAAGTCCTCCAGCATCATGATCAAATATGATTTTGAAACTAGATCTTGCTTTCCTGGTGTGTTTGGATATTCCATGTTTGTTTTGATGGGAGAATTGGGCTCCGATGATGGCATGTAGGCTTGGTTTCTGTTGCTTGGGTTCCTGCGCTTGCCTCTCGCCATCAGATTATCTCTAGTGTTACTTTGTTCTGCTATTTCTGACAGTGGCTAGACTGTCCTATAAGCCTGTGTGTCAGGAGTGCTGTAGACCTGTTTTCCTCTCTTTCAGTCAGTTATGGGGACAGAGTGTTCTGCTTTCGGGCGTGTAGTTTTTCCTCTCTACAGGTCTTCAGCTGTTCCTGTGGGCCTGTGTCTTGAGTTCACCAGACAGCTTTCTTGCAGCAGAAAATTTGGTCTTACCTGTGGTCCCGAGGCTCAGGTTTGCTCGTGGGGTGCTGCCCAGGGGCTCACTGCAGCGGCAGCAACCAGGAAGACCTGTGCCGCCCCTTCCGTGAGCTTCAGTGCACCAGGGTTCCAGATGGTCTTTGGCTTTTTCCTCTGGCGTCCGAGATGTGTGTGCAGGGAGCAGTCTCTTCTGGTTTCCCAGGCTTGTCTGCCTCTCTGAAGGTTTAGCTCTCCCTCCCACGGGATTTGGGTGCAGAGAACTGTTTATCTGGTCTGTTTCCTTCAGGGTCCGGCGGTGTCTCTGGCAGGGGTCCTGCCGCTCCTGGGCCCTCCCCCACGGGAGCCCAGAGGCCTTATACATTGTCCTCTTGGGCCAGGGATGTGGGCAGTGGTGAGCAGTGTTGGTGGTCTCTTCCTCTCTGCAGCCTCAGGAGTGCCCAACTGACCAGGCGGTTGGGTCTCTCTCTCACCGGGTCTGGGAGCAGAGAGCTGTTGCGGGCCGGGATCCGTGGGTGTGGGACTTCCGGTAAACATAGAACGTGCCCGGTCCTAGAGAAATTCTGCTTCCGTGTGTCCCAAGCTCACCAGGCAGCTTTCTTGCAGCAGAAAATTTGGTCTTACCTGGCCCCGAGGCTCAAGTTCGCTTGTGGGGTGCTGCCCAGGGGCTCACTGCAGCGGCAGCAACCAGGAAGACCTGTGCCGCCCCTTCCGGGAGCTTCAGTGCACCAGGGTTCCAGATGGTCTTTGGCTTTTTCATCTGGCGTCTGAGATATGTGTGCAGGGAGCAGTCTCTTCTGGTTTCCCAGGCTTGTCTGCATCTCTGAAGGTTTAGCTCTCCCTCCCACGGGATTTGGCTGCAGAGAACTGTTTATCCGGTCTGTTTCCTTCAGGGTCCAGCGGTGTCTCTCGCAAGGTTCTGCCGCTCCTGGGCCCTCCCCCACGGGAGCCCAGAGGCCTTATACAGTTTCCTCTTGGGCCAGGGATATGGGCAGGGGTGAGCAGTGTTGGTGGTCTCTTCTGCTCTGCAGCCTCAGGAGTGCCCACCTGACCAGGCGGTTGGGTCTCTCTCTCACAGGGTCTGGGAGCAGAGAGCTGCTGCGGGCCGGGGTCCTCGGGTGTGGGACTTCCCGAAATATCCGTTTGTAAAAGAAATAAAAATTGCTAAAAAATAAAAAAATGAAAGAAATTAAAGAAAAGAAAACTGTCAGCTAATCTCACCTATTGACTCAGACATGTAAAGGGTAACTGTCAGGGAATGGTACTCAGAGTAATACTAGTGAAAAGACTGTGATGATGAAGTCTCAACTTGTTAGCACTTCTCTCTCTCAGATACCAGTGTCAGACACAAACTGCACCATAGGAATCCAATGCATAAAGTTTACTCTGAGCTGAGGACACAATATTGGTCTTTTCCTTTTCCTTAGGACCGTTTTCTTCTAGGCAAAAGGAGTAAAATCCATGACCTCTCAGGAAAGCAACTTTGCCCTCCCCAACACCTGGTTTTTGGAATGAATATCTTAATGATATAAAATTTCTGACTTCCAGGAACCATAACAAGCAGGAACGTCCAGATGCTGCTGGGAGGCTCGCAGCTCCTGATTCCCTTATGTGGAAGGCTCAGTTCAAGGCTATCTCGTCAGCAAACCCCCTCAACTCCTATCCAGGACTCACTGAGCTTTCCCATGGATGATATATTTCCTCCTTTTTTTATACCAAGACAGAAGTCCAGCTTCCTTCTCCCCATCTGTGATGTCTTTATCCTCTTGTTATCACTCCCAAATGACAGTTTACTCTGAATTAGGGGACAGTTCATAAACCCTAGAGTTACTGAAGTAATATCTAAGAGGTAGTTGCTGTCACGACAACACTTGTGACATCACAGAAGCTTGGGCTCTCCAGGTTACAATAGATTTTTCAGGGAGTACCTAATGTCACTGAGAACTGTCATGGCCTACCTGATAAACACCTTTCCTTACTTTGACCAGATTCAAGGGTGCCCTTTCCAGGAGTGTCTCCTGTGACACAGTGGAAACCTTTATGTACTACATCTCTCTAAAGCTAGAGACTTCTCTTTGCTTCATTAGTGGTTACATGCTCTGAATGGAGAAAGTTAGTCAGGGTCTTGGCATGTGTAGAAAAGATCTAGGAGTGTGTAGTGGAGAAAATTCTTCTGGAGAATAATTCTATTCCCAGATCTAACACTGTGATATACAGTTAATGTGGTAGGTTTTCTCTGTCTTCCTAAGGCCATTATATGTCAAATAACCTTTAATTGAATCAATATTGTATTTAACTTTCCTCTTTTACATTTCTTGATAGTAGACTTTATATATATTGCTGTATGTGTACTCAAAAGTTCTGATTTCCAATTCCACTTTTTGCAATGATTGTGGCAACAAAGGGGCCCAGGAATAGAGCTAATGCAACAGTAAGAATAATTTCTGCCTACTTTAAATGATAAATAGACATCAGTAAAGCAAAGGACAACATGAACTATAGAATTTGGTCCTGTAGTTCTATTAGATATCAGTTCTCAAATATTTGCCTTCCTGTGTACACAGGACCACATATTTCACATATTTCCTGACACATGCAGCATCACTACCACTTGGCCAAAACAATGGGATATTGTTAGTGGATTTAGAGGTTCAGTGCCATTCTCTGATAGGACAAAGAATAGATTTTATGGAAAACTGGAGGAGTAAGATTTGAAGAATGAAATGGTTGAACTGTTCTTCCAACTGCTAATCTCTGCACATTGGAAGCAATGTGAGGTGTATTCTAAACATAATATTATATGGATGAATCCCTCCTTTAAGGAATGCAGCAGGCCCAATAAAAAAAAAAAAAACAGTCTTGAGATACTTCCCTGGAATGTACTGGGAGTTTCCATAGGATTTTTTTCTTAATGTCTTTTTCATTGTGTCCACCTGCCAGGAATTCTGAGTTATATATGCACCATAAAGATTGCACACTATTTATAAAACTTTGACTATTAATTCAGAGGTTTTGGCTATAAAAGCTATAAAAGCTGGGCAATTCCATGATAGCATTCCTAGTGAGAGGAAAATTAGGGGAAAAGTTCCTAGCAGAACTTTTTAGTTTATCTTTCACCAGTTTCTGTCTTTTGGAGAAGCTTCTACTCACCCAGAAAAAGTATCAATAAAAAAATCACATACTTTTTTTCCTATCCTAGCAGTCTATAAGTCAGTAAAGTCAGGTTCCCATAATTCATCATAGTGTTGGCCAGTCATATGAGATTCTTCTTTCTAATGAACTCTGTCTTGTTATTTATATAAGTATAAACCTGACATCTGGCTTAAAAATATCCTGCCATGCTGTCCAATGTAGGTAGGTATAACATATATTGGTGCTGGCAATTCATAGTGTTATGTAGAACCAAGTCAAGTAGTCTGGTAAAGCTGAGTTACCAGAAAATAGCAAATTGTTTCTGAAAGAATGATCTTTCCTTCTGTTTTTCAGTATCAAACTGTGGCTTCAAGGTATCCAGCTAATGCTTTTGCATACTCACATCATTTTTATACTGTGAAGTCTCAGGTAGCGGTGTGTTAGTTATGTCACCAGAAGTTCAGTAGGATCACTGGACTTAAGGACTTAAGGACACTTGTTTGGCATCTAGGTTAGTGATCTTGTTACCTTTAGTCTCAAGGCAGACATCTCTTTGATATCCATAGCAGTGAAACCTAGCAAATCATAGGGGAATCCAAATATCCTCTTGGAGAGCCATGACTTTCTCTATGTTCTAAATGTCCTTTCCTCAGCAACGAGGACAATTTTTGTATCCATATTATACCATAGACATTTTTAGTATCCAAAGCATAACGTCTGTCCATGTACAAAATGACAGGCTTCCCTTTTCCACATTTGACCTCCTGAGTCAGTCTGATAAATCATTAGTGTTCTCTGGGCCTACGTACTTGGCTCTAAGTCTTGAGTGAAAATAATTACAGTAACTCTTGAAGCTCCTTGGTATCTCACTCCTTGTTTAATGAAAATACTGCCAACTGTGTTGATTATTGCATTAGTGTCTTTCATGGGACGGTGTTTGGCAGTAGTTCATTAGGTCTTTCCACGTAAAATGGACCATTGTTGTTACCTCACGACAGTCAGGGAAGATCATCTGAGGGTCTACAGCACACAGCAGGTTAACAGGATTTATGTCAAGAGTGTTTTTCCAACTACACTCTAGGATGGTACAGTAATAGTATCTGTTAGTGTGCAAAAGGGACATATAGAAGCCAGCTTCACAAGAATACACTTGGAAGGGAATAGAGAGGCAAAGCTTAGAACAGGGGCAGAAGGAGCACCCATTCAGAGCCTGCCCCACATATAGCCCATACTCAAACAGCCACCAAACTAGATAAGATGAATGAAGCAGCAAAGAAGTGCAGGCCGACCGTAACTGGATGTAGATCTCTCCTAAGAGACACAGCCAGAATACAGCAAATATATAGGCGAATGCCAGCAGCAAACCACTGCCCTGAGAAGAGGACACCCATTGAAGGAATCAGAGAAAGAACTGGAAGAGCTTGAAGGGGCATGAGACCCCAAATTCACAACAATGCCAAGCAACCAGTGCTTACAGGGACTAAGCCACTACCCAAAGACTATGCATGGACTGACCCTGGGCTCCAACCTCATAGGTAGCAATGAATAGCCTAGTAAGGGCACCAGTTGAAGGGGAAGAAGCCCTTGATCCTGCCAAGACTGAACCCCCAGTGTACAGGATTGTTGCGGGGAGGTTGGTAATGGGGGTAAGATGGGGAGGGGAAAACAAATATCGAAAGAGAGGGGGAAGGGTTAGGAGGATGTTAGCCCAGAAACCGGGAAGGGGAATAACAATTGAAATGTAAATAAGAAATACTCAAGTTAATAAAGATGAAAAAAAATAGAAGCCAGGTTATGGTGTTCCTTGTAGAAAGGCTTCAACTCTCTTGGATGATAGGAGCATAAAATGCTGACCCAGATTTAGCTTCTCTGCTTCTTTCAAAGAATAGGGGCAGCTAACATAGCCTTTAGACAAGTGATCCATTCTGAGGCTACAGGATCCAGTTGTATGGACAGGTGCACTACAAGGTGTTTTCACAACCATAAAGTGTTTTTTAAATCCTTCAAACAGTGCCTTTTCATCTTTTTCATGGAAAAACAGATAAAAACATTCTGAGGAACCTTGCAATGTTGGGGTGTAACCAAAACAAACTATCAAGTTTCAAACTCCATACCTTCTGTCTCCACGCAGATTCGTCCTAGTACCCTCATGTGTTATGGGCTATTGGGGCTTTGCTATTTCTCCAAAACCCTGGTATCCAGGCAGAGCAATCCCCACCCACACCAAGAATATCTCAAACCTGTCTCGTAATCTTTGGAGATGGGACCAGTGGGATAACAGCAACCATTCTCTGATACAGGTTTCTTTTGCCTCCCCCAGATTTTTGCCAAGCTTGGTGTCCTCTTCATATAAAAAGGTGAACTTTCCAGCTCACCCTTGCTCAGTGATTATAACTCTTGGACCAGTGTCTCAGTTTCCCTTTTTCAATTATTTTGAGTTCCATGAGAGAGGAGAACATTATCTATATCTTGTAAGAGTGTCAACCTGGGAAACTTCTGAGGCCAGCCACTATCCCGACTGGAGAAATTTGAAGTCCTTGGCTGAATAGGGTCTAAATTATTTGCCCATTTTTACATCACTCTGTAACTGTCATTCAGATTTGAATTTTACCTCCTCTGCCAAATGGAACCTGAAGAATACATCTTTCAAGTACAAGACAGTCTGTCTACATATTTTCCCTGGAGGATTAAGATTTCTGAGTGTATATGAGATAGGAACTATAGGGTAAGTAGCCTCTACACTCTAACACAAGTACCTCAGATCTCGGATTGTTTATATAATTAATGTTCCCAGTTTCTTCTCAGGAAATGACAACATCCTCCAGTGAGACTCGAAGGATATTAGGATGCCCACATTTGTCAGCTGGGGATTATAGTCTGTAACTCTCCCTTTGCATCTGGACTGTGGATTATTTAATCTGCATAAGCACAAATGAATGGGTTTGTTGAACAATTATGGGATTTTGTTTTAGGACCAGGCCTGGGAGGATAGTTTCTGTCAATACACCTAGGATTCTTACTACAAATCTGAAAGATAGTCCAACTATCTTTTGTATAAGGAACAGGACTTTCACAAAGGTGATATTCTTTGGGTAAACAGAAACAATGTTTTCTTTGTTAGTGTCTGGAAGTCTAACTGTGTCTCATTGTTAGAAAAGATGATGGTTGCTTTCATTTTATGCAAGAGATCTCATGCCAGAAGGGAACAGGAAGAAGTGGAGACAATCTGACATGATCAATAACAGGTGAGTTATTATCCCCTTGCAAACGTTAATGGAATGTTTGCTGCTTCAGAGACAATAAGGGAGTTTTCCTTTTGCTACTTTGAATGTTATCTTCTGATCAGGTAATTGTCTTAGGAGATTATTGAGGACTGAATATCAATCCAGTGACCTGTAAGAACTCAATTGTTTTTCCACAATTTTAAGTTTTACTGCAGACTCCTGGAGTGTAGTAGCCTGGGCCCCATTACTCTTCTAACTGTTGTACTCAATTTTCCTTTTACTTCAAGTTACAAGACATATTTTTTCAATGTACACCTTATTTGCATGAGGCATGATTGTCTTTCTCCAATGGTTGTTTGGTAGTCTTCTGGCCCTTTTCTTGTTTGTTTCACAAAACATGTTTTTCTTCCAGATTTACTGTTAGGATTGCCACTATTGGCCTTGGTAAGTCTCTTGTCCTCTGGCTCTCAGTCAAATCTCTATTTTCCCACTCATTTTAAGCTACCACTAAACACTGAGACTCACCAATACCTGCACATCTCCCTAATGTTTTTACATCAAATATCTGGTGCCAACTGAGTGACAAAAGCACTTTTGAACATCTGCCTATGCCCAGGGCCTCTGGAACTATTGGTGTAGCTAAATGATAAGTCCATAAAAGTATACTAGAAAAGAATGTTTTTCTGATGTACCATGTGTGAACTCACTTATTTTTTAAAGGTTTTCTGTCTTCTGAGCTGCTGCATCGAGCCCAGCCAGAAAGTCTGGAAATAGATGACCAGCACCACAGTACCTTGGTCAAGGTCAGAATCCTAAGGGAGGTGTGAGGAATGGAAAATGACTCTCAATACAATTCTTGTTATCAGTCAGAGATCCCTATATGGATGCAGTACCACATTTTTATTTTCCAACAATTTTCAGTCCCTCTCTTCTGATATGAACAGGGCGGCCAGTAATTGTTGGCAATCATTGTCATTGTGCTGATGAACATAAAAAACATTTTCTAAGATAGAGATGAGTGTCTGAGTTTTCTCAGAGAAAGAACGTTTCTTTGTTCTCTAGTAGTATTGGTCACTTGTCCTGAAGGAAATACATATGATAACTCAGGATAGGGCCTCCTTACTCAGATCTTTTGTTCCTAAATGAAAAAGATCAGAGGCAAACTGGAGGAAATAATTGCAGGAACTGCACAGATTTAAGCCATATTCGTGTGTTCAGGCCACAAAGAGCATAGTTGGATCAACTGTAGGTATGCAAGAGACACTTCAGGAGGAGAAGAGGAAAGGGTACTTGGGCATGGCTGAGGCACAGCATGAAGGCACCAATCCTAAAGAGAAGGAGGATAGGTTAGTTCTTCCTCATCTTAATAGATGTTTAGAATTTTTAATGTTTTTTCACTTGAGGCTTGATTACTGCAAAACTGATATAATTTATGAATCTTTATTTAAATTTTAATTGTTCTTCCCTTTCCCCATTTCATCTTCTGGAACCAACTATCGTATCCCTCTTCCCCTGTTTCTATGAGGGTGCTCCTTATACACCTATCCACCCACTCCTTCCCACCTTCATTCCCTGACATACCCCTACTATGAGATATTGAGTCTTGACAAGACAAAGGACCTCTCCTCCCAATGATGCCTGACAAGTCCATCCTCTTCTACATAGATGGCAAGAATCATAGGTCAATCTCTGTGTAACCTTGGGATAGTTGTTTGGTCCCTGTTATATCCTGGGTGAAGATTATTTATAAAGTTATCACAGATATAATTTTAAGGAAACAGGTGCAAGCCAGAGAGGAACTTGTCATTATCCACCTAAGGACACATCTATGTAAGGAAACTAATGAGAACGTCCAGGAGTGCTTATGACACCCAGCAATACTTCTCCTCTTTTCCAGTGGTTTTATGTCCCTGCACTCAACCATTCGACGTCAAAAACAAAACAAAACAAAACAAAACATTCTAACATATAGAATCTAAACACAATTCCTTGTCTTTATAGGTCTTCAGGAAATAGTAAAGATAATATGGCAAAGGAGTGAGCTGCTTATTATATTTAATCCATAATTCTCAATTCACAATGACAAATAACAGAATCATCAGGAGGACAGAGATAGACAACACTAGAACAAATAAATGAATATAAGAGACAAATTAATGGTGGCTACAACACACTCATACACTTGGGTAAAGGGCCATTTGGTGACATCTCACTAAAACTTTAATGTATTTTACCAGCAGCAAAAATTTACCTTCACTATGAGTTCAAACAGAAGGTGCCATACCCAGTATTGCTTCTGGAAGTGACTAAATAGTTGGCAATTTCTATAGGAAATTTAGACCAGGGTATCACAGGGGCCTCAACTACTGAGTTGAGATCTTTGCTTGGTTCCTGGTTGAATGCCTCAGGTTGCACTCTTGGAAGAAATCTCCACAAATCAGGGTCAAAGTCCATGATGAAATGTATAAGGTTCTCAAACTGGTTAGGATTTCAAATAGATGATGCCGTGTCTTCATAATATTGTAGGGTAAAAATTGAAAGACCATTCAATATGACCAAGACTTGGAGGGAAACATTTTCAATAGACTAACTCTAAATGCAAATCACCAGATTTCATTTTAAATACAAAGCATACAAAAAAAAAAAAATCCTGGTTTGACTGATGCAGGGGGAAACAAGAATGCAGTTTAACAAGAGTATAGAACATGCAGTCAGCTAGGTCATTTTGACTCTCATTTTCTAGAAAAGTGTTGTGTGCTCTCCCATAAAACTTTTCAGGACAAGAGGTAGAAACCGGAGACAGATGCATGTGGGAAAAGATGGAGAAATCTTTACCCACATAATCAATGTAAAAAGAAAATAGCTAAACCCATGCGGAATGACAAAGGGTGCAAATCCATCAGGAATTTAGATTGTTATCTAATGAGGTGCTTCTTATGGGTGAAGAAATAAGACAGGGTAGTGAAGAAGGTATTTACACATGGTTGTCTTTATAACAATAACAAGTTGTAGAAAAATGATTAATAATTGAAATCAATAATTTCAATTTTTGTTAATTTTTTGTATTTTGTTAACAAAGTTTTTCAGTAGATTTTTTTTTGTTTTCTTTCATCAATTTCTTTATCATGCAATATAATACCAATTAAGACAATACCAATGGTTTACATATTCGTTTCAAATTTGAGGTACTAAATAAATGTGCCGTAGAATACATTTCCAATGATTCTAAATATGTAACGTGTTTGAGATTGAAGAATTGATGATTATATCACATCAGTATATCTATGATTTGGTTAAATGTATATTGCATTTCCATTTGTATGTAGGATCATTCTATTTTATCAAACTACCATTATCATCTGGATATTATTTTCATTTATAAATTATTCACAGCATTAGGAAATATGATGTTGCTTCAGGTTGACAAGAAGTAGAGTCGTGATGGCTATTTTTTTGTTGCGTACTTGACTACAACTGGAATTATCTAAAACCACAAAATAATGGGCATACCTTTGAGGGAATTCCACTTTCATTCAAAGTGAGAAGATCTAGTTCTAGTAAGAATTTTTTAAATATAAAAACACTCCCTGAATCCAGGTATTTATTCCAGCTACAATGTGGGCAATTCTTCCTATTGGAAGCCTATATAATGACATCGAAGAAATACGTTTCTGCTCTTATCCTGCTTACTGTGTCTTGCTAGCAAGTCTATTTCATTACTGGCATTAAATCTTTTTTTTAATCTTTATTAACATGAATATTTTCTTATTTACATTTCGATTATTATTCCCCTTCCCAGTTTCTGAGCCAACATCCCCCTAATGCCTCACCCTCCCCTTCTATATGGGTGTTCCCTTCCACATCCTCCCACATTTCCACACTCCCCCCAACTATCACGTATACTGGGGGTTCAGTCTTAGCAGGACCAAGGGCTTCCCATTCCACTGGTGATCTTACTAGACTATTCATTGATACCTATGAGGTCAGAGTCCAGGGTCAATCATGTATAGTCTTTGGGAAGTGGCTTAGTCCCTGGAAGCTCTGCTTGGTTGGCATTGGTGTTCATATGAGGTCTCCAGTTCCTTCAATCTCTTCCAGATCTTCCTCCGATTCCTTAAACGTTCCTGTTCTCAGTTAAGTTGTTTGCTGCTGGCATTCGCCTATGTATTTGCTGTACTCTTGGTGTGTCTCTCAGGAGAGCTCAACATCCAGTTCCTGTCGGCCTGCACTTCTTTGCTTCATCCATCTTGTCTAATTGGGTGGCTGTGTATCTTTGGGACACATGTGGGACAGGCTCTGAATATACGTTCCTTCTACATTTGTTCTAAATTTTGCCTCCCTATTCCCTGCCAAGGGTATTCTTGTTCCCCTTTTAAAGAAGGAGTGAAGTATTCACATTTTGATCATCCTTATTGAGTTTCATGTCTTCTGTGCGTCTAGGCCAATTCAGGCATTTGGGCTAATATCCACTTATCAATGAGTGCATACCATGTATGTTTTTCTGTGATTGGGTTACCTCACTCAGGATATTTTTGAGTTCCATCCATTTGCCTATGGATGTCATAAAGTTCTTGTTTTTGATAGCTGAATAATATTCCATTGTGCAGATGTACCACATTTTCTGTATGCATGGTTCTGAAGAAGGTCATCTGGTTTCTTTCCACATCTTGACTATTATAAATAATGCTGCTATGAACATAGCGGAGCATGTTTCTTTGCTATATGTTGGGGCATCTTTTGGTTACATGCCCAAGAGAGGTATAGCTTGGTCCTCAAGTAGTATAATGTCCAACTTTCTGAGGAACCGCAAGACTGATTTCCAGAATGGTTGTACCAGTCTGCAAACCCACCAACAATGGAGGAGGTTTCCTCTTTCTCCACATCCTCGCCAGCATCTGCTGTCACCTGAGTTTTGATCTTAGCCATTCTTACTGGTGTGAGGTGAAATCTAAGGGTTGTATTGATTTGCATTTCCCTCATGACTAAAGATGTTGAACATTTCTTTAGGTTTTTCTCAGCCATAAGGCATTCCTCAGCTATGAATTCTTTGTTTAGAACTGAAACCTATTTTTAATATGGTCATTTGTCTCCCTGTGGTCTAACTTCTTGAGTTCTTTGTATATTTTGGATATAAGTACTCTATATGTTGTAGGATAGGTAAAGATCTTTTCCCAATCTCTTGGTTGTTGTTTTGTCCGAACAATAGTGTCCTTTGCCTTACAGAAGATTTGCAGTTTTATAAGATCCCATTTGTCGATTCTTGATCATAAAGCATAAGCCATTGGAGTTTTGTTCAGAAAATTTTCTCCAGTGCCCACGTGTTCAAACCTCTTCCCCATATTCTCTTCTATTAATTCAAGTATATCAAGATTTTAAATACAGTTTCTTGATCCACTTCAATCTGAGCTATTTACAGGGGGATAAGAATGGCTCAATTTGCATTCTTGACTTCCAGTTGAACCATTTCTTGAAAATGCTATTTTTTTTTTTTTGGTCATTGGATGGATTTAACTTCTTTGTTAAAGCCCAAGTGAGTATAGGTGTGTGGGTTTATTTCTGTTTCTCAATACTTTTCAATTGATCGTACTGCCTGTCCTTGTACTGATATCGGACAATTTTTATCACCATTGCTCTGAACTACGACTTGAGGTCAGAAATGGCTATTCCCCCAGGAGTTCTTTTATTGTTGTGGATAATTTTTGCTCTCCTCATTTGTTTTTTCAAATGAATTTGCAAATTGCTCTTTCTGACTCTATTAAGAGCTGAGGTCAAATTTTGATGTGGATTTCATTGAATCTGGAGATTGCTTTTGGCAAGTAGCCACTTTTCAATATTAATCCTCCAAGTCCATTTGCATGGGAGATCTTTCCATTTTTTGAGACCTTCTTAAATTTCCTTCTTTCAGACATTTGAAATTCTTGTAACACAGATTCTTTGTTTGCTTGTTCAGAGTCACACTGTGGTTTTTACATTATTTGTGGCTACTGTGAAGGGTGGCATTTTTCTAACTTATTTCTCAGACTCTTTATCCTTTGATAGAGGAAGGCTACTGATTTGTTTGAGTTAATTGTATTTCAAATCATTTTGCTGAATTTGTTGATCAGGCTTAGTAGTTGTCTGGTTGAACTTTTCAAGTCATTTAGTTATGCTATCATGTGATCTGAAAATAGTGATATTTTCACTTCTTCATTTCCAATTTCTATCCCTCTGACCTCCTTTTTTGGTCTGATTGCTCTGGCTAGGACTTCAAGGAGTGTATTGAATTAGTAGGGAGAGACTGTATAGCCTTGCCTATTACTTGATTTTAGTGGGATTGCTTCAAGTCACTTTCCATTTTGTTTAATGTTGGCTACATGTTTGCTGTATATTGCTTTTACTATGTTTAGCTATAGAACTTGAATTGCAGTTCTTTCCTAGACTTTTGACATGATGTCGTGAAGAATATTGTCAAATGCTCTCAGCATTTGATGAGATGATCATGGGGTTTTATTCTTTGAGGTTTTTTTTTTCATATAATGGATTTCTTTGTTAGGTTTCCATGTATTTAGCCATCCTTGCACTCTTGAGATGAAGATACTGGATCATGTCATAAGGGTTGTTTTGATGTGTTCTTGGATTCAGTTTGTGAGAACTTTGTAGAATATTTTCTCCTCAATATTCATAAGGGATCTTTTTTCAGAAGCTGTCTTTCTTTGTTGCAATTTTTATATGGTTTATTTATAGTCATAATTGTGGCTATATAGAAGGATTTGGGAAGTGTTCCTTTCTGTTTCTGTGTCTTTTTTGTGGAATAGTGTAGACAGTATTGCTGTTAGGGTTCTATGAAAGTCTTTTTTTATTCTGCACTAAACCCATCTGGTCCTGGGCATTTTTTTAATTGGAAGACGTTTAGTAACTGCTTCTATTTCTTTAGGAGTTATGGGATTGTTTACACAGGTTAAATTATCCTGATTTAACTTTGGTAACTTGTATTTGTGTAGAAAGTTGTCCATTTCCTCCAGATTTTCCAGTTTTGTTGAATATAGGATTTTGAAGTAGGATCTGATGATTTTTTGAATTTCCTCAGTATCAGTGGTTATGTATCCTCTTTGTTTCTGATTTTGTTACTTTGGATTTTGTTACTCAGTGCCCTCTGCTGAGTCTGGCCAAGGGTTTATCTATCTTGTTGAATTTTTCAGAGAAAGAAATCAGTTCTTGCTTTTGATGATTCTTTGTATGGTCCTTTTTGTTTCTAATTGTTTGATTTCAGCCCTGAGTTTGATTATTTCCTGCCTTATATTGTATTTGCTTTTGTTCTGTTCTAGAGATTTTAGGTGTGCTGTCCAATTGCTAATATATGCTCTCTCCAGATTTTTTTTTGGAGCCAGTCAGAGCTTTTAGATTTCATCTTAGCACTGCTTTGATTGTGTACCATAATTTTGTGCCTTCATTTTTATTAAATGCTAAAAAAACTTTAATTTATTTCATTATTTCTTCCGTGACCAAATTGTCATTGAGCAAAATTTTGTTCAACTTCCATGTATGTGTGGGCTTTCTGTAATTATTTTTCTTATTTAAGACCAACCTTAGTCTGTGGTGATCTGATAAGATGCATGGGATTTTTTAATCTTCTTGTATCTGTTGAGGCCTCTTTTGTGACTGAATATAGGGTGAAATTTGGAGAAGCCACCATGAGGTCCTAAGAAGAATGTGTGTGTGTGTGTTTGTGTGTGTGTGTGTGTGTGTGTGTGTGTATGTTTGTTTTAGGATTAAATGTTCTATAAATATTTGTTAAATCCATTTGGTTCATGACTTTCTTTTTTTCGGAGCTGGGAACCAAACCCAGAGCCTGGCGCATGCTAGGCAAGCGCTCTACCACTGAGCTAAATCCACAACCCCTGGTGCAAGACTTTTGTTAGTTTCTCTATGTGTCTTTGTTTCTGTTTCCGTGATTTGTCCATTGATGAGAGTGTGTGGTGGAAATCTCTTACTATTATCGTGAGAGATGCAATGTGTTCTTTCATTTTTAGTAAGGTATCTTTTATGAATATAGGATGCCTTGCATTTGGAGCATAGGTATGGGGGACTGAGAATTCATAGTGGTGGATTTTTCCTTTGATGAATATGAAATGTCCTTCCTAATTTTTACTGATATCTTTTAGTTGATAGTTAATATTATTTGATCTTAGAATGACTACTGCAACTTCTTTCTTTGAACCATTTCATTGGAAAGTTGTTTTCAATCCATTCACTCTGAAGTAGTGTCTGTCTTTCCCACTGAGAAATATTTCCTGTATTCAGCAAATTGTTGGGTCCTCTTTACATATCGTTTCTGCTGTTAGACTATGTCTTTTCTTTGGGGGAATTGAGTCCATTAAGGTTGAGAGATATTAGGGAGCAATGATTGTTGTTTCCCATTATTTTTGTTGTTAGAGCTGGAGTTATGTTTGTGTGGCAATCTTCTTTTGGGTTAGTCGAAATTACTTTCCTGAGGTTTTGGGTTTATTTTCTCACCTTGTCTTCGAGTTTTCCATCTACTGTCCATTGTAGTACTGTATTGTGTAAATTTTGTTTCTTCATGCAATGTCTTTGTTTTTCCATCTATTCTTTTTGAGAGTTTTGCTGAATACAGTAGATTGATTTGGCATTTGCTTTCTCTCAGTGTTTTTTTCACATATGTACAGGATTTTGGCTTTCATTTTCTCTGGCACGAAGTCTGGTGCCATGCTGATAGTTCTGCCTTTATATTGTCCTTTAACCTTTCTCTTACTGCTTTTAATATTTGTTCTTTGCTTTCTGTATTTGGTGTTTTGACTATTATGTGAGAGGAGGACTTTCTTTTCTTCTCCAATCTATTTGGAGTTCTGTATATTTTTTTAGTATTTACGGGCCATTTCTTACTTTAGGTTCTGGAAGTTTTCTTCCATAATTTTGCTGAATATATTTTTTGGCCCTTTAACGTGATAATCTTCCGTCTCTTCTATACTTACTATCCTTAAGTTTGATCCTGTCGTTTTACCTCAGATTGACTGGATGTTTGGGGTTAGGAGCCTTTTGTGTTTCACATTATCTTTGATGGTTGTTTCAATGTTTTCTACGGTGTCTTCTGACCCTGATATTTACTCTTCAATCCTTAGTATTCTTTGGTATTGCTTGTGTTTCTGACTCTTCATCTCTTCCCTAGGTTTTCAATCTCTAGGGTTGTCTCCCTTTGTTCCTTTTTATTGTTTCTATTTCCATTTTTAGGGCCTGGATTATTTTGTCCATTTCCTTCACCTGTTTCATTGTGTTTTCCTGTAATTCTTTAAGGAATTATTGTGTTTCCTTTTAATGGGCTTCTACTTGTTTTCCTGTGTTGTCTGTATTTCTTTACGGTCCTTAAATTCCTCTAATATCACCATGAACTGTGATTTTAAATAAAAGTCTTGCTTTCAAAGTTTGCTGACCCCCATCCAGGACTTGCTCTGGTGAGGGAACTTGGTTCTGATTATATCAAGTGTCCTGGGATTCTGCTTGTTACTTTCTTAACCTTGCCTCTCGCCATCGTTTTATCTGTGGTGTTAGCTTGTCTTGCTGTCTATGACAGTGGCTTGAGACTCCTGAAGTCTGCCTGTGGGCACTCGGGAGACTGTTTTTTTTTTTTCCCCAGTGGGATATGTGTGTGATAGAGACCTGTGTCAGAGTGTCAGCTATTGGCACAGGCAGAAACTAGACAGATCCTGTCCTGGACTGCTCATAGGTTCCTTTGTCCAGTGGGCTCCAGGAAGGTAATTCTTGGGCTAGGAATGTGAGCAGAATGGTGGTCTCCATTGTGGTCTCAGGATAGTTTGCACTCTGGGAATCCCACTCCCTTCCAGCGTGATGATGTTTTTCTTTTTTCATTCATTTTTTAACGAACTATCTAAATAAGTAATAGATGCATGTATGTATGTATGTATGTATGTATGTATGTATGTATGTATGCATGTATGTATTGATTTATTCACTTTACATCAGAGTTGCTTCCCCCTCTTGGAGTTCTCCTTTCATATATTCTTTTTTAAAAATACTTATTTATTTATTTATTTATTTATTTATTTACTTACTTATTTATTTATTTTTACACTCCAGATTTTATTCCCCTTCTGTTCTATTCCTTGGACAGTTCAACATCCCAAAGTGAATAAACCCTACCCACCCCACCAGACCTCTAAACTTCTTGGAGTTTCCAGTGTCTTGAGTGTTAGGAGCATTTTCTGCATTCTACATTTCCTCCACCATCTTGCGAAAGGGTAGAATGCCCTACGGACATACAATCACCTTGATACATCAAACGTCTGAAGTGCTAGCCACTTCCTCTCCCACTGAGTATAAATAACATAGTCCAGTCAAGGATGGTGCAAGGGTTGCAGCATTAGGATGATTGAGAATCACTCCTTTTATTTAACCTCAGATAGTTATAGCTACCAACATCCAAATACAACTGCACTGCAGCTACTACATCTTTACTCACAGAATCTAATTGAGGAGGCAGTGGAAAGAATACAAGATCATCTACTGTAAATCATTGTCCCCAGAAAATGATAAAAGAAACAAAAGCAAAAACTGTAACAGCAGTGTACTTAATTGTTGCAGTTTATTACAGTTTCCTCTCCAACCCGAATTAGCCAGTACAAAGAAAACGCAACTCAATTAATATGAAAACAATCTAGCGGCTAGATTGTGCAGATCCACCCTTCACTGTCCTATTCCTAGCTCCCAAATCCCTCATCCCTTGCAACTTTTACTTGCCAGGTCTCCAGCTTCTCCATCTCCCATGACAACTCTCTACTCGATTCTTTCCTTTCTCCTCCCCTGACTCCACTCCCTCCTGACTCCTCCCCCTCCTGTATCATTCCCCTCTCCTGACTCCTCCCCTCTTGCTCCCGACTCCTCCCTCTGCCCAAATCTCGAGCTCTTGCCTTTATTTTACAAATTCAGAGAGAACTCCAAGGCAAACCACAACATTTCCCCCTTTTTGTCCAGTTAAAAAACCTTCTCTCTATACATATGTGAACTAAGTATTATTGCCATTATGCAATTTATAAAACCAACAATACACTCATTACCCAGTCCATCAATTTTGTTCATTAACCATGTAATCTATACTAAAAACTATACCTGACTATATCCTGGTTCTAGATCCTATGCCACCTGAAAAACACCCTAACAGATTTATCATCTTTCTCAATACTAAATCGCTTGGGTTGTCTATGAGACATCCAGTCTCCTACTACATCAGAAATCCAAAATGATTAATATTACCTGAAAATATGGGAAGCACAAAACATGGCTTCCAAGCTTAGACAATTTATAGAGACTGCTGATCACCTGGGAAGTCCCCCTATTCCTTAATATGTTGGAGCACCAGTCTTCTGCCTTCTGGCACAGGATTATCAGACAGACCTTTGTAATGCAGATATTGAAGGGCTGATCACTCTGCCTCGGCAGAGATTATCAGTCGACTATTCTGCATAATTTGTCCTTTTCTGGACGGTGTTTTGTCTGTAGATGAATTGAAGCAATTTGCTCAGTGGCTGTGTCACCACGATTTGAGCAACTCAATTGACGTTCTATTTCTTCTTCGAGACTAAGGGGTCCTGTCAGGGGCAGACAGGTCTCTAATCAAATGATCTAGATGAAGAAATGTCCATAAACAGGTTATTCTGTGGACTTCTGACACCCTTGAAGATTTCCTATCTACATAGGCGTATCTGAACTGTTAAGCATAGACTACCGTTTTCCCTCTCAAATCGAAGTATTTCCAAAACCCATCTAAACTGACTCAGAACCATGACTTTGCAATCTGGTCTTTAGCTGGTACTGGTTAATCAACTAAAAATAATGTATAATAGCAGTTATAGGACTGGGTCTAAGACTTGTATTCTTAGATGCATAGTGGAGGCACAATGCTTATGTTAAAGTAGCAATATTAATCTCAATTATAAATCAATAAGAAAATATACCAATGAAAGCCTCGCATTTGGGTAAAATGGATTCTATACCAATGAAAAGATTGTAGCTTCAAATTTGTATCAATTACAAACATTTATATCAATGTAAAATATAGCTGTAAAATGTTGTTTAAGAGTAAGTTTGCTAATATATCCCTGTTTGTCAATTTCTCTAGCTTCTATGTGTTACTATATCACCCCCTCCCCTTTTTTTTAATCTAAGAAGGATAGAAAAGAGGAAAGGAAAGGTAGCAATCCCTGAGTTTAAATTCTCTAATTCCCCCTGCCCAAAGCTACATTTGTATAGTATCCCTTAAAAGAAAACATATCCACTGTTCTTAGAATAACCAGAACCATCCACCCCAACATAAGGAACTGGGATGATGATCTTCCTCGTCTGCTTCCAGCTGAATTGGGGTAAAGAATTCCCTTCTGGGGCCCAAGGGGAATTAGGAATAGTTGGCTTTATCGAAGTAGATCTAGCTGGGATTTCCCTGCCAGTCATTCTGTGCTGAGAAAGTTCAACGCTTAGCTGACATCTTGCTTATGACAGTCTGAAGGGCTGGATAAGTAAGCTGGCCATTCTGGAAAAGTTCTGAAAGCAAGCCTTTAAATGAAGCTGCTTCAGTGTAATTGAGGGAGAATCAAACACAAAGTTGGACTGGAAGGTCCCGGAATCTCAGCATCCCAGAGTGTGGATCATTTCAGGGCTGTCTTTCTCTTCTTTCATCCTGCAGCACACAAAACTTTACAAGCATCACATAGTTCTGTAAGCGCATTCACATGGAGTAAGCAGGGTGCACATCTTAGTTAATAAAGATCAACAAAGAAAGGTGACTGCCTTTTTTCAGGTTAGTTTGATCATATAATCAATCCATAACATAATTTTGTAATACATGCCATTTTACAGGATGCATGTAATAAGAAGTTATGAGAAATTCGTACTCAAAATGTTACTGGTTGTTTATAGATATTTTAGTCTCAGCCAGTTCATAAACGGAGACCTAAACATACATATATATATATATATATATATCACCTATTTGTTGATTGTCTTAGTCTCCCTTTTCTTCTGTGTTTCCAAGGACTTCAGGAGGTCTCCCCTTGTCATGTATTATCTTTATCACCTTGGAAGTAACCCACAGCTTTTCTTCTCCTGTAGAAACATAGGCATAAACCCTTCCCCAGCATAACACATTTCCCATTTTCCATTCTGATGTCAGAATATCCTTAATATAAGCGGGCTGGATTAGTTCAGTTGTCTTTTCCACAATCCAATGTCTTTCAGCAGCTGTGTTGTTTTCTTCATCAGCATTTAAAAAATTTAATATTAATAAAGCACTATGTCGCCTATCTCTGGGAATTTTGTTGCCCCTTTTTTTTGCCTTTTAAGGATCTCCTTTAGACTTCCATTAGATATCTCCACAATCGCTTTTCCTGTAGGATTGTGTGGTATACCTGTAACATGTTTTGTATTATAATATTCAAAGAAGCACTTAATCCTGTTAGAGATATATGCTGGAACATTGTCCATTTTAATTTGTATGGGTATTTCCATTGTAGCCATAATTTCTAACAAATGTATAATTACAGAATCGGTCTCTTCTTACGCTAAGGCAGTTGCCCATTGAAATCCTGAATATGTATCTTTAGTATGGTGTATGTATTTCAACTTACCAAACTCTGTAAAATGGAGAACATCCATTTGCCAAATTTCATTAAGCCCTTAGGCTTAGTTCCTGTAGGCTATGGAGTTTGATTATATAACAAGCAAGTAGGTCATTGCCTCACAATTTCCTTGGCTTGTTGCCAAATGATAGAGAATTCTTTCTTAAAGCCTTTGCTGTTAACGTGGTGGTTTTTATGGAATTCTGAAGCCTCTAGTACACTTCCTATCAGTAGCTGGTCTATTTCCTTATTACCTTGCGCCAGAGGGCCGGGCAGATCTGTATGGGATCTTATGTGTGTTATATATAGTGGGTAACTCCTCTTTCTGATCTTTTGTTGTAGCTGAATAAATAGTGATGTCAATTCAGAATAATCCTGAATAATTTCAGCATGTGTAAAACAACCTTGTCTGTATATTGAGAGTCAGTTACTATATTAAGAGGCTCTTGAATATCTAACAACACCATGAGTATTGTATACAATTCAGAATGTTGAACTGACTTATAGGGACTCTCAGTCATCTTGCTTGCATTTTCTGATTTATATCCTGCCTTTCCTGACTTACTGGCATCAGTGTAAAATGTAGGGGCTCCAGATATTGGAATTGCCTTTATTATACGAGGGAGGATCCAGTTAGTTCCTTTTATGAACTGAAGTCGCTTGCTTTTAGGGTATCTGTGGTTAATCTCTCCCAAGAAGTTAATGCATGCTCTTTGCCAACGTTCATTTTGTACCCACAAAGAGGCAATTTCTGCATTACTAAAAGGTACCACAATTTCAGCCCGATCGATTCCAACTAATTGTCGAAGTCTCAATTTTCCTTTAAGTATCAATTCAGAGACATTCTCAATGTAGGTTGTCAGTTTCTTTCTCTGTTTATGTGCTAAAAATATCCATTCTAAGATATAATCTTCCCTCTGCATGAGAATTCCTGTAGGAGAATGAGTAGAGTGTAAGATGACTAAGATGCAGGCCATCTTTGGATCAATACGATCTAGATGTGTGTCCTGCAATTTCCTTTCTACCAAAGCTACCTCTTTCTCAGCCTCAGCTGATAGTTTCCTTGGGCTATTTAAATCTTTATCACCTTGTAACGTTTGAAATAAATTGCTTAACTCTTGAGTGGTCAAGCCAATCACAGGCCTCAACCAGTTAATATCTCCCAGTAGTTTCTGAAAACCATTAAGTGTCCTTAATTGATATATTTTGATTTGTACCTTTTGTGGCCTAATTCTTTGTAGACTTATTTTATACCCTAGATAATTAATAGAATCCCCTCTTTGTATTTTCTCAGGGATGATTCGCAATCCCCAGCATGGTAAGGTTTTTTTCACTTCATCAAACATTCTTTCCAGGATATTTATATCTGAATCAGACAATAAAATGTCATCCATGTAATGATAAATAATAGATTGGGGAAATTGATTGAGAATCATCTCCAATGGCTTTTGTACAAAATATTGACACAGGGAAGGGTTATTTAGCATTCATTGTGGCAGGACTTGCCATGATATCTTTTTATGGGGCGACTTCTATTGAGGATAGGCACTGAAAAAGCAAACCATTCCTTCTTGCCTTCATGTAGAGGAATAGTGAAAAAACAACCTTTTAAGTCAATCACTATAATAAGCCACTCCTTAGGCAACAAAGAAGGCAGTTGTGTCCTAGGATGCAGGGAACCCATCAGCTGAATAATCTTATTAATTGTTCTGAGATCTGTCAACACACTCCATTTCCCAGACCTTTTTTTTTAATGACAAATATTGGAAAATTTCAAGGGCTGGTGGACTACTCTATATGCTGAACCTCCAGCTGCTCCTGGACAAGCTGTTCTAATGCCTGTAGTTTTTCTTTTGTCATAGACCACTGATCAAACCAGATGGGTTGATCAGTCAGCCACCTTAGTGACAAGGCTGTTGGTGTCTTAACAGCAGTGGCTCCTTGGGGTAGCACTAAATTGTCAGCCTCTGATGTATCTTGCTTATGGATAGATTGGACCATCTCTAACTGTCCTTGATAACATTCCCTGAGTGATTTAAAATTTTTATTAGGAGCCAGATGAATTTCAGGGCCAAACCCTGAAACTGAGGGGATATCAATTTGAGTCTTCCACTGCTGTAGTAGATGTCTTACCCATAAGTAAATGGCTATACCAGCCACGTATGGCCTTAATTTTCATACCTGACCTTCTGATCCTATATATTTAAGCCACCTGGTGCTTTGTTTTATTTGGGATAAAGTGCCAACACCTTGAAACTGCATATCAACTCCGTGAAGTGGCCAACTAGTGGGACAAGATTTTGGAGAGATGATGGTAACATCTGCTCCAGAGTCAACCATTCCTTCAATTTCAATATTGTTTACCAGTATTTTTATTTTTAGCCTTTGGTCCTCTATAGACGTTTGCCAAGATATTCGTTATTCGCTCCCTTTGAGGCTTTTGCAATTGTCCATAAGACTTCCCTCAGCCTCCTCTGGTCCCAGAACATCTATTTTTGAGGTTGTGCTGTTTAATTGTTCTGAGGAAGAGAACTCTCCCTGCCTGGCATGGGGCCTGTGAGAGGCCCCCCTGGGAGTTTTTTGTCAGGATGGGGCCCCATTTGTCTGTTATTGCTCTACATTCCTTAGTCAAATGTCCACCATTGCCATATCTTCGACACATTCAAGGAGGCATACTCCCCCTTTTGGTATTACTTTGTTTTTGTTTTTTTTTTTTTTGTTTTGTTTTTTTTGTTTTTTTTTGTTTTTTTTTTTTTTTTTTTTTTTTTTTTTTTTTTTTTTTTTTTTTTGCAGTAATATCTGAGATGACCCTGCTCACCACAATTAAAACATTTGAAATCTTGGGTCATCTCTAGCTGTCCAGTGACAGATTCTCCTATCACAGTGGTATCAGGAAAACAAGATCAGACATCAGCTGTATATCTAATCCACTCATCTATTGATGTGGACCTAGCCTTCAGTGGTCTGATTATTTCCCTGCATTGGGTATTTGCATTTTCAAAGGCTAAAGACTCAATTATCACCTTTCTTGCCACTGAAGCTGATACACTCCTTTCCACAGCTGAGGTAAATCTTTGTAAAGAGTCAGGGAAGATTTCTTTAGGACCTTGTATGACTTGAGTGAATATTTCAAGGCTTTTCCCTGTTTCTGCGACTTTGTCCCAGTTCTTTAAGGCTGACAATCGACACCATGCCAGAGTTTCTTCATCATATACAGCCTGCACCTCTACTTCAGCAAAGCGGCCTTCACCAAGCAGTTGATCTTTGGAAATGTCTTTGCCCCTGGCTCTATTTTGTCGTGCTATATCCCTCACTTCTTCTCTCCACCACGAAATCCATTGTAAATTTTCAGCAGGCTCTAGTATTGCTCTTACCATATCTTTCCAGCCTTGGGGGATTACTCTATTTTTAGTAGGCCAAGAAATCAAGATTTTTTTTTGCAAATGGTGAATGCATTCCAAAATTAGTTACGCTTTCCTTAAATTTCCTCAATTCTAACACATCCATGGTTGCCATTCAAATTCTTCATAACCCTGTGGATGATCATCGTCTGGAGGCATTTGTTGTACACTAACTGGATAGAATAAAGTTTGTTTCCTAATAACCTTAGGTTGGCTTTCCCTAATTTTATCTTCTGTCTCTACCTGAGTTTTTTCTTTAGTTGTAATTTTAAATTCCTCTCTTAAAGTCTGTATCCATGTTTCATATCTCTCCTTCTGTTTTTCCCCCTGTTCCTTGAGTTCCTGAATTCTCTGTTCAAGGCTTTGCTTCCACCCTTAATTTTTTCTTTATATTGTATTTCTAATAATCTGCTATCCATTATCTTTTGATTGATTAATTTTTAAAAGTTATTCTCCAAGTCTTGCTTCCAAACCACATTACTTTCTCTCTGCTGTTCAGTATGAACTGTGAGCTGTTGTATGCTCTGTTCTAACATCCTTTCTTGTTCCTGTGTAACCCTTCATTTTCATCTTTCTGTCTCTTATTCTGATCTATAATTTCTTGTGTCTTCAATTCTAGTGTTCCTTCTAGGTTACATTGCCAAGACTTAATTTTCTCTTTCTGTTGTTCATTTTGTTACATAATTACCTGTATCTTCTGTTCTAAAGCCTGCTTCCATAGTCTTAGATTCTCTTTATGTTGTAATTTTGATATTGCAGCCTCTGCCTTATTTTGATTTGCTAGTTTTTTTTAAGTTATCCTCTAGACTTCACTTCCACATTCAATCTCTATCTCCCTGCTGTTCAATTTGATCTATGAGTCGTCGAATTCTCTTTTCTAGTGTCTCTTCTAGCTCCTGTTGCCAAGACTTAAGCTTATCTCTCTGTTGTTCAGAGTCATCTATAAATTTCAGAAATTTCTGTTCTAGCATTACTGGTAATTTCTTTTTAAGACTAGAAATTTGCTATTTAGGCCCCTGTCTTTTGAGAAGATATAGTAAATCAGAAGAATGAATATTGCAATTCAGGTAAATGATAAAGTGTCTATTTCCTCAAAATTCACAACCATCAGACCATTCAAAATATCATTCCATAAGGCCCAAAAGATATTCATTGTGCTTCTCATGTTTAAGTAGCAAAAAGTTATATATCTCTCTTACATCAAAGTAGTACCTGTTCTGAAACCCTTTGTACCTTTTTCTCCCTCTGCCTCAGAACACGTGCATTCGTCTCGATTCTTTGGTCCCAGGGAGGAGCATCTTTGGGATGTCTCTGGCTTTGCTTGTTTTTGTGGTGATCTCAGGAATCCTGTTCAATGCACCGAACAGAAAACTCCCTCACAGGCAGTTGTGCTCTAGGTTCTCCTATCCCTTTCCTCGATTCTAGATGATGCCCATGACTATAGCTCTGGGGTTTGGGGCAGGGAGCCTCTCTGCAGTTCTCGGTAGACCACTCATACCCAATCAACTCCCAATCCACCAGTACTCCTGCCTAGATCTCTATCAGAGCCCTATTCTGGGGGTGAGAGGGAAGGAAACTTTTTTCTCTGGTTAATTGAGTGCTAATGTATAATTTGGGTGCCATTTTCTTGCAATTTTCTCTCCAACCCGAATTGGTCCGTACAAAGAAAATGCAACTCAATTAATATGAAAAGAATCTAGTGTCTAGTTTGGGCTGATCCACTCTACACTGTCCTATTTCTAGCTCCCAAACCCCTCATCTCTTGCACCTTTTATTTGCCAGGTCTTCAGCTTCTCCTTCTCCCACAACGACTCTCTCCTCTATTCTTTACTTTATCTTCCCCCTGACTCCTCCCCTCTCCTGACTCCTCCCATCTTGCTCCTGACTCCTCCCTCTGCCCAAATCTCACACTCTTGTCTTTATTTTACAAATTCAGAAAGAACGTCGAGGCAAACCACAACATACATGTGTGTGTCTGTGTTTTTGTGTATGTGTATGTGTGTCTGTGTCTGTGTATTTGTCTGTGTCTGTCTGTGTCTCTCTGTGTGTATTTCTGTTTGTTTAACTGTCTTTGTCTCTTTGTGTGTCTCTGTATCTGTGTGTGTATGTGTGCATGTGTGCGTGTGTGTTTGTGTGTGTGTGTGGGTGTGTGTGTGCATGTGCGTGTGTTAGTCATGCATAAGTTAACCCTCCTCACACAGACTGTCTGGATTGCTTTTCTTTTTCAAAATTGGCGAATCTTTCTCTTGTCCTAAAAGACCACACTGGTTCTCAACTCTCTCTGTGAAGCCATGATAGGTTGAGTGATTTTCATGTGTGAGGAGTCTGTCCTATTGAAAATTGCTTTCCTGGATACAATATCACTTGAAAAACAAATCTCAACATTTACTATCCTTATTCCGTGATCCCTCGAGGGGATTATTCTATTATTATTATTATTATTATTATTATTATTATTATTATTATTATTATTATTACAGGATTATTCCATTATACTGTTATCTGCGTTGTTACCAGTGTGCTAATGTTCATTGACTGCAGGAAGAAAGATTTTGTTTCATGTGGGTCCCATTGGATGGCCACGATTCTGTTCTTGGAACTGAAAGATTTATTTGCATGCTCCCATGAGCAAATACCTGCAAGTACAGAAAGTTCCTTGGTCTTCTACATGAGAGTGACACCCTCACATAGCCCTCTGATCTACTTGATAAACAGAAAATTTAGATGGGCAATGAAAAGTATGGTGACCAAAAACCAAGTTAGGGAGAAAGAAGACTGTTTTCCACAATATTACAGGCTTTGGGGATTGGTAGACATTACATAATCGTCTTTTTATTCATAGCAGGAATAGTCAAAATTATTAATAAAGGCAGAAATTTTAACGACATATTTATTCTGGCTAATTTACATTCCCATATTTCATCTCTGAAACATCATATAACCTCTTTCAGGTTCTTCTTGAAATTCTTTGAAGAAGTCAAACTGATATGTGTTTATCTGTTCACATTCATAAAGCATGGCTGATGCTCTAGTTATGGACAGATGGCACAACCGTCAAAAGACAAACTGACTTTCTTGCCAAAGAAATAAATCTTCACCTTCATGGAGGCAGTTATGTTCTTAGGTGCAGAAGTTTAAAATCCCATGAGAATGCTTCCTACAGCTACCATTTCCTGTATATTGTAATATCCTAGGAAATGGCTTTTCTCTTTGCATTTTGTTTAAAGTGTTAAGATCTACAAGAAAGTTTTGACTGTGTGTACTATTTGGAGATGTTGTCTTTCTTCTTTCCTATAGATGGATTCTGGGTTGTAGATTCTCATGCATTTTCTCATCCATCTCTCACAGTAAGGGCTGAAAATGAGATGAGTCTTCATCAGGAATAAAGGAAAGAAGACAGGTAAGATAATTGATGACTTCCTGATGTGTTTATCCCCTCTGAGTCTGACATGACTGTTGTCATCAACCTGTATATCTAAATTTAACTTTGAAACATAGTACACTCACATGAGTTTAAGCCTTTGTACTTTTCATTGTGTAAATACTTCCAATAAAGGGAGCTTTAAAATTTATGGTTGTGTGATGTGTGTAACTCATTTAATAGATCCTCTTGTATAACTTAAAAGAATATGTAAATGTTTTTCCTTCATGTTGAAAGTAATAAAACAGTGTCTCTTCTAAAAATATATGTAGTAATTTTGACATCTATAAAATTAAATATGTTTATATCTTGCCTAAACATCCACCAGAATTACTTATGAAATACTTCCTATACTTACTCAGTGTTTTTTCCTAAATATTGACTTTAAAATGGATTTAGCAGAATAGATATTGAGGAGGATGGAGGGAGGGAGGAAACTGAATGGGAGGGGAGGGAGGGAAGGGAGTAGACTTTGGAAGAATTAGGTATAGGGAAAGCAGGGAAAAGAGAATGGAAATCACAAGTGTGGGGTGAGCATCTCTAGAAAGTTACAGAGACCTGGGAAAGGCAAGGCTCCAGGGTGTCTATTGGGTGACTCTAGCAATGGTGATACAGATCCTTAATTGGCCACTTCTGTAGCCAGGCATGACTTCCAGTGATGTGAAAAGGACAAAAATTAATCCACAAAACATTCAATCTAAAATGAATACAGCCTACGAGGCCTTCAGAGACAAAGATAGATAGAGCAGACATGGAAGGAATGTCCAATGAATGGTTAGCACAGATTGAGACTTAACCCATGGGCAAGCACCAAACTTTGACACTAGTAAAGATACAGCATCATGCTTGCAGACATAATCTAGCATAACTGTTCTCTCAGTGACTCCACCCAACAGCTGAGAGAAACAAGTGTAAATATTCACCACCAAACATTAGCGGGAGCTTGGAGAGTCTTTTGAGGAAAAAAAAAAAACTGGTGAAGAATTGAGGCCCAGATGATATGAGGGACTCCACAGGAAGACCAATAGTGTCAACTCAAGGGGACTCTCGGGATCTGCCAAAGATTGAACAACCAATCAGAGAGTGAACATGGACTGAACCTGAGCCCCCAGGACATAGGTAGCAAATGTGTCCCTTTGTCTTTTTACAGGTGCCCCCAGCAATGTGTGTTGACATCCCATGAAGATGGAGCACCGATTTTGGGATATAAAGTGAGTAAATATAGAAATGAATTTTAAAGAAGCACATATCCCATCTATAGGTAACATGTTTTGGGAATACCCCAATTCTATTTTTTCGGTACCCGCATGAAGACAAAGCCTGTGGAGTGCCTATATCCTTAGAGGTCATTCTTTTTTTTTTTTTTTTTAACAGTATTAAATATTTATTGATCTTACACATAACTGGGAATTATTAGTGATTGACCACAGCTGTACCCTATTAAATATTCATTATATATCTTTAAATTATTGATTAATATTAAAAATGCACAGACACCATAATAGAGTACAAGTTTAGAAAATTTCCCTTTGACAAATATTAACATTATTTGTATCTTTTTTTCTTTTTTTTTTTTTTATTAACTTGAGTATTTCTTTTTTTTTTTTTTGATTTTTTTTTTTATTAACTTGAGTATTTCTTATATACATTTCGAGTGTTATTCCCTTTCCCGGTTTCCGGGCAAACATCCCCCTCCCCCCTCTCCTTCCTTATGGGTGTTCCCCTCCCAACCCTCCCCCCATTGCCGCCCTCCCCCCATAGACTAGTTCACTGGGGGTTCAGTCTTAGCAGGACCCAGGGCTTCCCCTTCCACTGGTGCTCTTACTAGGATATTCATTGCTACCTATGGGGTCAGAGTCCAGGGTCAGTCCATGTATAGTCTTTAGGTAGTGGCTTAGTCCCTGGAAGCTCTGGTTGCTTGGCATTGTTGTACTTTTGGGGTCTCGAGCCCCTTCAAGCTCTTCCAGTTCTTTCTCTGATTCCTTCAATAGGGGACCTATTCTCAGTTCAGTGGTTTGCTGCTGGCATTCGCCTCTATATTTGCTGTATTCTGGCTGTGTCTCTCAGGAGCGATTTACATCCGGCTCCTGTCGGTCTGCACTTCTTTGCTTCATCCATCTTGTCTAATTGGGTGGCTGTATATGTATGGGCCACATGTGGGGCAGGCTCGGAATGGGTGTTCCTTCAGTCTCTGTTTTAATCTTTGCCTCTCCCTTCCCTGCCAAGACTATTCTTTTTCCTCATTTAAAGAAGGAGTGAAGCATTCACATTTTGATCATCCGTCTTGAGTTTCGTTTGTTCTAGGGATCTAGGGTAATTCAAGCATTTGGGCTAATAGCCACTTATCAATGAGTGCATACCATGTATGTCTTTCTGTGATTGGGTTAGCTCACTCAGGATGATATTTTCCAGTTCCAACCATTTGCCTACGAATTTCATAAACTCATTGTTTTTGATAGCTGAGTAATATTCCATTGTGTAGATGTACCACATTTTCTGTATCCATTCCTCTGTTGAAGGGCATCTGGGTTCTTTCCATTTTCTGGCTATTATAAATAAGGCTGCGATAAACATAGTGGAGCACGTGTCTCTTTTATATGTTGAGGCATCTTTTGGGTATATGCCCAAGAGAGGTATAGCTGGATCCTCAGGCAGTTCAATGTCCAATTTTCTGAGGAACCTCCAGACTGATTTCCAGAATGGTTTTACCAGTCTGCAATCCCACCAACAATGGAGGAGTGTTCCTCTTTCTCCACATCCTCGCTAGCATCTGCTGTCACCTGAGTTTTTGATCTTAGCCAATCACACTGGTGTGAGGTGAAATCTCAGGGTTGTTTTGATTTGCATTTCCCTTATGACTAAAGATGTTGAACATTTCTTTAGGTGTTTCTCCGCCATTCGGCATTCCTCAGCTGTGAATTCTTTGTTTAGCTCTGAACCCCATTTTTTAATAGGGTTATTTGTTTCCCTGCGGTCTAACTTCTTGAGTTCTTTGTATATTTTGGAAATAAGGCCTCTATCTGTTGTAGGATTGGTAAAGATCTTTTCCCAATCTGTTGGTTGCCGTTTTGTCCTAACCACAGTGTCCTTTGCCTTACAGAAGCTTTGCAGTTTTATGAGATCCCATTTGTCGATTCTTGATCTTAGAGCATAAGCCATTGGTGTTTTGTTCAGGAAATTTTTTCCAGTGCCCATGTGTTCCAGATGCTTCCCTAGTTTTTCTTCTATTAGTTTGAGTGTGTCTGGTTTGAAGTGGAGGTCCTTGATCCACTTGGACTTAAGCTTTGTACAGGGTGATAAGCATGGATCGATCTGCATTCTTCTACATGTTGCCCTCCAGTTGAACCAGCACCATTTGCTGAAAATGCTATCTTTTTTCCATTGGATGGTTTTGGCTCCTTTGTCAAAAATCAAGTGACCATAGGTGTGTGGGTTCATTTCTGGGTCTTCAATTCTATTCCATTGGTCTATCTGTCTGTCTCTGTACCAATACCATGCAGTTTTTATCACTATTGCTCTGTAATACTGCTTGAGTTCAGGGATAGTGATTCCTCCTGAAGTCCTTTTATTGTTGAGGATAGCTTTAGCTATCCTGGGTTTTTTGTTATTCCAGATGAATTTGCAAATTGTTCTGTCTAACTCTTTGAAGAATTGGATTGATATTTTGATGGGGATTGCATTGAATCTGTAGATTGCTTTTGGTAAAATGGCCATTTTTACCATATTAATCCTGCCAATCCATGAGCATGGGAGATCTTTCCA
Source organism: Rattus norvegicus (assembly GCF_021556685.1). Taxonomy (NCBI): domain Eukaryota; kingdom Metazoa; phylum Chordata; class Mammalia; order Rodentia; family Muridae; genus Rattus; species Rattus norvegicus. The sequence goes on along the minus strand of NC_141555.1, from coordinate 50,690,361 downwards.
TCTTCTGAGGTCTTCTTCAATTTCTTTCCTCAGTGTCTTGAAGTTCTTATTGTACAGATCTTTTACTTGCTTGGTTAAAGTCACACCGAGGTACTTTATATTATTTGGGTCTATTATGAAGGGTGTCGTTTCCCTAATTTCTTTCTCGGCTTGTTTCTCTTTTGTATAGAGGAAGGCAACTGATTTATTTGAGTTAATTTTATACCCAGCCACTTTGCTGAAGTTGTTTATCAGCTTTAGTAGTTCTCTGGTGGAACTTTTGGGATCACTTAAATATACTATCATGTCATCTGCAAATAGTGATATTTTGACCTCTTCTTTTCCGATCTGTATCCCTTTAATCTCCTTTTGTTGTCTGATTGCTCTGGCTAGAACATCAAGAACTATATTGAATAAGTAGGGAGAGAGTGGGCAGCCTTGTCTAGTCCCTGATTTTAGTGGGATTGCTTCAAGTTTCTCTCCATTTAGTTTAATGTTAGCAACTGGTTTGCTGTATATGGCTTTTACTATGTTTAGGTATGGGCCTTGAATTCCTATTCTTTCCAGGACTTTTATCATGAAGGGGTGTTGAATTTTGTCAAATGCTTTCTCAGCATCTAATGAAATGATCATGTGGTTCTGTTCTTTCAGTTTGTTTATATAATGGATCACGTTGATGGTTTTCCGTATATTAAACCATCCCTGCATGCCTGGGATGAAGCCTACTTGATCATGGTGGATGATTGTTTTGATGTGCTCTTGAATTCGGTTTGCCAGAATTTTATTGAGTATTTTTGCGTCGATATTCATAAGGGAAATTGGTCTGAAGTTCTCTTTCGTTGTTGTGTCTTTGTGTGGTTTAGGTATAAGAGTAATTGTGGCTTCGTAGAAGGAATTCGGTAGGGCTCCATCTGTTTCAATTTTGTGGAATAGTTTGGATAATATTGGTATGAGGTCTTCTATGAAGGTTTGATAGAATTCTGCACTAAACCCGTCTGGACCTGGGCTCTTTTTGGTTGGGTGACCTTTAATGACTGCTTCTATTTCCTTAGGAGTTATGGGGTTGTTTAACTGGTTTATCTGTTCCTGATTTAACTTCGATACCTGGTATCTGTCTAGGAAATTGTCCATTTCCTGAAGATTTTCAAATTTTGTGGAATATAGGTTTTTATAGTAAGATCTGATGATTTTTTGAATTTCCTCCGAATCTGTAGTTATGTCTCCCTTTTCATTTCTGATTTTGTTAATTTGGACACACTCTCTGTGTCCTCTCGTTAGTCTGGCTAAGGGTTTATCTATCTTGTTGATTTTCTCAAAGAACCAACTTTTGGTTCTGTTGATTCTTTCTATGGTCCTTTTTGTTTCTACTTGGTTGATTTCAGCTCTGAGTTTGATTATTTCCTGCCTTCTACTCCCCCTGGGTGTATTTGCTTCCTTTTGTTCTAGAGCTTTTAGGTGTGCTGTCAAGCTGCTGACATATGCTCTTTCCTGTTTCTTTCTGCAGGCACTCAGCGCTATGAGTTTTCCTCTTAGCACAGCTTTCATTGTGTCCCATAAGTTTGGGTATGTTGTATCTTCATTTTCATTAAATTCTAAAAAGTTTTTAATTTCTTTCTTTATTTCTTCCTTGACCAGGTTATCATTGAGTAGAGCATTGTTCAATTTCCACGTATATGTGGGCATTCTTCCCTTATTGTTATTGAAGACCAGTTTTAGGCCGTGGTGGTCCGATAGCACGCATGGGATTATTTCTATCTTTCTGTACCTGTTGAGGCCCGTTTTTTGACCAATTATATGGTCAATTTTGGAGAAAGTACCATGAGGAGCTGAGAAGAAGGTATATCCTTTTGCTTTAGGATAGAATGTTCTATAAATATCCGTTAAGTCCATTTGGATCATGACTTCTCTTAGTCTGTCTACATCACTGTTTAATTTCTGTTTCCATGATCTGTCCATTGATGAGAGTGGGGTGTTGAAATCTCCCACTATTATTGTGTGAGGTGCAATGTGTGTTTTGAGCTTTAGTAAGGTTTCTTTTACGTATGTAGGTGCCCTTGTATTTGGGGCATAGATATTTAGGATTGAGAGTTCATCTTGGTTGATTTTTCCTTTGATGAATATGAAGTGTCCTTCCTTATCTTTTTTGATGACTTTTAGTTGGAAATTGATTTTATTTGATATTAGAATGGCTACTCCAGCTTGCTTCCTCTGACCATTTGCTTGGAAAGTTGTTTTCCAGCCTTTCACTCTGAGGTAGTGTCTGTCTTTGTCTCTGAGGTGTGTTTCCTGTAGGCAGCAGAATGCAGGGTCCTCGTTGCGTATCCAGTTTGTTAATCTATGTCTTTTTATTGTGGAGTTGAGGCCATTGATATTGAGAGATATTAAGGAATAGTGATTATTGCTTCCCGTTATATTCATATTTGGATGTGAGGTTATGTTTGTGTGCTTCATTCTCTTTGTTTTGTTGCCAAGACGATTAGTTTCTTGCTTCTTCTAGGGTATAGCTTGCCTCCTTATGTTGGGCTTTACCATTTATTATCCTTTGTAGTGCTGGATTTGTAGAAAGATATTGTGTAAATTTGGTTTTGTCATGGAATATCTTGGTTTCTCCATCAATGTTAATTGAGAGTTTTGCTGGATACAGTAATCTGGGCTGGCATTTGTGTTCTCTTAGGGTCTGTATAACATCAGTCCAGGATCTTCTGGCCTTTATAGTTTCTGGCGAGAAGTCTGGTGTGATTCTGATAGGTCTCCCTTCATATGTTACTTGACCTTTTTCCCTTACTGCTTTTAATATTCTTTCTTTATTTTGTGCGTTTGGTGTTTTGACAATTATGTGACGGGAGGTGTTTCTTTTCTGGTCCAATCTATTTGGAGTTCTGTAGGCTTCTTGTATGTCTATGGGTATCTCTTTTTTTAGGTTAGGGAAGTTTTCTTCTATGATTTTGTTGAAGATATTTACTGGTCCTTTGAGCTGGGAGTCTTCACTCTCTTCTATACCTATTTTCCTTAGGTTTGATCTTCTCATTGAGTCCTGGATTTCCTGTATGTTTTGGACCAGTATCTTTTTCCGCTTTACATTATCTTTGACAGTTGACTCAATGATTTCTATGGAATCTTCTGCTCCTGAGATTCTCTCTTCCATCTCTTGTATTCTGTTGGTGAAGCTTGTATCTAAAGCTCCTTGTCTCTTCTTTTGGTTTTCTATATCCAGGGTTGTTTCCATGTGTTCTTTCTTGATTGCTTCTATTTCCATTTTTAATTCCTTCAACTGTTTGATTGTGTTTTCCTGGAATTCTTTCAGGGATTTTTGCGATTCCTCTCTGTAGGCTTTTACTTGTTTATTAATGTTTTCCTGTGCTTCCCTAAGTGTGTTCAAGTCTTTCTTGAAGTCCTCCAGCATCATGATCAAATATGATTTTGAAACTAGATCTTGCTTTTCTGGTGTGTTTGGATATTCCATGTTTGTTTTGGTGGGAGAATTGGGCTCTGATGATGGCATGTAGTCTTGGTTTCTGTTGCTTGGGTTCCTGCGCTTGCCTCTCACCATCAGATTATCTCTAGTGTTACTTTGTTTTGCTATTTCTGACAGTGGCTAGACTGTCCTATAAGCCTGTGTGTCAGGAGTGCTGTAGACCTGTTTTCCTCTCTTTCAGTCAGTTATGGGGACAGAGTGTTCTGCTTTCGGGCGTGTAGTTTTTCCTCTCTACAGGTCTTCAGCTGTTCCTGTGGGCCTGTGTCTTGAGTTCACCAGGCAGCTTTCTTGCAGCAGAAAATTTGGTCTTACCTGTGGTCCCGAGGCTCAAGTTCGCTCGTGGGGTGCTGCCCAGGGGCTCTCTGCAGCGGCAGCAACCAGGAAGACCTGTGCCGCCCCTTCCGGGAGCTTCAGTGGACCAGGGTTCTAGATGGTCTTCGGCTTTTTCCTCTGGCGTCCGAGATGTGTGTGCAGGGAGCAGTCTCTTCTGGTTTCCCAGGCCTGTCTGCCTCTCTGAAGGTTTAGCTCTCCCTCCCACGGGATTTGGGTGCAGAGAACTGTTTATCCGGTCTGTTTCCTTCAGGGTCCGGCGGTGTCTCTGGCAGGGGTCCTGCCGCTCCTGGGCCCTCCCCCACGGGAGCCCAGAGGCCTTATACAGTTTCCTCTTGGGCCAGGGATGTGGGCAGGGGTGAGCAGTGTTGGTGGTCTCTTCTGCTCTGCAGCCTCAGGAGTGCCCACCTGACCAGGCGGTTGGGTCACTCTCTCACCGGGTCTGGGAGCAGAGAGCTGCTGCGGGCCGGGATCCGCGGGTGTGGGACTTCCGGTAAACCCAGAACGTGCCCGGTTCTAGAGAAATTCTGCTTCCGTGTGTCCCAAGCTCACCAGGCAGCTTTCTTGCAGCAGAAAATTTGGTCTTACCTGTGGTCCCGAGGCTCAAGTTCGCTCGTGGGGTGCTGCCCAGGGGCTCTCTGCAGCGGCAGCAACCAGGAAGACCTGTGCCGCCCCTTCCGTGAGCTTCAGTGCACCAGGGTTCCAGATGGTCTTTGGTTTTTTCCTCTGGCGTCCGAGATGTGTGTGCAGGGAGCAGTCTCTTCTGGTTTCCCAGGCCTGTCTGCCTCTCTGAAGGTTTAGCTCTCCCTCCCACGGGATTTGGGTGCAGAGAACTGTTTATCCGGTCTGTTTCCTTCAGGGTCCGGCGGTGTCTCTGGCAGGGGTCCTGCCGCTCCTGGGCCCTCCCCCACGGGAGCCCAGAGGCCTTATACAGCTTCCTCTTGGGCCAGGGATGTGGGCAGGAGTGAGCAGTGTTGGTGGTCTCTTCTGCTCTGCAGCCTCAGGAGTGCCCACCTGACCAGGCGGTTGGGTCTCTCTCTCACCGGGTCTGGGAGCAGAGAGCTGCTGCGGGCCGGGATCCGCGGGTGTGGGACTCTTAGAGGTCATTCTTTACTAACATTTTGATCTGCATGGTCCTTACTACATGTAAGTAGACTCAGAACAATGAGTCCGAGGATAATATAATTATTGCCTTTCTGTTTAGGTGATTCATGCCTAAAACATTACTGTAGTTTTAGTGTCATGGTAATTTTTTTTAAATGTAATTTTTTTTTGTTTCATTATACTCATAAAGACTCAAGATTCTAATTTCATGTTATTTTATTTTTTTCTTGAATAGCAACCTGAATCTAATTATTGGAAACTAGCTGACTTTTATATTTTTATTCTGTCACTTGTAAACCCACTTCAATTACTGTATAATGTGTGCATGCATACGTGTGTGTGTGTTCATGCGTGTGTGTGTGTGCATCTGTGTGTGTGCATGAGTGTGAGTGTTTGTGAGTGTGTGTGCTTATCTGAAACTATAATATTGATGTTTAGAATCACCTGGCTGAAATTCTTTTCCCCCACCCTTTAGAAATCAAAAAGTGGAGGAAAGACTACTCCTGTTCCAAAATCATAGACCCTGGGTGAATAGAACTGAAGTATGGAATGTCCAAATGATACACAAAGCAGAGATTAACAATTTATTATCCTGTTAACTACTTAGCAGTTCCAGTCCAATGCAATTATTTTCATGTACTGAGGAATATGGAATTGTAGCATAACGAACTCTGATCAATTACAAACAATTTTTGGAAGAGTTCCAAATAGCTAAGAATGGGTACAATGTATTTTCAAAAACCCTGAGACATTAGCGTGGTTTAAACTCTACCCAGATCAAAACGTTTAAGTACTGGACTGATCTACTAAAGTAATTTAGTAGCAAGCATACTTTACAATTGTTTGCAATTAAACATGGTGTTGAATAAAGAGAACACGCTAAAACGTTATGTTTCTTAAATTTCAAGACAGCAAGAAAGAGCACAGTGTTTTTCTTTTCTTTCTTTCACAGATTTTGCACTTTATTGAAAGAGCACTTTGGGATCCTTATTTGCATATTAATTATCAGAATTTTCTTTGGACCCAGAGTTCTTCTCAGTGCTGCCTTCATTTCTTGGTTCTTAAGTTATAGATCATGGGGTTCAGCAGGGTTCTCACTGTGGTATTGATGATGACCAAGAATTTATCAACTCCTTGTGGGTGATTAGATTTGGGCTTCAAGTAGTTTTCTCCCAACCCTACAATGCAACCTATTCCCCGTGAAACAATGGCCAAATGGACACATACCTCACGACTCATTTGGGTTACAAAGTGAAGTGGGGCCATACAGTGGCCAAAAGCCATGACTGTCAATAGGCAGCACTCAGTTATACCAAAAAGTGTGAAGAAAAACATCTGTGTGTCACAACCCTCCTGAGAGATTCCTCATATCTCACTTACGAGGCTCTCCATATCTTGGGTATGACAGAGCCAGTGTAACTAATTTCCTGGATATATAAGTTCACCAGAACGAAGTACATGGGGGTGTGTACAGATGCACTAGTGTAGATAGCAAAGGCTATGAGAGAAGAATGAGGGTGAAGAGGAGGAAGCATTCTCCGGGAACCTCAAAGTTCTTGGCAATTGCAAAGCATTTGACAGACAAACCCTTTTCCTGCCACAAAGAACAATTTACAGAATTGACACTCATCTCCTGGAAGACAGAGCAGTAAGCCATTAGAAGGATTCTTGCAGAAGAGAGATATTGATTTTTTAACACTTTAAGACACTCAGTTACATCAGAGTCAAAGTCTTTCTCTGAGGTCACAAAAATCAAAGCTTAGAAGTGATTTATTCTCACAGATTTTCATATCTAATACTTTTTCTCTTAACACCAGGGGATTTTCCAAAGTGTGCTAAGCATTGAGCTAAGTGTCCAAATATTTACAAAGATGGTGCAAACGTGTAGTCCTGGCACTAATGAAGCTCAGGCAGAAGATTAAACATGGGTCTGAGTTTAGTTTCACATCTTGCATAAGCAATCATTCAAATTAAAGGAAAGAAAACCTTGACTATATCTCAATTTTTTACTCATTCTTATCATTAACTAGTTATCAATGTTATGCAGAAAAACAGATCATCCCAGTAATTTCTATGCGTTTGTGTTGCCACAGGTATAGTCACTCCAACCAACCTGTCTGTGTGTTTTGCCCCGATTATTCTCTGATTCCTATTATGAATATTCAAACCCACACAATAAAGTTATCGTTTTTCAAGACTCATTATTTTTGAAGATTAAGTAAAATCAAATAATCATTTGATTAATAAACGAATACTGGTTTTAATACATAGAATTAAAGGCAAGGCACATCTCAATGTCTGCATCCTAATGAGGTCATCAGAGAAGCTTTTTAAGATGTGTAAATGAGCTATGAAAGTGAAGAAAGATCAACCAAACAACACCAAACCCCTTCATTCCACAACCTTCAATATGACAGCTGGTATTTCTAACATAATAGTTCCTGTCTCTTTATAGAACATGTTCTCTTAGCAGTTTATCACTGTATAGGCATAAATTTTCTGTTTTTTTTTAATATTGCTCATGATATTCTCTAAATCAGACTATTGATTTAAATAAATAAAAAGGAATAAAAGACATATTGTCTTCAAATGTAGTCCACGCTAACCTGAAATTCCTAATTTCTCTCCCTCATTATCATGAATGTGAGTATTCTAAGAGCAAGACATGGTGCCTGGTTTGATAAAAATTCCTTCCTATTCTTTCATCTCAACATCTTAGAATTCCACCAAACTACATTTATTTCTATACATATAGTATCTATACATTTCATTCCTCTTTGCTCACTTTTGCATATGGCACCTGCTGTGTGCTTGCTTGGTTCCTGACATAGAAAACTGTTCATTTCCAGCACAAACTTGTCTGTTTTCAGATATCATCCTTCTCTTCTGTGTATAGTTGCACTCTGTTTTTCACAATGTAACTGATAATGTAGCTGTTAGCACTGTGGTGGTGACTACTTTTCATCTTGTTCACAATGTTGCCTTATATGGAGACTGAGTATGGCTGCAAAGTTCTTATCATTATGTTTACCATCCTTACCAATCTCTGAGCTCTGGTGTAATGAGAAGCTCCAGTGTTTAGCTTACTTTGGTTCCTTGGGGATTCTGCCTGTCCCTTACCATTATATCTTCTGAAGTTCACTCTCATGTCCCTCAAAATAATGTGGCAAAGTCATTTTTCTCCCAGTCTGATAACTTTTCCCTTCAAATGAGATGTCCTTTCCTGTTTTGTGGAGTGTATATGTCTTTGTTGAAGTTTGGGTTTTCTTGCAAAAAGATAAACCACTTTTTCTTGACAAGAATAGGGTAGGAGGGCTTGGGAATTTAGCTCAGTTGTAGAGCACTTGCCTAGCAAGGGCAAGGCCCTGGTTTCAGTCCCCAGCTCCGAAAAAAAAAAGAAAAGAAAAAAAAAGAGTAGAGTAGGTGATATCACCAGCCTCTTAGGCTCTCTCTCTATTCGCTTGATATAATGAAATGTCAGAGGTATGTGAGTAGGTCAGCACATGGTTGATCCACAAATCAAATGTTGGTTTCAGTATTTCCAAATTGTAAATAAATAAACATGTTACCTATGTTCATAAATACCCTTTAAGACACACACCTACATACACACACACACACACACACACACACTTGTATGCCACATACACATGTGTGCCTATATATTCATGCAGAGAGACACAGAGAAACACAATAGAAAAAGAGCACTTAGATTTGTACATGAATTAAAATGTTAGTATAAACAACAATGAAAAATAACAGTATTTGTTTACATCCTGCTTCACCATTTGGTCACTTATAAACATGGCTAAGAAAAAAAATGTAATACCTATGAGTTTGCTTCTGTGTGAATAAGTTAATTTCCCAAATCACTTAAGTTGATTGGGTGTGGAATGTTTGTCTGCTACATGGGGCATGAGCATGTGTGAAAGTCTAACCACAAAATACTTTACTCCAGGACAATTTGGTCAAGGAAGAAATAAAGAAAGAAATTAAAGACTTCTTAGAACTTAATGAAAATGAAGATACAACATTCCCAAACATATGTGACACAATGAAAGCAGAGATAAGAGAAAAACTTATAGCTCTGAGTGTTTGTGAAAAGAAACAGGAGAGAGTATATGTCAGGATGTTGATAGCACATGTAAAAGCTCTAGAATAAAAAGAAATAAGTAAACCCAAGCGTGGTGGAAAGAAGGAAAATATCAAACTCAGAGCTGATTTCAACAAAGTAGAAATGAAAAGGACAATACAAAGAATCAACAAAACCAGGAGCTTTTTCTTTGGGAAAAACAATAAGATAGATAAACCCCTAGCAATACTAACCAGAAGTCAAAGAGACTGTACCCAAATTAACAAAATCAGAAATGAAAAAGGAGACATAACAACAGAATCTGAAAATAATAAAAAAAAAACATCAGATTCTAGTATAAAATCCTATATTCAACAAAACTGCAAAATCTGGAGGATATGAATAATTTCGTAGACAGATACCAGGAAGCAAGGTTAAATCAGGAAGAAATAAACTGTCTAAACAACCCTATAACTCCTAAAGAAATAAAAACAGATATTAAAAGTTTCCCAACCAAACTGAGCCCAGGTCGAGATGGGTTTATTGCAGAATTCTATCAGACCTTCTTAGAAGACCTCATACTAAAATTATGGAAACTATTCCACAAAATTGAAACAACTGGTGCACTACCACATTCCTTATATGAATCCACAATTACTCTTATACCTAAACAAAACAAAGACTAAGAACATAAAGAGAAATTCAGAAAAAATTCCCGTATGAATATTGATGAAAAAATACTCAATAAAATTCTTGCAAACCGAATCTAAGAACACATCAAAAAATTACTACATAATGATCAAGTAGACTTGAACACAGGCATGGAAGGATTGTTCAATAAGAAAAATTCATAATCCATCATGTAAACAAACTCAAAGATAAGGAGCACAAGGTCATTTCATTAGATGGTGAGAAAGCATTTGACAAACTACAACAACCCGTGTGGATAAAAGTCCTGGAAATATCATGAATTGAAGGCTCATCTCAAAACATAATGTAAGAAATATACAGCAAACATGTAGCTAACATCAAACTAAATGGAAAGAAACTTGAAGCAATCCCAGTAAAATCAGGGACTAGACAAGGCTGGCCACTCTCTCCCTACTTATTCAAAACAGGACTCCATGTCATAGCCAGAGAAACCAGACAGCAAAAGGGGGTCAAAGTCATACAAATTGGAAGGTAAGATACCAAAATATCTCTATTGGCAGATGATATGATAGTATATACTTAAGTGACCCCAAAAGTTCCACCAGAATCTTCTTAACCTGATAAATAACTTCAGCAAAGTGTCAGGGTATAAAATTAACTCAAACATACCAGGAGCCTTCCTCTCCTCAATTGATAAAATGGCTGAGAATGAAAAAAATGAAATCACAAACTGCACAATAGTCCCAAATAATATAAAATATCTTGGTGTAAGTTTAACCAAGCAAGTGAATGATCTGTATGACAAGAAGTTCAAGTATCTGAAGAAAGAAATTGAGGAAGATCTCAGATGATAGAAGGAGATTCCATGCTCATGGATTGACAGGATTAATATAGTAAAGATGACCATTTTCCCAAAAGCAATCTACACATTCAATGCAATATCCATCAACATTCCTACTGACTTCTTTAATAAAGATAGAAATAGCAATTTGCAAATTCATTTGGAATAAGAAAAAGCCAGGATAGCTAAAACTATCCTCAACAATAAAAGAACTTCTGGGGGAATCATTGCCCCTTAACTCAAGCAGTATTACAGAGCAATAGTGATAAAAACTGCCTGGTATTGGTACAGAGATATGTGGATAGACCAGTGGAATAGAATTGAAGACCCAGAAATGAACCGACACACCTATCATTTGATATTTGGCAAAGGAGATAAAACCATTCAAAGGATGAAACATAGCATTTTCCAAAAATAGTGCTGATTCAACTGGAAGTCGGCATGTAGAAGAATGCAAACTATACCGTTTTTATGATCATGTACTAAGGTAAAGTGCAAGTGAATCAAGGACCTACATATCAAACAAGATACCCTCAAACAAATAGAAGAAAAGGTCAGAAAGAGTCTTGAACACATGGACACTGTAGAAAATTTCCTGAAAAAAAAAACCAATGACTTATGCTTTAAGAACAAGAATTGACAAATAGGACCTCATAAAACAGCAAAGTTCCTTAAGGCAAAAGAAACCGTCATTTGGACAAAACTGTAACCAACAGATTGGGAAAAGATTTTTAGCAATCCTATATCTGATAGTAGTTAATATCCAAAATTTACAAAGAACTTAAGAAGTTAGACTCTCGAAAGCAAAAATACCCTATTAAAAATGGGGTACAGTGTTACAAAACATTCTCGGCTGAAGGTTATCAAATGGGCAAACAACACCTAAATAAATGTCCAACATCCTTAGTCATCAGGGATATTGAAATCAAAACAAACCTGAAATCCACCTCACCCCAGTCAGAATGGCTAAGATATAAATCTCAGGTGACAGCAGATGCTGACGAGGATGTGGAAAGAAAGGAACACTCCTCCATTGTTGGTGGGATTGTATACTTGTACAACCCTTCATAAAATCAGACTGAAGATTCCTCAGAAAATTGGACAATCCATGAGCCGAGGACCCAGCTATACCTCTCTTGGGCATATACCCAAAAGATGGTCCAACATACAACTGAGAAATATATTTGCTTTTGTTCATAGCAGCCTTACTTAAAATAGTTAGAAGCTGGAAAGAACCCAGATGCCCTTCAACAGAGGAATGGATACAGAAATGTGGTACATCTACAAAATGGAATATTACTTAGCTTTAAAAACAATGACTTCATGAAATTCTAGCCATATAGAAGGAAATAAAAAATATCATTCTGAGTGAGGTTACTCAATCAAAGAAAAACACACTGGATGTGCATTCATCGATAAGCAGATATTAGCCAAAAAGTTTGAATTACCCATTATGCCATACACAGACCACCTGAAGCTCAAGAAGGATCACCAAAATGCAGATGCTTCATTCTTTCTTTAAAAGGGGAACCAAAATACCGATGTGAGGGTATAAGGAGGCAAAGTTTATAACAGCGACTGAAGGACCTGCCATTCAGAGCCTGGCTCACATGTAGCCCATACATGTACAGACACCAAAACTTGATAAGATGGATGAAGCTAAGAAGTGCAGGCTGACTATGAGTGGATATTGATCCCTCCTGAGAGACAAAGCCAGAATATGTCAAATACAGAGGCAAATGCAAACAGCAAACCACTGAACCGAGAACCTGAACCCTGTTGGAGGAATTAGAGAAGGGATTGAAAGAGCTGAAGGGATTTGGAACCCCATAATAATAACATTGCCAACCAAACAGAGCTTCCAGGGACGAAACAACAACAGAAAGACTATACATGGATAGACCGATGGTTCCAACTGCATATGTAGCAAAGGATGGCCTTGCTGGAAAAAATGTAATGAGAAACTCTTGTTTCTATGAAGGTTGGACCCCAAGTGTAGGGGAATGTGGAGAGGTGTGGGGAGGCCATGGGTGGAGATGTGAACTCCCTTACAGAAGAGTAGGGGGAAGGGTTAAGGGGCTTATGGCCTGAAAACCTGGACAGGGAATAACATTCGAAATGTAAACAGGAAATCTCCAACAATTAGAGAGAGAGAGAGAGAGAGAGAGAGAGAGAGAGAGAGAGAGACAGAGACAGAGACAGAGAGAGACAGAGAGAGACAGAGAGAGAGAACAAGAAGAAGGAGAGGGAGGAGGAGGAGGAGGAGGAGGAGGAGGTGAAACAGAAAGAGAACTAAAATCCATTCTTCTCCATTCCCTCTCTTCATCAGCTGTTGTTGAGGCAGTTGTGTTAGTGAGTTGTTATAAGTGTAATTTCTGGTGTTACTTTGAGACACCATCTCATAGTAAATTTTAGTCTCTTACAACCTTCTTGCCTCCTCTTCTGTAATGTTCCTCTGCATTGAATCAAGTGACATTTTGTAGAAACAGCCATTGAGACTGGGCTTGGAATTTCTATCCTGCATTTTGAATGGCTGGGAGATTTACTGTTATGTTTGTTCCACAGACTGTAATTAATTCTGTATATAAGGCACATGGCTTTGATTGTTGGTAGGTATGATACTGGCTTAAGTAAGTAAGGGACTGTATATACTCTCCCATAGTCACAGCTGCAATAGCCTTATATATGTGGCCAAATTACCAGTACCATCCATGTTCATTGAACAGGACTTAAGCAAAATTATAGAGCTGTTGGCTATCACCAAGCTATTTATGCCATTGCACTGCCCTTATGGTTATTCTGCCATGTTGATCATTGTGTTTTACAGGAATGATGTGAACAATCACTTGAAAGTGACAAAACTGATGATTGTAATAACAGGTTATACTAGAAATTCGACCTGTGCCTGGCACATTTTCCTGTAAAAGAATATTGACATTATGATAGGCAGGAGAATGTAAAAGTTAAATTTAGTCTTAACTAAAAAAAGGAAATTACAATTTTCCTGATATACCATGTTTAATTAATTGAAGCAAAATAAAATCTATTTACTTGATGTTGGGTAAATATCATTTAACAATATAATCCTAACTCCTTTTAAGTGATTAAAAGTTACAGATAGTTGTTAGCTGGGATACTGTGTAAAATTGGCATCAGGATTGTGACAATGAAATATTCTCTGTTTTATGCAAATGCCTAGTAATAATGAACAAAATTATGTATCAAGTTTCATGCTTTAGGTAATTAATTGCATGTATTCAATTGTATCTAAGATAATTTAATATTATCTAGGTATCAAATGCATAATAATTATGATTAAATTAATTAAATATTAAAATAGCATACTAGAGTTACCAAGTAGACATGAAAAATAAAATATTAGAATAATCAAAAATATTTATTAAAAGCCAAATGATGAAAACATTGTATATATAAAGAGAGCCTGTAGCTATATGTCACCTTGAAGTGTTAGAGTGTGTTGCAGTGAGAGGGTTGAGCAGATAATATTTCATACCATGAAAAACCAATTACCTAAATTTGATACCTACATATATGTTTGCAAGATTTCTATATTCACTTCATGACCAGAACACATAAAAGCTTACACCAAATATTAATAATGAGACTAATGAAAACAATAATAATAAGAAAAAGAAAAAAAACAAAACTCTAGGAACATTTTAAAGAAATAATGTATTGGCCTTAAAATAGGAAAATCAACACATTTTTTTAGTACATTGACTATTCAAAGAAATCTAAAAGGCTTTTACTTCATTCTATATGAAAGCAAAAACACATGAGATGGATTGTGTAAAGAAAGAGAGACCTGCAAACTGTAAAATTAATATAGTCATTGCAGAAGAAAGAAACAAATACTTACCCAAGGTTCGATAAGTAAAAATTTGAAAGATTTACTTTGAAAGATAATATTAATATATTTAATCCAACACATCTTACTATGATAAAGGAAAGAAAACTGGAAAAATTAATGCCTCAATGTAGTCTCTGCACCTAGAAAGTGGGAAGATATCTCAAATTCAAGATACCCTGAAATACATGAGAAAATGATAAATAGGTTGATTTTATTATGGAATAAGTGCTGTAGCATTAGCGTAGTGGTTAAGAGCACTTACTGCTCTTTAGAGCAAACACGTTCACTTTCCAACATCAATGAAGCCACTTGCAACCAGCTGTAAAAGCAGCTCCAGGGGGTCTGACATCTTCTGGTCTCCCCAGGTGCCTGTGTTCATGTGCACAAATCTATACATAGACATTCACACATAACTGATCATTAAAATAAAAAAAGATTCATGAATGTATTTTCTGCACAAATTATGAATAGTAAGCCTTCTACATATGCAAACACAATTGATGCAAAGTAATAAGAATGGAGAAAATCGCAGATAGTATGAAGAGTAAATTAAGGATTAATGCTTACACAGTTCAGTAATCAAAAACGCTAAACTTCACAATTGAATTACAATGTAGATGTTAGGAAGTAACTTGCATTTGAATTTAAGAGTGAAACTATTTTAAAAATTATTTTATTTATTTACACTCCTGCCATTGTGCCATGTCCCCTCCCACAGTTCCTCATCCCATTCCACCTCTTCCTTCCCTGACTCGAGGAGGATGCTCCCCAGACCCTGCCAGGCACCATAATCCCTGGGGCCTCAAATCACTCAAGGATTAACAAGACGAGGCAGTCCTCTGCTATACATGTGTCAGGACTCCGATCACCTTATGTGTCCAGCCTGGTTGGTGGCTCAGTGTCTGGGAGATCTCCGCGGTCCGAATTAGTTGCGACTGCTAGTCTTCCTTTAGAAGTTGCCCTCCCCTTCAACTTCTTCAAACCTTCCCCTAATTAAAAAACTGACAGAAGTAGAGACTGATACCTTTTTAAAATATATGTATCATTTAATTTTGAATGGCATAGTATGGGTTCTCATATAAAATTGATGGCAATATATATTTATTATAGTCTTCTGAGATGGAAATTTGTCAGTATTTATAAAAGTATTACATTACTTAACAGCCTTGACATCACTCCAACAATGTGTTTTGTAATTTATAAAAAAAAATAATGTAAATAATCACCATTGAGTACAGTGCCTGAGTCAGTGTCCATGCTGATTTTCTGTAGTGAACTTTAGTTAATGAAAAAAAAAATAATCTGAATGGCACAATTAGATGATTATTTAAACAAATGAGTATATTACCATTTTTTAAATGCATGATATTCCATGAAGAAATTTCCCATGGACATGGATTCAAGATATATTGTTAATTGAAAAACAAATGGCAGAATAATGCAGTATGTAATTAAACTTCAAAAACAGAAGATTTATATATATTCTAAAATTTTGTCAATGTTGAGTAAACCTGCTACTAGAGCAGGGGAGGCAGGAGAAAAAACACTGGCAATTCTAGGGTAATTTGAGCTACACAATGAAACCCAATTTTTAAAACAAATAGAGCAGACTTGAGAGAATATCTCCCAAACTTTCTTGGTGGTTACATTTAGAAGTTTTAAGAAAGCAAGTTATTCTTTGACAATTCCATACATGCACAACCCATGTATGTAAGCCCTCTACACTCTTAATCTCCTATCCTCCCCACCCAACATGCTCTCTTTGGACTGAACCCTGATAGCACGTGCATATCTTTATATTTTGCTTCATGAACCCTGGTTTAATCTGAGCCATTTCAGTGAACATGGGCATGAAGCTATACATTTAACCCAAGTAAGACATCGGTGGCTACATCATTTTCTATTCTCCAGCACTGTTTTTAGTTACTTTGAATAGGCAGGATCAATATTATATAGGTTCTTTTCAGATAGATTGTGACTTCTTGAGTGTCACAACTGCATGATGCTCAGAAGGCAGCACCCCACAGATCTCCTTTCCTATTAATTTGCCCTTGAAAGAAGCCAAGCCCTGAACATCACCTAATTTCTAAACCAGAAGTTATCTCCAATGGTTATTCATTTGAGAATGAAAACTTACATTTCTCAAAGGGAATCTCACTGTGTACACAAACTAATTTTAAGGGTACACTGCGTATAAAGCATTGAGGTAACTAAATATTATCTTTGGAGGATCCTTGTTTCATAATGGGTCAGGACTTTTTCTTCATAATTTCTTCTTCCTTTTGTTATTTGTTTATTTATTAATTGTTACTCTGTATGTTTTGTGTTTATATTTTTCCTGGTTTTATGTTTCCATGGAATCCCTGAGTGTGTGAATGGAAGTCTGGGTCTCTGTATCTGTATCTGATTCTTGTGGCTTTTTTTGTCTCTTTTCCATCTGCTTGTTTTGTTCTACTAAATTCATTAACTTTTATGTTATTTTTATCACATGTTATTATTAAGAATTTTATTTTATTAGATGAATGCTTGTTTACTAGTGAGAGTCAGAAGGATTGTAGATACAAATGGCAGGAGTGGTATAGACAAAGGGGGAGAAATAGAGGGATGTGGAACCATAATCCAAAAATATTTCATGAAAAAGTCTAATTTTAAGAAAAGAATTTTAAAAACAAACTTTCTAGGGCGTGTCTGCTCCCTTTTCTCAAAATCCTAACTGGTTTCATATCAAAACTTAATGAAAATGATTTAAACACTTCCCAACACATAGAAAGTGATTTGTTTACAGCCAATATGGAACTGCTACTATGGGAGTGAAGCTTCTGTAGAGTTGCAATAATGCAGTAGGAGAGTCTTTACATGCTTTAAGAGACATTAATCCATTGAGGTTCAGTGGGAGTTTCACATGATGGATGTCACAAGTTTTGAATGGGAAGTTATACATTTTCAATACTTCAGTTTTCATCAAACTCTTCAAGATCAAATTAAAATTTTATGGGATAAAATAATGGAGTAGTTGTGTTCCTTTGAAATTTTCATAATTAGTCCAAATAATACTAAAATACCATTAATAAATCAGAATATATTGTATCCTAAGCCCATATCATCATGACAATTAAGAAAGAGAAGTAGATGTGTATTATTGGATAAAAGATGTTTCTGGAGAGGCACTATAATATTTCCGGGACAATTTAATTTTGTTGGTAGATGGGTTAAATCAAAGTCTGATAAAGAAGGCCTTGCTGTAAAAGACCATTCTCTCACTAAGAGACTCTCAAACCCTGATGTGTAAGGGCACTAGCATTTCAATCAATCATCTGAAGCAATTTTGGCAATGTCTTTAAAACATTAAAATGACTGTACAGGAGTTATTGTTCATCAATATCTCTTCTTCACGCAGAATATTTATCATTTCATTCTTTGGTTTAACAAAATTCCAAAATCATTTTCAGGTAAATTAGATGAGGATGGTGATGATGATGTTGATGATGGTGGTAGTGGTGGTGTTGTTGGTGGTGGTGGTGGTTGTGGTGGTGGTGAAGATGATGATGAAGAAGTCAAAAATGATCTTTACAAAATAATCTATTGTAAGTGCTAGTTTGGGAAGAAAGAGCTGTAAGCTCATCAATAGCCCACAAAACACCAGAAGAGAAAGCAAATTTTGTCATGAGAAATTTATATCTATTCTCACAAGAAACCCTTATCATAACCATAGCAATGAATCAATTTAATTTTGTGAGGCAGCAAATTGCCTTTCAGAGTTTAGCTAAATAATATAAAGTGATCATGTACATAGTGCAATCCCTGGCTGTCAGGACCAAAGCCCATGGATTTTAGAACTTGTTGTCCTAGGATTTTAAAACTGTATGACATAATTAATTGCAATGTGCAACCCTAAAAGTCTTGCCGTATAAGTCACAAAGACCCCTTACTACATGGTGTGTATCAGGTTAGAACTTTTATATTCATATGTATTCACTGTTTCAAAGAGTAAAATGGTTGAGGTTAAGAACATTGCACTTTTCCGTTTGTATTTTAATTGCTAGTGTGAAGTTTGATTTTGGTGGATCAGTACACAGTGTTTCATTTTATCTTATTTGAACAGGTGATATAAGTTAACTGTACAGATTAATGAGCCTCAGTTTGATATTTCCATAATGCAGACAGCATGCAGTGAACTAATGTAACTACGTTTTTTCACTGACTTTTCTGCAACTTACAAAAGTTAGGATACTCTTTTCTACTTTTAGGGAGAAAATGACTTCCATAGGATATAAAAATCCTTAATATATTTTCAGAACTTTTTTTATTATACTGGAATTTTTATTTCGTCTTCACAAATGTATACAATGTACCTTGATCACACCGATCCTTAACTTGGTTCTACTCTCTTTACACATTTCCTTTCCAGCTTCATGTTCTTTATATTTTCCTGTTTTATTTTCTTTATAATCGATTGGTTCACACAGTACTTCCTGCTGGGATCTTCCCTAATTCATTGTCTTAATTGTGTACAGGACTTGTGCATACGACTGTAGATGCAGTGAGTCCATAGTTCCAAAATCTGGGTCATGTCTAGATGTCATGATTGCATCCTCTCGCTCCTCAAGTTCTGTCTACTCTTTTTCTGCAATGTTTCCGCATCCTATTTTTGGTTGTGAGCCTAGCCTTTAACGGCTGAGCCATCTCTCCAGCCCATGTTTCCGCATCCTTATGCTCAGCTTTCTTCTCACTGTCTTAGCACTTATATCTGTTACACAGATCTACAGTAATTGCTGCACAGTACACCTATACATTTCTCTGACCACAGCTCACAAAAGCAGTAATGTATGGACAAAAACCATAAGAATTGGAAGGCAGTTTGACAACATGGCCATTTAGCAAAACAGGAATAGTTGGATCCTCTCTATGGCAGTGTGAACCATCGGAAAACTGTGACCATGTTTATAACGTGACATCTGACTTTCCGTCTATAGAAGAGGTTTCACAGTCAAACAAACAGCAGTTGTCCACTTTCATAAGATTTAGATAATTGTCTTCACACTTCTGAATTTTCAACTGGCACAATGATATCTAGTTTCATCAATATCCATGCCAATGATAGTTTTGCTTTTCTGATGGTTAAATAAATGGCTAGTGACTATATAAATTATTTTTCCAATTTTGTAACATGGATATTGTGAACAGTGAAAAGGTAAAGATATTCATGGAATTATAACTGGAATAGACAGATTCCTTCAGGTACATATTCCTTTAGTGGTACTATTGAATCACAAATAATTTCAGGTTTATATTAATTTCTATAGTAGCTATATTAAATTTTAGATGCAACGAACAAATACCAGGGTTCTTTCTTCCAGCAACACTATACAAAGTGTCTTTTGTATTTCTACTTCACCAACGATTTGTGGGCTTAGTATTTTTCATGTAATTTTTGATAAATACTGTGCCATTATTTTAAGCATTTATTCAAATATGTAGCATATTTAATTGCATTACTTTATTTCTGATGAATAAGGTATTTTGTGTCTTATACATATGATCCATATGTCAGATAAAGAGCCAGTAATGTTTTGTTTTCTCCATCGTTATTAATTTGATATCTCTTAATGACTCTAAATTGTGCAGATGTACCATATATTCTGTATCCATTCCTCTGTTGAAGAGCATCTGGGTTCTTTCCAGCTTCTGGGTATTATAAATAAGGCTGCTATGAACATAGTGGAGCACGTGTCTTTGTTATATGTTTGGGCAACTTTTGGGTATATGCCCAAGCGAGGAGTAGCTGGGACTTCAGATTACTCAATGTCCAATTTTCTGAGGAACCTCCAGAATGATATCCAGAATGGTTGTACAGTCTGCAATCCCACCAACAATGGAGGGGTGTTCCTCTTTCTCCACATCCTCACCAGCATGTGGACCGAGCTTGCTGTCACATGAGTTTTTGATGTTAGCCTTTCTGACTGGTGTGAGGTGAAATCTCAAGGTTGTTTTGATTTGCATTTCCCTTATGACTATAGATGTTGAATATATCTTTATGTATTTCTCTGCCATTCGATATTCTTCATGTCTGAATTCTCTGTTTTGCTCTAGACCTCATTTTTCAATAGGGTTATTTGTCTCCCTGCAGCCTAACTTCATGTGTTTTTTGTATATTTTGGATATAAGCTCTCTATCAGTTGTAGGATTGGTAAAGATCTTTTTCCAGTCTGGTGGTTGCCATTTTGTCCTAACAACAGTGTCCTCTGCCTTACATAAGCTTTGCTGTTTTATGAGATCGCATTTGTTGATTCTTGATCTTAGAATATGAGCCTTTGGTGTTTGGCTCAAGAAATTTTCTTCAGTGCCCATGTGTTTGTGATTTTGCCCTACTTTTTCTTCTATTAGTTTGAGTGTATCTGGTTTGAAGTGGAGGTCCTTGATCCAGTTGGATTTAAGCTTTGTACAGGGTAGTAAAAGGGGTGGATCTGCATTCTTCTACATATTGACCCAGAGTTGAACCGGCACCACATGCTGAAAATGCTATCTTTTTCCAATTGGATGGTTTTGGCTCTTTTCAAAAAATTAAGTGACCATAGGTGTATGGGTTCATTTCTTGGTCTTCAATTCTATTCCACTGGCTTATTTTCCTGCCTCTGTCTCAATGCCATACAGTTTTTAACACTGTTGCTCTGTAATACTGCTTGAGTTCAGGGACAGTGATTCCCTTTTATTGTCCTTTTATTGTTGAGGATAGTTTTAGCTATTCTGAGTTTTTTGTTATCCCAGATGAATTTATGAATTGTTCTGTCTAACTCTATGAAGAATTGGATTGGAATTTTGATGGGGATTGGAAAGAATCTGTAGATCGCTTTTGGTATAATGGCAATTTTTAATGTATTAATCCTGCCAGTCCATGAGTATGCTAGATCTTTGCATCTTCTGGAATCTTCTTCAGTTTCTTCAGAGATTTGAGGTTCGTCTCATACAGATATTTTACTTGCTTGATAAAGTAACCCCGAGATATTTTATATTATTTGTGTATATTGTAAATGGTGTCATATCCCTAGTTTCTTTCTCTGCTTGTTTAACTTTTGTGCAGAGTTATTTTTTTACCCAGCCACTTTGCTGAAATTGTTTATCAGGCTTAGTAATTCTGTGGTGGTACTTTTGAGGTCACTAGGTATACTATCATATCATCTACAAACAGTACTTTTTTGACTTCTTCCTTTTAATCTATATCCCTTTGACCTCCTTTTATTGTCTGCTTTCTCTGGGTAAGACGTCTAGAACTATATTGAATAAATTGTGAGAGAGTGGGCAGCCTTGTCATGTCCCTGAATTAGTGGGATTGCTTCATGTTTCTCACCATTTAGTTTAAAGTTATCTATGGGTTTGCTCCATATGTTTAGGAATGGTCCTTAAATTCCTATACTTTCCAGTACTTTTATCAGGAAGGTGTGTTGAATTTTGTCAAATGCTTTATCAGCATCTAATGAAAGGATCATTGGGTTTTTATCTTTGAGCGTGATTATATAATGGATTATGTTGATGGTTTCTGTATACAAAACCATTCCTACATGCCTGGGATAAAACCTACTTGAACATGATATATGAGTATTTGATATGTTCTGGGACTCGGTTTGCAAGACTTTTATCGAGTATTTTTTCATCGTTATTCATAAGGGAAATTGGTCTGAAGTTCTCTTTTTGTGTTGGGTCTTTGTGTGGTTTAGTTATAAGAGAAATTGTGGCTTCATAAAAGGAATTAGGTAGTGCTCCATCTGTTTCAATTTTGAAGAATATTTTGCAGAGTATTGGTATGAAATTTTCTATGAATTTTGGATAGATTTCTCCAAT
Organism: Rattus norvegicus; assembly: GCF_021556685.1. Classification (NCBI taxonomy): domain Eukaryota; kingdom Metazoa; phylum Chordata; class Mammalia; order Rodentia; family Muridae; genus Rattus; species Rattus norvegicus. The sequence continues at coordinate 50,668,202 of NC_141555.1, read as the reverse complement.
AAACCCATCTGATCATGGATGTTTTTTGGTTGGGAGGCTTTTAATGAATGCTTGTATTTCTTTAGCCGTTATTGGCTGTTTAAATGGTTTTTCTGTTCCAGATTTAGATTTGGTACCTGGCATTCATCTAGTAAATTTTCCCTTTTCTCCAGATTTTCAAGTTTTGTTGAATATTGGCTTTTTAAGGATGATCTGATGACTTTTTAATTTGCCCTAATTCGGCTGTTGTGTCTCCCTTTCCATTTCTGATTTTGTTAGTTTGGACACACTCTGTGTGCCCTCTGGTTAGTCTGGCTATGGGTTACTATATCCTGTTGATTTTCTCAAAGAACCAGCTTTTGGTCCTGTTAATTCTTTGTATGGTCCCCTTTTTTCTACTTAGTTTATTTCAGCTCTGAGTTTGGTTATTTCCTGACTTCTACTACTCCTGCGCATATTTGTGACTTTTTGTTCTAGAGCTTTTAGGCGTACTGTCAAACTGCTGATGTATGCTCTCTTCTTTTTCTTTCTGTAGGCACTCAGAGTTATGGGTTTTCCTTTTACCACAGCTTTCATTGTGTACCAAAGGTTTGGGTATATTGTACCTTCATTTTCATTAAATTCTAAGAAGTCTTTAATTTCTTCCTTGACCAAGTTATCATTGAGTAGAGCATTGTTCAGCTTCCATGTATCTGTGGGTGTTCTTTCCTAATTGTTATTGAAGAACAGCCTTAGTCCATGGTGGTCTGATAGGATGCGTTGGATTATTACTTTCTGTATCCTTTGAGGCTTGCGTTTTGACTGATTATATGATCATTGTTGGAGAAAGGGCCATGAAGTGGTGAGAAGAATGTATATCCTTTTGTTTTGGATAGAATGTTCTCTAAATATCTATTAAGTACATTTGGTTTATACCTTCTGTTAGTCTGTGTATGTCTCTGTTTAATTTCTCTTTCTGTAATCTGTCCAGTGGTGAGAATGGAGTGTTGAAAATTCTTACTCTTATTATTTGCAATGCCATGTGTTCTTTGAGCTTTAGTAAGATTTCTTTTATGAATGTAGGTGCCCTTGTATTTGGAGCATAGATATTTATGATTTTGAGTTCATCTTGGTGTATTTCTCCTTTGATGAATATAAAGTGTCCTTACTTATGCTTTTTGATGACTTTTGCTTGAAAATCAATTTTATATTATATTAGAATGGCTACTCCAGCTTGCTTCTTCAGACCTTTTGCTTGGAAAGTTTTTTTTTTTTTTTCCAGCCTTTTATTCTGAGGTAGTGACTGTCTTTGTCTTTGAAGTGTGTTTACTGTAGTACAAAATGCTGGGTCCTCATTACATATCCTGTGTGTCTTTTTAGTGGGGAATGAGTCCATTGATGTTGAGAGATATTAAGGAATAGTGATGGTCACTTTCTGTTATTTTAATAATTGGAGGTTAGTTTATGTTTGTGTGCTTCTCTTCTCTTTGTTTTGTTGTGAAAAGATTAATTTCTTGCTTTATCTATGATTTTACTTGCCTCCTTGTTTTGGGGTTTGCCCGTTAGTGTCCTTTGTAGGACTGGATATGTTGAAAGATATTGTGTAAATTAGGTTTTGTCATGAAATATCTTGGTTTCTATGTTAATTGAGTGTTTTACAGGATATAGTAGCCTGGGCTGGCATTTTTGTTCTCTTAGTGTCTATATGAAATCTGTCCAGGACGTTCTGTTTTCATAGTCTCTGGTGATAATTCTGGTGTAATTCTGATAGGTTTGCCTTTATATGTTACTTGACCTTTTCCCTTACTGTTTTTAATATTTTTATTTGTTTTGGTGTTTTGACTATTAAGTGATGGAAGGATATCCTTTTCTGATCCACTCTATTTGGAGTTCTGAAGGCTCTGTGTATGTTTATGGGCATCTCTTTCTTTGATTAGGGGAGATTCATTCTAAAATTTTATGAAGATATTACTGTCCCTTGATGTTGGCAGTCTTCACTCACTTCTATACCTGTTAAGCTTAGGTTTGATCTTCTCATTGTGTCCTGGATATCCTGTATGTTTTGGGCTAGCTGCTTTTCCATTTTACATTATCTTTGACAGTTGTGTCAATGTTTTCTATGGAATCTTCTGCTCCTTAGATTATGTCTTCTATCTCTTTTATGCTGTTGGTGCTTCTCACATCTGTGACTCCTGGTCTCTTTCTTAGGTTTTCCAATTTCAGGGTTGTCTTCCTTGTGCTTTCTTTATTGTTTCTATTTCCTTTTTATCTCCAGGATGGTTTTGTTTATTCCTTCTTCTGTTTTGCTGTTTTTCCAGTAATTCTTTAAGGTACTTTTGAGTTCCCTCTTTCAGGGATTCTACTTGTTTAATTCTGTATTTTCTGTTGTCCTGTATTTTCTCAAGGGAGTTATTTATGTCCTTTTTAACATCCTCCATCGTCATGATAAAATGTGACCTTATATCTAGAGGTTTCTTTTCTGGTGTGTTTAGATATACAGTGTTTGTTTTGATGGGAGAATTGGGTTCTGTTGAGCCCAAGTAGTCTTGATTTCTGTTGCTTGTGTTCCTGACTAGCCATCAAGTTGTCTCTGGAGTTAGCTTGTCTTGCTCTTTCTGACAGTGGCTTGACAATCCTGTAGGCTCATGTGTCAGGACTGCTGTAGAACTTTTTTCCTGTTTTCTTTTACCCAGTTATGGTTACAGAGTATTCTGCTCTCATGCATGTAGTTGCTCCTGTCCATTGACTTTCATCTGTCCTGTGGGCGGGAACCAGAATGAAATTCTCATACTTCTCCTAGGTCCCTCTCTGGGGGAAGGGGGCACAGAAGGCACAAGGTGTTTTTCTCTTGAGTAAGGAATCTGGGTAGAGAGTAGTCTCCTCTGGTTTCCGAGGAGTGTCGGCTTCTCTGAAAGTCTAGTTCCCCTACCCTCGCTATTTTTGTGTAGGGAGCTGTTTTACCAGATCTGTTCAGATCCAGGCAGAGTCAGGAACATGGTGCTCCTGCACTTTGACTCTTCCTATATTCCTTTGTCCAGAGGCACTATGCAGTTTTGTCTTGGACCAGAGATGTGGGCAATTGTGGGTAGAAGTGCCAGTCTCTGTGCCTTGTGCACTTGGTATTGTCCACAGTCCAGGGTGATCAGCTCTCTCTCCCAGAGCATCTAGGAGCAGGGAGCTCTAGGTCGAGAATAGAGAGGTTCAGGAGGCAGCTAGAAACTGATAGTGTCTGATCCCAGAGGAGTTCTGCCTTTGTGTGTCCTGAGTCCTCCAGACAGGTCACATCCAGCAGAAAAGTTTGATTCACCTATTGTCTCAGGCCTGAAATCATTCCTTGGGCTTATTTTCACCTTTCCATGAGAGCTGCAACCAGAAATGTCTTGCCCCTAGTGCTCCTAGGTTCCCATGCACAGGCGGCCCAGATGGAGATAGGTGTTTTTTTCTTGAGTCAGAAATGTGAGCAGAGTTCTCAGCGGTTTCTGCCCCAGTGATGGCTAAGACTTCCCCACCCCACACGAGATTTTAGTGTAGGATGCTGTTTGGACCAGTTCAGATCCAGGTGCAGTTTGGACTGCAGGCATCCTGCAGCTTTACTGCTCCTATATTGATGTGTCCAGAGGCAATATGCAGTTTCCTCTTGGGGTAGGGATGTGGACACATATGGGCAGAAGTGGCAGTCGATCCTTCCCTGAAGTCTCAGTATTGCCCACTCTTCTGGGTGATCAGCTGTCTGTCCCACAGAGTTTTCAAAGGAGTTTCAAATGTTCATTCCGTATCCTACAGGTCTCCAGTCTGTCCAATTCTCCTCCAAAGTGTGTTGGAGAAGACTGCTCTGGTCAAGGGGAGTTACAACATGCCCCATCAGAAGAATAGGGCTGCAAAACTTCTTCACTTAAAGGTAATCTCAGTGATTTCTCCTATTCCACAGATGGATTAGCTCCTGCCCCCTCTCCACACGAGACTTTAATACTGTCGTCAGCTGCCAAAGCAGGGCAAAGCGCTATGTCCACACACAAAGACAGCCAAAAGTGTCCCCCATCTCCAACAATGTTAAGTATGCAATCTGCTTTGTGAAAAATGAGTTTGACACCTGATTCTTCTGACAAAGGGGATTTCAGAACTTCCCTATTAAACCAAGAGGACCTTCAAAATCCTACACTATTAAAATGGGCTTAAATCATCACTTCTTGTCCAAGGGGGACAAAATGTAGACAAAAATCCACAAATGAACCTCACAACACACATACCAGCCCAAGCAGAGACAGAATTTCTGCATGTGCACCATTAAATCAAAGCCAATTGCCAGTTTCAGAAGGGGATCTTGAGAGTTCTACACCCACAGAAGATATGGTAGAAAATTCTGAGTCCACCCAAGGAACTCTTGTGCCTTCTGCACATAAAAAATATGATCTAGCACACTAACCATCTCCCCCAGTTCTTCAAATGTCCCCATACAACAGAAAATTATCCAAATATCCTCTACAACAGAAAAGAACCATTCTGTCTTGTCATCAGCCCCAAAAGAGCCAAGTTTATCATAACACACAGGCAATGAGCCATGCAACTCCATATTTATACAATGTGCAGAGAAGAAAAAGTATCCCCTAACTCCTCAGGGTACTCTCGGTCGTTCTGTCCAGAAAGGAGAGTCTCCAAAAATATCCACATATACGTCAGAGATGCTAGAATGTCCAAAAACTGAGCAGGTTTCTCTGAGTAGTACTCTATCTCATAGACTGTTGGACAAGAAACATCTACAAAAGCAGTTCTACCCACAGCCACAATTTTAAAAATGGCTTGTGGATGTGACACATGTTCAAAAGATGTTCTAGGATATATTCCATCTGTAGAGAAGATTATGGATCCAACCATATGTGAACCAGGAGTGGGGGAACAAGATATGCAAACACCAGTGTCTGTACCATCCTCAACATCAGAGGAAAGGGATTCCTTGGATTCCATTAGTGCAAAAGAATGCATTCGACCTCGGCAAACTTCAGAGGAGGCGATAGGAACTTCCTTATCTCCTCAATATCAGCCATCTTCCCCAACTACAGAAGATGCTACACACTCTTCCAAATATGAACACTTCCATGTGATCTAAATCATCTAAAAATCAATCTGTCTCTAGCACTCTTCTGGGAAACATTTACCATCAGCCATACAAACCCCAGGACCATCACAATATGAAAAGGGGTATCTAAAAACTTTACCATCAGCCCAAAGGTCTTTAGGATGTTCAGCAACTTCTCCAAGAACTCGGTGAACCTAGAGAACAAAAGAACTAATGCCATCTGCCCAGGGTGATTTCCCAGGAACCACGTATTTCTTCTTTTGTTTTATACCAAGACAGAAGGCCAGCTTCATTCTCCTCATCACTAATCTCTTCATCCTATTTGTTCACCCTCCCAAATGGCTCTTTATTCTGAATTAGAGGCCAATTAGTAAACCAGAGATATATGGAAGGACTATCTGGAGGAAGTTGCTGTCAAGACAACACTTGTGACATCATAGAAGAAACTAGGGCTCTCCATGATACAAGAGATTTTTCAGGCAGGACCTAATGATGTCACTGAGAACTGCCATGTCCTACCTGCTGAACAGCTTTTCTTACATTGACCAGTTTCAAGAGTGCCTTTTCCAGGAGAGTCTCTTGTGTCACAGTGGAAACCTTTTTGTACTCCTTCTCTCTAAATCTAGAGACTTCTCTTTTCGTCATTAGTGGTTACATGATCTGAATGGTGCAAGTTAGTCAGGGGCTCAGCATGGGTAGGAAAGATTTAGGAACATGGAGTATAGGGGATTCTTCGAGAAAATATTTATATTCACAAGTTCATTTCTGTGACATACAGTTCAATTTTCTAGGTTTTCTCTGTATCCCAACAGGCAGTATTTTCCCTATAGACCATTAATTCATTGAATATTGTATTACAAAAATGTGATCATGTTCTAGTTTTCTTCTCTTGCTTAGTGCTGAAAAAAACTGATACCCAATAATATATTAGAACAAATATTACATGGTACACCTAAAGCAAACAAATTACTCCCAAGGCCAGCGTAACTTCATAAGTAAGCAATTTGAATTTACAGAGAAATGGTTAAATATTGTATTATTTATCTTTAAAAGTACTCTTATAAGAATCTTTAGAGAAATAGAAATATAAACATCTGTATAAAAATGTCATTTCTGCTTTAAATGATCAGAATGGACATCTGTGATTGGCAATCCTTATTAAATCCTATCAGGAAGCTGAGGGTAAAATCTGGGTCATAAATCAGTCATCAACAGTCCAGCCTTTGTGACAGTCACACCATTAGCCTATGCCGCCATTGTTCTTGTTCCCTGACCTTAAAAGGTCCCAGCCTTTCCGAACTTCAAATTGTTCAATAAATTGTTTTTTACATCAGAGTAAGTAGGGAAAAGATCTTACCCAGCTTCACGAACAAATTTATTTTTCCAAATGCTTTTTAAGAGTGGTGGTCGTCGGGCTGGAGAGATGGCTCAGCGTTTAAGAGCACCCGACTACTCTTCCAGAGATCCTTAGTTCAATTCCCAGCAAACACACAGGTGGCTCACAACCATCTGTAAAGAGATCTGATGCCCTCTTCTGGTGTATCTGAAGACAGCTACAGTGTACTTATATTTAATAAATGGATAAATCTTTAAAAAAAAAGAGTGGTGGTCGTCGCTGTCCATTCTACATTTCCTCGGGCAATGATGGAAGCACTGATCTGCCCCAGAGGCAATTGCTAAAAGACCTGGACCTATGTTATTCCAAATGCCAATGGCACTTCCTTCTGAGTGGTGGGAAGCTCCATGAGGATTTTCATACACTTCTTATATTAAGAGAGATATGAGTGCAATAACTGAGCGACACTCTGCATGAAGTCCTCATTGAGTTCATGATTTACCGAGGTCCAACGAGGCTGTGCTGAGGAGTGGGCCATACCCCAGGAGTCTAAAGCTCTGTGCCATTCGTCCTTCACAGGCCTTTGCCATACTCCATGTCAGAACCAAATTTGAACCATGCTTTTACTCTGGATAGAATTTCAAATACTATACTTAATAGGGAGAGTAGGCAGCCTTACATTTTCCTTGACATTAATGGAATCACTTTATATTTCTTTCCATTTAGGTTGATGTTGGGGACCGACTTGCTGTACTTTGCTTCTATTATGTTTCTGCATAGGACTGGTATCCTTGATCGCTCTCATGCTTTTAACATGAAGGGGGGTTGGAATATTTTTGCAAGCTTTTTCAGCATCTAATGAGATTATCATGTGATTTTTTTTCTTTCAGTTTCATTATATAGTGGATAATATTGATGGATTTTCAGAAATTGAACCATCCCTGCCTCCCACTAGAAATTAATAATTGCACAGCATTACCTACAGAAGGGATCTCATATTCACATGCATACTCTAACAGCTCCCAAAAAAACAAAAACAAAAACATGCAAACCAAAAATCCATGCACCCTACAGAACAGATCTAATACTCACAAACACATTCAAACATCCCGATCGAAAAAACAAAAACCAAAACACATGCAAGCAAAAAAAAACCACTGCTCCCGTAACATCAAAATAGCATGAAGTAAATATCACATCTCATTAATACCTTTAAGCATAAATGGCCTCTACACAACAGCAAAAGGACACAGGCTAACACAATGGATTTAAAAACAGGATCCATCCTTCCGTTGCACTCAAGAAAGACAATCTAGCAACCGAGATAGACACAACTTCAGACTAAGGGGTTAAAAAAGGTTTTCCAAGCAAATGGACACAAGAAACAAGATGGTGTAGCCATCCTTACATCCAACAAATCAGACTTTCAACCAAAAGCAATGAAAAGTGATGGGAAGGACACTTCATATGCATCAGAGGAAAAATCCACCAAAATGCCATTTTGAATAGAATAGATGCCATTTTGAATAGAATCTCAATTCCGGATGTCTATATTCCAAAGACAAAAGCAGCAACATTGGTGAGAGAAATATTGCTGAAGCTTAAATATCACATCAAACCTCACATATTAATAGTGGAGAATATCACTCCCCCTCTCTCACAAAGGGCAGGCCATTGAGACAGAAATTTAAAAAAATAAATGATGTAACTTATACAGGGTTCAATTAAATTGACCTCACTGATATCTACAGAATAGTTCACACGAACACAAAACTACACACTCTCTTTTCAGTACCTCATGGAACCTTATCCTAAACTGACCATGTTCTCCCACTCTAAACAAGCCACAACAGATACAGAAAGACTGCGCTAACAATTGGATCTTCTTAGATTACCATGGATTAAAACTGGACTTCAAAAATAAGGAAAAGTATATAAACTCATTGAAATTCAGTAGCTCGCAACTGAAGAACCACCAGTCCTGAAAAGACATGAAAAAAGCATTCCTAGAATTAAATGAAAATGAAGGCACAGCTTCTCCAAACTTAAGGGACATAAGGAAAGCAGTGTTAATAGGAACAAGCATATGCAGCACAGGGTACTTTCATAAAGAAACCGGAGACCCCCCAAACTAGCAACCTCCCAGCACACCCTAAATCTCTATAATAAAAAGAAGCAAATACATATTAAAGGAGGAGACAGCAAGAAATGATCAGACTCGGGGTGAAAGTGATCCATCAGAAACAAAGAGAATACAAAGATCAACAAAAAGAAGAACTGGTTCTGTGGGAAAATCAACCAGACAGACAAACCCTTAGACAGATAATGTAATAGGTGGAGAGACAGCATCCAAATAACAAAGTCAGAAAAGTACAGGGAGTCGTATCAATGGACACTGATGAAAGTCACAGTATCGTTAAGTTCACTTCAAAAACCTGCTGTCTCCAAAATTAGAAACTCTGAATGGAGTGGATGATTGTGTAGACTGATTACACTGACCACAGGTAAATTCAGATTAGATAAACTATGTAAATACATCAACAACACCTAAAGAGACACAAACATTAATTAAGTTTCCCCACTGAAAGAGCCCGAGGGCCAGATTGTTTGAGTGCGGACTCCTACTAGATTTTGAAAGAATTCTCAGTCTACTCCAAAAAACAGAAACAGGAGGAAAATTGCCAAACCGATTCCATGACACAACTGTTGCCTTGACACCTAAATCCCAAACGACTCAACAAAGAAAGAATTTCAGACCAATTTCTCTTAAGAACATTGGTGGAAAAAATACTAGGTAAAATGCTCAAAAATAATATCCAAGGGCATATCAAAACCGCCATTCAGTTCCATCATATAGGCTTCCTCCTGAGGCTGAAAGAGTTGACCAATCTATGAAAACCCATCAAAGTAATCCACCATATAAGCAATCTGAACTGAAAAAAAAAATTCTACCCTCAGCATTTCCCATTATCTTGCGAGCTCCACTTGGAGTTAAATTTGTGGAAGTTACATATCATGCAATATATACATATATATATATATATATATATATATATATATATGTGTGTGTGTGTATACATATAAAAATATTATAATAAATTAATATATTAAATTTTATGTACTAACATTATGATAATATATTAATATTCATATAGTATATTAACATTAAATTGTTATACATCAATATTATGATAATATATAATAAATATCAATATATCATATTAATATGTTAAATTGTATTGGTATAATAAATACAGATAAATTGTATTAACATATCAAATTATTATATATTAATATCATGATATAATATAATTAATATTAATATATTTTGTTAGTATATTAAATTATTATATAGTAATAATATTATACCTCTCTTACCCTCTTCTGCCTCTCTACCTATCCCAACCCTCAATCCTCCAGCATCAACTTTCCCCTCTGGCTCCTGTCATAGTCTCTAGCATTTACTGAACAGTTAAAATGGACAAAAGGTTCATATGCGATCTCCTTAATCCATGATAGAGGTCTAGTCAGGGGAAAACTCCTTTAAGGAAGCAGATAAATATCAGGATTCAAATAATATTTGCTGGGGGAAGATCAAATCCGAATAATGACTTTGGATATCTATTTAGTGGATTCTGAGAAAATGGGGAATATTCTTCTTAAAGACCCAGCTATACTGCTCTTGGCCTTATATCTGAAAAGACCTCTGCCATACAGCAGGACATGTGCTACATAAGGTTCCTAACTGCTTTCATAATAATGAGAAGGAAATAGAAATAACCCAGATGATCCTCAACCAAAGAATGGCTACAGAAAATGTGGTTCATTTACACTACGGAGTACTACGCAGCTATGAAAAATAAGGACATTGTGAAGATGCGGTGAAGTATATGGAATGAGAAAGTATTGTTCTGAATGAGGTAACTGAGACCCAAAATAACATGTACATAGTCACTTAAAAGAGGGTAGAAGCCATAAAGTACAGAATTCATACACTACGATCTACGGAAACAAAGAGGTTAAACATGAAGACAGACCTAAGAAAATTCTTGATTTTCACTCAGAAGGAGGAATAAAATAATGAGAGGAGGCAGATGGAAGGAAAGGATTGGGTGGCTGAGGGGATGTGATGGGAAATGAGATTTGAGAATCATTTCTTGGGAGAGACGAGCAAGAGGGACAGAGGGCCAAGAGAATAAAGAGAAATCAGTGACTGTCCAGGGTGGGTGATATATCTATGATTTGCCTGCAATCTGTGATGGGTGAGGCTACACCGGCATCCATGAGGGTGACTTTAGTTGAGATTCGTAGAAGTGGGGATACGGATACTGAAATGGTCACTTTCCGTAGCCACGGAAGACCTAAGGAGGAAGGATAAGGACAGAAACCCATCCCCAAAATTTTGACCCAGAAATCGCCCTCTGTGTAAAAAACACAGGGACAGAGATGGAAGAGGAAATGAGGGAATAGCGACAGGATAAGTGGCCGGATGTGATCCTTATTCTATGGGCAGACGGCAAACACTGACATTATTAATGGTACTTTCTTGGGTCTGCAGACAAGAGGGTAGCATTATTGTTTTCTGCACGGCCACACCGAGCAGCCGACTAACACAGAAACAGAGGCGCACGGCCAAATACCGGATGGAGCTCAGTGAGTCACAGTGAAGAGCTGAGGGAAGGACTGAGAGAGGCAGAGGAGCACAATGGTCCTCACCTGGGTTCACTAAATCCGTTGCCTGTCTGTGGATCCTGTTCTTCTACCCGGGCTGCGTTTTCAGGACCTGGTGGGAGACGATGAATCTAGTCCTGCAGAGATTTGATGTGTTAGGGGAAGGGTTGCACCCAGAGGGGTCCTCCACTTTCTCAGAGAAGAAGGAGAGAGGATAGAAGGAGGGACTGAAAATGGTGGAAGCCTGGAGGAGTGTGGTGACAGAGGAGCATTCAAAATGTTACCTGATGAATAGGTACAACCATTCTGGCCAGGAAGGGACCGGGGAAATGACATTACAAGGACAGGGGGTGTGAGATTGAGGTGGGGCAAGTCATCATGGGGTGGGGTGGGGCATGACATCATTGGGTCGGGGACATCATATCATGGGGGCAGGATTTGACATCCTTGGTAGCGGTTTGACATCATGAAGCTTAAGCGAAAATGGATGAAACTATAAATACTAATGAAAAAAAAAAACAAAAAAACAAAAAAACCGAGAGGGAACTGTGACCTAGAGACACAAACGTGGTGCGTGTTTACCAAAGGATGGTATCAGCTGTGATATAAATCTTATTCTATCTACAATCCACAAATGCATGAGGACGACTGAGGAGTGCGGTGCAGAGAGAACCGGCCACAATTAGAGAACATACAGGTTAATGCAGAAACTCACTGAACTGCTTAATTCATGTCATCTAGAGGACCACCTTCCTGAGGATTTAATATGATGTAGAATGCAGAGTCCGAACCAGCAATCCCTTGAAATCGAGCAAGCAAGACCTCAGGGGTGGGGATGGGGCACATTAAGTGGAGTCGGTTTCTGAGGATGTCAAATGGAAATCCCTGAACAACAGACCGAGGCTGGGACAGAGATTAAAGAAGGTCAACCAAATGAGGCCTCCATCAATGTAAATGCACCCGAAAACCTCTTCCTGCTCTGAAAGATTTGTGTAGACCTTGTCCACCCTGAGTAAAATATATGCACACAGCCATCCCCAAATACCTTCTAAAAGAGCTGCGACACTGAATTCCTTGGAGGAACTCCTAACTCACTTGCAGGCAGACCAAGATTCTGCTGACCGACATGTTCCTGGGTCCACTTCATCCTTACACACCTTGTGTGCACCTGGACACTCTAAGAATCAGACCTCAGAGATGTGTGTATGTGTGTTTATGTCTGTGTTTGTGTGTGTTTGTTTGTGTGTGTGTGTGCATGTGTGTGGGTGTGTGGTGTGTGTGTGTGTTTGTGTGTGAGTGTGTGTGTTAGTCATGCATAAGCTAAACATCCTCACTCTAGTTCTCACCTCTCTCTGTGAAGCCTTGACATCGTGAGTAATTTTTATGTGTGAGGTAATTTGATTTCATGGATACAATATCCCATGAAAAACACGGCTCAAAATTTATTTCCTTAGTCAATGATCCCTCCAGGGCATTATTCCATTATTATTATTATTATTATTATTATTATTATTATTATTATTATTATTCCAGGATTAATCCTTTATATTATTGTCTGCGTTGTTACCAGTGTGCTAAAGGTCACTGATTGCAGAAAGAAAGATTTTGGTTCATGGGGGTCCCATTGGATGGCCATGTTTTGTTCTTGGAACTGAAAGTTTTACTTACATGCTCCCAAGAGCAAATACATGCAAAGACAGAAAGTTCCTTGGTCTTCTACATGAGCGAGATACCCTCACGTAGTCCTCTGATCTACTTGAGAAACAGAGAATTTAGATGGGCAATGAAAAGGATGGTGACCAAAGAACCATATTAGGGAGAAATACGACAGTTTTCACAATGATTCAGGCTTTGGGGATTGGTAGACATTACACAACCGTGTTTTCATTCATAGCACGAATAGTCAGAATTATTAAATAACAGAGGGCAGAAAATTTTAACAACATATTTATTCCGACTAATTTAAATTCCCGTATTTGTCTCTGGAACATTATAAATTCTCTTTCAGGTTCTTCTTGAAATTATGAAGAAGTGAAAACTAGTATGTGTTTATCTGTCCTCATTAATTTTTATCTTTATTAACTTGAGTATTTCTTATTTACATTTTGACTGTCATTCCCCTTCCTGGTTTCCAGGCCAACATCAACCTAAAACCTCACCCTCCCCTTCCTTATGGGTGTTCCCCTCCCAACCCTCCCCCCATTGCCGCCCTCCCCCACCAGTCTAGTTCACTGGGGGTTCAGTCTTAGCAGGACCCAGGGCTTCCCCTTCCACTGGTGATCTTACTAGGATATTCATTGCTACCTATGAGGTCAGAGTCCAGGGTCAGTCCATGTATAGTCTTTAGGTAGTGGCTTAGTCCCTGGAAGCTCTGGTTGCTTGGCACTGTTGAACATATGGGGTCCCGAGCCCCTTCAAGTTCTTCCAGTATGTTCTCTGTTTCCTTCAGTGGTTTGCTACTGGCATTCGCCTACAAAATTGCTGTATTCTGGCTGTGTTTCTAAGGACAGATCTACATCTGGTTCCTGTTGGCATGCACCTCTTTGCTTCTTCCATCTTATCTAATTTGGTAGCTGTATATGTATGGGCCACATGTGGGGCAGGCTCTGAATGGACGTTCCTTCTGCCTCTGTTCTAATCTTTGCCTCCCGATTACCTCCCAAGGGTATTCTTGTTCCCCTTTTAAAGAAGGAGTAAGCAATTTGCATTTTGGTCATCCTTCTTGAGTTTCATGTGTTCTGTGCATCTAGGGTAATTCAAGAATTTGGGCTAATAGACACTTATCAATGAGTGCATACCATGTGTGTTTTTCTGTGATTGGTTTACCTCACTCAGGATGATATTATCCAGTCCATCCATTTGATTATGAACTTCATAAAGTCATTGTTTTTGATAGCTGAGTAATATTCCATTGTGTAGATGTACCACACTTTCTGCATCCATTCTTCTGTTGAAGGGCATTTGGATTCTTTCCAGCTTCTGGCTATTATTAGTAAGGAATTCTGCACTAAACACATCTTGACCCGGACTCTTTTGGTTGGGAGACCTTTAATGACTGCTTCTATTTATTTAGGAGTTATAGGGTTGTTAAAATGGTTTATCTGTTCCTGATTTAACCTTGGAACTTGGTATCTGTCTAGGAAATTGTCCATTTTCTGCAGATTTTTAAGTTTTTTTGAATATAGGCTTTTGTAGTAAGATCTGATGATTTTTTGAATTTCCTCTGAATCTGTAGTTATGTCTCCCTTTTCATTTCTGATTTTGTTAATGTCGACACACTCTCTGTGTCCTCTCCTTAGTCTGCCCAAGGGATTATCTATCTTCTTGATTTTTTCAAAGAATCAACTTTTGGTTCTGTTGATTCTTTCTATGGTCGTATTTGATTCTACTTGGCTGATTTAACCTCTGAGTTTGATTATTTCTTGCCTTTCACTCTTCCTGGATGTATTTCCTTCTTTTTGTTCTAGACCTTTTAGGTGTCCTATCAAGATGCTGACATATGCTCTCTCCTGTTTCTTTCTGCAGGCATTCAGTGCTCTGTTTTTTCCTCTTAGTACAGCTTTCATTTTGTCCCATAAGTTTGGGTATGTTGTACCTTTATTTTCATTAAATTCTAAGAAGTCTTTTATTTCTTTCTTTATTTCTTCCTTGGTTAGGTTATCATTGAGTAGAGCATTGTTAACTTCCATGTACATGTGTACATTATTTCCATTTTGTCATTGAAGACCACCGTTATTCCGCGGTGGACTGATATGATGCATGTGATTATTTCTATCTTTCTGTATCTGTTGAGGCCTGTTTTATGACCAATTATATGGCCAATTTTGGGGAAAGTGCCATGAGAATAATGTATATCATTTTGCTTTAGGATAGAATCTTCTATAATTATCTGTAAAGTCCATTTGGTTCATAACTTCTGTTAGTCTGTCTATGTCTCTGTTTAATTTCAGTTTCCATGACCTGTCTATGGATGAGAGTGGGGCGTTGCAATCTCCTACTCTTATTATGTGAGGTGCAATGTGTGCTTTCACATTCAGTAAGATTTCTTTTATGTATGTAGATGCCAGTTATGGGAACAGAGTATTCTGCTCTCAGGTATGTAGTTGCTCCTGTTCACTGACTTTCAGCTGTCCTTGTGGGTAGGAACTAGCAGAACCTGCACCTACTTCTCCTTGGTTCCTCTGTGCGGGGGGGGGGTGGTACAGATGGCACAAGTTGTTTTCCTGTTGAGTCAGGAATCTTGGCAGAGAATAGACTCCTCTGGATTCCCAGGAGTGTCTGTTCCTCTGAAGTTATAGTTTCCCCCACCCTCAGCATTTGGGTGCAGGGAGGTGTTTGATCAGTTAAGTTCAGATCTAGGCACAGTCTGGAACATGGTGGTCCTGCTGCTTTACTCTTCCTATATTCCTGTTTCCAGTGCACTATGCAGTTTGTCTAGGGCCAGAGATGTGGGCAATCATGGGCGAAAGTGTCCGTATCTCCTGCCCTGTAGTCTCAGTATAGCCTACACTCCTGGGTGATCAGTTCTCTCTCCCACAGCATCTAGGAGCAGGGAATTCTGGGCCAGGATCAGTGAGGATCAGGTACAAACTAGAAACTGGAGGCGCTTGGTCCCAATGGAAATTCTGACTTTGCATGTTCTGAGTCCATCAGGCAGGACATTATGAGCAGAAAAGTTGGTTTCACCTCTGGTCTCAGGCCTGAAGTCACTCCTCCCCGGCCTGCTTTCCGCTTTCCATGAGAGCTGCAAGCAGAAATGTCCTGCCCCTACAGCTCCTAGGTCCCTATACACTGTAGTCCCATATGGAGCTAGGTGGTTTTTTCTTGTGTCAGGAATGTGAGCAGAGTTCTCAGGGATTTCTGCCCCTCTGATGGTCTAAGTCTTTCCCACCACACACAAGATTTGTGTGTAGGATGCATTTTGGACCAATTCAGATCCAGGTGCAGTTTGGACTGCAGGGCTCCTGCAGCTTGACTGCTCTTATATACATGTGTCCAGAGGCACTCTCTAGTTTACTCTTTGGCTAGGGATGTGGGCACAGGTGGGCAGAAGTGACAATCTCTGCTTCCCTGAGGTCTTAGTTTTGCTTACTCTTCTGTGTGATCAGCTCTCTGTCCCACAGAGTTTTCAAAGGAGTTTCAAATGTTCATTCCCTATCCTGCAGGTCTCCAATCTTTCCAATTCTCCTCCAAAGTGTGTTGGAGAAGACACCTCTGTTCAAGTGGAGGTTCAACAGGCCACATCAGACAAGTAGCAATGCAAAACTTCTTCTCTTAAAGGTAATCTCAGTGATTTCTCCTATTACACAAATGAATTAAGTCCAGACCCCTCTCCACAAGAGACTTTAATACCTTAGCCAGCTGCCAAAGCTTGACAGAGAGCTTTGTCCACACACAAAGTCTGTCATAGATGTACCCCATCTCCACCAAAGTGCCTTATGCAATCTGCCATCTCCACCACAGTGCGTTATGAAATCTGCCATCTCCACCACAGTGCATTATGCAATCTGCTTCGTGAAAAATGAGTTTGACACCTGATTCTGCTGACAAAGGGGATTTCAGAACTTCCCTATAAAACCAAGCGGACCTTCACAGACCTCCACTATTTAAAATGGGCTTAAATCACCACTTATGTTCCAAGGGTGACAAAATACAGTCACGAATCCCCAAGTGAACCTCAAAACACACATACCAGCCCAAGCAGAGACAAAACTTTCTCAATGTACACCATTAAATCTCGGACCACTGCCAGTTTCAGAAGGGGTTCTTGAGAGTTCCACAGCCATGCAAGATGTGGAAGAAATTACTGAGTTCACCCAAGGGACTCTTGTGCATTCTGCACATAAGAATGTTGTCTAGCACCCTCACCATCTCCCCCAGTAATTCCAATGTTCCTATACAACAGACAATTATTCAAATATCCTCTACCACTGAAAAGGACCCTCCTGACTTGTCATCAGACCCAAAAAAGCCCAATTTCTCACAACACGCAGTCAATGAGCCATGCAGACTCCATATTAATACAATGCACACAGAAGATAAAACATCCCCTACCTCCTCACGGGACTCTAGTTCATTCTGTCCTGAAAGGAGAGTCTCAAAAATTTTACACATATACATCAGAGATGCTAGAATTTCCCAAAACTGAACAGGATTCAATGAATAGTACTTTATCTCATAAGAAGCCTGATGCTAGAATTTCCCAAAACTGAACAGGATTCTATGAATAGTACTCTATCTCATAAGAAGACTGTGGGAAAACAAACATCTACAAAATGAGTTCTACCCACAGCCACATCTTTAGAATTGTCTTGTGGATATGACACATGTACAAAAGATATTTTAGGACATACTCTATTTGTAGAGAAGGTTATGGATCCAACCATATGTGAAAGAGGAGTGGGAGAACATGATATGCAAACACCAGTGTCTGTAGCATCCTCTACATCTAATGAAACAGACTCTTTGGATTCCATTTTTGCAAAAGAATGCATATGACCTCCACAAACTTCACAGGAGGCTATGGGAACTTCCTTATCTCCTCAATATCAACAAACTTCCCCAAATACAGAATATGCCACACACTCTTCCAAATATGCACAAATGGTTGCCAGTCTTTCTTTATACCCACAAGCAGACCCAGAACTTCTGACAAATTCCTTAAAGGCTCTGGATTTTACTTCATCTTCTGAAGGGGCCTTGGAACCTGTTTTGCCTATCAAGCAGCTTAGGGAACCTGACACTTCTACATGAAAGTCTGTTTCCACTTCTCCATTAGAAGAAATTTTTCATTGAATTTCCACAATTACACAACAATATCTAGAAACATCCTTATCTGCTCACAAGGCTCTGAGAACTCTCACATATATCCATGATGCTCTAGGAGAGGTCACATCTTCAGAGGTAGCTCTAATACCTAACCCCCATTCTGACGTCACAGTCAGGATATCCACACATATACACAGTACATTAAGACCTTCCTCATCTGAGAAGGATATCTTAGGATCTACTGCATCTGAACAGCATGCTTACAACTATCCCCAGCTACCCAAGTAGATTTATTTCACATGTCCACTCTGGAGAGAAATAGTCGACATTTTCCCTCTACCAAAACGTACCACAGGCACACAGTTTCTATAAACAAAGGTTTAAGATTTGATCCTTCTGATGGAGTGTTGAGAAGTTTGTCCTATAAGGAAGACAGTTTCAACCTTCCCCCTTTTGCCAAAAGGGATCATGTGCTGCCAAAGAGTACCAAAAGCTACAACTCCTCCTCAGGTGTGTTCCACACATTGTACATCTGTCCAAAAAGCCATAGAATTTGCCAAAAATGACAAAGGAAATGTGGAAAGTTGCCAATCCTTACAAGGGCATGATGGACATTCCATATTGACCCAAGATGCTCAAGTAACTCCTCCTTCTACCAAAAGGACATGTTCACCGTCTGCCCCAGTGTTTCAGGTAATTTCTTAACCCGTCTCTAAGGGTTCCAGAAAATCTTCTCCATTCTCAAAGTGATTTGTCATTGTGCAAATTAATTTTCAAAAATATATTTTTTTTATATTTGCAAAGGTTTGAGGGAAGGCACGCATCAAAAAAAAATCATTTAGACCTTGTGCCATTACCTCAAGTATATCAGAACAATTCCACATCTTCTAAAGCATCTAAAAATCAATCTGTTTCTAGCACTCTTCCTGTGAAACATTTACCATCAGCCATACAATCCCCAGGATCATCGAAATCTAAAAAAGGTGTACTTAGAAACTTTACCATCTGTCCAAAGGTCTTTAGGATATTCAGCAACTTCTCCATGAGCTCGGTTAACCCATAGAGCAAAAGAACAAAAGCCATCCGCACAGGGTGTTTTTCCAACAAACACATATTTCTTCTTTTCTTTTATACCAGGAAAGAAGACCAGCTTCCTTCTCCCGGGTTGGAGCCCGGCGTCAGTCCATGTGTAGTCTTTGGGTAGTGGTTTAGTTCCTGGAAGCTCTGGTTGTTTGGCATTGTTGTTCATATGGGGTCTTGAACCCCTTCAAGCTCTTTCAGTCCTTACTCTGGTTCCTTCAACGGGGGTCCCGTTCTCAGTTCAGTGGTTTGCTGCGGGCATTCGCCAATGTAATTGTTGTATTTTTGCTGTTTCTCTCAGGGGAGATATGCTGAAGGAGGCACAGGCAGGAGGATCACGTGTTCTAGGCTCGCCTCTGCTACACATCAACCATTTTATAATTGCTCTTTATATGAGATAATAAAATGATATGTTTTCCACCAATAAATTATCTACTAACAGTTTGTTCCATTGAAACTTTAGACAAGAAAAACAAAGTTGTTACAAAGTGCTAGTTCTAATCAGACCTAAAACTGAAAGCTGTTTATGTGACAGGCAGCAGAGGAAGAACACTTATGGAAGACAAAGCAGAGTTGTAGAAGACTTCATGCAGGGAAGTGCTTCATGCAATTGTAAACAAAAAGTGTAAAAGACCTGAACTTTCATATTGAGTGAAAGTTGTTGAAGAATATTTACAAGTGATTATGAGTGGACTACATAAGCATGTTTATTTACAAATCCATGGTAAACACTAGAAAAATGGCATCAAATAGTAATAAGGCAGAAAAGGAAATTAAATTAAAAGTTGGTACAGGTTACCATATGGATGTTGTTATTTTGAACATGCTGAAGGTAAGTGGATGATTTAATGTGATGAATGACTCAGATATACTAACAATATTGCTTGACCCTATAGTGAAATTACACAGAGTGAGAACACTAACAAAAACCTGTGACAGAAATCTGTTCAGGTATGGCTATATTCTTTAATATTTCTTTTGAAAACACATGCTCAACTATGTTCATAGCAGCCTTATTCATGATACCAGGAGCTAGAAGGAACCCTAATGGCATTCATGAGAGGAATGGATAAAGAAATGTAGTTCATCTACACAATGGTGTACTATTCTGGTATCAAAAGTAATGATTTCAAGAAATTCATAGACAAAAGGATTGAAGTAGAAAATATAATACTAACTGAGGTAACACAACCACAGAAAATCATACATTGTATGAAATCACCTAAAATAGACATTGCCACAAAAGCTCAAATTACCGAATATGCACACTACAGACCAATTGAAGCCCAAGAAGAACATCGAAAATGTGCATGCTTCACCCATTTTTAAAAGGGGGAACAAAAATATTTATGAATTTAGATCAGAAATTGAAGAAATCCCATTCTGAGCATTAAGTCCTCATAGAAAAAAAAATATATATATATATACACATATATATACATACATATATATATATATATATACATACATACATATATATATATATATATATATATATAATGCGCCACGAAAACCAGATAAGATTGAAGAAGCTAAGAAGTGCATGCTGCCAGGAACCAGTTATAGGTGTTTCCTGAGAGACACAGCTAGAATCTGTCAAATACATAAGTGAATGCTAGTGGCAAACCAGTGAACTGAAAACGAACCTCTTGTTGGTAGATTTTGAGAAAGGAGTACAAGAGCTGTAGGGGCTTCCAACCCTATAAGAACAACAATGCCAATGAACCAGAGCATTCTGGTACTAGACCAATATTCAAAGACTGTACATGGACAGACCTATGGCTACAACTGCATATGAAGCAGAGGATGGCCTTGTTGGGAACCAATGGAAGGAGAAGTTCCTGGTAGAACGTAGGTTTAACTCTCAGTTCAAGAGAATATCAAGGTGCACTAAGGGAGGTTATAGAAGAGGGGTAGGGGACAGTTAGGGTTCTTATGGACAGGAAACTGGGAAATATAATAAAAGTTGAAATGCAAATATAGAAATATCCAATTAAAAAGCAATAAAATTTGCTAATTTTTTTAAAAAATGAAAGAAATTAAAGAAAAGAAATCTGTCAGCTAATTATACACATTGACTCAGAAATCTAAAGGGTCACTGTCAGGGAATGGTAATCAGAGTAATCCTAGTGGAAAGACTAAGATGGTGAAGTCTCAACTAGAAACACTTCTCTCTCCCAGATGTCCGTGTCAGACACAAACTGCACTATAGGAATCCAAATCATGGAGGAGTTTACACTGAGCTGCGGACACAATACTTGTCTTTGCCTTCCTCCTTAGCACCTTCTCCTTCAAGGCAAAAATAGTAAAAGCCATGAGCTCTCAGGAAAACAACTGTGCCCATTCTAACCCCTGGTTTTTTGGAATAAAGAAATTAATGATTTAACTCTCTGTCTTTCAGGAACCATTACAACGAGGGAAGTCCAGATGCTTCTAATAGTATGACATCTCCCAATTCCCATATGTGGAATGCTCAGATCAAGGCTATCTCTTCAGTGGAACCACTCAACCCCTACCCAGAAATCAATCAGTATTCCCAAGGGCCATGTATTTCTTCCTTTTTTATACCAAGACAGAAGGCCAGCTTCTTCTCCCCATCCCTGATATCTTCATCCTCTTTGTTCTCCCTACCAAATGGCTGTTTACTATAAATTACAGATCAATTAGTATACTCTAGAGGTACTGAAGGAATATCCGAGGTGCAGTTGAAGACACGATAACACTTGTGACATCACAGAAGTAGCTAGGGCTCTCCAGGAGACAAGAGATTTTTCATGGAGGGCCTAATGATGATGTTACTGAGGACTGCCATGGCCCACCTGTTGAACAGCTTTCCTTACATTGACCAGATTCAAGGGTGCATGTTCCAGGAGTGTCTCCTGTTACACAGTGGAAACCTTTATGTACTCCATCTCTCTACAGCTAGAGACATCATTTGCTTCCTTAGTGGTTACATGCTCTGAATGGAGAAAGTTAGTCAGGAATTGGCATGGGTAGAAATGTTCTAGGAACGTGGAGTGGATGAGATTCTTCTGGATAATATTTTTTCCAATGGACCATTCCTGTGATATATGATTCAATTTCTTAGGTTTTCTCTGTTTCCCAAATGCTAGTGTTTTCACTTCAGATCTTTAATTGAGTGATTATTTTATTACGTTTTCTTATTGTAAATTCTTTATATGGGACTTTATATATATTCCTGAATATGTATTCAAAAATTCTGTTTTCCAATTCAAGTTTTTGCAATGATTTTGGCAACAAAGGGGGCACAGCTATGGAGTGAACAGAACAGTGAAAATATTGTGTACCTACTTCTTTTTTTTTTTTTTTTTTTTTTTTTGGTTCTTTTTTTTCGGAGCTGGGGATCGAACCCAGGGCCTTGCGCTTCCTAGGCAAGCGCTCTACCACTGAGCTAAATCCCCAACCCCGTGTACCTACTTCTAATGATAAACTCCAAAATCCTTATTTTATACAACAATTACCAGACATCAGTATAGCAAAGATGTGGGTTTGTTCTTTGCATTTCATTTCAAGATCTACGAGAAAGTTTTGATTGCATATATTCTTTAGAGATGTTGTCTTTTATCTTTTCTATTAATGTATTCTGTGATGTAGACACTCAGGAATTTTCTGATCCATCCCTCACAGCAGGGGCTGCAAATGAGATGAGTCTTCATCAGGAATAAAGGAAAGAAGACAGGTAAGTTAATAGAGAACTCCCTGATGTATTTATCTCCTGTGAAACTGTGATTATTGTTATCGTCAACCTGTATATATAAACTTTAACTTTACAACAAACTACACTCACATGAGTTTAAACCTTTGTACCTTTCATTGTGTAAATATTTGCAATAAAGAGAGCTTTCAAAGTAATAAAGTTGTGCGATGTGTGTAACAATTTTAACAGATTGCCTTGTATAACTTAATAGTATATATAAATGGTATTCCTTCATGTTGAATGTAATTAAGACAGTGTCTCTACTAACAATATATGTAGTAATTTTGAGGCCTATAATATTTAATATGTTTGTATCTTTCCTAAACACAACCACAATTACTTATGAAATACTTCCTATACTTACTCAGAGTTTTTTTCCTATATATTGACTTTAAAATGCATTTAGCAGAATAGATATTGAGGAAGATGGAGGGAGTGAGGAATCTGAATGGGAGGAGAGGAGGAGAAGGGAGTGGGTAGGTGGAATTAAGTATAGTGGGTTTGGAAGAATTAGGTATAGTGAAACCAGGGTAAAGGGAATGGAAATCAAAAGTGTGGGGTTCACATCTCTAGGAAGTGCCAGAGACCTGGGAAAGGTGAATCTCCAGGGTGTCTATTGGGGTGACTCTAGCAGTGAGGATAAATATCCTTAATTGGCCACTTCTGTAGCCAGGCATGACCCCCTATTATGTGACAAGGACAAAAATCCACCCACAAAACCTTCAATCTAAAATCATCACAGCCTACAAGACCTTCAGAGACAAAGATAGATAGAGCAGACATGGAAGGAATGTCCAACCAATTGTTAGCACAGATTGAGACCTACCCCATGGGCAAGCACTGATCCTAGCCACTAGTAAAGATACTCTATCATGCTTGCAGACAGAAACCTAGCCTAACTATCCTCTGAATGACTCTACCCAACAGCTGAGAGAAACAAGTGTAATAATTCACCACCAAACATTAGCTGGAGCTTGGGGTGTCTTTAAAAAAAACAAGTGAAGAATTGAGGCCCAGATGATATGAGGGACTCCACAGGCAGACCAGTAGAGTCAACTCACGGTGACTCTTGGTGTTTGCCAAATAGAGAACTTGGACTGAACCTGAGCCCCCAGGATATATGTAGGAAATGTGTAGCTTTTTCTTTTTACGGATTCCCCCGACAATAGGTATTGGCCTACCCTGAAGATGGAGCACCGATATTTGGATGTAAAGTGAGTTAATAAATAAATGAATTTTAAAGACACAGATGTCCCATCTATCGACATCATGTTTTGGGAAATCCCAATTCTAGTTGTTCAATACCCATATGAAAACAAAGCCTGTGGAGTGCCTATGCCCTTAGAAGCCATAATCCTTTTCATTCTTTTCTTCAATCAGAGTCCCCAAGCTCCACCCGTGGTTTGGATGGTTGATGTCTTCCTCTGTCTGAGTTAGCATCTTAGTGGAGTCTCCAAGAGGGCAGTCATGCTAGATTCCTTTCTGCAAGCAAAACAGAGTGTCATTAACAGTGTCAGTGATTGGTGTTCATCCATGGAGTGGTTCTCAATCTGCACTAACCATTGGCTAATCATTCCACTCTCTCTGCTCTATGCCCTTTCATTTCTAGTGGTAAGAATAAATTTTGGATCAAAAGTTGGTGTCTCTATCAATCCACTGGGTTGCTCTATGGTTATAGGAGATGGCTTCTTCAGGTCCTTATCACTGAGACTCTGATTCTCAGCTAAGGAAACACCCATTGATTCATTGGCATCTCTTACCCAAGCACTCTGCCTATTTTTGGATATGACCTCCACCTCCCCACCCCTATCCATCTAGCCAGCTGTATCTGGCCTCAGAAGCAGAGGATGTGATCACAGATAGTATATATGCAAGGTGAGGAAATACCCGTGGAGTCCCCTCCTGCTCAGAGGAGAAAGGACTGGGGGAAGGATTGTGAGAGGGGTGAACTGGAGGGAGGCAGTGTGTAGCATTTAAAGTGAATAAACAAACAAATAACTATGAAAATTACTAAGTCTACTTGAAGGTAAGAAGCAAATGTGTGTGTGTGTGTGTGTGTGTGTGTGTGTGTGTATAACTAAGTAAACTTGAAAGTAAGAAGCAGTTCTGTGTGTGTGATTTAATAAGTAAGTAAACTTGAAGGTAAGAGCAATTATGCATGTGTCTGTGTGTGTGTGTGAGTGTGTGTGTGTGTGTGAGTGTGTGTGTCTGTGTGAATATACATATATATATATATATTCATACACATTTACATATACATATTCATATACATATTCATATACATTTACATATACATATACATATATATATATATATATATATATATATATATATATGAAGGAAAGAAGCAGGTGGGTGTGTTTTTAACATTAAATTATCACATTTGATGCAAATCAAAACAACCCTGAGATTTCACCTCACACCAGTGAGAATGGCTAAGATCAAAAACTCAGGGGACAACAGATGCTGGTGAGGATGTGGAGGAAAAGGAACACCCCTCCATTGTTGGTGGGATTGCAAACTGGTACAACCATTCTGGAAATGAGTCTGGAGGATCCTCAGAAAATTGGACATTGAACTGCCTGAGGATCCAGCTATACCTCTCTTGGGCATATACCCAAAAGATGTCCCAACATATAAAAAAGACACGTGCTCCCCTATGTTCTTTGCAGCCTTATTTATAATAGCCAGAAGATGGAAAGAACCCAGATGCCCTACAACAGAGGAATGGATACAGAAAATGTGGTACATCTACACAATGGAATATTACTCAGCTATCAAAAACAACGGCTTTATGAAATTCGTAGGCAAATGGTTGGAACTGGAAAACATCATCCTGAGTTACCTAACCCAATCACAGTGCATACATGGTATGCACTCATTGATAAATGGCTATTAGCCCAAAGGCTTGAATTACCCTAGATTCCTAGAACAAACGAAACTCAAGACGGATGATCAAAATGTGAATGCTTCACTCCTTCTCTAAAAGGGGAACAAGAATAACCTTGGCAGGGAAGAGAGAAGCAAAGATTAAAACAGAGACTGAAGGAAAACCCATTCAGAGCCTGCCCCACATGTGGCCCATACATATACAGCCACCCAATTAGACAAGATGGATGAAGCAAAGAAGTGCAGACCGACAGGAGCTGGATGTAGATCGCTCCTGAGAGACACAGCCAGAATACAGCAAATACAGAGGCGAATGCCAGCAGCAAACCACTGAACTGAGAATAGGACCCCCGTTGAAGGAATCAGAGAAAGAACTGGAAGAGCTTGAAGGGGCTCGAGACCCCATATGTACAACTATGCCAAGCAACCAGAGCTTCCAGGGACTAAGCCACTACCTAAAGACTATACATGGACTGACCCTGGACTCTGACCCCATAGGTAGCAATGAATATCCTAGTAAGAGCACCAGTGGAAGGGGAAGCCCTGGGTCCTGCTAAGACTGAACCCCCAGTGAACTAGTCTATGGGGGGAGGGCGGCAATGGGGGGAGGGTTGGGAGGGGAACACCCATAAGGAAGGGGAGGGGGGAGGTGGATGTTTGCCCGGATACCGGAAAAGGGAATAACACTCGAAATGTATATAAGAAATACTCAAGTTAATAAAAAAAAAAGATATTGTAAAAAAAAAATATCACATTTGAGAAAACAGTGGTCTATGCAGAAAACAGGACAGCTTAGGCACTATATTTACATAAAAAAGGCGTTTGCTGAAGATGAAGTAATGATTTCGTGATTAATAGCATTATCTGTTCTTCCAGAGTACCCGGGGCTGATCCCTAGCTCCCGAGTGACAGCTCACAAATGGCTGTAATTTCAGCATCACGGAATCTCATACCCTCTTCCACCTCCTGGACACTAGGCATGGATGTGTTGCACACGTGAACAAGCAGGGAAACCTCTTACATATTTACAACAAAAGTATAAAAACAGAAGAGCAATTCCTGGTTGACATAATTTGATTTTCGTGAATATTCATAGTGATGATCACAGTGAAATAAACACTTTATTGATCTATAATGCAGTCAAAGTCACTAAAAGTTAATGATGACATGAGTCACATAAAATCTATTTATTTAAAAAATTGCAATAAATATTTGCAGGAATGAAATTAAAATTTTATTGATATACATATTTATAAACATTAATATTCTCATATAGAGCTGAAAATAATACTTTCCACATATTTGTTTGGCTTTTATAAAAATTGCAGTTTGTGGTTTAGTTTGTTGTTGGTTTTTGTAGGAGTTCATTTCCAGGTATTAGCCCATAAACTCTATAAACTCATACAGAATACACTACAGGAACGTAGGCTCTCTTGTGTTGAATCCAGGAAGGTTGCTATCTGTTTTCCATCTTGTCTGATCAATTTTCTCTACGTACATTACAAGGATATTTTTGTTGTTGGATCCTTCCACTTTTGTCAAGCTGATAGCAGATAGCTGATAATTGGAGAATATTTAATTTTTGAAGAGCATTTTTGAATCTATTTCCTGATGTCTGCACTATCAATGTGGTAGATTTTCAAATGCATGGCCAAATGAACAACTATTCAGGGACTAAACATGCCTTATATCTACTATTGTTTTGACTTTTTGAAACAAGAAAGCAGAAAGGGTTAAGGGACTCGGAGGGGTAAAACAAAAAGGAGGACAACATTTGAGACATAAATAAATTAATAAAATAAATAAATAAATACAAAAAATAAAGCAGAATTCAAACAGGAAATCAGATTTAATTGATAGGAAACAGTATGGTTTTATATTGTAACCTAATTCCTGATTTTTATATACTTTAATCAATCTAATGACTAATTCTCAAATAATCTAAAAATTGAAAAAAATGTTAAAAGTAACACAGTAGGTGGACCAAATCATAACAACAAAGTTTCTAAAACTGTACACCTTCTATACCCGTATCCAATCCAGAAATCCAGTTGACATTTAGTTATTACATATCTTACGTAATTCTGTTCTGTGATAATTCATTACTATTTTTATCTTCTGTGACCACACATTTGAAGATAAATAATTACTTTGCTGGAATGTGTCTAAGTTTGGATGTGCCCATTGGATTTTCTCTTTTAGATTGAGATTGTACGAACTTGACCCAGATACCAAAAAGTGTTTCTTGCTTTGCGTAACGCAGTTAAACATTAGGAGGATGCCTGTCATCGTAACAACACCCAATCATGGAGCAAAGAAATTATTTTAATTTATTTTCCTTTTGTAGTTAAAATGTTTTAATGTATTTTTCTTTTGTATTTCCTATTAAAATAATAGAAGTTATAAGAGAATCACCTAAAACCTATGGAAAGTCTGTGTGTCTCTTTAAATCTTTAGGCTTTGTTTTCAGCATCTCAGTCATTATTTTACTAACATTTTGACTTGAATGGTCCTTACTGCATGTAAATGGACTCAGAAAAATGAGTCTGAGAAGAATATAATTATTGTCTTTCTGTTTGGGTGACTCATGCCTAAAACATTACTGTAGTTTTAGTGTCATGGTAATTTTTTATTTCTTCCATATTTTCAGCACACTAAAACGGAATTGTTTTTGGTTTCATTATACTCATAAAGACTCAAGATTCTAATTTTATTTTATTTTCTTGTTGAAAAGCAACCTGAATATAATTATCTGACACTAGCTGACTTTTATATTTGTATTCTGTCACTTGTAAATCCAGTTCAATTCCTGTATAATGTGTGCATGTATGTGTGTGTGTGTGTGTTTGTGTGTGAATGTGTGTTCCTGTGTGTGTGTACGTGTCTGTGTGTGTGTTTGTGTGTGAATGTGTGTTCCTGTCTGTGTGTATGTCTCTCTGTGTTTGTTTGTGTGTGTGTGTGTTTGTGTGTGAATGTGTGTTCCTGTCTGTGTGTATGTCTCTCTGTGTTTGTGTGTGTGTGTGTGTGTGTGTGTGTGTGTGTGTGTGTGTTCATCTAAAACTATGATATTGATAGTGAGAATAAACTGGCTAAAATTCATTTCCACCGCCCTATTAGAAATCAAAAAGTGGAGGAAAGACTACTCCTGTTCCAAAATCATAGGACCTGGGCGCCCAGAACTGAAGTATGGACTGACCAAATGGTACACAAAGCAGAGCCTAAACAGTCACTGTCCTGAGAACTACTTAGGAGTTCCAGTCCAATACAATGAATTTACTTGTACTGAGGAATATGGAATTGTAGCATAACGAACTTTGATCATTTACAAACAAATTCTGGAAAATTTCCAAAGAGCTAAGAATGGATACAGAGAATTTTCAAGGCCCCTGAGACAATAGCATGTGGTTTAAACTCTGCCCAGATGAAAACGTTTAAGTACTGTACTAATCTACTAAAGTAATTTGGTAGCAAGCATACTTTACAATTGTTTGCAATTAAGCATGACGGTGAAGAAAGAGAACACACAAAAATAAAGTTATATTTCTTAAAGTTTGTTTCAAGACAGCAAGAAAGAGCACAGTGGTTTTGTTTTCTCTCATTCACAGACTTTGCACCTTTTTGAAATAGCACTTTGGGATTCTTAATTACCTATCTATTATCAGAACTTTCTTCAGACCCAGAGTTCTTCTCAGTGCTGCCTTGACTTCTTTGTTCCTTAAGTTATAGATGGTGAGGTTCAGCATGGATATCACTGTGGTATGGAAGTTGACCAAGAATTTATCAACTCCTTGTGGGGGTTAGATTTGGGCTTCAAGTAGTTTTGTCCAAAACCTACAAGGCAACCTATTTCCCATGAAACAATTGATAAATGGGCATATACCTCTCAACACACTTGGGTTGCATAGTGAAACAGCGACATACAGAGGCCAAAGACCACGGTTGCTAATAGGCAGCACTCACTCATACCAAAAATTGTAAAAAAAAAAAAAAAAAAAAAAAAAAAAATCTGTGTGGTACATCCCTACTGAGAGATTTCACAGATCTCACTTACAAGGCTCTCCATATCTTCGGTATAATAGAGTCAGTGTAACCAATTTCCAGGATACATAAGTTCGCCAGAAAGAAGTTCATGGGGGTGTGTAGAGATGGACTAGTGTAGATAGCAAAGGCTATGAGACCAGAGTGAGGATGAACAGGAGGAAACATTCTCCAGGAACCTCAAAGTTCTGGCAATTCCAAAACATTTGACAGACAAGCCCTTTTTTTGCCACAAAGAGCAATTGACACAATTGACACTCATCTCCTGGAAGACAGAGCTGTAAGCCATTAGAAGGATTCTTGCAGATGAGAGATATTAATTTTTTAAGACTTTTAGACACTCAGTTATATCAGAGTCAAAATCTTTCTCTGTAGTCACAAAAATCAAAGTTTAGAAGTGATTTATTCTCACAGATTTTCATATCTAATACTTTCTCTCTTAACACAATGGGATTTTCCAAAGTGTGCTAAGCATTGAGCCAAGAGTCCAAATATTTACAAAGATGGTGCAAACTTGTAGTCTTGGCACTAATGAAGCTCAGGCAGAAGGTTTACCATGGGTCTGAGTTCAGTTTCACATGCTATATATGCAATCATTCAAATTAAGGAAAGGAAAACCTTGACTGTATCTAAATTTTTTACTCATTCTTATCATTAACTAGTCATCAATGTTATGCAGAAAAACAAATCAACCTACTCATTTCTATGCTTTTGTGTTGCCACATGTATAGTATCTCCAACCACCCTGTTGTGTGTTTTGGGCCCAGATTATTCTCTGATTGCTTTTATGAATATTCAAACACAAACAATAAAGGTATCATTTCCTCAAGACTCATCATTTTAGAAGATAAAGTAAAATAAAATTATCATTTGATAAATAAATGATTACTGGTTTTAAAAAATAGAATTAAAGGCAAGGCACATCTCGATATTTGCACAGTAACGAGGTCATCAGAGAAGCTTTTTAAGATGTGTAAGGTGAGACATGAAAGTGAAGAAGGATCAACCAAACAACACCATAACCATTCATGCCACAACATTCAATATGACAGCTGGTATTTGTAACTTAATAGTTCCTGTTTCGTTATAGGACATTTTTTTTTTAGCAGTATCACTGTGTAGGCATTAAATTTCTGTTTTCTTATTAATGTTCATGATATTCTATCAATCAGACTATTTATTTAAATAAAGAAAAAAGAATAAAAGATGTAGTGTATTGATATGTAGTCAAGGCTAACATAAAATTCCTAATTTCTCTCCGTCAGTCTCTTGAATGTGCGTATTCGAAGAGCAAGACATGGCGTCTGGCTTGATAGAAATTCCTTCCTTTAATTTCATCTCAACATCTTAGAATTCC
Source organism: Rattus norvegicus (assembly GCF_021556685.1). Taxonomy (NCBI): domain Eukaryota; kingdom Metazoa; phylum Chordata; class Mammalia; order Rodentia; family Muridae; genus Rattus; species Rattus norvegicus. The sequence goes on along the minus strand of NC_141555.1, from coordinate 50,637,313 downwards.
ACCAAACTACCTGTATTTGTGTACACATAGTGTTCATAGAGTTCATTCCTCTTTGCTCACTTTTACATATGGAACATGCTGTGTGCTTGCTTTGTTACTTACATGGAAAACTGTTCAGTTCCAGCACAAACTTGTCTGTTTTGAAATATCATCCTTCTCTTCTGTCTATAGTTACAGTCTGTTTTTCACAATGTAACTGCTAAAGTAGCTGTTAGCACTGTGGTGCTGACTACTTTTCATCTTGTTCACATTGTTGCCTTATATGGAGACTTAGTATGAACTGCAAAGTTCTTATTATGTTTACCATCCTTACCAATATCTGTGCTCTCGTTTAATGAGAAACTCCAGTGTCTAGCTTAATTTGGTTCCTTGGTGATTCTGCCTGTCCCTTCCCATTATATGTTCTGAAGTTCAGTCTCATGTCCCTCAAATATTGGAATGTGACAAAGTCATTTTTCTCCCAGTCTGATAACTTTTCCCTTCAAATGAGATGTCCTTTCATGTTTTGTGGAATTTATATCTTTGCTGAAATTTGGGTTTTGTTGCCAAAAGATACACCACTTTTTCCTGACAAGAGAAGCGGAGGAGATAACACCAGCCTCTTAGGCTCTCTCTCTATTCACTTGATATAATGAAATGTCAGAGGTATTTGAGTAGATCAGCACAAGGTTGATCCACAAATCAAATGTGGGTATCAGTATTTCCAAATTTTAAATAAATAATCATGATACCTATGTTCATAAATTCCATATAAGACACACACCCACAAGCACAGACACACACACACACACACAAACACACACACTTGTATGCCTATATATTCATGCACAGACAAAGAAACAGAGAAACACAATAGAAAAAGAGCACTTATAGATTGTACATGAATTAAAATGTTAGTATATACAACAATGAAGGATAACAGTATTTGTTAACATCCTGCTTCACCATTAGGTCCCTTATAAACACGGCTAAGAAAAAATGTATTACCCATGGTTTGCTTCTGTGTGAATAATTTAATTTCCCAAATCACTTAAGTTGATCAGGTGTGGAATGCTTGTCAGCTACATGGGTCATGAGTGTGTATGCATGTCGACCCACAAATATTTTAGATTTACCTTTGTGTACACTCTATTTTAGGGAATTTTTCGCCATAATACATAATTTTCATTATAGTCACTAATTTATCACTAGATTAATTTTCTATTTGGATTAATGAAAAACACAGCTCCCAAACAGCAAGAAAAACAAAAAAAAGAAAAACAATACATGGTTTTCTCATGGGGGCCGGGGACATATTTAGGTATAATAGCTTATTAGATTTATTAGATTAGATCTGATCCATTCATCCAAATGTTATAAAAATCTATGTGTAGAGAACATAGGGATGACTTAAAGCTCTGACAATTATGAAGCAGGAGTGCTGTTGCAATATTTGACCATTCAGTGGACTCTGCTCTTGTAGAAAAATGCTGGGATGCATAGGATTTTATTGTGATGCATTTCACACTTATTTTGATGTCCTGTAAATATGTCTCCATATTAAATTAAAACAAACAAACAAAAACATAAAAACAACCTTCCCAAGCCAACACAGAAAATGACTACAATTATAATTTGAAATATTTTTAAAGCAACTTCTTTTTCATTAGTAGTTTCTGTATTTTTATAGGTAGCTCTCTAGTTAGAAAGTGAGGCCTTGCCTCTCCCAGTTAAATTTCCAGAATATTAACTCAAGAACCAAAATGTTATATTTACATTTGAATGTGTGCAATAAAAATGATTAACGAGAAATCATGAGGTTTCATAAAAGAAACATTACTAAAGCTAAAAGCACACATTGCACATCACATGATAATAGTAGGAGATTTCAACACCCCACCCTCATCACTGGAGAGATCTTGGAAACAGAAAGTAAACAGAGAGGTATAGAGAGTAATAGAAGTTATGAACCAAATGGATTTAACCGATATTTATAGAACATTCCATCCTAAGGATTAAGGATATACATTCTTCTCATAACCTCTGGGAACCTTTTTCAAAATTGACCATTTAATTGGTCCGTCAACAGACCTTAACAGATACAGGAAGATAGAAATAATCCCATGCATTCTATCAGATCACCACTCACTAAGACTGGTCTTCAACAATAGCAATAATGACAGAAAGCTTACGTATACATGGAATTTGAACAATGCTATACTCAATGACAACTTGGTCAAGGAAGAAATAAAGAAAGAAATTAAAGACTTCTTAGAACTTAATGAAAATGAAGACACAACAGTCCGAAACATATGTGACACAATGAAAGCAGAGCTAAGAGGAAAACTTATACCTCTGAGTGCTTGCAAAAAAAAAAAAAATAGGAGAGAGCATTATGTCAGGAGCTTGATAATATATGAAAAAGCTCTAGAACAAAAAGAACTAATTAAAAACAAGGGAGGTAGAAAGCAGCAAATTATCAAACTCAGAGCTGAAATCAATGAAGTATAAATGAAAAGGACGATACAAATAATCAACAAAACCAGGAGCTGTTTCGTTGACAAAAAAACATATGATAGATAAACTCTAAGCCAAACTTACCAGAGTTCAAACAGACTGTATCCAAATTAACAAAAAAAAAAAAAAGGGAAAAGTGAGACATAACAACGGAATCTGAAAAAATTAAAAAAAAAACCATCATTTTCTACTGTAAAAGCCTATATTCAAAAAAACTGCAAAATCTGAAGGAAATGGACAATTTTGTATACAGATACCAGGTAGCAAAGTTAAATCAGGAACAAATAAACTATCTAAACAACCCCATAATTCCTAAAGAAATAGAGGCAGATATTAAAATTCTAGAAAACAAACAGAGCCCAGGTCGAGAAGGGTTCAGTGCACAATTCTACCAGACCTTCTTAGAAGACCTCATATAATAATGTGCAAACTATTCCTCAAAATTGAAACAGATGTCGCACTACCGCATTCCTTATATGAATCCACAATTACTCTTATACCTAACCCACACAAAAACTCAGCACTGAAAGAGAACTTCAGAACAATTTCCTTTATGAATATTGAAGAAAAAAATACTCAATATAATTTTTGCAAACCAAATCTAAGAACACATCAAAAAATCATCCATCATGATCAAGTAGACCTAAACCCAGGGATGAAAGGATGGTTTAATGTAGGAAAATTCATAAATGTAATCCATCATGTAAACAAACTCAAAGATAAGGAGCACATGGTCATTTCATTAGAATGTGAGAAAGCATTTGACAAAATACAACAACCGTTTTGGATAAAAGTCCTGGAAAAATCACAAATCGAAGGCTCATATCAAAACATAGTGTGAGAAATATACAGCAAAACTGTAGGTAACATCAAACTAAATGGAACAAAACTTGAAGCAATCTCACTAAAATCAGGCACTAGACAAAGATGTCCAACTCTCTCCATACTTATTCAAAACAGGACTCAATGTCATAATCAGAGAAACCACACAGCAATAGGGAGTCAACGGGATATAAATTGGAAGGGAAGATATCAAAATATCACTATTTGCAGATGATATGATAGTAGATACTTAAGTGACCCCAAAAGATCCACCAGAGAACTTCTTAACCTGATAAATAACTTCTGCCAATGTCAGGGTAAAAATTAGCTCAAACATACCAGGAGCCTTCCTCTTCTCACTGGATAATCAGGCTGAGAAAGAAAATAATGAAATCACACACTTCTTAATAGTCCCAAATAATATAAAATACCTTAGTGTGAGTTTAACCAAGTAAGTGAATGATGTGTATGACAAGAAGTTCAAGTATCTGAAGAAAGAATTTGAGGAATATCTCAGAAGATAGAAAGAGCTTCCATGCTCATGGATTGACAGGATTAATATAGTAAAGATGACCATTTTGCCAAAAGCAATGTACACATTCAATACAATCTCCATCAAAATTCCTACTCAATTCTTTAATTGAGATAGAAAGATCAATTTGCAAATTCATTCGGAATAAGAAAAAGCCAGGATAGCTAAGGCTATCCTCAACAATAAAAGAACTTCTCGGGGAATCATCACCCCTGAACTCAAGCAGTATTACAGAGCAATAGTGATAAAAACTGCAAGGTATTGGTAAGGAGACAGATGGATAGACCAGTGGAATAGAATTGAAGACCCAGAAATGAACCCACACATTTATCCTTTGATATTTGGTAAAGGAGATAAAACTATCCAAAGGAAGAAACATAGCATTTTCCAAAAATAGTGCTGCTTCAACAGGAAGTCAGCATGTAGAAGAATGCAAATTATCCGATTTTTATGACCATGTACAAAGCTTAAGTCCAAATGAATCAAGGACCTACACATCAAACCAGATACACTCAAACTAATAGAAGAATAGGTGGGGAAGAATCTTGAACACATGGGCACCGGAGAAAATTTCCTGAGCAAAAGACCAATGACTTATGCTCTAAGATCAAGAATTGACAAATAGGACCTCATAAAACAGCAAAGCTTCTGTAATTCAACAGACACCGTCATTAGGACAAAGCTGCAAGAAATAGATTGGGAAAAGATTTTTACTAATCCTATATCTAATAGTGGGTATTATCCAAAATATACAAAGAACGTAGGAAGTTAGAGTCTAGAAAGCAAAAATACCCTTTTAAAAATTGGGTTTAGAGAGTTACAAAACATTCTCAGCTGAAGGTTATCAAATGTCCACAAAACAAATAAATAAATGTTCAACATCATTAGTCATCGGGAAAATTCAAATGAAAACAAATCTGAGATTCCACCTCACTGCAGTCAGAATGGCTAAGATATAAATCTCAGGTGACAGCAGATGCAGGCGAGGATGTGGAGAAAGAGGAACACTCCAACATTTTTGGTTTGATTGCAGACTAGTACAACCCTTTTGAAGGTTCCTCAGAAAATTGGACATTCCATGACCTGAGGACCCAGCTATACCTCTCTTGGGCATATACCCAAAAGATACATACAACTGTCCAACATACAACAGTGAACTATATTCGACTATGTTCAAAACAGCCTTATTTAAAATAGCCAGATGCTGGAAAGAACCCAGATGCCATTCAACTGTGGAATGGATACAGAAATGTGTTACAACTATACTGTAGAATATTACTCAGCTATGAAACAATGACTTCATGAAATTCATAGGCAAATGGAGTGAACTATATAATAACATCCTGAGTGAGGTTACTCAATCACAGTAAAACACACTTAGTATGAATTCATTGATAAATAGATATTATCCAAAAATCTTGAATTACCCATCATGCAATACACAGACCACATGAAACTCAAGAAGAATGACCAAATGCAGATGCTTTACCCCTTCTTTAAAAGAGGAACCAAAATACCCATGGAAGGGGATAAGGAGGCATAGTTTATAACAGAGACTGAAGGACCTGCCCTCCAGTGCCTATCCCACATGTAGCCCATCCATATATAGACACCAAAACTAGATAAGATGGATGAAGCTAAGAAGTGCAGGCAGACAATAACTGGATATTGATCCCTCCTGAGAGTCATAGCCAGAATATGTCAAATACAGAGGCAAAGGCCATCAGCAAACCACTGAACTAAGAATCAGACACCAGTTGGAGGAATTAGGGAAAGGATTGAAAGAGCTGAAGGGATTTGCAACCCCATAATAATAACAATGCCAACCAATCAGAGCTTCTTGGGACCAAACCACAACAGAAAGACGATACATGGACTGACCCATGGTTCCAACTGCATGTAGCAAAGGATGGTCTTGATGAGAAAAAATGGAATGAGAAACAAATTTTTCTGACAAGGTTGGACCCCCAGTGTAGGGGAATGTGGGGAGGTGTTTGGAGGCCGTGGGTGGAGATGTGAACTCCCTTATAGAAGGTAGGGGGGAAGGGTTAAGGGCTTACGAATTGTAAACCTTGAAAAGGGAATAACATTCGAAATGAAAACAGGAAATATTCAACAATGATAGAGGAGGGGAGAGGGAGAGAAGTAGGAGAAAGTGGAGGAAGAAGAAGAAGAAGAGGACGAGGAGGAGGAGGAAGAAGAAGAGGATAAGGAGGAGGAGGAGGAAGAGGAAGGAGGAGGAGGAGGAGGAGGAGGAGGAGGAGAAGAAGAAGAAGAAGAAGAAGAAGAAGAAGAAGAAGAAGAAGAAGAAGAAGAAGAAGAAGAAGAAGAAGAAGAAGAAGAAGAAGAAGAAGGAATAGAAACAGAAAGAAAACTAAACTTCCATTCTTCCCCATTCCGTGTCTTCCTCAGCTGTTGTTTAGGCAGTCATGTTATTGAGACGTTATAAGTGTAATTTCTGGTGTTACTTGGATACACCATTTCATAGTAAACTTTAATCTCTTACAATCTTCTTGCCAACTCTTCTGTAATGTTCCTTAGCCTTGAATCAAGTGATATTTTGTAGATAGAACCATTGAGACTGGACGTGAAATTTCTAACCTGCATTTTAAATGGCTGGGATTTTTACTGTGATCTTTATTGCAGAGACTGTAATTAATTCTGTATATAAGGACACATGGCTTTCATTTTTGTTAGGAATAATACTGACTTAAGTAAGTAAGAGGCTGTACATTCTTTCCCATAACCACAGCTTCAACAGTCTTATATACGTGTCTAAATTACCAGTACCATCCATGTTCACTGAACAGTACTTAAGCAAAATTAGAGAGCTGTTGGATATCACCAAGCTATTTATGCCACTGCACTGCCCTTATGATTTCCTGCCATGTTAATCATTGTGTTTTACTGGCATGATGTGAACAATCGCTTGATACTGACAAGACTGATGATTGTAATTACAGCTTATACTAGAAATTTGAACTTTGCCTGGCACATCTACCTGTAAAAGAATATTGACTTTCTGATAGGTAGGAGGATTTAAAAGTTAAATTTAGTCTTAACCAAAAAAAAAAAAAAGAAATTAAAATTTTCCTGCTATAGCACATTTAATTAATTGAAGCAAAATAATATCTATTTACTTGTTGTTGGGTAAATATCATTTAACAATATAATACTAACTCCTTTTAAGTGATTAAAAGTCACAGATAGTTGGTAGCTGTCATACTGTGTAAAATTGCCATCAGGATTGTGACAATGAAATATTTTCTGTTTTATGCATATGCATAGTATTAATGAACAAAATTATGTACCAAGCTTCATGCTTTTGGTAACTAATTGCATGTATTAAATTGTATCTAAGATAATTTCATATAAGCTAGTTATCAAATGCATAATAATTAAGATTACATTTTTAAATAAATATTAAAATAATCATATTAGAGGTGCCAATTGGACATGAAAATTAAAATATTTTAGAATAATCAAAAATATTTATCAAAAGCCAAATGATGAAAACATTGTATATATAAAAGAAGCCTGGAGCTATATGTCACCTTAAAGTGTTATAGTGAGTTCCAGTGAGGTGGTTTAGCAGATAATATTTCATTCCATGAAAAACCAAGAACCTAAATTTGATACCTACACATATATGTTTGGAAGACTTATATATTCACTACATGACCAGAACACATAAAAGCTTAACAGAATATTAATTATGAGACAAATGAGAACAATAATAATAAGAAAGGAAATAAATAAAAAATATAGGAACATTTTAAAGAAGTAATGTATTGGCCTTAAAATAGGAAATTCAACACATTTACTTAGTCCATTAACTATTCGAAGTAAAACTAAAAGGCTTTTCCTTCATTCTATATGAAAGCAAAAACACATGAGATGGATTGTGTAAAGAAAGAGAGAACTGCAAACTATAAAATTAATATAATCATTGCAGAGGAAAAACACTGACACTGACCCAAGGTTCTAAAAATAAATATTTGGAGGATTTACTGCATAATATTAACATTTAATCCAACACATCTTATGATGATAAAGAAAGGAAAGCAGGAAAATTAATGCTTAAATGCAGTAATCGCACCTAAAGGTTGGCAAGATTTCTCAAGTTCAAACATACCCTGAAATAAATGAGAAAATTAAAACAGGTTGATTTTATTATGGGATAAGTATTGTAGTATTAGCTTAGTGGTTAAGAGCACTTGCTGCTCTTAAGAGCAAACACGTTCAGTTTCCAACATCCATGAAGCCATTTGAAACCAGCTGTAAAAGCAGCTCAAGGGGATCTGACATCTTCTGGTCTCCCCAGGTGCCTGTGTTCATGTGCACAAATCTATACATAGATGATCACACATAACAGATCATTAAAATAAAATGATTCATGAATGTATTTTCTGCACAAATTATAAATAGTAAGCCTTCTACATATGCAAACACAATTGATGCAATGTAATAAGAAAGGAGACAATTCACAAATATTATGAAGAGAAAATGAAAGATTAATGCTTACACAGTTCAGTAAAAATAAAATGCTAAATTTCACAACTGAATGGCAATGTAGATATTAAAAAGAATTTAGCATTTGAATTTATGAGTGAAACTATTTTATAAATTATTTTATTTATTTATATTCCTTCCATTGTACACTCTCCTGGTCCCCTCCCTCAGTTCCTCATCCCATTCCAACTATTCCTTCCCTGAATCCAAGAGGATGTTGCTCAGATCCTGCCAGGCACCATAATCGCTGTGGCCTCAAGTCTCTCAAGCATTATCCCAGGCCAGGCAGTCATCTGTTATACATGTGTCAGGGCATCAAACCAGCTTGTGTATGCTGCCTGGTTGGTGGTTCAGTGTCTGGGAGATATCAGCGGTCTGGATTAGTTGAGACTGCTGGTCTTCCTATAGAGGTTGCCCTCTGCTTCAACTAAGTCATTCCTTCCCCTAATTCAACAACTGACAAAAGTCAGAGACTGATACCATTTTAAAATATGTCTCATTTAATTTTGAAAGGTATACTATGGGTTCTTTCATATAAAATTGATGGCAATCTGTATTTATTTTAGTCTTCTGAGATGGAAATTTGGCAGGTTTTATACAAGTATTAAATTACTTAACTGTCTTGACATCATTCCTACAACGTGTTTTGTAATTTATACAAAATATATTGTAAATAATCACCACTGAGTACAGTGCCTGAGTCAGTGTTCAAGATTTTCTGATTTTCTGTTGCAAACTTTAGTTAATGAAAATGAATAGAGTCTGAATGTCACCATTAGGTTATTATTTAAACAAAGAATATTCTACCATTTATTAAATGTATGATATTCCATGGAAAATTCCCCAAGCACATGTATTCAAGATATATTGTAAAATGAAAAACAAATGACAGAATATTGCATTATGTAAGCAAACTTCATAAACCGAAGACTTACACATATTCTATAATTTTGTCAATGTAGAGTAAACCTCATACAAGAGCCTGGGAGGCAGTAGACAGAACACTGGGTGATCTAGGTCAATTTGAGCTACACAATGAGACCCAAATTTAAAAACAAATATATCAGATTTGAACGAATGTCTGTCAAAGTGTTCTTAGTGGTTACATTTGGAAGTTTTAAGAAAGCAAGTTTTCTTTGACAATTCCATACATGCACAACACATGATTGGAAGCTCTCTACACTCCCAATCTCCTATCTGCCCCAATCAATATACCCTCTTTAGACCCAATCCCCATAGCACGTCCATGCTTTTTAGGTTTTTGCTTCATGACCCCCTGTATTTAAACTGAGCCTCTTCTTTGAACATGGGCATGATGCTATACATGTAACAACTGGTAAGGCGAGCCGTGGCTACATCATTTTCTATTCTCCAGCACTGTGCTTAGTTCCTTTGAATAGGCAGGGTCAATATTATATAGAGTCTGTTCCGATAGATGTAAATATTATGAGTTCCTGAGTGCCACAACTATATCATATTCAGAGGACAGCATCTCACAGATCTCCTTACCTATTAATTAGCCCTTGAAAGAAGCCAAGACCTGCATATCACCTTATCTCTAAACTGGAATTTATCTCAAAAGGATAATCATTTTAAAATGAAAACTTAGTTTTCTCCAAGGGAATCTCACTGGGTACACAAACTAATTTTAAGGGTAGACTGCGTATAAAGCACTAAGGGAACTAAACATCATTTTTGGAGGATCCTTGTCTCATAATGGGTCAGGACTTTTTCATCAGAATGTCTGTTTCCTTTTGTTATTTGTTTATTTATCTATTAATTTTTACTCTGTATGTTTTGTGTATATATTTTTCCCTTGTTTTAAGTTTCCATGGAATTCCTGAGTGTGTGAATGGAAGTCTGGGTCTCTGTGTCTGTATCTGATTCCTGTAGTCTGAATTGGCTCTTTTCTATCTGCTTGTTCTGTTCAACTCCAGTTCATTAACTTTCATTTTATTTTTATCCCTTAGATGACTGTTTGTTTTCTACTGAGAGTCAGAAGAATGTAGATACAGATGACAGGAGAGGTATAGAAGAAGGGGGGGTGGATAGAGGTAAGGGAAATCATAATTCAAATATATTGCATGAAAAAGTCTAATTTTAAGAAAAGAATATTAAAAAAATACTGTCTAGGTCCTGTCTGCCCCATTTCTCAAAGTCCTTACTAGTTTCATATCAAAAGTTAATGAACATATGTAAAACACTTTGCAAGGCACAGAAAATTATTTGTTTACAGTCAATCTGGAACTGCCACTATGGGAGTGAAGGTTCTGTAGAGTTGCAATATTGCAGAGGAGAGTCTTTAAATGCTTTCAGAGACATCAAACCACTGAAGTTCAGTGGCCATTTCACATGATGGATGTTACAAGTTTTGAATTGGAAGATATACATTTTCGATACTTCAGTTTTCATGAAACTCTTCAAGATCAAATTAAAAGTTGTATGGGATACAATCATGGAATAGGTATGTTCCTTTGAAATTTTCAAAATTAACCCAAATAATACTAAAATGGCATTAATAAATCAGAATATATTGTATCCTAAGCCCATATCAACATGACAATTAAGAAATGGAAGTAGATGTGAATCATTGGATAAAAGCTGTTTCTGGAGAGGCACTATTTTATTTCTGGGATGTCCCGCACGCGACTTCCTGCCGGCAAGAAACATGAGGGTATAGAAATCCTTACTGTGACAAAACTTTATTATTGTCTTAAAAGAGGAAGGGCCCACCGCTCCAACATGGCGCGCTTACATACACCCTAGTGCGGCGCAATCACACCTGATTGGTTGTTTACCCATGATCTCATAAGGCACGCCCCGGAGTGGGCAAAGACCTGGCACAAAGGCACTCTTGCACATTCACACAGTTAACTTCCTGAAAGTGAGCCGGCTGGTGCGGCGAAGGCTGGTGCCATCTTGTAATGGCGGAGGCTATCTTGTTCTTCCATGTGAGGCACAGTGGAATCCAGCGCCATCTAGTGGTAGCGAATGGTATTGTGGCTCTCTACATCCCACCCTTAGAATTTATATAATTTTATAGCAGTCATGATCACCCTATTGCATGCAATGAGGAAACCTCAGCGTTGTGGAAGGGCTGATCAAAGGATCAATGAGTCTCTCTCATCCCAGTGCAATGCATCCACAGATCCATGGGGTGCAGGAGCAGAGAACTCAGATACAGAGAGAGTCCCTCTCCTCCCAGTGCAATAGATCCACAGATCCATGGGGTGCAGGAGCAGAGAACGCAAATACAGAGAGAGTCCTGAGCAAGATAACCAAATTCCAGGGAAGGCCACTTGTGCAATGGCCACAAGTGCTTGAGTGATAAGTGCCTTGTCAGGTTTCTTTTGAGATCGGAGTTTGTAAACCAACCAAGGTTGAACACTGATCCACAGCTTAGGGCTGCACCAGACAGAGCCACTCCCGATAAGTAGTGGGCACCTCATTTGGTCCTCCTCAGCCACTCCTATAATAAAATTTAGAATTCCCAATTGTTAGTAACTACTCCAGAAATTTCACCCACTGTACTTGTCCAACAGTAGATTGGGGGAGGATAACTCCAGACACTGCAGCAGTAATGGCTGCTACAATATCAGCGAAAGTGTCAAGGTCTTTTCCAGGACGTTTCAGGATCAGTCATTTTTCTCTGGAACAACCAGCAGACAATGAAACCATTTCTGAGATCTGTATAATCAGGACAGAGTTCCCCAGTCCACTGTAGCTTTATGCAGGTAGCATTCCTGTAAAGATACAGTCTGTAAAATGACCAGTTAAGGCAGCAAGAGTCACCAGGGAAATGAAGAGGGGCAGGAAAGGCTGGAGTCCAGTCTTCCCCAGCAAGCAGCAATGTACAGAGGGTCAGAGACCAGGCCATAGTGGGACGGGACACACACAGTGGTAACACTGACTGCAGCAATGGCAAAATCTCTGTTATGACAAAGGATGAAGAGGAATCTTCTATCTTCCTCTCCGGGCAGAGGAATGATTCCAGGGACCCGAACCAGGAGAGCTGAATCTTTATGCAACCAGGATCAGGAAGCCTCAGCAACCAATCAGGCAGCTGGCACACTCTTGTGGCATCCTGTAGAAAAAACACAAACATTCCCTCTTCCCCATATAAAATATCTGGACAGGATCATGTCAATAAGTGGATCTCTCTATTTCACCTCATCAGAAGTATGCCTAGTTGTAGGATGCCATGAACTTTGGCATCCAAAATTTTAAAAGTGAAATAAAAGGAGCATTATTTAGCATACAGGGATAACTCCCCCTTTTTATTTATTAAGATATAGTAAAGATATTATTTATTAAGGTAAGTCCTCGAGGATTAAATTGAGGATACTGAGCACTTGTATTTATGAATTGACTTGTATACCAAATTAGTGTCTCCAGCGTTATTGTTTTGGATATATAAAGAATGAGATTTTTTGACTAATTGTTCCTATGTAAGGACTACAATCTGTCTGGTATCTTGTCCTCCCTTGCTAAAGAGCCCAGTCAATCCAATTTGATGTCTTAAATGTCCTATAAAGTAACAGTACATAGTGCTTTTAACAACTAATCCATTTCTCTAGCACCTCACAAACTTTATTTACCTAAACATAAGCAATAATTAGAAATGTCGAATATTGTAAATATCGTCTAGATTCAGTCTTACTAGAAATCCCTGAGCAGGCAGGGTGAGGCTGGGAATTGAAAGTAAGCAAATTTAGTCTTCCTCTTTTCGAGAGGGTGTGTTATCATCTCCATTACCATTTTTAAAGAGCTGCGTCTATATTTTGTTTAGGTGTCTGAGTCAGAGCACTGAAAGGACAGTGAGTTGTCAGACAATTTACACTGAAATCACTCACTGATTTTAAGTAGAAAACCTGTCTCTAATAAAGCATTAAGTAATTGAAATCAATTGTAAACCACAAGCCACCCATTGGCTATCAGTATGTGAATTGAAAGTTTGATTTAAAAACAGTGGCTAAACTGCGGAATTTAATAATCTGTGTTGAAGCAATAGAAACTCAAGAGAATAAACAAGTGATCCAATCATACATGTAGCCTTTTCATTAGATGAACCACCTATATACAGTAAGCGCATTTCCTATGGGTTGTATGCACAAATATACAGGAAGTACAAAAGCATGTAAAGAGTAAAATTATCAATTTTGTCTGGAAAAAATTGTATATGTAATAGGCCAAATATCAGTATTTTGTAATAACCAATTAACTGTTGTTTGGAATAAGATATGTTTTACCAGGTTTCTTTTCAAAATACTTCTATGACTCCAATCCACAACTCTGTACTAACACAGCTGAATCTTTATCTCCAATGTGTATAACAAAGACCTAAGTCCTCTGGTAGGGTGAGGTACTTAGCCAATTATCATATCCTTATAAGCTTAAAATTAGCTTCAAATATTCTTGTCTGGAGTAGTGTAATTGCTACTCCCCAAATATTAAAGCTCATTTTGAGAGCAAAGCTTTGTAGTAAAAATTTCCATATACATTGAAAGATTTAAGTTCTAACTTCTTACACTGAAGAGGCAACAAAATTACATAATATAAGGCTATTAGCCACTTTTAATGATATCACTCTATGGGCTCTCTAAAACTGTAAGCAAGCTCACGAAATGAAAACTCAAAATCAATCCTCTAAATCTCTCTTGAAATGGCAGTCGGAGTAAGTAAACTGGCTGTAATGTTCTAATAAGTTCCAAAACCTCATCAATCCTTCGTAAATCTTGTAGCAATCTCTAGATGTTTGATTTTTCCTTAATTAAAAATAAGTTTGAGTTAGTCAATGTAACACTGGCAATCGTAAATCACAATCTTTAAGTTCTCTTTGTAACACCGGACCACAACCACAAGGTCACCAGAGTTCTGAGTATGTGACTAGGCAGCTGTCCTTAGGGCAGTGGAAATTAGCATCAAAATACAGATACATAGTTTGACTGCCAATTCTTATATATGAACGCACGATGGTGCGGTCTCCAATACCTCAACAAAGATACAATGTCCTAAATTCTTTTAGAAGCCTGGTTTCTAGGATAAGTATTCCATAAAAATATTATTTCAATTTAGACCTGTTTCCCTAGGTTGGCCCATGTCACATGTTATCTAGAATGACTTCATCCAGATTACCAGCTTTATGTCAACCTTCTGTTACCAATATTATACCTTTTTAACCATATCCAATAACTTGAAAGCCAATATTCCATAACCAAGGCAAGTAGAGCATATTTATACATTTAAAACCAATGAGAAAGAAAATTGAAGTGGCTACACAGCTCTTTAATATTTAGACCAAACACCATTTTTACCTTTTTAGCTATGATTTTAAGAGAAGCACCTTGTCACCTGTTGAGTCAAATAATAAGTCAGGGATCTCTCTAAGAGAAACAGCTGTCAACACTTGTATCTAAGAAGCTGAGAAGCTGTTGGCACCTTTAAGATCAGCTCATGTAGACCCTTAGCCTCTGGGCAGCTTCTCCAGCTAATCTAGAAACCTGGCTCCAGGCACAGGGCTCCAAAGACCTGATTGAAACTATTTTTTATTCATTTGTTCCCTTTTGAAATAAGTTAAAACCAAGTCAATGTGTGAACGACCGGCAGATAAAGTTTTTACCATTTTTTCTTTTGAACATGAAACATAAAACATTTAAACACGAGAAATAAAAAACACAGACATACACTGACAGACATGGGGACATCCTGGTGCACCAGAGACAAACAAGAGACAAAGAGGGAAAAGACCAGATGGTGTTCACGGTGACTATCCACTCGAGTGGAGTCGATATGGGCAATGGATTGTCTCAATTCCCGGACTAGTCCACCAATGTGTTGAAACCCAATTCCTGTAAGATACTGAGATATATTATCTGAGCAGCACGACTGACATTCGCCAATGGTATGGAAGTGAAACATAGCCCTGAATATATTTACTCACAACCCAATTACATTAACTCCATCAGGCTGTGCACGGGCACTGAGATGTCCTTTTGTTTGATTCTCCTGAATAAATTTTCAGGTGGTCTGCTTCTATCAAATCTGATCAGTATGACTCGGTAAAGCTGTCGTGTCAGCGCAGGAATGCCGCAGCATCCCCAGAGCCAGCGCCAGAGCTTAAGCCCACTTCTAACAGGCACAAAGACAATAAATTTCCCCTAAAATGCTGTGTTCCTTTTATCTCCTCCCTTCTCCTCACTCGGGGCGTTCTTTCCCCAATCTTTTGCTTCCGAATTGGAAGGTCCTGGTGCTTGAGGTCAGTCAGGATCCTTTTCTCATTGCAACCTTTCACTACCCTCTGTTTCTGACACTCTGCCGCCTCGCCCTTCCCCCAACACTCTCCGCTTTGCTGTTACAGCTGGGAAATTCTCACGCTACCGTTGGGCAGTAACTAGAAACTCAAAAGTCAATAGAAACAACCAGAGGGCTGCCAGAGAACCATAGCGGCTCCTGCCGGGTCCAGCAGAGCACTGAGCTGGAACAGATCAAGGCTAAACATAGTCTCTCAGAGTCTTACCCCCACTCACAGCTTCTGGACTTCTTCCTTGAAACGGAGGCTCCTCTTGGCACCAGCGATGATGTAGCTTTTTTGTCCTGGGTTTCGGCACCAAATGTCCCTCACGCGACTTACCCTCGACAAGAAACACGCGGGTATAGAAATCCTTACTGTGGGTTGGGGATTTAGCTCAGTGGTAGAGCGCTTGCCTAGGAAGCGCAAGGCCCTGGGTTCGGTCCCCAGCTCCGAAAAAAAGAACCAGAAAAAAAAAAAAGAAAGAAATCCTTACTGTGACCAACTTTATTATAATTTTAAAAGAGGAAGAGGTTGCCACGCCAACATGGCACTCTTATATACACCGTGGTGCGGCACATACACACCTAATTGGTTGTTTACCCATGATCTCATAAGGCACGCCCCGGAGTGGGCAGAGACCTGGCACAACGGCACTCTTGCACATGCGCACAGTTAACTTCCTGAGAGGGAGCCAGCTGGCGTGACAAAGGCTGGTGCCATCTTGTAATGGTGGAGGCTATCCTGGCCTTCCACGTGGGGTGCAGTGGAAGCCAGCACCATCTAGTGGTGGCGAATGTTATTGCGGCCCTCTATACTGGGACATTTGCACTTTGTTGGTAGATGGGTTAAATCAAAGTCTGATAATGAAAGCCTTGCTGTAAAAGACCATTCTCTCACTAAGGGTCTCTCAAACCCTGTTGTATAAAACAATAGCATTTCAAACAATCATCTGAAGCAAATTTGGCAATGTCCTTTTAACATTAAAATAAATGTACAGTACATTGTATTGATCAATATCTCTGCTTCAAACACAATACTCCTCATTTCATTCTTTTTTGTAACAAAATTCCAAATTCAATTTCAGGTAAATTAGATGATGATGGTGATGATGATGTTGATGATGGTGGGCATGGTGGTGGTGGTGTTTGTGGTGGTGGTGGTGTTTGTGGTGGTGGTGTTTGTGGTGGTGGTGGTGAAGATAATGAAGAAGAAGTCAAAAACGATCTTTTGGGACAGAGAACAAAGCCCATACTATTTTCAGTGTTTTTCCTATCTTCAGTTTGTCTAGGATCGACAGTGAAAAATAATCTATTGTAAGTGCTAGGTTGGGAAGGAAGAGGTTTAAGCTCATCAATAGCCCACAAAACACCAGAAGAGAAAGCAAATTTTGTAATGAGAAATTTATATCTCTTCTGAAAAGAAACCCTTATCTTAATCATAGCAATGAATCAATGTATTTTGTGATGCATCAAATTGCCTTTCAGACTTTAGCTAATTAATATATAGTAATGATGTACAGAGTGCAATCCCTGGCTGAGAGGACCAAATCCCATGGATTTTAGCACTTGCTGTTCTAGGATTTTAGAACTGAATGACATAATTGATGGCAATATGCAACCATGAAAGTCTTACAATATAAATCACAGAGACACCATGATATATGCTGTGTATCAGGTTAGAACTTTTATATTCATATGTATTAAGAGTTTCAAAAAGTAAAATTGTTGAGGTTAAGAACAGGGCATTTTTTGGGTTTGCATTTAAATCTCTAGTGTGCAGTTTGGTTTTGGTGGATCATTACACAGTGTTTCATTTAATTTTCCTTGAACTGGTGATATAAGATAACTGTACAGATTAATGAGCTCCAGTTTGAAATTTCCATAATGCACACAGCATGCACTGAACCAATGTAACTACGTTTTTTCACTGACTTTCTGCAACTTACAAAACGTTAGGATACTCTATTCTACTTTGAGTGAAAAAATGACTTCCAGAGGATATTAAAATTCTTAATATATTTTCAGAACTTTTTTATTTTATTTTATTTTATTTTATTTATTTATTTATTTTTTTTTGCAGCTGGGGACCCAATCCAGGGCCTTGTGCTTGCTAAGCAAGGACTCTACCAATGACCTATATCCCCAAACCTAGAACTTTTTTATTTTAGAATTTTATTTATTCTTCAAACATGTATACAATGTACCTTTATCACACAGATTCTTAACTTGGTTCTACTCTCTCTGGATACATTCCCTTTCCAGCTTCATGTTCTTTATGTTTTCCTGTTTTATTTTCTTAATAATCCATTGGTCCACTGCATACTGCCTGCTGGGATCTTCCCTATTTCATTGTCTTAATTGTGTACAGGACTTGTTCATATGACTGTAGCTGAAGTGAGACCATAGTTCCAATAACTGTGTCATGTCTAGATGTCACGATTGCATCCTCTCGCTCCTCAAGTTCTGCCTTCTCCTTTTCTTCAATGTTTCCCCAGCCTTATGCTCAGCTTTCTTCTTCTCACCGTCTTAGCACTTATACCAGTTAAACAGATCTACAGTAATTGCTGCTCAGTACACCTATAGATTTCTCTGACCACAGCTCATAAAAGCGTAATGTATTGACAAAAGTAATAAGAATTAGAAGGCATTTTGACAACATGGCCATTTAGCAAAACAGGAATAGTAGGATCCTCTCTATGGCCATGTGAACCATGTGAAAACTATGACTGTGTTTATAACATGACATCTGACTTTCCTTCAATAGAAGAGGCTTCAAAGTCAAACAAACAGCAGTTTCCCACTTTCATAAGATTTAGATAATTGTCTTCATACTTCTGAATTTTCACCTGGCACAATGATATCTAGTTTCACAAATATCCATGCCAATAATATAATTTTGCTCTTTTGATGGTTAAATAAAGGACTAGTGCCTATATAATTTATTTTTCCAATTCATGGACATTGTGAACAGCGAGATGTTAAAGACATTCATGGAGTTATAACCGGAATAGACAGATTTCTTCAGGTATATATTCCTTCAGTGGTACTATTGAATCACAAATAATTTCAGTTTTCAGTTTTACATTAATTTCTTTAGTAGTTATATTAAATTTTAGACCCAACAAACATATATCATGGTTTTTATTCCAGCAACACTATACAACCTTGTCATTTGTATTTGTATTTCATCAACGATTCGAGCGTTTAGTATTTTTCATGTAATTTTTGATAATTACTGTGCCATTATTTTAAGCATTAATTCAAATATATAGCATATTTAATTGCATTACATTATTTCTGAAGAATAAGGTATTTTGTGTCTTACAGATATGATCCATATGTCAGATAAAGAGCCAGTAAAGTTTTCTTTTCTCGATTGTTATTAGCTTCGTATCTCTTAATGACACTCCATTGTGTAGATGTACCATATATCCTGTATCCATTCATCTCTTGAAGAGCATCGGGGTTCTTTCCAGCTTCTGGCTATAAATAAGGCTGCTATGAACATAGTGGAGCACGTGTCTTTGTTATATGTTGGAGCATCTTATGGGTATATTCCCAAGAGGGTGTATCTGGGTCTTCATAAAACTCAATGTCCAATTTCTGAGGAACCTCCAGACTGATTTCCAGAATGGTTGTACCAGTCTTCAATCCTACCAAGAATGGAGGAGTGTTCCTCTTTCTCCACATTCTAACCAGCGTTTGTTGTCACCTGAGTTTTTGATCTTAGCCATTCTGAATGGTGTGAGGTGAAATCTCAGGGTTGTTTTGATTTTCATTTCCCTTATGACTGTTGATGTTTTATATTTCATTAGGTATTTCTCTGCCATTCATTGTTCTTCAGCTGTGGATTCTCTGTTTTGCTCTGAACTCCATTTTTCAATAGGGTTATTTGTCTCCTGCAGTCTAACTTCATGTGTTCTTTTTATATCATGGATAAAAGCCCTCTATCAGTTGTAGGATTGCTAAAGATCTTTTTGCAATCTGTTGCTTGCCATTTTGTCCTAACAACAGTGTCCTCTCCCTTACAGAAGCTTTGCAGTTTTATGAAGTCTTGTTTCTGATACTTGATCTTACAGTATAAGCCACTGGTGTTTGGTTCAGGAAATTTTTCCCAGTGCGCATGTGATCAAGACTCTTTGTACTTTTTCTTCTATTAGTTTCAGTCTATCAGGTTTGATGTAGAGGTCTTTGATCCACTTGGACTTAAGCTTTGTACAGGGCATTAAAAATGATTTGATTTGCAAACTTCTACATGCTGCACCCCAGTTGTTGCAAATCCTATCTTTTTTTCATTGGTTTTATCTTCTTTGTCAAATATCAACTGACCATTGATGTGTGTGTTTGTTTTGGGGTCTTCAATTCTATTCCACCTATCTACATTCCTGGCTCTGTACAAATCCAACGGGTTTTTGTTGTTGTTGTTGTTGTTGTTGTTGCTGTTGTTTTGTGTTTTGTTTTTTTTTTAATCACTATTGCCCTGTAATACTCCTTGAGGTAAGGAATGATAATTCCAACAGAAGTTCTATTATTGTTGAGCACAGCATATGTATGTTGTGCCATCGCTTTTATTAAATTCTAAAAAGTCTTTAATATTTCTTATTTCTTCCTTGACAAGTTATCTTTGAGTAGAGCACTGTTCTACTTCCATGTATGTGTGGGGTTGCTGATTTTTTTGTGGCTATTGAAAACCAGCCTTAGTCTGTCATGGTTTGATAGGATGCAAGGTCTTATGTCAGTCTTCTTGGATCTGTTGAGACCTGTTTTGCAACTGGTTTTATGATCAATTTTGGAGAAAATACTATTAGGTGCTGGGAATAAGGTATATTATTTTGTTTTAGGATGAAATATTCTATAAAAACCCGTAAAGACCATTTTGTTCATAACTTCTGTTACTTTGTCTAGGTCTCTGTTTAATTTCTGTTTCCATGATCTGTCCATTCATGAGAATGTGGTGTTGAAATCTCCCATGTTTATTATGAGAGGAGCACTGGGTGCTTTGAGCTTTAGTAAGGCATCTTTTAGGAATGCAGGTGCCCATATATTTGGAGCATACATATTTAGGATTGAGAGTTCCTATTGGTGGGTTTTTCTTTTGACAAATATGCAATTTCCTTCCTTACTTGTTTGGAAAACTTTTGGTTGATAGTCGATTATATTACATAGTAGAATGGCAACTCCACATTCCTTCTACCAGACCATTTGCTTCAAAATTTGTTTTCTAGCCTAATACTTTCAAGTAGTGTCTGTCTTTTTCTCTGAGTTGTGTCTTTTACGTGCAACAAAATCTGGGTCCTCTTTATGAATCCATTCAGTTAGTCTATGTCTTTCTATTAAGGAATTTACTCCATTATTGTTAAGAGATATTAAGAAATAATGATAGTTGCTTCTGTCATTTTTGTTGTTAGAAGTAGAATCATGTTTGTGTGTCTCTTTTCTTTTGGTTTCATTGAAAGATTAGTTTGTTGCTTTTTCTAGGGTGTAGTTTCCCTCCTTGTGTTGGAGTTTTCTACCTATTATCCTTTATAAGGCTGGATTTGTAGAAATATACCATATAAATTTGGTTCTGTCATGGAATATCTTCGTAATTCCATATGTGTTAACTGAGAATTTTCCTGGCTACTTAGACTGGAGTGAATTTGTGTTCTTTTACCGTCTAGAAAATTTCTTTCCAGGATCTTCTGACTTTCATAGTATCTGGTGAGAAACCTTGAGTAATTCTCATAGGTCTGACTTTATATGTTTCTTGACCTTTTTCCCTTATTGCCCTTAAACTTCTTTCTTTATTTTGTGCATTTGGTGTTTTGACTAGCATGTGATGTGAGGAATTTCTCTTCTGGTAAAATCTATTTAGAGCTCTGTAGGCTTCTTGCATGTTTTTGGGCATCTTTGTGCTTAGGTTGGGGAAGATTTCTTCAATAATTTTTTGAAGATATTTACTGGCTCTTTAAGTTGGGAGTCTTCACTCTCTTTTATACCTACTATTCTTACATTCGATCTTCTCATTGTGCCTTTAATTCCAAACGGCAGGTAACTTGGAGCAGAAAAGTTGGTCTTACCTCTGCTTTCAATTGTTTATGCACAATTACCAGCTGATTTTCAGCTCTCAGCACAACCAGAAAAGAATAATGTCCTTCATCTGACTTCTCCTAGGTCCCTGTACCCAAGGTGCACAGATGACACTTGGTGATTTCCTATTTGTTCAAGAAGGTAAGCAGAAAGTATTTGTCTCCTTTGGATTCTAAGGAGTTTCTGCATTTCTGAAGATCCAGCTTGCTTCTCCATAGGATTTTGTTGCAGGGTGCTGTGGTACTGGTTTTTTTCAGTTCTAGGAACGCAAAGAAAGCAGCCAGTTCCTGCTACTGGCTGCTCCTATGTACCTTGAGTGTCCTATTTGACAGATATGGCTTTTAAACTGTTTCCTATCTCTAATTGCACCCCAAATATTTGTCTTCTAAACAAAGGATCCCAACCCTGCCTATTCTAATAAAACTCTACTGACCTCCACAATCCAAAAGACTTTCAGACCTTCTACATATTATCTTGTGGCGGTGCTCTTACTTAGTCTATTTAATTGGGCCTCCAGTCCTTCTGTTGTGACTAAAGGAATTTCTCTTTTTACCTCTGAATATTTTCAATGTCCCTCAGATTTCATTTTTCCTAAGCAGACTTCAAATATGCCTTTCTGACGAAGGAGGAAGTCTTATTGTACTCCTCTGATACAGTAAGTTTTACACACACACAGACACACACACATTCCTCTAAATTTTAGAACCTATAATATTTCGATCCTCCAGAAGGAGCCTCTAGATAACGCAAGAAAAGCAAGTACAACCCAGAACAGAAACTCACTGTCTCAAGGAAGAAAACAAAATGATAAGTTTTTCACCATTCATACCTAGACTTAGCAGGGGAAAATATGGTTGAGGAGGTGAACCAACATGTGACTGTCACCCAGAATTTTTATTAACGCTCAGACTGAAACCTGACTGTGTAGCACATTCACTGGAGTGGGAAGATGCTCTAGTCTCTGATGATGATTTAGTGACTGTAAAGGCAGTCATTGGAATGTACTCCACTGCATGAAGTAGGCTGGGTCTTTGATCTGTCATCAAGGAAAGAGTATGCAAATTTAAACTCTACCCAACATAATATGCTGGTTCCCTCTATAAAGGTCTTTAGATTTCCAATGTCAACCCTAGAGACCCTCACATACATCCCCTGTGACACTCAGATTCTTGTATACTTTTACTGGCTCTTCAGGCCTCATTTCTTCCCAATGCTCCTTGCCCTTTCGTCTCTCTCCAGTAGTCAGTCTCTGACTAGTGTTTGTGACATTTTCAGTCTGTATATGAAGACATCAACAGTGACCACATACTCTAATGGAATCTTAAAACTACATCTCTGGCCAAGTGCACTTCAGACATTACTTTCTCATTAGATGGGAACTCTATACTCGCATCTTTATTCAACAGACTCCAGTTTTCCCTTCTGTCCACACAGATATGCCACTCTGCTCAAATAGGCATCCCATTTACACAACGTTCACAAAGAGGCTTTGGCCATTCTCCTGTTCATCAACATAACATTCCTTCTCTCAGGTTTGTAGTCTTCAGGGAAACAAGATACTTGAATAGCACTCATCATCTTCAGGGTATTCATCATTATTGGAAAGGTCCCAAACATCGTGACCATACATGGATGGTTGAATACAAACCTACCAGGCTGACAAAGTACTACATACTAACCCACATCTTGGAACCATGTCCAGGTTGCTGCACCTGTTCCTGAGGACTCCACAGATGACATGGTTTCTTTGATTGTTGTTGTGTTCTTGGTGATTTTTTCGTGTCAGTTTAGACAAGGACGTCTCGTAATTTCGCGGTTGTGGTAGGCATCTACTGGCATTAAAAACCAACAACTTGCTGCTGAAATTTTCCACATTTTTTATTCTATTTGGAAATTACAATGTATACATATCTTTTCCCTAGTGTTCCAAAGACATAGCACTATTTAAATGTCTTTTACAAATGTAATCATATTAACCAATATTCATTTGAGTATATATTGTATATACAAATCTACTTCCCGTTATTTGTTGTCTTTTACTGGGTGACAACTTCATTTGTAGTCATTTGCAAGACCATTTCTTACTGTTGTGTCTTTAAAAGATGTGGTTTGCAGCTGAGAGTATATGATTGAATATCTCCAGCACCAAAAACAGATTCTGTAGCATTGCTGTCCATTGGATTATAAGTATCATTTAGTACACAGCAATAACTGAAACAATGAACAAGTATGGGAAAGAGTTTTTAGGGTACAATCCTTAGAAACAGCCAGAAACAAAGGAAACATTAGTTTTCTTATCAAATCTATATCCATAAACATACTGTATTTTCTGAAGGTTTTTGTAGAAGACTTTGAAATTTGAAGGTCCCAACTTTATGTTGTAATTGGGGATAATAAACTCTGTTCATCGTGTGTGTGTGTATGTATGTGTGTGTGTGTGTTTGTGCGTGTGTGTGTGAATGTGTGTGTGTATGTTTGTGTGTGTATGTTTGTGTGTGCGTGTGTGTGTGTATGTATGTGAAGTAAAGGGTATATTTGTAGAGTATCATTAAAGGGAATAATTTTTAGATTATGATCACTTCTATGTGTCTATCGATCATCTGTGTATACATGTATGTATGTATGTATGTATGTATGTATATCTGTATGTATGTATGTTGTAAGTATGTATGAATGAACTTACGTAGTCGTGTTTCCAAATACCTATCATCTATATATCACTTTCTCTGTTTATTCCTCTCTTTCTTCAGTTGTCATCTATGAATATATGTATGCATGTAGCTAGGTATTTGTTGTGGTTTGAATGTGATTGGTCCCCATAGGACCTTAGCCACTATAAGGAGGTGTAGCCTTATTGGAGTAGGTATGGGGTTTGAGATCGCATATATGTTCAAACCACATCAATAATCATTTGCATGTATGCCTGTTTGTCTAAGATTAGCTAGGACAATGTGTTCAGTCATTCAAGGAGGAGATTTTGGGTTGGTAGCATGTAAAGCAGGTACAGATTCATTTACAGATTTGGTGGAAGAAACAACCTTTAAGAGATGTAACAATTTTTAATAAATGCATACACATCTACACATTTGATGGATAAAGTAAAACTTCAACCACTTTGCATACATGCTATTATTTGTTGAATGGCATAACTCTAAACTTTATTATTTTCAAGCATTTCTTACATATTCCTGCAAAAGGAAGTAATATAAAAATGAAAATGTAATTATATTCTATTTTCTTCTAGCGTAATTATGAGTACATGTAAGAAAAAGCATCTCCCCAATATCTCACCATGATCAACTGCTTATAAATTTTGGATTTAATATGATGAATTATTGTGAAGAACCCACACACATTTCTAACTAAGAAACTTGTTACAGATTAACAAGGTATAAGCAACCAAGGTAATTTTGCAAGCCAGTTTCTCTTACTGGCAGTATGCAATATGCAGTTACAAAGAAAGAATCAATTACTTTATTGATTGTCTCAAAAAACAATCTTATGAAAATCTTAAAAGAATTATAAAACAAATGTTTATATAAAACAATTAGCCACTTCTTCATTGAATTCTCACAGTGCATATCTATTCACTATTTTTTTTAACAAATCATATCATTAAGCTGATGGGAAAACATGTACAAGGAAGTAATCTTCAACTGATTACCAGTCCAGCTTTTGCAAGAAAGGCATGCTTATTGGTAGGAAAGGGGCTGCCATTGTTCTTATTTCCTGAGCTTAGAAAAATCTGGAGATGGAGAGGAGTGAAATGAGGACCTGTGGGATGGCTGCCAAGGAGGGGTGCAAACACTTGAGTGTAAAAAAAAAATATAAATTAAAAAAAAAATCTTTGTTCTATACTCAAAATTGTGCTGCTTTGAACTCTAAAAGCAACTTTAACACATTCTACATGAAAACTTCTATACAAAAAAATCTCTTTTATGTAGAGGAAATGTTATATCTGATTTATGCTTCCACATCATTGCTTATCACCAAAGGGAGTCAGGACAGGAGTTTAAGAAGGACGGAAGTTTAAGCAAGGCAGGAACCTACAGTCAAAAACTGGTGCAGGGAGAATAGATAGGATGCTGCTTACTAGTGTGAGTCACATGGCTTTGTCAGCCTCCTTTCTGACCCATGGACCCAGGACCATGAGGCCAAGGATGATACCACCCATAATCCCTCCCAACATCCACCACTACTTAAGAAAATGCATTCCTGGCAAAAGACACTGTCATTAGAACCAAACAGCAACCAACAGATTGGGAAGGTCTTTACCAATCCTACATCTGAGAGATGGTAAATATCCAAAATATACAAAGAACTCAAGAAGGTAGACACAAAAGAGTCAAATAAACCTATTAAAAATAGGGTACAAAGGTAAACATTCTCAGCTAAGTATTATCAAAGGGTCAAAAAGCACCTAAAGTAATGTTCGACATCCTTAGTCATCAGGGAAATGCAAATCAAAATTACACTGAGATTACACCTCAAACCAGTAAGAATGGGCTCAGATGACAACAGGTTCTGGTGAGGATGTGGAGAAAGAGGAACACTCCTCCGTTTTTGGTGGGAATGAAACTTGGTACCACCACTCTGGAAATCAGTCTGCATGTTCCTCAGAAAATTGGAAATTACACTACCTAAGGATACAGCTATACCACTCCTGGGCATATAACCAAAGATGGTCCAACATATAAAAAAGACACATGATCCATTGTGTTGATAGCAGCCATATTTTTAATAGCTAGTTTCTGGAAAGAACCAAGATGCCCTTCAAGAGAGGAATGGATTAAAAATGTGGTACATCTACAGAATGGAATACTACTCAAATATCAAAAACGACTTCATGAAATTCACAGGCAAATGAAATGAACTAGAAATATCATCCTGAGTGAGGAGACTCAATCACAGAAAAACACACTTGGTATGTACTCATTGATAAATATATATTAGCCAAAGAGCTTGATTACTCAAGATGCAATCTACAGACCTCAGAAAGCTCAAGAAGAAGAATCACCAAACTGCAGATGCACCCACTCTTTCTTAAAAAGGGAAAAAAATATAAATAGGAGTGATTATGGAAACAATGTTAGAGCAGCAACTCAAGGAAATGCCACTCAGAGCCTGGCACACATGGATATATATATATATATATATATATATATATATATATGTATGTATGTATGTATGTATGTATGTATGTATGTATGTATGTATATATGTATATATGTATATATGTATATATGTATACATGTATATGTATATGTATATGTATATGTATATGTATATGTATATGTATATGTATATGTATATGTATATGTGTATATGTGTATATGTGTATATGTGTATATGTATATGTATATATATATATATCCATATCCATATCCATATCCATATGTATGTTTATCTATATCTATATCTAATCTATATTTATGCATATCAACAAAACTAGATAGGATTGGTTAAGGTAAAAACGGATAGTGAAAGGGATCAGATATAGATCTCTCCTGAGAGAAATATCCAGAGCATGTCCAATAAAGAGGTTAATGCTAGCATCAAACAACTGAACTTAGAAATGGACCTACTGGGAGAATTAGAGGAAGCATGGAAAGAGGTGAAGTAGCTTGCACTTCCATAAGAACATAAATGACAACCAAAGAGATTCTAGAGACTAACCCATTACTGAAAGAATATTCATTGTCTGACCCTGGGCTCCAACTGTATATGTTGCAAAGAATAGCCTTTTTGGGGCACTAGTGGAAGGGGAAGCCTTTGGTCATGCCAAGTTTTGAACCCAGTGCAGGGTAATATGGGTGGTGGTAAGAAGAATATGTGGGGCTATAACCATAAGGGGGGTGGGAGGTGAGTGGATGGTGGATTTTGGACATGAATCCGGGAAGTGGAATTAAATTTGAAATGTAAGTAAGAAAAGTCCCTTATATTTTTTTAAAGTGTCTTCCTTAGCTTTGTAGGGAAATGGATGGAATTATCCATTTTTTGTTAAAAAAAAATATTACTTTGTGTGAGGTAAATCAGACCCAAAAGAACAATCATTGGATATTCTCAATAATATGTGGAAATTAGACAATAATAGTAAAGAATATTCAAGACACAGGCTACAGAACTCAAAAAGTTCATCAAGGAATAGGGTGCAAGTGGAAACATTTCAATCCAATTTGGAGGGAGTAGAAAGAAACCAGAAGTGGAGATGGAGGGTGGGACTGAGGAGGGATAAAGGATAAAGGTTTGGGGAGAGGGGATATGATTTTATATTATGTGGGAAAACAGAATTGAAACCAGAGGCCAGCAGAAAGACGGGAAACAGGCGACCCAATGAGGAAGGAGCTAGGAGGATTCTATAGAGTGTACTGGATAACTGGGAAGTGAGATACCCTAAGGACTCCAGGATAGGTGGATAGATGAAATGCCCTACAGTGGTGAGAGGGAACTTATTGAACCTACCTTCAGCAGAAAGACAGGTCATCAAGTGAGGGATTGGGTAGTTATCCTACAGACAAAGCTGTGACTCATGATTATTCATGTCTGAAAGATATGCAGGGATAGAAATGAAGAAGGCCTGTGGAACAGAAAGCCAAAATGGGATCCAGCTCAAATGGAAGCACCAACACCAAACACCAGTACTGATGCTATTGGGCATTCAATTAAAGGAACTATCATGAGTGCTCCTTCACAAAAAAATCCAACAAGCAGCTGTAAGAATCAGATGCACATAGTGTACCCAACCAATGAACAGAAGCTGCTGAGTCTTCTTTTTGAATGAGGGAAAAGATGGAGGCATGTGAGGAGGAGGGCATCCCTCCAAGAGGAGCAGCTAGACCCTTTACATCTCTCAGACACAGGCACACCAACCAGGCCACATTTAACAGCTGAGATAAGGCCTCCAGCACACATACAGGAGAGGACTCCTGTTTCTGGTTTCAGTTAGAAAAGAAGCAGCTAACCATTAGGTTGAGAGGAATTATGGGATGTGGAAATGTCAGGGAGTAAACAGGGAGGGAATAAAATCTGGAGTGTAAAAGTAAATAAATAATAAAAACATTGATCAATACCCATAAATTACACATGGACAGACCCATGGCTCAAGCTGCATATAGGTATGCAGAGAATGGCCTTTTTGTGCACCAGAGAGAAAGAAGCCCTTGGTCCTGAAAAGGCTAGAGCCCACCAGCATAGGGGAATGCCAAGGTGGAGAGGCAGAAGGGGTAGATGTTGCACGGAATACCCTCATAAAAGAAGGTATAAGGGGGATGGGATTGGGGGTTTATTGGTGGGAAACCCGAAATGGGAATAATATTTGAAGTGTAAAGAAGAACATAACCAAAAACGTTTAAAAAAGAAAAAAAAATGTGTTAAGTTGAAAGTTTTTTTTTTTTTCAATTTTTTAAAGTTTTTTTAATTGGATACATTATGTATTTATGTTTCAAATATTATCCATTTTCCTGGGTCACCCCTCTTCAATTTTCCTTACCCCATCCCCCAACTTCAATGAAGCTGCTCCCCCTTCCACACACCCACACCCACTTCAACGCCCTGATATTTCCCTACACTGGGGAAGCAAGCCTTCACTAGTTAAAGGGAGTCTTCTTCAATTGATGCCTGAGAAGACCATCCTCAGCTAGGTATGCAGGTGGAGCCATGTGTACACATTGGTTGGTGTTTTAATCTCTGGGAGTTCTCGATGGGGGAGGTGGTCTGTTTGGTCGATATTGTGCTTCTTCCTATAGGACGACAAAACTCTTAAGCTCCTTCTCTCTTTTCTCTAACTCCTCGATTGGGGTCCCTGTGTTCAATCTGTTGGTTATATGTGAAGAACCTCATCTGTATCAGTAAACTGCTGGTAAAGCCTCTCAGGAGAATCCCATATCAGGCTCCTGTCAGCATGCATCTCTTGGCTTCAACAATAGTGCCTGGGTTTGGTAACTGCTTATGGGTTGAATCCCCAGGAGGGGCAGTTTCTGTATGACCTTTTCTGTAGTCCAAGCTCCATACTTTTTGTCCATATTTCATCCTGTAAATAGTTTGCCAACCCTTCTCAGAAGGAATGAAGCATCTACACTTTGTTTGTCCTTCTTCTGAGCTTCATATGGTCTGTTAATTTTTTCTAAGGTATTACGAGCTTTTGGACCAATATCTACCTATAAGTGAGTGTGTACCACGTGTGTCCTGTTGTATTTGGGTTACGTCACACAGGAAGATATTTTCTAGTTCCATCCATTTGCCTAATCCTTTCACGAAGTTATTTTTGAAATAGCTAAGTAGTAGACCAGTGTGTAAATGTATCATATTTTCTGTATACAATCCTTTGTTGAGAGACATTTGGGATCTCTCCAGCTCCTGGCTCTTATAAATAAGGCTGCTATAAGCATAGTGGAGCATTTGTCCTACTTGTATTTTTGAGCATCTTTTAGATATATGTCCAGATCTGTTATAGTTGTGTCCTCAGATAGAATTATTCCAAAATTTCTGAGGAAGCACAAGAGTGATTTTCAGAGGAGTGGTACCAGCTTCCAATTCCACCAACAATTGAGGATAGTTTCTCTTTCTCCATATCCTCACCAGCATCTGCTGTCACTTGAATTTATTTTCTTAGCCATTCTGATTTTGTAAGGTGGAATCTCAAGACCATTTTGTAATAATTTCCCTGATGACTATAGTTTTTGAACGCTTATTTTGGTGCTTCTAGGCCATTCAACATTCCTCAATTGAGTATTCATTTTTAAGTTATGTAACTAATGTTTTCTACTTTTGAGGTTTTTTTTATTTATTTAAAAAACAAACATCATGTTCAATTTGTATTTCTCAGCAACTGTTTAGAATTGGATTTGGCCTAGATTGTGATTACCCTAAGAGATAGTCACACTGATGAAAACAACTAATAATCTTTGTGTGTTGGAAATACTTGGTGTTTAAGAGCATACTTTACTCTTCCAGGTGACCCAAGATGGATTCCCAGTACCCATGTCATGGACACATTACTGCCTCTAAATCCAGCTCCAGGGGTTCCAGTGCCTCTGGGTCCATTGTTACCTACACACAGCACATATTCACAAATATATGATACAGATATACATATGATAACAAGTAAAGTAATTTTTAACTAACAAGAAAATTGTCTTTCCTTCTCCCAGAACCTATCAAATTCATTTTACAGCATATGTGTTTATCTTTCAAATGATTGCCTATTCCCATTTTTCCCATCCATGAACACCCTATCCCATTCCCCTCCACTTGTTTCTATGAGTGTGATGCCCCTATCATCTACCCACCCTTCCTGCCTACCTGCCCTGACATATCCGTACCATAGTTGATCAAGCCTTGGCAGGACTTAGGGCTTCTCCTCCCATTGTTGACCAACAATGCCATTCTCTGCTTCCTATGAAGTTGGAGTCATTGGTGTATCCATGTGAACCCTTTGGATGGTGGTTTAGACTGTGGGAGCTCTAGTTGGTTGCTATAGTTTTCCTTATAGGCAAATGGATGGAAGTAGAAAATATCATCCTGAATGAGGTTACCCAATCACAAAAATACACATGGAATGCACTCACTGATAGTGGATATTATCCCAAAAGCTCCAATTATCCAAGATAAAATTCACAGACCATTTGAAGCTAAACAAGAAGGATAATCAATATGCATATGAATCAGTCCTTATCAAAAGTGGGAAATATATATCGGAGGGTATATGGGACAAAGTTTGGAACCGAAAGTGAAGGAATGACCATTCAGAGCCTGACCCATCTGTGGATCCAATATGTATGTATATGTATATGTATATGTATATGTGTATGTGTATGTGTATGTGTATGTGTATGTGTATGTGTAAGTGTATGTGTATGTGTATGTGTATGTGTATATGTATATGTATATGTATATGTGTATGTGTATGTGTATGTGTATGTGTATGTGTATGTGTATGTGTATGTATATGTATATGTATATGTATATGTATATGTATATGTATATGTATATGTATATGTATATGTATATGTATATGTATATGTATATGTATATGTATATGTATATGTATATGTATCTCCACCAAAACAAGGTAAGATCGATGAAGCTCAGAAGTGCATGCTGACAGGAGTCTTCTGAGAGGCACAGCCAGAGCCTGTCAAATAGAGAGGTGAATGCGGGCTTCCAACCACCGAACTGAGAACAGAGTCCCAGTTGGAGGAATAAGAGAAAGGATTGAAGGAGAGGAAGGAGCTTGAAACCTCATAAGAACAACAACACCAAGAAATGAGAGCTCCCAGGGGGTAAACCACCATTCAAAGGTACACATGGACCAACACATGGCTCCAACTGGATATATAGCAGAGGATGGCCTTGTTGGGCATCAATGGGAGGTGGAGGTCTTGGGCCTACTATAGCTAGAACCACAATGTAGGGGAATGACAGTGTTGGCAGAAAGGGGGTGGATGACGAGGGGGAACATCATTTAGAGCTGGGGGGGAAGGGATAAGAGTCTTATGACTGGAAAACTGGGAAAGTGAATGATATTGGAAATGTAAGCAAAAAATATCCAATTCTGAAGAAAGGAAAAATAAAAGCTTAACCAGCTGAACAGCCAATGTGAGGATGCCTCAATCCCACTGTAGAGGGAGAAAAAAGGAAGCACAGGAGGGGAGAGTGAGGGACCTGAATGAGAAAGGAGATAGTGAAGGGAAGAAGGGAACATGGTCAGGTATGGGTAATGGGACTGAAGCTCTGAGTGCCAGCAGAATAAATGGAAACAGGCAACCTCAGGAGCTAACATGTTGGAATTGCGTGGAGTGCGGCTCTAGAATATTTCAGATACCTGACAGGTAAGAGACTATCAGGAATCAGTGAAATGCCCAGGAGGAGAGGGAACTTGTGGGGTCTACCTCAGTAGGAAGAGAGAGCATTAATTGAGGGATAAGTTTGCAATCCACAAATCCAAACTCTGACCGATATTTGTTCCTGTCTGAAAGAACTTCAGAGAAAAAACCTCAGAGAAGAGCCTGAGGAAAAGGAGTTTCAGTGACACACCATATCTGAGAACCAGACTAAGTAGAGGCCCCAAAAGCCTGACAATATTACTCATCCTTTGTCATGTTCACAAAACGGACCTGTCATGACTGCCTTCAAAAAGACCCAACAACAAGATCAAGGAGTCAGATGCAGACATTTATACTCAGCACATGAACAGAAGCTGCTAAACCTGTGGTTGAACTATGAAAAAGCTGGAAGAAGCTGAGGAGTGGAGCAACCCTGAAGGAGGACCAGCAGTGTTAACTAACCTGGACCTCATTGATTTTTCAGACACTGAGCCACCAATGCGGCATCATGCACCAGCTAATATGAAGCCCTAAGACTGTTGTGCAGAGTCCGGACACGACTAGAGAAGATGAACTTAACCCTCAAGAGACTTGAGTCCCCAGGGAGTGGAGAGGTCTGGTAGACTGGGGCTGGAGTGGGATACAGTTTCATTCAGATGGACACGTGGGGAGTGGGTATGGGATGTAGAACTGTAAGAGTATAGGCTGGGAGATGGATGAAATCTGGATTGTAGAATTATATTAAATAAAATTAAAAAAAGAGAAAATTTAAACTTAAATAAACACTTTCTTCTCCAACTTTCTTTTCCCCCCTTGGTCATGGTATTTGAGCACAGCAATAGAAACTCTGTCTAAGACACGGTATTATGGACAAAAGTGTGCAAATGCTAATTAGAAAAGGATGACATCTCTGTGGAGTCAATTTACTTTATCTGATTCAAACTTCCTTATTCAGAGGTAGCAAACATCAGGGAATTTCTAAGATTAAGTTTATTATCATTACATAGTGAATTCTTCTTAACCCAACTGTTACAGGATCTGTGATATCCAGAAAGAAATCAAGAGACTGGTAATATTAAAAGGAGAGAATCTTGTTTAAACATTTTTGGAAGAAATTAAAGTCATATATATTAGATTTTCACAAAGTGGGTGATGCTTCTGATTGTGATCTGCTACACATCACAATCCATATTCTGTTATTTTTTCTTTACAAATAAAGGATAGGTTAATTAAAAAGACTCTATATCTAGTGAAAAATTTGAATTTAATGTGAACTTAACTCCAAAAATATTACGGTTTGTATGGGAGTATTTTGTTATCTAAACATAAATTGTGAAAGAATGTCAATTGGAATTGCTTGGAAAATTCCTGTAGCTGGCAGATATTGTTTTACTTTAATGAGATTTTACCATAGCAGTGAATTTCATTTGATTATATCATGGATTCTTCCACATTAACTGATGGAAATGAAATATTTAGATTACTTCTGAAACAACTGGATAAAGTTCCACTTAACAAATGAAATGATTATTGAAGAACTGCAGCAATTATCTTTTTCACTACTGATGGACTTTCTTCATGTACGTTGGTATTGTCTTTTGAAAAAAGAAAGCAAAATTCATTTTTATATGCCTCAAATTAGCAAAAGTACTTCATAAAAATGCCCTTCTACTCTTATGAAAGGAGGTATTTAGCTAATGAAAAACAAGTTTAATAGATTTAAAGGACAGCTTTTGGGTTCTTTATCAGCTGTCTTACCAGAAATAAAATGCAGTTAGATCACTTTGCTTTTTAAAGTATCAAGGAGTATTAATGTAAGGGTATAATTCTGTGAAGTAGAAATATTGCATATACCATAGCCATCCCATCAAATTACTTTTCTTAATTTTGATTTTGCATTCCCTTGCAATTCAGAATAAATATCCAATACTTTCTGGCATTTTAGCAATCAGGTATTTACATTTTGTGAAATAACATGCTTTTGCATTTTTATCCCAAAATATTTAGAAATATATTTTGCAAACATATATGTACTACAGTGTTTCCTTTATTCCTATACTTAATATAAAAATATATCGTGTAAACATTAGCTATTGTCGCAACTCCATTCACCACGGCACATCAGAGTTATTCTGGCTCTATATATTTGACAAATACACCTGCACACAAATGGTTGTTGGTATCACAATGCAGACAAAAATTTGGCAACTGAAAAGGTTGCAATAAATGAGTCAACTAGAATTAAAGTGTTAAGTCAGGTACAAGATTAATGCATACTAGCTGGAAAACAGTTCTGACTAAACAAATTTCACACGTGTGAGCTTTAAATTTTAAATAAAATATATTGTATGGCAATATGAATCCATTCTAAAATGTTCATCCTTATGTCCTTTTAGAAGATCTAAAATATTTATATTATTCTTTTGAATGTATAAGGGCATTTTATATTTTATAGTGAGTGTTTTCTCAGACGCACTTGTCTCTTTACATTCTTATTTGCTTTGTGATTAGATAGTGGAGAGCCACGATTCCATCCCAGACAATAAGACTGTAGATTCTGTATTTTTACACTATACCACAGCACTTTTAACAACTTTTTAAGTGAATTCATCTCCTGATATTATTCTAAGTGTGAAAGTCATACACACAGACAGTATTGCTTCATGTAAGGAATTATATTCTTAGGATTTCATTCAATCAATTAATAATTTTATGTTTTCACAGTTTAAAAGGATGTTTGTATGTGACTGAGAATACATGGAAGATACCTGTGTCCCAACGCTGACCCAATATTCTCCATTGTGGTCTTATCCCAAAAATCTTTCGGAGAGTGTGTTAAGCTATGTTGGAAGATATGCCAATGATTCTTTAACCAATAAAACCAAAAAAAAACAGCTGTCTATTTTTCTTTCCAATGATTCTGTGTGTTCATATAAGAAAATAGAACTATTATTTCAATTACTTTAAAAAAACATGAAAGGCTATAGTCTGCTGACCCTTGTCTTTCATATATAACAAAGATTCTTGAATCTTTTAACTTAAACCAGCATCTAGAAGCTCTCTGATTTCTTTCAGGTAAGCCTCCTGTTCCTTTCTCACTCATTTCCTCCTTTTTTAATTGGATATTTTATGTATTTACATTTCAAATGTTATACCCTTTCCTGGTCTCTTCCATCCACCCTTCCCATGATTCTGTGAGTTTCCTACCAACCCTGCCTGCCCACTTACACCTCAACTCTATGGCATTCCCTACACTAGGGAAACCTGACTTCAGAAGACCAACGAATTTCAGCCTATTGATGCCAGACAATGCCATCCTGTTCTATACATGAGGCTGAAGCCATGGATGCCTCCAAGTGTACTCTTTGATTGATATTTAGTCCCTCACTTCCTTCTTCATTCACTGGACAACAGCTTAATATGATTCACTGCCGTCAGTGCTGTCCTTGCAGCAGGAAAACAATGGTCAGTGATCCCGGACCTCAGGAAGGTGAATATTCACACAAATGCATGAACACATGTAACCAGTGCTTGGTTCCCACTGGAAAAAAAAGCATGTAAATATTTACAACGTATTGTTTAATGAACACTTGCCATGGGATTCAATGCTGTTTCACAATTGCCAATATTACTTGGTGGCCAACTCCATGAGTGAGTGGGTCATCATTTATTTTAGATTATTTATTTCGTGTTGAATATTGAGAGACTCAGACAAAGTTCTTCCAGCAGATCTTTATACACACTCATGGTTCTTATTTGTTTCTTGTTTTCTTTTGTTTGGTTTGGTATCATAATATATGCTGCACAAAACTTAGCACTGTACTATTTTTGGTATAGTGCTCAGCATCACTGTTGTGTGCCGGTAACTCCCTCTCTGACCCAGATTTCTTTGAATTCATGGAGCTGAGATGCTATGCATTTTACACATAGTAACCATCTTCCTTGTCTCTCCCCCCAGATCGCAAACCTCCTGCTTCTTACTATTTTTGATCAAAGCTTTATATACACTGATATATTCAGGACCAGAAAATACATATATTTTGCTGTTAACTTGGCATCTTCAGGGTCTTGCCATGCAGCATACGTCAAATGCCAGAGTGATATTACTCCCCTAGGAGAGTCCACAGCTGATGACTCTTCAAACTAAAATTTTGTTTATTCCAAATATCAATATTTGCTGATGACTCTTAAAAGCATTAACCTCCCTGTAGCCCTCCAGGCACCAGAGGTAACAGAAAGTATGGCGAGCATTGGGGTTGGGGTTGGTGGCCCTGTTTAGAAAGGTTCATTGGAGCAACTCCCATCTGTGTTGTCTGGGAAGCAGAATTTCTGTTCTCAAGTTGGAATAGGCAGGTAGTTCCATTAGCAAACATTTCATGAATACACTAGTAGTTCAGTTCTGTAGAGTTGTCATAACAAACAGGAAACAGCAGCAGTAGCACAACATAGTAGAACAGCTAGGCTTCTGTCAGTAGTCTGGATAGAGAAAAGTTCTATGTTGTCCTTCTCTCAGGGAATTGAAGATCAGCAGAGACTCAAGATGCACAAACATTCTTGATGATGCTTTATTTGTTTGTCACAGTCTGTATAGCCAGATTTCCCTTGGAAAAATACAAGATGTTTGAAAGGTTTCCTGCTGCTATAAACATATTACTGTAACTGAGTAATCCTGTACATCATTCTCTCTTCAGGGGGATAGAGACTATTCCAATCATTTATACCTATTGCAGATAATGTTGAAATGGGTAATCCAATATGTGATCAGATGAGAAAAATCAATACAGTGTAGATGCTTTAACAATGTTTCCAATATAAAAAGTTTAAAAACACAAATTATGAGCTGTAATGGTACAGCAACCACCTCAATAGTAGTGACTTATTCTTACTCTTGTATGAAATTAAATACAGTTAGTTTTGAAAAAATGTGATAACAATGTGTTTTTGAACGTGTAAGCTGGACAGCCAACACAGAAAATGATTACTTTTTTAAATTTGAAATATTTTGAAAGCAACTTTTGTTCATTAGTAGGTCTGTATTTGTATAGGTAGCTCTCTAGTTTGAGAGTGAGGCCTTTTCTCTCCCAGTTAAATTTCCAGAAAATCAACTCAAAAACCGGAATGTTATATTTATATTTATATTTGTCCCATAAAAATGATTTACGAGAAGACCTGAGGCCGCAGGATAGATCGACAGATCGGCACACTTCAGCCCACTTCCCTCGTGCCAGGAGAAATTGAACAGTGCCTCTAGACACTGGGATATAGGAACAGTCATCCATCGATACCAACGGTTCTGGCCTGTACCCAAGACTTCAGTGAATTACCAAACAGTTCCCTGTACCCAAATCCCATGGGGGAGAGAGCTGGACCTCAGGAGTGTGGATATTCCTAAGAAGACCAAGGAGAGTACATACCTTCCCACAGTACAGACCCAAGAGGTAATCAGACAGTGCATGGTGTGCAAGGACATAGAGGAGCAATCAGGAGGAAGACACTTTGGTTCCTGCCTGCACCTAGGTGTGGAAAATAATCTCCAGGAGTGCCTACACACATGAAATCAGACCACCTGTTCTCAGGAAAGACTAAAAGAAAACAGGAAAACAGTTCTACAAAGGTGTTGATACAGAGGCCAAAGCAGGGTCAAGTCACTCTCAGAAGCAGCATGACAAGCAAGCAGCAGACACAACCCAATGACTAGAGGTAAGTGTAGAAACCTAAGCAACAGAAACTAATACTACTTGGCATCGACAGAGCCCAGTTAAAGAAAATACTGGATATTTAAACACACCAGAAAAGCAAGATTTAGATTTAAAATAACATTTATTGATAATGATGGAGGATTTTAAGAAAACATGAAGACCTACTTTGAAAAATGTATGAAAACACAATTAAACAAGTAGAAGTCCTTAGAGAGGATACACAAAAATCCATGAAAGAATTACAGGAAAACATGATCAAAGAGGTGAACAATTAAAAAAAAATAATAACAATAAAGAAATAGAAACAAAAATAGAAACAAAACATAAATATCTATGGAGAAAGAAAACCCAGTGAAGAGACAAGGAAATGCAGAAACAAGCATCACCAAGAGCATACAAGAGACAGAAGAGAGAATCCCAGTGGCATAAGATACCATAGAAAATATAGCACTAATGAATATAATGTAAAACTAAATGCTCCTGACCTAAAACATAGCGGAAATTCAAGACACAATGAAATGACCAAACCTAAAGATAATAGGTATAGAGGAAAGAGATGACTCTCCCAACATAACGGGCCAGTAAATATCTTCAACAAAATTATAAAGAAAACTACCCTAACCTAAAGAAAGAGATGCCCATAAACAAACAAGAAGCCTACAGAACACCAAATTAATTGGGCCAGAACAGACATTCTGCCCATCACAAGATAGTTAAAACAACAAATGCACAAAAGAAAGAATATTAAAAGCAGTAAGGTAAAAATGTCAAGTGACATATGTAGGCAGACTATAAGAATTACACGAGACATCTCACCAAAGACTGTGAAAGTCACACGATCCTGGACAGATGTCAAACAGACCCTAAGAGAACACAAATGCCAGCCCAGGGTATTGTATCCAGCAAAACATTCAATTAACGGAGAAACCAAGATATTCCATGACAAAACCAATTTGTGCAATATCTTTTAGCAACTCTACACCTACAAAAGATCTATTTTTGTATTTTTGTATCTACACGTACAAAAGATAATAGATGGAAAATTCCAACACAAGGGGAGAAAATATACCATACTGAAAGCAAGAATATATTTTCCCTGCAATGAAAAAAAAAAGAAAGATAACATATATCTATCTCTATCAGCAGAAATTACAGGAAGTGACCAACATTATTCCTTAATATCTCTCAACATTTATGGACTCAAACCCAAGTGAAAAGACACAGACTAACAGAATGAATACATAAAGAGGGTCCAGTATTTTACTACATGCAGGAACATACATCAAAGACAAAAATGGATGCTTCCTCAGAGTACATGTGTGGAAAACAAATTTCCAAGCAAATTGCATGAAGTAACAATTAGAAGTTGCCATTCTTATATCAAATAAAATTGACTTTCAACCAAAAGTCATTAAAAAAGATAGGGAAGGACACTTCATATTCATCAAAGGAAAAGTCCACAAAGCTGAACTCTCAATCATAGGTATCTATGCTCCAAATGCATGGAAACCTAAATTCATAAAAGAAACCATACTAAATCTCAAAGCACACATTGCACCCAACATGTTAATAGTAGGAGATTTCAACCCCCACTCTCATCAGTGGAGAGATCACGGAAACAGAAATTAAACGGAGATGTAGAGAATGTAATAGAAGTCGTGAGCCAAATGGATTTAATAGATATTTATAGAAAGTTCCATTCTAAAACAAAAGGATATAACTTCTTCTCAGAACCTCATGGAACCTTCTTCAAAACTGACCATATAATCGGTCACTCAACAGGCTTTAATAGATACAGAAAGATAGAAATAATCCCATGCATTCTATCAGATCACAACATATTGGATGGGTCTTCAACAATAAAAATAATCTCAGAAAGACCACATATACATGGATGTTTAAAAATGCTCTACTCCATGACAACTTGGCCAAGAAAGAAATAAGAAAGAAATTAAAGACTTCTTAGAACTTAAAGAAAATGAAGATACAACATCCCCAACATATGTGACACAATGAAAGAGAAGCAATGAGGATAACTTTAAGCTCTGTGTGCTTGCGAAAAGAAACAGCAGAGAGAATATGTAAGCAGCTTGAGATCACATGTAAAAACTCTAGTACCAAAAGAAATAAGTAAACTCAAGAGGGGTAGAAGGCAGGAAATAATCAAACTCAGGGATGAAATCAACCAAGTAGAAATGAAAAGGTCTATACAATGAATCAACAAAAGCAGGAGCTGTTTCATTGAGAAAAACAACAAGATAGATAAACCCTTAGCCAGAATAGAGGTCACACAGACTGTATCCAAGTTAACAAAATCAGAAATGTAAAGGAGACATATCAACAGAATCTGAAGAAATTAAAAAAAAAACAAAAAACAAAAAAAAAAAAAAACCATCAGATTCTACTATAAAATGTCTCCCAACGAAAAAGAACACAGCTCCATACAGGTTTAGTGCAGAATTCTATCAGACCTTCATAGAAGACCTCATACCAATATTATCCAAACTCTTCCACAAAATTGAAATGGATAGAGCAATAGTGAATTCCTTCTATGAAGCCACAATTACTCTTATACCTAAAACAAAGACCCAACAAAGAAAGAGAACTTCAGAACAATTTCTTTTATGAATATCGACGCAAAAATTCTCAATAAATTCTGGCAAACTGAATCCAAGAGCACATGAAATCAATCATCCACCATGATCAAGTAGGCTTCATCCCAGGCATGCAGGGATGGATTAATATATGGAAAACCATCAAAGTGATCCATTATATAAACAAACTGAAAGATCAAAACAACATGATCATTTCGTTAGATGCTGAGAAAGCATTTGACAAAATTCAAATACCCTTATTGATAAAAGTCCTGGAAAGAACAGGAATTCAAGGCGCATACCTAAACATAGTAAAAGCCATATACAGCAAACCAGTTGCTAATATTAAACTAAATGAAGAGATACATGAAGCAATCCCACTAAAATCAGGGACTAGACAAGGCTGCCCACTCTCTCCCTACTTATTCAATATAGTTCTTGAAGTTCTACCCAGAGCAATCAGACAACAAAAGCAGGTCAAGGGGATCCAGATCGGAAAAGAAGAAGTCAAAGTATCACTTTTTGCAGATGATATAATAGTATATTTAATTGATCCTAAAAGTTCCACCAGAGAACTACTAAAGCTGATAAACAACTTCAGCAAAGGGGCTGGGTATAAAATTAACTCAAATAAATCAGTAGCCTTCCTCTACACAAAAGAGAAACAAGCCGATAAAGAAATTAGAGAAACGACACCCTTCATAATAGACCCAAGTAATATAAAGTACCTTGGTGTGACTTTAACGAAGCAAGTAAAAGATCTGTACAATAAGAACTTGAAGGCTCTGAAGAAAGAAATTGAAGAAGACCTCAGAAGATGGAAAGATCTCACATATTCATGGATTGGCAGGATTAATATAGTAAAAATGGTCATTTTACCAAAAGTGATCTACAATTTCAAAGCAATCCCCATTAAAATACCAATCCATTTCTTCAAAGAGTTAGACAGAACAATTTTCAAATTCATCTGGAAAACGAAAAACCCAGGATAGCTAAAACTATCCTCAACAATAAAAGGACTTCAGGGGGAATCACTATCCCTGAACTCAAGCAGTATTACAGAGCAATAGTGATAAAAAACTGCATGGTATTGGTACAGAGACAGACAGATATACTAATGGAACAGAATTGAAGACCCAGAAATGAACCCACACACCTATGGGCACTTGATTTTTGATAAAGGAGCCAAAACCATCAAATAAGCCAAAAAAGATATCATTTTCAGCAAATGGTGCTGGTTCAACTGAAGGTCAACATGTAGAAGAATGCAGATCGATCCATACTTATCACCCTGTACAAAGCTTAAGTCCAAGTGGATCAAGGACCTCCACATCAAACCAGATACACTCAAATTAATAGAAGAAAAACTAGGGAAGAATCTGGAACACATAGGTACAGGAAAAAATTTCCTGAACCAAAAACCAATGGCTTATGCTCTAAGATCAATAATCAACAAATGGGATCTCATAAAACTGCAAAGCTTCTGTAATGCAAAGGACACTGTGGTTAGGACAAAACGGCAACCAACAGATTGGGAAAAGATCTTTACCAATCCTACAACAGATAGAGGCCTTATATCCAAAATATACAAAGAACTCAAGAAGTTAAACCGCAGGGAGTCAAATAACCCTATTAAAAATGGGGTTCAGAGCTAAACAAAGAATTCCCAGCTGAGGAATGCCGAATGACTGAGAAAAACATAAAGAAATGTTCAACATCTTTAGTCATAAGGGAAATGCAAATCAAAACAAACCTGAGATTTCACCTAAGAGCAGTGAGAATGGCTAAGATCAAAAACTCAGTGACAGCAGCAGCTGGCGAGGATGCAGAGAAAGAGGAACACTCCTCCATTGTTGGTGTGATTGCAGACTGGTACAACCATTCTGGAAATTAGTCTGGAGTTACTTCAGAATATTGGACATTGAACTGCCTGAGGATCCAGCTATACCTCTCTTGCACATATACCCAAAAGATCCCCCAAACATATAACAAAGACACATGTTCCACTATGTTCACATCAGCCTTATTTATAATAGCCAGAATCGGGAAAGAACCCAGATGCCCTTCAACAGAGGAATGGATACAGAAAATGTGGTACATCTACACAATGGAATATTATTCAGCTACCAAAAACAATAACTTTACGAAAAACATAGGCAAATGAATGAACTAGAAATTATCATCAGGAGTGAGGTTCCTCAATCACAGAAAAACACACTTGATATGCACTCATTGATAAACGGATTTTAGACGAAAAGCTCAGATTATCCTTCATGCAATGCAATGCACAGATCACATGAAACACAAGAAGGATGACCAAAATGCAGATGCTTCGCTCCTTCTTTAAAAGAGCAACAAAAATACCCATAGATGTGGGTAAAGAAGCAAAGTTTAGTTCAGAGACTGAAGGACCGGCCATTCAGAGCTTAGACCACATGTTGCCCATATGTATACAGACACCAAAACTAGATAAGATGGATGAGGCTAAGAAGTGCAGGCAGAGAATAACTGGATATTGATCCCTCCTGAGAGACACAGCCAGAATATGTCAAATACAGAAGGAAATGCCATCAGCAAACCACTGAACCAAGAACCAGAACCCTGTTGGAGGAATTAGAAAAAGGATTGAAAGCGCTGAAGGTATTAGCAAACCCATAATAATAACAATGCCAACCTACAAGATCTTCCAATTACTAAACCACAACAGAAAGACTATACATGGACTGACCAATGATTCCAACAAGATGTAGCAAAGGATGGCCTTGGTTGAAACAATTTAATGAGAAACTCTTGTTTCTGCCAAAATTGGACCCACAGTGTAGGGGAATGTGGGGAGGCATGGGGAGGGCATGGGTGGGGCTGTGAACTCCTTTATAGAAGAATAGGGGGAAGGGTTAAGGGTCTTATGGACTGGAAACCTGGAAAAGGAATATCATTCGAAATGTAAAGAGGAAATACCCAACAATGACAGAGAGAGAGAGAGAGAGAGAGAGAGAGAGAGAGAGAGACAGAGACAGAGACAGAGACAGAGACAGAGAAAGACAGAGATACAGAGAGAGAGACAGAGACAGAGATACAGAGACAGAGGCAGAGAGAAAGAGAGAGACAGAGAGTAAGAGGAAAAAGAAGAAGAAGAAGAAGAAGAAGAAGAAGAAGAAGAAGAAGAAGAAGAAGAAGAAGAAGAAGAAGAAGAAGAAGAAGAAGAAGAAGAAGAAGGAGAAGAAATGAAACAGAAGGAAAACTAAACTAATTTTTCCCCATTCCCTCTCTTCCTCAGCTTTTGTTTAGGTATTCATGTTAGTGAGAGGTTATGAGTGTAATTCTTCTAATACTTTGAGAAACCATCTCACATTAGACTTTAGTCTTTTATAATCTTCTCACACCCTCTTCTGTAATGTTCCTCAGCCTTGAATCAAGTGTCATTTTGTAGATAGAGCCATTGAGGCTGGACTTGAAATTTCTATCATGAATTTTGAATCACTGGGATATTTACTGTGATCTTTTGTACAGAGAATGTAATTAATTCTGTATATAAGGACACATGGCTTGATTGTTGTTAATTATGATACCGGCTTAAGTAAGTAAAGGGCTGTACATTCTCCCCCAAAACCACAGCTTCAATAGCCTTATATATGTGTCTAAATTACCAATACCATCCAAGTTCATTGAACAGCACTTAAGCAAAATTAGAGAGATGTTGGCTATCACAAAGCTATTTATACCACTGCAGTGCCCTTATGGTTATCCTGCCATTTGATCATTGTGTTTTACAAGCATGATGTGAACAATCACTTGAAACTGACAAGACTGATGATAGTAATTACATGTTATACTTGAAAATAGACCTGTGCCTGACACATCTTCCTGTATAAGAATAGTTACATTCTGATAGGCAGGTGAATGTAAAAGTTATTTATTCTTAACTAAAAAAAGGAAATTAAAATTTTCCTGCTATAGCACTTTTAATTAATTGAAGCAAAATAAAATCTATTTACTTGGTGTTGGGGAAATATCATTTAACAATATAATACTAACTCCTTTTGAGTGATTAAAAGTCAATGAT
Organism: Rattus norvegicus; assembly: GCF_021556685.1. Lineage (NCBI taxonomy): Eukaryota > Metazoa > Chordata > Mammalia > Rodentia > Muridae > Rattus > Rattus norvegicus. The sequence continues at coordinate 50,592,413 of NC_141555.1, read as the reverse complement.
AGGTGGTAGCTGTCACACTGTGTAAAATTGGCATCAGGATTTTGTCGATGAAATATTCTCTGTTTTATGTACTAGAGTTACTAAGTGGACATGGAAAATAAAATATATTAGAATTATCAAAAATATTTATTAAAAGCCAAATGATGAAAACATTGTATATATAAATGCAGCCTGGAGCTGTATGTCACCTTAAAGTGTTACAGTGTGTTCCAGTGAGGTGGTTAGGTAGATAAATTTCATGCCATGAAAGACCAAGGACCTAAATAGGATACCTACACATATATATTTGGAAGACTTCTATATCACTACATGACCAGAACACATAAAAGCTTACACAGAATATTAATAATGAGACTAATGAGAACAGTAATAATAAGAAAAAGAAAAAAAACAAAACTCTAGGACATTTTAAAGAAATAATGTATTGGCCTAAAAATAGAAAATTCAACACATTTTTTTAGAACATTAACTATTCAAAGAAAAACTAAAAGGCTTTTACTTCATTCTATAGTAAAGCAAAAAGACATCAGATGGATTGTGTAAAGAAAGAGAGAACTGCAATCTATAAAATTAAAATAGTCATTGCAGAGGTACCAACCAACAGGGAATTTCTAAGGATTTAGTGCACAATATTAACATATTTAATCCAACACATCTTACGATGATAAAGAAAAGAAAGCTGGAAAAAATAATGCCTGAATGTAGTCATAGCACTTAAAATGTGGCAAGATTTCTCAAGTTCAAAGATACCCTGAAATACATGAGAAAATCATAAATAAGTTGATTTTACTATGGAATAAGTAGTGTAGTATTAGCTTAGCGGTTAAGAGCACTTACTGCTCTTAAGAGCAAACAAGTTCACTTTCCAACATCCATGAAGCCACTTGCAACCAGATGTAAAAGCAGCTACAGGGGATCTTACCTCCTCTGGTCTCCCCAAGTGCCTGTGTTCATGTGCACAAATCTATACATAGACATTAACACATAACAGATCATTAAAATAAAAAAAAATCAAGAATGTGTTTTCTGCACATATTATGAATACTAAGCAGTCTACATATACAAACACAATTGATGCAAAGTAATAAGCATGGAGAAAATCGCAAATAATATGAAGAGTCAATTAAGGATTAAGCTTACAGATTTCAGTAAGAAAAAACGCTAAACTTCACGACTGAATTTCAATGTAGATGTTAAAAAGAAACCAGCATTTGAATTTATGAGTGAAACTATTTTAAATGTTATTTTATTTATTTACATTCCTGGCATTGTGCCATGTCCCCTCCCACAATTTCTCATCCCATTGCTCCTCTTTCTCCACTGACCCGGGGAGGATTCTCCCCAGACCCTGCCAGGCACCATAATCCCTGGGGCCTAAAGTCTCTCAAGGATTAGGCCAGACAAGGCAGTCCTCTGTTCTACATGTGTCAGGGCATCAGACCTGCTTGTGTTTGTGGCCTGGTTGCTGGCACAGTGTCTGGGAGATCTCAGAGGTCCAGATTAGTTGAGACTGCTGGTCTTCCTATAGAGGTTGCCCACCCCTTCAACTTCTTCAATCCTTCCCCTAATTAAAGAATTGACAGAAGTCAGAGACTTATACCTTTTTAAAATACATGTACCATTTAATTTTGAATGGCATAGTATGGTTTCTCATATAAAATTGATGGCAATATATATTTATTATAGCCTTCTGAGATGGAAATTTGGCAGTATTTATACAAGTATTACATTACTTAACAGCCTTGACATCATTCCAACTATGTGTTTTGTAATTTATACAAAATATAATGTAAATAATCACCTTTGAGTACAGTGCCTGAGTAAGTGTCCATGCTGATTTTCTGTAGCGAACTTTAGTTAATGAAAATGAAAATAATCTGAATGGCGCAATTAGGTTATTATTTAAAGAAATGAGTATACTACCATTTATTAAATGCATGATATTCCATGAAGAAATTCCCCATGCACATGTATTCAAGATATACTGTAAAATGAAAAACAAATGACTGAATATTGCATTATGTAATCAAACTTCAAAAACAGAAGATTTACATATATTATATAATTTTGTCAATGTTGAGTAAACCTCCTACAAGAGCAGGGGATGCAGGAGACAGAACACTGGGAGTTCTAGGGTAATTTGAGCTACACAATGAGACCCAATTTTAAAACAAATAGAGCAGTCTTGACAGAATATCTCCCAAATTTTCTTGGAGGTTACAATTAGAAGTTTTAAGAAGCAAGTTATTCTTTGACAATTCCATACATGTACAACACATGTATGGAAGCCCTCTACACTCTCAACCTCATCCTCCCCAGGTGCCTCTCTTTATATTTTGTTTCATGACCCCCTGGATATAACTGAGCCTTTTCGGTGAACATGGGTGTAAAGCTATACATTTAACCCACTAGTAAGACACCAATGGCTACATCTTTTTTTTTTATTTTCCAGCACTGCCCTTAGTTACTTTTTATAAGCAGGGTCAATATAATTTAGGGTCTGTTCACATAGATGTAACTATTGCGACTCCCTGAGTCAAAACTGAATAATGCTCAGAAGACAGCACCTCACAGATCTTGTTACCTATTAATTAGCCCTTGAAAGAAGCCAAGCCCTGAACATCAACTTATTCTCTAAACCAGAAATTATCTCCAATGGGTAATCATTTGAAAATGAAAACTTACTTTTCTCCAAGGGACTCTCACTGCATACACAAACTAATTTTAAGGGTATTTGCATATAAAGCACTAAAGGAACTCATCATCTTTGGAGAATCCTTGTCTCATAATGGATAGGACTTTTTCTTCACAATTTCTATTTCCTTTTTAATTTGTTTAATTATCTATTAATTGCTATTCGGTATGTTTTTGTATATATTTTGTATATATTGTTTCCTGGTTTATGTTTTATGTTTCCATGGAATTCTCCAGTATGTGAATGGAAGTCTGGGTCTCTGTGTCTGTACCTGATTCTTGTGCCTTTTACTGGCTCTTTTCTATCTGCTTGTTCTGTTCTATTCCAGTTCATTAACTTTTATGTTATTTTTATTGCTTAGATGACTGCTGTTTTCTACTGAGATTCAGAAGGAGTGTAGATACAGGTGGCAAGCGAGGTATAAAATAAGGGGGAGAAATAGAGGGAAGAGAAACCGTAATAAAATATATTGCATAAAAAAGTCTATAATTTTAAGAAAAGAATTTTAAATCGATACTTTCTATGGCCTGTCTGCTCCCTTTCCTCAAAGTCCTAACTAGTTTCCTATCAAAAGTTTTAATCACCTTCCAACTCACAGAAAGTGATTTGTTTACTGCCAACATGGAATTGCAACTACGTGAGTGAACCTCTGCACACTTAAAGTAATGCAGTAGGAGAGTCTTTAAATGCTTTCAGAGACATCAAGCCAATGAGGTACAGTGGGTATTTCTCATGATGGATGTTACAAATTTTCATTGGGAAGATATAGTTTTTTCATACTTTAGTTATCATGAAACTCTTCAGGATCAAATTAAACTTGTATGTGATACAATCATGGAACAGGTATGTTCCATTGAAATTTCACAATAAACTCAAATAATACTAAAATACCATTAATACATCAGAATATATTGTATCCTAAGAACATGTCAACATGACAATTAAGAAATAGAAGTAGATGTGTATTAGTGGTTAAAAGCTGTTTCTGGAGAGGCACTATTTTATTTCTGGAACAATTTCACTTTGTTGTTAGATGGGTCAAATCAAACCCTGTTAATGAACATCTTGCTGTAAATGACCATTCTCTCACTAAGGGACCCTCAAAACCTGTTGTAAAGAGTGCTAGCATTTCAATCAATCATCTGAAGCAATTTTGGCAATGTCTGTATAACACTAAAATTACTGCACAGGAGGTCATCTTCATCAATATCTCTTCTTCAAGCAGAATACTTCTCATTTCATTGTTGGTGTAACAAAATTTCAAATTCAGTTTCATGTAAATTAGATGATGGCATTGATGATGGTGCTGTTAGTGGTGGTGGTGATGAAGATGATGAAGTCAAAAAAGAAATATTGGGACAGAAAACAAAGTCCATACTATTTTCAGTGTTTTTCCTATCTTTAGTATATCTAAGATCAACAGTGAAAAATAATCTATAGTAAGTGCTATGTTGGGAAGGAAGAGGTTTAAGCTCATCAATAGCCCACAAAGCACCAGAAGAGAAAGCAAATTTTTTCACGAGAAAATTATAACTATTCTACAAGAAATCATTATCATAACCAAAGCAATGATTCAATTTAATTTTGTGAGGCAGCAGATTGCTTGTCAGAGTTTAACTAATATACATAAAGTTATCATGGACAGAGTGCAATCCATGGCTGTCAGGACCAAAGGCCATGGATTTTAGATCTTGGTGTCCTAGGATTTTTAAAATGATTGACATAATGAAGGCAATGTGCAAACCTGAATGTCTTGCCATATAAGTCACAAAGACACCATAGTAAATGCTGTGTATCAGGTTAGACCTTTTTTATTCATATGTATTCAGAGTTTCAAAGATTATAATGGTTGAGGTTAAGAAGAGGGCAGTTTTCAGGCTGCATTTAACTCTCTAGTGTGCAGTTTCATTTTGGAGGATCATTACACAGTGTTTACTTTTACTTTATTGGAACAGGTGATATAATTTAACTGTACAGATTAATGACCCTCAGTTGATATTTCCATAATGAAGACATCATGCACTGAACTAATGTAACTACCTTTTTCATTGACTTTCCTGCAACTTACCAAAAGTTAGGATACTCTATTCTACTTTTAGGGGGGAAAAGTGACTTGCAGAGGACACAAATATTCTTAATAGATTTTCATAATTTTTCTTATTTTAGAATTTTTATTTATTCTTCATACATACATACAATGTACCTTGATCACACCTATACTGTACTCTGTTCTTCTCTTTCCAGATACATTCTCTTTCCAGTTTCATGTTCTTTTTATTTTCCTTTTCTCTTTTCTTTATAATCCATTGCTTCACTGAGTACTGCCTACTGGGAAGTTCCCTAATATTGTGGTCTTAATCATGTACATGTGCATATGAGTGTAGAGGCAGTGAGTCCGTACATCCAATAACTGTGTCATGTCCAGAAGTCACGATTGCATCCTCCCTCTACTCATATTCTGCCTTCACCTTTTCTGCAATGTTTCCCCAGCCTTATGCTCAGCATTCTTCTTCTCATGGTCTTAGCACTTATACCAGTTACACAGATCTACAGTAATTGCTGCACAGTGGAACTATACATTTCTCTGACCACAGCTCATGAAAGCAGTAAAGTATGGACAAAAATAGTAAGAATTGGAAGGCAGTTTGACAAAATGGCCATTTAGCAAAATAGGAATAGTAGGATCTTCTCTATGGCCATCGGAGCCATGGGAAAATTTGACTGTGTTTATAATATGACATCTGACTTTCCTTCTGTAGAAGAGGCTTAAAAATCAAACAAATAGTAGTTGCCTATTTTCATAAGATTTAGATATTTGTCCTCACAGTTCTGTTTTTTAAATTGGGACAATGATATCTAGCTTCATCAATATCTGCCCCAATGATGTAATTTTACTCTTTCGTTTATAAATAAAGATCTAGTGTCCGTATATGTTATTCATCCAATTTTGTAACATGGATCTTGTGAAAAGTTAGAAGATAAACTCATTTAATGAAGGTATCACAGGAATATACAGGTAGATTCCTTCAGGTACATATTCCTTCAATGGAACTATTGAATCACAAGTGATTTCAGTTTTTAATTTCTAAATCAATTTCTATAAGAGCGATATTAAAATTTAGTCCACACAACTGTATACCAGGGGTCCTTTATTCGAGCAACGCAGTATAAGTATTGACACTTGCATTTAAACTTTAACAATGGTTTGTGGGTTTAGTATTTTTCATGTACTTTTTGATAATATTGTGCAATTATTTAAGCATTTATTCAAATATGTAACATATTTCTGAAGAATAAGATATGTTGGGTCTTATGTTATGGATATGAGCCCTATGTCAGATAAAGGTTTGCAAAACACATTCTTTTATGATAAGGTAAATTGCAACATCATTGCATTGATTCTTCTGATAAGTTTCAAGCGATGTTCATGCATATATATCTATATATATCTATATCTATATATATCTATATATATATATATATCCATACCTATATATATCTATATATATCTATATCTATATATACATATATGTGTATATATATATATATATATATATATATATATACACACACATATGGAGTTGAAGGATAGGAAAATATAAGACCAAAACTATGATATATGTTAAATATATGGAATCCTCTGTTCCTGTATTTGTTCAGGACAAGAAGCATGTTATTAAATCGGAAATTACTTTTATGTTCCCTACTATAGCTCAATACTCAATACTCAGTCATATTTCAATTGCCTACTCTCCTAGTTTATGATACATCTATGCCTGTCTTCTGAAGAAAATTGAATTCCCAACCACCTATTTTTGAAATCAGGTGGTAAGGAGAGTGAAGCTAAACATCTATCCAAATAGAAGTCCACAATTAGAGATTGGATTTAAGAGCACAGTAATAATGTACAGTGAGACTGTAATCAAGTAGATTACTGTTAAAGAAATAGCAAATTTACTAATTAGGTTTTTTAATTTACATACCAAATGTTCCCCCCTCTATTGCCCCTTTCTCCCAGACTCTCTGACCCAATCCTCTTCTCTCCCAAGATGATGACATGCCTAGATATGGCCCCAACTCTGAAACATCAAGTCTCTTCAGGATTAGGCACATCCTCTCCAACTGCAGCCAGATAAGGTAACTCTGTTTGGGAACAGATTCCTCAGTCAGGCTACAACTTGACTACAACAGGACATCACACACTCAAATTTTTGCGGAACCCACATGAAGATTGATCTACATGTCTGCTACATATGCACTAGGGCTTAGATTCAGCCTGTGCATGATCTTTGGTTGGGCACTCAGTCTCTAAGAGTTCCCTGGGGTCTAGGTTAGTTGACATTGTTGGTCTTCCTGTGCAGTTCGTATTGCTTTTTTTGCCACCAAACTGTCCTCAAGCTCCATCCACTGTTTGGCTGTAGGTGTCGGTATCTGCCTGAATCAGCTGCTGGGTGGAGTCTCTCAGTACAACATGCTCCTATCTTTGAATGTAACAGAGCAACATTAATAATGTCATGAATTGGTGCTTGCCCATGAGATGGATCTCAATTTGCACTGGCAATTTACTCAGTCCCTTATTTTCTTTTAGACTTGACAAATTTTGCGTAGAATGCTTTGTGGGTGTAATTGTTTCTTTAATCCTCCACTGGTGGTCCTTCCTGGCTACAGGAGTTGACCTCCTCATGTTCCATATCACCAATGTAAGTCACCGCTTAGGAAACCTCCATTAATTCGTGGTTACCTCCATTATCCCAGGACTCTTTCTCATCCTGGAGATTTCCCCTACATCCTCATCTCTATAAGTTCAAGATTTCCTTTCCTTCTCATGACTATCTGGCCATATATCCTGTCCCTTCCCACACGTAATCCATTCTCTTCTCCCTTCCATCTCCTATCCAGTTCCTTCCCTCAATCTCCCTCCAAGACTATTTTATTCCCCAGTGTAAATGAGAGTCAAGTGTCTGCACTTGAGCCTTTTTTCTTGTTTATCTTCTTTGGATCTATGAGCTTTGTGGAGGGTATCCTGTAGTTTATGGAAATTATGAACTTATAATTGACCAATTTCAACCACCCTGCAGAACCATATTTTTATATTAGTATATCAACATTGAAAATTATAGTTCAGTATGAGTGAATGTCAGGATGGGCAAAAATTAAGCAAAAAGCAACTTAAAACATAGATCACATAACAGATTTTACCAGTTGATATGCTTATAATAATAATACTCTACTACCTTACGTAATTATTACCTCACAGGCTATTATTTAAATGACACCAAATTTGGCAGTTATGTGATGTTTTTAACAAATAATTATGGATAGTTTGACTAAGATCAAATAATATAAATATATTGTTTTGATATCACTGGCTGGCATTTGTCCTCAAACATGTTGTTTATTGCTTTAAACATTAAGGTATTATCCCAGCCCTGAAAAAAAAAAGAAAAAGAAAAAAATTAAGGTATCAGTTTTAAATTATAATATTTATTTTAACCTAGCCTATAAAGTAACAGGTTGCCTTATGTCATGTTTGTAGATATTCAACTTCATCCTTCCTTCCTCAGTCCTTTTTCCCAACCCCACTATGTCCCTAACACTTGCAGTATTCTGTGTTATTCTTACTTTACATTCATATCCCACATGTTCAATATCGTCCAACCAATACTGCTTAAAACCCTACTTTCTAATTTCATGAGACCCATAGCATTTAATGAACGCAAACCACTAACAGCTTCACATAAATACAAGTATATGAAAATTAGATTCTATTATCAACATGAGAAAGAATACATGGTATTTGCCGTTCTGAGTCTTTGTTACCTTACTCGCTATACTTTCTAGTTACATCTATTTTCCTGAAACCATCATAGTTTAATTTTCCTAGGGGTGAATGAAATACCATTGTGTATATTGTGTTAATCTTGCCTATCTACCTATCAATGAACATTCCTTATGATTCTCAATAAAAAAGCAATATATTTCTTTATGAATAATGATGAGAAAGCTCAGATACAGAAGTCAAGATTTATTACTGACAAATTAAAAGAAAATTTCAAAGATAAAAATAATAACATATTTGTGTTTATATTAACAAGAGATGTGTATGATGATAAAGGTTATTGTAATCATAATATTTTATAATAATTAAAAATGAGAATATTAGTAAGTGATATTTCCTGTAAAATTTTAAAATTTAATCTTTTTATAAAAAAATTTGATATTTAAAAAATATTTAATTTTTCTTCAAAATAAAGCACATTAAGAAGTTGCTGGAATAAAATTCAATAAGAAAACCAAAGACCTGTTATATGAATAAACAGCAGACTAGGAGTTATTGAAAACCTCTCCAGTTAAACTAAGAGACTTAGAAAAGAGTTAGCATTTAAATAGAAATACACATGTCGAAAGAGATACAATAAAATCCTCAAACTCTAGCAAGATGGTTACTATGCATTCCTATCTGCTAAGGTTTCATCACACACATGGTACATGAATAGAATGTATATATGAGAAATATATATTCATATATATCATTGTAACTTTCTTCATAAAGCCAAGCAGACATGTATCTATTTTGTTGCTTAAAAAGTATGTACAAAGTACGGGTTTTGATAATAACACTAATATTTCAAAATTATCATGTAAACATGCTAAGACCTTAATACAAAAGACAGAGGTTTCAGAGCAACCATAAAATCTTAAGATGTAAAAGAAAAATTTTCTAGGTACATAGATATGCATAATGAAGTCCCCAGCTAAACAATACCATAAGAGTCAAATTTATTGTCCTATATATTCCATAGAATACTCTCTCCAAGTTCGTTGTCCCATAGCAGGCTTTTTCATTATCTTTCTCTGTTTCTTATCTTCTCAGAGCAGGATGTATTTCTCACAAAATTTGTTCAAATCATCAGATCTACACTTCAACAAAAAGAAGCTGTATACTTTAGAGGAAAACCAATTAAAGGTTCTCATTATTTATTGTGCAACATTTTAGATTAGATTTTGTATGCTTAATATACATCTACACCTTAGTGATGACCTTTCAAGATTGGCCTGAAATCTACCATTCTTAATTAACAATGTAAAAGGCCTTTAGTTAGTCACAGAAAAGCCTTCAAAGTATATTTACATAGGTTTATTTAATAAAAATTCAACATGTAGTTTAAGGAGAATAGTGATGGAAAACATATTTTCATACATTTTCAGTGCCTTCACATTATTTTATAGCTAAAATATTGCATTAGACTCAAGATAAAATTATTAACACCTTACTAAAATAAAATGATATTTTTTTCTTTGTATACTACAGAACTTAAAATTGTACTTATTAAAGACAGTGTTTCTTTTATATCCCTGGCAGTACCAGAACTCTCTCTATCTCTTTATCTGTAGGCCAAGCTGAACTTGAACTTAGAGTTCTTCTGCCTGCTTCTGCCTCCTCAGTGGTAAGAGAAAAGGCCTGTGCCACAACACCCAGTGCTTTCTAAATCTTTAACAAGGTCTTATTTGATTATATTCAAGTCTTATGAAGTCACTTCCCTAGAAGTACCTAGAAGAAAACCAATACCGACATAATATTTTGCACATCTAAGACCTTCATCCCGAGTTCCTGATTGATCTAGTAACCTAGCACACTCTCTGAGGGAACTGAAAACAACAAATATTTGCTTTCATTACAGGAATAAAGAAAAGGCCTTCTCACTGCACAATCTCATGATATCATGTAACAATTCTTCCAATATTACAAACAGAAATCTCATAAAGAGCTTTGTACCTGAAGCCATAGTTCCTTACCTTGTGTTTGGTTTTGCACACTGTGAACGCCGTTTCATTATAACCAGGTTGAACCCAAAGCTATTCTCTGCCCCAAGGATCCATTTCTATTATATTGTCATATTCAGCGATGTTCAGTTAAATTTAACCACCGACCATACCAAAGTTACGATTTATAAAATACCCAACAGAAACCTGGGAAGATATACTACAAAAATAAATTCATGCTTAACAAATAAACAAAATGTCTTTTACTGGTTATAACACAGCATCTATCCAGTTTCATTGTTTTGATTGGTTTTGGGTATATTTACAAGCCAAGAAAATTGTATTTAAATCAGGAAACAACTTGTGAGATTTAGTTCTCTCTGTCTAATATATATATATATATATATATATATATATATATATATATATATAATGAAGAGTAAACTTAGATATCAATGCTTAATAGAAAGCAATTTTACATTTTGTGTCATTTCACTGTATCTCAGATTTTTTTGTATAATTGAAAAAGTATAGCTAAATCTTGTTATTTAATATTTTTCCCACACCATTTAAATTTCTACTTTATTTCTGAGTAATAAGTCACAATGAGATCTGATTACATATATTGGCCCCATACGTATTTTTCTAAAAATTATAAGGCAATGTTTTATATGCTAGAAAGTACACTTTTGGGAGTACATTATACTGGAAATTTAGATCATCCTTTTTCATTATTTTTCTCTGAATGATTATTATTTACTAATTTGTTTTAAATTTTTAGAAGTATTGTGTGTGTTTCTTTGTGTGTGTGAGTGTGCCTGTGTGTATATACATACATACATATATATGTATATTTAATAATTCAAATCTAGTAAGACCAGAGAAAGTTGCTTGAATGGTATTGATAATTTATGGACGCAGTGTATTTTTGTATATGCTGTATATATATAACCTTGAAAATATTTCCTGTGTATTTTTTCAAAAGCAATTTTTAAATATGTATACTAGATCAAACCTGCTAATTGCAGTTTTAGCTTTTTTCACACTAATTTTATCTTATCAGATGTCTATAAAAATTCCATGGATTCATGAATCATATCTTAACACCAACTGTAGGTAGAATCAATGATATATCTTTCTTTTGCTCACCTTTAGGTCTTAAATTATATATTTAATTTGCTCTATTTATATTAGAAACGTGTGCCACAATATATATTCGTTGATAACTGCCTCCTGTCAACAAACATTTAGAATTAATGATTTATATACATTATTACGAAATCTAAGAACATTCAGTTTCTTCCATAATCAAGTACCATAATGCATAAATATGAAAACCATTTCCTGATTGACGCTATTAAAAAAAAGTATTTGATATACCATTCCTATGAACATATTTTGATATTACCTATCAGAGTTTCTTCAAGGAGTTGTCTAACTTTTCATAAAGGGAAATATAGTAAAATTTTAGTATCTTTGAATCACAAATGATGTCAGTATTTTTCCTACTATATTCCTTTAAATTGTAAAATACAGTTTTGTTTAAATAAGTCATAAAAATGGGACATATTGGGTAAACACAGCAAAAGAGACCAAACAAATTAATGCCAAACTCTAATATTTGTGCCAGTATCAAAAATGGGAAATGAGAGCAGGGGTCCCTATCTCGCACTCCCTGCCTCCAGCTCACTGCTCCCAAACCCAGTGGGAGAGAGAGCTCACTGCCGAGAGTGGTGGGCACTCCTGAGACTGCAGAGCAGAAGAGACCCCCAACACTGCCACCCCTGCCCTCATCGCTGGCCCAAGAGGAAAGTGTATACGGCCCATGGGTTCCCTTGGATAAGGGCACAGGACCAGGAAATCTGCTGCATCTGAGACACAGCCGGATCCTGAAGGGACTGACCACATAAACATTTCTCTGCACCCAAATCCCATGGGAGGGAGAGCTAAACCTTCAGAGAGGCAGACACGCCTGGGAAACCAGAAGAGTCTACACTCGGCTCACATCTCTGACTCCAGAGGAAAACACCAAACCCCATCTTGAACCCTGGTGCATGAAAGCTCCCAGAAAGGGCAGCACAGTTCTTCCTGATTGCTGCCACCACGGAGAGCTCATAAGCAACACCCCACAAGCAAACAAGATACTTGGAACCTCAGGTAAGACAAACCTTCCAGCTCCATGCGACCTGCCTGGTGAACTCAAGACACAGGCCCACAGGAACAGCTGAAGACCGGTAGATAGGAAAAACTACACGCCCGAAAGCAGAACACTATGTCCCCATGACTGGCTGAAAGAAATCAGGAAAACAGGCCTACAGCACTCCTGATACACAGACTTATATAAGAGAGTCTAGCCACTGTAAGAAATAGCAGAACAAAGTAACATTAGAGATAATCTTATGGCGAGAGGCAAGCACAGGAACCCAAGCAACAGAAACTAAGACGACATGGCATCTTTGGAGCCCAATTCTCCCACCAAAGCAAACACAGTATACCCAAACACACCAGAAAAGCAAGATCTAGTTTCACAATCATATTTTATCATGATGATGGAGTACTTCAAGAAATACATGAAGAACTACCTTAGAGAAACATAAATAAACAAGTAGAAGCCTACAGAGAGGAATCAGCAAAAATCCCTGAAAGAATTCCAGGAAAACATAAATAAACAAGTAGAAGCCTATAGAGAGGAATCACAAAAATCTCTGAAAGATTTCCAGCAAAACACAATAAAACAATTGAATGTATTAAAAATGGAAATAGAGGCAATCAAGAAAGAACAAAGGGAAACAACCCTGGCTATAGAAAACCAAAGGAAGAGACAAGTACCCATAGATAGAAGCATCACCAACAGAATACAAGAGATAGAAGAGAGAATCTCAGGAGCAGAAGATTCCATAGAAATCATTGATTCAACTTTCAAAGGTAATGTAAAGCAGAAAAAGCTACTTTTCCAAAACATACAGGAAATCCAGGACTCAATGAGAAGATCAAACCTAAGGATAATAGGTATAGAAGAGAGTGAAAACTCCCACCTCAAAGGACCAGTAAATATCATCCACTAAATCATAGAAGAAAACTTCCCTAATCTAAAAACAGAGATAACCATAGGCATACAAGAAACCTACAGATTTCCAAATAGATTGGACCAGAAAAGAAACACCTCCCGACACATAATAGTCAAAACACCAAGTGCACAAAATAAAGAAAGAATATTAAAAGCAGTAAGGGAAAAAGGTCAAGTAACATATAAAGGCAGATCTATCAGAATCACACCAGACTTTTTGCCAGAGACTATGAAAGCCAGAAGATCCTGGACAGATGCCATACTGATGTAAAGAGAACACAAATGCCAGCCCAGGTTACTGTATCCTGCAAAACTCTCAATTAACATAGATAGAGAAATCAAGACATTACATGACAAAACCAAATTTACATAATATGTTTCTACAAATCCAGCACTACAAAGGATAATAAATGGTAAAGACCAACCTAAGGAGGCAAGCTACACCCTAGAAAAAACAGGAAACTAATCTTGGCAACAAAACAAAGAGAAGTAAAGTACACAAACATAACCTCATATCCAAAAATGAATATAACAGGAATCAATAATCACTATTCCTTAATATCTCTCAACATAAATGGTCTCAACTCCCCAATAAGAAGACATAGATTAACAAACTGGATATGCAATGAGGACCCTGCTTTCTTCTGACTACAGGAAACACACCCCAGAGACATAGACAGACACTACCTCAGAGTGAAAGGCTGGAAATCAATTTTCCAAGCAAATGGTCAGAAGAAGCAAGCTGGAATTGCAATTCTAATATCAAATCAAATCAATTTTCAACTATAAGTCATCAAAAAAGATAAGGAAGGACACTTCATATCCATCAAAGGAAAAATCCACGAAGATGAACTCTCAATCCTACATATGTATGACCCTAATACAAGGGCACCTACAAACGTAAAGGAAACCTAACTAAAGCTCAAAACACACATTGCACCTCACACAATAATAGTAGGAGATTTCATCACCCCACTCTCATCAATGGACAGATCATGGAAACAGAAATAAACAGAGACATAGACAGAGTAAGAGAAGTCATGAACCAAATGTACTTAACTGATATTTATTGAGCATTCTATCCTAAAGCAAAAGGATACACATTCCTCTCAGCTCCTCATGGTACTTTCTACAAAATTGACCATATAATTGGTCAAAAAATGGGCCTCAACAGGTACAGAAAGATAGAAATAATCACATGCATGCTATCAAACCCCCACAACCTAAAGCCGGTCTTCAATAACAATAAGGGAAGAATGCCCACATATACGTGGAAGTTGAACATTGCTTTACTCAACGATAACCTGGTCAAGGAAGAAATAAAGAATTTAAAGACTTCTTAGAATTTAATGAAAATTAGCATACAACATACCCAAACTTATGGGACACAATGAAAGCTGTCCTCAGAGGAAAACTCATAGCTCTGAGTGCCTTCAAAAAGAAACAAGATAGCATATGTAGCCAGCGTGACAGCACACCTAAAAGCTCTAGAACAAAAAGAAGCAAATACACACAGGAGGAGTAGAAGACAGGAAATAATCAAACTCAGACGTGAAAACAGCCAGGTAGAAACAAAAAGGACCATAGAAAGAATCAGCAGAACCAAAAGTTGGTTCTTTGAGAAAAATCAACAAGATAGATAAACCCTTAGCCAGAATTACTAGAGGTCACAGAGATTGTATATAAATTAACAAAATCAGAAATGAAAAGAGAGACATAACTACAGATTCAGAGGACATTCAAAAATCATCAGATCTTACTATAAAAGCCTATATTCAACAAAATTTGAAAATTGCAGGAAATGGACAATTTCCTAGAAAGATACCAAGAACCGAAGTTAAATCAGGAAGAGATAAACTAGTTAAACAGCCCCATAACTCCTAAGGAAATACAAGCAGTCATTGAAGGTCTCCCAACGAAAAAGAGCTCAGATCCAGATGGGTTTCGTGCAGAATTCTATCAGACCTTCATAGAAGAACTCATGCCAATACTATCCAAACTACTCAACAAAATTGAAAAAAAAATGAAGAACTATCGAATTCCTTCTATGAAGCCACAATTACTCTTATACCTAAACCGCACAAAGACCCAAAATGAAAGAGAACTTCAGACCAATTTCTCTTACAAATATCGACGCAAAAATAGTCATTACAATTCTGGCAAATCGAATCCAAGAGCACATCAAAACAATCGTCCACCATGATCAAGTTGACTTCATCCCAGTCATGTAAAGATGGTTTAATATACGGAAAACCATCAACGTGATCCATTATACAAACAAACTGAAAGAACATAACCACATGATCATTTCATTAGATGCGGAGAAAGCATTTGAAAAAATTCAACACCCCTTCATGATAAAAGTCCTGGAAAGAATAGAAATGAATGGAAAGATCTCCCATGCTCATGGAATGGCTGGATTAATATAGTAAAAATGGACATTTTACCAAAAGCGATCTACAGATTCAATGCAATCCCCATCAAAATACCAATCCAATTCTACAAAGTGTAAGACAGAATAATTTTCAAATTCATCTGAAATAACAAAAAAAAAAAAAAAACAGGATAGCTAAAACTATCCTCAACAATAAAAGGACTTCAGGGGGAATCACTATCCTTCAACTCAAGCAGGATTACAGAGCAATAGTGATAAAAAACTGCATAGTATTGGTACTGAGACAGACAGATAGACCAATGGAACAAAATTGAAGACCCAGAAATGAACCCACACACCTATGTGCACTTGATTTTGACAAAGGAGCCAAAATCATCAAATGGAAAAAAAGATATCATTTTCAGCAAATGGTGCTGGATCAACTGGAGGTCAACATCTAGAAGAAGGCAGATAGATCCATGCCTTTCACCCTGTACAAAGCTTAAGTTCAAGTGGATCAAGGACCTCCACATCAAACCAGATACACTCAAACTAATAGAAGAAACACTAGGGAAGCATCTGGAACACATGGAAACTGGAAAAAATTTCCTGAAAAAAACACCAATGGCTTATGCTCTAAGATCAAGAACCGACAAATGGGATCTAATAAAACTGCAAAGCTTCTGTAAGGCAAAGGACACTGTGGTTAGGACAAAATGGCAACCAACAGATTGGGAAAAGTTCTTTACCAATCCTATAACAGATAGAGGTTTTATATCTAAAATATACAAAGAACTCTTGAAGTTAGACCGAAGGGAGTCAAATAACCCTATTAAAAATGGGGTTCAGAGCTAAACAAAGAATTCACAGCTGAGGAATACCGAATGGCTGAGAAACACCTAAAGAAATCTTAAACATCTTAAGTTATAAGAGAAATGCAAATCAAAACAATCCTGAGATTTCACCTCACACCAGTGAGAATGGCTGAGTTCAAAAACTGAGGTGACAGCAGATACTGGCAAGGATGCAGAGAAAGAAGAACACTCCTCCATTGTTGGTGGTATTGCAAACTGGTACAACCATTCTGGAAATCAGTCTGGAGGTTCCTCAGAAAATTGGACATTGAACTGCCTGAAGATCCAGCTATACCTCTCTTTGGCGTATACCCAAAAGATGCTCCAACATGTGCTCCACTATGTTCATCGCAGATTTATTTATAATAGCCAGAAGCTGGAAAGAACCCAGATGCCCTTCAAAAGAGGAATGGATTCAGAAAATGTGGTACATCTACACAATGGAATATTACTCAGGTATCAAAAACAATGACTTTATGAAATACATAGGCAAATGGTTGGAATTGGAAAATATCATCCTGAGTGAGGTAAACCAATCACAGAAAAACACACATGGTATGCACTCCTTGATAAGTGGCTATTAGCTCAAATTTTTGAATTACCCTAGAAACCTAGAACAAATGAAACTCAAGACAGATGATCAAAATGTGAATGCTTCACTCCTTCTTTAAAATGGGAACAAGAATACCCTTAGCATGAAATAGAGAGGCAACGATTAAAACAGACACAGAAGGAACACCCATTCAGCACCTGCCCCATATGTGGCCCATATATATACAGCCATCCAATTAGACAAGATGGATGCTGCGAAGAAGTGCAGGCCGCCATGAGCCGGATGTAGATGGCTCCTGAGAGAAACAACCAAAATACAGCATATACATAGACGAATGACAGCAACAAACCACTGAACTGAGAATAGGACCCCCGTTTAAGGAAACAGTGAAAGAACTTGAAGAGCTTGAAGGGGCTCTAAACCCCATATGTACAACAATGTCAAGCAACCAGAGCTTCCAGGGACTAAGCCACTACCTTAAGATTATGCATGGACTGACCCTGGACTCTGACCTCATTGGTAGCAATGAATATGCTAGTAAGAGCACCAGTGGAAGGGGAAGCCCTGGGACCTGCTAAGACTGAAACCCCAGTGAACTAGATTGTCAGGGGGAGGATGGCAATGGGGGGAGGTTGTGGAGGGGAACACACATAAAGGAGGGGAGGGGGAGGGATTTGGGGATGTTTGCCTGGAAACCGGGAAAGGGAATAACACTCGAAATGTAAATAAGAAATACTCAAGTTAATAAAAAAAAAAAAAGAAGTGCATGCCTCAAGGAACAGATTATAGATCTTTCCTGAGAGACACAGCTAGAGCAGGTCCAATACAGAAATGAAAGCTAGTGGCAAACCAGTGAACTGAGAGCGGACCTCCTGCTGGTATATTTTGAAAAAGGATTACAAGAGCTGAAGGAGAGTTCAACACCATTAGAACAACAATGCCAATGAACCAGATATTTCACATACTAAACCAATATTCAAAGACTGTACATGGACAGACCCAAGACTCCAACTGCATATGTAGCAGAGGATGGCACCAAAGGAAGGGGAAGCCCTTGGGTTTCATCACTAGGTTTAACTCCCAGTTTATGGGAATGTCAAGGGCCAATAAGTGTGGTTTTAGAAGAACTGGATGGGGACTGCTTAGGGATCTTATGGAAAAGAAACTGGAAAAAGGACATAACATTTCTAATGAAAATATAGAAGTATCCATTTAAAAAAGCAAACAAAAAATGTTAAAATGAAAGAAATTATAGAAGAGAACTGCCTGCTATTCTGTTAGTCACCCCTATTGACTAAGAAATATAAAGAGTCGCTGTCAATGAATGGTAGTCAGAGTAATCCTAGTTGAAAGACTGAGATGATGAAGTCTCAACTAGAAGCACTTTCCTCTCCCAGATATCAGTGTCAGACACAACATGCACACTGTAGGAATCTAAAGCATGGAGCAGTTTACACTGAGCTGAGGATACAATAATTGCCATTCCCTTTTCCCTTAGGATTTTTTTCTACTGGGCAAATAGAATAAAATTGATGAGCTCTCAGGAAAACAGCGCCCTTCCCACCATTTGGCTTTTGGAATAAAGAAATTAGTGATATAAACTCTCTGATTCCAGGAACCATAAAAAGCAGGGAAGTCCAAATAATTCTAAGAGAAACCCAGCTCCAGATTTGCATATGTGGACGGCTCAGATTCAGGCTATCTCTTCAGCTAACCCACACAGCCCCTACCCAGGACTCATGTAGATTTCCCATGGACCAAGTATTTCTTCCTTTTTTTATACCTAGTCAGAAGGCCAGGTAACTTATCCCCATCTCTGATCTGTTCATCCTTTTTTTTCTCCTCCCCAAAGGCTGTTTACTCTGAATTATAGGCCAATTAGTAAACCCTAGAGGTACTGAAGGGATATCAGAGAGCCATATGCAGACAGGACAACACTTGTGACACCATTGAAGAAACTAGGGCTCTCCAGGATACAAGAGATTTTTTCAGGGAGTGACAAATGAAAATGTCACTGAGAACTGCCATGACTTACCTGCTGGAGAGCTATCTTTACATTGACCAGATTTGGCAGTGCTCTTTCCAGATTACGCTCCTGTGATGCTGTGGAAACCTTTACTTACTACATCACTCTAAAATTAGAGAGTTCCCTGTGCTTCATTAGTGGTTGCCTGCTCTGAATGGAGAAAGTTAGTCAGGGACTTGGAATTGGTAGAAAAGATCTAGTAACATGGAGTGGAGGAGATTCTTCTGGATAATAATTTTATTCCCAGGTCCATTCCTGTGACATAAAGTTCAATTTCTTAGGTTTTCTCTTTTTCCCAATTCCCAATATTTTCCCTAGAGACATTTAATTGAGTGAATATTCTAGTATATTTTCTTTTTTTTCTTTTTTTCTCTTATTTTTTGGAGCTGGGGACTGAACGAACCCAAGGCCTTGAACTGGCTAGGCAAGCGCTCTACCACTGAGCTAAATCCCCAACCCTGTATTACATTTTCTTATTGTACATTCCTTGATAGGGAACTTTATATATATTCCTGAATGTATACTCAAAAATTCTGTTTACGAATTCAAGTTTTTGCAATGGTTTTTGAAACAAAGAAGGCCCACCTATAGAGTGAATATAACAGTGTATATATTGTGTACCTACTTCAAATGATAAACTCAAAAATCCTTATTTTAAACAAAAATTACCAGACATCAGTAAAGCAAAGGACAACATGGAGTATAGAATGCGGATCTGCAGTCCCATTAAATTTCAGTTCTGTAATATCTACCTTCCTGTTTTCCCATGTCTATACTTGTGGGTTTTTGATGTTTTACCATGTTTCTCTCTTGAAGGAAAATATAAGATTCAGGAGGAAGGACAGGGAGAGGAATGGCTGGAAGTTCAGGGAAACCTCAACTTCAATAGTTTCATAAGAACAGGAGGAAGTCTCTTTGGCATTTGTGAATTCTACAATCTTGACATAGTTGTGCAGATTTCATGAAAAAATTCCACCTATATATATATATTTAGATAGATATTTAGATAGATATATTTATATATGTAGATAGATGTAGATATAGATATAGATGTAGATATATATGCAGATGTGGATGTAGCTGAAGATATAGATGTAGATATAGATATATAGATACAGATACAGATACAGATACAGATACAGATACAGATACAGATACAGATACAGATACAGATACAGATACAGATACAGATACATATATAGATAGATAAACATATCAGCCACCAAAACTAGAAAAGATTTTTGAAGCTAAGAAGTACATGATGCCAGGTTCCTGACAAACACAGCCAGAGCATGGTAAATACAGATGTGAATGTCAGTGGCAAACCAATGACCTGAAAATAGACCTCTTGTTAGTAGATTATAAGAAAGGATTACAAGAGTAATAGGGACTTTTAGCCCCATAAGAACAACAATGCCAAGGAACCAGAGCATTCTGGTACTAAACCAGTATTAAAAGACTGTACATGGAGAGACCTATGGTTCAAAATACACAGGTAGCAGAGGATGGACTTTTTGGGCACCAATGGATGCAGAAGCCCTTTGTCCTCCCTTGGTTTGACTGCCATTTCAAGGGAATGTCAAAGGGCAGTAAGAGCGATTATAGAATAATTGGAGGCTGACAGGTTAGGTACCTAACCAACAGAAAACTGGCATTGGAAACAATACTTTAAATGTAAATATAGAAATGACCCATTCAAAAAAGCAATAATATTTGCTATAAAAATTTAAAAAAAATTAAAGAAATAAAAGAAAAGAGAATTGCCAGCTAATCACACCTATTCACTCAGAAATATACAGGGTCACTCTCAGGGAATGGTAGTCAGAGTAATATTAGAACCTCTAGACCTCTGCTCTCTCCCAGATATCAGTGTCAGACACAAAATGCACTATAGGAATCCAAAGTATGGAATAGTTTACTCTGAGATGAGGACACAATATTTGACTTTCCCTTCTATCTTAGGACAATTTTCTTCTGGGCAAATGAATAAAAGTGAAGACCTCTCAGGAAAACAACTCGGCCTTTCCCAACACCTGGCTTTGGAATAAGGAAATAAATGATATAAACTCTTTGATTTCCGGGAACCATAACCAAAAGGGAAGACCAGATGAGAGGCTCTCATCTCGTGAATCTCAGATGTGGAAG
This sequence comes from Rattus norvegicus, assembly GCF_021556685.1. Classification (NCBI taxonomy): domain Eukaryota; kingdom Metazoa; phylum Chordata; class Mammalia; order Rodentia; family Muridae; genus Rattus; species Rattus norvegicus. The sequence goes on along the minus strand of NC_141555.1, from coordinate 50,570,935 downwards.
TCTCAGATCAAGGATATCTCTTCAATGAACTCAGTCAACATCTAACCATGAAACACTGAGCTTTCCCATGGACGACATATTTCTAGCATTTTTTATACCAAGACAAAACCAGCTTTCTTCTTTCCATCTCTGATCTCTTCCTCCACCTTGTTCTCACTACCAAATGGCTATTTACTCTGCATTAGAGGCAAAATAGTAAACACTAAAGGTATTGAAGCAATATCTAAGAGGCAGTTGCTTTCAGCACAACACTTGTGATATCATGGAAGAAGGTAGGGCTTTCCAGGGTACAAGAGATTTTTCAGGGAGGGCCTAATGATGATGTCATTGAGAACTGTCATGGCCTACCTGCTAAACATTCCTCCCAATGACCAGATTCAAAGGTGGCCTTTCCAGGAGTGTCTCCTGTGACACAGTGGAAACATTGATGTACTACATCTCTCTAAAGCTAAAGACTTCTCTTTGCTTCATTAGTGGTAACATATCTGTATGGGGAAAGATACTCAGGGGTTTGGCATGGGTAGAAATGATTTAGGAACAAGGACGGGAGTAGATACTTCTAGATAATATTTTTATTCCCAGGTTCATTCCTGTGACATACAGTTCAATTTTCTTGGTTTTCTCTGTTTCCCAAAGACCTGTATTTTCCCTACAGACCTTAATTGAGTAAATATTGTATTTCATATTCTCATTGTACTGTCCTAGTTAAGGGACTTTATAAATATTCTTGAATGTGTACTCAAAAATTCTGCTTTCCAACTCCATTTTCTGCCATGATTTTGGCAACAAAGGGGCACAGCTATGGAGTGAGTATAACAGTGTAAATATTGTGTACCTACTTCAAATGATGAACTCCCAATTCCTTATTTTATCCAAAATTTTTCAGACATCAGTAAATCAAAGGACCACATGGTGTATAGAAATCGTTTCTCTAGTCCCTTTTGATATCTGCACTACAGTATGTACCTTACAGTGTTCCAGTGTCAGATTTGAGGGTTTTGGACGCTTTACCATGATTCTTTCTTAAGGCCAAACATAATATGCAGGAGGATATGCAGGGAAAAGAATGGCTTGAGGACCAGTGAAACCTCAACTTCAATAGTTTCATAAGCACAGGAGGGAGCCTAATTGTAATTTGTGTATTCTACGTCCTTGACCTTGTTGCGCAGAATTCCTGTTAAAATTCCACCATACGTCATATCTGTAGGAGCTATCAAATATACGTAAATATATACATGTATATATATATACTGCAACCAAAACTAGATAAGATTGATGAAGCCAAGAGGTGCATTCTGCCAGGAACCAAATATAAATCTTTCCTTAGAAACACAGCTAGAGCATATCAAATACAGAAGTGAGTGCTAATGGCAAACAAGTGAACTGAAAATGGACCTCTTGTTGGTAGATTTTGAGAAAGGATTATAAGAGGTGAAGAGGCTTGCAAACGCATAAGAATAGCAATGCCAATGAACCAGTGCTTTCTGGTACTAAACCAATATTCAAAGATTGTTCATGGACAGAATTATGGTTCGAATGGCATATGTGGCAGAGTATGTCCTTCTTGAGCATCAATGGAAGGAGAAACCATTTGTTCTCCCTGAGTTTGACTCCCAGTTCAATGGAATGTAAAGGGGCAGTAAGGGGAGTAATAGAACAAGGGTACTAGACTGGTTAGGGACCTTATGGGGAGGAAATTGGAAAAGGAAATAACATTTGAAATATAAATATAGAAATAGCCAATTAATAATAAGGAATAAAATTTGGTAAAAAAACAAAAAAATGAAAGAAATTATAGAAAAGAGCATGACCAGCTAATCATATCTATTGACTGAGAATTCTAAAGAGTCACTGACAAGGAATGATAGTCAGAGTAATACTAGTGAAAAGACTGAGATGATGAAGACTCAACTAGAAGCATTTCTCTCTCCCAGATATCAGTGTCAAATACAAACTGCACTATAGATATCCAAAACATGGTGGAGTTTACTGTGAGTTGGGAAACAATAATGGTCCTTCCCTTCTTCCTTATGTCAGTGTGAGACACAAACTGCACTAAAGGAATCCAAATCATGGAGGAGGTTACTCTGAGCAGAAGACATAATACTTGTCTTTCTTTTCTTACTTAGGACCTTTTCTTCTGTGAAAAACAGAATAAGAGCAAAGAGCTCTCAGGTAAAAAACTCTTCCCTTCCTTACTCTTGGCTTTAGGGATAAAGAAATTAATGATATATACACTCTGATATCCAGGAACCATAACAAGCAGGGAAGTTCAGATGATTCTCAGAGGTTCCTAGCACCATATTCCCATATGAGGAAGGCTCAGGAAAAGGCTAATTCTTAAGCCAAACCCCCTCAATCCCTACCCAGGACTAAATGAGCATTCCCATAGACTACACATTTCTTCCTTTTTTTTTTTACCAAGACAGAAGGCCAGCTTCCTTCTCCTCATCTCTGACCAATTCATGCTCTTTGTTCTAACCCTCCAATGGCTATTTACTCTGATTTAGAGGCCAATTAGTTAAACCTCGAGGTACTGAAGGAATATCTGAGATTAAATTCATGTCACAGCAACACTTGTGACATCACAAGAGAAGTCAGGGCTCTGCAGAATACAGGAGATTTTTTTCAGTGAGGGCCTAATGATGATGTCACTGTGAATTGCCATGGACTACCTGCTGAACTGCTTTACTAACATTGTCTAGATTCAAGGGTGCACTTTACAGGAGTGTCTCCTCTGATACAGTGGAAAACTTTACATACTATATCTCTCTAAAGCTAGGGAATTCTCTTGGCTTCATTAGTGGTTACATGCTCTGAATGGAGAAAGATAGTCAGGGGGTTGGCATGGGTGGAAAAGATTTAGGAACCTGGAGTGAGGAGATTCTTCTGGATAATAATTTTTTCTCAGGGCCATTCCTATGGCATACAGTTCAATTTTCTCAGATATCTCTGTTTCCCAAACACTAGGATTTTCCTTGTAGTCCTTTAGTTGAATGAATATTATATTATATTTTCTTATTGTACATTCAATGATAGGGGACTTTATAATATTCCTGAATGTGTACTCAAAAATTCTGTTTTCCAATTCCATTTTCTGCAATGATTTGGAAACAAAATGGGCCCAACTATAGTCTAAGTATACCAGTGTAAATACTGTATACATACTTCAAATGACACACTTATTTTATCCAAATCCTTATTTTATCCAAAAATTACAGACATCAATAAAGGAAAGGACCACATGGACTATAGTTTTCGGTTCTCTAGTCTCATTTGATATCAGTTCTGCAATATCTACCTTCCTGTGTTTCATTGCCATAATTGAGGGTTTTGGCTATTTTACCATGATTTGTTATTAAGGCCAATCATAAGATATAGGAGGCTGGGCAGGGCTAGGAATGACTTGAGGACCAGTGAAGCCTCAATTTCAGTAGTTTTAAAAGAACAGGATGAGTCTGTTTGGCGTTTCCATTTGTGGATTCTACAGTCTTGACCTAGATGCGCAGAATCCATTTTAAAATTTCAGCTAAACTCAATTGTTTAGGTTGTAGGAGCCACCAAAAAAAATAATATACATATATATATATATATATATATATATATATATATATATATATATACACACATCAGCCACCAAAACTAGACAAGATTGATGAAGGTAAGATTTGCATTCTGCCAGGAATCAGATATAGATATTTCCTGAGAGACACAACTAGATTATTCCAAGTACAGAAGTGAATGCACACCAGATTATGCCAAATACAGAAGTAAAGTGGTATACCAGTGAACTGAAAATGGACTTCTTGTTTATAGATATTCAGGAAAAATTATGAGAATTTAAGGGGCTTTAGCACAATAAGAACAACAATGCCAATGAACCAGAGCTTTCTGATACTAGACCAATATTCAAAGAATGTACATGGAGAGAGCTATGGCTCCAACTGCATATGTGGAAGAGGATGGACTTGGTGGGAACCAATGGAAGGAGAAATCCTTGGTCCTCCCTAGGTTTGACACAATGTTCAAGGTAATGTTAAGGGGTAGTAAGGAAGGTTATAGAAGAAGGGCAGGGGGACCAGTTAGTGATCTTATGGGCAGAAAACTTGGAAAGGAAATAACATTTTAAATGTAAATATAGAAACATACAGTTAAAAAAGCAATAAAATTTACTAAAAAATGAAAGATATAAAAGAAAAGAAAACTGCCAATTAATCATACCTATTGACTAGGAAATCTTAAATGATAGTCAAATAATACTAGTGGAAAGACTGAGATGATGAAGTCTGAACTAGAGCACTTCTTCTCCCAGAGAGAAGTGTAAGACAGAAACTGCATTAGAGGTATCCAAAACTTTGAAGACTTTACTCTGAGCTGAGGACACAATACTTGTCCATTCCATCTTCCTTTGTAACTTTCTCTTTTTGACAAAAAGTATAAAGTCCATGACCTGTCAGGGATACAACTGGGCCCTTCAGAACACTTAACTTTTGGAATAAAGAAATGAATGATATAAGCTCTCTGACTTCCAGGAAGCAGAACAACAGGGAAGTTCAGATGCTTCTGAGAGGCTCCCGGCTCCTCATTCCCTTATGTGGAATGCTCAGATAAAGGCTATCTCTTCAGTGATATCACTCAACACATAACAAGGACACACACATTTTCCCAAGGACGACATATTTCTTCCTTGTTTTCTATGCCAAGAAAAAGGCAAGCTTCTTTCTCCCCATTTCATATCTCTTCATCCTCTTTGTTCTCACTCCCAAATTGGCTCTGAATTAGAGGCCAATTAGTAAACAGTAGAGTTACGAAGGATTTCGCGAGAGGCAGTTGCAGCTTGACAAAAGAAGGAGCTAGGGCTCACCAAGTTACAGGAGAGATTTCAGAGAGGGCCTAATGGTGATGTCAGTGCGAAATGCCATGGCCTACCTGCTAAACAGTTTTCCTTCCACTGACTAGATTCGAGAGTGCCCTTTCCAGATATGTCTCCTGTGACATAGTGGAAACCTTTACGTACTCCATCTCTCTGAAGCTAGAGACTTCTCTCTGCTTCAGTAATGGTTACATGCTCTGAATGGAGAAAGTTAGTCAGGGTCTTGGCATGGGTAGAAAATATTTATGAGCATGGAGTGTAGAAATTTCTTCTAGATAATATTTTTATTCCCAGCTCCATTGCTGTGATATACAGGTCAATTTTCTATCTTTCCCAAAGGCCAGTATTTTCCCTACAGACCTTTAATTGAATGAATATTGTATTTCAATTTCTTATTGTAAATTCCTTGTTAAGGGGGTGTTTAAATATTCCTCAATATATACTCAAATATTCTGTTTTCCAATTCCATTTTCTCCAATAATTTTGGTCACAAAGGGGGCCCAGCTATAGCGTGAGGTTAACAGTGTAAATACTGTGTACCTACTTCAAATAAGAAATTCCCAAATCCTTATTTTATCAAAAAATTACCAGACATCAGGAAAGCAAAGGACAACATGGACTATTGAATTCAGTTCTCTAGTCCCATTTGATATCAATACACTCTATCTAGTTTCCAGTGTTTGCATATCCAGACTTGATCGTAGGATGATGTACCATGATTCTTCTTAAGGTCAAACATAAAATACCCGATGATGGGTAGGGAGAAAAATGTCTTGAGAACCAGTTAAACATCTACTTCAATAGGTTCATAAAAACATCAGTCTATTTGAAATTGTAATTTGTGAATTCTACATTCTTGACAAAGTAGGGCAGAATCAATGTTAACTTTCCACTTAACCACTTAGGTGTAGGAGACTCCAAATTTATATATATATATATATATATATATATATATATATATATATATATATATATATATATATATCTCCACACATACATGTATACATCAGTCAAAAAAGCTAAATAAAATAGATGAAGGTAAGAAGTGCATTCTGCCAGGAACTGGATATAAATATTTCGTGAGAGACACAGATATAGCATATCAAATAAAGAAGTGAATGCGGGTAGCAAACAAATGACCTGAAAACGGACCTCTTGCTGTTAAATTTTAAAAAGGATTAGAAGAGCTGAGGGTGCTTACAACCCTATAAGAACAACTATGCCAGTGAACCAGAGCTTTCGCTTAATAGACCAATATACAAAGAAAGTACATGGGCTGACCTATGGCTCCAAGTGCATATGTTGCTGAAGATGGCCTTTTTGGGCAACAATGGAAATGAAGCCCTTGCTCCTTCCCAGTTTGTCTCCCAGTTTTAGAGCATGTCAACAAACAGAAAGATTGGTTAGGGAAGTAGGAAAAGGGAACAAGTAGGGATCTGAAAGGCAGGAAACTAGGAAAGAAAATAATATTTTAAATGTAAATATAGAAACATCCAGTTATAAAAAGCAATAACATTTGCTAAAAAGAGAAATATATAAAAGAAAAGAAAGCTGCCAAGTAATCACACATATTGACTCAGAAATCTGAAGTGGTATTCATAGTTATATTAATGGAGAGACCGAGATGATGAAGTCTCAACAACAAGCACTTCTCTCTCTATGAGATATCAGTGTAAGATACAAACAGCACTATAGCACAAAACATGGAGGAGTTTACTCAGAGATAGGGACTCAATACTTGGATTTCACTTCTTAGGACCTTTTCTTCTTGATGAAAAGAGTAAAGGTCATAACCTCTCAGGAAAACAAATATACCCTTCACAACACTTGACTTTGTAATAAAGAAATGAATGATTTAATCCCACTGTCTTACAAAAACCATAAGAACACAGAATACCAGATTTTTCTGATAGGCTCCCACCTTCTAATTCCCATATGTGTAAGGCTCAGATCAAGGCTAACTCTTCAGTGATACCCCTCAACCCCTACCAAGGACTCACTGAGTTTTCCCAAAAACCACATATTACTTCCTTGTTTTTTATACCACGACAGAAGTCCAGCTTCCTTTCTCTCCATTTTCCAATCTCTTCATCCTCTTTGTTATCACTCCCCAATTTGCTCTGAATTAGAGGCCAATTAGTAAACCCTAGAGGCACTGAAGGACTTCTGAGAGGCAGCTGCAGTCAAACAACAGTTGTGACATCACAGAAGAAGCTAGGCATCTCCAGGTTACAAGAGAGTTTTTAGGGAGTTCCTAATGGTGATGTCAGTGAGAACTGCCATGGCCTACATGCTGAACAGTTTTCCTTACACTGACCAGATTTGAGGGTGCCATTTCCATATCTATCTCCTGTAACACTGTGGAAACCTTTACTTACTCGATTTCTCTGAAGATAGAGAATTCTCTCTGCTTCACTAGTGGTTTCATGCTCTGAATGGAGAAAGCTAGTCAGGATATTGACATGGGTAGAAAATATTTATGAGCATGGAGTGTAGGAGATTCTTCTAGATAATATTTGTACTCACAGGTCATTCCTGTGAAATACAATTCAATTTTCTAGGTTTTCTATGTTTCCCAAAGGCCAGTATTTTCCCTATAGACCTTTAATAGAATGAATATTGTATTTCAATTTCCTATTGCAAATTCCTTGTTAAGGGTGTGTGTAAATATTCCTCAATGTGTACTCAATAATTCTGTTTTCCAGTCCGGCCCGCAGCAGCTCTCAGCTCCCAAACCCCATAGGAGAGAGACCTCACCGCCTGGTCAGGTCGGCACTCCTGAGGCTGCAGAGTGGAGGAGACCACCAACACTGCCCACCCCTGCCCACATCCCTGGCCCAAGAGGCAACTGTATAAGGCCTCTGGTTTCCTGTAGTGGAGGGTCCAGGAGCGGCAGGACCCCTGCGCCTGAGACACCGCTGGAACCTGAAGGAAACAGACCGCATAAACAGTTCTCTGCACCCAAATCCCATGGGAGGGAGAGCTAAACCTTCAGAGAGGCAGACACGCTTGGGAAACCAGAAGAGACTGCACTCTGCACACATCCAGAGGCCAGAGGAAAACACCAAACGCCATCTGGAACCCTGGTGCATGGAGGCTCCCGGAAAGAGCAGCGCAGATCTTCCCGGTTGCTGCCACTGCGGAGAGGACTTAGGCAGTACCCCACGAGCAAACTTTAGCCTTGGAACCACAGGTAGGACCAACTTTTCCCCTGCAAGAAACCTGCCTGGTGAACTCAAGACACAGGGCCACAGGAACAGCTGAAGACCTGTAGAGAGGGAAAACTACACGCCCGAAAGCAGAACACTCTGTCCCCATAACTGGCTGAAAGAAAACAGGAAAAGAGGTCTACAGCACTCCTGACACAAAGGCTTATAGGACAGTCTAGCCACTGTCAGAAATAGCAGAACAAAGTAACACTAGTGATAATCTGATGGCGAGAGGCAAGCACAGGAACCCAAGCAACAGAAACCAAGACTACATGGCATCATTGAAGCCCAATTCTCCCACCAAAATAAACATGGAATATCGAAATACAACAGAAAAGCAAGATCTAGTTTCAAAATCATATTTGATCATGATGCTGGAGGACATCAAGAAAGAGGTAGAGAACTCCCTTAGAGAACAAGTAGAAGCCTACAGAGAGGAATCGCAAAAATGCCTGAAAGAATTCCAGGAAAACATAAATAAACAAGTAGAAACCCATAGAGAGGTGACACAAAAATCCCTGAAAGAATTCCAGGAAAACACAATCAAACAGTTGAAGGAAGTAAAAATGGAATTAGAATCAATCAAGAAAGAACACATGGAAACAACCCTGGACATAGAAAATCAAAAGAAAAGACAAGGAGCTGTAGATACAAGCTTCACCAACAGAATACAAGAGATCGAAGAGAGAATCTCGGGAGCAGAAGATTCCATAGAAATCATTGACTCAACTGTCAAAGATAATGTAAAGCAGAAAAAGCTACTGGTCCAAAACATACAGGAAATCTAGGACTCAATGAGAAGATCAAACCTAAGGATAATAGGTATAGAAGAGAGTGAAGACTCCCAGCTCAAAGTACCAGTAAATATCTTCAACAAAATCATAGAAGAAAACTTACCTAACCTAAAAAAAGAGATACCCATAGGCATACAAGAAGCATACAGAACTCCAAATTGATTGGACCAGAAAAGAAACACCTCCCGTCACATAATAGTCAAAACACCAAACGCACAAAATAAAGAAAGAATATAAAAAGCAGTAAGGGAAAAAGGTCAAGTAACATATAAAGGGAGACCTATCAGAATCACACCAGATTTCTCACCAGAAACTATGAAGGCCAGAAGATCCTGGACTGATGTCATACAGACCCTAAGAGAACAGAAATGCCAGCCCAGGTTACTGTATTCTGCAAAACTCTCAATTAACATTGATGGAGAAACCAAGATATTCCATGACAAAACCAAATTTACACAATATCTTTCTACAAATCCAGCACTACAAAGAATAATAAAGGGTAAAGCCCAACATAAGGAGGCAAGCTATACCCTAGAAGAAGCAAGAAACTAATCATCTTGGCAACAAAACAAAGAGAAGAAAAGCACACAAACATAACCTCACATCCAAATATGAATATAACAGGAAGCAATAATCACTATTCCTTAATATCTCTCAATATCAATGGCCTCAACTCCCCAATAAAAAGACATAGATTAACAAACTGGATACGCAACGAGGACCCTGCATTCTGCTGCCTACAGGAAACACACCTCAGAGGCAAAGACAGACACTACCTCAGAGTGAAAGGCTGGAAAACAACTTTCCAAGCAAATGGTCAGAAGAAGCAAGCTGGAGTAGCCATTCTAATATCAAATAAAATCAATTTTCAACTAAAAGTCATCAAAAAAGATAAGGAAGGACACTTCATATTCATCAAAGGAAAAATCCACCAAGGTGAACTCTCAATCCTCATCTTCTGTTGGTTTATATACAAGTGTGCAACTAGAAGAACATCTCTCTCCCAAATTTCAGTGTCAGAGCCAAACTGCACTATAAGTGTCTGAAGCACGGAGGCTATTAAGTTGATTAGGGACACAATACTTGTTTTCCCTTCTTCCTTAGGACCTTTTCTTCTTGACGAAAAAAGTAAAAGTCATGAGCTCTCAGGAAATCAACTGTGCCTTTCACAATAGTTGGCTTTTGGAATAAAGAAATGAAGGATATAATCCCTCAGGAACCATAAGAACAGGGAAGTCCAGAAGCTTCTGAGAGTCTCCCAGGTCCTGATAACCTTATGTAGAAGGCTCAGATTAAGGCTATCTCTTCAGCGACCACTCAACTCCTACCATTCACTGAGCTTTCTCAAAAACCACATATTTCTTCCTTATTTTTTATACCAAGACAGAAGGCCAGCTTCCTTCTTCCCATTCTGATGTCTTCATCCTCTTTGTTATCACACCCCAATTTGCTCTGAATTGGAGGATATTAGTAAAACCTTTTGGTACTGAAGGAATATCTGAGAGGGAGTTGCAGTCACGACAATAGTTGTGACATCACAGAAGAAGCCAGGACTCTCAAAGTTACAAGAGAGTTTTAAGGGAGGGCATAAACATGATGTCACTGAGAACTGCTGTGACCTACCTGCTGAACACCTTTCCTTACATTGACCAGATTCGAGTTTGCAATTTCTAGGTATGTCTCCTGTGACACAGTGTAAACCTGTACATAACCCATCACTCTAAAGCTAGAGACTTCTCTCTGCTTCACTAGTGGTTACATGTTCTGAATGGAGAAATTTAGACAGGGACTTGGCATGGGTTGTAAAGATTTAGGAACATGGAGTGTAGGAGATTCTTCTGGATATTACTTATATTCCCAGGTTCATTCCTGTGACTTAGTTCAATATTCTAGGAAATCTCTGTTTCCCAAAGGCCAGTATTTTCCCTACAGACGTTTAATTGTATGAATACTGTATTTCAATTTCTTATTGAAATTCATTGTTAGGGGACTTTGGAAATATTCCACAATGTGTACTCGAAAATTCTGCTTTCTAATTCCATTTTCTGCGATGATTTTATGGGTCACAAAATGGGACCAGGTAAAGAGTGAGTATAAAAGTGTAAATACTGTGTACCTACTTCAAATGGTAAACTCCCAAATTATTATTTTATTGAAAAATTACCAGACATCAGAAAAGCAAAGGACAACATGGACTATTGAGATAAGTTTCTTGTCCCATTTGATGTCAGTACTACACTATATAGCTTCCAGTGTTGTGAAGACCAAAAGTAAGATACCGGATGATATGCAGGGAGAAGAATGGCTTGAGGACCAGTTATAGGTCTACTTCAATAGATTATAAGAACAGGAAGGAGTCTTTTAGAAATTGTCATTTGTGAACTCTACATTCTTGAAATAGTGGGTAGAATCCATGTTAACATTCTTCCTAACTTCCATAGCTGTATGATCCACCAAAAGTATCTATGTATACATCAGCCAATAAAAACTTGATAAGATTGATGAAGGTAAGAAGTGCATTCTACCAGGACCTGGATATAGGTATTTCCTGAGAGACACAGATACAGCATGTCAAGTACAGAAGTGAATGGTAGTAGCAAAGTAGTGAACTGAAAACGGACCACTTTTTGGTAAATTTTGAAAAAAGATTAGAAGAGCTGAAGGTGCTTTCAACCCCATAGAAACAACAATGCCAATGAACCACCACTTTCTCATACTAGACCAATATACAAAGAACGTACATTGAACCTATGGCTCCAAATGCATATGTGGCAGAAAATGAGTTTTTGAGCAACATTGGAGAGAGAAGCCCTTGTCATCCCTAGTTTGTCTCCCAGTTTAAGGGAATGTCATGCAGCAGACAGGCTGGTTAGAGAAGAAATAAATGGAACGGTTAGGGATCTTATGGGCCGGAAACTGGGAAAGGAAATAATATTTTAAATGTAAATATAGAGACATCCAATTAAAAAGTCAATAAATTTTGCTGAAAAATAAAAAAAATTAATGACATAAAGGAAAAGAAAGCTGCCAAGTAATCACACATATTGACTCAGAAATCTGAAGTGATAGAGTAATACTAGTGGAAAGTCTGAGATGATGAAGTTTCAACTAGAAGCACTTGTTTCTCCCAAATATCAGTGTCAGACACAAACTGCACTATAGATATCCAAAGCATGGAGGAGTTTACTCGGAGCTAGGGACACAATAGTTGTTTTTTACTTCTTCCTTAGGACTTTTTCTTCTTGACAAAAGAGTAAAGGTCATGACCTCTCTGGAAAACAACTGTGTCCTTCACAACACTTGGCTTTTGGAAGTAAGAAATGAATGATATGAATTCTCCAGGAACCATAAGAACAGGGAAGTCCAGATGCTTCTGAGAGTCTCTCAACTTCTGATTCCCTTACGTGGTAGGTTCAGATCAAGGCTATCTCTTCATCGATAGCACTCAACCCCTACCTATAAATGTCTCACTGAGCTTTCCATAAGACCATATATTTATTCCTTGTTTTTTATACCAAGACAGAGGGCCAGCTTCTTTCTCCCTAATTCTGATCTCTTCATCCTCTTTGTTATCACTCCCCAATTTGCTCTGAATTAGAGGCCAATTAGTAAACCCTAGAGTTACTAAAGGAATATCTAAGAGGCAGTTGCAGTCAGGACAACACTTGTGACATCATAGAAGAAGATAATGCTCTCCAGGTTACAAGAGAGTTTTCAGGGAGGCTTAATGTTGATGTCACTGAGAACTGCCATGGCCTACCTGCTGAAGACCTTTCCTTATACTGACCAGATTCGAGTTTGCACTTTCCAGGTATGTTTCCTCTGACACAGTGGAAACCTTTATGTACTTTATCTCTCTAAAGGTAGAGATTTCTCTCTGCTTCACTAGTGGTTACATGCTCTGAATGCAGAAAGTTATTAAGAGGCATGGCATGGGAAAAAAAAATTTAGGAACATGGAGTGTAGGTGATTCTTCTAGATAATATTTTTATTCTATATGTCACAGGTTCATTCTTGTGACATAAAGTTCAATTTTCTAGGGTTTCTCAAAGATCAGTATTTTCCCTACAGACCTTGAATAGAATGAATATTGTATTTCAATTTCTTATTGTAAATTCCTTGATAAGGGACGTTGTAAATATTCCTCGATGTGTACTCATAAATTTTGTTCTCCAATTCCATTTTCTTCAATGATTTTGGTCACAAGTGAGTCTAGCTATAGAGTGAGTATTAACAGTGTAAATACTGTGTACCTACTTCAAATGATAAACTCCCAAATGCTTATTTTATCAAAAAATTACCAGACATCAGGAAAACAAAGGACAACATGGACTATTGAATTTGGTTTCTTGTCCCATTTGATATCAGTACTACACTATGATGCTTCCAGTGTTCCTATGGCCAGACTTGAGGGTTTAGGATGTTTTAACATGATTCTTTTTTCAGGCCAAATCTAAGATACTGGATGATGGGCAGGGAGAACAATGGCTTGAGGAGCAATTAAACATCTACTTCAATAGGTTCATAGAAAAAAAAAGATGAAGTCTATTTGAAATTGTCATTTGTGAATTCTACATTCTTGACATAGTTGGGCAGAATCCATGTTAACATTGCACTTAACTACATAAGTGTAGGAGTCACTAAAATTATGTGTATACATCGGCGAACAAACCTAGATAAGATTTATGACGGTAAGAAGTGCATTCTGGCAGGAACCGGAAAAAGATATTTCCTGAGAGACACAGATACAGCATATAAAATACAGAAGTGAATGCTAGTAGCAAATCAGTGAACTGAAAACAGACCTGTTTTTGGTAAACTTTGAAAAAGGATTACAAGAGCTTAAGGTACTTTCAACCCCTTAAGATCAACAATGCCAATGAACCAGAGCTTTCTCGTACTATACCAATATACAAAGAAAGTACATGGACTGAGCTATGGATCCAAATGCATGTGTGGCAGAAGAGGGCCTTTGGGAAACATTGGAAAGAGAAACCCTTGTCCTCCCTTGTATATCTTTAGTTCAAGGGAATGTCATCCTGGAGAAAGGCTGGTGAGAGAAGAAGGAAATGGGAATGGTAAGGATCTTATGGGCAGAAAACTGGGAAAGGAAATTATATTTAAAATGTAAATAAAGAAACATCCAGTTAAAAAAAGCAATAAAATTTGCTAAAAAATGAAAAAATGAAAGTTATAAAAAAAGAAAAAGCTGCCAAGTAATCACATATATTTACTCGTAAATCTGAAGTGGTAGTCAGAGTAATACTAGTGGAAAGACTGAGATAATGAAGTCTCAACTAGAAGCTCTTCTCTCCCAGATATCAGTGTCAGACACAAACTGCACTATAGGTATCCAAAGCATGGAGGCATTATACTGAGCTGAGGAGACAATACTTGTTTTCCTTTGTTTCTTTGGACATTTTTCTTCAGGGCAAAAAGAGTAAAAGCCATGAGCTCTGAGGAGAACAATTGTGCCCTTCCCAACACCTGGCTTTTGGAATGAAGAAACTGATTATATAAACTCTCTGACTTCCAGGAACCATATCAAGCAAGGAAGTCCAGATGATTCTGTGAGGATCACAGCTCCTGATACCCATGTGTGGAAGGCTCAGGTCAAGGATATCTCTTCAGTGAAATCACTCAACCCCTACACAGTAATCACTGAGCTTTCCATAGACAATTTATTTCATCCTTTTTTTATACAAACACAGAAGGGAAGTTTCCTTCTCTTTATCTCCCTCCAAAATGGCTGTTTATCCGGAATAAGAGGTCAATGAGTTAACCCTAGAGGTCCTCAAAGAATATCAAAGAGGCAGTTGCTGTCACCACGACACTTGTGACATCACAGAAAAGCTAGGGCTCTCCAGGATACAAAAGAATTTTCAGGGAGGGCCTAAGAAGATTCCACTGAGAATTGCCATCGTCTAACTGTTGAACAACTTTCCTTACATTGAATAGATTTGAGGATGCCCTTTGCAAGAGTGTCTCATGTGACACACTGGAAACCTATACATACTATATATCTCTAAAGCTGGAGACTTGTCTTTGCTTCATTAGTACTTACATGTTCAGAATCGAGAATGTTGGTCATGGGCTTGGCATGGATAAAAAAGATCTAGGAACATGGTGTGGAGGAGATTCTACTGGATAATAATTCTACTCCCAGGTCCTTTCCTGTGACATACAGTTCAAGTTCCTAGGTTTTTTCTGTTTCCCAAAGTCCAATATTTTCCCTCCAGACGTTTAGTTGAATGAATATTGTATTACATTTTCTTGTTGTACATTCTTTGAAAGGGAACTTTATATATGTTCCTGAATGTGTACTCAAAAAATCTGTTTTCCAATTTTATTTTTTTCAATGATATTGGCAACAAATTGGGCCCAGATAAAGCGTGAATATAACAGTATAAATACTGTATACTTACTTCTAATGATAATCTCCCAAATCCTTATTTTATACAAAAATTACAAGCCATCAGTATAGCAAAGGACAACATGGATCCTAGAATGCTGTTCTGAATTTCTTTAGGCTTGAAAATTTTTGCCTACAAAGTTTTGTGGATGTACTTGTGTGTTTATCCCTCTTCTGGTGGTCCTTACAGACTACAGGAGTTGGCGTCTTAATGTTCCATATCACCAGTGTAAGTCACAGCTTAGGTCACCCCATTGATTTGTGGGTACTTCCATTATCCAAGGTCTCCTTCTCTTCCTGGAGGTTTCTCCCACCTCCTCATCTCTAAAAGTTGAAGATTTCCTTTCTTTCTCATGACTATCGGGTCATATCTCCTGTCCCTTCCCACACAGGTTCCATTCTCCTCTTCCTTCCTTCCTTCTCCCATCTAGTTTGTTTCCTCAATCTGCCTCCTAGACTATTGTATTCCCCATTCTACATGAGAGTCCATCATATGCACTTGGGCCATTCTTCTTGTTTATCTTCTTTGTATCTATGAGCTTTGTGCAGAATGTCCTGTAGTTTATGGATAATATTACTTATAATTTAACAATTTCAACAACCCTGCTGATTCATATTTTTATAGCAGTACATTAAAATGAAAATTATAGTTTAGTATGAGTGAATGTCAGGAGGACCAAATTTAAGTAAAAAGAAATTTAAAACATAGATCAAATCACAGATTTTAAAAATTGATGTAATAATAAAAATTCTCTACTATCATAAGGAATTATGATATCACAGGCAATTTTTTAAGTGCTACCAAAATTTGGCAGACAAAAGATGTTTTTACCAAATAATTATGGATAATATGACTAAGATCAAATAAGATAAATATATTGTTTTCATTCTGATAAAACATGCTGGCATTTTCCTCAAACATGATGTATTAAACATTATGGTATTAGTTTTAAATTTTGATATTTATTTTAACCTAACCTATAAAGTCACAGGATGCATTATATTATTTTTGTAGACATTCAACCTCATCCTCGCTTCCTCAGTTCTTTTTTCCCACCTGCCCTATGTCCCTCACCACTTATACTAGTTTCTCTTCATTATTCTTACTTCTACATTCATATCCCACATGTTCAATATCTTCCATACCACACCGTTTTAAACCCTACATTCTAATCTCTGTGACCTATACCAGTTAAATGAACTCAAACCACCTACAGCTTCACATAAATACAAGTATATTAAAAGGAGATTCTTTGACCTTTATGAGAAAGAACACATGGTACTTGCCTTTCTGAGTCTTTGTTACCTTACTCGGTATATTTTCTAGTTTAATCTATTTTCCTGAAACCATCATAGTTTACTTTTCCTAGGGGAGAATGAATTACCATTGTGTATATTGTAACATTCTTATGTATCTACGTATAAATGAACATTCTTACTATTCTCAATAAAACAGCAATAGATTTCTTTGTGAATAACTATGAGAAAGCTCATATAGAGAAGTCAAGATTAATTACTGACAAACTAAGAAAAAATTTACAAAGATAAAAATAACTAACATATATGTGGTTAAATTAACTAGAGCAGTGTATGTTAAAGTTAAAAAGGATGTGGTATTTGTAATATTTTTATATTACTTAAAATGTAGAATATTCAATACTTTAAAGAATGCTTATAAAATTGTCCATCGCTAAGTGATATTTCCACCAAAAATGTAATCTTTTTATAAAATACTTTGGATATATATATATATATATATATATATATATATATAATTTATATATACATTTTGGTTATATATATTATACATTATATACATATATATATATATATATATATATATATTTTTTTTTTTAAATTTACCTTCAAAATAAAGGACATTAAGAAATTACTGTCTCAAATTCAATAACAACACCAAAAACCTGGTATATGAATAAACAATAGACTAGAAGTTATTGAAAATCTTTCCAGTTAAATTAAGAGACTTAGAAAAGAGATAGCATTTTAATACAAATGCACATGTCAAACAAGATACAATAAAATCCTTAAACTATACTAAGATGGTTACTATTCAATCCTATGTGCTAAGGTTTCATCAACAAGCATGGTACATGAAGAGATGGTATATATCAGAAAAATAAATTCATGTTTAACATAGTAACTTTCTTCATAAATCCCAAGCAGACACTTCACTTTTTTGTTGCTTAAAAAGTATGTACAAATCACGGCTTTTGATTATAACACTAATATTTCAAAACTATCATTAAATATGCAAAGATCTTAACACAATGCCCAGGGTTTTCAGAGCAACCATACAAAACATAAGAAGGAAAAGAAAACATTTTTAAGTACATAGATATGCGTAATGCAGTCCCCAGCTAACCAGTAAAAGGCAGGTCAAATTTTTTGTTCTATATATTTCATAGAATATTCTCTCCCAGTTCTTTATTCCTTAGCATATGTTATTGCTTATCTCTCTCTGTTTCTTATCTTCTGAGAACAGGTGGTATTTCTCACAAAATTAGTTCAAATCATCTGATCTTCATTCCGAACAATCTAGAAGTTGTTTACATTAGAGGAAAACCAATTAGAGGTTCTCATTCTTTATTGTGCACAATTTTATATTTGACTTTGTATGCTTAATATGCTTCTACACCTTAGTTATGACCATTCAACACTAGCCTGAAATCCACCATTCTTAATTCACAATGTAAAAACCCTTTAGCTAATCACAGAAAATCCTTCAAAGTGTTTTTACATAGGTTTATTTAGTACACATTCAGCTTATAGTTTAAGGGGAATAGTGATGGAAAACATCTTTTGATACATTTTTGGTGCCTTCACATTATTTTATACCTAAGACATTTCATTAGAATCAAGATAAAATTATTAACATCTTACTAAAATGAGAATTTTCTTTGTATAATACACAACTTATTCTTGAACTTTTTGAGACAGTGTTTCTTTTATATACCTGGCAGTACCAGAACTCTCTCTCTCTCTCTCTCTCTCTCTCTCTCTCTCTCTCTCTCTCTCTCTCTCTCTCTCTCCCTGTAGACTAAGCTGGCCTCGAACTTAGAGTTCTGCCTACTTGTGCTCTCCAGTGCTAATATTAATGGCCTGTGCCACCACACCCCGTGCTTTTCTCCATCTTTAACAAGCTCTTGTCTGATTATATTCCAAATCTTATGAAGTTAGTTCCCTAGAGTACCTAGAAGAAATCCAATACCAAAAATATATTTTGCATATCTAAGTTCTTCTTCCCGAGGTCCTGATTCATCTAGTCACGTAGCAAGCTCTCTGAAGGAACTGAAAACAACAAATATTTGCTTTCATTCAGGAATAAAGAAAAGGCCTCTTCACTGCACAATCTCATGATATCTTGACAGAATTCTTCCAACAATACGAAGTGAAATCTCATAAAGAGACTGGTACCAGAAGCCCCAGATTCTTACCTTATATTTGGTTGTGCAGAATGTGACCACCATTTCATTATAACCAGGTTTAACCCAAACATATTCTCTGCCGCAAAAATCCATTTCTACTATATTGACATATTCAGCCATGTTCAGTTAAATTTAAGCACCGACCACAACAAAGTGAGGATTTATAAAATATCCATCAGAAACATGGGAAGAAATGCTACAAAAATAAATTTATAAAAATAAATAAACAAAAGGTCTTTTCCTTGTTGTAACACAACATCTATCCATTTTCATTGTATTGATTGTTTCTGTGTATATTCACAAGCCAAGAAAATTGTATTTAAGCCAGGAAACAACTTGTGAGATTTAGTTCTCTGTATTATATAGACTATGAAGACTAAACTTAGATATCAATGCTTAATAGAAAGCCATTTTACATGTTGTGTCATTTCACTTTCTCAGATTTTTTTGTGTAATTGAAAAATATAGCTAAATCTTGTTATTTAATTTTTTCCCACTCCATTTCAACTTCTACTTTAATCCTGAGTAATAAGTCACAATGGGATCTGATTACATATATTGGCTCCATACGTATTTTTCGAAAAATTACAAGGCAAAGTTTTATATGTTGGAACGTACACTTTTGGGAGTACATTATACTGGAAATTTAGTTCATCCTTTTTCATTAGTTTTCTCTGAATGACTCTTATTTGCTAATTTGTTTTAAATTTTTAGGTAATGGTGTGTGTTTGTTTCTGTATGTGTGTGTGAGTGCCTGTGTGTGTACACATACATACATATGTATATTTGATAATTCAAATATAATACCAGAGAAAGTTACTTTAGTGATATTGATAATTTATTGATGCAGTGAATTTTTGTATATGCTGTATATAAACTTGAAAATATTTTTTGTGTATTTTTTCAAAAGCAATTTTTAAATATGTATACTAGATCAAACATACTAATTACAGTTTTAGCTTTTTCCACACTAATTTTTTCTCATTAGATGTCTAGAAAGAAATACATGGATGGATGAATCTTATCTTAACTCCAATTTTAGGTAGAATCAATGATATATCTTTCTTTTGCTCACCTTTAGTTCACAAATTATATATTTAATTTGCTCTATTTATCTTAGAAACGTGTGCCACATTATATGTATATGTATTCGTTGATAACTTCCTTCTGTCAACAAACATTAATAATGAATGATTTATATACATTATTACGAAATCTAAGAACATTCAGTTTCTTCCATAATCAAATACAATAATGGATGAATATTAGAACCATTTGCTGATTGAGGCGATTAACAAAAATTATTTGATGTACCATTCCTATAAACATACTACACTGGGGAAACAAGTCTTCATAGGATTAAGGGCTTTTCCTTCCAATCTTGCTGGACAGTGCATTACTCTACCACACATGTGGCTGGTATCATGGGTTCCTCATTCTGTACTCACTAGTGGGTTGTTTAATCCCCTGAATTTCTGGTGGGATCTTGTTGGTTGAAATTGTTGTTCTTCCTGGGGTTTTGCAAATCCCTTCATCTCAATAAGTATTTTTTCTAAAACCTCCATTGAAACCCCCTTGTTTAATCCAACAGTTAGCTGCAACCATACTCATTTATATCAGTAGGGATCTGTCAGAGCCTCTCAGGAGTCATCAATACCTGACTTCTATTAGCAAGGATTTGTTGGCATCACCAATAAAATCTGTATTGTGTGGCTGCATATTGGATGGATCCCTATGTGGGGCAGTCTCTGGTTGACCCTTTCTTCGTCCTGCTTAACTCTTTATCATTGTATTTCCTCTCATGAATATTTTGTTCTCCCTTCTTAGAAAGAATGAAGCATCCACATTTTGAACTTCCTTCTGCCTGGGCTTCATAAGACCTGTGGATTCTTTCTTATGCATTCCACACTTTTGGGTTGATACACACTTCCAATTAGTTTATAGTATTTGTGTTCTTGCCTCACACAGAATGATAATTTCTAGTTCCATCCCTAGAATTTTCTGCAAACATTGTTTTTGATAGCTTAGAAGTACAGGTGTGTAAATGCACCAAATTACCTTTATCCATTATTCTGTTGAGGGATATCTGGGTTCTTTTCATCTTCTGGCAAATATGTATAATACATATATATATATATATATATATATATATATATATATATATATATATATATATATATATATACATATTGTTGCTACCAACAAACAGCATCATATGTCCTTGTTATTTGTTGGAGCATCTTTTGTGTATATACCCATGAATTGGTATTGCAGGACCCTCATGTACTACGAATTTTGTGAGAAAATTCCAGACTGATTTCCAGAGTGGTTATACCAGCTTGCAATCCCACCAACATTGGAGGAGTCTTCCTCTTTATCCACATCCTTTTAGGAATCATTTGTCAACTGAATTTATTTTTATCTTAACCATTCTGGTTGGTGTACTGTGGAATCCCAGGATTTTTTATCTTGTTTGTTTGTTTTTTTGGTTTGTTTTTTTGTTTTTTTTTTTTGTTTTTGATTTCCACTTTTCTCATGGCTAAGGATGTTGATATTCCTCAGTTAAAAATTCGTTGTTTAGGGGTTGGGGATTTAGGTCAGCGGTAGAGCGCTTGCCTAGGAAGCAATGGCCCTGTGTTCGATCAACAGGTCTGAAAAAAAGAAAAAAAAAAGAATTCATTGTTTAGCTCTATACACCATTTTGAAAGGACTATTTGATTCCCTGTAACATAATTCCTTGAGTCTTTGTATAGATTGAATTTAGCCCTCTACCATATGTAGGATTGGAAAAGATCTTTTCTTAATTGGTTGGTTGCTCCTTTTTCCTAATGACAGTGCCCTTTGCCTTACAAAAGTTTTACAATTCTATGAATTTCCATGTGTCAAATCTTGATCTCAGAGCATAAGCCATTGGTATTATATTCAGGAAATTTCCCCAGTGCCCAAGTGTTCGAACTCTTTCGCATTTTTATTCTATTAGTGTTAGGTTATATGGTTTTATGTGGAAATCCTTGATCCACTTTGACTTAAGCTTTGTACACAGTGATAAGAATTGATTGATTTCCCTTCTTCTACATGCTAATCTCCAGTCAAAACAGCACTGTTGGGGCTGGAGAGATGGCTCAGTGGTTAAGAGCACTGACTGATCTTCCAGAGGTCCTGAGTTCAAATCCCAGCAACTACATGGCAGCTTACAACCATCCATATGAGGTCTGATGCCCTCTTCTGGTGTGTCTGAAGATAGCTAAGGTGTACTCATATAAATAAAATAAATTAAAAAAAAAACAGCACTGTTTGTTGAAAATGCTATCTATTATCCATGGATGCTTTTGGTCCTTTGTCAAATATCAAGTTACTGGTGTTTGCCTTCATTTCTGGGTCTTCACTTGTATTCCATTGATCTGGGTATCTGTCTCTGTATCATAACCATTAAATTTTTATCATTATTTTTCTGTTATACAGTTTGTGGTAAGGGATAGTGATTCCCAAGGAAGTTCTTTTATTGTTGAGGATAGTTTTCTCTATCATGGTGTTTTTGTCATTCCAAATGAGTTTTCAAATTGCTCTTTCTAAATCTATAAAGAATTGAGTTGGAATTTTGATGGTGATTGCCTTGAACATGTTGATCGCTTTTGGCAAGTTGTCGATATTGGCAATATTAACTCTACCAATCCATGAGCATGGAAAAACTTCCCATCTGAGATTGTCTTCAATTTTTTTCTTCACAGACTTGAAGTCCTTGTCATACAGACCTTTTATTTGCTTGGTTAGAGTCACACTGAAGTATTTTTTTATTATTTTTAAATAATGTTGCCGTCGTCATATCCCAAATTTCTTCTATACCTGTTTATCCTTAAAGTAGAGGAAGGGTACTGATTTGTTTCAGTTAATTTTATATCCAGCCACTTTCCTGAAGTTGTTTATTGGCTGAAGGAGTTCTCTGGTTGAATTTTTGGGGTCACTAAAATATACTATCGTATCATGTACGAATCGTGATATTTTGACTTCTTGAATTCCCTTTGTTCTCCTTTTGTTGTCTAATTTCTGTGAATAAGATTTCCAATACTATATTAAAGATGTAAGTTGATATTGGGCAACCTTTTCTATTCCCTGATTTTTGTTGAATTGCTTCAAGGTTCTCTTGATTTAGGTTGATGTTGGCTACTCGTTTTTTTAATATTGCTTTTATTATTTTTATGTATGACCTTGAATTTATGATATGTACCAAATCTTTTAACATGAAGTCGTATTGATTGTTTTCATTTTTGTCAGCATCTAAGTGACCATAGGTGTTTGCATTAATTTCTGGATTTCAAGGCTAGGATATCCGGTAAAACTTTCACTTACCATGAATGGAGAAACCAAGATGTTCCCTGACAAAGCCATATTTACAAAATACCTTTTGACAAATCCAACCCTACATTGGATAATAGTTGGAAGCTTCCAACACAAGGAAGGAAACTACAACGTAGGAAAAAGTAGGGAATTAATCTTTCAACAAACCCAAAAGATGATAGCCACCCAAACGTAATTCCTTTTCTAACAATAAAAATAACTGGAAACAACAATACATTTTATTTAATATCTCTTATCATCCATGGACTTATTTCTCCAATAAAAAGATATAAACTAAGGGATTGGATACATAAAGAGGACCGAACAATTTGCTTCATACAAGAAACACACCTTACTTATATAGACAGTCACTATCTCAAGGTAAAAGGCTGGAGAGAAATTCCAAGCCAATGGTTCCAAGAAACAAAACGGAATACCCTTTCTAACATAGAACAAAATTGATTTTCAACCAAAAGATATCAAAAATTATAAGGAAGGACAAAATAATTGTCAAAGAAAAAATAATACTAAGATAAACTATCAATTCTAAACATCTATGTTTCAAATGGTAGGGAACCTAAATTCACAAAAGAAACATCAATAAAGCTCAAAACATATATTGCCCCCCAAAAAATAATAGTGGGAGACTTCAATACTCCATGTTCATAAATGGATCATTTGTGGAATCTCAAACTAAACTGATACAGTAAAAATAACAGAAAGTATTATTCAATGGATTTAACAGATATTGAAAGAACATTTCATCCTAAAACAAGAGATTATACCTTTTTCTCTACACCTCAAAGTAACTTCTCCAAACTTAACCATATACTCAGTCACTAAACAGTTCTCAATAGATACCAGAATATTGAAATAATCCCATGGACCCTATCAGATTACCATGGACTAGGTCTGTTGTTCAATACTTTCTTATTTTTATATTTGTTTTTATTATAAATATTTTCTTTATGTGGTATTTTTTGAAACATCATCTTTCTTGATGGTTTGGAACTGTGCAATCCATTTTGGGTTTAACCTAATAGTAATCCTTCCATTTTTTCCTCTATAGTAGCAAGAGTGAGAGCTCCGTTCCATTCTTGTTTTATATACTACATTTTGAGTGAACTCTTTGGGCACACAGTGCAATTAATGTTTTTCCTCTTTACTTAAATATATATTATTATTATCTCATCTTACTAATTTGTAGTTTGATAATGACATTTTTAATATCATGGTTCCTGAATAGATCTTTTGATCTCATTTTGTTCATATTTTATCGCTATTTTAAATGGATTTTTCTTTGTGAATTCTTTCTGTCTTTAAGTATATTTGTGTCTTTATGTGATTTTATTATTTTTTAATCAATGAAACAATGCAAATTATTTACAACAGCAGCCATACAGGAAGGGGAACACAAGAGTTAGTTAGCTAATTGTATAGTATGGATTGCTTATTAAAAAATAAAAATCTCTGAAACAAAGGACAGTGATGAATTTCACACTATCCTCCCCCAATGATCCCAGCATACAATAATGCCCAGTAATGGCCTGAGGTTATGTGCTGTTGGGAAATAGTTTATGGAAGAATAAACCCACAAACCAGAAAATTTAAAGAAAGACTTTCTTCCTTACACAAAGATACATAATAGGATTACAGGGTGGTCAATACAATTAATTGAAGAAGATATAAAGAAGTATGTTGTTATAAGAAAGTGAGGACAAGGGAAAAATTTCAAACCACTGTCAAATATACCATGGTGAACATTTGTACCCAAAAAGTTGTTTGTGTCAGAACAATAACACCTGGATTGAACCCACCTTTTATCTACACAGAGTGGGGAGCTATGGCCCTAATGGAAACAATGAAGACAGAAAACAAAAAGAATAGCAAAAGGGGGAATTAAAATAAGCAATCCTGTAATGCAAACTACCACAGAAATCTTTATGTTCTAACCAGAAATTGCAGGAAAACTAAAGTCATATTTGAGCGCCCTATCTAATGCTAAGAGTGAGCAAGCCATGGTCTTTCTCCCTTTCATATTTTTCAAGTTCTTTACAGAAACAATAATCTCAGACTGCTTTTTCCATGATTTATTAAAGGGTTTTATAGGCCTCATGTATTAAGGAATCATTTAAAAGTATTTTTAGCTACTTACATGGTTTTATTAACATTCTCAAACTTCTTGGACTAAGATTCCAAAGTGTAACTAGGACCAACCCTGAGCTGTAAAACTATAACAAGGCAATAATAACAGATATTGTCAAGGACCAATCATTATAGCACTATACTATTGAGTACATTGATCCAAATTAATTCAAATAGCTCAAGACAGAAGTTAGAAAAAAAGGTTAGAAATGTGGTGAAGAATCAACTCCTTCGTTCTGTATGCAGCATCTATGGTTCTGCATTAAGTCCTAAGAGGCAGTATCCAAGTAGCAATGAGAGGAAATAACTCAGGCAAGACAGGGAGATAAACTAGCATGGCGGGTGTATGTAAGAGAAAAACTTAGACATGAAAATGTCCTGTAATTTTAAAAAGAGGTTTTTTTTTTCATTATTTTCTCATTCCAATCGAAACAGAGATACATGAATATTTTTCCCGTAAGGCTTCCATAAAAGAGGTAAAACAAAAACCAACATAAACATTAAAAGTTTGAAAATAAAACCAACAAAAAAAAAGAACTTGTGTATGTTTCATAGCAGGAACACTGGTAAATGAGCTAAATCTGTTCAAGATGAAACCTAGAGTGCCAAGCAGGAACTAGAATTAAGAGCTGCAAGAGATAGGCAGGGGAGCAGTGACAGGAACATGGCCAGGCCCGAGAGATAAGGCTGGTCCTTTACAGGGGCACAGAATGAGGTAAGAGAACATTTCAAATAAAGCAGCACCTTTCCTTTATGCTCACCTCAGTAATCCCATCCTCCAATAACCCCCATTTAGGGACTAAAACAGAAGTGTTATGGTATGTATGTCCCTCACTTCCTGTTTACTTTTAACCCTGCCCCCAAAGTCAGGAAGCTCCAAATTTTCTAACTTCCAAAAACAAAAATACAGCCCCAGGTATAAGGAGGTCCTGAGGAACAAGTGACAACTGCAAAATGTGAGAGTAGAGAAGGTGGAAACGTCTCATTCAACATAGCAGAAGTTTGACGGCCCAAGCTAAGAAGGGAAAAGGCAACCATATCAGGTAAACCAGGTCTGCTTCTCATAACATTTAACACATTCATATTATTTTTCCTTTATAAAAGAAATAATTTATTTGGGCTTACATTCAAGAATATCAGAATCAGTGATGGATGATATCAAAGCAAAGATACACAGGCAGAGGTTGCTGAAAGATTACATCTCAAACCACAACAGGAAGGTGGAGAAAACTAGATTGAAATAGCTTCAGTCCTTTGAAACCTCAAAGCCTACCCCTAACTACATACCCCTGCAACAAGGACATACTACCTCGTGAGATTGCAATTTTTGGGCATTTACTTTATTCTAAACTATACTTAGTTCAAATCAGTTTCCAGGTCAATCTTCATTTTGAATGAAGCTGATTTATCCTGCAATGTGTCTGTACCATCTTCTCTTCCTAATATTGGCTTTCATCATGGTGATAATAGATAGTTCTGGATGCATAGAGGATGTTTTTATTCCTATATATCTCTCCCTTTATGTACTATATATGTAGTGACATTTCAATGAGTTTCATTTGGAGAAGGTATAAGTGATTGTGCTTAAATATACGGTTTAAACCTCTATTGACATTTTTTAGAAAATATCAGGTATCCATTCTTTGTTAATAATTTCTTCTCTCAAATGATAAACAAACAATAAAATTTTACTCTAATCAAAATAATTCTCTATAATTTTAATATCCAAAGATACAGAAGAACATTAATATAATGTGGAATATTAAATCATCTGAAGTGCATGTTCATTTATTTAAGAATAGGGAGAATCATTGAGATGTTTCTGGAACATAATATAGGAAAAAAATACAGAAAGCATTGAATAAATAGTGGCAGAAGACCAGGGCCATTTTATTAAATGTAGTTTACCTTCAGATCCACTGCTTTCTTTTATTTAGTAAAAATTCAATTTTTTTTTCTTTTCTTTTTTTTGGAGCTGGGGACCGAACCAAAGGCCTTGCTAAATCCGCTGAGCTAAATCCCCAACCCAGTAAAATTCAATTTAAATTCTCTCCTTCAGTATTTTTCATCCTGTCATTGACTCTACTTTCAAAGCTCTATCCCATAACTAGCCTGATTGTTAAATTTAAAACCAAGAATTTTGCATGTGTCAATCACTTTCTGCATTTCCTTATTTGTGGTTTACTCTGTTCCCAATGGCTATGTTGTGTTGAAGTCATGAAGAATTTCTGGCTCATTTGATGAAAATTTTCTGAAAGCATATGTTGTTCATAGTTGTAAAATGCTGTGCATATGTTTACTAGTACTGTATATTATAGATAAAAATCATCTGAATAAGGAATTTTTGATTGAATATCATAACACACTAAAAAGCTGAAGGGAAAACATAGAAGCGCTAGGTATTTATTATAAATTTTTACTCTTCTAGAGTTTGCAACTTTACAAAATATGAGTAAATCAATTCTTTCTGTGAAATTCATATTCATGAGCTTTATATTCTAATCAAACTGCCGTGTCAGCTCTCATGAAGTTGGATTAAATGCTAATTGTAATCCAAAATGTTTGTAGTAAGTAAATGGGAAAATTATTTGACTGCATGTATTAAACAAGCATGTAATGTAAGCATAGGTTTGCTCTTAATGAAATAAGAACTACCAGATATTATGTGAAAAATACATCTATTAAATAATTTTTGTTATATTAATTCATGGTCTGATTAATGGCTTTAATCACCAAACCTTGAACAGTAAGTAGGGATTTTTTGTGAGTTAGAGGTTCTCTCAAGCATCTTCAAGTAAATCGATCCAAAATATATTCCTTTAAAATTCTCCTAAATACACTTATCATAAAATTTCCACATCAGAGTAAATAACTCCAAAAATTTTCATTTGCTCAAAACAAGACATTGTCTTTCTTTTCTTCCTGCCCTCCCCATAATCAGTCTACTACCAAACTCATAAATTTCCAGCATAGCTCTCTGATTCATATCTTTTTCATTATCACTGACACTACTTCCAGATTGACTTCAAAAACATCCTTCAAATCATTCTCTGTATTATTTCATAATACATAAGTAACCAGAGTCCCTTACTATATACATAGTGAGTTTAAAAAACTTATTTAAAACTATTCAATGATTTCTAAGACATTTTCAGTAAACAAAAATTATATGTCTAATATTGTTTCTATATTCCCATATGTGACATTGTCTAAGTTTCAGCTTTATTTGGACCACTCTTCTTTCTCTTAATCAATACAAACAACTCTCATATTTACTTTTTGGGTATGTCTAGGTCTTTGTCCTTTTATCGACCTTGTATTTACTGTGATTTTGCACAAATATAGTTCAATTATATTTCATCTATTTTAACTTAAATGTCACTTCCTTAGGACAATCTCCATGACCTTATTTCTAAAATAGGTTCTTCAACTAGTTGCATACAATCAACTCCAACACACTGATTTATGCATTCATTTCTTTCTTTTTTCTTATATCTTAATGCAATTTTTATAAAAGAAAGCTCATAATACTTTTTATTCATTCCTAATCTATACCACTATTATGTAGCCTGGTACATTAATGGAGATTTATTATTTATTACATGATTCAGTAAGTTGTAAAAATAAACTTTATACTATTCTTCGTTTTAATGAATATGCATTGCATGCATTGGTTAAACCATCATGAAGTAATTATGTGAGTTCATAAATATATTACAATTCAATGACCTAGGTGACATTGCCTAAACATTTTTATTTGTCAATGATAGTCTGTTTCATATTCAACAGCAATGCTTTGTTGACTGAGCAATTATCTCAGCTAGGAACACATTTGACATGAAAGAATAAGATACCTAATTTTAATTCATAGGACCCATGTAAAAGGACCAGGTGCCATTCATCTGTGGTCCCATCTCTGAAGATACAAAGAGATGATCATTCCTAGGGACTTACTGGTCGTGGAGTCAAATTTCATTTGTGAGCTGTTTCAGGAAAAGATTAAAAACAAAGAGGAACCAAAGCTGTGTTTCCTGAACCTGTACCTCATCTCTCTGTCTCCATGTCCCACCAGGAAATGGCTGGACTTCCAGGAGTGCTGACACACTCAAGGTCACTGGAGAGACTACCACTCTTTAGAGGGGACTGCCTGGAGCCGTCAGAACCCAGGAACAGATGGGCAGTCTGTTATAGGATATTCTTGGTTTCTCTCTTGGTTCCATGCAGCTGAACCTGATCCACAGCTCTTGGTACACAAGATCCTTCAGAAGACAGCTGGTCTCCTGGAATGCTGACACACCGGCTTACAGGAGGATCAATGTATTGTCAGAGACAGTAAAACCAGCTAAACCCAAAGAAAACGAGATGGGGAGAAGGAACAAAAATGTCAACCTATGCTACTATGAAAATTCAAAACTACATAGATGGAGATACCAAGATATGCCACGACAATAGCAAATTTACAAAATATATTTCCACAAATCCAGTCCTTCCAAAGAAAATAGATCTAAAATTCCAGCACAAGGAGGGAAACCACTCCCCACACAAAGCAAGAAAGTAATCTACTTTGAAAAAACACAAAAGAAGTTAAAGAGATAGCCACAGAAACATAATTTGACATCTAACAAAAAATGTAATAGAAAAAAGCAACAATTGGTCCCAGATATCACTGAACATCAAAGGACTCAATTCTACATAAAAAGCACACACTAACTGACTGTTTGTAAAAGAAAAGGCTTGTTCCTCTAAACGAGCCTAAGCCTGCACTGCTATTAAGAAATGACCTTTTCTAGGGGTTGGGGATTTAGCTCAGTGGTAGAGCGCTTGCCTAGGAAGCGCAAGGCCCTGGGTTCAGTCCCCAGCTCCGAAAAAAAGGACAAAAAAAAAAAAAGAAATGACCTTTTCTGACCCATGGTAAGGAGAAACCTGCCTGCACTTTCTGTTCTTTCAAGCTTTTTCTCTTTTCCCCTTCTCCTCTGCATTCTGCAGATTTGCCTCTTATGTTACGTATACTGTCTAAGTTATTCCTCCTCTACATTTCTTCTCAGCTCCCATCTTTTTGGCTCAGTTCTACTAAACTCAGTTCTCCATACCTCAAAGCTGACTTTTCAGCTCAGCCCCTCTCCAGCCCAGTCCATCTGTGTCTGTCCTTCCAGTTCAGTCCTTTTCTCTCAGTCCTTCTATGTGCCTTCTCTTTCTCCTCAGCACTTAAACATATTTCAGAATACATGATCACATGTTACAATGCTCATCACAAGTTCATATGAAAGATCAAATAATAAACTGAAATATAATTTACAACCAAGAATGTTTACATGAATATCCATCAGGAATAATTATCTGGCTCAACATTCATCACCAGTGTCATCTCCACAGGTTGACTGAAGATCCAAAACCATAGTTGTTAGTGAAGTTATATATAGACAAACCCAATCAATATCTTATCCTCTGTCCTTGCACCTGTTACAAATCGTTTGCTCTCTTTTTATGACTCTTGATAACTGTTTTACAACATCTTGGAATGTGTTCTGAGTAGGAGAAAGTCTGTTTACTATCTCAGAACAATTAACTGGTGCCACCTGGGAGACTGGTGGGAGGCTGCAATTTTGATTATTATGAAGAGACTTATAGCAGTCCCACTATAAAAGATCTTACTAACCATTCATATAATTTTAGGAATTATTGTAGGATCATTATTAAGACTAAAGAATCCATCTATTTGTCTGTATAGCATCACTACAGGACACTACAACTTTTTAGGCCTGCAGAGGTCTGCTCCAAAGGGGTGTGATATTACTCAATAATTGTTATATATGTCTAATATTAACAACAAGTATAGCATTTCAATAGCAGGAAACTTTCCGAAAATGAATCTCTTACAGCCTTGTTTAATAAGGGCGAACCATTTGTGGATTATAAAATAATCCGATGTCGATGCCTGCATCAACAGAATGTGAATATCGGGCGTAGGTCTGCAGGATTGAAATAAATCATGTACACAGGTCATCCGATTTCAGCGAGTGCCACCAAGGATTTACAGAGATCTCCTTCAATATCCCAGGAAAAAGCCAAGGAAAACAACAAGGTAGGTGAAAATCCCCAAAGAGGAAAACAGGAAAAGTCTATGTGGTTAAAGATCAGGCCCAATCAGGTACATAAACAACTTCTTGACAACAACAAGCAGGAAGGCTCAGTGGGGAGGAAGGTTGCCATGGAAAATTCCAGCCCCAAATCAGGGACTGAGAGCAGCTCCCAAGGGTGTAAACAATTTCTTGCTAGAGCAGGCTAAAAGGCTCAATGAGGGGGCAGGGTAACAACCACTTAGGGCCCAACAATCCTTGGCAGTCCATCTGAGGATGATCACCTGCTAGTTATTAGCTTGTCCTGTTGTGGCTCCTGACACTTTCTTCTCAGCCCCACATGGTACCTTCTCCAAAAATGACAATATTATCCATCACAAAACAGGCCTCAACAGATACAAGAAGATTGAATTAATCCCATGCATCCTATGATCACTATAGACTAAGAATGGTCTTCAATAACAACAAGAACAACCAAAGTCCCACATGTACATGGTAGCTGAAGAATGATTTACTCAATGAGAACTTGTTCAAAGATGAAATAAAGGAAAAAATTAAAGACTTTTTAGAATTTAATGAAAAGGAAGGCATAACTTGGGAACACAAAAAAGCAATGCTAAGAGGAAAACTCATAGCTCTGAGAGCCTCCACAGAGAAATTGGAGCTATGATACACTAGTACTTAGTACTTTGACAGAACACCTGAAATCTCAGAACCATTAAAATCCAAATACACCAAGATGGCTAGACAACATGATATAATCAAACTCAGGACTGAAATCAACCAAGTAGAAACAAAAGGAAATATATAAAGAATCAACAAAACCAGGGGCTGGTTCTTTGAAAAAACCAGAAGATAGGTAAATTCTTAGTATTCAAATTAAAAAAAAATCAGAAGTAAAATAGAGATATATCCATAGAAAATGAGGAAACTCAAAAATTATCAGATCCTACTATAAAAGCCTATACTTAACAAAATGGGAAAGTAAGGATTAAATGGATAAGTTTCTAGACAGATACAAGGTTCCAAAGTTGAATCACGATCAGATAAACCATCTAAATACTCCCATAAAACCTAAAGAAGTAGAAGCAGTCATTAAATGTCTCCAAACCAAAAGATCCCAGGACCAGAAAGGTTTAGTACAGAATTCTCTCAGACGTTCATAGAATACCTAGTACCAATATTCTCCAAATTATTCCAAAAACTAGAAATAGAAGGAACACTACACAATTTCTTCTCTGAAGCCACAGTTATGCTTATAACTAAAGCAAACAAAGATCCAACAAAGAAAGAGTATTTCAGACCAATTTATTCATGAATATCCCTGCAAAAATTCTCAGTAAATTTGTTGCAAGCCAAATCCAAGAACACATCAAAACAATGATCCATCATGAACAAGTTGGCTTCATTCTGGAGATACAGGGATGGTTCAATACATAGAACCTGATCATTAATCAACCTAAGCCCATTATAAAAGCAAATTCAAAGAAAACAAAACAAGCAATCATCTCATTAGATGCTGAGAAAGCATTATATAGAACCTACCCCTTCATGTTAAAAGTCTTGGAAATATCATAAATTCAAGGACCATACTGAACTCAGTAAAAACAATATACAGCAAACCAGTAGCCAACATCAGACTAAATGGAGAGAAATTTAATGCACTCCCACTAAAATCAGTAAGTAGAAATGGATACCCACTCTTCCCTACCTTTTCAATATAGTATTCGAAGTCGTAGCCCAATTAATTAGAAACAATTGGCGGTAAAGGGATACATATTGCAAAGGAAGTATTCAAAATGTCACAATATGCAAAGGATGTGACCTGAGAAATTCCACCAGTGATCTTCTAAGCCTGATAAACCACTTTAGCAGAGTGGCAGAGTATAAAATTAATTCAAAAAATCAGTAGCCTTCCTCTACACAAAAGAGAAACAGGCTGAGAAAGAAATTACAGAAATGACACCCTTGACAATAGTGAAAACCATATAAAATACCTCAGTGTGACTCTAACCAAGCAAGTGAAAATATATATGAAAAGAACACAAGTCTCTGAAGAAATAAATTGAAGATCTTAGAAATTAGAAAGATCTCCAATGTTCATGTATTGGCAGAATTAATATTGTAAAAATGGCCATTTTGCAAAAAGCAACCTTCAGATTCAATGCAATCCCCATCAATATTCAGACTCAAATCTTCACACACACATAGAAATGGCAGTTTGCTAGTTGCTAACATTAAACTAAATGGGGAGAAATTTGAAGCAATCCCACTAAAATCAGGTACTAGACAAGGCTGCCCACTCTCTCCCTACTTTTTCAATATAGTACTTAAAGTTATAGCCAGAGCAATCAGACAACAAAAGGAGGTCAAGGGGACACAGATCAGAAAAGAAGAAGTCAAAATTTTACTTAAAAAAAAAAGAAAAGAAAAAAAGTGAAGTCTCTTGCTTTAGAGAGATGTACTGTGTAAAGGTTTAAACTGTGTCACAGGAGACACTCCTGGAAAGGGCACAATCAAATCTGGTCAATGTAAGGAAAGCTGTTTAGCAGTTAGGCAATGGCAGTTGGCAGTGAAATCATCATTAGGCATCCCTGAAAAATATGTTGTATCCTGGAGATCCCTAGATTCTTCTGTGATGTCACAAGTGTTGACCTGACTGCAACTGCCTCTCAGATATTCCTTCAGTACCTCTAGGGTTTACTAATTGGCCTCTAATGCATTGTAAACAGCCATTTGGGAGGGAGAACACAGAGGATGAAGAGATCACACATGGGGAGTGGGAAGCTAGTCCTCTGTCTTAGTATAAAAAAAGGAAGAAATACGTGGACAATGGGAAAGCTCCTTGAGTCTTGGGTAGGGATTGAGTAGATTCACTGAAGTGATAGCCTTGATCTGAGCCTTCCACATATGGGAATCAGTTTCTGTGATTCTCTCAGTAGTATCTCACTTCCCTGCTTGTTATTTTTCTTGGAAATAAGTTAGTTTATAAAATCCATTTCTTTATTCCATTAGCCAGGTATTGGGAAGGTCACTATAGTTTTTCCTGAGAGCTCATAGCTTTTATCCTTTTGTCAAGAAGGAAAAGGTCCTAAGGAAGAAAGAAAGGCAAGTATTGTGTCATCAGCACAGAATAAACTCCTCCATGCATTGGATTCTAATAATGCAGTTTGTGTCTGGCACTGATATCTGGGAGGGACAAGTGCTTCTAGATGAGACTTCATCATATCAGTCTTTCCACTAGTATTACTCTATTATTCCCCGATAGTAACCTTTTAAATTCTGAGTCAATAGGTGTGATTAGCTGGCAGATTTCTTTTCCTTTCTTTCTTTCATTTTTTAAAATTTTAACAAATTATTGCTTTTTAAATTGGAAATTTCTAAATTTACATTTAAAATATTATTTCCTTTCCCATTTTTCTGACTATATGATCTCTTACCAGTCCCCTTACACTACTCTTACAACTCCCCTTACTGTCCCTGGACATTCATTTGAACTGGGAGTCAAACCTAGGCAGTACCAAGGGTTCTCCTTCCATTGTTAACCAACAAGACCATCCTCTTCAACATATGCAGTTGGAGCCATAGGTCTATTCATGTACAATCTTTGAATATTGGTCTACTACCAGGAAGCTCACTTTCATTGGCATTGTTGTTCTTATGGGGTTGAAAGCACCTTCACCTCTTCTAATCCTTTCTCAAAATCTTCCAAGAAGAAGTCCCTTTTTCAGTTCACTGGTTTTCCACTAGAGTTCTTGTTGTGGTTTGCCCTGAAGTTATCTGTGTTTGATGCTAATTCTACTGCCCCAAGGTCAGCTGCATAGTACTGTACTCAGAACTCAGTTGACATCACCAGTACCACCTCACTATTGAATTTGTAAAGTTTATGTGAGTGGCAGGAACAGGATAGAAGGAGGGTTAGCATGGGAGGGGAAGGAAGAATGGGCGGGAGAGAAGTTTGAAGGAAGAGGGGGAAACTAGAGGAAAAAAGAGAGAAAGGAATATGACAGAGTGAGAAGCCATGGTAGGTGAATTTAAGATTCTGCTCTGTGCATTTACATGTCATTATTAATGTTCCTAAGGGATAGATGGTACCAGGCTTTATATGTTTAAGTGGGCTTTTATATCTAATAAACTGTATCAAAGATTATTGTGTTGTGCATTCTTTATGTGAGGGTTGTGTATAGGAAATGGTGGTCGACAGGAAACATTGGGTAGCCGAGGAGTGGGAATGTATTTCTGCCAATATATCTAGCAGAGAAATTCAGACACTTCAGTGCCAGAGTTAGCAGGGTAAAAGACAACTTTACTTTTTTATTTTTTATATTTTTACAATGACACATTCACTTCTGTATTTGATATGCTCTAGCTGTGTATCTCAAGAAATATCTATATCCTTGTTCCTGACAGAATGCTCTTCGTAGCTTCATCAATCTTATATAGTTTTGGTGAGTGATGTATACACACACACACACACACACACACACACACACACACACAAACACACACACACGGGTGTCTCCTACCGCTATGAGGAATGAGGATAGGTGGAATTTTCACATGGTTTCTGTGAACAAATTCAAGAATGGAGAATCCACAAATGACCATGCCAAAGATTCCCTCCTGTTCTTATGAACATACTGAAGGTGAGTTTTCACTGCACCACAAGCAATTCCTCTCCCTGCCCTTTCTCATATCTTATTATTCCATAAATAAAGAATCATGGTAAAACACCCAAAACCCTTATGTCTGGCCCTGGGAACACAGTGAGGTAGATAATGCAGAACTGATATCAAATGGGACAAAAGAACCGAATTCTATAGTCCATGCTGTCCTTTGCTTTGCTGATGAATGGCAATTTTTACCTAAAATATGTATTTGAGACTTTATATTTTCAAGTAGGTACACAATATTTACACTGTTATATTCACTCTATAGCTGGGCCACATTTGTTGCCAAAATCATTGC
The DNA here is from genome assembly GCF_021556685.1 of Rattus norvegicus. Taxonomy (NCBI): domain Eukaryota; kingdom Metazoa; phylum Chordata; class Mammalia; order Rodentia; family Muridae; genus Rattus; species Rattus norvegicus. Next base: position 50,534,676 of record NC_141555.1, on the reverse strand, counting down.
AGAAAATGGAATTGGAAAACAGAATTTTTGAGTACTCATTCAGAAAGATTTATAATGTCCTGTATCATGAAATTTACAGTAAGAAAGTGAAGTACAATATTCATTCAATTTAAGGTCTGTAGGGAAAATACTGGCCTTTGGGAAACAGAGAAAATCTACAAAATTGAACTGTATTTCATGAAATGTACCTGAGAGTAAAATTATTATCCAGAATTATTCTCCTCTACTCCATGTTACAAGATCTTTTCTACCCATTCCAATCCCTTGAATTCATTTTTCAATTCAAAGCATGTAACCACTAATGGAGCAAAGAGAAGTCTGTAGCTTTAGAGAGATGGAGTACATAAATGTTTCCATTGAATCACAGGAGACATACCAGGAAAGGGCACCCTCAAATCTGGTCAATGTAAGGAAAGCTGTTCAGCAGGTAGGCCATGGCAGGTCTCAGTGACATCATCATTTAGCCCTCCCTGAAAGATCTCATGTAACCCGGAGATTCCTAGCTTCTTCTGTGATGTCACAAGTGTTGTAATGACTGGAACTCCCTCTCAGATATTCCTTCAGTACCTCGAAGGTTTACTAATTGGCATCTAATTCAGAGGAAACAGCCATTTTTGAGAGAGAACAAAGATAATGAAGAGATCAGAGATTGGTATAAGGAAGCTTCCCTTCTGTTTGGTATTTAAATTGGAAAAAAAATACGTGGTCCTTGGGAAATCTCAGTGAGGCCTTGGTAGGATTGAGTGATGTCATTGAACTGATAGCATTGATCTGAGCCTTCCACATATGGGTATCAGGAGCTGGGAACCTCTCAGAAGCATCTGGACTTCCCCGATATTATGCTTCCTGGATGTCAGAGAGTTTATATCATTCATTTCTTTATTCCAAAAGCCAAGTGATGGGAAGGGAACAGTTGTTTTCCTGAGGGTGCATGGCCTTTATTCTTTTTGACAAGAAGAAAAAGGACTTAAAGAAGACAGGAAGGACAAGTATTGTATCCCTATCTCTGAGTAAACTCTTCCATGCTTTGGATATCTATAGTGGAGTTTGTGTCTGACACTTATATCTGGGAGAGAGAAGTGTTTCAAATTTGGACTTCATCATCTCAGTTTTTCCACTAGTATTATTCCGACTATAATTCGCTGACAGGGACCCTTTGGATTACTGAGTCAATAGGTCTGATTAGCTGCTAATTTTCTTTTCTTTTCTTTCTTTACTTTTTTTAGCAAATTTTATAGCTTTTTTAATTCGATATTTCTATATTTACATTTCAAATGTCATTTCCTTTCCCAATTTCCTGCCTATAAGATTCGTAAGTGGCCCCCTTACCCTTCTTCTATAACCCCTTAACTGTGCTTTGACATTCCCTTGAACTAGCAGTAAAAACTAGGGAGAACCAAGGGCTAATCCTAACATTGTTGCCCGACATCGCCATCCTCTGCCCCATATGCACAAGGAGCCATAGGTCTGTCCATATATAGTCTTTCAATATTGGTTTATCACCAGAAAGTTCTGGTTAGTTGAATGTGTGGTTCTTATGGGATTGAAAGCCCATTCAGCACTTGCAATCCTTTCTCAACATCTACAAACAAGGGTTCTGTTTTGAGTTCTCTGGTTTGCCACTAGCATTCACTTCTATATTTGACATGCTCTAGCTGTGTCTCTAGTGCAAGATCTACAACCGTTTATTGGCAGAATGCACATCTTAGCCTCATCAATCTTATCTAGTTTTGGTGCCTGATTTTATACACACACACACACACACACACACACACACACACACACACACACACACACCCTTTTGGTGGCTCCTACAACTAGGAATTTTTGTGGAATATTTACATGGATTCTGAGCAACTAGGTTAAGAATATAGGATCCACAATGCCAAATAGATTCCCTCTTGTTCTTATGAACCTGTTGAAGTTGACGTTGCACTGGATCTCAAGCCATACCTCTCACTGCACATCCCCCTTAAATTGATGTTTGGTCTGAAGAAAGAATCATGGTAAAACATCCAATATCCTCATGTCTTTCCCTGGGAACACAGGAAGGTAGATATTAGAGAACTGTTATCTAATAGAACTACAGAACTGCATTCTACAGTCCATGTTGTCTTTGCTTAACAGATGTCTGGTAATTTTTAAATAAAATAGGATTTGGGAGTTCATCGATTGAAGTATGTACACAATATTTACACTGTTATATTCATTCTATAGCTAGGCCAAGTTTATTGCCGAATTCATTGCAAAAAATGGATTTTGGAAAATGAAATATTTGTGTAAACATCCAGGAATATATATAATGTCCTCTATCAATGAATGTACAATCAGAAAATGTAACACAATATTCACTCAATTAAAGGTCTGTCGGGAAAATACCGCCACATGGGAAACTGAGAAAACCTAGGGATTTGAAATGTATTTCACAGGATTGGACCTGGGAATAAAATAAATAGCCAGAATAATCTCCTACATTCCTTGTTCCTAGGTCTTTTCTACCCATGACAAGCCCCTGACTATCTTTGTTCATTCAGAGCATGTAATCACTAATGAAGCAGAGAGAGTTCCCTAGCTTTAGAGAGTTGTAGTATGTAAGTTTTCCACTGTGTCACAGGAGACACTCCTGTAAATTGCACCCTTGAATGTTAGTAAAGCTGTTCAGCAGGTAGTCCATGGCAATTCTCAGTGACATCATCATTAGGCCCTCCCTGAAAAAATCTTTTGCATCCTGGAGAACCCTAACTTCTTCTGTGATATCACAAGTGTTGTTATGTCTGCAACTGCACCTCAGATATTCCTTTAGTACCACTGGGGTTTACTAATAGGCCTTCTATTCAGAGTAAACAGCCATTTGGGAGGGAGAACAAAGAGGATGAAGATATCAGAGATGGGGAGAAGGAAGCAGGCCTTCTGTCTTGGCATAAAAAAAAAAAGAAGAAATATGTGGATCTTGGGAAAACACCCTGTACAGTTGGCTTTAGTTCTCTTTTTTTATGGGTTAACTGTGCTCATGGAGAAGTTGCTGAACATTCTAAAGACCTTTTGTCAGATGGTAAAGTTTCTAGATACCCCTTTTTAGATTTCAATAGTCTGGGGATTGTACGGCTCATGGTAAATGTTTCCCAGGAAGAGTGCTAGAGTCAGATTGATTGTTAAACACTGTAGAAGACAAGGGATTTTTCTGATATACTTGGGCTAATGGTACAAAGTCTAAATGATTTTTTTTTTGATGTGGACTTTCCTTCATACCTTTGGAAATATAAAAAAAATGTTTTGTACTTTTGAACTCTAATTTGAACAATGACAAATCACTTTGAGCATGGAGAACACTTTCTGGAGCCCTTGAAAGGGGTGAAGAAATTCCCTAAAACCCTGGGGCAGATGGTGAACATGCCTTTTAGGTAGAAGGAGAAATTGCTTGAACATCTTTGGGAGACATGGGATGTGAGCATGTAAGGATTGTCAAATTTTCACATTTCCTTCATTTTTTTGGAAAATTCCAAGGCCCTTTGGACAGATGGAGAAGGTGTGGGACTCACCTGAGGAGTAATTGTACCTTTTGGTGTCTCTTTGGCAGCAGAAGATGGCACACGATCCCTTTTGGCACAAGGGGGAAGGTTGAAACTGTCTTCCTTAGAGGAGAAATTTCTCAAGACTCCATCAGAAGTATCATATCTTAACCCTTTGTTTCTAGAAACTGGATGCCTGTGGTCCATTTTGGTAGAGGGAGAATGTCCACTATTTCTCCCAGGAGTGGACATGTGAAATAAATCTACTTGGGTAGATGGGGATAGTTGTAAAGCATGCTGTTCAGATGCAGTAGATCCTAAGACATCCTTGTCAGATGAGGAAGGACTTAATGTACCATGTATATGTGTAGAAATCCTGACTGACATCAGAATGGGGGTCAGGTATTAGAGCTACGACTGAAGATGAGACCTCTCCTAGAGCATCATGGATATATGTGAGATGTCTGAGAGCCTCATGAGCAGATAAGGATGTTTCTAGATATCGTTGTGTAATTGGGGAAGTTCCAAGAAAAATTTCATCTGCTGGAAAAATGGAAAGAGACTCTCGAATAGAAGTGTCAGATTCCCTAGCCTGCTTGATAGACAAGACAGGTTCCAAGGCCCCTTCAGAAGATAAGGTAAAATCCAGAGCCGTCGAGCTATTTTGCAGATGTTCTGGGTCTGCTTGTGGGTATAAAGAAGGACTGGCAACACTTTGTGCATATTTGGAAGAGTGTGTAGTATCTTCTGTAGTTGGGGAAGTTGGCTGATATTGAGGAGATCAGGAAGTATCCATAGACTCCTGTGAAGTTTGCAGAGGTCATATACATTCTTTTGCACTAATGGAATCCAAGGAATCCCTTTCCTCAGATGATGAGGATGCTACAGACACTGGTGTTTGCATATCATGTTCCACCACTCCTTGTTCACATATGGTTGGATACATAACGTTCTCTAAAGATGGATTCTAGAACATCTTTTGTACATGTGTCACATACACAAGCCATTTATAAAGATGTGGCTGTGGGTAAAACTCCTTTTGTAGATATTTCTCATCCCACAGTCTCTTTATGAGATAGAGTACTACTCAGAGAATCCTGCTCAGTTTTGGCAAATTCTAGCATCTCTGATGTATATGTGGAAATTTTTGGAGCTGCTCTTCTCAGGACAGAATGACCTAGAATCTCCTGAGGAGGTAGGGGATATATTATCTTCTCTGTACATTGTATAAATATGGAGTCTGCATGGCTCATTGAGTGTGTGGGGATAAATTTTTCTCTTTTGGGCCTGATGACAAGTCAGGAGTGTCCTTTTCTTTGGTAAAGGATATTTGAATAATTCTCCATTGTATAGGGACATTGGAAGTACTGGGCCAGATGGTGAGTGTGGTAGAACATATATTTTATGTGCAGAAGGCATAAGAGTTCCTTGGTGGACTCAAAATTTTCTACCACATCTTCCGTGGGTGTGGAACTCTTAAGAGCCCCTTCTGAATCTGGCAGTGGTCCTTGATCTAATTGTGTACATGCAGAAAGTTTTGTCTCTACTTGGACTGGTATGTGTGTTAGGAGGTTCACTTGGGGATTTGTGACTGCATTTTGCCCCCTTGGACCACAAGTGATTAATAGTTTTTAATAGTTGAGGACTTTGAAGTTCCTCTTGTGTTAATATGGAAGTTCTGAAATCCTCTTTGTCATCAGAATCCGTTTTCAAACTCATTTTACATGAAGCAGATTGCATAAGGAACTTTGGTGGAGATGAGGGACATCTTTGACTGTCTTTGTGAGTGGACATAGCTCTCTGCCCTGCCTTGGCAGTTAGCGAAGTTATGAATGTCTCGTGTGGAGAGGGGGCAGCACTTAATCCATTTGTGGAATATGAGAAATCACTGAGATTACCTTTAAGAGAAGTTATGCAGCCCTCTTTATTTGATGGGGATGGTTGTACTTCCCCTTGACCAGAGGGGTCTTGTCCAAAACGCTTTGTAGTAGAATTGGGAAGTTGGAGAATTGTAGGATGGGGAATGAACATTTGAAACTCCTTTGGAAACTCTGTGGGACAGATCACCCAGAAGAGTGGGCAATACTGAGACCTCAGGGTAGGAGAGCCTGCCACTTGTGCCCACCTGGGCCCAAATCCCTAGCCCAAGAAGAAACTGCATATTGCCTTTGGACACATGTATATAGGATCAGTCAAGCTGCAGGATTCCTGCAGTCCAAACTGCATCTGTGTCTGACCGGTCCAAACTGCATCCTACACTCAAATCTTGTGTGAGGTGGGGAAAACATAGACCATCAGAGGGGGAAAACCCCTGAGAACTCTGCTAACATTCCAGACTCAAGAAAAAAAAAAAAAAACACGAAGCTCCATCTGTGCCTTCTGTGCATAGGGACCTAGTAGCCATAGGGGATGGACATTTCTGGTTGCTGCCCTCATGGATACCTGAAAGACAGCGAGAGGAGTGACTTCAGGCCTGAGAGCGGAGGTGAAACCAACTTTTCTGCTCCAAGTGTCCTGCCTGATGGACTCAGGACACGCAAATGCAGAATTTCCATTGGGACCAGGCACTTCCAGGTTCTAGTTGGCACATGAACCTCACTGATCCTAGCCCAGAACTCCCTGATCCTAGATGCTGTGGGAGAGAGAGCTGATCACCCAGGAGTGTAGTCTAAACTGAGCCTACAGGGACGGAGAGACTGACACTTATGCCCAACATTGTCCACATCTCTGGCCCAAGAGGAAACTGCATAATGCCTCCTGACACAGGAATATAGGAGGAGTAAATTTGCAGGATCACCATGTTCCACACTATGCCTGGATCTGAACAGAACTGGTCAAACAGTTCCTTGCACCCAAATCCTGAGGGTGGGGAACTAGAACTTCAGAGGAGCAGACACTCCTGGGAAACCAGAGGAGACTATTCTCTGCCCAGATTCCTTACTCAACAGGAAAACACTTTGTGCCATCTGTGCAACCCACCCACAGAGAACCAAGGAGAATTAGGTGCAGGTCATGCTGGTTCCTACCCACAGGGACAGCTGAAAGCCAGTGGACAGGAGAAACTATACGGCTGAGAGCAAAATACTCTGTTCCCATAACTGGCTAAAAGAAAACAGGAAAACAGGTCTACAGCAGTCCTGACACATGGACCTAGAGGACTCTCAAACCACTGTCAGAGAGAGTCAGACAAGCTAACTCCAGAGACACCCTGATGGCAAGAGGAAAGCACAGGAAAGCAAGCAACAGAAATCAAGACTCCCATCAATGCAACCTCTGGATATCCAAACACACCAGTAAAGGAAGATCTAGATTTAAATCACATTTTATCATGACAATCAAGGATGTTAAGAAGGTCATAAATAAATCCTTTTAGAAAATACAGGACAACAGAAGCAAACAACTAGAATCCCTTAAAAAGGAAACACAAAATTACCTTAAAAACTACTGGAAAAAAACAACAAAACAGGAGAAGTAAATGTACAAAACCATCCAGGAGTTAATAATGGAATTAAAAAAAAAATAAAAAAGCATGAAGGGAGACAACCCTGGAGATGTAAACCAAGGGAAGAGACCAGGAATCATAGATGCAAGAATCTCCAACATGATACAAGAGATAGAAGACAGAATCTCAGGAGCAGAAGATTCTGAAAACATCCAAACAGCTGTCAAAAATGAAGTAAAACAGAAAAAACTCCTAGCCCAAAACATACAGGAAATCCAGGAAACAATGAGAAGCTGAAACCTAAGGAAAAGAGGTATGGAAGAGAATGAAGAGTGCCAGCATCTAGGGACAGTAATATCTTCAACAAAATCATAGATGAAAACTCCCTACCCTAAAGAAAGAGATGGCCATGAACATTCAAGAAGCCTAAAGAACTCCAAATAGATTGGGCCAGTAAATAAAATTCTCCCGTCACATAATAGTAAAAAAAACAAATGCACAGAACAAAGAAAAATATAAAAAGCAGTAAGGGAAAAGCATCAAATAACATATAAAGGCAGACCTATCAGAATCACACCAGACTTTTCTCCAGAAACTATGAAAGCCAGAAGACACTGGACAGATGCCATACAGATCCTAAGAGAACACAAATGCCAGCCCACGGTACTGTATCCTGAAAAACTCTAAATTAACATAGATGGAGAAACCAAGATATTCCATGACAAGACCAAAATTACACAATATCATTCCACATACCCAGTCCTACAAAGGATAATAAATGGCAATGCCCAACATACGGAAGCAAGTAAAACCATAGATAAAGTAAGAAATTAACGTTTTCACAACAAAACAGAGAAGAGAAGCACACAAATATAAACTAACCTCAAATACTAAAATAACAGAAAGCAACCATCACTATTCCTAAATATCTCTCAATATCAAAGAACACAATTCCCCACTAAAAAGACACAGATTAACAAACTGGGTATGGAATGAGGACCCAGAATTTTGCAATGGAGGGAACACAGCTCAAAGAAAAAGACAGACATTACCTCAGAGTGAAAGACTTGAAAAGAACTTTCCAAGAAAATCGTCTGAAGAAGCAAAGTGGAGTAGTCATTCTAATATCAAGTAAAATCGACTTTCAGCCAAAAGTCATCTAAAAAGATAAGGAAGGACACCTCATATTCATCAAAGGAAAAATTCACCAAGATGAACTCTAAATCATAAATATCTATGCTCCAAATAAAAGGGCATCTGCATACATAAAAGAAACCTTACTAAATCTCAAAGCACACATTGCACCTCACACAATAAGAGTAGGAGATTTCAACACCCCACTCTCAACAATGGACAGGTAATGGAAACAGAAATTAAACAGAGACATAGACAAACTTAATGAAGACATGAACCAAATGGACTTAAACTATAATTATAGAAGATTCTATCCTAAAGCAAAAGGATATACATTCTCCTCAACACCTCATGGCACTTTCTCCAAGATAGGCCATATAATTGGTCATTAAAACAGGCCTCAATAGATACAGAAAGATAGAAATAATCCCATGCATCATATCAGTCCACCAAGGGCTCAAGCTGGTCTTCAATGACAATAAGGAAAGTACGCACACATATACGTGGAAGTTACACAATGCTCTACTCAATGATAACCTGGTCAAGGAAGAAATGAAGAAAGAAATTAAAAACTTCTTAGAATTTAATGAAGTTACAACATACCCAAACTTATGGGACACGATGAAAGCTGTGCTAAGAGGATAACACATTGCTCTGAGTGCCTGCAGAAAGAAAGAGGAGAGAGCATATGTCAGCATCTTGACAGCACACCTGAAAGCTCTACAACAAAAAAGAAGGAAATAAAACCAGGAAGAGAAGAAGGCAAGAAATAATCATACTCAGACCTGAAATCAAGCAAGTAGAATCAAAGAGGACCATAGAAAGAATCAACAGAACCAAAAGTTGTTTCTTTGAAAAATCAACAAGATAGATAAACCCTTGGGCAGACTAATGAGAGGACACAGAGTGTGTGTCCAAATTAACAGAGTCAGAAATGAAAAGGGAGAAATAATTACAAAATCAGAGGAAATTCAAAAAATCATCAGATCCTACAACAAAAGCCTATATTCAACAAAACTTAAAAATCTGCAGGAAATGGACTATTTCCTAGACAGATACCAGGTGCCAAAGTTAAATCAGGAACAGATAAACCTTAAACAACCCCATAACTCCTAAGGAAATAGCACCAGTCATTAAAGTTCTCCCAACCAAAAAGAGTCCTGGTCAAGATGTTTAGTTCAGAATTCCTTATTTATTATAGCCAGAAGCTGGAAAGAACCCAAATGCCCTTCAAAATAGGAGTGGATGCAGAAAATGTGGTACATCTACACAATGGAATATTACTCAGATATCAAAAATAATAACTTTATGAAGTTCCTAATCAAATGGATGGACTCGAAAATATCATCCTGAATGAGTTAACCCAATCACAGGAAAACACACATGGTATGCACTCATTGATAAGTGGCTATAAGGACAAATTCTCGAATTACCCTAGATGCACAGAACACATGAAACTCAAGAAGGATGACCAAAATGTGCATGCTTCACTCCTTCTTTAAAAGGGGAACAAGAATACCCTTGGGAGATAATAGGGAGGGCAAAGATTAGAACAGAGGCAGAAGGAACACCCATTCAGAGCCTGTCCCACATGTGACCCATACATATACAGCCACCAAACTAGATAAGATGGATGAAGCAATGGGGTGCATGCCGACAGGAACCAGATGTAGATCGCTCCTGAGTGACACAGCCAGAATACAGCAAATACATAGCCGAATGCCAGCAGCAAACCACTGAAGTCAACAGAGAAAGGACTGGAAGGGGCTGGGAACCCCATATGAACAAAAATGCCAACCAACCAGAGCTTCCAGGGACTAAGCCACTACCCAAAGACTATATATAAATGGACAGACCCTGGGCTCCAACCTCATAAGTAGCAATGAATAGACTAGTAAGAGCAGCAGTGGAAGGGGAAGCCCTTGGTCCTCCCAAGGCTGAACCTCCAGTGAACCTTATTGTTGGGGGGAGGGTGGTAATGTGGTTAGGATCAGGAAGGGAAAACCCATAGAGAAGTGGAGGGGGAGGGGTTAGGAGAATGTTGGCCTGGGAACCGGGAAGGGGAATGACAGTCGAAATGTAAATAAGAAATACTCAAGTTAATAAAGATAAAAAAATGAATGTGAACAGATAAACACATACCAGTTTTCACTTCTTCATAATTTCAACAAGAATCTGAAAGAGAATATATAATGTTCCAGAGACAAAATACAGGAATTTAAATTAGCCGGCATAAATAGGTTGTTAAAATTTTCTGCCTTCTGTTATTTAATAATTCTGACTATTACTGCTATGAATGAAAAAACGGTTGTATACTGTCTACCAATCCCAAAAGCCTGAAACATTGTGAAAACTGTCGTATTTCTCTCTAATATGGGTCTTTGATCACCATCCTTTTCATTGCCCATCTAAATTCTCTGTTTCTCAAGTAGATCAGAGGACTACGTGAGGGTGTCTCTCATGTAGAAGACCAAGGAACTTTCTGTACTTGCATCTATTTGCTCTTGTGAGCATGTAAATAAAATGTTCAGTTCCAAGAACAAATCATGGCCATCCAATGGGACCCCTGTGAACCAAAATCTTTCTTTCTGCCATCAGTGAAATTTAGCACACTGGTAACAACGCAGACTATAATATAAAGGATTAATCCTGGAATAATAATCATAATCATAATAATAATAATAATAATAATAAAGATAATGATGATGATGATGATGATGATGATGATGATGATGATGATGATAATAATAATAATAATAATAATAATAATAATAATAATGGAATAATGCCCTCGAGGGATCACGTACAAAGGAAAGTAAATATTGAGCCGTGTATCCATGAACGCAAATTACCTCACACATTAAAATCACTCACCCTGTCACAGCTTCACAGAGAGAGTTGAGAACCAGATTGGTCTTTTCTAAGGACAAGAGAAAGATTCGCCAACCTTCCAAAAAGAAAACAATCCAGACAGTCTGTGTGAGGATGGTTAGCTTTTGCATGACTAACACACACACACACACACACACACACACACACACACACACACACACACACACACATATCTCTGATGTCTGCTTCTTAGAGTTTCCAGGTGCACACCAGGTGTGAAAGGATGAAGTGGCCCCAGGAAACAATCGGTCAGCAGAATCTTGGTCGGCCTGCAAGTGAGTTAGGGGTTCCTCCAAGTAATTCAGTGTCACAGTTCTTTTAGAAGGTATTCGTGGATGCGCTGTGTGCATATATTTTACTCAGGGTGAACAAGGACTACACAAAACTTGGAGAGCAGGAAAGGCTTTTCGGGTGCATTTACATTGATGGAGGCCTCATTTGGTTGAGCTTCTTTAATCTCTTGTCCAGCCTCAGTCTGTGGTTCAGGGATTTCCATTTGACCTCCTCAGAAACCGACTCCACTGAATGTGCCCCATCCCCACCCCTGAGGTCTTGCTTGCTCGATTTCAAAGGATTGCACGGTCAGACTCTGCATTCTCCATCAAATAAAATTCTCAGGAAAGTCGCCCACTATATGCCATGAATTAACAAGTTCATAGGGTCTCTGCATTAACCCGTATGTCCCCTAATTCTGGCCGGTGCTCTCTGCACCGCGCTATCCGTCCATCTTCCCCACCGACCCTCTGTTCCTGTCCTCAGTCGCTCTCATTCACCCACAAAATCTGTTCCAATTTTCCTTTCAGAGAGGTCGATTCTTTCCCCCTCATGGGCCTTCTCCTTTCCTGTGTCCTCTCTGCATTTGTAGATTGTAGATAGAATATGATTTGTCTCACAGATGATACCATGCACAGGTAAACGCCCGCCATGTTTGTGTCACTAGTTCTCAGTTTGCTCTCGAGCTGATTTCTTTCTTCTAGTTTCATCTATCTTCTCTTAACATTCATGATGTCATGCCCTACCCAATGATGTCGTACCCCGCCCCCAAGATGTGATATCCCCCCCCCAAAATATCATGCCCCACCCCATGATATCATGACCACCCCAATGATATCACACCCCCGTTCCTGTGATATCATGTCCCTGGTCCCCTCCTTGCCAGAATGATTGTATCTATTCACCAGTTAACATTCTGAATGCTGCCCTGGCACCACAATCCTCAAGGCCCCCACGATTTAGAGTCCCTCCTTCTATCCTCTCCCCTTCTTCTCTGAGAGAGTGGAGGACCCCTCTCGGTGCAACCTCTCCCCTGGCACATCAAGTCTCTGTAGGAATAGGTCCATTGTCTCCCACCAGGTCCTGAAAACGCAGCCCGGGTAGGAGAACAGGATCCACAGAAAGGCGACGCGTTCAGTGACCCCACGTGAAGAACATTGTGCTCCTCTGCCTCTCTCAGCCGTTCCCTATGCTCTTCAGTGAGAATCACTGAGCTCCATCGGATATTTGGCCGTGTGCCTCTGCTTCTGTGTCAGTCGGCTGCTCCGTTGAGCCTTGCAGAGGAAAATAATGTTATCCTCTTGTCTGCAAACATAAGAAAGCACCATTAATAATGTCACGGTTTGACGTCTGCCCATGTGATAAGTCTCACGTGCGGCCACTTATCTGTTGCCATTCCCTCATTTCCTCTTCTATCTCTGTCCCTGTGTCTCTTATAGAGAGGGCAATTACTGGGTCACAATTTTGGGAGTGGTTTTGGGTACTTATTCTTCCACCTTGTGTCTTCCGCTTCTACGGAAAGTGACCATTTCAGTATCTGTATCCCCACTGCTACGAGTTTCAACTAAAGTCACCCTAATGGATGCCGGGGTAGCCTCACCCATCCCAGATTGCAGGCAAATCATAGAGATAGCACCCACCCTGGACAGTAACTGATTTCTCTTTATTCTCTTTGCCCTCTGTCCCTCTTGCTCGTCTCTCCTAAGAAATGATTCTCAAACCCCATATCCCGTCCCATCCCCTCAGTCACCCAATCCTTTCCTTCCATCTGCCTCCTTTCATTATTTTATTCCTCCTTCTGAGTGAATTTCAAGCATTTTTCTTGGGTCTTTCTTCATGTTTAACCTCTTTGTTTCCATAGATCATAGTGTGTGAAGTCTGTACTTTATGGCTTATACCCTCTTTTAAGTGAGTATGTACATGTTATTTTGGGTCTCAGATTTCTCATTCAAACAATACTTTCTCATTCCATATACTTCACCGCATCTTCACGATGTCCTTATTTTTCATAACTGCGAAGTACTCCATAGTGTAAATGAACCATATTTTCTGTATCCGTTCTTTGGTTGAGGGGCTTCTGGGTTATTTCTATTTCCTTCTCATTATGAAGGAAGCAGTTAGAAACCTTATGGAGCACAAGTCCTTGAGGTATAGCAGAGGTCCTTTCAGATATAAGGCCAGGAGTAGTACTGCTTGGTCTTTAGGAAGAATATTCCCCAATTTCTCAGAATCCACTGGATAGATATGCAGTCACTATTCGGATTTGATATTCCCCCAGCAAATATTATTTGAATCCTGATATTTATCTGCTTCCTCAAAGGAGGTTTCCCCTGACTAGACCTCTATCATGGATTAAGGAGATCGCATTGAACCTTCTGTCCATTTTAACTGTTCAGTAAATGCTAGAGCCTATGACAGGTAGCCAGAGGGGAAATATCGTACTGGAGGGTTGAGAGTTGGGATAGGTAGAGAGGCAGAAGAGGGTAAGAGAGGTTTAATAGTATAACTATATAATAATTTAATATATTAACATAATATATTAATATTAATTATATTATATCATGATAATATATAATAATTTGATATATTAATACAATATATCTGTATTTATTATTTATAATAGTAATATTATAATTTAATATATGAATATGGTATATTGATATTTATTTTATATTATCATAATATTGACATATAACATTTAATATGTTAATATACTATATGAATATTAATTATATTATTATAGTGTTAGCATATGACAATTTAATATATTAATTTACTATTATATTTTATATGTATATACACACACATATATATATATATATATATATATATATATATATATATATATATATATATATATATGTTGCATTATATGTAGCTTCCACAAATTTAACTCCAAGTGGAGCTCGCATGTAAATGGGAAATGCTGAGGGTAGAATATTTTTTCAGTTCAGTTTGCTTATATGGTGGATCACTTTGATGGGTTTTCATAGATTGATCCACTCCTGCAGCCTCAGGAGGAAGCCTACATGATGGCACTGAATGGCGGTTTTGATATGCCCTTGGATATTATTTTTGAGCATTTTACCTAGCATTTTGTCCACCAATGTTCGTAAGGGAAATTGGTCTGAAATTCTTTCTTTGTTGAGTCGTTTGCGATTTAGGTGTCAGGGCGACAGTGGTGTCATGGAATCAGTTTGGCGATTTTCCTCCTGTTTCTGTTTTTTGGAGTAGGTTGCGAAATCTTTGAGAATCTGGTAGAAGTCTGTGCTCAAACAATCTGGCCCTCGTGCTCTTTCAGTGAGGAATCTTAATTAATGTTTGTGTCTCTTTAGATGTTGTAGAGCTATTTACATAGTTTATGTAATGTATATTTACCTGTGGTCAGTGTTATCTGTCTACACAATCATTCACTTCATTCAGAGCTTCTAATTTTGGAGACAGCATTTATTTGAAGTGAGACCTAATGATTCTGTGACTTTAATCAGTGTCCATTGATATGGCTCCATGTTCATTTCTGATTTTGTTATTTGGATGCTGTCTCTCCACCTATTACATTGTCTGTCTGAGGGTTTGTCTGTCTGGTTGATTTTCCCAAGGAACCAGCTCTTCTTTTTGTTGATCTTTGTATTCTCTTTGTTTCTGAAGGATCACTTTAACCCCGAGTCTGATCATTTCTTGCTGTCTCCTCCTTTAATATGTATTTGCTTCTTTTTATTATACAGATTTAGGATGTGCTGGGAAGATGCTAGTGTGGGGGGGTCTCCGGTTTCTTTATGAAAGTGCCCTGTGCTGCATATAAATGTTCTTCTTAGCACTCCTTTCCTTGTGTCCTTAAGTTTGGAAAAGCTGTGCCTTCATTTTCATTTAATTCTAGGAATGCTTTTTTTTCATGTCTTGTCTAAACTGGTGGTTCCTCAGTTGTGAGCTATTGAATTTCAATTAGTTTATACACTTTTACTTATTTTTGAAGTCCAGTTTTAATCCATGTTGATCTGAGAAGTTCCAATTGGTAGCGCAGTCTTTCTGTA
Source organism: Rattus norvegicus (assembly GCF_021556685.1). NCBI lineage: Eukaryota > Metazoa > Chordata > Mammalia > Rodentia > Muridae > Rattus > Rattus norvegicus. The sequence goes on along the minus strand of NC_141555.1, from coordinate 50,519,395 downwards.
TCTGTTGTGGCTTGTTTAGAGTGGAAGAACATGATCAGTTTAGGATAAGGTTCCATGAGTTACTGAAAAGAGTGAGTGTAGTTTTGTGTTCATGTGAACTATTCTGTAGATATCAGTGAGGTCAATTTAATTAAATCCTATATTAGTTACTTTATTTATTTATTTATTTATTTATTTATTTATTTATTTATTTATTTTAGTTTCTGTCTCAATGGCCTGCCCTTTGCGAGAGAGGGAGATTGATGTTCTCCATTATTAATATGTGATGTTCGATGTGATATTTAAGCTTCAGCAATATTTCTCTCACCAATGTTGCTGCTTTTGTCTTTGGAATATAGACATCCGGAATCGAGATGCCATTTTGGGAGATTTTTCCTCTGATGCATATGAAGTGTCCTTCCCCATGTATTTTCATTACTTTTGGTTAAAAGTCCGATTTGCTGGATGTAAGAATGGCTACACCAACTTGTTTGTGTCTAATTGCTTGCAAAACTTTTTTCAACCCATTAGTCTGAAGTTGTGTCTACCTCGTTTGCTAGATTGTGTTTTTTGAGTGCAAGAGAAAGATTGATCCTGTTTTTAAATCCATTGTGTTAGACTGTGTCCTTTTACTGATGAGTAGAGGACATTAATGCTTAAAAGTATTAATGAGAAGTGATATTTAGCTCATGCAATTTTGATGTTGCTGGAGCAGGTTTTTTTTTTTTTTTTGATTGCATGTTTTCTGGTTTTTGTTTTCTCGATTAGGATGTTTCAGTGTGTATGAGTATTAGATCTGTTCTGTAGGGTGCATGGTTTTTTGTTTTGCATGTTTTTGTTTTTGTTTTCTGGGGGAACTGTTAGAGTATGCATGTGAATATGAGATCCCTTTGTAGGTTATGCTGTGTAATTATTAATTTCTAGTGGGAGGCAGGGATGGTTCAATTTCTGAAAATATATCAATATAATCCACTATATAATGAAACTGAAAGAAAAAAAATCACATGATAATCTCATTAGATGCTGAAAAATTTCAAAAGTATTCCAACCCCCCTTCATGTTAAAAGCATGAGAGCGATCAATGATACCAGTCCGATGAAGAAACATAATAGAAGCAAAGGACAGCAAGTCGGCACCCAACATCAACCTAAATGGGAAGAAATATAAAGCAATTCAATTAATGATAAGGAAAATGTAAGGCTGCCTACTCTCCCTATTCGGTATAGTATTTGAAATTCTATCAAGGGTAAAAGCATGGTCCAAATTTGGTTCTGACATGGAGTATGGCCAAGGCCTGTGAAGGAGGAATGGCACAGAGCTTTAGAATTCCTGGGGGTATGGCCCACTCTTCAGCACAGCCTCATTGGACCTTGGTAAATCATGAAACCAATGAGGACTTCATGCAGAGTGTCGCTCAATTATTGCACTTATATCTCTCTTAATCTAAGAAGTGCATGAAAATCCTCATGGAACTTCCAACCACTCAGAGGTCAGCTCCATTGGCATTTGCAATAACAGTGGTCCAGGTCTTTTAGCAATTGCCTCTAGAGCAGATCAGTGTTTCCATCATTGCCCAAGGAAATGTAGAATGGTCAGCGACGACCAACACTCTTAAAAAGCATTTGAAATATTAAAATTGTTCGTGAAGCTGGCTAAGATCTTTTGCCTACTGACTCTTATGTAAAAACAATTTATTGAACAATTTTAAGTTCGGAATGGCTGGGACCTTTTAAGGTCAGGGATCAAGAACAATGGCAGCACAGGCTAATGGTGTGACTGTCACAAAGGCTGGACTGTTGATTACTGATTTATGACCCTGTTTTTCCCTCAGCTTCCTGATAGGATTTAACAAGGATTGCCAATCACAAATGTGCATTCTGATTATTTAAAACAGATATGACATTTTTATACAGATGTTTATATTTGTTTTTCTAAAGATTCTTATAGAGTAATTTTAAAGATAAATAATACAGTATGTAACCATTACTCTGTAAATTCAAATTGCTTACGTATGAAGTTACGTTGTCCTTGGGAGTAATTTGTTTTCTTTAGGAGTACTATGTAAGATTTGTTCTAACACAGTATTGGGTATAACTTTTTTCAGCACAAAGCAAGAGAAGAAAACTAGAACTTGATCACATTTGTGTAATACAATATTCAATAAATTAATGGTCTTATAGGGAAAATACTGCCTGTTGGGAAACAGAGAAAACCTGGAAAATTGAACTGTATGTCACAGGAATGAACTTGGCAATATAAATATTATCTAGAAGAATCTCCTATACTCCATGTTCCTAAATCTTTTCTATCCATGCTGAGCCCCTGACTAACTTTCTCCATTCAGAGCATGTAACCAGTAATGAAGAGAAGAGAAGTCCCTAGATTTAGAGAGATGGATTACATAAAGGTTTCCACTGTGTCACAAGAGACTCTCCTGTAAAAGGAACTCTTGAAACTGGTCAGTGTACGAAAAGCTGTTCAGCAGGTAGGCCATGCCAGTTCTCAGAGACATCATCATTAGGCCTCCCTGAAAAATATCTTGTAACCTGGAGAGCCCTAGCTCCTTCTATGAGGTCACAAGTGTTGTTGTGACAGCACCTGCCTCTCAGATATCACTTCAGTACATCTAGTGCTTAATAGCTGGCTTCTAATTCAGAATAAATAGCCATTTGGGAGGGAGAACAAATAAAATGAAGATATAAGAGATGGGGAGAAGGAAGATGCCTTTCTGTTGGTGTAAAAAAGGAAGAAATACATTGTCCATGGGAGAGTTCAGTGAGTCCTGAATAGGTGTTTAGTGGGTTTCCTGAAGAGATAGCCTTTATCTGAGCCTTCCACAAATGGGAATCAGGAGATGGGAGCCTCTCAGAAGCATCTGGATTTCCCTGCTTGTTATGGTTCCTGGAAGTCAGACAGTTTATATCATTCATTTCTTTATTCCAAAAGCCAAGGGTTACGAAGGGCACAGTTGTTTTCCTCAGAGCTCATGGCCTTTATTCTTTTTGTCATGAAGAAAAAGGTCCTAAGGAAGAAGGGATGGAGGAGTATTGTTTCCTCAGCTCAGAGTAACCTCATCCAGGATTTGGACACCTATAGTGCTGTTTGTGTCTGACACTGATACCTAGGAGAGAGAAGTGCTTCTACGTGAGATTTCATCATCTCAGTCTTTCCAATATTATTCCTATGACTATCATTCCCTGACAGTTACCCATTAGATTTGTGTGTTAATATCTCTGATTAGCTAGCAATTTTCTTTTCTTTTATTTCTTATATTTTTTTACAAATTTTATTTGTTTTTTAAATGTATATTTGTATATTTAAATTTATAGTATTATTTCCTTTAAGAGTTTCTTCCCTTAAGATCCCTAACAGGTCCTTCTCCTCTTCTTCTATAACCCCACTTACTGTCCCTTCAAATTACCTTTAACTGTGAGTCAATCCAAGGGAGGACCAGGGGCGTCTTCTTCCATTGGTGCCCATCAAGGCCATCCTCTGCTACATAGTTGGAGACATAGCTGTGTTCACGTTCAGTCTTTCAATATTGCTCCCGTGCCAGAAAGCTTTGATCATTAGCATTGTTGTTCTTATGGGGTTGAAAGCCCCTTCAGCTCTTGTTAGCCTTTCTCAAAATCTACCAACAAGAGGTCCATTTTTAGTTCAATGGTTTGCCACAAGCATTCACTTTAGTATTTGACATGCTCTAGCTGTGTCTCTCAAAACATATTTATATCCCTTTTCTGGCAGAATGTACTTCTTAGCTTCATCAATCTTATGTATTTTTGGTGCCTGATACACACACACACACACACACACACACACACACACACACACAAACACACACACACAAACACACACACACAAACACACACACACACACACACACACACACACACACACTCTCTCTCTCTCTTTTGGTGCCTCCTATAGCTATTTGGTTAGGTGGAATGTTAACAGGGATTCTGCGCAACTAGGTCAAAAATTTCGAATTTACAAATGACAATGATAAATAGACTTCCTCCTATACTTGAAGTTGAGGTTTCACTGTTCCTCAAGGTTCCTTCACCCTGCCCATCCTCCTGTTTCTTATATTTGGGCTTAAGAAAGAGTCATGGTAAAACATCTAAACCCTTCAAGTCTGGCAGTGGGAACACAGGAAGGTAGAAAGTGTAGGACAGATATCAAATGTGACTAGAGGAGAGAATTTTATAGTTCATGTGGTCCTTTGCTTTATTGATGTCTGGTAATTTTTGGATAAAATAAGGATTTGGGTGTTGATCATTTGAAGTATGTACACAATATTTCCACTGTTTATTCACACTCTAGCTGGGCCAAGTTTTTTGCTGAATTCATTGCAAAAAAAAATGGAATTGGAAAAATGAAAATTTTGAGTACACCTGATTGTGTGAATATATATATATATATATATATATATATATATATATATATATATATATATATTATATTCCCCTGTCAATTAATATACAGTCAGAAAATGTAAAACAATATTCACTCAATTCCAGGTTTGTAGGGAAAATACTGGCACATGGAAAACTGAGGAAACCGAGGGAATTGAACTGTATGTCACAGGATTGGAACTGGGAATAAAATTAATCGCCAGAAGAATCTCCTTCAATCCTTGTTCCTAGATCTTTTCTACCCATGCCAAGCCCCTGTAGAACTTTCTCCATTTAGAGCATGTAATCACGAATGAAGCAGAGAGAAGTGCCCAGTTTTAGAGAGATGTAGCATGTAAAATTTCCACTGTGTCACAGGAGATTCTCCTCGAAAGGGCACCTCCAAATCTGGTCAATGTAAGGAAATCTGTTCAGCAGGTAGGCTATGGCAGTTCTCAGTGACATCATCATTAGGCCCTCCCTGAAAAATCTCTTGTATCCTGGAGAGCCTTAGCTTCTTCTGTGGTGTCACAAGTGTTTTTGTGGCTGCAACTGCCTCTCAGATATTCCTTCAGTACCTCTAGTGTTTACTTGTTGGCCTCTATTTCAGTGTAAACAGCCATTTGAGACGGAGAACAAAGAGCATGAAGAGATCAGAGATGGGTGAAGGAAGCTGGCCTTCTGTCTTGTATAAATAAAGGAAGAAAGAGTTGGTGTATGGAAAAGCTCAATGAGACATGGTTAGGCATTGAGTGGGATCACTGAAGAGATAGCCTTGATCTGAGCCTTCCACATATGAGGATCAGGAGCAGAGAGCCTCTCAGAAGCATCTTGACTTCCCTGCTAGTTATTTTTCTTGGAAGTCAGAGAGCTTATGTCATTAATTTCCATATCTCAAAAGCCAAGTGTTGGAAAGGGCAAAGTTGTTTTTCTGAGGGCTCATGGCCTTTATTCTTTTTTGGACAGGCAAAAGTTACATAGGAAGAAGGGAAAGAGAAGTATTGTGTCCTGAGCTCAGAATAAACTACTCCAAGCTTTGGATTCTTTTTTTTTTTTTTTTTATTAACTTGAGATTTCTTATATACCTTTCGAGTGTTATTCCCTTTCCCGGTTTCCGGGCAAACATCGCCCTCCCCCCTCCCCTTCCTTATGGGTGTTCCCCTCCGAACCCTCCCCCCATTGCCACCCTCCGCCCAACAGTCTAGTTCACTGGGGGTTCAGTCTTAGCAGGACCCAGGGCTTCCCCTTCCACTGGTGCTCTTATTACCATATTCATTGCTACCTATGAGGTCAGAGTCCAGGGTCAGTCCATGTATAGTCTTTAGGTAGTGGCTTAGTCCCTGGAAGCTCTGGTTGCTTGGCATGTTGTACATATGGGGTCTCGAGCCCCTTCCAGCTCTTCCAGTTCTTTCTCTGATTCCTTCAACAGGGGTCCTATTCTCAGTTCAGTGGTTTGCTGCTGGCATTCGCCTCTGTATTTGCTGTATTCTGGCTGTGTCTCTCAGGTGCGATCTACATCCAGCTCCTGTCAGTCTGCACTTCTTTGCTTCATCCATCTTGTCTAATTGGGTGGCTGTATGTCTGGGTCACATGTGGGGCAGGCTCTGAATGGGTGTTCCTTCAGTCTCTGTTTTAATCTTTGCCTCTCTCTTCCCTGCCAAGGGTATTCTTGTTCCCCTTTTAAAGAAGGAGAAAAGCATTCACATTATGATCATCAGTCTTGAGTTTCATTTGTTCTAGGCATCTAGGGTTATTCAAGCATTTGGGCTAATAGCCACTTGTCAATGAGTGCATACCATGTATGTCTTTCTGTGATTGGGTTAGCTCACTCAGGATGATATTTTCCAGTTCCAACAATTTGCCTACGAATTTCATGAAATCATTCTTTTTGATAGCTGAGAAATATTCCATTGTGTAGATGTACCACATTTTCTGTATCCATTCCTCTGTTGAAGGGCATCTGGGTTCTTTCCAGCTTCTGTCTATTATAAATAAGGATGCGATGAACATAGTGGAGCACGTGTCTTTTTTATATGTTGGGGCATCTTTTTGGTATATGCCCAAGAGCGGTATAGCTGGATCCTAATGCAGTTCAATGTCAAATTTTCTGAGGAACCTCCAGACTGATTTCCAGAATGGTTGTACCAGTCTGAAATCCCACCACAATGGAGGAGTTTTCCTCTTTCTCCGCATCCACGCCAGCATCTGCTGTCACCTGCGTTTTTGAATTTAGCCCTTCTCACTGATGTGAGGTGAAATCTCAGGGTTGTTTAGATTTGCAATTCCCTTATGACTAAAGATGTTGAACATTTCTTTAGGTGTTTCTCAGCCAATTGGCATTCCTCAGCTGTGAATTCTTTCTTTAGCACTGAACCCCACTTTTTAATAGGGTTATTTGTCTCCATGCAGTCTAACTTCTTCAGTTCTTTGTATCTTTTGGATATAAGGACTCTATCTGTTGTAGGATTGGTAAAGATCTTTTCCCAATCTGTTGGTTGCCGTTTTGTCCTAACCACAGTGTCCTTTGCCTTACAGAAGCTTTGCAGTTTTATGAGGTCCCATTTGTCACTTCTTGATCTTAGAGCATAAGCCATTGGTGTTTTGTTCAGGAAATTTTCTCCAGTGCCCATGTGTTCGAGATAAGTTAATTATTTTTAGACAGTTCTTTTTGTTTGTGTGTGTGCACTGTCCCTTGTAGACAACAGCTTTTTGTTTTCCTCATTGAGGATTATTGCTCATTTGTGAGCCTTCATTAACTCAACATGAAATTGTTAAAAAAATATTTATCCTGTTAGAATAGGCTGCATCTTTTTAACAACTCATTAATAAACAAGAACAGTGAAAGCAAACCTCAGGCTTTTAAGATGACTTATACAAATTCACATTGTTTACCAAGTAGTGGTAGTTTAAGAACTCTACTTAATAGGCAAAATAATCTTGCTTTACATTTAAAAAAAAAGAAAGGTTTCGGAGCTGCAGAGGAACAGCCTTGAAAGATGCTATTGACATGGAGCCTCAGCCCATGAGGAAGACAACAGAATACAGAAGTCTTCAATTTCCTGCTAGAACTGTGGCAGTGCACATGTGCCCTCCTGAAACTTGGGTAACTGACATAGGAGAGATTGGATTCTGAGGCTACAAGGGACACATTGCGCTTTCTCATTACCAAGCCCAGTGCAATACAAAACAGTACAACTCAGAAAATGGTCTCTCCTGCTCTTGCAGTTGCAAGGGGAAAGGCGATGTAGCTTTGGACAATTCTCAAAAACCTTCTGAGTCTCCACTCTCCAGCTCTGAGGCCAGTTTGTTGGATGTGAATTCTATGATCCCAAATTCATGTTCAAAAACTTTTTCCTATAATCCAGCTTTTCATCAAAGATGCTAATAACCAAAAGCTAAACAAAAAGCCATGGCTTCTTAAGAACTTTTTACTGCTTTCATTTTGAATGGCTCAGGCCACCATCAAGGTGACTAAATCTGGGGTTACCATGCGAAAGTCTCAGAGTTATTGGGCCTGAACTGGGAAGATCTTTTCAGATACCCCTGGAAGGTTCTGGATACACATACAAGGGATATATTGGTGGAAATCTTTATCCTAGTATCTAGATGTGGAAATGGCACTTCCAACTCCTATTTATGGATGGCTTAACCAGGGAGATTGGCTCAGTGGTTCAGAGCATTGGCTGTTCTCACAAAGGACCCTAGTTCAATTCTAGCAAGTAACTGTGAACTCACAACCAAAATGCTCTGACACCTTCTTTGGCTTTCTAAGCATCAGGCATTCATGTGGACACCACATAATGCAGACAAAATACCCACACACATTAAATACATAAAAACTGACAATCAAATAAATAAATATCATGTGCGTATCCTGAAAAAAAAAAACATGACAGTTTAAAATAAGGAGATAACCAATGATAAAGTGTCTCCCTATCATTGAGAAATTACTGCTATGGACACTGTAGCTCAGGTCCTCCTCAGTACTGGAGAGTGAGGTTTCACTGAAGTATGACAATGTTTTGTTTCCTGCTTGCATCACTCAAGCTTCTCTAACTTTCCATACAGCACAGTTCCAACTGTTAGAATTGATGTGTTTTATAAAAAGTGTAGAGAACCTTTCTGTTGCTACTTGCTTCTAGACACTTAGCAGGAATCTCACATTATCAGAACAAAAGAAAAATCCTGGGGCAGAAATCTTACTTTGGGTTTGAACTAAGAAAATAGACCCTGATTAAGAACATTTACATTTGAGTTAATGCAAAGCTCAGAGCAGGGTCAGCTGAAGCTTGTATGGCAGTCCTTTTGTATTAGTCATCCTGATTAGTCCCCAAAAAGGGTTTACAGAATTTTGTTTATCACCTCGACTCAGAATTGATGAGATCATTCTGCATGTAATTAAAGTGACATAAAAGCAGACTGAGAAAATTAAAGCTACTTCAGCCTCAGAATGTAATATTAAATGTTGCCTAATTGTCTTTTCCTTTGTAATCCTCACTCCTGTCCTGGAGAACCTGTTGAATGACTGACCTGGCTTGGTTAAAAAAGCCAAATTTATGATTTAAAGAGTGTACTGGAGGGGATACCTCAGCCGGCCCATGCTGAGGCATCCTCCCCTGCACATCCAGACACCAGTCATTAGATGGGGACTAGTATAGAATAAAGTTTATTTAGGGGCATGGGAAGGGGAGATGAGATCGGAGTACAGGCAGAGAAAAGGAGGAGATGGAGAGAGAGCGGAAGAGGGGAGAGAAAAGAAAATTATACAGATTTAAGGTTTAAAATATAAAATAAAAAGAATAAGTTTCAAAATCCAGATATGGTGGGGCCTGACCTATGGCCAAGACTGACGGGCCACTAAGAAACAGAAGGGCACCTCCCCCAGCTTATTCAGAGTCACACCTTAACCAGACCTCTTTCAAACCCTGATAAGCCCCTAGCTTCTAAAATCCTCTACGCCCCAGTCAGCACGTACTCTTCTGCTGTGTTGTCTGTTTGAAAGAGCCAATCACTTATAGCCACGGCAAAAATTAGCCAGTTGTGTGTAACCACGCCAAAGCCCCTAGCTTTCCCTATATAAACCCCTCACTTTTAAATTTCGGGGTCAACACCTCTGTCTCTTACGCAGGATACATGTTGACCCAATGTTCTCTATAGTAGGTCTCCATAATAAACCTCGCCTTTGCTTATTACATATTATTATTATTATTATTTGCTTGAATAAGTGTCTCTCTGCATAGCATCTTTTATTTGGGGGCTCGTCTGGGATCTTTGCGTCCACCTCAGACTCTGAAGACCCCTTGGAGGTGAGTTGGATTTTTGTCTGAGTGTTTCTGTATGAGCGGTGCTGCATTGGTCAGTCTGTGTTTGTCTGTTTTGGTTCCGCCATGTTTATGTGTGCACATGTGCGTGTTGGTACCAATCGGGAATCTTACTCTTAGAGACGGCGCTTAGAGAGTAAAGTGGAATCTTACTCCAGTCAGTGCTTGAGAGTGGAAGTAGAATCCACTTTGTGCAGCTGCTTTAGTGATCCGTAACTATCTTCCGGCTGTGCAAGTGCGGGATGCCCCTGGGTCCGCAAGGTGCGGCCCCTGGAAGACGTTTCACGGGTGGAGGACAGTTGAGAGAGCCTGGCTGTGGGCAGTCATGAGGACCTGATTGTGGTTTTCTGGAACAGAGGAGTCGGAATGCTCCTTTTACCTAGATGGGAGCGGACAAAAAATCCCATTTTTTCGTAGGTCACATTCAGCTGCTTATTTAAGTATAGGTGCAGACAAGTGTGATTGGACTTATTAGTGTCTGTTGTCTGTATTCTGTTTATGTGTTTGGTGTTCTTTTTCTTTGCCATGGGGCAGACTTTGATAACCCCTTTTTTATGGTGTACCATTGGACGGATTTTAGGACAAGAGGACACTCTGGAATTCTGTTGGGAGGTAAAATGAGATGGTCCGTCTCATCCCAGAAGCAGCTAAGGTTAAGCTGCAGTTTGGACGAGGTACTAAAGGTACCAGGCATCTGTGGAAATTGGTTTTAGGATGCTTTGTCTTGGTCTTGTTTGTCTGGTTTGTTTTCTGTGCTATTGTCTAGAATCTTTTTGGCTTTTGTTTTGTTTTCTAATTTGGACTGACGACTGTGTTTGAAAACTTGGACTGACGACTGTGTTTGAAATCATGAAACTGTTTGCTCTTTCATCAATGATTTTACTTGATCCTCTTGGTGCTTAAGTTAAAAGTTAAAATTAATTTGTTTGAGAGAAATTGTTTTCTGCCAGGAGTTTTAGCTTTGCTCTTGAGCCTCCTCCCCTAAGGAGAGATGCCCCAGGTTGGAGGTCAGAGAAGTCCCTAAAATAGTTTCAAAAAATCAAACTGTGAAAAACTTTGTTTTCCCAGTCAAATTTTAATGTTTTCTTTTCCATGGGCCTTTAACCAAGTGAGACAGCTTGGTGAAGTACTACTACTGCAGTCCTGGTATTCAGAGACATAGAAAGAGATATAATTTTTTTTTATTTAAGGTTGGTACTATAGTATTAACAACTTCTTTTTTAGATAGAAGAGACATGAAGCCCCAGGTGAACTGGTAACAATTCTTTTGTCAGCTGCTTAGTATCTAGCACCCAGGTTCTAACCATCTCTCCATCCTGTTGTTATTAGTTGTTACTAGAAGCCTAGTGTCATTTGGATGCTGGTTCTCTTGAGAATCAAAGCCACCAAGCTCACACTGAAGAGAGATATTCCTTGAGGGCAAATTTATGTCCAGAGAGACAGCTGGTAACAAATAGGCTGCCCCTCTGCTCACTTTTCTGTTTCACAGACACAAGGCCTGTTTGTCCCAAGAAAGCCTCCTAGCTTAGCTGTGTGACTAAATGCTATTTGCCCTCTTCAGTGAACCTCTATTCTAAAGATTCTCTTGTTTTCTCACCATCCCATTTGAGATTCTTGTTAGTAACTGTTACAGGTCTTCTTTAGCACCAAGGAAAGACACAATCCTATTAGAGACCAGAGAAAAATGTTCCAGACACGGATGGAAGGCCCACACTTCTGCCTGCTATCTTCAGACGCCTGAAGGTAGGGAGTGCTCCAGGTCTGCCACCAGACTCCAAGGGTGTATCTACAAGGGGATAAAAAATACCCCACCAATCTGGCTAAGATAAGAAAAAGGCATAAAGAGAAAGTTACAGAAACTTGAAGGGTTAAGCTAAGTCACTGAGAGAGTTATTTTAAGTTGCTGAGAGTTAGTATAAGTTACAGAGAAAGTAAGGTTAAACAGAGAGACAAAAAAAAAAAAAAAAAAAAAACAAACAAACAAAAAAAAAACGAAAGAAAGTGGGTAAAAAGAAAAGGAAGCCAGAATAAAAAAGAGACAAAAAAAGAAGTTAGAGAGCTAAAGAGAGAAAAGAGACAAGAGAGGAACATATACTTGCCACAGTAGTTAGAAAACCTAAGAAGATAGTACCTGGTAACAGAACTGAATTCTTGGCTAAAAATCATTGTGCTTATTACAAAGAAAAGGATACTGGTTCAGGACTGCCCCAAGAAGAACAAGAGGGGTCACTAGAGAGACTCTTGGTCCTAGAGTGCTGGCTATACACAGAGATAGAGGAGAAGCCCATCCAGTTGTTTCGTGGATACAGGAACCCAACACTCTGTGCTCCTATGCCCCACTGAGCCAGTATACAAAGACCTTGGGTACAGTGCCTACTGACAACAAACAATATTTATAGACTTCCCAAAGTACAGTGGACCTTGGCATGGGCCCGGTAACCCACTAGTTCATTGTCATCCCTGACTACCCCCATCCCTTGCTCATAAGAAATTTGCTCTCCAAAATGGCTTACATGGGCTGAAATGGCTGGGTGGGGCCATGTGTATGCATATCTACAGACTGTGTATGTGGAGCTTAAGACCTATCTCAGTGCAACAGTACCTGATGCTGGGAGATTTGTGGCTTAGAGCTGTTCTGCCTAGAACACAGCATTCCTGCCAGCTGGCCTCTGACAATAATCACCCAATCCAGGACTTAAACTTAAACACATTAGAGTGGCTGATGTTTTGCCTTTAAATAAAATGTCCCAGAGGATGGGACGACTGGACAGCTGCCATGGACTAGATTCTCCACCTGTTGGGTGCGATCTGGTCACCTTTCTGCCCAATCCGGACCTGGAGCCAACACAGCACGAGTATCAAGCACTGACCGAAGCCCATGGGAAGAGAAAAGACCTCTGCTACTGGATGATTGACCCCTGTTGAAAGCCGAGGCTACCTTGTCTACGGACAGGAACAGTTCTCTTCATGAAAGTCAGAGATAGTGGGTGCTGCCATGGTAGACAACACAATGTCATCTGGGATGGCTGAACCCCAAACCCCAGCACATCAGTGCTCCAGATGCCTTTACCATCACTTGGATGCCCTGGTGAAGCCAACAACTGTGAGTATTATTCATTGCCCAAAACATCAAAAAGGAAGAGATTCAGTGTCATGGGGCAGTAACAAAACAGATAAACTGGCTCGAGAAATGGCTATACAAGAGCCTACCCTGGATACAGGCCTACAAGAGAGAGCCACTGAGAACTAGGATCGGAATAAGGGATGGCCTCAGTTAGAAAAGGCCCAAAATGTTTAAAAGATAAAAGGACAACGATACACTTTAGGGGAAAACTATACTTCCCAGAGAACAAAGAAAAACTCACTTTGCCAAATACAAAAGTGTACTCACCTAGGTAAGAATCTTGTCCAATTAGTTAAGTTATATATAATAGACTTTAAGATTCTAGCCAGAGAGGCAATAAAAATATAAGAGATGTCAATAAGTAAATGCTTAACAAACAAATAAGACAAAGAGACCTAGAGAGTTTAGAGTTGAAGTCAAAGTGAACTTCACTGAGATAAAACCAAGAAAATATGGTCACAAGTATCTCCTAGTGCTTGTAGAAACCTTTTCAGGAATAGACAGAAACTTTCCTCACCAAACAAGAGACGGCCTCTACAATCATCAAGAAGATACTGGAAGAAATCTTCCTCTGATTTGGAATGCCCAAGGTAATCTGGTCGGACAATGGCCCTACTTTCATTGCCAAGGTAAGCCAGGGTGTGGCCAAGTATTTAGAGGCCTATTAGAAATTACATTATATTGACAGACCTCAAAGTTCAAGACAGATAGAATAAATAAATAAAACTCTAAAAGAGACCCTTATCAAATTGACCATGGAGACTGGCACAGACTGGGTGGTACTCCTTCCCTCTTGCTCTCTTCAGAGCAAGAAATATCCCTTCCAGATCAGCCTTATCCTCTTTGAGATCTTATATGGGGAGCTCAGCTCCTCTGACTATATTAGATGATGTTATTGAAACAACATGTCATGGTAATAATGATTTATATGCCAGGCAAAAGACCTACAGGTGATACAGAAAGAAATCTGCTCTCAGCTGACAACAGCCTATGCCCTGGGGACCCCCGGGAGATCTCATCAGTTCCAGCTCGGAGACTCGGCTATATACAATGGTACCAAACCCAGATATTCGAGCCTCACTGAAAAGGACCATACCTGGTGCTGCTGACCACCCAGACAGCTGTCAATTCTCAGCCCTCACCAGCCGAATACAAGCTGTTGGGGCTGAGAGCTGGGACCTAGAGGGACACTCAGCTTGTTTGCCCTTGGTTCCATCGGGATAGGTGTGCGAATAGGCTTAATTTCTATTACAAGTGATGTAATATTACATATGTTAATACTTCTAAGACTTCTTGGGATTGTGCCCCAGGGATCACAGTCTATAAGTTTAGAAGTTCTGAAAGCTAGTCATGACCTTGGTGTATAGGTTTAGATAGTGTCCACATTAGAATCCTGATGCTAAAGACTTAATAAGACAAAAAAGAGTTGAGAATTATTTAAGACTAACTAGGTGCTGCAAGGGCAGCAAAAAGACATCTGCTGTTGCCCTACAATACAAGGCTTATAGAGAATTCAGAACTGCCATTGACTCAGATATTAAAAGAGTAAAAGACTTTTTAGCTGACCTCCAAGAATACCTAACCTCCCTCTCAGAGGTAGTCCTTCAAAATAGGAGATTAGACTTGATATTACTTAAAGAAGGAGTCTGTGTGCTACACTAAAAGAAAAATGTTGCTTCTATACAGACCATTCAGGAATAATTAAAGACTCCATGAATAAACTTAGAAAAAGTTTAGACAAAAGACAAAGAAACACATCAGGGATGGTTCGAGAGGGAGTTTAGTAGATCTCCTTGGATGACTACTCTGATATCTTCCCTTATGTGACCCTTCTTAGTTTTGTTTCTGCTTCTGATTATAGGTCCATGTGTGTTAAAGAAACTAGTTAATAGGCTTGACTCCTACAAAAAAGATAGAGATGCTCAGCAAGGTTGGTTTGAGTCTTGGTTCACTCGGTCTCCCTTGATGACTACCCTACTCTCTGCTATATCTGGGCCATTACTAGTAATTTTCTTGACTTTAGTTTTTGGCCCTGCATGACAAACAGGTTAATTACTTTTGCTAAAAATCAAGTGGGTGCTGTGTGGTTATTGGTACTGAGACAACAGTACCAGTCAGTGAGGACAACTGGTGAGACCAAATACGAGATTTGGTAAGGAAATTCAAAGATTAGAATTACTTAATAGAAAAAGAGGGGAATGAAAAGAAAATTATACAGATTAAAGGTATAAAATATAAAATTAAAAGAATAAGTTTCAAAATCCAGACAGGGCGGGGTCTGACCTACAGCCAAGTCTGAAGGTCCACTAAGATACAGAAGGGCACCTCCTCCAGCTTACTCAGAGTCACACCTTAACCAGATATCTTTGAAACCCTGATATTCCCCTAGCTTCTAAAATCCTGTACGCCCCAGTCAGCACGTACTGTTCTGCTGTGTTGTCTGTTTGAAAGAGCCAATCACTTATAGCCATGGCAAAAATTAGGAAATTGTGTGTAACCGTGCCAAACCCCCTAGCTTTCCCTATATAAACCACTGATTTTATATTTCGGGGTCAATACCACTGTCTCTTGCACGGGATACATGTCGGCCCAGAGTTCTCTGTAAGAGGTCTCCATAATAAACCTCGCCTTTGCTTATTACATCCAAAATGATCTCTCTGTGGTTGGGGTCCATGATTTCCCAAGACTTAAATAAGAGTCTCTCTGTGTAGGAAATTCATTTTGGGGCTCGTCCGGAATCGGTGTTTGGGGTGCACCATCCTGAGACTCCAGCTGGGATCTTTCAGGGAGAAAGACTAAAAGACTGAGTGGGGGAGGGAAAGAGAGAGAGAGAGAGAGAGAGGAGAGGAGAGGAGAGGAGAGGAGAGGAGAGGAAGCTGGCTCGAACATGTGAAGAGAGATGGGGGAGGGGAAGAAGAGAAAAGTGAAAGTGGTCAGGGAGAATATGGAGGTTAGAGAATCAGAGAATGGAAGAGAGTCCAAATAGTACCTTTTATAGCAAGCAAAGCCTACCTGTCTGTTGCTAGGTAACTGTTGGGTGGAGTGTAGAATGAATGCCAACATTATCATTAATTCTGCTCCAAGTCTGCAAATGTCTGCATCAAGTTATCAAATAAACCTTTGATGGTCCATTTGTTCAGACTCACCCAGGTTCCAAACTTGTTTTGCCTTAGGACACACCTACTTAGAAACATACTAGCTTGCTGAA
Organism: Rattus norvegicus; assembly: GCF_021556685.1. Lineage (NCBI taxonomy): Eukaryota > Metazoa > Chordata > Mammalia > Rodentia > Muridae > Rattus > Rattus norvegicus. Next base: position 50,503,369 of record NC_141555.1, on the reverse strand, counting down.
GACTTGGCCTGCTGCTCCTTTTGAATGGCCTGCTTCTGCCTTCTGTTCTGCAACACTGACTAGAGGCTAAGATTAATTCTTAGGGATTATGACATTTGAGTCTTTACAAAAAATATTATTTATTCATCTCTCTCTCTCTCTCTCTCTCTCTCTCTCTCTCTCTCTCTCTGTGTGTGTGTGTGTGTGTGTGTGTGTGTGTGTGTGTGTGTGTGTGTGTGTGACAGCCAGTGACTTGGTGGCTGAATAGAATGAGGAATAAAGATGAAGGTTGATTCCTAGCTTGATTTGGGGGATTTATCTGTCAGTGACATTTTTTATTCTCAGACTGTTAGGCTGACTAGAATCTCAACTGTGAGATCTTCACTTTTGAGATTTCTTTCAAACATAACACTGGCTAGACAAGTAGACACACATAGAGAGCCACATGTAAGTCAAGGGCTGGAATAAAGACAGAGAAAGCTGTTCCTCGGCAGTTTTGTAGCCTTAGTGTGAAATAGACTATAGACAAAAACATTGTGCACCATATGCCTGTGTATACAGAGCAAAGAGACAGAGAGAGACATATACAATTGGTTATATTTCTTTAAGAACTCTAATACTTATTTCTTGAAATTTAAAATTCATTGATTTCCTTTATGGATCTATAATTCAGAGGCTTTGGAAGGCAAGCTACTTGCTGTAGGTCACTCTTCAAAGATAGGGAAAGATAAAGTTGAAGGAAAGGAGAACTACATGGAGGAAGCAGACACTGGGCTTGCATCATTCCGTTGACAGGATTCCTGTCTTTCAAAATACTCAATTTTACTTGGTGATTTCTACACATGTCTAAATGTTTTCTAAGACAGTTTTCGAAGAAGTCCATCTGTACCTGGTAATAAACTAGACAAAGCTCACACCATTCACTGTAGCAAACATTTGATGAAACCTGGAGATTAGATTTAAAGGATGTGCACTGTCATCCACACAGTCCACAGAGTCCTGGGAAGTTTCTATGTTGCTGGCTATTGGATGTTTCCTATTCTCCAGCACCATCAGTCACTTTCCTTGGTTCTCGTTTTGATCCTGAACCTTATTGAGGATCTGTTAAAATGACAATCACACACACACACACACACACACACACACACACACACACAAAGGATCAGTTATGTGCTTCAGTTTGTCCACCAGTGTGGATGCTAAGCGATTTAGGACACTCTTCCAGATACCTTCAGATATAATGTTTGGTAAGCTCCTGGGCATCCCATGCCTGACCAAGTTGACATGCAATTAGTAGTTACATGATGTTCCCCAAACACAATGGCCTCAAGAACAGGAACTGAAAATTAGCAAAGCTTTATGTCTCAATTCTAAAACTGAGGGTAACAATATGTTTTCTGTTAAATTCTACACTATGCATAAACTAAACTTGTACTGAGATTCTGATGCTACAATTAGAATTGGGAAGAAGTCATTTTTGAACCACAAAATGAAGATTTCAATGTACTAAGCCAACCTGATGGTGTAACTGCAGAAGTAGAGACAGAGAATCAACCATCCAGTCATACATCTGAAACACAGAACACAGTATAACTGCTACCTCTCTCTGTCCATACTAGAAACAAGCAAGCAAACAAACAAAAATGGTAACTTGAATATGTGGCAACTGAAACCACGCAACCCAGAGTGTAATTGATAAGATATGAAGTTCTAAGGATTGTAAGATGCAGCTCTGGTCTCTTTCTTGTGACAAGTCCACCTTTAAGTAGGGATTACTCACAGAGACCCAAAGCCACCTGTACTGTAGACAAATTTCCATGCACTTGAGATCAGGGGATGCCCTGCCTAAATATTTGCCCTAAGCAATGGTCAGGGGGTTCATACTGGCTGTTTCACATAATTAGGATGCATATAGTAGGGTTTGAGGGGTTGTCATTGAGGTAGTGATGTGGACAGAGCTTGTCCATCAGAAACTAGATTGTCCACACACCTCTGTGAGAATCCTCTCATAGTGCACTACTGAGTTGGGGTGAAGACTAGTAACATAATGGCAGAGGGGGTGTGGATGTGAGTCTCGAATTTTCTCTGTTATCTATTGAAGTCAGCAGAGTCTGGGCACCATGTATTCATGTAGTGAAGAGATAGAGACAATTACATAGAAATAGTGTCACAGAAGCTTTTGTTATAAGGGGAACATGAAAACAGAAAGGGTATATAAGCATTTAGAAAGTAAACACAGTGGAAAGTTCATCAGAGCCTGCGTGTCTTTCTCATTCCCCGAACCACAAGTGATGAAATGGTACTTGCCTCCAGTTTACAGCTTGAAAGAAAACTGGAGGAGATTCATATCCAATCCTTCTATGCTATACAGAGTTTAGCAGTGAAGCGGATAGCTACTGCTGTGGGGATGTGCCTGCAAACTTCATAAATAAATTCTGCTTGCTTTTTTTGCTAGAAAATTCTCTGCACTGCAGTCCCCAGGCAAAGAAACATATAAAGAAATAATCCAAACCTTTTAATAAAATTGGTTCTTCTCTCCCTCTCTCTCTCCGTCTTCCTCTTCCTCTCCCTCCCTCCCTCCCTCTCCTCTCTCCTGCCTCCTACCTTTTTGCTGGAGGCTGGATTTTTCAGTGATGCAAGAACTTTTCCTGAGTAGCCTATAGATCAGCCTGGTTTTACAGTCAAGTGATCGGCCAACTTACCTCTGTCTCCAGGGTGCTTGGTTTAAAGATTTGTTACCATTTCTTGTTCTCTGAATTTTTTTTATTGTTGTCAAAAGATAAAATAGAATTCATTTTTTTGAGTGAATTTTGTTCCTTGGCAATTTTTTTTTTTACTTTCTAAGTAGTATCTCGTAAGTCTAGAATGAAATAAAATGAGTTGTTGAAAGAAAAGCTACAGATGCCTTTCCCTCCCTAGGTGTTGCTTTGATGTTCTACTGGAAATGCAATTGTGGTGATTAGAGAACTTACCGGGCTTCCTTTATTCAGACAGGAAAACCCAAGAAGAACTCAGGAATTGTTCAGGAATGAGAGGTATCTTATTATCTTGAGTGTGATGTTTTCTCCCATTTTGTACTAGGAGTTTTCCTAAATGTTATATTCTGGTACTCAAGTTGGAGTGTATTTTTACTTAGCATTTGCCCTCAGCAAATTTTGTTTTGTAATTCCTTTTATATCTCAGTCTCTACATTAAGTCATCGGATTGAAAGCCTTGTGCCCAACACTTAAAAATGAATGTGAACCTAGGAAGTGCAAGGCCCTGGGTTCGGTCCCCAGGTCCGAAAAAAAGAACCAAAAAAAAAATGAATGTGAAACACTACTTCTTTTTTAACATTTGTTACAAAATTTAATAATAGTTGGTAAATTACTGTGTTTGGACTATGCTCCTGGACTCTTTGCTAAATGGTTTCCCATTTAACATCCCAAAGTACTATTTAAATTTGGCAAATGAGAAGGAACAGGTTTGCAGAGATAAGAATACTTGATTGTCTCACATGGTATAAAAGGAACCAGAATTTTTATTTCCCTTTGATTCATGACCCAGTTCCTAACTCTTGTGAGCTTCATTTTAAATAGACAAATTTTGCATTTATGCCATTTGTAAATGCGTGTTCTTCAAATTACTGGCAGTATTACATTATTTCTGCTTAAGAGGATGTTGTCTGATTCCTGGCAGCTGCAGTGACTGGTGATTGCAGGATGAAGGGATTTGGACTCCAGGCCTTATGATGGTACAGCAAATTCTTTTAAACTAGGAACCATCTGTCTAGTCATGAGAGCTGTTTTATGTAGAGGCGAACATAGATTTACGCATGGACACTAAGGGAGGGGAAACACACATGCAAGCATGACAGGCATGAGAGAAGGAGAGGCAGATGTGGGGAAGTGAGCTGTGTAAACGCAAGACAGAAGTTAGTGGGGGCCAAGAACAGATGATTTGAAAACATTTAATTAATTCATTAATCTGTTAATTAATGCATTATCGTACTGTGTGCATATGTCTATATGTGTTAGTGTGCATATATGGACGTCAGAAGAGAAGGAGTGAGGTGGTCGTCCTCCTACCACATGGGTTTTAGTGATAGAACTTGGATCCTCATGGTTGATGTCAAGTTCCTTATCCCCCTTTTAAATATTACATTTATTATTTGTATGTGTAGGGTGACAGGAGTTGTGTGTATAGATGTTGTAGAAATTATTTAATCCAAACACAGGGTTTCTCCCCTGTCTCTAACCACTTAGTTCCCAGATAAAAGACATCCACAAGCTTTATGTTTAAATTAAGCCTTAATCAGCACAGGAGCTTGGCAGATATGGATCCTCTGGCTGTTATATCTGTTTTCTAGCTAATGTTCTCACTATATAATTTGCTGTGTTTCATCTGGGTTGCTCTTAACTCCAATTAGGCAACCCACCTCCCTTCACCTGCTTTGCCACTCGTGGTTCTTCTCTGATTCCAGAAGTCCTGGGATGCTAAACCCTGCCTGGGTGTCTTCTGCCCAGCTGTCGACTGTTGGCCTCTTTATTCACCTATCAGAAATAAGTTGGGGAGACACAAGTTTACATAGTATCACCTGAGCCTCCATGTGAACTCTCTTGTCTCTGGGACAAGCAGGCCTTGCAGGACTGCAGTTAGCATTACAATACAGAGCAGCAGAGAAACCCCAAAGCATGGAGGTCAGGGGCTTCTGGTACAAGTCAGGTTCCCATGTATGTCCCAGGTATTGAACTGATTACATCAGGCTTTGCCACACAAGAACCTTTACCCATTGAGCTATCCTCCAGGCTCATGAAAAACCTTTTATAGGCTAATTTGGTCCTGTGGGTCTGCATATGTGAGCTTGCATGTGTGGAGGCCTTAGGACAACTTTAGGTGTTACTCTTCAGGTGTCATCCACCATTTTTATAAAACAGGAGTTTTCATTGACTTGGAATAGGACAGGTAAGCTCGGCTGGCTGGCTAGTGAGGACATGGTGTCTCTGTCTGCCCAGCAAAGGTTTGTGCCACCAAACCAGATTTCTTTATTATTGTTCTTATTTTAATTGGCTTACTTTGTCTGGACTGAAGTTTACCATCTGAGTTTCTGTCTCCATGACTTTCCATGTGAGCAAGAGAGGGCAAAAGAAAATTTCTGTATTTGTTGTGTGTATTGTGTTTGATTGTCCTTAAGTCTAGTATAAAAGTGAACCAGAATGCTGCTTTCTGGATAAATCTTGCTTGGTCACACTCAAGGTTTAAGAGGAACTTATTGAAGGTTCAGTTACACAACAAAGGTTGTATAATTCTCTAAAGTCCCTGACTCTTACATCTGAGATAACTAAGAATTTACTTCCTTTCATTTTTCCCATTTTAGGCATTGTGAATTATGTAGCTGAAATGTGGAACAAATTGCTAATACTTAATTACTAAGTGTTCCTAAGTTAATTGGGGCACAGACCAAGCTATTGGAAAAGACTGGATCTTCTGTAAATATTAAGACGTTTCCCTTGCCTGTGAGAGCCCAAAAGTAGGCACCTAATCCACAGAGGGCAGCATTTCTCTGGCTATTCAGCGCCAAAGGTCCCTCTGTCTGCTCAGCCATTCTCTAGGGATTAGGGTTGCACTATTTTTCTTTAATTTAGAGATATGTCATGAGGTGGCTGCTCCTAGCTTGCCACCTGCAGTGCACCCTAAGATGGTAAAATTATCCTCACCACACTGAGATACAGAGGAGGCAACTTCCTCAAGCAGAGGATCCTGGTGCTCTGTCTGCCAAATCAGCTGTAAACCTGAGGACATGGACTTTAGGGTCATTTTCTCATGAGAATGTAACTTTGTTTATAGGTTAATTAGACAGCAGCACCTCTAATACACCTAAGAGTTGGACTGCTGACAGATTTCTCAGTCTGCAAAGAGGTTCGGGTCACTTTGATACAAGATGTGCTATTGCTAGAGAAATAGCTTCTGGTGACAACTAGAAACAGTGGAAAACTTTTATCCTGCTTTTTCTTTAGAAGATGTTGAAACTGAATAAACTGTACATTGGTTGAGTGGGCTGTGTAACCATTGTGTTCAGGTTAATGCGACCCTCACTTGGGACCTCAATGTACGAGACTGTAGTGAATCAATTAAACATCTTTGGCTCTGTAGTACAGGCATAGCACCTGCTCAAGTGTTCTCTAGTTTCGAGAATGAAGGACAGACAGACAGACAGACAGACAGACACACACACACACACACACACATACACACATACACACACACACACACTCAATGTCTGGACATTTCTAATCTTCCTGACAGCTACTGAACGATCCCATGCAGAGAGACCTTTACTCAAATCTTGGGAAACCGCGGACCCCAGACACAGAAAGACCATTTTGGATGTAATAAGCAAAGATGAGGTTTATTATGGAGATCTATTATGGAGATCTCCTGGCCGACACATATCCCACGCCAGAGACAGGGGTGTCGACCCCGAAAGGCTGGGAGAAAGAATATTTAAAGGCAGAGGCTGTGACCCCCAAGGGATGGGGAGATGTCGAAGGAGAATGTACTGCAAATTACAGGATTGTTTTATGGCTCCAGGAGATAAGGGGACGTCAAAAATTTTTATGGCCCCCTGGTTCTTGGAACAGAGCTACTAAATCAGGAGAAGGGTCGGGTCTTCAGGTCCTCATTATTTTTAAAAGTTTGTCAGAATTGATGAAGCATATGTATTTGAAACATCTCTGGTTAGGTTTGGGCTGCCTGTATCCTGGAATGCTCTCTGTAGGACAGGATGGGTGGAAAGCACAAGTAGGGGCTTAAGTAAACATCACAGGGGCAGAACAAAGAACAGTTGCTCACACTGGGTGATAAGCAAAGTAGTTCTCTTGTATTTTTAACAATCTGTCTTACAGAGACTAGTCCTATGCTGAGTTTTGGGCTAATTAAAAACTCTTTCTCTCACTACCATCTCCCTTCTACCCAGCATGCCAGGTTTAACACCTTTTAAATCTATCTTTTATCTTTGGTGCCCTGTTACCTTCTGGGAAACACCCCACTCTCCAGTAGGGTTCTATTCTTTTTCACCTACATTGTTGGCTGCTTTCTCTCCTGTAGCTCTTAACTCTGATCCTTCTAACACTGGATCATGGTCATTTTCTTCATCCTCCCCTCTCTCTCAATCCCTTGACCTGGCTTTCTGACTTTCTGCCCAGCTATTGGCTATGGCAACTCTTTATTATCAGTTGTAGCTCTCAGGGACTCTAATGTCTGGAAGTGTGGCATTTTGGGAGCCAAAATAAAACAATTCCCAACACCAGGTATTGTAACTTTACACATACATTCCTGATATTGAATAAAGAAACTATATTTAAGTATATAGGAATTTGATCTTCAGTACTAGGGAGGGTAAACATAAAGAAGAAAAACGGCACACATTTTGACTGTGGTCTCTGGTCATATGTTGCTGGCTAGAAATTAGTCATATGCATACTCTTATAATGAGCAATATTGGATTTGGGCCTGGACAGTTTTGTGACTGTTTAGCTCAAAGGGGCTACGTGACTCTTGGCCACACATACTCCTCTAAGAGCCTCTCCCAGGAAGACCCTGGGAGCAATGACAGGATATTTCAGAATGAGCAAAACACCGGACGTCAGAGAGCAGATTCCTGAGAAGAGTTCGACCTTTTCAAAGAACATGTTCCCGAAAGTTGTTGCTTCTTTGTTATAGGAGGATATCTTGCTATGTAGAGATTCACCTTATATCCTTGGGCACTTCCCAAACTCCCCCACCCTAAGCTTCAATTCCCACTTCTATTCCTGCCTCCAGCTTTAAATGCTGTACATTTCTCTCAATGAACGAGACACTGACCACAGAACTTTTGCTTCGTCTTATTCTTCTCTTGCCCCCCCCCATTTAGGCCCAAGTGTAGCACCCCATTGGGACCCTGAATAACTGGGTCCCCGCTGGCGGGGACAAGTGGCACCTGAACAGGGACCCTGAAGTACGGCCAACTACAGGACACTGGAGACTGGAGATCCTCGGAGAGATTGAGGACTCTTCAGGGTGCATCTCTCGTGCATCACTGGAGAGGGAAGTAAGACTGGTTGAATAAGTGTCATCCCATCGCCATGGGGAAGGTATTGTCTAAGGAGGCTTGATTCATAGGAGAGATCAAGTGCTCACTCAGGGAGAGATGAAAGAGTTAAGAATCAGGATTTAATCAAATTTTCTTGTTTTGTTGATGAAAAGTGTCCTTGGTTAGTTTTTTTTGTTTTTTTTTTTTTTTGTTTTTTTGGGTTTTTTTTTGTTTTTTTTTTTTTTTTTTTTGTCTTTTTTTTTCGGAGCTGGGGACTGAACCTGGGGCCTTGCGCTTGCTAGGCAAGCGTTCTACCGCTGAGCTAAAACTCCAACTCCCTCCTTGGGTAGATTTAAGCGGCCCCAATATACACCACCTTACTTGGAATAAGGTGGGTAAAGACTTTAATAAACTCTTGAAAGCAGGTGACCCAGTGTCTGTGGCATTTTTCAGTTATTGGTGTAAGATGATCTAGAAAAGGCCTTGAGGATTTGGGCTAGCCTAAGTAAAACTTGTAATAAAAAAGGGACAAGGTAATGGTAAAGTGTTTTTCTGTATGTGTTCTTTTATTGTTATGTTTTAGTCTTTGGACCCTGATCAGAGATAGTTTACACCCTAGACATGAGAGAGAATGGGTTTGGGAAAAAGAGTCCTCCTGGACTCTCCACAGATGCTTTGGAGAAAGAGAAAAACTTTCAGAACTCTCCTAGGAACAAAAAAAAAGGCAGGAAACATCCTGCATCTCTGCTGGCTCCTATTGGAGAAAAGCTTATTTCTGGTTCTGGATTCCACAGGTAGGATATTTGGGTCCCTTCTGTAGGACGCCATCTAGTTTTTCCCCTTTCTGTCTATTGTCTCTCATTGGTGCACCAAGCTGGCCATGTCTGTCAGTTTATGTCTGTGGTTTTTGTATCTCATTCTTTAAATGTTCTATGTTTCATGTTCAAAAGAAAAAAATGGAAAAAAAAAAAACTTTATCTTCCGGTCGTTCACACTTTGACTTGGTTTTAACTCATTTCACCAAAAAAAAGGGGGGGGGTAAAAATTAATAAAAAACAGTTTCATTTGGCCTTTGGAGCCCTGTGCCTGTTGCTGGGAGCCTAGGTCAGCTGGAGAAGCTGCCCGGGGCTGAGCGTCTGCAGGAGCTGATCCTAAAGGCACTAACAACTAGCTCCTCAGCTTCTATGGTATGGGAGCTGATGGAAGGTTTCTCTTAGAAAAATCCCTGACTTATTATTAGACTTAGCATGTGACAAGGTCCTTCTCTTAAAATCACAGCTAGAATAGTAAAAATGGTGCTTGGTCTAAATATTTTAGGCATGTGTAGCCACTTCAATTTTGTTTCTAACTGGTTCTAAATGTATAAATTTGGTCTATATGCTATGGTCATGGATTATTGGCTTCTAAGTTATTGGATATAGTTAAAAAGGTTTAACATTGGTAACAGAAAGTTGGCCTAAAACTGTAATTTCGACGGAGTCATTCTAGACAACATATGGTATGAGCCAACCTGGGGAAACAGGTCTAAATTGAGATAATATTTTTATGGAACTCTTATCCTAGAAAACAGGCTTCTACAAGAATTTAGGGCAATGTCTCTTTGATGAGCTATTGGCGACAGCACCATCATGCGTTCATATGTAGTAATTGGCAGTCGAACTTGTAGCATGAAGGATAGACTCGGTATTTTGGAGACTATACAGACTAGGTTGTTGGAGGTGAGTTTTGCTTTCCAAAGTTGTGGTTTTCCTTTAAGTTACTTATATTTTGATGCTAATTCCACTGTCCCAAACACAGGTCCGTAGTCACGTACTCAGTACTCAGGTTACTTTCCAAAGTTGTGGCTGTGCTCTGGAGTTACAAGGAAAACTTAAAGATTGTGATTAAAGATTGCCAGTATTACATTGACCTACTCAAACTTATTTATAAAAAACAACAACAAAAAAAACAACAAAAAACAGGTACTGATTGTTACAAGATTTTTGCAGGACTGATGAGGTTTTAGAACTTGTGAGAGAATTAGAGCTTGTTTGCTTACTCCAACTGCCATTTCAAGATAGATTTAGAGGATTGATTTATACAATTTGTTTACGTCATGGCGATTCTGAGTTTTCATTTTGTGAGCTTGCTTATAATTTTAGACGGCCCATAAAGTGATATCATTAAAAATTTTACAAAAAAAATGGCTAATAGCCACATATTATGTAATATTGTCACTTCTTCAATGTAAGGATTTAAAACTTTAAATCTTTCAGTGTATATGGAAATTTTTACTACAAACCTTTGCTCCCAGAATGAGCTTTAATATTTGGGGAGTAGATCTTACACTATTCCAGAAAAGAATATTTGAAACTAATTTAAAGCTTCTAAGGATATGTTAATTGGCTAAGGACCTCACCTTACCAGAGGACTTATGCCTTTATTTGTTATCCTCATTGGAGATATAGCTTCAGTTGTATTAATACAGAATTGTAGGATACAGTCTTTTTTTTTCCTTTTCTTTTTTTCAGACATGGGGACCGAACCCAGGACCTTGCGCTTGCTAGGCAAGTGCTCTACCACTGAGCTAAATCCCCAACCCCTAGGCTAGAGTCTTGGAAGTATTTTAAAAAGAAACCTGGTAAAACATATCTTATTCCAAACAGCAATTAAATTGGTTATTACAAAATACTGATATTTGGCCTATCACATATACAAATTTTTCAGGCAAAGTTGATAATTTTACTCTTTGCATGCTTTTGTATTTCCTGTAAATTTGTACATGCAACCCATAGGAAATTAGCTTACTGTATTTATAGGTGGTTCATCTAATGAAAAGGCTACATGTATGATTTGATCACTTCTTTTTTTCTTAAGTTTCCCTTGCTTCAGCCCAGATTATTAAATTATGTGTTATAGCCAGTTTTTAAAATGTTAAAAAAAATAAGCTTCATTTCACATACAGATAGCCAATGTGTGGCTTATGTTTTACAATTGATTAAAATGTTTTCTTTTTTTTTTTTACATAATTATAACCCTTTAATTTTACAATTAGTTAATGCTTTATTGGAGACAAGTTTTCTACATGAAATCAGTGAGTGATGATTTCGGTGTGAATGTCTGACAACTCACTTTCCTTTTAGAGCTCTGGTGCAGACAACTAAATTAAACCATAGACTCATACACAGCTCTTTAAAAATGGTAATGGAGTTGATAGCACACCTTCACAGCAATAGGAAGTCTCCATTTGCTTACTCTCTATGTCCAGCCACACCCTGCCAACTCAGGGATTTCTAAGTAAGGCTAAGTCTGGACCTTGTTTACAGGATTTTGCATTTCTAGTTAATGGTTATGTTTAGGTAAATAAAGCTGGTGTGGTGCTGGAGAGGTGGCTTAGTGGTTAAGAGCAGTGAGTACTGTTCCTTTATAGGCCATTTAAGAGCGCAAACTGGATTGCCTGGACACCTTAGCAAGGGAGGTCAATGATACCAGGCAGATTATATCCCTTACATAGTAACAATTAGTCAAAAAATCTCATTCTTTGTCACCAAAATAATAATGCTGGAGACAATAATTTGGTATAAAAGTCAATTTATAAATATAAGTGCTCACTGTCCTCAATTTAATCCTCAAGGGCTTATCTTAATAAATAATATCTTAACTATATCTTAATAAATAAAATGGGGAGTTACAACCCTGTATGCTATACAATTATTTAATAATACCCCTTTTATTTCCAATTTTAAAATTTGTATGCCAAGGAACACTCTGAGTTTATGGTACCCTACAACTAGGTATACTTCTGCCTAGGTGAAATAGAAAGATCCACATATTGGCATGATTCTGTCAAGGTATTTTTATGGGTAAGAGGGAATCTTTGTGGTTTTTTTTTTTTTTTCTACAGGATGCTACAGGAGTATGCCAGCTACCAGAGGTGGCTGGTAAGATTTGCTGATCCTGGGAGCATGAACTTTCAGCTCTTGTGGTTGGGTCCCTGGAGTCATTCTTGTGCCCTTGGAGGAAGATGGAGGATTCCCCCTCATCTTTTGTCATCACGGAGATTTTGGCATTGCTGCAGTCATTGTGTCCCATCCCACCACAGCCTGCACTCTGACCCTCTGTGCACTGCTACTTGCTGGAGAAGACTGGACACCAGCTGCTATCACCTGCCCCCCTCATTCCCCTGGTGACTCTTGCTGCCTTACCTGGTGTTGTCATTTTGCAGTCTGTAGTCTCACAAGAGTGCCATCTGCATGACGCTGCTGTGGACTGGGGAACTCTGCCCTGGTTCTGCAGATCTCAGACATGATTCCATTGCCTGCTAGTTGTTCCAGAGAAGAATGACCGATCCTGAACTGTCCTGGGAAAGGCCTTGGCATTTTCTCTGCTATTTCAGCAGCCATTAGTGTTGCAGCCTTTGTGTCTGAAGTGTCTGGAGTTACCCTTTCCCAGTCTATTGTTAGGCAAGCACAGTGGGTGAACTTTCTGGAGTAGTTGCTAACAATTGGTAATTCTAAATTTTATTACAGGAGTGGCTTGACTATGGGTGGTATAGCTGTAGCAGCTGAGGAGGACCAGATGAGGTGACCACTACTTATCAGGAGAGGCTCAACTTTCACAATCTCTTAAATTAATGCCATCAAACCCCTGCTCTTTCATCTCTGGGCTCAAATAAGAGGAATGAGAAGATGATCCAATGTAGCTATTCTCAGCAATGGGCAACTTCCTCTGACTCTGGACCAATCTAAGACGTGGTGCCTTGGGGGAGACAAGGTGTTCCTATGATGGATAAGGCTGGGGTTCGAGACGTCAATCCTAACACAGAGGTGGCTACACCCCGTTTAAACATACCAAGTGCTGGTCAAGTGTTCCTCTGCCTAGTTCCCCCCCACACCTAAACACACACATATATCCCAGAACGGTGTGTTACAGCATAAGTTCATTCCTAGCCATTGGAGTGAAGTCCTAAATGCAAGAGTGGCTTGCTATGGACAGGCAGGGCACTCTGTGAGGAATGTCTGATCTCTCTCAGACCACTACTTCCACCTAATGGTCTTTTTTAAAAGAATAAGAGGGGAAATCTAGTGAGCCATAATGGATTTGGGCCTGGACAGTTTTGTGACTGTTTAGCTCAAATGGGCTACGTGACTCTTGGCCACACATACTCCTCTAAGAGTCTCTCCCAGAAAATCCCTCGGAGCAATGACAGGATATTTCAGCCTGAGCAAAACACCAGACGTCCCTGAGCAGATTCCTGAGAAGGGTTCGACCTTTTCAAAGAACATGTCCCCGAAAGTTGTTGCCTCTTTGTTATAGGAGGATATCTTGCAGTGTAGAGATTCACCTTATATCCTTGGGCACTTCCCAAACTCCCCCACCCTAAGCTTCAATTCCCACTTCTATTCCTGACTCAGAGCTTTAAATGCTGTACATTTCTCTCAATGAAAGAGACCTTGACAACAGAACTTTTGCTTGGTCTCATTCTTCTCTCACCCCCCATTTAGGCCCAAGTGTAGCACCCCTTTTGTGCCCTGAATAACTTGGTCCCCACTGGCGGGGACAAGTGGCACCTGAACAGGGACCCCGAAGTACGGCCAACTACCAGACAATGGAGAATGGAGATCCTCGGGGAGACTGAGGACTCTTCAGGCTGCTTCGTTCTTGCATCGCTGGAGGAGGAAGTAAGACTGGTCGAATAAGAGTCATCCCATCCCCATGGGGAAGGTATTGTCTAAGGAGGCTTGGTTCATAGGAGAGATCAAGTGCTAACTCAGGGAGAGAGGAAAGAGTTAAGAAAAATGATTTAATCAAATTTTCTTGTTTTGTTGATGAAAAGTGTCTTTGGCTAGTTTCAAGCGGCCCCAATATACACCCCCTTACTTGGAATAAGGGTAGCAACCCTTTGGGAACCTGAATAACTTGGTCCCTGCTCGCGGGGACACTCTTGATTTGCTACTCACCTAGGAAATGTAATGCATAGTTCCCACATCTGTACCCTATTAAAGATATAGGAAATGTGAAAGGAAGATAGTAAATAACAGTACAGACTCTCTCAAAATTCTCTTAGGCCTCTGGGTTTGTATTCCGTTTATGTAACATTCCTGAGAGCTCTGTATTCTCTTAGTGGCCAATCTCTGATCCACATTTTTATTTTTAAGCCATTAAATACAGCATTTAAAACTGTGGTGAAGTGCTAAAATGCTGAAAACATAAAAAGGTAATATTTTCATGATCCTTTTTTATTTTTTGTTTTATGTATAAAGGTGTTTTTGCTTGTTTCCATGTCTCTACACCACATTATTGCGTGGTAACCACAGAAACTAAAAGAAAGCATTGGGTAATCCCGGTACTAAAGTTAAAGACAGTTGTGAATCACCATGTGGGTTCTGGCAATGGAGCACACCACAGTCCTCTGAGAGAGACGCCAGTGCCCTTGGCTTCTCAGCCATCTCTTTGGTCACAAAAATTTTTACATGGGTTGTTAAGTAACATTGCAGCAAAACCATGAACATTTTCAATACTTTAAAAATGACCAGTAAATAATGTCGGCTACCTTTATTTGGAGTTTGCCTTATTAATTAATTAATTAATTTATTTATTTTTATTTAATGTCTACAAGTAGACTGTCACTGTCTTCAGACAAAACAGAAAAAGTTATCAGACAAATGCAAATGGATGTAAGCCACCATGCCATTTCTGCGAATTGAATGATGATCTCGGCAAAACAGTAAAACACCATCCAAAAGAATTTTCAAAGAACTGTAAAGTTTCCACTTCATAGTTTTGTTTTATTTTAGAAAGCAGAAAATCTACCACCCAATGTAAACTTGAAGAATGAGTAATTCAGCAACTGAATGTAGTCAGTTGTCAAGCAAAAAAGTGAATGTAGAAATGAATGAATGGAAGGATGTATATACTCATGTATACATACATATATATATATATATATATATATATATATATATACTTATATACATATATACATCCATACATACATCCATACATACATACATAAATACATACATATGTGTGTATACATAATATGTATATGTTTTTCATGTGGTTTCTTTGGTAGGAACAAAATTCCTGACAAGAAGAAAGTAAAAAGAAGAGAACTTCCTTTGACTCATCCTGGTGGAACATGGTGGCAGGAGTTTAAATGAGTGCAGCATGTAGATTTCACAGTCAAGGAGAAAGAAATGAATATGGCCACTCCTCTGGCTTTATCTTCCTCTCTTTTCAGTTCAGCCTATCTGCGTACTCCATGCCAACAATCATGGTAGGTTTTCCTTTTTCAGCTAGACTTCTGGGGAAATCCTCAAAGATAGGTCCAAGTTGATCATGATCAAACTGATCATGTATATTAATAGTCAAACTTTGAAAGACCTCCGGAGAGGACCTTTCCCTCAGGAGGAGACCCAAGCGCCCGATGACCGAGCCGAGACCTCCGGATGCAATCAGCAAGAGGGTTTATTAGAAAACACAGGAACCAGCGGGCACACAGTTTCTTCAGAGGTTGTGCACACCCAGCTGCTCCAGTATGGGGCTTTTATAGGGTTTGGGGAAGCAGAACCAGGCGTACAGAAGCAGATGCATAGTTACGGGGATTGGTGGATTTAAACGAGGCACATAGACATGTTCACATATGATTGGCTATTTCACATGATGAAATAATAATGTATAGCTACACACTTTGGCAGGTATGAGTCATATTTAAATGAGATTGTAACGTGGTAAGAGAGTACGTGCAGACTGAGACGTCCTGAATGTCCGGGGCTAGGGGATTATCCCTTCCTGCCAGGTGGCCTGTGAGTCATATCCGCTACTCCTAGTCTGTTCTGTATTCCTTTTCTTTTATGATCTGTTAGTTTTAATGGTAACTCAGCCCTAGGTATCTGTTCGTGCCTCTGCTCATTCAAGCCTGTTGCAGCTCTGAGTTAAGACTCATGGGGGGGGGGGTCTTTCAAGTTTATAAGGAAGAAACAAAAATGGGTGACTACCTTTTGAATTATGTTTAATACAGGCTATTTCCTGTACTATGGATGTAACAAAATATTACTATGTGTACTTTTTGTTTCTTTGTTTTTAGTTTTATTTTTTTAAGATTTATTTTTCATTCTTGATATATAGGGCATCAGATTTCATTACAAATGGTTGTGAGACACTATGTGGTTGCTGTGATTTGAACTCAGGACCTCCGGAAGAGCAGTCAGTGTTCTTAACCACTGAGCCATCTCTCCAGAACTGTTTTTAATTTTTTTAAGACAGAGTTTATCTGTGCATCATTGTTTGTTGCGGAACTTACTCTATTAACCAGGCTGGCCTCAAACTGCCAGTGATCCTCCTCCTTCTGCCTCATAAGTACTGTGATTAAATGCATGTATAACTACCACCTAGTGAAGTGGATGCTCTTTAAAAACTATTTTATTTTTAGTTCT
Organism: Rattus norvegicus; assembly: GCF_021556685.1. NCBI lineage: Eukaryota > Metazoa > Chordata > Mammalia > Rodentia > Muridae > Rattus > Rattus norvegicus. The sequence continues at coordinate 50,486,923 of NC_141555.1, read as the reverse complement.
AATTGTATGCATGTGTATCTCAGTGTATACAGACATATGCTTAAAGTGCCTTTGGAAGACAGAGACGTACATATAAAGGCAAACCTTTCAGAATAACACCACACTTCTCACCACAGACTATGAAAGCCAGAAGATCAGAGACAGATGTATTACAGAACCTAATGAACACAAATGCCAGCCCATGTTACTGTATGATCCAAAACTCCCAATTAATGTACATGGGGAAACAAAGATATTCCGTGACAAAAACAAATTTACACAATATCTTTCTACAAATCCAGCCCTACAAAAGATAATAAATGGTAAAGCACAACATAAGGAGGCAAGCTAAAAACTAGGAAAAGCAAGAAACTAATCGTTTTGGCAACTCAACAAAGAGAAGGAAAGCATACAAACATAACCTCACATCCAAAGATGAATATAACAGAAGCAATAATCACTATTTCTTAATATCTCTCATCCTCAATTGTCTCTACTCCACAATAAGAAGACATAGATTAAGAAAATGGATATGCAATGAGGACCCTGCATCCTGCTGCCTACAGAAAACACACCTCAGAGGGCAAAGACAGATACTACCTCAGAGTGAAAGGCTGGAAAACAACTTTCCAAGCTAATTGTGAGAAGAAGCAAGCTGCAGTAGCCATTCTAATATCGAATAAAATTAATTTTCAACTAAAAGTCATCTAAAAAGATAAGGAAGGACACCTCATATTTATCAAATGAAAAATCCACCAAGATGAACACTCAATACTATATATCTATGCTCCAAAAACAAGGGCACCTGCATACATAAAAGAAACCTTACTAAAGCTTAAAATACACATTGCACCTCACACAATAATACTAGGAGATTTCAATACCCCACTCTCATCAATGGACAGGACATGGAAACAGAAATTAAACAGAGACATAGACAGAGTAAGAGAGGTCATGATTCAAATGGAATGAACAGATATTTATAGAAGATTCTATCCTACAGCAAAAGGATATACATTCTTCTCAGCTCCTCATGGTACTTTCTCCAAAATGGACCATATAAATGGTTATGAACCAGGCCTCAACAGATACAGAAAGATAGAAATAATACCATGTGTCCTATCAGACCACCAAGGGCTAAAGCTGGCCTTCAATAACAATAAGGGAAGAACGCACATATATTCATGGAAGTTGAACAATGCTCCACACAATAATAACCTGGTCAAGGAAGAAATAAAGAAAGAAATTAAAGACTACTTAGAATTTAATGAAAATGAAGTTAAAACATACCCAGACTTATGGGACACAATGAAATCTTTGCTAAGAGGAAAATTCATAGCTCTGAGTGCCTGCAGAAAGAAACAAGAGAGAGCATATGTCAGCAGTTTGACAGCACACCTAAAAGCTCTAGAACAAAAAGAAGCAAATACACCCAGGAGGAGTAGAAGGCAGAAAAATATCAAACACAGAGCTGAAATCAACCAAGTAGAAACAACAAGGACCAAAGAAAGAGTCAACAGAACCAAAGTTAGGTTCTTTGAGAAAATCAACAAGATAGATAAACCCTCAGCCAGACTAATGAGAGTACACAGAGAGTGTGTAAACATTTACAAAACAGAAATGAAAAGGGAGATATAACTAAAGAATAAGAGGAAATTCAAAAAATCATCACATCGTACAACAAAAGTCTATATTCATCAAGACTTGAATATGTGTAGAAAATGGACAATTTCCATTTACAATTTACAATTTCCAGATACCAGGTACCAATATTAAATCAGGAATAGATAAACCATTTAAATAACCCCATAACTCATGATGAAGTAAAAGGAGTCATTAAAGTTCTCCCAACCAAAAAAAGCCCAGATACAGACTGATTTAGTGCAGAATTCTATCCGATCTTCATAGAAGACCTCATACCAATACTATCAAAATTATTCCCCAAAATTGAAACAGATGGAGCACTATTGAATTCCTTCTATGAAGTCACAATTACTCTTATGCTTAAACCACACAAAGACCCAACATAGAAAGAGAACTTAAGAACAATTTCCCTTATTAATATCGACACAAAATAATCAATAAAATACTGGCAACCCGAATCAGAGAATACATCAAAATAATCTTCATAATCAAGTAGACTTCATCCAAGGCATGCAGGGGTGGTTTAATACAAGGAAAACCATCATTGTGATCCATTATATAAAGAAACTGAAAGAACAAAACCACATAATCATTTCATTAGATGCTTAGAAAGTGTTTGACAAAATTCAACACCACTTCATGATAAAAGTCCTGGAAAAAAAAGGAATTCAAGGCATGTATGTAAACATAGTAAAAGCCATTTACAGCAAACCAGTAGCAAATATTAAACGAAACGGAGAGAAACTTGAAGCAATGCCACTAAAATCAGGGACTAGACAAGGCTGCCCAATCTCTCCCTTCTTGTTCAATATAGTTCTCAAAATTCTAGCCAGAATAGCCAGACAAAAAAAGATCTAGGGGATACAGAAAGGCAAAAGGAAGTCAAAATATCACTATTTACAGATGATATGATAGTATATTTCAGTGATCCCAAAATTTCCAGTGGAGAACCCCTAAACCTGATAAACACCTTCAGCAAAATGGCTGTGTATAAAATTAACTCAAATAAATCAGTAGTCTTCATCTACAGAAAAGACAAACAAGCCAAGAAAGAGATTAGCGAAAAGACACCCTTCATAATAGTCCCATATAATATAAAATACCTCAGTGTGACTTTAACCAAGGAAGTGAAAGATCTGTATGATAAGAACTTTAAGATTCTGAAGAAAGAAATTTAAGACGATTTCTGAAGATGGAAAGATGTCATATTCCCATGGGTTGGCAGGATTAATATAGCAAAAATGGTCATTTTACCAAAAGTGATCTACAGATTTAATGCAATCTCAATCAAAATTCCAACCCAAGTCTTCATAGAGTTAGAAAGAATAATTTACAAATTCATCTGTAATAAGATAAAACCTCGGATGACTAAAACTATCCTCACAATAAAAGGACTTCTCGGAAATTACAATCCCTGAACTTAAGCAGAATTATAGAGCAATAGTGATAAAAAAATGCATGATTTTGGTACAGAGACAGGCAGGGAGATCAGCGAAATAGAACTTAAGTCCCTGAAATGAACCCACACACCTATGATCACTTGATATTTAACAAAGGAGCCAAAACCATTCTACGGGGGAAAAAAGAAAAGCATTTATAATATATAATGCTTGTTCAACTGGAGGTCAACATGTAGAAGAATGCACATCAAACAATGCTTATCACCCTGTACAAAGCTTAAGAGCAGGTGTATCAAGGACCTCCACATCAAATCAGATACACTCAAACTAATGAATAAAAAGTGGGGAAAAATCTCAAACACATGCTCACTGGAGAAAAGTTCCTGAGCAAAACACCAATGGCTTATGCTCTTAGATCAAGAATCAACAAATGGGATCTAATAAAACTACAAAGCTGTAAGGCAAATGACACTTTTGTTAGGACAAACCGACAACCAACTGATTGAGAAAAATCCTTACCAAGCCTGCAAATGATAGAGCGTTTATATCCAAAATATTCAAAGAACTCAAGAAGTTAGACTGCGGGGAGACAAACAACCCTATTAAAAATGGAGTTCAGAGCTAAACAAAGAATTCATAGCTGAGGCATGCCATATGCCTGGGTAGGACCTAAAGAAATGTTCAACATTTTTAGTTATAAGGGAATTGCCTATCAAATAGAACCCTGAGATTCCAACTCACCATTCAGAATGGCTGAGATAAAAAATGCAGGTGACCTCAAATGCTGGTGAGGATGAGGAGAAAGAGGAATACTCCTCAATTTTTGGTGGGATTGCATACTTGTACATCCTGGAAATCAGTCTGGAAGTTCCTCAGAAAATTGGACATTGCAATACCTGAGGACTCAGCTATATGTCACATGGGTATATACCCAAAAGATGCTCCAACATTAAAAAAAAAAAAACACGTTCTTCACTAAATTCATAAAAGCCTTATATTAACTTATAAGTATATAATAGCCAGAAGCTGGAAAGAAACCAGATGCTCTTCAACAGAAGAATGGATACAGAATATGTGGTACATCTACACAATGGAATACTATTCAGCTGTCAAAAACAATGGGTTTATGAAATTCATAGAAAAATGGATGGAAATGTAAAACATCATGCTGAGTGAGGTAACCCAATCACAGAAAAACACACATGGTATACATTCATTGACAAGTGAATATTAGGCCAAATGCTCTAAATACCCTAGATTCACAGAATTCGTGAAACTCAAGAAAAATGACCAAAATGCAAATGCTTCACTCCTTCTTTAGAAATGGAACAAGAATATCCTTGGGAGGAAATAGGGAGGCAACATTTAGAAAAGATTCAGAAAGAACACTCATTCAGAACCTGCCACACATGTGGCACATACATATACAGCCACCAAACTAGATAAGATGGATGAAGCAAAGAAGTACAGGCTGATAGGAAACGGATGTAGATCTCGCCTGAGAGACACAGCCAGAATATAGCAAATTCATATGTGAATGCCAGCAGCAAACCACTAAACTGAGAATGGGACCTCTGTTGAAAGAATCAGGGAAAGGACTGGAAGAATTTGAAGGGCTTGAGACCTCATATGAAAAAAAATGCCAAGCAACCAGAGCTTCCAGGGACTAAGCCACTACCCAAAGACTATATACATGGACTGACCCTTGACTCCAACTTCTTAGGAATCAGTGAATAGCCTAGTAAGTGCACAAGTGGATGGGGAAGCCCTTGGTCCGTCAAGACTGAACCCCAGTGAATGGGATTGTTGTGGGGAGGCCAGTAAGGGGAGGCAGATGGGGAAAGGAGGGGTTAGGGAGTTGTTTGCTTGGAGAACCAGAAAGGTAATAACAATTGAAACGTGAATAAGAAATAACCAATTTAATAAAGATGGACTAAAGAAAAAAAGAATACAGTACAACACAGGTAAAGAGGTAGATGCCCTTTAAGAGCAAACACAAAAATCCTTAAAGAATTACAGTACACCTAAACTGGTAAAGGGATTCAACAAAACCATCGGGAAGTAAAAATGGAAACAGAAACAACAAAGTAAACCCAAGGAAAGACATTAGGGATATAGAATACCTGGGAAAGAGAAAGAGAGTAGAAGTCGTAAATGCAACCACCAACCAACAGAATAAAAGAGTTAGTAAAGAATCTCAGGGGCAGAAGAAACCATAGAAAACATTGACACAACTGTCAAAAAATACAAAACAGAAAAAGCTCCTACCCAATACATCCGGGAAATCCAAGACATAAGGAGAAGATAAAACCTAAGGATAATAGTTATAGAAGACTGTGAAGACTCCCAACATAAAGGTCCAGTAAATATCATCAAAAAATTACAGAAGCAAACTTCCCTAACCTAAAGAGAGAGACATCCTTAAACATAAAAAAGCATACAGAATTCCAAATAGATTAGACCAGAAAAGAAATTTCACCCATCACACAATAGTCAAAACATAAAATGCACAAAACAAAGAAAATATATTAAAAGCAGTAAGGGAAAAAGGTTGAGTAATATAAAAAATCAGACCCATCTGAATTAAACCAGACTTCTCAAAAGAGACTATGGAAGCTAGAAAATCCTAGGCATATATCACACAGAACCTAAAAGAACATAAACGCCAGCCCAGGTTACTATAAAAACTATCAACTACCGTAGATGGAGAAACCAAGATATACCACAACAATAGGACATTTACATAATTTCTTTCCACAAATAGAGTCCTACAAAAGAGAATAGATGTAATATTCCAATACAATTAGGGTAACTACACAGCAGACAAAGAAGAAATTAATCTACTTTGAAAAAAACACAAAAGAAGAGAAAGAAGATAGCTGCAGAAACAGAATTCGAATTCTAACAACAAAAATAATAGGAAAAAGCAATAATTTGTCCCTGATATCACTAAACATCAATGAACTCAATTCCCCTTAAAAAGACAGACACTAACTGATAGTATATATAAACTGCATCCAGCATTTTTCTTGAAAAATAAACACAATTCAATGACAAAGACAGATACTTAGTCAGTTCGAAACGCTGGAAAACAATTTTCCATTAAATGTTCCCAAGAAACAAGCTGGGGTATCCATTCTAATTTCAAATGAAAGAGATTTTCAAGCAAAAGCTATGAAAAAAGATAATGAAGGACACTTCGTACACATTAAAGAAAAAAATATACCAGGAAAAACTCTCAATTCTGAATAGCAATGCCCTAAATTCAAGGGCATACACATTCATAAAAGAAACTTTACTAAAGTTCAAAGCATGCATAGTCCCTCATACAATAATAGTTGGAGACTTGAACAATACACTCTCATCAAGGGGAGGTACATAGGCCCCATCAGACAAAGAGGGCTGCAAAACTTCTTCTCTTAAAGGTAATCTCAGTGATTACTCTTATTCCAAAAATGAATTAAGACATGCCCCCTCTCCACAGGAGACTTTAATACATCGACAGTTGCCAAAGCAGGACAGAGAGCTTTGTCCAATCTGAAAGACAGTCAAAGATTTCCCCCATATCCACCAAAGTGCCTTATGCAATCTGCTTAGGGTAAAGTGAGTTTTAAACCTGACTCTGCTGACAAAGGTGATTTCAGAACTTCCCTATTAAACCTAGAGGAGCTTCAAAGTCTTCCACTATTGAAAAATGAGATTAAATCATCACTTATGATCCCAGGGGGGGAAATACAGTCACAAACCCCGAAGTCAACCTCATAACACACATAACAGCCCAAGCAGAGACAAAACTTTCTGCATGTACACCATTAGATCAAGAAGGATTGCCAGTTTCAGAAGTTGCTCTTGAGAGTTCCACACCCATACAAGATGTGTTAGAAAATTGTGAGTCCACCCACGGAAGTCTTGTGCCTTCTGCATATAAAAAAATATGATCTAGCACCCTCACCATCTCCCCCAGTACTTCCAATGTCTCTATACAACAGAGAATTATTCAAATATCCTCTACCACCAAAAAGGACCCTCCTGACTTGTCATCAGGCCCAAAAGAGCCAAGTTTATAACAACACACAGTCAATGACCATGTAGACTCCATATATATACAAAGTGCAGATAAGATACAACATCCCCTACCTCCTCAGGGGACTCTAGGTCATTCTGTCCTGTAAGGAGAGGCTCCAAAATTTTCCACATATTCATCAGAGGTGCTAGAATTTCCCAAAACTGAGCATGATTCTCTGAGTAGTACTCTATCTCATAAAGAGACTGTGGGACAAGAAACATCTACAAAAGGAGTTCTACCCACAGACACATATTTAGAAATGGCTTGTGGATGCGACACATGTACAAAAGATGTTCTAGGACATATTCCACCTGTAGAGAAGGTTATGGATCCAACCATATGTCAACGAGGAGTAGGGAAAAATGATACGCAAACAACAGTGTCTGTACCATCCTCGACATCTGAGGAAAGGGATTCAGGATTCCATTTGTGCAAAAGAATGGATATGACCTCCACAAACTTCACTGGTGTATATAGGAACTTCTTAATCGCCTCAAGATCAGCCATCTTCCCCAAATAGAGAAGATGCTCCACACCTTTGCAAATATGTGCAGAGGGTTTCCAGTCCTTCTTTATACCACAAGCAGACCCAGAATATCTGCCAAATACCCAAAAGGCTCTGGATTTTACCTTATCTCCTAAAGGGGCCTTGGAAGCCATTTTGCCTATCAAGCAGGCTAGGGAAGCTGACAGTTCTATTTGAAAGTCTGTTTCCACTTCTACAGCAGAATAACTTTCTCCTGGAACTTCCTCAAATACACAAGGATATCTAGAAAAATCCTTATCTGCTAATGAGGCTCTAAGTCCTTTAACATTTGTCCATGATGCTCTATGAGAGGTCACATCTTCAGAGGTAGCTCTAATACCTACCCCCCCATTCTGATATCACAGTCAGGATTTCTACACATATACATGGTACATTAAGGCCTTCCTCATCTGAGAAGGATGTCTTAGGATCTACTGCATCTGAACAGCATGTTTTACAACTGTCCCTATCTACCTAAGTAGATTTATTTCACATATCCACTCTGGGGAGAGATAGACGACATTCTCCCTCTATCATAATGGACCACAGACATCGAGTTTCTAGAAACAAAGGGTTAAGATTTGATCCTTCGGATGGGGTCTTGAGTAATTTCTCCACTAAGGAAGATAGTTTCAACCTTCTCCCTTCTGCCAAAAGGTATCTTGTGCCATCTTCTTCTGCAAAAGAGAAACCAAAAGCTACAACTACTGCTCAGGTGAGTCCCACAATTTCTCCATCTGTCTAAAGGGCCTTGGAATTTTCCATAAATGATGAACGAACTGTGGAAAGTTGCCAATCCTTACAAGGGCATGCTGGACATTCCATATTGTCCCAAATGCTCAAGTAACTCCTCCTTCTATCAAAAAGGCATGTTCACAATCTGCCCTAGGGTTTCAGGGAATTTCTTCACCCCTCTCTAGGGCTCCCGAAAGTGTTCTCCATGCTCAAAGTGATTTGTCATTGTGCAAATTAGACATCAAAAACACAAAAACTTTTTTTTATATTTCCAAAGGTCTGAGGGAAAGTCCATATTGAAAAAAAAATCATTTAGACCTTTTGCCTTTAGCCCAAGTATAGCAGAAAACTTCCATGTCTTCTAAAGCATTGAAAAATCAATCTGGCTCTAGCACTCTTCCTTGGAAACATTACAAATCATCCATAAAATCCCCAGGACCATCAACATCTAAAAAGGGGTATCCAGAAACTTTACCATGTCTCCAAAGGTCTTTAGGATGTTCATCAACTTCTCCAAGAGCTCAGTTAACCCAGAGAACAAAAGAACTAAAGCCATCTTCCCAGGGTCTTTTCCCAAGAACCACATATTTCTTCTTTTCTTTTATACCAAGAAAGAAGGCAAGCTTCCTTTCCCCCATCTCTGATCTCTTCATCCTGTTTGTTCTCCCTCCCAAAAAGCTCTTTACTCTGAATTAGAGGCCAATTAATAAACCATAGTTACATGGAAGGAATATCTGAGAGACAGTTGCTGACAAGACAACACTTGTGACAAAACAGAAGCAGCTAGTGCTCTCCAGGATACAAGAGATTTTTCATGGAGGGCCTAATGATGATGTCACTGAGAATTGTCATAGCCTACTTGCTAAATAGCCTTCCTTACATTGACCAGATTCAAGGGTGCCCTTTCCAGGAGTGTCACCTGTAACACAATGGAAAACTTTACATGCTACATCTCTCTAAAGCTAGAGAGTTCTCTCTGCTTCATTAGTGGTCACATGCTCTGAATGGAGAAAGTTAGTCAGTGGCTTAGCATGGGTAGAAAATATCTAGGAACAAGGAGTGAAGGAGATTCTTCTGGAGATTAATTTTAGTCCCAGGTCCAAACCTGTGAAATACAATTCAAAACCCTAGGTTTTCTCAATTTCCCATGCGCCAGAATTTTCCCCACAGACCTTTAATTGAATGAATATTGTGTTACATTTTTTGACTGTACATTCATTGACAGGGGACATTATATATATTCCTGCATGTGTACTCAAAAATTTCATTTTTCCAATTCCATTTTTTGCAATAAATTTGGCAACAAACTTGACCCAGCTTTAGAGTGAATATAACAGTGGAAATATTGTGTTTCTACTTCAAATGATCAACTCCCAAATCATTATTTTATCCAAAAATTAACAGATATCAGTTAAACAAAGGACAACATTGACTATAGAATGAAGTTCTCTAGTTCTATTAGATATCCGTTCTCTAATATCTACCTTCCTGTGTTCCCAGGGCAAGACATGAGGGTTTCTTCAGTCAAAATGTCAGTTTCAGGGGGATGTGCAGTGATATGTATGGCTTGAGGTCCAGTGAAACCTCAACTTCAGCAGGTTCATAAGAACAGGAGGGAATCTATTTGGCAATGTCATTTGTGGATCCTATATTCTTGACCTAATTGCGCAGAATATATGTAAATAGTCCACCAAAATTCATAGTTGTAGGAGCCACCATATATATGGTGACATATATCAGTCACCAAAACTAGATAAGATTAATGAAGCTAAAATGTGAATTCTGCCAATAAACAGTTATAGATCTTTCATTAGAGAAACAGCCAGAGCATGTCAAATACAGAAGTGATTGCTAGTGGCAAATCAGAGAACTGGAAAAAAACCCCTTGTTTGTAGATGTTGAGAAAGCATTACAAGAGCTGAATGGGCTATGAACCCCATAAGAACAACAAAGTCAACTCACCAGAGCTTTCTGGTACTGAACCAATATTCAAAGACTGTTTATGGACAGACCTATGGATCCAACTGCATATGTGGCAGAGTATGGCGATGTTGGGCATCAGTGACAGGATAAGCCCTTGGTTCTCCTTAGTTTTTACTGCTAGTTCAAGGGAATGTCAAGGCAGAGTTAAGGGGTTATAGAAGAAGGGTAAGAAGACCACTTAGGAATCTTATGGACAAGAAACTGGGAAAGAAAATAACATTTGAAATGTAAATATAGAAATACCCAATTAAAAATGGTATAAAATTTGCTAAAAAATAAAAAAAAAAGGAAAGAAAGAAGAGAAAAGAAAATTAGAAGCTAATCAGACCTATTGACTCAGTAATCCAAAGGGTCCCTGTCAGGGAATTATAGTCAGAATAATACTAGTGGAAAGATTGAGATTATGAAGTCCAAATTTGGAGCACTTCTCTCTCTTAAATACCAGTATCAGACACATACTGCTCTATAAGTATCCACATAATTAAGTAGTTTACTCTGAGTTGAGGACACAATATTTGTTTTTCACTTCTTTCTTAGGACCATTTTCTTCTGGGCAAAAGAATAAACACCAGGAGTTCTAAGGAAAAGAACAGTGTCCTTCCCAACACCTGGCCTTTGGGATAAAGATATTAATGATATAAACATTACTTCCAGAAACCATTAGAAGCAGGGAAGTCCAGGTTCTTCTGAGAATCCCGTATATGGAGGGCTAAGTTCAAGTCTGTGTCTTAAGTGAATCTACTCAACTCCTACCAAGGACTCACTGAGATTTCCCATAATCCATGTATTTCTTCCTTTTTTTTATACAAAGACATAAGACCAGCTTTCTTTTCCCCATCTCTGATTTCTTCATCCTCTTTGTCCTCCCTCCTAAATGGCTCTTTACTCTGAATTAGTGGCAAATTATCAACAACTATAGGTACGGAAGGAATATTGGAGAGGCAGTTGCTGTAGCAGCAACACTTGTGACATCACAGAACAAGCTAGGGCTCTCCAGGATACAAGAAATTTTCCTGGAGGGCCTAAAGATGATGTCACTAAGAACTCCCTACCTGGTGATCAGCTTTCCTTGCATTGAATAGATTAAAGGATGTGATTTGCAGGTGTGTCTCCTGTGACACAGTGGAAACCTGTACATACTACATCTCTCTAAGCCTAGATACTTCACATTCCTGCATAAGTGATTACAAGGTCTGAATGGAGAAATTTATTCAGGGGCTTGGCATAAGTAGAAAACATCTAGGAACATAGAATGGAGGAGATTCTTCTGGATCATAATTCTATTATGAGATCCATTCCTATGAAATACAGTTCAATTTACTAGGTTGTCTTTGTTTCCCAAAGACCTGTATTTACCCTACAGACCTAAAATTGAGGGAATATTGTATTTCATTTTCTAATTGAATATTCCTTGATTTGGGACTACATATATATATATATATATATATATATATATATATATATATATATATATATATACACATACATACATTCCTGAATATGTTATGAAAAAATCTGTTTTCCAATTCCATTTTTTTCAGTCATTTTGTCAACAAAGTGGGTTTAGCAAAAGAGTGAATATAACAGTGTAAATACTGTGTACCTACTTTGAATGATAAACTCCCAAATGCTTATTTTATCCAAAAAATACCAGATATCAATAAAACAAAGGACAACATAGACTATAGAATGTGGTTCTATTTCTAATTAAGTATCAGTACTCTCATATCTACCTACTGTGTTCCCAATGTCAGTTTTGATGATTTGGGATATTTTACCATGATCATTTCTTCAGGCCATACATCATACTTAGGAGAATGGGCAGTGAGAGAAATGGCTTGAGGTCCAGTTAAACCTCAACTTCAAAGGTTCATAAGAACAGGAGTGAGATTATTTGCCATTGTCATTTGTGGATTCTAAATTCTTGACCTAATTGCGCAGAATCCATGCTAAATTTCTACCTAACCTCATTGCTGTAGGAGAAACCAAATATATCTATATGTATATCTATCTATCTATCTATATATATATATATATATATAAATATATATATATACAATCAAAACTAGATATGAGTGATGAAGCTATGAAATGCATGCTGCCAGGTACCGGATATAGATCTTTCCTGAGAGACACAGCTAGAGCATATAAAATACGGAAGTGAATGCTAGTGCCAAACTAGTTTCCTGACAACTGATCTGTTATTGGTTGATTTTGAGAAAGGATTACAAATGTTGTGTAAGTGAGGGTTCTGAGGGTACCTGGAAGAGAATGTGGGACAAAGAATGCGAAGAACGATGCCAAGATAAGAGTCTGAACAAGGCGTCAATTTTATTTTTCTCCAATGCTGAATTTATTCTATAAAAGGGGTAACAGAAGGAGGGGGAACAAAGAAACATTTACGCAGGACAAAAAGACAGGATTTGTTTGGTCACGGACTGATGTTGAAAGAATGTCAGAGAGTTCGCAGGTTTGCCATATTATTAATCAGCAGGACAACATTATCGTATTATTATTTTCTTTTTTTTTTTTTTTTTGGTTCTTTTCTTCGGAGCTGGGGACCGAACCCATGGCCTTGCGCTTCCTAGGTAAGCGCTCTACCACTGAGCTAAATCCCCAGCCCCATATTATTATTTTCTTGACCATCAAATTTGTATTAGTCTTCTGCAGCCGGCTGGGGATTTTCCATACTTAATTGTAACCATAATAATAACATCTACAATGGAGGGCTTCTAGGGAATCACAACCAACATCTCCCCCTTGTATATATTCAAATGTAAAAGTGACCAATGGCCATGCGTGTCCTGGAATGAACCCCTTGGAAACTGTGTCTCTCTTAGGTTGGGTGTTGTTTGTCACATGGCCAAGAGACTCTTGAAGCCAGGGCCCATCATGGGATAAGGCAGCAGCTAATGTCGGACCTCCTGTCTTAGCCCCTTAAGTCATGAATATATCACTCTCTTATCCATCACTGATTGTCCAGCTCAGCACGCAGGGGTGAGAATTTTTTGGTTTTTCATCAAAGGCATCAGGGCAGTAGGCAGAAAAGAATGTTGGCCTCATTTGACTGAAGGACATAAATGTCCTTTCCTGGATGGGGATGGAGATTTGTAGGTGAGTTTGACCCTCATCAAAGCATCGTTGATAGTTAGCCTATGATAATATAAGTGAATAGATTTTGTTGTTATATTATCTTCCTGTTACTTAACAAGGCTGGTTAAATGATTCAATGTCCAAGGGCCAGAATATATAAGCAAAAGACAAAGAGATAAATAGGTATCCCATGTATGTCAAATAAGGAATAAGCAAGCCCCATATCATTAAAGTACAGCATCAATAACTGAAAAATAATGTGTTGATACACAGAAGGAAAAATAACATGCTGATTAACATTTTTTAAATTCTCAAAATAAATCAAATAGACAATACAATTTGGGTTCCTGCAACAATCATAATTGCATTATCCAAAAAGTCAAAGGTATTGCATTGTTCAAGAATACATATTTTAGCTGTCCTGGAGTGGGTTGTAGGCTTCTAATTCTTCTCGAAGTGGTGCAGTTCTTTGTGGAAGCAGGTCCTCTCAGTGGAGTGCAGATTGTAGATGAAGTTGTGCGTACCTTGCACCATGTTCAGTGCCTCTCTGGGCTCCTTATTTGGATCAGTGCCCAAAAGCGGGACAGTAAGAATGCACTGTCTCTTTTAACAGTTTTATAGTAAATATAATCTCCGTATCAGCACCTGATTGAAACATTCTAAGACCCCAAGTATATCAATCTTGTTTCACACTGTGGAGGTATATTTAATATTTAGGGGGATGCACCATCCCCTTGTTTTAGAATTAGGACCTTCAGAACATGAATCTAGGACATGCATATTAGCAGGATGGGATATATTTTAAGTCATAGAACACAGTGTCTTAGGTGATAAAATTCTTAAGAACAGCGGTAAGGGGCCAGGCAAGAATGATAGGGGGTGGCCTAGTGAGAGTGTGTGGAACAACCCGATAGGTGACAAATAGCGTTCAGTCGCACAGCTAAATGAGCCTGTTTTCTTGGGCCAAAAAGGCCAGGCCATAATCGAGCACAGGCTTTGTGCCTGTGAAACAAAAAGGAGAGCAGAGGGGCAGCTGGTCTGTTACCAGCTGTCTCTCTACTTTGTCCTCAGCTCAGCTCAGCTCCTTAGGGTCAGCTCAGTGGCTCTGCCTCTCAAGAGACCCAGCCTCTGAAGGACACTAGGCTTCTAGTAAGAATTAATAACAAAAGGATAGAGAGATAGTTAAGACCTGAGTGCTAGATGCCAAGTGGCTGATAAAATAATTGTATGGTTCATCTACTTTAAGGGGGTAGTTTCTTCCAGGCTGTCAGACATGCTAGATGACCTTGTGCCAAAAGACCAGGAGAAAATAGCACTTGAGAATTGAAGGGGGTGTTATCCGACTGAAGCCTCAGATATCAGAGAGTAAGCAATAGTAACAGGCAATTGGTTTTAAGGACTGTTTCTACCGCCATTCCTGAGGCAGTGGTCACGATTGCGTTGGGTTTCCTGACTCTTATAACCAAAAAATAGATTACTAACACTGGAGTACTGATCTTTAATAGAAGTATAGCCCTCCAAGGACTGCAGTAGTAGCCCTTTACCAAGCCGCCTTACTGAGTTAGAGGGCCATAGAAAATAAAACATTGATCCTGACCTTGGCCACAGCCTCCAGTTGGAGTAAGCTGAAGAGCCGGTGCCAAGTCTTTCTACTCTTGTCATCCTAGAGTAAAGCCTGTTTTGTCTGGCTCAACAAAGTTCCTTGCAGTCTGCTGCAGACTCTTTCTGAAACTATTTTCGGGACTACCCTGACCCCAACCTGGGGCATTTTGACCACAGGGGCAAGAACTGTTGCAGGGATAGGATCAAAGGCACTGTCTATGTCAATGATGACTAACAAGGAAGGTGACTTAATGCTGAAGACCAACTTCACACTTGCAATAGGGCCAGCAGATAAGGCATGCTCCCTGACAGAAAACAATTTCTCTCAAAAAATTTATTTCCAAGTTAAGCACCAAGTAGACCAAGTAAAACTTATTGAGAAAGAAAGCAAACAGTTCAATGATTTCAAACACTATCATTAGTCCAAGTCCAAAAATGAAACAAAAGCCAAAAAAGACACTCGACAATACCAAAGGAAAAAAAATAGACAAACGATACCAAGAAAAAGCATTCTACAAGCGAATTCCACAGATGCCTGTTACCTTCAGTACCTGGCCTAAAATGCAGCTTAACCTTAGCTGCTTCTGGGATAAGGCAGACCATCTGATCCCACCTCCCAATGGGATTCTAGAGTGTCCTCTAGATTCCTTTCTCTTCCTAGAGCATATTCTAGGGCCTATGGCCTGTGACAACAAGCAAGTCAACCTGACACAGCCATAGTCCGCTTACAGGACCAAGTGGACTCTAAACCTTCTCCAGTGGGGACTCAAACCCTTCAGCCAATAGGGGCAGACAACACAAGTCAACATAAAACAAAGATGAAACATGACAAAGAGACAAAACAGAAAGTAACACAGAACACAAAACACAGACTTGCTCGAGCTTACCTCTGATCTCTTAGCCAATTATGGTCTGGAGGGAGCACAGTCTCTGTGATGCACCAAAATGTTGTAAGACCCCATAGTGGATCACTCTGGAGCGCAATCACGGAGCACTGATTGACAAAGTGACCGCTGCGGTAGCATGAGTGTATAAGGTTTTTTAATCCACATACATGGGATTGCTCATCCACACAAGGAGAGTCAACCTTGTACCCACAGTGCACATAACTTCAATTCATTATGGAAGGTACACTACAGTAAAAGGGTTAATCCATCCATTAAACAATCACTAACTGGGTATTATCTTTTGAATCAATTGTTACCTCCTGGGTGAACTATGGACAAATATTTTTACAAAATCTAAGATTTTTTAAAAATTTTTAACCCTATTCTTTGTGTCCTGAGTGACTCTCTGTGTCCTGTCACAAAAGAGGAAAGGAGAATGCTTGTCCCATCACTCAGCAAAAGCTTTGGGGGGGGGCTTTGGGGGTGGGAGCAAAGGCTCCAAGGGGGAGCAAAGGCTTCCAAAACAAAGATGACAAACCAGTCTATTAACAGGGAAAGGCTTTCTCATCCAGGACACCTTCAAAGAGAAACACCTTGGGTGCCTTCTGTAAGTGAGAGATATGAGGGTGCCTGGAATAGAATTGGGTACAAGGGTCGCAAAGAAGAACGTTAAGATAGGAGTCAGATCAGGGCGACAATGTTATTTTCCTCCAAGGCTGAATTTATACCATAACAGGGATAACAGAGGGAGGGGTTAAGTAAGAAACATTTACTCTAGCTAAAGATACAAATTGGTGTGGTCAGGGAATCAGCTGATGTTGACATAATATCAGAAAATTCACAGGTTTTTCATATTATTAGTCAGGAGGACAAGTTTAAAATATTATTATTTTTCTTTACCACCAAATGTGTATTAGTATTTTGCAGCTAGGTGTGAATTTTCCATGAAAATAGTGATAGTTAATTCTAACCATAATAATATCATCAACAATGGAGGGAGTCAAGAGCGTCGCTCCAAACAGAACTGAAGGGGCTTTTAACTCCATAAGAAAAACAATGCCAAAGAACCAGAGATTTCTGGTACTAACCCAATATTCTGTGTATACACAGAATTATGGCTCCAACTGCATATGTAACAGAGGATGACCCTGTTGGGCACCAATGGAAGGAGAAGAACTTGGTCCATCGCAGGTTTGACTCCCAGTTCAAAGGAATGTCTAGGTGCAGAAAGGGAGGTTATAGAAGAAGGGTAGGGGAATCAGTTAGGGCTCTTATTGACAGGAAACTGGGAAATAAAATAGCATTTGAAATGTAAATATAGAAATACCCAATTAAATAAGCAATAAAATTTGCTAAAAAATGAAAAAATGGAAGAAATAAAAGAAAAGAAACTGCTAGCTAATCTCACCTATTGACTCAGAAATGTAAAGGGTCACTGTAAGGAAATGGTAGTTAAAGTCATACTAGTGAAAGACTAAATGATGAAATCTCAACTAGAAGCACTTCTGTCTCCCAGATATCAGTGTCTGACACAAACAGCACTATAGGGATCCAAAGCCTGGAGTAGTTTACTCTGAGATGAAGATACAATACTTGTTCAACCCTTATTCCTTAGGACATTTTTCTTTTTGAGAAAAAGAATAAAAGCCATGAGCTCTCAGGAAATAACTGTGCCCTTCCCAACACTTGGCTTTCGGAAAAAAGAAATGAATGATATATATTCTCTGACTTCCAGGATCCATAAGAACAGGGAAGTCCAGATGCTTCTGAGAGGCTCTCATCTCCTGATTTCCATATGTGGAAGGCTCAGATCAAGGCTGTCTCTTCAGGGAACCCACTAAACACCTACCCAGGATTCACTGAGCTCTCCAATGGACCATGCTTTTCTTCTTTTTTATACCAAGACAGAAAGGCAGCTTCCTTCTCCCCATCTCTGATCCCTTCATCCTCCTTGCTCTCCCTCAAAAATGGCTGTTTACTCTTAATTACAGGCCAACTAGTAAACCCTAGAGGTACTGAAGGAATACCTGAGAAGCAGGTGCTGTCACATCAACACTTGTGACCTCACAGAGGGGCCTGGTCTCTCCAGGTTACAAGAGATTTTTCAGGAAGGGCCTAATGATGATGTCACTGAGAACCTCCATCTCCTACCTGCTGAACGGTTTTTCTCATATTGACCAGTTTCCAGAGTGCCTTTTCCAGGAGTGTCTCTTGTGACACAGTGGAAACCTTTACATACTCCATCTCTCTAAAGCTAGAGACTTCTCTTGTTTTCATTAGTGGTTACATGCTTTGAATGTAGAAAGTTGGTCAGGGCCTTTGCATGGGTAGAAATGATTTAGGAACATAAAGTTTAGGAGATTCTTCTAGATAATATTCTATTCTGAGGTTCATTACTATGACATACAGTTCAATTTTTTAGGTTTTCTCTTTTTCCCAATAGGCAGTATTTTCCCTATAGACCATTAATTTATTGAATATTGTATTACACAATTTTTGTCATGCTCTAGTTTTCTTCTCTTCTTTAGTGCTGAAAAATGTGATAACCAATACTGTATTAGAATAAATATTACATAGTACATCTAAAGAAAACAAATTCCTCACAAGGCCAACGTAACTTTATACCTAAGCAATTTGAATTTACAGAGAAATGTTTAAATATTGTTTATTTATCTTTAAAAGTACTCTTATAAGAATCTTTAGAAAAACATAAATCTAAACATCTGTATAAAAATGTCATATCTGGTTTAAATGATCAGAATGCTCTTCTGTGATTGGCAATCCTTATTAAAACCCATCAGGAAACAGAAGGTAAACCTGGGACAGAAATCAGTCAATAACACTCAAGTATTTGTGACAGTCACACCATTAGCTTGTGCCACCATTGTTCTTGTTCCCTGACCTTAAAAGGTCCCAGGCTGTCCGAACTTCAACTTGTTCCGTAATTTTTTTTTTTTACATCAGAGTCAGTAGTGAAAACATCTTAACCAGCTTCATGAACAATTTTATTTTTCCAAATGCATTTTAAGGGTGGTGGTCATCGCTGACCATTCTACAATTCTTCGGGCAATGATGGAAGTACTGATCTGCCCCAGAGGCAATTCCTAAAAGACCTCGACCACTATTATTGCAAATGCCAATGGTGCTGACCTCTGAGTAGTGGGAAGCTCCATGAGGACTTTCATGCACTTCTTAGATTAAGAGAGATATGAGTGCAATAACCGAGCGACACTCTGCATGAAGCCCTCCTTGGGTTCATGACTCACCAAGGTCCAACGAGGCTGTGCTGAAGAGTGGGCCATACCGTAGGAGTTCTAAAACTCTGTGCCATTCCTCCTTCACAGGCAATACTCCTGTCAGAACCAAATTTGAACCATGCTTTTACCCTGGATAGAATTTCAAATACTATACTGAATAGGGAGAGCGGGCAGCCTTCCATTGTCCTTGACTTTAATGGATTTGCTTTATGTTTCTTTCCATTTAGGTTGTTGTTGGGTACTGGTTTTCTGTCCCTTGCTTCTATAATGTTTCTGCATAGAACTGGTATCCCTGATTGCTCTAATGCTTTTAACATAAAGGGGAGTTGGAATATTTTTGCAAGCTTTTTCAGCATCTAATGAGATTATCATGTGATTTTTTTTCTTTCAGTTTCATTATATAGTGGATTATATTGATAGATTTTCAGAAATTGAACCATCCCTGCCTCCCTCTAGAAATTAATAATTGCACTGCATAACCTACCGAAGGGATCCCATATTCACACGCATACTCTAACAAATTCCCAAAAAAACAAAAACAAAAACATGCAAACAAAAAAACACTGCACCCTACAGAACAGATCTTATACTCACATACACACTCAAACATCCCAATCAAAAAACAAAAACCAAAAAACTTGCAAACAATAAAACCTTGCTACTGCAACATCAAAATAGCATGAAATAAATATGACTTCTCATTAATACGTTTAAGCATTAATGGCCTCTACTCAACAGTAAAGGGACACAGGCTAACACAATGGATTTAAAAACAGGATCTATCCTGTTGCACTGAAAAAACGTAATTCAGCAACCGAGATAGACACAACCTCAGACTAAGGGGTTGGAAAAAGGTTTCCAAGCAAATGTACACAAGAAACAAGATTGTGTATCTATTCTAACATCCAGCAAATCAGACTTTCAACCAAAAGTAATCAAAAGAGAAGTGGAAGGACTGTTCATATGCCTCAGAGGAAAAATCCACCAAAATGGCATCTCAATTCTGGATCTCTATATGACAAAGACAAAAGTAGCAACATTAGTGAGAGAAATATTGCTGAAGTTTTAATATCACATAGAACCTCACACATTTATAGTGGGGGACATCAATGTGCCATCTCACCAAGGGCAGGTCATTGAGACAGAAACTAAAAAAGAAAACAATAAAAATAGAACATATAACTGACACGGGTTTCAATTAATCTGACCTCACTGATTTCTACAGAATATTTCACATGAACACAAAAGTACACACTCTCTTTTCAGTACCTCATGGAATCTTATTCTAAACTGACCAAGTTCTCCCTCACTAAACAAGTCAAAGCAGATACAGAAAGACTGCGCTAACCATTGGATATTCTCAGATTGCCATGGCTTAAAACTGGACTTCAACAATAACAAAAGGTCTATAAACTCACGGAAATTAAACAGTACTCTACTTAAGAACCACTGGTTCAGAGAAGACATGAAAAAAAAAAAAGCTTACCTAGAATTCAATGAAAATGAAGACACAGCGTCTGCAAACTTAAGGGACTTAAGGAAAGCAGTACTAAGAGGAATGTGCACATGCAGCACAGAGAGCTTTCATAAAGAAACCAGAGAGACAGCACACTAACAACTTCCCAGCACGCTTGAAAACTCTAGAATAAAAAGAAGCAAATACATATTAAAGGAGGAGACAGCAAGAAATGATCAGACTCGGGGTGAAAGTGATCCAATAGAAACAAAGAGAATACAATGATCAACAAAATCAATAGCTGGTTCCTTGGTAAAATCAACCAGACAGACAAACCCTAAGACAGATAATGTACTAGGAGGTGAGACAGCATCCAAATAAGAAAATCTGAAATGAAAAGGGAGCCGCATCGATGGACACTGATAAAAGTCACAGAATCCTTAGGTCTCACTTTAAAAACCAGCTTTCTACAAAATTAGAAGCTCTGAACGATGTGGATGATTGTGTAGATGGATAACACTGAAAACAGGTAAACTGAGGTAAGATAAACTATGTAAATAGCTCTACAACACCTAAAGAGACACAAACAGTAATTAAAAGTTTCCCCACTGAAAAAGCCCGAGGGCCAGATTGTTTGAGCACAGACTCCTTCCAGATTTTCAAAGAATTCTCAACCTATTCTGAAACACAGAAACAGGAGGAAAATTGCCAAACTGATTCAATGACAGCACAGTCGCCCTGACACCTAAATCAGAAAACGATTCAACAAAGAAAGAATTTCAGATGAATTTCCCTTAAGAATATTGGTGGAAAAAATACTAGGTAAAATGCTAGGAAAAAAAATACAAGAACATATGAATCGGCCAACCAGTGCCATCAAGTAGGCTCATCTCAGGAGGACCTGAGGCTGTAGGAATGGTTAAGTCTATGAAAACCCATCAAAGTGATCCTCCATATAAGCAAACTGAACTGTAAAGACTTATTCTGTCCTCAGCATTTCACATAAACTTGTGAGCTCCACTTGGAGTTAACTTCGTTGAAGTTACATATCAT
Source organism: Rattus norvegicus (assembly GCF_021556685.1). NCBI lineage: Eukaryota > Metazoa > Chordata > Mammalia > Rodentia > Muridae > Rattus > Rattus norvegicus. Next base: position 50,465,242 of record NC_141555.1, on the reverse strand, counting down.
GCAATATATATATTATATATAGATAGATGGATAGATATAGATATAATACATATGTATATGTGTGTGTTTACATATATAAATTATTATTATAATAAATTAATATATTAAATTGTCATATTCTAACATTATAATAACCTAATTAATATTAATATATTATATTAACATATTAAATTATATATATCAGCAATATGATAATATATAATTAATATATATTATATTAATATATTAAATTATTATATATTGATATCATGATAAAATATAATTAAGTTTAATATATTGTTAGTATATTAAATTATTATATAGTAATAATACTATACCTCTTTTACCCTCTTCTGACCCTCTATCTAACCCTACCCTCAACACTCCAGTACCAACTTTCCCCTCTGGCTACCTGTCATAGGTTCTAGCATTTACTGAACAGTTAAAATGGGGAGAAGATTTATATGCGATCTCCTGAGTCCATGATTGAGGTGTAGTAAGGGCAACCTCCTTTGAGGAAGCAGATAAATATCAGGATACAAATACCATTTCCTGGTGTAAGATCATCTCCGTATAATGACTTTAAATATCTATCCAGTGGACTCTGAGAAAATGCGGAATATTCTTCCAAAAGATTCAGCTATACTACTCCTGGCCTTATATCTGAAAAGACTTCTGCCATACCACTAGGGCATGTGCTCCATCATGTTCCTAGCTGCATTCTTCATAATGAGCAGAAAATAGAAATAACCCAGATGCTCCTCAACCAAGGAAAGGCTACCGAAAATGTGGTTCATTTACACAATGAAATACTATGCAGCAATGAAAAATTGTGAAGCTTCGGTCAAGTAGATGGAATGAGAAAGTATTGTTCTGAATGGGGTAACTGAGACCCAAAATAACTTGTAGATATTCACTTAAAAGAGGGTATTAGCCATAAAGTATAGAATTCACAGACTATTATCTATGGAAACAAAGAGGCTAAACAAGATGAAAGGCCGAAGAAAATGCTTGAAATCCACACAGAAGGAGGAATAAAATAAGGAGAAGAGGCAGATGGAAGGAAAGGATTTTGTGGCTGAGGGGATGGGAAGGGAAATGGGGTTTGAGAATCATTTTTTGGAAGAGACGGGCAAGAGGGACAGAGGGCCAAGAGAATAGACTGAAATCAGTGACTGTCCAGGGTGGGCGCTATCTCTATGCTTTGCCAGCAATCTGGGATGGGTGAGGCTACCTCGCCATCCATGAGGGTGACTTTAGCTGAGACTCATATCAGTGGGGATACAGATACTGAAATGGTCACTTTCCGTACCCACGGAGGACTCAAGGTGGAATGATAAGGACACAAACCCACTCCCAAAATTTTGACCCAGAAATTGCCCTCTCTATAAGGGACACATGGACGGAGATGGAAGAGGAAATGAGGGAATGTCCAAAAGATAAGTGGATGAATGGGAGTCTTATCCTATGGGCATACGGCAAACCCTGAAATTATTAATGGCCCTTTCTTATGTTTACAGAAGGGTGGGTAGCATTATTGTCCTCTGCAAGGCTCCACCGAGCAGCCAACTGACACAGAAGCAGAGGCACAGGGCCAAATATCCGATGGAGCTCAGTGAGTCTCAATGAAGAGCTGAGAGAGGAAGAGGAGCACAATGGTCTTCACGTGGGTTCACTAAACCCGTCGCCTGTCTGTGGATCCTGTTCTCCTACCCGGGCTGCGTTTTCAGGACCTGGTGGGAGACGATGAATCTAGTCCTGCAGAGACTTGATGTGCCAGGGGAGAGGGTGCACCCAGAGGGGTCCTCCACTCTCTCAGAGAAGAAGGGGAGAGTATAGAGGGAGGGACTGAAAATGGTGGGAGCCTGGAGGAGTGAGGTACCAGAGCAGCATTCAGAATGTTACCTGGTGAATAGATACAACATTCTAGCAAGGTTCGCAGGCATGACATAACGGGGACTGGGGCATGACATCATGGAGGTGGGGCAGGACATCGTTGAGGTAGGGCATGACATACTGGGAGTAGGTCATGACATCATGCGTGTTGGGGAATGATATCAAAGTGTTGGGGGCATGATATCATGAAGCTTCAGGGAAAATAGATGAAACTAGATTTAAAAAAAAAAAAAAAACAGCCCGAGGAGGAAATGAGACCTAGAGACACAAACATGGCATAATTTTTCCTATGCATGGTATAAACTGTGAGATAAACCTAATTCTATCTACAATCCACAAGTTCAGAGAGGACACAGGAAAGGAGAAGGCCCGTGAGGGGGAAAGCATCGACCTCTCTGAAAGGAAAACTGGAACAGATTCTGTGGGTGAGTGCGGACCTCTGTAGACAAGAGCTGAAGTTAGGTGGGGACGATGGAGGGATAGCACGGTGCAGGGAGAACCGGCCAGAATTAGGGGACATACGGGTTAATGCAGAATTGGAAGGATGCACTGGTTAATTCATGGCAGTTGGGGGAAACCTCCTGAGTATTTAATCTGATAGAGAATGCAGAGTCCAAACCTTCAATTTTTTAAATCAAGCAAGTAGGTCCTCAGGGTTGGGGATGGGGCACATTCAGTAGAGACGGTTTCTGAGGAAGTCAAATGGAGATCCCTGAACAACAGACCGATGCTGGGACAGAGATTATAAAAGCTCAAGGAAATGAGGCCTTCCTGGTATCTTAAGCCTCCCTCGATGTAAATGCACCTGAAAACCCCTTCCTCCTCTCCAAGATTTCTCTAGGTCTTGTTCAACCTGAGTAAAATATATGCACACAGCGTGTCCCTGAATACCTTCTAACAGAGTTGTGACACTGAATACCTTGTAGCAACCCCCAACTCACTTGCAGGCAGACCAATATTCTGTTGAGCGACTGGTTCCTGGGGCCGCTTCATCCTTTTGCACCTGGACACTCTAGGAAGCATACATCAGAGATGTGTGTGTGTGTGTGTGTGTGTGTGTGTGTCTGTGTGTTTGTGTGTGTATTTTTATGTGTGAGTGTTTGTATGTGTGTGTGTCTGTATGTGTCTCTCTGTGTGTATGTGTGTGTATGTGTGTGTATATGTGTGTGTCTGTGTGTGTGTGTCTGTGGGTGTGTATTTTTATGTGTATGAGTGTTTGTATGTGTGTGTGTCTGTGTGTGTCTCTCTGTATGTTTGTGTGTATATGTGTGTATATGTTTGTTTCTGTGTGTGTATTTTTATGTGTGTGCATGTTTGTATGTGTGTGTCTGTGTGTGTATGTGTGTATGTGTGTGTCTCTATGTGTCACTCTGTGTGTGTGTCTCTTAGTGTGTGTCTGTCTGTTTGTCTGTCTGTGCCTCTCTGTGTGTGTCTTTTTGTATGTGTGTGTGTGTCTGTGTATGTTTGTTTGCAAGTGTGTGTGTGCATGTGTGTTTGTGTGTGTTTGTTTGTTTATGTGTGTGTGTGTGTGTGTGTGTGTGTTATTCATGCAGAAGCTAACCATCCTCACAAGACTGTCTGGATTGCTTTTCTTTTTGAAGGTTGGCAAATCTTTCTCTATTCCGAAGAAAAAACCACCCTGGTTCTCAACTCTCTCTCTGAAGTGATGACAGGTTGAGGTATTTTCATTTATGAGGAGTCTGTCCTAGTGAAAATTGCTTTCATCGATACAGTAAACCTTGAAAAACACATCTCAAGATTTACTTTCATTAGTCTGTGATCCCTTGAGGGGATTATTCTATTATTATTATTATCATTATTATTATTATTATTATTATTATCATTATCATTATCATCATCATCATCAACAACAACACAACAACAACAACATCATCATCATCATCATTGTATATTACTATTATTATTATTATTATTATTATTATTATCATTATCATTATCATCATCATCAACACACAACAACAACAACATCATCATCATCATCGTATATTACTATTACTTTATTATTATTATTATTATTATTATTATTATTATTCCAGGATTATTCCATTATATTATTGTTTGTGCTGTTACCAGTGTGCTAATGTTCACTGATGGCAGGAAGATTTTGCTTCATGTGGGTCCCATTGAACGGCCATGTTTTGGTTCTTGAAACTGAAAGTTTTATTTACATATTCCCAAGAGCAAATACATGCAAGTACAGAAAGTTCCTTGGTCTTCTACATGAGAGTGACACCCTCACGTAATCCTCTGATCTATTTGAGAAACTGAATTTAGACAAGCAATGGAAAGGTTCGTGACCAAAATCCAAGTTAGGGAGAAATAAGACAGTTTTTCACAATTTTTCAGGCTTTGGGGATTGGTAGACATTAAATAATCATCTTTTCATGCATAGCAGGATAAGTCAAAATTATTAAATAATAGTAGTCAGAAAATTTTAACAACATATGTATGCTGGCTAACTTAAATTCCCCTATTTCATCTCTAGAACATTTTATATTCTCTTTCAGGTTCTTCTTGATATTCTTTGAAGACGTGAGAACCGGTATGTGTTTATCTGTACACATTCATAAAGCATGGCCATCGCTCTAGTGATGGACAGATGACACGAATGTCTAGAGACAAACTGAGTTTCTTTCCAAAGGAATAAATCGTGATGTTCACGGAGGCAGTTTTGGTCTTAGGTGCAGATGTTTAAAATCCCCTGAGAATGCTTCCTACAGCTACCGTTACCTATATGTGGTAATATCCTATGATGTGTGTTTGTGCTCTGCATTTTTTTCAAGATCTACACGAACGTTTCGAATGTGTATACTAGTTGGAGATGTTGTCTTTTATCTTTTCTATCAATGTATTTTGGGTTGTAGACTCTCAGGCATTTTATGATCGATCTCTCACAGCAGGGGCTGTAAATGAGGTGAGTCTTCATGAGGAATAAAGGAAAGAAGACAGGTAAGGTAATAGAGAACTCCCTGATGTATTTATCCCCTGTGAATCTGAGATGACTGTTTGACTGTTGTCATCAATATGTATATATATATATATATATATATATATATATATATATATATATATATATATATAACTTTACAACAAAGTACACTCACATGAGTTTAAACCTTTGTACTTTTCATTGGGCAAATATTTGCAATAAGAGAGCTTTCAAAGTAAGAGTGTAATAAAGTTGTGTGATGTGTGTAACACTTTTTACATATTCCCTTGTATAACTTAATAGAATATAGAAATGGTTTTCCTTCATGTTGGAAGTAATAAAGACAGTTTCTTTTCTCACAATATATGTAGTAATTGTTGCCTCTATAAAATTTAATATGTTCATATCTTGCCTAAACATCCACCACAATTCCTTATGGGATGCTTCCTATACTTACTCAGTGTATTTTCCTAAATATTGACTTTAAAATGGATTTAGCAGAATAGATATTGAGGCGGATGGAGGGAGGGAGGAAACTGAATGGGAGGGGAGGAGAGAAGGGAATGGGTAGGAGGAATTAGGTACCGTTGGTTTGGAGGAATTAGGTATAGGAAATGCAGGGAAGAGGGAATGGAAATCAGAAGTGTGGAGTGGGCATCTCTAGGAAGTGCCAGAGACCTGGGAAAGGCGAATAACCAAGATGTCTATTGGTGTGACTCTAGCAGTGGGGATACAGATCCTTAATTTGCCACTTCTGTAGCCAGGCATGACTCCCAGTGATGTGAAAAAGAAAAAAAAAATACACCCACAAAACCTTCAATCCAAAATGAACACAGCCTACAAGATTATCAGAGACAAAGATAGATAGAGCAGACATGGAAGGAACGTCCAACCAATGGTTAGCACAGATTGAGACCTATCCCATTGGCAAGCACCAATCTCTGACACTACTAAAGATACTGTATCGTGCTTGCAGACAGAATCCTAGCATAACTGTCCTCTGAGAGATTCCACCCAAAAGCTGAGAGAAACAAGTGTAAAGATTCAACACAAAACATTAGCTGAAGCTTGGGGAGTCTTTTGGAAAAAAAAAAAAAACAGGTGAAGAATTGAGGCCCAGATGATATGAGGGACTCCACAGGAAGACCAATAGGGTCTACTCACAGCGACTATTGGGGTCTGCCAAAGACTGAACCACCAATCAGGGAGTGAACGTGGACTGAACCTGAGCCCCCAGGACATAGGTGGCAAATGTGGAGATTTGTCTTTTTACAGGTGCCCTCGACAATGTGTGTGGACATTCCATGAAGATGGAGCACCGATTTTGGGATGTAAAATGAGTAAATAAATAAATGAATTTTAAAGAAACAGTTATCCCAACTAAAGACAACATGTTTTGGAAAGTCCAATTCTAGTTGTTCGGTTCCCGCATGAAGACAAAGCCTGTGGAGTGCCTATGTCCTTAGAGGCCATAATCCTTTTCATTCTGTTCTTCCATCAGAGTCCCCAAGCTCCACCCATGGTTTGACGAGTGGGTTTCTGCATCTGTCTGAGTGAGTGGCTTAGTGGAGTCTCTGAGAGGGAAGTCAGGCTAGAATCCTTTCTGCAAGCATAACAGAGTGTCATTAATAGTGTCAGTGCTGATCCATGGAAGACGTCTCAATCTGTACTAACCATTGGTTGACCATTCCACACTCTGTGCTCTATGCACAGTCCCTGTATTTCTTGTGGTCAGAATAAATTTTGGGTCAAAATTAGTGTCTCTATCACTCCATTTTGGTTGCTGTCTGGCTACAGGAGGAGGGCTCTTCAGATAGATATCACTGACGCTGTGAGTCTCAGCTAAGGACACACCCAATTATTCATGGGTATCTCTCTTACCCCAGCTCTATGCCTCTTTCAGGATATGATCTCTACCTCCCCACCCCTATCCATCTAGGCTTCTTAGTCTGGCCTCAGTAGCAGAGGATGTGATTAGCATCACAGAGCCTGGATATGCATCATGAGGGGATAACCTTGTGGGGTCCCAATGTCCTCTGAGAAGAAAAGGCTTGGAGAAAGATTTTGAGAAGTGTGAACTGGGGGAGGGCAGTGTGCTGCATGTAAAATGAATAAATAAACAAATAACTATGAAAATAACTAAGTCTACTTGAAGAAACAATTGTGTGTGTTTGTGTGTGTGTATTTGTGTGTATGCGTGAGTATATATATATATATATATATATATATATATATATATATGTGTGTGTGTGTGTGTGTGTGTGTGTGTGTGTGTGTGTGTGTGTGTGTGTGTCTGTGTGAAGGTATGGGGGTTTGTGTGTATAATATTACACTATCACATGTGAGAAAACAGTGGTGTATGCAGAATACAGGTCAGCTTATGCACTATATTTACAAAAATGGCACTTGCTGAAGATGAAGAAATGATTCAGAGATTAATAGCACTATCTGTTCTTCTAGAGAATCCGGGGCCACTCCCCAGCTCCCATGTTACAGCTCACAAGTGGCTATAATTTCATCACCATGGATCTCACAATCTCTTAAACTTCCTGGGCACAACGCATGCATATGGTGCACACATATACAAGCAGGTAAAACACTTACATATGTACAACGAACAGTACAAAAACAGAAGAGCAGTTCCTGGTTGACATACTTTGATTTACGAGAATATTCAAAGTGATAATCACAGTCAAATAAACATTGTATTGATCCATATTACACTCTAACCCAGAAAAAGTTAACAATCTCCTTAATCACCAAAATCTATTTATTTAAAATATTGCAGTAAAAATTTGCAGTAATAAAATTTAAATTTTATTAATATATAAATTAATAAACAGAGTGTTCTCATATGTAGCTGAAAAATACTTTCCACATATTTGTTTAGCTTTTATAAATATAGCAGTTTGTGGTTAGTTTTTAGTTGGATTTTGTAGGTGTTCATTTCCAGGTATTAGACAATAATCTCTGTAAAATCAAGCAGAATACATTACAGGAACTGAGGCTCTCTTATGTTGAATCCAGGAAGGTTGCTATCCGTTTTTCTTCTTATCATTTTTCTCTATGTATATAACAAGGATATTTATGTTCTGGGATTCTTCCAGTATTGTCAAGCTGATAGCTGATAGTTGATAACTAGAGAATATTAAATTTTGAAGATCATTTTTGAAACTATTTCCTGATGTCTGTACTATCAGTGTTATAGATTTTCAAATACATGGGCAAATAAACAGCTATTCAGGGACTAAACATGCCTTATATCTACTGTTGTTTTCTCTTTTTAAAAAAAGAAATCAGAAAGGATGAGGGTTGAGGTAAGGGACTTTGTGTGGAAAAACAGGAAGGACGGCAGTGTTTGAGACATAAATTAATAAAATGAATAAATACAAAAAATAAAGCTGTAGTCAAAATATACAGGAAAATCAAATTTAGTTGATAGGAAACAGTGTTGTTTTTTATCGTACCACAATTCCTCAATTTTATATTCCATAATCCATCTAATGAGTAATTCTCCCAAATCAGATAATTGAAAAACATTAACATATTACAAATACCACAGTAGGTTGACCAAATCATAAAAACAATGGTTCTACTTCTGTACATGTTCTATGCCCGTATAAAATTCAGAAATCCAGTTAAATCTTAATTATTACATATCTTTGGTTATTCTATTCTCTGATAATTCATTACTATTTTTATCTTCTGTGACCACACATTTAAGTGAAATAATTACTTTGGTAGAATGTCTCTGAATTTGGATTTGCCTAGTGTTTTTTCTCTTTTAGGTCGAGATTGTATGTACTTGGCACAGATACCAAAAAGTGTTTCCTGCTTTGTTTATCTAAGTTCAGCATTAGGTGGATGACTGGCATCTTAATAACACCAAAGTAAGGAGCAATGAAATTATTTTAAATTATTTTCCTTTTATAGTTAAAATATTTTAATGTATTTTTCTTTTGTATTTCCTTTTACAGTAATGGAAGTTATAGGAGAATTACTTAAAGACTTTGGAAAGATTGTGTGTCTCTTCAAAACTTTTGACTTTGTTTTCAGCTTCTCGGTAATTTTTTTCCAACGCTCTGGCCTCAATGGTCCTTACTGCTTGTAATTAGACTGAGAACAATGAGTCTGAGGAGAATCCTATCATTGTCTTTCTATTTGGGCGATTCATGCCTAAAATAATACTCTAGTTTTAGTGTCATTGTAATTTATATTTTAAAGTCTACCATATTTTCTGCACACTTAAAAGGAATTCTATTTTTCTTTCCTTATACACTATTCTAATTCAACTTAATTTTATTTTATTTTATTTCAGAATAACAACCAGAATCTAATTATCTGACACTAGCTGACCTTCTATATTAGCATTCTCTCACTTGTAAACCCAGTTAATTCCCTGTATAATGTGTGGATGAATGCCAGTGTGTGTGTGTGTGTGTGTGTGTGTGTATGTGTGTGTGTGTATGTGTGTGTGTGTGTTCATCTGAAATAAGGATGTTGATTTTGAGAATCATCTGGCTGAAATTCTTTTCCACTACTCTGTTAGAAATGATAAAAGGGACGAAAGATTACTCCTGTTCCAAAATCATAGGCCCTGGGTGCCCAAATCTGACATGTGGACTGACCTAATGGCACAAAAAGCAGAGGCTAACAATTTACTGACCTGAAAACTACTTAGCAGTTGCAGTCCAATGCGATGAATTTACATGTACTGAGGAATATGGAATTGTAGCATAATGAGCTGAGATCACTTAGAAGTAATTCTTGGAAGATCTCCAAATACCTAAGAAAGGATACAGAGGACTTTCAAGGCCCCTGAGACTTAAGCATGTGCTTTAAACTCTGCCCATATCAAAATCTTTAAGTACTGTACTAATCTACTAAAGTTATTTAATAGCAAGCAAACTTTACCATTGTTTGCAATTTAGAATGGTGGTGAATATAGAGAACACTCTAAAACAAAGTTATGTTTCTTAAAGATTGTTTCAAGACAGCCAGAAAGAGCACAGTGTTTTGTATTCTTCATTTCAAAGACTATGCACCTAATTATTATCAACTTTCTTCAAACCCAGAGTTCTTCCCAGTGCTTCTTTGACTTCTTGGTTCCTTATGCTATAGATGATGTGGTTCAACATGGTTGTCACTGCTGTGTAGACCAAGAGTTTATCAACTACTGGTGGGTGCTTAGATTTGGACCTCAAGTAATTTTGTCTCAACCCTACAAGGCAACCTAATCCCCATGAAATAATTGAAAATGGACACATACACCATGACTCATTTGGATTGCATAGTGAATCTGGGCCACACTGTGGCCAGAGGACATGACTGCCAATAGGCAGCACTCAGTTATACCAAAAAGTGTGGAGGAAAATATCTCTATGATACATCCCCCCTGAAAGAGCCCTTGGATCTCAATTCCAAAGTACTCCACATCTTGGGTAGGACAGAGTCCATGTAGCCATTTTCCAGGATACATAAGTTCACCAGAAAGAAGCACCTGGGAGTGTGTAGAGATGGACTGGTGCAGATAGATAAGGCAATGAGAACAGGATGAAGGTGAACAGGAGGAAGCATTCTCCAGGGACCTCAGAGAATTTGGCAATTGCAAAGCATTTGACAGACAAGCCCTTCTCCTGACACAAATAGCAACTGACACACTTGACACTCATCTTTTGCAAGACAGAGCAGTAAGCCATTAGAAGGATTCTTGCAGATGAGAGATATTAATTTTTTCATACTTTTAGAGCCTCAGTTACATCAGAGTCAAAGTCTTTGTCTGCAGTCACAAAAATCAAAGCTTAGAAAAGATTTATTCTCACAGAATTTCATATCTAATACATTGAGCCAAGTGTTCTAATACTTACGATAGATGGTGGAAACTTGTAGTCCTGGCAATAATGTAGTTCATGCAAAAGGTTTACTGTGGGTCTAAGTACACTTTCACAAGCTATCATTCAAATGAAGGAAAAGAAAACCTTGAGTGTATCTCAATATTTTACCCATTCTTATCATTAACTAGTCATCAATGTTATGCAGAAAAACTAATCAACCCTCTAATCTTTATGCTTTCCTGATGCCAAAGGCTATTCTCTCCTACCACCCTGTGTGTGTGTGTGTGTGTTTGTGTGTGTGTGTGTGTATGTGTGTGTGTGTGTGTGTGTGTGTGTGTGTGTGGGTGTGTGTTGGGTCCAGTTTATTCTCTGATTGTTTTTATGAATATTCAAACCCACACATTAAAAGTATCATTTCTTCAAGACTCATCATTTTTGAAGATAAATTAAAATCAAATAATCATTGGATAAATAAATGATTACTGGTTCACATACATAGAATTAAAGGTATGGAACATCTCAATGTCTGTAAAATAATGATGTGGAGAGAAACACATCTTCAGAAGTGTAAGCTGAGCCATGAGAGAGAAGAAGGATAAACCAAACAGGAACATAACTCTTCATGTTTCATCCTTCAATATGTTAGCTGTTATCTGTTTTTCACAATGTAAATGTTATCTGTTTTTCACATCTGTTAGCACTGTGTTGGTGACTACTTCACATCTTCTTCACATCGTAGCCTTATATGGAGTCAGAGTATGTACTGCAAAGTTCTTATCATTATGTTTACCATCCTTACCATTCCATGAGCTCTCATGTAATGAGAAGCTCCAGTGTTCAGTTTACTGTGGCTCCTTAGTGATTCTGCCTGTCCCTTCCCGTTATATCTTCTGAAGTTCAGTCTCATATCCCTCAAATATTGGAGATGAGGCAAAATCATTTTTTTCACAGTCTGATAACTTTCCCCTACAAATGAGATGACCTTTTCTGTTTTGTTGGGTGTATATGCCTTTGCTGAAGTTTGGGTTTTCTTGCCAAAAATAAACCACTTTTACCTGGCAAGAGTAGAATAGGAGATATCAATAGCCTTTTAGGCTCTCTCTCTATTCACTTGATATAATGAAATGTCAGAGGTATGTGAGTAGATCAGCACATGGTTGATCCACAAATCAAATGTGGGTTTCAGTATTTCCCAATTATAAAGAAATAAACATGTTACCTATGTTCATAAATACAATATAAGACACACACCAACATGCACACACACACACACACACACATACACACTTGTATGCCACATACACATGTGTGCCTATATATTCATGCAGAGAGAGACACACAGAGAAACACATTAGAGAAAGAGCACTTAGAGATTTTACATGAATTAAAATGTTAATATAAACAACAATGAAGGATAACAGTATTTGTTTACATCCTTTTCAACCATTTGGTAACTTATAAATGCAGCTAAGTAAAAAATGTATTCCCTATGAGTTTGCTTCTGTGTAATTTAAGTTAATTTCACAAATCACTTAATTTGATCTGGTATAGAATGCTTGTCAGCTACATGGGACATGAGCATGTGTGCATGTGTACCACAAACATTTTAGACTTACCTTTGTGTAAACTCTATTTTGGGAAATTTCTCATCACAACAGATAATTTTCATTTCTATTCAATAATTGATCACTAGATTAATTTTATATTGTGGAGAATGAAAAACACAGCTCCCTGAACAACAACAACAACAAAGAAAGCAAAACAATACAAAATTTTCTCAAGGGGTAGACGACATAGTTAGGTATACTAGCTTATTAGATCTATTAGATTAGATCTGTACCCATTCATGAAAAATTTATAAAAATCCAAGTGGAGAGAACATGAGACAGACTTAAAGCTCTGACAATTATGAAGCAGGAGGTCTATTATACTGACCACTCAGTGGACTTTGCTCTTGTAGAAAAATTGCTGGAATGAAGAGGATTCTATTGTTAGGCATTTTACACTTATTTTGATGTATTGTACATATTTCTCCATATTCAATTAAAACAAACAAACAAATACAAAAAAACAACCTACCCACAGCTAACAGAGAAAAGGAATACTTTTATAATTTGAAATATTTTTAAAGAAATTTCCTTTTCATTAGTAATTTCTGTATTTGTATAGGTAGCTCTCTAGCTAGAGAGTGAGGCCTTTCCTCTTCCAGTTAAATTTCCAGAAAACCAACTCAAGAACCAGAATGTCATATTTACATTTAAATTTTTGCAATAAAAATAATTCGCAGGAAATCCTGAGGCTGCAGGTAAGATTGACACATGCGTACCTCAGCCCTCATCACTGATGCAAGGAGAAACTGAGCAGTGCTTCTGGACACTGGGATATAGGAACGGTCAGCCTCTGGTACCCACGATTCCGGTCCGCACCGAAGACTACACTGAATGGCCAAACAGTTCCCTGTATTCAATCCCATAGCAGAGAGTGCTGGACCCTCAGGAGTGTGGATATTCCTGAGAAGTCAGAGGGCCTTCCACCATAAAGGCCCAAGAGGGTTTCGCACAGTGCCAACTTTACCCATGGAGGGCAAGGACATACAGGAAAAATCAAGGTCATGATCATTTGATTCCTGCCTGTTCCTAGAGCTGGAAGAAGGTCTCCAGGAGTGCCTACACATATGGGAACAGAACACCTGTTCGCAGGTAAGGCTGAAAGAAAACAAGAAAAGAGTTCTACAACAGTGCTGACACAGAGGACTACACCAGGGTAAGTCACTCTCAGAAGCAGCAAGACAAACGAACACCAGGGGCAAGCTTGAAATCTAAGTAACAAAAACCAATACTACTTGGCATCAGCAGAGCCCAGTTATCCCACCTAAGAAAATACTGGATATTTAAACACACCAGAAAAGCAAGATTTAGATTTAAAATCACATTTGTTGGTAATGATGGAGGACTTTGAGAGAAACCTAAAGAATTCCTTCAGTAAAACGCAGGAAAACACAAGTGAACAAGTAGAAGCCCTTCCAGAGGAAACACAAACATCAATGAAAGAATTGCAGGAAACATGACGAAACAGGTGAACGACTTGAAAATAGAAATAGAAATAATAAAAAAAGCAAAAAGTTGACAAAGATGGAGATAGAAAAACACAGGAAGAGACAAGGAGATGTAGATACAAGAATCACCAACAAAATGCAAGAGATAGAAGAGGAATCTCAGGGGCAGGAGATTCCATAGAAATCATCGACACAACTGATGAAGATAATGTAAAAACAAAAAGTTCCTGGACCAAAACATACAGGAAATCCAGGACAAAATGAAGAGTTCAAACCTGAGTTAATAGATATAGAAGAAAGAGATGACTTCCAAGTTAATGGGGCAGTAAATACCTTCAAAAAATTAAAAAAGAAAACTTCCCTAACCTATTGAAAGTGATGCCCATAAACAAACAAGAAGCCCCAGAACTCCAAATAGATTCGAGCAGAAGAGAAATTCCTCCCATCACAAAATAGTCAAAACACGAAATGTGCAAAACAGAGAAAGAATATTAATAGCAGCAAGCAAAAGTTCCAAGTGACATATATTGTGAGACCTATAAGAATTACACCAGACTTCTCACCAGAGACTATGAAAGTGAGAATATCCTGGACAGATATCAAATAGTCCCTACGAGAGCAAAATCGACAGAGCAGGGTATTGAATCCAGTAAAAATGTCAAGTAACATAGACAGAGAAACCAAGATATACCATGACAAAACCAAATGTATGCAATCTCTTTCAGCAAATCCAGGCCTACAAAAGATAATAAATGGAAAACTCCAACACAAGGAGAGAAAATACATCATACCAAAAACAAGGATATTATTTCCTTGCAAGGAAATGAAAAGAGAGACAAAGATAATTCTACCTCTAACTAGAAAAATAAATATCTCTCAAGATCAATGGGCTCAATTCTCCAATGAAAAGACACAGACTTACAGAATGTATACATAAAGAATATTGAGCATTTTGCTGTAGGCAGGAAACACACCTCAGAGACAAAGATGAATACTACCTCAGAGTACATGGCTGGAAAAAAAAATTCCAAGAAAATTGCCTGAAGAACCAAGCTGAAGTTAGATTATAATATCAAATAAAATTGACTTTCAACTAAAAGTCTTTAAAAAAGAGATAAGGAAGGACATGACTTTCTAAGGAGGATAAAGAGGATGATGACATCATAGTCATCAAAGGAAAAATCCACCAAGATGAACTCTCAATCATATGTATCTATACTCCAAATGAAAGGGCACATGCATTCATAAAAGAAACCTTACTAAAGTACAAAGCATACATTTCACTTCACATGATAGATAATAGTAGGAGATTTCAAAACCCCACTCTCATCACTGGAGAGAACATGGAAACAGAAATTTGACAGAGATGTAGAGAAACTAACAGAAATTATGAGCCAAATTAATTTATCAGATATTTATAGAACATTCCATCCTATAAATACATTATTTACAGAACCTCATTGAACCTTCTCCAGAATTTACCATATAATCGGTCACTCAACAGGCCTCAACATATGCAAGAAGATAGAAAAAATCCCATGCATTCTATCAGATCACCACACAGAAAAACTGATCTTCAACAATAACAATGATGACAGAAAACTCACGTATACGTGGAAATTGAACAATTCTCTACTCTATGACAACTTAGTCAAGGAAGAAATAAGAAAGAAATTAAAGACTTCTTAGAACTTAATGAAAATGAAGATACAACATTTCCAAACATATGTCACACAATGAAATCAGTGGTAACAGGAAAACTTATAGCTCTGAATGCTTGGGAGAAGAAACAGGAGAGAGCCTATATCAGCAGCTTCTCAGCACACGTAAAAGCTCTAGAACAAAAAGAAATAAGTGAATCCAAGAGGTGTAGAAGGCAAGAGATAATCAAACTCAGGGCTGAAATGAACCAAGTATAAACAAAAGGGACTTTACAAAGAATCAAAAACAGCAGAAGCTGTTTCTTTGAGAAAAACAAAAAGATATATAACCCCTTAGGCAGACTAACCCATGGTCACAGAGAATGTATCCAAATTAACAAAATCAGAAATGAAAAGGGATACACAACAACAGAATCTGAAGAAATTCCAAAAATCAGGAGATTCCACTATAAAAGTCTATATACAGAAAACTGGAAAAATCTGGAGGAAATGGAGAATTTTCTAGACAAATACCAGGTAGCAAGGTTAAATCAGGATCAAATAAACTATCTCAACACCCCATAAATCCTAAAAAAATAGAAGCAGTTATTAAAGATCTCCCAAACAAAAAGAACCCAGTTCCAGATGGGTTCAGGGCAGAATCTCATTAAACATTCATAGAAGACTTCATACAAATACTGTGCAAACTAGTATACAAAATTGAAATTGAGTACTATCAAATTGCTTCTATTAAGCCAAAATTACTCTTATACCTAAACCACACAAAGACCCAACAAAGAAAGAGAACTTCAGACCCATTTCCTTTATGAATATTGATGCAAAAATACTCAATTAAATTCTTGCGAACCGAATCTAAAAAACAATCATCCATCATGATCAGGGATGCAGGGATGATTTAATATACAGAAAACTGTCAATGTTATCCAACATGTAAACAAACTCAAAGATAAGAACACATGCCATTTCATTATATGCTGAGAAAGCATTTGACAATATTCAACAACACTTCAGTGTAGGGAGTGTTGAGGTAAAACATTAATGGTGCCTACATCCAGTCCCGTCTGGTAGAAAACGATTTATTGTGCATGCGCAGGCTTGTCCCATTGCCAGGGTGGCTATAGGATAATGAGGTGATCCGGTGCCCTCCTGTGGTGATCAACGATACTGCACATGTGCGGGTTTTGCACCTGGCGTCAGTTCGATGGGATGGTAATAAACGAATGAGGAATTCATGCGCTGCCAATCCCTGAAGAAAAAGTAGCAGGGGTGATAGTGGGGTGATTCATTCTCCGCCAATCCCTGAAGGATAATTAGCATAGCCACAGCCTGTTATGTATATAAGGTAAGTGCTTTTGCCACTAGAGGTCCCTGTATCACCAAAGAGGTGGTCCTGCCATAAAGGCTGTAGAGAAAAATCGGACCTTGTTGTGTCTTCCTTGCCGGGCGAGGTGGGAATGAAACTTCAGAATAAAAGTCGTGGAGAGATCACGAATTTAAGGCCCATTTCTAAACATAGTGAAAGAAATATACAGCAAACCTCTAGCTAATATCGTACTAAATGGAGAATAACTTGAAGCAATCTCACTATAATCAGGACTAGAAAAGGCTGCCCACTCTCTCCCTACTTATTCAAAACAGGCCACCATGTCATAGCCAGAGAAACCAGACAACAAAAGGAGGTCAAAGGGATACAAATTGGAAGAGAAGATATCAAAATATCACTATTTACAGATGATATGATAGTATACACTTAAGTGACCCCAAAAGTTCCACCAGAGAACTTCTTAACCTGAAAAATAACTTCAGCAAAGTATCAGGGTATAAAATTAACTCAAACATACCAGGAGCCTTCCTCTCCTCAATGGATAAACAGGCTGAGAATGAAAATAATGAAACCACACACTTCACAATAGTTCCAAATAATATAAAATATCTTGGTGTGAGATTAACCAAGCAGGTGAATGATCTGTATGACAAGAAGTTCAAGTATCTGAAGAAAGAAATTGAGGAAGATCTCAGAAGATAGAAAGAGCTTCCATGCCCATGGATTGACAGGATTAATATAGTAAAGATGACCATTTTGCCAAAAGAAATGTACACATTCAATGTGATATCCATCAAAATTCCTACTCACTTATTTAACAGGGATAGAAAGAGCAATTTGCAAATTCATTTGGGATAAGAAAAAGCCAGGATAGCAAAAACTATCCTCAACAATAAAAGAACTTCTGGGGGAATCATCACCCCTGAAATCAAGCAGAATTACAGAGCAATAGTGATAAATACTGCACGGTATTGGTACAGAGACAGATGGATAGACCAGTGGAATAGAGTTGAAGACCCAGAAATGAACCCACACACCTATCATTTGATATTTGGCAAAAGATATAAAACCAAAGGAAGAAACATAGCATTTTCCAAAAATCATCTGGTTCAACTGTTAAGTCAGCATGTACAAGAATCCAAATTATCCCATTTTTATGGCCATGTACAAAGCTTAAGTACAAGTGAATCAAGGACCTACACATCAAACCAGAAACACTCAAACTAAAACAAGAAAAGGTGGGAATGAGTCTTGAACACAAGGGCACTGGAGAAAATTTCCTGAACAAAAAACCAAAGACGTAGAGTGTAAGTTCAAAAATTGACAAATAGGACTAATAAAACAGCAAGGCTTCTGTAAGGCTAAAGACACCATCATTTGGACAAAACTGTAACCAACAGATTTGGAAAATATTTTTACCAATCCTTTATCTGGTAGTGGGTAATATCCAAAATATACAAAGAACTTAAGAAGTTAGACTCTAGAAAGCAAAAGAATTTTAAATACATACATTCTAGGGCCTCTCTGCCCCTTTTTTCTCAAAGTCCTAACTAATTTCATATCAAAAGTTAATGAAAATATTTTAAACCCTTTCCAAGGCACAGAAAATTATTTGTTTACAGCCAATATGGAAAAATCGGGCTGACTTTCAGCTCTATATGAGAGGCACAACCAGAAACGTCCAGATCCTACTGTTCCTATTTCCCTATGCACAGGAGGCCCAGATGGAGCTAGGTGTTTGTTTTTTTTTTTGTTTGTTTGTTTTTGTTTTTGTTTTTTTCTTTAGTCAGGAATGTCAGCAGAGTTCTCAGGCGTTTCCGTCCCTGTGATGGTCTCAGACTGACCAACCCCACAGGAGATTTGGGTGTAGGATGCTGTTTGGAGTAGTTCTGATCCAGATGAAGTTTGGACTTCAGGGCTCCTGCAGCTTGACTGCTCCTATATACATGTGTTCAGAGGCACTATGCAGTTTCCTCTTGGGCTAGGGATGTGGGAAACAGGTGGGCAGAGGTGGCAGTCTCTCCTTATCTGAGGTCTCAGTATTGCTCACTCTTCTGTCCCACAGAGTTTCCAAAGGAGTTTCAAATTTTAATTCCCAATTTTACAGGTCTCCAGTCTTTCCAATTCTTCTCCAAATCTGTTGGAGAAGACCCCTCTGGTCAAGGGGAGGTAAAACAGGTCCCATCAAATAAAGAGGTCTGCAAATCTTCTGCTTAAAAGGTAATCTCATTGATTTCCATATTCCACAAATGTATTAAGTCCTGCCCCCTTTCAACACGAGCTTATATTTTTTTTTATTAACTTGAGTATTTCTTATATACATTTCCAGTGTTATTCCCTTTCCGGTTTCCAGGCAAACATCCCCCTTCCCCCTCCCCTTCCTTCTGGGTGTTCCCCTCTCCATCCTCCCCGCATTGCCGCCCTACCCCGAACAATCTAGTTCACTGGCTGTTCTGTCTTAGCAGGACCCAGGGCTTCCCATTCCACTGGTGCTCTTACTACCATATTCATTGCTACCTATGAGGTTAGAGTCCAGGGTCAGTCCATGTATTGTCTTTAGGTAGTGGCTTAGTCCCTGGAAGCTCTGGTTGCTTGGCATTGTTGTTCATATGGGGTCTCGAGCCCTTTCAAGTTCTTCCAGTTCTTTCTTTGATTCCTTCAACAGGGGTCCTATTCTCAGTTCAGCGGTTTGCTGCTGGCATTCGCCTCTGTGTTTGCTGTATTCTGGCTGTGTCTCTCAGGAGAGATCTACATCCGGCTCCTGACGGCCTGCACTTCTTTGCTTCATCCATCTTGTCTAATTTGATGGCTGTGTATGTATGGACCACATGTGGGGCAGGCTCTGAATGGGAGTTCCTTCTGTCTCTGTATTAATCTTTGCCTCTCTATTCCCTGCCAAGTGTACTCTTGTTCCCCTTTTAAAGAAGGAATGAAGCATTCACATTTTCATCATGCGTCTTGAGTTTCATTTGTTCTAGGCATCCAGGGTAATTCAAGCATTTGGGATAATAGCCATTTATCAATGAGTTCATACCATGTGTGTTTTTCTGCGATTGGGTAACCTTACTCAGGAGGATACTTTCCAGTCCCAACCATTTGCCTATGAATTTCGTAAAGTCATTGTTTTTGATAGCTGAGAAATATTCCATTGTGTAGATGTACCACATTTTCTGTATCCATTCCTCTGGTTAAGGGCATCTGGGTTCTTTCCAGCTTCTGGCTATTATAAATAAGGCTGCTATGAACATAGTGGAGCACATGTCTTTTTTATATGCTGGGGTATCTTTTGGGTATATGCCCAAGAGAGGTATAGCTGGATCCTCAGGCAGTTCAATGTCCAATTTTCTGAGGAACCTCCGGACTGAGTTCCATAATGGTTGTACCAGTCTGCAATCCCACCAAAAATGGAGGAGTCAACACGAGACTTTAATACCTTCGCCAACTGCCAAAGCTTGGCAGAGAGCTATGTCCACTCACAAAGACACTCAAAATGTCCCCCATCTCCACCAAAGTGCCTTATGCAATCTGCTTCGGGTAAAATGAGTTGAAAACTGATTCTGGTGACAACGGAGATTTCTGAAATCCCTATTAATCCAAGAGAAACTTCAAAGTCCTCTACTATTAAAAAAGGACTTAAATCATCACTTATGATCCAAGGGGGGCAAAATACAGTCATAAATCCTCAAGTCAACATCATAACACACATAACAGCCCAAGCAGAGAGAAAACTTTCTGCATGTACACCATTAGATCAAGAATGATTGCCAGTTTTTGAAAGGGCTCTTGAGAGTTCCACACCCACACAAGATATGTTAGAAAATTGTGAGTCCACATAAGGAACTCTTGTGCCTTCTTCACATAAAAAATATGATCTAGCAACCTCACCATCTCCCCCAGTACTTCCAATGTCCCTATAAAATAGAGAAATATTCAAATATCCTCTACCACCAAAAAGGACCCTCCTGACTTGTCATCAGGCCCAAAAGAGAGAAGTTTATCATAACACACTGTCAATGAGCCATGCAGACTCCATATTGATACAATGTACAGAGAAGATAAAACATACACTTCCTCCTCAGGGGACTCTATGTCATTCTGTCCTGAAAAGAGGGGCTCCAAAATTTTCCACATGTACATCAGAGATGCTAGAATTTCCCAAAACTGAGCATGATTCTCTGAGTAGTACTCTATCTCAAAAAGAGACTGCAGGACAAGAAACATCTACAAAAGGAGTTCTACCCACAGCCACATATTCAGAAATGGCTTGTGGACACAACACATGTACAAAAGATGTTCTAGGACATATTGCATCTGTAGAGAAGGTTATGGATCCAGCCATATATGAACGAGGAGTAGGGGAACATGATATGCAAACACCAGTGTCTGTACCATCCTCGACATCTGTGGAAAGGGATTCCTTGGATTCCATTTGTGCAAAGAATGGATATGACCTCCGCAAACTTCACAGATGACTATAGGAACTTCTTAATCTCCTCAAGATCAGCCATCTTCCCCAACTACAGAAGATGCTACACACTCTTCCAAATATGCACAAAGGGTTTCCAGTCCTTCTTTATACCCACAAACTGACACAGAACAACTGCCAAATACCTAAATGCCTTTCAATTTTACCTTATCTCCTGAAGGTGCCTTGGAACCTGTTTTGCCTATCAAGCAGGGTAGGGAACCTGACACTTCAATACTTCAATATGAAAGTCTCTTTCCATTTTTCCTGCAGAGGAAATTTTTCTTGGAACTTACACAGTTACACAACGATGTCTAGAACCTCCTTATCTGCACATGAGTGTCTCAGACCTCTCACATATGCCACTGTTTCTCTAAGAGAGGTCACATCTCAGAGGTAGCTCTAATATATTCCCCCAATTCTGACATCACAGTCAGTATTTCCACATATATACACGATACATTAAGACCTTCCTCATGTGAGAAGGATGTCGTAGGATCTACTGCATCTGAACAGCATGCTTTACAACTATCCCCATCTACCCAATTAGATTTATTTCACATGTCCACTCTGTGGAGAAATACTTGACATTCTCCATATACCAAATTGGGCCACAGGCATCGAGTTTCTAGAAACAAAGGGTTAAGATTTTATCCTTTTGATGGAGTCTTTAGAAATTTCTTCTCTAAGGGAGACAGTTTCAACCTTCCCCCTTCTGCCAAAAGGGATCTTGTGCCATCTTCTGCTGCCAAAGAGACACCAAAAGCTACAACTACTCCTCAGGTGAGACTCACACATTCTCCATCTGTCCAAAGGGACATCGAATTTTCAAAAAAGACTAAGGAATTGTGGAAAGTTGCCAATCCTTACAAGGGCATGCCGGACATTCCATATTGTCCCAAGATGCTCAAGTAACTCCTCCTTCAACTGAAAAGGCATGTTCACCATCTGCCCTAGGTTTCTGGGAATTTCTTCACCCCTCTCTAGTGCTACAGAAAGTGTTCTCCATGCTCAAAGTGATTTGTCATTGTGCAAATTACACTTCAAAGATACAAAACCATTTTTTAATATTTACAAAGGTCTGAAGGACAGTCCACATCAAAAAAAAAAATCATGTAGACCTTTGCCATTAGCCCAAGTATATGAAAAAATTTCCATGTCTTCTAAAGCATCTAAACATCAACCTGGCTCTAGCACTCATTCTGGGAAACATTTACCATCAGCCATACAATCCCCAGGACCATCAAAATCTAATAAGGGGTATCTAGAAACTTTACCATCTGGAAAAAGGTCTTTAGGATGTTCAGCAACTTCTCCATGAGCTTGGTGATCCCATAGAACAAAAGAATTAAAGCCATCTTCCCTGGGTGTTTTCCCAAGATCCACATATTTCTTGTTTACTTTTATGCCAAGACAGAAGGCCAGCTTCCTTCTCCCCATCTCTGATATCTTCATCCTCTTTGTTCTCCCTTCCAAATGGCTGTTTACTCTGAACAGAAGGCTAATTGGTAAATCCTAGAGGTACTGAAGGAATATCCGAGGTGCAGTTGAAGACACGACAACACTTTTGACATCACAGAAGAAGCTGGGGCTCTCCAGGATGTAAGGGATTTTTCAGGGAGGGCCTAATGATGATATCACAGAGAATTGCCATGGACTACCTGCTGAACTGCTTTACTAACGTTGAGTAGATTCAAGGGTGCACTTTACAGGAGTGTCTCCTGTGACACAGTGGAAAACTTTACATACTGTGTCTCTAAAGCTAGGGAATTCTCTTGGCTTCATTAATGATTACATGCTCTGAATGGTGAAAGATAGCTAGGGACGAGGCATTGGTAGAAAAGATTTAGGAAACTAGATTGGAGGAGATTAATATGGATAATAATTTTATTCCCAGGTCCATTCCTATGGCCTATAGTTCAATTTTCTCAGGTTTATCAGTTTCCCAAACACTAGGATTTTCCCTATAGTCCTGTAATGGAATGAATATTATATTATATTTTCTTATTGTACATTCCATGGTAGGGGACTTTATAATATTCCTGAATGTGTACTCAAAAATTCTTTTTTCCAATTCCATTTCTGCAATGATTTTTGGCAACAGAAGTGGCCCAATTATAGAATGAGCATAACAGTGTAAATACTGTATACATACTTCAATGACACACTCCCAAATCCTTATTTTATCAAAAAATTACCAGACATTAATAAATGAAAGTACCACATGGACTATTTAATTCGTTTCTTAGTCCCACTTGATATCAGTTCTGCAATATCTACCTTCCTGTGTTTCATTGCCATACTTGAGGGTTTTGGATATTTTACCATGATCGTTATTAAAGTCAAACATAAGATATAGAAGGATGGGATGCGAGAGGAATGACTTGAGGACCAGTGAAGCCTCAATATAAGTAGTTTCAAAAGAACAGGATGGAGTCTAATTGGTGTTGCCATTTGTGGATTCTACAGTCTTGACCTAGATGCGCAGAATTCATGTTAAAATTCCAGCTAAAATTATAGCTGTAGGAGCCAACAAAAGTACATATACATACATCAGCCACCGAAACTACACAAGATTGATGGAGGTAAGAAATGCATTCTGTCAAATATAGATATTTCCTGAGAGACACAGCTAGATTATACAAATTTAGAAGTGAATGCTAGTGGCACACCAGTAAACTGGAAATGGACTTCTTTTTTTTATATTTTAAAAAAAGATAACAAGAGCTGAAGGGCTTTAATGCTATAAGAACAACAATGCCAATGAACCAGAGATTTCTGATACTAGAACAATATTCAAAGAATGTACATGGACAGAGCTATGGCTCCAACTGCATATGTGGAAGAGGATGGACTTCGTGGGCACCAATGGAAGGAGAAGTCCTTGGTCCTCCCTAGGTTTGACTCCAAGTTCAAGGTAATGTCAAGGGGTAATAAGGAGGGTTATAGTAGAAGGGCAGGGTAACCAGTTAAAGATCTTTTAGGCAGGAAACTGGGAAAGGAAATAACATTTTAAATGAAAATATAGAAACATCCAGTTAAAAAAGCAAAAAAATTTCCAAAAAAATGAAAGATATTAAGTAAAAGTAAACTGCCAACTAATTATACCTATTGACTTGGAAATCTACAATGATAGTCAGAGTAATACAAATGGTAAGACTAAGATGATGATATCTGAACTAGAGCACTTCTCTCTCCCAGATAGAAGTATCAGACAGAAACTGCACTATAGGTATCCAAAACATTGAAGAGTAAACTCTGAGCTGAGGACATAATGCTTGTCCATCCCATCTTCCTTAGTAACTTTCTCTTTTTGACAAAAAGTATAAAGTCCATGACCTGTCAGGGATACAACTGTGCCATTCACAACACTTGGCTTTGGAATAAAGAAATGAATGATATAAACTCTCTGACTTCCAGAAAGCAAAAGAACAGGGAAGTCCAGATGCTTCTGAGAGGCTCCCGACTTCTGATTCCCTTATGTGGAAGGCGAAGATAAAGGCTATCTCTTCAGAGTTACCCCTCAACACCTAACAAGGACATACTAAGCTTTCCAAAGCACCACATATTTTTCCTTGTTTTTTTATACCAAGACAGATGGCCAGCTTCCTTCTCTCCATTTCATATCCTTCATCCTCTTTTTTCTCACTTCCAAATTGTCTCTGAATTAGGCCAAATAGTAAACCTTAGAGGTATTGAAGGAAAATCGGAGAGGCAGTTGCAGTCATGACAACAGAAGGAGCTAGGTGTCACCAGATTATAAGAGAGTTTTCAGGGAGGTTCTAATGATAATGTCACTGAGCACTACCGTGATCTACATGCTGAACACTTCCTTACATTGACCAGATTCGAGAGTGTCCTTACCAGGTATGTCTCAGGAAACACAGTGGAAACCTGTATGTACTACATCACTCTAAAGTATAGACTTCTCTCTGCTTCTCTAGTCGTTACATGCTCTGAATGTAGAAAGTTAGCCAGGGGCTTAGCATGGGTAGAAATGATTTAGGAACATGGAGTGTAGGAAATACTTCTAGATAATATTTTTATTCCCAGGTTCATTCCTGTGACATAAAGTTCAATTTTCTGTGTTTTCTCTCTATCCCAAATGCCAGTATTTTCTCTACAACCTTTAATTGAATGAATATTGTATTTCAATTTCTTACTGTAAATTCCTTGATAGGGGACTTTGTAAATGTTCCTCATTGTGTAATCAAAAATTCTGTTTTCCAATTAAATTTTCTGCAATGATTTTGGTCACAAAGGGGGCCCAGCTATAGAATGAGTACAACACTGTAACTACTGTGTACCTATTTCAAATGTTGAATTCCCAAATCCTTTTTTTTTACCAAAAAATTACCAGACATCAGGAAAGCAAAGTATAACATGGATTTTTTAATTCAGTTCTCTACTCCCATTTGATATCAGTACTACCCTATCTATCTTCCAGTGTTCCCATGGCCAGACTTGAGTGTTTAGGATATTTTACCATGATTCTTTCTTAAGGCCAAATGTAATCTACCAGATGATGGGCAGGGGAGAAGAATGGCTTGAGGACCAGTTAAATGCCTACTTCAATAGGTTCATAAAAACAGGAGGGAGTCTATTTACATTGTCATCTGTGAATTCTACATTCTAGACATAGTTGGGGAGAATCCTTGTTAACATTCCGCTTAGCAACGTAAGTGTAGAAGCCTCCAAAATTATTTATATACATCAGCCACCAAAACTAGGTAAGATTGATAAAGCTAATAAGTGCATTCTTCCAGGAACTCGATAAATATATTTACTGAGAGACACAGATACAGCATGTCAAATACAGAAGTGAATGCTAGTAGCAAACCAATGACCTGAAAACGGACCTCTTGTAGGTAAATATTGAAAAAGGTTAGAAGAGCTGAAGGTGATTTCAACCCCATAAGAACAACAATGCCAATAAACCAGAGCCTTCGGATACCAGACCAATAAACAAAGAACGTACATGGACTGATCTATGGCTCCAAATTCATATGTGGCAGAGGATGGCCTTTTTGGGCAAAAATGGTGACGATGCCCTTGGTCCTCCCAAATTTGTCTCCCAGTTCAAGGGAATGTCAGTCGACAGAAAGTCTGGTTATAGAAGTAAGAAAAGGGAACAGGTAGGATCTTAAGGGAATAAACTGGGAAAGGAATTAATATTTTAAATGTAAATATAGAAAACATCCAGTTTAAAAAAAGCAATACAATTTTCTAAAAAATATGAATGACATAAAAGAAAAGAAAGATGCCAGGTAATCACGTGTATTGTCTAGGAAATCTGACGTGGTAGTCTGAGTAATACTAGTGGAAAGACTGAGATGATCAAGTCTCAACTAGAAGCAGTTCTCTCTCCCATATATCAGTGTCAGACAAAAAGTGCACTATAGATATCCAAAGCATGGAGTATACTTGGAGCTAAGCATACAATACTTGTTTTTCCCTTCTTCCTTTTGTCCTTTTCTTCTTGAAAGTGTATAAAGGTCATGACTTTTGAGGAACACAAAAATGCCCTACACACACTTGGCTTTTGGAATAAAGAAATGAATGATATAAACCCACTGTCTTCCAGGAACCAAAAAAACAGAAAAGTCCAGAGTGTAGGAAGTTCTTATAGACAATATTTTTATTCACAGGTCATTCCTGTACACTCTATCTAGTTTCCAGTGTTTGTATGCCCAGACTTGAGGGTAGCATGATTTACCATGATTCTTTCTTAAGGTCAAATGTAAGATACTGGAAGAGTGGCAGGGAGAAAAATGTCTGGAGGACAAGTTAAACATCTTCTTTAATAGGTTCATAAAAACAGGAGAGAATCTATTTGAAATTGTCATTTGTGAATTCTATATTCTTGACATAGTTGGGCAGAATCCATGTAAACTTTCCACTTAAACACTTAGATGTAGGAGCCACCAAATGTATATGTGTACACATCAGCCAACAAAGCTAGATAAAATTGATGAAGGTAAGAAGTGCATTCTGCCAGTAACTGGATATAAATATTTAGTGAGAGACACAGATACAGCATGTCTAATACGGAAGTGAATGCTGGTAGCATACCAGTGAACTGAAAACGGACCTCCTGTTTGTAAATTTTAAAAAAAGGATTAGAAGTGTTGAGGGGGCTTTCAGCCTCATAAGAAAAACTATGCCAGTTAACCAGAGCTTTAAGTTACTAGAGTAATATACAAAGAATGTACATGGACTGACCAATGGCTCCAAATGCATTCGTTGGTGAGGATGGCCTTTTTGGGCAACAATGGAAATGAAGCCCTTGGTCCTCCATAATTTGTCTCCCAGTTCAAGGGAGTGTCAACACACAGAAAAACTGGTTAGAGAAGTAGGAAAAGCGAACAAGTAGGGATCTGAAAGGCAAGAAACTTGGAAAGAAAATAATATTTTAAATGTAAATATAGAAACATCCAGGTATAAAAAGCAATAAAATTTGCTATAAAGAGAAATATATAAAAGAAAAGAAAGCTGCTAAGTAATCACACATATTGACTCAGAAATCTGAAGTGGTCTTCAGAGTAATATTAGTGGAGAGACTGAAATGATGAAGTCTCAACTACAAGTACTTCTCCTTTAGAGATATCAGTGTCAGACACAAACTTCACTATTGATATCCAAAGCATGGTGGAATTTACTCGGGGCTAGGGACTCAATACTTGTTTTTCACTTCTTCCTTAGGACTTTTACTTCTTGACAAAAAGAGTAAACGTCATAACCTCTCAGGGAAACAAATATGCCCTTCACAACACTTGGGTTTTGGAATAAAGAAATGAATGATATAATCTCACTGACTAGAGAAACCATAAGAACAGGGAAGTCCAGATGTTTTTGATAGGCCCCCAGGTTCTGATTTCTATATATGAAAGTCTCAGATCAAGGCTATCTCTTCAGAGATACAACTCAACACGTACCAAAGACTCACTGAGTTTTCCCAAAAACCACATATTTCTTCCTTGTTTTTTATACCAAGACAGAAGGCCAGCTTCCTTCTCTTCATTTCCAATCTCTTCATCATCTTTGTTATCACTCCCCAATTTGCTCTGAATTTGAGGCCAATTAGTAAACCCTAGAGATACTGAAGGATTTCTGAGAGGCAGTTGCAGTCAAAAGAGCAGTTGTGACATCACAGAAGAAGCTAGGGCTCTCCAGGTTACAAGAGAGTCTTCAGGGAGGGCCTAATGGTGATATCAGTGAGAAATGCCATGGCCTACATGGTGTCCTGTGGCACAGTGGAAACCTTTATGTACTCCATATCTCTGAAGCTAGAGACTTCTCTCTGCTTGACTAGCAGTTACATGCTCTGAGCGGAGAAAGTTAGTCAGGATATTGGCATGGGTAGAAAATATTTATGAGCATGGAGTGTAGGTGATTCTTCTAGATAATATTATTATTCACAGTTCATTCCTGTGACATACAGTTCAATTTTATTTGTTTTCTATGTTTCCCAAAAACGAGTATTTTCCCAACAGACCTATAATTGAATGAATATTGTATTTCAATTTCTTATTGTAAATTCCTTGTTAAGGGGTGTGTAAATATTGCTCAATGTGTATTCAATAATTCTGTTTCCCAATTCCATTTTCTGCAATGATTTTGGTCACAAAGGAGGCCCAGATATAGAGTGAGTATAACACTGTAAATACTGTATACCTACTTCAAATGATAAACTCCCAAATCCTTATTTTAACAAAAATTTACCAGACATCAGGAAAGCAAAGGAAAACATGAACTATGGAATTTGGTTCTCTAGTCTCTTTTGATATCAATACACTCTGAGAACCTTCCAGTGTTTGCATGCCCAGACTTTAGCATAGGATGATTTACCTTGATTCTTCTTAAGGCCAAACATAAAATACCCAATGATGGGTAGGGAGAAAAATGTCTTGAGGACCATTTATACATCTACTTCAATAGGTTCATAAAAACAGGAGAGAGTCTATTTGAAATTGTCATTGGTGAATTCTACACTATTGACATATTTGGCCAGAATCCATGATAACTTTCCACTTAAACACTTAGGTGTAGGAGCCACCAAAAGTATATATGTATACATCAACCAACAAAACTAGATAAGATTGATGATGGTAAGAAGTGCTTTCTGCCAGGTACGAGATATAGATATTTACTGAGAGAGACAGATACAGCATGTCAAATACAGAAGTGAATGCTGGTAGCAAACCAGTTCACTGAAAACGGACCTCTTGTTGGTAAATTTTGAAAAAGAATTAGAAGAGCTGAGGTTGCTTTCAACACCATAAGAACAACTATGGTATTGAACCAGAGCTTTTTTGTACTAGACCAATATGAAAAGAAAATACATGGACTGACCTATGGGTCCAAATGCATAAGTGGCTGAGGATGGCCTTCTTGGGCAACATTGGAAAGAGAGGCACTTGTCCTCTCTAGTTTGTCTTCCAGTTCAAGGTAATGTCATGAGGCAGAAAGGCTGGTTAAAGAAGGAAATGGAATGGGTAGGGAACTTATGGTCAGGAAACTGGAAAAGGAAAGAGTATTTTAAATGTATATATACATACATACATATATATATAGAGAGAGTTAAAAGTAATTAATTTTGCTAAAATATAAAAAAAGGAATGATATAAAAGAAAATAAATGTGCAAAGTCATCACAATTATTGACTCGGAAATTTAAAGTCGTAGTCATAGTAATACTAGTGGAAAGACTGAGATGATGAAGTCTCAACTAGAAGAACATACTCTCCCAAATATCAGTGTCAGACACAAACTGGACTATAGGTGTCCAAAGGACAGAGGAGATTACCTTGAGTTAGGGACAGAATACTTGCTTTTCCCTTCTTCCTTAGGATCTTTTCTTCTTGACAAAAAGAGTAAAAGTCATGAGCTCTCAGGAAACAACTCTGCCTTTCACAACACTTGGATTTTGTAATAAAGAAATGAACGATATAATCCCTCAGGAACCATAAGAACAGGTAAGTCCTTTTGCTTCTGAGAGTCTCCAAGCTTATGATTCCCTTATGTATAAGGCTCAGATTAAGGCTATCTCTTCAGCGATAACACTCAAGCCCTACAAAGGACTCATTGAACTTTCCAAAGGACCACATATCTCTTCCTTATTTTTTATACCAAGACAGAAGGCCAGATTCCTTCTTTCCATTTCCAATCTCTTCATCCTCTTTGTTATCACACCCCAATTTGCTCTGAATTAGAGGATCTTAGTAAAACCTATTGGTACTGAAGGAATATCTGAGAGGCAGTTGCAGTCACGACAATAGTTATGACATCACAGAAGAAGCTAGAACTCTCCAAGTTACAATAGAGTTTTCAAGGAGGGCCTAATGATGATGGCACTGAGAACTCCTTTGGACTAACTGCTGAACACCTTTCCTTACATTGACCAGATTCGAATTTGGACTTTCCAGGTATGTCTCCTGTTACACAGTAGAAAACTATACATAACCCATCTCTCTAAAGCTAGAGACTTCTCTCTACTTCACTAGTGGTTACATGCTCTGAATGGGGAAAATTAGACAGGGTAGAAAAGATTTAGGAACATGGAATGTAGGAGATAATTCTAGATAATATTTTTATTCCCAGTTTCATTCCATTCATATACAGTTCAATTTTCTGTGTTTTCTCTGTTTGACAAAGGCCAGTATTTTCCCTACAGACCTTTAATTGAATGAATATTGTATTTCAATTCCTTATGGTTAATTTCTTGATAGGGGATTTTGTAAATAATCCTCAATGTGTACTCAATAATTCTGTTTCCAATTCCATTTTCTGCAATGATTTTGTTCACAAAGGGGGCCCAGCAATAGAGTGAGTATAACAGCGTAAATACTGTATACCTACTTCAAATGATACACTCACAAATCCTTATTTTAACAAAACATTACCAGATATCAGGAAAGCAAAGGACAACATGGACTATTGAATTCGGTTATCTAGTCCCATTTGATATCAGTACTATACTATCTAGCTTCCAGTGTTCCCATGGCCAGACCTGAGGGTTTAGGATGTTTTACCATGATTCTTTCTTAAAACCAAAAGTAAGATACCAGATAATGGGCATTAAGAAGAATGACTTGAGGACCAGTTATACGTCTACTTCAATAGGTTCATAAAAACAGGACGGAGTCTATTTGCATTGTCATTTATTAATTATACATTCTTTTAGTTGGGTAAAATCCATGTAAACATTCCACTTGACGAAATATGTTTAAGAGCCACCAAAACTATATTTGTACTCATCAGCCAACCAAACTAAATAAGATAGATGAAGGTAAGAAGTGCATTCTGCCAGGAAACAGATATAAATATTTACTGAGAGACACAGATACAGCATGTCAAATACCGAAGTGAATGCTGGGACCAAACCAGTGAACTGAAAACGGACCTCTTGTTGGTAAATTTTGAAAAAGGATTCGAAGAGCTGAAGGTGCTTTCAACCCAAGAAGAACAACAATGCCAGTGACCAGCGCTCTCTCATAATAGATTTACAAAGAAAGTACATCGACTAACCTATGGCTCCAAATGCATATGTGGCAGAAAATGGCCTTTTTGGACAACATTGGAAAGGGAAGCCCTTGTATTCCTTACTTTGTCTCCCAGTTCAAGGGAATGCATTGCGGCAGAAAGGCTGGTTTGAAAAGAAGGAAATGGAACGGGTAGGAACCTTATTGGCAGGAAACTGGGAAAGGAAATAATATTTTAAAAGTAAATATAGAAACATCCACTTATAAAATCAATAAATTTTGGTAAAAAATGAAAAAAGAATGATATGAAAGAAAGAAAGCTGCCAAGTAAAAAGACATATTGATGCAGAAATCTGAAGTGTTGTTCAGAGTAATACTAGTGGAAAGACTGAGATGATGAAGTCTCAACAACAAGTACTTCTCTATCCCAGATATCAGTGTCAGACACAAACTGCACTATAGGTATCCAAAGCATGGAGGAGTTTACTCAGAGCTAGGGATACAATACTTGTTTTTCCCTTCTTCCTTAGGACCTTTTCTTCTTGACAAAAAGACTAAAGGTCATGAGTTCTCAGGAAAACAACTCTGCCCTTCACAACGCTTGGCTTATGGTATAAAGAAATTAATGATATAAACTCTCTTATTTCAAGGAACCATCAGAACAGAGAAGTCCAGATAAGAAAAGAGACGTGCAGATGCTTCTGAGGGTCTCCCAGCTCCTGATTCCCTTATGTGGAAAACTCAGATCAATGCTATCCCTTCAGTGATACCACTCAACCCCTACAAAGGACTCACTGAGCTTTCCAAAGGACCACATATTTCTTCTTTGTTTTTTATACCAAGAATGAAGATCAGCTTAATTCTCCCTATTTCTGTTCTCTTCAGCCTCTTTGTTATCACTCCCAAATTTTCTTTGAAGTAGAGGCCTATTTGTAAACCCTAGAGGTACTGAAAGAATATCTCAGAGGTAGTTGCAGTCACAACAACACTTGTGACATCACAGAAGAATCTAGTGCTCTGCACGTTACAATAGAGTTTTCAGGGAATGCCTAATAATGATGTCACTGAAAACTGTCATCTCCTACCTGATGAATACCTTTCCTTACATTGACCAGATTCAAGTTTGCACTTTAAAGCTATGTCTCCTGTGACACAGTGGAAACCTTTATATACTCCTCTCTAAAGCTAGAGACTTCTCTGTGCTTCACTAGTGGTTACATGCTGTGGGGCTTGGCATGGGTGAAAACGATTTAGCAACATGGAGAGTAGGAGATTCTCCTAGGTTATATTTTTATTCCCAGGTTCATTCCTATGACACACAGTTCAATTTTCTAGGTTTTCTCTGTTTCCCAATAACCAGTATTTTTCCTATACACATATAATTGAATGGATATTGTATTTCAATTTCTTATTGTAAATTCCTTGTTAGGAAACTTGGTAAATATTTCTCAATGTAGTCAAAAATTCTATTTTCAAATACCATTTTCTGCAATGATATTGTCACAAATGGGGCCCAGATATAGAGTAAGTATAATAGTGTAAATTCTGTGTACCTACTTCAAATGGTAATCTCCCAAATTCTTATTTATCAAAAAATTACCAGACATCAGGACAGCAAAGGACAACATGGACTTTTGAATTCTGTTTCTTGTTCCATTTGATATCAGTACTATACTCTCTAGCTTCCAGTGTTCCCATGGCCAGAATTGAGGGTTTAGTATGATTTACCATGATACTTTCTTCAGGCCAAACGTAAGATACTGGATGATGTGCAGCGAAAAGAATGACCTGAGGACCAGTTAAACGTCTACTTCGGGTTTGGGGATTTACCTCAATGGAGAGAGCTTGCCTAGCAAGCACAAGGCCCTGGGTTCGGTCCGCCACTCTGAATAAAAGAGAAAAAATAAAGTCTACTTCAATAGGTTCATAAAAACAGGGGGAGTCTTTGAAATTGTCATTTTTGAATTCTATATTCTTGGCGTAGTTGGTCAAAATCCATGTTAACTTTCCAATTAACTTCATAGGTGTAAGAGCCAATAAATTATATATGTATACATCAGACAAAAAAAAAACTAGATAAGATTGATGAAGGTAAGAAGTGCATTCTGCAAGGAACTTGATATAGTTATTTACTGAGAGACATAGATACAGTGTGTCAATGCTAGTAGCAAACCAGTGTACTGAAAACAGACATATGGTTAAATTTTGAAAAAGGATTAGAAGAGCTGAAGGTTCTTTAAACCCCATAAGAACAACGATACCAATGAACCAGAGCTTTTTATAACTAGACCAATATACAGAGAAAGTATATTGACTGGCCTATGGCTGCAAATGCATATGTTGCAGAAAATGGCCTTTTTGGGCAACATTGGAAAGAGAAGCCCTTGTCCTCCCTAGTTTGTCTCCCAGTTCAAGGCAATGTCATGTGGCAGAAAGTTTGGTTAGAGAAGAAGGAAATGGAACAGGCAGGGATCTTATGTGCAGGAAACTGGGAAAGGAAATAATATTTTAAATGTATATATAGAAACATCTATTTGAAAAGCAATAAATTTTGTTTAAATATAAAAAATGAATGATATAAAAGAAAAGAAAGCAGCAAAGTCATCACAAATATTGACTTGGAAATCTGAAGTGGTAGAGTAATACTAGTGGAACGACTGAGTTATTGAAGTCCCAAATAGAAGCACTTTTCTCTCCCAAATATCAGTGTCAGACACAAAGTGCATTATAGGTGTCCAAAGCATGTACGTGTTTACCTTAGTTAGTGACACAATACTTGTTTTTCCCTTCTTCGTTAGGACCTTTTCTTCTTGAGAAAAAGAGTAAAGGTCATGAGTTCTCAGGAAAACAACTGTGCCCTTCACAACACTTGGCTTTTGGAATAAAGAAATAAATGATATAAACCCTTTTACTTCCAGGAACCATAAGAACAGGGAAGTCCAGATGCTTCTAAGAGCCTCACAGTTCCTTATTCCCTTATGTAGAAGGCTCAGATCAAGGATTTCTCTTCAGCGATCCCACTCAACCCCTACCAAGGGTTCTCTGAGCTTTCCAAAGGACCACATATTTCTTCTTGTTTTTTATACCAAGATAGAGGCCCAGGATCCTTCTACCCATTTCGAATCTCTTCATCCTCTTTATTATCGCTCCCCAATTTCTCTGAATTAGATGCCAAATAGTAAACACTTTTCAGGTATGTCTCCTGTGACACAGTGGAAACCTTTATGTACTCCATCTCTCTAAATCTATAGACTTCTCTCTGCTTCACTAGTGGTTTCATGCTCTGAATGGAGAAAGTTGTTCAGGGGATTGGCATGGGTAGTAAAGATGTAGGAACATGGAGTGTAGGAGATTCTTCTAGAGAATATTATTATTCTGTATGTGACACGTTTTTTCCTCTGACATACAATTCAATTTTCTAGGTTTTCTCTGTTTCCCAAAGTCTAGTATTTTCCCTACAGACCTTTAATTGAATGAATATTGTATTTCCATTTCTTATTGTAAATTCCTTGAAAAGCAACTGAAGGCAGCTGCAACATGCCAGGCCACAAAGTTGGTGCTGATTTCTGCCTTCCACCCTCCCAGTGGTGAGCTCTCTTTTTAGAAAACTATTCCTTATTTGTCTATGCCTGGGTGGCCTGCTAGATTCTGCATTTTGACAGCCTATCTGTATGACCCACTTGCTTGCTAGGATTGGCCAGCGCTAGCTATTTAAGTGTGGTGCGGGGGTTCCCTGGGGTCAGATGATTGTACCAAAGTTCCTGAATAAAACTGCTCGAAGAAGATCTTCACTATTTGTGTCTTCCTTGCTGGTTGAGGTTGGACAAAGCAAGTGGTGGCCCGTACAGGGACCTCCTGATATCAGAACTTCTTGCAGTCTGGGTATCACTGGAAAGTTCCCAAGGTAAGGTGGGACCATAAGGGCCGCAGGAAATAAGTCGTTATAAATTCTCAGGGTATTTAACAAGAAAGTTCTCCATAGAAACAAACTGAAATTATGAAGACGCTTGGTGAATTTAGCCACAGCAGCCTAGAACATTTTGGTCATGGGGACCTCACAGTTTCATCCAATTTTTCTGGCTCTTCAAGACCTGTTTGAACATAAGAAACTAAAAATAAAAAGGAGCACCATAGAGAGATTTTTGTGTGAATGCGATGTCATTGCCCCCTGGTTCCCAGTCTCTGCTAATCTTACTGTGGCAAGTTGGGAAAAATTAGGGAAAGACCTTGATTTTGCATGGGAACAGGTGTCTCTAAGACCTGAGGTCCATCCAGTGTGGCGCTTAGTCCATAGTTGTGTTGAGGATCAAAAATGTTGTCAGGAAAATATAGAGAAGGGGCAAGCTGCCCACGAAATGCTTCAAGAGGAAGGTTCAGAAAACCAGGGAAATAAAAAAAAAAAAAAAAAAAAAAAAAAAAAAAAAAAAAAACAGACTCAGAAAAGACAGATACAGTGGAAGAAACAGATGAAACAGATTAAGAAGAAGAAAAGGAAAATGCCTAAAATGGTGGAGGAACTTCCTGGGAGGTTCCCCTCAGCTCCTCCTCCCTGCAATGTTGTAGAGGGAGGAAATGGAGTTGCGGGTACAGGGCGCCCTCCTGTGGTGAACAACAGCACTGTGCATGTGCAGGATTTGCAACTGGCATCAGCTGGTTGGTAATATGCTAATGAGGGAGCAGCACCATGCTAATGAGGTCATTCATGCTCCACCAATCCCTGAAGGACAGTTAGCATAGCCTCAGCTGCTGTATATATGAGGTGAGAACTCTTGCTGCTTGAGGTCCCACTGTCCCTGTTAAAGAGACCTGTACAGTAATGGCTTGTTCGCAGAAGAATCCTGTTGCCGCACGTCCTTCCTGCTGGGGAGACATTGGGCGTGCAACAAATGGGAAGTACATTCTGCCCAGAAGTGTGGGACCCAGTCAGCACAGAACTGCATCTGGCCTATCCTGTTTATGTGGATGCTAATCAACAAAGGTATCATGAGCCTTTAGACTTTAAGGTGATCAAGTTCCTGATAAAATCAGTAGGACATATGGCATTATGGCCTCATTTACCATACCTCAGACTGAGGTCTGACACAGATTTTGCATGACTCCTAGTGATTGGATTAAACTTGCTCAGGCCTGTCTCAGACTGGGACAGTATTTGGACTGGAGAGCTTTTCTTATTGAGTTTCCCAATGAACAAGCTGCCTCTAATTTGGCAGCGGGGTGGGGGGCAGCCAGACTGCCTGGGATGGAGATATGCTGCTGGGTCAGGGGCGCTTTGCCAATGCTCAGACAGGGTATCCAGGACAGGTTTACCAGCAGATTAATGAAGTTGCAACCAAGGCATGGAAATCCTTACCTAATAAGGGAGAAGTGAGTGGAAACCTCATCAAGATCCTTCAAGGACCTATGGAGCCATTCTCTGACTTTGTAGCCCGATTAGTGGAAGCAGCAGGGAGAGTCTTTGGTGACCCCGATACGGCTATGCCCTTGATTAAACAGTTGGTATATGAACAGTTAACAAAGGAATATCGAGCAGCTATCATTCCGTACAAGTATAAGGGACTTGAAGCTTGGATGAAGGTCTGTAGAGAAATAGGGGGACCTTTGTATAATACATGACTTGTGGATGCTGTTATGCAGATGACGCAGAGAAAAGGAGGAAGTTCAGGAGTGTGTGTTAAGTGTGATCAACAGGGGCACCTAAAAAGGCAATATGAGAAAGGAGAAGTCTATTCAGTATAGGAATTGGCCAACGCCGAAGGCAACAAGGTTTGTGCCCCAACTCCAAAAAAGGGAACCATTGGACTCATGAGTGCCACTCAGTAAAAGACATCAATGGGCAGCCTCTTAGCTCGGGTTTTGGTGTAGCAGGTCCAAAAAATGGACAGCCGGGTCTAAGACACCAGGACCTACAAATATATGGGCCAGTCGAGAATCAGGATGAAGAACAGAGTCACGAGATATGACCTTCCTTTCGCCATCCGAGAGGACAAGGTGAGCCACTTAGTGCTCCACAGGACTGGTCCTCTGCTGCACCAACAGACACGAGCTAACTCCTAGAATGGGGGTCTAGTTGACAGAAACTGATTTTAAAGGACCCCTTGAACCTGGGCCAGTAGGGTTACTTATAGGGAGATCATCTACAGATTTAAATGGACTACATGTCCATCCAAGAGTTACTGACCCAGATTATACCGGGATAGTCAAGATCATGGTGGAATCCCTGAAAGGGATTACTGCCATTTCCCCTGGGGAGAGAATAGCCCAAATATTACTTTTACCTAGCTTTATGAAAGATTTGTAGACCACTCTACTGGGAGAGGAGAGAATGGTTTCATTTCCACAGTCTCCAACATTACATTTTTAGCCTTGGGTTTAAACCAATGCCCAGTAATGGAGCTAAGGGTAGATGGCAAAAGGATCTTAGGACAGTTGGACAAAGGGGCTGATAGAAGTATAATAGCTAAGAAAGATTGGATCTCTGGATGACCAGTACAGGCCTCATCTCAAACATTACAAGGTCTCGGTTATGCAAGACCTGCTGATATGAGTGCAAGACAACTGAGTTGGAGAGATCAGGAAGGGCATTCAGGAGTTATGCAACCCTATGTGTTGGATTTGCCCATTTCCCTTTGGGGGAGAGATTTGATGAAAGATATGGGTTTCAAATTGACCACTGAGCATTCTGAAACTTCACTAAAGATTATGAAACATATGGGCTACTTTCTCGGTAAAGGAATAGGGAAACAAATGCAGGGTAGGACTAGCCCTATTACTGCCCAACAGAGAGAAAAGTATCAGGAACGGGGTTTTTCCATGGGGCCGCTGAGGAAGCGTTCCCATTACCTGGAAAACAGAGGAGCCTGTGTGGGTTCCTCAGTGGCTGCTTTTTCTGAGAAGCTTTCCACAGGTAAAGCTGTCTACCAAGCATATAAAACCATCAGTATTACCTTAGAATACCCCAATATATGTGATTAAAAAGAAGTCAGGGAAATGCAGACTGTTGCATGATTTACGAGTTATTAATCAACAGATGCAAAACATGGGCCCAGTGCAACTCGGGCTTCCTCTTTTATCCTCTCTGCCAGACTGTTGGCCTGTTGTAGTGATTGATATAAAAGATTGCTTTTTCTCATTAAAACAGAGACTGAAGGAACACCCATTCAGAGCCTGCCCCACATGTGGCCCATACATATACAGCCACCCAATTAGACAAGATGGATGAAGCAAAGAAGTGCAGACCAACAGGAGCTGGATGTAGATCGCTCCTGAGAGACACAGCCAGAATACAGCAAATACGAAAGCGAATGCCAGCAGCAAACCACTGAACTGAGAATAGGTCCCCCGTTGAAGGAATCAGAGAAAGAACTGGAAGAGCTTGAAGGGGCTCGAGACCCCAAAAGTACAACAATGTCAAGCAACCAGAGCTTCCAGGGACTAAGCCACTACCTAATAACTATCCATGGACTGACCCTGGACTCTGACCCCATAGGTAGCAATGAATATCCTAATAAGGGCACCAGTGGAAGGGGAAACCCTGGGTCCTGCTAAGACTGAATCCCCAGTGAAATAGACTATGGGGGGAGGGCGGCAATGGGGGGAGAGTTGGGAGGGGAACACCCATAAACAAGGGGAGGGGGGGGGATGTTTGCCCGGAAATCGGGAAAGGGAATAACACTTGAAATGTATATAAGAAATACTCAAGTTAATAAAAAAAATAATTATATACAATCTACATATTCAGCTCCAGTCTTACTGAGTAAAGAAAAAATGAGGAATTTCTTTTCTGCATCTTAAAAAAAAAAAAGATTGCTTTTTTTTCTATATCGCTTTGTCCAAGGGATAGTGAAAGATTTGCTTTTACTGTTCCATCATGCAATCATGAAGAACCTGATCAACGACTAGAATGGGTAGTTTTACCACAGGGTATGGCCAATAGTCCTTCTATGTGTCACGTTTTTGTGGTTAATGCCATTGTCCCAATAAGACAGATGTTTCCTGCGCTCCATTTTACATATGATATCCTTTTAACTGAAAAGAATGAAGAGATATTAGATTTAGTATATGGAAATTTAGTTAAATTGCTAGAAGGTAGGTGATTTGATTATTGCCACAGAAAAGGTACAAAAGGGCAATTTTGTAAATTAATTAAGATTAAAACTATGTCCTTATACCATTATCCCTTAAAAGGTTGAATTGAGGAAAGAAAATCTTAAGACTCTTAATGAATTTGCAAAATTACTAGGAGATATTGATTGTGTCAGATGTCATTTAAAATTACCAAATTATGAATTAAAACCATTCTATAATACTTTAATTGGAGATTCAGCCTTGGATTTTCCTAAACAATTGACTAATGAAGCAAGGGAAGCTTTAAAGAAGGTTGAAAAAGGATTACAAGGCACAATTTTACATCGATGGAAGGAGGGGGCAGACATTGTGCTATGCATTCTAGCCACCTACATGCAGCCCATAGGATTGTTGTGGCAAGATGGCCCTCTGCTTTGGGTTTTTCCCAATGCTTCTCCAGCTAGAACAGTAGTATATTATCCTACAGCAGTTGCATGATTAACCCTGAATGGATCCTACAGTGCATACAATAATTTGGTTTTTGCCAACCTCAATCATTGTGCCCTATAGTGGTCAGCAGATGAAGATCTTGTGTGGTACTGTGGATGATTGGGCTATATTATGCTGTGGATTCCATAGAGTGATAGATAATCATTATCCATAACACTCTTGGCTATCCTTCTTATAGAAAATCCCGTGATCTTTCAGTGTTCCTATACAGGTGGCACCAAACATTTTTACAGATGGGTCCAAAAATGGATATGGAGCTTATGTGATTAACCATTAAGAGCCAATTTTGTGTCAATATCAACCCGGCTCTCCACAAATAATTGAACTCAAGATTGTGCAGGAAGTGTATAAAAATTGTTCCTTTGGCTTTAATTTGCTCTCTGATTCATGATACTTCTTAATGCAGTTAAGATATTAGAAGTGGCTGGCCCTATTAAAATTAGGAGCATGATATGCCAGTTGCTGAGCGAACTTCAGGAATTGATCTGAGAAAGAGGTCACAAGTTTTTTTGTCCAAAATATTAGAGCTCATAAAGCTATGCCTGTTCCTCTCAGTGAGTGAAATGATCTTGTGGATAGATGTACCCTCATGGAGTTCATATTCTTAAGCTCATCATTGGATGAAGCCCAACAGTTTCGTAAACAATTTAATGTACCTACTAAGACCTTAGAGCAGAAGTTTCATCTGTCCTGAGAAGATGCTCTACAGATAGTTTTAGGATGTCAACCGTGTATCATTTTCACCATCCCCCTAGTGTAGGGTTTAACCTAGAGGCGTCTTGCCCCTAAAGTTTTGGCAAATGAATGTAACTCACATGTCTGGATTTGGGACTCTAAAATACATTCATGTTTCTGTGGATACTTGTTGAGGTGTCATTCATGCTACCCCTATGAGTGGAGAAAATGCACGAAATGTTGTTGGACACTGCCTATAAGCCTGGGCTACTTGGGGAAAGCCTCCTCACTTAAAAACTGATAATGGCCCAGCATAAACTGCCAAATCTTTCAAATTCTTTTATAAATGGATGGATGTGACATGACGTGCCTTATAATCCCCAACGTCAAGGTGTTGTTGAGCAAGCACATCGTACCTTGAAGCAATGCGTAATTAAACAAAAAGTAAGAATAGGCCATGGTAGAAGCCCCAAGAAACAGATATCCTTAGACTCTTTTACTCTTAATTTTTTTTTTTAATTTTGGTTGATGACGGCCTTTCTGCCGCTGACCGACATCAGTGTCAGGCGGGCAAGTTGAAAGTTATGTGAAATGGAAAGATCACTGGCTTATAGCATGGACCAGATCCCATTTTGGCATGGGCAAGAGTGTCTGTGTGTTTCTTCAGGATCGGCAAGAACCGTTGTGGGTCCCTGAACAATTGACCAGGAGGTGCTACAAGAATGATGATCCTGCTGTTGCTGACACTTCTCGGTGTGACCCAAATTCTGGTCCAAACGGAGCCCCGGTGGGGGATACTATCGGTGTTCCCAAGACTCATGCCAATACGTCATGACTTTTAAGCCCACTCCTCTAATTTGGTTAAACAGTTGTCAAGTTATCTTCTAGGCAATTGGACAGGAGAATTCGACGCCTTAATGGATCAGTTACATGTAGCCATCCTGAAGATGAACTCCACACGTGCAGATGCTAGACTGGCTACAAGATTGTCATCTTGGATTGCTGCTGCTATGAGTCATCTGAGGGAGTGTGTGGGTATGTGAACCCTCGCTGGACTCTTGCTGCTGGTCTCCCTAGTGTGCCTGTGGTGTCTATGTAGAATAAGGTTTGTTCAGAGGCAGCAAGAAGTTATGGTGGTACAGGAATTTGCAGCCATTGAAGCAGGACAGTCCCTTCAAGCCTGTCTTAATTTCACTCAGAAGACCTTGTTGTACCTC
This sequence comes from Rattus norvegicus, assembly GCF_021556685.1. Taxonomy (NCBI): domain Eukaryota; kingdom Metazoa; phylum Chordata; class Mammalia; order Rodentia; family Muridae; genus Rattus; species Rattus norvegicus. The sequence goes on along the minus strand of NC_141555.1, from coordinate 50,423,132 downwards.
ACGCCTGAGTATGTGTGAGTGACCCTACCCAGTGATGGGCAACCTACATTCTATCTATGGCATGTAAACTTGTGGGAGATGAGGTGTCCTAAGACTGGTTTAATGAAGAGATGATCCTAAGACAGGTGGTTGGGGGGGGGGGGTCACCATGCTCAATGATGCCTTTGCCTGCTTGATTAACTAAACAAAAAGGGGTTCCTATAGGCAGCTGCGACATGGTGCACCTCAAAGATCGCACTGGTTTCCGCCTTCCACCCTCCCGATTGGGCGCGCTCCTTGTAGAAAGCAAGTCCTTATTTGTCTATCCCTGCCTGGCCTTCTAGCTTCTGCATAGTGACAGCCTATCTGCATGGCCCATGTTGCTTGCTGGGATTGGCCAGCACTTGCTATTTAAGTGTGCTCCAGGGGTTCCCTGTGGTCTGAAGATTGTATCAAGGTACCTGAGTAAAACTGCTTGAAGAAGATCTTCGTTGGTCATGTCTTCCTTGTTAGATAAGGTTGGGCATGACAAGGGACTTTGTAATTATTCCTCAATGTGTACTCAAAAATTTTGTTTTCCAATTCTATTCTCTGCAATGATTTTGGTCACAAAGGGGGCCCAGGTATAGAGTAGTATAACATTGTAAATATGGTGTACCTACTTCAAATGATGAATTCCCAAATCCTTTTTTTATCAAAAAATTACCAGACATCAGGAAAGCAAAGGATAAAATGGACTAATGAATTCGGTTTCTTGTCCCATTTGATATCAGTACTACACTATTGAGCTTCCAGAGTTCCTATGGCCAGACTTGAGGTTTTAGATTGTTTTAACATGATTCTATCTTAAGGCCAAACATAAGATAACAGATGATGGGCAGGGAGAAGAATGGCTTGAGGACCAGTTAAACATTTACTTAAATAGGTTTATAAAAACAGGAAGGAGTATTTTTGAAATGGTCATTTGTGAGTTCTATGTTCTTGACATAGTTGGGCAGAATCCATGTTAACATTCCACCTAAACACTTAGGTGTAGGAGCCATCAAAACTATATATGTACACATCAGTCAAAAAATTAGATAAGATTGACGAAGGTAAGAAGTGCATTCTTGTTTCCTGGTTGCTGCCGCCGCAAAGAGCCCGCGGGCAGCACCCCGAGAGCGAACTTTAGCCTCGGGACCACAGGTAAGACCAACTTTTCTGCTGCAAGAAAGCTGCCTGATGAACTCAAGACACAGGCCCACAGGAACAGCTGAAGACCTGTAGAGAGGAAAAACTACATGCCCGAAAGCAGAACACTCTATCCCCATAACTGACTGAAAGAGAGGAAAACAGGTCTACAGCACTCCTGACACACAGGTTTATAGGAAAGTCTAGCCACTGTCAGAAATAGCAGAACAAAGTAACACTAGAGATAATCTGATGGCGAGAGGCAAGCACAGGAACACAAGCAACAGAACCCAAGACTACATGGCATCCTCGGAGCCCAATTCTCCCACCAAAAAAACATGGAATATCCAAACACACCAGAAAAGCAAGATCTAGTTTTAAAATCATATTTGATCATGATGCTGGAGGACTTCAAGAAAGACATGAAGAACTCCCTTAGGGAAACACAGGAAAACATTAATAAACAAGCAGAAGCCTACAGAGAGGAATCGCAAAAATCCCTGAAAGAATCGCAAAAATCCCTGAAAGAATTCAATGAAAACACAATCAAACAGTTGAAGGAATTAAAAATAGAAATAGAAGCAATCAAGAAAGAACACATGGAAACAACCCTGGATATAGAAAACCAAAAGAAGAGACAAGGAGCTGTAGATACAAGCCTCACCAACAGAATACAAGAGATGGAAGAGAGAATCTCAGGAGCACAAGATTCCATAGAAATCATTGACTCAACTGTCAAAGATAATGTAAAGCAGAAAAAGCTACTGGTCCAAAACATACAGGAAATACAGGACTCAATGAGAAGATCAAACCTAAGGATAATAGGTATAGAAGAGAGTGAAGACTCCCAGCTCAAACGACCAGTAAATATCTTCAACAAAATCATAGAAGAAAACTTCCCTAACATAAAAAAAGAGATACCCATAGACATACAAGAAGCCTACAGAACTCCAAATAGATTGGACCAGAAAAGAAACACCTCCCGTCACATAATTGTCAAAACACCAAACACACAAAATAAAGAAAGAATATTAAAAGCAGTAAGGGAAAAAGGTCAAGTAACATATAAAGGGAGACCTATCAGAATCACACCAGACTTCTCGCCAGAAACTATGAAGGCCAGAAGATCCTGGACTGATGTCATACAGACCCTAAGAGAACACAAATGCCAGCCCAGGTTACTGTATCCAGCAAAACTCTCAATTAACATTGATGGAGAAACCAAGATATTCCATGACAAAACCAAATTTACACAATATCTTTCTACAAATCCAGCACTACAAAGGATAATAAATGGTAAAGCCCAACATAAGGAGGCAAGCATTACCCTAAAAGAAGCAAGAAACTAATCATCTTGGCAACAAAACAAAGACAGTGAAAGCACACAAGCATAACCTCACATCCAAATATGAATATAACGGGAAGCAATAATCACTATTCCTTAATATCTCTCAACACCAATGGCCTCAATTCCACAATAAAAAGAAATAGATTAACAAACTGGATACACAATGAGGACCCTGCATTCTGCTGCCTACAGGAAACACACCTCAGAGATAAAGACCGACAATACCTCAGATTGGAAGGCTAGAAAACAACTTCCCAAGCAAATGGTCAGAAGAAGCAAGCTGGAGTAGCCATTCTAATATCAAATAAAATCAATTTCCAACTAAAAGTCATCAAAAAAGATAAGGAAGGCACTTCATATTCATCAAAGGAAAAATCACCAAGATGAACTCTCAATCCTAAATATCTATGCCCCAAATACAAGGGCACCTACATACGTAAAAGAAACCTTAATAAAGCTCAAAACACACATTGCACCTCACACAATAATAGTGGGAGATTTCAACACCCCACTCTCATCAATGGACAGATCATGGAAACAGAAATTAAACAGTGATGTCGACAGACTAAGAGAAGTCATGAGCCAAATGGACTTAACGGATATTTATAGAACATTCTATCCTAAAGCAAAAGGATATAACTTCTTTTCAGCTCCTCATGGTACTTTCTCCAAAATTGACCATATAATTGGTCAAAAAACGGGCCTCAAGAGGTACAGAAAGATAGAAATAATACCGTGCGTGCTATCGGACCACCACAGCCTAAAACTGGTCTTCAATAACAATAAGGGAAGAATGCCCACATATACATGGAAATTGAACAATGCTCTACTCAATGATAACCTGGTCAAGAAAGAAATAAAGAAAGAAATTAAAAACTTTAGAGAATTTAATGAAAATGAAGGTACAACATACCCAAACTTATGGGACACAATGAAAGCTGTGCTAAGAGGAAAACTCATAGGGCTGAGTGCCTGCAGAAAGAAACAGGAAAGATCATATGTCAGCAGCTTGACAGCACACCTAAAAGCTCTAGAAGAAAAAGAAGCAAATACACCCAGGAGGAGTAGAAGGCAGGAAATAATCAAACTCAGAGCTGTAATTAACCAAGTAGAAACAAAAAGGACCATAGAAAGAATCAACAGAACCAAAAGTTGATTATTTGAGAAAATCAACAAGATAGATAATCCCTTAGCCAGACTAATGAGAGGACATAGAGAGTGCGTCCAAATTAACAAAATCAGAAATGAAAAGCGAGACATAACTACAGATTCAGAGGAAATTCAAAAAATCATCAGATCTTACTATAAAAACGTATATTCAACAAAACTCGAAAATCTACAGGAAATGGACAATTTCCTAGACAGTTACCAGGTATCGAAGTTAAATCAGGAACAGATAAACCAGTTAAAGAACCCCATAACTCCTAAGGAAATAGAAGCAGTCATTAAAGGTCTCCCACCCAAAAAGAGCCCAGGTCCAGACAGGTTTAGTGCAGAATTCTATCAAACCTTCATAGAAGACCTCATACCAATATTATCCAAACTATTCCACAGAATTGAAACAGATGGATCACTACCGAATACCTTCAATGAAGCCACAATTACTCTTATACCTAAACCACACAAAGACACAAGAAAGAATGAGAACTTCAGACCAATTTCCCTTATGAATATCGACGCAAAAATACTCAACAAAATTCTGGCATACCGAATTCAAGAGCACATCAAAACAATCATCCACCATGGTCAAGTAGGCTTCATCCCAGGCATGCAGGTATGGTTTAATATACGGAAAACCATCAACGTGATCCATTATATAAACAAAGTGAAAGAACAGAACCACATGATCATTTCATTAGAAGTTGAGAAAGCATTTGGCAAAATTCAACACCCCTTCATGATAAAAGTCCTGGAAAGAATAGGAATTCAAGGCCCATACCTAAACATAGTAAAAGCCAAATACAGCAAACCAGTTGCTAACATTAAACTAAGTAGAGAGGAACTTGAAGCAATCCCACTAAAATCAGGGACTAGACAAGGCTGCCCACTTTCTCCCTACTTATTCAATATAGTTTTTGAAGTTCTAGCCAGAGCAATCAGACAACAAAAGGAGATCAAGGGGATACAGATCGGAAAAGAAGAGGTCAAAATATCACTATTTGCAGATGATATGATAGTATATTTAAGTGATCCCAAAAGTTCCACCAGAGAACTACTAAAGCTGATAAACAACTTCAGCAAAGTGGCTGGGTATAAAATTAACTCAAATAAATCTGTTGCCTTCCTCTATACAAAAGAGAAACAAGCCGAGAAAGAAATTAGGGAAACGACACCCTTCATAATAGACCCAAATAATATAAAGTACCTCGGTGTGACTTTAACTAAGCAAGTAAAAGATCTGTACAATAAGAACTTCAAGACACTGAGGAAAGAAATTGAAGAAGACCTCAGAAGATGGAAAGATCTCCCATGCTCATGGAGTGGCAGGATTAATATAGTAAAAATGGCCAATTTACCAAAAGCAATCTACAGATTCAATGCAGTCCCCATCAAAATACCAATCCAATTCTTCAAAGAGATAGAAAGAACAATTTGCAAATTCATCTGGAATAACAAAAAACCCAGGATAGCTAAAGCTATCCTCAACAATAAAAGGACTTCAGGGGGAATCACTATCCCTGAACTCAAGCAGTATTACAGAGCAATAGTGATAAAAACTGCATGGTATTGGTACAGAGACAGACAGATAGACCAATGGAATAGAATTGAAGACCCAGAAATGAACCCACACACCTATGGTCACTTGATTTTTGACAAAGGAGCCAAAACCATCCAGTGGAAAAAAGATAGCATTTTCAGCAAATGGTGCTGGTTCAACTGGAGGTCAACATGTAGAAGAATGCAGATCGATCCATGCTTATCACCCTGTACAAAGCTTAAGTCCAAGTATATCAAGGACCTCCACATCAAACCAGACACACTCAAACTAATAGAAGAAAAACTAGGGAAGCATCTGGAACACATGGGCACTGGAAAAAATTTCCTGAACAAAACACCAATGGCTTACACTCTAAGATCAAGAATCGACAAATGGGATCTCATTAAACTGCAAAGCTTCTGTGAGGCGAAGGACATTGTGGTTAGGACAAAACGGCAACCAACAGATTGGGAAAAGACCTTTACCCATCCTACAACAGATAGAGGCCTTATATCCAAAATATAAAAAGAACTCAAAAAGTTAGACCGCAGGGAAACAAATAACCCTATTAAAAAATGGGGTTCAGAGCTAAACAAAGAATTCACAGCTGAGGAATGCCGAATGGCTGAGAAACACCTAAAGAAATGTTCAACATCTTTAGTCATAAGGGAAATGGAAATCAAAACAACCCTGAGATTTCACCTCATACCAGTGAGAATGGCTAAGATCAAAAACTCAGGTGACAGCAGATGCTGGCGAGGATGTGGAGAAAGAGGAACACTCCTCCATTGTTGGTGGGATTGCAGACTGGTACAACCATTCTGGAAATCAGTCTGGAGGATCCTCAGAAAATTGGACATTGAACTGCCTGAGGATCCAGCTATACCTCTCTTGGGCATATATCCAAAAGATGCCTCAACATATAAAAGAGACACATGCTCCACTATGTTCATTGCAGCCTTGTTTATAATAGCCAGAAACTGGAAAGAACCCAGATGCCCTTCAACAGAGGAATGGATACAGAAAATGTGGTACATCTACACAATGGAATATTACTCAGCTATCAAAAACAACGAGTTTATGAAATTCGTAGGCAAATGGTTGGAAGTGGAAAATGTCATCCTGAGTGAGCCAACCCAATCACAGAAAGACATACATGGTATGCACTCATAGATAAGTGGCTATTAGCCCAAATGCTTGAATTACCCTAGATCCCTAGAACAAACGAAACTCAAGACGGATGATCAAAATGTGAATACTTCACTCCTTCTTTGAATGAGGAAAAAGAATACCCTTGGCAGGGAAGGGAGAGGCAAAGATTAAAACAGAGACATTCACAGCCTGCCCCACATGTGGCCCATACATATACAGCCACCCAATTAGACAAGATGGATGAAGCAAAGAAGTGAAGACCGACAGGAGCCGGATGTAGATCGCTCCTGAGAGACACAGCCAGAATACAGCAAACACAGAGGCGAATGCCAGCAGCAAACCACTGAACTGAGAATAGGTCCCCCGTTGAAGGAATCAGAGAAAGAACTGGAAGAGCTTGAAGGGGCTGGAGACCCCATATGTACAACAATGTCAAGCAACCAGAGCTTCCAGGGACTAAGCCACTACCTAAAGACTATACATGGACTGACCCTGGACTCTGACTCCATAGGTAGCAATGAATATCCTTGTAAGAGCACCAGTGAGAGGGGAATCCCTGGGTCCTGCTAAGACTGAACCCCCAGTGAACTAGACTATGGGGGGGAGGGCGGCAATGGGGGGAGTGTTGGGAGGGGAACACCCATAAGGAAGGTGAGGGGGGAGGGTGATGTTTGCCCAGAAACCAGGAAAGGGAATAACACTGGAAATGTATATAAGAAATACTCAAGTTAATAAAAAATAAAAATAAAAATAAAAGAAGGGCATTCTTCCAGGAACCGAATATAAATATTTCCTGAGTGACACAAATATACCATGTGAAACACCTAAGTGAATGCTAGTAGTAAACCAGTGGACTGAATACCGTCCTCTTGTTGGTAAATTTTGAAAAAGGATAGAGGAACTGAGGGTGTTTTCAACCCCATACTAACAACAATGCCAATGAACCAGAGCTTTCTCGTACTAGCCCAACATACAAAAAAAGTACATGGACTGACCAATGGCTCCAAATGCATATGTGGCTGAGGATGGCCTTTTTGGGCAACATTGGAAAGAGAGGCCTTGTCCTCCACAGTTTGTCTCCCAGTTCAAGGGAATTTCATGTGGTAGAAAGGCTGGTTAGAGAAGAAGGTAATGGAACGGGCAGGGATCTTATGGGTAGGAAATTGGGAAAGGAAATATTTTAAATGTATATATAGAAACATCTACTTAAAGAAGAAAAATATTGCTAAAATATAAAAAGAAACATTAATGATATAAAAGAAAAGAAAGCTGCCAAGTAATCTCACATATTGACTCAGAAATCTGAAGTGGTATTCAAGATAATACTAGTATAAAGACTGAGATGATGAAGTCTCAACTAGAAGCACTTCTTTGTCCCAGATATCAGTATCAGACACAAAGTGCACGATAGATTTCCAAAGCATTGAGAAGTTTAACTTGAGTTAGGGACACAATACTTGTTTTTCCCTTGTTCCTTAGGACCTTTTCTTCTTGACAAAAAGTGTACAGTCATGAGCTCTCAGGAAATCAACTGTGTCCTTCATAAAACTTGGTTATGAATTAAGAAATAAATGATATAAACCCTCTGACATCCAGGAACCATAAGAACAGGGAAGTCCAGAAGCTTCTGAAGAGTCTCCCAGCTCCTGTTTCCCTTATGTGGAAGGCTCAGATCAAGTCTATCTCTTCAGAGATCCAACTCAATCCCTACTAAGGATTCCCTGAGCTTTCCAAAGGACCTCATATTTCTTCCTTGTTTTTTATACCAAGACAGAAGGCCAGCTTCCTCCCCCCCATTTCCAATCTCATCATCCAATTTGTTATCACTCTCCAATTTTCTCTGAATTAGAGGCCAATTAGTAAACCATAGAGGTACTGAAGGATATCTGAGAGACAGTTGCAGTCATGACAGCAGTTATGACATCACAGAAGAAGCCAGGGCTCTCCAGGTTACAAGAGAATTTTCAGGGAGGACCTAATGATCATGTAACTGAGAAATGTCATGTCATACATTCTGAACAGCTTTCCTTACATTGACAAGATTCAAGGTTCCCTTTCCAGGTGTGTCTCCTTTGACACGGAGGAAACCTTTATGTACTCCATCTCTCTAAAGCAGAGACTTCTCTTTGCTTCACTAGTGGTTACATGCTCTAAATGCAGAAAGTAATTAAGGGGCATGGCATGGGTCAAAAATATTTAGGAACATGGAGTGTAGGAGATTCTTCTAGATAATATTTTTATTCTATATGTCACAGGTTCATTCTTGTGACATACAGTTCAATATTCTAGTGTTTCTCCGTGTCTCAAAGGTCAGTATTTTCCTACATACCTTGAATAGAATGAATATTGTATTTCAATTTCTTACTGTACATTCCTTGATAAGGGACTTTGTAAATATTCTTCAATGTGTACTCAAAAATTTTGTTGTCCAATTCCATTTTCTTCAAAGATTTTGGTCACAAGTGAGTCCAGCTATAGAGTGATTATAAAAGTGTCAATACTGTGAACCTACTACAAATGATAAACTCCAAAATCCTTATTTTATCGAAAATTATCCAGACATCAGGAAAGCAAAGGACATTTTGCACTATTGAATTTGGTTCTCTATCCCATTTGATATCAGTACTACGCTGCATAGCTTCAAGTTTTCCCATGGTCAGACTTGAGGGTTTAGAATGGTTCACCATGATTCTTTCTTCAGGCCAATCCTAAGATATTGGATGATGTGCAGTGAGAAACAGGGCTTGATGAACAGTAAAATGTCTATTTCAATAGGTTCACAAAAACAGGACTATTTGAAATTGTCATTTGTGAATTCTACTTGACATAGATGGGCAGAACCCATGTTAACTTTCCCCTTAACCACATAGGTGTAGGAGCCACCAAAATCATATATATATATATATATATATACACAACAGCCAACCTAACTAGATAAGATTGATGAAGGTAAGAATTGCATTCTGCCAGGAATCGGAAAAAGATATTTCCTGAGAGACACAGATACAGCATGTCAAATACAGAAGTGAGTGCTAGTAGCAATCCAGTGATCTGAAAATGGACCTGTTCTTGGTAAACTTTGAAAAAGGATTAGAAGAGCTGAAGGTACTTTCAACCCCATAAGATCAACAATGCCAATGAACCAGGGCTTTGTCGTACTATACCAATATAGAAAGAAAGTACATGGACTGAGGAATGGCTCCAAATGCATATGTGCCAATGGATGGAATTTTTGGGCAACATAGGAAAGAGAAGCCTTTGTCCTCCCTTGTACATCTTTCAGTACAAGGGAATGTCATGCGGGAGAAAGGCTTGTTAGAGAAGAAGGAAATGGGAATGTGTAGGGATCTTATGTGCAGGAAACTGGGAAAGGAAATAATATTTGAAATTTAAATATAGAAACATCCAGTTTAAAAAAAACAATAAAATTTGCTAAAAAATAAAAACGAAAGATGTAAAAGACAGTAAAAGCTGCCAAGTAATCACACATATTGACTCGTAAATCTGAAGTGGTCGAGTAATACTACTGGAAAGACTGAGATGATGAAGTCTCAACTAGAAGCACTTCTGTGTTGGTAATATTAGTGTCAGACAAAAAATTCACTCTAGGTGTCCAAAGCATGGTGTTTACTCCGAGATAGAAACACAATATTAGTGCTTCCCTTCTTCGTTAGTTCCTTTCTTCTTGAGAAAAACAGGAAAGGTCATGAGCTCAGGAAAACAATTGTGCTTTTCACAATACTTGGCTTTTGTTATAAAGAAATGAATGATATAAACTCTCTGAATTTTAGGAACCATAAGAACAGGGAAGTTGAGATGCTTCTGAGACACTCGCAGCTCATGATTCTCATATGTGGAAGGTTCAGGTAAAGGCTATCTCTTTAGCGATCCCACACAACTCCTATCTTGGCCTCACTGAGCTTTCCAAGGACCACATATGTCTTTCTTTTTTTTTATACAAAGACAGAAAGCCAGCTCAATCCCCTTCTCATATCTCTTCATCTTCTTTTTTCTCACTCCCAAATGACTGTTTACTCTGAATTAGAAGCCAATTAGTAAACCCTAGAGGTAATGAAGGAACATCTGAAGATCAGGTGCAGTCACAGAAATACTTGTAACATCACAGAAGCAGCTTTGGCTCTACCAGAGATTTTTCATGAATGAACTAAAGATGATGTCTCTAAGACATGCCATGGCCTATCTGCTAAAGAATTTTCCTTACATTGACTAGATTTGAGGGTGCCTTTTCCAGGTATGTCTTCTGTAACACAGTGGAAATGTTTACATACTCCATCTCTCTAAAGCTAGTGACTTCTCTTTGCATCATTAGTGGTTACATCCTCTGAATGGACAAAGTTATTCAGGGTCTTGGCATGGGGCGATGAGATTTAGGAACAGGAGTGTAGAAGATTCTTTTAGATAATATTTTCATTCTCAGGTTCATTCCTGTGGCACACAGTTCAATTTTCTTCGTTTTCTCTGTTTCCCATACGCCAGTATTTTCCCTACAGACCTTTATTTGAATGCATGTGTATTTCAATTTTTATTGTATATTCCTTTATAGGTGACTTTATACATATTCCTGAATGTGTACTCAAAAATTCTCTTTTCCACTTCTATTTTCTGCAATGATTTTCGCAACAAAGGCGCCCACCTCTAGTGTAAATTGGGTGTACCTACTTCAAGTGGTAAACTCCAAATTCCTATTTATCCAAAAATTTCCACATATCAGTAAAGCATAGGACCACATGGAGTACAGAATTTGGTTCTCAGGTCCCTTTTGATTTCGGTTAATCAATATCTCTGTTCCAGTGTCTCAGGGTTAGATTTGAGGTTTTTGGATGTTTTACCATGATTCTTTCTTGAGGCCAAACATAAGATAGAGAAGGATGGGAAGTGATAAGAATGGCTTCAGGACCAGAGAAACTCCAACTTCAATAGTTTCATAAGAACAGGAGGGAATCTATTTGCCAATGCAATTTGTAGATTCTACATTCTTGACCTAGTTGCACTGAATCCATGTTAAAATTTCCCCTAACTTCATAACTGTTGGAGCCACCAAAAGTATATACATATATATCATATATTTATTTCATATGTATATTATATACATATATGTACATATATCAGCCAACAAAACTAGATTAGATTTATGAAGCTAAGAAGTGCATTCAACCTGGAACTAGATATAGATATTTCCTGGAAGACACAGTCAGAGCATGTCAAATACAGAAGTGAATGTTAGTGGCAAACCAGTGAACTGAAAACGGACATCTTGTTGGTAGATTTTGAGACAGGATTACAATAGTTGAAGGAGCTGTTAACTCCAAAAGAACAACATTGTCAATGACCCAGTGCTTTCTGGTACTAGACCAATATTCAAACAATGAACATAGACAGAACTATGGCTCCAAATGCATATGTGGCAGAGGATGGGCACCAATGGAAAGAGAAGCCTTGGTCCTACCTTGATTTGTCTCCCAGTTCAAGGGAATGTCAAGGGGCAGAATTATGGTTAGAGAAGAAGGGATTGTGAACAGGTAGTTATCTTATGGTCAGGAAACTGAGAAGGGAAATAATATTTTAAATGTAAATATAGACTCATCCAGTTTAAAAACACTAAAATTTGATAAAAAATTAAAAAAAGAAAGATATAAAAGTAAAGAAAACTGCTAACTAATCACACTTATTTACTCAGAAATCTAAATTGGTATTCAGAGTAATACTAGTGGAAAGACAAAGATGATGAAGTCTCAACTAGAAGCACTTCTTTCTCCGAGATATCCGTGTCAGACACAAAAGGCACTATAGGTATCCAAAGCTTGGAGGAGTTTACTCTGAGCTGATTACCCAATACTTGTCTTTACCTCCTTCCTTAGGACCTTTTTCTTCTGGGTAAAAAGAATAAAGGACATAGCTCTCAGAAAAACAACTGTGCCCTCTCAAAATCTATTCTTTGCAATTAAGAAATGAATTATATAAACCTTTTGACATCCAGAAACCATAAAAACAGGGAAGTCCAGATGCTTCTGTGAAGCTTCCAGCTCTTGATTCCCATATGTGTAAGGCTTAGATCAAGTCTATCTCTTCAGTTATACCTCTCATCCCTTCCAAGGGCTCTCTGAACTTTTCAAAGTACCACTTATTTCTTCATTTTTTTCATACAAAGGCAGAAGGCCTGCTTCCTTCTTCCCATCTCTGATCTCTTCATCCTGTTTGTTCTCTCTCCCAAATGGCTGTTTATTCTGAATTAGTGGCCAATTAGCAAGCCAGAGAGGTACTGAGGTAATATGTGAGAGTCAGTTCCTGTCAGAACAATAATTGTTACATCACAGAAGAAGCTAGGGCTCTCCTAGTTACAACAGATTTTTCATGGAGGTCCTATTTATGATGTCACTGAGAACTGCCATCTCCTACCTGCTAAACAGCTTTCCTTACATTTACCAGATTCGAGGGTGTCATTTCCAAGTATGTTTCCTGTGACACAGTGGAAACCTTTATGTACTCCATCTCTCTTAAGCTAGAGATTTATCTCTGCTTCACAAGTGGTTACAGGCTCTGAATGGAGAAAGTTAGTCAGGGGCGTGGCATGGGTCCCTAAGATCTAGGAATATGGAGTGCAGGAGATTCTACTGGATAATAATTTTATTCCCAGTTCCATTCCTCTGGCCTATAATTCAATTTCCTCCAATATCTCTCTTTTCTAAAAGCCAGTATTTTCCCTAAAGACCTTTAATTGAGTGAATATTTTATTACATTTTCTTAGTGTACATTCCTTGATAGTGGACTTTATATATATTGCTGAATGTGTACTCAAATGTTCTATTATCCTATTCTATTTTTTTTTGCTCTGATTTTGAAAAAAAGGGGGGCCCAGTTCTAAAGTGAATATAACAGTGTATATATTCTGTATCTACTTAAATGATAAACTCCCAAAACCTTATTTTATCCAAAAATTACCACACATTAGTAAAGCAAAGTACAACATAGACTATATAATGTGGTTCTGTGGTCGCATTATATAGCAGTTCTCTAATATCTACCTTCCAGTGTTTCCATGGCCAGACTTGAGGGTTTTGGATGTTTTACCATGATTCTTTATTCAGTCCAAACATAAAGTTCATGACATGGGCTGGGTGAGGAGTGGCTTGAAGTCCAGTAAATCTTCTACTTCAGTAGGTTCATAAGAATAGGATGGAGTCTATATGGCTTCGTCATTTGCGGATTCTAAATTCTTAACTTAGTTGCGCAGAATCCATGTTAAAAATCCACCAAACACCATAGCTGTACAAGGGTCCAAATATATCCTAGTCATTCTGATTGGTGTGCTATTGAAACTCAGGATTTTTTTTTTTGATTTCCATTCACCTGATGGCTAAGGATGTTGATATTCCTCAGTTGAGAATTCATTGTTTAGCACTACACACACACACAAACACACACACACACACACACACACACACAAACACACACAAACACACTCTCAGCAACCAAATGTAGACAAGAGTGATGAAGCTAAGGCGTCTATGCTTCCAGTGAACTGAAAATGGACATCTTGTTGGTAGGGTTTGAGAAAGGATTAGAAGAGCTAAAGGTACTTTCAACACCATAAGAACAACAATGCAAATGAAACAGAGATTTCTGAACCAATATTCAAAGACTTTACATGGACAGAAGTATGGCTCCAACTGCATATGTGACAAAGGATGGTCTTGGGGTCACCAATGGAAGGAGAAGCCATTGGGTTTGACTCCATCCAAGTCCAAGGCAAAGTCAGGGGGCAGTAAGGTGGGTTATAGAAGAAGGGGAGCAGAATTGGATAGGGCAATTATGGAAAAGAAACTGGGAAAGGAAATAACATTTGAAATTCAAATGTAGAAATATCCAGTTAAAAAAGCAATAAAATTTTATAAAAAATAAAAAAAAAATGAAAGAAAGAAAAGAAATCTGCCAGCTAATCAAACCTATTGACAAGAAATCTAAATAGTCACTGTCAGGGAATGGTATTCAGAGTAATACTAATAGAAAGACTGAGATGATGAAGTCTCAACTAGAAGCTCTTCTTCTCCAGATATCAGTGTCATAAACAAATTGCACAATAGGAATCCAAAGCATGGAGGTGTTTACATTGAGCTGAGGAGACAATACTTGTCTTTCCTTTGTTTCTTTGGACCTTTTCTTCAGGGCAAAAAGAGTAAAAGCCACGAGCTCTGAGAAGAACAAATGTGCCCTTCCCAACAACTGGCTTTTGTAATGAAGAAATTGATTATATAAACTCTCTGACTTCCAGGAACCTTATCAAGTAGTGAAGTCCAGATGATTCTGAGAAGATCACAGCGCATGATTCCTATGTGTGGAAGGCTCAGATCAAGGCTATTTCTTCAGAGAAACCACTCAATCCCTAGTCAAGACTCACTGAACTTTCCCATGGACCAGATTTGAGGGTGCCCTTTCCATGAGTGTCTCCTGTGACATACTGGAAAACTTTACATACTATATATCTCTAAAGCTAGAGACTTCTCTTTGCTTCATTAGTACTTGCATGCTCGGAATAGAGAATGTTGGTCGGGGCTTGGCATGGATAAAAAAGATCTAGGAACATGGTGTGGAGGAGATTATTCAGGATAATAATTCCACTTCCACATCCATTTTCTACAGCTGCGCTGATTGAAAGATTTGCACGGGATAGTAACCTGGGCTGGCATTTATTTTCTCTTAGAGTTTTATAAAATCTACTCTGGATCGGACTTTCATAGTTTCTGGTGAGAAGTCCGGTGTAATACTTATAGTTATACCTATATATGTTACCTGATTTTTTCGCTTACTGACTTTAATATTCTTTCTTTGTTTTGTGCATTTGGTGTTTAGACTATTATGTGAAGGGAGAAATTTCTTCTTGATCCAATCTATTTGGAGAAATGTATTATTCTTTTATTATTATAGGCATTTCTCTCTTTAGGTTAGGGAAGTTTTCTCCTATAATTTTTGATGATATTTACTGGCCCTTTTATATGGGAATCTTCGCTCTCTTTTATACATACCCATTATCCTTTGGTTTGATCTTCACATTCTGTCCTGGATTTCCTGGTTGTCTTCCATTAGGAGCTTTTTGAGCTTTACATTTTCTTTGATGGTTGTGTAAATATTTTCTACAGTATCTTCTGCTCCTGAGATTTTTATCTTTTATCTCTTGTATTCTCTTTCTGATGCTTCTGTCTATGACTTCTGATTTCTTCCCTAGGTTTTCCACCTGCAGGGTTGTCTCTCTTTGTGCTTTCTTTATTGCTTGTATTTGTACTTATTGATCCTAGATTTTTTAAATTCCTTCATCTGTTTGACTGTGTTTTCCTGTGATTCTTGAAGGAATTTTGTGTTTCCCATTAAAGGCTTCTACTTTTTACCTGTGTTGTCCTGTTTATCTTGAAGAGTTTTATTTGTTCCCTACTCAATGTCATCTCTCATCAACATGAAAAATGATTTTGAATCCACATCTTGCTTTTTCAGTTTGTTGGGATATCCAATATTTGCTTTCCTAGGATAAGGGAGCTCTGATGATGCCAAGTTGTTTTGGTTTCTATTGCTTTGGTTTCTGTGCTTGATTCTTGTCATCGGGTTTTCTCTGGTGTTTCGTGGTCTTGCTGTCTCTGAAAGTTGCATGACCATCCTGTAAAACTCTTTGTCACTGTTCCTATAGACTTCTTTTCTCCCACCAAGATGTGGGTACAGAGATATATAGGACCAGATCAGCAATGGGTGCAGGCAGAAACAGGAAGTCTCCTGTCCGAAACTACTCTTGTTTTCTGTGTCCTGAGGCCTCCAGCCTGGTTGCTTGGAGTAGAAGTGTTGGTCTCGCTTGTGTTCTCAGTTGTGTTACTATTACTGGCCACTGGCTTTCATCTCTGGACACAGGTAGATTCTGGAAGGATCACCTCCCTTACTCTCCCTAGGTTCCTGTATCCATAGGGCTCTAAGCATCTTCCTCTCAGCACAGGAATGTGAGCAGAGGTAATGGATTCCCCTAAGTTCTCAGAATTGTCCATGATTCTGCAAGTCCAGCTTTCTCCACCTCCGATATTTGGTGCAGTGAGCTATTGTAATATGTCATCTCTTGGCTCAGCCAGAAATAGGAAGCTTGTATCTTCTTGATAGTATCATCCTAATAAATGGAAGTATCAGGATAGGCATTGTCAATATATGAAATATGTACTGAGGGCGTTGTCATGGGGAGGTGCATACAAATAGAAACAAAATACACTTGAATAAGCGTGGTGTATTAAGATACATCCTGACTGGAATCTGTGGAGAAGAATGACAGAGTCTGTATTATATAAAATTGAGTATGAAATTGATTGGAATAATTCTTCTAATAAACGTAATATAAATTTAAATTGCATCTTCTTCATCATTTATTTGTATAACACATCTTCACTAGGCATCTAGAATTTCATCGATTATGATACATTAAGGATGCAAATAAGAAAAAAAAACCAAATCTTCCATAAACAGGCATTTTAGATTTTTTTTTGTTGCATCTTCACCAGAATCATGGATAATTCAGAGAACATAGGGGAAATCATTACCTCTGCTCCCTTAATGTAAAGGGTGAGAAAGAACTTAGAGTGTTGTCAATCATGTGCTCACAGGTACTTACTTATATAATGGGTCCATGGTCTTTATTATCCGTGAGCTGGGTTTTGGTGGGGGTAATCTGAGTTTCAATTTTGTGATTTATTTCTTTTTTTATAACTTAATTTACTATATAATTTATCTTTTATAAAGAATTATATTTTATTCAGTTTGTTTATATTATTTGTATTTCATTTCAGCATTTCTGTTGAGATTAGATCTCTTCAAAGTAAATGAACTAAAGAAACAAATTTTGATATTTTACTAACATACCAGATTACCGCAGATGCTGTGGTATTTGATTATAGGAGAGCAATAACTGTGCTTCCTTTGATATAGAATAGGAAAATGAATCCAAAACACATCTTAAATAATTCAAATAAGGTATTAGCTATAATGGTGAATTTTGCAATTGGATGGATTCACTATCATTATAATTAGACCTGATATGATGTAGAGAATTACAAAGAGCTAACATGTGACTATTTCAATGCAAACACCTAATAAACAGTGACTAATTTCAGTTTCTTTGACATTTTTGTTAGGTCACAAGCCTTTAACAGCTGAGATATTTTTGTAGCCTCTTATGTGGAGTTCTCATGCACACTAAATGTATTTACTCTATAGTATGCAGGAGAGTTAAGAAAGCTCGTGGCTAAAGCAGTACATCTAGGTCCTATAATCATACAAAAACTGCTGTACTAAAATAATTTTAATTAATTGGCTATTTATTTTTTTACAAAGTAAGAGTAAATACTAGCATGAGAGAGGCTTCTTTGTATCTTACTATGAAAATAAGTGATAGATAAAAAGAATACAGGTAGTCTATTTTTAAACACTGTTTGACTTTTACTTCACTAGAGATTACTTTATGCTTCACCATAAATAGAATAGCCAAATCACCAGACAAAAATATGCAGTATAAATGTAAATATGTGAATGTTTGGTAAGTGTTTGTTTCCTCATTGAAATAATATCAGGGAAAATACTATCATCCAAAGAGCCAAAACAAAAGGTTCTCCATGATGTGCATCATAAATATAAATTAAAGAGAAATCAGTATGCCAAAACAGTGAGCATAAAATGATGTAGAGACATAGCCATCAACATAAGGAAGCTATAAAATATTATCAGCAGAGGTTGTGCTGGTTGGCTAAGCAGAGATTTTTAAAACACATATACAAATGTAATGAGTAGTGCATAAAATAGAAGAATGGGTAGCATTGTAGCATTGTGGCTATAATGTACAAAATTTACTCCCAAATAATCACTTTCCAGTAAAATAATCCAGGTACTAATTCTGAAGTCACAGAAATGCTCTCATATAGTATTGGGAAATAATAATTTGGGGATTGCATAAAGGTTCCCTGGCTAAGGGTGGTTGTTTGCCAAGCTGAGTTTGACCTGCTGAGATCAATCCCTGAGACCCACATGGCAGAAGCTAATAAGTCACTTCTGAAAATTGTCCTCTCACCTAACTAGAATACTGTATCACTGGAGCACACAAATAATGAATAAACAAATGTAAGTGGAGAAGAAAAGTAAATGAGTAAATACTATCACTGTGGGGAAAGGAGAAGGGAGATGTGGGGGCTGTCACAGAGAGCACGGCATATCTCGTTATTTCAGCTGCATCAATACATGAGACCTCTTGCAGAAATATGTTTACAATATACATTTTTCTTATGCTTGTTATTCTCTATAAATTGTTAATTTTAATCATTCCAGAAAAACTAAAAAATGAAAAGGTAAGGATACCATATTATTCTAGAAGTTATGATTTCTGCAAATTTCATAAATACCAAAAACTAGAACCTATTCTCTTAGACATTGAAAACTTATAACTCTGTAGAACAGCTCATACATGAGAAACAGTGATGGGCAATACCCAGGCCCCATACAGGTGCAAGAGCCATGGATCTACGGAAGACTAAAAGGAGGAAAAGTCAAAATAAGAAGAGAAAAGTATGCAGGCATAACAATGAAGGAATTGTAGAATGAGAACAATATAATATTCAACCAAACAAATGTCAGGCATGAAAAATAAAAAGAAATCTGAACCCAGGTGATCAAACTTAACCCAGCAAGCAGCAGAAACACAGTTCCTAGGAGCATCCAGAAAAGAAACAGTAATTTCCCATGAAAGAGGGATGGCAGTTGACATAAATGCCAAAATAGTCTTCAAAAACATCCTCCAAAAATGAAAGAATGTAGCTATCTAATGAAAATTCCATGAATTATGGAAACTATCTTTCAAGAATGTGTTTAGGGAACATGTGTGGCTTCACATTGGAGAAGAATGTCGACACAATTGTAATCCACTCTCATTCTTAGCCAAAGCTCAGCAACAGCTCCTTATGTCACCTGAAAGAGGAATGATAAATTGTGTGAAAGAACCAGTGAAGGTCTGACCCAAAGGTTCTAAGTCTGTATCCCCTAATATTCCAAGCAGGTAATCTGTAAATCCCAGGAACACTATAATGCTATAAAAAAAAGCAATTGAAATTGAAAATATACAACATATAAGGCCACATATAATGAATGTTCCTATGCTTTTCTGGTTTAGAAAGTCAGAGATAAAGTTAGAGTTTAGGAGATTTACATTTGAACACAAAACAAATTCTAAAAATTAATCACAATTTGGTTATTTGAAAATCATTCAATAGAGAAGTACCTGAAATTTGATTGAAAAAAATTAAGTTGTGAAGAGCAAAACCATAAACTACTGTGTGCCAGGGATGTCCTGATCTATATTTCAAGCTCTTAGGATTTTGAGAAAAGTTCTCATGTTTTTCATGTTAGCCTTGTACTAACTGCTCTGAAGCTCTCACATGTGAAGCTCTGGCCTCCTACTGGTCAGCCCCTTCTCAGATTTTATGGTATAATTAAAGGCATGAGTCATTTCTAGTAAATGAAAGCAAAGCAAAGAAAACAAAACAAAACAAAACAAAACAAAAAAACAAAACCACCTTTGAAAGTATATTTTTATTATAGTGTGTGTTCCTTGATGGATGAATGTGTGTGCATCTCTATGTTTATTTGCATATATGTCTGCACATGTATATGTCACACTTCACAGGTGTGTAACTAGAATCCAACTTTCCAGCATCGAGTCATGGACACAATGATGTCATGAAACTTGCACAGCAGTTACTCTTATCTTCAATCCGTTGTGAACTCCCCTCCAACTTTTCTTTTAAAAGGAAACTTATTTACCTCTAAAGGAATGATTTGACGTTTAAATGTATCAGAAAATTTTTCCAGGATGTCTACATAGTTTATATTGAAATAAGATAATAATTTGAGACACTAATTTCACTTTTTTTTCATGTCCCTACATGAAAAATCTAGCAATGCTGTCTATATATCTGACCTACACATGAGAAAGAATGATGATGCATCTTTGTTCAGAGGAGATACTCAAGCTTAGTTTGCCTTTCACAGTAAGGTAAATTCTTGTCTCAACTTTATATTTATAACAGACTTAATTTCTAGTCTACATCAGACACAATAATTTTAACTATACACTATTGTATTCCTCATGAGAATGTAGAATATCCAGGGTTATGTATCTGAAGGTAAGTTATTTTATTTCCTTGTAGATAAAGAGTAATACATTCTTTTTCTGATTCCACATAATCAGAAATTAAAACATGGCATAAAATATTGAGAAATAAATAAAAATAAATATTTGATATAAAAATAGTGGTGATCATTTCAGTATATATCAGACCTAAGTTGCATGGTTAGAAATAGTTATGTCCTAGTTTTCATTATGTATGTTATTTTGTTTGTTGTTTTTTTAGTTACCAAATGGTACCATCCCGTTCCATTCTGTTTCTTTGCTATAAAGGTTATATTTTAAAATGCGGTAATGTTCAAGATGGCTTCAGTAAATATGTGGCCTATAATAAATTTTGATTTGAAGAATAGAACAGAATGTTTGATAGTGAGAAACTCAAGGAGAGGGGATGGGGATTCTTTTGTATTTGGAAATGCAACATTGTGAATTGCTACAGAGCTGGACTATTGTGAACCCTCTTTCCAGATGCAATGCAGTAGGGGACACTGAGGCAACACAATAGCAGTGCAATTCATGTCTGTATCAGTTAGATGGCAGAGAAATTCTTTGTACAAATGATCAAAATAATAAAAGGCTCATTGGGTTCCTTAACCCAATGCATGTTTTAGGGGTAGATTTGGAAGTTTCTGATGTTATAGTTGACATAAAAACTTTCTGAGACCTAGACTGAAACATACTTTATAAATCTAAAAGATTGTCCCGAGTCTAATGAGAGAATAAAGTCCTAAATGTAATTACAGTGCTAGCCATTTGTATAAAAATAAATTCCACACTCAGAAGTTCATTGGAAGAGCCGAGGCAACAAGCTAGATAAGGAATGGTTTACTGTAGCAGAAGGTGATGGCTGGTGAACCCAATCTCAGTGACACTCTTTGGAAATGGCTCACTGCACATCACATGTCAGAGGAGGTGCTACGTCTAAACATCATAGGGCAACTGCCTTCCTGAAATTAAGAAAAATAAGTGAGAGAGGTTCCCCTTGCACAGGACATACTCTGGCAAGAGACAGAATTACAGTATGTCACATTTCAAAAAAATTTCCTTCCAATTATCAGTTTCCCTTGTCTATGTCACATATGAGAAAATGTCCTCCAATTATCATTGTACCCAGTCTATGTCACAGATGAGAAAATGTCCTTCAATTATCAGTGTACATAGTCTGTGTCACAGATCAGAAAATGTCCTTCAATTATCAGTGTACCTAGTGTATGTCACAGATAAGAAAGTGTCCTTCAATTATCAGTTTACCTAGTCTATGTCACAGATGAGATAATATCCACAATTATCAGTGAAATTTATCTATGTTACAGATGAGAAAAAGTTCTCAATTAACAGTGTACCTAGTCTAATCAAGTCAACATTTGAAGAGTCATAGAAACACAGTAACTATGTCTGAATGCATAGTGGAACACATGCAAACTAACCTCATCTTAGCCTAGGCCTGCATCTCAGTAAGTCTCCTTTGTTGGGAAATGAAGCCTTCCAAATTCCCATTCCATAAATATTTTCTTTGTAAGAAGAGAGTAAGGATGCAAATCATCATTGTTCAGTTTGGGGAGATTATAGATGATCTCCAACTTTTTGATTTTAAAATTTCTAGGAGTACATTAAGACTATTGTAGGTGTGACCTATTTCTCCATTTTCAATATATACTTGAGATGAATTATTTCCAAAACTTTGGTATGTTGATTCACTAAAGTATCTCCTTCAATACCCAATCTCCATTCCATTTTTCTGCAAATGTAATTTCAAAAACCAGCTGACAACTGACAAAGTCAATTCTCTCCAATTTTTTTTGAATACTCATCACTTTCCATTTTCCTCTCCCTGTATCCCTTTGGCTCAGTGCTGAAGTTAGACCCTCTTTATTACTGTCAAGCTCTGTCATAATATCTCTTAATAGACTATTAATTTATTTTAATTTGAATAAGGACATGTCAAAGCCTTTTGTTTTAACACACTTGCAAACACATTCATCAGAAAGAAAACACCCCATAACCTGATCCCACTGAAATTCACTAACCCTCGAGTGCAGAATGAATGAAATGCATAATTCTGTTAGAATGTTTTCCTTTTTTTCTTTATTAACTTGAGTATTTCTCATATACATTTCGATTGTTATATCCTTTCCTGTTTTCCCAGGCAACATCCCCCTAGCCCCTCCTCCTCCCGTACTATATGGGTGTTTCCCTCAACATCCTCCCCACATTAACGCCCCCCTCCCAACAAACACATTCACTGGGGTTCAGTCTTAGCAGGACCAAGGGCTTCCCCTTCCACTGGTGATCTTACTAGTATATACATTGCTACCTATGAGGTCAGAGTCCTGGGTCAGTCCATCTATTGTCTTTAGGGAGTGGCTTAGTCCCTGGAAGTTCTAATTGCTTGGCATTGTTGTTCATAAGGGGTCTCGAGCCCCTTCGAGCTCTTCCAGTTCTTTTCTGATTCCTTGAACAGGCGTACAATACTCAGTTCCTTGGTTTGC
Organism: Rattus norvegicus; assembly: GCF_021556685.1. NCBI lineage: Eukaryota > Metazoa > Chordata > Mammalia > Rodentia > Muridae > Rattus > Rattus norvegicus. The sequence continues at coordinate 50,400,090 of NC_141555.1, read as the reverse complement.
TGCTGGCATTCGCCTCTGTATTTGCTGTATTCTGGCTGTGTCTCTCAGGAGAGATCTACATCCAGCTACTGTCAGCCTGCACTTCTTTACTTCATCCGTCTTGACTAATTGGGTGGCTGTATATGTATGGGCCACATGCACAGAAGACACTGAATGGGTGATCCTTCTGTCTCTGTTTTAATCTTTGCTTCTCTATTCCCTGAGAAGGGTATTCTTGTTCCCCCTTTTAAAGAAGGAGTGAAGCATTCACATTTTGATCATCCGTCTTGATTTTCATGTGTTCTATGAATCTAGGGTAATTCAAACATTTGGGCTAAGCGCCACTTATCAATGAGTGCATACCATATGTGTTTTTTTTTTTGTAGTTGTGTTACCTCAATCAGGATATTTTCCAGTAACAACCATTTGTCTATGTATTTCATAAAGGCATTGTTTGTGATAGCTGAGTAATATTCCATTGTGTAGGTGTACCACATTTTCTGTATCCATTCCTCGTTTGAAGGACATCTGGGTTCTTTCCAGCTTCTGGCTATTATAAATAAGTCTGCTATGAACATAGTGGGGCACTTGTCTTTTTTATATGTTGGGACATCTTGTGGGTATATGCCCAAGAGAGGTATAGCTGGATCCTCAGGTAGTTCAATGTCCAATTTTCTGAGGAACCTTGAGACTGATTTCCAGAATAGTTCTACCAGTCTGCAATCCCACCAACAATGGAGGAGTGTTCCTCTTTCTCCACACCCTCACCAGCATTTGTTGTCACCTGAGTTTTTGATCTTAGCCATTCTCACTGGTGTGAGGTGAAATCTCAGGGTTGTTTTGATTTGCATTTCCCTCATGACTAAAGATGTTGAACACTTCTTTTGGTGTTTCTCAGCCATTCAGCATTCCTCAGCTGTGAATTCTTTGTTTAGTTCTGAACCCTATTTTTTAATAGGGTTATTTATCTCCCTGCTGTCTAACTTCTTGAGTTCTTTGTATGTTTTGGATATAAGCCCTCTATCTGTTGTAGAATTGTAAAAGTATTTTCCCAATCTGTTGGTTTCCATTTTCTCCTAACCACAGTGTCCTTTGCCTTAGAGAAGCTTTGCAGTTTAATGAGATCCCAATTGTGGACCCTTGATATTTGAGCATAAGCCATTGGTGTTTTGTTCAGGAAATTTTGTCCAGTTCCCATGTGATTGAGATGCTGCCCTAATTTTTCTTCTATTAGTTTGAGTGGATCTGATTTGATGTGGAGGCCCTTCATCCACTTGGACTTAAGCTATGTATAGGATGATGAGCAATGATCGATTTGCATTCTTCCACATGTTGACCTCCAGTTGAACCAGCACCATTTGCTGAAATGCTATCTTTTTTCCAATGAATGGTTTTGTCTCCTTTGTCAAAAATCAGGTGTCCATAGGTGTGTGGGTTCATTTCTGGGTTTTCAGTTCTGTTCCGTTGGTTTATCTGTCTATCTCTGTACCAATACCATGCAGTTTTTATCACCATTGTTCTGTAATATTGCTTGAGTTTAGGGATAGTGATTTCCCCCTGAAGTTCTTTTATTGTTGAGAATACTTTTAGCTACTCTGGGTTTTTTGTTATTCCAGGTGTATTTGCAAATTGTTCTGTCTATCTCTTTGAAGAATTGGATTGGTATTTTGATGGAGATTGAACTGAATCTGTACATCGCTTTTGGTAAAATGCCCATTTTTACTATATTAATCCTGCCAATCCATGAGCATGGGAGATCTTTCCATCTTTTGAAGTCTTCTTCAATTTCTCTCTTTTGAGTCTTGAAGTTCTTATTGTACAGATTTTTACTTACTTGGTTAAAGTCACACTGAGGTACTTTATATTGTTTGGGTTTATTATGAAGAGTTTTGTTTCCCTAATTTCTTTCTCGGCTTATTTCTCTTTTGAGTCGTGGAAGGCTACTGATTTATTTGAGTTAATTTTTTACCCAGCCAATTTGCAGACGTAGTTCTCTGGTGGAACTTTTAGGATCACCTAAATATGTTATCATGTCATCTGCAAATAGTGATATTTTGACTTGTTTACCAATGCGAATCCCCTTGCTTTCCTTTTGTTGTCTGATTGCTCTGGCTAAAACTTCAAGAACTATATTGAATAAGTAGGGAGAGAGTGGGCAGCCTTGTTTATTCCCTGATTTTAGTGGGATTGCTTCATGTTTCTCTCCATTTAGTTTATTGTTAGCAACTTGTTTGCTGTATATGGCTTTTAGTATGTTTAGGTATGGGCCTTAAATTCCTATTCTTTCCAGGACTTTTAACATGAAGTGGTGTTGAATTTTTTCAAATGCTTTCTCAGCGTCTAATGAAATGATCATGTGGATTTGTTCTTTCAGTTTGTTTATATAATGGTTCACGTTGATGATTTTCCACATATTAAACCTTCCCTGAATTCCTGGGATGAAGCCTACTTGATTATGGTGTATGATTGTTTTGATGTGCTCTTGGATTAGGTTTGCCAGAATTTTATTGAGTATTTTTGCGTCGATATTCATAAGGGAAATTGGTATGAAGTTCACTTTCTTTGTCGGGTCTTTGCGTGGTTTAGGTATAAGAGTAATTGTGACTTCAAGGAGGGAATTTGGTAGTGCTCCATCTGTTTCGATTTTGTGGAATATTTTGGATAGTATTGGTATGAGGTCTTCTATGGAGGTCTGGTAGAATTCTTCACTAAACCCGTCTGGACCTGGGCTCTTTTTGGTTGGGAGACCTTTAATGACTGCTTCTATTTCCTTATGAGTTATCGGGTTGCTTAATTGGTTTATCTGTTACTGATTAAACTTCGGTGCCTGGTATCTGTCTAGAAATAGTTAATTTTTAATCTGTAATCGTGCGCTCATGCGCGCGCGCGCACACACACACACACACACACACACACACACACACAGACACACACACACGGAGGTCAAAGGACAACATGTGAGGGTCAGCTCTCTCATTCCACCATGTGGGTCCTGGGTATCAAACTTAGGTTGTCAGGCATGTGACAAGCCTGGGTCAAGCTTATTCAAACCATGATGATGCCTTTATCACCATAGACTAGTTTTTGCTTCCTGGAATATTCACATGGATTCAGGATACAAGCCCTTGTCCCTACTCTCTTCTTTCAAGATTTCAAGTTCAGTCCTTGCTTCTGCCTGGCTGTATGGTGGCTGTGAGCTTTCTTTTAGCTCCTTCCCAGCAGAGTCATAGAGGAGGATCAATAACAGTTAATCACTACATTGCACACATTACTGTATTAACATGGGTATCCAGGGCAAGGTCCATCAAGGCAGGGTAATATCTGGCTAGCTTTTACTTGCTCCTAAGAATGTTTTTTTAAAAATTCTCTTCTAATCAGCCTGGTCTACAAAACAAGTTCCAGGCCAGTAAAAGATACGTTGTAAGATCTTGTCTCAAACATAATGCAACAAAATACAATAAATACAATAAAATATAATAAACACAAGAAAAATAAAATTTTATAGCTCTAATCATAGAAAGATTATTTGTCCTCAACATTTATGCTTGCATGTAAGAACAGTATTCAATGTACAATTTTCTTAACACTCTTCCAGGCAAGCCACACAACAAGGGAGTGGCTGATGTGAACATATCCACACTGAATTGTAGGAACCTAAATCTAAGCTGTTCTCGCCATGCTGAATGTGTTACCTTTCATCCTCTGTGGCTAATTCCTTGTATGAACAAACTTAAGAAACCTAGGCTCTCCTGTTAAGTCTTCAACTCATTAAGACTTTCAGAAACCACGGTAGGAATCCCATGTTTTCCGTTACCATAACCTTCCTCTGCCTGAGGCATCTCATCTGTAAAATAAGAATAAAAAGCCCCTTTGTTTAACAAACATTTAATGTGGCTGAGACCCGGGACCTGTCCTAGGTGCTGAAAACAGAGTACAGGCAGACACAGGTTTAGTGCTTATGAGAGTTATAAGCTGAGCTGGGAGAGATACATAATTAATATGATCATATATTTATATAATGAAGAACTTGGTAGTGGAAAAGATTGAAAAAAAATAATAAAACAAGGAAAAGAACAGAGAATCAAACAGAAGGTACAGGTATAGTTAGACTGGAAATCAAGTCCACTGCAAAACAGCCATTGTGGCACAAGATCACTTCCGAAATAAATAACTGTAAAGTTCCAATTCTGTGCTCAGAAGAAAAAAAATGCGTATTAAAGATAAAACTTTTAAAAAGTTTTCTTTTTTCCCAGACAACATCTACTGGAATTGCTAACCAACTGGACTAATTGAAGAAATGTTAAAAGGGTACCACAGAGACGACATAGTAATTAAGAATGCAAACTGCTTTTACTGAAGATCTGAGTTTGGATTCAGGCTCCCGTGTTCTGTGACCCACAACCACTAGTTATTTCATCTCCATGGGATCTACCGCCTTCTACTGGGTTTCTTGGACATCATGCTCATATGTGTATACACACAAACACACACACACACACACACACACACACACAAACACGTACAGTCACAGAGATAATTAAAATTTAAAAGTAGACTTTGAAAAAGAATGTTACAGAAGAATCATTTAAGGAGACAAAATAATGAGTCAGAAATTGATATTCATACCAGAAGTCAGTGCATGAGGAACAGAGTAATTAAAACGGGTCTAAAATTAACATTTTCAGTCATGATTGCTCTGTAACATGAAATAATAGCAATATATGTTCACATCTGAAGTAAATATAAAATAGACAGCAACCTAGAGCCGATGGGAAGGAGTAATTGGAAATATAAGATTCCACGGGCTACGTATTAATACGACTAAAGAAGTATTTAACCAGGGGTGAGTCTTTAACACATAGTGTAAATAACAGGTGTGGTGGGAACATATGAAACAAGTGTTTTATTTTTTTAATACATCTCGATGCTGAGGACCAGGATACTAGAACATCTGCTTACATCCTGCTACTAGAAAAAGAGTGGCCTCATCTTTAGTGTCCATTCTTGGGAAGGTGAAAAAAAAAAAGCCGAGTTATGTCTACTGGGTTTGAAGAACATGTGACCTTTGATGAGTTAGTAACCAGAGTGCCTGCAACATCTACAAAACACAGTACTGGAGAGAACAGTGAAAGATTCAGAGAAGATCACACTGTGCATGGCCCACCTTCTGCTGACTCTTCTACTGACAACCTTGGACAAGTAATTTTCCCACACATTCCGGGTTCACATAAACCTTCCTCTCTTGCCATAGAGATCTTGAATCTTCCACTTTTCCAGGAGTTTCTGGAACTATCCAAATGTTTTCAAGGATCTATAGGGCATTACACATTTGACCAGGTGTCCAAAGTCTTCCCACAGATCCTGAAAAGAAATCATACATTCTCCTCTTCCAAAAGCAGTGACTTTTTTATTCCATCTTTATTAAATTGGGTATTTCTTATTTACATTTCAAATGTTTTTCCCTTTCCTGGTTTGCAGGCTAACATCTCCCTAACACCTCCCACTCCCCTTCTATAGGGGTGTTCCTCCCCTGATCCACCCCCACATTCTGCCCTTTCCCAACAATCACATTCACTGGGGAGTTCAATCTTGGCAGGACCAGAGACTTCCCCTTCCACTGGTGCAGGACTCCCAGCTGCCGAGATGGTTCATTTCTGAGCATGTGCACACACGTGTGCTGATGAGCCCGCAAACCCTCTATTCCTCTGGGAGAACGTTGCCCTATAGATATAACAGCCAGAATATGGGCATTGAGGCCATGGCTGCCTGAGAGTTCTGCAGAGGCTGACAGTCTCCACTGCCCCTTCTGTGACAATTAGTGTTGAATGTCTGGGAATTGTGAAGTGGCTTTTGTTGTATCAACTGACTTGTTAGCAGAAATATGAGAGAATCAGTAAACCACACAGAGGTAGCTCATTTCTCACAGGTTACAGTCATGGCACTTGTGCTTGCCCAGATGCCCTTTTATGGTGTGGATGTGTTTCTCTCCCTCTCCAATCAGGCTTCGGTGCAGGGAAAAATCCCATTATCTCTTTCTCCATAAAAGGATATTCAGCTCTGGTTTGAAAGTCAAACCAACAGCCATGTGCCATGGAACAACAATGAGGACAGATTCTTTTACGTATGAAAATTTATTCCGAGTGATACTTTGGATTTATAATTGTAAGATTATTACAAGCAGGTAATAAATTAAGATTTAAATATCGTGCTCCATTAAAATGGCAGTTAAGCTTTGGCTGGATCAGGAATCAGCACATTGTTGCGTAAATACTAATCGGGCTGTGATGACATCCCGTAATTTGTTAGGGCTTGGGGGGGGGGGGAAATAAGATTTCCTTTGCTACCTGCCAATAGCACAAGGCAACATTGAGGCTTCAGGGAGAACGCTCTCAGTGTCAGAAAGGTTTTCATTAGAAGGAGTAGAGGATTGAAGCAGTTCTCCCAGCTCTGGGTGAGAGTCTAATTCTAGACCTGAGTACTTAGATCAACAGTTAGATCTAACTGCAGACAAACAACAGGATGGAGTTCAGGCTGATTAGGTACACAAAGTCATTAGATGGATCAATGAAAAGTAAGCATTTCTTTTCCTGGGCAGAAAAATCAGCACTATAGCTGCGCGTGGGTGGCAGCAGGCTCGTGTCTCTACAGGTGCTCTCTGAGCCACCTGCATGTGTAGGATGGTATACAGTCTTTGTCCCAAGTCTACAGGTAACAGGTACTCATCCTGTCTCTGGGCTAGAAGGAAATGAAGTTCAGAGATGTCTTTGTTCAGGTCCACACAGCAAAAGGCAGGGCAGAGAGAGATTTCAGTCTCGGTATGTCTGACTCTTTAAGACATCCTCAGAGACACTGCTGCAAATCTCCACAACCACCAATTGATCCCAAAGCAAAAGTGATCATCAAGATATCTAAGACTTGACTTCCACTGTGCACGGAGAATAACTTCTGTACGAGTTGAGGTCTCTTCTAGGGTGCACAAGGAAAACCTTCCTCCATTCCCTCCGACCAGCTCTGTGGTGGCGGGAGAGGGAGCTGGCAGTGTCCCCCCATCCTGACAGTTGCAAGGCTGTTTCAGGCTCTGTCCCCACCTTCGGGTTTAGGGTTGGTTGAGGGTGGGGTTTTGGAGAGCCCTGCCTGTACTATCTGAGAATGAAGAACACAGAGATGGGCTCCAGGCCACGTGTGCCCCCTAGCGCCAGTCAGAGGGACGATATCTCCATGAGATCTCACCTGGGAGACCTGCATCCACCTCTGACCTGGGCACAGACGTATCCCTCCAATTTGCGAGGCCACCTGCCCTTTGTAGGTCCGTGAGCGCCTAATAGGGCTAAAGGAAGAGCGTTTAGCTGCACAAGGTCTTGGATTTGGTCTTCAGCGCTACTTAAAGAACAAAACAGGGCATTTCGACCAACCCCTTTCTTTTTACATCAAAAACGGACAAATGGAGCCTAGTTGCAGTTTCTACTGATGTATTTTATGTATCCATTTCCTCCTTTCTTTCTCTCTCTCCCTCTCCTCTTTCTTTCTTTCTTCCTCTTTCTTTCTTTCTTTTTGTGTTTGTGAGAGATATGTATGTGTACTCATGTGTTTGAATGTGTATTATGCAGACATGCGTGTATGTGTGATATGATGTCATAGATTTTCATTGCTTTCCTCTCAGATTCTCCAAAGCAAGGTCTTTCAGTTAAAATCAGTCGCATTGATATGACGAGTTCTGCTTGCCACTTTCCTCTCTGGATTCCCTACCTCTGCCTTCCCAGTTTTTAATTATAGGCAACTTCAACACCCACCCCCTTTGACCCCTCCCCCCATTTATGAGGGTTTCCAGGGGTGGGGAGTTGTACGTCTCTGTGTTTCCATGGAAAGTGCTTTAATTGTGGGTCCATTTCCCTAGCTTCTGTAGTGTATGTCGAATGCTCATATTTGTATGAGCGAGTATTTTAAATTTCAAAGGAAAGATACCTAAGCCATTTCAGGCCAGGGGACCATGGATCTTGGTGCATTTGGAATGTAAGTGGTGGTCCTCAGCCTCATCAGTGTCTCTGATGCTGAAATTGTAACCTTTTCTTTTCTTTTTCTTTTTCCTTCTTCATTTTTTTTATATCAGTTTCTATTCATTATCCACGGTGCTGGGTTGCATCAAGACAACTTCCTTTAACCATGTCATGTGTTTTACCCTATTTGACCATCCTGCTCATCCCCATTCCCAACCCCTGGGCTAGTTAGTCTCTTTCCTTCTCCAGGATTTGTCTGCCTTCGTGACATATGTACATATTTGTTTTTTTTTTTTTTTTTGATCTGTTAAGAACACATAAAGATTCTGTAAAGAATTACAGGACTCACAAATGAGAAAAAAATTACAGTATTTGCTTTCTGGTGTCTGGTTGATTTTGGTTAATGCGGTGGTCTCTAGTTTTTCTACCAAAGACTAAATTCAATCCCTTTTGTGGCTGGATAAAATTCCATTGTGTATGTGTACCAGGACTTATTCAATGGTCTATTGATGGATGTAGAGGCAGATTCCACATCTTCGCTACTGAGAATAGTGCCACAATAAGCAAGGTGTGCAGGTATCCTCTGATTTGTTGCCTCTGAGTCCTATGTGTATGGTGGCCAAATGCTCAGGCTGACTGCCATTCACCAACTGGGTCTGAGCCTAAGCTGTGTGCTCTCTCTTTTGATGGAGGCTTTCCATGAGATGATTCTGTGTGTGTGTTTGTGTGTGTGTGTGTGTGTGTGTGTGTGTGTGTGTCTGTGTGTTGGGTCCTAGCAGGAAACAGGGTGTATAGCTGGATTTCAAGATTCTCTGATATTTGTTTATTTTACTGAGGTTCTGGGTAGAGATAAGGCTGTGGGGGTTGGTTTGGTAACTGATCTTTTAAATAGAGAAGGGCTTACATTGGGAGGGCCCATCCCAAGCAAAATGGACAAATACCACATGGTTTTCCTCATTTTGTGGGCCCTAAAATTCTTTAAATATTCATTTTGCTCATAGGAAATTGGAGAAGCATGTCTGGGGCTGGAAGGTGGTTGAATAGACCTTGCTAGATTCAGAGGAAGAGGTGCTGCTCCTCTGTTTGCCAGCAGACTAGCCAGGACATCATCAAGTGAACAGGCAAATCATGTTGTCATAACTTGGGGGAACCATGGTGAATTAGGATGAAAAGCATCTCCTCTGTCTCAAGACAGATTCCCCAGGGCCTCTGGGCCATCTCAGACACTGACTAACAAAGGCATCAATATCAGAGCTCAGAGATCCACATGTGAAACTAATCACATTCCTCATTTTCCCCTCTGGAAGAAACAGATCAATTACAGTCAGGACCATCTTAGGCACAGCCTAAGATCCAGCTGCCTTTTCCAGCACACAACCACCCTTGTTAGTGAACGTGATCTGAAACTGATGAGTGGGCTGTATTCTTTGGTTATGGTTATTCTAAGATAACCACTCTAGGAAACATCTGTTGCTGGACATAGCACCGTAGTCATGGCCATGCCTGGTTGGTTTCTATTAATATCATTCATGAATCACAGGCTTCAGTGGATGGAGGGGTGAAAGGGTTTGTGGCTGTGGGACAACTTCACTACTGTGGACTTGGCAGGACTGGTCTACCCTGGAATTTCTCCAGTATCCTCCCATTATGTGCTTTCCCATCAAGGTGTTAAATAAGAAAGAGTATGGGTCCAGGTTGTATCCAGGAGACCGTGGCTCTGACATCATGGAAACATTGTGATATCAGGCTGAATTAGCACACACTCGATGTTCTCATGCTCTTCTTCAAGCCAGTGGCCTCTTCACTGAGCCCCATGATTATTGATTACTGAGTGAATGTAAGACTGAAAGGGGGTGGTTCTACAGTATTGCCCTGTACATGGCAGCCAGATGTCTTCCTGTTGGCAGAGCACACATTGGTATGACTGCGACTCCTGACAGAGTGCCCAGGTTGAGAATTTAAATTATGATCCTTGAATCCCTAACATAATGAGCCATTTCCCAGCCCCTGGTGTTTTGTCTGATGAGTCTGCAAGTTGCATATTTAATATGTAAGGAATGGGAACCATGAGGAATGGGAAAAAGAGAGTGTTTGCCTCCTCTGCCCACCCTCTCTGTTCGCAAGGAGGTTGTGGCAATGGCAGGGTGCCCTCATCTTCTCAGTGGACTGGACTTAGTGATGTTCTCAGGACCTTGGAGAGGGCCAGTAAAGCTGCTTTGTTCTGCAGGATGTTTCTGACTCTTGAAGGGTCTGGATGAATTCCAGGTGAATTGATCCCTTTACCTCACAGAGAGGGAAATCAAGAGGCTCGATTATTGCACCAGCATCTGGAGTCTGTGGGACCCGTGGGGAGGACTCTGTCCTTTGTCAGCAGTGGTGGGGACACTGGATTCTGCAGTCACATCCTGAGAAGTTCCTGTCTCACTCAGAGACCTCCATTCAGGTAAAGCTGGATCCCCTACTAAACCACAGGAGGAAATTAGTGAGTTTATTACACAGAGAAGGTGACTGTCACTATTTCTGATTTGAACATGGACATTAGAGAGAGCTGTATACACAATTCTTTGGCTTTTCAGGCACCATTGTACAAAAGAAATAATTTACAGCAAGGTTAAAGGACAAAGTGAAGTTAAAATTTAAGTAAAATATAGTGATTAAATATACTTGTTTTTATTTAAATTTTCTTTTTGATTTCTTTTGTTATTTTATATGTACTTGCACCTTTGTGTGTGTGCTATATGAATATGATACGCTTAGAGATCAGAAGAGGATGTCTGATCCATTCGAACTGGACTCATGGATGGTTGTCATCTGCCACGTGGGTGCTGGGAATGGAACTCGGGTCCTCTGCAAGAGCAGCCATTGCTCTTTAGGACTGACTCGTCTCTCTAGCCCATCACTTGTTTCTATTCAGTGATTTTCTTTTTGTAAATAAAGTTCCAAGATGGTTTTATGAGTTACATCGTTTGGATCTAGGAGTGAAAGTGGATTAGTAACCACATGAAACCACAGGCAATACACTTCCTGACCCTCAGTAAGGACAGTTACATTTGTGTATGTGTGTGTGTGCGCACACACGCATGCATGGGGATGCATATTGTTTGCAGATTCCCTTGGAGGCCAGAAAGGGACCTCAGTTTCCCGGGAGCTGATTTACAGGCAGCTGAGAGCTGCTTAAGTGGATCCTAATAATAAAATTTGGGTTCCCTGCGAGTTTGGAACATGCTCTTAAATGATGGACTATCTCTTCAGGCACATGTGTTTCTCAGCCTCGATTGAGATTTCTTTAGGAAAACGTGCACAATCTCTGCAGGCAGCCTTGGCTGGGTTGGTTGCGTTGATGTTTTTGATGCTCAGCCATCAGGAGACAAAGGCTAGAGACCAGAAGGTAGCTTCTCTCCATTTTACCATCACCCTTAACTCTCCAGTTCCTCTAACCTGTCTTGTTCGAACCACAGACACAATCGTGCTTCCTCCAGGACTCTGGAGGTGTATTCTTGTCTGTTGAGCAAGGACATGAGGCTATGAATAAAGGTCAGCGTGACTCAGTGCCTTGGGCTTTACTATTTTTGAAATGGTTTGCCAGGAATTAGGGCCGGGGCTGGTCAGGTGTGCAAATTAGAGACAGCCACAAAGTCTCTTGAGTTGAGCCTCTTTTTGAACCTTAGATGCTCTCTGGGGAGCACGAAACCAACCAGACCACCTATTCCCCTGAAAGGATGGATGAACACAGGCTTTGGGCCCGAGATTCTTCTGCAAGCTGTGAGACAGTGGAGTCAAACTGCTGTTGGGTCCTCAGCTTCCCAGCTTCTGTCACATGCAGCTCTACAGTTTTACATCACAAACTGGAGTGTAAGAGAGCTGGGAGCTCATTATCATGGGTGTCTGGGAAAGTTAGGGGCGAGTTCTACATTAATTAAACCTCATTTGAATAATGACTACATGCTATTTATTTCCTTGGAGAGCTGCTCTGAGGGAAGCAGAGAGGCTTCTCCTAGAGGAAACTTGGTGGCCCGTGGACCAGACGCCCAGCACTTGGGGGAGGTAGGGGGAGGCAAAGGTGCTATTTTAAAATCACTGTTATTGAAGGAAACACCCATAACTGGAACACTGTGGGGCGGTTTGTCAGCTGTTTCTGTGAGAAAAGGCCTGGGGTCAGCCAAAGCCTTCCCCAGTCCTTTCAATGCTGCTCTCTGCTGTACATAGGAGATGGTCTAAAATCTGCCCATGTTATCTCCCCAAATCATGTGTTCTACTTCATCTGTTATGGGGCTGAGCAGAATGGTGGTGAACTTGGGATCATGTGGCCACCTTAGTGGTCATGAGGGGAACTCCACAGGAAGAGAGGTGTTCTCACACCAAACACCCAGATCTGCCTGATCTTGACCTGGGTGCTTAAAAATGACGGCATCTCTGCACCAAAAAGCAATGGTTCCTCTGCACATATGGATATTTAAATATGAACAGGGCTCATGATCTAGTCTATGTAAAACAAGCATCCTATGTGCTTTTTCTCTGTGATTTTTTTTTTTTTTTTGCAATTGGCTGAGCAGAGTGACTTCCTCTCTCATGTGGTAAAGGAAGAAACCAGCCAGATTCCTTCAGCCCTGTAATTAAATCACATACCTTCATGCCTTTGGCTGCACCCAGAAATCTTCATTCCAGGAACTACTGGCCCATCAGTCTAGGCCAGAGTTCAGAGCCATGAACAAAAGAAAAGAAGGCTCATGCCTGATTCTATTGAGTGTGTGGCTCAAGAATTTACACATGCCGGCACTTACAAGGTTGCATACTGGAGCTCCACACACTTAACATTATGATATTGCAGAGGAAGGGAGGGACTGTGCACACATGCCATTTTCATACTTCAGGGTAATAAAGGATTTCTTGTTCTTGGGGTTTTAGAGCCACCAAGACCCAATGAATGTTCTTCACGCAAACATCATGAGTCTTTAAGCAAGACTTTAAAACAAGGGTGCAATTATCATATATGTGAAGAGACCCTGTGGTGGTTTGAACGTGCACTGCCCAGGAAATGGCAGTATTGGAGGTTGGCCTTCTTGGAGGAGGGGTCTCCCTGTGGGGGTGAGTTCTTTAAATCCATCTCCCAGCCATGTGGGAGATAGTCTGCTCCTGGCTTCTTTTCGATAATGATGTAGAACTCTCAGCTCCTTCTCCAGCACCATGTCTGTCTGCACACTGCCATGCCCTCTGCCTGATGATAATGGACTGACCCTCTAAACCTGTAATCCAGCCCGATTACATGTTGTCCTTGGTCATGGTGTCTCTTCTCAACAGTGGAAACCTAACTAAGATGCCAGACTGAATAGTTCATGGGATTGCTCAAATGTCCTTGTCACCATCATTCTTTTATCTTCTGCAATGGCCCAACCCAATCTCTATCCAGTCCAGGGTGGTCCTCCAGTATTGGTTTCACAGTACTCACCTATACAAGGCACTTTCCTTCAGAGTCTCCTACTGTCTACAATACCACCAGCCATGGCATCCTCTTCATTGAAGGGTGAAGTCTATTCCCTTGGATGGTCACCAAGTCTCCCATGTGGTTTTATAGAGTAGCAAAGCATCTACGGGGACAGGACACAGATTCTGGGGCTTAGAGAGTTGGCTCAGCCATGAAGAACACTTGTTACTCTTGAAGAGTACCCAGGTTGTATTCCCAGCATCCATATGATGGCTCACAGTTGAACTGATGGCCAGTTTCAGAAATTCTAATGCCCTCTCTTGTCATCTTCAGACATCAGGCAGGCACTTGGTGCACACAGTTCTATGTAGACAGAACATTCACACATTTGATAACATAAACACATCTGATTTTTAAAAGGTTTGAGCTTTGGACTATGGTCATGGGTGATGCTGAGCATGGATCCTAACAGCTCTCTTTTAAGGGGAGGAGGGACACCAGAAGTTTGGAACCCGGTGGCTGTAGGTGAGGGAGCACTATATGGTTATGTCAGTATAATGCCTCCTGGTTTGGTAGTGCTCATCTCACGACCCTGATGGTGCCCATGAGGCAGAGTTCTCATCACTGACCTTGGCAACTGTCAGCACTGTGGGAAGGTGGCAGGTAAATGACTATGTCTTTCTTCAAATACAAAGAAAGAGGTTCTTTTCCCCTTGTTTTCTATCATTATAGAGTTCTAAAAATCCTTGTGGTCCAGAAGAACTTAATTTGAAAGTCATTACAATGGAGATGGGGGGTGTGAGCTGAAAGTTCATTAAGGAAATATTTGATAAGTCAAGAAAAAAGTGCCAGAGTTAATATTATAAAAAGGATTAATGAGCCAGGTGGCTCCAAATATTCATAAAAGTAAATAACAACACAAAACACAGGCCCTCCTCTCTGTTGGCCTGACAGGCTTCTGACAGTGTGTCCTGATTTGTTTGTTTTAAATGGTTGAGGCTCTAGGCTTGCCCACATGGCCGATGTTGTCTCTCATCTGAACTTGACACGATAACTTTATGTTTTGTGTAAATACATTCCTAATGCCTTAATCGCTTTAGCTGATGTGGGCTCGGTGTTTGCCAGCCAGTTAGGGATGAAGAGGCTTAATGTATTTCTTCTTTAAAAACAACAACAAAAACAACAACAACAGCAGCAGCAACAACAAAACCCCAAAAGAAAGAAACAAAAAAACAAGTTTGCTTTTTTTTTTTAAACCTCAACAACTTCATAATCACCAGAAATGTAAACTGGAATTTATGTTGTCTGGTGGGTACTTGTTCCTCTCTCTAGAGCGCTATTGTATTATGTTTTCCAGAGAAACAGAAATGGCAGAATGAATACACATTGTCTTAGTTAGATTTCCATAGATGTGAACAGACACCATAGGCAAGGTATCTCTTTTTTTATTTTAAGGCTTGTTTTATTTTAATGACTGATCATGTGAGGCCACAGTGAGGTCACTATGCACAGACATGAAGGAAGCTTTATTTTTTGGTTTCTTCCTCCTTGGACAGAGTCTTTATGATCTCCTCCTTCTTGGCCTGGAGGCGCTCTTTCCCCCGCGTTTTTGTGCTTCCTTGGTCTTAGACCTGTGAGCCTCTGCCTGGTCAGCCTGTAGATTCTTCCGGGCCTCGTCTGCCTTCGGTTTGAGGATCTGCTCCATAAGAATCCATTGGTTTTTGAATACATTCCGTTTAACCTTCAGGTACAGGCTGTGATATATATGGCGATCAATGTTCTTAGATTCCCAGTATCTCCTGAGAATCCGGTGCAGGATTCTCATCCTTCTCAACCAGGTCACCCTCTCAGGCACCCATGTGTTGGCAGTACTCTTTCCATTCCCTATGACCATATGCCTGCCCTTCAAGGTGTGTTTCTCTCAGCGAGTCTGAGAATGGACAGTTACAGGCTTCCAGATGATCAGGCCATCTTCAATCAGCTTCCTGATCAGCTAACAGGAGTTGGCATTGGCGATTTTATTGGTTGCATTGGGGTCCAACTGGACCTTCTTTTTACCACAGTGGAGGACACTAGAGGCAAGGCTCTTCTGTAGCCTGAGCATGCTCATAGCTGCAGACACAGAAGCCAAGGTAATTCTTATAAAGGACAAGATTCCATTGCAGCTGGCTTACAGTTTCAGTGGTACAGTCCATTATCATCATGGCAGGAATCATGGGAGCATCCAGGCAGAGTTGGTGCTCTAGCAGCCCAAAGTTCTTGATGCACAGGCAGCAGAAAGGGATTGCCTGTACCACTGAGCATAGTTTGAGTATATACAAATCTCAATGCAAAGCCACCACAGTGGCACACTTCCTCCAACAAACTCACACCTACTCCAACATGGCCACACCTACTCCAACAAGGCCACACCCACTCCACCAATGCCACACCTACTCCAACAAGGCCACACATACACCAACAAGGTCACAACTACTCCAACAAGGCCACCCCTCCTAATAGTATCACTCCTCGTGGGTCAAGCTTTCAAACACATGAATCTATGGTGGCCCAAACCTATTCAAATCACCAAACACATCAAAAGGTAATTTGGCTTACAGGACGCTGGATAATCTAACAATGGCTGACTCATACAAGGGAATTGAGAAACCCATTGGCTGCTCAGTCTATGATGATTGATACCTCAGCCATCTTAACCTGGTGCTGAAGGCACGTGGGTTTCCTGGAGGAGTTTGCCTTCAGTCTACAATGAGATATCAGAAAAGGTGGTTAGAATATTAGCAAAGGAATGCAGCAGCCACAGGAGAGATGAACTTGCCAGTGAGAGTGAAAGCATGCAGACAAAAATCAAATCCTCCTTCTTTCACATTCTTAAATCTGGGTTGCCACCAGAAGGCCACACCTACACTTAGAGCAAATCTTCCAGATTCAAATATCCTGATCAAGAAAATCCTTCATAAGAGTGCCCAGATGCATGCATTTTAATTGAATTCAGAGCCACTCAGGTCAGCAACCAAGATTAGAGATCAAGTCTGCCAACTCTCTCATACAATTTATTTTTCTTGTTTCCTTTATATTTTGGGCCCTAGAATAACCAAGACATGCCACTCATATAGCTTAGCCTTAAAGCATTCATCTGCATTCTGTTCTCACTAGAAATCAAGAAGCACATTGTAATATCTTCACTCTCCTGGCTGATCCCTGCTCACCCAGGAACTAGTCAGCTTGCTGTCACTCCAGTCTCAGAGACTGGATTGTTGATAATGAGGCTTCAAGTCCAAGATCAGAGCCCTGGCTAATTTACTGAAGCCTGCTACCTGGCTTGTAGATGGTGCGTTCTGCCTATATTTTCCTGGGCTGAGAAGGTCCAGCAAGCTCTCTGGGGGTTCTTTTTAAACATAAGTGCACCAATAACACAGGGGAGGAGTCCATCTTTATGACTGAAGTCACACCCTCCAAATTGCTGCTTCCCAATGATGTCATCTTTGGTGATATCTTCCTAGGCATGGGGTAGGGGAGACATTTAGATCACAGCAACCTCTACTGATGGAGATGGCTCTCCTCCAGCTTGCACTGGCATCGTCAGGCTTCTGTGTGGAGGCAGCACAGGCAACCTAAGTCCCAAGCATGTCCCTGTTATGTCCCTTTGGCCCTAATGTCCCCTGTGCCATGACCTTCAACATGTAACAGCTGCCCTTGTGTGCACCAGAGCTCAGCTTCCCTGATGTCAGGCACCTGGGATCTACCTCTATCTCCTTTTAAAACCATTTTTTAGCTAAAGGATATGGGTCAGTATGTAAACTACTTGTTGTACATGCATGGAGACCTGAGCTTGGATCCCCAGAGCCAACTTACAAGTCTAAAGTGTTAGCATCCACTCTGACACCAGAATAAGGGAGACATAGTCTTGGGGACCTCTGAAGTTCACTGCCCACCCCAGAGTCAATGTTTTACTTAGGGTTATAATAATATGAAGGCACACCGTAACCAAGGTTATTCTTATAAATACAACATTTAATTGGGGTTGGGTTACCGTTTCAGAGGTTCAGTCCATTACCATCAAGGTGTGAACATGGCAGCATCCAGGCAGGCTTAGTGAAGGAGGAGCTGAGAGTTCTACATCTTCATCTGAAGGCTGCAAGGAGAATACTGGCTTTCCGGTAGCTAGGATGAGAGTCTTAAAGCCCACACCCACAGTAACACTCACTCCAACAAGGCCACATCCACTCCAACAGGGCCATACCCTCTAAAGTTGCCTCTCCCTGGGCTGAACATACACGGACACACGCACACATAGGGACACAGGCACGCATGCACACAAACCATCACAGGCATCAGTTCCCAGATCCCAGTGAGAAAAGCCTACCTCAAAAACCAAGACAGGCACTGGCAAGATAGCTCAGCATGCAAGGGCACTTGCAACCAAGCCTGAGGATCTGAGTTCTATCCCCAAGACTCACCAGGTGGAAGATGGGACTGAATCCTACAACATGTCCCTTGGTCTCTACATATGTGTTGTAGCATGTATGTGTCTCCCCCAACTACGAAAAATTATTTCATAGAGGAATGACACCCAAAATTGTCCTCTGACCTCTACATGCATGCACATACACAAATCACAAGTGTACACACACACACACACACACACACACACACACACACACCACTTGTCTTGGAGACCAGTCTTATGTAGATGTTTTTCAAGATAATACTGTTCTTAGTCCAATTCTTGTTCTATTGTCCAAAGAGAGAGACATCTCTAATAGGGCCGGGTATGCACAAGGTTTCCCATATAACGAAATAGGAAACGGGAATGTTATATTTCCCAATTTCAGGATGGAAATCAATGCATTCTACTCTGTGACCTTGCACGTACCTGCTTATCTTCAGAAGTGATAGCCAGACATTGCTGTCACCTGGTCAATTGGAAGTGCCAATATGACATTGGGGGGTGGGACAGGGATGAGAGACAATCTGGTACTGGTCTACAAACAAACCCACAGCTGTAGGGAGCCGTTCCCTGCTTCATTTGGCATAGGGACAGCATCAGAGGGAAAGTGGCTTATGCCTGTTAAATAAGAAACAAGCTTATGCAGTTTCATAGGATGTAAGCTGACACAAGCATGGGTTTCTGTTGACTTTTGTCTTGAGTGAGTGAAGACACAGTTTTCAGCTTTCCCTAATAGGCTCTGGGATGTCCTGAAAGTTTTAAAAGCTGTCACATGTTTCATTTTAACATTTTCATCTCAATGCTCTGAATTCCCACACTTCGTGTGTAATGCCCTTTGGTACTTGTATCCCTCTGGTCAGGCCATTGGTCCTAATAGTTACTTAACGTTTCCTTTTCAAACATACTGCTTGGGATGAGGGAGACAGCTTGGGGTGGACCTGAGGAACTGGACACACGGTAAAATCTAAGCATGGGTATAAGTTCTTGTACCAAGAGTTGGAGAATTCCTGGGATTTACTGCCAGCCCTCCTGACCTATAGTGGTGAGATTGAGAACACAGAGAGACACTGGGTCAAAAACAAGGTAAATTGGTCCACTGACCTGCATGTCACACATATGAGCACATACACGCATAGCACATATGCATATATGCATACACACAAATGGGAAAATATGTTATTAAACATCCATGCATGTAACGATATTTCTTCAGAAAACCCCCATTGCACTTTCTTTAAAGAGGACATAGTTGCAAAAACAGATGCAAGGGAAAAGAAGTTGTAATGGAAACGAGTCGGACACCCCTTCATTATATGGGGATTCATGTAGACGTAGATTTTTTTTCAAACCTACTTTAATAAGGGTTCTCAAATGCTTAGAGCCCCCTTCTAGCTCACTGTCCAAAGGTAGGGGAGAAAAGATGATAAATAGGGCAAGTGGAAGTGGACCTGTTTAGAAGTAGTTCTTTGGGGCAAATCCAGTCTGACCTGTCAGGTCACCGGCAGTCCAGTCCAGTAGTGTCAGGATACCAATAGTCCAGGTGAAAAAAAAAATGCCACCAAAAACAGAACAACACTGGTAGCACAATCTTGCAGAAACAGTCAGGCCTCCATCAAACTGGCACTAGTCAGCATGAGTAACCAGAACCAGCTGGAATACCAGGAGTGCTTTGCCACACCTTCAATAAAGTGAAGGTCAGTGAGAATCAAGACCAAGGAGGGATTGCAGGCAAACAATGCAACACCTCATCAGTGTCTACTGAGTCATATTCATAATCTCTCCCAATATCACCTGACTCGCCTTAACGAAACCCCACATTAGTCTGCATCACAGGACAACCATAAATTTCCACTTCAGACACCAGAATGTGAGGAACGAGAGAGAGACTGAGACATATGGAACAAACAAGGATATCCTATTGAATTGTAACATGTGCCCAAATGACTGGGAAGGGAAGATACCTCTTTTCCGAGCTGCTAAATTTCATTTAAATCACAGTGGCATCCAACTGGCCGGTTTCCTAAAATTGTCTCTGTTTTTGCCTGATACACACGCTTTATAATTTGTGGCTGATGATGGACCTTCATTCAATAGCTCTAGTCTTCCTTTTGCTACTATGTAAGTTCTCCTTTCTTTCACATTCAACCCCCTAACAGTAGATAGGAGAGAAAAGAGGAGAGAGGGAAAGGGTTTCTATTACCAGTAGATGACCTCCTGTTGATTAAGGGCATGGAGTTCCTTGGGGGGCAGTTTTGATCTTCATTGTCAGGATGTTTAGTTTCTTCTTTGGGCATGGCTATTTAACAAACTGCAACCAACAGTAGCTGACCTATGGGGTTCTAGCATTTATATGTTCTCTGAAAAGTCTCCAGCATTCCAAATGTTACACACTTGTAAAATCTATCTGCTGCTGGCAAAATCACGCCCCTGGTAGAACACAAGGCAAATCATAATCAGCCACTGTTGATAATCGGAAGCAACCCCATGCCCCACAGCCTGTATTAAAACAAAAACATAGTCTTATAATATTTCTATCTTTTTAAATACACCAAAATTCTCACTGCAAATGACCAGTTTCATTTGGACATTAGTAAAACTGACTTTCTATCCCTTAATCCACTGAGAGCATCCTGATTAGTTTCAATCAGTCATTATAGCTATATTTTTCTTGGTGGAACCCAGGGCAAACATGAAATTCTTGTTTCTAAAGCACACTTCTCAAGTGAGCATTATAACAATCTCCCAGTCACTTATCTGATGTGTAAATCTAGGGAGCTTTTTGAAGATCTGAGTGTCCCTCTAGGTCCCAGATCTCAGCCCCAACAGCTAGTATGTGGCTGATGAGGGCTAAGAATTGACGGCTGTCAGGGTGGTCAGCAGCACCAAGTATGGTCCTTTCTAGCGAGGCTCGAGTGTCTAGGCTCCGTATCATTGTATGTAGCTACAGTCTCCGACCAGGAAAGGATGAGATGTCTCGGGGGTTCCCGTAACATAGGCTGCTGTCAGCTGTGAGCAGATTTCTTTCTGTATCACCTGTAGGTATTTTAGCCTGGCACATAAGTCATTATTACTATGACATGTTGGTTCAGTAACATCATCTAATACAGTCAGAGGTTCTGAGGCCCCATATAAGAACTCAAAGGGGGTAAAGCTGAATCTGGAAGGGTTATTTCTTGGTCTGAAGACAGCAAGAGGGATGGAGTGTCACCCAGTCTGCACCAGTCTCCAAAGTCTATTTGAACAGGGTCTCTGTTAGTGTCTTATTTATTTATTCTACCTGTACTGAACTTTGAGGTCTGTAAATATAATGAAATTTTCAATCAACCTCTAAATACTTGGCCACACCTTGGCTTACCTTGGCAACGAAAGTAGGGCCATTGTCTGACCAGATTACCTTGGGCATTCTAAATCGGGGGAAAGATTTCTTCCAGTATCTTCGTGAAGATTGTAGAGGCCGTCTCTTGTTTGGTGAGGAAAGTTTTTTTTCTATTACTGGAAAGGTATCTACAAGCACTAGGAGACACTTGTGATCATATTTTGCTGTTTTTATCTCAGTGAAGTTCACTTTGACTTTTTCCTAAACTCTCTAGGTCTCTTTGTCCTGTTTTCTTGTTAAGCATTTATTTACTGACATATCTTTCTCTGAGGAATATAGTTTTTTTCTCAAGTGTGTCATTGTCTTTTTTTTCTCTTCTTTTAAGCAATTTGGGCCTTTTCTTCTGTTGTACATTTTAAGTGAGGCCATCCCTTACTCCAATCCCAGTTCCCAGTTGCTGTCTCTTGTAGGCCTTTAACCAGGATCCTGCATAGCCATTTTCCAAGCCACTTTATCTGCTTTGTTACTGTCCCATGCCACTGAATTTCTTCCTTCTGATATCCTGAGCAATGA
The DNA here is from genome assembly GCF_021556685.1 of Rattus norvegicus. Lineage (NCBI taxonomy): Eukaryota > Metazoa > Chordata > Mammalia > Rodentia > Muridae > Rattus > Rattus norvegicus. The sequence continues at coordinate 50,378,356 of NC_141555.1, read as the reverse complement.
ATAGTACTCACTGTTGTTGGGTGCATCAGGGCATCCAAAAGATGGTAAGTGCATCTGCAGTGCTGATGTGCTGGGGGGTAGAAGTTCAGCCATCCCAGATGACATTGTGTTTGTTGCCCACCATGGCAGCACCCACTTATCTCTGACCTTCATGAAGAGGATTGTTCCTGTCTGTGGACATGGTCCTCGGCTTTAAGCAGGGGTGAATAAGCCAGTCACAGTGGTCTTTCCTCCACCCATGGGCTTCTGCCAGTGCTTGACACTTGGTCTGTAGTGGCTCCAGGTCAGGATTGGGCAGCAAGGTGACGAGATTGCCCCCAACAGGTGGAGAATAGTCCATGTCAGCTGATCAGTGATCCCATCCTCTGGGACATTTCATTTAATGGCAAAACATCAGCCACTCTACGACAGTTTAAGTCCTGGATTGGGTGATAATTGTCAGAGCCCAGTTGGCAGGAATGATATTTTCCAGGCAGAACGGCACTAAGCCACACACACATCTCCCAGCATCAGGTACTGGTGCACTGAGACAGTTCTTAAGCTCCACATACACAGTCTGTAGATATGCAAACTCATGGCCTCACCCAGCCATTTTAGTCCATGCAAGCCATTTTTGAGAGCAATCTTCTCATGAGCAAGGGATAGGGGCAGTCAGGGATGACCATGAACTAGTGGGTGGGGTACCTGGCCCACACCAAGGTACACTGTTCTTCAGGCAGTCCATAAGGATTGTTTGTTGCCAGTAGCCCTTGCACTTACGGACTTTGGATATTGGCCCAGTGGAAGGGGCATAGGAGCACAGAGCATGGGGTCCTGTTTCCACACTTCCCTTCTATCTCTATACATAGCCAGCACTCTAGGAACAAGAAGCTCTCCAGTGGCCCCTCTTGTTCTTTCTTGGGCAGTCCCTGACCCAGTGTACTTTTTCTTCATATTAGGCACACTGATCTTTATCCAGGTATTCTCTTCTGTTGCCAGGTACTATCTTCCTAGATTCGCTAACTACTGTGGCCAGTGTATGTTCCTCTCTTGTCTCTTTTCTTCCCTAGCTTCCTGTTCTTTTAACCTTCTTTCCTCTTTCTCTTCCTCAGTCTCTCTGTCTGTATCTTCTTCTACAGCTATTAGTTGCTGTCCACTTTTGTGCACCGACCCTGAATCATATATCAACCTTATTTTCTCTGCAACTTACAACAACTCTCTCAGTGACTTAGCTTAACCCTTCAAGTTTCTGTAACTTTTTCTTTATATCTTTTTCTTACTTTAGCCAAATTGGTGGGGCATTTTCTAGCCCCTCGGAGACCCACCCTTGGAGCCTGGCGGCAGACCCGCAGCACTCCCTACCTTCAGGGGTATTCAAGTAAACAGTCAGGAGTGACGGTCTTCCATCGGTGTCTGGAACATTCTTTCTGGCTTCTAGTAGGAATCCGTCTTTCCTCAGTGGTAAAGAAGACCTGTGACAGTTACTAACAAGCATTTCAGATGGGATGGTGAGAAAACAAGGGTGTCTTGAGAATAGAGGTCTACTGAAGAGGGCAAACAGCTTTTAGTCACACAGCTAAACCAGGGGGCCTTCTTGGGAAAAAATGGCCATTGTAGAAATAAGCACAAACATTGTTCCTGTGAAACAGAAAGGAAAGCAGAGAGGCAGCTGATCTGCTATCGACTATCTCTCTGTACTTAGATTTTACTTAAGAAGTACTTCCCTTCAGTGTCAGCTCAGTGTGTCTGTCTCTCAATAAACCCAGCCTCTGAAGGACACTAGGCTTCTAGTAAGAACTAATAACAAAACGATGAAGAGAGGGTTAGAACCTGGGTGTTAGATACTAAGTGGCTGACAAAAGAATTGTAAACAGTTTACCTGGGGCTATCAGGACTGTAGTAGTAGTCCTTTACCAAGCTGTCTCACTGGTTTAAAGGCCCATGGAAAAGAAAACATTAATCATGACCTTAGCCACAGCCAAAGCCTGAATTCTAAATTTTGACTGGCAAAACAAAGTTCTTCACAGTTTGTTGTAGATACTTTGAAACTATTTTACGGGCTTCTATGCCCCCCCCCAACCTGGGGCTTTTTGACCACAGGGGCAGGAACTGGCTGCTGTGGCGATAGGATCAAAGGCACTCTCCATGTCAATGATGACAAACAGGGAAGGTTACTTAATGTTGGAGATCAACTCCTCTCAGGAGTAGGGCCAGCAGATAAGGCAGGATCCTTTCAAGAACTTCTCTTAATGAACACTCCTCCTTTTGTTAGCAATTGTTGAAGGTCTGGCCACTGACGGCATCAACTGGAATTATTTATTTATTTTTTCCAGGGACAAAAGTCTCATAATACAACCACTAACTCTACTCTATCTTTGTTGTCAAAGCGTCAACCCCAGCCGGCCTCCTTACCTTGAAACTCCTCTTACGCTGACTTGGCCAGACCTGCACTGCTGCCCACGCACAGCCTGTAGCTTGCTAGCAGGCCTGCATGATTGCCACCCTCAGCCCCTACATTTTCCTAATCTGTGCTGTCCCTTCCTTAGAAGCTGTGAATGTTTAAGAAACAGGGAGTATTTTTCTTCAGGATCTAAGGTAAAGCTTTCAGGTTCTTGTTAATGCCTGCTTTAGATGGATCACTCGCTAACCTGGAGTCCTTCATACACAACGGTTTAGAGCAGCTGGGCTGGCCAATGGGGTGTTAAGAGAGGGGCAGCTCTCCTTGGGGAGGAGGCTCAAGAGAGAAAGATAAAACTCCCCAGGAGAAAACAATTTCTCTCAAGCAAATTATTTTTAACTTTTAAGTTAAGCACCAAGAGGACCAAGTAAAACTCCTGGACAAACAAACAGTTTCATTATTTCAAACACAGTCGTAAGTCCAAGATTCAAACACAGTTGTCAGTCCAAGTCCAAAAACAAAACAAAAGCCAAAAAGACACTGGAAAATACCACAGAAAACAAATCAGACAAATAAGACCAAGACAAAGCATCCTATAACCAATTACCACAAATGCCTTGTACTTTCAGTACCTGGCCCAAACTGCAGCTTAACCTTAGATGCTTCTGGGATACCAAACACAGAAACAGAATGCAGACAACAGACACTAACACATCTAAGCACACTTGTCCATGCCTATACTTAAAGAGGCAGCCAAACACAACCTCCGAAGTTAAGTCACAGTCAGATCTTTTTGAATGTCATTCGCCGGGTCCTCCCGATAATATTTGGCTCTTGGAACATCTCCCAGAGCTGGGGCGTCCCTGCTTCCAATATCTAAAAAAAGAAAACAAAAAGAAAAGGGCTATTCGGAGTAGGAACCATGTACCTCCTCACAGGCGTCTGTCCGGGGCGGGAAACCCACCCGCCCAAGTACACTCAAATACGGGGTGGGAAGCCCATCCGCCCGAGTGCACTCATATTTAACCTAGACCATGTCACAATATACAGTACGTAATACTCAACACACACACACACACACACACACACACACACACACACAAATACACACACACATACACACACACACACACACACACACACACACACACACACACAGTGGCTGCTTTCAACACTCACACCAACGTACCTCCAAGAGGCATTCCAGTCTCCAGGGGTCATGCTCCTATCCTGGACGAGCCCCCAATGAAAGACCCCCAAACTTGGTGAGACTCTCGCTACAGTCTCAGGTTGGGGTACTCCCAGGAAACACGAGTAGCCAGTCTTGATGTAATCAGCAAGAGGCAGTTTTATTTACGAGATCTCAGGCTGACACGTATCCCATACAGGAGATTGAGTCAAGCCCCAAACCTCTCTAGGCAGGAGCTTATAAAGGGAAAACCAGGGGTTTCGTGTGGATACACATAATTGGCTAATACAAAGGGTGCACAGTTACTTTTGGCACGGAGTTAGATCAACAAAGCATACATGTAATCTAGCATCTCAGCAATGTGGGCAGGGCAACTCATCTCACTGCAGCAGGGGGATGACCCATCCTCAGGGAGTGAAGGAAGGGGAGGGGGTGGCTCTGTATGGCCAGTGTCCTTGGGAGTTGATAGTCGGGCTGGTTAGCCTTATTTCAAATTCTCTCAGGCATGTCTGGACTTTGTTTGAGACTAACTTTATGAAATTTAACTCTTCACGCACACACCAATCATTATTCCAAAAGATGCCTCACAGATCTGTCCACAAGCAAATGCAATGGAGGCAAATCCTCAGCTGAGGTCCCCTGTAGTAAAAAAAAAAAAAAATGTTTAATAAATCACGACGCGGAGTTACTCACCTCCATGGTTTCTGTTCCTGAATGAAAGAAACAAGCCTAGCCTCTTATCTAAAGCAGCCCATAGCTGGGCAGCTGCCAACACTACATGCTGTTAGAATCCACCTCCCAGCAATAAGTCCAAGTTAGTATTTACTAATTTCTATGCTTCATCTTGACTGTTCTTGAATCCAAGGTGCAGCCCTCTGGGCCGTCATCTATTTGCCCTTTTATATGGCAGCTCTGCCCTTCTGCATGGTATTTCCCTTCCATGACAACCTCTGTCTCCCCTCCTCCACACTCCCCTAAGGCATGGGGACCTCTCTGTCCTGCTTGCTCCAGAACTCAAGCCCGGGAACCCTAAATCCCGTCTCTCTCTCTCTCTCTCTCTCTCTCTCTCTCTCTCTCTCTCTCTCTCTCTCTCTCTCTCTCTCCTTCCCATCTATCGGCGGCTAGCATCTTTATTCACCAATCAGAATTAACTGTGAGCAGGTTCCCAGAAGGTAGGTGCAGACTTTCTCCTGCAAACTAATTTAGGGAACCCAATTAGTATTAGAAAACAAGGAGCTACAATCTCCACTTCCCAGCTGTGTCTACTTGATCACTGTAGGGATTTGAGCCAGTGACTGAGGAAGACAGCTAAGGTTGACCTCTGACCTCCCATGCTTATGCAACCACACACGTATGTATTCATTTATTTAATTCCAGAGCATGATATTGGCATACAAGGCAGGGAGAGTGGATCTGGGGACAAGTAGATAAAAGAGAAACAGTTATTTGTAATAACCACAGAGAGCTCCCTTCTTTCCTCTCAGAACAAAGGAGAATACAGCCAGAGTGTCCTCTGCCTAACAATGTAGGGGCTTCTCAAGGGCAAACTCCAAACCTGCAGCCTTTCCCCAAAGTCGTTGTTCCATGATGCCACAGTGTGCATTAAGTTGAAAACAAAAACAAAACAAAACAACAAAACTCCCCCAAATAAGGCTTAAAGTACCAAGAAAGATTAAAACCATCTTGTTTAACAAGAGACACCTGTTTATTCCTGTTTGATAAATGGTGCTTCTCCAATAGTTAGGATTTTTTAAAATTGGTATTAAACAAAATAGAAATAGAGTAGTAAGGATGAGAACAAGACAAGAAGTGGTTGCTTTACCTCAGGGGAAACACTAGGTAGAATCAGGCAAATTTTAATTCTGATAAAGCTCAGGTTTGACAATGCGGGCTGTATGTTATTTCATGGTTTCTCGTGAATTCATCTGAACTATGGTTTTGCATACGTGCACTGAGGCACCCTTCTGTCTTAGACCTGTGTTGTGTTTTCCATGCCCAGGGTGCCCTTCATTAAACAGACAGATACACTCAGGATTCTGTCAGGTGCTAAGCACAGGTTGGTGATAATCCCATATGGTCCTCTCTTTGGTAAGCCTGAGAGAGAATGGGTCAGGGGTCAGCTAATCATGCAGAACCTTTCATGGAAGCGTCAGCTTTATAATGTTTTATTTATTAAGAAACGGTAATTTACTTTAATTAATTAGTTAGTTCATTAATTAGTTAATTAATTATATAGTGTGTGTGTGTGTGAGCTTGCCACTGCACGTATGTGGACCTCAGGTCCTCAGTCCTGGCAGCAAAGGCCTTGACCTGCTGAGCATCTCACGAGCCAGGAGCAAAATGCTGACCAAAGGAGGCAGTGGGACTTGAATGAAGTGTTTTCTTTGTCTTTTCTTTCTTTTTTTTCAGAGATGTGGATGGAACCCAGGACCTTGTACTTGCTAGGCAAGGGCTCTACCACTGAGCCAAATCACCAACTCCAGGGGTTTTCTTTTTAACCTCTATAATTATTGCCTGAGAATTTATATAGATGCATGTAAGGCCTATTTGTTCAAATCCAGTCATTCATTCCCTCCCTTCCAATTCCCCTGTTGCAAAGTCTGTGTTACAGGAAATGTCTAGAGAAGTATGGATTTTTGGAAGCCCTGGGTCAGGTCTGAGCTGCTCACATTGGCCCTTCAGGGTCACCTGGTGATTAGCAAGACCATTAGCCACTTAGTGGGTGGGAAATGCCCCAATATTTCCATTTTAAATGTCTAACTAGTCCCAGTGGGAGGCAGATGCTTATCACTTCAGAAGAGCCTTCAGTACCCTTGACACCTGTCCTCAGCCCAGTGCCAAACCTAGAGGGCTCTTGTGTTTGGTGAGGATTGTCCTGCTGTGCTCAGGGGCTTCTGAATTTGCTCGAGGACTCTGGGTGTTGGTGTGACTCAGACAGCACAGGGCTCCTGGCTTCTCTGGATTTCCATGAGAGTACTCCAGTCCTTTTGCAGACTTGTTTGACAGAGTGTCAGTACTGCTATTGGCATTCCCATTAGGGGCTGATGACTACTCTGGCTCATTACACTCTCACTGGAGTCTGGCCTCCAAGGTTTGCCCTTCAGACTCTTTGTCTTTACTTTAGGGAGGGAGCATACAGCAGGTCTTAGCAGAAAAGATGCTGTGCTTCTGAGTTGAGGGAGAGTGTGAATTTGGGACAACTGCAACTTTGTCTGATGTTTGATGTCTGGATTTTCCTTCCCTGAGATTTTTGCCCACCCCCCCAATCCCTGCTACTTCCTTTCTTTGCCCTCCCTTCCTGTCCTCCATCCTTCCCCACTTCTTATCCATTGTGAAGATCATTGCTTCATAACATCTTATTATTAGACAAAAGAGAGGCAAAGACATTTGACCTTGTAGTCATATTACTTCACAGAGGAGACAAAGATACTCAACATTCCAGGCAGAAGAGGTTGGTCCCTACTTCCCTCTGGGGCACCCCTCCCTTTCTCAGATAGTTTGAATGTTAAATACTCTTCAGAGACTGTAAACACAGAAACACAGCTCTCACCTTAAGGGACTAAGGATGATTTATTCCAGAGCCATGTAGAGTGATCATGGTCCAGGATCACAAATTTAGGTCACCCCTTATACCAGTGTGGATGCAGTTTCACGAGATTTCATAGTTTTACAGAAAAAAGAAAGTTATAATGCAAGGCAAATGCAAAATATGTTGGTGGGCACACAAGCAAGGCAGTTAAAGCAAATTGGGCGGATCTTTTCTATGTCCATACGATGCTATCTGATGACATTCTTAGCTTTTGGATTGGTGGTTTCTAGGGGTTTATTAAGTTAATAGATCCCAAAATGTTTTTTTTAAATCTATGACATAGATTAGTTTTGACAAAGAGGTAGGGAAAAAATTCTGGGGGCTAAAACTATCAGGTAACTACTCTCTGGATCAGCAACATTCTAACATCTCCTCACCACTGCAGTTCTAACCAGCCAGTCAGTTTTGCAGACAGCTTCTTCCTATAAATTCTCATTTAAAGAGCACACATGTTAAAACAATTAGACCTCAGTTGTGGGCAACATTTTGCGAAGAGATTGTTGAACATCTCTGACACGGGGACAAGCTGGCAGCCATTGAGCCACAGAGGCAGACTGCGAGATTCATGGCCTGCCTGTCCAAGACTCCAGCCTGCTTCTCTATATCGTGGGAGCTCGTTGTACAGTGGCAGCCTCTTTTTTCTTCTTTCAGATACTTTGTTACAATAGTAAGGGAACTGATTAGCGCAATTAATAGCAGTTTAACTAACTAGAAGCAGTCTTGAGAGACAAGGGTATCATTCTGGCTTTGCGCTAGGTGAAGAGTTGGTGAAGATCCTGTTGTCTCCTTCCAGAATGATGAGTTGACATCTTTACATGAAAATGTCTGTGGATGTCATTGATTGGAAGGCAGGGCCTTACCCATTGTAGCCGATCCCATCTGGACTGGAGTTGGCCCCTGCTAGATTTACGTTGACTTTTGAGACCATGAGAAGATTGGAAGCAGAGGAGGTCACTATGTGACAAAAGAGGCAGGGATGTACGATTTGTCCACAAGCAAAGGGTGGTGGCATACTGCAGAAACAAGGGGAGATCTCTCTCTCTCTCTCTCTCTCTCTCTCTCTCTCTCTCTCTCTCTCTGTGTGTGTGTGAGAGAGAGAGAGAGAGAGTGTGTGTGTATGTGTGCGTTCACCCTACTAACTCTTAGTCTCTTGATAATCACCTTCCAGAATACTGAGAGAATGAGCATCTGTTGTGATATCCCCCATGTATGTGCATGTGTTGTAGCTACTTTTTGGCACTCACTCTGAATCCCTTGTTGCTCCAACTTGGCTCAAGCTCAGTGGGGATGAAATGGGCACACAGAAGAGGAGATGCTTGCCCTGAGATAACCCCTGTAGATCCTGTCATAGTTCTCAGTTCTCTGGTTTGATTTGTTGTATATCCCAGGGCACATTTGTAGTCAGGACACTGTTCTTAAGCAAGTGCTATTCTTGATAAGATGAGCAGTCAACTCTTAGTGGGATGTCCGCTGCTGGAGCCACTGCTGTAGCTTCTCCTGGGACAGTTACAGTGAATGTGTGAGACTATTCCTCTCTTAGTGCTAGACACAAGGTATATCTGCTCAGCCCCATGACTGCTCAGTGTGGGTCTCCATCCTTCCCTTCTGTTTATCACCATCTGAGAACTTAGGATGGATCTTTATGTGCAGGGCTGTGAGTACTGTACTCTGCCAGGTGAGCCTCTCTTCCACCCACATCCACAAGTTTCATGTCTCACTCATGTCAGCATAGAAGAGACACGGCTGATGGTGTAGGAAGTCCTTCTTAACTAGCATGGGAGCTTTTCAGAGCTGCTTAGAGGGGCAGAACTTGTGGAATTCTGCCTGCAAAGGCAGATCCACTCTGTGGAGAAGGGAGGGGGCAACAGCCTGAGGGGTAGAACTGAGCCTAGCTTGTTGTGGGCTCCATTGTGTTTCCTGTCCATCTTCCTTACACATTTTTGTTTGCTCAACTCAGTTTTCGGTAGCATCACTCTGGGCCCCTTTACTTGTGGTTTGAAATTTTGAGCTATTGCTAAAGTAAATGGGTGGAGCTGGGAGATGTGGTTTCTTCTGTTCAAGTAAATCACAACTTTGTAAGCGGCAGGCAAGGTTGTTGCAAGTTTAGCTATTTTCCTCTGGGTTTCTTGTATCTTCTTCTTTGAGGCCGGGGAGTTGGGCAGGGATCCTGGCTGTTTCACACTACATTAGGAGTCTCGAAGGTTATGATGCTCAGGTCCTTTTCCAAAGAGCAATGAGATGATAACAATTGCCCCAGGGGTCGGGAGCAGCTAAGATGAAGGGGGCTTCTTGGGTGGAGCTGCCTGCTATTTGGGATGAACGTAAAAGGATTTAATTATTTTGAGTATTACCCATGATTGTGTGGGTTATCAACTGATAGAGTTGTCTGAGCCACTCGTCTGCTCCTGAAGAGCCATGATATGGTAGACCTGAATTGTTTCTACAGAGAGCACTTCAGCTGTGTCATATTTTTCTGCAAAAATCGAAACAGACTTGTTTGCTGAACTGTTTGTTTTGCCGTGCTGCTTGTAAAATCCTGGACCATCAGACATGACGAAATTTCTCCCTTAGACACCCCAAACTACAGCACTAGTATCAGTTTAGAGTAAATAGGAGAGACAGAAACGAAAAAGGAAAAAAAAATACAACCTATTGTTGTTTGGAGAAGAGTCATGTAAGTAGGCCAAGCTGACCTTGGACTTTCTATGTAGCCCAGGTTGTCCTTGGACTTACTATGTACACCAGGCTGGCCATGGACTTACTCTGTACCACAGGTTGGTCTTGGATTTACGATGTAGCCCAGGCTGTCTTTGGACTTACTATGTAGCCCAGGCTGCATTTGAACTTGTCATCTTCATGAGTATTGAGAATATAGGTATTCCCTACCACACTCAGCTTTGTATCTGTTACTATAAGTGACTCAACTGTTGCCCCTCATTTTCCAGGCTCCCTCAACATCACGAACAGCATCCACAATCACCCACTCAGATAATCCCATCCATTAACTCATCTGTTAAGGTAAGACTATACAAAACAGAGAGCCAGAAGGGTCCTCCTCCTTATTAGAACACATTTGTGTGGAGGGAATTGAGTGATTGTTTGAGTGAGCCAGTCATACATTAAACTGGTTCTGATATTATGAGCAAGAGGAAAAAAAAAGAATAAGAAAACAAAAGTAAAGGAGATGGGTCCAACACCGGGACTTGAACCTTAGCAGTTGAGGAGATGGCTTACAGATCTCAAATAAATGATGGGTAGGCTTTGTGGCCCACACAGAATTCCAGTCCAGGGAGGTAGAGATAGGGCAGATTACCAGAGCAAGATAGCTGTCAAGACTAGTCATATTGGTGAACTCTGGGTTTGACTGAAAAATGCTGCTTCTATGAATAAGGTAGAAGAGAAAATGCATTACGCCCTACATTATACACTGCACATGCATGTATGTACATACACACACACACACACACACACACACACACACACACACACACAGGAACAAAACAAAAAAACCTTGGACTTAAGGCATTTCCTCCACTGTAGTAGCAATTAGTAAGAGGTGGGGATCTAAATAAGTGATCCTTTCCACCCCCACAAAGACCAAAATACTTATGAACCCTCAGCCTTGGATCTGTACAATCTGCTGAGGACTCCAAGATGTTTAGTTTAGTCTCCTCGCTCTCTAACATATTCTGGTGTTCTGTTTTAGGAATCCTGAGATGTAGCTCGACTGACTTGTGTCTTACTCCCAGTCTTGCATCCAAGACAACTTTTAGCTCTCATATACAGATCCTTGGGATTCCCTGCCAAGGTACCCTGAATTACATTTCTCATGAGGCCATGCCATGAAGCCAGAGAACGTTTGGCTTTCTTACTCTGCTATTTATTAGCTTAGAGTATTGGGAAATTGGCCCGACCATTAAACCTCACTTCCCTCATGTATAAATGAGCAGACGAACAATTCCAGTTCATCAATTCTACACTAGGAGTGAGTTAGAAAAACACATCAAAATGATTAGTGCCAATGTGTTTTATGAATGATAAGCTGTAGTATGTATATGATTTGTAACATTGGTAATTATTGTACCTGGAACGGAACGGTTTTCATTATCTTTGCACTGATGATGCGAGGAAAGCATCTAGGATGAAGAAATGCTTCCTTTTTTGCTTTATTTCCAAGAAACATTTCTTTCTGCTCCAATTATTTTTTTTTAAACTTACTTTCCACTCCATCTCCCCTTAGGTGGTTAGGTTAGAACAGGGTTTGGTGAGAGGGGTTATAAAACATTGTGTTACAGAATATATCTACAAGACCAACTATTGAGTTCACATGGATGAACCCTCCATGAATTAGCCATGCTCCCCCTGAAGCTATTGATTTCTTTTCATTTTTTATTTTCATTGATTTCTTGTGATGGCTTGTTTTGGAGGAAAGAACCTCGGTTGAGTAGATTCCTCCATCAGATTGGCCTTGACTATGTGTAGGTAGCATTTTCTTGACTGTTAATTGATGTTGCAGAGCCTGCTCTACTGTGAGCAGCATCACCCTATGCGGGTGGGTCTGGACTCTGTAAAGGTAGTTGAATGTTAGCTTGGAAGCAATCAAGTGAGCAGTCCCTGTAGTTTCTGTTTCACAATCCTGTCTTGGTTTTCCTTGATGATGGGCTTGAACAGAAAAGATGTAATAAAGTTTTCCCTTCCCAAGCTGGCAATGGTGAGTGTATTTAACAGAGCAACAAAAAACCAAAATTAAGCAAAAATCACAGTGCCAGATGTGGGATGTCTTCCTGAAAGTTGCTGACCAGCGAGATCCCAAAAGCCCTTACAACTTTACAGGTTGTTGCCATTGTTCTTCGTAGCTTTCCAGAACTTGATGATAAGACCCTATTTCTGAGGATACTGAATCCTTTTGGTAACGGGTCACAGAAGGGTCAATCTGAAGTTGAGGTGGAAGCATCCTCTATAATGGCTAGCATTCCTGGTTAAAGAAAGTGCTATGTAGGTTTCCACGGGAGAAAATCAAATACAACCTTACTCAGAGGTGAACAATTCAATCTAAAATATCAGGCAAGATGGGCCCCTAATGTGTTAGTGGCATCACAGTCATGGGAGTATCCAGTGGCTTTCCAATTGCATACAAGGCATATTCCACATGAAGGAATACCTACCAGGTTCTGTAACCTTCTCAAGAACCTATTGTGAGGGTGATATAGACCCTACAAAAGAGCCTACATTGTCAAACTTCCTTCCAAATGTCCATATTTGTATCTATAGATCAGCATTTCACTCATCTCTCATCAGAGAAGCCTCTGACTTCCATGGGCAGAGATTTACAACTGGACAAAGTGCTGGGAATCAGTGGTGTTGAACTGTTCAGGTGGAAATAAGACAGTTAAGGCTTCTCCTCCACAGCTCAGAGAACATCATGAAATAGTGGGTAGAAGGAATATAAGAACCAGAAGATGGGGAAGTGGACAACAAAAGGATATCTTTTAGATTGGACCTAGTCATTGAACTCTTAAACTGATGGCGGCTATGGTCATCGGCACAAAACTGGGCCCCTCAACACTACATTAAAGAAGGGAGAGGCCATAAAAACCCTTCTGTCCCTTAGCAATCAACATTTATTGGAGGAGGTGTTCTATCCTGCAGGCTTAGATCTTTCAAAACCTACTTTAGTAAGAGTTCTTAAACCCTTTACATGTTGTCCTTGGTCATGGTGTCTCTTCTCAACACTGGAAACCTAATTAAGATTCCAGATTGGATAGTTCATTGGATTGCTCATATGCCCTTGGCACCATCACTCTTTTATCTTTGGCAATGGCCCAACCCAATCTCTATCCAGTCCAGTGTGTTCCTCCAGTCTTGGTTCTCACAGGAGTCCCCTATACAAGGCATTTTTGCTCAGAGTCTCCTGGTGTCTACAATACCACCAGCCATGGCATCCTATTCATTGATAGGGTGAAGTCTAATCTCGAGGACGGGGACCAAGTCTCCAATGTGGTTTTGTAGAGTAGCAAAGCATCTCCAGGGACAGGGCACATATACTGGGGTTTAGAGAGACTGCTCAGCCATGAAGAACACTTGTTACTCTTGCAGAGGACTCAGGTTCTATTCCTAGCATCCATATAATGGCTCACAGTTGAACTGTTAGCCAGTTTCAGGAGATTTATGCCCTACTTTGGCTTCTTCAGACATCAGGCAGGCACATGGTGCACACAGTTCTGTGTAGCCAGAACATTCACACATTCAATAATATGAACACATCTGATTTTTAAAAGGTATGAGCTTTGGATTATGGGCATGGGTGATGCTGAGCATGGATCCCAACAGCTATCTTTTAAGGGGAGGAGGGACACCAGGAGTTTGGAACCCGGTGGCTGTAGTTGATGGAGCACAGTATGGTCACATCAGTATAATACCTCCTGGTTTGGAAGTGCTCATCTCAGGGCTCTGATGGTGCCCATGAGGCAGAGGTCTCAGCCCTGAGCTTTGGAACAGTCAGCATGGGGGAAAGCTTCAGGTAAATGACTATGTCTTTCTTCAAATACAATGAAAGAGGTTCTTTTCCCCATGTTTTCTGTCATCATAGAGTTCTAAAAACCTCTGTGGTCCAGATGAACTTAATTTGAAAGTCATTACAATGGAGATGGGGGGTGTGAGCTGACCATTCATTAAGGAAATATTTGATGAGGCAAGAAAAAATTGCCAGAGTTAATATTATAAACAGGATTAATGGGGCTGGGGATTTAGCTCAGTGGTAGAGCGCTTACCTAGGAAGCACAAGGCCCTGGGTTCGGTCCCCAGCTCCGAAAAAAAAGAACCAAAAAAAAAAAAAATAAATAAACAGGATTAATGTGCAGGGTGGCTGAAAAATTCATAAAATAAAATAACAACACAACACACAGGCCCTCCTCTCTGTTGGCCTGACAGGCTTCTGACAGTGTGTCCTGATTTGTTTGTGTTAAATGGTAGAGGCTCTAGGCTTGCCCACATGGCCGATGTTGTCTCTCATCTGAACTTGACAGGATAACTTTATGTTTTTGTGTAAACACATTCCTAATGCCTTAATCGCTTTAGCTGATGTGGGCTCGGGTGTTTGCCAGCCAGTAAGGGATGAAGAGGCTTAATGTGTTTCTTCCTTAAAAACAAATACAACAACAACGACAACAAAAGCAGCAGCAACAACACAACCCCAAAACAAACAAACAAAAAACCAAGTTTGTATTTTTTTTTAATACCACAACAACTTCATATTCAACAGAAAATTAAACTGGAAATTATGTTGTCTGGTGGGTACTTGTTCCTCTCTCTAGAGCACTATTGTATTAGGGTTTCCAGAGAAACAGAAATGGCAGCATGAATACATATTGTCTTAGTTAGATTTCCATAGCTGTGAAAAGACACCATAGGCAAGGTAACTCTTTTTTAATTTAAGGCTTGTTTTATTTTAATGACTGATCATGTGAGGCCACAGTGAGGTCACTATGCAGAGACATGAAGAAAGCTTTATTTCTTGGTCTTTTCCTCCTTGGACAGAGTCTTGATGATCTCCTCCTTCTTGGCCTGGAGGTGCTCCTCTCACTCGTTTTTGTGCTTCCTTGGTCTTACACCTGCGAGCCTGAGCTTACCAATCATGCCAGCTGTGGTGGTCAGCAGATCCTGCAGATCCTGTCCTTGTTTACCCAACTGGCATTAGAAGCTTTCTCCACTCACATTTTGATGTGGGTTCCGTGAATCAAACCCAGGTCTTCATGCTTATGTGGTATCCTGGTTGATTTTCACTGACATCTTGACATAAATTAGAAGAGACTTGGCATAGTGTCACCTGGGAAGAGAGAACCTCAACTTAAGAGCTGCAACCATCAGATTGGCTTGTGTCCTAAAGTGTGAGAGACTGTCTCAACTGACAGTTGATGAAGATGGCCCAAGCCCACTGTGGGTGTCATCATTTCTAGGCCAGGGTGTCTTGCTTCATGAGAATGCCAACTTAGCAAGGGCAAGTGAGTAAAGCTGTGAGCAGTATTCCTTTGTAATTCTCTACTCGAGTTCCTGTCTGACTGCCCACAAAAGCTGATAATCCAAGGTGCAAGCCAAAGAAATGTTTTCCTTCTACAAGTTGTTTTTGGCTAGAGTGCTTTATGACAACTCTAGAGAGGCAGACTATTACGTGAGGCAGACTATTTACTGACTTAGTGACCTGCTTCTTTGCAGTCATGCATTTTAAAAGAAAATCTGTCAGAATGGGCACCAAATGGCTGACTCTTTCTAGGGTGAATACAATAATCAGATTCCACAAAACTAGAATTTTATAAATAAATAAATAAATATAAATATATATATAAATATATATATATCGTACATATATATATATCATATATATATGTATATGTATGTGTATTGTTTATATATATGTGTTTGTATGTATTGTGTGTATATATATGTACAGTATATTATATATATAGTTAAAAGATATCACATGTGTGAAACTAAGTGCACACACGCTAATATGTATATATATATATATATTTATAAAATTATCAGTGCATTCCATGTATGTATGCTTATGTGTGCATGCATGCATGTGTGCACACGTTCTTGGTGTGCATATGCATGCGGATATATGTGTCATGCATGTCTGTATGCATGTAAGTGTATGTCTGTGTTGATGCTACTTAGTCTTGTACTCCACACCATAACTGGCCTGTTTCTCAGTGTCACTTTAGATGGAGCTGATTGTCATCTCCTTCTGGTAGGAAATGATGGACTGAAAGTGAATACGATCATAGACTATAGACCCCAGCAGAGTTCATACACACAAAGTGGGAGTGGCTCTGTACTCAGTTAGAAGCAGGTACTCAGGTCTCTCACCTCTTGTCTATGAGCCAGAGAAGGACACATATCCTCTCTTCTCTCCTGCCCTGGTTTCCATGAAGTGTCCTCTTGCTGCTCCTCAGAGTTGCTGGTAGAACGCTCCCTCCCTTTTGCCACAAGAGAAAGACCTGCACCCGGAGAAGCCAAATCGGTCACAGAGGGTATCTGCTGCTACTGAATTCCAGGTTAACTCCAGCACTCCTCCTGATCACGTAAGAGAGCTATGCTGTCAGTTGTGGGGGTATAATTGATCGTTTCCACCTGCCTTGTAAACCTTCGGCCTTTATCTTTCTGGTCCAGGGTTCAGACAATGGACATACAGCGCGTTTTGCTACTACATTGCCCTGGGAGAGAGCAAAAAAAAATTAATAGATATTATTAAAAGGCTTTTAATCCATGAACACATAACCAGCTGAAATGGGCTGAAAGTGCCATGGTGAATGAACGAAGGATGTGTGAGGCATCTTCATCTAATAACCACCATTTGCCATAATAAAGATTTCAAGTCAAAGCCGATGAGTCAAGTTCTTTTCTTTAAATCTGCTTCTGCCAATAACCCCACATCCGTAACCCATTTCATTGCCATCTCTTCTACTGAGAGTGGAGGCAAAGGCTTTCTGTTATCCCCAATGTCCCAACAGACTCAGTACAGATTCCTTTGGGCTCTCCATGGAAGGGTACTTTTAAGCCTAAACCCGCAGGCACCGCTTGGTGGGGAGGTTGTTTGGGGTTCAATGTCCCCATTTGTGTGTCCAGCTTGAGCTCAGTTCTCACATCACATTCTCTTATCCGCGTTCTCGCCCACACAGAATCATTTCAGACAATGTTGTACCCAATGTTGCCTAGGTGGGGCTTCTGTTCTCTTCTTGTCTCCTGGGCTTCACGGAAAGTGTCTCACCCACAAGTCCCCTGAAATAATTGACAAGGTAAAGCACACCCTCGGGTGACCAGCAGGGGTTTTCAGAGATAACAGGCACAGTGGAAGAAATATAGGAAGGTTTATTAAGTGATAAATAGTCCCAGGACTAAAAATATATGAAATTAATAGAAAGAAACCCAGCTTAAATAAAAATGCAGGCGTGCGCACACACATAGACACACAGTCCTTCTACACAAGGACACACACACACTCAGGAGTTCACACTTCACAGACTTCACAGCTGGCTATACTTACTGTGGTAAAAACTGCCACCTATGTGATTATTAAACCGTGCCTTTGCCTCCTGGGCATCCAGCTCACTGATATTGCCTGGCATCCGTGGACTTAGTGCCAATGGAATGGTCTGTGTATATGACTGGATTACGGGCAGCCTCCTCTCCAGGCCTTCGTGTTCTTTCTCCCGTCCTTTCTTGGCTAGCTCTGTGGGTTCGTAGGCTCAAAGTAGGGCAGAGCTATGGGGAAGGGGAAACCTGGGTCCCATGAGACAATGTGGAGCCATGTTAAGAAGGTAATTGCAGCCAGAGAGGAGGTCTGGCCCTAGCTAGGCAGCTGATATTTCAAAGGCTCTTGTCGGAGTCATTTATTGACTTCCTCTTCAGAGATAACTATACTCGTAGAAGCAATCCTCTCTATACACCACCAGCTGGAAAGGAGCTTTCTTTATTGAATTTCCACCTTTCATTTTTCATTTTTGTAATGTATGCATCATGTGTACTCACGGTTGTGTGCACATGTTTGTGGAGGCTGAAAGACTGGTATCAGTCTCAGGGACACCACCCACATCATCTGAATCAAGGTCTCCCCTTGTCCTGGATCTCACCAGTTAGGCTAGATAGGCTGGCCTCTCAAGAATCAGGATCCACCTATCTCTATACATCAGCACCGGATTAATAATATACAGTGTGCAAACACACTCCAGCATTTCCTTCAAAGAAAGAGCCCGGACATATGGAGTACAAAGTTAAAATAATCAAGGAACTGGATAGATAGCTCAGATTTTAAGAGCACTGATTACTCTTCCTAGACATCCTGAGTTCAAATCCCAGAAACCACATCATGGCTCACAACCATCTGTAATGGGATCTGATGCCCTCTTCTGATGTGTCTGAAGATGGCTATAGTGTACTCATAAATAAAGTAAATAAAAAAAAATGAATGCAGTGTCTTTATGGCTTTCATAGGGCTGCCTCCTTCTCTTCTCTTTCTTCTTTATCTTTTCCTCCTTGTCTTCTAAGTGTTACATATATATATATATATATATGTATATACACACATATATATATATATATATACATACATATATATATACATACACATATTTTGTGTAGGGGTGTTTTATTTGCATGCATGTATATTTACACTGGGCATGCCTGGAGCTCAGGGAAGCCAGCAGATGGTCTTCCCTGAAAGCGGAGTTACAGATGTGTGGGGGCTGCCATGTCAGTACAAGACATCAAACCTGAGTCCCCTGCAAGAGCAGCCAGTGCTTTTAGCTACTGAGCCATCTCTCCAGCCCACAGTGGGGTCTCATCCTTAATGGTAGAAGGGATCGTGGCCAGTCTTTCTGATCTGGTAGGAGGAGGATGCCAGCGTGATCATGAGAACTGCTGAATTAGAAAGGAAGGATGGGGTAGAAGGCTCATTTCCTATATCCTTAAAGGAAAAGGCATCTAGGTTTATATTTACTGGAGAAATAGGGACGGCCTCATGCATACATCAGTCACCTATTAGAGTAAATGTCGACTGGATTGTCCTCTTCTCTGCTTTACAACACTAAAGTAAATGGCTCATAAAGTAGAAAGAAGTTCCCCCCACCCCTTTAACAGAAATAACTTAGACGTGCAAATGTTTTGACAATTAAATGGTAGGTAACGAGAGAAACTTGATGCCTGTTTTGACTGAAGGTTGACAAGGCTTTTGTAAGCATTTGAGTTGGGAACTGAGGTGGATGTTAAGATTTGTTACCTCTTTCCTCTGTCTGGTGGCTTTCACTGCTTGAGTGCCAGCAGTCTTATGAAAATCAGAGTGTGTTGTGGTTAAGTTGGGATAATAGGAGCTTAAAAATTTGTTAATGACTAGAAATTGGAGAAGGTGGAAGGTGGCCACTATATGTTTAATGAGATCTGGAATTTTCCTTGAGTTCTTTTACAATAAGATGCTGAGTTTTGTGCAGCAGGCTCAATGCTTCGCTGTAGGCAATACCGTAGCCCTCTCTGTCAGTTAGAAAACAAAAAAAGAAACAAAACACCACATGAGCAGCAGACAAGCTCCAAGACTGGGTCTTTTTATACAGCTCAGAACCCACCTGCCTAGGGAATGGTACTGCCCACAATGGGCTTGAACCTCCTAAGTCTGTGAAAAATCAAAGCTGTTCCTCGTAGACATGTCCACAGACTCACAAAACACTGGGCTGTGGTGCTGAGGCAGGGGCATTATTGAGATACTTGTGTTTCTTTCGTCTTGTGGCTCTCTTCTTTCTTTCTTGACTGAGAACCTTCTGTTTGGTTACTAGGTGGGGGAAGGGAGACCACACAGGAAATGTACTACAGAGTCCAGCTTAACTTCTGCCTCTGGTCCTCTTGTTGGCCCTGTAGGAAGCATTAAGTTCGTCCTCTCTTTCTGTTTCCACTGCTAAACATTATAACCACTGGGTCATTAGCAATCTTTCTTGTACATGGAATGAGGACAGAAGTCACTGTGTCATCTCCTAGGTAATGCAGACTGTCCTTCCTTCCCTTGAGCCTGCACAGTTCACTGTGGCTTACAGTGATAGAAGAGTCAGAAGCTGCAAGCACAGGCTCCTGAGAATCTGTGAAGCATCATTCCACCCTGCTGCCTCATGGAGTCTGTTCTACTTTCCTTTCTGTGGCTGTGATAAAATGCTTGGATGGAAAGTAGTGTAGGGGAGAAAAATATTTTGACTTCAACTTTCAGGTCATGGAGGGGAGTCAGAGTAGGAACTACAACAAGGTCTTGAGGCTGATGCCACCAAGGGACTCTGCTTGTTGGCTTGCTCAAGCTCAACTAGCTTTCTTATACATCTCAGAATGGCCTGCCTAGGGAATGGTGCAGCCCACAGTGGGCTTGGCCCTCCTAAGTCAGTCAACAATCAATGCAATTCCTCATAGGCCTGTCCACAGACCAAAAGAATAACACAATAAGACATTTGCTAAGCCTTCCCTCACCTGTGTGTCTGTCTGTATCTGTGTCTGTCTGTCTTTCTCTCTCTTCAAATGATGCTGAGTTGATCGGAGGTTATAGTTAACCAGTTTATGCTAGCTGCAGCATGCATCTTGTTTTCTTGATTCTGTAGACTCATTAACGGTGCAGAGATATGCCCCAAGGTGAATCATACCCGAGTCTCACCAGGAACTGATTTAGATGAGATTTTTGATTCAGGAGTGAGTCAGCACTCTAAAGTACTTTGCTATGAAAATGATAAGCGATTTGGATGCCAGAGGGTAGAATTGGATTGAGTTGTGTTCTCTTTAAAAAGATATTCTGACATCGGTTATGAAAATGGCATGGTGGGTTCCATGGGAAGGATCAGGAGACAAATTACTCTTTAGAAAGAACTTCATGAGTAAAAGGTCAGCACCACAGACAGCCATTACAGCCATGATCGGGACCTGAAGCAGCAGTGAAAAACCTCTGTCTCTGATGGGGAACTCCCTTAGCAAGATGGTTGCCAAAGGGAGCTGTTTTGTCCTCACTCTTTTGGCTTCAGTGTCTCAGCATGGCAGCAACTGCATTTGTTCTGGGAAAAGCGAGGTCTGACAGAGTCCTGGAAGGGGCCCTTCTGTACCTTACACACTCTGGAAGACCAGTCTTGGAGCTGGTCCTAGTTGGGCTCTGCTCCCTGCTGGGGACAGAGTCTACTGAGCGAGGTGGGAGACTTGAAACCTAATCCCCCATCAATTGTTTTAGACGTGTTTACTTTTTCTCATGCATCTCTTTAGAACAGGCCTATTTATCAAGGACCACTGGTCTGTGTAATTCATCAGCTAAGTAAAATGCTCAAATGGCTTTCTTTCAGTCTAGCAGGATTTTAAATGGTGGTTATTTAAATACAGGCTACTCTTCAGATGGACAGATAAGCTTAATAGAGCATTTTATTTAGTGGGGTAATGACACCAGAGGCACAGCAGATGTGTGTGTGTGTGTGTGTGTGTGTGTGTGTGTGTGTGTGGTGACAGCAGTAACACTGTCAATTTCTCCCTGTTTACTCTTCAGGTTTGACGCTAACTTGGAAATTTTAGTGTGACTTCAACCTCTCCCCTACACCTTTGCCTCCTTCTCTTTCCCTCATACTTCTCTCCATTTCTCCATCCTCCAGGGAGGGACACCAGCTTTCAGTTCACAGGGTAAGAAAGCCCAAGTCTTGAAGATGCAGTTATTCTTCTCTGTAACTCACAGGCTGCAATCAGAACATGTCCACCTCTGAATTAGTTCTCCTGATAAAAGAGACAGTCTGTTCTGGGTGCAAGCACAGAGCCATGTGGAGGTGGAACCGTTTTTGTGAGAGAAAATCCCTTGGGACACTGAGAAACACACACAGCAGAAAGCATGGCATGAAGGATGCAATAGACCATATCCTGATGGGGATTGGGAAGATAGCTCAGTGGGCAAGAGCCTTTGCTTTGCAAGCCTGAACAGTTCATATTCTCTCTTCACCTTTGTAAAACTCTAGGCATGGCTAATCCTGTCTTCAACATTGTAGGGTGGAGGTAAATTACTCCTTAGAAAGAAGTTTATGAGGAAAAGGTCAGCACCACAGACAGGCATTACAGCCATGATCAGGACCTGAAGCAGCAGTGAAAAACCTCTGGCTCTGATGGGGAACTCGCTTAGCAGAGATGGTTGCCAAAGGGAGCTGTTTTGTCCTTACTCTTTCGATTGCCAAGAGCATCCTGGCCAGCCACACAAGTCAAAATAGTGGGCTGTGGTTCATTGAAAGGCGGAAAATAGTGAGGAAGAGAATGCACATTCTACTCATCTCTGCACGTATGTACACTTGTATGTGCCCTCACACTTGTGAAAAGGCACTCAACTCATACACACACATGAATCCCCCAACCACACCCCTGTCAAAACCTGAGTTCAGCCGCTCTATTACCTATGTGTCTTAGTATTATAGCAACATGAAATTTTACATTCTCCTTGTCTTGTAATCCCCATTTTCTGTTCAGTTTACAAACACAAGAAACTAAACTTATGATTTCCCAGCCTCGGTATGGTGTGTCATAGCTTTTGGTCTTTCTGGAAAGGAATTTGTCTATAAACAGAGGGACTTCAACAGAGGAGCTTTGCAACTTAACCTCAGTGACATGGAGCCATTTGAGGGTTTTAACCGGGTGACTGGCGTCCTCATTTTTCCTTGTGAGAAATAGATTGGACAGAATGCATAACATCACTGGGTTACAGGATGAACAACACATCAGAGCCTGGGAACAGTAAACTTGAAAGACCCCCAGACTTGGGGAGACTCTCGCTCCAGTCACGGGTTGGGGTACCCTCAGGAAACACGAGAAGCTGGTCTTGATGTAATCAACAAGAGGCAGTTTTATTTACGAGATCTTGGGCTGACACGTATCTCACACAGGAGATTGAGTCAAGCCCTGAGCCTCTCTAGGCAGGAGCTTATATAGGGAAAACCAGGGGTTTCATGTGGATACACATAATTGGCTAATACAAAGGGTGAACAGTTACTTTTGGCACGGAATTACGTCAACAAAGCATACGTGTAATCTAGGATCTCAGCAATGTGGGCAGGGCAACTCATCTCACTGCAGCAGGGGGATGACCCATCCTCAGGAAGTGAAGGAAGGGGAGGGGGTGTCTCCAGATGGCCAGTGTCCTTGGGAGCTGATAGTCGGGCCAGTGAGCCCTACCTCAAATTCTTTTAGGCATAGCCAGACTTTGTTCATGACTAACTTTTAGAAATTTTAACCCTTCAAACTGATGTCACTGAGGTTTTGTGTCTGTGGTGTATGTTAAAACAGTGGATCTGAGAGAGAGAGATAGAGAGAGAGAAAGAGAAAGAGAGAGAGAGAGAGAGAGAGAGAGAGAGAGAATGAGCTTGATCTTAAAATATTTGTTCAATGAATAATATGATCAGTATATTACACCTCATACTTCAAATGTATACAGTCTCCATTTGTCAAGCATACTCGATAAATCTCAAAAAGAAAGGTAAAGGGGATTTGGGACAGAAAGTTCAGGAAGGGGCTAGGGAGACAGTCTAGCAGTTAAGTACTCGCTCCTCAGAAACTTACATAGATGCCCCATGGATGTGGAGACCATCCTATAATTCCACCTAGGAAGGCAGAGGCATGATGCCCAGAGCAAGCTGTCTGGAAAGATGACCCATACCAAGAGGAGCTTTGCCTGTGAGTGAGAGTTGCTGCCACAGTGAACAAGACAGACAAGTCATTAAGGATATTTCCTGAATGTACCTTGGTCTTCCACAAGTGTGTGCATGCTCATGTGTTAACTGGGTGACTAATTATTTCTCTCCCTCTCTTTCTCTCTCCATTTCTCTCTCTCTAACTCTCTCTGTCACACACACACACAGAGTCTCTCTTACACACACACCCACACACACACACACACACACACACACACACACACAAATACAAACACAAACACTGAACAAAAAAGTTATGTTCTGGAAGAGGGATGCCCAGACTGGATGGATAAAATCAGAAATAACAAATTGTGTTGGAACTCGCTGTGAAGGAAGAGGGGGACCAGAGGGAGAGTTGTGAGTGTGGCTGCATGCTTGTGCCTAAGTATAAGGCCATATAAACCCAGTGTCACCTCCTCCAGGATCCCAAAGCCATAGCTCTAGCTGAGGTATAGTTAGTCAGTGATGTCCACTGTGTGTGTGTGATTGTTGTGTGTGGTGTGGTGTGTGTGTGTGTGTGTCTGTGTGTGTGTGTGGTCACTTTTCTGAGTGAATGTGTCCACAAGCCCATGCTCATCAGTTCGCGATCCTGAAAGTGCTTTAGCGTCATCTTAAGTCATCACAGCTCTCAGTGCCTGAGGTTAACTGATTTCCAGAAAGCATCTTAGTTGGGCTGACTAATGTTTCATTACATTACAAGGACATTTTCTACTGTAGATAAAATAAACACATATATTTTAGAATAGCCAGAGACTTGAAAAATGGTAGTGGAATAAATATCACTACCAACTTTGCATTAAAAAACACATTTATTTAGAAATCTCTAGGAAAGTTGAAATTTCCCATATAACCTACACATGATTTCCATATATTAGCATCTTACATAATCATAAGAAAATAATCACACTGTAGATTCCAATCCACACTGTATTTAGAAGCTAAGTGTCCTGTAAATGTATTAAAGTTTTTTATTCTCACTTTGGGTGGTACCTATCCCTTACGTTTCCCCTAGCCTTTGAAGGTTGTCAAGGTATGAATGGCCCGTTTTCCAGGCTCTTTGATTATGATCCACCTGTCTGGTCTACTGAGCCTCTGTACCCTATCCTGTAAGTCCTCTATCTCTGATGATACCCTCACCCTTGTGTTTTGATGCTTTTGAACTCTGATTTACAATTTTTCTTGTGCAGCCATAGGGAAGTTTGGCACCAACTGATTTCGTTCAGCCTGTGCTATTTAAGAGATAAAGATCCGCTGAACTTTAAAATATTCATTTGAATAATTTTATTTTATATAGATAGTATTATGATCTGGTGTGGAATTCAAATATTTCACACCAAGGAACTGAATTTAGGACATTGTGTAACCTTTTAAAAACCATTCTCGGGTTTAAATTTTGGTGTGTGTGTGTGTGTGTGTGTGTGTGTGTGTGTGTGTGTGTGTATTTGTGTGTTCATATGTTTCACAGTGTCTAGGATGCCATCTACAAAATCTGCACAGATAAATCCCAGAATAGTCGGGTGGAAAGTCTGTAAGCTCCCCTCCCCCTACTGAGGAACTAATGGCAACTGATGACTACAGGTCAGAGGGCCCATTTTCTTCATGGATTTGGCCCCTGACGGCTGTCCATGCTCCACTGGATGTTTGTACTCACCCCCACATATCTAGTCAGCAATAAATGGACTCAGACGTTTCTATTAAAATGCAAGTGGTATTAAGAGGGAGGAAAGGGGAGGGATTTGAGGGGAGGGGATGGGGATGGATTCACTCAAACACATTATGTGAATGTACCAAGTTTTTAAGGAAAAAAATAAAACAAAGTAAATAAATAAATAAATCTGCTCATGTGTGCACAGGTGCATGGGTTTATGTGTGTGTGTGTGTAGGGGGGGGGTTGCAGCACCATGCTACAAGAGGATACCATGCAGTATCTTTCTCTATGTCTCTCTGCAATTTTCTTTTGATGCACTGCGGTGGTTTGAATACGCTTGGCCCATGGAAAGTACCACTAATAGGAGGTGTGGCCTTGTTGGAGAAAGTTTGTCACTGTAGGCCAGCTCTGAGGGCTCCTAGTATTCAAACTCTGCCCAATGAGGTATATTTGATGCTCTTCCTGGCTGCCTGTGGCTGCAAGTCTCTTTCTGGGCTGCCTTCGGATTTAGATATAGAACACTCTCCAGCACCATGTATACCAGGACACAGCCATGCTTCCCACCATGATGATAATGGACTGAATCTCTGAAACAGTAAGCCAGCCCTAAATAAATATTTCCTTTATTAAGAGTTGCATTGGTCATGGTGTCTCCTCACAGAAATGTAACCCTAACTAAGACAGGTGGTGTCATTGCCTGATCACAAATTCTCAAAATTTCCTCCGGGCTGGAAGCCTGCAGACCTTAATGATTCTGTTCCCCTTTCCTGTCCCTGGGGTTACAGGTTTCCCCTGCCTGTTTCATGATGACTGGGATCTGAGTTCAGTTCTGCCTAGGCAGCAAGCAGTTTCAGCCACCGATCCTCCTAAGTCCCATCATGTGGTTTTTAAGGGTTACCAAACGATTACGGTCAACATGCAAACACAAATTATAGATGGCTAGTGCATCTTGACCTCACCTTGTTTCGGTATATTTGAGTTGTTTCAGTGTCTTAATTTCACCTTTTTTCGGTATATTTGAGTTGTTTCAGTGTCTTGATTTCACCTTGTTTCATTATATTTGAGTTGTTTTAGTGTATTTGAATGATTGCTGAGGATTGGGAGACTTAGCGCGAGATAGGAAAGAGAAAGTGAGGATGCAAAGATCTATTGGATCACTGCCACTTGCCCTTGCATTCAACATTTCATATTTAAAAAAAAAAAAAACAACCACTACCATCGACAATAGTCAACAACAAGGCATGCATGCAACAGACAGGCAGAGAAGACACTAAAGGGCATTACATACTTGTAACCTCACTTTCTCCGCTAAAGCCTCATGTATTGAGCTGATGGATTTTGTGGGCAAACCCTGATGATTAATCCCTAGATGGGAGACACATAACACCGAGTGAATGACACCATGGTCGATGGGATAGTCAGAGCTTGCGATTTTCTTTCCTTTTAAAATTAACCCAGGTGGGAACTAATAACGACAGCTCACATATAAAAATAAAAGAGCCTTTCAAACTGACTATTGGAATTGTTACTATATATCCCAGTTCTTTGCATTTTTTTTCATTAGTGTGTTGTTTTCAGCACCATGCTTGCTACATAGAAAACTGTGCATTTTCTACACTATGTATCTTTTGGGGTGCACTCTGTAAGCTAAAGACTAAATCAATCCATATCAAAGGGTTCTTCCCTGTCCTGTTTACAGAACTGAAATTAAACTGTTTTCATAAAGCATTTCCCAGTTGCCTCGCTCCTTGTTGTTAGGGCTTGAGTGTGAAATTTCCCTAGGGTCTCATCTGTGGGAACACTTTGTGTCAAGCTGATGGCACTGTCTAGGAAGGTGGAGGAATCTTTCAGGATGTGCCCTAGCAGAAGTAGGTCACTGGGGCAAGAAGGAGGGAGCTGGCTGGTTCAGACTGAACTCTTGGATGCCTGATCCACCCAAATATAAACAGGGCTCATGTAGGTTCTCAGTGACACAGATCAATACACTGTTGCCATGTGGTCATTTCCACGACAGTCTGAACCGAATGACTGTGACTGTTTGCCCTTAAAAACCACTATTCCTTCACATTGATTGTGTCATGAATTTTAACACCTTGACATAAAAATAATGTAAGTGTGCATCTGCGTGTGTGTGTGTGTGTGTGTGTGTGTGTGTGTGTGTGTGTGTTTGAGAGAGAGAGACGGAGAGACAGAAAGAAAAGAGATAGAAAGAGACTGAAAGAGGAAGAACATGCATTATATTAAGTACGTATAATTTGCTCCTTGAATCATAAGGCAGTCAATTGGTTTGATTTATGTTCAATATTTGAATTCTTTAAAGTCATACAGCCTTATATTATGGAGCAAAAGCTAATAGTCTAAATTTCTATTAAATAATAAATTGTCTTTATCCTTGAGAATTTCATACATGTAAACAATGAAACATGGCCATAACTTCTTCCATTTCACCCTCAGCACTGCCCAAATTCCCTGCCAATAACCATCCCTCAAAATTCATAAATTCTTTCCCAACCTTTAACCACTAAGCCCAATTAGCATTGGTTATGTACTTATGGGTGTGTGACCATCTACAGGAATGTGGGAAGTCTACCAGTGACTGAACCCTCAGAGAAGAATGATTCTTTTACCCCAGCAGCCATCAGGACCTGAAAACCTCCTCAGTAAGGGATTCTGTCTAGCTGGTGGACCTTTATAGACCTATGCAGGTGACCACAGCTGCTGTGAGCTCACAATTGCAGCAGCCATGTCATGTCCTGAAGGCAGCAAATATCAGCCCTTCTTCTCACCATCTGGGTCTTACACTCTTCCCACCTCCTTGTCCAAGGTGCTTCCCGAGTCCCAGGGGTTTAAAGAGACTGAGTACTCATCATAAATGGGGCATCTTTATTGCTTCCCACGCTATACTGCTCTCTTAAGAAACTTTATTTTAGGGCTGGAGAGATGGCTCATTGGTTAAGAGCAATGACTGCTCTTCCAAAGGGCCTGAGTTCAATTCCCAGCCACCACATGGTGGCTCACAGCCATCTGTAATGTGATCTGATGCCCTCTTTTGGTAGTGTGTCTGAAGACAGTGACAGTGTTCTCACATACATGGAATAAATAAATAAAACTTTAAAAAATGAATCTTTATTTAAATTTTTACTGTAACCAGAAACTTTTTCTTTTTATTAATCTTTATAACATTTACACACACACACACACACAAACACACACAAACACACAGAGAAGAAGAGAGAGAAAGAGAGAAAGAGAGAGAGAGAGAGAGAGAGAGAGAGAGAGAGAGAGAGAGAGAGAGAGATCTAAAGGACTAAAATATACTCCTAAGTCAAAGATAAAGCCCAGACACTTGTCAACAGGATGGTGCAGAGTTAAGGGTGGAATGACCATGGAGCCTGGAGAAGCCAGTTACCAGAGACAGTGGCTCTACCAGGTAAGGTGTCTACTGTTTTTCAATGCCTTCATTACCAGGATTGGTGAACTGCAGACTAGCCATGTGGGTGTTAGCCTGCAAAGTGCACTTTGTATGGAGACTGAAGTCTGCTGCCCAGGCTGCCTTGGTTCCCTCTCACTTCTATGATTCCTAGGAGACTAGGAAATGTTTCACCAGGTTCAGTAGTATTATACAAAGTGCAGTCATAGGTCACTTTCTCTGCTGTTAACTGTCTGTGGAGTTTGGATCCAAATTTCTTCAATAGCCTTGAAAGGGATTCTATTTAACTCATTCTAGGGTGATCTGCCTTTGTTTTCCATAAAGGTTCTGTGAGATAGATAGTGATCTGCTCCTAGGAGTAAACCAATGTCTTGACCTTCTGAATCTTCCGAATGGAGTCCTTGGCTGAAGTTTGTTAGAACGTCAAACTCCTCCCAACAGATATCTGTGCCTAGAAATATATCCTTTATGTAGGTCTATTCTTCTGGTTTGTGTGTGTGTGTGTGTGTGTGTGTGTGTGTGTGTGTGTGTGTGTGTGTGTACATGATGGTATCACAGAAAAGGCTGTCGAATCGGCCGTTTATTTTTTTTACTGTGTGTGTGCTTTCCTATTAAAAATTGTTCTTATGTTTCCTAAGAGTTTCCATAAAAGCCTCATTTTTAGGGAGAAGATCTTCCAAATGCGTCTTCCTCTGGTTTCAAGAGATGAGAATGAGTCATTAGCATGGAGGGCTGAGTGAGAGCTGCTGGTTGGTTCCCAGTGATGCTGTGGGCCCTAACTTTGTAAGCTTGGCTCTGTGCTCCAGCCAGATCCTCTGTATTCTTTGAGCCCCTCCTTGGGAGGTGAAGTATGGATTGTTTGTACTGTTTGCCCTAGCACTGAGCCTATTTTGAAATTGTTTTCCCTGCCTCCCTCAACACAGTGCATTGTGAAGTCCTTCCACATGGAAAACCGCTGGCCACATTGAATAGGGGAGAAGGGAGATTTAAAGTAAAATACAAAGGAAGAAAGCAGGAGTGACAGCCATGTATGCGATAACCCGACAGCAAAGGGGGTGCGGAAACATGCAGGTGGCTGCAGAACTTGCAAAATTTGGTTGGCACTCATTCCTCCACACAGCTCACCTAATTTTGCACCAAATATTCGGGTCCTTTGATGGTTATCTTTCTGTAAGTCCTCAATTGGACTGTGTGTGTCTTCGTGTATATCTCTGCATGTGTGTGTCTGTGTGTATGTCCCTGTGTCTGTCTCCCTTTCTGTGTCTGTCTCTGTCTCCCTCTCTCCCCCTTCCCCTCCCTTTGCCCCTCCCCTTCCCCTTCTCCTTCCCTCCATGCTTTTCTTAGTTTGCTGTCATATAGTGGGAACCTCCGAAGTTTCAAACTCACTTCTTTTGCGGCGTTGTTACCCCTGAGAAACCACATAATCTGGAAGCTTGTGCTAAAACTAGACACTTAAAAGTTACTAGTTATTAGAAATTGTGTTTAAATTTAAACATCATTTCCTCATTTGTGTGGGCTCATGGACACGTGTAGGCAGTGCTTACTGATTGATCATGGCGCCGTACACTTCCGACCTCATACAGACCCTGACAAGGATTACTTCCGGTGCTGTGTGACTTATTTTTTCTCCTTCCAATGAAGGTGCAGACTTGAGCCATTTCTGGTGTCTGCACTTAAATGACCTAGTTCCGGTTTCTCAAAGGCGTCCAACATCTAGGTTGAGACCTTGACATGGGACATCCGCGGCACGGCACAGCGTTCGGTTGGGCTGAGCAGGAGGGATCTCTGGTTTGGATTGTTTTCTCTGCCCAAAGTACATGGGATTAAATCGCAGACCCCATGAGTCTATAGTGCCTTCTGTGAACTGTGTGTTGTTATTATCTTTTCAAATTCTCTTATTTCTTGGCCGAGTCACTGACAGCTGCCTTGCTCTGTGAACTGGCTGCCGTCGTTTTATTACAGCGATTTGATCGATATGTCGCCTTCATTTTTTAGCTCTCCTAGCTCCATATTCTGAGAAAGGCTACCTCTCTCTGTGGCCTCAGTTGTTGGATGCTACCTCTTAGGAGGTCTCATGCCCTTCTTTTGAGGCTCTGCATCCCTGCAGACAAGGAGCTAAAGTCTTTGAAACAAAATTCAGTAACTCCACGGTGGCTTTTTCATGCCTTTTGAGAAATCCAAGGACAAGTCTTTCCACTGGCAGCTATTCACACACATTAAACTCTTAAGTCGAGATATCCAATTTGTGTTTTAATCCTAATATCAACAAACACATGAGTTACAGGTAGATTTATTGAAAGAATGAAGTATGAGTTTGTACACTCCTTTGTCCCTCTCTCTCTGGAACAAAATTTTTCCCCTTTGAAATGTAAAATTTCTAATTTTATTCAGTCCATTAAAAATCCAGATTATTCTTAATTTTATGATGGCAATGACTTTATTTATCTACAGACTGACCTGCTCCACCCCCCTCTTTCCATGACTTAAAGGAAGGCTATTTTTAAAACATTTCTGCCTAATGAAAACCTAGTTTTTCTTTTGTCAAATATTATTTCTTCACTTCTGGATTTATTTTTAATACCAGTAAGGCACCAACTGCTCTCTAGATGTCTATCCCACCCTCATATTACTTTCTTCTTTGGTAAACATGGAGTGAGCCCCCTCTATGCTCATTATCAAATGCTTCTGATTCGAATTGAGGACAAAAGCAACCTACCGTCTGGCTTTTTCTAGTGGTGTTCCTTTCAGTGAAAGAGAAATACAAAGACTGCATGAGAATTAGAATTTTTCAAAAGTCTAATCTCAACGGGGATTCCAATTTCCAAAGTTGACATTCATTAAGGGGAACGGATATGAACTTCCCATCACGGTTTCGATATTTATTATTATTTCTTGTTATATTTATTTTCCTTTGTGACTTGAGATTTAAGCTACCCACAGAAAAAAAGAGCTATATTTTATCTTCCCCTCTCTGTAAATTGAGATTTCTAAGGGTGAAGTGGAGAATAAAGTAAAATGAAGAGAGTATGCAGATGCTGTCCACGTGCTTCCTAGTACAAGCAACAGAGAGAGACATGTTCCATGAACACGTGTATCAGATGGACCAATGAAACTGCAGGGGCCCTGACTAGATCTAAAATCCCTGTAAATGGTGTGTGTGTGTGTGTGTGTGTGTGTGTGTGTGTGTGTGTGTGTAAACCTAGGTGTATATGTATATGTATATATGTATGTATGTCTTAGGGTTTTACTGCTATGAAAAGAAACCATGACCAACTCAAGTCTTACAAGGAAATTTTGTTGGGGCTGCCTTATAGTTTCATATGTTCAGTCTATTATCATCAAGGCAGGAGCATGGCAGCATCTA
Organism: Rattus norvegicus; assembly: GCF_021556685.1. NCBI lineage: Eukaryota > Metazoa > Chordata > Mammalia > Rodentia > Muridae > Rattus > Rattus norvegicus. Next base: position 50,346,542 of record NC_141555.1, on the reverse strand, counting down.
GGCAGGCATGGTGCAGGAGAAGCTGAGAGTTCTACATCTTCCTCTGAAGGCTGCTAGAACACTGGCTTTCAGGCTGCTAGGGTTAGGGTCTTAAAGCCCATGCCGGCAGTGTCACACCTACTCCAACAAGGCCACAGCCACTCCAAGAAGGCCAAACCTCCTAGTAGTGCTTTTCCTATTTGGCACTATTTGTCTTTAAACTTGAAACTTATTCATAAAACTGTTCAATGGACAATAGGTAACTTTAATGAAATAAAAACAGAAGGATTAGAAAAATAAACAGGAATATGTGTGCCTTAGTTACTGTTCTATTACTGTGAAGAGACACGGTGACTAAATCAATTTATGACAGGAAACATTTATTTACCGTCTTACATTTTCAGAGGGTGAGTCCATGGACCATCATGGTAGACACCACGGTAGCAGGCTGGCAGGCAGGCAGGCATGGCTGGAGTAGTTCCTGAGAACTCACATCCTTCTCCCCAGATGAGAGAGAGAGAGAGGGAGAGGGAGAGGGAGAAGGAGAAGGAGAGGAAGAGGGAGGGAGGAAGGGAGAGAGAGAGAAGCCTGGTGGGCTATTGAATCTCAAGGCCCCCACCTCCCACTGACACATCTCTTTTAACAAAAACTAAGCTCCCAATCCGTTCTGAACAATCCACAAACTGGAATCCAAACACATTCAAGTATTTGAACCTCTGAGCGTCACACTTATTCAAAATCCTAAAGTATGTTTTTTTTTTCTTTTAAAAGAAACCAAGTAATGAGTGTCCATCCCATTTGGTAGTATATTTTATCGTTACATTTCCTTTCTCAGAGGTTAGGGTTATTTGCATAACAAGTATCCAATCAAGTCATAACTCTTCCATAAGCCAAAGGCATCATACTTCCCCCCCTTTCTACTTGACTATCCACATAGAAGTTACGGAAACATATCCCTTCATCCTGATTTAGTTCAAAGCATGGGAAGCTATTGATGTGCAATTAAATGCTATTCATAATGGGATAAAACAGAAGGCAACATGATTGAGTGTATTGTTCCTGGGAGCTGAAGATTTCCCTTCCATTTAATAAAATGTGATAAATATGATTTTAACACAAGCATAGAAACCCCAACAAAGCCTTTAGTTTATATTTGTTTCAGTATTTCCAGATCATTCTCTGTGATACACAGGAACCCCAGAGGAGGAGAATTGTGTGGAGTCACTGACACACACTCAACAAAGGTTTGGTTTTTCACAATAAGGAGATATATCCTGTCCTCTGAGAGTTGGCCCCAGGACTCCCAATGATTTAAAAGTCCTCAGGTTCCTTGGATAAAATGACACTGCATTTGGATATAACCTATGAAAGCCTCTTGTATACTCTAGTCATATTTATGTGTGTGTTTGTGGGCGTGTGTTCATAGATACATGTAAGTTCAGAGGATGGCGGAGTGTAGAATGTGTTCTGCTCCTTCACTACCTACTTTATTCCCTTGTGACAGGGTCCCTTGCTGAACCTGAGGTGAGGCTCACTGTCAGGAAGCCACCATCATCCTCCTGGTCCCATACCAAGCACTGGTGTTTGCAAGTGTGACCACACACTTGGCTTTATCACTCTGCCGTCTCCCCAGATCCTCCTACATTTTAAATAATCTCTGAATTACTTTTGTACTTAATGAAATGAAATAATGAGGGGCTGTTATTTAGGAGATGTAAAGAAATGGTTTGTATGTGTTCAGTACAGATATGGTATTTTAAAAACCACTTTTATTAGTTCCTTGAGAACTTTGTACATTATATAATGATAGAATTTACTTCTCACTTCTCTTCCCAACTCCTCCCAGTTCCATATACACCTAATTCCTTTTCCCAAATTCAAGCTCTCTTTCTCCCCTCTGTAATAACCCACTAAAGTCATTTATGCTGCCCATAAATTCATGGGCATTGGGCAAGCCACTGGAGCCTGCCCAGCTTATCACCATCTTTATGTTTGTAGAAAACTGACTCTCCCTTTCCTGTCAGCTAGGGCTGAGGCTAGTGGTCCTGTCTTGTATAGAAGACAATGCTTTGTTCTGGTTCTCGATAACATCTGTATCTTATATTTCCACTCCCTCTTCCTTGAGGGTTCCTAAGACTCAACTCCTTCCCTTTTTGCCTCTCACTTTGAGTCTGTGTATATACTTGTGTGTCTATATTAGTGATGTCCCATTTTACATTCAAACCAACACATGGTGGGGGGCGTCTTTAAAATTGATTGCAGACAAAATGCTGCCATGCAGACATGGTGTAGCTCAGTACCAGAAAGAAATAGGAGATTTTGAGAAACCTACCCAGCTGTTTCTAATGTGAGGTGAAGTTTAGACCTCTGACACAACCTTCTGGCCCTACCCTATGGGTTTAAGATACACATTGTCCCAGTATAATGTTCAAAGGTGGGACTATGAAAAGCAATTGGACCCTGTGTGCTGTAATCAATGAGTTCATCTGTTGATGGATGTGTATGAAGGTGGCAGGAAACTGGGAGATAGGAAATTAAGGAACTTAGTCATTTGCGACATGTCTTGGAGGGTGTTTTTTGTTCTTGGTCTCTTCCTGTGTTGATGCTTCCTGGATGCCAGTGGGATTAGCAGTTGAGCTCTATTGTGACCCTTTCATGATCATGTGACCATGGACTGAAACCTATGAAACCATGAACCAAATAAGTTTGTTAACTATGTGAGTTGCTAGGCAACTTGTAAGAGTGATGAATGGGATTAACATGAAAGTGGCCAAAGTGATGCTGACCATACCAGGTCATGTCTGGATATGATGTAGGAGGACCCATGACTTAATCCTTTAAACTCTTTTTCTGGAGGCTGCACTCTAAGAGAAGAACCAATGTATCCCAAGTGGTTTTATCCAGACGATTCTGCCAATGTATCTGTTGTCTTAGCAAATCAAGAACCTCCTGCTTCCTCCTCTTGTTGTTCTCCTGACTTCACTTCTGTGTTTTTAATAGACTTCGATATCGTATGAAATAGTGGGAAATGAGTATTAAAAAAGGGAAGGAAGCTATAAATTTTGCTATAAAATCATTAAATACACACTTAAAATAAATGGATTTTTAAGTATGTACATTATACTTCAATAAGGCTGCAGAAAAGGCTTGGACAACTATGATGCTTGTCGTGTGATTTGCTATTTGTCATAGTTCCTGTGATTTTGATCTTAATAGCAGTGGGTTTTATTACAGATGACTCAGACACCAGGTTAACCATACAAGCAGAACACTCCGTTCCATCACGGAAAAAAAAATCATGTCAAATTCATTGGCTTTCTTGATGAGGGTTTTTCTGGTCACAGCCTAGTTGGCTGTTAGTTGGACAGCTATTGGCTGAGAGCAAAGATGGAGAGAGCACAATGTTTGCGGGGATAACTGAAGGTTGTGCTCATAAAAGGGGATGAGTTTCACGGAGTTCAGTTGCAGAAGCTCCAGTTGCTGATGGAGCTGAGGCCTAGGAGCCTTGCAAGACTGCCATAATATGTTTTGAGATGTCATGGCCAAGTGGGAGATAAGACTAGATGAAGTGGAAAAAATTTAGTTTCTTTGGAAACTCACTTTTGTCACAGGATGTTTTTCTGGAAGCTATGTTAGTAGAGGATATTTTGCTGAAGCAGACACATGAGAAGGCATATGATATTTCGCTGGAGCACACGCTTGAATGGGGACAGGATGTTTATGAAGAACATAAATGAAATCCCACAGACAGGGAGATGACATTTTTACATTGCTACACCAGCAAGGCTTCAATGGTCTTCGATAGTCTTCGTTTCGCAATGATAAATGCACAAAAGAACCTGAGCTATTCGGGCTGATTCTGAATGCTTCTGCTGCTTCATTTGGTTTCTTAGAGACTTGTGGTCTCTGCCAGATCAAAGCACTGCTGCTGATTCATTTTTTGCATCTCCTATTGGACAGTACTGCACAATGAAGATTGGAGTTACCCCAAAGAATTACTTCTAAATAGGTCCACAACTCTCAACCTTTTCCTATCAACTTTCTCTCTCTCTTACCTCTGGTTGGTGGGCTAGAAGGGTGTTTGAAGTGTTTTAGAACCCTAAATAAAGTAGGTTTTGAAAAAATCTAAGCGTACAGATATATTCATGGGTTTTGAGAAAGGGTTTTGTCTCCTGCTGAGAGGAGATGATATGTAGGTTGTTACTTTTTGGTTCTGTGGTCTACTGTGAGCCATTAAATGGCTAGTGACTGACAGTCTCCCAAAAAGTGTAGCACACATTAAAATGCTTTTGCTTGGTGTTTTGAGCTGTAGAATGTATTCATTTCTTGTCATATATACTCAAGTATTCATGTTGGTGACATTAGTTACTCTTCAGTTCTGCCATACAGGGAAGTGGGTCTATACACTGAGAGAAGAGAGTGTCTGGTGGTGAGTATGTAACATGGAGTAAGAGAAACATTACGGTGATGGGTCGCTCTCTCTCTCTTTTTTTCCCCCAATTTGACAATCTGGAGTCAACTTAGAAGAGAGAACAATTCAAGAACTACCTCCAATAGTTAGTCTTTGGGTAAGTCTATGGAACATTTTCTTGATTAATGATTATTGTGGAAGGGCCCACCATTGTGGGCAAGTTCATCAGTAGTCATGTATAAAAAGAATAGCCTTTTAGGCTGTAAGAAATAGTAATGGAGCAAGACATGGGGAGTGTGGCGGTTTGAATAAGAAAGGCTCCCACAGTCATATATTTGAATATTTAGTTAACAGGGAGTGACAAAATTTTCAAGGATTAGAAGCATTAAGACGTGTGGCCTCATTGGAGGAAGTGGGTGTGTTGACAAGGGTGGTGTTTGATTTTTCCAGAGCCCAGTGCTTTCCCAGAATTTCTCTCTCTCTCTCTCTCTCTCTCTCTCTCTCTCTCTCTCTCTCTCTCTCTCTCTCTCTCTCTCCTTACAAAGCAGTAGTTCTCTATTTCTCTAGTGTTCTGCTCCCTGCCATTATGATGGACCAGACTTCTGAAATTGTAATTTATCCTCCAATTACATAATTTCATTTATAGCAGTTGCCCTGACCATGGTGTCTCTTCACAGCAACAGAACAATGACTGAGTCAGGGGGCAAGCCAACAAACAGTGTCCTTGTTACCGCTTCAAGCTCCTGTTCTGGTTTCCCTCAGTGATGGTCTCTAACCTGTAAGGCAAATAACCCTTTCCTACGCAAGGTAGTTTTGATCATGACATTCATCACCGAGAGAAGGAAGCAAACTAGAACTTCACAGATCAGTACATGAGCAACCCTTACCTTTAAATTAAAACAAAGTGTCTATACCTTTCTATTTGTGGTTATGAGGTAAGAGTCTGTGGCTCTACGAGATACAATGTTTCTATAAGACATTGTCTTACTTAGGGTTCCTATTGTTGTAAGGAAACATTGTGACCAAAAGAGCAATTTAGGGAGAGAAGGTTTATTCAGCTTACACTTCTACATTGTTGCTCATCACCAAAGGAAGTTGGGACAGGAACTCAAACAGGCAGGATTCTGGAGGCAGGAACTGAGGCAGAGGCTATGGAGTGGCACTTCTTACTGTCTTGCTCATCATGACTTGCTTAGCTTGCTTTCTTATTGAACCCGGACCACCAGCCTAGGAATGGTGCCGCTCACAGTGGGCTGGGCCCTCCCCCACAAATCACTAAGAAAATGCCCTACATTTGGATCTTATACAGGCATGTTCTCAAATGAGGCGCCCTCTTCTCTGATGACTCTAGCTTGTTTCAAGTTGGCATAAAATCAGGGTGGTGTTTAGAATGTGATTTTCCCACGGTAAGTGTGGCACAAGTAGGAGGTGTGGCCTTGTGGGAGTAGGTGTGGTGTTGTTGGAGGAAGCATATCACTGTGGGGGTGATATGCTTCTCCAACAACATGTCTGCCTAGACGCTTCCATGATTCCTGCCTTGATGAAAATAGGCTGAACTTCTGAACCTGAAAGCCTGCCCTAATTAAATGTTGTCCCTTGGGGTTTGGGATTTACCTCAGTTGTAGAGCGCTTGCCAAGGAAGCCCAAGGCCCTGGGTATGATCCCCAACTCTGAAAAAAATAGAACCCCCCCCCAGAAAATTTTATCCCTTATAAGTTGCATTGGTCATGGTGTCTTTTCGCAGAAATGAAACTGGTAGACAACCAGCCAGTATAAAAATTCCAAACAGCAGAATTAATCAACGATAGAAAATATTTTCAAGTCCTACAATGAGAAACTTATTCTTGAGAGAAGAAACAGCAATGAATGAGTAGAAGGTAAGGTTGCCTACAAAGAAACACTTGGAGTGTAGATGTGGCTCAGAGAGTCCCCATGGAGTGCACAGGGGCTTCTCAGGAGGAGAGAGCTACATGGTCAGGAACCGCAAAGCATTTTAACGTCATGGCAAATGGCATAGGAGAGATCAGCACCTCTGCATTGGATGCACCATCAAGAGTTTTCTGAGGATAAGCTTTCATGTGAGTAAAAGATGGGAACTTCCTGGGGCTAGATAAGGTAAAAGGGCCCAGAGGTCTGTAGGAAGCCATCCAGTCGAAGGAGAGTCAGGCAAGATAATCCAGTGCAGGAGCCCTTTGTGGTCATCTAGGGGCATTCAGAAGAGACCTCAAAAATATTACAGGATCCAACAGAGTCTAACAGTGCTCAGGGAAGCTAAACAAAGGATCCACGTAATACCTGACATAAGCTCATGGCATCCTCATGTTCTTTTTTAAATTTCTTTTTACTGATCATACAAAATAATGGGCTTTATGGCACTTTCAGGAATCGATAGATATAAACTTAATTTGGCATTCACTATTCTTGAGTTATCCTCGTCAAAATGTCCTCTGGGAAGGCCACCACCTCACATCCACCCTCTGTAGTGATAGCTTGGCTGTTCTTTAAGGAAGCAAAGAGACCAATATGGATGTGGCCCAAGTTCAACTCATTCGAGACCCTTTCTGTTCTTCCTGGGTCTCCTGCTTCACTTTTTGAGAACTCCATCTTGGAATTCCTTCGTCCCTCAGTATCCTCAACTCCCACATGTGTTCTTTAGTCCTTCTTCCACATCACCATCAATTTATTCTTTCTTACCCTCATCCTGGTCTCTTCTCTGCATGTGAAGGTTGGATTTATTTAAAAAGATGACTTTAGGGGCCTTCAGAGATAACCAATGGATTAAGAGCTCATCTGCTTTGAAAGAGGACTGGGATTTGTTCTTTGAGCTCATGTCCGATGGCTCCCAACCACCTTTAATATCAGCTCCAGGGGACCTGACTATTCTTGTCACTGTGGTCTCCTGTATTCATTCCTTGCCCTGCCCAGATAAATAAAAATAATACATCTACATATGAGAAACAGGTTTCATTAGGTTTTGTTAGTCAAACAATCCCTGATCTTCTCTGATTCTGAGTCTGCTTGGATCAGTTTATTGGGTTTCCCCTTGAGTTCCAAGACCACCTCTCTGTTACCTCCCACTCTTTCCCCAACTATCTGTTTCTCCCTCAAACTTCCCCTCAGAGAGTCTATCTATTTCTGGCCCCTCTCCACTGCTTCCTAAACATCCATCTTTTTTTTTTCCTTGTGCCATCCCTGCTCCTCTAAGCCTTATCTCCAGTTTTTTCCTCTCCCTAAAGACCAGACCAGCTCAGTCCTGTTTGTTTTAGTGTATGTGACATTAGACTTACTCTTCACAGCCTTGAACTTTCCGGCTTCCTCTCAATGTTCCATCCACCACAGCCAGTCTCCTCCACAAAAGTGTGCATACACAACACGTCACATCACACATTTTAATTTTTAGAGCAAAAACAAATTCCAATGGAAAAGATACTGGGGTTGTCAAAGGCCATTGGGTATCTGAAACACAGAAAAACAAACATTTTCACCCCAATCCTATAAATTCCCCATATATGTCCCCTCACTTTGTGAATTTCACCTTAACGGATCTTTTCCATCAGATTATAGACATAGATGTGGACGTCGCCATCAAACTTGATGAAGTACACGGAAGGCTTGGCTAGAACTTGGTAAATGACTTTGCCGATCTTTTTGGACCCGTCACTTCTGGTGAATTGCACACATTGACCTGTTAAGATGTCGCTGCCAACTTCTGACTTCACCTCTGCTGGCGAAATCTCTGGAATGATACGGAGATTACCTTCTGTGTAATCATCCAGGAGTTGATAGATATATAGGACTGGATCTTTCTCATAGGTGATGTAAAACCAGTCCTTCATGATTGGCACCTGGGCTAGGACCACCCCCCTCCAGTTGTCCTTAGAGCCATGTTTGCCCTCAAATTTATGCTCCACAGCACGGCCAACCATGGCACTTGCGAGATGGGCGTCTTTCACTTGAGGAAACACAACTTTGTGAGTCAAGACCTTAAGCTTTAAAATCCTCTCATCACTGTGAAGTGCCAGTCCATAGACACAATCAACTCCATCATACTTGACCAGATAGAGAGAGGGATTTGTTGGCAGTTGATCTAGAACTATGGCCTTCCATTGGGTGACGGGCTCATCACCTTCCTTCCATCCGTGTGAAATTCTGCACCCCACAATGTTCCCCAGGGACTGGGGAGAAGGCCACTTCCTCTTCCGCTTCTGGAAGGATGGTGTGCTCATCCTCCTCACAGACACCCTCTTCTTCTTGGCTGTAGACCTAGTGTGGTAGGCCACGGTACTCCTGGTCCACTGTCTTGTGGCTATTGTTCTGCGTTCTCACTTTCCCATGGCCTGGGTTTGAAGAGCTCACCTGCTTAAACCAGAGACAAAGCTGGTACCTCTGTCATATGAGTACCTGCAATAACAATGGGGGTGGGGTTGGGGAGGGTGCTGGACCAAGGTTCTTGTCTATGAGAACTTTGGAGCAGGTGAGGAAGGCGATGGTAAACAGGTTTGAGCCTCTGAATCTAATGCTGTCATAATCAGAAGTTCAAAGAAGTGCTGGGCAATGGTGGAGCACACCTTTAATTCCAGCACTCGAGAAGCAGAGGGAAGCAGACCTCTGTGAGATCAAGGGCAGGCTGGTCTACAGAATTAGTTCCAGCATAGACAAAACTACCCACAGAAAAACCCAATCTCATAAATCAAAATCTAAAGTTCAAAGGAAAATGAAAAAATGGTTCTCTACAGCTCAGAATAACATATTTAGACACATTTCTTCAGCCCGAGGCACTTTGCCTATGCTGAGGAACATCTTGAATGGCTAGGTCAGTGTGGGATTAAGTATCCCTGTCCCCACTTTAAGCAAGCAGAACAGAGAAAGGATAGCAAAGGAGCCAGAAGGGTGGCCACACCCCTTCTCCACCCTCTAACTATGAGCTATTTGGCAACATCCACAAGTATCTGCCCAGAGACAAAGCACAGCAGTCCACTGGCTTACTCTACTGGGCATCCTGACCCAGACCCAGGTTTATTCCCCGAAGCTGTTGCATTTACGACCGCAACAAGAGTCTTTTGTGTAGGCAACAATAGCCTTTTAGAAATAATATCTACTGGGGTTGGGATTTAACTCAGTGGTAGAGCAGTTGCGTAGCAAGCACAGGGCCCTGGGTTCCTCAGCTCCATAAAAAAAAAAAAAAAAAAAATATTTTCTCCAAAAATACACAGGCACAGAGAGGAGCTTTGGCATTTTAGTAGAATTTTGAATTAGATATTGTTAGCAAAGAATAATAAACTCCGGAGACTGACTAGCCTAGACCATCTGCCTAGCTCTCAAACGTGGAAGACATTGGAACGTAAGGTTAATTGCTGTACGAGGGAAAACTTTTAGCTTTCTGTGCTACAAGGGTCCCAGTTATCTTCATAAACGTATTTACCAAAAGAAAATGTCCTAGTCGTCCAGATTCTGTCTTCTGAAACCGGTCAGGCACCAATCGGTTGTTGAACAGTTGTGGGGTTCAGGAGCTGAACTAGCTTTCACACCCCGCACCGAAGATAGTGAACCCACCTTCAAAGTAGTCTAGCGCCTCCAAGTGGAAGAGATGCGCAACCTCCGCCCTTGTGCTCTGTGACTTCATCCAGGCTCTGCTTACGTCATAGAACCCCTCTCAGGCCAGTTCCTTCCCTAGTTACGCTTAGAAACTTCCAGCATCTAGGTTTTAGCTTCTCATGTAGCCTCCTGGTGAACCAAAATAAAGTCCCCACCCAAATATTCTGATGACTCGAGTCACAGTCTGCCCAAGTAGCTCTTTTCATGCTTTTTATTTTTCTGAAAAACTCTTTGGTTTCTGAGTCACCAACATCCTTGGTGGTTATTTTCCCAGCTCCTATGTTTTCTTTGGTTAACTTTAAGTTATTCTCCGTATCAGAAATATTGCTAGGCTCTCTTTCCGAGGCAGCACACAGGATAGAACAACAAAATTAGCTCTATCAAAACCCACAATTAGAGGAGGGCCATTTTTATTGAAACAAAGCTGGAATTGGACAAGATTAAATACCTTGTATTGAAGACAATGGCAATCATGAATTATGGATTATTTGCAAAGAGCATGGAAAAATTAGCTCCTGGACCTGCTTCCAAAGTCGGAATAAACTTATCACAAACCCAATATCAACCAGTCATATTTTAAATGTCTTTAAAATTTATCAGCACTTCTAATTACAAGGAATTTATTAGATCAAATGCAGTAAAACAGGATGAAATAGATGAGGTAATTTTGTTTTTGAAATATGGGTAGACAGAATACTGGATCCAGGTAAGTATGGAATTTACCTGTAAATTACAGGCCACTTTAATTGTTTGTGTCACATAGTTCTTCAGATCTTCAAAAGGATTCTTTTCAGAACCCTCCCCTGTCCCCACTACACTCTGACCATCCCTTCCCTCTTCCCAATAATTCCCTTCCACTTTAACATTATAATTTTTTTAAATGTACTTAGAGCTTAACAACTTATGGCAGCTTTTTAAAATCTGTCCAATTTTCTAAGTGCACCGTCTTCTTTTTCTCCTTCTATCATAGTTTTAAGCACATTTTCTTTCACACTTTGAGTTTTACTCTCTCTCTGCTCTTATGACTACTCTGCCATTATGTGACTGTTGGTCGACTATGTGGCTGACCTCAATCTGGGGTTAACTCAAATGACATGAATTTCCCCCCTCTCTCCCCTTAATCTTCCTTCTCTAGGCACCTGCAGAGATTTAAAGCATTGGGGATTTTTTTAACCCTGGAAAGCACACACACACACACACACACACACACACACACACATACACACACACATACACAAACATACGCACATACACACAGAAACACTCATAGAAACACAAACACACACACATACATACACACACAAACACACACATGCACACACAAACACACACACAAACATACACATATACACACTCAAACACACAAATACAGAGAGAGACAGAGACAGAGACAGAGAGAGACACGGTGAGAGACAGAGAGCCCATGAGAAAACATGTGATATCATCATTTTAAGAACATTAAACAGACAGAACGTTCAAAAAAGTGAAGAACAAGTAGGCAACAAGAAGAATAATCTCATCATAGCCATCAACTTGAGGAGGAAAATTTTCACACTCTAGGCTTCTAAGTACCAGTCTGTTACTGAGCGAAGTAGGGGCAGGAACTCAGGCAGGACTCTAGAGGCAGGAAAGGAAGCAAAGACAACTTAGAAATGCTGAGTACTGGATTGCTATCCATGACCTACTCAGCTTTCTCTCCTTCTCATACAACCCAGGGCCACCTTCATAGGGGATGACACTATGCCTAGTGGGCTAGACCCTTCTACATCAACCATCAAAAAAATTCCTTACAAATGTGGCCAAAGGACGTTCTGATGGAGGCAATTCTTCAGCTGAGGCTCCTTTTTCCCAGGTTGAGTCAAACTGACAATAAAAACTAACCAGGACCCCTGCACATCCATTCTGATTGCCACACTGTGTGCAATAGACAAGCCATTGGAATAACCTTAGCTGTTGATCACTGGATGAATGGCTTAAAAAAGTTGATATACATTGATGTGATTTTCATCTATGTGTAAGAGCAAAGGGTTTTGTTCTCAGAAAAATGGATGGAACTGTAAAATACAGTATGTTAAGTGAAACAAGCCAGACTCAAACAGATGATTGCAAAATTTAGATTTTAATAAGGGATATTATGTGAAATTGGGCATTTAGGAAAAGGAAGGGGAGCAGCAGGGTGTGTGTGTGTGTGTGTGTGTGTGTGTGTGTGTGTGTGTGCAGGTGGAAATGGTGGTGAGTTGTGAGAAAGAAGATGGCTAATGTACAGTATAAACCTGTACTAGGAGTCACAAGCAAGCCCAGTGACTTGTACATTTAAAGAATATCGATATAAGAGAGCTGAGTCTAAAACAATGTTTTGATTAAATTGGGGGTTTATACTTTAGAGATACCATAAAGTTTATTCATATTTTCCTTCCCACTGGGCTCTTGCTGTTGCGAGCTTGATACTTGTGACAGGATATGGCAATGAGCTTTGGTTTCTGTACCTCATTAATAACCCGGAATTCATGTCATTCAGTGAGGCTACCGTGGGGAAGGAGGTAGTTAGAGATCTTAAGGGTACACCACGTGGGAAGAATAATACCCACCCCCACTATAGATTTCCAAATATTCACCATCATCTCTGGTTTGAATGTGATCGCCCAACAGTTATTTTCTGAAGATTAATCCCCAGTGGGAATGTAGTTGTGAAGAATTGATTAGGTCAAGAGGGATGCAACCTACAAATAAAGATCCATTAATGATGCTATTGTGGAAAAAGGTTAAATTATGAAAAAGGAGTTTGGCTCCCTCTCTTTTATTCCTAGCCCCCTGGATCCCTTCTGTGGTGACAACATCCCACAAGAACTCTTTCCTCTGCCGATGGTCTCTTCATCTTGTATTTACAGGTTTCTGAATCATAATAATACAGAATCTGTATCATTATACACTAGCCAATCGGTGCCATTCTGTTTGTCCATAGAAGCATGAACGTGCCTCAGAATTGTGAGCAGCTGGGTCATATGGGAAAGCATAGCTGGCAGAGAGGACTAGGTTGTTAGTGCTGACTGAAGACAAGATGGGTTCAGGTTTAGCATGTGTGCTCTTTGTTAAAGAAACAGCACAGAGGAAGAGTGTAGATTGGAAAGTTGCAGCTTAGAATGGACTCAGACATCTACTGTTGGCCTTTTGTGGACAAGGAGCCATTAGGGAAAGGGAAAGATCACGAGGGATAGCTTCAGCCACTGCTTTTGTCTAGCAGAACCCTTTTTAGAATCCTCATCTTCGAGGATGTGAAAGAAAACTGCCTGGAGTCACTTGATACATCAGTAACCATCAAGAGTGTGTCCACTATTATAGAGGGACCCAGGAAAAAGCCTGATCTTGGAAGATCCTTTGCCTTCAAGAGATGGAGACTCCTCCCCACCAACACTGGGAAACCCATCTACGTCGGTAAGGGCATCCCACTAAGTCCAGATCAGTGGTCCTTAATCCTTGGATTGAGACCGCTTTGGGAGCACAAATTGCCCTTGCACAGGAGTCACATATCATATATGCTGTATTCCAGACATTTACATTACAACTCATAACTATAGCAAAATTAAAGTTATGAAGTAGCAATGAAATAATGTTACAGTTGGTGGAGCTGTATTAAAAGGTTGTGTTAGGAAGGTTGGAAACCACTCTTCCTGACCCCTCTAAAATATGTCTGTTGGTATGAACTGGAGTTATAATCCCTTTTATTCAATCAGGCAAACCCAGAAAAACCAATACACCACCAAAAGTTTATGAAGGATACACAGCCACTGTACCCACAGTGTCAGGACTACTGACATCTAGACAAGTGGTGTCAAAATGGAAATCACGTCACACCATGACAATCCCCCTAAATGAAAAGCAGAGGAGAAAAACCAGTTCCCTGGTGGTGACACCAAGAGAAAACCATTGTCAGAATTGTCAACAAGGATTTTAAAGCCAGGATTCAAGCGTCGTCAATGAGAAACCTACAAAACAGGCAGAAGGGGTTGGTGAGATGGCCTACTGCATAGGAACACTGGTTGCTCTTACAGAGGATCAGGGTTCAGAGGATCTGATAGACTCTTTGGTCAAAACACACACACAGACACACACACACACATACACACACACACACATACACACACACACACACCATAGAGAAAAAATTAAAAAAACAAATTAAAAAGAGAAGGAGCCAGGTATGTCCCTTTAATCCCAGTACACAGAAGTAAGGTGATTTCTGAGAGTTCAATGCCTACCAGGTTAATAAAGTGAGTTTAAGGCCAGCCCTACCTACATAATGAAACTCAGTGTCAAAATAAAACACAAAAGAGTGTTTTATTTATTTCTGATAATGTATGCAACAGAGAAACTATTTCTACAGAGAAAGACCTTATTGTTGAGAGAATCAGTGGGCATGAAGGATACCCCAATTCTTTGTGTCACTACTCCATCAAAGCCTTACCAGGAAGCAAGAATGGGTCCAGCTAAAAATGAAGCAGGGCAATTATGAGTAAAGCTGTGGACACACATCAGCCCATCAGCAACAGAGGCAGGCAGAAACCAGCTAGGATGAGATGGCTTCACCAGGCAATGTCTCTGAACTAACAGTCCCTAGTAGCACCCGGTTGTTCTTTTCCTTCAAGTACCCCTGGACTTTTCAGACACTCAGAAACCATAGAACAAAGTGTGGAAAATGCCTAAGAAAAGATGTGTTTTGGGACATATATGTTTATACAGGTTTCATGTAGCCCAGGCTGGCCTCAAACACACTATGCACCCAAGGATGATTTTGAAGTCTTGATTCTCCTCCTGGTAATGGGACTATGGGCATGTACCACCACACCACTGTAGGTGGAGACCAGAGCTGTGTGAGAGCCAAGTGAGCACTCTGTCCACTGAGCTGCATCTCCAGCCCCTAGGGATGTGTTCTGCTAATACAACAAAACTAAAATAGAAGTCTTCAATGAGAGACAACAGGAGTCTCCCAGTCTAGAAACATTAAATTACACATTCACAAGTAATACATATGTCAAGAAATAATTAAATTATGTAACAGTAAGAAAAAAAGAAGAAGATAGGAAACATACTATCAAAATATGTAAGACATAACTATGACGGTGCTAAGAGGAAACTTTATTTAAAACAATAATTCTTAGATTAGAAACAAAGACCAGCAACCTAAATTTTTATCTACACTAGAAAATAAGAAAATAATTAATTCAGTGAAAAAAATAATTGTTAAAATGAACCCCAAAACACTAAAAATAAGAAATTAACAAAAAAAGACAATGAAACACAATTTGTTTTCTTTTTTAAAGCATTGAACGGTATTTCATCGTCTCAATTAGACCTAGATAGAAAGTATAAGGTCCATTCTCTTTGGCAATTTTAAAAACAAAAAGTAATTGCCGTGTTTTAGAGTTTATGCAGAACACTGAACCTGGTACGACAGACAAAAATTAAAAAAATATTCATCGTATAATCCCTTTTTAATGACAGTGTTTATTCTCTACTTGTCTCTCCTATAATCTGTTTAATATCAGACAAGATTTCCAGGGTTGCCATATGGAGATAATGCAGTGTTGAAATGGAAGCACAGCATTGTATTCCCAAAACAGAATGTGGTTTAGAACATCATTGTTTTATCATGAGGAAACTAGCACAAGATTCAAGCCCAGTCTCCCGAGGCGTTGTCTCATCTTAGAGCCATTTCTTCAGACAGCACTTCCCATGTGTCATATTTTTCTTCAACAATCGAAACGGACTTGTTTGCTGCACTGTTTGGTTTGCCATGCTGCTTGGGAAATCCTGGACCATAAGACATGAGGAAAGTTCTCCTCCACAACCCCAAACTACAGCATTGGTATCGGTGTACCGGAAATAGAAGAGACAGAAACGAAAAAAGAAAAAAAAACTGTTGTTGTTTGGAGAAGAGTCATGTAAGTAGGCCAAGCAGACCTTGGACTTTCTATGTAACCCAGGTTGTCCTTGGACTTACTATGTAGCCCAGGCTACACATGGACTTATTCTGTAGCCCAAGCTGGCCTGGGATTTACGATGTAGCCCAGGCTTCCATTGGACTTACTATGTAGCCCAGGCTGGATTTGAACTTGTGATCTTTGCAAGTATTGAGAATATAGGTATGCACTACCACACTCAGCTTTGTATCTGTTATTATAATTGACACAGCTGTGGCCCCTCATTTGCCAGCCTCCTTCAACATCAACAACAGCATCCACAATCACCTACTAGAATAATCCCATCCTTTAACTCATCTGTTAAGGTAAGACTTTACAGAACAAAGAGTCAGCAGGGTCCTCCTCCTTATTAGGACACATTTGTTTGTGGGATTTGAGTGATTATTTGAGTGAGCCAGTCATACCTTTACCTGGTTCTGATATTATGACCAAGACAAAAAAAAAATAAGAAAACAAAAGTAAAGGAGATGGGCCCAACACCGGGACTTGAACCTTAGCAGTTGAGGAGATGGCTCACAGGTCTCAGGTAAATGATGAGTAGGCTTTGTTGCTCACAAAGAATCCCAGTCCAGGGAGGAAGAGATAGGGCAGATACCCAGGGCAAGATAGCTGTCAAGTGTAGTCATATTGGTGAACTCTGGTTTTGACTGAGAAATGCTGCTTCAATGAATAAGGTAGAAGAGAAATGGATTAGTCCATACTTTATACACTGCACTTGCATGCATGTACACACACACACACACAGACTCACACACACACACACACACACACACACACAAACACACACGAACAAAACAAAAAACTTTGGTCTTAAGGCATTGTCTCCACTGTAGTCTCACATAGTAGGAGGTGGCGATCTAAATAAGTGTTCCTTTCCATCCCCACAAAGACGAACATAATTATGAACCCTCAGTAACGGATGTATACAACCTGCTGAGGACAACCAGATGATTAGTTTAGTCTCCTTGCTCTCTAACATATTCTGGTGTACTGTTTCAGGAATCCTGAGGTGGGGCTTGGCTGACTGGAGCCTTACTCCCAGTATTGCATCCAAGACAACTTTCAGCTGCCATGTACTGATCCTTGGAATTCCCTGCCAAGGTACCCTGACTTGCATTGCTCACAAGGCCATGCCATGAAGCCAGAGAAGGTGTGGATGTCTTACTCTGCCATTTATTACTTTAGAGTAATGGGAAATTAGCTCGAAGTTTAAACCTCACTTCCCTCATATATAAATGAGCAGGCGAACAATTCCACTTCATCAGATCTACATTAGGAATGAGTTAAAAAAACACATCAAAACGATTAGTGCCGGGGTTGGGGATTTAGCTCAGTGGTAGAGCGTTTGCCTAGGAAGCGCAAGGCCCTGGGTTCGGTCCCCAGCTCCGAAAAAAAGAACCAAAAAAAAATGATTAGTGCCAATGTGTTTTATGAATGGTAAGCAGTATTTATATGATTTGTAACATTGGAAATTATGGTAACTGGAACGTAACGGTTTTCATTATCTTTGCACAGATGATGCGAGGAAAGCATCTAGAATACAGAAATGCTTCCTTTTTTGCATTATTTCCAAGAAGCATTTCTTTCTGCTCCAATTATTTTTTTAAAACTTACTTTCCACTCCATCTCCCCTTAGGTGATTAGGTTAGAACCGGGTTTGGTGAGAGGGGTTATAAAACGTTGTGTTACAGAATATATTTACAAAATAAACCGTTGAGTTCAAATGGAGGCACCCTCCATGAAAAAGCCAAGCTCCCCCTGAAGATATTTATTTCTTTTCTTTTTTTATTTTCATTGATTTCTAGTCTAGTCATTGATGGCTATTCTAGGAAGAATGAACCTCGGTTGAGGAGATTCATCCGTCAGATTGGCCATGACTACGTCTAGGTGGAATTTCCTTGACTGTTAACTGATGTTGGAGTGCCTGGTCTACTGTTGGCAGCACTGCCCTATGCAGGTGGGTCTGGACTCTGTAAAAGTAGTTGAATGTGAGCTTAGAAGAAAGCCACTGAGCAGTCTCTGTAGCTGTAGCTCCTGTTTCACAATCCTGTCTTTGTTTTCCTTGATGATGGGCTGGAACAGTTAAAATGAAATAAAGATTTCTCTTCCCAAGTTGGCTCTGGTGAGTGTATCATCAGAGCAACAGAAAACCAAAATTAAGCAAAAATCACAGTGCCAGATGTGGGATGTCTTCCTGAAAGTTGCTGACCAGCGAGATCACAAAAGCCCTAACAACTTTACAGGCTGTTGCCATTGTTCTTTGTTGGCCTCCAGAACTTGATAGTAAGACACTATTTCTGAAGGTACTGAATCCTTTTGTTCACAGGTCACAGAAGGGTAAATGTGAAGTTGAGGTGGAATCATCCTCTATAATGGATAGCCTTCATGGTTCAAGAAAGTGCTATGTATGCTTCTAGGGGAGAAAATCATCTACGACCTTAATCGGGGGTGAACCATTCAAGGTAAAATGTCAGGCAAGATGTGCCCATAATGTGTTAGTGGCATCACAGTCATGGGAGTAACCAGTGGCTTTCCAATTTGATACAAGGCATATTCAACACGAGGTTCTGTAAAGTCGTCAAGAACCTATATTTAGGGTGATATAGGCCCTATGAAAGAACCTAATGCTAAATACATTGTCGAACTTCCTACCAAATATCCATATTTGTATCTACAGATCAGCGTTGCACTCAGCTCTCATCAGAGAAGAAGCCTCTGACTACCATGGGCAGAGTCGTACAACTGGACAAAGTGTTGGGAATCAGTGGTATTGAACTAATCATGTGGAAATAGGTCAGCTAAATCTTCTCCTCAACAGCTCAGAGAACATCATGAGAGAGTGGGTGAAAGGAATATATGAACCAGAAGATGATGAAGTGGACAGCAAAAGGATTTTTTTAGATTGTACCTAGTCATTGAACTCTTAAACTTATTGTGGCTATGGTCATGGGCACAAGAATAGGCCACTCAACACTTCATTACAGATGGGAGAGGACATAAAGACCATCCCCTCCTTTGGCAATCAACATTTATTGGACAGCTATACCTGCTTTTCTTCCCTAAGTTTCTTGTGGCTTCTGTATATGGATCTTTTATACAGATACATAAAAGC
Source organism: Rattus norvegicus (assembly GCF_021556685.1). Classification (NCBI taxonomy): domain Eukaryota; kingdom Metazoa; phylum Chordata; class Mammalia; order Rodentia; family Muridae; genus Rattus; species Rattus norvegicus. Next base: position 50,327,467 of record NC_141555.1, on the reverse strand, counting down.
AAGGGAAACACCTGTATATGGAATTTAAAACAAGGAAAGAAAGAAAGAAAGAAAGAGAGAAAGAAAGAAAGAAAGAGAGAAAGAAAGAAAGCTGAACACACTCCAGGTCTGCAATGTGACCATCACACTCGAGTTGCTCTGCTTTCCCCATCATGATGGATAGTACCAACTAAAACAATGGGTCAAAATAAACACTTCCTGTCTCTTTTTTATTGGAATTTTATGTATTTAAATTTCAAATGTTATCCCCTTTCCTGGATCCCCTCTCTCCCCTTCTCTCTCCCCCTGCTTCAGTGATGATGCTTTTCTTCCCACCCACTCCCATCTCAACACGCTGGCATTCCACCACATTTGGGAAATGAGCCTTCAGAGGAACAAGGGCTTCTCCTCCTATTGATGACAGACAATGCCATCCTCTGCTATATATGTGGCTGGAGCCATAGGACCCTCCATGTGTACCCTTCGGTTGGTGGATTAGTCACTGGGTGCTCTGGGAGGTGGGGGTCTGGTTGGTTGATATTGTTGCTCTTCCTATGGGGTTGCAACCCCCTTCAGCTCCTCCAGTCCATTCTTTAACTCCTCCTCCATTGGGGTCCTGTTCCTCAGTCTAATGATTAGCTGTAAGCATCCTCATCTGTATCAGTAAGGCTCTGGCGAAGCCTCTCAGGAGACATCCATATCAGACTCCTCTCAACAAGCACTCCTGTCTTCGTTAAGTTTTTGCTTTGTATTTTGTCATAGCGAAAACAAGAAGAATCGATATGCTCCCTCTTCATGTCAGGGCCATGTGAATTAGAGTCAGTGCTTCACTAAGCCCTGTAGGGTTCTCTTGGCTCCATCCACAGAGCCTGGAGAGGGCATGGACCCTCAAACAGACCTGGTGTGGCCATGGTCAGCATTGATGATCTATTCTCTTTGTGAGAAACAATACTACATAACATTGATAAATACAATCAAGGAGAGTGTCACATGTAGCTATCATAGAGTCTATTTTTGTATACTTATTCTCAGCAGCCCCCATTGATATTATGAGGATGCTCTTCCTCCCATCCACTCCCACCTCAACACCCTGGCATTCCCCCACGCTGGGGAAATGAACCTTCACAGGATGAAGGTATTCTCCTCCTATTGATGCCAGACAATGACATCCTCTGCTATATATGTGGCTGGAGCCATGGGACCCACCATGTGTCCTGTCATTATCCCTCCAATCATGAGTTATGGGCTGTCATGCTGGTAATTTCACAGCAGGCACTGCTTCCCACAAAACTATCTCCCCAGCTTGCATTTAATCCCATGTTACTGGCATGCTGGAAATACTGTATTTTGTTTATTTGGCCCATAGCTAGACATTTTTTCTTGGACTATAATTAAGTGATCTACCTTCCTAACGCTGCCACCCTTTAACACAGTTCCTATGTTGTTACGTCTCTTGATGAAAAAATTATTCTTGTTGCTTCTTCATTATTGTAATTTCACTTCTGTAATGAATCGTAGTAGGTAATCACTTTGGAGACTGAAGTTTCTCACAGGGATCGTGACGCACAAAGGTTGTGAACTGCAGATATAACAGGTTGAGGGCAAGATATATTTGAAGGACAAACTGTGGAAGACAACCACCAGCCCTGGGTCCTAAGCCCATCGCTTTATGGACCTTGCTCACCTCTGTACCTCCTCAAATATGGAGTGATGGGCGGAGCGTTTGTCACTTTGAATAAAACAAACCTTAACAGAGACACACGATGGTTCGTTGTTGCTACCATTGTGTAATTACCTGCCCCAAAAACTCACATTTTAAACATCATCGAAAGCCAAGAAAATAGGCACAAAGACCTGTCTGTGTGAGGTACGAACCACAATTCATTTTGTTCACCTGGACCTCAACTTTAGAAGACTGCAAGCATTATCCATTTGAGAAATCCACTTCCTGCTCATGTTTTGTTGAAGAAATATAAATCAAGCTAAATAGAAAAATAGAGATGGAGTGTACAGGACGGGTTGGGGGTTTAGAGATCTTAAGGAATGCTAGCACAAAGTGAGGTATGTCAACATACCTCAGCTGACTCATAAGCAAACAGGTGAGGACCATAGGAAGCCTTGGGCATGAACAGGGATGAAGGTGTCTTTCCAAGGCAGAGAGACAGAGCAGACCATCCTTCCTTGGTCTAGTTGATGTGAGGAAGCTAGTGGTTCTCCACCTAAGTCAACCCACACTGAGCCAGTTCATGAAGTTCTGGACACGTCACTCTCCAGTACCTGAGTTGAAATGCAGCTGCCCCCCCAACCCCCTTAGGAACAAGCACTTTTTATAAGGAGAGGTGCTTGAAGACTTCATTCTTTGAAGCCATCTTCTCTGAAGGGCAGGTCTCCAATTCCTTACCAAGAAAGGCATCATGTCTTCAACCTTGTTGTCTTTCCAAATCTGCCATCTCTGTGAAGACCCATCTCGAAGGTCTTGGCCAGGGCATCTGGCTTCCTGAACTGATGTCTCCAACAGGTTTCCTCAAGTCTCAGTTTAGCAGTTTCGACGGATTACTTGTGCCTTATCTAGAGTGGAAACAGGGAATGAATTCTGGCTTATCTGAGTCCCTGGAGGTAGTAGAGGCATATAGAGAGCAGTTAAGGTATTATAAACATGAAAGTGCTAATCCATTCTTCGGGTGCGAACTTCTCTAATTATTTATACATTTTTTTAATCATTTAATGAAGTTAGTCAATATCGCAGACAGGGTGAATGTCTGGCTTATGCACCACCCTCTCTTTTTATCCTAACTCCTGGCTTCTCAGGCTGTGATATCCATTGGAAGAAGAGTCATTGCAGATGTAAGTGGTTATAATGAAGGCCACACTGGAATGTGCTAGGTCCCAAAACAAATATGATCATTTACCCTATCAGAATAGAAGTGTTAGTGGGCTGAATGGCAGGCAGGATGAATAGGACCCGATGTCAGGCTGTGGTTGACTGGGAGCTGGTTTTATTTCCCAACAACGAGTTTGGGCTTTTGCCTGAGGTTCTAGTAAGCACTGGAGAAATTTTATCTGGGATTTCCTTTCATGGATCCCTCAAGATGATACCCTGTGGATGTACAGAGGAGGATCTAGAGGAGGCTGCAAGGGCTGTCAGCTCAGGCAATACCGAAAGATGTTGCCTTTGCAGAAGGCACATGCTGCAGAGTGCAGGCCAGCAGAGACAGTGACTGAGGCAGTTAGAGCAATGTCCCTCTTTGCATCAGAGTACCCCCCCATATCCTTCTGCCATGCCAGACTTATATATTCAACAGATCGTCAAAACCCAGTCTGAGTGAAGGTAAACCATTGCACTAAGAAATGAATACTGCATAGTACAAGACACAATGGATGGTAAGATGTTTCACAAATGATGGGAAACTGAAATAATGTCAGTTAAGATGATTTGCATTCCCCTCAGAGGACCTGGGTTCAGTTCCTAGCAACTATATCATATGGTCCCCAACTCTAGGTCACTGCACATGACTGTACCTACATACATACATACATACATACATACATACATACATACATACATACTACACATATATATATATATATATATACACGTATTACACACATACATACTATACACATACTACATACATACGACATATATATTATGCCAGTGGGTTACTCAGTAATCTACTATCCTTGGTCACTCGATTACTCATGCCCTAAGGAACCGTCAGAGGAAGTGGAACAGTCCATTTCTTCTTCTCTGTCGGTTCCCTTCTGGGATCTAGGGCCCTCTTATTGACTGAACCCTTCATATGATTTTTTAGTTTCTGAAGGATTTATGTAACACGAGCATCAGATTTTTTGAATCTCTTGTCTTCCTAGGGTTTTGAGCACCTGAACTTGTGCCGAGTACATCTAAGTAATCCCGGAGGTGGAAAGTCGCTCGGGTCTCTGCTGTTCAAGTGCTTCCCCTCTTGGGGTTGGATGTTATAATCTGGTTGGGATACACTGAAGGCATTCTCAAGTGGCAGAGGCTGGGAACCCTCAAGGTCTTCCCCCTTTGGAGTCTGCTGTTATACTCCGCTTGGGGGACACTGAATGGGCTTCCAGTATGTGGAGGCTGGGAATCCTTCAACTGATTCCCCTTTGGCACTCCGTGGTTATAATCATCTTGGGGGACTCTGAAGTGGTTCCCAGGCCATGGAGGCTGGGAAATTGTTGGTGCATTGTCAGAGGGTAAAGTTCGGGATGAGGATCTCTGTCCTCTCTAAACACTACCATATGAAGGGGCAGTGAAAGTACTTGGCAGTTGTGAGTCTTGGTGAGCCTCATTTGAGCTGTATCCTTGAGTATTTCTCTGTCTCTCTCTCCTGAGAACTGTGGACAAGTCCGTAAGGCCAAGCAGGGAAATCTCTAGTGACCATTGATCTCAGGAAACAACCAAAGCTCGAGAGGGGCTGTCCTCAAATTTGCTCGAGTCAGTAGCGAGATCTGCATGGGGCAGTCTCGAGGTTTGCACGGGGCAGTTGCGAGGTCTGAATGGGACAGTATCCAAGTCTGCACGGGGCAGTCGCGAGGTCTGCACGGGGCAGTCGTGAGGTCTGCACGGCACAGCCAGGAGATGCCTCACTTGTCAGTCCTGCTTGTAGTAGTGGTGCGATCATCAAAGCTTTCTGAATGAGGAGGAAACATGTCGACTCTCTTCCTTTGAGTCCGGAGTGCTACCTGTTTTGTGCACACTGGCAGACGTCGTGACAACTGATTCCTGAAGGAGCAACATGAATGGAAAGGGCAAAGGGTGCATAGGAGTCTGTGCTGTCAAGCGCCTCTTACACCAGCTTTAGTGCAGTGATGTGTCTTGGAACCACATAACCGAACGGGAAATGCTGATCCAGACCTTTGCTCCTCAGAGACTGCAGGGACTAGAAAATCACTGGTTGACTGTGTTAGGAAATGAACATGTGATAGGATTTGAATAGAGGATAGAATGCATATGATTGATATTAGAATTTCGTGTGATTTTCAGGTGTTAATGTGACGCTTCTACCTTGATGTCTCACTATTTTTTTTGTCCTAAAGCTCTTAATATTCTTTCCGTGATGATATTTTTGAAATATTGAGAAGGCTACACAATGGAAAGTATTTTCTCTAGTCACATATATTGAAATTCTAAATGTCTCTTGACATTGTATGCAGTTGCCTGGCCAGAAGTCATCGGATGCTTTCAATACTGGTAAGTTGATTGAACACAAACTGTTTGTGTTACAAGCTTTGCTTGTAAATAATTCTTTTGGTGACCCCCAATTAAATTGTTCAAATGCCTCCTGCCTTTTACAGACTTATCTACAACCACCCTTGCTTGGAGAAAGGAGTTAAGTGTTATGCCTTCTTTGAATTAAGAGGAAGATCTAAGGCTACACTCCTTAGAGAAACAAGGTATCAGGTACTGTATGAAAAATATGCATCTAGGCAATAATAAATGTTCCAAGATAACCTGTGCAGTAAAGTTATGTATGAAAAATACCACTCCTTTTTTAGTAGTATTATTAACCATTGTATTTGTTTATATTTCAAATATTACCCCTTTCCATAAGCCCCCTTCCACGTATTTCATCCTCTTTGTCTCTAAGAGGGTGACTCTGTAAGCCCCATTCATTCTTTCCTCATCCCTCTAGAATCACGCTTCTCTGGGACATCTAGCATCCAAAGGACCAATTGCTTCCCCTTCCACTGACGTGAGATGAGGCAGTCCTCTCCTACATATGCAGGATAGCAGACTATGTATAATCTATACATAGATTGGTTGGTAAGTCCATGGGAGCCCTAAGGGGTCTGGTTATTGATATTGTTGTTAATTACAGTCTCCTTTAGCTCCATCATCCCATCCTCTACATCATATATTGGTATCTGTAGTCTCATTACAATGATTGGCTGTGAATATCTGCATCTGTATCAGTCAGATGCTGGCAGAGCCTCTCAGAGGACAGACATACCAGACTCTTGTTTGCAAGCATGTCTCAGCATCAGCACCAGTGTCCATTTTGGTGTCTGCACATCTCTGGATGGCCTTTCTTACAACCTCTGCTCCATATTTACTCCTGCATTTCAATAGACATGGATAACTATGATTTAATAAGAAATCCTTACACTGTGGTCATGGCTATCTACTGCAAGTGTTGTCTGCAGGTTCAATTTCATTGTTGTTGTTGATGTTGGCTAATGTCATCACTGTTGAGTCCAGAGAACCTGTTGCGGCCATAGTATCTGGGACATTCTAGAGGTTACAGCATCCTCCAATGTTCCTTCTTTCTATACTTATTCTCCTGGTCCTCTGTGCTTCTCTCCTGTCCCTTCCCACATCTTATTCTGCTCTTCTGTTTTTCCATTTAACTCCCCTCTCCCACACAGTGTTCTTCCTCCATATGCCTCCCATGATAATTCTCTTCCTCCTTCTAATTGGGATTGAAGCAGTCCCTCTTTGTCCTTTCTTGTTGAGCTGCAGAGTGTATATGAGTTTTTTATGGATATTCTGAGCTCTTAGGCTACATTCCACTTACAAGTGAGTTCATTCTTTGTGTGTTTATTTGTGTTTGTGTTACTTCCATCAGGATGATATTTTCTAGTTTCATCCATTTGCCTTTTGTCTCCTTAAGGTCTCCTGTAATTGTTTAAGGGATTTTTGTGTTTCCTCTATAAGGGATTCTATCTCTATATATCTGTTGTTCTGTATTTCTTTGATGGAATTATTTATTTCCTTCTTAAAATCCTTCAACATCATCATGTTAAGTGATTTGAAGTACAAACATTTATTTTTCTTTTCTGTTGTGTTGAAGGTATCCTAGCCTTTTGTTGGTGTGAGAACTGGGTTCTGATGATGTCATGTAACCTTGGTTTGTATTGCTTAGGCTATTATACTTCCCTCTTGCCATCTCTTTTTCTCTGGGATTAGCTGGTTTTACTGGCTCTAACAATGGACTGATCCTCCTGTAAGCCTATGTGTCAGGACTCCATGTACACTACCTCTCTCCTGAAGGATCTTGTGTACCAAGTGCTGTGGATCAGGTTCAGCGACATAGAATAGATAGAAACCAGAAGTATCCTGTAACAGACTGGCCCTGTGTTCTTGGGTTCTGAGGGCTCCAGGCAGTTCCCCCTAAAAAATGGTAGTCTCTCCTGTGATCTTGAGTGTGTCAGCACTCCTGGAAGTCCAGCCATTTCCTGGTGGGATCTGGGGAGAGAGAGATGAGGTACAGGTTCAGCTCTGTAAACACAGCTTTGGGTCCTCTTGGTTTTTAATCTTTCACTGAAACAGCTCACAAATGAATTTTGAGTCCGTGACCAGTAAGCACCTAGGAATGATCATCTCTTCGTATTTTCAGAGATGGGACCACAAATGATTGGCACCTGGCATTTTTACATGGGTGCTATCAATTTAAATTAGGTATCTTTTTCTTTCATGTCAAAAGTATTCCTAGGTGAGAAAATTGCTCAGTCAACAAAGCATTGCTGTTGAATATGAAATAGACTATCATTGACAATTATAAATGTTTAGGCAATGTCATCTAGGTCATTGAATTGTAATATATTGAAGAACTCACGTAAATACTTCATGATGGTTTAACCAATGGATGTAAAGCATATTCAATAAAATGAAGAATAGTATAAAGTTTATTTTTTCAACTTACTGAATCATGTAATAAATAATAGTCTCCATTAATGTACCAGGATCCATAATAGTGGTATAGATAAGGAATGAATAAAAAGTATTATGAGCTTTCTCTTAGAAAAATTGCATTATGGTGTAAAAAAAAAGAAAGAAATGAATGTACAAATCAATGTGATGGAGTTTATTTTATGCAAATAACTGAAGAAGCTATCTTAGAAATAAGGTTATAGAGATTGTCCTAACGAAGTGACAGCTAAGTTAAATAGGATGAAAAATAAATGAACTATATTTCAGGCAATATTACTATAAATATGAGGTCAAAAAAAAGGAAAAGAGCTTGACATATACAAAAAGTAAATGTGAAAGGAGTTTGTATAGATTAAGTAATGGAAGAGAGGACCAAATAAAGCTGAAGCTTAGTTATCACATATGGGCTTACAGAAACAATATGAGAGATATAAATTTTTATTTATGTAAAATGTCTAAGAAATCATTGAATAGTTTGAAATAAGTTTGTTTAACTCTATATGTACATACTATGGGACTCTGGTTACTTATGTATTATGAAATGATACACAGAATGATTTGATGGATGTTTTTGAAATCAATCTGGAAGTAGTGTCAGTGATAAAGAAAAAGATTCATATCAGACAGCTATGTTGGAAATTTATGTTGTTTGGGACAAGACTGATTATGGGGAGGGCCAGAAGAAAGAGAGACAATGTCTTGTTTTAGCAAATGAAAATATGTTGGAGTTTTTTTATTGTGATGTGGAATATTTCCTGATAAGTGTATTTAGGAGAATTTTAAAGGAATATATTTTAGATCGATTTACTTGGAGCTGCTTGAGAGAACCTCTTACTCACTAGAAATTCCTATTTACTGTTCAAGGTTTGGTGATTTAAGCCATTACTCAGACCATGAATTAATAGCTGTTTTAAAACAAAAAAATTACTTTAATAGATGTATATCTGGTAGTTCTTATTTTATTAAGAGCAAACCTATGCTTACATTAGATGCTTGTTTAGTACATGCGGACAAATAAATTGCCCATTTACTTACTGCAAACATTTTGGATTCCAATTAGCATTATTCCAACTTTTTGGGAGCTGACACAGCTTTTTGATTAGAATGTAATAGCTCATGAATGAGAATTTAACAGAAAGAAGTGATTTGCTCATATTTTGTAAAGTTACAAACACTAGAAGAGTAAAAATATTTAATAAATATCTAGCTATTTTATGTTTTCTCTTTAGTATTTTAGCGTGTTATGATATTCACGCAAAAATTTCTTATCCAGATGATGTTTAACTATAATATCCACTACTATGAAACATATGCACAGCATTTTTCAACTATGAATAATATACGCTTTCAGAAAATTTTCATCAAATTTTCTTCATGACTTCAACACAACTTGGCCATTGGGAACAGAATAAACCACAAATAAGGAAATGCAGAAAGTGATTGACACACGCAAAATTCTTGGTTTTAAATTTAATAATCATGCTAGTTAAGGGATAGAGCTTTGAAATAGAGTCAATGACAGGCTGAAAAACACTGAAGAAGAGTATTTAAATAGAATTTTTACTAAATAAAGAAAGCAGTAGGTCTGAATGTAAGCTACATTTAACAAAAAGACCCTGTTCTTCTGCCACTATTTGTTCAATGCTTTGTTTTTTGTTCCTATATTATGTTCCAGAAACGTCTCAATGATTCTGGTTATTCTTAAATAAATGAACATGCAGTTCAGCTGATCTAATAATCCACATTATATCAATGTTCTTCTGTATCTTTAGATATTAAAATTATAGAGAATTATTTTGGCTAGAGTAAATTTTTATTGTTTCTTTAATATATGAGAGAAGCAATTATTTACAGAGAATGAATTCCTGATATTTTCTAAATAATCTCAATAGAGTTTTAAACCAGATATTTTAGATCAATCATTCATACCTCTCCAAATGAACCTCCTTAAATGTTACTACTCATATAGTACGTAAAGGGAGTGATATATAGAAATAAAAACATCACCTATGCAGCCACAATCATCTATTATCCCCATGATGAAACCAAATACTAGGAAGAGAAGATGGTACAGACACATTGCAGGATAGATCAGCATCATTCAAAATGAAGATTGAGCTGGAAAGTGCTTTGAACTAAGTAGTTATGAGTAATGTAAATAAGCTTAATGTTTTGAGAACTAGTTTACCTGTTATGGTTGCCTTATCCCTTCTTAATTTGGGCAGACACATTTCTGCTCTGTGGAATGAGACAGTCTCCACCTCCTCTGTCCTCACATATTTCAATTTGTCACTTGTTCCACAGTACATCCATATACATGCCGATGAATTTTTCTTCTTGGAAATTCGAAATGTTCATATTTCCTGACTTCGGAGAGAGGGTTAAAAGCAAACGGGAAGTGAGTGACATACCATAACTTTTCTGTATTACTATCAAAACGGGTTTTTTTTTCAGGGCTGGGATACTTGAGGTGAGAAGAAAGGAAAGGTTCTGCTTTATTTGAAATATTTTCTTACCTCATTCTTTGCTCCTGTAAAGGGCCCAGCCTTATCTGTCAAGCGTGGCCATGTTCCTGTCACTACTCCACTGCGCCTCTCATGCAGTTCTTAATTCTAGATCCTGTTTGCCACTCTAGGTTTCATCTTGAACAGATTCATCTCATTTCCCTGTGATCCTGTCTGAAACAGACGGAAGTTTTTTTTTGTTTGTTTCATTTTCAAATTTTTAAATGTTTATGTTAATTTTTGTTTAACCAGTTTTATGGAAGCCTTAGATGGGAATTATTCATGGATGTCTGTTTTGATTGGAATGAAAAAAAATGGAAAAAAATCTTTTTTTAAGTTTACAAGACATTTTCATTTCTAAGTATTTCTCTTATATAAACCCACCATGCTAGTTTAACTCCTGTCTTGTAATGAATTCTTTCTTCCCATTGCTACTTGAATACTGCCTCATAGGACTTACTGCAGAACCTTAAATGCTTTCATACACGAGGAAGGAGTTGATATTTCTACACTTTTCTAACCCTTTTTTAGATGTATCTTCCTACTCTCTTGAGCTATTTGAATTAATTTGGATCACTGTACTGAATAGTATAGTACTTTAGTGCTTGGGCCTTGAAAATATCTGTTATTATTGCCTTGTCATAATTATACAGCTCAGGGTTGGGCCTAGTTTCTTTTTGGAACTTTAGACCAAGAAATTTGTGAAGTTGGAATAAACCTAGACAGCAGCTATCAATTCTTTCAAATGGTATTTTAATACATGAGGGATATAAAAACCTTTAATAAATCATGGAAAAGCAGTCTGAGTTTCCTGTTTCTGTAAAGTATTTGAAAAACATGAAAGGGAGAAATTCCATGGCCCTCTCACTTTTATCTTCACATGGGGTGCTCAGATGTGACTTTAGATTTGGTGCCTTTTCTGGTTAGAACATAAAGTTGTTTGTGGTAGTTTGCATTAATGGTTTTCTTCTATTAATATACTCTTTTGCTATTGTTTTTGTTTTTTGTCCTCATCATTCCCATTAGGGCCATGGTTCCCCACTTTGTATACATAAAATGTGGGTTCAGTCCAGCTATTATTGTCCTGGGGAACAACCTACAATTTTGGGAACAAATTTTCACAATTATATAGTTGACCATGGTTTAAAACTCTTCCTTGACTTAAATTTTTTGTAGCAACATAGTTGTTTACTTCCGCTCCAATTATTTGTGTTGACCTCCCTATAATCCCATTATGTATCTGTGTGTAAGGGAAAAGGGATTCTTTAAATTTTCCATGGTATGTTCTTTTATTCTTCCATAAATTATTTCCCACCACCACATGAGCACAGCACACTACCTGGCATTATTGCATGCTGGGATCATTGGGGAAGGGTGGTGTGAAATTCATCACTGTTCTTTTTTTCAGAGATTCTTATTTTAATAAGTATACATCCTATTGAAATAGCTAGTTAACTCTTGTATTCATCTTCATATATGGCTGCTTCTGTGAATAAAATGAATTTTTCCATTGCTGAACAATAATAAAATCCCATAAAGGCATGAATATTCATAAAGAGGGAAAAGTATTCACAAAGAAAAAATGCATTTAAAATGGAGAAAATATAAGCAAAATGAGATCAAAGTTATAGTCAGAAGTTATGAAATTAAAAATTTCATTATAGAATTACAAATTTGTTAGGTCAGGTAATACTAATATATATTAAAACAAACAGGAAAACATTAAATGCAATGTATGCACAGAGAGTTAACTCAAAATGTAGTACTTAAACCAAGATTGGAATGGAGAGCTCACTCTTGCAACTGTAGAGGCAAAAATGGAAAAACTACATCTAGGTTTAACCCAGTCTTTATTGCATAGTGACAATCTATCAAGAAAGATGATGTTTCAAAAATACCACATAAATAAATCATCGATAATTTAAACAAATACAAATAATAATAAAATAGAGATGAGCAGCCCTAGTCCATGGTGATCTGATAGGATGCATAGGATTACTTCAATATTCTGGTATCAATTGAGGCCTGTTATGTGAATGAGTATATGGTCAAATTTGGAGATGTTACAATGAGGTGCATAGGAAAAGGTATATTCTCCTGATTTAGGATTAAATGTTACCTAAATACCTGTTAAATCCATTTGGATTTTTTAAGTTATTAAAATAACGTATGTTATTTAAACATATCTGTTTAGTTACAGTTTCCATAAATATTCCGTTGATGAGAGTGGAGAAGTGAAGTCTCCAACAATTTATTGCGTGTGGTGCAATATTTGCTTTGAGCTATAGTTATGTTTCCTTTATGAATTTAGGAGTCCTTGCATTTGAAACATAGTTGTTCAGAATTGAAAGTTCATCTTAGTATTATGTTTTCTTTGACAGGTATGTTTCCCTTCCCAGTCATTTTTCATAACTTTTTGTTGTAAGTCAATGTTGTTCAATATTAGAAAGGCTACTCCAGTTTGTTTCTTGGGAACATTTGTTTAGAATTTTTCTCCATCCTTTTACCCTGAGATACTCTGTCTTTATCTCTAAAATGTATTTAATGTATGGAGCAAAATCTTGGATCCTCTTTACGTATTCAGTCCATTAGTTTATGTCTTTTAATTTGGGGGAATTTTGTCCATTGATGATAAGAGATATTAAATGAAATGGACTGTTGCTTCTTGATATTTTTGTTGTTAGAAAAGTAATTACAATTGTGTGGATATCATCTTTGGGTTTGTTGAAAGATTAATTCCCTACTTTTTGCTAAGGTGTAGTTTCCCTCCTTGTGTTGGAAGTTTCCATCTACTATCATTTGTAGGGTTGAAATTGTGGAAAAGATATTGTATATATTTGGCATTGTCATGGAATGTCTCGGTTTCTCCATCCATGTAATTGAAAATTTCACCAATTGAAAATTTCTGAAGATCCAGAAATGAATGTACACACCTATGTTCACTTTGTCTTTGAAAAAGTTGTTAAAACCATGAAATTGAAAAAAGACAATATTATCAAGAATTATGGTTCAACTGGATGTCAGCATATAGAAGAATCAATTACCTAAACTCCTGGGGGTGGGAACAAATGATCATCTTTTTAGATGCTGATAAAAAAATTTAAAAAAATCAATATTTCTTCAAGTTAGAAGTCCTGGAAAATATTAGGAATTCAACGCCAAAACTTAAACATAGTAAAAGCAATATTAAAAAAAAAAGTTGCCAACATCAACCTTACCAGAGAGAAACTTGAGGCAATACCACAAAAATCACGAACTAGAAAAGGTTGCCTAATCTCTACTTACTCCATCAATATAGTTCTGGAAATCTTATTCACAAAAATTAGACAAAAACACGAGGCAAACGGAAAAATTTAGAAAGCAAGAAGTTAAAATATCACGATTTTTAGATGATGTGATAGTATATTTTAGTGACCCCAAAAATTCCACCAGAGTACTCCTTCAGCTGATAAACAACTTCAACAAAGTGGGTGGATGTATACTTAAATCAAACAAATCAGTAGCTTTCTACTTCAAGGATAAACATTTTGAGGAGAAATTAAGGAAATGACAGCCTTCAAGATAGACACAAAAAATAATAAATACCTCAGGTTTACTCTAAACAAGCAAGTGAAAGTTGTGTATGACACAAACTTCAAGTCTCTGAAGAAAAATATTGAAGAAGATCTCAGAAGATGGAATAATTTCCCATGCTCATGCATGTGCAGGGTTAATATTGTAAAAATGGCCATCTTGCCAAAAGCAATCAACCGATTCAAGGCAATCACCATCAAAATTCCAACTCAATTCTTCACAGAGTTAGAAAGAGTAATTTGAAAATTCAGTTGGAATAACAAAAACCCCATGATAGAGAAAACATTCATCAACAATATGAGAAATTGTGGGGCAATCACTATCGATGACTTCAAGCTGTATTAGAGAACAATAATAATAAAAATTGAATGGGAATGGTAAAGAGACAGTCAGGTAGATCAATGTAATATAATTGTAGGCCCAGAAATGAAGGCATACACCTATGGCCACTTGATATTTGACAATGAACCTAAACCATCCAATGGAACGATAACATTATCCACAAACGGTTCCCATTCGACTGGAGGTTAGCATGTAGAAGAATGGAAATCAATCAATTCTTATCACACTGTACAAACCTCAGGTCGAAGTGGATCAAGGATCTCCACAAGAAACATAATCTTAAACTAATAGATAAAAGGTGGGGAAAATTACTGAACTGAACAGCAAAATGTCTGCTCCAAGATCGAGAATTGACAAATGGAACTTCATAAACCTTTTGTAAGGGATAGGACACTGGAATTTGGAAAAAGGTAAAATCAATAAGTTAAGAAAAGATCTTTACCAATCTTCCAACTGATAGAGAACTAAAATCAGTCTATACAAAGACTCAAGGAGTTAGACTCCAGAAAATCAAATAGTCCCTTTCAAAAATGGTGACTAGCACTAAACAAAGAATTCTATACTCTGGAATATCAACATCCTTAGCCATCAGGAAAAGGCAAATCAAAAAAATCTGAGGTTACACAGCACACCACTCAAAGTGGCTAAGATAAGAAATTCACAACAGATTCTGGTAAGGAGGTGGAGAAAGAGGAACTCTCATCCATTGTTGGTCAGATTGCAAGCTGGTATAACCATTCTGGAAATCAGTCTGGAATTTTCTCACAAACTTGGATATAGTACTACCTGAGGATACCACAATCCCATTTCTTTTATATACACCCAAAAGATGCTCCAACATATAAGAAGGGCACATGATGCTACAGGTTGAGAGCAACCTTTCTTTTTTATAATAGCCAGAAGCTAAAAAGGAATCAGATGTCCCTTAACATAGTAATGAATAAATGAAATATAGTACATCTACACATCTGTGTTCTTCTAACTTATCTAAAACAATGTTTGCATAAAATTCTTAGGATAGACCAAAAATTATCATTCTGTGTGAGGTAACCCTTTCAGAAAAGAACACAAATGGTATACATTAAATGTAAGTGTGTATCATCCAAAAAGTGTGGAATACATAAGAAAGAATTCACAGGTCATGTGAATCCAAAGCAGGAAGAAGACCAAATTGCAGATGTTATATTACTTCTTAGAAGGGAAAAAATTATTCATGGGAAGAAATTCAAGGATAAAGAGTTAAGCAGGGACTGAAGAAAGGGTCAACCAGAGACTGCCCCATGTGCGGATCTGTCCCATATGCAGTCACACAAACCAGTTACTATTGCTGATGCCATCAAGTCCTTGTTGACAGTTGTCAGATATGGATATTTCCTGAGAGACTCTGACAGGACCCTACTGAGAATGGTGAGGATGATTGTAGCTAAACGCTGGATTGAACAAGGGGGGTTCAATGAAGTTGTTAGAGAGTATACTTAATGAGCTGAAGGGGTTTGCAAATACCCAGGAAGAACAACAATATCAACCAACCATACCTACCAGAAATTAGAGGGATTAAACTACCCACTAGTGAGTACAGATTGAGAGACCCATGAGTCCAGCCACATATGTGGCAGATGATTGCTCTGTTTAAATTCATTAGAAAGAAAAGCTCTTAATCCTGTGAAGGCTTGTATCCCCGATGTAGGGTAATGCCAGAGCTTCAAACTGAGGTTGAAGTTGATTGGTGGTAATTGGAACATTTTCACAGAAGACGGTCAGGGTGTTATGGGAGAAAAAGAAAGGAAATAACATTTGAAATGTAAATACATAAAATATTCAGGAAAAATTATTAAATAAAAATGGTATTTTGTCTCATTAAATTAATAATACAGTAATTGTCATTTGCCATTTCTGATATTGACACAAATATTAGAGTTTGGTACTAATTTCCTTTGGTCTCTTTTGCTGTCTATATAATATTTCCCTTTTTGTTATGACTTATTTAAAAATGTATTTTACAATTTAAAGGAATATAGAATGAAAAAATTATTGAATAATTGGTGACTTCCCTTTATTAAAAGTTGAACAACTCCTTGTAGAAACTTTAATGGACAATATCATAATAAGTTTATAGAAATTGTATATGAAATATTTTTTGTTAATAGCCACAGTCAGGATATGCTTCTTATATTTAGGCATTATGGTATTTGATTTTGGGAAAAAAATCAATGATCTTAGATTGTATAATAATGTACATAAGTCATTTATGCATAAAATTTGTTCACAGGAGAAAGTTATTAACAAATACATATATACAATGTAGCACACTTTTCTAATATAAATAGAGCAAATTATATATATATATATATATATATATATATATATATATATATATATATATTTATGGACCAAAGATGAACAATCATGTTAAAAGGAAGATATAACATTGAATGTACCTACATTTGAAGTTGAGATGATACATGCTTCCATATATTTCTTTCTAGACACCTAATAAGATAAAATTAGCATTGGAAAAAGCTGAAACTGCAATTAGAAGGCTTAATCTAGTATACATATCTAAACAGTGCTTTGAAAAAATATACAGAACATATTTTCATGTATATAAGTATATATACATTACACACACACACATATAGATATATAAAGTTTATATATAAAGTATATACAGAAATTCTCAGTGTCCATAAATTATCATTATCACTCAAGCAATATCCTGGTCATATTAGAGTTGAATTATCAAACACAAACACACATATACACACTCAAACACAAAGTTACCTAAAAATTTAAACATATTATCATATCATATTCATTCAGATAAATCTAATGAAAACGGATAAATTAAATTTACAAAAAAAATATTCTCCTAAGAGTATACTTTCTAGCATATAAAATATTGCCTTATGATATGGGGTAAATCTACCCAAAGGAATAATACTCAGCTATCAAAAACAATGACTTTATGTAGTTCATAGTCAAATGTAGGGAACTGGAATCATCCTGAGTGAGATAAACACAACCACAGTAAAACACACATGGTATGCTCTCATTGATAAGTGTCTATTAGCCCAAATGATTGAATTACCCTAGATGCATAGAACACATGGAACTCAAGACCGATGATCAAAATGTGAATGCTTCATACATTCTTTAAAAGGGGCACAAGAATACCCTTGGCAGGGAATTGGGAGCCAAAGATTAAAGCAGAGAAAGAAGGAACATCCATTCATAGCCTGCCCCACATGTGGTTCATACATATACAGCGACCCAATTAGACAATATGGATGACGCAAAGAATTGCAGGCTGACAGGAACCGGATGTAGATCTCTCCTGAGAGACACAGCCAGAATACAGCAAATACATAGGCGAATGCCAGCAGCAAACCACTGAACTGAGAACAGGACGGCCGTTGAATGAATCAGAGAAAGGACTGGAAGAGCTTGAAGGGTCTCGAGACCCCTTATGAACAACAATGCCAACCACCTAGAGCTTCCAGGGACTAAGCCACTACCCAAAGACTATGCATGGACTGACCCTGAGATCCAACCTCATAGGTAGCAATGAATAACCTAGTAACAGGACCAGTGGAAGAGGAAGCCCATGGTAAGACTGAACCCCCAGTGAACTTGATTGCTATGGAAAGGGCGGTAATGGGGGGAGGATGGAGAGGGGAACACCCCCCCCAAAAAGAAGAAGAAAAAATAAGAAATACATTTAAATGAAAATTCTATACTGACAATTAAACAGAAAATCTTCTAGATTTTTATAAAAAACTAATGAACAATAAATATACTTACAAAAAAAAAGAAATACATTTAAATGAAAATTCTATACTTACAATTAAACAGAAACTCTTCTAGATCTTTTTAAAAAAACTAATGAACAATAAATATACTTACGAAAAAAATATGGGCAATTGCATTCTAAACACGAGTATGCAATTGTATCTAAAACAAATGTACTTTTTGGATGCAGGATAAATAAACCTGTTTTCTTATACAAACTGATAGACTGTATATTATTGATGTGGGACAGTTAATGGTTAGCGTTATTTCTTTAATTTTTTTTTTTTTTTTTTTTTTTTTTTTTTGGATCTGGGGACCGAACCCAGGTCTTTGCACTTGCTAGACAAGCGCTCTACCACTAAGGCAAATCCCCAAACACTATGCTTAGCCTTATTAATGAGGAGTATTTATGGGTCTTTTTTATTTTGTTGTTTCCACATACTTTTTCCCTCTTCCGATGAATTACTACAGGTTTATTTACCATTTCTGTCCTCTTGAGAATATCCATTATTTTCAGAATGCGGTTTCCTATTTTTAGATAAGATTGCTGAAGAGACATGGCTTCCTGGTGATTATGCTATGTAAAGTTTCTCCTCTTTTGTTGAAGTGAATGATAAATTTGCTCAGTAATAAATTTTAGGCTAGTATCTGTATTCTTTGAAAACGTGTTGAAATGTGATCCAAGCACATTTATAGTTTAGAATATCCATTGAAAAATCAGGTGTTAGTCTCATGTGATCAGTTTACGTGTGACTTAGTCTTTTTCCTTCACAGTTTTTGTATTTTTATATCTCTGTTCAGTTTGAGTTTGATGATTATGATGATTTTGATAATGATGATGATGTTTATTTTATTTTTATTATTATTTACTATTATAATTATTATTTTTTCACTTTTATTATAATATATTATATTATTAATATTTATTATTATTATTATTATTATTATTATTTGTCTACTTTATATTTTCTATGATTCTAGTACTTTAACAGGTATCTCTCTCTGGTTTGGGGAATATTGTTCCCAGAAAATCACATACAAATAGTTATTGTAGCTGATTTTATTCTCATACTTCTCATAGTGTCCTGAACTTATGAATAAGGGACCCTGCCTCAGTTGGTTCTGATTGGAAAATAGAGATATTGATAGCCAGTGTCTCGGCAGGGCAGACAGAGCAGGAGTTTCAGAATGCTTAAACGAAGGTCAAGAGAGGAAGATGCATGGAGATTCTCCAGGACAGACTTTCAGGACAGAGAAGCAGCTGACATAGAAGTGCATGAGAATAAGCAAACCCAGGAGAGCTGCCCAATGGTGTCCAGGGCAAGAAAGATGGGATATAGATTTTAGCAAATAATAACGTGTGAATATCAGGGTGGGATAGTTTAGCCACATGGAGGTTAGAAGTGGCCTTGCCATTGAGCTGTTAAAGCCATAGAAAAAAATAAAGGCTCTATGTGTGTGGTCTCCATCCATAAGAACTCTATCCCTATCCACTTCAGCTGCCCTGTCTTCTTCCAAGGTGTTTTCCCCTCCACAAAAAACATCCCCTAGTTCCCTCCTCAGGATGACATTCTATTTACTAGAAGGTCCAGCCTTGGATGACCAAGGGCTTCTCCCATTGGTATAGAACATGGTCATGCTTTGCTACATATGCAGCTAGAGCCACCATTCGGTCCATGTGCAGTCTTAAGGAGGTGCTTTATTCCCATGGAGCTCTGGTTTGTGACCACTGTTGTCCTTACTGGGTTGAAAGGCACTTCAACTCCTTTAATACTTTCTCTATCTTCTCCAAAGGTGAACCTGTTCTCAGTTCAATGGTTGACTGGAAGCATCATCCTCGGTATTTGCCATAATCTGGAAGAGCCTCTCAGGAGACAGCTATATCAGGCTCCTGTAAGCATGCACTTGTTGGCGTCAGCAATATTGTTTAGGTTTGGAGGCTATATGTATGTGGGCTGGATCCCCAGGTGGTAAAGGCTCAGAATGGCTATTCCTTCAATCTCGGTTCTAAACTTAATCTCTATATCATGTCCTATGAATATTTTTGTTTCCCCTTTTAATAAAGACCATCCTCACTTGGTTCATCTTTCTTCTTGAACTTAAAGCGGTATGTGAATTGTATGTTGCATAATTCAAGGTTTTGGGGTAGTGTGTGTGTGTGTGTGTGTGTGTGTGTGTGTGTGTGTGTGTGTGATTTGGTTGACTCATTCAGGATGGTATTTTATAGTTTCCTTCATTTGCTTATGAATTTCATGATGTCATTGTATTGATTACTGAATTGCACTCAATTATGTAGATGAACCACATTTTCTATATCCATTCATGTAGTCGAATCACATGGGTTCTTCCTAGATTCTGGCTACCATGAATACAGCTGCTATAACATAGTACAAAACGTGTCCTAGTTATATGTTGGAGCATCATTTGGGAATACGCCCAGGAGTGGGATATTTAAGTCCTCAGCATATACTATGTTCAGAGGAAAGTCCGGAGTAATTTCTGGAATATTGTTCCTCATTTTAATCCCAACAATAATGGAGGAGTCTACCTCTTTCTCCACATTGTGACCAGCATCTGCTGTTAACTGAATTTTTTATCTTAGCCATTCTGCCTTGTGTATCTTTTGATTTGCATTACCTTGATGAACAATGACTTTGAACTTTTCTTTATGTATTTCTCAGCCATTCAAAATTCTTCTCCTGAAAATTATTTGTTTAGATCTGTACCCCTTTTAAAATAGGGTTATTTGACTTTCTGGAGTATAACTTCTTGAGTTCTTTGTACATACTGATTATTAATTCTCTTTCAGATATAGGATGGCAAAGATCTTTTTACAAGATATTAGTTGCCATTTTGTTATAATGACAGTGTTCCTTGCCTTACAGACACTTTGCATTTTACAAGGTCCAATCAGTCAACTCTTCAACGAAAAGAATAAGCCACTGGTTTGATGTTCTGTTCAAGAACTTTTCCATTGTTATCATGTGTTCAAGCATTTCCCCACTTTTTCTTCTATTGGTTTGTGTATATCTCTTTTTTCTGGATGCCCTTAATCAACTTGGACTTCAGCTTTGTACAGCGTGATAAGAATGGATGGATTTACATTGATTTATTTTCTGATATCTAGATGAACCAACACAGGTGTTCTACTTGCCTGTCTCTGTACCTGTACCATATAATTTTTATCTCTATTGCTGGGTATTCAACTTGAGTTTAGGGATGTTGATTTCCACAGAATTTATATTATTTTGAGAATAGTTTCCACTTCCTTGTTTTTTTTTTCTTTTTCTAAATGAACTTGCATATTTCTCTTTCTAACTGTATAAAGAATTTTGTTGAAATTTTCTTGGGGATTCCATTGAATATGTACAATGCTTTTGGCAAAGGGCCATTTTTGCTATTTCATTAGTGCCAGTCCTTGAATATGAAAAGTCTTTACATCTTCTGAAATTTTCTTGTTTTAGAGAAATTAAGTTCTTTTCATACGGCGCTTTCCCTTGCCTAGTTTGAGTTATGCAGAGGTATATTTTGTTATTTGTGATTATTGTGAAGAGTGTAATTTGCCTAGTTTCTTTCTTGGTCTGTTTATTCATGGAAGGTTACTGATATGTTTGAGTTAATTCTACATCCAGGACTTTTCTGAAGCTGTTTATCACGTGCAGTAGTTCTCTGGTGGAAATTATGGAGTCACTTAAGTATACTATCATATCACCTGCACATAGTGATATATTGATCTCTTCTTTTAATATTTGTATCCCTTTGTTCTCCTTTTATGGTCTAATTGGTCAGGCTAGCACATTGAGTACTATATTGAATAAGTAAGGAGAGAATGAATAGCCTTGTGTAGTCCCTGATTTTAGAGGGAGAGCTTAAATTTTCTCTTCATTTAGTTTGATTTTTGGCTGCTGGTTTGCTGTACATTACGTTACTGTTGTTGAGTATGGGCCTTGAATTCCTATCATTGTAAGATTTTGGCTATGAAGGGGTGTTTTATTTTGTCAAATGCTTTCGCAGCATCTAGTGAGATGAAAATGTTTTTTTTTTTTCTTTCTGTTCGATTATGTAGTGGAATATATTGATGGAATTCCATATTGAACTATCCTTGCATTCCTGTTAAGAAGTCTCCTTTAGAGTGATGGATGATCATTTTGATGTGTTCATGGATTTGGTTTCCAATGATTTGATTGACTATTTTTCTTCAATATTCATAAGGGTAATTGGTCTGAAGTTCACTTTCTTTATTGGGTCCTTGTATGCTTTAGGTATAAGCATAACTTTGGCTTCATCGTTGGAATTGGGTTGTTTTCCTCTGTTTGTATTTTGTGGAATATTTTGACCAATAGTGGTATTTGGTTCTAGGAAGGATTGATAGAAGTTTCAACTAAAATCATCTGGTCATGGGATCTTTTCCCAATTGGGAGCCTTTTAATAATTATTTCTATTTTTTTTTAGGGTTCAAGGTACAGTTTAGATATTTTATCTGACCCTGACATAACTTTGGTATCTGCTGCCTGCATAGAAAATTGATCATTTGATCCAGATTTTCTACTTTTCTTGAATATAAATTTCAGTAATAGGGTATGATAATGTTTTGAATTTCTGCAGATTCTGTTGTTTTGTTTCCCTCTCTTTTCTGATTTTATTATTTGCATTTTTTCTCTGTGCCGTTTTTTTATTCTAGCTCAGATTTATCTATCATGTTGATTTACCCTTTTGTCCAGCTCCTGGTTGTATTGATTCTTTGTAGAGTTCTTTTTGTTTCTCCTTTGTTGATTTCAGCCTTGAGTTTGATTATTTCCTGCCTTCTGGTCCTCTTTGGTGTATCTGCTTCTTTTTGTTTTTGAGCTTTTTATTTGTTGTCAAGCTGCTAATGTATGCTCTCTCTAGTTTCACTTTGGATACACTCAGAGTTTTGAGTTTTCCTCTTAGCTATATTATCATTGTGTCCCATAAGTTTGAGTTTGTTGTGCCTTACTTTTCCTTAAATTCTAAAACATTTTTAATTTTTTTTCTTTAGTTCTTCCTCTATCAAGTTATCACTGATTAAATATTGTTCAACGTCCATGTGTATTTGGGCTTTCTCACATTTTTTTTGTTATTAAAGTCCAGCCTTAGGTCATGTTAGTGTGAGAAAATGCATGGGGTTATTTCATTCTTTTGTATCTGTTGATGCCTCTTTTATGACCAACTGTATGATCAGTTTTGGAGAATGTACCATGAGTTCCTGAGAATAAGGTATGTTCTTTTGTTCAAGGATGAAATATTCTATAGATATTTCTTAAATACATTGGGTTCAAAATCTGTTAATTTCTCTGTGTCTCCGGTTTCCCATTCCATGATCTGTTCATTGCTGAGTGTGGTTGTTCAAGTCTCCCACGACTATTTCGTAGCCTGAGCTTTAGTACGGTTTCCTTTATAAATTTAGGTGCCGTTGGATGTAGTTTATAGATATTCAGGATAGAGAAATGACCCTGGTGGAAATTTTTTTCCCTGATGAAAATGGAGTGTCCCTCCTTATCTTTTTTTTTTTATAACTTTTGGTTGAATTAGATACTGGAATGTATGCCCCACAATGTTTCCACAGACCATTTTCTTGGAAAATTGTTTTCCAGTCTTTTATTCTGAGATACTATCTGTTTTTGTCATTGAGCTGTGTTTCCTTAATGCAACAAAATTCTAGTTCTTCTTTGTGTATGCGGTCTGTTAGTCTATGTCTTTTTATTGGAGAATTTGCATTGATGCTAAGAGATATTAAGGAATAGTTATTGTGGTATTCTGTTATTTTGGAAGAGGTGGAATTATGTTTGTGTGACTCTCTTCTTTTGGGTTTGTTGAAAGAGGATTACTTTTTTTCTTTTTATAGGGTGTAATTTCCCTCCTTTTGTTGGATTTTCCCATCTATTATCTTTCATAGGGCATGATTTGTGAAATATACTGCGCAAATTTAGCTTATCATAAAATATATTGGTTTCTCCAGCTGCACTGATTGAAAGTTTTGCAGGAGAGAGTAACCTGGGCTGGCATTTATTTTCTCTTAGAGTATTATAAAATCCACTCTGGATCTGACTTTCATAGTCTCTGGTGAGAAGTCTTGTGTAATACTTATAGGTATGCCTATATATGATACCTGACTTTTTCGTTACTGACTTTAATATTCTTTTGTTTGTTTGTTTGTTTTATGCATTTGGTGTTGAGACTATTATGTTAAGGGAGAAATTTCTTCTTGGTCCAATATATATGGAAAAACGTATGATACTATTATTATTATAGGCATTTCAATCTTTAGGTTAGGGAAGTTTTCTCCTAAAATTTTTGATGATATTTACTGGCCCTTTTTTATGGGAATCTTCGCTCTCTTTTATACCCATTATCCTTTGTTTAATCTTCTCACTCTGTCCTGGATTTCCTGGTTATTGTCCATTCGGAGCTCTTTGAGCTTTACATTTTCTTTGATGGTTGTGTAAATGATTTCTACAGTACTTTCTGCCCATGAGATTTTTACATTTTATCTCTTGTATTCTCTTTCTGATGCTTCTGTCTATGATTTCTGATTTCCTTCCCTAGGTTTTCCAATTCCAGGGTTGTCTCTCTTTGTGCTTTCTTTATTGCTTCTATTTCCACTTATTGATCCTAGATTTTTTTAAATTCCTTCATCTGTTTGACTGTGTTTTCCTGTGATTCTTGTAGGAATTTTGTGTTTCCCCTTTAAGGGCTTCTACTTTATACCTGTGTTGTACTGTATATCTTGAAGAGTTTTATTTGTTCCCTACTCAAAGTCCTCTATCATCATCATGAAAAATTATTTTGAATCCACATCTTGCTTTTTCAGTTTGTTGGGGTATCCAATTTTTGCTTTCTTGGGATAAGGGAGCTCTGATGATGCCCAAGTAGTTTTGGTTTCTATTGCTTAGGTTTCTGTGCTTGACTCTTGTCATCAGGTTTCCTCTGGTGTTTCGTGGTCTTGCTGTCTCTGACAGTGGCATGACCATCCTGTAAAAGTCTTTGTCACTGTTCCTATAGTTTTCTTTTCTCCCACCAAGATGTGGGTAGAGAGATATGTAGGACCAGATCAGCAATGGGTGCAAGCAGAAACAGGAAGTGTCCTGTCGGAAACTACTCTTGTATTCTGTGTCCTGAGGCCTCCAGCCTGGTTACTTGTAGCAGAAGTGTTGGTCTTGCCTGTGTTCTCAGTTGTGTTACTTTTCCTGGCCACTGGCTTTCATCTCTGAACACAGGTAGATACTGGAAGGATCACCTCCCTTACTCTCCCAAGGTTCCTGTATCCATAGGGCTCTAAGCGGCTTCCTCTCAGCACA
The DNA here is from genome assembly GCF_021556685.1 of Rattus norvegicus. NCBI lineage: Eukaryota > Metazoa > Chordata > Mammalia > Rodentia > Muridae > Rattus > Rattus norvegicus. Next base: position 50,302,283 of record NC_141555.1, on the reverse strand, counting down.
GGAATGTGAAAAGAGGTAATGGTTTCTCCTAAGTTCTCAGAATTTTCCATGATTCTGCGAGTCCATCTATCTCCCCCTCAGATTTTGGGTACAGTGAGCTATTGTAGTATGTCATCTCTGGACTCAGCCAGAAACAGGAAGCTTGTATCTTCTTGATAGTATCATCCTAATAAATGGAAATATCAGGGTAGGCATTGCCAGTATATGAAATATGTATTGAGGGCATTGTCATGGGGAGGTGGATACAAATAGATATAAAATACACTTGAATAAGCGAGGTGTATTAAGATACATCCTGACTGGAATCTGTGGAGAACAATGACAGAGTCTGTATTATATAAAATGGATTATGAAATTGAGTGGAAAAATTCTTCTAATAAACATAATATAATTTAAAATTGAATCTTCTTCATCACTTATTTATATAACACATCTTCACTAGGCATCTAGAATTTCAACGATTATGAAACATTACGGATGCAAATAAGAAAAAAAAACCCCAAACTTCGATAAACAGGCATTTTAGATTTTTTGTTGCATCCTGAGCAGATCCATGAATAATTCAGAGAACATAGGGGAACTCATTACCTCTGCTCCCTTAATGTAAATGGAGAGAAAGAACTTAGAGTGTTGTCAAGCATGTGCTCACAGGTACTTACTTATATAAGGGGGCCATGGTCTTTATTTTCAGTGAGCTTGGTTTTGGTGGGGGTAATCTGAGTTTCAATTTTTGATTTATTTCTCTGTTTTATAACTTATTTTACTATATCATTTATCTTTTTTTGTTTTCTGTTTTTAGTTTTTTTTTTTTTATTTTAACTTGAGTATTTCTTATATACATTTCGAGTGTTATTCCCTTTCCTGGGTTCCGGGCAAACATCCCCTCCCCCCTCCCCTTCATTATGGGTGTTCCCCTCCCTACCCTACCCCCATTGCCGCCCTCCCCCCAACAGTCTAGGTCACTGGGGGTTCAGTCTTAGCAGGACCCAGGGCTTCCCCTTCCACTGGTGCTCTTACCAGGATTTTCATTGCTACCCTTGAGGTCGGAGTCCAAGGTCAGTCCATGTATAGTCTTTACATAGTGGTTTAGTCTCTGGAAGCTTTGGTTGCTTGGCATTGATGTACATATGGGGTCTCGAGCCACTTCAAGCCCTTCCAGTTCTTTCTCTGATTCCTTCAACAGACGTACAATACTCAGTTCCTTGGTTTGCTGCTGGCATTCGCCTCTGTATTTGCTGTATTCTGGCTGTGTCTCTCAGGAGCGATCTACATCCGGCTCCTGTCGGTCTGCACTTCTTTGCTTCATCCATCTTGTCTAATTGGGTGGCTGTATATGTATGGGCCACATGTGGGGCAGGCTCTAAATGGGTGTTCCTTCAGTCTCTGTTTTAATCTATGCCTCTCTCTTCCCAGCCAAGGGTATTCTTGTTCCCCTTTTAAAGAAGGAATGAAGCATTCACATTTTGATCATCCGTCTTGAGTTTCATTTGTTCTAGGCATCTAGGGTAATTCAAGCATTTGGGCTAATAGCCAATTATCAATGAGTGCGTACCATGTATTTCTTTCTGTGATTGGGTTAGCTCACTCAGGATGATCTTTTCCAATTCCAACCATTTGCCTACGAATTTCATAAAGTCATTTTTTTGATAGCTGAGTAATATTACATTGTGTAGATGTACCACATTTTCTGTATCCATTCCTCTGTTGAAGGACATCTGGGTTCTTTCCAACTCCTGACTATTATAAATAAGGATGCGATGAACATAGTGGAGAATGTGTATTTTTTATATGTTGGGACATCTTTTTGGTATATGCCTAAGAGAGGTATAGATGGATCCTCAAGCAGTTCAATGTCCAATAATCTGAGGAACCTCCAGACTGATTTCCAGAATGGATGTACCAGTCTGCCACCCCACAAACAATGGAGGAGTGTTCCTCTTTCTCCACATTCTCGCCAGCATTTGCTGTCACCTGAGTTTTTGATCTAAGCCATTGTAACTGGTGTGAGGTGAAATCTCAGGGTTGTTTTGATTTGCATTTCCCTTATGACTAAAGATGTTGAAAATTTCTTTAGGTGTTTCTCAGCCATTCGGCCTTTCATAAAGATTTATATTTTGTTCAGTTTGTTTATTTTACTTATATTTCATTTCAGCATTTTTGCTATGATCAGATCTCTACAAAGTAAATGAACTAAAGAAACCAATTTTGATATTTTTCTAACGTACCAGATTACCGCAGACGAAGTGGTATTTGATTATAGGAGAGCACTAACTATGCTTCCTTTGGTATAGGATAGGAAGATGAAACCAAAACATATGTTAAATAACTCAAATAAGGTATTATCTATAATGGTAAATTTTGTAATTGGATGGATTCACTATCATTATAATTAGACCTGATATGATGTAGAGATTACAAAGAGCTAATATGTGACTATTTCATACAAATACCTAATATACAGTGACTAATTTCAGTTTCATTGACATTTTTGTTGGGTCACAAGCCTTTAACAGCTGAGATATTTTTGTAGCCTCTTATGTGTAGTTCTCATACACACTAAATGTATTTACTCTATAGTATGCAGGAGAGTTCCGAAAGCTCATGGCTAAAGTATTACATCTAGGTACTATAAGCATAGAGAAACTACTATACTAAAATAATTTAATTAATTTGCTAATTGTTTTTTAAACAAGTATCAGTAAATACTAGGATGAGAGAGGCTTCTTTGTATCGTACTATGAAAATAAGTGATAGATAAAAAGAATACAGGTAGTCAATTTTTTAAACACTGTTACTTCACTAGAGATTGCTTTCTGCTTCACCATAAATAGTATAGCCAAATCACCAGACAAAAATATACAGTATAAATGTAAATATGTGAATGTTCGGTAAGTGTTTGTGTCCTCATTGAAATAATATCAGGGAAAAATACTATCATCCAAAGAGCCAAAACAAAAGGGTCTCCATGATGTGTATCATAAGTATAAATTAAAGAGAAATCAGTATGCCAAAACAGTGAGCATAAAATGATGTAGAGACATAGCCATCAACATAAGGAAGCTACATAATATTATCAGCAGAGGTTGTGCTTGTTGGCTAAGCAGGGTTTTTTAAAACACATATACAAAAGTAATGAGTAGTGCATAAAATAGAAGAATGGGTAGCATTATAGCACTGTGGCTATAATGTACAAAATTAACTCCCAAATATTCACTTTCCAGTAAAATAATCCAGGTACTAATTCTGAAATCACAGAAATGCTCTCATATAGTATTAGGAAATAATAAATTTGGGGATTGCATAAAGGTTCCCTGGCTAAGGGTGGTTGTTTGCCAAGCTGAGCTTGACCTGGTGAGATCAATCCCTGTGACCCACATGACAGAAGCTAATAGGTAACTTCTGAAAATTGTCCTCTCAACTAACTAGAATACTGTGTCACTTGAGCACACAAATAATGAATAAACAAATGTAAGGGCAGAAGAAAAGTAAATGAGTAAATACTATCACTGTGGGGAAAGGGGAAGGGAGATGTAGGGGCAGTCACAGAGAGCATGGCATATCTCGTTATTTCAGCTGCATCAATACATGACACCTCTTGCAGAAATATGTTCACAATATACATTTTTCTTATGTTTGTTATTCTCTATAAATTGTTAATTTTAATCATTCCAGAAAAACTAAAAAAGGAAAAGGTAAGGATATCATGTTATTCTAGAAGTTATGATCTCTGCAAATTTCATAAATACCAAAAACTAGAATCTATTCTCTTAGAGACTGAAAACTTATAACTCTATGGAACAGCTCATACATGTGAAATAGTGATGGGCAATACCCAGGCTTCAATCAGGTGGAAGAGCAATGGGTCTACAGAAGAGTAAAAGGAGGAAAGTCAAAATAAGAAGAGAAAATTATGCAGGTATAACAATGAAGGAATCATAGAATGAGAACAATATGATACTCAAACAAACAAATGTCAGGAATGATAAATAAAAAGAAATCTGAACCCAGGTGATCAAACTGAACCCGGCAAACAGCAGAAACACAGTTCCTAGAAGCATCCAGAAAAGAAACAGCAATTTCCCATGAAAGAGGGATGGCAATTGACATAAATGCCAGAATAGCCTTCAAAAACATCCTCCAAAAATGAAAGAATTTAACTATCTAATGAAAACTCCATGAATTATGGAAACTATCTTTCAAGAATGTGTTTAGGGAACATGTATGGCTTCACATTGGAGAAGGATGTCGACACTATTTTAATCCACACTCAGTCTTAGCCACAGCTCAGCAACAGCACCTGAAAGAGGAATGATAAATTGTGTGAAAGAACCAGTGAAGTTCTGACCCAAAGGTTCTAAGTCTGTATCCCCTAATATTCCAAGGAGGTAATCTTTAAATCCCAGGAACAGTATAATGCTATAAAAGAAGCCATTTAAAATGAAAATATACAACAAAAAAGCCTGATAGATTGAATGTTCCTATGCTTTTTCTGGTTTAGAAAGACAGAGATAAAGTTAGAGTTTAGGATATTTACATTTGAACACAAAACGAATTCTAAAAATTAATCACAATTGGGTTATTTGAAAATCATTCAATAGAGAACTACCTGAAATTTGTTTGAAAAAATTCAGTTCTGTAGAGCAAAGCCATAACCTAGTGTGTGCCAGGCAGGCCCTGATCTATATTTCAAGCTCTTAGGATTTTGAGAAAACTTCTCATGTTTTTCATGTTAGCCTTGTACTAACTGCTCTGAAGTTCTCACATGTGAAGCTCTGGCCTCCTTGTCAGCCCCTTCTCAGATTTTATGGTATAATTAAAGGCATGAGTCATTACTAGTAAATGAAATCAAAGCAAAGAAAACAAAACAAAACAAAACCACCTTTGAAAATATATGTTTGTTATAGTGTGTGTGCCTTCATGGATGAATGTGTGTGCATCTCTATAGTTATTTGCATATATGTCTGCACATGTATATGTCACACTTCACAGGTGTGTAATTACAATCCAACTTTCCAGCATCGAGTCATGGAACTCAATGATATCATGAAACTTGCACAGCAGTTACTCTTATCTTTAATCCATTTTGAACTCCCTTAAAACTTTTCTTTTAAAAACAAACTTATTTACCACTAAAGGAATGATGTGAAGTTTAAAGGTATCAGTATATTTTTCCAGGATATCTACATAGTTTATATTGAAATAAGATAATAATTTGAGACACTAATTTCACTTTTTTTCGTGTCCCTACATGAAAAAATCTAGCAATGGTGTCTATAAATCTGACCTACACATGAGAAAGGATGATAATGCATCTTTGTTCAGAGGAGATACTCACGCTTAGTTTGTCTTTCACAGTAAGGTAACTTCTTGTCTCAACTTTATATTTATAACAGACTTAATTTCTAGTCTACATACAGACACAATAATTTTACCTATACGCTATTTTATTCCTCATGAGAATGTAGAATATTCAGGGTTATGTATCAGAAGGTAAGTTATATTATTTCCTTGGAGTTAAAGAATAATACATTCTTTTTCTGATTCCACATAATAAGAAATTAAAACATGGCATAAAATATTGAGAAATAAATAAAAATGAATATTTGATATAAAAATAGTGGTGATCATTTCAGTATATATCAGAGCTAAGTTGCAGGGTTAGAAATAGTTATGTCCCATTTTTCATTATGTATATTTTTAAGTTGTTGTTTTTTAGTTACCAAATGGTAACATCCTGTGCCCTTCTGTTTCTTTGCTATAAAGGTTATATTTTAAAATGCTGAAATGTTCAAGATGACTTCAGTAAATATGTGGCCTATGATAAATTTTGATTTGAAGAATTGAACAGAATGTTTGATAGTGAGAAACTCATGGAGAGTGGATGTGGATTCTTTTGTATTTGGAAATGCAACATTGTGAATTGTTACAGAACTGGACTATTGTGAATCCTCTGTCCAGGTGCAATGCACTCAGGGACACCGAGCCAACACAATAACAGTGCAATTTATGTCTGTATCAGTTAGATGTGACAGAAATTCTTTGTTCGAATGATCAAAGTAATAAAAGGCTAATTGGATTCCTTAACCCAATGCATGTTTTAAGGGTAGATTTGGAAGTTTCTGATGTTGTAGTTGACATAAAAGACTTTCTGAGACCTAGTCTGAAACATACCTTATAAATCTAAAATCTTGTTCTGAGTCTAATGACAGAATAAAGAAAGTCCTGCAATGTAGTTACAGAGCTAGCCATTTGTATACAAATAAATTCCAAACTCGAAAGTGCATTGGAAGAGCCGAAGCGACTTGCTAGATGAGGAATGGTTTACTGTAGCAGAAGGTGATTGCTTTACAACCCAATCTCAGTGACACTCTTTGGAAATGGCTCACTGCACATCACACGTCAGAGGATGTGCTATGTCTATGTCTAAACATCATAGCGTAACTGACTTCCTGAAATGAAGAAAAATAAGTGAGAGAGGTACCCAATGCACAGGACATACTCTGGCAAGAGGCAGAATTACAGTATGTCACAGATCAAAAAAAAATAATTCCTCCAATTATCAGTTTCCCTAGTCTATGTCACAGATGAGAAAATGTCCTCCAAATATCAGTGTACCTAGTCTATGTCACAGATCAGAATATGTCCTTCAATTATCAGTGTACCTAGTGTATGTCATAATGCAACAAAATACAATAAATACAATAAAATATAATAAACACAAAAAAATAAAATTGTATACCTATTATCATAGATAGATTATTTGTCCTCAACATGTACGCTTGCATGTCAGAACAGGATTCAATGTACAATTGTCTTAACACTCTTCCAGGCAAGCCACACATCCAGGGAGGGGCTGATGTGAGCGGATCCACACTGAGTTTCAGTAACCTAAATCTGAGCTGTTCTCGCCATACTGAACGTGTTACCTTTCATCTTCTGTGGCTAAGAACAACCCTAAGAAACCTAGGCTCTCCTGTTCTGTCTTCAACTCATTAAGTCTCTCAGAAACCACGTTAGGAATCCCAGTGTGTTCAGTTACCATAACCTTTCTCTGCCTGAGGCATCTCATTTGTAAAATAAGAATAAAAAGCTCCTTTGTTTAACAAACAGTTAATGTTTCCGAGACCCGGGAGCTATCCTAGGTGCTGAACACATAGTACAGCCAGAAACAGCATTCAGTGCTCATGAGAGTTAAATGCTGAGCTGGGAGAGATACATAATTAATAACATCATGTATTGATATAATGAAGAACTTGGTAGTGGAAAAGATTAAAAGAAATAAAACAAGGAAAAGAACAGAGAATGAAAACAGAGGCTACAGGTGTGGTTAGACTGAAAATCACGCCCACTGCAAAACGGGCAGTGTGGCACAAGTTCACTTCCGAAATAAGTAATTCTAAAGTTCCAATTCTGTGCTCAGAAGAAAAAAAGTACCTATTAAAGATAAAACTTTTAAAAAGTTTTGTTTTTTTCCCACGAAACATCTAGTGGAATTGCTAACCAACTGGACTAATTGAAGAAATGTTAGAAGGGTACCACAGAGACGACATAGTAATTTAGAATCCAAACTGCTTTTACAGAAGATCTGAGTTTGGATTCAGGCTCCTGTGTTTTGTGACCCACAACGACGTGCCTTTTCAGCTCCAGGGAATCTACTGCCCCCTGCTGGCTTTCTTGGACATCATGCTCATAAGTGTATACACACACACACACACACACACACACACACACACACACACACACGTAAACTCACAGAGATAATTAAAAATTAATAAGTAGACTTTGAAAAAGAACGTTACAGAAGAATCATTTAAGGAGACAAAATAATGAGTCAGAAATTGATTATCATACACAGAAGTCAGTGCATGAGGAACAGAGTAATTAAAACAGGGTTAAAATTAATATTTTCAGTCATGATTGCTCTGTAACATGAAATAATAGCAATATATGTTCATATATGAAGTTAATATAAAATAGACAACAACCTAGAGCCGAAGGGAAGGAGTATTTGGAAATATAAGATTCCACGGGCTGTGTATTAATACAACTAAAGAAGTATTTAACTAGGGGTGAGTCTGGATTCCTTGACACATATTGTAAATAACAGGTGTGGTGGGAACATATAAAACAAGTGTTTTAATTGTTAATTTTTTAATACGTCTCGGTGCTGAGGACCAGGGATACAAGAATATCTGCTTACATCCTGCTACTAGAAAAAGAGTGGCCTCATCTTTAGTGCCCATTCTTGGAAGGTGAAAAAAAAAAGCCGAATTATGTCTACTGGGTTTGAAGAACATGTGGCCTTTGATGAGTTATTAGCCAGAGTGCCTGCAACATCTACAAACACAGTAATGGAGAAAACAGTGAAAGATTCAAAGATTATCACACTGTGCCTGGCCCACCTTCTGCTGATTCTTCTACTAACAAACTTGGACAAGTAACTTCCCCACACATTGTAGGTTCACATAAACCTTCCTCTCTTTCCATAGATATCTTGGATTTTCCACTTTTCCAGGAGTTTCTGGAAGTATCCAAATGTTTCCAAGGACCTATAGGTCACTCCACATTTGCCCAGATGTCCAAAGTCTTCCCACAGATGGTGAAAAGAAATCATACATTCTCCTCTTCCAGAAGGAGTGTCTTTTTTTATTCCATCTTTATTAAATTGGGTATTTCTTATTTACATTTCAAATGTTTTTCCCTTTCCTGGTTTCCAGGCTAACATCTCCCTAGGACCTCCCACTCTGCTTCTATAGGGGTGTTCCTCTCCTGATGCACCCCCACATTCTGCCCTTTCCCATCAATCCCATTCACTGGGGAGTTCAGTCTTGGCAGGACCAGAGACTTCTCCTTCCACTGGTGCAGGACTCCCAGCTGCCGAGATGGTTCTTTTCTGCGCATGTGCACACATGTGTGCTGATAACCCTGCAAACACTCTATTCTTCTGGGAGAATGTTGCCCTATAGATATAACAGCCAGAATATAGGCATCGAGGCCATGGCAGCCTGAGAGTTCTGCAGAGGCTGACAGTCTCCACTGCCCCTTCTGTGACAATTAGTGTTGCATGTCCTGGAATTCTGAAGTAGCTTTTGTTGTATTGACTGACATGTTAGCAGAAATGTGAGAGAATCAGTAAACCACACAGAGGTAGCTCATATCTCACAGGTTACAGTCGTAGCACTTGTGCTTGCCCAGATGCCCTTTTATGGTGTGGATGTGTTTCTCTCCCTCTCCAAGCAGGTTTCGGTGCAAGGAAAATCCCATTATCTCTTTCTCCATAAAAGGATATTCAGCTCTGGTTTGAAAGTCAATCCAACAGCCATGTGTGCCATGGAACAACAATGAGGACAGATTCTTTTACGTAGCAAAATGTATTCTGAGTGATACTTTGGATTTATAATTCTAAGATTATTACCAGCAGATAATGAAATTAAGATTTAAATATTGTCCTCCATTTTAATGGCAGTTAAGCTTTTGGCTGGATAAGGAATCAGCACATTGTTGGGTAAATACTAATCGGGCTGTGATGACATCTTGTAATTAGTTAGGGCTTGGGGGGAAATAAGATTTCCTTTGCTACCTGCCATTTTAGCTCAAGGAAACTTTGAGGCTTCAGGGAGGATGCTGTCAGTCTCAGAAAGGTTTTCATTAGAAGGAGTTGATTGTTGAAGCAGTTCTCCCAGCTCTGGGTGAGAGTCTAATTCTAGACCTGGGTAATTAGATCAACAGTTAGATCTAACTGCAGACACACAATAGGATGGAGTTCAGGCTGATTAGCCACACAAAGACATTAGATGGATCAATGAAAATAAGCATTTCTTTTCCTGGGCAGAAAAATCAGCACTGGAGCTGCTTGTGGGTGGCAGGAGGCTCGTGTCTCTACAGGTGCTCTCTGAGCCACCTGCAGGTATAGGATGGTATACAGTCTTTGTCCCAAGCCTACAGGTAAGAGGTACTCATCCTGTCTCCGGGCTAGAAAGAACTGAAATTCAGAGATGTCTTTGTTCAGGTCCACACAGCAAAGGGCAGGGCAGAGAGAGATTCACTCTCGGTATGTCTGACACTTTAAGACATCCTCAGAGACACTGCTGCAAATATCCACCCCCACCCACTGATCCCACAGCAAAAGTGATCATCAAGATATCTAAGACTTGACTTCCACTGTGCATGGAGAAAAACTTCTGTACAAGTTGAGGTCTCTTCTAGGGTGCACAAGGAAAACCTTCCTCCAGTCCCTCCGACCAGCTATGGGGTGGCAGGAGAAGGAACAGGCAGTGTCCCCCCATCTTGACAGTTGCAAAGCTGTTTCAGGTTCTGTCCCCACTTTCCGGGTTTAGGGTGGGTTGAGGGTGGGGGTTTGGAGAGCCCTGCCTGGATTATCCGAGATTGAAGAACACAGAGAGGGGCTCCAGGCCACATGCGCCCTCTAGCGCCAGTCAGAGGGACGATATCTCTATGAGATCTCACCTGGGAGACCTGCACCAACCTCTGACCTGGGCACAGAAGTATCCCTCCTATTTGATGGGGCCATCTGCCCTTTGTAGGTCCGTGAGCGCCTAATAGGGCTACAGGAAGAGAGTTTAGCTGCACAAGGTCTTGGATTTGGTCTTCAGCACTACTTAAAGAACAAAACAGGGCATTTCGACCAACACCTTTCTTTTTATATCAAAAACAGATAAATGGAGCCTAATTGCAGTTTCTACTTATGTATTTAATCTATCCATTTCCTCCTTTCTATCTTTCTTTCTTTCTTTCCTTATTTCTTTCTTTCTTTCTTTCTTTGTGAGTGTGTGAGAGATATGTTTGTGTACTCATGTGTTTGAATGTGTATTGTGCACAAATGTGTGTATGTGTGATATGATGACATAGATTTTCATTGCTTTCCTCTCAGATTCTCCGCAGCAAGGTCTTTCAGTCTAAATCAGACTAATTGATACGATGAGTTATGCTTGCCACTTTCCTCTCTGGATTCTCTAACTCTGCCTTCCCAGTTTTTAATTATAGGCCACTTCAACACCCACCCCCTTTGACCCCTCCCCCCATTTATGTGGGTTTCCAGGGGAGGGGAGTTGTACATCTCTGTTTCCATGGAAAGTGCTTTATTGTGGGTCCATTTCCCCAGCTTCTGTAGTGTATGTCGAATGCTCATATTTGTCTCTGCGAGTGTTTTGAAATTGCAAAGGAAAGACACCTAAGCCATTTCAGGCCAGGGGGCCATGGCTCTTGGTGCATTTGGAATCTAGGTGGCGGTCCTCAGCTTTATCATTGTTTCTGACGCTGAAATTGTAACCTTTACTTTTTCTTTTTCCTTCTTCATTTTTTTTATATCAGTGTCTATTCATTACCTACAGTGCTGGGTTGCTTCAAGACAACTTCCATTAACCATGTCACGTGCTTTACCGTATTAGACCTTCCTATTCACCCCCATCCCCCAACCCCCGGCCTAGTCTCTTTCCTTCTCAAGGCCTTTGTCTGCATTCATGACATATGGACATATTTTTTTTTTGAGATCTGTTAAGAACCCATAAAGATTCTGTAAAGAATTACAGGACTCACAAATGAGACAAAAATTACAGTATTTCTACTCAGTGTCTGGTTGATTTTGCTTAATGTGGTGGTCTCTAGTTTTCCTACCAAAGACTTAATTCAATCCCTTTTGTGGCTGGATAAAATTCCATTGTGTATGTGTACCATGAGTTATTCAATGGTCTATTTATGGACGCAAAGGCAGATGCCACATCTTGGCTATTGAGAATAGTGCCACAGTAAGCATGGTGTGCAAGTGTCCTCTGATGTGTTGCCTCTGAATCCTATGGGTATGATGGCCAAATGCTCAGGCTGACTGCAATTTACCGAGGGGGTCTGAGCCTAAGCTGTGTGCTCTCTCTTTAGATGGAGGCTTTCCATGAGATGACTCTGTGTGTGTGTGTGTGTGTGTGTGTGTGTGTGTGTGTGTGTGTTCGGTGAATGACTGTGCACCCTTACATTGGGACTCTTCATCGAGTTAATGAAACCTATAACTATATTGGTGAGCATTGGAGATAGATGTTTACAGCACCCCATCCCTCTATCCCTCCTTACCCCTCTGCTTCCTTCTGCTCCTTTTCCCTCCCCCTTCTTACTCCACTCCCCCTTTCAGGACAGTGTCTCATTATATAGCCTAGGCTGGCCTCATGCTTGCAATGGTTCCCCTGCCTCAACCTTCTAAATATCAAGAAGTTCTTTCCTTGGAGGAAGAGAAATAATTTCAGAGGTGCAGTTGTGGGCATGGGTTGCCAGGAGTGGAGTAGACACCAGACTGTCTGTCTTTGTACAAGGAAACTAGGACCAAAGCAGATAGAATTGGGGACAATGAGGTTGGCCATGTGCCCACTCCCTGTCCCCCGCACCTAGAATCAGAGCACTGGCAAGTCACGTTTTCTAAGGCATCAATTTATTTCAGTGTTCAGATAGACCATGGCACAGCGATCCTTGGGAACATGTAAAGCAAACATTATTACCTACAATTTCTACTATAGGAGAAGAAAGGGCACTCAGAGATTGTGTGTGTGTGTGTGTGTGTGTGTGTGTGTGTGTGAGTGTGTGTGTTCATGTGTTGGGACATAGCAGGAAAAAGGGTATATAGCTGGATTTCAGGTTTCTCTGAAATTTGAGTATTTTCCTGAGCTTCTGGGTAGAGATATGGCTCTGTGGGTATGTTTGGTATATGATCTTTTAAATAGAGAAGGGCTTACATTGGGAGGGCCCATCCCAAACAAAATGGACAATTACCACATGGTTTCCCTCATTTTGGGGGCCCTAAAATTCTTTAAAAATTCATTTTGCTCATAGGAAATAGAAGAAGCAGGTCTGGGGCTGGAAGGCGGTTGAGCATAGACCTTGCTGGATGCAGAGGAAGAGGTGCTGCTCCTCTCTTAGCCAGCAGACTGGCCAGGACAGCATCAAATGATCAGGCAAACCATGTTGTCATGACTTGGGGGAACCATGGTGAATTAGGATGAAAAGCATCTCTCCTGTCCCAAGCCACATTCCCTAGGGCCTCTGGGCCATCTCAGACACTGACTAACAAAGGCATCAATATCAGAGCTGAGAGAAACACATGTGAAAGTAATCACATTCCTCATTTTCCCTCTCGAAGAAACAGATCAATTTCAGTCAGGACCAGCTTACGAACAGCTTAAGTTCCAGCTGCCTTTTCCAGCGCACCACCACCCTTGTTAGTGAAGGTGATCTGGCAATGATGAGTGGGCTGCAATCTTGAGTTATGGTTATTGTACTATAACCACAATAAGAAACATCTGTTGCTGGAAATAGCACCGTAGTCATGGCCATGCCTGGTTGGTTTCTATTAATATCATTCGTGAATCACAAGCTTAAGTGGATGGAGCGGTGAAAGTGTTTGTGGCTGTGAGACCACTTCGCTACTGGGAATTTGGCAGGACTTGAACTAAACTGGAATTTCTCCAGTATCCTCCCGTTATGCGCTTTCCAATTAAGGTGTTAAATCAGAGAGAGTATGGGTCCAGGTGGTATCTTGGAGACTGTGCCTCTGACATCACGGAAACATCGTGATATCAGGCTGAATTAGCACACACTCGATGTTCTCAGGCTCTTCTTCAAGCCAGTGGCCTCTGCACTGAACCCCATGATTACTGATTAGAGAGTGAATGTAAGACTGAAAGGGTGTGGGGCTACAGTACTGCCCTGTACATGGCAGCCAGATATCTTCCTGTTCTCAGAACCCACATCGATATGACTGTGTCTCCTGACAGAGTGCTCAGGGCTGAGAATTTAAATTATGATCATTGAATCCCTAACATAATGAGCCATCTCCCAGGCCCTGGTGTTTTGTCTGATGAGTCTGCAAGTTGCATATTTAATATGTAAGGAATGGGAACAATGAGGAATGGGAAAAAGAGATTGTTTGCCTCATCTGCCCACCCTCTCTGTTAGCAAGGAGGTTGTGGCAATGGCAGGGTGCCCTCATCTTCTCAGTGGACTGGACTTAGTGATGTTCTCAGGACCTTGGAGAGGGCCAGAGAAGCTGCTTTGTTCTGCAGGATGTTTCTGACTCTTGAAGGTTCTGGATGAATTCCAGGTGAATGGATACCTTTTTCTCACAGAGAGGAAAATCAAGAGACTCGATTATTGCACCAGCATTTGGAGTCTGTGGGACCCGTGGGGAGGGCTCTTTCCTTTGTCAGCAGTGGTGGGGACACTGGATTCTGCAGTCACAGACTGAGCAGTTCCTGTCCCATTCAGAGACCTCAATTCAGGTAAAACTGTATCCTCTTCTAAACCACAGGGGGAAATTAGTGAGTTTATTACACAGAGAAGGTGACTGTCACTGTTTCTGATTTGAACATGGACATTTAAGAGAGCTTTATACAAACTTCTTTGGCTTTTCAGGCACCATTTTTCAAAAGATATAATTTACAGCAAGGTTGAAGGACAAAGTGAAGTTTAAAAATTAGGTAAAATATAGTAATTGAATATACTTGTTTTTATTTAAAATTTTTAGATATATTTTGTTATTTTATAAGTACTTGCACCTATGTGCGTGTGCTATATGCATATGGTACCCTTAGAGATCAGTAGAGGATGTCTGATCCATTCGAACTGGACTTATGGATGGTAGTCAGCTGCCACATGGATGCTGGGAATGGAACTCGGGTCCTCTGCAAGAGCAGCCATTGCTCTTTAGGACTGACCCATATCTCTAGCCCATCCCTTGTTTCTCTTCGGTGATTTTCTTTTTGGAAATAAATTTCCAACATGGTTTTGAGTTACATCGTTTGGATCTAGGAATGAGAGTGGATTAGTAACCGCGTGAAACCACAGGCAATACATTTCCTGACCCTCAGTAAGGACAGTTTCAATTGTGTGTGTTTGTGCACACACACGCATGCACGTGCATGCATATTTTTTGCAGATTGCCTTGGAGGCCAGGAGAGGACCTCAGGTTCCCGGGAGCTGATTTACAGTCAGCTGTGAGCTGCTTAAGTGGATCCTAAGAACAGAATTTGGGTTCCATGCGAGTTTGGAACATGCTCTTAACTGATGGGCTATCTCTTCAGGCCCATGTGTTTCTCAGCCTCGACTGAGATATCTTTAGGAAAACATGCACTATCTCTGCAGGCAGCCTTGGCTGGGTCAGTTGCGTTGATGTTTCTGATGCTCAGCCATCAGGAGACAAAGTCTAGACACCTGAAGATAGCTTCTCTCCATTTTAGAGTCACCCTTAACTCTCCAGTTCCTCTAACCTGCCTTGTTCAAACCACAGGCACAATAGTGCTTCCTCCAGGACTCTGGAGGTGTATTCTTGTCGGTTGAGCAAGGACGTGAGGCTATGAATAAAGGTCAGCGTGACACAGTGCCTTTCACTGTCCTATTTATGAAATGTTTTGGCAGGAATTAGTGCCGGGGCTGGTTCAGGTGTGTAAATTAGAGACAGCCTCAAAGTCTCTTGAGTTGAGCCTCTTTTTTAACCTTAGAGGCTCTCTGGGGAGCATGTCACCAACCACACCTCCTTTACCCCTGAAAGGATGGCTGAACACAGGCTTTGGGGCCGAGATACTTCTACAAGTTGTGAGACTGTGGAGTCAAACTGCTTTCGGGTCCTAAGTTTCCCAGGTTCTGTCACATGCACCTCTTCCGCTTGACATCACAAACTGGAGGGGAAGAGAGCTGGGAGCTCATTATCATGGGTGTCTTGGAAAGTTTAGGGGGCGAGTTTTACATTAATTAAACCTCATTTGAATAATGACCACATGCTATTTATTTTCTTAGAGAGCTGCTCTGAGGGAAGCAGAGAGCCTTCTCCTACAGGAAGCCTGGTGGCCCATGGGCCTGCCGCCCATCACTTGGAGGAGGTGGGGAGAGGCCAGGGTGCTGTTTTAAACTCTCTGTTATTGAAGGAAACACCCACAACTGGAACATTGTGGGGCGCTTTGTCAGCTGTTTCTTTGCGAAAAGGCCTGGGGTCAGCCAAAGTCTTCTCCAGTCCTTTCAACACTGCTCTCTGCTGTGCATAGGAGATGGTCTAAAATCTGCCCATCTCATCTCCCCAAATCATGTGTTCTACTTCATTTGTTATGGGGCTCAGCAGAATGGTGGTGAACTTGGGATCATGTGGCCACCTTAGTGGTCATGAGGGGAACTCCACAGGAAGAGAAGTGTTCTCACACCAAAGACCCAGATCTGCCTGATCTAGACCTTGGTGCTTAAAAATGACCCCATCTCTGCACCAGAAAGCAATGGTTCCTCTGTATATATGGATATTTAAATATTAACAGGGCTCATGATCTAGTCTATGTAAAACAAGCATCCTATGTGCTTATTCTCTTTGATTTTTATTTTATTTTATTTTATTTTTTTGCAATTGTCTGAGCAGAGTGACTTCCTCTCTCATGTGGTACAGGAAGAAACCAGGCAGATTCCTTCAGCTCTGTAATTAAATCACATACCTTCATGCCTCTGGCTGCACCCAGCAATCTTCCTCCCGGAACTACTTGCCCATCAGTCTAGGCCAGTATTCAGAGCCATAAACAAAAGTACAGAAGGCTCATGCCTGATTCTGTTGAGTGTGTGGCTCAAGAATTCACACATGCCGGCACTTATGAGGCTGCATACTGGAGCTCCACACACTTAACATTATGATATTGCAGAGGAAGTGAGGGGCTGTGCACACATGCCAATTTCATACTTCAGGGTAATAAAGGATTTCATGTTCTTGGGGTTTTAGAGCCACCAAGACCCAATGAATGTTCTTCACGCAAACATCATGAGTCTTTAAGCAAGTCTTTAAAACAAGAGTTCAATTATCATATATGCGAAGAGACCCTGTGGTGGTTTGAATGTGCACTGCCCAAGAAATGGCAGTATTAGGAGGTTGGCCTTCATGGAGGAGGGGTCTCCCTGTGGGAGTGAGTTCTTGATATCCTTCTCCCAGCCATGTGGGAGATAGTCTGTTCCTGGCTTCTTTTAGATAAAGATGTAGAACTCTCAGCTACTTCTCCAGCACCATGTCTGTCTGCACACCGCCATGCCCTCTGCCTTGATGATAATGGACTAAGCCTCTAAACCTGTAAACCAGCCCCGATTACATGATGTCCTTGGTCATGGTGTCTCTTCTCAACAGTGTAAACCTAACTAAGATCCCAGACTGGATAGTTCATGGGATTGCTCAAATGTCCTTGGCACCATCACACTTTTATCTTCTGCAATGGCCCAATACAATCTCTATCCAGTCCAGGGTGCTCCTCCAGTCTTGGTTTCACAGGACTCACCTATACTAGGCACTTTCCTTAAGAGTCTCCTAGTCTCTACAATACAACCAGCCATGGCATTCTCTTCATTGAAAGGGTGAAGTCTATTCTCTAGGATGGTCACCAAGTCTCCCATGTGGTTTTGTAGAGTAGCAAAGGATATCCGGGGACAGGGGACAGATTCTGGGGCTTAGAGAGTCAGCTCAGCCACGAAGAACACTTGTTACTCTTGCAGAGGACCCAGGTTCTATAACCAGCATCCATATGATGGCTCACAGTTGAACTGTTGGCCAGTTTCAGAAGATCTAATGCCCTCTCTTGGTCTCTTCAGACACAGGCAGGCACATGGTGCACACAGTTCCATGTAGCCAGAACATTCACACATTTGATAATATAAACACATCTGATTTTTAAAAGGTATGAGCTTTGGTTTATGGGCATGGTTGATGCCAAACCTACACCAACAAGGTCACACCTACTCCAACAAGGTCACACCTCCTAATAGTATCACTCCTCATGGGTCAAGCATTCAAACACATGAGTCTACTTTGCCCACTCCTATTCAAACTACCAAACACATCAAAAGGTAATTTGTTTACAGGACACTGGATAATCTAACAATGGCTGTCTCATACAAGGGAATTGAGAAAACCATTGGCTGCTCAGTCTATGATGATTGATTCCTCAGCCATCTTAACCTGGTGCTGAAGGCACGTGAGTTTACTGGAGGCGTTAGTCTTCAGTCTAACCTGTGATATCAGAGAAGGTGGTTAGAATATTAGCAAAGGAATGCAGCAGCCACAGGAGAGATGAACTTGCCAGTGAGAGTGAAAGCAGGCAGACAAAAATCAAAGCCTCCTTCTTTAACATTCTTAAATCTGGGTTGCCACCAGAAGGCACCACCTACACTTAGGGCAAATCTTTCTGATTCAAATATCCTGATCAAGAAAATCCCTCATAAGAGTGCCCAGATGTGTGCAATTTAATTGAATTCAGAGCCACTCAAGTCAGCAACCAAGATTAGTGATCATGTCTGCCAACTCTCTCATACAATTTATTTTTCTTGTTTGCTTTATAATTTGGGCCCGAGATTGACCGAGCTGTGCCACTCATATTGCTTAGCCTTGAAGCATTCATCTGCATTCTGTTCTCACTATAAGTCAAGAAGCACATTGTATGTTCACCCCTCTCCTGGCTGATCCCTGCCTCACCCAGGAACTAGCCAGCTTGCTGTCACTCCAGTCTCAGAGACTGGATGACTGATAATGAGGCTTCAAATCCAAGATCAGAGAAATGGCAAATTTACTGAAGCCTGCTACCTGGCTTGTAGATGGTGCATTCTGCCTATATTTTCCTGGGCTGAGAAGGTCCAGCAAGCTCTCTGGCAGTACTTTTTAAACATAATTGCACCATTAACACAGAGGAGGAGTCCATTTTTATGACTGAAGTCACACCCTCCAAAGTGCTGCTCCCCAATGATGTCATCTTTTGTGATGTCTTACTGGGGGTGGAGTAGGGGAGACATTCAGATGACCACAACCTCTACCAATGGAGATGACTCTCCTCCAGCTTGCATCAGCATCATCAGGCTTCTGTGTGGAGGCAACACTGGCAACCTAAGTCCCAAGAATGTCCCTGTTATGTCTCCTTGGCCCTAAAGTCCCCTGTACCATGACCTTCATCCTGTAACAGCTGCCATTGTGTGCACCAGAGCTCAGCTTTCCTGATGTCAGGAACCTGGGATCTACCTCTATCTCCTTTTAAACCCATATTTGAGCTAAAGGATATGGGTCAGTAGGTAAACTACTTGCTGTACATGCATGGAGACTTGAGTTTGGATCCCCAGAGCCAACTTACAAGTCTAAAGTGGTAGCATCCACTCTGACACCAGAATAAGGGAGACAGTTCTTGGGGACCTCTGAAGTTCACTGGCCACCCCAGAATCAATGTTTTACTTAGGGTTATACTGATATGAACGGACACCCTAACCAAGGAAACTCTTATTAGGACAATATTTAATTGGGGTTGGCTTACAGGTTCAGAGGTTCAGTCCATTACCATCAAGGTGGGAACATGGCAGCATCCAGGCAGGCATAGTGCAGGAGGAGCTGAGAGTTCTACATCTTCATCTGAAGGCTGCTAGGAGAATACTGGCTTTCAGGTAGCTAGGATGAGGGTCTTAAAGCCCACACCCACAGTAACACACTCACTCCAACAAGGACTCATACACTCCAACAGGGCCATACCTCTAATGCTGCCTCTTCCTAGGCTGAACATACACGCGTGCGCGCGCACACACACACACACACACACACACACACACACACACACACACACACAGGGACACAGGCACGCATGCAACCAAACCATCACAGGCACCAGTTCCCAGATCCCAGTGAGAAAAGCCTACCTCAAAAACCAAGACTGGCCCTGGCAAGATAGCTCAGAATGCAAGGGCACTTGCCACCAAGCCTGAGGATCTGAGTTCAATCACCAAGACCCATCAGGTAGAAGATGGTACTGAATCTTACAACATGTCCCTTGGTCTCTACATATGTGTTGTAGCATGTATGTGTCTCCCCCAAATAAGAAAAACTGTTTCAAAGAGGAGTGACACCCAAAATTGTCCTCTGACCTCTACCTACATGCACATACACAAATCACGGGTGTACACACACACACACACACACACACACACACACACACACACACACTTGTCTTGGAGACCAGTCTCATGTAGATGTTTTTCAAGATAATACTGGTCTTAGTCCAGTTCTTGTTCTATTGTCCAAAGAGAGAGATATCTCTAATAGGGCCAGGTATGCACAAGGTTTCCCATCTAATGGAATAGGAAACGGGAATGTTATGTTTCCCAATTTCAGGATGAAATTCAATGTATTCTGCTCTGTGACTTGCACGTTCCTGCTTATCTTCAGAAGTGATAGCCAGACATTGCTGTCACCTGGTCAATTGGATGTGTCAATATGACATTGGGGGTGGGACAGGGATGAGAGACAATCTGGTACTGGTCTACGCACAACCCCACAGCTGTAGGGAGCCGTTCCCTGCTTTAGTTACATAGTAGGGACAGCATCAGAGGGAAAGTGGCTTATGCCTCTTAAATAAGAAACAAGCTTATGGAGTTTCATAGGATGTAAGCTGACACAAGTTTGGGTTTCTATTGATTCTTGTCTTGAGTGAGTGAAGACACAGTTTTCAGCTTTCCCTAATAGGCTCTGGGTTGTCCTTAAGATTTTAAAAGCTGTCACATGTTTCATTTATCATTTTCATCTCAATGCTCCGAATTCCCACTCTTTGTGTGTAATTCCCTTATGGTGCTTGTATCACTCTGGTCAGGCCATTAGTCCTAATAATTACTTAAGGTTTCCTTTTCAAGCACACTGCTTGGGATGAGGGAGACAGCTTGGGGTGGAGCATGAGGAACTGGACACAAGGTAAAAAACTTAGCATGGGTAAAAGTTCTTGTACCAAGAATTGGAGAATTCCTGGTATTTACTGCCAGTCCTTCTGACCTATACTGGTTTGATTCAGGACACAGAGAGACACTGGATCATAAACAAGGTAAATTGGTCCACTGGCCTGCATGTCACACACATGAATACATACAGGCATAGCACATATGCATATATGCATACACACACATGGGAAAATATGTTATTAAACATCCATGCATGTAACGATATATCCTCAGAAAACTCCCTGAGCACTTTCTTTAAAGAGGAGATAGTTGCAAAATCAGATGCAAGGGAAAAGAAGTTGTAATGGAAACGAGTCTGACAACACTTCATTATATGGGGATTCATGTGGACAGATTTTTTTTCAAACCTACATTAATAAGTGTTCTCAAATGCTTTGAGCCCCCTTCTAGCCCACTGTCCAAAGGTAGGGAAGAAAAGATGATATATAGGGCAAGTGGATTTGGACCTGTTTAGAAGTAGTTCTTTGGGGCAAATCCAATCTGACCTGTCAGGACACCTGCAGTCCAGTCCAGTAGTGTCAGGATACCAATAGTCCAGTTGAAAAAAAAATGTCACCTAACACAAAACAGCACTGGTAGCACAATCTTGCAGAAACGATCAGGCCTCCATCAAACTGTCACTAGTCAGCAGGAGTGATCAGAACCAGCTGGAATACCAGGAGTACTTTGCCACACCTCAATAAAGTGAAGTTCAGTGAGAATCAAGACCAAGGATGGATTGCAGGTAAACAATGCAAGCACCACATCAGTGTCTACTGAGTCATATTCATAATCTCTCCCAATATCACGTGACTCGCCTTAACGAAACATCACCTGAGTCTGCATCACAGGACAACCAGAAATTTCCACTTCAGACACCAGAGTGTGAGGAATGAGAGAGAGAGACTGAGACATATGGAACAAACAAGGATATCCCTTTGAATTGTATCATGTCCCCAAATGAATGGGAAGGGAAGATACCTCTATACCGAGCTGCTAAATTCCATTTAAATAACAGTGGCATCCAACTGGCTGGTTTCCTAAAATTGTCTCTGTTTTTACCTGATACACACGCTTTATAATTTGTGTCTAATGATGGACCTTCATTCAATAGCTCTAGTCATCCTTTTGCTACTTTGTAGGTTCTCCTTTCTCTCACATTCAACCCCTAACACTAGATAGGAGACAAAAGAGGAGAGAGGGAAAGGGTTTCTATTACCATTAGATGACCTCCTATTCATTAGGGGCATGGAGTTCCTTGGGGGGCAAGTTTGATCTTCATTGTCAGGATGTTTAGTTTCTTCTTTGGGCGTGACTATTTAACAAACTGCAACCAACAGCAGCCCAACTATGGGGCTCTAGCATTTATATGTTCTCTGAAAAGTCTCCAGCATTCCAAATGTTACACACTTGCAAAATCTATCTGCTGGTCGCAAAATCACGCCCCTGCGAGAACACAAGGCAAATCATAATCAGCCACTGTTGATAATCGGAAGCAACTGCATGCCCCACAGCCTGGATTAAAACAAAAACATTGTCTTATAATATTTCTATCTTTTTAAATACACCAAAATTCTCATTGCTAATAGCCAGTTTCATTTGGATATTAGTATATCTGACTTTCTATCCTTTAATCCACGGAGGGAATCCTGATTAGTTTGAATCAGTCATGCTAGCTTTGTTCTGTGCATATCACTGGTGTTGTGGTGCATCAGAAGACTCACTGAGACAGACCAAAAATCTTCTGAGGAAAGATTTTTTTTTCTGCCTGTCAAAAATAGGGAGTTATCCAAGACAGTTTCATCTCTCTTCTACTTCCTCCCATCCAGTGTTGGAGTTCTGCTGTGGAGGACTGTGATGTGTTCTCTGGGGATGCAGCAGCCATCTTGTGACTACATTATAGCCAATCACTGAGGGCAGTAAGAGGAGAAAGATGGATGAGCCAAGAGTCCTGTGGGATGGCTGGGCTGTTAAACTTATGCTGTGTGTGCATTGGTGTTTCTTCCCAAGTAAATCACACCCTTGGGATTAAGGGATACTGATTGGTTTTATATTTCTGTGACCAGACACATTCCCATCATATATATTTATTGTGTTTGCCCTTCTAAGGCCAGAATTATTGACAGCCTCATTTGAACTCATCTTCTGTCCTATTGGAACCTCACTTTGGCAGCCCCTTCCCAGGCCCTCCTTAGCAATTAGCAACCACACACTCAAATAAGGACCAATGTCCCAGGAGGTCGATCTGAAACAACAATTAAAACACACTCACCAGGAAGGACAATGGACAATATTATTTAAAATGTTTCTGCCCAAGAAGAGTGAAGTCAATTTAATTTTAAAGGTACATTCTTTTATCTCTCCCTCTCCCCATTAAATGTTTGATAACTTTCTTCTAAATATCTGACCTTTCTCAGGATCACAGAACACAGATGATATCCACCCCTGCCTTCTTTCTTGTGGGTGTTAAGTTATACTTCATGGACTAAACGTATTTCCTTTTTTGTGGGGAATAAGGCAGATAAGGATTTTTCCAGAAACTTCACATTTTACAAATGCAAAATGCCCCCCCTATTGAGAAACAATGCAAAATCCTTCATGGCTCATGTGGCTTCCTCTCTTCTGATTAGAAATTTAACCCACATGGCATTGTCATGGAAGGAACGTGTGCCTTAAAGAGAGATTGTGGTCTAACAGAGGAGTGGATTTCCAAGTTTCTGAGGTGGGGTTCTTGGGTAAAGGAGCTGGCTTAGCCAGTAAAGTGTTTGCCATGAAAGTATGAGGGTCTGAGTTCGGTTCCTAGAACCCACATTAAAAAATAAAAGTCAGACATAGTGGCCTGGAATCCTGGTACCAGAGAGGTGGACAGATGAATCCCCGATGTTCTCTAGTCCACCAGCTCAACTGGTATGTTTGGGGTGTAAGTGTGAGACTTTGTTGCAAGAAAACAAAGCAAGGCAGGGTGGAACTGTCTCAGTTCCTTCTCTTTGCTCTGATGAAATACTGTGTGAACTATCTCAGGGAGGAAGGATTGACTTCAGCTTGATCAGTGCCCATCAGGAAGAAAGTCAGGGCAGGAACTCAAGGCAGAGACTTGAAGGCAGCAGCTGAAGCAGAGGCGATGAAGGAACAACCGCTTACTGGGCTGTTGCTTACTGCTTGGTCAATGTGCTTTCTTCAGTAACCAGGACCACCCACCCAGAGGTGGCACCATCCACAATGGGCCTCCACATGAAAGTCCCCCAAAC
The DNA here is from genome assembly GCF_021556685.1 of Rattus norvegicus. NCBI lineage: Eukaryota > Metazoa > Chordata > Mammalia > Rodentia > Muridae > Rattus > Rattus norvegicus. The sequence goes on along the minus strand of NC_141555.1, from coordinate 50,278,290 downwards.
TTGGGGAGACTCTTGCTCCAGTCACGGGTTGGGGTACAAACAGGAAACACGAATAGCCGGTCTTGATGTAATCAGCAAGAGGCAGTTTTATTTACGAGATCTCGGGCTGACACTTACCCCATATAGGAGATTGACTCAAGCCCAAGCCTCTCTAGGCAGGAGCTTATATAGGGAAAACCAGGGGTTTCGTGTGGATATACATATTGGTTAATATAATGGGTGCACAGTTACTTTTGGCATGGAGTTACATCAACAAAGCACACCTGTAATGTAGCATCTCAGCAGTGTGGGCAGGGCAACTCATCTCACTGCAGCAGGGGGATGACCCATCCTCAGGGAGTGAAGGAGGGGGTTGGCTTCAGATGGCCAGTGTCCTTGGGAGCTGATAGTCGGGCTGGTGAGCCGTATCTCAAATTCTCTCAGGCATGTCTGGACTTTGTTTGAGACTAACTTTTTGAAATTTAACTCTTCATTCCCTTCTACGTGTTGTGAGTAGTTCTAATCTTAGAACTACATGTAGAACTCATTTTTCATCTGGCATAACATCATGGTACTGTTGTCTCAACATGAGGACGTGTACAGCGCTAATCCTCTTCTTGACAAAAGCTAAAAGGTGATTAATGATGTAGGGCCCAAAGGTGAGCAAAAGGAGGAGGATTATCAAGGGACCAGCTAAGGCTGAAAGCAGGGTGGTAAGCCATGGGTACCTATGGAGCCAGCTTTGAAACCAGTTATCAGTGGTTTCTCGTTCTCATCGTCTCTTTTCCAACCTCTCTCTAAGTTTAGCCATAGAATCTTTAATGGTCCCAGAGTGATCGAAGTAAAAACCTCATTCTTCTCTCAAAGCAGCACATAACCCTCTTTCTTTAAGGAATATCAGGTCTAATCTTCTCCTATTTTGAAGGACTACCTCTGAGAGAGAGGTTAGGTATTCTTGGAGGTCAGCTAAAAAGTCTTTAGGATTCCAATCTGAACATTATCTAAACCTATACACCAAGGTCATGACTATCTTAGAACTTTTAAACTGATGGTCCCTGAGGCACAATCCCAAGAAGTGTTAGAAGTATTAACATATGTAATGTTACATCATTTGTAATAGAAATCAAGCCTATCTCTATATTTTTCTCGATGGAACCCAGGGCCAACATGAAATTCTTGTTTCTAAAGCACACTCCTCAAGTGAGCATTATAACAACCTCCTAGTCACTTATCTGATGTGTAAGTCTAGGGAGCTTTCTGAAGATCTGAGTGTCCCTCTAGGTCCCAGCTCTCAGCCCCAACAGCTAGTATGTGGCTGGTGAGGGCTGAGAATTCACGGCTGTCTGGGTGGTCAGCAGCACCAGGTATGGCCCTTTCCAGCGAGGCTCGAGTGTCTAGGCTCCATGTCATTGTATGTAGCTACAGTCTCCGACCTGGAACAAATGACCTGTCTGGGAGGTTCCTGGGGTATAGGCTGTGGCCAGCTGTGAGCAGATTTCTTTCTGTATCACTTTTAGGTCTTTTAGCCTGGCATATAAATCATTATTACTATGACATGTTAGTTCAGTAACATCTTCTAATACAATCAGAGGATCTGAGGCTCCATATAACATCTCAAAGGGGGTAAAGCTGAATGTGGAAGGGGTATTTCTTGCTCTGAAGAGAGCAAGAGGGAAGGAGTGTCACCCAGTCGGCGCCAGTCTTCATGGTCAATTTGAACAGGGTCTCTTTTAGAGTCTTATTTATTTATTCTACCTGTCCTGAACTTTGAGGTCTGTAAATATAATGTAATTTTCAATCAACCTCTAAATACTTGGCCACACGCTGGCTTACCTTGGCAACGACAGTAGGGCCATTGTTTGACCAGATTACCTTGGGTATTCTAAATCGGGGGAAAGATTTCTTCCAGTATTTTCCAAATGATTGTAGAGGCCGTCTCTTGTTTGGTGAGGAAATTTTTTGTCTATTCCTGGAAAGGTATCTACAAGCACTAGGAGATACTTGTGATCATATTTTCCTGGTTTTATCTCAGTGAAGTTCATTTCGACTTTTTACTAAACTCTCTAGGTCTCTTTATCCTGTTTTCTTGTTAAGCATTTACTTACTGACATATCTTTCTCTGAGGAATATAATTTTTTTTCTCAAGTGTGTCATTGTCTTTTTTTTTTCTCTTCTTTTAATCAATTGGGACCTTTTCTTCTGTTGTACATTTTAAGTGAGGCCATCCCTTAGTCCAATCCCAGTTCCCAGTGGCTGTCTCTTGTAGGCCTGTAACTAGGATAGGCTACTGCATAGCCATTTTCCGAGTCACTTTATCTGCTTTGTTACTGTCCCATGCCACTGAATCTCTTCCTTCTGATATGCTGAGCAATGAATAGTACTCACAGTTGTTGGCTTCATCAGTGCATCCAAGGGATGGTAAAGGCATCTGCAGCGCTGATGTGCTGGGGGGTAGAAGTTCAGCCATCCCAGATGACATTGTGATTGTTGCCCACCATGGCAGCACCCACTTATCTCTGACCTTCATGAAGAAGGTTCCCATCTGTGGACAAGGTCCTCGGCTTTCAGCAGGGGTCAATCAGCCAGTCGCAGAGGTCTTTCCTCCACCCATGGGCTTCTGCCAGTTCTTGACACTTGTGCTATGGTGACTTCCAGGTCAGGATTGGGCAGCAAGTTGACCAGATTGCCCCCAACAGGTGGAGAATCTAGTCCATGTCAGCTGATCAGTGATCCCATCCTCTGGACATTTCATTTAAAGGCAAAACATCAGCCACTCTACCACAGTTTAAGTCTTGGATTGGGTGATAATTGTCAGAGCCCGGCTGGCAGGAATGATGTGTTCCAGGCAGAACGGCACTGAGCCACACACACATCTCCCAGCATCAGGTACTGGTACACTGAGACAGGTCTTAAGCTCCGCATACACAGTCTGTAGATATGCATACATACGGCCTCACCCAGTCATTTTAGCCCACGCAAGCCATTTTGGAGAGCAATTTTCTCATGAGCAAGGTATAGGGCCAGTCAGGGATGACCATGAAGTAGTGTGTGCGTTACCCGGCCCACGCCAAGGTCCACTGTTTTTCAGGCAGTCCATAAGTATTGTTCATTGCCAGTAGCCCCTTGCACTCAAGGTCTTTGGATATTGGCCCACTGGGGGGCATAGGACCACAGAGCATTGGGTCCCTGTATCCACACTTCCCTTCTATCTCTGTACATAGCCAGCACTCTTGGACCAAGAAGCTCTTGGTCCTAGAGGGACCAGTGGCCCCTCTTGTTCTTTCTTGGGCAGTACCTAACACTGTGTCCTTTTTCTTCATATTAGGCACACTGATCTTTAGACAGGAATTATCTTCTGTTGCCAGGTACTATCTTCCTAGGTTCCCTAACTACTGTGGCAGTATATGTTCCACTCTTGTCTCTTTTCTTCCATAGCTTCCTGTTCCTTTTACCTTCTTCCCTCTTTCTCTGCCTCAGTCTCATTGTCTGTATCTTCTTCTACAGCTATTAGTTGCTGTTTACTTTTGTGCACTGACCCTGAACCATATATCAACCTTATTTTCTCTGCAACTTACAACAACTCTCTCAGTGACTTAGCTTAACCCTTCAAGTTTCTGTAACTTTCTCTTTATATCTTTTTCTTACTTTAGCCAAATTGGTGGGGCATTTTCTAGCCCCTCGGAGACCCACCCTTGGAGCCTGGCGGCAGACCCGCAGCACTCTCTACCTTCAGTGGTATTCAGGTCAACAGTCAGGAGTGACAGTCTTCCATCGGTGTCTGGAACATTCTTTCTGGCTTCTAGTAGGAATCCGTCTTTCCTCAGTGGTAAAGAAGACCTGTGACAGTTACTAACAAGCATCTCAGATGGGATGGTGAGAAAACAAGGATGTCTTGAGAATAGAGGTCTACTGAAGAGGGCAAACAGCTTTTAGTCACACAGCTAAACCAGGGGGCCTTCTTGGGACAAAAAGGCCATTGTAGAAATAAGCACAAACATTGTTCCTGTGAAACAGAAAGGCAAGCAGAGAGGCAGCTGATCTGCTATCGACTATCTCTCTGTACTTAGATTTTACTTAAGAAGTACTTCCCTTCAGTGTCAGCTCAGTGTCTCTGTCTCTCAATAAACTAAGCCTCTGAAGGACACTAGGCTTCTAGTAAGAACTAATAACAAAACGATGAAGAGAGGGTTAGAACCTGGGTGTTAGATACTAAGTGGCTGACAAAAGAATTGTAAACAGTTCACCTGGGGCTATCAGGACTGTAGTAGTAGTCCTTTACCAAGCTGTCTCACTGGTTTAAAGGCCCATGGAAAAGAAAACATTAATCATGACCTTAGCCACAGCCAAAGCCTGAGTTCTAAATTTTGACTGGCAAAACAAAGTTCTTCACAGTTTGTTGTAGATTCTTTGAAACTATTTTACGGGCTTCTATACCCCCCACAACCTGGGGCATTTTGACCACAGGGGCAGGAACTGGATGCTGTGGGGATAGGATAAAAGGCACTCTCCATGTCAATGATGACTAACAGGGAAGGTTACTTAATGTTGGAGATCAACTCCTCTCAGGAATAGGGCCAGCAGATAAGGCAGGCTCCCTTAAAGAACTTCTCTTAATAAACACTCCCCTTTTGTTAGCAAGTGTTGAAGGTCTGTCCACTGAAGGCAGCAACTGGAATTATTTATTTATTTTTTCCAGGGACAAAAGTCTCATAATAAAACCACTAACTCTATGCTATCTTTGTTGTCAAAGCGTCAACCCCAGCCGGCCACCTTACCTTGAAACTCCTCTTACGCTGACTTGGCCAGACCTGCACTGCTGCCCACGCACAGCCTGTAGCTTGCTAGCAGGCCTGCATGCCTGCCACCCTCAGCCCCTACATTTTCCTACTCTGTGCTGTCCCTTCCTTAAAAGCTGTGAATGTTTAAGCAACAGGGAGAATTTTTCTTCAGGATCTAAGGTAAAGCTTTCAGGTACTTGTTAATGCCTGCTTCAGAGGGATCACTCGCTAACCTGGAGACCTTCATACACAACAGTTAACAGCAGCTGGACTGGACAATGGGAGTAAAGAGAGGGGCAGCTCTCCTTGGGGATGAGGCTCAAGAGAGAAAGATAAAACTCCCCGGCAGAAAACAATTTCTCTCAAGCAAATTATTTTTAACTTTTAATTAAGAACCAAGAGGACCAAGTAAAACTCCTTGACAAAGCAAACAGTTTCATTATTTCAAACACAGTCGTCAGTCCAAGATTTCAAACACAGTTGTCAGTCCTAGTCCAAAAAGAAAACAAAAGCTAAAAAGACATTCCACAATACCACAGAAAACAAACCAGACAAACAAGACCAAGACAAAGCATCCTATAACCAATTTGCACAGATGCCTGGTACCTTCAGTACCTGGTCCAAACTGCAGCTTAACTTTAGCTGCTTCTGGAATACTAAACACAGAAACAGAATACAGACAACAGACACTAACACATCTAAGCACACTTGTCCATGCCTATACTTAATGATGCAGCCGAACGCAACCTCCGAAGTCAAGTCACAGTCAGATCTTTTTGACTGTCAGTCGCCGGGTTCTCCCAACAATATTTGGCTCTTGGAACGTCTCCCAGAGCTGGGGCGTCCCCACTTCCGCTATCTAAAAAAAGAAAACAAAAAGAAAATGACTATTCGGAGTAGGAACCCAGTACCTACTCACAGGCATCTGTCCGGGGCGGGAAACCCATCGGCCCAAGTGGAAAGCATATCCACTCGAGTGCACTCAAATTCGGGGTGGTAAGCCCATCCACCCGAGTACACTCAAATTAAACCTAGACTATGGCACAATGTACAGTACATAATACACAACACACACACACACACACACACACACACACACACACACACACACACACAGAGCCGCTTTCAACACTCACTCCAACGTACCTCCAAGAGGCATTCGAGTCTCTGGGGGTCTCGCTCCTATCCCGGACGAGGTCCCAATGAAAGACCCCCAAACTTGGGGAGACTCTTGCTCCAGTCACGGGTTGGGGTACACCCAGGAGACAAGAGTAGCCGGTCTTGATGTAATCAGCAAGAGGCAGTTTTATTTACGAGATCTCGGGCTGACACTTATCCCATACAGGAGATTGAGTCAAGCCCCGAGCCTCTCTAGGCAGGAGCTTATATAGGGAAAACCAGGGGTTTCGTGTGGATACACATAATTGGCTAATACAGAGGTTGCACAGTTACTTTTGGCATGGAGTTACATCAACAAAGCATACCTGTAATGTAGCATCTCAGCAATGTGGGCAGGGCAACTCATCTCACTGCAGCAGGGGGATGACCCATCCTCAGGGAGTGAACGAAGGGGAGGGGGTGGCTCCAGATGGCCAGTGTCCTTGGGAGCTGATAGTAGGGATGGTGAGCCCTATCTCAAATTCTCTCAGGCATGTCTGGACTTTGTTTGAGACTAACTTTTTGAAATTTAACTCTTCACACACACCAATCATTATTCCAAAAGATGCCCCAGAGATCTGTCCACAAGCAAATGCAATGAGGCAAATCCTCAGCTGAGGTACTAAAAAAAAAAAAATGTTTAATAAATCCCGACGCCGAGTTACTCACATCAATGGTTTCTGTTTCCGAATGAAAGAAACAAGCCCAGCTTCTATATCTAAGGCAGCCCATAGCTGGGTAGCTGCCTACCCTCCATGCTGTTAGAATCCATCTCCCAGCAATAAGTCCAAGTTACTATTTATTAATTTCTATGCTTCATCTTGACTGTTCTTGAATCCAAGGTGCAGCCCTCTGGGCCATGATCTATTAGCCCTTTTATACGGCAGCTCTGCCTTTCTGAAAGTTATTTCCCTTCCATGACAAACTCTGTCTCCCCTCCTCCACACTCCACTAAGGCATGGGGACCTCTCTGTCCTGCTTGCTCCTGAACCCAAGCCCGGGAACCCTAAATCCCGTCTCTCTCTCTCTCTCTCTCTCTCTCTCTCTCTCTCTCTCTCTCTCTCTCTCTCTCTCTCTCTCTCTCCTTCCCATCTATCGGAGGATAGCATCTTTATTCACCATTCAGAATTAACTGTGGGCAGGTTCCCAGAAGCTAGGGGCAGACTTTCTCCTGCAAACAAATTTGGGGAACCCGATTAGTATTAGAAAACAAGGAGCTACAATCTCCTCTTCCCAGGTGTGTCAACTTGACCACTGTAGGGAGTTGAGCCAGTGACTGAGGAAGACAGCTAAGGTTGACCTCTGACCTCCCATGCTTATGCAACCACATACACGTATGTATTCATTTATTTAATTCCATAGCAGGATATTGGCTGGGAAGGCAGGGTGAGTGGATCTGGGGACAAGTAGATAAAAGAGAAACAGGTATTTGTAATCACCACAGAGAGCTCTTTTCTTTCCTCTCAGAACAAAGTAGACTACAGCCATTATGTCATCTTCCTAACAATGTAGGGGCTTCTCAAGGGCAAACTCCAAACCTGCAGCATTTCCACCCAAGTCTTTGTTCCATGATGCCACAGTGTGCATTAAGTTGAAAACAAAAACAAGAACAAAACAACAAAATCCCCCAAATAGGGTTAAACGTACCAAGCAAGATTAAAACCATCTTGTTTAACAAGAGACACCTGTTTATTCCTGTTTGATAAATGGTGTTTCTCCAATAGTTAGGATTTTTTAAAATTTTTATTAAACAAAATAGAAATAGAGTAGAAAGGAAGAGAACAAGACAAGAAGCTGTTGCTTGTCCTCAGTTGAAACACTAGGTAGAATCAGGCAAATTTTAATTCTGAGAAAGCTCAGGTTTGACAATGCGGTCTGTATGTTATTTCATAGTTTCTCGTGAACTCATCTGAATTTTGGTTTTGCATACGTGCATGAGGCACCCTTCTGTCTTGGACCTGTGTGGTGTTTTGCATGCCCAGGGTGCCCTTCGTTCAACAGTCAGATACACTAAGGATTCTGTCAGGTGCTAAGCACAGGTTGGTGATAATCCCACATGGTCCTCTCTTTGGTGAGCCTGAGAGAGAATGGGTCAGGGGTCAGCTAATAATGCAGACCCTTTCATGCAAGCGACAGCTTTATAATGTTTTATTTATTAAAAAATGGTAATTTACTTTAATTAATTAGTTAGTTAATTAATTAGTTAATTAATTAATTATTGTGTGTGTGCGTGAGCTTGCCGCTGCAAATATGTGGACCTCAGGTCCTCAGGCCTGGCAGCAATTGCCTTGTCTTGCTGAGCATCTCACCAGCCTGGAGCAAAATGCTGACCAAAGGAGGCAGTGGGACTTGAATGAAGTGTTTTCTTTTTCTTTTCTTTTTTTTTTTTCTTCAGAGTTGGGGATCGAACCCAGGACCTTGCACTTGCTTGGCAAGTGCTCTACCACTGAGCCAAATCCCCAATCCCAGGTGTATTCGTTTTAATCTCTTTTATTATTATCTGAGAATTTATATAGATGCATGTAAGGCCTATTTGTTCAAATCCAGCCATTCATTCCCTCCCTTTCAATTCCCTTGTTGCAAAGTCTGTGTTACAGGAAATGTCTAGAGAAGTGTGGATTTTTGGAAGCCCTGGGTCAGGTCTGAGCTGCTCACATTGGCCCTTCAGGGAGACCTGGTGATTAGCAGGACCATTAGCCACTTAGTAGGTGGGAAATGCCCCACTATTTCCATTTTAAATGTCTAACTAGGCCCGGTGGGAGGCAGATTCTTATCACTTCAGAAAAGCCTTCAGTACCCATGACACCTGTCCCCAGCCCAGTGCCAAACCTAGAGGGCTCTTGTGTTTGGTGAGGATTGTCCTGGTGTGCTCTGGGATTTCCTCATTTTCTCAGGGAATCTGGGTGTTGGTGTGATTCAGACAGCACAGGGCTCCTGGCTTCACTGGATTTCCATGAGAGTACTCCTGTCTTTCTGCAGACTTGTTTGACAGGGTGTCAGTACTGCTATTGGTGTTTCCATTAGGGGCTGATTACTACTCTGACTCATTGGAGCCATACTCCTCTAACTGGAGTCTGACCTCCAAGGTTTGCCCTTCACACTCTTTGTCTTAACCTCAGGGAGAGAGCATACAGTAAGTCTTAGCAGAAAAGATGCTGTGCTTCTGAGTCGAGGGAGAGTGTGAATTTGGGACAACTTCAGCTTTGTCTGATATTTGATGTCTGGATTTGCCTTCTCTGAGGTTTTTGCCCACCCCCCCATCCCTGCTACTTCCTTTCTTTGACCTTCCTTCCTGTCCTCCATCCTTCCCCACTTCTTTTCCATGGTGAAGATCATTGCTTCATAACATCTTATTATTAGACAAAAGAGAGGCAAAGACATTGGACCTTGTAGTCCCATGACTTCACAGAGCAGACTAAGATTCTCAATATTCCAGGCGGAAGTGGATGGTCCCTGCTTCCCTCTGGTGCAACCCTCCCTTTCTCGGATAGTTTGAATGTGAAATGCTCCTCAGAGACTGTAAACACAGAAACACAGTTCTCACCTTAAGGGACTAAGGATGATTTATTCCGGAGCCATGTAGAGTGATCATGGTCCAGGATCACACATTTAGGTCACCCCTTATCCCAGTGTGGATGCAGTGTCACGAGATTTCATAGTTTTACACAACAAAAAAAGTTATAATTATAATGCAAGGCAAATGCAAAATACGTTGGTGGGCATACAAGCAAGGCAGTCAAAGCTAATTTGGGGGGTCCTTTCTATGTTCCTACGATGCTATCTGATGACATTCTTAGCTTTTAGATTGTTGGTTTGTAGGGGTTTATTAAGTTAATAGATCCCAAAAAGTTTTTATTTTAAATCTATGACATAGATTAGTTTTGACAAAAAGGGAGGCAAAGAATTCTGGGGGCTAAAACTATCAGGTAACTAGTCTCTGGATCAGCAACATTCCAACATCTCCTCACCACTGCAGTTCTAACCAGCCAGTCAGCTTTCACAGACAGCTTCTTCCTAGAAATTCTCATTTAAAGGGCACACATGTTTAAACAGTTAGACCTCAGTTGTGGGCAACATTTTGCGAAGGAACATTTTGTGTGGAACATCTTTGACAGCTGGCAGCCATAGAGTCACAGTGGCAGATTGTGAGGTTCATGGCCTGCCTGTCGCTGACTCCAGCCTGCTTCTCTATATACAGTGGCAGGCTCTTTGTTCTTCTGTCAGGTACTTTGTTACAACAGTAAGGGAACTGATTAGTGCAATTAATAGCAGGTCAACTAACTAGAAGCAGTCTTGAGAGAAAAGGGTACCGTTCTGGCTTTGCGCTAGGTGAAGAGTTGGTGAAGATCCTGTTGTCTCCTTCCAGAATGATGAGTTGACATCTTTACATGCAAATGTCTGTGTATGTCAATGATTGGAAGGCAGGTCCTTACCCATTGTAGCCGAGTGAAGCTGATCACATAAGGACTGGAGTTGGCTCCCGCTCCATTGCTGTTGACTTCTGAGACCATGAGAAGAATGGGAAGCAGAGGAGGTCACTATGTGACAAAAGAGGCAGGGATGTACGATTTGTCCACAAGCAAAGGGTGGTGGCATCCTGCAGAAACAAGGGGAGATATCTCTCTCTCTCTCTCTCTCTCTCTCTCTCTCTCTCTCTCTCTCTGTGTGTGTGTGTGTGTGTGTGTTTGTGTGTGTGTGTGTGTGTGTGTGTGTGTGTTTATGTGTGCGCGCTCCCTACTGACACTTAGGCTCTAGATACTCACCTTCCAAAATGCTGAGAGAATGAGCATCTGTTGTGATATCCCCCATGTATGTGCATGTGTTGTAACTACGTTATGGCACTCACACTGAATCCCTTGCTGCTCTCAACTTGGCCCAAGCCCAGTGGGCATGAAATGGCCACACAGAAGAGGAGATGCTTGCCCTGAGATAACCCCTGTAGATCCTGTCATAGTTCTCAGTTCTCTGGGTTGAGTGGTTGTATATCCCAGGTCCCATTGGTAGCAGGAGACTGTTCTTAAGCAAGTGCTATTCTTGATAGGATGAGCAGCCAACTCTTAGTGGGACGTCAGCTACTGGAGCCACTGCTGTAGCTTCTCCTGGGACAGTGGCACTGAATGTGTGGGACTATTCCTCTCTTAGTGCTAGACACAAGGTAAATCCGCTCAGCCCCAGGACTGCTCAGTGTGGGTCTGCTTTAGGATGGGTCTTTATGTGCAGAGCTGTGAGTACCGTACTCTGCGAGGCGAGCCTCTCTTCTCTCCACTTCCCCAAGCTTCATGTCTCATTCATGTCAGCATAGAAGAGACACGGCTGATGGTGAAGTAAGCCCTTCTTAACTCCCCTGGGAGCTTGTTAGGGATGCTTAGAGGGGCACAACTTGTTGAATTCTGTCTGCAAAGGCAGGTCCACTCTGTGGAGAAGGGAGGGGGCAACAGCCTGAGGGGTAGAGCTGACCCCAGCTTGCTGCAGACTCCCTTGTGTTTCCTGTGTATCTTCATGATACATTTTTGTTTGCTCAACTCAGTTTTCGGTATCCTCACTCTGGGCGCCTTTACTTGTGGTTTGAAATTTTGAGATAATGCTAAAGTAAAGGGGTGGAGGTGGGAGATGTGGTTTCTTCTGTTCAAGTAAATCACAACTTTGTAAGTGGCGGGTAGGTTTTTGCAAGTTTAGCTATTTTCCCCTCTGGGTTTCTTGTATCTTCTTCTTTGAGGTCAGAAAGTTGGGCAGGAATCCTGGCTTTTTCACACTGCACACCTTAGGCCTTAGGATGTGCTGCTGGGGAAACAACCGCCATTCTCTACAGCACTCCCACCCTTAGCACGGGACCTTGGGAGACATTTGGTATCCATAGGACAGCACTAGCAATAACATTCTTTGCTCTGGCTTTAGTTACATTGACTGAATGAATGTTGTTTCGGGGCCTCTGGTTTATTTTTTCATGGGTTCTGTTGGGAATCCATTGGAATTGAAGCATTCCCTTCTGGAGGAAAGAAAGAATCTCAGAAGTTTCAGGAAGCTTAAGAAACCTTTAAGGCTTAGGAATCTCGAAGGTTATGACGCTCAGGTCCTGTTCCAAAGAGCAATAAGATGAGAACAATTGCCCCGCGGGTCGGGGGCAACCATGATGAAGGGGGCTTCTTGGGAGGAGCTGCCTGCTAGTTGGGCTGAAAGCTACAGGATGTAACTATTTTGAGTGTCACCCATGCTGGTGTGGGTTTCCCACTGATAGAGTTGACTGAGCCACTCGTCTGCTCCTGAATAGACATGATAAGGTAGACCTGGCTGGAATTGTTTGTAGTTGGAGGCTTACATGAGGTGAACACATATTGTTCAGGTCTACCCAGGATGGGTCATGTAACATAAGCTGCTAGACATTCATGTAGGTTAAAAAGTAGCAGAACTCACCCTATGTTAACATAACCAGAACTAGGTAGCTAAGGGTGCAAAGCTAATGCAGGGTATTGGGCACAGGTTCTAGAGGACCCAGGGGAGGAAGGATGTTCCTCATCCTCGCCCCTCATCCCTGCTCCTCTGTGCTGTTCCAGATACCACCAGGCAGGACGCCATCCTACAATCCACATCTACACTGGTTTACCACCCAGATCCAATACTTCAGGAACCTACAGCACTACAATGACCTCACTGGCTGCAGGGAGGACACAGCCAGTAAAGAAGCTGCTTAAAGTTAAAGGAGAACTATCACTCAAGTTGGGAGAGGACCTCTTCACTCTCCAGGAGCCTTGTATGAGAGCTCGGGCCTCCTGGGAACCACAGTTCTTGCTTCAGGGCTCAGCAAAGGTCAGGGCAAATGTAGTCATTGGTCGGGGCTGCCTTCCTTGTTAACTGAGGTGCCGATATTTTATTTTCTGCCACAATGAAATTAACACTTAATTACTGTGGCATTTTTTTATCTTGTGATACACAGTTCTGACCCACGAAGGCATAGAGAAAACATTAACATCTGTTTCCACCTCTCTGCTGGAATAGGATGCTTGATTTGTGCGGGGAAGTTGTGAGTTTCCCTGTAATACAGGTTATGTTCTGAAAGGGAAGGAGGGGACTCCAATCTGCTCTGTAGTAGTTGCATTCAAATAAAATGCTGTCTATTCATCTTATCTGTCTGTCTGCCTGGCTGTCTATCTTATCTATCTAATCTATCATTTGTCTATCATCTATCATCTATTTATCCCTCCATCCATCCATCTACATACTATCTATCTATCTATCTATCTATCTATCTATCTATCTATCTATCTTTCTGTCTGTCTATTATCTATCATTTTTCTATCTGTCTATCTATAATATGTCTATTAGTAAATAGACATATCTATCTACCATTTGCTTATCTAATATCTATCATCTATTTATCTAAGGTGTGTTCATGGGTGTGTGTAGATGCATATGTGTGCAGATGTGTGTATATGTTTCCATATTCAGGTAGTCAGAGAACAACCTCAGGCCTCATCCTCAGGCATGGTCTGTTTTTTCGAGACAGTTTCTCTAATTGGCCAGGAGCTTACGAATCATGCCATCTGTGGTGGTCAGCAGATCACGGGTATCCTCTCCTTTTTTCCCCAACTGGCATTAGAAGCTTTCTCCATTCACATTTTGATGTGGGTTCTGGGAATCAAACCCATGTCTTCATGCTTATGAGGTATCCTGGTTAGTTTTCACTGACATCGTGACATAACTTAGAAGAGACTTGACATACTGACCTAGTGACCTGCTTATTTGCAGTCATGCATTTTAAAAGAAAAAGCTTTAGGAATGGGAACCAAATGGCTGACTCTTTCTAGGGTGAATACAGAAATCAGATACCACAAATCTAGGATTTATATATATATCTATATATATCTATATCTATATCTATATAGATATATAGATATAGATATAGATAGATAGATAGATAGATATATGTTTGTTATATATATATATATGTGTGTGTGTATGTATTATATATATATATATATATTATGTTGTATATATACTGTATAAAGGTATCATATGTGTGAAACTAAGTGCACACATGCTTATATGTATATGTGTATTTATAAAATTATCAGTGCATTCATGTATGCATATTTATGTGTGCATGCATGCATGTGTGCTTATGTTCTTGGTGTGCATATGCATGCGGATATATGTGTCATGCATGTCTGTATGCATGAAAGTGTATGTCTGTGTTGTTGCTACTTATTCTTGTCCTCCACCTTACGCCGCAATTGGCCTGCTTCTCAATAACACTTTAGATGGAGCTGGGTGTCTTCTCCTTCTGGTAGGAAACTATGGACCGAAAGTGGATACGATCATAGACTGGAGACCCCAGCACATTTCATACACACATGGTGGGAGTGGCTCTGTACTCAGTTAGAAGCACATACTCAGGTCTCTGACTCTTGTATAGGAGCCAGAGAAGGACACTTTCCTCTCTTCTCTTCTGCCCTGGTTTCCATGAAGTGTCCTCCTGTTGCTCCTCAGAGTTGCTGGTAGGACGCTCCCTGGATGTTGCCACAAGAGACGGACCTGCACCCGTAGAAGCCCAAGTAGGGACAGCGTGTATCTGTTGGTCCCGAAATCCAGGTTAACTCCAGCACTCCTGCTGATCACGTAATAGAGCTGTGCAGTAGTTGTCGGGGTATAATTGACCATTCCCACTTGCCTTATAAAACTTGGCCATTATCTTTCTGGTCCAAGCTTGAGAAATGGCCATACAAAGAGTTTTGAAACTACCTTCCTCTGGGAGAGAGCAAAGAAAAAATTAGTAGATATTAAAAGGCTTTTAATCCATGAACACATAACCAGCTGAAACGGGCTGAAAGTGCCATTGTGACTGAACGGAGGATGTGTGAGGCATCTTTATCTAATAACCACCATTTGACATAATAAAGATTTATTTTAAATCAAAGCAGATGAGTCAAGTTCTTTTCTTTAAATCTGCTTTTGCTAATAGCCCTACACATCCGGAACCCATTTTAGTGCCGTCTCTTCTACTGAGAGCAGAGGCAAAGGCTTTCTATTCTCCCCAATGTCCCAACAGACTCAGTACTGACTCCTTTGGGCCCTCCGTGGAAGGGTACTTTTAAGCCTAAACCCGAAAGGAACCTTTTGGTGGGGGGCGGGGTTGTGTGGTGTTCAATGTCCCCATTTGTGTGTCCTGCTTTCGCTCAGTTCTCACATCACGTTCTCTTATCCGCGTGCTCGCCCACCCCGAATCATTTCAGACAAGGTTGTACCCGCTATCTTTTGCCTAGGTGGGGCTTCTGTTCTCTTCTTGTCTCTTGGGCCTCACGGAAAGCCCCTCCCCCCAAGTCCCCTGAAATAGATGACAAGGTAAAGCACATCTTTGGGTGATCGGCAGGGATTTTCAGAGCTAACAGGCAAAGTAGAAGAAATATGGGATGATTTATTAAGTCATGAAGTAGTCCCGGGACTAATAATATTTGAAAATAAAAGAAAGAAATAACAATGCTTAAATAACAATGCACACGTGCACACACACACAGACACACAGTCCTTCTATAGAAACATGCACACGCACTCAGTGGTTCAAAGTACACAGACAGGTGTCATCTTCTTCTGTGTTCACAACTGGCTGAGTTTACTGTGGTAAAGACCACCACCTATTTGATTATTAAACCACGCCTTTTCTCCTGGGCATCCAGCTCAGTGATATTGCCTGGCATCCGTGGACTGAGTGCCAATGGAATGGTCAGTGTATATGACTGGATTACTGGCAGCCTCCTCTCCAGCCCTTCTTGTACTTTCTCCCCTCCTTTCTTGGCTAGCTCTTTAGGTTCTTATGCTCGAGGTAGGGCAGAGCTATGGGGAAGGGGAAACCTGGGTCCCAGGAGACAATGTGGAGCCAAATTGAGACGGAAATTGCAGCCAGAGAGAAGGTCTGGGCCCTGGGTTGGAAGCTGATATTTCAAAGGCTCTTGTATGAGTCATTTATTGACTTCTTCTTCAGAGATAACTATACTTGGAGAAGCAATCCTCTTTATACGCCACCAGCTGGAAAGGAGCTTTCTTTATTGAATTTCCACATTTCATTTTTCATTTTGGTATTGTATGCAGCACATGTACACACGGTCGTGTGCACATGTTTGTGGAGGCTGAAAGACTGGTGTCAGTCTCAGGAACACCACCCACATCATCTGAAACAAGGTCTCCCATTGTCCTGGATCTCACCAGTTAGGTTAGATAGGCTGCCCCCCCAAGCCCCAGGATCCACCAGTCTCTACACATCAGCACCGTATTAATAATATACAGTGTGCACACACACTCCCAGCATTTCCTTCAAAGTAAGAGCTCGAACTTATGGAATACAAAGTTAAAATAATCAAGGGGCTGGAGAGATAGCTCAGCAGTTAAGAGCAATGACTGCTCTTCCTAGACATCCTGAGTTCAAATCCCAGCAACCACATTGTGGCTCACAACCATCTGTAATGGGAACTGATGCCCTCTTCTGGTGTGTCTGAAGATGGCTACAGTGTACTCATAAATAAAGTAAATAAATAAAAAAAATTGAATTCAGTGTTTTTGTGGCTTTCATAGGGCTGCCTCCTTCTCTTCTCTTTCTTCTTCTTTTTCTTTTCCTCACTGAGCAAAAAATTAAGTTCTAGAAGAGGGATGCCCAGACTGGATGTATAAAATCAGAAATAACAAATTGTGTTGGAACTGGCTCTGAAGGAAGAGGGGGACCAGAAGGATTGTTGTGAGTGTGACTGTCTGCTTGTTCCAAAGTGTAAGGCTATATAAACCCAGTGCCACCTCCTCCAGGAACTCAAAGCAACAGCTCTGTGTGAGGTCAGTGCTGTCTGTTGTGTGTGTGAGTGTGTGTGTGTGTGTTCGTGTGTGTTCGTGTGTGTGTTTGTGTGTGTGTGTGTGTGTGTGTGTGTGTGTGTGTGTGATCACTTTTGGGGGTGTATGCGACCACAAGCCAATGCTCATCAGATCTCGATCCCGAAAGTGCTTTGGGCCCCATCTTAAGTCATCACATCTCTCAGTGCCTGAGGTTAACTGACTTCCAGAAATCATCTTAGATGGGCTGACTAATGTTTCATTACATCGCAAGGACATTTTCTACTGTAGATAAAATAAACACCTATACTTTAGAATGGACAGAGACTTGAAAAATGGAAGTGGAAAAAATATCACTACCGAGTTTGCATTATAAAACACATTTATTTAGAATTCTCCAGGATAGTTGTAATTTCCCATATAACCTACACATGATTTCCATATATTAGCATCTTACATAATCATTTGAAAATAATAAGGAGAAATTAACCTTTGGGAAAAAAAAGTACTTTTTTAAATCACAGCTCCCACTCCCACACTGACAACTATGAAACTAATTATTTATTAACAAATTCCTAAGCCACAGTCTTTGGCTCATTCCCGGACTAACTTAATAACCCATTCAAACTATTCTGTGTCTTCTACATGGTTATTTACTATGCTTTCAACCCCTTTCTTAGTATCATCCTCAACATCTCCTTTAGCATCTGCCGCAGCGTCCCTCCCTGGGTCTCCTTTTATACACTATTTGCCAAAATCCTCTCTTCCTGCCAGTGTTCCACCTTCTATTTCCTGCCTCAGCTCATAGGTCATAGACTTTTTTTTATTGACAGGTGATGCTTAGAAGAGATTCTCTCTACAAACCTTGGTGCATTAACATCAATTAAATGACTCATTTTAAGTTCTCATTTTTAATTTTGTTCATGGATCTTTTTTGTGTTATGTCATGTGGCTGCAGTACCTGCAAAGCCCAGTACACAGAGGCAGATCTCCCAGAGCCAGAGTCAGTTGTGAGGATGCTAAGGGTTCTGAGTAACTGAGCCATCTCTCCAGCCCATAAACGACACAATTTTGTCACAGTAAGGGGAAAACTGGATACTACTACTCCTATGCCTTTTCACAGTGTAGATTCCAATCCACACTTTATTTAGAATCTAAGGGTCCTGTAAATGTATTAAACTTTTTTTCTTTTTCTTTTTTTCGAAGCTGGGGACCGAACCCAGGGCCTTGCGCTTCCTAGGCAAGCGCTCTACCACTGAGCTAAATCCCCAACCCCTTAAACTTTTTTCATTCCCACTTCGGGGGGTACCTATCCCTCATTTCCCCTAGACATTGAAGGTTGTCAAGGTATGAATGGCACATTTTGCAGGCTCTTTGCTTATGGTCCACCTGTCTGGTCTACTGAGCCTCCATACCCAATCCTGTAGGTCCTCGATCTCTGATGATCCCTTCAGCCTTGTGGATTCAAGCTTTTGAACACTGATTTCCAACTTTTCTAGTGCAGTCGTAGGGAGGTTTGGCACCAACTGATTTCGTTCAACCTGTGCTATTTAACAGATAAAGATCGGCTGAACTTTAAAATAACCATTTGAATAATTTATTTATATAGATAGTAATATGATCTGGTGTGGATTTAAATATTTCGCCACCTAGGAACTGAATTTAGGACATTGTGTAACCTTTTAGAAAACATTCTGTGGTTTTAAATTTTGGTGTGTGTATGTGTGTGTGTGTGTGTGTGTGTGTGTGTGGGTGGGTGGGTGGGTGTGTGTGTGTTCATGTCTTTCACAGAGTCCAGGATCCCATCTACAAAATCTGCACAGATAAATCCCAGAATAGACGGGTGGAGACTCTGGAAGATCCCCTCCCCCAACTGAGGAACTACTAGCACCTGATGACTACAGGGCAGAGGGCCGGATTTCTTCATTGATTTGGCCCCTGACTGCTGTCCATGCTCCCCTGGATGTTTGTACCCACGCCCACACATCTAGTCAGCACTAAATGGACTCAGCAGTTTCTATTAAAATGCAGATGGAATTAGGAGGGAGGAAAGGGGAAGGATTTAAGGGGAGGGGATGGGGACGGATTTGCTCAAACACATTATGTGTATGTACCAATTTCTTAAGGAAAAAAATTAAAACAAAGTAAATAAATAAGTAAATAAATCTGCTCATGTTTGCACATGTGCATGGGTTTATGTGTGTGTGTGGGGGGGGTTGCAGCACCCTGCTACAAGGTGATACCATGCAAGTCTCTTTCTGGTCTGCCTTCGGATTTAGATATAGAACACTCTCCAGCACCATGTCTACCCGGACTCTGCCATGCTTCCCACCATGATGATAACTGACTGAACCTCTGAAACTGTAAGCCAGGCCCAATTAAATGTTTCCTTTATTAAGAGTTGCGTTGGTCATGGTGTCTCCTCACAGCAATGGAACTCTAACTAAGACAGGTGGTGTCTTTGCCTGACCCGAATCTCTCATATTTTCATCCGGGCTGGAAGCCAGCAGACCTTAGTGATTCTGTTCCCTCTTCCTGTCCCTGCGGTTACAGTTTTCCCTTGCCTGTTTCATGATGACTGGGATCTGAGTTCGGGTCTGCTACGGAAGCAAGTGGTTTTACCCACCCATTCTCCTAAGAACCATCCTGTGGTTTTTAAGGCTTATCAGACGATTACAGTCAACATGCAAACACAAATTAGAGATGGCAAGTGCATCTTGAATTTTCCTTGTTTTGGTATATTTGAGTTGTTTCAGTGTCTTGATTTCACCTTGTTTCAGTATATTTGAGTTGTTTCAGTGTATATGAATGATAGCTGAGGACTGGAAATCTTAGCAAGAGATTGAAAGGAGAAATGAGGATGCAAAGATCTATCAGATCCCTGCCACTTGCCCTTGCATTCAACATTTCATATTTTAAAACAATAACAACCACTACCATCGACAATAGTCAACAACAAGGCATGCATGCAAGAGACAGGCAGAGAAGACACTAAAGGGCATTACATACTTGTAACTTCACTTTCTCCACTAAAGCCTCATGTATTGAGCCGATGGATTTTGTTCTCAAGCCCTGACGATTAATCCCTAGATGGAAGCCCCCTAACACCGAGATGAATGACACCATGGTCAATGGTGTAGGCAGAGCTTGCGATTTTCTTTCTTGTAAAATAAACCCAGTAGGGAACTAATAAAGACAGCTCACATATATAAATAAAAGAGCCTTTGACACTGACGATTGGAATTGTTACTATATATCCCAGTTCTTTGCATTTTATTTTCATTAGTGTGTTGTTTTCAGCACCATGATTGCTACATAGAAAACTGTGTATTTTCTACACTATGTATCTTTTGGAGGTGCACTCTGTAAGCTAAAGACTAAATCAATCCATATCAAAGGGTTCCTCCCTGACCTGTTTACAGAACTGAAATTAAACTTTTCACAAAACATTTCACACTTGCCTGGCTCATTGTTGTTAGGGCTTGAGTTTGACATTTCCCCAGGTTCTCAGCTGTGGGAACACTTTGTCTCAAGCTGATGGCACTGTCTAGGAAGGTGGAGGAAACTTTCAGGCTGTGCCCTAGCAGAAGTAGGTCACTGGGTCAAGAAGGAAGGAGCTGGCTGGTTCAGACCAAACTCTTGGCTGTCTGATCCACCCAAATATAAGCAGGGCCATACAGGCTCTCAGTGACACAGATCAATACACTGTTGCCATGAAGTCATTGCCACGACAGTTTGAACCCAATGACTGTGACTGTGTGCCCTTAACAAACCTCTATTCCTTTATTTTGATTGTGTCATGAATTTTGACACTTTGACATAAAAATAATGTAAGTGTACATCTGCATGTGTGAGTGTGTGTGTGTGTGTTTGAGAGAGAGAGAGACAGAGCCAGAGACAGTGACAGAGACAGAGACAGAGACAGAGAGACAGGAGAGAGAAAGGGACCAAAAGACGGAGAAAGTGCATTATATTAAGTACACATAATTTGCTCCTTGAATCATAAGGCAGTCAATTGGTTTGATTTATGTTCAGTATTTGAATTCTTCAGAGTCATACAGCCTTATAATACATAGCTAAAGCTTATAGTATAAATTTTCTATTAAATAATAAATTGTCATTATCCTTGAGAATTTCATACCTGTATACAATGAAATATGGCCATAAACTCTTCCATTTCACCCTCTGCTTTGCCCAAATTCCCTGACAATAACCATCCCTCAAAATTCCTATCCTCTTTCCCAACCTATAACCACTAAGCCCAATTAGCATTGGTTATGTACTTATGGGTGTGTGACCATCTACAGGCATGTGGGAAGTATACCAGTGACCAAACCCTCAGAGAAGAATGATTCTTTTACCCCAGCAGCCATCAGGACCCGAAAGCTTCCTCAGTAAGGGATTCTGTCTTGCTGGTTGTCCTTTATAGACGTATGCAGGTGACCACAGCTGCTGTGAGCTCACAATTGCAACAGTCATGTCCTGTCCTGAAGGCAGCAAACCACAGCCCTTCTTCCCACCCTCTGGGTCTTACACTCTTCCCACCTCCTTGTCCAAGATGCTTCCCGAGTCCCAGGAGTTAAAAGAGACTGTGTGCTCATCCATAAATGGGGCATCTACTGCTTCACATGCTAAACTGCTCTCTTAAGAAACTTTACTTTAGGGCTGGAGAGATGGCTCAGTGGTTAAGAGCACTGACTGCTCTTCCAAAGGGGCTGAGTTCAATTCCCAGCAACCACATGGTGGCTCACAGCCATCTGTAATGGGATCTGATGCCCTCTTTTGGTGGAGTGTCTGAAGACAGTGACAGTGTTCTCACATTCATGGAATAAATAAAGCTTTAAAAAAAAGAATCTTTATTTAAATTTTAACTGGAACCTGAAACTTTTTCTTTTTATTTACCTTTATAAAATGTACACACACACACAATAACACACACACACAAACACACACACACACAAAGAGAGAGAAAGAGAGAGAGAGAGACAGACAGACAGACCGACAGAGACAGAGTGAGATAGAGAGAGAGGGGGGGGAGGGAGAGGGGGAGTGAGGGGGGAGGGAGAGAGGTCGATCTAAAGGACTAAAATATACTCCTAAGTCAAAGATAAAGCCCAGACACTTGTCAAAAGGATGGTGGAGACTTAAGTGTGGAATGACCATGGAGCCTCCAGAAGGCAAGAACCAGAGACAGTGGCTCTACCAGGTAGGGAGTCTACTGTTTTTCGATGACTTCAAGACCAGGATTGGTGAACTGCAGAGTAGCCATGTGGGTATTAGCCTGCAAAGTGCACTTTGTATGGAGACTGAAGTGTGCTGCCCAGGCTGCCTTGGTTCCCTCTCACTTCTATGATTCCTAGGAGAGTAGGAAATGTTTCACCAGGTTCAGTGAAGCTTGTGAATCTGGAAGCTAGTGCTAAAACTGGACACTTAAAAGTTACTAGTTATTAGAAATTGTGTTTAAATTTAAAAATCATTTCCTCATTTGTGTGGGCTCACCCGACACGTGTAGGCAGTGCTTACTGATTGATCATGGCGCCGTACACTTCCGACCTCACACAGACTCTGACAAGGATTACTTCCGGTGGTGTGTGACTTATTTTTTCTCCTTTCAATGAAGGTGCAGACGAGCCATTTCCGGTGTCAGCACGTAAATGACCTAGTTCCGGTTTCTCACAGGCTTCCTGCATCTAGGTTGAATCCTTGACATGGGACATCCTCGGCACGGCACAACGTTCCGTTTGGCTGAGCAAGAGGGATCTCTGGTGTGGATTGTTTTCTCTGCCCAAAGTACATGGGATTAAATTCGCAGACACCATGAGTCTATAGTGGCTTCTGTGAACTCTGGGTTGTTATTATCTTTTCAAATCCTCTTAGTTCTTGGCCTAGTCGGTGACAGCTGCCTCACTCTGTGAACTGGCTGCCGTCGTTCTTTTACAGTGATTTGATCGATATGTTGCCTTCATTTTTTAGATCTCCTAGCTCCATTTTCTGAGAAAGGCTACTTCCCTCTGTGCGCATGACCTCACTTGTTGGACGCTACCTCTTTGGAGATCTCAGGACATTCCTTTGAGGTTCTGCATCCCTGCAGACAAGGAGCTAAAGTCTTTCAAACAAAATTCTGTAACTCCACGGTGGCTTTTTCATGCCTTTTGATAAATCCGAGGACAAGTCTTTCCTCTGGCAGCTATTCATACACGTTAAACTCTTAAGTCGAGATATCCAACTTGTTTTAATCCAAATATCAACAAACACATGAGTTACCAGTAGATTTATTGAAAGAATCATGTATGAGTTTGGACACTCCTTTGTCTCTCTCTCTCTCTGGAACACAACTTTTCCCCTTTGAAAGCTAAAATTTCTAATTTTATTCAAGTCCATTAAAAATCCACATTATTCTTAATTTTTTGATGGTAATGACTTTAGTTATCTACAAACTGACTTGCTCCACCCCCCTCCTTCCATGAATAAAAGGAAGTCTACTTTAAAAGCAGTTCTGCCTAATGAAAACCTAGTTTTTTCTTTTGTCAAATATTATTTCTTCACTTCTGGATTTTTTTTTAAATACCAATAAGGCACCAACTGTTTTCTTGATGTCTCCCCCTCCCACATATACTTTATTGTTTGGTAAACATGGGGTGAGCCCCCTGTATGCTCATTATCAAATGCTTCTGATTCGATTTGTGAACAAAAGCAGCCTACCCTCTGTCTTTTTCTAGTGGTGTTCCTTTTCAGTGAAAGAGAATTACCAAAGCCTGCCTGAGAATTAGGATTTTTCAAAACTCTAATCTCATTGAGGATTCCAATTTCCAAAGTTGACATTCATTAAGGGGAACGGATATGAACTTCCCATTACGGTTTGGATGTGTATTATTATTTCTTGTTATATTTATTTTCCCTTTGTGACTTGAGATGTAAGCTACCCACAGAAAAAAAGAGCTATCTAACCAAGTTCCCATCTTCCCCTCTCTGTAAGTTGAGATTTCTAAGGCTGAAGAGGAGAATAAAGTAAAATGAAGTGAGTCTGCAGATGTTGTCCACGTAATTCCTAGAACAAGAAACAGAGAGAGACATGTTACATGAACACGTGTATCAGATGGATCAATGAAACTGCAGGGGCCCTGACTAGATCTAAAATTTCTGTAAATGGTGTGTGTGTGTGTGTGTGTGTGTGTGTGTGTGTGTGTAAACCTAGGTGTATATGTATATGTATATATGTATGTATGTCTTAGGGTTTTATTGCTACAAAAAGAAACCATGACCAATGCAAGTCTTACAAGGACATTTAGTTGGGGCTGGGTTATTGGTGCATAGGTTCAGTCTATTATCATCAAGACAAGAGCATGGCAGCATCTAGGCAGGCATGGTGCAGGAGGAACTGAGAGTTCTACATCGTCCTCTGAAGGCTGCTAGAAGACTGGCTTCCAGGCAGCTAGGGTTAGGGTCTTATAGCCCATTCCCGAAGTGACACACCTACTCCAACAAGGCCACACCCACTCCAACAAGGCCAAACCTCCTAGTAGTGCCACTCTTATTTGGTACTATTTGTCTTTAAACTTGAAACTTATCCATAAAACTTTTCAATGAACAACAGGTAACTTTAATGAAATAAATACAGAAGTATTAGAAAAATACACAGGAAGATGTGTGCCTTAGTTACTGTTCTATTGCCGTGAAGAGACACCGTGACCAAATCAATTTATGACAGGAAACATATAATTGTGGTCTTACACTTTCAGAGGGTGAGTCCATGTACCATCGTGGTAGACACTATGGCAGCAGGCTGGCAGGCAGGTAGGCATGCCTGTAGTAGTTCCTGAGAGCTCTCATCCTGCTCCCCGTATGAGAGAGAGAAGGAGAGGGAGAGGGAGAGAGGGAGAGGGAGAGGGAGGGGAGAGGGAGAGGGAGAGGGAGAGGGAGAGGGAGAGGGAGAGGGAGAGGGAGAGGGAGAAGCCTGGTGGGCTTTTGAAATCTCAAGGCCCCCACCTCCCATTGACCCATCTCTTTTAACAAAAACACAACTCCCAATCCTTTCTAAACAGTCCACAAATTGGAAACCAAACACATTCAAGTATTTGAACCTCTGATTGTCACACTTATTCTAAATCCTAAAGTATGTTTTATTTTCTTTAAAAGAAATTAAGTAATGAGTGTCCATCCCATTTGGTAGTATATTTTATCATTGCATTTCATTTCTCAGAGGTTAGGGTTATTTGCATAACAAGCATCCAATCAAGCCATAACTCTCCCATAAGCAATAGGCATCATACTTCCCCCTTTCTACTTAATTATCCACGTAGGGGTTACGGAAACATATCCCTTCATAATGATTAGTTCAAAGCATGGGACGCTATTGATGTGCAATTAATTGCTATTCATAATGGGATAAAACAGAAGCCAACATGATTGAGTCTATTGTTGCTGGGAGCTGAAGATTTCCCTTCCATTTAATAAAAGGTGATAAATATGATTTTAACGCAAGACTAGAAACCCCAACAAAGCCTTTAGTTTATATTTGTTTCAGTATTTCCAGATCATTCTCTGTGATACACAGGAACCCCAGAGGAGGAGAATTGTGTGGAGTCACTGACACAAACTCAGCAAAGGATTGGTTTTTCACAATAAGGAGATATATCCTGTCCTCTGAGAGTTGGCCCCAGGACTCCCAATGATTTAAAAGTCCTCAGGTTCCTTGGATAAAATGACACTGCATTTGGATATAACCTATGAAAGCCTCTTGTATACTCTAGTCATATTTATGTGTGTGTTTGTGGGCGTGTGTTCATAGATACATGTAAGTTCAGAGGATGGCAGAGTGTAGAGCGTGTTCTGCTCCTTCACTACCTACTTTATTCCCTTGTGACAGGGTCCCTTGCTGAACCTGAGGTGAGGCACACTGTCAGGAAGCCCCCGTCTTCCTCCTGTTCCCATACCAAGCACTGGTGTTTGCAAGTGTAACTACTCACTTGGCTTTACCCCTGTGCCATCTCCCCAGATCCTCCTACATTTTAAATAACCTCTGAATTACTTTTGTACTTAATGAAATGAAATCATGAGGGGCTATTAATTAGGAGATGACAAGAAAAATGGTTTGTTTGTGTTCAGTACAGATATGATATTTTAAAAACCACTTATATTAGTTCCTTGATAACTTTGTACATTATATAATGATAGAATTTACTTCTCTCTTCTCTTCCTAACTCCTCCCAGATCCATCCACACCTAATCCTTTTTCCCTAATTCAAGCTCTCTTTCTTCCCTCTGTAATAACCTACTGAAGTCATTTATGCTGCCCATAATTTCATGGGCATTGGGCAAGCCACTAGAGCCTGGCCAGCTTATCACCAGCTATATCTGTGCAGAAAACTGACTTTCCCTTTCCTGTCAGCTAGGGCGGAGGAATAGTGGTCCTGTCGTGTATAGAAGACACTGCTTTGTTCTGGTTCTCACTAACATCTGTATCTTATATTTTCACTCCCTCATCCTTGAGGGTTCCTAAGACTCAACTCCTTCCCTTTTTGCACCTCTCTGTGAGTCTGGGTATATGCTTGTGTGTCTATATTATAGATGTCCCATTTTACATTCAAACCAACACATGGTTGGTGGGCGTCTTTACAATTGACTGCTGTTTGTATCTCACCCCAGACAAAATGCTGCAATGCAGACATGGTGTAGGTCAGTACCAGAAAGAAATAGGAGATGCTGAGAAACCTACCCAGTTGTTTCTAGTGTGAGGTGAAGTTTAGACCTCTGACACAACCTTCTGGCCCTACCCTATGGGTTTAAGATACACATTGTCCCGGTACAATGTTCAAAGGTGGGACTATGAAAATCAATGGACCCTGTGTGCTGTAATCAATGAGTTCATCTGTTGATGGATGTGTATGAAGGTGGCGGGAAACTAGGAGATAGGAAATTAAGGGATTTGTTCATTTGGGACATGTCTTGGAGGGTGTTTTTTTGTCCTTGGTCTCTTCCTGTGTTGATGCTTCTTGGATGTCAGTGAGGTTAGCAGTTGATTTCTATCGTGCCTCTTTCATGGTCATGTGACCATGGACCGAAACCTATGAAACCATGAACTAAAATAAGTTTGTTTACTATGTGATTTGCTAGGCAACTTGTAAGAGTGATGAATGAGATTAACATGAAAGTGTCCAAAAGTGATGCTGACTATACCAGGTCAGGTCTGGATTTGATGTAGGAAGACCCATGACTTAATCCTTTAAACTCTTTGTCTGGAGGCTGCAGGGTAAGAGAAGGCCCAATGTTTCCAAAGTGGTTTTATCCAGACGATTCTGCCAATGTATCTGTTGTCTTAGCAAATCAAGAACCTCCTGTTTCCCGCTCTGGTCCTTCTCCTGATTTCACTTCTGTGTTTTTAATAGACTTCGATATTGTATGAACTAGTGGGAAATGAGTACTAAAAAAGGGAAGGAAGCTATAAATTTTGCTGTTAAATCATTAAATTACACAATTAAAATAAATGGATTTTTTAATTATGTAAATTATACTTCAATAAGGCTGCAGAAAAGGCTTGGATAACTATGATGCTTGTCCAGTGATTTGCTATTTGTCATAGTTCCTGTGACTTTGATATTAATAGTAGTGGGTTTTATTAAAGATGAATCAGACACCAGTGTAACCATGCAGGGAGAACACTCCATTCTGACAGGGAAAAAAATCAAGTCAAATTCATTGGCTTTCTTGGTGAGGGTTTTCTGGTCACAGATGAGTTGGCTAGAAGTTGGACAGCTATTAGGGGAGAGCAAAGATGGAGAGAGCACAATGTTTACAGGGATAACTGAAGGTTGTGCCCATGAAAGGGGCTGAGTTTCATAGAGTGCAATTGCAGAAGCTCCAGTGGCTGATGGAGCTGAGTCCTAGGAGCCTTGCAAGACTGCCATTATACGTTTTGTGATGTCATGGCCGAGTGTGAGATAAGGCTAGATGAAGTTAAAAAATTTTGGTTTCTTTGGAAATTAATTTGTGTCACAGGATGTTTTTCTGGAAGCTATGTTAGGAGAGGATGTTTTGCTGAGCAGACACGTGAGAAGGCATATGATATTTAGCTAGAGCACATGCTTGTAGGGGGACAGGATGTTTATGGAGAACATAAATGTAATCCCACAGAGAGGGACAGGACATATTTACATTGCTACACCTTGCAAGGATTCGATGGTCTTTGCTGGTCTTATTTCGTAATGAGAAATGCACAAAAGAACCTGTGCTATTCGGGCTGCTTCTGGCTGCTTCTGCTGCTTCTTGTTGGTTTATTAGAGCCTTGAGGTCTCTGCCAGATCAAGGCACTGCTACTGAATTGTGTTTTGCATTTGCTATGGGACCACACTGCACCATGAAGATTGAAGTTACCCCAAAGAATTACTTCTAAATAGGTCCACAACTCTCTCCATTTTCCTATCAAGTTTCTCTCTCTGCTACCTCTGGTTGGTGGGCTAGAAGGTTTAAAAACCCTAAATAAAGTAGGTTTTGAAAAAATCTAAGCATACAGATAGATTCATGGGTTTTGAGAAGGGCTATGTCTCCTGCTGAGAGGAGATGATATGTAGGTTGTGACTTTTTGGTTCTGTGGTCTACTGTGACCCATTAAATGGCCAGTGACTGACTGTCTCCCAGTAAGTGTAGCACACACTAAAACACTTTTGCTTGGCATTGGGAGCTTTAGAATGTATTCATTTCTTGTCACATATCCTTGCGTATTCATGTTGGTGACAGTAGTTACTCTTCAGTTCTGCCATACAGGGAAGTGGGTCTATACACTGAGAGAAGAGAATGGCTGGTGGTATGTAGCATGGAATAAGAGAAACTTTACAGTGCTGGGTCTCTCTCTCTCTCTTTTTTTCCCAATTTGACAATCTGGAGTCAACTGAGAAGAGAGAACAATTCAAGAACTGCCTCCATTAGATTAGACTTTGGGTAAGTCCATGGAACATTTTCTTTATTAATGATTATGTGGGAGGGCCCACCATTGTGGGCAAGTTCATCAGTAGTCATGTATAAAAAGAATAGCATTTTAGGCTGTAAGAAATAGTAATGGAGCAAGCCATGGGGAGTGTGACAGTTTGAATAAGAAAGGCTCCCACAGTCATATATTTGAATATTTAGTTAACAGGGAGTGACAGTATTTTCAAGGATTAGAAGGATTAAGAATTGTGCCTCATTTGAGGAAGTGGGTGTGTCGACAAGGGTGGGTTTGCTTATTCAAGAGACCCATGCTTTCCCAGACTTTCTCTCTCTCTCTCTCTCTCTCTCTCTCTCTCTCTCTCTCTCTCTCTCTCTTTGCTTACAGAGCAGTAGCTCTCTATTGCTCCAGTTTTATGCTCCCTGCCATCATGATGGAGCAGACTTCTGAAACTGTAAGGTAGCCTCCAATTACATGCTTTCACTTATAGTAGTTGTCTTGACCATGGTGTCTCTTCACAGCAACAGAACAATGACTGAGACAGGGAGCAAGCCAAAATGCAGTGCTCCTTGTTACCATTTCAAGCTCCTGTTCTGGTTTCCCTCAGTGATGATCTGTAACCTGTAAGTCAAATAACCCTTTCATACCCAAGTTACTTTTGATCATGGCATTCATCACAGAGAGAAGGAAGCAAACTAGAACTTCACAGGTCAGTACATGAGCAAGTCTTACCTTTAAATTAAAGCAAAGTGTCTATACTTTTCTATTTTTGGTTATGAGGTAAGAGTCTGTGGCTCTACTAGACTCACTGTTTCTATAAGAAATTGTCTTACTTAGGGTTCCTATTTTTGTAAGGAAACATCACGTTAGGATGTTTTGTAAGGAAAGAGCACGTTAGGAAGGAAAAGATTTATTCAGCTTACACTTCTACATTGCTGCTCATCAGCAAAGGAAGTTGGAACAGGAACTCAAACAGGACAGTATTCTGGAGGCAGGAACTGAGGCATTGTCTATGTAGTGGCACTGCTTACTATCTTGCTCATCATGTCTTGCTTAGCTTGTTTTCTTATAGAACCCGGACCACCAGCCTAGTAATGGTGCCACTCACAGTGGGCTGGGCCCTCCCCAACCAATAACTAAGAAAATGCCCTACACTTAGATCTTATGGAGGCATGTTCTCAAATGAGGCACCCTCTTCTCTGATTACTCTAGCTTGTATCAAGTTGGCATAAAATCATGGTGGTGGTTAGAATGTGATTGTCCCATGGGAAGGGTGGCACAAGTAGGAGGTGTGGCCTTGTGGGAGTAGGTGTGGCGTTGTTGGAGGAAGCATATCACTGTGGGGGTTATATGCTTCTTCTCCAACACCATGTCTATCTAGAAGCTTCCATGATTCCTGCCTTGATGAAAATACAATGAACTACTGAACCTGAAAGCCTGCCCTAATTAAATGTTGTTCCTTGGGGTTGATGATTTAGCTCAGTGGTAGAGCGCTTGCCTAGGAAGTGCAAGGCCCTGGGTTCATTCCCCATTTCCAAAAGAAAAGAACCCAAAAAAACAATGTTGTCCCTTATAAGTTGCCTTGGTCATAGTGTCTTTTCGCAGCAATGAAAGCGTCAGACAACCAGCCAGTATAAAAACTCCCAAATAGCAGAAATAATTAATGATAGAAAGTATTTTCAAGTCCTGCACTGAGAAACTTATTCTTGAGAGAAGAAACAGCAATGAATGAGTCCAAGATAAGGTTGATTCCAAAGACATTCTTGGAGTGTAGATGTGGCTCAGGGAGACCCCATGGAGTGCAAAGGGGCTTCTAAGGAGGAGAGAGCTACATGGTCAGGAACCACAAAGCATTTTAAAGTCAGGGCAAATGGCATAAGAAAGAGCTCAGCACCTCTGCATTGGAGGCACCAGCAAGATTTTCCTGAGGATAAGCTTACATGTGAATAAAAGACGGGAACTTCCTGAGGCTAGATAGGGTAAAAGGGCCCACAGGTGTGTAGGAAGCCATCCAGTCGAAGAAGAGCCAGGCAAGACAAGCCAGTGCAGGAGCTCTTTGTGGTCATCTAGGGGCATTGAGAAGGGACGTCAAAAAATATTACAGGATGCAACAGAGTCTAACAGTGCACAGGGAAGCTATACACAGGATCCAGGTAACACCTGACATAAACTCACGGCATCCTCATGTTCTTTTTTAAATTACTTTTTAATGATCATACAAAATAATGGGCTTTATGATACTTTCAGGAATCGATAGATATAAACTGAGTTTGGCATTCACTACTCTGAGTTATCCTCGTTAAAATGTCCTCTGCGGAAGCCTCCACCTCACATCCACCTTCTGAAATGATGGCTTGGCTGTTCTTTAAGGAACCAAAGAGACCAATATGGATGTGGCCCAAGTTCA
Organism: Rattus norvegicus; assembly: GCF_021556685.1. Lineage (NCBI taxonomy): Eukaryota > Metazoa > Chordata > Mammalia > Rodentia > Muridae > Rattus > Rattus norvegicus. The sequence continues at coordinate 50,247,242 of NC_141555.1, read as the reverse complement.
ACTCATTCTAGACCCTTTCTGTTCTTCCTGGGTCTCCTGCTTCACTTTTTGAGAACTCCATCTTGGAATTCCCTCGTCCCTCAGTGTCCTCGACTCCCCCATGTGTTCTTTAGTCTTTCTTCCACATCACCATCAATTTAATCTTTCTTACCCTCATCCTGGTCTCTACTCTGCATGTGAAGGTTTGATTTATTTAAAAAGATGACTTTAGGGGCCTGCAGAGATAACCAATGGATTAAGAGCTCGTCTGCTTTGAAAGAGGATTTGGATTTGTTCTTTGAGCTGATGTCCAATGGCTCCCAACCACCTTTAATATCAGCTCCAGGGGACCTGACTATTCTTGTCTCTGTGGTCTCCTGTATTCATGCCCTTCCCCTAACCACATAATTAAAAATAATACATCTTCAGATGAGAAACAGGTTTCATTAGGTTTTGTTAGTCAAACAATCCCAGATCTTCTCTGATTCTGAGTCTGCTTGGATCAGTTTATTGGGTTTCCCCTTGAGTTCCAAGACCACCTCCCTGTTACCTGCCACTCTTTCACCAACTGGCTGTTTCTCCCTCAAACTTCACTTCAGAGAGTTTATCTATTTCTGGCCCTTCTCCACTGCTTCCTAAACATCCATTTTTTTCCCTGTGCCATCCCTGCTCCTCTAAGCCTGGTCTCAAGCTCTTTTCTCTCCCTAAAGACCAGACCAGCTCTGTCCTGTTTGTTTTAGCCTATGTGAGAATAGACTTAATATTCACAGCCTTGACCTTTCAGGCTTCCTCTCCATGTTCCATCCACCACAGTCAGTCTCCTCCAAAGTGTTCACACACAAAAGGTCACATCGCACATTTTAATTTTAGAGCAAAAACAAATTCCACAGGAAAAGATACTGGGGTTGTCAAAGGCCCTTGTGTATCTGAAACACAGAAAAACAAACATTTCCCCCAACCCTATAAATTCCCCATCCATGTCCCCCACACTTTGTGAATTTCACCTTTACGGATCTTTTCCATCAGATTATAGACATAGATGTGGACATCACAATCAAACTTGATGAAGTACACGGAAGGCTTTGCTAGAACTTGGTAAATGACTTTGCTGATCTTTTTGGACCCGTCACTTCTGATGAACTGTACACACTGTCCTGTTAAGATGTCGCTGTCAACATCTGAGTTTACCTCTACTGGAGTAATCTCTGGAATGATATGGAGGTTACCTTCTGTGTAATCATCCAGGATCTGGTAGATGTATAGGACGGGATTTTTCTCATAGGTGATGTAAAACCAGTCCTTCATGATCGGCACCTGGGCTAGGACCACCACTCTCCAGTTGTCCCTAGAGCTATGTTTTCCCTCAAATTTATGCTCCAAAGCTCGGCCAACCATGGCACTTGCGAGATGGGCTTCTTTCACTTGAGGAAACACTACTTTGTGAGTCAAGATCTTATGTTTTAATATCCTCTCATCACTGTGAAGTGCCAGTCAATAGACACAATCAATTCCATCATACTTGACCAGATAGAGGGAGGGACTGGTTGGCAGTTGATCTAGAATGATGGCCTTCCATTGGGTGATGGGGTCATCACATTTCTTCCATCCATGAGAAAATCTGCAGCCCACAATTGTCCCCAGGGCCTGGGAAGAAGGACTCCTCCTCCTCTGCTTCTGGAAGGATGGTGTGCTCATCCTCCTCAGAGAAATCCTCTTCTTCTTGGCTGAAGACTTAGTGTGGTAGGCCAAGGCACTCCTTGTCCACTGTCTTGTGGCTATCGTTCTGTGTTCAGGCTTCATACTTTACCATGGCCTGGGTTTGAAGAGCTCACCTGCTTAAACCACACACAGTGCTGTTGCCTCTGTCATATGAGTGCCTGCAAGAATGATTGCGGAGGGGTGGGGGAGGGCGCTCAACCAAGTCTCTTGTCTAAGAGAACATTGGAAAAGGTGAGGAAGGCGATGATAAACAGTTTTGAGCATCTGAATCTAATTCTGTCATAATCAGAAGTTCGTAGGAGGGCTGGGCAATGGTGGAGCACACCTTTAATTCTAGCACTCAAGAGGCAGAAGGAGGAAGACCTCTGTGAGATCAAGGCCAGGCTGGTCTACATAATTAGTTCCAGAGTAGCCAAAGCTACCCACATAAAAACCCTCTCCCAAAAATCAAAATCTAAAGTTCAAACGGAAATGAAAAAATGGTTCTCTACAGCTCAGAATAACATATTCAGACACAATTCTTCAGCCCGAGGCACTTTGCCTCTGCTGAGGAACATCTTGAATGCCTAGGTCAGTGTGGGATTAAGTATCCCTGTCCCCACTTTAATCAAGCAGAAAAGAGAAAGGATAGCAAAGGAGCCAGAAGGGTGGCCACACCCCTCTTCTACCCTCTAAATATGAGCTATGTGGCAACATCCACAAGTATCTGCCCAGAGACAATGCACACCAGTCCACTGGCTTTCTGTACTGTGCATCTTGACCGAGTCCCAGGTTTATTCCGCGATGCTGTTGCATCTTCAACCGCAACAAGAGTCTTTTGTGTAGGCAAAAACAGCCATTTAGAAATAATATCTCCTGGGGTTGGGCTTTAACTCAGTGGTAGAGCAGTTGCCTAGCAAGTACAAGGCCCTGGGTTCGGTCCTCAGCTCCGAAAAAAACAACAAGAACAAAAAAAAAAAGAAAACAAAATACAACAACAACAACAACAACAACAACAAAAAAAAAAAAAACAAAGAAATACTATCTCCTAAAATGCACAGGCACAGAGAGGAGCTTTGGCATTTTAGTAGAGTTATGAATTAGATATTGTTATCAAAGTATAATAAACTCCGGAGACTGACTAGCCTAGACCATCCACCCAGCTCTCAAACGTGGAAGACATTAGAACATAAGGTTACTTGCTGTACGAGAGAAAACTTTTAGCTTTCTGGGATACAAGGGTCCCAGTTATCTTCATAAACCCATTTACCGAAAGAAAATATCCTAGTCGTCCAGATTCTGTCTTCTGAAACAGGTCAGGCACCAAAAGGCTGTTGAACAATTGTGGGGTTCAGGAGCTGAACTGGCTTTCACACAAAGCTGCGAAGATAGTGAACCCACCTTCAAGGTCGTCTAGCGCCTCCAAGTGGAAGAGATGTGCAACATCCCCCCTTCTCTCTGTGACATCATTCAGGCTCTTCTTATGTCACAGAAGCCCTCTCAGGCCAGTTCCTTCCCTAGTTCCGCTTAGAAACTTCCAGCATCTAGGTTTTAGCTTCTCGTGTATCCTCCTGACGACCCAAAATAAAGTCCCCACCCAAATATTCTGATGACTCGAGTCACAGTCTGCCCAAGTAGCTCTTTTCATGTATTTTTTTTTTCTGAAAAAAGTCTTTGGTTTCTGAGTCACCAACATCCTTGGTGGTTATTTTCCCAGCTCCTTTCTTTCCTTTGGTTATCTTTAAGTCATTCTCCATATCAGAAAAAATGCTAGGCTCTCTCTTCGAGGCAGCCCACAGGTTAGCACACCAAAATTAGCTTTATCAAAACCCACAATTAGAGGAGGGCCACTTTTATTCAAACAAAACTGGAATTTGACAAGATTAAATACCATGTATTGAAGTAAATGGCAATCATGAATTATGAATTCTTTGCAAAAAGCGAGGTAAATTAGCTCCTAGGCCTGCTTCCAAAGTCGGGATAAACTGATGACAAACCCGATATCGACCAGTCATATTTTAAATGTCTTTAAAATTTACCAGCACTTCTGGTTACATGGAATTTATTAGATCAAATGCACCAAAACAGGATGAAATAGATGAGGTATTTTTTTTTTTAATATGGGTAGACAGAATACTGGATGCAGGTTAAGTATGGAATTTACCTGTAAATTACAGCGCACTTTAATTTTTTGTGTCACATAGTTCTCCAGATCTTCAAAGGGATTCTTTCAGAACCCTCCCCTGTCCCCACTACACTCTGACCATCCCTTCCCTCTTCCCAATAATTCCCTTCCTCTTTAACATAATTTTTTTAAATGTACTTAGAGCTTAACACTTATGGCAACTTTTAAAAATATGTCCACTTTTCTAAGTGCACCGTCATCTTTTTCTCCCTTCTATCGTAGTTTTAAGCACATTTTCCTTCACACTTTGAGTTTTACTCTCTCTCTCTGCTCTTATGACTACTCTGCCATTATGTGACTGTTGGTCTACTATGTGGCTGACCTCAATGTGTGGTTGACTCAAATGATATGATTTTTTCCCCCTTTTCTCCCCTTCATCTTCCTTCTCTAGGCACCTGCTGAGATTTACAGCCTTGGGGAATTTTTAAGCCCGGAAAGCAAACACACACACACACACACACACACACACACACACACACACACACACACGTACAGACACGCACACACATACACAATTACGCACATATTCACAGAAACACTTATAAAAACACAAACACCCACATACATACACATACAAACACACACATGCACACACTAACACACAAAAAATACATATATACACACTCAAACACACAAATACAGAGGGAGATTGAGACAGAGACAGAGACAGAGAGAGACATGGTGAGAGACAGAGAGCCCATGAGAAAACATGTAATATCATCTTTCTAAGAACAGTAAACAGAGACAACTTTCAAAAAAGGAAGACCTAGTAGGCAAAAAGAAGAATAATCTCATCATAGCCATAAATTTGAGGAGGAAAGATTCTCACTCTAGGCTTCTAGTTACCAGTCTGTTACTGAGCGAAGTTGGGGCAGGAACTCAGGCAGGACTCTAGAGGCAGGAATGGAAGCAAAGACAACTTAGAAATGCTGAGTACTGGATTGCTATCCACGACTTACTCAGATTTCTCTCCTTCACATACAACCCAGGGACCAACTTCATAGGGGATGAAACTACACATAGTGGGCTAGACCCTTCCACATCAACGATCAAAAAAAAAAAAAAGAATTTCTTACCACTTTACATCCATTCTGTTTGCCACATTGTGTGCAATAGACAAGCCATTGGAATAAATTTAACTGTTGATCACTGGATGAATGGCTTAAAAAATATGATATACATTGATGTGATTTTCATCTATGTATAAGGGGAAAGGGTTTTTTTTCTCAGAAAAACAGATGGAACTGTAAAATACAATGTTAAGTGAAACAAGCCAGACTCAAAGAGATGACTGTGAAATTTAGATTTTAATAAGGGATATTAAGTTAAAGGGGGCATTTAGGAAGAGGAAGGGGAGAAGCAGGGGGTGTGTGTGTGTGTGTGTGTGTGTGTGTGTGTGTGTGTGTGTGTGTGCAGGAGGAAATGGAGGTGAGTTGTGAGGATGAAGATGGCTAATGTACAGTATAAAACTATACAAGTAGTCACAAGCAAGCCCACTGGCTTGTACATTTAAAGAACATCAGTATAAGAGAACTGAGTCTAAAACAATGTTTTGATTAAATTGGGGGTTTACAGTTTAGAGATACCATAAAGTTTATTCATATTTTTCTTCCCACAGTTGGCTCTTGCTGTTTCGAGCTTGATACTGGTGACAGGATATGACAATGAGTTTTGGTGTCTGTATCTCATTAATAACCCGGAATTCACATCATTCAGTGAGGCTACCGTGGGGAAGGAGGTAGTTAGAGATCTTAAGGGTACACCACGTGGGAAGAATAATACCCACCCCCACTATAGATATCCAAATATTCACCGTCATCTCTGGTTTGAATGTGATCACACAAAATAATTTTTCTGAAGATTAATACCCAGAGGGAATTTAGTTGTGAAGAAATGATTAGGTCAAGAGGGATACGACCTACAAATAAAGATCCATTAATGATGCTATAGTGCAAAAAGGTTAAATTATGAAAGGGCATTTGGATCCCTCTCTTTTATTCCTAGCACATTGGATCCCTTCTTTGGTGTCAACATCCCACAAAAACTCCTTCCTTGGCCGATGGTTTCTTAATCTTGGATTTACAGGCTTCTGAATCAGAATCATACAGAATCTGTGTCATTAGAGACTAGCCAATCGGTGCCATTCTGTTGGTCCATGGAGGCATGAATATGCCTCACAATTGTGAGCAGCTGGGTTATATGTGAAAGCATAGCTGGCAGAGAGGACTAGGTTGTTAGTGTTGACTGAAGACAAGATGGGTTCAGGTTTAGCATGTGTGCTCTTCGTTAAAGAAACAGCACAGAAGAAGAGTGTACATTGGAAAGGTGCAACTTAGAAGGGACTCCAACATCTATTGTTGGCCTTGTGTACAAGGAGCCATTAGGTAAGGGGACAGATCACTAGGGATAGCTTCAGCCACTGCTTTTGTCTAGAAGAACCCTTTTTAGAATCCTCATCTTCGAGGATGTAAAATAAAACTGCCTGGAGTTAGTTGATACATCAGTAACCATCAAAAGTGTGTCCACTGTTACAGAGGGACCCAGGAAAAAGCCTGATCTTGGAAGATCCTTTGCCTTCAAGAGTTGGAGACTTCTCCCCACCAACACTGGGCAACCCATCTACGTTGGTAAGGGCATCCCACTAAGTCCAGATCAGTGGTTCTTAACTCTTGGATTGAGACCCCTTTGGGAGCTCAAATTACACTTGCACAGGAATCACATATCATATATCCTGTATTCCAGGCATTTACATTACAATTCATATCTATAGCAAAATTAAAGTTATGAAGTTGCAATGAAAAAATTTTACAGTTGGTGGAGCTATATTAAAAGGTTATGTTAGGAAGGTTGAGGACCGATCTTCCTGCCCCTATAAAATATGCCTGTTGGTATGAACTGGAGGTATAATCCCTTTTATTCAATCAGGCAAATCCAGAAAAACCAAAACACCACCATAAGCTTATGAAAGATAAACAGCCACTGTATCCACAGTGTTAGGACTGCTCACGTCTTAGACAAAGGATGTCAAAATGGAAATTACATCACACCATGACCATCCCCCTAAATGAAAAGCAGAGGAGAAAAAACAGTTCCCTGGTGGTGGCACCAAGAGAAAACCATTGTCAGAATTGTCAGCAAGGATCTTAAACCCAGTATTCAAGTGTTGTCAATGAGAAACTTCCAAAACTGACAGAAGGGGCTGGGGAGATGGCTCACTGCTTAGGAACACTGGTTGCTCTTGCAGAGGATCAGGGTTCAGAGCATATGAGTGACTCTTTGGTCAAAACACACACACACACACACACACACACACACACACACTCATCATAGAGATAAATTTAAAAAACAAATTAAAAAAAGAAGGAGAAAGGTATGTCTCTTTCATCCCAGTTCTCAGAAACAAGCTGATCTCTGTTAGTCCAATGCCTACCTGGTTTATACAGTGAGTTTCAGGCCAGCCCTACCAACATAATGAAACCGAGTGTCAAAATAAAACAGAAAAGAGTGTTTTATTTATTTCTGATAATGTAGGCAACAGAGAAACTATTTCTACAGATAAAGAACTTATTGTTGAGAGAATCAGTGGGCTGGAAGGAGACCCCAATTCTTTGTGTAACTACTCAGCCTCAGCAGGGAACAAGAATGGGTACAGCTAAAAATGAAGCAGGGCGATTATGAGTAAAGGTGCGGACACGCATCAGCCCATCATCAACAGAAGCAGGCAGAAAACCAGCTAGGATGAGATGGCTTCACCAGCCAATGTCTCTGAACTGACAGTCCCTAGTATCACCAGGATGTTCTTTTCCTTCAAGTACCCCTGGACTTTTCAGACACTCAGAAACCATAGAACAAAATGTGGCAAATGCCTAAGAAAAGATGTCCTGTGGGATATATTTGTTTATACAGGTTTCATGTAGCCCAGGCTGACCTCAAACACACTATGCACCCAAGGATGATTTTGAACTCATGTTTCTCCTTCTGGTAATGGGACTATGGGCATATACCACCACATCAGGCTTATGAGGTACTGTAGGTTGAGCCCAGAGCTGTGTGAGAGCCAAGTGAGCACACTGTCCAGTGAGCTGCATTTCCAGCCCCTCGGGATGTATTCTGCTAATACAACAAAACTAAAATAGAAGTCTTCAATGAGAGACAACAGGAGTCTCCCAGTCCAGAAACATTAAATTACACATTCACAAGTAAACATATGTCAAGGAATAATGAAACTAGGTAACAGTAAGAAAAAAAGAAGATAGGAAAAATATTATCAAAATGTGCGAGACATAACTATGACAGTGCTAAGAGGAAACTTTATTTACAACACTAATTCTTAGATTAGAAACCAAGACCAGCAACCTAAATTTTTATCTACACTAGAAAATAAGAAAATAATTAATTCAATGAAAAAATAATTGATAAAATGAACCCCAAAACACTAAAAATAACAAATTAAAAATTACACACAATGGTTTTCTTTTTTAAAGCAAATAATGGTATTTCATCGTCTCAGTTAGACCTAGATAGAAAAATATAAGGTCCATTCTCTTTGGCGATTTAAAAAAAAATAAAGAAATTGCCTTTTTTTTTAGAGTTTATGCAGAACACTGAACCTGGTACCACAGACAAAAATTAAAAAAAATATATATATTCATCATTTAAACCCTTTTTATTGACAGTGTTTATACTCAACTTGTTCGTCCTATAATCTGTTTAATATCAGACAAGATTGCCAGGATTGCCATATGGAGATTATGCAGTGTTGAAATGGAAGCACAGCATTGTTTTCCCAACACGGACTCTGGTTGAGAACATAATTGTTTTTATCATGAGGGAACTAGCACAAGATCCAAGCCCAGTCTTCCGAGGTGTTGTCCCATCTTAGAGCCATTTCTTTAAGACAGCACTTCCCGTGTGTCACATTTTTCTTCAACAATTGAAACAGACTTGTTTGCTGCACTGTTTGGTTTTCCTGCTACTTTAGAGATCCTGGAACATCAGACATGACGGAAGTTCTCCCCCACACACCCAAACTACAGCACTGGTATCTGTGTAGAGGAAATAGGAGAGACAGAAACCAGAAAGGAAAAAAAAACTGTTGTTGTTTGGGGAAGAGTCATATAAGTAGGCCAAGCAGATTTTGGACTTCCTATGTAGCCCAGGTTGGCCTCGGCCTTACTATGTAGCCCAGGCTGGCCATGGACTTGCTCTGTAGCCCAGGCTGGCCTTGGATTTACGATGTAGCCCAGGCTTCCTTTGGCCTTACTATGTAGCCCATGCTGGATTTGAACTTGTGATCTTCATGAGTATTGAGAATATAGGTATGCACTACCACACTCAGCTTTGCCTCTGTTATTTTAAGTGACACAGCTGTGGCCCCTCATTTGCCAGCCTCCCTCAACATTAACAACAGCATCCACAATCACATACTAGAATAATCCCATCCTTATCTCATCTGTTAAGGTCGGAATTTACAGAACAGAGAGTAAGCAGGGTCCTTCTCCTTATTAGAACAGATTTGTGTGGAGGGATTTGAGTGATTGTTTGAGTGATCAAGTCATACCTTAACCTGGTTCTGATATTATGACAGAGACGAAATAAAATAAGAAAACAAAAGTAAAGGAGTTGGGTCCAACACCGGGACTTGACCCTTAACAATTGAGGAAATGGCTCTGAGGTCTCAGGTACATGATGGGTAGGATTTGTAGCCCACATAGAATCCCAGTCCAGGAAGTTTGAGATAGGGCAGATTCCCAGGGTAAGATAGCTGTCAAGACTAGTCATATTGGTGAACTCTGGGTTTGACTGAGAAATGTTGGTTCAATGAATAAAGTAGAAGAGAAATGGATTAGTCCCTACATTATACACTCCACGTGCATGCATGTACACACAAACACAGACACAGATACACACACACACAGACACACACACACACACACACACACACACACACACACACAGGAACAAAACATAAATCCTTGGACTTAAGGCATTTCCTCCACTGTAGTAGCACATAGTAGGAGGTGGGAATCTAAATAAGTGTACCTTTCCACCACCACAATGACCAACATAATTATGAACCCTCAACCCTGGATCTGTACAATCTGCTGAGGAATCCCAGATGTTTAGTTTAGTCTCCTCGCTCTCTAACATATTCTGTTGTTTGGTTTCAGGAATCCTGAGCTGGTGCTCGGCTGACTTGAGCCTTACTCCCACTCTTGCATCCAAGACAACTTTCAGCTGCCACATGTACTGATCCTTTGAATTCCCTGCAAAAGTACCCTGACTTGCATTTCACACGAGGCCATGGCATGAAGCCAGAGAAAGTGCAGCTTTCTTACTCTGCCATTTATTATATTAGAGTATTGGGAAATTGGCTCAACATTTAAATCTCACTTCCCTCATGTAAAATTGAGCAGGCGAACAATTCCAGTTCATTAGATCTACATTAGGAGTGAGTTAATAAAACATATCAATGGATACAGAAAATGTGGTACATCTACACAATGGAATATTACTCAGCTATCAAAAACAACGAGTTTATGAAATTCGTAGGCAAATGGTTGGAACTGGAAAATATCATCCTGAGTGAGCTAACCCAATCACAGAAAGACATACATGGTATGCACTCATTGATAAGTGGCTATTAGCCCAAATGCTTGAATTACCCTAGATCCCTAGAACAAACGAAACTCAAGACGGATGATCAAAATGTGAATGCTTCACTCCTTCTTTAAATGAGGAAAAAGAATACCCTTGGCAGGGAAGGGAGAGGCAAAGATTAAAACAGAGACTGAAGGAACACCCATTCAGAGCCTGCCCCACATGTAGCCCATACATATACAGCCACCCAATTAGACAAGATGGATGAAGCAAAGAAGTGCAGACCGACAGGAGCCGGATGTAGATCGCTCCTGAGAGACACAGCCAGAATACAGCAAATATAGAGGCGAATGCCAGCAGCAAACCACTGAACTGAGAATAGGTCCCCTATTGAAGGAATCAGAGAAAGAACTGGAAGAGCTTGAAGGGGCTCGAGACCCCAAAAGTACAACAATGCCAAGCAACCAGAGCTTCCAGGGACTAAGCCACTACCTAAAGACTATACATGGACTGACCCTGGACTCTGACCCCATAGGTAGCAATGAATATCCTAGTAAGAGCACCAGTGGAAGGGGAAGCCCTGGGTCCTGCTAAGACTGAACCCCCAGTGAACTAGTCTATGGGGGGAGGGCGGCAATGGGGGGAGAGTTGGGAGGGGAACACCCATAAGGAAGGGGAGGGGGGAGGGGTTTGTTTGCCCGGAAACCGGGAAAGGGAATAACACCCGAAATGTATATAAGAAATACTCAAGTAAATAAAAAAAAAAAAAAACATATCAAAATGATTAGTGCCAGTGTGTTTTATGAATGATAAGCAGTATTACTTATATGATTTGTAACATTGGTAATTATGGTACCTGGAACGTAACGGTTTTCATTACCTTTGCACAGATGATGCGAGGAAAGCATCTAGGATGCAGAAATGCGTCCTTTTTTGCTTTAATTCCTAGAAGCATTTCTTTCTGATCCAATTTTTTTTTAAAAGTTACTTTCCACTCCATCTCCTCTTAGGTGAGTATGTTAGAACAGGGTTTGGTGAGAGGGGTTATAAAACGTTGTGTTACAGAATATATCTACAAGATCAACTTTTGAGTTCAAATGGAGGCACCCTCCATGGATAAGCCATGATATCCCTGAAGCTATTGATTTCTTTTCTTTTTTTATTTTCATTGATTTCTTTTGATGGCTAGTTTTGGAAGAAAGAACCTCGGTTGAGGAGCTTCCTCCATCAGATTGGCCTTGACTATGTCTAGGTGGCATTTCCTTGACTGTTAACTGATGTTGGAGAGCCTGTTCTACTGTGGGCAGGACCACGCTATGCAGGTGGGTCTTGATTTTGTAAAGGTAGTTGAATGTGAGCTTAGAAGCAAGCCAGTGAGAAGTCTCTGTAGTTTCTGTTTCCCAATCCAGTCTTGGTTTTCCTTGATGATGGGCTGGAACAGATAAGATGAAATAAAGATTTCTCTTCCCAAGCTGGCTTGAGTGACTGTATTTATCAGAGCAACAGAGAACCAAAATTAAGCAAAAATCACAGTGCCAGATGTGGGATATCTTCCTGAAATTTGCTGACCATCGAGATCACAAAAGCCCTCACAACCTTACAGGTTGTTGCCATAGTTCTTTGTAGTACTCCAGAACTTGATGGTAAGACCCTATTGCTGAGGATACTGAATCCTTTTGGTCACAGGTCACAGAAGGGTCAATATAAAGCTGAGGTGGAAGCATCCTCTATAATGGCTTGCCTTCATGATTCAAGAAAGTGCTATGTAGGCTTCCATGGGAGAAAATCATCTACAAATTTACTCGGGGGTGAACCATTCAAGCTAAAATGTCAGCCAAGATGTGCCCCTAATTTGTTAGTGCCATCACAGACATGGGAGTACCCAGTGGCTTTCCAATTGGATACAAGTCATATTCCACACGAGGGAATACACACCAGGTTCTGTAAAGTTATCAAGAACCTATGGTTAGGGTGATATATGATATATATGATATATGATATATGAAAGAACCTAATGCTAAATACATTGTCGAACTTCCTTCCAAACATCCATATTTGTATCTACAGGTCAGCGTTGCACTCAGCTCTCATCAGAGAAGAAGCCTCTGACTACCATGGGCAGAGACATAAAGCTAGACAATGTGCTGGGAATCAGTGGTGTTGAACTGTTCAGGTGGAAATAGGACAGCTAATTCTTCTCCTCCACAGCTCAGAGAACATCATGAAAGAGTGGGTAGAAGGAATATATGAACCAGAAGATGGGGAAGGGGACAGAAAAAGGATATCCTTTAGATTGGACCTAGTCATTGAACTCTTCAACTTATTGTGGCTATGGTCATGGGCACAAGACTAGGCCACTCAATACTTCATTACAGATGGGAGAGGCCAAAAAGTCCATCCACTCCCTTGGCAATCAACATTTATTGGAGGAGGGGTTCTATCCTGCAGGCTTAGATTTTTCAAGACCTACTTTAGTAAGAGTTCTTAAACGCTTTAACCTTCTTTTAGCCCACCATCCACCAGTGGTAGTGAAAAGGAAATGACAATAGGGCAAACAATGGACAATGTGGACCTGCTTCGAAAATGGTTCTCTGGGGCGATTTAAACCTTCATCATCAGGATATCAGTTCAGTAGACGTGAGTCAGCAGAGGTGGGTCGATCTACTTGCAAACACCATTCACGAATCACCAAGGACAGTTCAACCCAGAAAAAATTGCTGAGCTCTTCCAATTGGCCTGGGTTCGAGGAGGCAGCAAGAAGCCATTGATTTATCACCACAAGAAGTTCCCTGGTGCTTTTCTCTCTACAAAGCCATGGCAAACAATGGTCAGTGGAGAAAGAAAGGTGAACCAATTCCAAAGCGTAGTCAATGAAGACCAGATTCATCAAAGTCCATTGAGCATCAGCGAAGAATGGCAAGGCAAGCCAATTCCATGGTGTTGCCCACTGTTGTCCAGGGTTATACTCGTACCCTTTCTAAACATCACATGCCCTTTTCCCAGGCAGCTACCAGAAACACCATGTGTTTGTTCTCAGCAAAACATCCTCTCCGAAGACAGTTTCCAGAACAACATACATGACACAGTTGAGTCTGCAAAGAAACCAGAATTTTCTCCTTCACTACCTTCTTCATTCCTGTACACATAGATAAGTTGTTCTGTCGAATTCCTCTGTGCTCATGTAATTATTTAAACTTAGGGATTACACACATAAAAGAGACATGAAATAGGAGGGGGGACTTATTCAAAATATCGGAGCCAATTGGAGAGGGAATGGAGTGAGAGAAGGGGTTGACCTAGGGGATGACAGAGGATGATTAGGAAGGAAGCAAGGGTGAAATGAAGGATAGGATGGGAGAATGATTGAGGAGGATGAGGGAGGGGAATTGGGAAGGGAAATCCAGAAAGTAAATATCTAAAACTCATTATATAAGTATAGGAAATTGTTAAACAAAAACATCAAAATTGTCTTTTTAAAAAACAAAAGGTTAATGGTTCTCTTTATAGAGGGTCAATCATTACAACTTTGGGCTCATTTTGTTGGATCAATTTTGTCTTATGGCTTTTTTTTTCCTTCGTGCAAATTGTCAGATGTGAAGTTTTAGTTCGAGTTAGTGCCCTCCAGGGTTCTGTGTAAATGAAAAATCAAGTCAATAAACACTTTGTATTTATCGTCAAAATCCCAGTGAGTTTTCTTTAGTAATATTCTTTTTATCACACTCCACCCACAGCCCTTCTCAAAATGCTGCCTGAATTAAGTACCTACCACTGAATGGGACACAAGTTCAAACCAGTGGTAGTGGGAAGAACAACTAAAAGCAAACAAAGTAACAAGGAGCAAAACTTCTTCCCTCTGCATCTGGGATTCCATTTTATGGTTTTGGAGAGTCTACTACACTGAATAAAATGAAAGAGTAGAGTCTGAGGTGGTGTTTAACTTAGTGAAGAAAGGCAGAAATAGCCGAATATGGGGAGTAGGCCGGGTTAGGCTGTCAGGGCTTTTCCTCTTTTGAAGATGTATGTAAACACCAAAGCTGAGAATGAAGAGAACCTCCCAGTGAAAACAGCTATGCCAAATTTCATGAATACAAGAGCATTTGTATCACACTGACTGAACATTCACACAAATAAATCACACCACAAGTCTTGTATGCATATTTGCACACATCAAGTGTTGCTCTGTTTGGGGGGTTGTATAAACAATGATTGTGTGTGACTGGAGAGGTGGCTTGGAAGTTGAGAACCGTTATTGCTCTTGCAGAGGACTTGAGTTCAGACCCTGGCAAAAACATGGTGGCTCACAAGCATTGATTACTCTTGTTTAGTTCTGTGCCCTGCTGCTCTCTCTTGTTTTGATGAATACACATGTGGTCGTGAGGGAAACTGACTTGAGTCCTGTGGCCTCCCATGTCTTATTGACAGCTATACCTGCTTTTCTTCCCTAAGTTTCTTGTGGCTTCTGTATTTGTATCTTTTATACAGATACATAAAACTAAGGGAAACACCTATATATGTTATTTAAAACAAGGAAACAAAGAAACAAAGAAAGAAAGAAAGCTGAACACCCTCCAGGTCTGCAATGTGACCATCACACTCCAGTTGCTATGCTTTCCCCATCATGATGGATGGTACCAGCTCAAACAATGAGTCAAAGTAAACACTTCCTGTCTCTTTTTTTATTGTAATTTTATGTATTTAAATTTCAAATGGTATCCTTTTTCCTGGATCCCCTCTCTCCCATTCTCTCTCCCACTGCTTCAGTGATGTTGCTTTTCTTAACACCTACTCCCGTCTCAACACTCTGCCATTCCCTCACATTGGGGAAATGAGCCTTCAGAGGACCAAGGGCTTCTCCTCCTATTGATGACAGACAATGCCATCCTCTGCTATATATGTGGCTGGAGCCTTTGGACCATCCATGTGTACTCTTCGGTTGGTGGATTAGTCTCTGGGAGCTCTGTGGGGGTCTGGTTGGTTGATACCATTGCTCTTCCCATGGGGATGCAACCCCCTTCAGCTCCTCCGTTCCATTCTTTAACTCCTCCTCCATTGGGGTCCTGCTGCTTGGTCTAATGATTAGCTGTAAGCATCCTCATCTGTATCAGCAAGTCTCTGGCAAAGCCTATCAGGAGACATCCATATCAGACTCCAGTCAACAAGTACTCCTGTCTTTGTTAAGTTTTTGCTTTGTATTTTTTCATAGCAACAACAAGAAGAATCAATATGCTCCCTCTTCATATCCGGGCCATGTGAATTAGAGTCAGTGCTTCACTGAGCCCAGTAGGGTTCTCTTGGCTCCATCCACAGAGCCTGGAGTGGGCATGGACCCTCAAACGGACATGGTCAACATTGACTTTTGATGATGTATTCTCTTTGTGAGAAACAAAACTTCATGTCATTGATAAATACAATCAAGGAGGGTATCGCATGTAATTATCCTAGAGTCTATTTTTTTGTATACTTATTCTCAGCAGCCCTCGTTGGGAGTCAGGGACAGTGTGAGGCGCCAAAACATCTCAGTTCTATGGACCACATTCTGCATTCCATGACATCATAGAACTTGGTCCTGGAATGCAAATTCTTAGCTCAAATATCTAGCTCTTCCTTTCAGGTGTAGCTGTGTCTTGGGTCTATGACTTATAACATGAATCAAAACCTATAGGTTTGGGAGAAAAATGGCCTCATATTAATGGGAAATGTATCTGACATGCATGCCTTCGATATACTTTTCCAAGTGAAATTTATGGAAGGAAAGGTGTGATCAGACACACAAAAGACAACCTAAATCCTAAATTCAAATTCTTTGAGTGTTGTCCTAATGCAGCTGTGTGTGTGTGTGTTTGTGTGTGTGTGTGTGTGTGTTTGTGTGTGTGTGTGTTTGTGTGTGTGTGTACACATATTTCTGTGTATGTGCATGAGGAGAACAGAGGCAGACCCTGCACATCTCTTCATTCATCTTCCTCCTCTTTAGTTTTTGAGACAAAGTCTCTTACTGAACCCAAAACTCACTGATCCTGGCTATCATAGGCACCCCACACATGTTATCCCTTTTTCTGCTTCTCCACTTTCCCATTTCCCTCTCCCCTTGCTATTATGAGGATGAACTACCTCCCACCCACTCCCACCTCAACACCCTGGCATTCCCCCACACTGGGGAAATGAGCCTTCACAGGACCAAGGTATTCTCCTCCTATTGATGCCAGACAATGCCATCCTCTGCTATATATGTGGCTGGAGCCATGGGACCCTCCATGTGTCCTGTCATTATCCCTCCAGTCATGGGTTATGGGTTGTCATGCAGGTGCTGGTAATTTCACAGCAGGCACTGCTTCCCAAAAAACTATCTATCCAGCTTGCATTTTATCCCATGTTACTGGCATGCTGGAGATCCTGTATTTTGTTTAGTTGGCCCATAGCTAGACCCTCTTTCTTGAACTATAAGTCAGTGATCTACCTTCCTAAAGCTGCCACCCTTTAAGACATTTCCTATGTTGTTACCACCCTTGATGACAAAATTATTCTTGTTGGTACTTCATAGTTATAGTTTTCCCACTGTTATGAATTGTAGTAGGTAATCATTTTGGAGACTGAAATTTGTCAAAGGAAACATGACCACACACAGGTTGTGAACCGCAGCTATAACCGATTGGTAGCAAGATATATTTGAAGGACAAACTGGGGAAGACAACCACCATCCCTGGGTCCTAAGGGCATAGTTTCATTGACCTAGCTTACCTCTTCACCTCCTTAAATATGGAGTCAAAGAAGGAGAGTTTGTCACATTGAATAAAACACACCTTAACGGAGACACATGATGGTTCGTTGTTGCTACCATCTTGTAATTTCCTTCCTCAAAACCCCACATTTTAAAAATCATCGAAAGCAAAGAAAATAGGCACACAGATATGTCTGTGTGAGGTACTGCCCACAATTCATTTCGTTCACCTGGCCCTCAACTTTAGAATACTGCAAGCATTAGCCATTTGAAAATCCACTTACTGCTCATGTTTTGTTGAAGAAAAAAATAATCAAGCTAAATAGAACAAAAGAGATGGAGTGTACAGGATGGGTTGGGGGTTTAGTGCTCTTAAGGAAAGCTTGCAAAAAGTGAGGTATAACAATATACCTCAGCTGACTCAGAAGCAAACAGGTGAGGACCATAGGAAGCCTTGAGCATGAACAACAGGGATGAAGGTGTCTTTCCAAGGCAGGGAGACAGAGCAGAGCACCCTTTCTTGGTCTAGTTGAAGTGAGGAAGCTAGTGGTTATCAACCTAAGTCATCCCACACTGAGCCTGCTTGTGAAGTTCTGGACCCGTAGACTCTCCTGTGCCTAAGGTTGAAATGAAGCTGCCCCCCCACCACGCCCATAGGAACAAGCACTTGTTCCAAGGAGAGGTGCTTGAAGACTTCATTCTTTGAAGCCATCTTCTTTGAAGGGCAGGTCTCCAATTCCTTAGCAAGAAAGGCATCATGTATTCAACCTTGTTCTCTTTCCATATCTGCCATATCTGGGAAGACCCATCTAGAAGATCTTGGCCAGGGCATCTGGCTTCCTGAACTGATGTCTCCAACATGTTTACTAAAGTCTAAGTTTAGCAGTTTTTGCCGGATTACCTGTGCCTTATCTAGAGTGGAAAAAGGGAATTAATTCTGGCTTATCTGAGTCCCTGGAGGTAGTAGGTACTTATAGAGTGCAGGTGAAGGAATTATAAACATGAAAGTGCTAATCCATTCTTCGGGTGCGAACTTCTCTAACTTTTTATACATATTTTTAATCATTTAATAAAGTAAGTCAGTATCCCAGACAGGATGAGTGTCTGGCTTATGCACCACCCTCTCTTTTTATCCTAACTCCTGGCTGCTCAGGCTGTGATATCCATTGGAAGTAGAGTCACTGCAGATGTAAGTGGTTATAATGAAGTCTGCACTGGAATGTGCTGGTCCCTTAATCAAATATGATCATCGACCCTATCAGAATAGAAGTGTTAGTGGGCTGAATGGCAGACAGGATGAATGGGACCCGATGACAGGGTGTGGTTGAATGGGAGCTGGCTTTATTTCCCAACCATGAGTTTGGGCTTTAGCCTGAGGTTCTAGTAAGCACTGCAGAATTTTTATCAGGGATTTCCTTTCAGGGATCCCTCAAGATGATCCCCTGTGGATGTACAGATGAGGACCTAGAGGAGGCTGCAAGGGCTGTCAGCTCAAGCAACATTGAAAGCTGTTGGCATTGCAAAAGGCATATGCTGCAGAGTGCAGGCCAGCAGAGACAGTGACTGAGGCAGTTAGTGCAATGTCCCTCTTTGCATCAGAGCAGACCCCCCACACACACACTATCTTTCTGCCATGCTTGACTTACATGTACAACAGACCGTCAAAATCCTATCTGAGTGAAGGGACACCATTGCACTAAGAAACGAACACTGTATAGAACGAGACACAATGGATGGTAAGGTGTTTCACAATGATGGGAAACTAAAATAATGTCAGTTAAGATGGTTTGCATTCCTCTTAGAGTACCCGGTTTCAGTTCCCAGCAACTATATCAGATGGTCCACAACTCTAGGGAGTCTGATGCACTCTTCTGATCTCAGTGGGTCACTGCACATGTGTGTACATACATACATACATACATACATACATACATACATACATACATACATACTACAAATATATACACACATACATACTATACACATACTACATACATACACATATATATTATGCCAGTGGGTTACTCAGTAAATACTATCCTTGGTCAGTGGATTACTCATGCCCTCAGGAACCCTCAGAGGAAGTGGAACTGTCCATTTCTTCTTCTCTGTCAGTTCCCTTCTGGGGTCTAGGGCCCTCTAATTGACTGAAGCCATTGTATGATCTTTGAGTTTCTGAAGCATTTCTGTAACACGAGCATCAGGTTTTTTGAATATCTGGTCTTCATAGGGTTTTGAGCATCTGAACTTGTGCCGAGTCCATCTAAGTAGTCCCGGGGGTGGAAAGTCGCTCGGGTCTCTGCTGTTCAAGTTCTTCCCCCATTGGGGTAGGATGTTATAATCCGGTTGAGATACACTGAAGGCATTCTCAAGCGGCAGAGGCTGGGAACCCTTCAAGTTCTTCCCCCATTGGAGTCTGGTGTGATAATCCGCTTGGGGGACACTGAATGGGCTTCCAGTATGTGGAGGCTGGGAATCCTTCAACTGATTCCCCCGTTGCACTCCGGTGTTATAATCATCTTGAGGGACTCTGAAGGGGTTCCCAGACCAATGAGGCTGGGAAATTGTTGGTGCATTGACAGAGGGTAAAGTCCGGGATGAGGCTTTCTGTCCTCTCTAAACACTACCACGTGAAGGGGCAGTGAAAGTACTTGGCAGTTGTGAGTCTTGGTGAGCATCACGTGAGCTTTATCCTTTGAGTATTTCTGTCTCTCTCTCTCTCCCGAGAACTGTGGGCAAGTCTGTAAGGCAAAGCAGGTAAATTTCGAGTGACTACTGAACTCCGGAAACAATCAAAGCTCGAGAGGGGCTGTCCTCGAGTTTGCACGAGTCAGTAGCGAGGACTGCATAGGGCAGACTTGAGGTCTGCACGGGGCAGTTGCGAGATCTGAATGGGCCATCGCCAGGTCTGCACGGGGCAGTCGCGAGTTCTGCACGGGGCAGTCGTGAGGTCTGCACGGCCCAGCCAGGATATGCCTCACTTGTCAGTTCTGCTTATAGTAGCGGTGCGATCATCCAAGCTTTCTGAATGAGGAACCATGTCGACTCTCTTCCTTTGAATCCGGAATGCCACCTGTTTTCTACACACTGTCAGACGTATTGACAACTGATTCCTGAAGGAGCAACATGAATGGAAAGGGCAAAGGGTGCTTAGGGGTCTGTGCAGTCAAGCGCCGCTTACACCAGCATTGGTTCAGTGATGTGTCTTGGAACCTCATAAACCAATGAGAAAGGCTGATCCAGACCCTTGCTCTTCAGAGACTGCAGGGACTAGAAAATCACTGGTTGACTGTGTTAGGGAATGAACATGTGAAAGGATTTGGATAGAGCGTAGGGTACATCGTGTTGCTATTAGAATTCCATGTGAGTTTCAGGTGTTACTGTGACGCTTCCACCTTGATGTCTCACTATTTTTTTTCCTAAAACCCTTAATATTCCTTCCGTGATGATATTTTTGAAATATTGAGTATGCTACACCATGTCAAGTATTTTCTCTTGTCACATATATTGAAATTCTAAATGTCTCTTGACATTGTATGCAGTTGCCTAGCCAGGAGTCCTGGGATGCTTTCAATACTGGTAAGTTGATTGAACACACACTGTTTGTGTTACAAGCTTTGCTTGTAAATAATTCTTTTGGTGACCCCCATTTAGATTGTACAAATGCCCTCTGCCTTTCACAGACATTTCTACAACCACCCTTTCTTGGAGAAAGGAGTTAAGTGTTATGCCTTCTTTGAATGAGGAGGAAGATCTAAGGCTACACTCCTCAGAGAAACAAGGTGTCAGGTATTGTAGGAAGAAATATCCATCTAGGCAACAATAAATATTCCAAGCAAACCTGTACAGTAAAGTAATGTATGGGAAATACCACTCCTCTTTTAGTAGTATTATCTACCATTGTATTTGTTTATATTTCAAATATTACCCATTTTCCATAAACCCCATCTCCACATATTCCTCCTCTTTGTCTCTAAGAAGGTGACTCCATAAGCCCCATGCATTCTTTCCTCACCCCTCTAGAATCACTCTTCTCTGGGACATCAAGAATCCAAAGGAACAAGTGCTTCCCCTTCCACTGATGTGAGATTCGGCAGTCCTCTCCTACATATGTAGGATAGCAGACCATGAATAATCTATGGTTGGTGGTTAGGTCCATGGGAGCCCTGAGGGGTCTGGTTAATTGATATTGTTGTTAATTATAGTTTCTTTCAGCTCCATCATCCCTTCCCCTACATCTTACATTGGTATCTGTAGGCTCATTTGAATCGTGGCTGTGAATATCTGAATCTGTATCAGTCAGGTGCTGTCAGAGCCTCTCAGAGGACAGCCATATCAGACTCCTGTTCGCAAGCATGTCTCAGCATCAGCAACAGTTCCCATTTTGGTGTCTGCAGATGTCTGAATGGCCTTTCTTACAACCTCTGCTACATATTTACTCCTGCATTTCAATAGACACGGATACCTCTGATTTAATAAGAGATGGGTGAGTTGTCCCATCCTTACACTGGGGGCCATGTCTATCTACTGCAGGTGGTGCCTTCAGGTTCAATTTCACTGTTGTTGTTGATGTTGGCTAATGTCATCACTGTTGAGTCCAGAGAACCTGTTGCATCCTTAGTATCTGGGACATCCTAGAGGATACCCCCATCCTCCAATGTTCCTTCTTTCTATGCTCATTCTCCTGGTCCTCTGTGCTTCTCTCCTGTCTCTTCCCACATCTTATCCTGCTCTCCTGTTTTTCCATTTAACTCCCTTCTCCCTCACAGGGTCCTTCCTCCATGTGCCTCCCATGATAATTCTCTTCCTCCTTCTAATTGGGATTGAAGCAGTCCCTCTCTGTCCTTTCTTGTTGAGCTGCAGAGTATATATGAGTTTTTTATGGATATTCTGAGCTCTTAGGCTAATTTCCACTTACAAGTGAATGCATTCTTTGTGCCTTTATTTGTGTTTTTGTTACTTCCATCAGGATGATATTTTCTAGTTTTATCCATTTGATATGGTCTCTTTAAAGTCTCATGTAATTGTTTAAGGGATTTTTGTGTTTGCTCTGTAAGGGCTTCTTTCTCTTTACATCTGTTGTCCAGTATTTCTTTGATGGAATTCTTTATTTCCTTCTTAAAATCCTTTAACCTCATCATGTTAAGTGATTTGAAGTACAAACATTTCTTTTTCTTTTCTGTTGTGTTGAGGGTATCCTAGCCTTGTGTTGGTGTGAGATCTGGGATCTGATGAAGTCATATAACCTTGGTTTATATTGCTTAGGCTATTATACTTCCCTCTTGCCATCTCGTTATCTCTGGTGTTAGCTGGTTTTACTGTCTCTGACAATGGATTGATCCTCCTGTAAGCCTATGTATCAGGACTCCAGGGACACTACTTCTCTCCTGAATGATTTTGTGTACCAAGAGCTGTGGATCAGGTTCAGCGATCTAGAAAAGATAGAAACCAGAAGTATCCTGTAACAGATTGCCCCTTTGTTCCTGGGTTCTGAGGGCTCCAGGCAGTTTACCCTAAAAAGTGGTAGTCTGTCCTGTGATCTTGAATGTGTAAGCACTCCTGTACCTCCAGCCATTTCCTGGTGGGATCTGGGGAGAGAGAGATGAGGTACAGGTTCAGCTCTGTAAATACAGCATTGGGTCCTCTTGGTTTTTAATCTTTCACTGAAACAGCTCACAAATAATCTTTGACTCCGTGAACAGTAAGCCCCTAAGAATAATCATCTCTTTGTATTTTCAGAGATGGGACCACAAATGATTGGCACCTGGCATTTTTACATGGGTGCTATCAATTAAAATTAGGTATCTTTTTCTTTCATGTCAAAAGTATTCCTAGCTGAGATAATTGCTAAGCCAACAAAGCATTGCTGTTGAATATGAAATAGACTATCGTTGACAAATTAAAATGTTTAGGCAATGTCATCTAGTTCATTGAAGTGTAATATATTGAAAAACTCACATAAATAATTCATGATGGTTTAACCAATGCATGGAATCCATATTCATTAAAACGAAGAATAGTATGAAGTTTATTTTTACAACTTACTGAATCATGTAATAAATAAAAATCTTCATTAATGTACCAGTCTCCATAATAACGCTGTTGATTAGGAATGAAAAAAAAAGTATTATGAGCTTTATCTTCTAAAAATTGCATTATGATATAAAAAAAGAAAGAAATGAATGCATAAATCAGTGTGTTGGAGTTTATTGTATGCAAATAACTGAAGAATCTATCTTAGAAATAAGGTTATGCAGATTGTCCTAAGGAAGTGACAGCTAAGTTAAATTAGATGAAAAATAATTGAACTATATTTCGGGCAATATTACTATAAATATGAGGCAAATAAAAGGAAAAGATCTTGACATATACAAAAAGTAAATTTGAAAGGATTTTTTATAGAGTAAGTGATGGAAGAGAGGACCAAATAAAGCTGAAGCTTAGATATCACATATGGGCTTACAGAAACAATATGAGAGATATAAATTTTATTCATGGAAATTGTCTAATAAATCATGAAATAGTTTGAAATATGTTTTTTTAACTCTCTATGTACATACTAAGAGACTCTGGTTACTTATGTATTATGAAATGATACACAGAGTGATTAGAAGGATGTTTTTTAAGTCAATCTGGAAGTAGAGTCAGTGATAAAGAAAAAGATTCATATCAGACAGCTATGTTGGAAATTTTTGTTGTTTGGTAGTAGACTGATTATGGTGAGGGCCGATAGAAAGAAAGACAATGTCTTGTTTTGAGCAAATGAAAATATGTTGGAGTTATTTACTGTGATGTGGAATATTTCATGATAAGTGTATTTAGGAGAATTTTCAAGGAAATATTTTAGATCGATTTATTTGAAGATGCTTGAGAGAACCTCTAACTCACTAAAAATTCCTACTTCAAGGTTTGGTGATTTAAGCCATTACTCAGACCATGAATTAATAGCTGTTATATAACAAAAAATTTACTTTAAAAGATGTATTTTTCCCCATTATATCTGGTAGTTCTTATTTCATTAAGAGCAAACCTATGCTTACGTTAGATGCTTGTTTAGTACATGTGGACAAATAATTTGCCATTTACTTTCTGCAAATATTTTGGATGCAATTAGCATTTAATTTAACTTTATGGGAGCTGACACAGGAGTTTGATTAGAATGTAATAGCTCATGAATGTGAATTTCACAGAAAGAAGTGATTTGCTCATATTTTGTAAAGCTACAAACTCTAAAAGAGTAAAAATATTTAAGAAATATCTACTTCTACCTTTTCTCTTTAGTTTTTTAGCGTGTTCTGATATTCATCCAAAAATTCTTTATCCAGATGATTTTTAACTATAATATCCAGTTCTATGAAACATATGCACAGCATTTTAAAACTATTAATAATATATGCTTTCAGAAAATTTTCATCAAATGAGCAGAAATTCTTCCTGACTTCAACACAACATGGCCATTGGGAAAAGAATAAACCACAATTAAGGAAATGCAGAAAGTGAGTGACACATGCTAAATTCGTGGTTTTAAATTTAATTATCATGCTAGTTATGGGATAGAGCTTTGAAAATAGAGTCAATGACAGGATGAGAAACACTGAAGAATAGTATTTAAATTGAATTTTTACTAAATAAAATAAAACAGTGGATCTGAAGGTAAGCTACATTTAACAAAATGACCCTGTTGTTCTGCCACTACTTATTCAATGCTTTGTTTTTTGTTCCTATATGTTCCAGAAACATCTCAATGATTCTGGTTATTCTTAAATAAATGAACATGCAGTTTAGCTGATCTAATATTCCACATTATCTCAATGTTTTTCTGTATCATTATACATTAAAATTATAGAGAATTATTTTGACTAGAAAAAATTTTACTGTTTCTTTATCATATGAGAGAAGCAATTATTGTTCTTTTTTTTTTTTCGGAGCTGGGGATGGAACACAGGGTCTTGTGCTTCCTAGGCAAGCGCTCTACCACTGAGCTAAATCCCCAACCCCGAGAGAAGCAATTATTTACAGAGAATGGATACCTGATAATTTCTAAATAATCTCAATAGAGGATTAAACCATATATATATTAGATCAATCATTCATAACTTCTCCAAATGAAACTCATTAAATGTTACTACACATATAGTACGTAACGGGACTGATATGTAGAAATAAGAAAACATCACCTATGCAGCCACAATCATCTATTATCCCCATGATGAAAGCCAATACTAGGAAGAGAAGATAGTACAGACACATTGCAGGATAATTCAGCATCATTCAAAATAAAGATTGAGCTGGAAAGTGTTTTGTACTAAGTACAGTGAAGAATAATGTAAATAAGTTTAATGGTATGAGAACCAGTTTACCTGTTATGGCTGCCTTATCCGTTCTTAACTTGCCCAGTCACATTTCTGCTCTGTGGAATGAGACAGTCTCCACCTTCTCTGCCCTCACATATTTCACTTTGTCACTTGGTTCTCAGGACATCCATATACCTGGCAATGAATTTTTGTTCTTGGAAATTCGAAATTTTCTTATCCTGAGTTCGGAGAGAGGGTTAAATGCAAATGGGAAGTGAGTGCCATACCATAACTCTTCTATATTATTATCAAAATGTTTTTTTTTTTCGGGGATGGGATACTTGAGGTGAAAAAAAAGGAAAGGTGCTGCTTTATTTGAAATATTTTCTTACCTCATTCTGTGCCACTGTAAAGGGCCCAGACTTATCTGTCAGGCCTGGCCATGTTCCTGTAATTACTCCACTGCCTTTCTCATGCAGTTCTTAATTCTAGATCCTACTTGCCACTCTAGTTTTAATCTTGACCAGATTCATATCATCTCCCTGTGATCCTGCTCTGAAACATACACAAACTTTTTTTCTTTTGTTTCATTTTCAAACTTTTAAATGTTTATGTTAATTTTTGTTTAACCTGTTTTAGGGAAGCCTTAGAGGAGAATTATTCAAGGCTGTTTGTTTTGATTGGAAGTAGAAAATAATGAAAAAAACAGTTTTTTAATTTTACAAGACATTTTCATTTCTAAGTATTTCTCTTATATAAACCCACCAGGCTAGTTTATCTCCCTGTCTTGTCCTGAATTCTTTCTTCCCATTGCTACTTGAATACTGTCTCTTAGGATTTACTGCAGATCCGTAAATGCTGGCATACACGAGGAAGGAGTTGATTCTTCTACACTTTTGTAACCCTTTTTTAGATGTATCTTCTTGCTCTCTTGAGCTATTTGAATTAATTTGGAACACTGTACTCAGTAGTATAGTACTATAGTGATTGGGCCTTGAAAATATTTATTATTATTGCCTTGTCATAGTTTTACAGATCAGGGTTGGGCCTAGTTACATTTTGAAACTTTACTCCAAGAAGTTTGTGAACTTGGAAAAAACCTAGACAGAAAATATCAATACTTTCAAATGGTATTTTAGTACATGAGGGCTATAAAAATCTTTAATAAATCATGGAAAAGCAGTCTGAGTTTCTTGTTTCTGTTAAGTACTTGAAAAATATGAAAGGGGGGAAAGTCCATGGCCCACTCACTTTTGTCTTAACATAGGGTGCTCAAACGTGACTTTAGTTTTGGTGCCTTTTCTGGTTAGAACATACAGTTGTTTCTGGTAGTTTGTGGTAATGGTTTGCTTCTATTAATATACTCTTTTGTTATTGTTTTTGATTTTTGTCTTCATCATTCCCATTAGGGCAGGGATCCCCACTTTGTATAGATAAAAGGTGGGTTCAGTCCAGCTATTACTGTCCTGGGTTACAACCCACAAGTTTGGGAAAAAATGTTCACAATTATATAGTTGACCGTGGTTTAAAATCCTTCCTTGACTTCAAATTCTTGTAGCAACATAAATGCTTACTTCTGCTTCACTTAATTGTATTGATCACCCTATAATACCATTATGTATCTGTGTGTAGGGGGAAAGGGATTCTTTCAATTTTCTCTGTTTTGTGCTTTTATTCTTCCATAAATTATTTCCCACCACCACATGAGCACAGCATACTACCTGGCATTATTGCATGCTGGGATCACTGTGGAAGAGTAGTGTGAAATACAGCACTGTTCTTTGTTTCAGAGATTCTTATTTTAATAAGTAATCCATCCTATTGAAATAGCTAATTAACTCTTATATTCTCCTTCAAATATGGCTGCTGCTGTGAATAAATTGCATTTTTCCATTGATAAACAATAACAAAATCCCATTAAATCACGAACATACATGAAGAGGGAAAAGTATTCACAAAGAAAAAATGCATAATAATGGAGAAATATATAAGCAAAATGAGATCAAAAGTTAGACTTTGAAGTTATGAAATTAAAAATTTCTTTATAAGATTACAAAAGACGCAAAAATACTCAATAAAATTCTGGCAAACCGAATTCAAGAGCACATCAAAACAATCATCCATCATGATCAAGTAGGCTTCATCCCAGGCATGCAGGGATGGTTTAATATACGGAAAACCATCAACGTGAT
The DNA here is from genome assembly GCF_021556685.1 of Rattus norvegicus. Lineage (NCBI taxonomy): Eukaryota > Metazoa > Chordata > Mammalia > Rodentia > Muridae > Rattus > Rattus norvegicus. The sequence goes on along the minus strand of NC_141555.1, from coordinate 50,219,579 downwards.
CCATTATATAAACAAACTGAAAGAACAGAACCACATGATCATTTCATTAGATGCTGAGAAAGCATTTGACAAAATTCAACACCCCTTCATGATAAAAGTCCTGGAAAGAATAGGAATTCAAGGCCCATACCTAAACATAGTAAAAGCCATATACAGCAAACCAGTTGCTAACATTAAACTAAATGGAGAGAAACTTGAAGCAATCCCACTAAAATCAGGGACTAGACAAGGCTGCCCACTCTCTCCCTACTTATTCAATATAGTTCTTGAAGTTCTAGCCAGAGCAATCAGACAACAAAAGGAGATCAAAGGGATACAGATCGGAAAAGAAGAAGTCAAAATATCACTATTTGCAGATGACATGATAGTATATTTAAGTGATCCCAAAAGTTCCACCAGAGAACTACTAAAGCTGATAAACAACTTCAGCAAAGTGGCTGGGTATAAAATTAACTCAAATAAATAAGTTGCCTTCCTCTATACAAAAGAGAAACAAGCCGAGAAAGAAATTAGGGAAACGACACCCTTCATAATAGACCCAAATAATATAAAGTACCTCGGTGTGACTTTAACCAAGCAAGTAAAAGATCTGTACAATAAGAACTTCAAGACACTGAGGAAAGAAATTGAAGAAGACCTCAGAAGATGGAAAGATCTCCCATGCTCATGGATTGGCAGGATTAATATAGTAAAAATGGCCATTTTACCAAAAGCAATCTACAGATTCAATGCAATCCCCATCAAAATACCAATCCAATTCTTCAAAGAGTTAGACAGAACAATTTGCAAATTCATCTGGAATAACAAAAAACCCAGGATAGCTAAAGCTATCCTCAACAATAAAAGGACTTCAGGGGGAATCACTATCCCTGAACTCAAGCAGTATTACAGAGCAATAGTGATAAAAACTGCATGGTATTGGTACAGAGACAGACAGATAGACCAATGGAATAGAATTGAAGACCCAGAAATGAACCCACACACCTATGGTCACTTGATTTTTGACAAAGGAGCCAAAACCATCCAATGGAAAAAAGATAGCATTTTCAGCAAATGGTGCTGGTTCAACTGGAGGGCAACATGTAGAAGAATGCAGATCGATCCATGCTTATCACCCTGTACAAAGCTTAAGTCCAAGTGGATCAAGGACCTCCACATCAAACCAGACACACTCAAACTAATAGAAGAAAAACTAGGGAAGCATCTGGAACACATGGGCACTGGAAAAAATTTCCTGAACAAAACACCAATGGCTTATGCTCTAAGATCAAGAATCGACAAATGGGATCTCATAAAACTGCAAAGCTTCTGTAAGGCAAAGGACACTGTGGTTAGGACAAAACGGCAACCAACAGATTGGGAAAAGATCTTTACCAATCCTACAACAGATAGAGGCCTTATATCCAAAATATACAAAGAACTCAAGAAGTTAGAGCGCAGGGAAACAAATAACCCTATTAAAAAATGGGGTTCAGAGCTAAACAAAGAATTCACAGCTGAGGAATGCCGAATGGCTGAGAAACACCTAAAGAAATGTTCAACATCTTTACTCATAAGGGAAATGCAAATCAAAACAACCCTGAGATTTCACCTCACACCAGTGCGATTGGCTAAGATCAAAAACTCAGGTGACAGCAGATGCTGGCGAGGATGTGGAGAAAGAGGAACACTCCTCCATTGTTGGTGGGATTGCAGACTGGTAAAACCATTCTGGAAATCAGTCTGGAGGTTCCTCAGAAAATTGGACATTGAACTGCCTGAGGATCCAGCTATACCTCTCTTGGGCATATACCCAAAAGATGCCTCAACATATAAAAGAGACACGTGCTCCACTATGTTCATCGCAGCCTTATTTATAATAGCCAGAAAATGGAAAGAACCCAGATGCCCTTCAACAGAGGAATGGATACAGAAAATGTGGTACATCTACACAATGGAATATTACTCAGCTATCAAAAACAACGAGTTTATGAAATTCGTAGGCAAATGGTTGGAACTGGAAAATATCATCCTGAGTGAGCTAACCCAATCACAGAAAGACATACATGGTATGCACTCATTGATAAGTGGCTATTAGCCCAAATGCTTGAATTACCCTAGATCCCTAGAACAAACGAAACTCAAGACGGATGATCAAAATGTGAATGCTTCACTCCTTCTTTAAATGAGGAAAAAGAATACCCTTGGCAGGGAAGGGAGAGGCAAAGATTAAAACAGAGACTGAACGAATACCCATTCAGAGCCTGCCCCACATGTGGCCCATACATATACAGCCACCCAATTAGACAAGATGGATGAAGCAAAGAAGTGCAGACCGACAGGAGCCGGATGTAGATCGCTCCTGAGAGACACAGCCAAAATACAGCAAATACAGAGGCGAATGCCAGCAGCAAACCACTGAACTGAGAATAGGTCCCCTATTGAAGGAATCAGAGAAAGAACTGGAAGAGCTTGAAGGGACTCGAGACCCCAAAAGTACAACAATGCCAAGCAACCAGAGCTTCCAGGGACTAAGCCACTACCTAAAGACTATACATGGACTGACCCTGGACTCTGACCCCATAGGTAGCAATGAATATCCTAGTAAGAGCACCAGTGGAAGGGGAAGCCCTGGGTCCTGCTAAGACTGAACCCCCAGTGAACTAGTCTATGGGGGGAGGGCGGCAATGGGGGGAGGGTTGGGAGGGGAACACCCATAAGGAAGGGGAGGGGGGAGGGGGATGTTTGCCCGGAAACCGGGAAAGGGAATAACACTCGAAATGTATATAAGAAATACTCAAGTTAATAAAAAAAAATAAATAAAAAAAATGCATAATAATGGAGAAATATATAAGCAAAATGAGATCAAAAGTTAGAGTTTGAAGTTATGAAATTAAAAATTTCTTTATAAGATTACAAATTTGTTAGATTAGATAATACAAATATATTTTCAAACAAAGAGGCAAACATTAAATGCAATATATGCACAAAGAGTTAACTCAAAATGTAGTATATAAACCACGATTGAAATGGAAAAATCAATCTTGCTATTGAAGAGACAAAAATGGAAGAACTACCAAGTGACAAACTATCAAGAAAGATGATGTTTCAAAAAACACATAAATAAGTCATCAATTATTTAAACAAATACATAAAATAATAAAATAAAGAAGAGCAGCCCTAGTCCATGGTGATCTGATAGGATGCGTAGATTACTTCAATATTCTGGTATCAATTGAGTGCTGTTATGTGAATGAGTATTTGGACAAATTGGGAGAAGTTACAATGAGGTGCATAGGAAAAGGTATATTGTTCTGATTTAGGATGAAATGTTACCTAAATATCTGTTAAATTCATTTGGATTTTTTAAGATACTAAAATAACTTCTGTTATTTTAACCATATCTGTTTAGTTACAGTTTCCATAAATTGTCCATTGATGAGAGTGCAGAATTGAAGTCTCCAACAATTTATTCTGTGTGGTGCAATATTTGCTTTGAGATATAGTTATGTTTCTTTAATGAATTTAGGTGTCCTTGCATTTGAAAAATAGTTGTTCAGAATTGAAAGTTCATCTTAGTATTATTTTTTCGTTGACAGGTATGGTTCCCTTCCTTATCATTTTTGATAACTTTTTTTTGAAAGTCAAAGTTGTTCAATATTAGAAAGGATACTCCAACTTGTTCCTTGGGGACATTTGCTTAGCATTTTTCTCCATCCTTTTACCCTGAGATTCTCTGTCTTTGTCTCTAAGGTGTATTTCCTGTATACAGCAAAATCTTGCATCCTCTTTATGTTTTCAGTCTCTTAGTTTATGTCTTTTTCTTTGGGGAATTTTGTCCATTGATGATAAGAGATATTAAATGAAATGGACGGTTGCTTCCTGTTATTTTTGTTGTTAGAAATGTAATTAAAATTGTGTGGCTATCATCTTTTGGGTTGTTGAAAGATTAATTCCCTACTTTTTGCTAAGGTGTAGTTCCCCACCTTGTGTGGGAAGTTTCCATGTATTATCATTTGTAGGGTTGGATTTGTGGAAAGATATTGTGACATTCGGCTTTGTCATGGAATATCTTGGTTTCTCGATCCATGGTAATTGAAAATTTCACCAGATATCCTAGCCAGAAGATACAGAAATGAATGCACACACCTATGGTCTCTTTTTCTTTGACAATGGTGCTAAAACCATGAAATGGAAAAAAGACAGAATTTTCAAGAAATTGTGGTTCAACTCTATGTCACCATATAGAAGAATCAATTATGTAAATAAACTCGCGGGGGGGGCAAATGATCATCTTTTCAGATGCTGATAAAAAAAATTAAAAAAAATAAATATTTCTTCATGTTAGAAGTCTTGGAAAATATTAGGAATTAAACGCCCATACTTAAACATAATAAGAGCAATATTAAAAAAAAACAAAAAAATATCAAAACAAAATAAAAAAAAACCAAAAAAACAAAACAGTTGCCAACATCAAACTTACTGGAGAGAAACTTGAAGTAATACCAAAAAAATCACGAACAAGAAAAGATTGCCTAATCTCTACTTACTCCATCAATATAGTACTGGAAGTCTTATCCACAAAAATTAGACAAAAACACGAGGCAAAATGGAAAAATTTAGAAACCAAGAAGTTAAAATATCATGATTTTAGATGATGTGATTTTATATTTTAGTGACTCCAAAAATTCCACCAGAGAACTCCTTCAGCTGATAAACAACTTCAGCAAAGTGGCTGGATGTAAACTTAAATCAAACAAATCAGTAGCAATCTACTTCAAGGATAAACAGTTTGAAGAGAAATTAAGGAAATGACAGCCTTCAAAATAGTCACAAAAAATCATAAATACCTCAGGTTGACTCTAAACAAGCAAGTGAAATTTCTGTATGACAGTAATTTCAAGTCTTTGAAGAAAAATATTGAAGAAGACGTGAGAAGATGGAATAATTTCCCATGGTCATGCATGTGCAGGGTTAATATTGTAAAAATGGCCATCTTGCCAAAATAAATACAGAGATTCAAGGCAATCACCATCAAAATTCCAACTCAAATATTCACAGAGTTAGAAAGAGCAGTTTGAAAATTCATTTGGAATAACAAGAACCCCATGATAGGGAAAACGTTCATCAACAGTATAAGAACTTCTGGGGCAATCACTATCGATGATTTCAAACTTTATTACAGAACAATAATAATAAAAACTGAATGGGAATGCTACAGAGACAGTCAGATAGATCAATGGAATATAATTGAAGGCCCAGAAATGAAGGCACACACCTATGGCCACTTGATATTTGATAGTGAACCGAAACCATCAAATGGAACGATAACATTTTCCAAAAACGGTTCTCATTCGACTGGAGGTTAGCATGTAGAAGAATGGACATCAATCAATTCTTATCAGCCTGTACAAAGCTCAAGTTGAAGTGAATCAAGTCTCTCCACAAGAAACATATAATCTTAAACTCATAGAAGAAAAAGTCGGGAAATTTACTGAACAGAACATCAATGGCTTTGATCCAAGATCGAGAATTGACAAATGGGACTTCATAAAGCTTTTGTAAGGCATAGGTCACTGGAATTTGGAAAAAGGTAAAATCAATAGGTTAAGAAAAGATCATTACCAATCTTTCATCTGATATAGAGCTAAAATCAATCTATACAAAGACTCAAGGAGTTAGACTCCAGAAAATCAAATAGTCCTTTCAAAAATGGTGAATAGCACTAAACAAAGAATTCTCTACTGAGGAATATTAACATCCTAACCAATCAGATAAATGCAAGTCAACAAATTCTGAGGTTACACAGAATACTACTCATAATGGCTAAGAAAAGAAATTCACAACAGATTCTGGCAAAGAGGTGGAGAAACAGGAACTCTCCTCCATTGTTGGTCAGATTGCAAGCTGCTATAACCATTCTGGAAATCAGTCTGGAATTTTCTCACAAAGGTGGATATAGTACTAACTGAGGATACAACATTCCCATTTCTTTGATATATATCCAAAAGATGGTCCAATATATAAGAAGGACACATGATGCTACAGATTGAGAGCAACCTTTATTTTTATAACAGCCAGAAGCTGAAAAGAAACCAGATGTCCCTCAACATAATAATGGATAAATGAAATATGGTACATTTGCACACCTGTGTTCTTCTAACCTATCAAAAACAATGTTTGCATAAAATTCATAGGATAGACTAGAAATTATCATTCTGTGTGAGGTAACTCAGTCACAAAAGAACACAAATGGTATACATTTCTTGGAACTGTGTATCAGCCCAAAAGTTTGGAATACATAAGAAAGAATTCACAGGTTATATGAAGCTAAAGCTGGAAGAAGACCAAAATGTAGATGTTACATTCCTTCTTTGAAGGGATAAAAAAAATATTCATGGGAGGAAATTCAAGGATAAAGAGTTAAGCAGGGACTGAAAAGAGGGTCAACCAGAGACTGCCCCATGTGGGGATTTGTCCCATATGCAGTCTCATAAACCAGTCACTATTGCTGATGCCACCAAGTCCTTGTTGACAGGAGTCAGATATGGATATCTCCTGAGAGACACTGACAGAACCCTACTGAGTCTGGTGAGGATGATTGTAGCTAATCATTGGATTGAACAAGGGGAGTTCAATGAAGTTCTTAGAGAGTATACTTAATGAGATGAAGGGCTTTCCAAATCCCCAGGAAGAACAACAATATCAACTAACCAGACCCATAAGAAATTCAAGGGATTAAACCATCCACTAGTGAGTACAGATTTAGGGACCCATGACTCCAGTCACATATGTGGCAGAGGATTGCTCTGTCTTACATCATTGGAAGGAAAAGCCCTTAATCTTGTGAAGGCTTGTATCCCCGATGTAGGGTAATGCCAGAGCATTGAGGTTGAAGTAGATTGGTGGGAATTAAAAAATCCTCACAGAAGACGGGCAGGGATGTTATGGGAGAAAAAGGAAAGGAAATAACATTTGAAATGTAAATACATAAAATATTCAGGAAAAATTATTAAATAAAAATGATATCTTGTCTCATTTAATTAATAATACAGTAATTATCATTCGCCTTTCTGATATTGACACAAATATTAGAGTTTGGTACTAATTTCCTTTGGTCTCTTTTGCTGTCTATTTAATAGTTCCCTTTTTGTTATGACTTATTTAAATAAAAATATATTTTATAATTTAAAGGAATATAGAATGAAAAACTTATTGACATAATTGCTGACTTCCCTTTATTAAAAGTTGGACAACTCCTTGAAGAAACTTGAATAGATAATATCAAAATAAATTTTTAAGAATTGTATATCAAATATTTTTTGTTAATAGCCTCAGTCAGGAAATGCTTCTTATATTTATGCATTATGATATTTGATTTCGGAAAAAACTCAATGATCTTAGATTTTATAATAATGTACATAAGTCATTTATTCTTAAAATTTGTTCAAAGGGGGAAGTTATCAACGAATACATATATACAATGTAGCACACATTTCTAATATAAATAGAGCAAATAAATTATATATATGTATATATATATATATATATATATATATATATATATATGACCAACGATGAACAATCATGTTTAAAAGGAAGATATAACATTGAGTGTACCGACATTTGAAGTTGAGATGATTCATGCTACCATGTATTTCTGTCCAGACACCTAATATGATAAAAATTATTGTTGGAAAAAGCTAAAAATTAAATTAGAATGCTTAATCTAGTATACATATCTAAACAATGCTTTGAAAAAATATACAGAACATATTTTCATATATATATATATATATATATATATATATATATATACATATATATAAATATGTGGAAGGGGAAGGCCTTTGTCATGCTATGACTGAACCCCCAGTGAACGTGATTGTTGCGGGAAGGGCGGTAAAGAGGGGGGGAAATGAGTAGGGGAACACCCTTCCATAAAAAAGAAAAAAAAAAGAAATACATTTAAATGAAAATTCTATACTTAAAATTAAAATGAAAGTCTACTAGATTATTATAAAAAAACTAATGAACAAAAAATATACGTAAGAAAAACAAAGAAAAAGAAAAAAAAGAAAAAAAGAAATATGGGCAATTGCATTCTAAACATGAGTATGCAATTGCATCTAAAACAAATTTACTTTTTGGATGCAGGAGAAGTAAACCTGTTTTCTTATACAAACTGAAAGCCTGTATATTATTAGTGTGGGACAGTTAATTCTTAGCGTTATTAATGAGGAGTAGTTATGGGTCTTTTTTATTTTGTTTTTGCCATATTCTTTTTCCCTATTCCGATGAATTACTACAGGGTTATTTACCATTTCTGTCCTCTTGAGACTATCCCTTATTTTCAGAACGCGGTTTACCATTTTTAGACTAAGATTGCTGAAGAGACATGGCTTCCTAATGATTAGGCTATGTAAAGTTTCTCCTCTTTGTTGATGTGAATGATACATTTGCTCAGTAATAAATTCTAGGCTAGTATCTGTATTCTTTGAAGACGTGTTAAAAGGTGAACCAAGCCCATTTATATTTTAGAATGTCCATTGAAGATCCAGGTGTTAGTCTCATTTGATCAGCTTTACATGTGACTTAGTCTTTTTCCTTCACAGTTTTTTATTTTTATTTCTCTATTCAGTTATGCTTTGATGATGATGATGAGTGTGAGGATGATGATGATGATGATTACTTTATTTTTATTATAATTTATTTTTATAATTATTATATTTCTTATTGTTTTCATCACTTTTATTATAATATATTAAATTATTTAAATGTATATATTATTATTATGTGTCTACTTGATAATTTCTATGATTCTTGTACTTTAACAGGTATCTCTTTCTTGTTTGGGGAATATTGTTCCCATAAAATCACATACAAATAGTTATTGCAGCTGATTTTATTCTCATGCTTTTCATAGTGTCCTGAACTTATGAATTAGGGACCCTGCCTCAGTTGGTTCTGATTGGAAAATAGAAATATTGATAGGCAGTGTCTAGGCAGGGCAGACAGAGCAGGAGTTTCAGGATGCTTGGACAAAGGTCCAGAGAGGAAGAAGACATGGAGAATCTCCAGGACAGACTTTCAGGACAGAGAAGCAGCTGACATAGAAGAGGATGAGAATAAGCAGGCCCAGGAGAGCTGCCCAATGGTGTCCAGGGCAAGAAAGATGTGATATAGATTTTAGCAAATAATAACGTGGGAATATCAGTGTGGGATAGCTTAGCTACTTGGAGGTTAGGAAGTGTCCTTGCCATTGAGCTGTTAAAGGCATAGAAAAATATAAAGGCTGTATGTGTGTGGACTCCATCCATAAGCCCCCTATCCCTATCTTCTTCCGCTGCCCTGTCTTCTTCAAAGGTGTTTCCACTCAGAAAAAACATCCCCTTGCTGCCTCCCCAGCATGACATTCTATTTCCTGGAAGGTCCAGCCTTGTCATGACCAAGGGCTTCTCCCATTGGTATAGAACATGGTCATACTTTGCTACATATGCAGCTAGAGCCACCAGTCTGTCCATGTTCAGTCTTAAGGAAGTGCATTAGTCCCGCGGAGATCTGGTTTGTGACCACTGTTGTCCTTACTGGGTTGCAAGGCACTTCAGCTCCTTTAACACTATCTCTATCTTCTCCAAAGGGGACCCTGTTCTCAGTTCAATGGTTGACTGGAAGATTCAGCCTCGGTATTTGTCATGATCTGGAAGAGACTCTCAGGAGACAGCTATATCAGGCTCCTGTAAGCATGCACTTGTTGGCATCAGGAATATTGTTTAGGTTTGGGGGTTGTATGTATGTGGGCTGGATCACCAGGTGGTTTAGGCTCAGAATGGCTATTCCTTCAATCTCTGCTCTAAACTTAATCTCCATATCATGTCCTATGAATATTTTTGTTTCCCCTTTTAAGACCGACCATCCTCACTTGTTTCATCCTTCTTCTTGAACTTAAACGGTATGTGAATTGTATGTTTTGTAATACAAGGTTTTGGGGTTGTGTGTGTGTGTGTGTGTGTGTGTGTGTGTTTGTGCGTGTGTGTGTGTGTGTTTTATTTTTCTTTTTTTGTGTGTGTGTGTTATTTTGTTGCCTCATTCAGGATTGTATTTTATAGTTTCCTTCATTTGCTTATGAATTTCATGATGTCATTGTATTTGATTACTGAGTTGAACTCAATTATGTAGATGAACCACATTTTCTGTATCAATTTATGTGGTCAAATTGTCTGGGTTCTTCCTAGCTTCTGGGTATCATGACTACACCTGCTATAAACATAGTACAACATGTGTCCTAGTTATATGTTGGGGCATCATATGGGAATATATCCAGGAGAGGGATAGCTAAGTTCTCAGCATATTCTATGGCCAATTTTCTGAGGAAAGCCCAGAGTAATATCCGGAATAGTGTACCATATTTCAATCCCACCAGTAATATAGGAGTCTTCCTCTTTCTCCACATTGTGACCAGCATTTGCTGTTAACTGAATTTTTTATCCTAGCCATTCTGCCTGGTTTATTTTTGATTTGCATTACCCTGAGAACAATGACTTTGAACATTTCTCTATGTATTTCTCAGCCATTCAAAATTCTTCTGCTGAAAATTATTTGTTTAGATCTGTACCCCATTTAAAATAGGGTTATTTGACTTTCTGGAGTATAACTTCTTGAGTTCTTTGTACATATTGAATTTTAATTCTCTTTCAGATAAAGGAAGGCAAAGATCTTTTTTCAAGATATTAGTTGCCATTTTGTCATAAAGACAATGTTCCTTGCCTTACAGACACTTTGCATTTTTACAAGATCCAATCGGTCAACTCTTCATCATAAAGCATAAGCCACTGGTTTGGTGTTCTGTTCAAGTAATTTTCCATTGTTATCATGTGTTCAAGCTTTTCCCCACTATTTCTTCTATTGGTTTGTGTATATCTCTTTTTTCTGGATGCCCTTAATCCACTTGGACTTCAGCTTTGTACAGCGTGATAAGAATGGATGGATTTACATTAATTTACATGCTGACATCTAGATGATCCAACACAAGTGTTCTACTTGTCTGTCTCTGTACCAAAACCATATAATTTGTATTACTATTCCTGGGTATTTAACTTGAGGTTAGGGATGTTGATTTCCACAGAATTTCTTTATATTGAGAAAAGTTTCAACTTCCTTGTTTTTTTTTTTCTTATTCTAAATGAACTAGCACATTTCTCTTTCTAACTGTATGAAGAATTTTGTTGAAAATTTCTTGGGGATTGTGTTGAATCTGTAAATTGCTTTTGGCAAAGGGCAATTTTTGCTATATCAATACTGCCAATCTATGAACATGAAAAGTCTTTCCATCTTCTGAGAATTTCTTCTTTTAGAGAAATTAAGTTTTCTTCATATGGCACTCTCCCTTGCCTGGTTTGAGATACTGGAGGTATTTTTTGTTATTTCTGATTATTGTGAAGTGTGTCATTTCCCTAATTTCTTTCTTGATCTGTTTATTCATGGAGGGTTACTGATATGCCCGAATTAATTCTATATCCAAGACTTTGCTGAAGTTGTTTATCACTGCAGCAGTTCTCTGGTGGAAATTGTGAAGTCACTTAAGTATACTATCATATCACCTGCAAATAGAGATATATTGACTTCTTCCTTTATTATTTGTAGCCCTTTGTACTCCTTTTGTTGTCTAATTGGTCAGCCTAGCAAATTGGGTACTATGTTGAAAAAGTAGAGAGAGAATGCATAGCCTTCTCTTGTCCCTGATTTTAGAGGGAGAGCTTCAAGTTTCTATTCATTTAGTTTGATTTTTGTCTACTGGATTGCTGTACATTACGTTGCTGTTGTTGAGTATGGGCCTTGAATTCCTATCATTGTAAGACTTTGGCTATGAAGGGATGTTTTATTTTGTCAAATTCTTTCCCAGCATCTAGTGAGATGAAAATGTATTTTTTTCTTTCAGTTTGATTATCTAGTGGAATATGTTGATGGAATTCCATGTTGAACTATCCTTGCATTCCTGTTAAGAAGTTTCCTTGATAGTAATGGATGATCATTTTGATGTGTTCACGGATTTGGTTTCCAATGATTTGATTGACTATTTTTTGTTAATAATCATAAGGGAAATTGGTTTGAAGTTCACTTTCTTTATTGTGTCTTTGTTTGCTTTAGGTAAAAGCATAACTGTGGCTTCATCGTTTGAATTGGGTAGTGTTCCTCTGTTGGTATTTTGTGGAATATTTTGTATTAGGTTCTAGGAAGTGTTGATAGAATTTTCCACTAAAATCATCTGGTCCTGGGATCTTTTCCCAATTGGGAGCCTTTTAATAATTGTTTCTAATTTTATAGGATTCATGGTACAGTTTAGATATTTTATCTGACACTGACTTTACTTTGGTAACTGTTCACTGTAGAGAAAATTAATCATTTTATCCAGATTTTCTACTTTTCTTGAATATAAATTTCAGTAATACGGTATGATGATGTTTTGAATTACTGCAGATTCTGTTGTTTTGTTTCCCTCTCATTTCTTATTTTCTTATTTGGATACTTTCTCTATGCCCTTTTGTTATTCTAGCTCAGATTTATCTATCATGTTGATTTACCCTTGGATCCAGCTCCTGGTTTTATTGAGTCTTTGTAGAGTTCTTTTTGTTTCTCTTTAGTTGATTTCAGCCTTGAGTTTGATTATTTCCTGCCTTCTGCTCCTCTTTGGTGTATCTGCTTCTTTTTGTTTTTGAGCTTTTATATTTGTTGTCAAGCTGCTAATGTATGCTCTCTCTAGTTTCACTTTGCATACTCTCAGATCTTTGAGTTTTCCTCTTAGCTATACTATCATTGTGTCCCAGAAATTTGAGTTTGTTGTGCCTTACTTTTCCTTAAATTCTAAAACATTTTTTTAATATTTTCTCTATCTCTTCCTCTACCAAGATATCACTGAGTAATATATTATTCAACGTTCATGTGTATTTGGCCTTTCTTACATTTTTTTTGTTATTGAAGTCCAGCCTTAAGTCATGGTAGTATGAGAAAATGCATGGGATTATTTCAGTCTTTTGTATCTGTTGATGCCTCTTTTATGCCCCACTCTATGATCTGTTTTGGAGAATGTGCCATAAATTCTGAGAATAAGGTATATCCTTTTGTTCAAGGATGAAATATTCTAAAGATATTTCTTAAATCCATTTCGTTCAAAATCTATTAATATCTCTGTGTCTCCGGTTTCCCATTCCATGATCTGGCCATTGCTGAGTGTGGGTTGTTGAAGTCTCCCACGACTATTTCGTTCGCCTGAGCTTTAGTACTGTTTCCTTTACAAATTTAGGTGTCGTTGGATGTAGGGTATAGATATTCAGGATAGAGAATTGACCCTGGTGGTATTTTCTCTGATGAAAATGAAGTGTCCGTCCTTATCTTTTTTTTTTTTTTTTGATAACTTTTGGTTGAATTAGATACTGGAATCTATGCTTCAAGATGTTTCAACAGATCATATTCTTGGAAAATTTTTTCCAGCCTTTTATTCTGAGATACTATCTGTCTTTGTCACTTAGCTGTGTTTCCTTAATGCAACAAAATTCTAGTTCTTATTTATGTATACGGTCTGTTAGTCTATGTCTTTTTATTGGAGAAATTTGCCTTGATGCTAAGAGATATTAAGGAATAGTGTTTGTGGTTTTCTGTTATTATTTTATGGTAGAGGTGGAATTATGTTTGTGTGACTGTCTTCTTTATGGTTTGTTGAAAGAGGATTACTTTCTTGCTTTTTATAAGGTGTAATTTCCCTCCGTGTGTTGGAGTTTCCCATCTATTATCTTTCATAGGGCAGGATTTGTGAAAATATACTGTGTAAATTTAGCTTATCATAAAATATCTTGGTTTCTCCAGCTGCGCTGATTGAAAGTTTTGCAGGGGATAGTAGCCTGGGATGGCAATTATTTTCTCTTAGAGTATCATAAAATCCACTCTGGATCTGACTTTCATAGTCTCTGGTGAGAAGTTTGGTTTAAAACTTATAGATATGCCTATATATGTTACCTGACTTTTTCGCTTACTGCCTTTAATATACTTTCTTTGTTCTGTGATTTGGTGTTTAGACTATTATGTGGAGGGAGAAATTTATTTTTGGTTCAATCTATTTGGAGAAATATATGATTCTTTTATTATTATATTCATTTCTCCCTTTAGGTAGGGAAGTTTTCCCCTATAATTTTTGATGATATTTACTGGCCCTTTTATATGGGATTCTTCGTTCTCTTTTATACCCATTATCCTTTGGTTTGATATTCTAATTGTGTCCAGGATTTCCTGGTTGTTTTCCATTAGGAGCTCTTTGAGCTTTACATTTTCTTTGATGGTTGTTTAAATATTTTCTACAGTATCTTCTGCCCCTGAGATTTTTATCTTTTATCTCTTGTATTCTCTTTCTGATGCTTCTGTCTATGACTTCTGATTTCTTCCCTAGGTTTTCCACCTCCAGGGTTGTCTCCCTTTGTGCATTATTTATTGCTTCTAATTCCACTTATTGATCCTAGATTTTTTAAATTCCTTCATCTGTTTGTCTTTTCCTGTGATTCTTGAAGGAATTTTGTGTTTCCCCTTTAAGGGCTTCTACTTTTTACCTTTTTTGTCCTGTATTTCTTGAAGAGTTTTATATGTTCCCTACTCAATGTCCTCTATCATCATCATGAAAAATGATTTTGAATCCACATCTTGCGTTTTCAGTTTGTTGGGATATCCAATATTTGCTTTCTTGGGATAAGGGAGATCTGATGATGCCAAGTAGTTTTAGTTTCTGTTGCTTAGGTTTCTGTGATTGACTCTTGTCATCAGGTTTTCTCTGGTGTTTTTTGGTCTTGCTGTCTCTGACAGTGGCATGACCATCCTGTAAAATTCTTTGTCACTGTTCCTATAGACTTCTTTTCTCCCACCAAGATGTGGGTACAGAGATATGTAGGACCAGATCAGTAATGGGTGCAGGCAGAAACAGGAAGTGTCCTGTCCCAGACTGCTCTTGTTTCCTGTGTCCTGAGGCCTCCAGCCTGGTTGCTTGGAACAGAAGTGTTGGTCTCGCTTGTGTTCTCAGTTGTGTTACTTTTCCTGGCCACTGTCTTTAATCTCTGGACACAGGTAGATACTGGATGGATCCCCTCCCTTACTCTCCCAAGGTTCCTTTATCCATAGGGCTCTAAGCAGTTTCCTCACAGCACAGGAATGTGAGCAGAGGAAATGGTTTCCTCTAAGTTCTCAGAATTGTCCATGATTCTGGGAGTCCAGCTTTCTCCCCCACCGAACTTGGGAACAGAGAGCTAGTGTGCTATGTCATCTCTGGGCGCAACCAGAAACAGGAAGCTTGTATCTTCTTGATACAAGATATTTATTATTCCTAATAAATGGAAATATCAGGATAGGCATTTCCAGTATATGAAATATATATTGAGGGCATTGACATGGGGAGGTGGATACAAATAGATACAAAATACACTTGAATAAGCAAAGTGTATTAACATACATCCTGACTGGAATCTGTGGAGAAGAATGACAGAGTCTGTATGATGTAAAATGGATTATGAAATTGAGAGGAAAAATTCTTCTAATAAACATAATATCATTTTAAATCGAATCTAATTCATCATTTATTTATATAACACATCTTCACCAGGAATCTAGAATTTCATTGATTATGATACATTAAGGATGCAAATAAAAAAAAAAAACTAATCTTCCATAAACAGGCATTTTAGATTTTTGGTTGTGTCTTAACCAGAATCATGGATAATTCAGAGAACATAGGGGAAATCATTACCTCTGCTCCCGTATTGTAAAGGGAGAGAAAGAACTTAGAGTGTTGTCAAGCATGTGCTCACAGGTATTTACTTATCTAATGGGTTCATGGTCTTTATTTTCATAGAGTTGGATTTCGGTGGGGGTAATCTGAGTTTGAATTTTGTAATTTATTTCTGTGTTTTATAACTTATTTTACTATATCATTTATCTTTTATAAAGATGTATATTTATTCAGTTTGTTTATTTTATTTATATTTCATTTTAGCATTTCTGCTGAGATTAGATATCTCCAAAGTAAATGAACTAAAGAAACCGATTTTGATATTTTACTAACATAACAGATTACCGCAGACAATGTGGCGATTTGATTATAAGAGAGCACGAACTATGCTTCCTTTGGTATAGGATAGGAAGATAAAACCAAAACACATGTTAAATAATTCAAATAAGTTATTACCTAAAATGGTGAATTTTGTAATTGGATGGATTCACTATCATTATAATTAGACCTGATATGATGTAGAGAATTACAAAGAGCTAATATGTGACTATTTCAATACAAATACCTAATATACAGTGACTAATTTCAGTTTCATTGACATTTTGGTTGGGTCACAAGCCTTTAACAGCTGAGGTATTTTTGTAGCCTCTTATGTGGAGTTCACATGCACACTAAATGTATTTACACTATAGAATGCAGGAGAGTTCAGAAAGCTCATGGCTAAAGTATTACATCTAGGTATTATAAGCATAGAAAAATTACTGTTCTAAAATAATTTTAATTAATTTGCTAAATAATTTTTTACATAAGTAAGTGTAAATACTAGGATGAGAGAGGCTACTTTGTATCTTACTATGAAAATAAGTGATAGATAAAAAGAATACAGGTAGTCAATTTTTTAAACACTGTTTGACTTCACTAGAGATTACTTTCTGCTTCACCATAAATAGTATAGTCAAATCACCAGACAAAAATGTACACTATAAATGTAATTATGTGAATGTTCAGTAAGTGTTTGTGTCCTCATTGAAATAATACCAGGTAAAATACTATCATCCAAAGATCCAAAACAAAAGGGTCTCCATGATGTGCATCATAAATATAAATTAAAGAGAAATCAGTTGCCAAAACAGTGAGCTTAAAATGATGTAGAGACATAGCCATCAACATAAGGAAGCTAAATACTATTATCAGCAGAGGTTGTGATTGTTGTCTAAGCAGGGTTTTTTAAAACAAATATAATGAGTAGTGCATAAAATAGAAGAATGGGTAGCATTATAGCACTGTGGCTATAATGTACAAAATTAATCCCAAATAATCACTTTCCACAAAAATAATCCAGGTACTAATTCTGAAGTCATAGAAATGCTCTCAGATAGCATTAGGATATATTAAATTTTGGGATTGCATAAAGGTTCCCTGGCTAAGGGTGGTTGTTTGCCAACCTGAGCTTGACCTGCTGAGATCAATCCCTGTGACCCACATGGCAAAAGCTACTAAGTCACTTCTGAAAATTGTCCTTTCACCTAACTAGAATACTGTATCATTTGAGCACACAACAATTGAATAAACAAATGTAAGTGGAGAAGAAAAGTAAATGAGTAAATACTATCACCTTGGGGAAAGGAGAAGGGAGATGTGGGGGCAGTCACAGAGAGCATGGCATATCCCGTTATTTCAGCTGCATCAATACATGAGAACTCTTGCAAAAATATGTTCACAATATACATTTTTTCTTATGCTTGTTATTCTCTATAATTGTTAATTTTAATCATTCCAGAAAAACTAAAAAATGAAAAGGTAAGGATATCATGGTATTCTAGAAGTTATGATCTCTGCAAATTTCATAAATACCAAAAACTAGAATCTATAATCTTAGAAATTGAAAACTAATAACTCTATAGAACAGCTCACACATGAGAAACAGTAATAAGCAATAGCCAGGCTTCATGCAGATGGAAGAGCCATGGATCTACAGTAGACTAAAAGGAGGAAAAGTCAAAATAAGAAGAGAAAAGTATGCAGGCATAACAATGAAGGTATTGTAGAATGAGAACAATATAGTTCTCAACCAAACAAATGTCAGGTATGATAAATAAAAAGAAATCTGAACCCAGGTGATCAAACTGAACCCGGCAAACAGCAGAAATAGAGTTCCTAGAAGCATCCAGAAAAGAAACAGAAACTTCCCACGAAGGAGGGATAGCAATTGACATAAATGCCAGAATAGTCTTCAAAAACATCCTCCAAAAATGAAACAATGTAGCTATCTAATGAAAACTCCATGAATTATGGAAATTATCGTTCAAGAATGTGTTTAAGGAACATGTATGGCTTCACATTGGAGAAGGGTGTCGACACTATGGTAATCCACACTCAGTCTTAGCCACAGCTCAGAAATAGCTCCTTATGTCTCCTGAAAGAGGAATGATAAATTGTGTGAAAGAACCAGTGAAGGTCTCACCCAATGGTTCTAAATCTGTATCCCCTAATATTCCAAGGAGGTTATCTGTAAATCCCTGGAACACTATAATGCTACAAAGAAAGCTATTTAAAATTAAAATATACAACATATAAGGCCAGATATATTGAATGTTCCTATTCTTTTTCTGGTTTAGAAAGTCAGAGATAAAGTTAGAGTTAGGAGATTTGCATTTCAACACAAAACGAATTCTAAAAATTAATCACAATTAAGTTATTTGAAAATCATTCAATAGAGAAATACCTGAAATTTGAATGAAAAAATTCAGTTGTGAAGATCAAAGCCATAACCTACTGTGTGCCAGGCAGGCCCTGATCTATATTTCAAGCGATTAGGATTTTGAGAAAAGTTCTCACGTTTTTCATGTTAGCCTTGTACTAACTGATCTGAAGCTCTCACCTGTGAAGCTCTGACGTCCTATTTGTCAGCCCTTCTCAGATTTTATGGTATAATTAATGGCATGAGTCATTACTTGTAAATGAAAGCAAAGCAAAGCAACGAAAATGAAACAAAACCACCTTTGAAAGTCTTTGTTTTTTGTAATGTGTGTGCCTTCATATATGAATGTGTGTACATCTCTATGTTTATTTGCATATATGTCTGCACATGTATATGTCACAGTTCGCAGGTGGATAACTAGAGTTCAACTTTCCAGCCTCGAATCATGGACCCAATCATGTCATGAAACTTGACCTGCAGTTACTCTTATCTTAATTCCATTTTTAACTCCCTTCCAACATCTCTTTTAAAATCATATTAATGTACCACTAAAGAAATGATGTGAAGTATAAATGTATCAGTATATTTTTCCAGGATGTCTACATAGTTTATATTAACATAAAATAATAACTTGAGACACTAATTTCACTTTTTTTCATGTCCCTACATGAAAAAACTAGCAAGGGTGTCGATAAATCAGACCTACACATGAGAAAGGATGATAATGCATCTTTGTTCAGAGTAGATACTCAAGTTTAGTTTGCCTTTCACAGTAAGGTAAGTTCTTGTCCCAACTTTATATTTATAACAGACTTAATTTCTAATCTACATACAGACACAATAATTTTACCTATACGCTATATTATTCCTCATGATAATGTAGAATTTCAGTGTTATGTATCAGAAGGTAAGTTATTTAATTTCCTTGGACTTAAAGAATAATACATTCTTTTTCTGATTACACATAATCAGAAATTAAAACATGGCATAAAATATTGAGAAATAAATAAACATGAATATTTGATATAAAAATAGTGGTGATCATTTCAGGACATATCAGAGCTAAGTTGCATGGTTAAATAGTTATGTCCCGTTTTTCATCATGTATATTTTTAAGTTTGTTGTTTTTTTTAATTACCAAATGGTAACATCCCCTGCCCTTCTGTTTCTTTGTTATAAATTTTATATTTTAAATGCTGAAATGTTCAAGATGACTTCAGTAATTATGTGGCCTATAATAAATTTTGATTTGAAGAATAGAACAGAATGTTTGATAGTGAGAAACTCAAGGAGAGGGGATGGGGATACTTTTGTATTTGGAGATGGAACATTGTGATTTGCTACAGAGCTGGACTATTGTGAACCCTCTGTCCAGGTGCAATGCAGTAGGGGACACTGAGGCAACACTATAACAGTGCAATTCATGTATGTATCAGTTAGATGGAAGAGAAATTCTTTGTACGAATGATCAAAATAATAAAAAGCTCATTGGGTTCCTTAACCCAATGCATGTTTTAGGGGTAGATTTGGAAGTTTCTGATGTTATAGTTGACATAAAAAAGTTTCTGAGACCCAGACTGAAACATACCTTATAAATCTAAAATCTTGTCCTGAGTCTAATGACAGAATAAAGAACGTCCTGAAATGTAGTTACAGTGCTAGCCATTTGTATAAAAATAAATTCCACACTCGGAATTGCATTGGAAGAGCCGAGGCGACCAGCATGATGAGGAATGGTTTACTGTAGCAGAAGGTGATTGCTTTTCAACCCAATCTCAGTGACCCTCTTTGGAAATGGTTCACTGCACATCACACGCCAGAGGAGGTGGTATGTCTAAACATAATAGGGCAACTGCCTTCCTGAAATGAAGAAAAATAAGTGAGAGAGGTTCCCATTGCACAGGACATACTCTGGCAAGAGACAGAATTACAGTAAGTCACAGATCAAAAAAAAAAAAATTCTTCCTATTATCAGTTTCCCTAGACTATGTCACAGATGAGAAAATGTCCTCCAATTATCATTGTACCTAGTCTATGTCACAGATGAAAAATTGTCCTCAGAAAGGGTCTTCAATTACCAGTGTACATTGTGTATGTCACAGATCAGAAAGGGTCCTCAATTATCAGTGTACCTAGTCTATGTTACCGATGAGATAATATCCACAATTATCAATGTACTTCGTCTATGTCACAGATGAGAAAATGTCCTCAATTAACAGTGTATCTAGTCTAATCAAGCCTACATTTGAAGAGTCATAGAAACACAGTAACTATGTCTGAATGTGTAATGGAACACATGCAAACGAACCTCATCATAGCCTAGGCCTGCATCTCAGTGAGTCTCCTTTGTTTGGAAATGAAGCCTTCCCAAAACCCATTCCATAAACATTTTCTTTGTAAGAGAGAAAGGATGCAAATCATCATTGTTCAGTTTGGGGAAAGATTCTAGATGATTTCCAACATTTTGTTTTTAAAATTTCTAGAAGTACTTTAAGACTATTGCAGGTGCGATCTATTTCTCTATCTTAAATATATACTTGAGATGAATTAATTCCAAAACTTTGGTAAGTTGATTCATTAATGTGTCTCCTCCAATACCCCATCTCCATTCCATTGTTCTGCCAATGTAATTTCAAAAACCAGTTGACAACTGACAAAGCAATTCTCTCCATTTTTTTTTTTTGAGTACCCATCACTTTCAATTACCCTCTCCCTGTATCCCTTTGGCTGTGTGCTGAAGTTAGACCCTCTTTATTACTGTCAAGCTCTGTCAAAATATCTCTTAATAGACTACTAATTTCTTTTAATTTAAATAAGGACATGTAAAAGCCTTTTGTTTTAACCTACTTGCAGACACATTTTCAGAAAGAAAACAACCCATAACCTGATCCCACTGAAATTCACTACCCCTCGAGTGTAGAATGAATGATATGCATAATTATGTTAGAATTTTTTTCCTTTTTTCTTTATTAACTTGAGTATTTCTCATTTACATTTTGATTGTTATATCCTTTCTGGTTTTCACAGTCAACATCCCCCTAGCAACTCCCCCTCCCCTTCTATATGGGTGTGTCCCTCACCATCCTCTTCCATTAAAGCCCCCCCTCCCAACAATCACGTTCACTGGGCTTCAGTCTTAGCAGGAACAAGGTCTTCCCCTTCCACTGGTGATCTTGCTAGGATATTCATTGGTACGTATGAGTTCAGAGTCCAGGGTCAGTCCATGTATAGTCTTTAGGTAGTGATTTAGTCCCTGGAAGCTCTGATTGCTTGCCATTGCTCTTCATAAGGGGTCTCGAGCCCCTTCAAGCACTTCCCGTTCTTTCTCCGATTCCTTCAACGGGGGTCCTATTCTCAGTTCAGTGGTTTGCTGCTGGCATTCACCTATGTATTTCGTGTATTCTGGCTGGGTCTCTCAGGAGAAATCTACATCTGGCTCCTGTCGGCCTGCACTTCTTTGCTTCATCCATCTTGTCTAATTGGGTGGCTGTATATGTATGGGCCACATGTGGGGCAGGCTATGAATGGGTGTTCCTTTTGTCATTGTTTTAATCTTTGCTTCTCTATCCCCTGACAAGGTTATTCTTGTTCCCCCTATTAAAGAAAGAGTGAAGCATTCACATTTTGATCATCCATCTTGAGTTTCATGTGTTCTATGCATCTATGGTAATTCAAGCATTTGGGGTAATAGGAACTTATCAATGAGTGCATACCATGTGTGCTTTTCTGTAGTTGTGTTACCTCACTCAGGATGATATTTTCCAGTAACAACCCTATGTTTATGAATTTCATAAAGGCATTGATTTGATAGCTGACTAATATTCCATTGTGTAGATGTACCACTTTTCTGTATCCATTCCTCTTTTGAAGGGAATCTCAGTTCTTTCTAGCTTCTGGCTATTATAAACAAGGCTGCTATGAACATAGTGGAGCACATGTCTCTTTTATATGTTGGGGCATCTTGTGGGTATATGCCCAAGAGAGATATAGCTGGATCCTCAGGTAGTTCAATGTCCAAATTTCTGAGGAACCTCGAGACTGATTTCCAGAATGGTTTTACCAGTCTGCAATCCCACCAACAATGGAGGAGTGTTCCTCTTTCTCCACATCCTCGCAAGCATTTGTTGTCACCTGTGTTTTTGATCTTACCCATTCTCACTGTTGTGAGGTGACATCTCAGGGTTGTTTTGATTTGCATTTCCCTTATGACTAAAGATGTTGAACATTTCTTTAGGTGTTTCTCACCATTTGGCATTCTTCAGCTGTGAATTCTTTGTTTAGTTCTGAACCTCATTTTTTACTAGGGTTATTTGTCTCCCTTTAATCTAACTTTTGAGTTCTTTGTATATTTTGGATATAAGCACTCTATCTGTTGTAGGATCGTAAAGATCTTTTCCAAATCTGTTGGTTGCCATTTTTTCCTAACCACAGTGTCTTTTGCCTTACAGAACCTTTGCAGTTTTGTGAGATCCCATTTGTCGACTCTTGATCTTAGAGCATAAGCCATTGATGTTTTGTTCTGGAAATTTTTTCCAGTGCCCATATGTTTGAGATGCTGCGCTAGTTTTTCTTCCATTAGTTTGAGTGTATCTGGTTTGATGTGGAGGTCCTTGATCCACTTGGACTTAAGCTTTGTACAGGGTGATAAGTATGGATCAATCTGCATTCTTCTTCATGTTGACTCCATTTGAACCAGCACCATTTACTGAAAATGCTATCTTTTTTCCATTGAATGGTTTTGGCTCCATTGTCAAAAATCAGGTGCCCGTGGGTGTGTGGTTTCATTTCTGGGTCTTCAATTCTGTTCCATTGGTCTTTCTGTCTCTGTACCAATACCATGCAGTTTTTATCACTTTTGGTCTGTAATATTGCTTTAGTTCAGAGATAGTGTTTCCCCTGAAGTCCTTTTATTGTTGAGAATACGTTTAGCTATCCTGGGTTTTTTTTTATTCCAGGTGAATTTGCAAATTTTTCTCTCTATGTCTTTGAAGAATTGGATTGGTATTTTGATGGGTATTGCATTGAATCTGTAGATCGCTTTTGGTAAATTGGCCATTTTTACTATATTAATCCTGTCAATCCATGAGCATGGGAGATCTTTCCATCATCTGAAGTCTCCTTCAATTTCTTTCTTCAGAGTCTTAAAGTTCTTATTGTACAAATTTTTACTTGCTTGGTTAAAGTCACACCGAAGTACTTTATATTATTTGGTTCTATTATGAATGCTGTCATTTCACCAATTTGTTTCTTGGCTTATTTCTCTTTTGTGTCGAGGAAGGCTACTGATTGATTTGAGTTAATTTTATACCCAGTCAATTAAATGACGTAGTTCTCTGGTAGAACTTTTGGAATCACTTAAATATACTATCATATCATTTGCAAATAGTGATATTTTGACTTCTTCTTTACCAATCTGAATCCCCTTGATATCCTTTTGTTGTCTGATTGCTCTGGCTAGAACTTCAAGAACTATATTGAATAAGTAGGGAGAGAGTGGGCAACCTTGTTTAGTCCCTGATTTTCGTGGCATTGTTTCATGTTTCTCTCCATTTAGTGTAATGTTAGCAACTGGTTTGCTGTATATGGCTTTTACTATGTTTAGGTATGGGCCTTGAATTCCTATTCTTTCCAGGACTTTTATCATGAAGAGGTGATGAATTTTTTCAAATGCTTCCTCAGTGTCTAATGAAATGATCATGTGGATTTGTTCTTTCAGTTTGTTTATATAATGGATTACATTGATGATTTTCCATATATTTATCCATCCCTGCATGCCTGGGATGAAGCCTACTTGATCATGGTGGATGATTTTTTTGATGTGCTCTTGGATTCGGTTTGCCAGAATTTTATTGAATATTTTTGCATCGATATTCAAAAGGGAAATTGGTCTGAAGTTCGCTTTCTTTGTTGGGTCATTGTGTGATTTAGTTATAAGAGTAATTGTGGCTTCATAGAAGGAATTCGGTAGTGCTCCATCTGTTTCAATTTTGTGGAATAGTTTGGATAGAATTGGTATGAGGTCTTCTATGGAGGTCTGATAGAATTCTGCACTAAACCCGTCTGGACATGGGCTCTTTTTGGTTGGGAGACCTTTAATGACTGCTTCTATTTCCTTAGGAGTTATGGGGTTGTTTAATTGGTTTATCTGTTCCTGATTTAACTTTGGTGCCTGGTATTTGTCTAGGAAATAGTCGATTTTTAATCTGTAAGTGCACACACACACACACACACACACACACACACACACAAACACGGGAGTCCACAGGCAACTTGTGAGGGTCAGCTCTCTCATTCCACCATGTGGGTCCTGGGTATCAAACTTAGATTGCCAGGCATGGGACAAGCCTGGGACAAGCATATTCAAACCATGATGATGCCTTTATCACTATGGGCTAGTTTTTGCTTCCTGGAATATGCACATGGACTCAGGATAGAAGCCCTTGTCCCTACGCTCTTCTTTCAAGATTTCAATTTCAGTCCTTTCTTCTGCCTGGCTGTATGGTGGCTGTGAGCTTTCTATTGGCTACTTCCCAGCAGAGTCATAGAGGAGGATCAATAACAGTTAATCAGTATTTTTGACACATTACTTTTTAACATGGGTCTCCAGGGCAATGTAGATCATGGCAGGGCAATAACCAGGCTAGCTTTTACTTGTTCCTAAGAATGTTTTTTAAAGATTCTCTTCTAATCAGCATGGTCTACAAAATAAGATCCAGGGCAGCAAATGTTACATTGTAAGATCTTGTCTCAAACATAAAGTGCCAAATAATACAATAAATACAATAAAATATAATAAACACAAGAAAAATAAAATTTATAGCTATAATCATAGAAAGATTATTTGTCCTCAACATTTATGCTTGCATGTCAGAAATGGATTCAATGTACAATTGTCTTAACACTCTTCCAGGCAACCCACACATCCAGGGAAGGGCTGATATGAGCAGATGCACAGTGAGTTGTAGTAACCTAAATCTGAACTGTTCTCGCCATACTGAACGTGTTACCTTTCATCCTCTGTGGCTGAGACCTTGTATGAAAAACCCTAACTAACCTAGGCTCTCCTGTTCTGTCTTCAACTCATTAAGTCTCTCAGAAACCACGTTAGGAATCTCACTGTGTTCCGCTACCATAACCTTTCTCTGCCTTAGGCATCTCATCTGTAAAATAAGAATATAAAGCCCCTTTGTTTAACAAACACTTAATGTTGCTGAGACCCGGGAGCACTCCTAGGTTCTGAACACAGGGTACAGCCGGACACAGCATTCAGTGCTCTTGAGAGTTAAAAGCTGAGCTGGGAGAGATACATAATTAATACGATCATATATTAATATAGTAAAAAATTTGGTAGTGGAAAAAGTTTGAAAGACAGAAAAAGAAAACAAGAAAAGAACAGAGAATCAAAACAGAAGATACAGATGTGGTTATACTGGAAATCATGCCCACTGAAAAATAGGGAGGATGGCACAAATAAATAACCCTAAAGTTCCAATTCTGTGCTCAGAAGAAATAAAGTGCCTATTAAAGATAAAACTTTTAAAAAGTTTTGTTTATTCCCAGACAGCATCTAATGGAATTGCTAAAAAACTGGGCTAATTGAAGAAATGATAAAATGGTGCAACAGAGACAACATAGTAATTAACAATGCACACACCTTTTACAGAAGATCTGAGTTTGATTTCAGGCTCCAGTGTCCTGTGACACACAACCCCTAGTTATTTCAGCTCCAGGGGATCGAAAGCCCCCTACTGGCTTTCTTGGACATCATGCTCTTATGTGTATACACACACACAAACACACACACACACACACACACACACACACACACACACACACCACACACACACATATACACCGAAACACATAGAGATAATTAAAAATTAAAAAGTAGACGTTGAAAAAGAATGTTGGGCTGGGGATTTAGCTCAGTTATGGAGCGCTTGCCTAGGAAGAGCAAGGCCCTGGGTTTGGTCCCCAGCCCCGAAAAAAAGAATCAAAAAAAAAAAGAATGTTACAGAAGAATCAATTAAGGAGACGAAATAATGAGTCAGAAATTCATATCCATACACAGAAATCAGTGCATGAGGGACATGGTATTTAAAACAGGACTAAAATTAACATTTTCAGTCATGATTGCTCTGTAACATGAAATAATATCAATATATGTTCACATCTGAAGTAAATATAAATAAGACAGCAAGTTAGAGCACATGGGAAGGAGTAATTGGAAATAAAAGATTCCACAGGTACGTATTATTACAACTAAAGAAGTATTTAACTAGGGATGAGTCTGGATTCTTTGACACATATTGTAAATACCAGGGGTGGTGGGAACACATAAAACAAGTGCTTTAATTTTTTAAATACTTTTTGATGCTGAGGACCAGGGATACCAGAACATCTGCTTACATCCAGCTACTAGAAAAAGAGAGGCCACACCTTTAGTGCCCATTCTTGGGAAGGTGAAAAAAAAAAAAAGCCGGGTTATGTCTACTGGGTTTGAAGAATATGTGGACTTTGAAGAGTTGGTATTCAGAGTGCCTGCCTCAGCTACAAAACACAGTACTGGAGAGAACAGTGAAAGATTCAAAGAAGATCACACTGTGCCTGGCCCACCTCCTGCTGACTCTTCTACTGACAAACTTGGACAGGCAATTTCCCCACACATTCCAGGTTCACATAAGCCTTCCTCTCTTGCCATAGAGATCTTGGATCTTCCACTTTTCCAGGAGTTTCTGGAACTATCCAAATGTTTCCAAGGATCTATAGGTCATTCCACATTTGCCCAGGTGTCCAAATTCTTCCCACAGATCCTGAAAAGAAATCATACATTCTCCTCTTCCAGAAGGAGTGTCTTTTTTATTCCATCTTTATTAAATTGGGTATTTCTTATTTACATTTCAAATGTTATTCCCTTTCCTGGTTTCAGGCTAACATCTCCATAGCACCTCCCACTCCCTTTTTTTGGGGTGTTCCTATCCTGATGCATCCCCACATTCTGCCCTTTCCCAACAATCCCATTCCCTGTGGAGTTCAGTTTTGGCAGGACCAGAGACTTCCCCTTCCACAGGTGCAGGACTCCCAGCTGCCGAGATGGTTCTTTTTTGTGCATGTGCACACACGTGTGCTGATAAGCCCGCAAACCCTCTATTCCTCTGGGAGAAAATTGCCCTAGAGATGTAACAGCCAGAATATAGGCATCAAGGCCATGGCAGCCTGGGAGTTCTGCAGAGGCTGACAGTCTCCACTGCCCCTTCTGTGACAATTAGTGTTAAATGTCTGGGAATTCTGAAGTGGCTTTTGTTGTATTGACTGACTTGACAGCAGAAATGTGAGAGAATCAGTAAACCACACAGAGGTAGAACATATCTCAAAGGTTACAGGGGTGGTACTTGTGCTTGCCCAGATGCCCTTTTATGGTGTGGATGTGTTTCTCTCCCTCTCTAAGCAGTCTTCGGTTCAGGGAAAAATTCCTTTATCTCTTTCTACATAAAAGGATATTCAGCTCTGGTTTGAAAGTCAAAACAACAGCCATGTGTGCCATGGAACAAAAATGAGGACAGATTCTTTTATGTATGAAAATGTATTCCGAGTGATACTTTGCATTTATAATTGGAAGGTTATTATCAGCAAGTAATGAAATTAAGATTTAAATATCGTGCTCCATTTAAACGCAGTTAAGCTGGCAGGATCAGGAATCAGCACATTGTTGGGTAAATACTAATCGGGCTGTGATGACATCCGGTAATTAGTTACGGCTTGGGGGGGAAATAAGATTTCTTTTGCTACCTGCCATTTTAGCTCAAGGCAACTTTGAGGCTTCAGGGAGAACGCTGTCAGTCTCAGAAAGGTTTTCATTAGAAGGAGTAGATGGTTGAAGCAGTTCTATCAGCTCCGGGTGAGTGTCTAATTCTAGACCTGGGTAATTAGATCAACAGTTAGATCTAACTGCAGACAAACAATAGGATGGAGATCAGGCTAATTAGCCACACAATGCCATTAGATGGATGAATGAAAAGTAAGCATTTCTTTCCTAAGCAGAAAAATCAACACTGGAGCTGCTTGTGCGTAGCTGCAGGCTCCTGTCTCTAAAGGTGCTCTCTGAGCCACCTGTAGGTATAGGATGGTATACAGTCTTTGTCCCAAGCCTACAGTTAAGAGGTACTCATCCTGTCTCCAGGCTAGAAAGAACTGAAATTCAGAGATGTCTTTGTTCAGGTCCACACAGCAAAGGACAGGGCAGAGAGAAATTCACTCTCGGTATGTCTGATGCTTTAAGACATCCTCAGAGACACTGTTCCAAATCTCCACCCCCACCCATTGATAGCAAAGCAAAAGTGATCATCAAGATATCTAAGACTTGACTTCCACTGTGCACGTAGAAAAACTTCTGTACAAGTTGAGGTCTCTTCTAGGGTGCACAAGGAAAACCTTCCTCCAGTCCCTCCCACCAGCTCTGGGGTGGCGGGAGAGGGAGCAGGCAGGGTCCCCCCATCTTGACATTTGCAAGGCTGTTTCAGGCTCTGTCCACACCTTCCGGGTTTAGGGTGGGTTGAGGGTGGGGGTTTGGAGAGCCCTGCCTGGACTATCCGAGATCCAAGAAGACACAGTGGGGCTCCAGGCCACATGCGCCCTCTAGCGCCAGTCAGAGGGACGATATCTCCGTGAGATCTCACCTGGGAGACCTGCATCCACCTCTGACTTGGGCACAGACATATCCCTCCAATTTGAGAGGGCCACCTGCCCTTTTTTAGGTCCGTGTGCGACTAATAGGGCTACAGGAAGACAGTTTAGCTGCACAAGGTCTTGGATTTGGTCTTCAGCGCTACTTAAAGAACAAAACAGGGTATTTCAACCAACCCCTTTCTTTTTACATCAAAAACGGATAAAAGGAGCCTAACTTCAGTTTTTACTTCTGTATTTTATCTATCCATTTACTCCTTTCTTTCTCCCTTCCTCTCTTTCTTTCTTTCTCTCCTTCTTTCTTTCTTTGTGTGTGTGTGTGAGAGAGATATGTATGTGTACTCATGTGTTTGAATGTGTATTGTGCAGACATGTGTGTATGTGTGATATGATGTTATAGATTTTCATTGTTTTCCTTTAAGATTCTCTGCAGCAAGGTCTTTCAGTCAAAAGCAGACTCATTGATATGACGAGTTATGATTGCAACTTTCCTCTCTGGATTCCCTAACTCTGCTGTCCCAGGCTTTAATTATAGGCAACCTCCACACCCACCCCCTTTGACCCCTCCCCCCATTTATGTGGGTTTCCAGGGGAGGGGAGTTGTACCTCTGTCTCTGTGTTTCCATGGAAACTGCTTTAGTTGTGGATCCATTTCCCTGGCTTCTGTAGTGTATGTCGAATGCTCATATTTGACTGAACAAGTGTTTTGAAATTGCAAAGGAAAGATTCCTAAGCCATTTCAGGCCAGGGGGCCATGGCTCTTGGTGCATTTTGCATGTAGGTGGCGGTCCTCAGCCTCATCAGTGTCTCTGACGCTGAAATTGTAACCTTTTCTTTTTCTTTTTCCTTCTTCATGTTTTTTTTATATCAGTGTCTATTCATTATCCACAGTGCTGGGTTGCATCAAGACCACTTCCTTTAACCATGTCATGTGCTTTACCCTATTTGACCTTCCTGCTCACCCCCATCCCCCATCCCCATGCCTATCTCTTTCTTTCTCCAGGCCTTTGTCTGCCTTCGTGACATATGGACATATTTTTTTTTTTCGGATCTGTTAAGAACCCATAAAGATTCTGTGAAGAATTACAGGACTCACAAAGGAGACAAAAATTACAGTATTTGCTTTTCGGCGTCTGGTTGATTTTGCTTAATGCTGTGGTCTCCAGTTTTCCTACCAAAGACCTAATTCAATCCCTTATGTGGCTAGATAAAATTCCATTGTGTATGTGTACCAGGACTTATTCAATGGTCTATGGATGGAGGTACAGGCAGATTCCACATCTTGGCTACTGAGAATAGTGCCACAGTAAGCATGGTGTGCAGGTGTCCTCTGATGTGTTGCCTCTGAGTCCCATGGGTATGGTTGCCAAATGCTCAGGCTGACTGCCATTCACTGAGAGGCTCTGAGCCTAAGCTGTGTGCTCTCTCTTTGGATGGAGGCTTTGCATTAGATGACTGTGTGTGTGTGTGTGTGTGTGTGTGTGTGTGTGTGTGTGTGTGTGGTGTGTGTGTGTGTGTGTGTGTGTGTGTGTGTGTGTGTTCGGTGAATGACTGTGCACCCTTACATTGGGATTCTTCATGGAGTTTATGAAAGCCGTAGCTGTGTTGGTGAGCATTGGAGATAGATGTTTACAGCACCCCATCCCTCTATCCCTCCTTACCCCTCTGCTTCCTTCTGCACCTTTTCCTTCCCCTTCTACCTCCACTCACCGTTTCGAGACAGTGTCTCACTATATAGCCTAGGCTAGCCTCATGGTTGCAATGATTCCCCTGCCTCAGCCTTCCAAATACCAAGAAGTCCTTTCGTTGGACGAAGAGAAAGAATTTCAGAGGTGCAGTTGTGGGCATGGTTTGCCAGGAGAGGAGTAGACACCAGACTGTCTTTGTACAAGGAAACTAGGACCAAAGCAGATAGCATTGGGGACAGTGAGCTTGGCCACCGTGCCCACTCCATGTCCCCCACACCAAGAACCAGAGCTCTTGCAAGTCATGTTTTCTAAGTCATCAGGTCATGTCAGTGGTCAGATAGAATATGGCACAGGGATCCTTGGGAACATGTAAAGCAAAACTTATTACCTACAATTTCTATGCTAGGAGAAGAAAGGGCACCCAGATTGTGTGTGTGTGTGTGTCTGTGTGTGTGTGTGTGTGTGTCTGTGTGTGTGTGTGTGTGTGTTCATGTGTTGGGTCATAGCAGGTAACAGGGTGGTGAGATTGGTTTCAAGATTCTCTCAAACTTGAGTATTTTCCTGAGCTTCTGGGTAGAGATATGGCTGTGTGGGTCTGTTTGGTATCTGATCTTTTATATAGAGAAGTGCTTACATTGGGAGGGCCCATCCCAAGCTAAATGGCCAAATACCACATGGTTTCCCTCATTTTAGTGGCCCTAAAATTCTTTACAGATTCATTGTGATCAGAGGAAATGGGAGAAGCATGTCTGGGGCTGGAAGTGGGTTGAATAGACCTTGCTGGATGCAGAGGAAGAGGTGCTGCTCCTCTGTTAGCCAGCAGACTGGCCAGGACAGCATCAAGTGAACAGGCAAACCATGTTGTCATAACTTGGGGGAACCATGGTGAATTGGGATGAAAAGCATCTGTCCTGTCCCAAGCCAGATTCCCCAGGGCCTCTGGGCCATCTCAGACACTGCCTAACAAAGTCATCAATATCAGAGCTTAGAGATCCACATCTGAAACTATTCACATTCCTCATTTTCCCCTCTGCAAGAAACAGATCAATTACAGTCAGGACCAGCTTAAGCACAGCCTAAGTTCCAGCTGCCTTTTCCAGCGCCACCACCACCCTTGTTAGTGAAGGTGATCTGGCACTGATGATTGGGCTGCATTCTTGGGTTATGGTTATTGTAATACAACCACTATAGGAAACATTTGTTTATGGACATGGCACCTAGGCATCGCCATGCCTGGTTGGTTTGTATTAATATCATTCAGGAATCACAGGCTTAAGTGGAAGGAGCAGTGAAAAGGGTTTGTGGCGGGGGAACCTCTTCACTACAGGGGACGTGGCAAGACTTTGTCTACCCTGGACTTTCTCAAGTATCCTCCCTTTATGTTCTTTCCAATAAAGGTGTTAAATCAGAGTGAGAATGGGTCCAGGTGGTATCCTGGAGACCGTGGCTCTGACATCACAGAAACATCGTGTGATCAGGCAGAATTAACACACACTCAATGTTTTCATGCTCTACTTCAAGCCAGTGGCCTCTGTACTGAGCCACATGATTATTGGTTAGTGAGTGAATGAAAGACTGAAAGGGGGTGGGGCTACGGTATTGCCCTGTACAATGCAGCCGGACGTCTTCCTGTTGGCAGAGCCCACATTGGAATGACTGTGGCTCCAGACAGAGTGCCCATTCCTGAGAATTTAAATTCTGATTATTGAATCCCTAACATAATGAGCCATCTCCCAGGCCCTGGTGTTTTGACTGATGAGTCTGCAAGTTGCATTTTTAATATGTAAGGAATGGGAACCATGAGGAATGGGGAAAAGAGAGTGTTTGCCTCCTCTCCCCATCCTCTCTGTTAGCAAGGAGGATGTGGCAATGGCAGGGTGCCCTCATCTTCTCAGTGAACTGGACTTCAGGTATGTTCTCAGGACCTTGGAGAGGGCCAGAGAAGCTACTTTGTTCTGCAGGATGTTTCTGACTCTTGAAGGTTCTGGATGAATTCCAGGTGAATGGATACCTTTACCTCACAGAGAGGGAAATCAAGAGGCTCGATTATTGCTCCAGCATCTGGGGTCTGTGGTACCCGTGGGGAGGGACCTGTCCTTTGTCAGCAGTGGAGGGGACACTGGATACTGCAGTCAGAGCCTGAGCATTTCCTGTACCACTCAGAGACCTCCATTCAGGTAAAGCTGGATCCCCTACTAAACCACAGTGGGGAATCACTGAGTTTATTACACAGAGAAGGTGACTGTCACTGTTTCTGATTTGAACATGGGCATTTAGAGAGAGCTTTATACACAATTCTGTGGCTTTTCAGGCACCATTGTTCAAAAGATATATTTTTTTTCTTTTTTTTTTCTTTTTTTTTTTTTTATTAACTTGAGTATTTCTTATATACATTTCGAGTGTTATTCCTTTTCCCGGTTTCCGGGCAAACATCCCCCTCCCCCTCCCCTTCCTTATGGGTGTTCCCCTCCCAACCCTCCCCCCATTGCCGCCCTCCCCCCATAGACTAGTTCACTGGGGGTTCAGTCTTAGCAGGACCCAGGGCTTCCCCTTCCACTGGTGCTCTTACTAGGATATTCATTGCTACCTATGGGGTCAGAGTCCAGGGTCAGTCCATGTATAGTCTTTAGGTAGTGGCTTAGTCCCTGGAAGCTCTGGTTGCTTGGCATTGTTGTACTTTTGGGGTCTCGAGCCCCTTAAAACTCTTCCAGTTCTTTCTCTGATTCCTTCAATAGGGGACCTATTCTCAGTTCAGTGGTTTGCTGCTGGCATTCGCCTCTATATTTGCTGTATTCTGGCTGTGTCTCTCAGGAGCGATCTACATCCGGCTCCTGTCGGTCTGCACTTCTTTGCTTCATCCATCTTGTCTAATTGGGTGGCTGTATATGTATGGGCCACATGTGGGGCAGGCTCTGAATGGGTGTTCCTTCACTCTCTGTTTTAATCTTTGCCTCTCCCTTCCCTGCCAAGGGTATTCTTTTTCCTCATTTAAAGAAGGAGTGAAGCATTCACATTTTGATCATCCGTCTTGAGTTTTGTTTGTTCTAGGGATCTAGGGTAATTCAAGCATTTGGGCTAATAGCCACTTATCAATGAGTGCATACCATGTATGTCTTTCTGTGATTGGGTTAGCTCACTCAGGATGATATTTTCCAGTTCCAACCATTTGCCTACGAATTTCATAAACTCGTTGTTTTTGATAGCTGAGTAATATTCCATTGTGTAGATGTACCACATTTTCTGTATCCATTCCTCTGTTGAAGGGCATCTCGGTTCTTTCCATTTTCTGGCTATTATAAATAAGGCTGCGATGAACATAGTGGAGCATGTGTCTCTTTTATATGTTGAGGCATCTTTTGGGTATATGCCCAAGAGAGGTATAGCTGGATCCTCAGGCAGTTCAATGTCCAATAATCTGAGGAACCTCCAGACTGATTTCCAGAACGGTTTTACCAGTCTGCAATCCCACCAACAATGGAGGAGTGTTCCTCTTTCTACACATCCTCGCCAGCATCTGCTGTCACCTGAGTTTTTGATCTTAGCCAATCGCACTGGTGTGAGGTTAAATCTCAGGGTTGTTTTGATTTGCATTTCCCTTATGACTAAAGATGTTGAACATTTCTTTAGGTGTTTCTCAGCCATTCGGCATTCCTCAGCTGTGAATTCTTTGTTTAGCTCTGAACCCCATTTTTTAATAGAGTTATTTGTTTTCCTGCGGTCTAACTTCTTGAGTTCTTTGTATATTTTGGATATAAGGCCTCTATCTGTTGTAGGATTGGTAAAGATCTTTTCCCAATCTGTTGGTTGTCGTTTTGTCCTAACCACAGTGTCCTTTGCCTTACAGAAGCTTTGCAGTTTTATGAGATCCCATTTGTCTATTCTTGATCTTAGAGCATAAGCCATTGGTGTTTTGTTCAGGAAATTTTTTCCAGTGCCCATGTGTTCCAGATGCTTCCCTAGCTTTTATCTATTAGTTTGAGTGTGTCTGGTTTGATGTGGAGGTCCTTGATCCACTTGGACTTAAGCTTTGTACAGGGTGATAAGGATGGATCGATCTGCATTCTTCTACATGTTGCCCTCCAGTTGAACCAGCACCATTTGCTGAAAATGCTATCTTTTTTCCATTGGATGGTTTTGGCTCCTTTGTCAAAAATCAAGTGACCATAGGTGTGTGGGTTCATTTCTGGGTCTTCAATTCTATTCCATTGGTCTATCTGTCTGTCTCTGTACCAATACCATGCAGTTTTTATCACTATTGCTCTGTAATACTGCTTGAGTTCAGGGATAGTGATTCCCCCTGAAGTCCTTTTATTGTTGAGGATAGCTTTAGCTATCCTGGGTTTTTTGTTATTCCAGATGAATTTGCAAATTGTTCTGTCTAACTCTTTGAAGAATTGGATTGGTATTTTGATGGGGATTGCATTGAATCTGTAGATTGCTTTTGGTAAAATGGCCATTTTTACTATATTAATCCTGCCAATCCATGAGCATGGGAGATCTTTCCATCTTCTGAGGTCTTCTTCAATTTCTTTCCTCAGTGTCTTGAAGTTCTTATTGTACAGATCTTTTACTTGCTTGGTTAAAGTCACACCGAGGTACTTTATATTATTTGGGTCTATTATGAAGGGTGTAGTTTCCTTAATTTCTTTCTCGGCTTGTTTCTCTTTTGTATAGAGGAAGGCAACTGATTTATTTGAGTTAATTTTATACCCAGCCACTCTGCTGAAGTTGTTTATCAGCTTTAGAAGTTCTCTGGTGGAACTTTTGGGATCACTTAAATATACTATCATGTCATCTGCAAATAGTGATATTTTGACCTCTTCTTTTCCGATCTGTATCCCCTTGATCTCCTTTTGTTGTCTGATTGCTCTGGCTAGAACTTCAAGAACTATATTGAATAAGTAGGGAGAGAGTGGGCAGCCTTGTCTAGTCCCTGATTTTGGTGGGATTGCTTCAAGTTTCTCTCCATTTAGTTTAATGTTAGCAACTGGTTTGCTGTATATGGCTTTTACTATGTTTAGGTATGGGCCTTGAATTCCTATTCTTTCCAGGACTTTTATCATGAAGGGGTGTTGAATGTTGTCAAATGCTTTCTCAGCATCTAATGAAATAATCATGTGGTTCTGTTCTTTCAGTTTGTTTATATAATGGATCACGTTGATGGTTTTCCGTATATTAAACCATCCCTGCATGCCTGGGATGAAGCCTACTTGATCATGGTGGATGATTGTTTTGATGTGCTCTTGAATTCGGTTTGCCAGAATTATATTGAGTATTTTTGCGTCGATATTCTTAAGGGAAATTGGTCTGAAGTTCTCTTTCTTTGTTGTGTCTTTGTGTGGTTTAGGTATAAGAGTAATTGTGGCTTCATAGAAGGAATTCGGTAGGGCTCCATCTGTTTCAATTTTGTGGAATAGTTTGGATAATATTGGTATGAGTTCTTCTATGAAGGTTTG
Organism: Rattus norvegicus; assembly: GCF_021556685.1. NCBI lineage: Eukaryota > Metazoa > Chordata > Mammalia > Rodentia > Muridae > Rattus > Rattus norvegicus. The sequence goes on along the minus strand of NC_141555.1, from coordinate 50,183,312 downwards.
ATAGAATTCTGCACTAAACCCGTCTGGACCTGGGCTCTTTTTGGTTGGGAGACCTTTAATGACTGCTTCTATTTCCTTAGGAGTTATGGGGTTGTTTAACTGGTTTATCTCTTCCTGATTTAACTTCGATACCTTGTATTTGTCTAGGAAAATGTCCATTTCCTGAAGATTTTCAAATTTTGTTGAATATAGGTTTTAATAGTAAGATCTGATGATTTTTTGAATTTCCTCCTAATCTGTAGTTATGTCTCCCTTTTCATTTCTGATTTTGTTAATTTGGACACACTCTCTGTGTCCTCTCGTTAGTCTGGCTAAGGGTTTATCTATCTTGTTGATTTTCTCAAAGAACCAACTTTTGGTTCTGTTGATTCTTTCTATGGTCCTTTTTGTTTCTACTTGGTTGATTTCAGCTCTGAGTTTGATTATTTCCTGCCTTCTACTCTTCCTGGGTGTATTTACTTCTTTTTGTTCTAGAGCTTTTAGGTGTGCTGTCAAGCTGCTGACATATGCTCTTTCCTGTTTCTTTCTGCAGGCACTCAGCACTATGAGTTTTCCTCTTAGCACAGCTTTCATTGTGTCCCATAAGTTTGAGTATGTTGTATCTTCATTTTCATTAAATTCTAAAAAGTTTTTAATTTCTTTCTTTATTTCTTCCTTGATCAGGTTATCATTGAGTAGAGCATTGTTCAATTTCCACGTATATGTGGGCATTCTTCCCTTATTGTTATTGAAGACCAGTTTTAGGCCGTGGTGGTCCGATAGCACGCATGGGATTATTTCTATCTTTCTGTACCTGTTGAGGCCCGTTTTTTGACCTATTATATGGTCAATTTTGGAGAAAGTACCATGAGGAGCTGAGAAGAAGGTATATCCTTTTACTTTAGGATAGAATGTTCTATAAATATCCGTTAAGTCCATTTGGCTCATGACTTCTCTTAGTCTGTCTACATCACTGTTTAATTTCTGTTTCCATGATCTGTCCATTGATGAGAGTGGGGTGTTGAAATCTCCCACTATTATTGTGTGAGGTGCAATGTGTGTTTTGAGCTTTAGTAAGGTTTCTTTTAAGTATGTAGATGCCCCTGTATTTGGGGCATAGATATTTAGGATTGAGAGTTCATCTTGGTGGATTTTTCCTTTGTTGAATATGAAGTGTCCTTCCTTATCTTTTTTGATGACTTTTAGTTGGAAATTGATTTTATTTGATATTAGAATGGCTACTCCAGCTTGCTTCTTCTGACCGTTTGATTGGAAAGTTGTTTTCCAGCCTTTCACTCTGAGGTAGTGTCTGTCTTTGTCTCTGAGGTGTGTTTCCTGTAGGCAGCAGAATGCAGGGTCCTCATTGCGTATCCACTTTGTTAATCTATGTCTTTTTATTGGGGAGTTGAGGCCATTGATATTGAGAGATATTAAGGAATAGTGATTATTGCTTCCCGTTATATTCATATTTGGATGTGAGGTTATGTTTGTGTGCTTTCATTCTCTTTGTTTTGTTGCCAAGATGATTAGTTTCTTGCTTCTTCTAGGGTATAGCTTGCCTCCTTATGTTGGGCTTTACCATTTATTATCCTTTGTAGTGCTGGATTTGTAGAAAGATATTGTGTAAATTTGGTTTTGTCATGGAATATCTTGGTTTCTCCATCAATGTTAATTGAGAGTTTTGCTGGATACAGTAACCTGGGCTGGCATTTGTGTTCTCTTAGGGTCTGTATGACATCAGTCCAGGATCTTCTGGCCTTCATAGTTTCTGGCGAGAAGTCTGGTGTGATTCTGATAGGTCTCCCTTTATATGTTACTTGACCTTTTTCCCTTACTGCTTTTAATATTCTTTCTTTATTTTGTGCGTTTGGTGTTTTGATAATTATGTGACGGGAGGTGTTTCTTTTCTGGTCCAATCTATTTGGAGTTCTGTAGGCTTCTTGTATGTCTATGGGTATCTCTTTTTTTAGGTTAGGGAAGTTTTCTTCTATGATTTTGTTGAAGATATTTACTGGTCCTTTGAGCTGGGAGTCTTCACTCTCTTCTATACCTATTATCCTTAGGTTTGATCTTCTCATTGAGTCCTGTATTTCCTGTATGTTTTGGACCAGTAGCTTTTTCTGCTTTACATTATCTTTGACAGTTGAGTCAATGATTTCTATGGAATCTTCTGCTCCTGAGATTCTCTCTTCCATCTCTTGTATTCTGTTGGTGAAGCTTGTATCTACAGCTCCTTGTCTCTTCTTTTGGTTTTCTATATCCAGGGTTGTTTCCATGTGTTCTTTCTTGATTGCTTCTATTTCCATTTTTAATTCCTTCAACTGATTGTCTTTTCCTGGAATTCTTTCAGGGATTTTTGCGATTCCTCTCTGTAGGCTTCTACTTGTTTATTAATGTTTTCCTGTGTTTCCCTAAGTGTGTTCATGTCTTTCTTGAAGTCCTCCAGCATCATGATCAAATATGATTTTGAAACTAGATCTTGCTTTTCTGGTGTGTTTGGATATTCCATGTTTGTTTTGGTGGGAGAATTGGGCTCCGAGGATGGCATGTAGTCTTGGTTTTTGTTGCTTGGGTTCCTGTGCTTGCCTCTCGCCATCAGATTATCTCTAGTGTTACTTTATTCTGCTATTTCTGACAGTGGCTAGACTGTCCTATAAGCCTGTGTGTCAGGAGTGCTGTAGACCTGTTTTCCTCTCTTTCAGTCAGTTATGGGGACAGAGTGTTCTGCTTTCGGGCGTGTAGTTTTTCCTCTCTACATGTCTTCAGCTGTTCCTGTGGGCCTGTGTCTTGAGTTCACCAGGCAGCTTTCTTGCAGCAGAAAATTTGGTCTTACCTGTGGTCCCGAGGCTTAGGTTCGCTCGTGGGGTGCTGCCCAGGGGCTCTCTGCAGCGGCAGCAACCAGGAAGTCCTGTGCCGCCCCTTCCGGGAGCCTCAGTGTACCAGGGTTCCAGATGGTCTTTGGCTTTTTCCTCTGGCATCCGAGATGTGTGTGCAGGGAGCAGTCTCTTCTGGTTTCCCAGGCTTGTCTGCCTCTCTGAAGGTTTAGCTCTCCCTCCCACGGGATTTGGGTGCAGAGAACTGTTTATCCGGTCTGTTTCTTTCCGGTTCCGGTGGTGTCTCAGGCAGGTTTCCTGCTGCTCCTGGGCCCTCCCCCACGGGAGCCCAGAGGCCTTATACAGTTTCCTCTTGGGCCAGGGATGTGGGCAGGGGTGAGCAGTGTTGTTGGTCTCTTCTGCTCTGCAGCCTCAGGAGTGCCCACCTGACCAGGCGGTTGGGTCTCTCTCGCACCGGGTCTGGGAGCAGAGAGCTGCTGCGGGCCGGGATCTTAAGTTCTTTTTTTATCTCATGCTAATTTTTGATGCTTTTTTTTCCCCCATGGAATTCTTAGTCAATAGACCAGTGTACCAGATATCAGCTGCATGACCAGAGGTTGGTAGCAATTTACCTCATTGCTCAATTCATAGATACAAAGATGTTTATTTTTTTTTTATGAGAAGGCCTTGATCTTCTAGAATGTAGAATGTTGTTGTCTGTGGCTTTCCTTTGCTCCCTCCAGTCTCACATGGTTCATATCAGTGAAGAAACAGCATAAAGAATGTGAAAAACACTTGCTGGGTCACAGGATAGACAAAATATACAAAACTTTCCTTACATGGAATTAGAACATAGTGGAGAGTAGATACATTCAGCTTAGTCAATGAAATGCTCCCCCTGTATACCTAATGGACAAATGTTTACCCACCTGGATTGACTTGTTAGCCATGCCTGCTTACCCTTCTTACCCAGTTCCCAGGAGACTTTATTCTCAGCAAGGGATAAGGTGGTGGACCAACATGTTAGGCTTCCTCAGTATTTACCAATTACTCCAAGATAAGCAGAATCCTCCAAAAGGAGCTCCCATTTCCATAGTCTACCTCTCTTCAGGTCTGAAGCTATGAGCCCAGTCAACAAGAAAATCTCCATAACCCAGACAAAGTAAATCTTTTCTTTCTTTAGTGCTGGGGAGGATGGGCAGCTCTGATGGTGTCTTCCTTATTGTAGGATCTTCCTGAGACAGGACAGGGGAAAGAGCATTGGAGGAGGGTAAATCTTGATCCATTTAGAGTTTCAGTATAATAATAAAAATACTAATATTATTATTAATAATAATAATAATAACAATCATCATCATCACCATCATCATCATCATCATCAATACAATCACCATGACCATCAAAAGTATTTTAGGCTGGTAAGATGATTCAGCATTTAAGAGAACTGACTGCTTTTCCATAGGTCATGAGTTTAATTCCCAGCAAAAACATCGTGGAATACAAACATGCATAATGGCATTTGACTCCCACTTCTGTCGTGTCTGACAGTTACAGAATACTCATACAAATCAAATGAAATAAATCTTTAAAATAAATAAATAAAAGTTTATTTATCAAAGTTTAAGTTACTGTGCTTCTGTAGCTGATCAGCTTTTTGTATTTCTCTGAGGACAGAAAATGCAATCTCTGTCTATTAAAATCCATGATGAGAGCTCACACATTACCTGCCGAATCCCAAGACTTTTATTCAAAACACAGCTTCTGCTTTTCTGAGAATTATATAGTTTCTTATTAAACTCCTATCCTTTCTTCATGGCCTGCCTCTGCGTGGCACACAAGAAAATTAGTTTGTACATGAGGACATTACAGTTGCATTTTCCTGTGGTGTGAGAAAACTGAGGTTAACACAGAGGGGTCAGGACTGTCAACAAAGAAGTGGGCATAATGGCTATCTTTTGTCCAAATGCTGTTGGTTGAATGGGTCAGCTTTCCTGGGAGTTTACCAAACTCACAGGTCATCTTCTGGAGCTAAGTAATCAATTTCTCCAAATTCTTAATCTGATTTACTAGCTCACTGATGGTGGAAGGTTGGGATGACGACTTCCCAGCAGACCCTGTAGAGAAACACAAGGGAACATGCATGGTAATGGCCCAGTCACAGGAGTGAAAATGCTGAGTCCCCCAATGAAGCATGATGAAATGGGAAATCTACAGATACTTGGAAGCACTGAAAGATGAGGAAAGCTCTCTTCAAGCTGGACTTATTAGCTATTTTCTTTCTCGCGACCGTGATCGCTAAACATGTGCCTCACTGCCTTCTGCAGTCGCCCTGGCCCTTAACAACAAAATCTGGCCAAGACATGAATAAATGGAAGATATTTTCAGTTCGTATCTGATGGGATGCATGTAAGTCCTGTACTCCATAGTGTTTAGGACCACCAAGCCTTAATCATGTATGTTCAAGACAAAGAGTAAGAGACCTTGATGCATGTGAGTGGAGTAGCCCTTGTCATAAAATTCCAATGGCATGTCCAGGAATCCTGTGAAGATAAAATTCAATACTCTACCCTGAGAGTCAAAGCTTTTATCGCTGTGCCTCTTCTTGGCATTCTTCCTCATTCAGAGTGAAACTAAGGAATGCATAGTAGACAAGATGCATGCTTGACAATTCCTGACCCTTTGCCAATAAATTTATCAGATATTCCTGAAACTGGGTCTCTTCTTTAGGGATCCAGAGCCTTCAGGTCATAAGTCCTACTCCTAGAAGGCCTGAGCCAAGACTACCTCCTCTAGGAAGTTCCTCAGAACCAGCCCACTGCTCTCACTCGCCTTTTTGCACCAGATAATTTATGTTTTCACTTCTTTAACAAGAAAGAATCTTAATTTCTTCCTCCTCTCTCTTTTGTCTCTCCATGCTCTCTGTTTTCTCTGTAAATAGCTTGATCATCCTGAAAAACATTTGAGTGGGTAAACAAATATGTACTAACTAATTGCCGCGAGGGCAGTTTCTGTTTCCATAACACTAGTGACATCACAGAGAATACAATGGAAATTCCAGCATACATTAGAGTATCCGGAAGATAGTCCAGTTCAACAGCACATAACTTCCCTTTAACAAGATCTTCTCCAAATAAACAAACCAAGTTGCCCCTTCAAGGATCTTTGCCTGAGACACAAAGGAAGACTTTCTATCAATATCCCTTCTAACCCAGATATATCACTGATCTATTGAATTTTTTACCACCTTCATGCATGAATAGTGAAGACTCAGTTCTCAACCACAGCCCACAAAGGTCCCCCACTCCTTTGGTAGCACACTCAAAATGACAAAGAAGAAAATAAACTGAGAACATAGTTCAGAATTCTTGTCAGTGATGTGTTGATTCGACACAGTTAATCCATCTCAGGGGACATCTTCTGTAGCTAAATGACCAATTTTTCCAAATTCTTCATCTATTCCCCCTGCTAAGTAATATTGGAGGGTTGGGATGATGTCTTCCCAGTAGGCCAGGTACATAGATAAATACTAGTGAGCAAAGACTTGGGGAATATCCACAGACTACAACAGTATGGATAGGGGAGTAAAAAATACAGAAAACTTTTAAATTCTGATAAAATATTCCCTCAGAGCCTCGAAAATTATTTATTTTAGCCATGAGACTGATTGTGATGTGATCAGTGGCACACAGTTCTGGATACAGGTGCATTGATTAACACAGGTGTAATTTGAGTCATCAATAGCAAACACTCAGGGAAAGCATGATGGGTCAATCTTGGAATGAGCAATTAAGAAGTCAAACTGAAGTATATATAGGTATCATGTGGAAGAAACAGATGGACAGAGACAAAGACAGAAAGTCAGACAGACAGAGAGACAGATACACACACACACAAACACAACTCACTCACACACACACAAATCAAAGGAGCAGTCATAGGAAAACGATGTAGTAGATCATTGGTAAGGAGCTCCAGCCAGGGAAGAAAAGTCAAATTCTTCATTTGGGTGCCACATATGACAACTTCTATACTCCTGAAAGGCAGTCACTACTACATTTATGTACAACATCCATTAGGAAAATACAGACAGGGAAGGTAAAGTAAGGGAAGAGACTAGGTATTACTACACGATGCATGTTTATTAAAGTCCCATGTTATCTTTCTCCTGAGGCTGTAAGTCCCTGTAAAGAGAAGACAGTCCATGGTCAGCCTGGCATGCATTTCTTGGATTTCTGAAAATTTTCCTTCCATACATGATCCTTGGCCCCTAGGCTTGTTGGGAGTTGTTGAATATTCTACATCTTCTCAGTTGTTAAATTCTTATCTAGTAGATTTGGACATCAATTCTATTTTTAATTGTTGTTCTCCAGTAGACAGCAAGTTCAGATCACACTGGTTTTTATGAGATAATCGAGTGCATAAACTGCCATGAAATATGTTATCATTAGTAAAGACCTTTGTAGGAAAGCTGAAAAATAGGACAGAGAGGCAGAAAGACAGACAAAGAGAGATGAGACAGAGAGACGGAGAAAGACACATACACAGAGAGAGAGAGAGTGAAAGAATACTATGCCTTGTGTATATGAAGCCAGAAAATAATTTGTGAATCTAGAAGAAAAAGTATAAATGACTGCCTGTAAATCCCATTGACTAAGAAAGAAGCCTGGAGCCAGTTGTGCTATTGAGACTTCACACAGATTGGCCTATACCAACGTGAAACACTAGACTTCCATGAGCAAATCCTTAGCCTGGATAATGCAGTTATGTTGGTCTAGAAAAACAAACACTGATTTGGCCCCTCTGTCTCTCAGTACTCTGATCTGCCATGTCACAAGAGGCTGAATGGTCATCCACTTACCCTGAGATGCAGCTCACAAGGAACAGCACCTACCTTAAACAGTACTTCATCTGAGCCTAACCTTCATTGTAGATGGTACTCGGGAAGCTAACTGACAGGTTACACTTTGCCTAGCTGTGTGTCAACGTTCAGACATGAGACTCCCACTCTGTGATTGTCAACACTTCCATGTTTCCATTGGGACGGCAGTGTCACAATGACCTGATACTGTCTTCTAACTCCTATCACTTTCTTCATGTGACCAAGTTGACAGTCACCTTCAGTTTATTCTCAGATCCACCGGATGCAACTTGGCCTCAGAGCCCTCATGTCTGCCCACAGAACAAAGAGAACAATCTCACAGTTCACAATGATAATGCAGACATGCCACGGTATTACCTCCAAAATTTACTTTCAAATTTAATCTCTTATTTCTGATTATACTACTCTTTAAAGAAGGTCATGTTGTGGGAGAGCATTTGGTTTCTGCTCCATCCACAGATTATAGTTTTCTTACATAGACTTTTTTCAGTGACAAGGTTTCTGTAAACTTGTATCAAATTAACCATTTAAGCACAGAAACACACACACACACACACACAAACACACACACACATACACACATACACACACACATACACACATACACACGGAGTGTAGGGATAATAGTGATGTGCATGTTGAAGAAATTTAGGACAGTCGATTTAGCATATAAGATGTGGAGGGTTGCACTAAAATCTAAGCCCATAGGATGAAGGATGGGGAACAATTGTGAGTGGTGCTTTCCCCCCATTTGGACATATGAACCATGAAGTATGAGACAGTAGATCTGCATGGTCAAAGCCAAAGTACAGAAACATACACAGTCAATTGATTGTGAATAGCTCATCTCTCTGATCTCTAATGGAAGAGTTAAGATGTTTCCACACCTCTCCTGCATAATATTTCATTGCAGTCCAATGCTAGCACACTGAAGGATATTCAAGAACATATCTGAAAGGTGACCTTTTGACCTAGCTTCATATAGAGATAAAGCAACAGTGTCAGAATTCCCAGAGCTCTGATGAGCAGAGGGTGTTGTTTTCCTCTCATTAACTTAGCAATGCCTCAGAAATCCAAGGAGGCAATCTCCTAAGGCCTATTCACAGCTGCACATGGTGTATTTTGGCTTCACAACACCTTAGGCTGTAGTTACAGAAACCAGGATGAAAACTGCAAATTCCATCAGCATACAGTTGCTGGGAAGATCACCAGAATCACTGATAGGTCTCTATAGAACCATGACAGTAGATAGACATGCCTTGCAGGGATAGTACATGGTTGTTTAGTTCCCCCAATTACTGTATAGGACATGTAGGGAAGTCAGGAAGGAGCCAGTCCCTGTTCTATTTCACTAACTGACATTTCTTCAATGTCATAGAAATCTGCCTGCCAAAGGACACTGTCATTAGGACAAAACAGCAACCAACAGATTAGAAAAAAAGATCTATACCAATACTTCACCTGATAGAGGGCTATAATCCAATAGATACAAAGTACTAAAGAAATTAAACTTCAGAGAGACAAATAACCCTATTCCAATTGGGTTCCAGAAATGATGAAAGAATTCTCAATTGAGGAAAATCAAATATCTGAGAAGCTTTTAAAGAAATGTTCATCTAAGTATGGTGACTAAGTATGTCATCAAGGAAATGTAAATGAAAACAACCCTAAGATTCCACTTCACACATGTAAGAATAGCTGGAATAAAAAACTCAGGAGACAGCAGATGTTGATTAAGATGTCAAGAAAGAGGAAAGCTTCTTCTTTCTTGGTGGAATTACAAACTTGTTCAATCACTCTGAAAATCATTCTGGAGATTCCTCAGAAAGTTGTAAATTGCACTACCTGAGGACCAAGATTTACCTAGCCACGGTATATACCCAAAACATGCTCCAACATGCAATAAAGACACATGGTCGGGCTGGAGAGATGGCTCAGTGGTTAAGAGCACCCGACTACTCTTCCAGAGGTCCTGAGTTCAATTCCCAGCAACCATATGGTGGCTCACAACCATCTGTAAAGAGACCCAATGCCCTCTTCTGAACATAGCTACAGTGTACTTATACATAATAAATTAATAAATCTTTAAAAAAAGACACATGGTCAACTATGTTCATAGTGTAGGACACCCTTATGGGAGACCCCACTCCAATTGCAAGATCGTACTCCCCAAGAAATGTGAGAGATCGAGATCGGCTCTTGATATAAAGCACATGAGTCCATTTATTATCAGAGCTCTGGGATAGCTCGTATCTCACACAGGAGACATGGGAGTCGACCCCAAGACTCAAAATTTAAGGCTTTTTTTTTTGGTTCTTTTTTTTCGGAGCTGGGGACCGAACCCAGGGCCTTGCACTTCCTAGGTAAGCGCTCTACCACTGAGCTAAATCCCCAGCCCCAATTTAAGGCTTTTTATAGGGGAAGGCAATGGGATTCAGCGTGGTTATACTTGATTGGTTGATTTATATATCAGCAAGGGAAATGAGTACAATGTCTCATCAGCATGCAGTACGTGTGGGCTGGAGTGTTCACGATGTAGGAGAGTGTCTTATCTTTATTTGAAGAACAGGGAGTTTGGTAACTATTAACTATAGAGGAACAGCCAGTTTGCCCATTCGGATGGCCCATGACTCAGCGGAGATGGTGGCTGCTAGTGCCTGGAACAATCTCTTGACCTTGTTTTTAGGCTTGACCGGGCATGTCTCAGGCCCGTTCTGTCTTTTCCCCTTATGTGCTGTTCTTCTGTAGTTTTTATGAGGTTTTTATTTTAACTCCTTCAATAGCAGACTTATTAATGATACCAGGAACTTGTAGGAAACCTAATGGCATTCATCGGTGGAATGGATACAGAGAATGTGGTACATCTGCCCAATTTTGTACTATTCAGTTACCAAAACCAATGATTTCAAGAAATTCATAGACAAATGGATTGAACTAGAAAATATAATACTGACTGAGGTAACCCAGTTACAGAAAAACATACATGGTATGAAATCACCAAAAGTGGATATTGGCACAAAAGATCAAATTACCCAAGATGCAGACCACAGACAACTGGAAGGCTAAGGAGGACACCCAAGATGTTCATGCTTTGCTACTTTTTAAAAGGGGGAACAAAAATATCTATGAATTTAGAGTAGAAACTGAAGGAATCCCATTAAGAGCATTCCATATATATATATATATAATCAGTCAGCAATACTAGATAAGATTGCTGAAGCTAAGAAGGGCAGGCTGCCAATATCCGGATACAGATACTTCCTGAGACACACAGCTAGAGCATGTCAAATACAGAAGTGACTGCTAGTGGCAATCTGAACTGAAAATGGATCTCTTGTTGTTAGATTTTGAAAAAGGATTGCAAGATATGAAGGGGCTTTAATCCCCATAAGAATAGCAATGGGAATGAACCAGAGTTTTCTGTTACTAAGGCAGTATTCAAGGACTGTACATGGATAGACCTATGGCTCCAACTGCATATGTAGCAGAGGATGGCCTCGATGGGCATAAATGGAAGGAGAAGTTCCGGGTCCAACCTAGGTTTGACTCCCAGTTGAAGGGAGTATGAATGTGCAGTAAGAGGGGATATAGAAGAAGGGTAAGGGTACCAGTTAGGCCTCTTATGGACAGAAAACTGGGAAAGGAAATAACATTTGAAATGTAAATATAGAAATATCCGTTTGTAAAAGAAATAAAAATTGCTAAAAAATAAAAAAAAGAAAGAAATTAAAGAAAAGAAAACTGTCAGCTAATCTCACCTATTGACTCAGACATATAAAGGGTAACTGTCAGGGAATGGTACTCAAGTAATACTAGTGAAAAGACTCTGATGATGAAGTCTCAACTTGGTAGCACTTCTCTCTCGCAGATACCAGTGTCAGACACAAACTGCACCATAGGAATCCAATGCATGGAGTTTACTCTGAGCTGAGGACACAATATTGGTCTTTTCCTTTTCCTTAGGACCGTTTTCTTCTGGGCAAAAAGAGTAAAATCCATGACCTCTCAGGAAAGCAACTTTGCCCTCCCCAACACCTGGTTTTTGGAATGAATATATTAATGATATAAAATCTCTGACTTCCAGGAACCATAACAAGCAGGAACGTCCAGATGCTGCTGGGAGGCTCGCAGCTCCTGATTCCCATATGTGGAAGGCTCAGTTCAAGGCTATCTCGTCAGCAAACCCCCTCAACTCCTATCCAGGACTCACTGAGCTTTCCCATAGATGATATATTTCCTCCTTTTTTTATACCAAGACAGAAGTCCAGCTTCCTTCTCCCCATCTGTGATGTCTTTATCCTCTTGTTATCACTCCCAAATGACAGTTTACTCTGAACTAGGGGACAGTTCATAAACCCTGGAGTTACTGAAGGAATATCTAAGAGATAGTTGCTGTCACGACAACACTTGTGACATCACAGAAGCTTGGGCTCTCCAGGTTACAATAGATTTTTCAGGGAGTACCTAATGTCACTGAGAACTGTCATGGCCTACCTGATAAACAGCTTTCCTTACTTTGACCAGATTCAAGGGTTCCCTTTCCAGGAGTGTCTCCTGTGACACAGTGGAAACCTTTATGTACTACATCTCTCTAAAGCTAGAGACTTCTCTTTGCTTCATTAGTGGTTACATGCTCTGAATGGAGAAAGTTAGTCAGGGTCTTGGCATGTGTAGAAAAGATCTAGGAGTGTGTAGTGGAGAAAATTCTTCTGGAGAATAATTCTCTTCCCAGATCTAACCGTGTGATATACAGTTAATGTGGTAGGTTTTCTCTGTCTCTCTAAGGCCATTATATGTCAAACAACCTTTAATTGAATCAATATTGTATTTAATTTTCCTATTTTACATTTCTTGATAGTAGACTTTATATATATTGCTGTATGTGTACTCAAAAGTTCTGATTTCCAATTCCACTTTTTGCAATGATTGTGGCAACAAAGGGGCCCAGGAATAGAGCTAATGCAACAGTAAGAATAATTTCTGCCTACTTTAAATGATAAATAGACATCAGTAAAGCAAAGGACAACATGAACTATAGAATTCGGTCCTGTAGTTCTATTAGATATCAGTTCTCTAATATTTGCCTTCCTGTGTACACAGGACCACATATTTCACATATTTCCTGACACATGCAGCATCACTACCACTTGGCCGGAACAATGGGATATTGTTAGTGGATTTAGAGGTTCAGTGCCATTCTCTGATAGGACAAAGAATAGATTTTATGGAAAACTGGAGGAGTAAGATTTGAAGAATGAAATGGTTGAACAGTTCTTCCAACTGCTAATCTCTGCACATTGGAAGCAATGTGGGGTGTATTCTAAACATAATATTATATGGATGAATCCCTCCTTTAAGGAATGCAGCAGGCCCAATAAAAAAAAAAAATAACAGTCTTGAGATACTTCCCTGGAATGTACTGGGAGTTTCCATAGGATTTTTTTCTTAATGTCTTTTTCATTGTGTCCACCTGCCAGGAATTCTGAGTTATATATGCACCATAAAGATTGCACACTATTTATAAAACTTTGACTATTAATTCAGAGGTTTTGGCTATAAAAGCTATAAAAGCTGGGCAATTCCATGATAGCATTCCTAGTGAGAGGGAAAATTAGGGGAAAAGTTCCTAGCAGAACTTTTTAGTTTATCTTTCACCAGTTTCTGTCTTTTGGAGAAGCTCTACTCACCCAGAAAAAGTATTAATAAAAAAATCACATACTTTTTTCCTATCCTAGCAGTCTATATGTCAGTAAAGTCAGGTTCCCATAATTCATCATAGTGCTGGCCAGTCATATGAGATTCTTCTTTCTAATGAACTCTGTCTTGTTATTTATATAAGTATAAACCTGACATCTGGCTTAAACATATCCTGCCATGCTGTCCAATGTAGGTAGGTATAACATATATTGGTGCTGGCAATTCATAGAGTTATGTAGAACCAAGTCAAGTAGTCTGGTAAAGCTGAGTTACCAGAAAACTGCAAATTGTTTCTGAAAGAATGATCTTTCCTTCTGTTTTTCAGTATCAACCTGTGGCTTCAAGGTATCCAGCTAATGCTTTTGCATACTCACATCATTTTTATACTGTGAAGTCTCAGGTAGTGGTGTGTTAGTTATGCCACCAGAAGTTCAGTAGGATCACTGGACTTAAGGACTTAAGGACACTTGTTTGGCATCTAGGTTAGTGATCTTGTTACCTTTAGTCTCAAGGCAGACATCTCTTTGATATCCATAGCAGTGAAACCTAGCAAATCATAGGGGAATCCAAATATCCTCTTGGAGAGCCATGACTTTCTCTATGTTCTAAATGTCCTTTCCTCAGCAACGAGGACAATTTTTGTATCCATATTATACCATAGACATTTTTAGTATCCAATGCATAACGTCTGTCCATGTACAAAATGACAGGCTTCCCTTTTCCACATTTGACCTCCTGAGTCAGTCTGATGAATCAGTAGTGTTCTCTGGGACTACGTACTTGGCTCTAAGTCTTGAGTGAAAATAATTTCAATTACAGTAACTGTTGAAGCTCCTTGGTATCTCACTCCTTGTTTAATGAAAATACTGCCAACTGTGTTGATTATTGCATTAGTGTCTTTCATGGGACGGTGTTTGGCAGTAGTTCATTAGGTCTTTCCACGTAAAATGGACCATTGTTGTTACCTCACGACAGTCAGGGAAGATCATCTGAGGGTCTACAGCACACAGCAGGGTAACAGGATTTATGTCAAGAGTGTTTTTCCAACTACACTCTAGGATGGTACAGTAATAGTATCTGTTAGTGTGCAAAAGGGACATATAGAAGCCAGCTTCACAAGAATACACTTGGAAGGGAATAGAGAGGCAAAGCTTAGAACAGGGGCAGAAGGAGCACCCATTCAGAGCCTGCCCCACATGTAGCCCATACTCAAACAGCCACCAAACTAGATAAGATGAATGAAGCAGCAAAGAAGTGCAGGCCGACCGTAACTGGATGTAGATCTCTCCTGAGAGACACAGCCAGAATACAGCAAATACATAGGCGAATGCCAGCAGCAAACCACTGCCCTGAGAAGAGGACCCCCACTGAAGGAATCAGAGAAAGAACTGGAAGAGCTTGAAGGGGCATGAGACACCGAATGAACAACAATGCCAAGCAACCAGTGCTTACAGGGACTAAGCCACTACCCAAAGACTATGCATGGACTGACCATGGGCTCCAACCTCATAGGTAGCAATGAATAGCCTAGTAAGGGCACCAGTTGAAGGGGAAGAAGCCCTTGGTCCTGCCAAGACTGAACCCCCAGTGTACAGGATTGTTGCGGGGAGGTTGGTAATGGGGGTAGGATGGGGAGGGGAAAACAAATATCGAAAGAGAGGGGGAAGGGTTAGGAGGATGTTAGCCCAGAAACCGGGAAGGGGAATAACAATTGAAATGTAAATAAGAAATACTCAAGTTAATAAAGATGAAAAAAATAGAAGCCAGGTTGTGGTGTTCCTTGTAGAAAGGCTTCAACTCTCTGGGAAGATAGGAGCATAAAATGCTGACCCAGATTTAGCTTCTCTGCTTCTTTCAAAGAATAGGGGCAGCTAACATAGCCTTTAGACAAGTGATCCATTCTGAGGCTACAGGATCCAGTTGTATGGACAGGTGCACTACAAGGTGTTTTCACAGCCATAAAGTGTTTTTTAAATCCTTCAAACAGTGCCTTTTCATCTGTTTCATGGAAAAACAGATAAAAACATTCTGAGGAACCTTGCAATGTTGGGGTGTAACCAAAACAAACTATCAAGTTTCAAACTCCATACCTTCTGTCTCCACGCAGATTCGTCCTAGTACCCTCATGTGTTATGGGCTATTGGGGCTTTGCTATTTCTCCAAAACCCTGGTATTCAGGCAGAGCAATCCCCACCCACACCAAGAATATCTCAAACCTGTCTCGTAATCTTTGGAGATGGGACCAGTGGGATAACAGCAACCATTCTCTGATACAGGTTTCTTTTGCCTCCCCCAGATTTTTGCCAAGCTTGGTGTCCTCTTCATATAAAAAGGTGAACATTCCAGCTCACCCTAGCTCAGTGATTATAACTCTTGGACCAGTGTCTCAGTTTCCCTTTTTCAATTATTTTGAGTTACATGAGAGAGGAGAACATTATCTATATCTTGTAAGAGTGTCAACCTGGGAAACTTCTGAGGCCAGCCACTATCCCGACTGGAGAAATTTGAAGTCCTTGGCTGAATAGGGTCTAAATTATTTGCCCATTTTTACATCCCTCTGTAACTGTCATTCAGAATTGAATTTTACCTCCTCTGCCAAATGGAACCTGAAGAATACATCTTTCAAGTACAAGACAGTCTGTCTACATATTTTCCCTGGAGGATTAAGATTTCTGAGTGTATATGAGATAGGAACTATAGGGTAAGTAGCCTCTACACTCTAACACAAGTACCTCAGATCTCGGATTGTTTATATAATTAATGTTCCCAGTTTCTTCTCAGGAAATGACAACATCCTTCAGTGAGACTGGAAGGATATAAGGATGCCCACATTTGTCAGCTGGGGATTATAGTCTGTAACTCTCCCTTTGCATCTGGACTGTGGATTATTTAATCTGCATAAGCACAAATGAATGGGTTTGTTGAACAATTATAGGATTTTGTTTTAGGACCAGGCCTGGGAGGATAGTTTCTGTCAATACACCTAGGATTCTTACTACAAATCTGAAAGATAGTCCAACTGTCTTTTGTATAAGGAACAGGACTTTCACAAAGTTGATATTCTTTGGGTAAACAGAAACAATATTTTCTTTGTTAGTGTCTGGAAGTCTAACTGTGTCTCATTGTTAGAAGAGATGATGGTTGCTTTCATTTTATGCAAGAGATCTCATGCCAGAAGGGAACAGGAAGAAGTGGAGACAATCTGACATGATCAATAACAGGTGAGTTATTATCCCCTTGCAAACGTTAATGGAATGTTTGCTGCTTCAGAGACAATAAGGGAGTTTTCCTTTTGCTAATTTGAATGTTATCTTCTGATCAGGTAATTGTCTTAGGAGATTATTGAGAACTGAATATCAATCCAGTGACCTGTAAGAACTCAATTGTTTTTCCACAATTATAAGTTTTACTGCAGACTCCTGGAGTGTAGTAGCCTGGGCCCCATTACTCTTCTAACTGTTGTACTCAATTTTCCTTTTACTTCAAGTTACAGGACATATTTTTTCAATGTACGCCTTATTTGCATGAGGCATGATTGTCTTTCTCCAATGGTTGTTTGGTAGTCTTCTGGCCCTTTTCTTGTTTGTTTCATAAAACATGTTTTTCTTCCAGATTTACTGTTAGGATTGCCACTATTGGCCTTGGTAAGTCTCTTGTCCTCTGGCTCTCAGTCAAATCTCTATTTTCCCACTCATTTTATGCTACCACTAAACACTGAGACTCACCAATACCTGCACATCTCTCTAATGTTTTTACATCAAATATCTGGTGCCAACTGAGTGACAAAAGCACTTTTGAACATCTGCCTATGCCCAGGGCCGCTGGAACTATTGGTGTAGCTAAATGATAAGTCCATAAAAGTATACTAGAAAAGAATGTTTTTCTGATGTACCATGTGTGAACTCACTTATTTTTTAAAGGTTTTCTGTCTTCTGAGCTGCTGCATCGAGCCCAGCCAGAAAGTCTGGAAATAGATGACCAGCACCACAGTACCTTGGTCAAGGTCAGAATCCTAAGGGAGGTGTGAGGAATGGAAAATGACTCTCAATACAATTCTTGTTATCAGTCAGAGATCCATATATGGATGCAGTACCACATTTTTATTTTCCAACAATTTTCAGTCCCTCTCTTCTGATATGAACAGGGCGGCCAGTAATTGTTGGCAATCATTGTCATTGTGCTGATGAACATAAAAAACATTTTCTAAGATAGAGATGAGTGTCTGAGTTTTCTCAGAGAAAGAACGTTTCTGTGTTCTCTAGTAGTATTGGTCACTTGTCCTGAAGGAAATACATATGATAGCTCAGGATAGGGCCTCCTTACTCAGATCTTTTGTTCCTAAATGAAAAAGATCAGAGGCAAACTGGAGGAAATAATTGCAGGAACTGCACAGATTTAAGCCATATTCGTGTGTTCAGGCCACAAAGAGCATAGTTGGATCAACTGTAGGTATGCAAGAGACACTTCAGGAGAAGAAGAGGAAAGGGTACTTGGGCATGGCTGAGGCACAGCATGAAGGCACCAATCCTAAAGAGAAGGAGGATAGGTTAGTTCTTCCTCATCTTAATAGATGTGTAGAATTTTTAATGTTTTTTCACTTGAGGCTTGATTACTGCAAAACTGATATAATTTATGAATTTTTATTTAAATTTTAATTGTTCTTCCCTTTCCCCGTTTCACCTTCTGGAACCAACTATCGTATCCCTCTTCCCCTGTTTCTATGAGGGTGCTCCTTATACACCTATCCACCCACTCCTTCCCACCTCCATTCCCTGACATACCCCTACTATGAGATATTGAGTCTTGACAGGACAAAGGACCTCTCCTCCCAATGATGCCTGACAAGTCCATCCTCTTCTACATAGATGGTAAGAATCATAGGTCAATCTCTGTGTAACCTTGGGATAGTTGTTTGGTCCCTGTTATATCCTGGGTGAAGATTATTTATAAAGTTATCACAGATATAATTTTAAGGAAACAGGTGCAAGCCAGAGAGGAACCTGTCATTATTCACCTAAGGACACATTTATGTAAGGAAACTAATGAGAATGTCCAGGAGTGCTTATGACACCCAGCAATACTTCTCCTCTTTTCCAGTGGTTTTATGTCCCTGCACTCAACCATTCGACGTCAAAAAACAAAACAAAACAAAACAAAACATTCTAACATATAGAATCTAAACACAATTCCTTGTCTTTATAGGTCTTCAGGAAATAGTAAAGATAATATGGCAAAGGAGTAAGCTGCTTATTATATTTAATCCCTAATTCTCAATTCACAATGACAAATAAAAGAATCATCAGGAGGACAGAGATAGACAACACTAGAACAAATAAATGAATATAAGAGACAAATTAATGGTGGCTACAACACACTCATACACTTGGGTAAAGGGCCACTTGGTGACATCTCACTAAAACTTTAATGTATTTTACCAGCAGCAAAAATTTACCTTCACTATGAGTTCAAACAGAAGGTGCCATACCCAGTATTGCTTCTGGAAGTGACTAAATAGTTGGCAATTTCTATAGGAAATTTAGACCAGGGTATCACAGGGGCCTCAACTGCTGATTTGAGATCTTTGCTTGGTTCCCGGTTGAATGCCTCAGGTTGAACTCTTGGAAGAAATCTCCACATATCAGGGTCAAAGTCCATGATGAAATGTATAAGGTGCTCAAACTGGTTAGGATTTCAAATAGATGATGCTGTGTCTTCATAATATTGTAGGGTAAAAATTGAAAGACCATTCAATATGACCAAGACTTGGAGGGAAACATTTTTCAATAGACTAACTCTAAATGCAAATCACCAGATTTCATTTTAAATACAAAGCATACAAAAAAAAGTCCTGGTTTGACTGATGCAGGGGGAAACAAGAATGCAGTTTAACAAGAGTATAGAACATGCAGTCAGCTAGGTCATTTTGACTCTCATTTTCTAGAAAAGTGTTGTGTGCTCTCCCATAAAACTTTTCAGGACAAGAGGTAGAAACCGGAGACAGATGCATGTGGGAAAAGATGGAGAAATCTTTACCCACATACTCAATGTAAAAAGAAAATAGCTAAAGCCATGCGGAATGACAAAGGGTGCAAATCCATCAGGAATTTAGATTGTTATCTAATGAGGTGCTTCTTATGGGTGAAGAAATAAGACAGGGTAGTGAAGAAGGTATTTACACATGGTTGTCTTTATAACAATAACAAGTTGTAGAAAAATGATTAATAATTGAAATCAATAATTTCAATTTTTGTTAATTTTTTGTATTTTGTTAACAAAGTTTTTCAGTAGATTTTTTTTGTTTTCCTTCATCAATTTCTTTATCATGCAATATAATACCAATTAAGACAATACCAATGGTTTACATATTCGTTTCAAATTTGAGATACTAAATAAATGTGCCGTAGAATACATTTCCAATGATTCTAAATATGTAACGTGTTTGAGATTGTAGAATTGATGATTATATCACATCAGTATATCTATGATTTGGTTAAATGTATATTGCATTTCCATTTGTATGTAGGATCATTCTATTTTATCAAACCACCATTATCATCTGGATATTATTTTCATTTATAAATTATTCACAGCATAAGTAAATATGATGTTGCTTCAGGTTGACAAGAAGTAGAGTCGTGATGGCTATTTTTTTGTTGCGTACTTGACTACAACTGGAATTATCTAAAACCACAAAATAATGGGCATACCTTTGAGGGACTTCCACTTTCATTCAAAGTGAGAAGATCTAGTTCTAGTAAGAATTTTTTAAATATAAAAACACTCACTGAATCCAGGTTATTATTCCAGCTACAATGTGGGCAATTCTTCCTATTGGAAGCCTATATAATGACATCGAAGAAATACGTTTTTGCTCTTATCCTGCTTACTGTGTCTTGCTAGCAAGTCTATTTCATTACTGGCATTAAATCTTTTTTTTAAATCTTTATTAACATGAATATTTTCTTATTTACATTTCGATTATTATTCCCCTTCCCAGTTTCTGAGCCAACATCCCCCTAACGCCTCACCCTCCCCTTCTATATGGGTGTTCCCTTCCACATCCTCCCACATTTCCACACTCCCCCCAACTATCACGTATACTGGGGGTTCAGTCTTAGCAGGACCAAGGGCTTCCCATTCCACTGGTGATCTTACTAGACTATTCATTGATACCTATGAGGTCAGAGTCCAGGGTCAATCATGTATAGTCTTTGGGAAGTGGCTTAGTCCCTGGAAGCTCTGCTTGGTTGGCATTGGTGTTCATATGAGGTCTCCAGTTCCTTCAATCTCTTCCAGATCTTCCTCCGATTCCTTAAACGTTCCTGTTCTCAGTTCAGTTGTTGGCTGCTGCCATTCGCCTATGTATTTGCTGTACTCTTGGTGTGTCTCTCAGGAGAGCTCAACATCCAGTTCCTGTCGGCCTGCACTTCTTTGCTTCATCCATCTTGTCTAATTGGGTGGCTGTGTATCTTTGGGACACATGTGGGACAGGCTCCGAATATACGTTCCTTCTACATTTGTTCTAAATTTTGCCTCCCTATTCCCTGCCAAGGGTATTCTTGTTCCCCTTTTTAAAGAAGGAGTGAAGTATTCACATTTTGATCATCCTTATTGAGTTTCATGTCTTCTGTGCGTCTAGGCCAATTCAGGCATTTGGGCTAATATCCACTTATCAATGAGTGCATACCATGTGTGTTTTTCTGTGATTGGGTTACCTCACTCAGGATATTTTTGAGTTCCATCCATTTGCCTATGGATGTCATAAAGTTCTTGTTTTTGATAGCTGAATAATATTCCATTGTGCAGATGTACGACATTTTCTGTATGCATGGTTCTGTTGAAGGTCAACTGGTTTCTTTCCACATCTTGGCTATTATAAATAATGCTGCTATGAACATAGCGGAGCATGTTTCTTTGTTATATGTTGGGGCATCTTTTGGTTACATGCCCAAGAGAGGTATAGCTTGGTCCTCAAGTAGTATAATGTCCAACTTTCTGAGGAACCTCAAGACTGATTTCCAGAATGGTTGTACCAGTCTGCAAACCCACCAACAATGGAGGAGGTTTCCTCTTTCTCCACATCCTCGCCAGCATCTGCTGTCACCTGAGTTTTGATCTTAGCCATTCTTACTGGTGTGAGGTTAAATCTAAGGGTTGTTTTGATTTGCATTTCCCTCATGACTAAAGATGTTGAACATTTCTTTAGGTTTTTCTCAGCCATAAGGCATTCCTCAGCTATGAATTCTTTGTTTAGCACTGAAACCTATTTTTAATATGGTCATTTGTCTCCCTGTGGTCTAACTTCTTGAGTTCTTTGTATATTTTGGATATAAGCACTCTATATGTTGTAGGATAGGTAAAGATCTTTTCCCAATCTCTTGGTTGTTGTTTTGTCCAAACAATAGTGTCCTTTGCCTTACAGAAGTTTTGCAGTTTTATAAGATCCCATTTGTCGATTCTTGATCATAAAGCATAAGCCATTGGAGTTTTGTTCAGAAAATTTTCTCCAGTGCCCACGTGTTCAAACCTCTTCCCCATATTCTCTTCTATTAATTCAAGTATATCAAGATTTTAAATACAGTTCCTTGATCCACTACAATCTGAGCTATGTACAGGGGGATAAGAATGGCTCTATTTGCATTCTTGACTTCCAGTTGAACCATTTGTTGAAAATGCTATTTTTTTTTGTCATTGGATGGATTTAACTTCTTTGTTAAAGCCCAAGTGAGTATAGGAGTGTGGGTTTATTTCTGTTTCTCAATACTTTTCCATTGATCGTACTGCCTGTCCTTGTACTGATATCGGACAATTTTTATCACCATTGCTCTGAACTACGACTTGAGGTCAGGAATGGCTATTCCCCCCGGAGTTCTTTTATTGTTTTGGATAATTTTTGCTCTCCTCATTTGTTTTTTCAAATGAATTTGCAAATTGCTCTTTCTGACTCTATTAAGAGCTGAGGTCAAATTTTGATGTGGATTTCATTGAATCTGGAGATTGCTTTTGGCAAGTAGCCACTTTTCAATATTAAACCTCCAAGTCCATTTGCATGGGAGATCTTTCCATTTTTTGAGACCTTCTTAAATTTCCTTCTTTCAGACATTTGAAATTCTTGTAACACAGATTCTTTGTTTGCTTGTTCAGAGTCACACTGTGGTTTTTACATTATTTGTGGCTACTGTGAAGGGTGGCATTTTTCTAACTTATTTCTCAGACTCTTTATCCTTTGATAGAGGAAGGCTACTGATTTGTTTGAGTTAATTTTATTTCAAATCATTTTGCTGAATTTGTTGATCAGGCTTAGTAGTTGTCTGGTTGAACTTTTCAAGTCATTTAGTTATGCTATCATGTGATCTGAAAATAGTGATATTTTGACTTCTTCATTTCCAATTTCTATCCCTCTGACCTCCTTTTTTGCTCTGATTGCTCTGGCTAGGACTTCAAGGAGTGTATTGAATTAGTAGGGAGAGACTGTGTAGCCTTGCCTATTACTTGATTTTAGTGGGATTGCTTCAAGTCACTTTCCATTTTGTTTAATGTTGGCTACATGTTTGCTGTATATTGCTTTTACTATGTTTAGCTATAGAACTTGAATTGCAGTTCTTTCCTAGACTTTTGACATGATGTCGTGAAGAGTATTGTCAAATGCTCTCAGCATTTGATGAGATGATCATGGGGTTTTATTCTTTGAGGTTTTTTTTTTTTTCATATAATGGATTTCTTTGTTAGGTTTCCATGTATTTAGCCATCCTTTCACTCTTGAGATGAAGATACTGGATCATGCCATAAGGGTTGTTTTGATGTGTTCTTGGATTCAGTTTGTGAGAACTTTGTAGAATATTTTCTCCTCAATATTCATAAGGGAT
This sequence comes from Rattus norvegicus, assembly GCF_021556685.1. Taxonomy (NCBI): domain Eukaryota; kingdom Metazoa; phylum Chordata; class Mammalia; order Rodentia; family Muridae; genus Rattus; species Rattus norvegicus. Next base: position 50,160,078 of record NC_141555.1, on the reverse strand, counting down.
CTTTTTTCAGAAGCTGTCTTTCTTTGTTGCAATTTTATATGGTTTATTTATAGTCATAATTGTGGCTATATAGAAGGATTTGGGAAGTGTTCCTTTCTGTTTCTGTGTCTGTTTTGTGGAATAGTTTAGACAGTATTGCTGTTAGGGTTCTATGAAAGTCTTTTTCTATTCTGCACTAAACCCATCTGGTCCTGGGCATTTTTTTAATTGGAAGACGTTTAGTAACTGCTTCTATTTCTTTAGGAGTTATGGGATTGTTTACACAGGTTAAATTATCCTGATTTAACTTTGGTTACTTGTATTTGTGTAGAAAGTTGTCCATTTCCTCCAGATTTTCCAGTTTTGTTGAATATAGGATTTTGAAGTAGGATCTGATGATTTTTTGAATTTCCTCAGTATCAGTGGTTATGTCTCCTTTTTGTTTCTGATTTTGTTACTTTGGACTTTGTTACTCAGTGCCCTCTGCTAAGTCTGGCCAAGGGTTTATCTATCTTGTTGAATTTTTCAAAGAAAGAAATCAGTTCTTGCTTTTGATGATTCTTTGTATGGTCCTTTTTGTTTCTAATTGTTTGATTTCAGCCCTGAGTTTGATTATTTCCTGCCTTATATTGTATTTGCTTTTGTTCTGTTCTAGAGATTTTAGGTGTGCTGTCTAATTGCTAATATATGCTCTCTCCAGATTTTTTTTTGGAGCCAGTCAGAGCTTTTAGATTTCATCTTATCACTGCTTTGATTGTGTACCATAATTTTGTGCCTTCATTTTTATTAAATGCTAAAAAAACTTTAATTTATTTCATTATTTCTTCCGTGACCAAGTTGTCATTGAGCAAAATTTTGTTCAACTTCCATGTATGTGTGGGCTTTCTGTAATTATTTTTCTTATTTAAGACCAACCTTAGTCTGTGGTGATCTGATAAGATGCATGGGATTTTTTAATCTTCTTGTATCTGTTGAGGCCTCTTTTGTGACTGAATATAGGGTGAAATTTGGAGAAGCTACCATGAGGTCCTAAGAAGAATGTGTGTGTGTGTGTGTGTGTGTGTGTGTGTGTGTGTGTGTGTGTGTATGTTTGTTTTAGGATTAAATGTTCTATAAATATTTGTTAAATCCATTTGGTTCATGACTTTCTTTTTTTCGGAGCTGGGAACCAAACCCAGAGCCTGGCGCATGCTAGGCAAGCGCTCTACCACTGAGCTAAATCCACAACCCCTGGTGCAAGACTTTTGTTAGTTTCTCTATATGTCTTTGTTTCTGTTTCCATGATTTGTCCATTGATGAGAGTGTGTGGTGGAAATCTCTTACTATTATCGTGAGAGATGCAATGTGTTCTTTCATTTTTAGTAAGATTCTTTTATGAATATAGGATGCCTTGCATTTGGAGCATAGATATGGGGGACTGAGAATTCATGGTGGTGGATTTTTCCTTTGATGAATATGAAATGTCCTTCCTAATATTTACTGATATCTTTTAGTTGATAGTTAATATTATTTGATCTTAGAATGACTACTGCAACTTCTTTCTTTGAACCATTTCATTGGAAAGTTGTTTTCAATCCATTCACTCTGAAGTCGTGTCTGTCTTTCCCACCGAGAAATATTTCCTGTATTCAGCAAATTGTTGGGTCCTCTTTACATATCGTTTCTGCTGTTAGACTATGTCTTTTCTTTGGGGAATTGAGTCCATTAAGGTTGAGAGATATTAGGGAGCAATGATTGTTGTTTCCCATTATTTTTGTTGTTAGAGCTGGAGTTATGTTTGTGTGGCAATCTTCTTTTGGGTTAGTCGAAATTACTTTCCTGAGGTTTTGGGTTTATTTTCTCACCTTGTCTTCGAGTTTTCCATCTACTGTCCATTGTAGTACTGTATTGTGTAAATTTTGTTTCTTCATGCAATGTCTTTGTTTTTCCATCTATTCTTTTTGAGAGTTTTGCTGAATACAGTAGATTGATTTGGCATTTGCTTTCTCTCAGTGTTTTTTTCACATATGTACAGGATCTTTGGCTTTCATTTTCTCTGGCACGAAGTCCGGTTCCATTCTGATAGTTCTGCCTTTATATTGTCCTTTAACCTTTCTCTTACTGCTTTTAATATTTGTTCTTTGCTTTCTGTATTTGGTGTTTTGACTATTATGTGAGAGGAGGACTTTCTTTTCTTCTCCAATCTATTTGGAGTTCTGTATATTTTTTTAGTATTTACGGGCCATTTCTTACTTTAGGTTCTGGAAGTTTTCTTCCATAATTTTGCTGAATATATTTTTTGGCTATTTAACGTGATAATCTTCCGTCTCTTCTATACTTACTATCCTTAGGATTGATCCTGTCGTTTTACTTCAGATTGACTGGATGTTTGAGGTTAGGTGCCTTTTGTGTTTCACATTATCTTTGATGGTTGTTTCAATGTTTTCTACGGTGTCTTCTGACCCTGACATTTACTCTTCAATCCTTAGTATTCTTTGGTATTGCTTGTGTTTCTGACTCTTCATCTCTTCCCTAGGTTTTCAATCTCTAGGGTTGTCTCCCTTTGTTCCTTTTTATTGTTTCTATTTCCATTTTTAGGGCCTGGATTATTTTGTCCATTTCCTTCACCTGTTTCATTGTGTTTTCCTGTAATTCTTTAAGGAATTATTGTGTTTCCTTTTAATGGGCTTCTACTTGTTTTCCTGTGTTGTCTGTATTTCTTTACGGTCCTTAAAGTCCTCTAATATCACCATGAACTGTGATTTTAAATAAAAGTCTTGCTTTCAAAGTTTGCTGACCCACATCCAGGACTTGCTCTGGTGAGGGAACTTGGTTCTGATTATATCAAGTGTCCTGGGATTCTGCTTGTTACTTTCTTAACCTTGCCTCTCGCCATCGTTTTATCTGTGGTGTTAGCTTGTCTTGCTGTCTATGACAGTGGCTTGAGACTCCTGAAGTCTGCCTGTGGGCACTCGGGAGACTGTTTTTTTTTTTTTCCCAGTGGGATATGTGTGTGATAGAGACCTGTGTCAGAGTGTCAGCTATTGGCACAGGCAGAAACGAGACAGATCCTGTCCTGGACTGCTCAGAGGTTCCTTTGTCCAGTGGGCTCCAGGAAGGTAATTCTTGGGCTAGGAATGTGAGCAGAATGGTGGTCTCCATTGTGGTCTCAGGATAGTTTGCACTCTGGGAATCCCACTCCCTTCCAACGTGATGATGTTTTTCTTTTTTCATTCATTTTTTAACGAACTAGCTAAATAAGTAATAGATGCATGTATGTATGTATGTATGTATGTATGTATGTATGCATGTATGTATTGATTTATTCTCTTTACAACAGAGTTGCTTCCCCCTCTTGGAGTTCTCCTTTCATATATTCTTTTTTAAAAATACTTATTTATTTATTTATTTATTTATTTATTTATTTACTTATTTATTTATTTTTACACTCCAGATTTTATTCCCCTTCTGTTCTATTCCTTGGACAGTTCAACATCCCAAAGTGAATAAACCCTACCCACCCCACCAGACCTCTAAACTTCTTGGAGTTTCCAGTGTCTTGAGTGTTAGGAGCATTTTCTGCATTCTACATTTCCTCCACCATCTTGCGAAAGGGTAGAATACCCTACGGACATACAATCACCTTGATACATCAAACGTCTGAAGTGCTAGCCACTTCCTCTCCCACTGAGTATAAATAACATAGTCCAGTCAAGGATGGTGCAAGGGTTGCAGCATTAGGATGATTGAGAATCACTCCTTTTATTTAACCTCAGATAGTTATAGCTACCAACATCCAAATACAACTGCACTGCAGCTACTACATCTTTACTCACAGAATCTAATTGAGGAGGCAGTGGAAAGAATACAAGATCATCTAATGTAAATCATTGTCCCCAGAAAATGATAAAAGAGACAAAAGCAAAAACTGTAACAGCAGTGTACTTAATTGTTGCAGTTTATTACAGTTTCCTCTCCAACCCAAATTAGCCAGTACAAAGAAAACGCAACTCAATTAATATGAAAACAATCTAGCGTCTAGATTGCGCAGATCCACCCTTCACTGTCCTATTCCTAGCTCCCAAATCCCTCATCCCTTGCAACTTTTACTTGCCAGGTCTCCAGCTTCTCCATCTCCCATGACAACTCTCTACTCGATTCTTTCCTTTCTCCTCCCCTGACTCCACTCCCTCCTGACTCCTCCCCCTCCTGTATCATTCCCCTCTCCTGACTCCTCTCCTCTTGCTCCCGACTCCTCCCTCGTCCCAAATCTCGAGCTCTTGCCTTTATTTTACAAATTCAGAGAGAACTCCAAGGCAAACCACAACATTTCCCCCTTTTTGTACAGTTAAAAAACCTTCTCTCTATACATATGTGAACTAAGTATTATTACCATTATGCAATTTATAAAACCAACAATACACTCATTACCCAGTCCATCAATTTTGTTCATTAACCATGTAATCTATACTAAAAACTATACCTGACTATATCCTGGTTCTAGATCCTATGTCACCTGAAAAACACCCTAACAGATTTATCATCTTTCTCAATACTAAATCGCTTGGGTTGTCTATGAGACATCCAGTCTCCAACTACATCAGAAATCCAAAATGATTAATATTACCTGAAAATATGGGAAGCACAAAACATGGCTTCCAAGCTTAGACAATTTATAGAGACTGCTGATCACCTGGAAAGTCCCCCTATTCCTTAATATGTTGGAGCACCAGTCTTCTGCCTTCTGGCACAGGATTATCAGACAGACCTTTGTAATGCAGATATTGAAGGGCTGATCACTCTGCCTCAGCAGAGATTATCAGTCGACTATTCTGCATAATTTGTCCTTTTCTGGACTGTGTTTTGTCTGTAGATGAATTGAAGCAATTTTCTCAGTGGCTGTGTCACCACGATTTGAGCAACTCAATTGACGTTCTATTTCTTCTTCGAGTCTAAGGGGTCCTGTCAGGGGCAGACAGGTCTCTAATCAAATGATCTAGATGAAGAAATGTCCATAAACAGGTTATTCTGTGGACTTCTGACACCCTTGAAGAGTTCCTATCTACATAGGCGTTTCTGAACTGTTAAGCATAGACTACCGTTTTCCCTCTCAAATCGAAGTATTTCCAAAACCCATCTAAACTGACTCAGAACCATGACTTTGCAATCTGGTCTTTAGCTGGTACTGGTTAATCAACTAAAAATAATGTATAATAGCAGTTATAGGACTGGGTCTAAGACTTGTATTCTTAGATGCATAGTGGAGGCACAATGCTTATGTTAAAGTAGCAATATTAATCTCAATTATAAATCAATAAGAAAATATACCAATGAAAGCCTCGCATTTGGGTAAAATGGATTCTATACCAATGAAAAGATTGTAGCTTCAACTTTGTATCAATTACAAACATTTATATCAATGTAAAATATAGCTGTAAAATTTTGTTTAAAAGTAAGTTTGCTAATATATCCCTGTTTGTCAATTTCTCTAGCTTCTATGTGTTACTATATCACCCCCCCCCCTTTTTTTTTAATCTAAGAAGGATAGAAAAGAGGAAAGGAAAGGTAGCAATCCCTGAGTTTAAATTCTCTAATTCCCCCTGCCCAAAGCCACATTTGTATAGTATCCCTTAAAAGAAAACATATCCACTGTTCTTAGAATAACCAGAACCATCCACCCCAACATAAGGAACTGGGATGATGATCTTCCTCATCTGCTTCCAGCTGAATTGGGGTAAAGAATTCCCTTCTGGGGCCCAAGGGGAATTAGGAATAGTTGGCTTTATCGAAGTAGATCTAGCTGGGATTTCCCTGCCAGTCATTCTGTGCTGAGAAAGTTCAACGCTTAGCTGACATCTTGCTTATGACAGTCTGAAGGGCTGGATAAGTAAGCTGGCCATTCTGGAAAAGTTCTGAAAGCAAGCCTTTAAATGAAGCTTCTTCAGTGTAATTGAGGGAGAATCAAACACAAAGTTGGACTGGAAGGTCCCGGAATCTCAGCATCCCAGAGTGTGGATCATTTCAGGGCTGTCTTTCTCTTCTTTCATCCTGCAGCACACAAAACTTTACAAGCATCATATAGTTCTGTAAGTGTATTCACATGGAGTAAGCAGGGTGCACATCTTAGTTAATAAAGATCAACAAAGAAAGGTGACTGCCTTTTTTCAGGTTAGTTTGATCATATAATCAATCCATAACATAATTTTGTAATACATGCCATTTTACAGGATGCATGTAATAACAAGTTATGAGAAATTCGTACTCAAAATGTTACTGGTTGTTTATAGATATTTTAGTCTCAGCCAGTTCATAAACGGAGACCTAAACATATATATATATATATATATATATCTCACCTATTTGTTGATTGTCTTAGTCTCCCTTTTCTTCTGTGTTTCCAAGGACTTCAGGAGGTCTCCCCTTGTCATGTCTTATCTTTATCACCTTGGAAGTAACCCACAGCTTTTCTTCTCCTGTAGAAACATAGGCATAAACCCTTCCCCAGCATAACACATGTCCCATTTTCCATTCTGATGTCAGAATATCCTCAATATAAGCGGGCTGGTTTAGTTCAGTAGTCTTTTCCACAATCCAATGTCTTTCAGCAGCTGTGTTGTTTTCTTCATCAGCATTTAAAAAATTTAATATTAATAAAGCACTATGTCGCCTATCTCTGGGAGTTTTTGTTGCCCCTTTTTTGCCTTTTAAGAATCTCCTTTAGACTTCCATTAGATATCTCCACAATCGCTTTTCCTGTATGATTGTGTGGTATACCTGTAACATGTTTTGTATTGTACTATTCAAAGAAGCACTTAATCCTGTTAGAGATATATGCTGGAACATTGTCCATTTTAATTTGTATGGGTATTTCCATTGTAGCCATAATTTCTAACAAATGTATAATTACAGAATCAGTCTCTTCTGACGCTAAGGCAGTTGCCCATTGAAATCCTGAATATGTATCTTTAGTATGGTGTATGTATTTCAACTTACCAAACTCTGTAAAATGGAGAACATCCATTTGCCAAATTTCATTAAGCCCTTAGGCTTAGTTCCTGTAGGCTATGGAGTTTGATTGTATAACAAGCAAGTAGGTCATTGCCTCACAATTTCCTTGGCTTGTTGCCAAATGATAGAGAATTCTTTCTTAAAACCTTTGCTGTTAATGTGGTGGTTTTTATGGAATTCTGAAGCCTCTAGTGCACTTCCTATCAGTAGCTGGTCAATTTCCTTATTACCTTGCGCCAGAGGGCCGGGCAGATCTGTATGGGATCTTATGTGTGTTATATATAGTGGGTAACTCCTATTTCTGATCTTTTGTTGTAGTTGAATAAATAGTGATGTCAATTCAGAATAATCCTGAATAATTTCAGCATGTGTAAAACAACCTTGTCTGTATATTGAGAGTCAGTTACTATATTAAGAGGCTCTTGAATATCTAACAACACCATGAGTATTGTATACAATTCAGAATGTTGAACTGACTTATAGGGACTCTCAGTCATCTTGCTTGCATTTTCTGATTTATATCCTGCCTTTCCTGACTTACTGGCATCAGTGTAAAATGTAGGGGCTCCAGATATTGGAATTGCCTTTATTATACGAGGGAGGATCCAGTTAGTTCCTTTTATGAACTGAAGTCGCTTGCTTTTAGGGTATCTGTGGTTAATCTCTCCCAAGAAGTTAATGCATGCTCTTTGCCAACGTTCATTTTGTACCCACAAAGAGGCAATTTCTGCATTAGTAAAAGGTACCACAATTTCAGCCCGATCGATTCCAACTAATTGTCGAAGTCTCAATTTTCCTTTAAGTATCAATTCAGAGACATTCTCAATGTAGGTTGTCAGTTTCTTTTTCTGTTTATGTGCTAAAAATATCCGTTCTAAGATATAATCTTCCCTCTGCATGAGAATTCCTGTAGGAGAATGAGTTGAATGTAAGATGACTAAGACGCAGGCCATCTTTGGATCATTACGATCTAGATGTGTGTCCTGCAATTTCCTTTCTACCAAAGCTACCTCTTTCTCAGCCTCAGCTCATAGTTTCCTTGGGCTATTTAAATCTTTATCGCCTTGTAACGTTTGAAATAAATTGCTTAACTCTTGAGTGGTCAAGCCAATCACAGGCCTCAACCAGTTAATATCTCCCAGTAGTTTCTGAAAACCATTAAGTGTCCTTAATTGATATATTTTGATTTGTACCTTTTGTGGCCTAATTCTTTGTAGACTTATTTTATACCCTAGATAATTAATAGAATCCCCTCTTTGTATTTTCTCAGGGATGATTCGCAATCCCCAGCATGGTAAGGTTTTTTTCACTTCATCAAACATTCTTTCCAGGATATTTATATCTGAATCAGACAATAAAATGTCATCCATGTAATGATAAAAAATAGATTGGGGAAATTGATTGAGAATCATCTCCAATGGCTTTTGTACAAAATATTGACACAGGGAAGGGTTATTTAGCATTCATTGTGGCAGGACTTGCCATGATATCTTTTTATGGGGCGACTTCTATTGAGGATAGGCACTGAAAAAGCAAACCATTCCTTCTTGCCTTCATGTAGAGAAATAGTGAAAAAACAACCTTTTAAGTCAATCACTACAATAGGCCACTCCTTAGGCAACAAAGAAGGCAGTTGTGTCCTAGGATGCAGGGAACCCATCAGCTGAATAATCTTATTAATTGTTCTGAGATCTGTCAACACACTCCATTTCCCAGACCTTTTTTTTTTAATGACAAATATTGGAAAATTCCAAGGGCTGGTGGACTACTCTATATGCTGAACCTCCAGCTGCTCCTGGACAAGCTGTTCTAATGCCTGTAGTTTTTCTTTTGTCATAGACCATTGATCAAACCAGATGGGTTGATCAGTCAGCCACCTTAGTGGCAAGGCTGTTGGTGTCTTAACAGCAGTGGCTCCTTGGGGTAGCACTAAATTGTCAGCCTCTGATGTATCTTGCTTATGGATAGATTGGACCATCTCTAACTGTCCTTGATAACATTCCCTGAGTGATTTAAAAATTTTATTTGGAGCCAGATGAATTTCAGGGCCAAACCCTGAAACTGAGGGGATATCAATTTGAGTCTTCCACTGCTGTAGTAGATGTCTTACCCATAAGTAAATGGCTATACCAGCCACGTATGGCCTTAATTTTCCTACCTGACCTTCTGATCCTATATATTTAAGCCACCTGGTGCTTTGTTTTATTTGGGATAAAGTGCCAACACCTTGAAACTGCATATCAACTCCGTGAAGTGGCCAACTAGTGGGACAAGATTTTGGAGAGATGATGGTAACATCTGCTCCAGTGTCAACCATTCCTTCAATTTCAATATTGTTTACCTGTATTTTTATTTTTAGCCTTTGGTCCTCTATAGACGTTTGCCAAGATATTCGTTATTCGCTCCCTTTGAGGCTTTTGGAATTGTCCATAAGACTTCCCTCAGCCTCCTCTGGTCCCAGAACATCTATTTTTGAGGTTGTGCTGTTTAATTGTTCTGAGGAAGAGAATTCTCCCTGCCTGGCATGGGGCCTGTGAGAGGCCCCCCTGGGAGTTTTTTTGTCAGGATGCGGCCCCATTTGTCTGTTATTGCTCTACATTCCTTAGTCAAATGTCCACCATTGCCATATCTTCGACACATTCAAGGAGGCATACTCCCCCTTTTGGTATTACTTTTTTTTTTTTTTTGCAGTAATATCTGAGATGACCCTGCTCACCACAATTAAAACATTTGAAATCTTGGGTCATCTCTAGCTGTCCAGTGGCAGATTCTCCTATCACAGTGGTATCAGGAAAACAAGATCAGACGTCAGCTGTATATCTAATCCACTCATCTATTGATGTGGACATAGCCTTCAGTGGTCTGATTATTTCCCTGCATTGGGTATTTGCATTTTCAAAGGCTAAAGACTCAATTATCACCTTTCTTGCCACTGAAGCTGATACACTCCTTTCCACAGCTGAGGTAAACCTTTGTAAAAAGTCAGGGAAGATTTCTTTAGGACCTTGTATGACTTGAGTGAATATTTCAAGGCTTTTCCCTGTTTCTGCGACTTTGTCCCAGTCCTTTAAGGCTGACAATCGACACCATGCCAGAGTTTCTTCATCATATACAGCCTGCACCTCTACTTCAGCAAAGCGGCCTTCACCAAGCAGTTGATCTTTGGAAATGTCTCTGCCCCTGGCTCTATTTTGTCGTGCTATATCCCTCACTTCTTCTCTCCACCACGAAATCCATTGTAAATTTTCAGCAGGTAATCTAGTATTGCTCTTACCATATCTTTCCAGCCTTGGGGGATTACTCTATTTTTAGTAGGCCAAGAAATCAAGATTTTTTTTGCAAATGGTGAATGCATTCCAAAATTAGTTAGGCTTTCCTTAAATTTTCTCAATTCTAACACATCCATGGTTGCCATTCAAATGCTTCATAACCCTGTGGATGATCATCGTCTGGAGGCATTTGTTGTACACTAACTGGATAGAATAAAGTTTGTTTCCTAATAACCTTAGGTTGGCTTTCCCTAATTTTATCTTCTGTCTCTACCTGAGTTTTTTCTTTAGTTGTAATTTTAAATTCCTCTCTTAAAGTCTGTATCCATGTTTCATATCTCTCCTTCTGTTTTTCCCCCTGTTCCTTGAGTTCCTGAATTCTCTGTTCAAGGCTTTGCTTCCACCCTTAATTTTTCTTTATATTGTATTTCTAATAATCTGCTATCCATTATCTTTTGATTGATTAATTTTTAAAAGTTATTCTCCAAGTCTTGCTTCCAAACCACATTACTTTCTCTCTGCTGTTCAGTATCACCTGTGAGCTGTTGTATGCTCTGTTCTAACATCCTTTCTTGTTCCTGTGTAACCCTTCATTTTCATCTTTCTGTCTCTTATTCTGATCTATAGTTTCTTGTGTCTTCAATTCTAGTGTTCCTTCTAGGCTACATTGCCAAGACTTAATTTTCTCTTTCTGTTGTTCATTTTGTTACATAATTACCTGTATCTTCTGTTCTAAGCCCTGCTTCCATAATCTTAGATTCTCTTTATGTTGTAATTTTGATATTGCAGCCTCTGCCTTATTTTGATTTGCTAGTTTTTTTAAGTTATCCTCTAGACTTCACTTCCACATTCAACCTCTATCTCCCTGCTGTTCAATTTGATCTATGAGTCATCGAATTCTCTTTTCTAGTGTCTCTTCTAGCTCCTGTTGCCAAGACTTAAGCTTATCTCTCTGTTGTTCAGAGTCATCTATAAATTTCAGAAATTTCTGTTCTAGCATTACTGGTAATTTCTTTTTAAGACTAGAAATTTGCTATTTAGGCCCCTGTCTTTTGAGAAGATATAGTAAATCAGAAGAATGAATATTGCAATACAGGTAAATGATAAAGTGTCTATTTCCTCAAAATTCACAACCATCAGACCATTCAAAATATCATTCCATAAGGCCCAAAAGATATTCATTGTGTTTCTCATGTTTAAGTAGCAAAAAGTTATATATCTCTCTTACATCAAAGTAGTACCTGATCTGAAACCCTTTGTACCTTTTTCTCCCTCTGCCTCAGAACACGTGCATTCGTCTCGATTCTTTGTTCCCAGGGAGGAGCATCTTTGAAATGTCTCTGGCTTTGCTTTTTTTTGTGGTGATCTCAGGAATCCTGTTCAATGCACCGACCAGAAAACTCCCTCACAGGCAGTTGTGCTCTAGGTTCTCCTATCCCTTTCCTCGATTCTAGATGATGCCCATGACTATAGCTCTGGGGTTTGGGGCAGGGAGCCTCTCTGCAGTTCTCGGTAGACCACTCATACCCAATCAACTCCCAATCCACCAGTACTCCTGCCTAGATCCCTATCACAGCCCTATTCTGGGGGTGAGAGGGAAGGAAACTTTTTTCTCAGGTTAATTGAGTGCTAATGTATATGTTGGGCGCCATTTTCTTGCAATTTTCTCTCCAACCCGAATTGGCCCGTACAAAGAAAATGCAACTCAATTAATATGAAAAGAATCTAGTGTCTAGTTTGGGCTGATCCACTCTACACTGTCCTATTTCTAGCTCCCAAATCCCTCATCTCTTGCACCTTTTATTTGCCAGGTCTTCAGCTTCTCCTTCTCCCACAACGACTCTCTCCTCTATTCTTTACTTTATCTTCCCCCTGACTCCTCCCCTCTCCTGACTCCTCCCATCTTGCTCCTGACTCCTCCCTCTGCCCAAATCTCACACTCTTGTCTTTATTTTACAAATTCAGAAAGAACTTCGAGGCAAACCACAACATACATGTGTGTGTCTTTGTTTTTGTGTATGTGTATGTGTGTCTGTGTCTGTGTATTTGTCTGTGTCTGTCTGTGTCTCTCTGTGTGTATTTCTGTTTGTTTAACTGTCTTTGTCTCTTTGTGTGTCTCTGTATCTGTGTGTGTATGTGTGCATGTGTGCGTGTGTGTGTGTGTGTGTGTGTGTGTGGGTGTGTGTGTGCATGTGCGTGTGTTAGTCATGCATAAGTTAACCCTCCTCACACAGACTATCTGGATTGCTTTTCTTTTTCAAGGTTGGCGAATCTTTCTCTTGTCCTAAAAGACCACACTGGTTCTCAACTCTCTCTGTGAAGCCATGATAGGTTGAGTGATTTTCATGTGTGAGGAGTCTGTCCTATTGAAAATTGCTTTCCTGGATACAATATCACTTGAAAAACAAATCTCAACATTTACTTTCCTTATTCCGTGATCCCTCGAGGGGATTATTCTATTATTATTATTATTATTATTATTATTATTATTATTATTATTATTATTATTATTACAGGATTATTCCATTATACTGTTATCTGCATTGTTACCAGTGTGCTAATGTTCATTGACTGCAGGAAGAAAAATTTTGTTTCATGTGGGTCCCATTGTATGGCCACGATTCTGTTCTTGGAACTGAAAGATTTATTTGCATGCTCCCATGAGCAAATACCTGCAAGTACAGAAAGTTCCTTGGTCTTCTACATGAGAGTGACACCCTCACATAGCCCTCTGATCTACTTGATAAACAGAAAATTTAGATGGGCAATGAAAAGTATGGTGACCAAAAACCAAGTTAGGGAGAAAGAAGACTGTTTTCCACAATGTTGCAGGCTTTGGGGATTGGTAGACATTACATAACCGTCTTTTTATTCATAGCAGGAATAGTCAAAATTATTAATAAAGGCAGAAATTTTAATGACATATTTATTCTGGCTAATTTACATTCCCATATTTCATCTCTGAAACATCATATATCCTCTTTCAGGTTCTTCTTGAAATTCTTTGAAGAAGTCAAACTGGTATGTGTTTATCTGTTCACATTCATAAAGCATGGCTGATGCTCTAGTTATGGACAGATGGCACAACCGTCAAAAGACAAACTGACTTTCTTGCCAAAGAAATAAATCTTCACCTTCATGGAGGCAGTTATGTTCTTAGGTGCAGAAGCTTAAAATCCCATGAGAATGCTTCCTACAGCTACCATTTCCTGTATATTGTAATATCCTAGGAAATGGCTTTTCTCTTTGCATTTTGTTTAAAGTATTAAGATCTACAAGAAAGTTTTGACTGTGTGTACTATTTGGAGATGTTATCTTTCTTCTTTCCTATAGATGGATTCTGGGTTGTAGATTTTCATGCATTTTCTCATCCATCTCTCACAGTAAGGGCTGAAAATGAGATGAGTCTTCATCAGGAATAAAGGAAAGAAGACAGGTAAGATAATTGATGACTCCCTGATGTGTTTATCCCCTCTGAGTCTGACATGACTGTTGTCATCAACCTGTATATCTAAATTTAACTTTGAAACATAGTACACTCACATGAGTTTAAGCCTTTGTACTTTTCATTGTGTAAATACTTCCAATAAAGGGAGCTTTAAAATTTATGTTTGTGTGATGTGTGCAACTCATTTAATAGATCCTCTTGTATAACTTAAAAGAATATGTAAATGTTTTTCCTTCATGTTGAAAGTAATAAAACAGTGTCTCTTCTAAAAATATATGTAGTAATTTTGACATCTATAAAATTAAATATGTTTATATCTTGCCTAAACATCCACCAGAATTACTTATGAAATACTTCCTATACTTACTCAGTGTTTTTTTCCTAAATATTGACTTTAAAATGGATTTAGCAGAATATATATTGAGGAGGATGGAGGGAGGGAGGAAACTGAATGGGAGGGGAGGGAGGGAAGGAAGTAGACTTTGGAAGAATTAGGTATAGGGAAAGCAGGGAAAAGAGAATGGAAATCACAAGTGTGGGGTGAGCATCTCTAGGAAGTTACAGAGACCTGGGAAAGGCAAGGCTCCAGGGTGTCTATTGGGTGACTCTAGCAATGGTGATACAGATCCTTAATTGGCCACTTCTGTAGCCAGGCATGTCTTCCAGTGATGTGACAAGGACAAAAATTAATCCACAAAACATTCAATCTAAAATGAATACAGCCTACGAGGCCTTCAGAGACAAAGATAGATAGAGCAGACATGGAAGGAATGTCCAATGAATGGTTAGCACAGATTGAGACTTAACCCATGGGGAAGCACCAAACTTTGACACTAATAAACATTCAGCATCATGCTTGCAGACATAATCTAGCATAACTGTTCTCTCAGTGACTCCACCCAACAGCTGAGAGAAACAAGTGTAAATATTCACCACCAAACATTAGCGAGAGCTTGGAGAGTCTTTTGAGAAAAAAAAAACTGGTGAAGAATTGAGGCCCAGATGATATGAGGGACTCCACAGGAAGACCAATAGTGTCAACTCAAGGGGACTCTTGGGATCTGCCAAAGATTGAACAACCAATCAGAGAGTGAACATGGACTGAACCTGAGCCCCCAGGACATAGGTAGCAAATGTGTCCCTTTGTCTTTTTACAGGTGCCCCCAGCAATGTGTGTTGACATCCCATGAAGATGGAGCACCGATTTTGGGATATAAAGTGAGTATATATAGAAATGAATTTTAAAGAAGCACATATCCCATCTATAGGTAACATGTTTTGGGAATACCCCAATTCTATTTTTTCGGTACCCGCATGAAGACAAAGCCTGTGGAGTGCCTATATCCTTAGAGGTCATTCTTTACTAACATTTTGATCTGAATGGCCCTTACTACATGTAAGTAGACTCAGAACAATGAGTCTGAGGATAATATAATTATTGTCTTTCTGTTTAGGTGATTCATGCCTAAAACATTACTGTAGTTTTAGTGTCATGGTAATTTTTTTTAAATGGAATTTTTTTTGTTTCATTATACTCATAAAGACTCAAGATTCTAATTTCATGTTATTTTATTTTTTTCTTGAATAGCAACCTGAATCTAATTATTGGACAGTAGCTGACTTTTATATTTTTATTCTGTCACTTGTAAACCCACTTCAATTACTGTATAATGTGTGCATGCATACGTGTGTGTGTGTGTGTTCATGCGTGTGTGTGTGTGTGCATCTGTGTGTGTGCATGAGTGTGAGTGTTTGTGAGTGTGTGTGCTTATCTGAAACTATAATATTGATGTTGAGAATCACCTGGCTGAAATTCTTTTCCCCCACCCTTTAGAAATCAAAAAGTGGAGGAAAGACTACTCCTGTTCCAAAATCATAGACCCTGGGTGAATAGAACTGAAGTATGGAATGTCCAAATGATACACAAAGCAGAGATTAACAATTTACTATCCTGTTAACTACTTAGCAGTTCCAGTCCAATGCAATTATTTTCATGTACTGAGGAATATGGAATTGTAGCATAACGAACTCTGATCAATTACAAACAATTTTTGGAAGAATTCCAAATAGCTAAGAATGGGTACAATGTATTTTCAAAAACCCTGAGACATTAGCGTGGTTTAAACTCTACCCAGATAAAAACGTTTAAGTACTGGACTGATCTACTAAAGTAATTTAGTAGCAAGCATACTTTACAATTGTTTGCAATTAAACATGGTGTTGAATAAAGAGAACACGCTAAAACAACGTTATGTTTCTTAAATTTCAAGACAGCAAGAAAGAGCACAGTGTTTTTCTTTTCTTTCTTTCACAGATTTTGCACTTTATTGAAAGAGCACTTTGGGATCCTTATTTGCATATTTATTATCAGAATTTTCTTTGGACCCAGAGTTCTTCTCAGTGCTGCCTTCATTTCTTGGTTCTTAAGTTATACATGATGGGGTTCAGCAGGGATATCACTGTGGTAAGGAAGATGACCAAGAATTTATCAACACCTTGTGGGTGATTAGATTTGGGCTTCAAGTAGTTTTCTCCCAACCCTACAATGCAACCTATTCCCCGTGAAACAATGGCCAAATGGACACATACCTCACGACTCATTTGGGTTACAAAGTGAAGTGGGGCCATACAGTGGCCAAAAGCCATGACTGTCAATAGGCAGCACTCAGTTATACCAAAAAGTGTGAAGAAAAACATCTGTGTGTCACAACCCTCCTGAGAGATTCCTCATATCTCACTTACGAGGCTCTCCATATCTTGGGTATGACAGAGCCAGTGTAACCAATTTCCTGGATATATAAGTTCACCAGAACGAAGTACATGGGGGTGTGTACAGATGCACTAGTGTAGATAGCAAAGGCTATGAGAGAAGAATGAGGGTGAAGAGGAGGAAGCATTCTCCGGGAACCTCAAAGTTCTTGGCAATTGCAAAGCATTTGACAGACAAACCCTTTTCCTGCCACAAAGAGCAATTTACAGAATTGACACTCATCTCCTGGAAGACAGAGCAGTAAGCCATTAGAAGGATTCTTGCAGAAGAGGGATATTGATTTTTTAACACTTTTAGACACTCAGTTACATCAGAGTCAAAGTCTTTCTCTGAGGTCACAAAAATCAAAGCTTAGAAGTGATTTATTCTCACAGATTTTCATATCTAATACTTTTTCTCTTAACACCAGGGGATTTTCCAAAGTGTGCTAAGCATTGAGCTAAGTGTCCAAATATTTACAAAGATGGTGCAAACTTGTAGTCCTGGCACTAATGAAGCTCAGGCAGAAGATTAACCATGGGTCTGAGTTTAGTTTCACATGCTGCATAAGCAATCATTCAAATTAAGGGAAAGAAAACCTTGACTATATCTCAATTTTTTACTCATTCTTATCATTAACTAGTTATCAATGTTATGCAGAAAAACAGATCATCCCAGTAATTTCTATGCGTTTGTGTTGCCACAGGTATAGTCACTCCAACCAACCTGTCTGTGTGTTTTGCCCCGATTATTCTCTGATTCCTATTATGAATATTCAAACCCACACAATAAAGTTATCGTTTTTCAAGACTCATTATTTTTGAAGATTAAGTAAAATCAAATAATCATTTGATTAATAAACGAATACTGGTTTTAATACATAGAATTAAAGGCAAGGCACATCTCAATGTCTGCATCATAATGAGGTCATCAGAGAAGCTTTTTAAGATGTGTAAATGAGCTATGAAAGTGAAGAAAGATCAACCAAACAACACCAAACCCCTTCATTCCACAACCGTCAATATGACAGCTGGTATTTCTAACATAATAGTTCCTGTCTCTTTATAGAACATGTTCTCTTAGCAGTTTATCACTGTATAGGCATAAATTTTCTGTTTTTTTTTAATATTGTTCATGATATTCTCTAAATCGGACTATTGATTTAAATAAATAAAAAGGAATAAAAGACATATTGTCTTCAAATGTAGTCCACGCTAACCTGAAATTCCTAATTTCTCTCCCTCAGTATCATGAATGTGAGTATTCTAAGAGCAAGACATGGTGCCTGGTTTGATAAAAATTCCTTCCTATTCTTTCATCTCAACATCTTAGAATTCCACCAAACTACATGTATTTCTAAACATATAGTATCTACACATTTCATTCCTCTTTGCTCACTTTTGCATATGGCATCTGCTGTGTGCATGCTTGGTTCCTGACATAGAAAACTGTTCAGTTCCAGCACAAACTTGTCTGTTTTCAGATATCATCCTTCTCTTCTGTGTATAGTTGCACTCTGTTTTTCACAATGTAACTGATAATGTAGCTGTTAGCACTGTGGTGGTGACTACTTTTCATCTTGTTCACAATGTTGCCTTATATGGAGACTGAGTATGGCTGCAAAGTTCTTATCATTATGTTTACCATCCTTACCAATCTCTGAGCTCTGGTGTAATGAGAAGCTCCAGTGTTTAGCTTACTTTGGTTCCTTGGGGATTCTGCCTGTCCCTTCCCATTATATCTTCTGAAGTTCACTCTCATGTCCCTCAAAATAATGTGGCAAAGTCATTTTTCTCCCAATCTGATAACTTTTCCCTTCAAATGAGATGTCCTTTCCTGTTTTGTGGAGTGTATATGTCTTTGTTGAAGTTTGGGTTTTCTTGCAAAAAGATAAACCACTTTTTCTTGACAAGAATAGGGTAGGAGGGCTTGGGAATTTAGCTCAGTTGTAGAGCACTTGCCTAGCAAGGGCAAGGCCCTGGGTTCGATCCCCAGCTCCGAAAAAAAAAGAAAAGAAAAAAAAAGAGTAGAGTAGGTGATATCCCCAGCCTCTTAGGCTCTCTCTCTATTCGCTTGATATAATGAAATGTCAGAGGTATGTGAGTAGGTCAGCACATGGTTGATCCACAAATCAAATGTTGGTTTCAGTATTTCCAAATTTTAAATAAATAAACATGTTACCTATGTTCATAAATACCCTTTAAGACACACACCTACATACACACACACACACACACACACACACACACACACACACTTGTATGCCACATACACATGTGTGCCTATATATTCATGCAGAGAGAGAGACACAGAGAAACACAATAGAAAAAGAGCACTTAGATTTGTACATGAATTAAAATGTTAGTATAAACAACAATGAAAAATAACAGTATTTGTTTACATCCTGCTTCACCATTTGGTCACTTATAAACACGGCTAAGAAAAAAAATGTAATACCCATGAGTTTGCTTCTGTGTGAATAAGTTAATTTCCCAAATCACTTCAGTTGATTGGGTGTGGAATGCTTGTCTGCTACATGGGGCATGAGCATGTGTGAAAGTCTTACCACAAAATACTTTACTCCAGGACAATTTGGTCAAGGAAGAAATAAAGAAAGAAATTAAAGACTTCTTAGAACTTAATGAAAATGAAGATACAACATTTCCAAACATATGTGACACAATGAAAGCAGAGATAAGAGAAAAACTTATAGCTCTGAGTGTTTGCGAAAAGAAACAGGAGAGAGTATATGTCAGGATGTTGATAGCACATGTAAAAGCTCTCGAATAAAAAGAAATAAGTAAACCCAAGCGGGGTGGAAAGAAGGAAAATATCAAACTCAGAGCTGATTTCAACAAAGTAGAAATGAAAAGGACAATACAAAGAATCAACAAAATCAGGAGCTTTTTCTTTGGGAAAAACCATAAGATAGATAAACCCCTAGCAATACTAACCAGAAGTCAAAGAGACTGTACCCAAATTAACAAAATCAGAAATGAAAAAGGAGACATAACAACAGAATCTGAAAATAATAAAAAAAATCATCAGATTCTACTATAAAATCCTATATTCAACAAAACTGCAAAATCTGGAGGATATGAATAATTTCGTAGACAGATACCAGGAAGCAAGGTTAAATCATGAAGAAATAAACTGTCTAAACAACCCTATAACTCCTAAAGAAATAAAAACAGATATTAAAATTTTCCCAACCAAACTGAGCCCAGGTCGAGATGGGTTTATTGCAGAATTCTATCAGACCTTCTTAGAAGACCTCATACTAAAATTATGGAAACTATTCCACAAAATTGAAACAACTGGTGCACTACCACATTCCTTATATGAATCCACAATTACTCTTATACCTAAACAAAACAAAGACTAAGAACATAAAGAGAAATTCAGAAAAAATTCCCGTATGAAAATTGATGAAAAAATACTCAATAAAATTCTTGCAAACCGAATCTAAGAACACATCAAAAAATTACTACATAATGATCAAGTAGACTTGAACACAGGCATGGAAGGATTGTTCAATAAGAAAAATTCATAATCCATCATGTAAACAAACTCAAAGATAAGGAGCACAAGGTCATTTCATTAGATGGTGAGAAAGCATTTGACAAACTACAACACCCCGTGTGGATAAAAGTCCTGGAAATATCATGAATTGAAGGCTCATCTCAAAACATAGTGTAAGAAATATACAGCAAACATGTAGCTAACATCAAACTAAATGGAAAGAAATTTGAAGCAATCCCACTAAAATCAGGGACTAGACAAGGCTGGCCACTCTCTCCCTACTTATTCAAAACAGGACTCCATGTCATAGCCAGAGAAACCAGACAGCAAAAGGGGGTCAAAGTGATACAAATTGGAAGGTAAGATACCAAAATATCTCTATTGGCAGATGATATGATAGTATATACTTAAGTGACCCCAAAAGTTCCACCAGAATCTTCTTAACCTGATAAATAACTTCAGCAAAGTGTCAGGGTATAAAATTAACTCAAACATACCAGGAGCCTTCCTCTCCTCAATTGATAAAATGGCTGAGAATGGAAAAAAAATGAAATCACAAACTGCACAATAGTCCCAAATAATATAAAATATCTTGGTGTAAGTTTAACCAAGCCAGTGAATGATCTGTATGACAAGAAGTTGAAGGTTCTGAAGAAAGAAATTGAGGAAGATCTCAGATGATAGAAGGAGATTCCATGCTCATGGATTGACAGGATTAATATAGTAAAGATGACCATTTTCCCAAAAGCAATCTACACATTCAATGCAATATCCATCAAAATTCCTACTGACTTCTTTAATAAAGATAGAAATAGCAATTTGCAAATTCATTTGGAATAAGAAAAAGCCAGGATAGCTAAAACTATCCTCAACAATAAAAGAACTTCTGGGGGAATCATTGCCCCTTAACTCAAGCAGTATTACAGAGCAATAGTGATTAAAAACTGCATGGTATTGGTACAGAGATAGGTGGATAGACCAGTGGAATAGAATTGAAGACCCAGAAATGAACCCACACACCTATCATTTGATATTTGGCAAAGGAGATAAAACCATTCAAAGGATGAAACATAGCATTTTCCAAAAATAGTGCTGATTCAACTGGAAGTCGGCATGTAGAAGAATGCAAACTATACCGTTTTTATGATCATGTACTAAGGTAAAGTGCAAGTGAATCAAGGACCTACATATCAAACAAGATACCCTCAAACAAATAGAAGAAAAGGTCAGAAAGAGTCTTGAACACATGGACACTGTAGAAAATTTCCTGAAAAAAACACCAATGACTTATGCTTTAAGAACAAGAATTAACAAATAGGACCTCATAAAACAGCAAAGTTCCTTAAGGCAAAAGAAACCGTCATTTGGACAAAACTGTAACCAACAGATTGGGAAAAGATTTTTACCAATCCTATATCTGATAGTAGTTAATATCCAAAATTTACAAAGAACTTAAGAAGTTAGACTCTCGAAAGCAAAAATACCCTATTAAAAATGGGGTAGAGTGTTACAAAACATTCTCGGCTGAAGGTTATCAAATGGGCAAACAACACCTAAATAAATGTCCAACATCCTTAGTCATCAGGGATATTGAAATCAAAACAAACCTGAAATCCACCTCACCCCAGTCAGAATGGCTAAGATATAAATCTCAGGTGACAGCAGATGCTGACGAGGATGTGGAAAGAAAGGAACACTCCTCCATTGTTGGTGGGATTGTATACTTGTACAACCCTTCATAAAATCAGACTGAAGATTCCTCAGAAAATTGGACAATCCATGAGCCGAGGACCCAGCTATACCTCTCTTGGGCATATACCCAAAAGATGGTCCAACATATAACCGAGAAATATATTTGCTTTTGTTCATAGCAGCCTTATTTAAAATAGTTAGAAGCTGGAAAGAACCCAGATGCCCTTCAACAGAGGAATGGATACAAAAATGTGGTACATCTACAAAATGGAATATTACTTAGCTTTAAAAACAATGACTTCATGAAATTCTAGCCATATAGAAGGAAATAAAAAATATCATTCTGAGTGAGGTTACTCAATCAAAGAAAAACACACTGGATGTGCATTCATCGATAAGCAGATATTAGCCAAAAAGTTTGAATTACCCATTATGCCATACACAGACCACCTGAAGCTCAAGAAGGATCACCAAAATGCAGATGCTTCATTCTTTCTTTAAAAGGGGAACCAAAATACCGATGGGAGGGTATAAGGAGGCAAAGTTTATAACAGCGACTGAAGGACCTGCCATTCAGAGCCTGGCTCACATGTAGCCCATACATGTACAGACACCAAAACTTGATAAGATGGATGAAGCTAAGAAGTGCAGGCTGACTATGAGTGGATATTGATCCCTCCTGAGAGACAAAGCCAGAATATGTCAAATACAGAGGCAAATGCAAACAGCAAACCACTGAACCGAGAACCTGAACCCTGTTGGAGGAATTAGAGAAGGGATTGAAAGAGCTGAAGGGATTTGGAACCCCATAATAATAACATTGCCAACCAAACAGAGCTTCCAGGGACGAAACAACAACAGAAAGACTATACATGGATAGACCGATGGTTCCAACTGCATATGTAGCAAAGGATGGCCTTCCTGGGAAAAATGTAATGAGAAACTCTTGTTTCTATGAATGTTGGACCCCAAGTGTAGGGGAATGTGGAGAGGTGTGGGGAGGCCATGGGTGGAGATGTGAACTCCCTTACAGAAGAGTAGGGGGAAGGGTTAAGGGGCTTATGGCCTGAAAACCTGGACAGGGAATAACATTCGAAATGTAAACAGGAAATCTCCAACAATGAGAGAGAGAGAGAGAGAGAGAGAGAGAGAGAGAGAGAGAGAGAGAGAGAGACAGACAGACAGACAGACAGACAGAGACAGAGACAGAGACAGAGACAGAGAGAGAGAAGAAGAAGAAGGAGAGGGAGGAGGAGGAGGAGGAGGAGGAGGAGGAGGAAGAGGAGGAGGAGGTGAAACAGAAAGAGAACTAAATGTCCATTCTTCTCCATTCCCTCTCTTCATCAGCTGTTGTTGAGGCAGTTGTGTTAGTGAGTTGTTATAAGTGTAATTTCTGGTGTTACTTTGAGACACCATCTCATAGTAAATTTTAGTTTCTTACAACCTTCTTGCCTCCTCTTCTGTAATGTTCCTCTGCCTTGAATCAAGTGACATTTTGTAGAAACAGCCATTGAGACTGGGCTTGGAATTTCTATCCTGCATTTTGAATGGCTGGGAGATTTACTGTGATGTTTGTTCCACAGACTGTAATTAATTCTGTATATAAGGCACATGGCTTTGATTGTTGTTAGGTATGATACTGGCTTAAGTAAGTAAGGGACTGTATATACTCCCCCATAGTCACAGCTGCAATAGCCTTATATATGTGGCTAAATTACCAGTACCATCCATGTTCATTGAACAGGACTTAAGCAAAATTATAGAGCTGTTGGCTATCACCAAGCTATTTATGCCATTGCACTGCCCTTATGGTTATTCTGCCATGTTGATCATTGTGTTTTACAGGCATGATGTGAACAATCCCTTGAAAGTGACAAAACTGATGATTGTAATAACAGGTTATATTAGAAATTCGACCTGTGCCTGGCACATTTTCCTGTAAAAGAATATTGACTTTATGATAGGCAGGAGAATGTAAAAGTTAAATTTAGTCTTAACTAAAAAAAGGAAATTACAATTTTCCTGATATACCATGTTTAATTAATTGAAGCAAAATAAAATCTATTTACTTGATGTTGGGTAAATATCATTTAAAAATATAATCCTAACTCCTTTTAAGTGATTAAAAGTTACAGATAGTTGTTAGCTGGGATACTGTGTAAAATTGGCATCAGGATTGTGACAATGAAATATTCTCTGTTTTATGCAAATGCCTAGTAATAATGAACAAAATTATGTATCAAGTTTCATGCTGTAGGTAATTAATTGCATGTATTCAATTGTATCTAAGATAATTTAATATTATCTAGGTATCAAATGCATAATAATTATGATTAAATTATTAATTAAATATTAAAATAGCATACTAGAGTTACCAAGTAGACATGAAAAATAAAATATATTAGAATAATCAGAAATATTTATTAAAAGCCAAATGATGAAAACATTGTATATATAAAGAGAGCCTGTAGCTATATGTCACCTTAAAGTGTTATAGTGTGTTGCAGTGAGAGGGTTGAGCAGATAATATTTCATACGATGAAAAACCAATTACCTAAATTTGATACCTACATATATGTTTGCAAGATTTCTATATTCACTTCATGACCAGAACACATAAAAGCTTACACCAAATATTAATAATGAGACTAATGAGAACAATAATAATAAGAAAAAGAAAAAAAAACAAAACTCTAGGAACATTTTAAAGAAATAATATATTGGCCTTAAAATAGGAAAATCAACACATTTTTTTAGTACATTGACTATTCAAAGAAATCTAAAAGGCTTTTACTTCATTCTATATGAAAGCAAAAACACATGAGATGGATTGTGTAAAGAAAGAGAGACCTGCAAACTGTAAAATTAATATAGTCGTTGCAGAGGAAAGAAACAAATACTTACCCAAGGTTCGATAAGTAAAAATTTGAAAGATTTACTTTGAAAGATAATATTAATATATTTAATCCAACACATCTTACTATGATAAAGGAAAGAAAACTGGAAAAATTAATGCCTCAATGTAGTCTCTGCACCTAGAATGTGGGAAGATATCTCAAATTCAAGATACCCTGAAATACATGAGAAAATGATAAATAGGTTGATTTTATTATGGAATAAGTGCTATAGCATTAGCGTAGTGGTTAAGAGCACTTACTGCTCTTTAGAGCAAACACGTTCACTTTCCAACATCAATGAAGCCACTTGCAACCAGCTGTAAAAGCAGCTCCAGGGGGTCTGACATCTTCTGGTCTCCCCAGGTGCCTGTGTTCATGTGCACAAATCTATACATAGACATTCACACATAACTGATCATTAAAATAAAAAAAAAGATTCATGAATGTATTTTCTGCACAAATTATGAATAGTAAGCCTTCTACATATGCAAACACAATTGATGCAAAGTAATAAGAATGGAGAAAATCGCAGATAGTATGAAGAGTAAATTAAGGATTAATGCTTACACAGTTCAGTAATAAAAAACGCTAAACTTCACAATTGAATTACAATGTAGATGTTAGGAAGTAACTTGCATTTGAATTTAAGACTGAAACTATTTTAAAAATTATTTTATTTATTTACACTCCTGCCATTGTGCCATGTCCCCTCCCACAGTTCCTCATCCCATTCCACCTCTTCCTTCCCTGACTCGAGGAGGATGCTCCCCAGACCCTGCCAGGCACCATAATCCCTGGGGCCTCAAATCACTCAAGGATTAACAAGACCAGGCAGTCCTCTGCTATACATGTGTCAGGGACTCCGATCATCTTATGTGTCCTGCCTGGTTGGTGGCTCAGTGTCTGGGAGATCTCCGCGGTCCGGATTAGTTGCGACTGCTTGTCTTCCTCCCCTTCAACTTCTTCAATCCTTCCCCTAATAAAAAACTGACAGAAGTCAGAGACTGATACCTTTTTAAAATATATGTACCATTTAATTTTGAATGGCATAGTATGGGTTCTCATATAAAATTGATGGCAACATATATTTATTATAGTTTTCTGAGATGGAAATTTGTCAGTATTTATAAAAGTATTACATTACTTAACAGCCTTGACATCACTCCAACAATGTGTTTTGTAATTTATAAAAAAAAATAATGTAAATAATCACCATTGAGTACAGTGCCTGAGTCAGTGTCCATGCTGATTTTCTGTAGTGAACTTTAGTTAATGAAAAAATAATAATCTGAATGGCACAATTAGATGATTATTTAAACAAATGAGTATATTACCATTTTTTAAATGCATGATATTCCATGAAGAAATTTCCCATGGACATGGATTCAAGATATATTGTTAATTGAAAAACAAATGGCAGAATAATGCAGTATGTAATTAAACTTCAAAAACAGAAGATTTATATATATTCTAAAATTTTGTCAATGTTGAGTAAACCTGCTACAACGCAGGGGAGGCAGGAGACAAAACACTGGCAATTCTATGGTAATTTGAGCTACACAATGAAACCCAATTTTTAAAACAAATAGAGCAGACTTGAGAGAATATCTCCCAAACTTTCTTGGTGGTTACATTTAGAAGTTTTAAGAAAGCAAGTTATTCTTTGACAATTCCATACATGCACAACCCATGTATGTAAGCCCTCTACACTCTTAATCTCCTATCCTCCCCACCCAACATGCTCTCTTTGGACTGAACCCTGATAGCACGTGCATATCTTTATATTTTGCTTCATGAACCCTGGTTTAATCTGAGCCATTGCAGTGAACATGGGCATGAAGCTATACATTTAACCCAAGTAAGACTTCGGTGGCTACATCATTTTCTATTCTCCAGCACTGTTTTTAGTTACTTTGAATAGGCAGGATCAATATTATATAGGTTCTTTTCAGATAGATTGTGACTTCTTGAGTGTCACAACTGCATGATGCTCAGAAGGCAGCACCCCACAGATCTCCTTTCCTATTAATTTGCCCTTGAAAGAAGCCAAGCCATGAACATCACCTAATTTCTAAACCAGAAGTTATCTCCAATGGGTATTCATTTGAGAATGAAAACTTACATTTCTCCAAGGGAATCTGACTGTGTACACAAACTAATTTTAAGGGTACACTGCGTAAAAAGCATTGAGGTAACTAAACATTATCTTTGGAGGATCCTTGTTTCATAATGGGTCAGGACTTTTTCTTCATAATTTCTTCTTCCTTTTGTTATTTGTTTATTTATAAATTGTTACTCTGTATGTTTTGTGTTTATATTTTTCCTGGTTTTATGTTTCCATGGAATCCCTGAGTGTGTGAATGGAAGTCTGGGTCTCTGTATCTGTATCTGATTCTTGTGGCTTTTTTTTTGTCTCTTTTCCATCTGCTTGTTTTGTTCTACTAAATTCATTAACTTTTATGTTATTTTTATCACATGTTATTATTAAGAATTTTATTTTATTAGATGAATGCTTGTTTACTAGTGAGAGTCAGAAGGATTGTAGATACAGATGGCAGGAGTGGTATAGACAAAGGGGGAGAAATAGAGGGATGTGGAACCATAATCAAAAAATATTTCATGAAAAAGTCTAATTTTAAGAAAAGAATTTTAAAAACAAACTTTCTAGGGCGTGTCTGCTCCCTTTTCTCAAAATCCTAACTGGTTTCATATCAAAACTTAATGAAAATGATTTAAACACTTCCCAACACATAGAAAGTGATTTGTTTACAGCCAATATGGAACTGCTACTATGGGAGTGAAGCTTCTGTAGAGTTGCAATAATGCAGTAGGAGAGTCTTTACATGCTTTAAGAGACATTAATCCATTGGGGTTCAGTGGGAGTTTCACATGATGGATGTTACAAGTTTTGAATGGGAAGTTATACATTTTCAATACTTCAGTTTTCATCAAACTCTTCAAGATCAAATTAAAATTTTAGGGGATAAAATAATGGAGTAGTTGTGTTCCTTTGAAATTTTCATAATTAGTCCAAATAATACTAAAATACCATTAATAAATCAGGATATATTGTATCCTAAGCCCATATCATCATGACAATTAAGAAAGAGAAGTAGATGTGCATTATTGGATAAAAGATGTTTCTGGAGAGGCACTATAATATTTCTGGGACAATTTAATTTTGTTGGTAGATGGGTTAAATCAAAGTCTGATAAAGAAGGCCTTGCTGTAAAAGACCATTCTCTCACTAAGAGACTCTCAAACCCTGATGCATAAGGGCACTAGCATTTCAATCAATCATCTGAAGCAAGTTTGGCAATGTTTTTAAAACATTGAAATGACTGTACAGGAGATATTGTTCATCAATATTTCTTCTTCGCGCAGAATATTTCTCATTTCATTCTTTGGTTTAACAAAATTCCAAATTCAATTTCAGGTAAATTAGATGAGGATGGTGATGATGATGTTGATGATGGTGGTAGTGGTGGTGTTGTTGTTGGTGGTGGTGGTTGTGGTGGTGGTGAAGATGATGAAGAAGAAGTCAAAAACGATCTTTACAAAATAATCTATTGTAAGTGCTAGTTTGGGAAGAAAGAGCTGTAAGCTCATCAATAGCCCACAAAACACTAGAAGAGAAAGCAAATTTTGTCATGAGAAATTTATATCTATTCTCACAAGAAACCCTTATCATAACCATAGCAATGAATCAATTTAATTTTGTGAGGCAGCAAATTGCCTTTCAGAGTTTAGCTAAATAATATAAAGTGATCATGTACAGAGTGCAATCCCTGGCTGTCAGGACCAAAGCCCATGGATTTTAGAATTTGTTGTCCTAGGATTTTAAAACTGAATGACATAATTAATGGCAATGTGCAACCCTAAAATGCTTGCCGTATAAGTCACAAAGACCCCATACTAGATGCTGTGTATCAGGTTAGAACTTCTATATTCATATGTATTCACTGTTTCAAAGAGTAAAATGGTTGAGGTTAAGAACATTGCACTTTTCCGTTTGTATTTTAATCGCTAGTGTGCAGTTTGATTTTGGTGGATCAGTACACAGTGTTTCATTTTATCTTATTTGAACAGGTTAACTGTACAGATTAATGAGCCTCAGTTTGATATTTCCATAATGCAGACAGCATGCAGTGAACTAATGTAACTACGTTTTTTCACTGACTTTTCTGCAACTTACAAAAGTTAGGATACTCTTTTCTACTTTTAGGGAGAAAATGACTTCCATAGGATATAAAAATCCTTAATATATTTTCAGAACTTTTTTTATTATACTGGAATTTTTATTTCGTCTTCACAAATGTATACAATGTACCTTGATCACACCAATCCTTAACTTGGTTCTACTCTCTTTACACATTTCCTTTCCAGCTTCATGTTCTTTATATTTTCCTGTTTTATTTTCTTTATAATCGATTGGTTCACACAGTACTTCCTGCTGGGATCTTCCCTAATTCATTGTCTTAATTGTGTACAGGACTTGTGCATACGACTGTAGATGCAGTGAGTCCATAGTTCCAAATCTGGGTCATGTCTAGATGTCATGATTGCATCCTCTCGCTCCTCAAGTTCTGTCTACTCTTTTTCTGCAATGTTTCCGCATCCTTATGCTCAGCTTTCTTCTCACTGTCTTAGCACTTATATCTGTTACACAGACCTACAGTAATTGCTGCACAGTACACCTATACATTTCTCTGACCACAGCTCACAAAAGCAGTAATGTATGGACAAAAACCATAAGAATTGGAAGGCAGTTTGACAACATGGCCATTTAGCAAAACAGGAATAGTTGGATCCTCTCTATGGCAGTGTGAACCATCGGAAAACTGTGACCATGTTTATAACGTGACATCTGACTTTCCTTCTATAGAAGAGGTTTCACAGTCAAACAAACAGCAGTTGTCCACTTTCATAAGATTTAGATAATTGTCTTCACACTTCTGAATTTCAACTGGCACAATGATGTCTAGTTTCATCAATATCCATGACAATGATATAGTTTTGCTTTTTTGATGGTTAAATAAATGGCTAGTGACTATATAAATTATTTTTCCAATTTTGTAACATGGATATTGTGAACAGTGAAAAGGTAAAGATATTCATGGAATTATAACTGGAATAGACAGATTCCTTCAGGTACATATTCCTTTAGTGGTACTATTGAATCACAAATAATTTCAGGTTTATATTAATTTCTATAGTAGCTATATTAAATTTTAGATGCAACGAACAAATACCAGGGTTCTTTCTTCCAGCAACACTATACAAAGTGTCTTTTGTATTTCTACTTCACCAACGATTTGTGGGCTTAGTATTTTTCAGGTAATTTTTGATAAATACTGTGCCATTATTTTAAGCATTTATTCAAATATGTAGCATATTTAATTGCATTACTTTATTTCTGATGAATAAGGTATTTTGTGTCTTACACATATGATCCATAAGTCAGATAAAGAGCCAGTAATGTTTTGTTTTCTCCATCGTTATTAATTTGATATCTCTTAATGACTCTAAATTGTGCAGATGTACCATATATTCTGTATCCATTCCTCTGTTGAAGAGCATCTGGGTTCTTTCCAGCTTCTGGGTATTATAAATAAGGCTGCTATGAACATAGTGGAGCACGTGTCTTTGTTATATGTTTGGGCATCTTTTGGGTATATGCCCAAGCGAGGAGTAGCTGGGACTTCAGATTACTCAATGTCCAATTTTCTGAGGAACCTCCAGAATGATATCCAGAATGGTTGTACAGTCTGCAATCCCACCAACAATGGAGGGGTGTTCCTCTTTCTCCACATCCTCACCAGCATGTGGACCGAGCTTGCTGTCACATGAGTTTTTGATGTTAGCCTTTCTGACTGGTGTGAGGTGAAATCTCAAGGTTGTTTTGATTTGCATTTCCCTTATGACTATACATGTTGAATATATCTTTATGTATTTCTCTGCCATTCGATATTCTTCACGTCTGAATTATCTGTTTTGCTCTAGACCTCATTTTTCAATAGGGTTATTTGTCTCCCTGCAGCCTAACTTCATGTGTTTTTTGTATATTTTGGATATAAGCTCTCTATCAGTTGTAGGATTAGTAAAGATCTTTTTCCAGTCTGGTGGTTGCCATTTTGTCCTAACAACAGTGTCCTCTGCCTTACATAAGCTTTGCTGTTTTATGAGATCGCATTTGTTGATTCTTGATCTTAGAATATGAGCCTTTGGTGTTTGGCTCAAGAAATTTTCTTCAGTGCCCATGTGTTTGTGATTTTGCCCTACTTTTTCTTCTATTAGTTTGAGTGTATCTGGTTTGAAGTGGAGGTCCTTGATCCAGTTGGATTTAAGCTTTGTACAGGGTAGTAAAAGGGGTGGATCTGCAATCTTCTACATATTGACCCAGAGTTGAACCGGCACCACATGCTGAAAATGCTATCTTTTTCCCATTGGATGGTTTTGGCTCTTTTCAAAAAATTAAGTGACCATAGGTGTATGGGTTCATTTCTGGGTCTTCAATTCTATTCCATTGGCTTATTTTCCTGCCTCTGTCTCAATGCCATACAGTTTTTAACACTGTTGCTCTGTAATACTGCTTGAGTTCAGGGACAGTGATTCCCTTTTATTGTCCTTTTATTGTTGAGGATAGTTTTAGCTATTCTGAGTTTTTTGTTATCCCAGATGAATTTATGAATTGTTCTGTCTAACTCTATGAAGAATTGGATTGGAATTTTGATGGGGATTGGAAAGAATCTGTAGATCGCTTTTGGTATAATGGCAATTTTTAATGTATTAATCCTGCCAGTCCATGAGTATGCTAGATCTTTGCATCTTCTGGAATCTTCTTCAGTTTCTTCAGAGATTTGAGGTTCGTCTCATACAGATATTTTACTTGCTTGATAAAGTAACCCCGAGATATTTTATATTATTTGTGTATATTGTAAATGGTGTCATATCCCTAGTTTCTTTCTCTGCTTGTTTAACTTTTGTGCAGAGTTATTTTTTTACCCAGCCACTTTGCTGAAATTGTTTATCAGGCTTAGTAATTCTGTGGTGGTACTTTTGAGGTCACTAGGTATACTATCATATCATCTACAAACAGTACTTTTTTGACTTCTTCCTTTTAATCTATATCCCTTTGACCTCCTTTTATTGTCTGCTTTCTCTGGGTAAGACGTCTAGAACTATATTGAATAAATTGTGAGAGAGTGGGCAGCCTTGTCATGTCCCTGAATTAGTGGGATTGCTTCATGTTTCTCACCATTTAGTTTAAAGTTATCTATGGGTTTGCGCCATATGTTTAGGAATGGTCCTTAAATTCCTATACTTTCCAGTACTTTTATCAGGAAGGTGTGTTGAATTTTGTCAAATGCTTTATCAGCATCTAATGAAAGGATCATTGGGTTTTTATCTTTGAGCGTGATTATATAATGGATTATGTTGATGGTTTCTGTATACAAAACCATTCCTACATGCCTGGGATAAAACCTACTTGAACATGATATATGAGTATTTGATATGTTCTGGGACTCGGTTTGCAAGACTTTTATCGAGTATTTTTTCATCGTTATTCATAAGGGAAATTGGTCTGAAGTTCTCTTTTTGTGTTGGGTCTTTGTGTGGTTTAGTTATAAGAGAAATTGTGGCTTCATAAAAGGAATTAGGTAGTGCTCCATCTGTTTCAATTTTGAAGAATAGTTTGCAGAGTATTGGTATGAAATTTTCTATGAATTTTGGATAGATTTCTCCAATAAACCCATCTGATCGTGGATGTTTTTTGGTTGGGAGGCTTTTAATGAATGCTTGTATTTCTTTAGCAGTTATTGGCTGTTTAAATGGTTTTTCTGTTCCAGATTTAGATTTGGTACCTGGCATTCATCTAGTAAATTTTCCCTTTTCTCCAGATTTTCAAGTTTTGTTGAATATTGGCTTTTTTAGGATGATCTGATGACTTTTTAATTTGCCCTAATTTGGCTGTTGTGTCTCCCTTTCCATTTCTGATTTTGTTAGTTTGGACACACTCTGTGTGCCCTCTGGTTAGTCTGGCTATGGGTTAATATATCCTGTTGATTTTCTCAAAGAACCAGCTTTTGGTCCTGTTCATTCTTTGTATGGTCCCCTTTTTTCTACTTAGTTTATTTCAGCTCTGAGTTTGGTTATTTCCTGACTTCTACTACTCCTGCGCATATTTGTGAGTTTTTGTTCTAGAGCTTTTAGGCGTACTGTCAAACTGCTGATGTATGCTCTCTTCTTTTTCTTTCTGTAGGCACTCAGAGTTATGGGTTTTCCTTTTACCACAGCTTTCATTGTGTACCAAAGGTTTGGGTATATTGTACCTTCATTTTCATTAAATTCTAAGAAGTCTTTAATTTCTTCCTTGACCAAGTTATCATTGAGTAGAGCATTGTTCAGCTTCCATGTATCTGTGGGTGTTCTTTCCTAATTGTTATTGAAGAACAGCCTTAGTCCATGGTGGTCTGATAGGATGCGTTGGATTATTACTTTCTGTATCCTTTGAGGCTTGCGTTTTGACTGATTATATGATCATTGTTGGAGAAAGGGCCATGAGGTGGTGAGAAGAATGTATATCCTTTTGTTTTGGATAGAATGTTCTCTAAATATCTATTAAGTACATTTGGTTTATACCTTCTGTTAGTCTGTGTATGTCTCTGTTTAATTTCTCTTTCTGTAATCTGTCCAGTGGTGAGAATGGAGTGTTGAAATTTCGTACTCTTATTATGTGCCATGCCATGTGTTCTTTGAGCTTTAGTAAGATTTCTTTTATGAATGTAGGTGCCCTTGTATTTGGAGCATAGATATTTATGATTTTGAGTTCATCTTGGTGTATTTCTCCTTTGATGAATATAAAGTGTCCTTACTTATGCTTTTTGATGACTTTTGCTTGAAAATCAATTTTATATTATATTAGAATGGCTACTCCAGCTTGCTTCTTCAGACCATTTGCTTGGAAAGTTTTTTTTTCCAGCCTTTTATTCTGAGGTAGTGTCTGTCTTTGTCTTTGAAGTGTGTTTACTGTAGTACAAAATGCTGGGTCCTCATTACATATCCTGTGTGTCTTTTTAGTGGGGAATGAGTCCATTGATGTTGAGAGATATTAAGGAATAGTGATGGTCACTTTCTGTTATTTTAATAATTGGAGGTTAGTTTATGTTTGTGTGCTTCTCTTCTCTTTGTTTTGTTGTGAAAAGATTAATTTCTTGCTTTATCTATGATTTTACTTGCCTCCTTATTTTGGGGTTTGCCCGTTAGTGTCCTTTGTAGGACTGGATATGTTGAAAGATATTGTGTAAATTAGGTTTTGTCATGAAATATCTTGGTTTCTATGTTAATTGAGTGTTTTACAGGATATAGTAGCCTGGGCTGGCATTTTTGTTCTCTTAGTGTCTATATGAAATCTGTCCAGGACGTTCTGTTTTCATAGTCTCTGGTGATAATTCTGGTGTAATTCTGATAGGTTTCCCTTTATATGTTACTTGACCTTTTCCCTTACTGTTTTTAATATTTTTATTTGTTTTTCGGATTTGGTGTTTTGACTATTAAGTGATGGAAGGATATCCTTTTCTGATCCACTCTATTTGGAGTTCTGAAGGCTCTGTGTATGTTTATGGGCATCTCTTTCTTTGATTAGGGGAGATTCATTCTAAAATTTTATGAAGATATTACTGTCCCTTGATGTTGGCAGTCTTCACTCACTTCTAAACCTGTTAAGCTTAGGTTTGATCTTCTCATTGTGTCCTGGATATCCTGTATGTTTTGGGCTAGCTGCTTTTCCCTTTTACATTATCTTTGACAGTTGTGTCAATGTTTTCTATGGAATCTTCTGCTCCTTAGATTATGTCTTCTATCTCTTTTATGCTGTTGGTGATTCTCACATCTGTGACTCCTGGTCTCTTTCTTAGGTTTTCCAATTTCAGGGTTGTCTTCCTTGTGCTTTCTTTATTGTTTCTATTTCCTTTTTATCTCCAGGATGGTTTTGTTTATTCCTTCTTCTGTTTTGCTGTTTTTCCAGTAATTCTTTAAGGTACTTTTGAGTTCCCTCTTTCAGGGATTCTACTTGTTTAATTCTGTATTTTCTGTTGTCCTGTATTTTCTCAAGGGAGTTATTTATGTCCTTTTTAACATCCTCCATCGTCATGATAAAATGTGACCTTAAATCTAGAGGTTCCTTTTCTGGTGTGTTTAGATATACAGTGTTTGTTTTGATGGGAGAATTGGGTTCTGTTGAGCCCAAGTAGTCTTGATTTCTGTTGCTTGTGTTCCTGACTAGCCATCAAGTTGTCTCTGGAGTTAGCTTGTCTTGCTCTTTCTGACAGTGGCTTGACAATCCTGTAGGCTCATGTGTCAGGACTGCTGTAGAACTCTTTTCCTGTTTTCTTTTACCCAGTTATGGTAACAGAGTATTCTGCTCTCATGCATGTAGTTGCTCCTGTCCATTGACTTTCATCTGTCCCTGTGGGCGGGAACCAGAATGAAATTCTCATACTTCTCCTAGGTCCCTCTCTGGGGGAAGGGGGCACAGAAGGCACAAGGTGTTTTTCTCTTGAGTAAGGAATCTGGGCAGAGAGTAGTCTCCTCTGGTTTCCGAGGAGTGTCGGCTTCTCTGAAAGTCTAGTTCCCCTACCCTCGCTATTTTTGTGTAGGGAGCTGTTTGACCAGATCTGTTCAGATCCAGGCACAGTCAGGAACATGGTGCTCCTGCACTTTGACTCTTCCTATATTCCTTTGTCCAGAGGCACTATGCAGTTTTGTCTTGGACCAGAGATGTGGGCAATTGTGGGCAGAAGTGCCAGTCTCTGTGCCTTGTGCACTTGGTATTGTCCACAGTCCAGGGTGATCAGCTCTCTCTCCCAGAGCATCTAGGAGCAGGGAGCTCTAGGTCGAGAATAGAGAGGTTCAGGAGGCAGCTAGAAACTGATAGTGTCTGATCCCAGAGGAGTTCTGCCTTTGTGTGTCCTGAGTCCTCCAGCCAGGTCACATCCAGCAGAAAAGTTTGATTCACCTATTGTCTCAGGCCTGAAATCATTCCTTGGGCTTATTTTCACCTTTCCATGAGAGCTGCAACCAGAAATGTCTTGCCCCTAGTGCTCATAGGTTCCCATGCACAGGAGGCCCAGATGGAGATAGGTGTTTTTTTCTTGAGTCAGAAATGTGAGCAGAGTTCTCAGCGGTTTCTGCCCCAGTGATGGCTAAGACTTCCCCACCCCACACGAGGTTTTAGTGTAGGATGCTGTTTGGACCAGTTCAGATCCAGGTGCAGTTTGGACTGCAGGCATCCTGCAGCTTTACTGCTCCTATATTGATGTGTCCAGAGGCAATATGCAGTTTCCTCTTGGGGTAGGGATGTGGACACATATGGGCAGAAGTGGCAGTCGATCCTTCCCTGAAGTCTCAGTATTGCCCACTCTTCTGGGTGATCAGCTGTCTGTCCCACAGAGTTTTCAAAGGAGTTTCAAATGTTCATTCCGTATCCTGCAGGTCTCCAGTCGGTCCAATTCTCCTCCAAAGTGTGTTGGAGAAGACTGCTCTGGTCAAGGGGAGTTACAACATGCCCCATCAGAAGAATAGGGCTGCAAAACTTCTTCACTTAAAGGTAATCTCAGTGATTTCTCCTATTCCACAGATGGATTAGCTCCTGCCCCCTCTCCACACGAGACTTTAATACTGTCGTCAGCTGCCAAAGCAGGGCAAAACGCTATGTCCACACACAAAGACAGCCAAAAGTGTCCCCCATCTCCAACAATGTTAAGTATGCAATCTGCTTCGTGAAAAATGAGTTTGACACCTGATTCTGCTGACAAAGGGGATTTCAGAACTTCCCTATTAAACCAAGAGGACCTTCAAAATCCTACACTATTAAAATGGGCTTAAATCATCACTTCTTGTCCAAGGGGGACAAAATGTAGACAAAAATCCACAAATGAACCTCACAACACACATACCAGCCCAAGCAGAGACAGAACTTTCTGCATGTGCACAATTAAATCAAAGCCAATTGCCAGTTTCAGAAGGAAATCTTGAGAGTTCTACACCCACAGAAGATATGGTAGAAAATTCTGAGTCCACCCAAGGAACTCTTGTGCCTTCTGCACATAAAAAATATGATCTAGCACACTAACCATCTCCCCCAGTTCTTCAAATGTCCCCATACAACAGAAAATTATCCAAATATCCTCTACAACAGAAAAGAACCATTCTGTCTTGTCATCAGCCCCAAAAGAGCCAAGTTTATCATAACACACAGGCAATGAGCCATGCAACTCCATATTTATACAATGTGCAGAGAAGAAAAAGTATCCCCTAACTCCTCAGGGTACTCTCGGTCGTTCTGTCCAGAAAGGAGAGTCTCCAAAAATATCCACATATACGTCAGAGATGCTAGAATGTCCCAAAACTGAGCAGGTTTCTCTGAGTAGTACTCTATCTCATAGACTGTTGGACAAGAAACATCTACAAAAGCAGTTCTACCCACAGCCACAATTTTAAAAATGGCTTGTGGATGTGACACATGTACAAAGGATGTTCTAGGACATATTCCATCTGTAGAGAAGATTATGGATCCAACCATATGTGAACCAGGAGTGGGGGAACAAGATATGCAAACACCAGTGTCTGTACCATCCTCAACATCTGAGGAAAGGGATTCCTTGGATTCCATTAGTGCAAAAGAATGCATTCGACCTCGGCAAACTTCAGAGGAGGCGATAGGAACTTCCTTATCTCCTCAATATC
This sequence comes from Rattus norvegicus, assembly GCF_021556685.1. Taxonomy (NCBI): domain Eukaryota; kingdom Metazoa; phylum Chordata; class Mammalia; order Rodentia; family Muridae; genus Rattus; species Rattus norvegicus. The sequence continues at coordinate 50,122,788 of NC_141555.1, read as the reverse complement.
AGCCATCTTCCCCAACTACAGAAGATGCTACACACTCTTCCAAATATGAACACTTCCATGTGATCTAAATCATCTAACAATCAATCTGTCTCTAGCACTCTTCTGGGAAACATTTACCATCAGCCATACAAACCCCAGGACCATCACAATATGAAAAGGGGTATCTAAAAACTTTACCATCAGCCCAAAGGTCTTTAGGATGTTCAGCAACTTCTCCAAGAACTCGGTGAACCTAGAGAACAAAAGAACTAATGCCATCTGCCCAGGGTGATTTGCCAGGAACCACGTATTTCTTCTTTTGTTTTATACAAAGACAGAAGGCCAGCTTCATTCTCCTCATCACTAATCTCTTCATCCTATTTGTTCACCCTCCCAAATGGCTCTTTATTCTGAATTAGAGGCCAATTAGTAAACCAGAGATATATGGAAGGACTATCTGGAGGAAGTTGCTGTCAAGACAACACTTGTGACATCATAGAAGAAACTAGGGCTCTCCATGATACAAGAGATTTTTCAGGCAGGACCTAATGATGTCACTGAGAACTGCCATGTCCTACCTGCTGAACAGCTTTTCTTACATTGACCAGTTTCAAGAGTGCCTTTTCCAGGAGAGTCTCTTGTGTCACAGTGGAAACCTTTTTGTACTCCTTCTCTCTAAATCTAGAGACTTCTCTTTTCTTCATTAGTGGTTACATGATCTGAATGGTGCAAGTTAGTCAGGGGCTCAGCATGGGTAGAAAAGATTTAGGAACATGGAGTATAGGGGATTCTTCGAGAAAATATTTATATTCACAAGTTCATTTCTGTGACATACAGTTCAATTTTCTAGGTTTTCTCTGTATCCCAACAGGCAGTATTTTCCCTATAGACCATTAATTCATTGAATATTGTATTACAAAAATGTGATCATGTTCTAGTTTTCTTCTCTTGCTTAGTGCTGAAAAAAACTGATACCCAATAATATATTAGAACAAATATTACATGGTACACCTAAAGCAAACAAATTACTCCCAAGGCCAGCGTAACTTCATAAGTAAGCAATTTGAATTTACAGAGAAATGGTTAAATATTGTATTATTTATCTTTAAAAGTACTCTTATAAGAATCTTTAGAGAAATAGAAATATAAACATCTGTATAAAAATGTCATTTCTGCTTTAAATGATCAGAATGGACATCTGTGATTGGCAATCCTTATTAAATCCTATCAGGAAGCTGAGGGTAAAATCTGGGTCATAAATCAGTCATCAACAGTCCAGCCTTTGTGACAGTCACACCATTAGCCTATGCCGCCATTGTTCTTGTTCCCTGACCTTAAAAGGTCCCAGCCTTTCCGAACTTCAAATTGTTCAATAAATTGTTTTTTACATCAGAGTAAGTAGGGAAAAGATCTTACCCAGCTTCACGAACAATTTTATTTTTCCAAATGCTTTTTAAGAGTGGTGGTCGTCGGGCTGGAGAGATGGCTCAGCGTTTAAGAGCACCCGACTACTCTTCCAGAGGTCCTTAGTTCAATTCCCAGCAAACACACAGGTGGCTCACAACCATCTGTAAAGAGATCTGATGCCCTCTTCTGGTGTATCTGAAGACAGCTACAGTGTACTTATATTTAATAAATGGATAAATCTTTAAAAAAAAAGAGTGGTGGTCGTCGCTGTCCATTCTACATTTCCTCGGGCAATGATGGAAGCACTGATCTGCCCCAGAGGCAATTGCTAAAAGACCTGGACCTATGTTATTCCAAATGCCAATGGCACTTCCTTCTGAGTGGTGGGAAGCTCCATGAGGATTTTCATACACTTCTTATATTAAGAGAGATATGAGTGCAATAACTGAGCGACACTCTGCATGAAGTCCTCATTGAGTTCATGATTTACTGAGGTCCAACGAGGCTGTGCTGAGGAGTGGGCCATACCCCAGGAGTCTAAAGCTCTGTGCCATTCCTCCTTCACAGGCCTTTGCCATAATCCATGTCAGAACCAAATTTGAACCATGCTTTTACTCTGGATAGAATTTCAAATACTATACTTAATAGGGAGAGTAGGCAGCCTTACATTTTCCTTGACATTAATGGAATCACTTTATATTTCTTTCCATTTAGGTTGATGTTGGGGACCGACTTGCTGTACTTTGCTTCTATTATGTTTCTGCATAGGACTGGTATCCTTGATCGCTCTCATGCTTTTAACATGAAGGGGGGTTGGAATATTTTTGCAAGCTTTTTCAGCATCTAATGAGATTATCATGTGATTTTTTTTCTTTCAGTTTCATTATATAGTGGATAATATTGATGGATTTTCAGAAATTGAACCATCCCTGCCTCCCACTAGAAATTAATAATTGCACAGCATTACCTACAGAAGGGATCTCATATTCACATGCATACTCTAACAGCTCCCAAAAAAACAAAAACAAAAACATGCAAACCAAAAATCCATGCACCCTACAGAACAGATCTAATACTTACAAACACATTCAAACATCCCGATCGAAAAAACAAAAACCAAAACACATGCAAGCAAAAAAAAACCACTGCTCCCATAACATCAAAATAGCATGAAGTAAATATCACATCTCATTAATACCTTTAAGCATAAATGGCCTCTATACAACAGCAAAAGGACACAGGCTAACACAATGGATTTAAAAACAGGATCCATCCTTCCGTTGCACTCAAGAAAGACAATCTAGCAACCGAGATAGACACAACTTCAGACTAAGGGGTTAAAAAAGGTTTTCCAAGCAAATGGACACAAGAAACAAGATGGTGTAGCCATCCTTACATCCAGCAAATCAGACTTTCAACCAAAAGCAATGAAAAGTGATGGGAAGGACACTTCATATGCATCAGAGGAAAAATCCACCAAAATGGCATCTCAATTCCGGATGTCTATATTCCAAAGACAAAAGCAGCAACATTGGTGAGAGAAATATTGCTGAAGCTTAAATATCACATCAAACCTCACATATTAATAGTGGAGAATATCACTCCCCCTCTCTCACAAAGGGCAGGCCATTGAGACAGAAATTTAAAAAAATAAATGATGTAACTTATACAGGGTTCAATTAAATTGACCTCACTGATATCTACAGAATAGTTCACACGAACACAAAACTACACACTCTCTTTTCAGTACCTCATGGAACCTTATCCTAAACTGACCATGTTCTCCCACTCTAAACAAGCCACAACAGATACAGAAAGACTGCGCTAACAATTGGATCTTCTTAGATTACCATGGATTAAAACTGGACTTCAAAAATAAGAAAAAGTATATAAACTCATTGAAATTCAGTAGCTCGCAACTGAAGAACCACCAGTCCTGAAAAGACATGAAAAAAAAAAAAAAGCATTCCTAGAATTAAATGAAAATGAAGGCACAGCTTCTCCAAACTTAAGGGACATAAGGAAAGCAGTGCTAATAGGAACAAGCATATGCAGCACAGGGTACTTTCATAAAGAAACCGGAGACCCCCCAAACTAGCAACCTCCCAGCACACCCTAAATCTCTATAATAAAAAGAAGCAAATACATATTAAAGGAGGAGACAGCAAGAAATGATCAGACTCGGGGTGAAAGTGATCCATCAGAAACAAAGAGAATACAAAGATCAACAAAAAGAAGAACTGGTTCTGTGGGAAAATCAACCAGACAGACAAACCCTTAGACAGATAATGTAATAGGTGGAGAGACAGCATCCAAATAACAAAGTCAGAAAAGTACAGGGAGTCGTATCAATGGACACTGATGAAAGTCACAGTATCGTTAAGTTCACTTCAAAAACCTGCTGTCTCCAAAATTAGAAACTCTGAATGGAGTGGATGATTGTGTAGACTGATTACACTGACCACAGGTAAATTCAGATTAGATAAACTATGTAAATACATCTACAACACCTAAAGAGACACAAACATCAATTAAGTTTCCCCACTGAAAGAGCCCGAGGGCCAGATTGTTTGAGTGCGGACTCCTACTAGATTTTGAAAGAATTCTCAGTCTACTCCAAAAAACAGAAACAGGAGGAAAATTGCCAAACCGATTCCATGACACAACTGTTGCCCTGACACCTAAATCCCAAACGACTCAACAAAGAAAGAATTTCAGACCAATTTCCCTTAAGAACATTGGTGGAAAAAATACTAGGTAAAATGCTCAAAAATAATATCCAAGGGCATATCAAAACCGCCATTCAGTGCCATCATATAGGCTTCCTCCTGAGGCTGCAAGAGTTGACCAATCTATGAAAACCCATCAAAGTGATCCACCATATAAGCAATCTGAACTGAAAAAAAAAATTCTACCCTCAGCATTTCCCATTATCTTGCGAGCTCCACTTGGAGTTAAATTTGTGGAAGTTACATATCATGCAATATATACATATATATATATATATATATATATATATATATATGTGTGTGTATATACATATAAAAATATTATAATAAATTAATATATTAAATTTTATGTACTAACATTATGATAATATATTAATATTCATATAGTATATTAACATTAAATTGTTATACATCAATATTATGATAATATATAATAAATATCAATATATCATATTAATATATTAAATTATATTGGTATAATAAATACAGATAAATTGTATTAACATATCAAATTATTATATATTAATATCATGATATAATATAATTAATATTAATATATTTTGTTAGTATATTAAATTATTGTATAGTAATAATATTATACCTCTCTTACCCTCTTCTGCCTCTCTACCTATCCCAACCCTCAATCCTCCAGTATCAACTTTCCCCTCTGGCTCCTGTCATAGTCCCTAGCATTTACTGAACAGTTAAAATGGACAAAAGGTTCATATGCGATCTCCTTAATCCATGATAGAGGTCTAGTCAGGGGAAAACTCCTTTAAGGAAGCAGATAAATATCAGGATTCAAATAATATTTGCTGGGGGAAGATCAAATCCGAATAATGACTTTGGATATCTATTTAGTGGATTCTGAGAAAATGGGGAATATTCTTCTTAAAGACCCAGCTATACTGCTCTTGGCCTTATATCTGAAAAGACCTCTGCCATACAGCAGGACATGTGCTACATAAGGTTCCTAACTGCTTTCATAATAATGAGAAGGAAATAGAAATAACCCAGATGATCCTCAACCAAAGAATAGCTACAGAAAATGTGGTTCATTTACACTACGGAGTACTACGCAGCTATGAAAAATAAAGACATTGTGAAGATGCGGTGAAGTATATGGAATGAGAAAGTATTGTTCTGAATGAGGTAACTGAGACCCAAAATAACATGTACATAGTCACTTAAAAGAGGGTAGAAGCCATAAAGTACAGAATTCATACACTACGATCTACGGAAAGAAAGAGGTTAAACATGAAGACAGACCTAAGAAAATTCTTGATTTTCACTCAGAAGGAGGAATAAAATAATGAGAGGAGGCAGATGGAAGGAAAGGATTGGGTGGCTGAGGGGATGTGACGGGAAATGAGATTTGAGAATCATTTCTTTGGAGAGACGAGCAAGAGGGACAGAGGGCCAAGAGAATAAAGAGAAATCAGTGACTGTCCAGGGTGGGTGATATATCTGTGATTTGCCTGCAATCTGTGATGGGTGAGGCTACACCGGCATCCATGAGGGTGACTTTAGTTGAGATTCGTAGAAGTGGGGATACGGATACTGAAATGGTCACTTTCCGTAGCCATGGAAGACCTAAGGTGGAAGGATAAGGACAGAAACCCATCCCCAAAATTTTGACCCAGAAATTGCCCTCTGTGTAAGAAACACAGGGACAGAGATGGAAGAAGAAATGAGGGAATAGCGACAGGATAAGTGGTCGGATGTGATCCTTATTCTATGGGCAGACGGCAAACACTGACATTATTAATGGTACTTTCTTGGGTCTGCAGACAAGAGAGTAGCATTATTGTCCTCTGCACGGCCACACCGAGCAGCCGACTAACACAGAAACAGAGGCGCACGGCCAAATACCGGATGGAGCTCAGTGAGTCACAGTGAAGAGCTGAGGGAAGGACTGAGAGAGGCAGAGGAGCACAGTGGTCCTCACCTGGGTTCACTAAATCCGTTGCCTGTCTGTGGATCCTGTTCTTCTACCCGGGCTGCGTTTTCAGGACCTGGTGGGAGACGATGAAACTAGTCCTTCAGAGATTTGATGTGTTAGGGGAAGGGTTGCACCCAGAGGGGTCCTCCACTTTCTCAGAGAAGAAGGAGAGAGGATAGAAGGAGGGACTGAAAATGGTGGAAGCCTGGAGGAGTGTGGTGACAGGGGAGCATTCAGAATGTTACCTGATGAATAGGTACAACCATTCTGGCCAGGAAGGGACCGGGGAAATGACATTACAAGGACGGGGGGTGTGAGATTGAGGTGGGGCAAGTCATCATGGGGTGGAGTGGGGAATGACATCATTGGGTCGGGGACATCATATCATGGGGGCAGGATTTGACATCCTTGGTAGCGGTATGACATCATGAAGCTTAAGCGAAAATGGATGAAACTATAAATACTAATGAAAAAAAAAACAAAAAAACAAAAAAACTGAGAGGGAACTGTGACCTAGAGACACAAACGTGGTGCGTGTTTACCAAAGGATGGTATCAGCTGTGATATAAATCTTATTCTATCTACAATCCACAAATGCATGAGGGCGACTGAGGAGTGCGGTGCAGAGAGAACCGGCCACAATTAGAGAACATACAGGTTAATGCAGAAACTCACTGAACTGCTTAATTCATGTCATCTAGAGGACCACCTTCCTGAGGATTTAATATGATGTAGAATGCAGAGTCCGAACCAGCAATCCCTTGAAATTGAGCAAGCAAGACCTCAGGGGTGGGGATGGGGCACATTAAGTGGAGTCTGTTTCTGAGGATGTCAAATGGAAATCCCTGAACAACAGACCGAGTCTGGGACAGAGATTAAAGAAGGTCAACCAAATGAGGCCTCCATCAATGTAAATGCACCCGAAAACCTCTTCCTGCTCTGAAAGATTTGTGTAGACCTTGTCCACCCTGAGTAAAATATATGCACACAGCCATCCCCAAATACCTTCTAAAAGAGCTGCGACACTGAATTCCTTGGAGGAACTCCTAACTCACTTGCAGGCAGACCAAGATTCTGCTGACCGACATGTTCCTGGGTCCACTTCATCCTTACACACCTGGTGTGCACCTGGACACTCTAAGAATCAGACCTCAGAGATGTGTGTATGTGTGTTTATGTCTGTGTTTGTGTGTGTTTGTTTGTGTGTGTGTGTGTGCATGTGTGTGGGTGTGTGGTGTGTGTGTGTGTTTGTGTGTGAGTGTGTGTGTTAGTCATGCATAAGCTAAACATCCTCACTCTAGTTCTCACCTCTCTCTGTGAAGCCTTGACAGCGTGAGTAATTTTTATGTGTGAGGTAATTTGATTTCATGGATACAATATCCCATGAAAAACATGGCTCAAAATTTATTTCCTTAGTCAATGATCCCTCCAGGGCATTATTCCATTATTATTATTATTATTATTATTATTATTATTATTATTATTATTATTATTCCAGGATTAATCCTTTATATTATTGTCTGCGTTGTTACCAGTGTGCTAAAGGTCACTGATTGCAGAAAGAAAGATTTTGGTTCATGGGGGTCCCATTGGATGGCCATGTTTTGTTCTTGGAACTGAAAGTTTTACTTACATGCTCCCAAGAGCAAATACATGCAAGGACAGAAAGTTCCTTGGTCTTCTACATGAACGAGATACCCTCACGTAGTCCTCTGATCTACTTGAGAAACAGAGAATTTAGATGGGCAATGAAAAGGATGGTGACCAAAGAACCATATTAGGGAGAAATACGACAGTTTTCACAATGATTCAGGCTTTGGGGATTGGTAGACATTACACAACCGTGTTTTCATTCATAGCACGAATAGTCAGAATTATTAAATAACAGAGGGCAGAAAATTTTAACAACATATTTATTCCGACTAATTTAAATTCCCGTATTTGTCTCTAGAACATTGTAAATTCTCTTTCAGGTTCTTCTTGAAATTATGAAGAAGTGAAAACTAGTATGTGTTTATCTGTCCTCATTAATTTTTTTATCTTTATTAACTTGAGTATTTCTTATTTAGATTTTGACTGTCATTCCCCTTCCTGGTTTCCAGGCCAACATCAACCTAAAACCTCACCCTCCCCTTCCTTATGGGTGTTCCCCTCCCAACCCTCCCCCCATTGCCGCCCTCCCCCCACCAGTCTAGTTCACTGGGGGTTCAGTCTTAGCAGGACCCAGGGCTTCCCCTTCCACTGGTGATCTTACTAGGATATTCATTGCTACCTATGTGGTCAGAGTCCAGGGTCAGTCCATGTATAGTCTTTAGGTAGTGGCTTAGTCCCTGGAAGCTCTGGTTGCTTGGCATTGTTGTACATATGGGGTCTCGAGCTCCTTCAAGCTCTTCCAGTATGTTCTCTTTCCATCAGTGGTTTGCTACTGGCATTCGCCTACAAAATTGCTGTATTCTGGCTGTGTCTCTAAGGACAGATCTACATCTGGTTCCTGTTGGCATGCACCTCTTTGCTTCTTCCATCTTATCTAATTTGGTAGCTGTATATGTATGGGCCACACGTGGGGCAGGCTCTGAATGGACGTTCCTTCTGCCTCTGTTCTAATCTTTGCCTCCCGATTACCTCCCAAGGGTATTCTTGTTCCCTTTTAAAGAAGGAGTGAGCAATTTGCATTTTGATCATCCTTCTTGAGTTTCATGTGTTCTGTGCATCTAGGGTAATTCAAGAATTTGGGCTAATAGACACTTATCAATGAGTGCATACCATGTGTGTTTTTCTGTGATTGGTTTACCTCACTCAGGATGATATTTTCCAGTCCATCCATTTGATTATGAACTTCATAAAGTCATTGTTTTTGATAGCTGAGTAATATTCCATTGTGTAGATGTACCACACTTTCTGCATCCATTCTTCTGTTGAAGGGCATTTGGATTCTTTCCAGCTTCTGGCTATTATTAATAAGGAATTCTGCACTAAACACATCTTGACCCGGACTCTTTTGGTTGGGAGACCTTTAATGACTGCTTCTATTTATTTAGGAGTTATAGGGTTGTTAAAATGGTTTATCTGTTCCTGATTTAACCTTGGAACTTGGTATCTGTCTAGGAAATTGTCCATTTTCTGCAGATTTTTAAGTTTTGTTGAATATAGGCTTTTGTAGTAAGATCTGATGATTTTTTGAATTTCCTCTGAATCTGTAGTTATGTCTCCCTTTTCATTTCTGATTTTGTTAATGTCGACACACTCTCTGTGTCCTCTCCTTAGTCTGCCCAAGGGATTATCTATCTTCTTGATTTTTTCAAAGAATCAACTTTTGGTTCTGTTGATTTTTCTATGGTCGTATTTGATTCTACTTGGCTGATTTAACCTCTGAGTTTGATTATTTCTTGCCTTTCACTCTTCCTGGATGTATTTCCTTCTTTTTGTTCTAGACCTTTTAGGTGTCCTATCAAGATGCTGACATATGCTCTCTCCTGTATCTTTCTGCAGGCATTCAGTGCTCTGTTTTTTCCTCTTAGTACAGCTTTCATTTTGTCCCATAAGTTTGGGTATGTTGTACCTTTATTTTCATTAAATTCTAAGAAGTCTTTAATTTCTTTCTTTATTTCTTCCTTGGTTAGGTTATCATTGAGTAGAGCATTGTTAACTTCCATGTACATGTGTACATTATTTCCATTTTGTCATTGAAGACCACCGTTATTCCGCGGTGGACTGATATGATGCATGTGATTATTTCTATCTTTCTGTGTCTGTTGAGGCCTGTTTTATGACCAATTATATGGCCAATTTTGGGGAAAGTGCCATGAGAATAGTGTATATCATTTTGCTTTAGGATAGAATCTTCTATAATTATCTGTAAAGTCCATTTGGTTCATAACTTCTCTTAGTCTGTCTATGTCTCTGTTTAATTTCAGTTTCCATTACCTGTCTATGGATGAGAGTGGGGCGTTGCAATCTCCTACTCTTATTATGTGAGGTGCAATGTGTGCTTTCACATTCAGTAAGATTTCTTTTATGTATGTAGATGCCAGTTATGGGAACAGAGTATTCTGCTCTCAGGCATGTAGTTGCTCCTGTTCACTGACTTTCAGCTGTCCTTGTGGGTAGGAACTAGCAGAACCTGCACCTACTTCTCCTTGGTTCCTCTGTGCGGGGGGGGGGGGGGTTGTACAGATGGCACAAGTTGTTTTTCTGTTGAGTCAGGAATCTTGGCAGAGAATAGACTCCTCTGGATTCCCAGGAGTGTCTGTTCCTCTGAAGTTATAGTTTCCCCCACCCTCAGCATTTGGGTGCAGGGAGGTGTTTGATCAGTTAAGTTCAGATCTAGGCACAGTCTGGAACATGGTGGTCCTGCTGCTTTACTCTTCCTATATTCCTGTTTCCAGTGCACTATGCAGTTTGTCTAGGGCCAGAGATGTGGGCAATCGTGGGCAAAAGTGTCCGTATCTCCTGCCCTGTAGTCTCAGTATAGCCTACACTCCTGGGTGATCAGTTCTCTCTCCCACAGCATCTAGGAGCAGGGAGTTCTGGGCCAGGATCAGTGAGGATCAGGTACAAACTAGAAACTGGAAGCGCTTGGTCCCAATGGAAATTCTGACTTTGCATGTTCTGAGTCCATCAGGCAGGACATTATGAGCAGAAAAGTTGGTTTCAGCTCTGGTCTCAGGCCTGAAGTCACTCCTCCCCGGCCTGCTTTCCGCTTTCCATGAGAGCTGCAAGCAGAAATGTCCTGCCCCTACAGCTCCTAGGTCCCTATACACTGTAGTCCCAGATGGAGCTAGGTGGTTTTTTCTTGTGTCAGGAATGTGAGCAGAGTTCTCAGGGATTTCTGCCCCTCTGATGGTCTAAGTCTTTCCCACCACACACAAGATTTGTGTGTAGGATGCATTTTGGACCAAATCAGATCCAGGTGCAGTTTGGACTGCAGGGCTCCTGCAGCTTGACTGCTCTTATATACATGTGTCCAGTGGCACTCTCTAGTTTACTCTTTGGCTAGGGATGTGGGCACAGGTGGGCAGAAGTGACAATCTCTGCTTCCCTGAGGTCTCAGTTTTGCTTACTCTTCTGTGTGATCAGCTCTCTGTCCCACAGAGTTTTCAAAGTTAGTTTCAAATGTTCATTCCCTATCCTGCAGGTCTCCAATCTTTCCAATTCTCCTCCAAAGTGTGTTGGAGAAGACACCTCTGTTCAAGTGGAGGTTCAACAGGCCACATCAGACAAATAGCAATGCAAAACTTCTTCTCTTAAAGGTAATCTCAGTGATTTCTCCTATTACACAAATGAATTAAGTCCAGACCCCTCTCCACAAGAGACTTTAATAACTTAGCCAGCTACCAAAGCTTGACAGAGAGCTTTGTCCACACACAAAATCTGTCATAGATGTCCCCCATCTCCACCAAAGTGCCTTATGCAATCTGCCATCTCCACCACAGTGCGTTATGAAATCTGCCATCTCCACCACAGTGCATTATGCAATCTGCTTCGTGAAAAATGAGTTTGACACCTGATTCTGCTGACAAAGGGGATTTCAGAACTTCCCTATAAAACCAAGCGGACCTTCACAGACCTCCACTATTTAAAATGGGCTTAAATCACCACTTATGTTCCAAGGGTGACAAAATACAGTCACAAATCCCCAAGTGAACCTCAAAACACACATACCAGCCCAAGCAGAGACAAAACTTTCTCAATGTACACCATTAAATCTCGGACCACTGCCAGTTTCAGAAGGGGTTCTTGAGAGTTCCACAGCCATGCAAGATGTGGAAGAAAATTCTGAGTTCACCCAAGGGACTCTTGTGCATTCTGCACATAAAAATGTTGTCTAGCACCCTCACCATCTCCCCCAGTAATTCCAATGTTCCTATACAACAGACAATTATTCAAATATCCTCTACCACTGAAAAGGACCCTCCTGACTTGTCATCAGACCCAAAAGAGCCCAATTTCTCACAACACGCAGTCAATGAGCCATGCAGACTCCATATTAATACAATGCACACAGAAGATAAAACATCCCCTACCTCCTCACGGGACTCTAGTTCATTCTGTCCTGAAAGGAGAGTCTCAAAAATTTTCCACATATACATCAGAGATGCTAGAATTTCTCAAAACTGAACAGGATTCAATGAAAAGTACTTTATCTCATAAGAAGCCTGATGCTAGAATTTCCCAAAACTGAACAGGATTCTATGAATAGTACTCTATCTCATAAGAAGACTGTGGGAAAACAAACATCTACAAAAGGAGTTCTACCCACAGCCACATCTTTAGAAATGTCTTGTGGATATGACACATGTACAAAAGATATTTTAGGACATACTCTATTTGTAGAGAAGGTTATGGATCCAAACATATGTGAAAGAGGAGTGGGAGAACATGATATGCAAACACCAGTGTCTGTAGCATCCTCTACATCTAATGAAACAGACTCTTTGGATTCCATTTTTGCAAAAGAATGCATATGACCTCCACAAACTTCACAGGAGGCTATGGGAACTTCCTTATCTCCTCAATATAAACAAACTTCCCCAAATACAGAATATGCTACACACTCTTCCAAATATGCACAAATGGTTGCCAGTCTTTCTTTATACCCACAAGCAGACCCAGAACTTCTGACAAATTCCTTAAAGGCTCTGGATTTTACTTCATCTTCTGAAGGGGCCTTGGAACCTGTTTTGCCTATCAAGCAGCTTAGGGAACCTGACACTTCTACATGAAAGGCTGTTTCCACTTCTCCATTAGAAGAAATTTTTCATTGAATTTCCACAATTACACAATAATATCTAGAAACATCCTTATCTGCTCACGAGGCTCTGAGAACTCTCACATATATCCATGATGCTCTAGGAGAGGTCACATCTTCAGAGGTAGCTCTAATACCTAACCCCCATTCTGACGTCACAGTCAGGATATCCACACATATACACAGTACATTAAGACCTTCCTCATCTGAGAAGGATATCTTAGGATCTACTGCATCTGAACAGCATGCTTACAACTATCCCCAGCTACCCAAGTAGATTTATTTCACATGTCCACTCTGGGGAGAAATACTCGACATTTTCCCTCTACCAAAACGTACCACAGGCACACAGTTTCTATAAACAAAGGTTTAAGATTTGATCCTTCTGATGGAGTCTTGAGAAGTTTGTCCTATAAGGAAGACAGTTTCAACCTTCCCCCTTTTGCCAAAAGGGATCATGTGCTGCCAAAGAGTACCAAAAGCTACAACTCCTCCTCAGGTGTGTTCCACACATTGTACATCTGTCCAAAAAGCCATAGAATTTGCCAAAAATGACAAAGGAAATGTGGAAAGTTGCCAATCCTTACAAGGGCATGATGGACATTCCATATTGACCCAAGATGCTCAAGTAACTCCTCCTTCTACCAAAAGGACATGTTCACCGTCTGCCCCAGTGTTTCAGGTAATTTCTTAACCCGTCTCTAAGGGCTCCAGAAAATCTTCTCCATTCTCAAAGTGATTTGTCATTGTGCAAATTAATTTTCAAAAATATATTTTTTTTATATTTGCAAAGTTTTGAGGGAAAGCACGCATCAAAAAAAATCATTTAGACCTTGTGCCATTACCTCAAGTATATCAGAACAATTCCACATCTTCTAAAGCATCTAAAAATCAATCTGTTTCTAGCACTCTTCCTGTGAAACATTTACCATCAGCCATACAATCCCCAGGATCATCGAAATCTAAAAAAGGTGTACTTAGAAACTTTACCATCTGTCCAAAGGTCTTTAGGATATTCAGCAACTTCTCCATGAGCTCGGTTAACCCATAGAGCAAAAGAACAAAAGCCATCTGCACAGGGTGTTTTTCCAACAAACACATATTTCTTCTTTTCTTTTATACCAGGACAGAAGACCAGCTTCCTTCTCCCGGGTTGGAGCCCGGCGTCAGTCCATGTGTAGTCTTTGGGTAGTGGTTTAGTTCCTGGAAGCTCTGGTTGTTTGGCATTGTTGTTCATATGGGGTCTTGAACCCCTTCAAGCTCTTTCAGTCCTTACTCTGGTTCCTTCAACGGGGGTCCCATTCTCAGTTCAGTGGTTTGCTGCGGGCATTCGCCAATGTAATTGTTGTATTTTTGCTGTTTCTCTCAGGGGAGATATGCTGAAGGAGGCACAGGCAGGAGGATCACGTGTTCTAGGCTCGCCTCTGCTACACATCAACCATTTTATAATTGCTCTTTATATGAGATAATAAAATGATATGTTTTCCACCAATAAATTATCTACTAACAGTTTGTTCCATTGAAACTTTAGACAAGAAAAACAAAGTTGTTACAAAGTGCTAGTTCTAATCAGACCTAAAACTGAAAGCTGTTTATGTGACAGGCAGCAGAGGAAGAACACTTATGGAAGACAAAGCAGAGTTGTAGAAGACTTCATGCAGGGAAGTGCTTCATGCAATTGTAAACAAAAAGTGTAAAAGACCTGAACTTTCATATTGAGTGAAAGTTGTTGAAGAATATTTACAAGTGATTATGAGTGGACTACATAAGCATGTTTATTTACAAATCCATGGTAAATACTAGAAAATGGCATCAAATAGTAATAGGGCAGAAAAGGAAATTAAATTAAAAGTTGGTACAGGTTACCATATGGATGTTGTTATTTTGAACATGCTGAAGGTAAGTGGATGATTTAATATGATGAATGACTCAGATATACTAACAATATTGCTTGACCCTATAGTGAAATTACACAGAGTGAGAACACTAACAAAAACCTGTGACAGAAATCTGTTCAGGTATGGCTATATTCTTTAATATTTCTTTTGAAAACACATGCTCAACTATGTTCATAGCAGCCTTATTCATGATACCAGGAGCTAGAAGGAACCCTAATGGCATTCATGAGAGGAATGGATAAAGAAATGTAGTTCATCTACACAATGGTGTACTATTCTGGTATCAAAAGTAATGATTTCAAGAAATTCATAGACAAAAGGATTGAAGTAGAAAATATAATACTAACTGAGGTAACACAACCACAGAAAATCATACATTGTATGAAATCACCTAAAATAGATATTGCCACAAAAGCTCAAATTACTGAATATGCAGACTACAGACCAATTGAAGCCCAAGAAGAACAACGAAAATGTGCATGCTTCACCCATTTTTAAAAGGGGGAACAAAAATATTTATGAATTTAGATCAGAAATTGAAGAAATCCCATTCTGAGCATTAAGTCCTCATAGAAAAAAAAATATATATATATACACATATATATATATACATACATATATATATATATATATATATATATATATATATATATATATATATATATATATATATATAATGCGCCACGAAAACCAGATAAGATTGAAGAAGCTAAGAAGTGCATGCTGCCAGGAACCAGTTATAGGTGTTTCCTGAGAGACACAGCTAGAATCTGTCAAATACATAAGTGAATGCTAGTGGCAAACCAGTGAACTGAAAACGAACCTCTTGTTGGTAGATTTTGAGAAAGGAGTACAAGAGCTGTAGGGGCTTCCAACCCTATAAGAACAACAATGCCAATGAACCAGAGCATTCTGGTACTAGACCAATATTCAAAGACTGTACATGGACAGACCTATGGCTCCAACTGCATATGAAGCAGAGGATGGCCTTGTTGGGAACCAATGGAAGGAGAAGTTCCTGGTAGAACGTAGGTTTAACTCTCAGTTCAAGAGAATATCAAGGTGCACTAAGTGAGGTTATAGAAGAGGGGTAGGGGACAGTTAGGGTTCTTATGGACAGGAAACTGGAAAATATAATAAAAGTTGAAATGCAAATATAGAAATATCCAATTAAAAAGCAATAAAATTTGCTAATTTTTTTTAAAAAAATGAAAGAAATTAAAGAAAAGAAATCTGTCAGCTAATTATACACATTGACACAGAAATCTAAAGGGTCACTGTCAGGGAATGGTAATCAGAGTAATCCTAGTGGAAAGACTAAGATGGTGAAGTCTCAACTAGAAACACTTCTCTCTCCCAGATGTCAGTGTCAGACACAAACTGCACTATAGGAATCCAAATCATGGAGGAGTTTACATTGAGCTGCGGACACAATACTTGTCTTTGCCTTCCTCCTTAGCACCTTTTCCTTCAGGGCAAAAATAGTAAAAGCCATGAGCTCTCAGGAAAACAACTGTGCCCATTCTAACCCCTGGTTTTTTGGAATAAAGAAATTAATGATTTAACTCTCTGTCTTTCAGGAACCATTACAACGAGGGAAGTCCAGATGCTTCTAATAGTATGACATCTCCCAATTCCCATATGTGGAATGCTCAGATCAAGGCTATCTCTTCAGTGGAACCACTCAACCCCTACCCAGAAATCAATCAGTATTCCCAAGGGCCATGTATTTCTTCCTTTTTTATACCAAGACAGAAGGCCAGCTTCTTCTCCCCATCCCTGATATCTTCATCCTCTTTGTTCTCCCTCCCAAATGGCTGTTTACTATAAATTACAGATCAATTAGTATACTCTAGAGGTACTGAAGGAATATCCGAGGTGCAGTTGAAGACACGATAACACTTGTGACATCACAGAAGTAGCTAGGGCTCTCCAGGAGACAAGAGATTTTTCATGGAGGGCCTAATGATGATGTTACTGAGGACTGCCATGGCCCACCTGTTGAACAGCTTTCCTTACATTGACCAGATTCAAGGGTGCATGTTCCAGGAGTGTCTCCTGTTACACAGTGGAAACCTTTATGTACTCCATCTCTCTACAGCTAGAGACATCATTTGCTTCCTTAGTGGTTACATGCTCTGAATGGAGAAAGTTAGTCAGGACTTGGCATGGGTAGAAATGTTCTAGGAACGTGGAGTGGATGAGATTCTTCTGGATAATATTTTTTCCAATGGACCATTCCTGTGATATATGATTCAATTTCTTAGGTTTTCTCTGTTTCCCAAAGGCTAGTGTTTTCACTTCAGATCTTTAATTGAGTGATTATTTTATTACGTTTTCTTATTGTAAATTCTTTATATGGGGCTTTATATATATTCCTGAATATGTATTCAAAAATTCTGTTTTCCAATTCAAGTTTTTGCAATGATTTTGGCAACAAAGGGGACACAGCTATGGAGTGAACAGAACAGTGAAAATATTGTGTACCTACTTCAAATGATAAACTCCAAAATCCTTATTTTATACAACAATTACCAGACATCAGTATAGCAAAGATGTGGGTTTGTTCTTTGCATTTCATTTCAAGATCTACGAGAAAGTTTGACTGCATATATTCTTTAGAGATGTTGTCTTTTATCTTTTCTATCAATGTATTCTGTGATGTAGACACTCAGGAATTTTCTGATCCATCCCTCACAGCAGGGGCTGCAAATGAGATTAGTCTTCATCAGGAATAAAGGAAAGAAGACAAGTAATTAATAGAGAACTCCCTGATGTATTTATCTCCTGTGAAACTGTGATTATTGTTATCGTCAACCTGTATATATAAACTTTAACTTTACAACAAAATACACTCACATGAGTTTAAACCTTTGTACCTTTCATTGTGTAAATATTTGCAATAAAGAGAGCTTTCAAAGTAATAAAGTTGTGCGATGTGTGTAACAATTTTAACAGATTGCCTTGTATAACTTAATAGTATATATAAATGGTATTCCTTCATGTTGAATGTAATTAAGACAGTGTCTCTACTAACAATATATGTAGTAATTTTGAGGCCTATAATATTTAATATGTTCGTATCTTTCCTAAACACAACCACAATTTCTTATGAAATACTTCCTATACTTACTCAGAGTTTTTTTCCTATATATTGACTTTAAAATGCATTTAGCAGAATAGATATTGAGGAAGATGGAGGGAGTGAGGAATCTGAATGGGAGGAGAGGAGGAGAAGGGAGTGGGTAGGTGGAATTAAGTATAGTGGGTTTGGAAGAATTAGGTATAGTGAAACCAGGGTAAAGGGAATGGAAATCAAAAGTGTGGGGTTCACATCTCTAGGAAGTGCCAGAGACCTGGGAAAGGTGAATCTCCAGGGTGTCTATTGGGGTGACTCTAGCAGTGGGGATAAAGATCCTTAATTGGCCACTTCTGTAGCCAGGCATGACTCCCAATTATGTGACAAGGACAAAAATCCACCCACAAAACCTTCAATCTAAAATCAACACAGCCTACAAGACCTTCAGAGACAAAGATAGATAGAGCAGACATGGAAGGAATGTCCAACCAATTGTTAGCACAGATTGAGACCTACCCCATGGGCAAGCACTGATCCTAGCCACTAGTAAAGATACTCTATCATGCTTGCAGACAGAAACCTAGCCTAACTGTCCTCTGAATGACTCTACCCAACAGCTGAGAGAAACAAGTGTAATAATTCACCACCAAACATTAGCTGGAGCTTGGGGTGTCTTTAAAAAAAAAAAGTGAAGAATTGAGGCCCAGATGATATGAGGGACTCCACAGGCAGACCAGTAGAGTCAACTCACGGTGACTCTTGGTGTTTGCCAAATAGAGAACTTGGACTGAACCTGAGCCCCCAGGATATAGGTAGGAAATGTGTAGCTTTGTCTTTTTACGGATTCCCCCGACAATAGGTATTGGCCTACCCTGAAGATGGAGCACCGATATTTGGATGTAAAGTGAGTTAATAAATAAATGAATTTTAAAGACACAAATGTCCCATCTATCGACATCATGTTTTGGGAAATCCCAATTCTAGTTGTTCAATACCCATATGAAGACAAAGCCTGTGGAGTGCCTATGCCCTTAGAAGCCATAATCCTTTTCATTCTTTTCTTCAATCAGAGTCCCCAAGCTCCACCCGTGGTTTGGATGGTTGATGTCTTCCTCTGTCTGAGTTAGCATCTTAGTGGAGTCTCCAAGAGGGCAGTCATGCTAGATTCCTTTCTGCAAGCAAAACAGAGTGTCATTAACAGTGTCAGTGATTGGTGTTCATCCATGGAGTGGTTCTCAATCTGCGCTAACCATTGGCTAATCATTCCACTCTCTCTGCTCTATGCACTGCCCTTTCATTTCTAGTGGTAAGAAGAAATTTTGGATCAAAAGTTGGTGTCTCTATCAATCCACTGGGTTGCTCTATGGTTATAGGAGATGGCTTCTTCAGGTCCTTATCACTGAGACTCTGATTCTCAGCTAAGGAAACACCCATTGATTCATGGGCATCTCTTACCCAAGCACTCTGCCTATTTTTGGATATGACCTCCACCTCCCCACCCCTATCCATCTAGCCAGCTGTATCTGGCCTCAGAAGCAGAGGATGTGATCACAGAGAGTAGATATGCAAGGTGAGGAAATACCCATGGGGTCCCCTCCTGCTCAGAGGAGAAAGGACTGGGGGATGGATTGTGAGAGGGGTGAACTGGAGGGAGGCAGTGTGTAGCATTTAAAGTGAATAAACAAACAAATAACTATGAAAATTACTAAGTCTACTTGAAGGTAAGAAGCAAATGTGTGTGTGTGTGTGTGTGTGTGTTTGTGTGTGTGTGTGTAACTAAGTAAACTTGAAAGTAAGAAGCAGTTCTGTGTGTGTGATTTAATAAGTAAGTAAACTTGAAGGTAAGAGCAGTTGTGCATGTGTCTGTGTGTGTGTGTGAGTGTGTGTGTGTGTGAGTGTGTGTGTCTGTGTGAATATACATATATATATATTCATACACATTTACATATACATATTCATATACATTTACATATACATATATATATATGAAGGAAAGAAGCAGGTGGGTGTGTTTTTAACATTAAATTATCACATTTGATGCAAATCAAAACAACCCTGAGATTTCACCTCACACCAGTGAGAATGGCTAAGATCAAAAACTCAGGGGACAACAGATGCTGGCGAGGATGTGGAGGAAGAGGAACACTCCTCCATTGTTGGTGGGATTGCAAACTGGTACAACCATTCTGGAAATGAGTCTGGAGGATCCTCAGAAAATTGGATATTGAACTGCCTGAGGATCCAGCTATACTTTCTTGGACATATACCCAAAAGATGCCCCAATATATAAAAAAGACACGTGCTCCCCTATGTTCTTTGCAGCCTTATTTATAAT
Organism: Rattus norvegicus; assembly: GCF_021556685.1. Taxonomy (NCBI): domain Eukaryota; kingdom Metazoa; phylum Chordata; class Mammalia; order Rodentia; family Muridae; genus Rattus; species Rattus norvegicus. Next base: position 50,102,671 of record NC_141555.1, on the reverse strand, counting down.
AGCCAGAAGATGGAAAGAACCCAGATGCCCTTCAACAGAGGAATGGATACAAAAAATGTGGTACATCTACACAATGGAATATTACTCAGCTATCAAAAACAACGGCTTTATGAAATTCGTAGGCAAATGGTTGGAACTGGAAAACATCATCCTGAGTTACCTAACCCAATCACAGTGCATACATGGTATGCACTCATTGATAAGTGGCTATTAGCCCAAAGGCTTGAATTACCCTAGATGCCTAGAACAAATGAAACTCAAGACGGATGATCAAAATGTGAATGCTTCACTCCTTCTCTAAAAGGGGAACAAGAATAACCTTGGCAGGGAAGAGAGAGGCAAAGATTAAAACAGAGACTGAAGGAACACCCATTCAGAGTCTGCCCCACATGTGGCCCATACATATACAGCCACCCAATTAGAAAAGATGGATGAAGCAAAGAAGTGCAGACCGACAGGAGCCGGATGTAGATCGCTCCTGAGAGACACAGCCAGAATACAGCAAATACAGAGGCGAATGCCAGCAGCAAACCACTGAACTGAGAATAGGACCCCCGTTGATGGAATCAGAGAAAGAACTGGAAGAGCTTGAAGGGGCCCAAGAACCCATATGTACAACAGTGCCAAGCAACCAGAGCTTCCAGGGACTAAGCCACTACCTAAAGACTATACATGGATTGACCCTAGACTCTAACCTCATAGGTAGCAATGAATATCCTAGTAAGAGCACCAGTGGAAGGGGAAGCCCTGGGTCCTGCTAAGACTGAACCCGCAGTGAACTAGACTGGTGGGGGGAGGGCAGCAATGGGGGGAGGGTTGGGAGGGGAACACCCATAAGGAAGGGGAGGGGGGAGGTGGATGTTTGCCCAGATACCGGAAAAGGGAATAACACTCGAAATGTATATAAGAAATACTCAAGTTAATAAAAAAAAAAAGATATTGTAAAAAAAAAAATATCACATTTGAGAAAACAGTGGTCTATGCAGAAGACAGGACAGCTTAGGCACTATATTTACATAAAAAAGGCGTTTGCTGAAGATGAAGAAATGATTTCGTGATTAATAGCATTATCTGTTCTTCCAGAGTACCCAGGGCTGATCCCGAGCTCCCGAGTGACAGCTCACAAATGGCTGTAATTTCAGCATCACGGAATCTCATACCCTCTTCCACCTCCTGGACACTAGGCATGGATGTGTTGCACACGTGAACAAGCAGGGAAACCTCTTACATATTTACAACAAAAGTATAAAAACAGAAGAGCAGTTCCTGGTTGACATAATTTGATTTTCGTGAATATTCATAGTGATGATCACAGTGAAATAAACACTTTATTGATCTATAATGCAGTCAAAGTCACTAAAAGTTAATGATGACATGAGTCACATAAAATCTATTTATTTAAAAAAATTGCAATAAATATTTGCAGGAATGAAATTAAAATTTTATTGATATACATATTTATAAACATTAATATTCTCATATAGAACTGAAAATAATACTTTCCACATATTTGTTTGGCTTTTATAAATATTGCAGTTTGTGGTTTAGTTTGTTGTTGGTTTTTGTAGGAGTTCATTTCCAGGTATTAGCCCATAAACTCTATAAACTCATACAGAATACACTACAGGAACGTAGGCTCTCTTGTGTTGAATCCAGGAAGGTTGCTATCTGTTTTCCTTCTTGTCTGATCAATTTTCTCTACGTACATTACAAGGATATTTTTGTTGTTGGATCCTTCCACTTTTGTCAAGCTGATAGCAGATAGCTGATAACTGGAGAATATTTAATTTTTGAAGAGCATTTTTGAATCTATTTCCTGATGTCTGCACTATCAATGTGGTAGATTTTCAAATGCATGGCCAAATGAACAACTATTCAGGGACTAAACATGCCTTATATCTACTATTGTTTTGACTTTTTGAAACAAGAAAGCAGAAAGGGGTAAGGGACTCGGTGGGGTAAAACAAAATGGAGGACAACATTTGAGACATAAATAAATTAATAAAATAAATAAATAAATACAAAAAATAAAGCAGAATTCAAACAGGAAATCAGATTTAATTGATAGGAAACAGTATGGTTTTATATTGTAACCTAATTCCTGATTTTTATATACTTTAATCAATCTAATGACTAATTCTTAAATAATCTAAAAATTGAAAAAAATGTTAAAAGTAACACAGTAGGTGGACCAAATCATAACAACAAAGTTTCTAAAACTGTACACCTTCTATACCCGTATCCAATCCAGAAATCCAGTTGACATTTAGTTATTACATATCTTACATTATTCTGTTCTGTGATATTTCATTACTATTTTTATCTTCTGTGACCACACATTTGAAGATAAATAATTACTTTGCTGGAATGTGTCTAAGTTTGGATGTGCCCATTGGATTTTCTCTTTTAGATTGAGATTGTACGAACTTGACCCAGATACCAAAAAGTGTTTCTTGCTTTGCGTAACGCAGTTAAACATTAGGAGGATGCCTGTCATCGTAACAACACCCAATCATGGAGCAAAGAAATTATTTTAATTTATTTTCCTTTTGTAGTTAAAATGTTTTAATGTATTTTTCTTTTGTATTTCCTATTAAAATAATAGAAGTTATAAGAGAATCACCTAAAGCCTATGGAAAGTCTGTGTGTCTCTTTAAATCTTTAGGCTTTGTTTTCAGCATCTCGGTCATTATTTTACTAACATTTTGACTTGAATGGTCCTTACTGCATGTAAATGGACTCAAAAAATGAGTCTGAGAAGAATATAATTATTGTCTTTCTGTTTGGGTGACTCATGCCTAAAACATTACTGTAGTTTTAGTGTCATGGTAATTTTTTATTTCTTCCATATTTTCAGCACACTAAAACGGAATTGTTTTTGGTTTCATTATACTCATAAAGACTCAAGATTCTAATTTTATTTTATTTTCTTGTTGAAAAGCAACCTGAATATAATTATCTGAAACTAGCTGACTTTTATATTTGTATTCTGTCACTTGTAAATCCAGTTCAATTCCTGTATAATGTGTGCATGTATGTGTGTGTGTGTGTGTTTGTGTGTTTGTGTGTGAATGTGTGTTCCTGTCTGTGTGTATGTCTCTTTGTGTTTGTGTGTGTGTGTGTGTGTGTGTGTGTGTGTTCATCTAAAACTATGATATTGATAGTGAGAATAAACTGGCTAAAATTCATTTCCACCGCCCTATTAGAAATCAAAAAGTGGAGGGAAGACTACTCCTGTTCCAAAATCATAGGACCTGGGCGCCCAGAACTGAAGTATGGACTGACCAAATGGTACACAAAGCATAGCCTAAACAGTCACTGTCCTGAGAACTACTTAGGAGTTCCAGTCCAATACAATGAATTTACTTGTACTGAGGAATATGGAATTGTAGCATAACGAACTTTGATCATTTACAAACAAATTCTGGAAAATTTCCAAAGAGCTAAGAATGGATACAGAGAATTTTCAAGGCCCCTGAGACAATAGCATGTGGTTTAAACTCTGCCCAGATGAAAACATTTAAGTACTGTACTAATCTACTAAAGTAATTTGGTAGCAAGCATACTTTACAATTGTTTGCAATTAAGCATGACGGTGAAGAAAGAGAACACACAAAAATAAAGTTATATTTCTTAAAGTTTGTTTCAAGACAGCAAGAAAGAGCATAGTGGTTTTGTTTTCTCTCATTCACAGACTTTGCACCTTTTTGAAATAGCACTTTGGGATTCTTAATTACCTATCTATTATCAGAACTTTCTTCAGACCCAGAGTTCTTCTCAGTGCTGCCTTGACTTCTTTGTTCCTTAAGTTATAGATGGTGAGGTTCAGCATGGATATCACTGTGGTATGGAAGTTGACCAAGAATTTATCAACTCCTTGTGGGGGTTAGATTTGGGCTTCAAGTAGTTTTGTCCAAAACCTACAAGGCAACCTATTTCCCATGAAACAATTGATAAATGGGCATATACCTCTCAACTCACTTGGGTTGCATAGTGAAACAGCGACATACAGAGGCCAAAGACCACGGTTGCTAATAGGCAGCACTCACTCATACCAAAAATTGTAAAAAAAAAAAAAAAAAAAATCTGTGTGGTACATCCCTACTGAGAGATTTCACAGATCTCACTTACAAGGCTCTCCATATCTTCGGTATAATAGAGTCAGTGTAACCAATTTCCAGGATACATAAGTTCGCCAGAAAGAAGTTCATGGGGGTGTGTAGAGATGGACTAGTGTTTATAGCAAAGGCTATGAGACCAGAGTGAGGATGAACAGGAGGAAACATTCTCCAGGAACCTCAAAGTTCTGGCAATTCCAAAACATTTGACAGACAAGCCCTTTTTTTGCCACAAAGAGCAATTGACACAATTGACACTCATCTCCTGGAAGACAGAGCTGTAAGCCATTAGAAGGATTCTTGCAGATGAGAGATATTAATTTTTTAAGACTTTTAGACACTCAGTTATATCAGAGTCAAAATCTTTCTCTGTAGTCACAAAAATCAAAGTTTAGAAGTGATTTATTCTCACAGATTTTCATATCTAATACTTTCTCTCTTAACACAATGGGATTTTCCAAAGTGTGCTAAGCATTGAGCCAAGAGTCCAAATATTTACAAAGATGGTGCAAACTTGTAGTCTTGGCACTAATGAAGCTCAGGCAGAAGGTTTACCATGGGTCTGAGTTCAGTTTCACATGCTATATATGCAATCATTCAAATTAAGGAAAGGAAAACCTTGACTGTATCTAAATTTTTTACTCATTCTTATCATTAACGAGTCATCAATATTATGCAGAAAAACAGATCAACCTACTCATTTCTATGCTTTTGTGTTGCCACATGTATAGTATCTCCAACCACCCTGTTGTGTGTTTTGGGCCCAGATTATTCTCTGATTGCTTTTATGAATATTCAAACCCAAACAATAAAGGTATCATTTCCTCAAGACTCATCATTTTTGAAGATAAAGTAAAATAAAATTATCATTTGATAAATAAATGATTACTGGTTTTAAAAAATAGAATTAAAGGCAAGGCACATCTCGATATTTGCACAGTAACGAGGTCATCAGAGAAGCTTTTTAAGATGTGTAAGGTGAGACATGAAAGTGAAGAAGGATCAACCAAACAACACCATAACCATTCATGCCACAACATTCAATATGACAGCTGGTATTTGTAACTTAATAGTTCCTGTTTCGTTATAGGACATTTTTTTTTTTTAGCAGTATCACTGTGTAGGCATTAAATTTCTGTTTTCTTATTAATGTTCATGATATGCTATCAATCAGACTATTTATTTAAATAAAGAAAAAAGAATAAAAGATGTAGTGTATTGATATGTAGTCAAGGCTAACATAAAATTCCTAATTTCTCTCCGTCAGTCTCTTGAATGTGCGTATTCGAAGAGCAAGACATGGCGTCTGGCTTGATAGAAATTCCTTCCTTTAATTTCATCTCAACATCTTAGAATTCCACCAAACTACCTGTATTTCTGTACACATAGTGTTCATAGAGTTCATTCCTCTTTGCTCACTTTTACATATGGAACATGCTGTGTGCTTGCTTTGTTACTTACATGGAAAACTGTTCAGTTCCAGCACAAACTTGTCTGTTTTGAAATATCATCCTTCTCTTCTGTCTATAGTTACACTCTGTTTTTCACAATGTAACTGCTAAAGTAGCTGTTAGCACTGTGGTGCTGACTACTTTTCATCTTGTTCACATTGTTGCCTTATATGGAGACTTAGTATGAACTGCAAAGTTCTTATTATGTTTACCATCCTTACCAATATCTGTGCTCTCGTTTAATGAGAAACTCCAGTGTTTAGCTTACTTTGGTTCCTTGGTGATTCTGCCTGTCCCTTCCCATTATATGTTCTGAAGTTCAGTCTCATGTCCCTCAAATATTGGAATGTGACAGTCATTTTTCTCCCAGTCTGATAACTTTTCCCTTCAAATGAGATGTCCTTTCATGTTTTGTGGAATTTATATGTCTTTGCTGAAATTTGGGTTTTGTTGCCAAAAGATACACCACTTTTTCCTGACAAGAGAAGCGGAGGAGATAACACCAGCCTCTTAGGCTCTCTCTCTATTCACTTGATATAATGAAATGTCAGAGGTATTTGAGTAGATCAGCACAAGGTTGATCCACAAATCAAATGTGGGTATCAGTATTTCCAAATTTTAAATAAATAATCATGATACCTATGTTCATAAATTCCATATAAGACACACACCCACAAGCCAGACACACACACACACACACACACACACACACACACACACACTTGTATGCCTATATATTCATGCACAGACAAAGAAACAGAGAAACACAATAGAAAAAGAGCACTTATAGATTGTACATGAATTAAAATGTTAGTATATACAACAATGAAGGATAACAGTATTTGTTAACATCCTGCTTCACCATTAGGTCCCTTATAAACACGGCTAAGAAAAAATGTATTACCCATGGTTTGCTTCTGTGTGAATAATTTAATTTCCCAAATCACTTAAGTTGATCAGGTGTGGAATGCTTGTCAGCTACATGGGTCATGAGTGTGTATGCATGTCTACCCACAAATATTTTAGATTTACCTTTGTGTACACTCTATTTTAGGGAATTTTTCACCATAATACATAATTTTCATTATAGTCACTAATTTATCACTAGATTAATTTTCTATTTGGATTAATGAAAAACACAGCTCCCAAACAGCAAGAAAAACAAAAAAAGAAAAACAATACATGGTTTTCTCATGGAGGCCGGGGACATATTTAGGTATAATAGCTTATTAGATCTATTAGATTAGATCTGATCCATTCATCCAAATGTTATAAAAATCTATATGTAGAGAACATAGGGATGACTTAAAGCTCTGACAATTATGAAGCAGGAGTGCTGTTGCAATATTTGACCTTTCAGTGGACTCTGCTCTTGTAGAAAAATGCTGGGATGCATAGGATTTTATTGTGATGCATTTCACACTTATTTTGATGTCCTGTAAATATGTCTCCATATTAAATTAAAACAAACAAACAAAAACATAAAAACAACCTTCCCAAGCCAACACAGAAAATGACTACAATTATAATTTGAAATATTTTTAAAGCAACTTCTTTTTCATTAGTAGTTTCTGTATTTTTATAGGTAGCTCTCTAGTTAGAAAGTGAGGCCTTGCCTCTCCCAGTTAAATTTCCAGAATATTAACTCAAGAACCAAAATGTTATATTTACATTTGAATGTGTGCAATAAAAATGATTAACGAGAAATCCTGAGGTTTCATAAAAGAAACATTACTAAAGCTAAAAGCACACATTGCACATCACATGATAATAGTAGGAGATTTCAACACCCCACCCTCATCACTGGAGAGATCTTGGAAACAGAAAGTAAACAGAGATGTATAGAGAGTAATAGAAGTTATGAACCAAATGGATTTAACCAATATTTATAGAACATTCCATCCTAAGGATTAAGGATATACATTCTTCTCATAACCTCTGGGAACCTTTTTCAAAATTGACCATTTAATTGGTCCGTCAACAGACCTTAACAGATACAGGAAGATAGAAATAATCCCATGCATTCTATCAGATCACCACTCACTAAGACTGGTCTTCAACAATAGCAATAATGACAGAAAGCTTACGTATACATGGAATTTGAACAATGCTATACTCAATGACAACTTGGTCAAGGAAGAAATAAAGAAATTAAAGACTTCTTAGAACTTAATGAAAATGAAGACACAACAGTCCGAAACATATGTGACACAATGAAAGCAGAGCTAAGAGGAAAACTTATACCTCTGAGTGCTTGCAAAAAAAAAAAAAATAGGAGAGAGCATTATGTCAGGAGCTTGATAATATATGAAAAAGCTCTAGAACAAAAAGAACTAATTAAACACAAGGGAGGTAGAAAGCAGCAAATTATCAAACTCAGAGCTGAAATCAATGAAGTATAAATGAAAAGGACGATACAAATAATCAACAAAACCAGGAGCTGTTTCGTTGACAAAAAAACATATGATAGATAAACTCTAAGCCAAACTTACCAGAGTTCAAACAGACTGTATCCAAATTAACAAAAAAAAAAAAAGGGGAAAAGTGAGACATAACAACGGAATCTGAAAAAATTAAAAAGAAAAAAACATCATTTTCTACTATAAAAGCCTATATTCAAAAAAACTGCAAAATCTGAAGGAAATGGACAATTTTGTATACAGATACCAGGAAGCAAAGTTAAATCAGGAACAAATAAACTATCTAAACAACCCCATAATTCCTAAAGAAATAGAGGCAGATATTAAAATTCTAGAAAACAAACAGAGCCCAGGTCGAGAAGGGTTCAGTGCACAATTCTACCAGACCTTCTTAGAAGACCTCATATAATATTATGCAAACTATTCCTCAAAATTGAAACAGATGTCGCACTACCGCATTCCTTATATGAATCCACAATTACTCTTATACCTAACCCACACAAAAACTCAGCACTGAAAGAGAACTTCAGAACAATTTCCTTTATGAATATTGAAGAAAAAAATACTCAATAAAATTTTTGCAAACCAAATCTAAGAACACATCAAAAAATCATCCATCATGATCAAGTAGACCTGAACCCAGGGATGAAAGGATGGTTTAATGTAGGAAAATTCATAAATGTAATCCATCATGTAAACAAACTCAAAGATAAGGAGCACATGGTCATTTCATTAGAATGTGAGAAAGCATTTGACAAAATACAACAACCGTTTTGGATAAAAGTCCTGGAAAAATCACAAATCGAAGGCTCATATAAAAACATAGTGTGAGAAATATACAGCAAAACTGTAGGTAACATCAAACTAAATGGAACAAAACTTGAAGCAATCTCACTAAAATCAGGCACTAGACAAAGCTGTCCAACTCTCTCCATACTTATTCAAAACAGGACTCAATGTCATAATCTGAGAAACCACACAGCAATAGGGAGTCAACGGGATACAAATTGGAAGGGAAGATATCAAAATATCACTATTTGCAGATGATATGATAGTAGATACTTAAGTGACCCCAAAAGATCCACCAGAGAACTTCTTAACCTGATAAATAACTTCTGCCAATGTCAGGGTAAAAATTAGCTCTAACATACCAGGAGCCTTCCTCTTCTCACTGGATAAACAGGCTGAGAAAGAAAATAATGAAATCACACACTTCTTAATAGTCCCAAATAATATAAAATACCTTAGTGTGAGTTTAACCAAGTAAGTGAATGATGTGTATGACAAGAAGTTCAAGTATCTGAAGAAAGAATTTGAGGAATATCTCAGAAGATAGAAAGAGCTTCCATGCTCATGGATTGACAGGATTAATATAGTAAAGATGACCGTTTTGCCAAAAGCAATGTACACATTCAATACAATCTCCATCAAAATTCCTACTCAATTCTTTAATTGAGATAGAAAGATCAATTTGCAAATTCATTCAGAATAAGAAAAAGCCAGGATAGCTAAAGCTATCCTCAACAATAAAAGAACTTCTCGGGGAATCATCACCCCTGAACTCAAGCAGTATTACAGAGCAATAGTGATAAAAACTGCAAGGTATTGGTAAGGAGACAGATGGATAGACCAGTGGAATAGAATTGAAGACCCAGAAATGAACCCACACATTTATCCTTTGATATTTGGTAAAGGAGATAAAACTATCCAAAGGAAGAAACATAGCATTTTCCAAAAATAGTGCTGCTTCAACAGGAAGTCAGCATGTAGAAGAATGCAAATTATCCGATTTTTATGACCATGTACAAAGCTTAAGTCCAAATGAATCAAGGACCTACACATCAAACCAGATACACTCAAACTAATAGAAGAATAGGTGGGGAAGAATCTTGAACACATGGGCACCGGAGAAAATTTCCTGAGCAAAAGAGCAATGACTTATGCTCTAAGATCAAGAATTGACAAATAGGACCTCATAAAACAGCAAAGCTTCTGTAATTCAACAGACACCGTCATTAGGACAAAGCTGCAAGAAATAGATTGGGAAAAGATTTTTACTAATCCTATATCTAATAGTGGGTATTATCCAAAATATACAAAGAACGTAGGAAGTTAGAGTCTAGAAAGCAAAAATACCCTTTTAAAAATTGGGTTTAGAGAGTTACAAAACATTCTCAGCTGAAGGTTATCAAATGTCCACAAAACAAATAAATAAATGTTCAACATCATTAGTCATCGGGAAAATTCAAATGAAAACAAATCTGAGATTCCACCTCACTGCAGTCAGAATGGCTAAGATATAAATCTCAGGTGACAGCAGATGCAGGCGAGGATGTGGAGAAAGAGGAACACTCCAACATTTTTGGTTGGATTGCAGACTAGTACAACCCTTTTGAAGGTTCCTCAGAAAATTGGACATTCCATGACCTGAGGACCCAGCTGTACCTCTCTTGGGCATATACCCAAAAGATACATACAACTGTCCAACATACAACAGTGAACTATATTCGACTATGTTCAAATCAGCCTTATTTAAAATAGCCAGATGCTGGAAAGAACCCAGATGCCATTCAACTGTGGAATGGATACAGAAATGTGTTACAACTATACTGTAGAATATTACTCAGCTATGAAACAATGACTTCATGAAATTCATAGGCAAATGGAGTGAACTATATAATAACATCCTGAGTGAGGTTACTCAATCACAGTAAAACACACTTAGTATGAATTCATTGATAAATAGATATTATCCAAAAATCTTGAATTACCCATCATGCAATACACAGACCACATGAAACTCAAGAAGAATGACCAAATGCAGATGCTTTACCCCTTCTTTAAAAGAGGAACCAAAATACCCATGGAAGGGGATAAGGAGGCATAGTTTATAACAGAGACTGAAGGACCTGCCCTCCAGTGCCTATCCCACATGTAGCCCATCCATATATAGACACCAAAACTAGATAAGATGGATGAAGCTAAGAAGTGCAGGCAGACAATAACTGGATATTGATCCCTCCTGAGAGTCATAACCAGAATATGTCAAATACAGAGGCAAAGGCCATCAGCAAACCACTGAACCAAGAATCAGACACCAGTTGGAGGAATTAGGGAAAGGATTGAAAGAGCTGAAGGGATTTGCAACCCCATAATAATAACAATGCCAACCAATCATAGCTTCTTGGGACCAAACCACAACAGAAAGACAATACATGGACTGACCCATGGTTCCAACTGCATGTAGCAAAGGATGGTCTTGATGAGAAAAAATGGAATGAGAAACAAATTTTTCTGACAAGGTTGGACCCCCAGTGTAGGGGAATGTGGGGAAGTGTGTGGAGGCCGTGGGTGGAGATGTGAACTCCCTTATAGAAGGTAGGGGGGAAGGGTAAAGGGCTTACGAATTGTAAACCTTGAAAAGGGAATAACATTCGAAATGAAAACAGGAAATATTCAACAATGATAGAGGAGGGGAGAGGGAGAGAAGGAGGAGAAAGAGGAGGAAGAAGAAGAAGAAGAGGACGAGGAGGAGGAGGAAGAAGAAGAGGATGACGAGGAGGAGGAGAAGGAGGAGGAGGAGGAGGAGGAGGAGTTGAAACAGAAAGAAAACTAAACTTCCATTCTTCCCCATTCCGTGTCTTCCTCAGCTGTTGTTTAGGCAGTCATGTTATTGAGACGTTATAAGTGTAATTTCTGGTGTTACTTGGATACACCATCTCATAGTAAACTTTAATCTCTTACAATCTTCTTGCCAACTCTTCTGTAATGTTCCTCAGCCTTGAATCAAGTGATATTTTGTAGATAGAACCATTGAGACTGGAAATGAAATTTCTAACCTGCATTTTAAATGGCTGGGATTTTTACTGTGATCTTTATTGCAGACACTGTAATTAATTCTGTATATAAGGACACATGGCTTTCATTTTTGTTAGGAATGATACTGACTTAAGTAAGTAAGAGGCTGTACATTCTTTCCCATAACCACAGCTTCAAAAGTCTTATATACGTGTCTAAATTACCAGGACCATCCATTTTCATTGAACAGCACTTAAGCAAAATTAGAGAGCTGTTGGATATCACCGAGCTATTTATGCCACTGCACTGCCCTTATGATTTCCTGCCATGTTAATCATTGTGTTTTACTGGCATGATGTGAACAATCGCTTGATACTGACAAGACTGATGATTGTAATTACAGCTTATACTAGAAATTCGAACTTTGCCTGGCACATCTACCTGTATAAGAATATTGACTTTCTGATAGGTAGGAGGATTTAAAAGTTAAATTTAGTCTTAACCAAAAAAAAAAAAAAAGAAATTAAAATTTTCCTGCTATAGCACATTTAATTAATTGAAGCAAAATAATATCTATTTACTTGATGTTGGGTAAATATCATTGAACAATATAATACTAACTCCTTTTAAGTGATTAAAAGTCACAGATAGTTGGTAGCTGTCATACTGTGTAAAATTGCCATCAGGATTGTGACAATGAAATATTTTCTGTTTTATGCATATGCATAGTATTAATGAACAAAATTATGTACCAAGCTTCATGCTTTTGGTAACTAATTGCATGTATTAAATTGTATCTAAGATAATTTCATATAAGCTAGGTATCAAATGCATAATAATTAAGATTACATTTTTAAATAAATATTAAAATAATCATATTAGAGGTGCCAATTGGACATGAAAATTAAAATATTTTAGAATAATCAAAAATATTTATCAAAAGCCAAATGATGAAAACATTGTATATATAAAAGAAGCCTGGAGCTATATGTCACCTTAAAGTGTTATAGTGAGTTCCAGTGAGGTGGTTTAGCAGATAATATTTCATTCCATGAAAAACCAAGAACCTAAATTTGATACCTACACATATATGTTTGGAAGACTTATATATTCACTACATGACCAGAACACATAAAAGCTTAACAGAATATTAATTATGAGACTAATGAGAACAATAATAATAAGAAAGGAAATAAATAAAAAATATAGGAACATTTTAAAGAAGTAATGTATTGGCCTTAAAATAGGAAATTCAACACATTTACTTAGTCCATTAACTATTCGAAGTAAAACTAAAAGGCTTTTCCTTCATTCTATATGAAAGCAAAAACACATGAGATGGATTGTGTAAAGAAAGAGAGAACTGCAAACTATAAAATTAATATAATCATTGCAGAGGAAAGACACTGACACTGACCCAAGGTTCTAAAAATAAATATTTGGAGGATTTACTGCATAATATTAACATTTAATCCAACACATCTTATGATGATAAAGAAAAGAAAGCAGGAAAATTAATGCTTAAATGCAGTAATAGCACCTAAAGGTTGGCAAGATTTCTCAAGTTCAAACATACCCTGAAATAAATGAGAAAATTAAAACAGTTTGATTTTATTATGGGATAAGTATTGTAGTATTAGCTTAGTGGTTAAGAGCACTTGCTGCTCTTAAGAGCAAACACGTTCAGTTTCCAACATCCATGAAGCCATTTGAAACCAGCTGTAAAAGCAGCTCAAGGGGATCTGACATCTTCTGGTCTCCCCAGGTGCCTATGTTCATGTGCACAAATCTATACATAGATGATCACACATAAAATAAAATAAAATGATTCATGAATGTATTTTCTGCACAAATTATAAATAGTAAGCCTTCTACATATGCAAACACAATTGATGCAATGTAATAAGAAAGGAGACAATTCACAAATATTATGAAGAGAAAATGAAAGATTAATGCTTACACAGTTCAGTAAGCATAAAACACTAAATTTCACAACTGAATGGCAATGTAGATATTAAAAAGAATTTAGCATTTGAATTTATGAGTGAAACTATTTTATAAATTATTTTATTTATTTATATTCCTTCCATTGTACACTCTCCTGGTCCCCTCCCTCAGTTCCTCATCCCATTCCAACTATTCCTTCCCTGAATCCAAGAGGATGTTGCGCAGATCCTGCCAGGCACCATAATCGCTGTGGCCTCAAGTCTCTCAAGGATTATCCCAGGCCGGGCAGTCATCTGTTATACATGTGTCAGGGCATCACACCAGCTTGTGTATGCGGCCTGGTTGGTGGTTCAGTGTCTGGGAGATCTCAGCGGTCTGGATTAGTTGAGACTGCTGGTCTTCCTATAGAGGTTGCCCTCCGCTTCAACTAAGTCATTCCTTCCCCTAATTCAACAACTGACAAAAGTCAGAGACTGATACCATTTTAAAATATGTCTCATTTAATTTTGAGACATATTTAATTAATGTATACTATGGGTTCTTTCATATAAAATTGATGGCAATCTGTATTTATTTTAGTCTTCTGAGATGGAAATTTGGCAGGTTTTATACAAGTATTAAATTACTTAACTGTCTTGACATCATTCCTACAACATGTTTTGTAATTTATACAAAATATATTGTAAATAATCACCACTGAGTACAGTGCCTGAGTCAGTGTTCATGATTTTCTGATTTTCTGTTGCAAACTTTAGTTAATGAAAATGAATATAGTCTGAATGTCACCATTATGTTATTATTTAAACAAAGAATATTCTACCATTTATTAAATGTATGATATTCCATGGAAAATCCCCCATGCACATGTATTCAAGATATATTGTAAAATGAAAAACAAATGAAAGAATATTGCATTATGTAAGCAAACTTCATAAACCGAAGACTTACACATATTCTATAATTTTGTCAATGTAGAGTAAACCTCATACAAGAGCCTGGGAGGCAGTAGACAGAACACTGGGTGATCTAGGTCAATTTGAGCTACACAATGAGACCCAAATTTAAAAACAAATATATCAGATTTGAAAGAATGTCTGTCCAAGTGTTCTTAGTGGTTACATTTGGAAGTTTTAAGAAAGCAAGTTTTCTTTGACAATTCCATACATGCACAACACATGATTGGAAGCTCTCTACACTCCCAATCTCCTATCTGCCCCAATCAATATACCCTCTTTAGACCCAATCCCCATAGCACGTCCATGCTTTTTATGTTTTTGCTTCATGACCCCCTGTATTTAAACTGAGCCTCTTCTTTGAACATGGGCATGATGCTATACATGTAACAACTGGTAAGGCGAGCCGTGGCTACATCATTTTCTATTCTCCAGCACTGTGCTTAGTTCCTTTGAATAGGCAGGGTCAATATTATATAGAGTCTGTTCCGATAGATGTAAATATTATGAGTTCCTGAGTGCCACAACTATATCATATTCAGAGGACAGCATCTCACAGATCTCCTTACCTATTAATTAGCCCTTGAAAGAAATCAAGACCTGCACATCACCTTATCTCTAAACTGGAATTTATCTCAAAAAGATAATCATTTTAAAATGAAAACTGAGTTTTCTCCAAGGGAATCTCACTGGGTACACAAACTAATTTTAAGGGTAGACTGCGTATAAAGCACTAAGGGAACTGAACATCATTTTTGGAGGATCCTTGTCTCATAATGGGTCAGGACTTTTTCATCAGAATGTCTGTTTCCTTCTGTTATTTGTTTATTTATCTATTAATTTTTACTCTGTATGTTTTGTGTATATATTTTTCCCTTGTTTTAAGTTTCCATGGAATTCCTGAGTGTGTGAATGGAAGTCTGGGTCTCTGTGTCTGTATCTGATTCCTGTAGTCTGAGTTGGCTCTTTTCTATCTGCTTGTTCTGTTCAACTCCAGTTCATTAACTTTCATTTTATTTTTATCCCTTAGATGACTGTTTGTTTTCTACTGAGAGTCAGAAGAATGTAGATACAGATGACAGGAGAGGTATAGAAGAAGGGGGGGTGGATAGAGGGAAGGGAAATCATAATTCAAATATATTGCATGAAAAAGTCTAATTTTAAGAAAAGAATTTTAAAAACATACTTTCTAGGTCCTGTCTGCCCCATTTCTCAAAGTCCTTACTAGTTTCATATCAAAAGTTAATGAACATATGTAAAACACTTTGCAAGGCACAGAAAATTATTTGTTTACAGTCAATCTGGAACTGACACTATGGGAGTGAAGGTTCTGTAGAGTTGCAATATTGCAGAGGAGAGTCTTTAAATGCTTTCAGAGACATCAAACCACTGAAATTCAGTGGCCATTTCACATGATGGATGTTACAAGTTTTGAATTGGAAGATATACATTTTCGATTCTTCAGTTTTCATGAAACTCTTCAAGATCAAATTAAAAGTTGTATGGGATACAATCATGGAATAGGTATGTTCCTTTGAAATTTTCAAAATTAACCCAAATAATACTAAAATGGCATTAATAAATCAGAATATATTGTATCCTAAGCCCATATCAACATGACAATTAAGAAATGGAAGTAGAGGTGAATCATTGGATAAAAGCAGTTTCTGGAGAGGCACTATTTTATTTCTGGGATGTCCCGCACGCGACTTCCTGCCGGCAAGAAACACGCGGGTATAGAAATCCTTACTGTGACAAAACTTTATTATTGTCTTAAAAGAGGAAGGGCCCACCGCTCCAACATGGCGCGCTTACATACACCCTAGTGTGGCGCAATCGCACCTGATTGGTTGTTTACCCATGATCTCATAAGGCACGCCCCGGAGTGGGCAAAGACCTGGCACAAAGGCACTCTTGCACATTCGCACAGTTAACTTCCTGAACGTGAGCCGGCTGGCGCGGCGAAGGCTGGTGCCATCTTGTAATGGCGGAGGCTATCCTGGCCTTCCATGTGAGGCACAGTGGAATCCAGCGCCATCTAGTGGTAGCGAATGTTATTGCATCTCTCTAGATCCCACCCTTAGAATTTATATAATTTTATAGCAGTCATGATCACCCTATTGCATGCAATGAGGAAACCTCAGCGTTGTGGAAGGGCTGATCAAAGGATCAATGAGTCTCTCTCATCCCAGTGCAATGGATCCACAGATCCATGGGGTGCAGGAGCAGAGAACTCAGATACAGAGAGAGTCCCTCTCCTCCCAGTGCAATAGATCCACAGATCCATGGGGTGCAGGAGCAGAGAACGCAAATACAGAGAGAGTCCTGAGCAAGATAACCAAATTCCAGGGAAGGCCACTTGTGCAATGGCCACAAGTGCTTGAGTGCTAAGTGCCTTGTCAGGTTTCTTTTGAGATCGTAGTTTGTAAACCAACCAAGTATGAACACTGATCCACAGCATAGGGCTGCACCAGACAGAGCCACTCCCGATAAGTAGTGGGCACCTCATTTGGTCCTCCTCAGCTGTTACCATCAAGGGCCGTAGTCAAGCCACTCCTATAATAAAATTTAGAATTCCCAATTGTTATTAACTACTCCAGAAAGTTCACCCACTGTACTTGTCCAACAGTAGATTGGGGGAGGATAACTCCAGACACTGCAGCAGTAATGGCTGCTACAATATCAGCGAAAGTGTCAAGGTCTTTTCCAGGACGTTTCAGGATCAGTCATTTTTCTCTGGAACAACCAGCAGACAATGAAACCATTTCTGAGATCTGTATAATCAGGACAGAGTTCCCCAGTCCACTGTAGCTGTATGCAGGTAGCATTCCTGTAAAGATACAGTCTGTAAAATGACCAGTTAAGGCAGCAAGAGTCACCAGGGAAATGAAGGGGGCAGGAACGGCTGGAGTCCAGTCTTCCCCAGCAAGCAGCAGTGTACAGAGGGTCAGAGAGCAGGCCATAGTGGGACGGGACACACACAGTGGTAACACTGACTGCAGCAATGGCAAAATCTCTGTGATGACAAAGGATGAAGAGGAATCTTCTATCTTCCTCTCCGGGCAGAGGAATGACTCCAGGGACCCGAACCAGGAGAGCTGAATCTTTATGCAACCAGGATCAGGAAGCCTCAGCAACCAATCAGGCAGCTGGCACACTCTTGTGGCATCCTGTAGAAAAAGCACAAACATTCCCTCTTCCCCATATAAAATATCTGGACAGGATCATGTCAATAAGTGGATCTCTCTATTTCACCTCGGCAGAAGTATGCCTAGTTGTAGGATTCCATGAACTTTGGCATCCAAAATTTTAAAAGTGAAATAAAAGGAGCATTATTTAGCATACAGGGATAACTCCCCCTTTTTATTTATTAAGATATAGTAAAGATATTATTTATTAAGGTAAGTCCTCGAGGATTAAATTGAGGACACTGAGCACTTGTATTTATGAATTGACTTGTATACCAAATTAGTGTCTCCAGCGTTATTGTTTTGGATATATAAAGAATGAGATTTTTTGACTAATTGTTCCTATGTAAGGACTACAATCTGTCTGGTATCTTGTCCTCCCTTGCTAAAGAGCCCAGTCAATCCAATTTGAGGTCTTAAATGTCCTATAAAGTAACAGTACATAGTGCTCTTAACAACTAATCCATTTCTCTAGCACCTCACAAACTTTATTTACCTAAACATAAGCAATAATTAGAAATGTCGAATATTGTAAATATCGTCTAGATTCAGTCTCACTAGAAATCCCTGAGCAGGCAGGGTGGGGCTGGGAATTGAAAGTAAGCAAATTTAGTCTTCCTCTTTTCGAGAGGGTGTGTTATCAACTCCATTACCATTTTTAAAGAGCTGCGTCTATATTTTGTTTAGGTGTCTGAGTCAGAGCACTGAAAGGACAGTGAGTTGTCAGACAATTTACACTGAAATCACTCACTGATTTTAAGTAGAAAACCTGTCTCTAATAAAGCATTAAGTAATTGAAATCAATTGTAAACCACAAGCCACACATTGGCTATCAGTATGTGAATTGAAAGTTTGATTTAAAAACAGTGGCTAAACTGCGGAATTTAATAATCTGTGCTGAAGCAATAGAAACTCAAGAGAATAAACAAGTGATCCAATCATACATGTAGCCTTTTCATTAGATGAACCACCTATATACAGTAAGCGCATTTCCTATGGGTTGCATGCACAAATATACAGGAAGTACAAAAGCATGTAAAGAGTAAAATTATCAATTTTGTCTGGAAAAAATTGTATATGTAATAGGCCAAATATCAGTATTTTGTGATAACCAATTAACTGTTGTTTGGAATAAGATATGTTTTACCAGGATTCTTTTCAAAATACTTCTATGACTCCAATCCACAACTCTGTACTAACACAGCTGAATCTTTATCTCCAATGTGTATAACAAAGACCTAAGTCCTCTGGTAGGGTGAGGTACTTAGCCAATTATCATATCCTTATAAGCTTAAAATTAGCTTCAAATATTCTTATCTGGAGTAGTGTAATTGCTACTCCCCAAATATTAAAGCTCATTTTGAGAGCAAAGCTTTGTAGTAAAAATTTCCATATACATTGAGAGATTTAAGTTCTAACTTCTTACACTGAAGAAGCAACAAAATTACATAATATAAGGCTATTAGCCACTTTTAATGATATCACTCTATGGGCTCTCTAAAACTGTAAGCAAGCTCACGAAATGAAAACTCAAAATCAATCCTCTAAATCTCTCTTGAAATGGCAGTCGGAGTAAGTAAACTGGCTGTAATGTTCTAATAAGTTCCAAAACCTCATCAATCCTTCGTAAATCTTGTAGCAATCTCTAGATGTTTGATTTTTCCTTAATTAAAAATAAGTTTGAGTTAGTCAATGTAACACTGGCAATCGTAAATCACAATCTTTAAGTTCTCTTTGTAACACCGGACCACAACCACAAGGTCACCAGAGTTCTGAGTATGTGACTAGGCAGCTGTCCTTAGGGCAGTGGAAATTAGCATCAAAATACAGATACGTAGTTTGACTGCCAATTCTTATATGTGAACGCACGATGGTGCGGTCTCCAATACCTCAACAAAGATACAATGTCCTAAATTCTTTTAGAAGCCTGGTTTCTAGGATAAGTATTCCATAAAAATATTATTTCAATTTAGACCTGTTTCCCTAGGTTGGCCCATGTCACATGTTATCTAGAATGACTTCATCCAGATCACCAGCTTTATGTCAACCTTCTGTTACCAATATTATACCTTTTTAACCATATCCAATAACTTGAAAGCCAATATTCCATAACCAAGGCAAGTAGAGCATATTTATACATTTAAAACCGATGAGAAACAAAATTGAAGTGGCTACACAGCTCTTTAATATTTAGACCAAACACCATTTTTACCTTTTTAGCTATGATTTTAAGAGAAGCACCTTGTCACCTGTTGAGTCCAATAATAAGTCAGGGATCTCTCTAAGAGAAACAGCTGTCAACACTTGTATCGAAGGAGCTGAGAAGCTGTTGGCACCTTTAAGATCAGCTCGTGTAGACGCTTAGCCTCTGGGCAGCTTCTCCAGCTAATCTAGACACCTGGCTCCAGGCACAGGGCTCCAAAGACCTGATTGAAACTGTTTTTTCTTCATTTGTTCCCTTTTGAAATAAGTTAAAACCAAGTCAATGTGTGAACGACCGGCAGATAAAGTTTTTACCATTTTTTCTTTTGAACATGAGACATAAAACATTTAAACACGAGAAATAAAAAACACAGACATACACTGACAGACATGGGGACATCCTGGTGCACCAGAGACAAACAAGAGACAAAGAGGGAAAAGACCAGATGGTGTTCACGGCGACTATCCACTCGAGTGGAGTCGATATGGGCGATGGATTGTCTCAATTCCTGGATTAGTCCACCAATGTGTTGAAACCCAATTCCTGTAAGATACTGAGATATATTATCTGAGCAGCACGACTGACATTCGCCAATGGTATGGAAGTGAAACACAGCCCTGAATATATTTACTCACAACCCAATTACATTAACTCCATCAGGCTGTGCACGGGCACTGAGATGTCCTTTTGTTTGATTCTCCTGAATAAATTTTCAGGCGGTCTGCTTCTATCAAATCTGATCAGTATGACTCTGTAAAGCTGTCGTGTCAGCGCAGGGACGCCGCGGCGTCCCCAGAGCCAGCGCCAGAGCTTAAGCACACTTCTAAAAGGCACAAAGACAGTAATTTTCCCCTAAAATGCTGTGTTCCTTTTATCTCCTCCCTTCTCCTCACTCGGGGCGTTCTTTCCCCAATCTTTTGCTTCCGAATTGGAAGGTCCTGGTGCTTGAGGTCAGTCAGGATCCTTTTCTCGTTGCAACCTTTCACTACCCTCTGTTTCTGACACTCTGCCGCCTCGCCCTTCCCCCAACACTCTCCGCTTTGCTGTTACAGCTGGGAAATTCTCACGCTACCGTTGGGCAGTAACTAGAAACTCAAAAGTCAATAGAAACAACCAGAGGGCTGCCAGAGAACCATAGCGGCTCCTGCCGGGTCCAGCAGAGCACTGAGCTGGAACAGATCAAGGCTAAAAATAGTCTCTCAGAGTCTTACCCCCACTCACAGCTTCTGGACTTCTTCCTTGAAACGGAGGCTCCTCTTGGCACCAGCGATGATGTAGCTTTTTTTGTCCTGGGTTCTCGGCACAAAATGTCCCTCACGCGACTTACCGCCGACAAGAAACACGCGGGTATAGAAATCCTTACTGTGGGTTGGGGATTTAGCTCAGTGGTAGAGCGCTTGCCTAGGAAGCGCAAGGCCCTGGGTTCGGTCCCCAGCTCCGAAAAAAAGAACCAGAAAAAAAAAAAGAAAGAAATCCTTACTGTGACCAACTTTATTATAATTTTAAAAGAGGAAGAGGTTGCCACGCCAACATGGCACTCTTATATACACCCTAGTGCGGCACATACAAACCTAATTGGTTGTTTACCCATGATCTCATAAGGCACGCCCCGGAGTGGGCAGAGACCTGGCACAACGGCACTCTTGCACATGCGCACAGTTAACTTCCTGAGAGGGAGCCAGCTGGCGTGGCAAAGGCTGGTGCCATCTTGTAATGGTGGAGGCGATCCTGGCCTTCCACGTGGGGTGCAGTGGAAGCCAGCACCATCTAGTGGTGGCGAATGTTATTGCGGCCCTCTATACTGGGACATTTGCACTTCGTTGGTAGATGGGTTAAATCAAAGTCTGATAATGAAAGCCTTGCTGTAAAAGACCATTCTCTCACTAAGGGTCTCTCAAACCCTGTTGTATAAAACAATAGCATTTCAAACAATCGTCTGAAGCAAATTTGGCAATGTCCTTTTAACATTAAAATAAATGTACAGTACGTTGTATTGATCAATATCTCTGCTTCAAACACAATACTCCTCATTTCATTCTTTTTTGTAACAAAATTCCAAATTCAATTTCAGGTAAATTAGATGATGATGGTGATGATGATGTTGATGATGGTGGGCATGGTGGTGGTGGTGTTTGTGGTGGTGGTGGTGTTTGTGGTGGTGGTGGTGGTGTTTGTGGTGGTGTTTGTGGTGGTGTTTGTGGTGGTGGTGGTGTTTGTGGTGGTGTTGGTGTTGGTGGTGGTGTTTGTGGTGGTGTTTGTGGTGGTGGTGGTGTTTGTGGTGGTGTTGGTGTTTGTGGTGGTGTTTGTGGTGGTGGTGGTGGTGGTGGTGGTGGTGGTGGTGGTGAAGATGATGAAGAAGAAGTCAAAAACGATCTTTTGGGACAGAGAACAAAGCCCATACTATTTTCAGTGTTTTTCCTATCTTCAGTTTGTCTAGGATCGACAGTGAAAAATAATCTATTGTAAGTGCTAGGTTGGGAAGGAAGAGGTTTAAGCTCATCAATAGCCCACAAAACACCAGAAGAGAAAGCAAATTTTGTAATGAGAAATTTATATCTCTTCTGAAAAGAAACCCTTATCTTAACCATAGCAATGAATCAATGTATTTTGTGATGCATCAAATTGCCTTTCAGACTTTAGCTAATTAATATATAGTAATGATGTACAGAGTGCAATCCCTGGCTGAGAGGACCAAATCCCATGGATTTTAGCACTTGCTGTTCTAGGATTTTAGAACTGAATGACATAATTGATGGCAATATGCAACCATGAAAGTCTTACAATATAAATCACAGAGACACCATGATATATGCTGTGTATCAGGTTAGAACTTTTATATTCATATGTATTGAGAGTTTCAAAAAGTAAAATTGTTGAGGTTAAGAACAGGGCATTTTTTTGGTTTGCATTTAAATCTCTAGTGTGCAGTTTGGTTTTGGTGGATCATTACACAGTGTTTCGTTTAATTTTCCTTGAACTGGTAATATAAGATAACTGTACAGATTAATGAGCTCCAGTTTGAAATTTCCATAATGCACACAGCATGCACTGGACCAATGTAACTACGTTTTTTCACTGACTTTCTGCAACTTACAAAACGTTAGGATACTCTATTCTACTTTGAGGGAAAAAATGACTTCCAGAGGATATTAAAATTCTTAATATATTTTCAGAACTTTTTTATTTTATTTTATTTTATTTTATTTTATTTTATTTCTTTTTTTTTTTTTTTGCACCCAACCCAGGGCCTTGTGCTTGCTTAGCAAGGACTCTACCAATGACCTATATCCCCAAGCCCAGAACTTTTTTATTTTAGAATTTTTATTTATTCTTAAAACATGTATACAATGTACCTTTATCACACAGATTCTTAACTTGGTTCTACTCTCTCTGGATACATTCCCTTTCCAGCTTCATGTTCTTTATGTTTTCCTGTTTTATTTTCTTAATAATCCATTGGTCCACTGCATACTGCCTGCTGGGATCTTCCCTATTTCATTGTCTTAATTGTGTACAGGACTAGTTCATATGACTGTAGCTGAAGTGAGACCATAGGTCCAATAACTGTGTCATGTCTAGATGTCACGATTGCATCCTCTCGCTCCTCAAGTTCTGCCTTCTCCTTTTCTGCAATGTTTCCCCAGCCTTATGCTCAGCTTTCTTCTTCTCACCGTCTTAGCACTTATACCAGTTACACAGAACTACAGTAATTGCTGCCCAGTACACCTATAGATTTCTCTGACCACAGCTCATAAAAGCGTAATGTATTGACAAAAGTAATAAGAATTAGAAGGCATTTTGACAACATGGCCATTTAGCAAAACAGGAATAGTAGGATCCTCTCTATGGCCATGTGAACCATGTGAAAACTATGACTGTGTTTATAACATGACATCTGACTTTCCTTCAATAGAAGAGGCTTCAAAGTCAAACAAACAGCAGTTTCCCACTTTCATAAGATTTAGATAATTGTCTTCATACTTCTGAATTTTCACCTGGCACAATGATATGTAGTTTCACAAATATCCATGCCAATAATATAATTTTGCTCTTTTGATGGTTAAATAAAGGACTAGTGCCTATATAATTTATTTTTCCAATTCATGGACATTGTGAACAGCGAGATGTTAAAGACATTCATGGAGTTATAACCGGAATAGACAGATTTCTTCAGGTATATATTCCTTCAGTGGTACTATTGAATCACAAATAATTTCAGTTTTCAGTTTTACATTAATTTCTTTAGTAGTTATATTACATTTTAGACCCAACAAACATATATCATGGTTTTTATTCCAGCAACACTATACAACCTTGTCATTTGTATTTGTATTTCATCAACGATTCGAGCGTTTAGTATTTTTCATGTAATTTTTGATAATTACTGTGCCATTATTTTAAGCATTAATTCAAATATATAGCATATTTAATTGCATTACATTATTTCTGAAGAATAAGGTATTTTGTGTCTTACAGATATGATCCATATGTCAGATAAAGATCCAGTAAAGTTTTCTTTTCTCGATTGTTATTAGCTTCGTATCTCTTAATGACACTCCATTGTGTAGATGTACCATATATCCTGTATCCATTCATCTCTTGAAGAGCATCGGGGTTCTTTCCAGCTTCTGGCTATAAATAAGGCTGCTATGAACATAGTGGAGCACGTGTCTTTCTTATATGTTTGAGCATCTTATGGGTATATTCCCAAGAGGGTGTAGCTGGGTCTTCATAAAACTCAATGTCCAATTTCTGAGGAACCTCCAGACTGATTTCCAGAATGGTTGTACCAGTCTGCAATCCCACCAACAATGGAGGAGTGTTCCTCTTTCTCCACATCCTCGCCAGCGTTTGTTGTCACCTGAGTTTTTGATCTTAGCCATTCTCACTGGTGTGAGGTGGAATCTCAGGGTTGTTTTGATTTTCATTTCCCTTATGACTGTTGATGTTTTATATTTCATTAGGTATTTCTCTGCCATTCGTTGTTCTTCAGCTGTGGATTCTCTGTTTTGCTCTGAACTCCATTTTGAAAGGACTATTTGATTCCACATAACATAATTTCTTGAGTCTTTGTATAGATTGAATATAGCCCTCTATCATATGTAGGATTGGTAAAGATCTTTTCTTAATCGGTTGGTTGCTTCTATTTTCTAATGACAGTGCCCCTTGCCTTAAAAAAGTTTTACAATTTTATGAAGCTCCATTTGTTAAATCTTGATCTTAGAGCATAAGCCATTGGTTTTATATTCAGGAAATTTCCCCAGTGCCCAAGTGTCTGAGACTCTTTCCCATTTTTCTTCTATTAGTGTTAGGTTGTATGGTTTATGTGGAGACCCTTGATCCACTTTGACTTGAGCTTTGTATGCGGTGATAAGAATTGATTGATTTCCCTTCTTCTACATGCTTATTTCTAGTTAAACCAGCACTATTTGTTGAAAATGCTATGTTTTTTTTCCATTGGATGGTTTTGGTTCCTTTGTCAAATATCAAGTGCCTTCATTTCTGGGTCTTCAAATCTAATCCATTGATCTGGATATCTGTCTCTGTACGATAACAATTAAATTTTTATCATTATTTTTCTGTTATACAGTTTGAGGTAAGGGATAGTGATTCCCAAAGAAGGAAAAGATCTTTACCAATCCTGCAACAGATAGAGGCTTTATATCAAAAATATAAAAGAACTCAAGAAGTTAGACTGCAGGGAGACAAATATCCCTATTAAAAGTGGGGTTCAGAGCTAAACAAAGAATTCACAGCTGAGGAATGCTGAATGACTGAGAAACACCTAAAGAAATGTTAAACATCTTTAGTCTTAAGGGAAATGCAAATCAAAACCACCCTGAGATTTCACCTCACACCTTGAGAATGACTAAGATCAAAAACTCAGGTGACAGCAAATGCTGGCAAAGGTGTAGACAAAAGGATCACTCCTCCCTTGTTGGTGGGATTGCAGAATGCTACAACCATTCTGGAAATCAGTCTGGAGGTTCCTCAGAAAATTGGATATTGAACTGCCTGAGGATCCAGCTATACCTCTCTTGGGCATATACCCAAAAGATGTCCCCAACACATAAAAAAGACACGTGCTCCACTATGTTTATAGCAGCCTTATTTATAATAGCAAGAAGCTGGAAAGAACCCGGATGCCCTTCAACAGAGGAATGGATACAGAAAATGTGGTACATCTACACAAAGGAATATTATTCAGCTTTCAAAAACAATTACTTTATGAAATTCATAGGCAAATGATGAAACTGGAAAATATCATCCATTTGTTTGATGTAACCCAATCACAGAAAAACACACAAGGTATGCACTCATTGATAAGTGGCTATTATCCCAAATGCTTGAATTACCCTAGATGCCTAGAACACATAAAATTCAAGAGGGATGATCAAAATGTGAATGTTTCACTCCTTTAAAAGGGGAACAAGAATACCCTTGGCAGGGAATAGAGGCAAAGATTAAAATAGAGACAGAAGGAACACCCATTCAGAGCCTGCCCCACATGTGGCCCATACATATACAGCCACCCAATTAGACAAGATGGATGAAGCAAAGAAGTGCAGGCAGACAGGAGGCAGATGTAGATATCTGCTGAGAGACACAGCCAGATTATGGCAAATACAGAGGCGATTGCCAGTAGCAAACCACTGAACTACGAATAGGACCCCTGTTGAAGGAATCACAGAAAGAACTGGAAGTGCTTGCAGGGGCTCAAGATCCCATATGAACAAAAATGCCAAGCAACCAGACCTTCCAGGGACTAAGGAATTACCTAAAGACTATGCATGGACTGACCCTGGACACTGACCTCATAGGTAGCATTGAATATCCTAGTAAGATCACTAGTGTAAGGGGAAGCCCTTGGTCCTGCTAAGACTGAACCCCTAGTGAACATGTTGTTGGGGGAAGGGCAGCAATTGGGGAGGATGGGGAGGGGAAAACACATAAAGAAGGGGAGGTAGAGGGGTTGGGGTATGTTGGTCCGGAATCTGGGAAAGGGAATAATACTCAAAATGTAAATAAGAAATACTCAAGTTAATAAAAAAAAAAGAAATGTAAGGATCCAGTCATAGAAATATGCAAAAAAAAAAAAAAAAAAGCGAAACACTACATAAAGTTGGAAGGGAGATGGGGGCAGGTCTAGGAGGAGCAGGAGGGTTTGTGGGTGCACTTGATCAGAGCATATTGTATTACATGTACGAAATGTTCCACAAATGAAAAGCAAACCTTCCCATCCTTTTTATAACCTTATGCTGTGTTATGATGCAAGGCTTTCAAGAAGAACACAGATCAGATATGAGCTCCTGCTTCTTCTTTGAGGGGTGCCCTTGTGAATAAATTTTACAAGCAGAAAAAAAAACTAAAGAAGTTCTTTTATTGTTGAGGATTGTTTTCTCTATATTGGGATTTTGTTATTTCAAATGAGTTTTCAAATTGTTCTTTCTAACTCTATGAACAAGTGAATTGGAATTGTGATAGCGATTGCCTTGAATATGTTGATTGCTTTGGGAAGTTGGCCATTTTTGCAATATTAACTCTACCAATCCATAAGCATGGAAAATCTTTCCATCTGAGATTTTCTTCAATTTTTTTCTTCACAGACTTAAAGTTCTTGTCATAAAGACATTTTACATGGTTGGTTAGAGTCACACTGAGGTATTTTTTTATTATTTGTGACTAATGTGAAGGTTGTCATATCCCTAATTTCTTTTCTACCTGTTTATCCTTGAAGTAGAGGAAGGGTAATGATTTGTTTGAGTTAGTTTTACATCCAGCCACTTTCCTGAAATTGTTTATTAGCTGAAGGAGTTCTCTGGTTGAATTTTTAGGGTCACTAAATTATACTATCATATCATGTATAAATTATGATATTTTGACTTCTTGAATTCCCTTTGATCTCCTTTGGATGTCTAATTTCTGTGAATAAGATTTCCAGTGCTATATTAAAGAAGTAAGTTCAGATTGGGCAACTTTTACTATTCCCTGATATTTGTTGAATTTCTTCAAGGTTCTCTCCATTTATGTTAATGCTGGGTACTGTTTTTTGTAATATTTCTTTTACTATGTTTATGTATGGACCTTGAATTTATGATATGTACCAAATCTTTTAACATGAAGAGGTATTGATTGTTTTCATTTTTTGTCAGCATCTAACAAGATGATCATTTGTTCCCCCACCCTGTGAGTTTGTTTAAATAACTGATTTTTCTATATGCTGACGTCCAGTTGATCCATCACCATTTCTTTTTTTTTTTGTTTTCTTTCTTTTTTTTTTTTATTAACTTGAGTATTTCTTATATACATTTCGAGCGTTATTCCCTTTCCCGGTTTCCGGGCAAACATCCCCCTCCCACCTCCCCTTCCTTATGGGTGTTCCCCTCCCAACCTCCCCCCATTGCCGCCCTCCCCCCATAGACTAGTTCACTGTGGGTTCAGTCTTAGCAGGACCCAGGGCTTCCCCTTCCACTGGTGCTCTTACTAGGATATTCATTGCTACCTATGGGGTCAGAGTCCAGGGTCAGTCCATGTATAGTCTTTAGGTAGTGGCTTAGTCCCTGGAAGCTCTGGTTGCTTGGCATTGTTGTACTTTTGGGGTCTCGAGCCCCTTCAAGCTCTACCAGTTCTTTCTCTGATTCCTTCAATAGAGGACCTATTCTCAGTTCAGTGGTTTGCTGCTGGCATTCGCCTCTATATTTGCTGTATTCTGGCTGTGTCTCTCAGGAGCGATCTACATCCGGCTCCTGTCGGTCTGTCTGCACTTCTTTGCTTCATCCATCTTGTCTAATTGGGTGGCTGTATATGTATGGGCCACATGTGGGGCAGGCTCTGAATGGGTGTTCCTTCAGTCTCTGTTTTAATCTTTGCCTCTCCCTTCCCTGCCAAGGGTATTCTTTTTCCTTATTTAAAGAAGGAGTGAACCATTCACATTTTGATCATCCGTCTTGAGTTTCGTTTGTTCTAGGGATCTAGGGTAATTCAAGCATTTGGGCTAATAGCCACTTATCAATGAGTGCATACTATGTATGTCTTTCTGTGATTGGGTTACCTCACTCAGGATGATATTTTCCAGTTCCAACCATTTGCCTACGAATTTCATAAACTCGTTGTTTTTGATAGCTGAGTAATATTCCATTGTGTAGATGTACCACATTTTCTGTATCCATTCCTCTGTTGAAGGGCATCTGGGTTCTTTCCAGCTTCTGGCTATTATAAATAAGGCTGCGATGAACATAGTGGAGCACGTGTCTCTTTTATATGTTGAGGCATCTTTTGGGTATATGCCCAAGAGAGGTATAGCTGGATCATCAGGCAGTTCAATGTCCAATTTTCTGAGGAACCTCCAGACTGATTTCCAGAATGGTTTTACCAGTCTGCAATCCCACCAACAATGGAGGAGTGTTCCTCTTTCTCCACATCCTCGCCAGCATCTGCTGTCACCTGAGTTTTTGATCTTAGCCAATCGCACTGGTGTGAGGTGAAATCTCAGGGTTGTTTTGATTTGCATTTCCCTTATGACTAAAGATGTTGAACATTTCTTTAGGTGTTTCTCAGCCATTCGGCATTCCTCAGCTGTGAATTCTTTGTTTAGCTCTGAACCCCATTTTTTAATAGGGTTATTTGTTTCCCTGCGGTCTAACTTCTTGAGTTCTTTGTATATTTTGGAAATAAGGCCTCTATCTGTTGTAGGATTGGTAAAGATCTTTTCCCAATCTGTTGGTTGCCGTTTTGTCCTAACCACAGTGTCCTTTGCCTTACAGAAGCTTTGCAGTTTTATGAGATCCCATTTGTCGATTCTTGATCTTAGAGCATAAGCCATTGGTGTTTTGTTCAGGAAATTTTTTCCAGTGCCCATGTGTTCCAGATGCTTCCCTAGTTTTTCTTCTATTAGTTTGAGTGTGTCTGGTTTGATGTGAAGGTCCTTGATCCACTTGGACTTAAGCTTTGTACAGGGTGATAAGGATGGATCGATCTGCATTCTTCTACATGTTGCCCTCCAGTTGAACCAGCACCATTTGCTGAAAATGCTATCTTTTTTCCATTGGATGGTTTTGGCTCCTTTGTCAAAAATCAAGTGACCATAGGTGTGTGGGTTCATTTCTGGGTCTTCAATTCTATTCCATTGGTCTATCTGTCTGTCTCTGTACCAATACCATGCAGTTTTTATCACTATTGCTCTGTAATACTGCTTGAGTTCAGGGATAGTGATTCCCCCTGAAGTCCTTTTATTGTTGAGGATAGCTTTAGCTATCCTGGGTTTTTTGTTATTCCAGATGAATTTGCAAATTGTTCTGTCTAACTCTTTGAAGAATTGGATTGGTATTTTGATGGGGATTGCATTGAATCTGTAGATTGCTTTTGGTAAAATGGCCATTTTTACCATATTAATCCTGCCAATCCATGAGCATGGGAGATCTTTCCATCTTCTGAGGTCTTCTTCAATTTCTTTCCTCAGTGTCTTGAAGTTCTTATTGTACAGATCTTTTACTTGCTTGGTTAAAGTCACACCGAGGTACTTTATATTATTTGGGTCTATTATGAAGGGTGTCGTTTCCCTAATTTCTTTCTCGGCTTGTTTCTCTTTTGTATAGAGGAAGGCAACTGATTTATTTGAGTTAATTTTATACCCAGCCACTTTGCTGAAGTTGTTTATCAGCTTTAGTAATTCTCTGGTGGTACTTTTGGGATCACTTAAATATACTATCATGTCGTCTGCAAATAGTGATATTTTGACCTCTTCTTTTCCGATCTGTATCCCCTTGATCTCCTTTTGTTGTCTGATTGCTCTGGCTAGAACTTCAAGAACTATATTGAATAAGTAGGGAGAGAGTGGGCAGCCTTGTCTAGTCCCTGATTTTAGTGGGATTGCTTCAAGTTTCTCTCCATTTAGTTTAATGTTAGCAACTGGTTTGCTGTATATGGCTTTTACTATGTTTAGGTATGGGCCTTGAATTCCTATTCTTTCCAGGACTTTTATCATGAAGGGGTGTTGAATTTTGTCAAATGCTTTCTCAGCATCTAATGAAATGATCATGTGGTTCTGTTCTTTCAGTTTGTTTATATAATGGATCACGTTGATGGTTTTCCGTATATTAAACCATCCCTGCATGCCTGGGATGAAGCCTACTTGATCATGGTGGATGATTGTTTTGATGTGCTCTTGAATTCGATTTGCCAGAATTTTATTGAGTATTTTTGCGTCGATATTCATAAGGGAAATTGGTCTGAAGTTCTCTTTCTTTGTTGTGTCTTTGTATGGTTTAGGTATAAGAGTAATTGTGGCTTCGTAGAAGGAATTCGGTAGGGCTCCATCTGTTTCAATTTTGTGGAATAGTTTGGATAATATTGGTATGAGGTCTTCTATGAAGGTTTGATAGAATTCTGCACTAAACCCGTCTGGACCTGGGCTCTTTTTGGTTGGGAGACCTTTAATGACTGCTTCTATTTCCTTAGGAGTTATGGGGTTGTTTAACTGGTTTATCTGTTCCTGATTTAACTTCGATACCTGGTATCTGTCTAGGAAATTGTCCATTTCCTGAAGATTTTCAAATTTTGTTGAATATAGGTTTTTATAGTAAGATCTGATGATTTTTTGATTTCCTCCTAATCTGTAGTTATGTCTCCCTTTTCATTTCTGGTTTTGTTAATTTGGACACACTCTCTGTGTCCTCTCGTTAGTCTGGCTAAGGGTTTATCTATCTTGTTGATTTTCTCAAAGAACCAACTTTTGGTTCTGTTGATTCTTTCTATGGTCCTTTTTGTTTCTACTTGGTTGATTTCAGCTCTGAGTTTGATTATTTCCTGCCTTCTACTCCTCCTGGGTGTATTTGCTTCTTTTTGTTCTAGAGCTTTTAGGTGTGCTGTCAAGCTGCTGACATATGCTCTTTCCTGTTTCTTTCTGCAGGCACTCAGCGCTATGAGTTTTCCTCTTAGCACAGCTTTCATTGTGTCCCATAAGTTTGAGTATGTTGTATCTTCATTTTCATTAAATTCTAAAAAGTTTTTAATTTCTTTCTTTATTTCTTCCTTAACCAGGTTATCATTGAGTAGAGCATTGTTCAATTTCCACGTATATGTGGGCATTCTTCCCTTATTGTTATTGAAGACCAGTTTTAGGCCGTGGTGGTCCGATAGCACGCATGGGATTATTTCTATCTTTCTGTACCTGTTGAGGCCCGTTTTTTGACCAATTATATGGTCAATTTTGGAGAAAGTACCATGAGGAGCTGAGAAGAAGGTATATCCTTTTGCTTTAGGATAGAATGTTCTATAAATATCCGTTAAGTCCATTTGGCTCATGACTTCTCTTAGTCTGTCTACATCACTGTTTAATTTCTGTTTCCATGATCTGTCCATTGATGAGAGTGGGGTGTTGAAATCTCCCACTATTATTGTGTGAGGTGCAATGTGTGTTTTGAGCTTTAGTAAGGTTTCTTTTACATAAGTAGGTGCCCTTGTATTTGGGGCATAGATATTTAGGATTGAGAGTTCATCTTGGTTGATTTTTCCTTTGATGAATATGAAGTGTCCTTCCTTATCTTTTTTGATGACTTTTAGTTGGAAATTGATTTTATTTGATATTAGAATGGCTACTCCAGCTTGCTTCTTCTGACCATTTGCTTGGAAAGTTGTTTTCCAGCCTTTCACTCTGAGGTAGTGTCTCTCTTTGTCTCTGAGGTGTGTTTCCTGTAGGCAGCAGAATGCAGGGTCCTCGTTGCATATCCAGTTTGTTAATCTATGTCTTTTTATTGGGGAGTTGAGGCCATTGATATTGAGAGATATTAAGGAATAGTGATTATTGCTTCCCGTTATATTCATATTTGATGTGAGGTTATGTTTGTGTGCTTTCATTCTCTTTGTTTTGTTGCCAAGACGATTAGTTTCTTGCTTCTTCTAGGGTATAGCTTGCCTCCTTATGTTGGGCTTTACCATTTATTATCCTTTGTAGTGCTGGATTTGTAGAAAGATATTGTGTAAATTTGGTTTTGTCATGGAATATCTTGGTTTCTCCATCAATGTTAATTGAGAGTTTTGCTGGATACAGTAATCTGGGCTGGCATTTGTGTTCTCTTAGGGTCTGTATAACATCAGTCCAGGATCTTCTGGCCTTCATAGTTTCTGGCGAGAAGTCTGGTGTGATTCTGATAGGTCTCCCTTTATATGTTACTTGACCTTTTTCCCTTACTGCTTTTAATATTCTTTCTTTATTTTGTGCGTTTGGTGTTTTGACAATTATGTGACGGGAGGTGTTTCTTTTCTGGCCCAATCTATTTGGAGTTCTGTAGGCTTCCTGTATGTCTATGGGTATCTCTTTTTTTAGGTTAGGGAAGTTTTCTTCTATGATTTTGTTGAAGATATTTACTGGTCCTTTGAGCTGGGAGTCTTCACTCTCTTCTATACCTATTATCCTTAGGTTTGATCTTCTCATTGAGTCCTGGATTTCCTGTATGTTTTGGACCAGTAGCTTTTTCCGCTTTACATTATCTTTGACAGTTGAGTCAATGATTTCTATGGAATCTTCTGCTCCTGAGATTCTCTCTTCCATCTCTTGTATTCTGTTGGTGAAGCTTGTATCTACAGCTCCTTGTCTCTTCTTTTGGTTTTCTATATCCAGGGTTGTTTCCATGTGTTCTTTCTTGATTGCTTCTATTTCCATTTTTAATTCCTTCAACTGTTTGATTGTGTTTTCCTGGAATTCTTTCAGGAATTTTTGCGATTCCTCTCTGTAGGCTTTTACTTGTTTATTAATGTTTTCCTGTGCTTCCCTAAGTGTGTTCAGGTCTTTCCTGAAGTCCTCCAGCATCATGATCAAATATGATTTTGAAACTAGATCTTGCTTTTCTGGTGTGTTTGGATATTCCATGTTTGTTTTGGTGGGAGAATTGGGCTCCGATGATGGCATGTAGTCTTGGTTTCTGTTGCTTGGGTTCCTGCGCTTGCCTCTCGCCATCAGATTATCTCTAGTGTTACTTTGTTCTGCTATTTCTGACAGTGGCTAGACTGTCCTATAAGCCTGTGTGTCAGGAGTGCTGTAGACCTGTTTTCCTCTCTTTCAGTCAGTTATGGGGACAGAGTGTTCTGCTTTCGGGCGTGTAGTTTTTCCTCTCTACAGGTCTTCAGCTGTTCCTGTGGGCCTGTGTCTTGAGTTCACCAGGCAGCTTTCTTGCAGCAGAAAATTTGGTCTTACCTGTGGTCCCGAGGCTCAGGTTTGCTCGTGGGGTGCTGTCCAGGGGCTCTCTGCAGCGGCAGCAACCAGGAAGACCTGTGCCGCCCCTTCCGGGAGCTTCAGTGCACCAGGGTTCCAGATGGTCTTTGGCTTTTTCCTCTGGCGTCCGAGATGTGTGTGCAGGGAGCAGTCTCTTCTGGTTTCCCAGGCCTGTCTGCCTCTCTGAAGGTTTAGCTCTCCCTCCCACGGGATTTGGGTGCAGAGAACTGTTTATCCGGTCTGTTTCCTTCAGGGTCCGGCGGTGTCTCCGGCAGGGGTCCTGCCGCTCCTGGGCCCTCCCCCACGGGAGCCCAGAGGCCTTATACAGTTTCCTCTTGGGCCAGGGATGTGGGCAGGGGTGAGCAGTGTTGGTGGTCTCTTCCGCTCTGCAGCCTCAGGAGTGCCCACCTGACCAGGCGGTTGGGTCTCTCTCTCACCGGGTCTGGGAGCAGAGAGCTGCTGCGGGCCGGGATCCGCGGGTGTGGGACTTCCGGTAAACACAGAACGTGCCCGGTTCTAGAGAAATTCTGCTTCCGTGTGTCCCAAGCTCACCAGGCAGCTTTCTTGCAGCAGAAAATTTGGTCTTACCTGTGGTCCCGAGGCTCAAGTTCGCTCGTGGGGTGCTGCCCAGGGGCTCTCTGCAGCGGCAGCAACCAGGAAGACCTGTGCCGCCCCTTCAGGGAGCTTCAGTGCACCAGGGTTCCAGATGGTCTTTGGCTTTTTCCTCTGGCGTCCGAGATGTGTGTGCAGGGAGCAGTCTCTTCTGGTTTCCCAGGCTTGTCTGCCTCTCTGAAGGTTTTGCTTTCCCTCCCACGGGATTTGGTTGCAGAGAACTGTTTATCCGGTCTGTTTCTTTCATGTTCAGGTGGTGTCTCAGGCAGGTGTCCTGCCGCTCCTGGGCCCTCCCCCACGGGAGCCCAGAGGCCTTATACAGTTTCCTCTTGGGCCAGGGATGTGGGCAGGGGTGAGCAGTGTTGGTGGTCTCTTCCGCTCTGCAGCCTCAGGAGTGCCCACCTGACCAGGCGGTTGGGTTTCTCTCTCAACGGGTCTGGGAGCAGAGAGCTGCTGCCGGCCGGGATCCGCGGGGTCAAGACATTTCATTAGAGTCAAGAAAGAATTATTAACATCTTACTAAAATAAAATGAGATTTTTTTCTCTGTATAATACAGAACTTATTCTTGAACATTTTTGTGACAGTGTTTCTTTTATATCCCTGGCAGTACCAGAACTCTCTCTCTCACCTTTTCTCTCTTTCTCTCTCTGTAGACCAAGCTGGCCTTGAACTTAGAGTTATGCCTGCTTTTGCTCCCCAGTGCTAAGATTAAAGGCCTGTGTCACAACACCCCATGCTTTTCTTCATCTTTTACAAGCTCTTGTCTGATTATATTCCAAATCTTATGAAGTTAGTTCCCTAAAGTACCTGGAAGAAATCCAATACCAAAAATATATTTTGCATATCTAAGTCCCTCTTCCCGAGTTCCTGATTGATCTAGTCACCTAGCAAGGTCTCTGTGGGAACTGAAAACAACAAATTTTTGCTTTCATTATAGGAATAAAGAAAAGGACTGTTTACTGCACAATCTCATGATATCACGGAACAATTCTTCCAACACTACAAAGTGAAATCTCATAAAGAGATGGGTACCCGAAGCTGCAGTTTCTTACCTTCTATTTGGTTGTGCACACTGTGACCACCATTTCATTTTAACCAGGTTAAACACAAAGGTATTCTCTGCCCCAAGAATACAATTCTACTATATTGACATATTCAACCATGTTCAGTTAAATTTAATCACCAACTACACCAAAGTAAGGATTTATAAAATATCCAACAGAAACATGGGAAGAAATGCTACAAAAATAAATTTATACTTTATAAATAAACAAAAGGTCTTTTACTTTTTTAACACAACATCTATCCATTTTCATTGTATTGATTGGTTCTGTGTATATTCAGAAGCCAAGAAAATTGTATTTAAGCCAGGAAACAACTAGTGAGATTTAGTTCTCTCTATTATATAGACTATGAAGACTAAACTTAGATATCAATGCTTAATAGAAAGCAATTTTACATGTTGTGTCATTTAACTGTTTCTCAGATTTTTTTGTATATTTGAAAAAGTATAGCTAAATCTTGTTATTTAATATTTTTCCCACTCCATTTCATTTCTACTTTAACTCTGAGTAATAAGTCATATGAGATCTGATTACATATATTAGCCACATACGTATTTTTCTAAAAATTATAAGGGAAAGTTTTATATGCTAGAAAGTACACTTTGGGGAGTACTGGAATTTAGCTCATCCTTTTTCATTAGTTTTCTCTGAAAGACTATTATTTACATATTTGTTTTAAATTTTTAGAAGTATTTTGTGTGTGTGTGTTCCTGTGTGAGTATACATACATACATATACATGTATATTTGATAATGCAAATATAACAAGACCAGAGAAAGTAGCTTGAGTGTTATTGATAATTTATGGACACAGTGAATTTTTGTATATGCTGTATATATAACCTTGAAAAATTTTTCTGAGTATTCTTTCAAAAGCAATTTTTAGTATATGTGCTGCCGAAGCGAGCACTTCAAAAGCAATTTTTAAATATGTATACTATATCAAACATGCTAATTGCAGTTTTAGCTTTTTCCACACTAATTTTATCTCATTAGATGTCTAGAAAGAAATACATGGATCCATGAATCATATCTTAACTCCAACTGTAGATAGAATCAATGATATATCTTACTTTTACTCACCTTTATTCATAAATTATATATTCAATTTGTTCTATTTATATTAGAAATGTGTGGCACTATATATATATATATATTCATTGATAACTTCCTTTTGTCAACAAATATTAAGAATTAATGATTTATATGCATTATTACAAAATCTAAGAACATTCAGTTTCTTCTATAATCAACTACCATAGTGCATAAATATTAGAACCATTTCTTGACTGAAGCTACTAACAAAAAGTACTTGATGTACCATTCCTATAAACATATTTTGATATTATCCATCAGAGTTTCTTCAAGGTGATGTCTAATTTTTAGTAAAGGGAAATATAGTAAAATTGTTTGTATCTTTGAATCACAAATGATGTCAGTATTTTTTCATTCTATATTTCTTTAAATTGTACAGTGCAGTTTTGTTTAAATAAGTCATAACAAAAAGGGACATATTGACTATAGACAGCAAAAGTGACCAAAGGAAATGAATGCCACTTTCTAATATTTGAGCCAATATCAGAAATGGGAAATGATATTTTACTATTAGTTTAATGACACATAATGTCATTTTTATTTAATAATTTTTCCTGTATATTTTATGTATTTTTAGTTCAAGTGGTATCTCCTTTCCACCCTCTCCCATAACCCCCCCCTCCAGCTTCTTTGAGGATGTTCCCATTCCACTCACCCACTTCAACCTCAAGGCCCTGGCATTACCCTACACTGGGGAAACAAGTCTTCACAGGATTAAAGACTTTTCCTTCGAATCATGCTGGACAGTGCATTTCTCTGCCACACATGTGGCTGGTATCGTGGGTTCCTCAATCTGTACTCACTAGTGGGTAGTTTAATCCCCCGAATTTCTGGTGGGATCTTGTTAGTTGATATTGTTGTTCTTCCTGGGGTTTTGCAAATCCCTACAGATCATTAAGTATTTTCTATAAAACTTCCATTGAAACTACCTTGTTTAATCCAATGGTTAGCTGCAACTATCCTCATTTATATCAGTAGGCATTTGTCAGAGCCTCTCAGGAGACATTCATATCTGATTTCTATCAGCAAGGATTTGTTGACATCAGCAATAAAGTCTGGATTGGGTAGAGGCATAGTGGTTGTATCCCTATGTGGGGCAGTCTCTGGTTGACCCTTTCTTCACTCCCTGCTTGACTCTTTATCATTGTATTTCCTCCCATGAATATTTTGTTCCTTCTTCTTAGAAAAAATGTAGCATCCGCATTTTGTTCTTCTTTATGCTTGGGCTTCATATGACCTGTGGATTCCTGCTTATGAATTCCACACTTTTGGGTTGATACACACTTCCAATTAGTTTATACTATTTGTTTTCTTACCTCACACAGAATGATAATTTCTAATTCCTTCCTAAGAATTTTATGCATACACTGATTTGCTAGCTTAGAAGTACAGGTGTGTAAATATACCACATTTCCTTTATCCATTAATTTGTTGAGGGACATCTGGGTTCTTTTCAGCTTCTAGCAAATATATATATGTACGTATGCATATATATATATATATATATATATATACATATATATATATATACACACACACACACACACACACACACATATATATATATATATATATATATATATATATATATATATATATATATATAGCTTCTGTCCACATATAGCATCATGTGTCCTTTTCATATGTTGGAGCATCTTTTGGGTAAATACCCACGAAGTGGTATTGCCGGATCCTCATGTAGTACCAATTTTGTTAGAAAACTCCAGACTGATTTCCAGAGTGGTTATACCAACTTGCAATCCCACCAACATTGGAGGAGTGTTCCTTTTCTCCACATCCTTTTAAGTATCATTTGTCAACTGAATTTGTTTTTATCTTAGCCATTCTGATTGGTGTGCTGTGGAATCTCAGTTGTTGTTTTTTTGTTTTGTTTTGTTTTGTTTTGTTTTTGTTTGTTTGTTTTTCATTTCCATTTGCCCGATGGCTAAGGATTTTGATATTCCTCAGTTAAAAATTCATTGTTTAGCTCTAACACCATTTTGAAAGGACTATTTGATTCCACATAACATAATTTCTTGAGTCTTTGTATAGATTGAATATAGCCCTCTATCATTTGTAGGATTGATAAAGATCTTTTCTTAATCGGTTGGTTGCTCCTATTTTCTAATGACAGTGCCCCTTGCCTTACAAAAGCTTTACAATTTTATGAAGCTCCATTTGTAAAATCTTGATCTTAGAGCATAAGCCATTGGTTTTATATTCAGGAAATTTCCCCAGTGCCCAAGTGTCTGAGACTCTTTCCATTTTTCTTCTATTAGTGTTCGGTTATATGGTTTATGTGGAGACCCTTGATCCACTTTGACTTGAGCTTTGTATGCGGTGATAAGAATTGATTGATTTCCCTTCTTCTACATGCTTATTTCTAGTTAAACCAGCACTATTTGTTGAAATGCTATGTTTTTTTTTTTC
Organism: Rattus norvegicus; assembly: GCF_021556685.1. Classification (NCBI taxonomy): domain Eukaryota; kingdom Metazoa; phylum Chordata; class Mammalia; order Rodentia; family Muridae; genus Rattus; species Rattus norvegicus. The sequence continues at coordinate 50,063,183 of NC_141555.1, read as the reverse complement.
CATTGGATGGTTTTGGTTCCTTTGCCAAATATCAAGTGCCTTCATTTCTGGGTCTTCAAATCTATTCCATTGATCTGGATATCTGTCTCTGTACGATAACAATTAAATTTTTATCATTATTTTTCTGTTATACAGTTTGAGGTAAGGGATAGTGATTCCCAAAGAAGGAAAAGATCTTTACCAATCCTGCAACAGATAGCGGCTTTATATCAAAAATATAAAAGAACTCAAGAAGTTAGACTGCAGGGAGACAAATAACCCTATTAAAAGTGGGGTTCAGAGCTAAACAAAGAATTCACAGCTGAGGAATGCTGAATGACTGAGAAACACCTAAAGAAATGTTAAACATCTTTAGTCTTAAGGGAAATGCAAATCAAAACCACCCTGAGATTTCACCTCACACCTTGAGATTGACTAAGATCAAAAACTCAGGTGACAGCAAATGCTGGCAAAGGTGTGGACAAAAGGATCACTCCTCCCTTGTTGCTGGGATTGCAGAATGCTACAACCATTCTGGAAATCAGTCTGGAGGTTCCTCAGAAAATTGGATATTGAACTGCCTGAGGATCCAGCTATACCTCTCTTGGGCATATACCCAAAAGTTGTCCCCAACATATAAAAAAGACACGTGCTCCACTATGTTTATAGCAGCCTTATTTATAATAGCAAGAAGCTGGAAAGAACCCGGATGCCCTTCAACAGAGGAATGGATACAGAAAATGTGGTACATCTACACAAAGGAATATTATTCAGCTTTCAAAAACAATTACTTTATGAAATTCATAGGCAAATGATGAAACTGGAAAATATCATCCATTTGTTTGATGTAACCCAATCACAGAAAAACACACATGGTATGCACTCATTGATAAGTGGCTATTATCCCAAATGCTTGAATTACCCTAGATGCCTAGAACACATAAAATTCAAGAGGGATGATCAAAATGTGAATGTTTCACTCCTTTAAAAGGGGAACAAGAATACCCTTGGCAGGGAATAGAGGCAAAGATTAAAATAGAGACAGAAGGAACACCTATTCAGAGTCTGCCCCACATGTGGCCCATACATATACAGCCACCCAATTAGACAAGATGGATGAAGCAAAGAAGTGCAGGCAGACAGGAGGCAGATGTAGATATCTGCTGAGAGACACAGCCAGATTATGGCAAATACAGAGGCGATTGCCAGTAGCAAACCACTGAACTACGAATAGGACCCCTGTTGAAGGAATCACAGAAAGAACTGGAAGAACTTGCAGGGGCTCAAGATCCCATATGAACAACAATGCCAAGCAACCAGACCTTCCAGGGACTAAGGAATTACCTAAAGACTATGCATGGACTGACCCTGGACACTGACCTCATAGGTAGCATTGAATATCCTAGTAAGATCACTAGTGTAAGGGGAAGCCCTTGGTCCTGCTAAGACCGAACCCCTAGTGAACATGTTGTTGGGGGGAGGGCAGCAATGGGGGAGGATGGGGAGGGGAAAACACATAAAGAAGGGGAGGTAGAGGGGTTGGGGTATGTTGGCCCGGAATCTGGGAAAGGGAATAATACTCAAAATGTAAATAAGAAATACTCAAGTTAATAAAAAAAAAAGAAATGTAAGGATCCAGTCATAGAAATATGCAAAAAAAAAAAAAAAAAGCGAAAGACTACATAAAGTTGGAAGGGAGATGGGGGCAGATCTAGGAGGAGCAGGAGGGTTTGTGGGTGCACTTGATCAGAGCATATTGTATTACATGTACGAAATGTTCCACAAATGAAAAGCAAACCTTCCCATCCTTTTTATAACCTTATGCTGTGTTATGATGCAAGGCTTTCAAGAAGAACACAGATCAGATATGAGCTCCTGCTTCTTCTTTGAGGGGTGCCCTTGTGAATAAATTTTACAAGCAGAAAACAAAAAAAACTAAAGAAGTTCTTTTATTGTTGAGGATTGTTTTCTCTATATTGGGATTTTGTTATTTCAAATGAGTTTTCAAATTGTTCTTTCTAACTCTATGAACAAGTGAATTGGAATTGTGATAGCGATTGCCTTGAATATGTTGATTGCTTTGGGAAGTTGGCCATTTTTGCAATATTAACTCTACCAATCCATAAGCATGGAAAATCTTTCCATCTGAGATTTTCTTCAATTTTTTTCTTCACAGACTTAAAGTTCTTGTCATAAAGACATTTTACATGGTTGGTTAGAGTCACACTGAGGTATTTTTTATTATTTGTGACTAATGTGAAGGTTGTCATATCCCTAATTTCTTTTCTACCTGTTTATCCTTGAAGTAGAGGAAGGGTAATGATTTGTTTGAGTTAGTTTTACATCCAGCCACTTTCCTGAAATTGTTTATTAGCTGAAGGAGTTCTCTGGTTAAATTTTTAGGGTCACTAAATTATACTATCATATCATGTATAAATTATGATATTTTGACTTCTTGAATTCCCTTTGATCTCCTTCGGATGTCTAATTTCTGTGAAAAAGATTTCCAGTGCTATATTAAAGAAGTAAGTTCTGATTGGGCAACTTTTTCTATTCCCTGATATTTGTTGAATTGCTTCAAGGTTCTCTCCATTTATGTTGATGCTGGGTACTGTTTTTTTGAAATATTTCTTTTACTATGTTTATGTATGGACCTTGAATTTATGATATGAACCAAATCTTTTAACATGAAGAGGTACTGATTGTTTTCATTTTTTGTCAGCATCTAACAAGATGATCATTTGTTCCCCCACCCTGTGAGTTTGTTTAAATAATTGATTTTTCTATATGCTGACGTCCAGTTGATCCATCACCATTTCTTTAAAATTCTGTCTTTTTTCCATTAAATGGTTTTAGCACATTTGTCAAAGATAAAGTGACCATAGGTGTTTGCATTCATTTCTGGATCTCCAGGCTTGGATATCTGGTAAAACTTTCAATAACCATGGATGGAGAAACCAAGATACTCCATGACAAAGCAAAATTTACAAAACATCTTTCGACAAATCTAACCCTACATAGGATAGTAGATGGACACTTCGAACACAAGAAAGTAAACTACACCCTAGGAAAAAGTTGGGAATTAATCTTTAACAAACCCAAAAGATAATAGCCACACAAATGTAATTCCATTTCTAACCATAAAAATAACAGGAAAGAACAATAAATTTTATTTAATATCTCTTATCATCAATGGACTTAATTCTCCAATAAGAAGATATAAACTAAGGGATTGAATAAATAAAGTAGACCGAACATTTTGCTGCATACAGGAAACACACCTTACTTATATAGACAGTCACTATCTCAAGGTAAAAGGCTGGAGAGAAATTCCAAGCAAATGGTCCCAAGAAACAAAATGGAAATAGCCTTTCTTATATTGAATAAAATTGACTTTAAACCAAAGATATCAAAAATGATAAGGAAGGACAAGATAATTGTCAAAGAAAAAATAATACTAAGATGAACTCTCAATTCTGAACAACTATGTTTCAAATGCTAGGGCACCTAAATTCACCAAAAGAAAATCACTAAGCCTCAAAGCATATATTGGCGCCAACACAATAATAGTGGGAGATTTCAATACCCAAGTTCATCAATTGACCATTTGTGGAAAATGAAACTAAACGGATACATTAAAAATAACAGAAATAATCATCCAAATGGATTTAGCAGATATTTAAAGAACATTTCATCCTAAAACTAGACAATATACCTTTTTTTTTGCACCTAAAAGTAACTTCTCCAAACTTACCATATACTCTGTCACTAAACAGGTCCCTATAGATACCAGAATATTGAAATAATCCCATGTACCCTATCAAATTATCATGGACTAGTGCTGGTCTTCAATATTTTCTTATTTTTATATTTGTTTTTATTATCGATATTTGCTTAATGTGGTATTTTTGAAACACCAGCTTCCTTGATAGTTTCGCACTATGAAATCTACGTTGGGTTTAGCCTAGTAGTAATCCTTCCATTTTGCCTCTATAGTAGCAAGAGTGAGAGCTCCATTCCATTCTTAGGTATATACTACATTTTGAGTGAACATTTTGGCACACATTTAATGGTTTTCATCTTTTCTTAAATATATATTATTATTATCTCATCTTACAAATTTGTAGTTTGATAATGACATTTTTAATATCATGGTTTCTGAATGGATCTTTTGATCTCATTTTGTTTATATTTTATCTCCATTTTAAATGGATTTTCCCTTGTGAATATTTTCTGTCTTTAAGTATGTTTGTGTCTTTATGTGATTTTATTATTGTTTATCAATGAAAAAAATGCATTTTATTTACACCAGCAGCCATACAGGAAGGGGAACACAAGAGTTAGTTAGCTATTTGTATAGTATGTGTTACTTATTAAAAAAAATATCTGAAACAAAGGACAGTGATGAATTTCACACTATCCTCCCCCAAATTTCCCAGCAAACAATAATTCCCAGTAATCGCCTGAGGTCATGTGCTGTTGGGAAATAGTTTATGGAAGAATAAACTCACAAACCACAGAATATTTAAAGAAAATCTTTCTTCCATACACAGATACATAATAGGATTACAGGGAGGTCAATACAATTAATTGAAAAGATGTAAAGATGTATGTTGTTACATGAAAGTGAGGACAAGGAAAGAATTTCAAACCACTGTCAACTCTACAATGGTGAACATTTGTTCCCAAAAAGTGGTTTGTGTGCCAGAACAATAACAGCTGGACTGGACCCACCTTTTATCTACACAGAGTGGGGAGCTATGGTCCTATTGGAAACAATGAAGACAGAAAACCAAAACAATAGCAAAAGGGGGAAATTAATATAAGCAATCTGGTAATGCAAACTACCAAAGACATCTTTATGTTCTAACCAGAAATCGCAGGAAAATTAAAGTCATATTTGAGCGCCCTATCTAATGACAAGAGTGAGCGAGCCATGGTCTTTCTCCCTTTCATATTTTTCAAGTACTTTACAGAAATAAGAATCTCAGACTGCTTTATCCATGATTTATGAAAGGGTTTTCTAGGCATCATGTATTAAGAAATCATTTAAAAGTATTTTTAGCTCCTGACAAGGTTTTATTAAAGTTCTCAAACTTCTTGGACTTAGATTCCAAAGTGTAACTAGGCCAACCCTTAGCTGTAAAACTATGACAAGGCAACAATAACAGATATTTTCATGGCCCAAGCACTATAGCACTATACTATTGAGTACAGTGATCCAAATTAATTCAAACAGCTCAAGAGAGAAGGGAGAAAAAAGGTTAGAAAAGTGATGAAGAATCAACACCTTCTTTGCGTATGCCAGCATTCATGGTTCTGCTGTAAGTCCTAAGAGGCAATATCCAAGTAGCAAGGGGAGGAAAGGACTAAAGACAAGACAGGGAGATAAACTAGCATGGCAGGTGTATATAAGAGAAAAGCTTAGACATGAAAATGTCCTGTAATTTTAAAAAAAAATATTTTTTCATTATTTTCTCATTCCAATCAAAAGCAACATCCATGAATGATTCTCCTCTAAGGCTTCCATAAAGGAGGTAAAATGAAAACGAACATAAACATTGAAAGTTTGAATATAAAACAAAAGAAAAAGAACTTGTGTACGTTTCAGAGCAGGAGCACTGAAACATGAACTAAATCTTGTCAAGATGAAACCTAGAGTGAGAAGTAGGAACTAGAATTAAGAGCTGCAAGAGATAGGCAGGTGAGCAGTGACAGGAACATGGCCAGGCCCGAGAGATAAGGCTGGTCCTTTACAGTGGCACAGAGTGAGGTAAGAAAACATTTCAAATAAAGCAGCACCTTTCCTTTCTGCTCACCTCAGTAATCCCGTCCTCTAATAACCCCCATTTACGTACTAAAATAGAAGAGTTTTGGTATGTATGTCACTCACTTCCCATTTACTTTTAACCCTGCCTCCAAAGTCAGTAAATCCAAACTTTCTAACTTCCAAGAAAAAAAATACAGCCCCAGGTATAAGGAGGTCCTGAGGGCCAAGTGACAAACTGCAATATGTGAGAGTAGAGAATATGAAGATGTCTCACTCAACATAGCAGAAGTCTGACGGCCCAAGCTAAGAAAGGAAAAGGCAACCACATCCGGTAAACAAGGTGTGCTTCTCATAACATTAAACTCATTTATATTATTCTTTCCTTTATAAAAGAAATACTTTATTTGGGCTTATAATCCAGAATATCAGAGTCAGTGATGGATGGTATCAGAGCAAAGATACACAGGCAGAGGTTGCTGAAAGATTACATCTCAGACCATAAGCGGAAGGTGGAGAAAACTAGATTGAAATAGCTTCAGTCCTTTGAAACTTCAAAGCCTAACCCTAACAACATACCTCCTGCAACAAGGATATACCACCTAGTGAGACTGCAATTTTTGGGCATTTACATTATTCTTAACTAGACTTAGTCAAATCACTTCCCAGCTCAATCATCATTTTAAATGAAGCTGATTTTCCTGCAAAGTGGCTGTACCATCTTCTCTTCCTAATATTGGCTTTCATCATGTGTATAACAGATGATTCTGGATGCATAGGGGATGTTTTTATTCCTATACATCACTCCAAATACGTACTATATGTGTACTGACATTTCAGTGAGTTTCCTTTGGAGAAAGTATACATGGTTGAGCTTATATATACGGTTTCAAACTCTATTAACATCTTTTAGAAAATATCAAATATCCATTCTTGGTTAATAATTTCTTCTCTCATATGATAAAAAAATAAAATTTTACTCTAATCAAAATAATTCTCTATAATTTTCATACTGAAAGATACAGAAGAATATTAAGATAATGTGGAATATTAAATCAGCTGAACTGCATGTTCATTAATTAAGAATAACCAGAATCATTGATATGTTTTTGGAACATAATATAGTAACAAATACCAAAGTATTGAATAAATAGTGGCAGAAGACGAGAGTCATTATATAAAATGTACGTTACATTCAGATCCAGTGTTTTCTTTCATGTAGAAAGAATTCAATTTACCTACTCTTCCTCAGTATTTTTCATCCTCTCATTGACTCGAATTTCAAAGCTGTATCCTTTAACTAACATGATTGTTAAATTTCAAACCAAGAACAGTGCATGTGTCAATCATTTTTCGCCTTTCCTTATTTGTGTTTAACTCTGTTCCCAAAGGCCATGTTGTGTTGAAGTTATGAAGAATTTCTGGCTCATTCGACGAAAATTTTCTGAAAGCATATATTATTCATATTTGTAAAATACTGTTGATATGTTTAATAGTACTGGATATTATAGTTAAAATCATCTGGATTAGGAATTTTTGCATGTATATCATAACACACTAAAATACTAAAGATTAAAAGTAGAAGAGATAGAATTTATTACATGTTTTTACTCTTCTAGGATTTGTAAATTTACAAAATCTGAGCAAATGACTTCTTTCTGTGAAATTCACATTCATGAGCTATTAAATTCTAATCAAACAGTGTGTCAGCACCAATAAACTTGGATTAAATTCTAATTGCAATACAAAATGTTTGTAGTAAGTAAATGGGCAAATAATTTGTCTGAATATACTAAATAAGCATGTAGTATAATCATAGGTTTGCTCTTAATTAAATAAGTACTCCCAGATACACCTTGAAAAAATACAGATGTTAAAGTAAGTATTTTGTTATATAACAGCTAATAATGGTCTGAGTAATGGTTTAAGTCACCAAACAATGAACAGTAAGTAGGAATGTCTAGTGAGTTATAGGTCTTTCAAGCATCTTCAAGGGTCTAAAATAAATTCCTTTATAATTCTCCTAAATCCACTTATCATGAAATATTCCACACCAGAGTAAATAACACCAACATCTTTTCATTTTCTCAAAAAAAAAGTCATTGGGTTTCTTTTCTTCCTACTCACCCCACCCTCATTCTACTACCAAACACAACATTTTCCAACATAGCTCTCTGATATGACTCTTTTTCATTATCACTGACACTACTTCCAGATAGACTTCAAAAACATCCTTAAAATCATTCTCTGTATCATATCATAATTCATAAGTAACCAGAGTCCCTTACTATATACATTGTGAGTTAAACAAACTTATTTAAAACTATTCAATGATTTCTAAGACATTTTCAGTAAATAAAAATTATATGTCTAATATTGTTTCTATATTCCCATAAGAGACATTGCCTAAGCTTCAGCTTTATTTGGACCGTTCTTCTATCTCTTAATTAATACAAATTACTCTCATATTTACTTTTTGGATATGTCAAGGTCTTTGTCCTCTTATCATCCTTATATTTACTGTGATTTTGCCCAAAATATAGATCAATTATTTTTCATCTAATTTAACTTAAATGTCACTTCCTATGACAATCTCCATGACCTTATTTCTAAAATAGATTCTTCAACTACTTGCATACTATCAACTCCAACACATGGATTTATGCATTCATTTCTTTCTTTTTTCTTGTACTATAATGCAATTTTTATAAAAGAAAGTTCATAATACTTTTTATTCATTCCTAATCTATACACTATTATGGACACTGTACATTAATGGAGACTTCTTATTACATGATTCAGTAAGTTGCATAAATAAACTTTATACTATTCTTCATTTTAATGAATATGCGTCCCGTGTATTGGTTAGACCAACATGTAGTAATTATGTGAGTTCTTCAATTCAATGACCTAGTTGACATTGCCTAAACATTTTAATTTGTCACAGATAGTCTATGTCATATTCAAAACTATACTTTGTTCACTGAACAATTATCTCAGATGGGAATATATTTGACATGAAAGAATGAGATTCCTAAGTTTAATTCACAGCACCCATGTGAAAATGCCAGCTGCCATATGTTTGTGGTCCCATCTCTGAAGAGACAGCGAGATGATGACTCCTAGGCACTTACTTATCAGGGAGTCAAATTTCTTTTGTGAGCTGTTCCAGTGAAAGTTTAAAAACCAAGAGGACCCAGAGCTGTGTTGCCAGAGCTGAACCTATACCTCAGCTCTCTGTCCCCAGATCCAATGAGGAAATAGATGGACTTCCAGGAGTGCTGACACACTCAAGAGCACAGGAGAGACTTTTTCTTCTCAGAGGTAACTTCCTGGTGCGCTCAGAACCCACGAAAAGAGGTGCAGTCTGTTACAGCATACTTTTGTTTCTATCTATTCCATATAGGTGAACCTGATCCACTGTTCTTGGTACACAAGATAATTCAAGAGAGAACAACGGTCCCATTAGTGTTGACACACAGGCTTAGAGAAGATTCAAGCCACTTTCAGAAACAGCAAAACCAGCTAACTCCAGATGGTGAGGGGCAAGTATAATTCCCTAAGCAACATATACTGATGTTACTAGACATCATCAGAAACCAGTTCTCCCACCAAAGCTAGCCCAGTATACCCCTGACACACCAGAAAAGAGATAGAAAAGTTTGTAGTTCAAATCACTGAACATGATGAGGGTAAAGGATTTTAAGAAGGACATAAATAACTCCATCAAAGAAATACAAGACAACAGATGTAAAGAGATAGAAGCCCTCATAGAGGAAACCCAAAAATTCCTTAAAGAATTACAGGACAAGTATAATAGCCTAAGCATCATTAACCAAGGCTACATGACATCATCAGAACCTAGTTCTCACACCAACGCAAGCCTAGTATACGCTCAACACAACAGAAAAGAAAAAAAGAAATGTTTGTACTTCAAATCATTTAACATGATGATGTTAAAGGATTTTAAGAAGGACATGGATAAGTCCATCAAAGAATTACGGAACAACAGATGTAAAGAGAGAGAAGTACTTATAGAGGAAACACAAAACTCCCTTAAAGAATTACAGGAGACCATAACCAAACTAGTGGAGAAATTGAACAACCCATCAGGAAGTAAAGATTTAAACAGAAACAACAACAAAAACAAAAACAACAACAACAACAACAAAAACACACAAAGAGAGACACTCTGGATATGGAAAACCTGGGAAATAGATTAGGAGTCAAGAATGCAAGCATTAAACAACAGAATACAAAAGACAGAAAAGAATCTCAGGGGCAGAAGATACCATAGAAAACAGTTACACAATTGTCCAAAAATGCAAAACAAAAAACTCCTAACTCAAAACATCCAGGAAATCATAGACAAAATGAGAAGATAAAACCTAAGGATAATAGGTATAGAAGAGAATGAAACTCCCACTTTGAAGGGTCAGTAAATATCTTCAACAAAATTATAGTAGAAATCTTCCCTAACCTAAAGAAAGAGACAACCTTGCACGTACAAAAAGCAAAAAGAACTCCAAAAAAAAATGGAGCAGAAAAGAAATTTCTCCCATCACATAATAGTTAAAATATAAAGTGCACAAAACAAAGAAAAAATATTAAAAGCAGTAAGGGAAAAAGGTCGAGTAACATAAAAAGGGAGATCAATCAATATTCCACACTTCTTAAAATAGACTGTGAAAGCTAGCAATCCTGGGCATATACCACACAGATCCTAAATGAAAAAAAAGTCAACCCAGGCTCCTCTAAAACCTCTCAACTACCATAGATGTAGATTCCAAGATATGCCATGTCAAGAGCAAATTTACACAATATCTTTCCACAAATCCTGTCCTACAAAAGATGATAGATGGAAAATTCCAGTACAAGGCAGGAAACTACACCCAGAAAAAGAAAGAACATAATCTACTTTTAAAAAACACAAAAGAGATAAAGTAGGTAGCCACAGAAACATAATTTGACATTCAACAAGAAAAATAATAGACAAAACCAATCATTTGTCCCTGATATCATTAAACATCAAAGGACTCAAATACCCATAAAACGACAAACACTAGAAGAAAACTGCCCTGGAATAAAAACACTTTATTCTTCCTCTGTCTGCAATGGAGGGGTCAGAGACATGGCCATCTGATGGAACAAGATCTAGAATTGAAGTTGTGACTGAGGAGTGTCTCAAACAGTCAGCCTCTGCTGTAGAGTGCCTGAAACTGAATCCTTGTGAACAAGAATCCATAGAAGATTCTCACTTTGTTCGTGGCTGACTCAGGTATACCATTCAACTAAGAAAGACCAGAACTTGTTCCTCAAACCTTATTGCATAGCCAATACAACTCTGACCACCAAAAAATCTCCAAGAACAATGGATTGACGTCCCATGGCCAATGAATAAAAATTCCAGCCTGGATCCAAGGCCACTTATCTAAGATTCTCACCAGAAAGGCCAATATTCCTCACACCCATACCTGTGCATCTTATAGTAAGTTTAAATAGGGTTTAGATCCAGTGACTTTGACACAAGATTTCAGAATAAATCTCAAATTGCTGTCAAGTCTGTAGTGGAGGCCTTGGAGATAAGAATTTTCTTGAGTTCTCTGAAAATGTGGAGGCCTGGAGTGCTGGGACCATTGTCTTCTATATAAGGTAATCAGGAATAGTCCCCTACTTTCAAACTGGGTTAAGACCTTTCTCCTTTCAAAAACATTGGTATTTTTTTCTGCTCAGGATGATTAGGCCTTAGAGTTACTCATTTGACCAAATGATCTCTCAGAACCATCCCTTCTGCTTGGGGCCCATGGGATATTTTACCTCGGACCAAAGAGCATTGATCCCTCTGGTGAAGGTTCATTGAAATCCAAAAGGAGGGAGCAAATCCTGGAATCTCATGCTACTTCCTTGAGTAAAGTCACATGATTTGTTGTGAACTCATCAGTCTGGTGCTCATTTCTTTTTGGTTGAATATAGTTTTTAGGAGGCAATCATGCTTAGGACACCCCCAACTTTTCATGAATCATGGAATCTATATTCAGTCTCTTTCAGATTCAGCTAAAGATGTGTATATGCTAGACTGTGAAGTACCATTAGAAGATGACGCAATGTAGGACCTCTTGAGCTATTGTAAGCAATTTAATTTTTTCTCAAATACTAGGGGAATTTGAATACTCAAAACAATTCTCCTGTCACAGGGACATCAGCAACTCTTCTTTACTCGAGGGTACTCATCCATTCTTTCTTTGATTAAGGAGGTGTCATATGTTATCCCTGAAGGAAAGGTTACTTCATATCATTCTAGTTTGTCCAAAGGAGGTTTAGATATTAATTTAGGGTGAGGAAATCCACACTATTTTCTGATATTATGGACTGTGCCACAGATATGTTTCCTAATTTTTCCCAGGTTTCTCCTTCAGTTCAAGGTAAACTGGAGGTTCAATTGGGATGCAATGAAGAGCCCCTGACAAGCATATTCTACAAAGTAAGATTAATATGTTCCACTTTCCTTGAATAAGAATATCTAGACATACCCTTAAAGTTGAACGTGGCTTAATACAAATTCTTCTGATAAAAACATAGAGAGAAGCAAATGAAATGAATTCTCATACAGATGTTTATTTTTTTAAGGAAACTTTAAATTAATATCCCCTGACAATGGTGTCTTCCGAGAATCCACCTCTATCCAGAGAATCTCAGTTATATTCTTCTAAGAGGTATTAATCTTTCCTTTCTGACCTGGGTGGCCAGGCATACATAAATGTTTGAAGGAATGGCAGACCACGGGGACATGATGTCCTCAGATATGTCAGTGCATATCTGACCCCTAACCTAAGTTCTGCCTTTAAGGTTTGTCACATAAAATGGAGCAGTTTCATCTTTGTTGTCCATGATTATCCTGCTGCTGAACAGCTTGTGGAAAAGATAAATCCAGAGATTACCACCCAATATGTAAGAGCAAATTCCCTAATTTCTGGTAAGCACACCTCAGAGTCCCCAGACACATGGTTATTCTGGACTGTGAAAACAGTTGCACTTGACTGCCTTCTTCCAGTACCCAAGGTAATCTTTTGCCTGAAGGATTCTGTGACCTTCTCGCTCTTCCCAGTATTCCTAAAATGTTCCCTCTGAATAATGGGACCTTGAATTTCCAACAAAGTAGTCATATACCTAACTGATCAGACATATTTTCAAAAATGACTCCTTCTATAATCCAGGGACTCTACTCCACTCCGGTTTGAAGTCCCAGAGTCGAAGTTTAGAATGAGAACATATAACCCTTGCAAACTGCAATCAGGCAAATCAATAGAAATGTAATAATTTCAACATTTCTGGTTAGATCTTAACAGCTGAACAAACCAGAAGAATTAACCTAGTCAGAAACAATTATCCAAAGCCTTTGGCAGAAGAAATATGTTCCTGTTTTTCTCTCCTGCATTCACAGAAATTATGAATATATAAACCTCTGAATGAGAATTTGAAACTTATGATTACTGCTGGAAACTTTATCCACTGTATAACGTACCAAGGAACTTTTCTTTTGACAGAAATGTGTATAACACCTATATACACTATGCCTGAAGAAGTTTCTCTTCATTTTCAATAGGGCTTTAGAGTTTTCCTCTCTTACATGGGGTTCACTTTACCCAGTGTTAACTTACTCCTTCTGATTATATTGTAGAGCATGTCAGTACTCGCCAAAGTACAGCATTGCCCTAGATCCTTTATGGTAAAGGGGTTAAAACCTGTTTGAAGACTTACATGGCCCTTTTATATTCCTATTCCCATCAAGTGGTGTTGTCTTTTCTCCTTAAAGGGCTGCCAGACCAAGGGAGTGTTATACCTCACATCCTACATGAACGACCATCTAACATTCCCTGTCTTTCCAGTAGGATTGTGGGTCAATTGTCTACTTCAATCAACTAAGTCGATTTTAGACCCTCAGCTTCTGCAAATGGGGGCTTGGGAAATCAAATTCTAATGACAGGGCTCTAAAAATTATTCCCAGTGCACATCAATGTCTCAGACCTCCTCCCTGTGCACTATGGGAATTTTGGAGTACCTGTGGAACTAAAGAATCACTAGAGCTGCATTTTGTCCTATGCCACACAACACAGCTATTAAGAAATTTTGCTTAAATCTAATCACTTTATTCAAGGTATTCATACCACACTATCCAAACAATGGTATCTTATATTTCTCTGCTTCTAAATCCTAGTTCAGAAGACACAAACCTAAATTGACTCTTATACTATGTGCCTTAAAGTAGGTCATCAATATATACACCATTCCTATATTTTATCCACATATGTGTGTAGCTGAACACATCCATGAAGAAACATCACTGCTTCCTGAACCATATATACTGTTGTTGTGACCATTGCCTGGACTAAAAGATATATAGGGTATACTTATAGGGAACATACTTAGAAGTTACTGAGACAGAGGCAGAACATTTCTCCAAGACCCAGTGTAGCCGATAACCTTCCCCTGCTGACCATGGGTGAAGTGGATACTTCTTTTCTTCAAAATATGACTAGGGACCTCCATATTGTGAACCAATACATTCAGGATTTCACTTTTGCTAAAGATCTTCTCAGAACTTCCCATTCTGTGAATCTCTTCTCAGAACTCTCCTGTTCTGAGATACGTCCTAGACTCATTCCTCTTTGAAGAGGCCCTGAGAACTACCCTGAATGATGATGTGACTCCTTCCCCATCAGTGTGGCCTTGGATCTTGCCCACCTCTTGATGGAGTACACTGCTTTTGACCAAAGGAAACTCACACATTCCTTTATTCAAAAGGTGACATGAGACATGCTTTTTCAAAAAATAGTATGCCATAACTTGTATTCTAAAGCAGTCCCTCACGAATTTGAATTAACTCACATGGATATACTCTAAATAATAGAAATTCAAGGCTTTTACCTTTTACCATGGTGGATAGGGAAATATGTTCTCCCACTTGGGTTTGAGGTCCCAGGTCCTATATATAGAATCATTGATTGATTCCCATGGGATTCAATCCAATCACTAGAAATCAAGAGCACCCTTTGTTCCTGCCCCTATATGGACATATTAAGACAAACTGAATGAGCAACATATCCAGAGACAGTCATGCAGACTGTTTAAAAAAGGCTTGGGATGTTACCTGAGCTTCCCCAGATTAAATACAAAATGTAAAATCTCTACCAACTAAAGAAGTGTAGAAATTGAAGGGCATTGTTGGGGAAAATCCTTCGCCAAATCAGGTTACAATGACATCCATGTTTCACAGGATGTTGTATGCTACCAACCCCTACTCCAAGGGTTTTCTAACACATACCATTGCACAATCAGATCTCAAAGGTTTCTCTTTTTTAAAGGCGTCGAGATCTTCCTTTTTCCCTCAATTACCTAAGTCATTGAACAGAATGTCAGACCTCCCTCCTACAACTGAGCCTACTCTACACATTCCCTGTTTGCCTTATGTCCTCTCAAGTACTCATATAAAGGAAAGACCCCCAAACTTTGATTATTTGAAAGTGGGCTCTAGTCACTTCACTTTTGTCTAAAGAGGCCCCATGATCTCATGGCATACCTCTGTAGAAGCCAGAATCAGATTCAATAACATCCAGTTAAAGGTAGTACAAAATGGGACCTTCAACTTCAAAAACTATAGGCAGCCAGTTCCTGGCCAAGTGTGTATATGCTATGGAATGATGCTCACAGAGATATCTCAGGTTTGGCC
The DNA here is from genome assembly GCF_021556685.1 of Rattus norvegicus. Classification (NCBI taxonomy): domain Eukaryota; kingdom Metazoa; phylum Chordata; class Mammalia; order Rodentia; family Muridae; genus Rattus; species Rattus norvegicus. The sequence continues at coordinate 50,047,710 of NC_141555.1, read as the reverse complement.
CTGTGGGAAAATCTCATGGATTCCATCTATACTTGTGAGGAGTTTCAGTTGTAGCCTCTAGCTCTGGAAGGCCCAAGAGCATCACTTAATTACAAGGACATCTTAAACCTGATTTAGACTCATTTTACTTAAGTGCCAATCTTGACCAAGATTGCCAGGCAATCGTAATTGCAATTTCCCAGTGGGACGTCATAAAATACTTGGTGTAGGTCAGAGGGCAGACTATAGAAAGCTAAAATTAACATATATGCAATCTTAATACAGATGGTTGTCAGAAATGCAATTTTCCCATCTCTCATTTATGGATGTGTACACATGTACACTTAAACATATATGCATCTTACATACATATATACAACATATATATGTATATATGTGTACATATATACATCATATATATATGCATCATATGCATACATATATACATCATATATATATGCATCATATGCATACATATATACATCATATATGATATATATATACATTTATACATCATATATATATACACACACACACACACACACATATATATATATATATGTATTGATGGAGCATCAGAGTTTAGACAATCACTTACCCTGATGGAAGAGCATGCTGATTAATGGAAGCTGGAAAGAATAATTGGAAGAAAATTATGCAATACCATACTGTTTTCCCACCACCAAAGGTGAGCTAGAATTTTCCCTTCTTCACAGTTAGGTGACTGGATCTTGGTAATTGGTTAAAAATGGCCAGGCACTTTCTTGTTAAGCAAAGCAGTTCAGGATGACCCCATAAGTTGCAGTTATGAACACAGGTTACTCAAACTGCACCTATTTACTAGCCATCTCAACACCATTCCCTTTAGATGAAGGGGAATCAGCACTTCACTTTGATTGGTGGCCTTCAGGTCTTTATTCTTTGACAAATAATACCTTACACCATCCCCTTCTTCCCAAGATAAGTTATAAGAATGACTGGAATTTACTATTGAGATCTCAGAATTTTTTTTTGCCCAAGAAACCAAGATTAAAGAGTCTTTAGAGCATACTCAACCTTCTAATAGGGAGCTTTAGATCAAATATAACCCTCTAATAGGGAGCTTTAGATCATGTCCATCTAATTATGGCCACTAAGAAAATACAGGTGTGACTGTAGGTACTTCACTTAATTATGATCTATGTTGGTAAATCGTGAAACTTTCATTATTTGTCCTATATACCATCCTTCATGCTTATAGCCATGTCATTGATGATTAGCTTCAAGAGGACTTAGAGATTGAAAATCATGACTGCTGAATAATACTAATGCTTGGATCCCTGACAGGCGTACCATGGTGTAACTGAAGATGCGATATGTGAAGTAGCCCTAGCATTCCTGCTCAAGGTAGGCTTGAACACTCCATTATCCTTAAATAGGTTTGTCACTTTAAGCAGATTCTACGTCTTCTTTAATATTCTACTCTTAAAAGTCATTACTTTAGATCACCAATTTATGTCCACTATATGTCAAATGTACATTCTGTATATAAGAGTGTCCGCTATCTGTCTTATAAGACTGACAATTCCTGAGATCATCTCTGGCACCAAGGTCTCAAACTCCACTTCCAGTCAAAAAGGTCCTCAGCAGCTAACCTATTTGACAAAGAATGATTCTGAACCATGCTACTTTTGATGAAAGATGGCACAAAATTAACACTTAACTGTGTCTCACTTTCAAAACTTCCTCTAGGAGGGACATCAGAATGATACCTTTTGCTCCAGTTGTTCTCAAATTCACATCTTCTGTCCATGGGGTCTGTAATGTCACCGTTTCATAGAAGAACTTCAGTGTCTCTCCTTTTCCCTATGGGAGTATCAACACTCCACATCTACTCACAAGTATTTCACATTTTTTTCTCTGTATATTGGGCAACAACACTTTCACCAAAGGCCCACATTGGCCTGAAATATCTTCTTTTGCCCACGGGGTACTCATGTCTGCACTCTCCTGTGGCCATTAATAGCACTTCTTCTCTTGATTTTGTGAGCCTGCTAAATCCGAACTGTTTAGGATTACATAGAAACTTCTTTTTGCTACATGTATTCTGAGACATTCCTCCATGGAAGAAAGGGGTGTTGATCTTTTCTTGTCTGACAAAAGGCTTAAAGCCCAAAGACAACTGATGGAATGAAATGCAACCTATAGGACTGATGGAAGAATTGCTACCTGGACTTTCAAATGGCATGAAAATATATGGACATTCTAAATACTGAAAAAGAATAGGAAGCTGATCAAGCAATACTGGATCTTCCTCTGCTCCATGAGGTACTTACACTTTCTCCAGAATGAAATGTTTTTTCTTATAATTTTAGAAGTAGCCAGAGATTTTAAACTTCTAACAAACAGGTATACAATATCTCCTTTGCACATTTTCTCAGAAATCCCGGTGATGTCCACGGTGAAATAACAACTTTTTCCCATGAAGTCTGGCATATTACATTTTTGATGACTGACACAACAGTCCTACTTCTGTGCAAGTTCCCTACCTCCACCATCTTACCGAGTAAGATTTAGACTTATAAAAATTAAGAGGACTCCAGAAGGCCAAGGAATTACCACACATTCCCCATATGCCAAATCCATTTCCTCTCTAAAATTTCTAAGTTTATTGTCCTGAGAAACACTGTTCTGACCGAAGAGATCTCAGAGAAATCTGGACTGAGTTCTCAAACAAGAGTCTAAAAGCAAGCACAAATCAGACTACTATCTTCATTGTGTTCCCTTACACAGAGGTGTCCTTTCAGATGCAGAGGAATGTGTAGATGGACATATATTTGAATAAGACACTGAACCTAAGACTACTGCATTAGAGCCTCTTACAAGACTTCTAAGACTGTTGACTGCCTACCATGGATATTCAGGTGTGTATTCTTTACTGTGATTTTCAGTTTGGAGTTGCTGAAGTAGTGTGTGGCTGGAATGTTATAATTTGCAAGGTATCAATCAGCCTTCAACTTCTGCTCAATAGTGCTCCAGACATAAGAAGAAGAGAAGCTATGCACATTCCATACAATCCAGGAGATATCCTATTTCACCCTTCTACTTTGGACCATCATAGATCTATCACCTGTTCCTGGAGGGACAGCAACAATTCCTCTTCTGCACGCAGTGAAATTATATATGCCTCCACCTATTCAAAGGTATCTGAGTATCCTCTTTTCATTTATTGGATTTTTTAATTTAAATTTCAAATATACCCTTTCCTGGTTTCCTGTTTATAAGACATCTATCTGCTTTCCCTCCCCTTCTTCAATAATGGTGTTCCCATCCACATCATCCACCCGTCTAGTCTTTCTGACCTTCCTTAAACTAGGAGTCCACATTTGGAAGGACTAACAGCTTTTCCTGCCCTTTGTGCCCAAATGGCCATCGTGTGCTAAATATACATCTACAGCCATGAGTCAATCCATGTATATACTTTGGGTGATGCTTTACTCCCTGGGACCTTTTGTTGTTGGGCATTGTTTTCCTATGAGGTTGCAAGCCCCTTCAGGTCTTTCAATCACTTCTGTAATTCCTACAACAGGTGTTCCATTGTCAGATTAATGTTTTGTTGCTAGCATTCAACTATGAATTTGACCTGTTCTGGCTGTGTCTCTCAGGAGACATCTATATCCAGTTCCAGTCAGCATGCACTTCTTAGCTTCATCAATCTTTTATACTTTTGGTGACTGTATATATGTACATGGGCCACAGGTGCAGCATGAATTCCTTCAGTCTCTGCTTCTACCTTTGCCTCCAAATACCTGCCTGTGAATGTTTTTTGTTCCCCCTTTTATGAAGGAGTGACGCTTTCACACTTTGATCACTCTTCTTGAACATTATGTGGTCTGTGGATTATATCTTGCCGTATTCAAACTTTTGGGCTAATATCCACATATCAGAGAGTGCATACTATGTGTCCTTTTCTGTGATTGGGTTACCTCACTCAGAGTGACGTTTTCTAGGTCAATCCATTTGCCTATGAGTTTCATGAATTCATTGTTTTTAATGCGGAGTAGTAGAACATTGTACAGATGTATCACATATTATGTATCCATTCATCAGTTGAAGAGCATCTGGATTATTTCCAGTTTCTGGCTATTATAAATAATACTGCTAAGAGCATGGTGGAGCATGTGTCTTTGTTGTATGTTTCACCATCTTTTGGTGTATGCAGAGTACAGGTACAGGGTCCTCAGTAGGGCATTATCCAATGTTCTCAGGAAACTTCAGAATGATATCCAGAGTTATCGTACAGGTTTGCAATCCCTCCAACAATGGAGCAGTGTTCCTCTTTCCCATAACCTCACCACCATCTGTTGGCACCTGAGTTTTTGATCTTAGCTATTCTGACTGGTGTCAGGTGGAACCTCAGTACTATTTTTATTTTTATTTCCTTGATGACTAAGGATGTTGAGCATGTCTTGACACAGTTATCAGCTATTTGTTATTCCTTAGTTGAGAATACTCTGTTTAGCTCTGTACCCCATTCTTCATAGGATTATTTGGATCCTTGGTGTCTAACTTCTTGAGTTCTTTGTATATTTTGGATATTAGATCTGTATCAGGTGTAGAATTGATAAAGATCTTTTCCCAATCATTTGGTTTCTGTTTTGTGCTAATAACAGTGTCCTTTCACTTACAGAAGCTTTGCAGTTTTATGAAGTCTCGTTTCTGATTCTTGATCTTACAGTACAGACCAATGGTGTTTGATTCAGGAAATTGTTCCCAGTACCCATGTGATCAAGACTCTGCTCTACTTTTTCTTCTATTAGTTTCAGTTTTTTGGGTTTGATGTAGTGGTCTTTGATCCACTCAGACTTAAGCTTTGTGTAGGGCATTAAAAATGAATCGATTTGCATACTTCTACATGCTGCCCTCCACTTGTTGAAAATCCTATCTTTTTTTAATTGGATGGTTATAGCCTCTTTGTCAAATATCAATTGACCATTGATGTGTTGTTTGTTTTGGGGTCTTCAATTCTATTCAACTTATGAACATTCCTGTATCTGTACAAATACAACTGTTTTCTGTCGTTCTTTGTTTTTTTAATCACTATTGCCCAGTAATACTGCTTGAGGTAAGGAATGGTGATTCCCCCAGAAGGTCTTTTATTGTTGAGTAAAGCATATGTATGTTGTGCCATCACTTGTATTAAATTCTAAAAAGTCTTTAATCTTTCTTTTTTTCTTGCTTGACCAGTTATCTTTGAGTAGAGCACTGTTCAACTTACAGGTATGTGTGGGCTCGCTTATGTTTTTGTGGATATTGAAGACCAGCCTTAATCTGTCATGGTTTGATAGGATGCATGGTCTTATGTCAGTCTTCTTGGATCTGTTGAGACCTGTTTTGTGACTTGTTATATGATCAATTTTGGAGAAAATACAATGAGATGCTGGGAAGAAGGCATATTCTTTCGTTTTAGGATGAAATATTCTATAAATATCTGTAATGTCCATTTTGTTCACAACTTCTGTTAGTTTGTATAGGTCTTTGTTTAATTTCTGTTTCCATGATCTGTCCATTGATGAGAATGTTGTGTTGAAATCTCCCACTATTACTAAGTGAGGAGCAGTAGGTGGTTTGAGCTTTAGTAAGGTATCTTTTAGGAATGCAGGTGCCCATGTATTTGGAGCGTACATATTTAGGATTGAGAGTTCCTATTGGTGGGTTAATCTTTTGAAAAATATGAAATTTCCTTCCTCACCTGTTTGGAAAACTTTCAGTTGATAGTCAATTATATTCCATAGTAGAATTTCAAATCCAGCTTCCTTTTATCAGAACATTTGTTTCAAAATTTGTTTTCTATCCTAATACTCTCAGGTAGTGTCTATGTTTGTCTCTGAGTTGTTTTTTTTTACGTGCAACAAAATGTAGGGTCCTCTTTATGTATCCATTCAGTTAGTCTATGTCTTTCTATTGGGGAATTGACTCCATTGTTATTAAAAGATATTAAGGAACAGTGATTGTTGCTTCTGTCATTTTTGTTGTTAGAGGTAGAATCATGTTTGTGTGTCTCTTTTCTTTTGGTTTCATTGAAAGATTAGTTTGTTGCTTTTTCTAGGGTGTAGTTTCCCTCCTTGTGTTGGAGTTTTCTACCTATTATACTTCATAGGGCTGGATTTGTAGAAAGGTACTGTATAAATTTGGTTCTGTCATGGAATATCTTCATTATTCCATATGTGTTAATTGAGAATTTTCCTGGCTATAGTAGACTGGAGTGGCATTTGTGTTCTTTTATGATCTAGATCCTTTCGAGGATCTTTTGACTTTCATAGTATCTGGTGAGAAACCTTGTGTAATTCTCATAGGTCTGACTTTATATATCACTTGACCTATTTCCCTTATTGTCTTTAAACTTCTTTCTTTATTTTGTGCATTTGGTGTTTTGACTATCATGGGATGTGAGGAATTTCTTTTCTGGTAAAATCTATTTAGAGCTCTGTAGGCTTCTTGCATGTTTTTGGGCATCTCTGTCTTTAAGGTGGGGGAGATTTCTTCAATATTTTTTGAATATATTTACAGGCTTTTTAAGTTGGGAGTCTTCACTATCTTTTATACCTATTATTCTTACATTCTATCTTCTCATTGTGTCTTTGAGTCCAAACAGCAGGTATCTTGGAGCAGAAAAGTTGGTCTTACCTCTGCTTTCAAGTGTGTATGCACTCTAACCAACTTGTTTTCAGCTCTCAGCACAGCCAGACAACAATAATGTCCTTCATCTGACTTCTCCTAGATCACTGTGCCCAAAGTGCACAGATGGCATTAGGTGATTTCCTCTTTGTTCAAGAATGTAGGCAGAAAGTGTTTGTCGCCTCTGGATTCTCAGGAGTTTCTGCATCTTGAAGATCCAGCTCTCTACTCGCGGTTGCAGGGAGATGTGGTACTGGTTTTGTTCAGTTCTAGGCACTGGAAGTAATCATCAAGTTACTGCTACGGACTTCTCCTATGTACCCTGAGTGTTTTTTTTTTTTTTTTGACAAAAATGGCTTTTAGACTGTTTCCTATCTCTAATTAGACCCCAAATATTTGTCTTCTCATCAAAGGATCCCAACCCTGCCTATTCTCATAAAACTCTACTGACCTCCACAATCCAAAATGCTTTCAGACCTTCTACATATTATCTTGTGGGAGTGCTCTTACTTAGTCAATTAAATTGGGCCTCCATTCCTTCTGTTGTGACCAAAGGAATTTCTATTTTTACCTCTGAATATTTTCAATGTCCCTCTGATTTCATTTTTCCTAAGCAGTATTCAAATGTGCCTTTCTTACCAAGGAGGAAGTCGTATTGTCCTCCTCTAATGCAGTAAGCTTTACATACACACACACAGACACACACACACACACACACACACACACACCTCTAAATTTTAGGACCTATAATATTGCGATCCTCCAGAAGGAGCCTCTAGATCACCCAGGATCAGCAAGTACAGCCCAGAGCAGAAACTCACTATCTCAAGGAAGAAAACAAGATGATAAGTTCTCCAACATTCATACCTAGACCTAGCAGGGGAAGATATGGTTAAGTAGGTGAACCAACATGTGACTGTCCCGCATATATTTTATGAACGCTCAGACTGTAACCTGACTGTGTAGCACATTCACTAGAGTGGGAAGATGCTCTAGGCTCTGATGATGATCTAGTGACTGAAAAGGCAGTCATTGGAATGTGTTCCACTGCATGAGGTAGGCTTGGTCTTTGATCTGTTGTCCAGGAAAGAGTATGCAAATTTAAACTCTACCCGACCTAATATGGTGGTTCCCTCTACAAAGGTCTTTAGATTTCCAATATCAAACCAAGATAACCTCACATATTTCCCCTCTGACACTCGGATTTTTGTATAATTTTAATGGCTCTTCAGGTCTCATTTCTTCCCAATGCTCCTTGCCCTTTCGTCTCTCCAGTAATCAATCTCTGACTAGTAAGGCCTATTAGTTCAAATCCAGGTATTCATTCCCTCCCTTCCAATTCCCTTGTTGCAATGTCTGTGTTACAGGAAATGTCTAGAGAAATATGGATTTTTGGGAGCCCTGGGTCAGGTCTGAGCTGCTCACATTGGCCCTTCAGGGAGACTTGATGATTATCGGGACCATTAGCAACTTAGTGGGTGGGAAATGCCCCATTATTTCCATTTTAAATGTCTAACTAGTCCTGGTGGGAGGCAGATGCTTATCACTTTAGAAAAGCCTTCAGTCTCCTTGACTCCTGTCCACAGCCCAGTGCCAAACCTAGAGGACTCTTGTATTTGGTGAGGATTGTCCTGGTGTGCTCTGGGATTTCTGCATTTGCTGGAGGAATCTGGGTGTTGGTGTGACTCAGACAGCACAGGGCTCCTGGCTTCTCTGGATTTCCATAAGAGTACTCAATTCCTTCTGCAGACTTGTTTGACATGTCGGTACTGCTATTGGCTTTCCCATTAGGGGCTGATTACTACTCTGACTCATTACCATTTTACTGGAGTCTGGCCTCCAAGGTTTGCCCTTCAGACTCTTTGTCTTTACTTCATGGAGGGAGCATAGAGCAGGTCTTAGCATAAAGATGCTGTGCTTCTGAGTCGAGACAGAATGTGAACTTGGGACAACTGCAGCTTTGTCTGATGTTTGATGTCTGGATTTGCCTTCCCTGAGATTTTGTCCTCTCCCATCCCTACTACTTCCTTTCTTTGCCCTCCCTTCCTGTCCTCCATCCTTCCCCACATCTTTTCCATGGTGAAGACCATAGCTTCATAACATCTTATTACTAGACATAACAGAGGCAAAGATTTTGGACCTTGTAGTCACATGACTTCACACAGGAGACAAAGATACTCAACATTCCAGGCTGAAGAGGTTGGTCACTGCTTCCCTCTGGTGCACCCCCTCCTTTTCTTGGATAGTTTGAATGTGAAATTCTCCTCAGAGACTGTAAACGCAGAAACACAGCTCTCACCTTAAGGGACTAAGGGTGATATATTCTGGAGCCATGTAGAGTGATCTTGTCCAGGAACACAAATTTAGTCACCCCTTATTCCAGTGTGGACACAGTTTCACGAAGTTTCATAGTTTTACAGAACAAAGAAAGTTATAATGCAAGGGAAATGCAAAATATGTTGGTGGGCACAGAAGCATGGCAGTTAAAGCAAATTGGGGGGATCTTTCATATGTCCTCACGATGCTATCTGATGACATTCTTACCTTTGTTGTGGTGGTTTCTAGGGGTTTATTAAGTTAATAGATCCCAAATAGTTTTTTTTTAAATCTATGACATACATTAGTTTTGAAAAACAGGTAGGCAAAGAGTTCTGGGGGCTAAAACTATCAGGTAACTAGTATCTAAATCAGCAACATCTCCTCACCACTGCAGTTCTAACCAGTCAGTCAGCTTTCGCAGACAGCTTCTTCCTAGAAGTTCTCATTTAAAGGGCACACATGTTTAAACAGTTAGACCTCAGTTGTGGGCAACATTTTGCAAAGGGATTGTGGAACATCTTTGACTCGGGGACAAGCTGGCAGCCATAGAGCCACAGAGGCAGACTGCGAGGTACATGGCCTGCCTGTCCCTGACTCCAGCCTACTTCTCTATATCGTGGGAGCTCGGTGTACAGTGGCAGCCTTTTTTTCTTCTGTCAGGTACTTTGTTAGGACAGTAAGGGAACTGATTAGCGCAATTAATAGCAGTTCAACTAACTAGAAGCAGTCTTGACAGCCTATGGTATCGTTCTGGCTTTGTGCTGGGAGAAGAGTTTGTGAAGATCCTGTTGTCTCATTCCAGAATGATGAGTTGACATCTTTACATGCAAATGTCTGTGTATGTCATTGATTGGAAGGCAGGGACTTACCCATTGTAGCCGAGTGAAGCTGATCCCATATGGACTAGTGTTGGATACTGCTCCATTGATGTTGACTTCTGAGACCATGAGAATAATGGGAAGCAGAGGAGGTCACTATATCACAAAAGAAGCAGGGATGGACGATTTGTCCCCAAGCAAAGGGTGGTGGCATCCTGCAGAAACAAGGGGAGGGGCAAGGAGCGCTCTCTCTCTCTCTGTCTCTCTCTGTCTCTCTCTGTCTCTCTCTGTCTGTCTGTCTGTCTGTCTCTCTCTCTCTCTCTCTCTCTCTCTCTCTCTCTCTCTCTCTCTGTGTGCGTGTGTGTGTGTGTGTTTGTTTATGTGTGCAGGCGCCCTAATGACACTTTGATTCTAGACACTCACCTCCAGAATACTGAGAGAATGAGCATCTGTTGTGATATCCCCCATGTATGGTCATGTGTTGTAGCTACTTTATGGCTCTCTCACTGAATCCCTTGCTGCTATCAAATTGGCCCAAGCCCAGTGAAATGTCCACACAGAAGAGGAGATGCTTTCCCTGAGATAACCTCTGTAGATCCTGTCATAGTTCTCAGTTCTCTGGGTTGAGTGGTTGTATATCCCAGGTCCCATTTGTATTCAGGACACTGTTCTTAAGCTATTCTTGATATGATGAGCAGCCAATTCTTAGTGGGATGTCTGCTGCTGGAGCTATTGCCTTAGATTTTCCTGGGAGAGTGGCACTGAATGTGTGGGACTATTCCTCTCTTAGTGCTAGACACAAGGTAAATCCACTCAGCCCCAGGACTGCTCAGTGGGGTCTCCTTCCTTCCCATCTGTTTATCATAATCTGAGAATTTAGGATGGGTCTTTATGTGCAGAGCTGTGAATACTGTTCTCTGCCAGGCGAGCCTCTCTTCTCTTCACTTCCCCAAGCTTCATGTCTCATTCATGTCAGCATAGAAGAGACATGGCTGATGGTGTAGGAAGTCCTTCTTAACTCACCTGGGAGCTTGTCAGAGCTGCTTAGAGGGGCAGAACTTGTGGAATTCTCCCTGCAAAGGCAGGTCCACCCTGTCGAGAAGGGAGGGGGCAACAGCCTGAGAGGTAGAACTGAGCCCGGCTTGCTGCAGGCTCCCTTGTGTTTCCGATGCATCTTCATTACACAGTTTTGTTTGCTCAACTCAGTTTTTGGTAGGATCACTCTGGGTTTACTTGTGGTTTCAAATTTTGAGCTAATGCTAAAGTAAAGGGGTGGAGCTGGGAGGTGTAGTTTCTTCTGTTTGAGTAAATTACAACTTTGTAAGTGGCGGGCAAGGTTGTTGCAAGTTTAGCTATTTTCCTCTCTGGGTTTCTTGTATCTTCTTCTTGCGTCCGGGGAGTTGGGCAGCGATCCTGTCTGTTTCAACTGCACACCTTAGGTCTTAGGATGTGCTGCTGGGGAAACAACAGTCATTCTCTACAGCACTCCTCCCCCCTTAGCATGGGACCTTGGTAGACATTCGGTGTCTACCAAGACAGCACTAGCAAGAACGTTCTTTGCTCTGGCTTTAGCTACATTGACTGAATTAATATTATTTCGGGACCTCTGTTTTATTTATTAATGGGTTGTGGTGGGAATCCATTGGAATTGAAGCATTCCTTTCTGGAGGGAAGAAAGAAGCTCAGAAGATTCAGGAAGCTTAAGAAACCTATAAGGCTTAGGAATCTCGAAAGTTATGACGCTCAGGTCCTGTTCCAAAGAGCAATAAGATGAAAATAATTGCCCCGGGGGTCGGGGGCAGCCATAATGGAGGGGGCTTCTTGGGTGGAGCTGCCTGCTAGTTGGGCTGAAAGCTACAGGATGTAGCTATTTTGAGTGTCTCCCATGCTGGAGTGGGTTTTCCACTGATAGAGTTGTCTGAGCCACTCGTCTCTTCCTGAATAGCCATGATAAGGTAGACCTGAATGGAATTGTTTCTAGTTGGAGGACTACATGAGGTGAACACACATTGTTAAGGTCTACCCAGGATAAGTCACATAACATAAGCTGCTAGCCATTCATGTAGGTTAAAAAGTAGCAGAAGTCACCCTATGTTAACATAACCAGAACTAGGTAGCTAAGGGAACAAAGCTAATGCAGGGTATTGGCACAGGTTCTAGAGGACCCAGGGGAGGAAGGATGTTTGTCATCCATGCCCCTCATCCCTGCACCTCTGTGCTGGTCCAGATACCACCAGGCAAGAAGCCTTTGTACAATCCACATCTACACTGGTTTACCAGCCAGATCCAATACTTCAAGAACCTACAGCACTACAATGACCTCACTGGCTGAAGGGAGGACACAGCCAGTACAGAAGCTGCTTAAAGTTAAAGGAGATCTATCACTCGTGTAGGGCAAGGAAATTTACAATATCCAGGCACCTTGCATGAGAGTTCAGGCCTCCTGGGATCCAGAGTTCTTGCTTCAGAGCTCAGCAAAGCTCAGGGCAAATGTAGTCATTGGTTGGAACTGCCTTCCTTGCTAACTGAGGTTCCGTTCTTTTATTTTCTGCCACAACGAAATTAACGCTTAATTACAGTGGCATGTTTTTCATCTTGTGATACACAGTGCTGATCCACGAAGGCATAGGGAAAACATAAACATCTGTTTTCACCTCTCTGCTGGAATAGGATGCTTGTTTTCTGCGGAAAAGTTGTGAGTTCCCCTGTAATACAGGTCATGTTCTGAAATGGAAGGAGGAGGACTCCAATCTGTTCTGTAGTAGTTGCATTCAAATACAGTGCTGTCAATTTTTCTTATCTGTCTGTCTGCCTGGCTGTCTATATTTTATATCTAATCTATCATTTGTCTATCATGTATCATCTATTTATCTATCCTTCCATCCATCTACTTACTATCTATCTATCTATCTATCTGTCTGTCTATTATCTATCATTTGTCTATCTGTCTATCTATAATTTGTCTATTTACTATCTATCTACCATTTGTTTATCTGATATCTATCATCTATTTATCTAAGGTGTGTACATGGGTGTGTTTAGATGCATATGTGTGCAGATGTGTGTATATGTCTCCACATTCAGGTAGAGTCAGAGAACAAACTAAGGCCTCATCCTCAGGCACGGTCTATGTTATTCAGACAGGGTCTCTAATTGGCCAGGAGCTTACAAAACAAGCCAGCTGTGGTGGTCAGCAGATCCTGGGGATCCTGTCCTTGTTTCCACAACTGGCATTAGAATCTTTCTCCATTCACATTTTGATGTGGGTTCTGGGAATCAAATCCATGTCTTCATGCTTTTGAGGTATTCTGTTTAGTTTTCACTGACATCTTGACATAACTTAGAAGAGACATGACATAGAGTCTCCTGGTAAGAGAGAATCATCTGAAGTGCTGCCTCCATCAGATTGGCTTGTGGCCTACTGTGTGAGAGAATGTCTCGACTGACAGTTGATGAAGCAGGGCCCAGCCCACTGTGGGTGTCAACATTCCTAGTCCAGGGTGTCTGGGATTCATGAGAACGTCAACTAAGCATGGGCTAGTGAGTAAGGCTGTGAGCAGTATTCCTTTATAATTCTCTCTTCGATTTCCTGTCTGACTGTCTACAAAAGCTGGTAATCCAAGGTGCAAGCCAAAGAAGTGTTTTCCTTCTACAAGTTGTTTTTGGGTAGAGTGTTTTATCACAGCTGTAGAGAGGCAGACTAGTATGTGAGGCAGACACTTTACTTACCTAGTGACCTGCTTATTTGCAGTCATGCATATTAAAAAAAAAGCTTTAGGAATGGGAACCAAATGGCTGACACTTTCTAGAGTGAACACAGAAATCAGATACTACAAAACTAGGATTTTTATATAATTTATATATATATATGTATATGTGTGTTATATATGTATATATGTATATGTGTGTATATATATGTATATATGTGTGTATGTGTGTTATATATATATGTGTGTGTATGTATTGTATATATATAATATATTGTATATATAGAGTATAAAGATATCATATGTGTGAAACTAAGTGCACACACGCTAATATGTATATGTGTATTTTTAATATTATCAGTGTGTTCCATGTATGTATGTTTATGTGTGCACGCATGCATGTGTGGTCATGTTCTTGGTGTGCATATGCATGCGGATATATGTGTCATGCATATCTGTATGCTTGAAAGTGTATGTCTGTGTTGATGCTACTTAATCTTGTCCTCCACCTCCACTCCGTAATCGGGCTGCTTCTCAGTGTCAGTTTAGATGGAGCTGGTTGTCTTCTCCTTCCGGTAGGAAATGATGGCCCGAAAGTGAATAAGATCATAGACTGGAGACCCCAGCACAGTTCATACACACATGGTGGGAGTGCTCTGTACTCAGTTAGAAGCAGGTACTCAGGTCTCTGACCTCTTGTCTATGAGCGAGAGAAGGACACCTTTCCTATCTTCTCTCCTGCCCTGGTTTCTATGAAGTGTCCTCCTGCTGCTCCTCAGAGTTGCTGGTAGGACGCTACCTGCCTGTTGCCACAAGAGACAGACCTGCACCCGGAGAAGCCCAAGTGAGGACAGCGGGTATCTGCTGGTCCCGAAATCCAGGTTAAATCCAGCACTCCTGCTGATCACGGAACAGAGCTGTGCAGTAGTTTTGGGGGTATAATTGATCATTACCACTTGACTTATAATCCTTGGCCATTATCTTTCTGGTCCAGGCTTGAGAAATGGCCATACAAAGAGTTTTGGTACTACCTTGCCCTGGGAGAGAGAAAAAAAAATTTAGTAGATATTATTAAAAGGCTTTTAATCCATGAACATATAACCAGCTGAAATGGGCTGAAAGTGCCATTTTGACTGAACGGAGGATGTGTGAGGCATCTTTATCTAATATCCACCATTTCCCATAATAAATAATTATTTTAAATCGAAGCCGATGACTCAAGTTTTTTTTCTTTAAAGCTGCTTCTGCCAATAGCCCTACACATCCGTAACCCATTTTACTTGCTGTCTCTTCTACTGAGAGCAGAGGCAAAGGCATTCTATGCTCTCCAATGTCCCAACAGACTCAGTACTGATTCCTCTGGGACCTCCGTGGAAGGGTACTTTTAAGCCTAAACCCTCAGGCACCATTTAGTGGGGGGGGGTTGTGTGGGGTTCAATATCCCCATTTGTGTGCCCAGCTTGAACTCAGTTCTCACATCACATTCTCTTATCCGCGTGCTCGCCCACCCCGAATAATTTCAGTCAATTATGTACCCGCTTTGTTTTGCCTAAGTGGGGCTTCTGTTCTCTTCTTGTCTCTTTGGCTTCACGGAAATACCCTCCCCCAAGCCCCCTGAAATAGTTGACAAGGTAAAGCACATCATTGGGTTACCAGCAGGGGTTTTCAGAGCTAACAGGCACAGCGGAAGAAATATTGGTAAGATTTATTAAGTAATGAAGTAGTTCCAGAACTAATAATATGTGAAAATAAAAGAAAGAAACCCACCTTAAAACACAATGCACATGCGCGCACACACACACAGACGCACAGTCCTTCTACACAAGCATGCACATGCACTCAGGAGTTCACAGTTCACAGAGAGGTGTCATCTTCTTCTGTGTTCTGACTGTGTTCAAAACTGGCTCAACTTACTGTGGTAAAGACTGCCACCTATTTGATTATTAAACCATGCCTTTCCTCCTGGGCATCCAGCTAAATGATATTGCCTGGCATCCATGGACTGAGTGCCAACGGAATGGCCTGTGCATATGACTGGATTACTGGCAGCTTCCTCTCCATCCCTTCCTGTCCTTTCTCCCCTCCTTTCTTGGCTAGCTCTTTGGGTTCTTAGGCTCAAAGTAGGGCAGAGCTATGGGGAAGGGGAAACCTGGAACCCAGGAGATAATGTGGAGCCATGTTAAGAAGGTAATTGCAGCCAGAGAGGAGGTCTGGGCCGTGGGTTGGCAGCTGATATTTCAAAGGATCTTGTCTGAGTCATTTATTGACTTCCTCTTCAGAGATAACTATACTCGTAGAAGCAATCCTCTCTATACACCACCAGCTGGAAAGGAGTTTTCTTTATTGAATTTCTACCTTTCATTTTTTATTTTTGTAATGTATGCATCATGTGTACTCACGGTTGGGTGCACATGTTTGTGGAGGCTTAAAAACTTGTGTCAGTCTCAGGACCTCCACCCACATCATCTGAAACAAAGACACCCATTGTCCTGGATCTCACCAGTTTGGATAGATAGGCTTGCCACCCAAGCCCCAGGATCCACCTGTCTCTAAACATCAGCACCGGAATAATAATATACAGTGTGCACACACACTCCCGGCCTTTCCTTCAAAGTAAGAGCTCGGACTTATGGACTACAAAGTTAAAATAGTCAAAGGGGTTGGAGTGATAGCTCAGCGGTTAAGAGCACTGACTGTTCTTCCTAGACATCTTTAGTTCCAAACCCAGCAACCACAACCATCTGTAATGGGATCTCATGCCCTCTTCTGGTGTGTCTGAAGATGGCTACAGTATACTCATAAATAAAGTAAATAAATTAAAAAAATTGAATTCAGTGTTTTTGTGGCTTTCATAGGGCTGCCTCCTTCACTTCTCTTACTTCTTTTCCTTTTCCTCCTTGTCTTCTAAGGCATATATATATATATATATATATATATATATATATATATATATATATATATATATACATACATATATAATATTTTATGTGTAGGGTTGTTTTATTTGAACGCATGTATATGTACCTTGGGCATGCCTGGAGCTCAGGGAAGCCAGCAGAAAGTCTTCCCTGAAAATAGAGTTACACATGTATGGGGGCTGCCATGTGGGTGCAAGTCATCAAACCTGAGTCCCCAGCAAGAGCAGCAAGTGCTTTTAGGTGCTGAGCAGTCTCTCCAGCCCACAGTGGGGTCTGATCCTTAATGGCAGAAGGGATCGTGGCCAGTGTTTCTGATCTGGTAGGAGGTGGATGCCAGTGTGATCCTGAGAACTCCTGAATGAGAAAGGAAGGATGGGTTAGGAGGCTCGTTTCCTACATCCTGCAAGGAAAAGGCATCTACATTTATAGTTACTGGAGAAACAGGGAGAGCCTCATGCATACATCAGTCACCTATTAGAGTAAAGTTCGACTGGATTGTCCTTTTCTCTGCTTAACAACACTAAAGTAAATGGCTCATAAAGTAGAAAGAATTCCCCCCACCCCTTTAACTGAAAGAACTTAGACGTGCAAATGTTTTGACAATTAACGAGTACGTAATGAGAGATACATGATGCCTGTTTTGACTGAAGGTTGACAAGGCTTCTGTAAGTATTTGAGTTGGGAACTGCAGTGGATGTTTGGGTTAGTTACTTCTGTCAATGTCGGGTGGCTTGCACTGCTTGAGTGCCATCAGTCTTATGAAATTAGAGTGTGTTGTGGTTAAGGTGAAATAACAGGAGCATAAAAATTTGTTATTGACTAGAAATTGGAGAAGGGGGGAAGGTGGCCTCTCTCTGTTTAATGAGATCTGGAATTTTCCTTGAGTTCTTTTACAGTAAGATGCTGAGTTTGTGCATCAGGCTCAATGCTTCGCTTTAGGCAATACTGTGGCCTTCTCTGTCAGTTAGAAAACAAAAAACCGAAAAAACACCACATGAGCAGCAGACAAGCTGCAAGACTGGGTCTTTTTATATAGCTCAGAGCCCACCTGCCTAGGTAATGGTACCGCCCACAACGGGCTTCACCCTTTTAAGTCAGTGAACAATCAAAGCAGTTTCTCATGGACATGTCTACAGACTCACAAACTTCTGGGCAATGCAGCTGAGGCAGGGGCATTATTGAGATACTTGGTTTTCTTTCGTCTTATGGCTCTCTTCTTTCAATCTTGACTTAGAACTTTCTGTTGGGTTACTAGGAGGGGGAAGGGAGCCCACACAGGAAATGTACTACAGACACCAGCTTCACCTCTGCCTCTGGTCCTCTTGTTGGCCCTGTGGGAAGCGTTAAGTTCCTCCTCTCTTTCTGTTCACACTGTTAAACCTTATAACCACTGGGTCATTAGAACTCTTTCTTTTACATGGAATAAGGAAAGAAGTGACTGTGTCATCTCCTAGGTAGTGCAGACTGTCCATCCTTCCCTTGAGCCTGCCCAGGTCACTGTGGATTACAGTGATAGAAGAGCCAGAAGCTGCAAGCACAGGCTTCTGAGAATCTGTGAGGCATCAGTCCTCCCTGGTGCCCCATGGAGTCTGTTCTAGTTTCCTTTATGTGCCTCCGATACAATGCTTGGATGGAAAGTAGTGTAGGGGAGAAAAAATGTTTAGACTTCAACTTTCAGGTCATGGAGGGGAGTCAGAGTAAGAACTACAACAAGGTCTTGAGGCTGATTCCACCAAGGGACTCTGCATGTTGGCTTGCTCCTGCTCCTCTAGCTTTCTTATACATCTCAGAAGGATCTGCCTAGGGAATGGTGCTGCCCACAGTGGGCTTGGCCCTCCTAAGTCAGTCAACAATCAAGGCAATTCCTCATAGTCCTGTCCACAGAGCAACACAGTAACACAATAAGACATTTGCTAAGCCCCCCCTCACGTGTGTGTGTATCTGTCTGTCTGTCTTTCTTTCTCTCTCTTCAAGTGATGCTGAGTTGATCAGAGGTATAGTTAACCAGTTTCTCCTAGCTGCAGCACGCATCTTCCTTTCTTGATTCTGTAGGCTCATAAACGGTACAGAGATGTGCCCCACGGTGAATCATACCTGAGTCTCACCAGGAACTGATTTAGATGAAATTTTTGATTCAGGAGTGAGTCAGCACTCTGAAGTACTTGGCTATGAAAATGACAAGCGTTTTGGAAGCCAGAAGGTAGAATTGGATTGAGTTGTGTTCTCTTTAAAAAGATACGCTGACATCTGTTATGTAAATGGCATGGTGGGTTCCATGGGAAGGAAGAGGAGACAAATTACTCTTTAGAAAGAACTTTATGAGGAAAGGGTCAGCACCACAATAGCCATTACAGCCATGATCAGGTTCTGAAGCAGCAGTGAAAAATCTTTGGCCCTGATGGGGAACTTCCTTAGGAGAGATGGTGGCCAAAGGGAGCTGTTTTGTCCTCACTCTTTTGCTTCAGTGTCTCAGCACGGGCAGCAACGGAACTTGTTCTGGGAAAAGTGAGGTCTGACAGAGTCCGTGAAGTGGCACTCATGGACCTTATACACTCTGAAAGATGGGTCTTGCAGCTGGTCCTAGTTAGACTCTGCTCCCTGCTTGGGACAGAGTCTACTGAGTGAGGCCTAAGATGTGGAAACTAATCCCCCATCAATTTTTTTTAACAAGTTTTCTTTTTCTCATGCATCGCTTTAGAACAGGCCCATTTATCAAGGACCACTGGTCCGTGTAATTCATTCAGCTAAGGATAATGCTCAAATGGCTTTCTTTCAGACTAGCAGGATTTTAAAAGGTGGTTATTTAATTACTGGCTACTCGTGAGAGGGACAGATAAGCCTAATAGGGCATTTTATTTAGTGGGGCAATGACATCGGAGCACAGCAGACACGTCTGTGTGTGTGTGTGTGTGTGTGTGTGTGTGTGTGTGTGTCTGTGCCTGTGTGTGTGTATGTGTGTGTGTGTGTGTGTGTGTGTGTGTCTGTGCCTGTGTGTGTGTGTGTGTGTGTGTGTGTGTGTGTGTGTGTGTGGTGACAGCACTAACACTGTCAATTTCTCCCTGTCTACTCTTCAGGATTGATGCTAACTTGGAACTTTTAATGTGACTTCAAACTCTCCCCTACACACTTGCCTTTTTCTCTTTCCCTCATCCTTCTCTCCTTTTCACCATCTTCCAGGGAAGGAGACAAGGTTTCAGTTCACAGGGTAAGAAAGCCCAAGTCTTGAAGATGGAGACAGTTCTCTCTGTACCTCAGAAGTTGCAATCAGAACATGTCCACCTCTGAATTAGTTCTCCTGATAAAAGAGACACTCTGTTCTGGGTGTAAGCACAGAGGCATGTGGAGGTGGAACCGTTTTTTGTGAGAGAATATCCCTTCGGACACTGAGAAACACACACAGCAGAAGGCATGGCATGAAGGTTGCGATAGA
Organism: Rattus norvegicus; assembly: GCF_021556685.1. NCBI lineage: Eukaryota > Metazoa > Chordata > Mammalia > Rodentia > Muridae > Rattus > Rattus norvegicus. The sequence continues at coordinate 50,027,882 of NC_141555.1, read as the reverse complement.
CCATATCCTGATGGGGACTGGGAAGATAGCTTAGTGGGCAAGAGCACTTGCTCTGCAAGCCCGAATAATTCATATTCTCTCTTCAACTTTGTAAAACTCCAGGCATGGCTAATCATGTCTGCAACATTGTAGGGTGTAGGCAGGTGGAACGCCATTAGCATCCTGGCCAGCCACACTAGTCAAAATGGTTGGCTGTGGTTCACTGAGAGATGGAGAGTAGTGAGTAAGAGAATGCACATTCTACTCATTTCTGCACGTATGTACACATGTATGTGCCCTCACACTAGGGAACAGGCACTCAACTCATACACACACATGAATCCTACAACCACACCCCTGTTGAACCCTAAGTTCAACCGCTCTATAAACTATGTGACTGAGTATTGTAGCAACACGAAATTTTCATTCTCCTTGTTTTGTAAACCCTATTCTGTTCAGTTTACTAACACAAGAAGCTAAACTTATGACTTCCCTGACTCGGGATGGTGTGTCATAGCTTTTGGTCTTTCATGAACAGCATCTGTCTATCAAGAGAGGGACTTCAACAGAGGAGCTTTCCAACTTAACCTCAGTGACATGGAGACATTTGAGGGTTTTAACTGGTGACTGGTGTGCTCATTTTTCCTTTTGAGAAATAGATTGGACAGAATGCACAACGTCACTCGGTTACGGGATGAACAACACATCAGAGCCTGGGATCAGTGAACTGATTGTCACTGGGGTTTTGTGTATGTGGAGAATGTTAAGGCAGTGGGTCTGAGAGAGAGAGAGAGAGAGAGAGAGAGAGAGAGAGAGAGAGAGAGAGAGAGGGAGGGAGAGAGGGAGAGAATGAGCTTGATCTTACAATATCTGTTCAATGTATAATGTGATCAGAATACTACACCTCCTACTTCAAATGTATACAGTCTCCATTTGTCAAGCATACTCGATAAATCTAAAAAAAAAAGGTAAAGGGGATTTGGGACAGAAAGTTCTGGAAGGGGCTAGGGAGAGAGTCTAGCAGTTAAGCTCTCGCTCCCCAGAAACTTCCATTGATGCTCCGTGGATGTGGAGACCATCCTATAATTCCACCTTCGAAGGCAGAGGCAGAATGCCCAGAGCAAGCTGTCTGGAAATATGACCATACCAAAAGGAGCTTTGCCTGTAGGTGAGAGTTGCTGACACAGTGAACAAGACAGACAAGACATTAAGAATATTTCATGAATGTACCTTGGGCTTCCACATGTGTGTGCATGCACATGTGTTAACTGTGTGACTAATTATTTCTCTCTCTCTCTCTCTCTCTCTCTCTCTCTCTCTCTCCCTCTCTCTCTCTGTAACACACACACAAAGTCTCTCTTACACACACACACATAAATACACACGCTTGCCTGCGGTTGCAAGTTTCCTTCTGGGTTGCCTTAGGATTTAGATATAGAACACTCTCCACACCATGTCTACCTGAACACTGCCATGCTTCCCATCATGATAATAACTGACTGGACCTCTGAAACTTTAACTCAGCCCCAATTAAATGTTTCCTTTATTAAGAGTTGCCTTGGTCATTGTGTCTCCTCACAGCAATGGAGCCCTAACTAAGACAGGTTGTGTTTGCCTGATCCCAAACTCTCACATTTTCATCCGGGATGGAAGCCAAAAGACCTTAGTGTTTCTGTTCCCCCTTCCTGTCACTGGGGTTACAGGTTTCCATTGCCTGTTCCATGATGACTGGGATCTTAGTTCAGGTCTGTTTAGGCAGCAAGCAGGTTTACCCACCCATCCTCCTAAGACCCATAATGTGGTTTTTAAGGCTTACCAGAAGATTACACTCAACATGCAATCACAAATTAGAGATGACAAGTGCATCTTGACTTTACCTTGTTTCGGTATATTTGAATTGTTTCAGTGTATTTGAATGATAGCTGAAGATTGGGAGACTTAGCCCGAGATGGGAAGGAGAAAGTGAGGATGCAAAGATCTATCGGATCCATGCCACTTGCCCTTGCATTCAACATTTCATATTTAAAAGCACAACAACCACCAACAACAACAATAGTCAACAACAAGGCATGCATACAACAGACTGGCAGAGAATACACTAAAGGGCATTACATACTTGTAACCTCTCTTTCTCCATTACAGCCCATGTATTGCGCCTATGGATTTTGCTGTCAAACCCAGATGATTAATCCCCAGATGGAAGCCCCATAACACTGTGATGAATGACACCATGGTCAATGGGATAGTCAGAGCTTATGATTTTCTTTCCTTGTAAAATCAACCCAGTCGGGAACTAATAATGACAGCTCACATATATAAATAAAAGAGCCTTTAACACTGAGGATTGAAATTATTACTACATATCCCCGTTCTTTGCATTTTATTTTCATTAGTGTGTTGTTTTCAGTGCCATGCTTACTACATAGAAAACTATGCATTTTCTACACTATGTATCTTTTGGGGGTGCACTCTGTAAGCTAAAGACTAAATCAATCCATATCAAAGGGTTCCTCCCTGTCCTGTTTACAGAACTGAAATTAAACTGTTTCCACAAAACATTTTGCACTAGCCTGGCTCATTGTCATTAGGGTTTGAGTGTGAAATTTCCCCATGGTCTCAGGTGTAGGAACACTTTGTCTCAAGTACTGTCTAGGAAGGTTGTGGAACTTTACAGACTGTGACCTTGCAGAAGTAGGCCACTGGGGCAGGAAGGAGGGAGCTGGCTGGTTCAGACCAAACTCTTGGCTGCCTGATACACTCAAATATAGGCAGGGTTCATGCAGGCTCTCAGTGCCACAGACCAATACACTGTTGCCATGTGGTCATTGCCATGACAGTCTGAACCCAATGACTGTGACTGTGTGCCCTAAACAATCCTCTATGCCTTTATTTTGATTGTGTCATGAATTTTAACACCTTGACATAAAAGTAATGTAAGTGTACATCTGCGTGTGTGTGTGTGTGTGTGTGTGAGAGAGAGAGAGAGAGAGACAGAGAGACAGAGAGACAGAGAGACAGAGAGACAGAGAGATAGAAAGAGCCCAAAAGTGGGAGAAAGCCCATTTAATTAAGTACGTATAATTTGCTCCTTGAATCATAAGGCAGTCAATTGGTTTGATTTATTTTCAATATTTGAATTCTTTAGCGTCATACAGCTTTATATTATGCAGCTAAAGCTAATAGTCTAACGTTTTTATCAAATAATATATTGTCTTTTTCCTTGAGAATTTCTTACATGTGTAATGAAACATGGCCATAACCTCTTCCATTTCACCCTCTGCTCTCCCTAAATTCCCTGCTAACAACCATCCCACAAAATTCATATCCTCTTTCCCAACCTATAACAACTAAGCCCAATTAGCATTAGTTATGTACTTATGGGTGTGTGACATCTACAAAAATGTGGGAATTCTAATAGTGACCAAACCCTCGGAGAAGAATGATTCTTTTACCCCAGCTGCCATCAGTACCTGAAAAGCTCCTCAGTAAGGGATTCTGTCTGGCTGGTGGTCCTTTATAGACCTATGCAGGTGACCACAGCTGCTGTGAGCTCATGATTGCAGCAGCCATGTCATGTCCTGAAGGCAGCAAACCACAGCACTTTTTTCCCACGCTCTGGGTCTTACACTATTCCCACCTACATGTACAAGATGTTTCCCGAGCCCCAGGATTTAAAAGAGAATGAGTGCTCATCCATAAATGGGGCATCTTTATTGCTTCCCATGCTAAACTGCTTTCTTAAGAAACTTTATTTTAGGGCTGGAGAGATGGCTTAGTGGGTAAGAGCACTGACTGTTTTCCAAAGGACCTGAGTTCAATTCCCAGCAACCACATGGTGGCTCACAACCATCTGTAATGGGATCTCATGCCCTCTTTTGGTAATGTGTCTTAAGACAGTCACAGTGTTCTCACATACATGGAATAAATAAATAAAGCTTTAAAAAATGAATTTTTATTTTAAATTTTTACTGGAACCAGAAAGTTTTTCTTTTTATTAACTTTTATGACATTTACACACACACACACACAAACACACACACACACAAAAACACACACACAGACACACACAGAGAGAGAAAGAGATAAAGAGAGAGAGATCGAGAGAGAGAGAGAGAGAGAGAGAGAGAGAGAGAGAGAGAGAGAGGGAGGGAAAGAGGGAGAGAGAACTAAAGGACTAAAATATACTCCTAAGTCAAAGATAAAGGCCAGACACTTGTCAACAGGATGGTGGAGAGTTAAAGGTGGAATGACCATGGAGGCTCCAGAAGGCAGAAACCAGAGACAGTGGCTCTACCAGGTAGGACATCTACTGTTTTTCAATGCCTTCATGACCAGGATTGGTGAACTGCAGACTAGCCATGTGGGTGTTAGCCTGCAAAGTGCACTTTGTATGGAGACTGAAGTGTGCTGCCCAGGATGTCTTTGTTCCCACACACTTCTATGATTCCTAGGAGAGTAGGAAATGTTTCAGCAGATTCAGTGGTATTATACAAACTGCAGTCATGGGTCACTATCTATGCTGTTAACTGTCGGTGGAGATTGGCTCCAAAATTCTTCAAAATCCTTGACAGGGTTTCTGTTTAACTCATTCTAGGCTGAACTGTCTTTGTTTTCCATAAAGGTTCTGTGAGATAGATAGTGATCTGCTCCTAGGAGTAAACCAATGTCTTGGGCTTCTGTATCTTCTGAATGGAGTGGTTGGCTGAGGTTTGTTAGAACGTCAACCTCCTCCCAACACATATCTGTGCCTAGAAATGTATCCTTTATGTAGGTGTAGTCTTCTGGTGTGTGTGTGTGTGTGTGTGTGTGTGTGTGTGTGTGTGTGTACATGATGGTATCGCAGAGAAAGCTGTTGAATCTGCCATTTTTTTTTTACACTGTGTGTGCTTTCCTATTTAAAATTGTTCTTAAGTTTCGTAAGAGTTTCCGTACAAGCTTCATTTTTAGGGAGAGGATCTTCCAAATTTGTTTTCGTCTGGTCTCAAGACATGAGAATGAGTCATTAGCATGGAGGGCTGAATGAGAGCTGCTGTCTGGTTCCCAGTGATGCTGTAGGCTCTACCTTTGTATGCTTGGCTCTGTGTGCCAGTCAGAGCCTCTGTATTCTTTGAGCCCCTCCTTTGGAGGTGAAGTATGCATTGTTTGTACTGTTTACCCTAGCAATGAGCCTCTTTTGAAATTGTTTTCCCTGCCTCCCTAGACACAGTGAATTTTTAAGTCCTTCCAAATGAAAAACGGTTGGCCACATTGAACACGGGAGAAGGGAGATCCACAGTAAAATACAAATGAAGAAAGCAGGAGTGACAGCCATGTATGCAATACCCCCACAGCTAAGGGGGTGCAGAAACATGTAGGTGGCTGCAGAATAGTAGGCACTCATTCCTCCAGAAAGCTCACATAATTTAGCCCCAAATATTTGTGTCCTTTGATGGCTATCTTTCTGTAAATCCTCAATTGGGCTGTGTGTGTCTTCGTGTATATCTCTGCATGTGTGTGTCTGTGTGTATGTCTCTTGTTTGACTCTCTTTCTGTGTCTCTGTCTCCTTCTCTCCCCCTTCCCCTCCCCTTGCCCCCCCCCCCCCCTTCTCATTCTCCTTCCCTCCTCTCTCTCTCTCTCTCTCTCTCTCTCTCTCTCTCTCTGTGTTTTGTGTGTGTGTGTGTGTGTGTGTGTGTGTGTGTGTGTGTGTGTGTGTGTGTGTGTGTAGGTTCAGAGATTGTCCACAGGGACAAGTGGCAATTTTGCTACCAGTCTTTGGCAATTTTGCTGTGATAAACTCTGAAAACGAGGATTTTCTTCTGAGCCATCCCTGTTCCTGGCCTTTCCTCCATGCATTTCTTAGTTTGCTGTCATATATTCGGAACCTCCGAAGTTACAAACTCACTACTTGTGCGGTGTTCTTCGGCCTGAGAAACAACATAATCTGGAAACTTGTGCTAAACTGGACACTTAAAAGTTACTAGTTATTAGAAATTGTGTTTAAATTTAAAAATAATTTCTTCATTTGTGTGGGCTCACACGACATGTGTAGGCAGTGCTTACTGATTGATCATGGCGCCGTACATTTCCGACCTCATACAGACCCTGACAAGGATTACTTCCGGTGCTGTGTTACTTATTTTTTCTCCTTCCAATGAAGGTGCAGACTTGAGCCATTTCCGGTGTCAGAACTTAAATGACCTAGTTCCGGTTTCTCACATGCTTCCAGTACCTAGGTTGAGTCCTGGACATGGGACATCCGCGGCACTGCACAGCGTTCCTTTGGGCTGAGCAAGAGGGATCTCTGGTTTGGATTGTTTTCTTTGCCCAAAGTACATGGGATTAAATTCGCAGTCCCCATGACTCTATAGTGGCTTCTATGAATTCTGTGTTGTTATTATCTTTTCAAATTCTGTTTGTTCTTGGCCGAGTCGGTGACAGCTGCCTCGCTCTGTGAACTGGCTGCCGTCGTTCTATTACAGCGATTTGATCGATATGTCGTCTTCATTTGTTAGCTCTCCTAGCTCCATTTTCTGAGAAAGGCTACTTCCCTCTGTGCGCATGGCCTCAGTTGTTGGATGCTACCTTTTAGGAGGTCTCAGGCCCTTCCTTTGAGGATCTGCATCCCTGCAGACAAGGAGATAGTCTTTGAAACGAAATTCAGTAAGTCCACGGTGACATTTTCATGCCTTTTGAGAAATCCGAGGACAAGTCTTTCTACTGGCAGCTATTCACACACGATGAACTCTTAAGTCAAGATATCCAACTTGCGTTTTAATCCTAATATCAAGAAACAATGAGTTAACAGTAGATTTATTGAAAGAATCAAGTATGAGTTTGGACACTCCTTTGTCTCTCTCTCTCTCTCTCTGGAACACAATTTTTCCTCTTTGAAAGCTAAAATTTCTAATTTATTCAAGTCAATTAAAAATCCACTTTATTCTTAATTTTTTGATGGGAATGACTACAGACTGACCTGCTCCACCCCCCTCTTTCCATGACTAAAAGGAAGGCTATTTTAAAAAGAGTTCTGCCTGATGAAAACCTTGTTTTTTTCTTTTGTCAAATATTATTTCATGACTTCTGGATTTTTTAATACCAATAAGGCAGCAACTGTTCTTTAGATGTCTCCCCTGCCCCCATATTACTTTATTCTTTGGTAAACATGGGGTGAGCCCCCTCTATGCTCATTATCAAATGCTTCTGATTAGATTTGTGGACAAAAGCAACCTACCGTCTGTCGTTTTCTAGTGGTGTTCCTTTTCAGGGAAAGAGAAATACCAAAGCCTGCCTGAGAATTAGGATTTTTCAAAAGTCTCATCTCATTGTGGATTCCAATTTCCAAAGTTGACACTCATTAAGGGGAACGGATATGAATTTCCCATCATGGTTTGGATGTGTATTATTATTTCTTGTTACATTTATTTTTCCTTTGTGACTTGAGATGTAATCTACCTACAGAAAAAAGAGCTATCTAACCAAGTTCCCATATTCCCCTCTCTGTAAGTTGAGATTTCTAAGGCTGAACAGGAGAATAAAGCAAAATGAAGCGAGTCTGCTGATGTTGTCCACGTACTTCCTAGAACAGGAAACAGATAGAGACATGTTCCATGAGCACGTGTATCAGATGGACCAATGAAACTGCAGGGGCCCTTGCTAGATCTAAAATCCCTATAAATGGTATGTGTGTGCGTGTGTGTGTGTCTGTGTGTGTGTCTGTGTGTGTGTGTGTAAACCTATATATATATATATATATATATATATATATATATATATATATATATATGCGTGTGTGTGTGTGTGTGTGTGTGTGTGTGTGTGTGTGTATGTGTGTATGTATGTATGCCTTAGTGTTTTACTGCTATGAAAAGAAACCATGACCAATGCAAGTCTTACAAGGACATTTAGTTGGGGTTGGCTTATAGGTTCATAGTTTCAGTCTATTATCATCAAGGCAGGAGCATGGCAGCATCTAGGCAGGCATGATGCAGGAGGAGCTGAGAGTTCTACATCTTCCTCTCAAGGCTTCTAGAAGACTGGCTTCCAGACAGCTAGGGTTAGGGTCTTAAAGCCCATGACCACAGTGACACAACTACTCCAACAAGACCACACCCACCCCAACAAGCCCAAACCTCCTAGTAGTGCCACTCCTATTTTTCACTATTTGTCTTTAAACTTGAAACTTATTCATAAAACTGTTCAATGGACAACAGGTAACTTAAATGAAATAAATACAGAAGTATTAGAAAAATAAACAGGAATATGTGTGATTTAGTTACTGTTCTATTGCTGTGTAGAGACACCATGACTAAACTAATTTATGAAAGAAAACATTTATTTGTGGTCTTACAGTTTCAGAGGGCGAGTCCATGGACCGTCATGGTAGACACCATGGCAGGAGGCTGGCAGGCAGGCATTCCTGGCTGGAGTAGTTCCTGAGAGCTCACATACTGCTCCCCAGATGAGAGAGAGAGAAAAAGAGAGAGAGAGGGAGGGAGGGAGGGAGAGAGAGAGGGAGAGGGAGAGGGAGAGGGAGAGGCAGAGTCAGAGGGAGAGGGAAGAAGGGAGAGAGAGAGAGAAGCCTCTTGGGCTTTTGAAATCTCAAGGCCACCACCTCCCATTGACACATTTCTTTTAACAAAAACTCAACTCCCAATCCTTTCTAAACAATCCACAACCTGGAAAACAAACACATTCAAATATTTGAACCTCTGAGAGTCACACTTATTCAAAATCCTAAAGTATGTTTTTTTTTTTCTTTTAAAAGAAATCAAGTAATGAGGGTCCATCCCATTTGGTGGTATATTTTATTGTTACATTTCATTTCTCAGAGGTTATGGTTATTTGCATACCAAGTTTCCAATCAGGCTATCACTCTCACATAAGCCAAAGGCATCATACCTCCCCTCTTTCTACTTGATTATCCACATTGGCGTTACTTATCTGTACGGAAACATATCCCTTCATCCTGATTTAGTTTAAAGCATGGGGAGCTATTGCTGTGCAATAATTGCTATTCAAATGGGATAACTCAGAAGCCAACATGATTGAGTCTATTGTTGCTGGGAGCTGAAGTTTTACCTTTTATTTAATAAAACATGATAAATATGATTTTAACGCAAGCCTAGAAACCCCAACAAAGCCTTTAGTTTATAATTTTTTCAGTATTCCCAGATAATTCTCTGTGATACACAGGAACCGAGAGGAGGAGAATTATGTGGAGTCACTGACACACACTCAACAATGGATTCGTTTGCACAATAAGGAGATATATCCTGTCCACTGAGAGTTGCCTCCAGGACACCCAATGATCTAAAAGTCCTCAGGTTCCTTGGATAAAACAACACTGCATTTGCATATAACTTATGCAAGCCACTTGTATAGTCTAGTCATATTTATATGTGTGTGTGTGGGCGTGTGTTCATAGAGACATGTAAGTTCAGAGGTTGGGGGAGTGTAGAGTGTGTTCTGCTCTTTCACTACCTACTTTATTCCCTTGTGACAGTGTCCCTTGCTGAACCTTAGGTGAGGCTCCCTGTCAGGAAGCCCCCGTCATCCTCCTGTTCCCATACCAAACATTGGTGTTTGCAAGTGTGACCACACACTTGGCTTTACCCCTGTGCCGTCTCCCCAGATCCTCCTACATTTTAAATAATCTCTGAATTACTTTTGTACTTCATGAAATGAAATCATGAAGGGCTCTTATTTAGGAGATGACAAGAAAAATGGTTCGTATGTGTTCAGTACAAACATGTTATTATAAAAACCACTTTTATTAGTTCCTCGAGAACTTCGTATACTATATATTGATAGAATTTACTTCCCACTTCTCTTGCTAACTCCTCCCAGATCCATCCCCACCTAATCCCTTCTCCCAACTTCAAGCTCTCTTTCTGCCCTCTGTAATAACCCACTCAAGTCATTTTAGTTGCACATAAATTCATGGGCATTGGGCAAGCCACTGGAGCCTGGCCAGCTTATCACCAGCTATATCTTTGTAGAAACCTGACTCTCCCTTTCCTATCAGCTAGGGCTGAGGGATATTTGTCCTGTCATGTATAGAAGACACTGCTTTGTTCTGGTTCTCGCTGACATCTGTATCTTAAATTTCCACTCCTTCTTCCTTGAGGGTTCCTAAGACTCAACTCCCTCCCTTTTGCCCTCTCTCTGTGAGTCTGTGTATTTGCGTGTGTGTCTATATTATAGATGTCCCATTTAACATTCAAACCAACACATGGTGGGAGGGCGTCTTTACAATTGACTGCTGACGGTATCTCACCCCAGACAAAATGATGCAATGCAGACATGGTGTAGCTCAGTACCAGAAAGAAGTAGGAGATGTTGAGAAACCTACCCAGCTTTTTCTAGTGTGAGGTGAAGTTTAGACTTCTGACACAACCTTCTGGCCCTACCCTATTTGTTTAAGATACACATTGTCCCAGTACAATGTTCAAAGGTGGGACTATGAAAAGCAATTGGACCCTGTGTGCTGAAATCAATGAGATCATCTGTTGATGGATGTGTATGAAGGTGGCGAGAAACTAAGAAATAAGAAATTAAGGGCCTTGGTCATTTGGGACATGTCTTGGAGGGTGTTTTTTTGTCCTTCGTCTCTTCTTGTGTTGATGCTACTTGGATGCCAGTGAGGATACCAGTTGAGCTCTACTGTGCCCCTTTCATGGACATGTGATCATGGACCGAAACCTATAAAACCATGAACCAAAATAAGTTTCTTTTTTTCCCTTCTATCTTAGTTTTAACCACATTTTCCTTCACACTTTGAATTTTACTCACTCTCTGCTCTTATGACTCCTCTGCCATTATGTGACTGTTGGTTTACTATGTGGCTGACCTCAATGTGGGGTTAACTCAAATGACATGATTTTTCCCCCTTTTTTCCCCTTCATCTTCCTTCTCTAGGCACCTGCTGAGACTTACAGCCTTGGGTATTTTTTTTTAAGCCTGGAAAGCACACACACACACACACACACACACACACACACACACACACACACACACAAACACACCATAGAGATATTTTTAAAAAATATATAAAAAAGATGGAGCCAGGTATGTCCCTTTAATCCCAACACTCAGAACCAAGCTGATCTCTCTGAGTTCAATGCCTACATGGTTTCAACAGTGAGTTTCAGGCCAGCCCTATCTACATAATGAAACCCAGTGTCAAAATAAAACAGAGAAGAGTGTTGTATTTATTTCTGATAATGTAGTCCACAGAGAAACTATTTCTACAGAGAAAGAACTTATTGTTGAGAGAATCAGTGGGCTGGAAGGAGACCCCAATTCTTTGTGTCACTACTCCATCCCAGCCTCAGCAGGAAGCAAAAATGGGTACAGCTAAAAAGGAAGCAGGGCGATTATGAGTACAGCTGTGGACATGGGTCAGCACAACAGCAACAAAAGCAGGCAGAAAAAGAGCTAGGATGAGATGGCTTCACCAGCCAATATCTCTGACTGACAGTCCTTAGTAGCACCAGGATGTTCTTTTCCTTCAAGTACCCCTGGACTTTTCAGACAATCAGAAACCACAGAACAAAGTGTGGCAAATGCCTAAGAAAAGATGTCTTGTGGGACATATTTGTTTATACAGGTTTCATGTATCCCAGGTTGACCTCAAACACACTATGCACCCAAGGATGATTTTGAATTCCTGGTTCTCCTCCTGGTAACGGGACTATGGGCATGCAAAACCACACCAGGCTGATGAGGTACTGTAGGTTGAGCCCAGAGCTCTGTGAGAGCCAAGTGAGCACTCTGTGCACTGAGCTGCATCTCCAGCTCCTCGGGATGTGTTCTGCTAATACAACAAAACTAAAATAGAAGTCTTCAATGAGAGACAACAGGAGTCTCCTAGTCCAGATACATTAAATTACACATTCACAAGTAATCCATATGTCAAGAAATAATGAAACTATGGAACAGCAAGAAAAAAAGAAGAAGATAGAAAACATACTATCAAAATGTGTGAGACATATCTATGAAGGTGCTAAGAGGAAACTTTCCTTACAACACTAATTCTTAGATTAGAAACAAAGACCAGCATCCTAAATTTTTATCTACACTAGAAAATAAAATAATTAATTCAATGAAAAATAATTGATAAAATGAATCCCAAAACACTAAATATAAGAAATTAGCAAAAAAAAAAAGCCAATGATACACAATTAGTTTTCTTTTTTAAAGCAAAGAACGGTATTTGTCGTCTCGATTAGACCTAGATAGAAAAATATAAGGTACATTCTGTTTGGTGATTAAAAAAAAATTGCCGTGCTTTAGAGTTTATTCAGAACACAGAACCTGGTACCACAGACAAAAATTAAAAAAAAAAAATTCATCGTTTAAACCCTTTTCAATGACAGTGTTCATACACAACTTTTCTCTCCTATAATCTGTTTAATATCAGACAAGATTTCCAGGGTTGCCATATGGAGATTATGCAGTGTTGAAATGGAGGCACAGCATTTTATTCCCAACACAGACTCTGGTTGAAAACATCATTGTTTTTATCACGAGGAAACTAGCACAAGATCCAAGCCCAGTCTCCCAATGCGTTGTCACATCTTAGAGCCATTTCCTCAGACAGCACTTCAGCTGTCTTAATATTTTTCATCAACAATTGCAACAGACTTGTTTGCTGCACAGTTTGGTTTGCCATGCTGCTTGGGAGATCCTGGACCATCAGAAATGATGAAAGTTCTCCCCCACACCCCCAAACTGCAGCACTGGTATCAGTGTAGAGGAAATAGGAGAGACAGAAACCAAAAAGGAAAAAAAAATGTTGTTGTATAAAAAAAGAGCCAGGTAAGTAGGACTAGCTGACCTTGGACATTCTATGTAGCCCAGGTTGGCCATGGACTTACTATGTAGCCAAGGATGGCCATGGACTTACTCTGTACCCCAGGCTGCCCTTGGATTTACGATGTAGCCAAGGCTGTCTTTGGACATACTATGTAGCCCAGTCTGGATTTGAACTTGTGATCTTCGTGAGTATTGAGAATATAGGAATGGACTACCACACTCAGCTTTGTATCTGTTATTATAAGTGACTCAGCTGTGGCCCCTCATTTGCCATCGCCCCTCAACATCAACAACAGTATCCCCAATCACCCACTAGGATAATCCCATCCTTTAACTCATCTGTTAAGGTATGACTTTACAAAACAGAGGGTCAGCAGTGTCCTCCTCCTTATTAGAACACATTTGTGTGGAGGGATTTGATTGATAGTTTGAGTGAGCCAGTCAAACCTTAACCTGGTTCTGATATTATTACCAAGACAAAAAAAAAAAAAAAGCATAAGAAATCAAAAGTAAAGGAGATGAGTCCAACACCGGGACTTGAACCTTAGCAGTTGAGGAGATGGCTCACAGGTCTCAGGTAAATGATGGGTAGGTTTTGTGGCCCACATAGATTCCCAGTCCAGGGAGGTAGAGATAGGGCAGATCCCCATGGAAAGACAGCTGCCAAGACTAGTCCTATTGGTGAACTCTGGGTTTAACTGAGAAATGCTGCTTCAATGAATAAGGTAGAAGAGAAATGGATTAGGCCCTGCATTATACACTGCACATGCATGCATGTACACACACACACACACACACACACACACACACACACACACACACAGGAACAAAACAAAATACCTTGGACTTAAGGTATTGCTTCCACTGTAGTAGCACATAGTAGGAGGTGGGAATCTAAATAAGTGTTCCTTTCTACCCCCACAAAGACGAACATAATTATGAACCCTCAGCCCTGGATCTGTACAATCTGCTGAGGACTCCCAGATGTTTAGTTTAGTCCCTCGCTCTCTAACATATTCTGGTGTTCTGTTTCAGGAATCCTGAGGTGGGGCTCGGCTGAATTGTGCCTTACTTTCAGTCTTGCATCCAAGACAACTTTCAGCTGCCATGTACTGATCCTTGGGATTCCCTGCCAAGGTACCTTGACTTGCATTTCTCACGCGGCCATGCCATGAAGCCAGATAAATTGTGGCTGTCTTACTCAGCCATTTATTACATTAGAGTATTGGGAAATTGGCCCGACGTTTAACCCTCAGTTCCCTCATGTATAAATGAGCAGGCGAACAATTCCACTTCATCAGATCTACATTAGGAGTGAGTTAGAAAAACAAATCAAAACGATTAGTGCCAATGTGTTTTATGAAAGATAAGCAGTATTATTTATATGATTTGTAACGTCGGAAAATATTGTACATGGAACGTAACGGTTTTCATTATCTTTACACAGATGATGTGAGGAAAGCATCTAGGATGCAGAAATGCTTCCTTTTTTACTTTATTTCCAAAAAATATTTCTTTCTGCTCCAATCATTTTTTTAAAACTTACTTTCCACTCCATCTCCCCTTAGGTGATTAGGTTAGAACCGGGTTTGGTGAGAGGGGTTATAAAACGTTGTGTTACAGAATATATCTACAAGATCAACTGTTGAGTTCAAATGGAGGCACCCTCCATGGATAAGCCATGCTCCCCCTGAAGCTATTGATTTCTTTTCTTTTTTTATTTTCATTGATTTCTAGTATAGTCATTGATGGCTAGTCTAGGAAGAAAGAACCTCGGTTGAGGAGATTCCTCCATTAGATTGGCCTTGACTATGTCTAGGTGGCATTTCCTTGACTGTTAACTAATATTGAAGTCTCTGGGCTACTGTGGGCAGCACCGCGCTACGCAGGTGTGTTTGGTCTCTGCAAAGGTAGTTGAATGTGAGCTTAGAAGCAAGCCAGTGAGCAGTCTCTGTAGTTTCTGTTTCACAATCCTGTCTTGGTTTTCCTTGAATACAGGCTGGAACAGATAAGATGAAATAAAGATTTCCCTTTTAAAGTTGACTTTGGTGAGTGAATTCATCAGAGCAACAGAAAACCAAAAGTAAGCAAAAATCACAGTGCCAGATGTGGGATGTCTTCCTGAAAGTTGCTGACCAGCGAGATCACAAAAGCCCTCACAATTTTACAGGTTTTTGCCAGTGTTCTTTGTAGCCCTCCAGAACTTGATAGTAAGACCCTATTCCTGAGGACACTGAATCCTTTTGGTCACAGGTCACAGAAGGTTCAATCTGAAGCTGAGGTGGAAGCATCCTCTATATTGGCTAGCATTCATGGTTCAAGAAAGTGCTATGTAGGCTTCCGTGGGAGAAAATCATCTACAAACTTACTCGGGGGTGAACCATTCAAGCTAAAATGTCAGGCAAGATGTGCCCCTAATGGTTAGTGCCATCACAGTAATGGGAGTAACCAGTGGCCTTCCAATTGGATACAAGTCATCTTCCACACAAGGGAATACACACCAGGTTCTGTAAAGTCATCAAGAACCTATGGTTAGGGTGATATAGGCCCTATGAAAGAACATAATGGTACATACATTGTCGAACTTCCTTCCAAACATCCATATTTGTATCTACAGATAAGTGTTGTACTCATCGCTCATCAGAGAAGAAGCCTTTGACTACCATGGGCAGAGATGTACAGCAGGAAAAAGTACTGGGAATCAGTGTTGTTGAACTGTTCAGGTGGAAATAGGACAGCTAAGCCTTCTCCTCCACAGCTCAGAGAACATCATGAAAGAGTGGGTGGAAGGAAAATATGAACCAGAAGATGGGGAAGTGGACAGCAAAAGGATATCTTATAGATTGGACGTAGTCATTGAACTCTTAAAATGATTGCGGGTATGGTCATGGGCACAAGACTGGGCCCCTCAACACTTCATTACAGATGCGAGAGGTCTTAAAGATCCTCCCCTCCTTTGGCAATCAACATGTATTGGAGGAGGGGTTCTATCCTGCAGGCTTAGATTTTTCAAGACCTACTTTAGTAAGTGTTCTTAAACCCTTTAACCTTCCTTTAGTCCACCATCCACCGGAGGTAGTGGAAAGAAAAGGATAATAGGGCAAACAAAGGACGTTGTGTTCCTGCTTAGAAATATTTCTCTGGGGCAATTTAAACCTTCATCAATAGGATATCAGTTCAGTTGACATGAATCAGCATAGGTAGGTCGATCTACTTGCAAACACTATTCACGAATCACCAAGGACAGTTCAACCGAAAATAAATTGCTGTGCTCATCCAATTGGCCTGGGTTTGAGGAGGCAGCAAGAAGCCACCACAATGTCACCACAAGAAGTTCTCTGGTGCTTTTCTTTCTACAAAGCCATGACAAACAATGGTCAGTGAAGAAGGAAAGGTGAACAAATGCCACAGCATTGTCAATGAAAACCAGTGTCATCAAAGTCCATTGAGCATCAGTGAAGAGTGGCAAGGCAAGTCAATGCCTTGCTGTTGCCCACTGTTGTCCAGGGTTATACTCGTACCCTTTCTAATCATCACATGTCCTTTTCCCAGGCAGCTACCAGAAACACCATGTGTTTGTTCTCAGCAAAACATCCTCTCCTAAGACAGTTTTCAGAACATCCATGACATAGTTGAGTCTCCAAAGAAACCAGAAATTTCTGCTTCACTACCTTCTTCATTCCTGTACCCATAGATAAGTTGTTCTGGCGGATTCCTCTGTGCTCATGTAATTAATTAAAGTTAGTGATTACACGCAGAAGGAGACATGAAATAGGAGGGGGGCTTATTCAAAATATTGGTGCCAATTGGAGAGGGGATGGAGTGAGAGAAGGGGTTGACCTAGGGGACGACAGAGGAGGATTAGGGAGGAAGCAAGGGGGAACTGAGGGATGGGATGGGAGAAAAAGTGAGGTGGATGAGGGAGGGGAATTGGGAAGGGAAATACAAAAAGGAAAGAACTAAAACTCATTATATAAGTATATGAAATTGTTAAACAAAAAAATCAAAATTGTCTTTTTTTTTAATAAGGTTTCTCTTTATAGAGGGTCAATCATTACAACTTAGGGCTTATTTTGTTGGATCAATTTTGTTTCTAAGGCTTTTTTTTTCCTTCGAGCAAATTATCAGATGTGAAGTTTTATTTTGAGTCAGTTCCTTCCAGGGTTTTGTGTAACTGAAAAATCAAGTCAATAAACATTTTGTATTTATCGTCAAAATACCAGTGAGTTTTCTCCAGTAATTTTCCTTTTATCACACACCACCCACAGCCCTACTCAAAATTCTGGCAGAATTAAGTACCTGCCACTGAATGTGTCAGAAGTTCAAACCAGTTAAAGTGGGAAAAAGCAACTAAAAGCAAACAAAGTAAAAAACAGCAAAACTTATTCCCTCTGCATCTGAGATTCCATTTTATGGTTTTGGAGAGTCTACTACACTGAACAAAATGAAAGAGTAGAGTCTGAGGTGGTGTTTAAATTATTGAAGAAAGGCAGGCATAGCTGTAAATGGCAGGGAGGTGGGGGCAGGTTGTCAGGGCGGTTCCTCTCTTCAAGATGTATGTAAACACCAAAGCTTCGAATGAAGTGAACCTCCAAGTGAAAACAGCTATGCTAAAATTTATGAATACAAGAGCGTTTGTATCACACTGAATGAACATTCACACAAATACATCACACCACAAGTCTAGTATTCGTGTTTAGACACATCAAGTGGTGCTGTGTTTGGGGGGTTGTATAAACAATGATTGTGTGGGACTGGAGAGGTGGCTTGGTAGTTGAAAACCGTTACTGCTCTTACAGAGGACCTGAGTTCAGACCCTGGCACCAACATGGTGACTCATAAGCATTGATTACTCTTGTTGAGTTCTGTGGCCTGCTCCTGTCTCTTGTCTTGATGAATACACATGTGGTCTATGTGGTCTTGAGGAAAACCGGACTTGAGCCCGGTGGCCTCCCATTTCTTATTGACAGCTATATGTGCTTTTCTAACCTAAGTTTCTTGTTTCTTCTGTATATGTATCTTTTATACAGATACATAACAGCAAGGGAAACACCTATATATGGAATTTAAAACAAGGAAACAAAGAAAGAACGAAAGAAAGAAAGCTGAACACCCTCCAGGTCTGCAATGTGACCATCACACTCGAGGTGCTCTGCTTTCCCTATTATGATGGATGGTACCAGATAAAACAATGGGTCAAAATAAACACTTCCTGTCTCTTTTTAATTGGAATTTTATGTATTTAAATTTCAAATGTTATGCCCTTTCCTGGATCCCCTCTCTCCAATTATCTCTCCCCCAGCTTCAGTGATGATGATTTTCTTCCCACCCACTCCGATCTCAACACCCTGCCATTCCCCCACATTGGGGAAATGAGCATTCAGAGGAAAAATGGCTTCTCCTCCTATTGATGAGAGACAATGCAATCCTCTGCTATATACGTGTCAGGAGCCGTGGGACCCTCCATGTGTACCCTTCTATTGGTGGAATAGTCTCTGGGAGCTCTGGGGTGTGGGGGTCTAGTTGGTTGATATTGTTGCTCTTCCTATGGGGTTGCAACCCACTTCAACTCCTCCAACCATTCTTTAACTCCTCCTCCATTGGGGTCCTGCTGCTCAGTCTAATGATTAGCTGTAAGTATACTCATCTGTATCAGTAAGGTTCTCTCAGGAGACATCCATATATCAGACTCCTCTCAACAAGCACTCCTGTCTTCGTTAAGTTTTAGCTTTGTATTTTGTCATAGCAAAAACAAGAAGAATCAATATGCTCCCTCTTTATGTCAGGGTCATGTGAATTAGAGTCAGTGCTTCACTAAGCCCTGTAGGGTTCTCTTGGCTCCATCCACAGAGCCTGGAGAGGGCATGGAACCTCAAACAGACCTGGTGTGGCCATGGTCAGGATAGACTCTTGATGATCTATTCTCTTTGTGAGAAACAAAACTTCATGTCGTTGATAAATACATTCAAGGAGAGTATCACATGTAGCTATCATAGAGTCTATTTTTGTATACTTATTCTCAACAGCCCTCATTGCTATTATGACAATGCTCTTCCTCCCACCCACTCCCAGCTCAACAACCTGGCGTTCCCCCACACTGAGGAAATGAACCTTCACAGGATGAAGGTATTCTCCTCCAATTGATGCCAGACAGTGATATCCTCTGCTATATATGTGGCTGTAGCCATGGGACCCTCCATGTGTCCCGTCAATATCCCTCCAATCATGGGTTATAGGCTGTCAAGCAGGTGCTGGTAATTTCAACAGCAGGCACTGCTTCCCACAAAACTATCTCCCCAGCTTGCATTTTATCCAATGCTACAAGCATGCTGGAAATCCTGTATTTTGTTTATTTGGCCCATAGCTAGACATTCTTTCTTGGACTATAATTAAGTGATCTACCTTCCTAACGCTGCCACCCTTTAACACAGTTCCTATGTTGTTACAACCCTTGATGACAAAATTATTCTTGTTTCTTCTTCATTATTGTAATTTCGCTTCTGTTATGAAATGTAGTAGGTAATCATTTTGGAGACTGAAGTTTGTCAAAGGGATCAAGACCCACACACAGGTTGTGAACTGCAGATATAGCAGGTTGGTGGCAAGATATATTTGAAGGACAAACTGGGGAAGACAACCACCAGCCCTGGGTCCCAAGTCCATCGCTTTATGGACCTAGCTCTCCTCTGTTCCTCCTTAAATATGGAGTCATGTGCAGAGCGTTTGTCACTTTGAATAAAACAAACCTTAACAGAGTCACATGATGGATGGTTCCTTGTTGCTACCATTTTTTAATTTCCTGCCCCAAAACCTCACATTTTAAACATCATTGAAAGCCAAGAAAATAGGCATAAAGATCTCTCTGTGTGAGTTACTGCCCACAATTCATTTTGTTCACCTGGAAATCAACTTTAGAAGACTGCAAGCATTAGCCATTTCAGAAATCCACTTCCTGCTCATGTTTTGTTGAAGAAAAAAAATCAAGCTATATAGAACAATGGAGATGGAGTGTACAGGATGGGTTGGGGATTTAGAGCTCTTAAGGAAACCTCGCACAAAGTGAGGTATATCAACATACCTCAGCTGACTCAGAAGCAAACAGGTGAGGACCATAGGAAGCCTTGGGCATGAACAACAGGGATGAAGGTGTCTTTCCAAGGCAGAGAGACAGAGCAGAACATCCTTCCTTGGTCTAGTTGAAGTGAGGAATCAAGTGGTTCTCCACCTAAGTCATCCCACAATGAGCCAGTTCATGAAGTTCTGGTCCTGTAGACTCTCCAGTGCCTGAGTTGAAATGCAGCTGCTCCCCCCAACCCACATAGGAACAAGCACTTGTTATAAGGAGAGGTGCTTGAAGACATCATTCTTTGAAGCCATCTTCTCTAAAGGGCAGGTCTCCAATTCCTTAGCAAGAAAGGCATCATGTCTTCAACCTTGTTGTCTTTCCATATGTGCCATCTCTGTGAAGCCCCATCTCGAAGGTCTTGGCCAGGACGGATTGCATTCCTCTCAGAGGACCTGGGTTCAGTTCCCAGCAACTATATCAGATGGTCCCCAACTCTAGGGTCTCTGATCCCCTCTTCTGATCTCCGTGGGTCACTGCACATGGGTGTACATACATACATACATATATACATACATACTACATATATATATACACACATATTTCACACATACATACTATACAGATACTACATAAATACGACATATATATTATGCCAGTGGGTTACTCAGTAATCTACTATCCTTGGTGACTGGATTACTCAAGCCCTCAGGAACCCTCAGTGGAAGTCCATTTCTTCTCTGTCAGTTCCTTTCTGGGGTTTAGGGCCCTCATATTGACTGAAGTCTTTATATGATTTTTGAGTTTCTGAAGCATTTCTGTAACACGAGCATCAGGTTTTTTGAATCTCTGGTCTTCATAGGGTTTTGAGCACCTGAACTTGTGCCGAGTCCGTCTAAGTAGTCCCGGAGGTGGAAAGTCGCTCGGGTCTCTGCTGTTCAAGTGCTTCCCATGTTGGGGTAGGATGTTATAATCCGGTTGGGATACACTGAAGGCGTTCTCAAGTGGCAGAGGCTGGGAACCCTCAAGTTCTTCTCCCATTGGAGTTGGGTGTTATACTCCGCTAGGGGCCACTGTATGGGCTTCCAGTCTGTGAAGGCTGGGAATCCTTCAATTGATTCCCCTGTTGCACTCCGGTGTTATAATCATCTTGGGGGACTCGGAAGTGGTTCCCAGTCCATGGAGGCTGGGAAATAGTTCGTGCATTGTCAGAGGGTAAAGTTCGGAATAAGGCTCTCTGTCCTCTCTAAGCACTACCACGTGAAGGGGCAGTGAATATACTTGGCAGTTGTGAGTCTTGGTGAGCCTCACGTGAGCTGTATCCTTTGAGTATTTCTCTCTCTCTCTCTCTCCCGAGAACTGTGGAAAAGTCCATAAGGCAAAGTGTCGCGCCCACCTCGTCTGGCAAGGAAGATGCAACACGGTTGGATTCTTCTCAACAGCCTTTACTGTAGGACACCTTCTTTGTTGATACAGGTAGGCGGCGGCAGCCAGCCCTAAGTGTTACAGCTCCAAGTGTTACAGCTCCAAGTGTTACAGCTTTAAGTGTTACCGCTTTAATTGTTACCGCGCCGAGCGGCAAAGCCGCTCGGCTTATATACATAACAGTATGCTAATCTTTCAGGGATTGTTGGGGCACGAGTCACCCCACTGCCATCCCAGCTACTTGTCCTCCAGAGATTGGCGAGGTATGAACTCCCATTTAGCATAGTAGCGCCCCAGCCAGACTGACGTCAGGTGTAAAACTCCACGCATGCTCAGTACTGTTGTTAGGAGGGCGCCAGATTCACCTCATTATCATACAGCTGTCGCACCGCTCCCTACATCTCCCCCTTTTTTGTTTAATAAAATGACTGGTCTAGATCTGGGTATCATGTCAATCTTGTCATTGCACCTGTCTTAGGTCGTTCCTGACGATGACTCGGCCTAACCCGTCTTTGGGTCACCCTATCGCCACCTGGGCCCCGTGTCTTAGGTTGGTCCGAGCTAGAGGAAAGTTGCCCGTCCCTGGATACAATGACCCCACATGACTGTGACAAAAATGATCTAGGGTGAACGCTTAATCTTTCTAAGAGGCCAGCCATACATTGGGAGAAGCACCATTGTCAATGGCAGTCATAGCCTGGTAAACAACCGCTTTGTGTCTGGCATGTTCTCTTTTTAAACGGCCAATAAGCCAGTGACATACTCCGCATCCCAGGAGGACAATAGCTCCCCAGGCAAACATGTCCGCCCACTCCTTAAAAAAGGAGAAAGCATTGGTAATCCATGAGGTAAAGTCTTCAATTGTGATGGGGTCCAGCCTAGTGCTATTGAGGACAGCAATCTGCATCAGCAATTGTCTGGATAGTTGCTCTGCTTTCATGGACCAGTTTCCTTTCAGATAATTTGAGATTTCTTTGCTCTGTTGAGAATGCTGAGAAAAGTTGGCTTGCAAAGGAGTATAGCATAAACCTCTTAGGGAGGAAACGCAAGACAGCTGTGTCATAGGATACAGTGCTTCAATTTGTTCTTGAACTAAATCTATCCTTTGATTGGCTAATAGAAGGCCAGATGCCAAATGAGTATTAAATTCTTCTTGTATCTCTAGCGCCATTTCAGTTCTTTCTACAATCTGATTGACAGTCTCAGCCGTCTGTATTTGATTGGTCATAGCAATTGTAGCTGTGGTAGCTGCGGCAGCAGACAGCACGATGGCTGAAATTATGATTGCCGTAATTCCAAAATCTCTTTTGGTTCTCAGCAAATTAAGAATAGGAAAACTATATGGGTTTGCCTCTACTGGGATTGGCACAAAGGAGGGAATCTTGACCATTACTGCAGTGTCATTGTTGCCATCTCAGCATTCAGATAAATAGCAGACTACATCAGAGCTATTACAATTTAAAACACTATTGTTGACATTAGTGCTTATCAGAAAGAAAAAAGGTGATCTAACACATACTGAAGTACTAGTGGCAGTATAATGTTCCAAAAGGTTTTTATATTGAATATTGGTCAACCTGGTATCATTTTTTCTGGAAGCCGAAACATTATACAGCGTGAAGTTCTCACCCATCAACCTAGCAAAGGGGGTCAGGGATGTATATGTCCCTTGTTCATTGGACAGCACCCATTGAAACCAAGGCCAGAGATTATGCTTGCCAGTCTTATTCTCCCCCCAGTCATACTGTACATGGTCAAGAGGAGGGGAAAATTCAAATCCCGGTAGGAATTGTTTTGTTCTATGGAATGGACTCTGACATGGGGTAAATTAGATGGAAACTCTTGATGCGGGGGGCAAGCGGGTAAGACTCTACGATGGGTAGAGCTATTCTGTGCATAGTTACCTTGCCCTGGGCGTGATGGAACACTACAATTATGTATCACAATTAGTGTTGTAATGTTCAGATCAGCAGAACTATCGACTGACATGTCCTCGCTGGGTGACGAGACTCCCTGGGCAATTTGACTCAAAGCAGCCAGGATGATCCCGGTGTTCATTGTGTTGTCACTTATAGGATTCAACCAATTAGCTAACGTGGCTCTACGCAACCAAATACAGGGCAGGGAAGAGTCTTTAATTGTAAAATATAAGGTATGCAACAGAGAAACGTTAGTGGCGGCATACCGTTGGGGCATTTCTCCAGTTGGCACTATACAAGGAACATCACGCAAACAGGAGGTAGAGAAAAACGTTGGTAAAACAGTAGAATTGCTATGGACTGGCATGGGTACTGGCCAGGATCTGTCAATAGCCCACAGGATGATCGAATTAACCTGTATTATCATTCCCAGTAGCAATAGTAGGGTTCGTAGTCTCATCTTCAGGAAGAGCAGAAGGCAATTTTCGAGTCAAGCGCTCAGGTACCCAAATTGGATTTTCTTGATTCTGCGGAAAAACACAAACAGCTCCCCTAGATCTCGAGATCACCGGATCTGGGCCACACCATTTATCAGTTAAGACATCCTTCCACTTTACTTCTACATTAGTTATAGGTGTAGTAGCAGCATGGCGATCCGCAGCAGAGCGGCCATGCGCATCCAAAACTAAGAAATTTAGAGTAAAAAGAGCTAAAGAAAGTTGTTCTTTTGGCGTTCGGCTGTTGGCAATTCCCTCTTTTTTGTTTTTTTATCAGCTCTTTCAAGGTACGATGTACTCTTTCCACAATTCCTTGACCTTGGGGATTGTATGGCAATCCTGTAGTATGTTTGACCTGCATTGTCTGGCAAAATGACTGAAAGGACTTTGTAGTGTAGGCAGGCCCGTTGTCCGTCTTGAGACTATCAGGCTTTCCCCAGGCTGCCCATGCCTCTAAGTAATGGCTAATGGCATTACGAGCCTTTTCACCAGTCATCAGAGTAGCATGTATAATACCAGAACATGTATCAACAGAAACATGAGCACATTTTAAGTTTCCAAATTGAGGTATGTGTGTGACATCCATCTGCCAAAGTTTTAGCGGGATCAGACCACGAGGGTTAATCCCCACATGAGGAGGGTGGTGAAATTGAACACAATTTTGGCAACTTAACACCACATCACGAGCTGCAGCTCTAGAGATTTTAAATTTTTGTTGAAGAGTAAAGGCAGGTACATGAAACTTTTGATGAAATTCTCTAGTGAGGTCAACCGGAGCAGCATGAAAAATAAACTCTCTACGAGTACTAGCATCCACCAGGGCGTTATTACTGGTCATGGGACCAGGCAAATTAGTATGGGCTCGAATATGTTGTATGAAAAATTTATTTTTTCTGGCCCAAATCAAATTTTGTAATTCTAAAAGAATTTGACATAGAGTACTAGTCGACCGAATTGGCCCTGTAATTTCAAGTGAGCGCACCGCATTAACCACATAAGCAGATTCAGAAATTAAATTAAAAGAATCATGAAATCTTTTGAAAACTTCCAATACAATTTTACATTCTGTAATTTGGGGGGTACCTGGACTATATTGAATTAATACTGGTTCTTGAGAATCAAACATATAGGCACCTACACCTGTTTTGGAGCCATCTGTATAAATATCTAACGCTTTCCTCAAGGATAATCGTGCTTCCTTGGTTAAAACACGGGGTGAAGTAAGCTGAGAATCCCCTTTTAGGATCTCATAAAGTGGTTGTAAATCTACATTGGGCATTTTTATATAGGGTCGAATCCAATTTATGCTTCCTAATAATTTTTGAAAATCACTTGTTTTTTTTTTTTTTTTTTTTTTTTTCGTTCTTTTTTTCGGAGCTGGGGACCGAACCCAGGGCCTTGCGCTTCCTAGGCAAACGCTCTACCACTGAGCTAAATCCCCAGCCCCCCACTTAATGTTTTTAAATGATCTTTTCGTAATTCAATTTTCTGAGGAGAAATGTTATGAGAAGTGATTTTAGTTCCTAAATATTCTCCCATTTGGCCCATTTGAATCTTTTTAGGTGCTATGAACAATTGATTGTTTTCAAGCACCTTAACCACTTTTGTATAGGCCACTTCTAGGGCGGCTAGTATAAACATTTAGCCAGCCCCCTGGGGAGCTTGCCCAGCCAATTTGGCTTCTAGCTACAGATGTCGGCTCCAAAAACCAATTGAAACTTTTTATTTATTTGTTCCTTTCTTGAAAGGAGTTAAAGCTACATCAATGGGTGAATCAACCAGCATTTAAAGTTTTACCATTTTTTTTCTTTTAAACATGAAACACAAAACATTTAAGAAACGAGAAGCAAAACCAAGACATAAATTGACATACATCCACAGCTTGGTGCACCAAGGACAGACAATAGACACAGAGGAAAAGGACTAGATGGCGTTCCACCAAAGGGACCCAGACATCCTACCTAAAGAACCCAGAACCAGAAAGAAGCACTTCTCCAATAGGAGCCAGCAAGGAGGCAAGACGTCTCCCACCTCCTTCTGTTCCCAGGAGAGCTCCAAAAAGTTTAAGCTCATTTCCTTCTTCTGCCAAAGCATCTGTAGAGAGTTCCGGAGGACAGTTTTTCTCAACCCCATTCTCTCTCTTGCCTAGGGTGTAAACTGTCTCTAGTCAGGGTCCAAAGACTAAAAGCATCTATGAGAATCGACTTTGCTTCTCTAGATTTTAACATAACTCTAAAAGAACACATACACAAAAACATTTTACATTATTACCGTGTCCCCTTTTGACCACTACCACTACCCCAAATCTTTATCTTTGCACATGCTTTCAATTTCTGTGATCCTTCTGAATTCTGCTTATTGGGGTCTTTAAAATCTGTATCCACCACCTGAGTTCCTATTCTAGGGATCAATATGAGTCTGGTGGTGGAACTGAGGTCGAGTCCCGTGCTTCCTTTTGTTGCTCTGCGGGAGGCCCCAGACCCCATGGTTCAACCTTTAGTTTCACTTTCTCTAAACTGTCAGTGATGCTTTCTAGTCTGACATTTCTAAGGTCAAGGCTTTTAAAGTATATATCTTATTTGTTTCCTGGTCCTGATTATCCTCTTTTTTTATCTCTGCCTTCTCTCTGTTCCTTTTATCTCCTTTTCTTTTCTTTCTTTGGTACCTTTTCTCCCTCTGACATACTTTCTTGATGCTCTGCAAGGATTCTCTGACCTGTTCTAACGACTTTCTCACATCGCTTATCCTCTAAACAAGCACGGACTATTCGCCAAAGAGGCTTTGATCCGGGTCTAAGCTTGCCCTCTGTGGCTTCTTTATCTAGATCCCTTCCCAATTTGTCCCATGCTCGCAAGGTAAGAGATCCTGACACTATAAACCAAGGAGCACAACGATCGCATTCATCAAGAAAACTTGACAGGATTTTCCTTTCAACTTTGAGCTTATGCCGATTAAGGACCTCCTGGAGAGCTGTCAGGAATGGGCTGGAATGTGAGCTTCCCATACTCAATGAACTTATTTTCAAGCGGTTTTTTAGCAAGCTGGCCTGTTTGTTTATTCCCAACTCCGTAGCCTGGCACCTGTTGGCTACTCCGAGCAAGTGCACTCCCGTCCGGGACGGTGGCAATTCAAAAGAAAGCAAACACACAACACAAAGACGAAAAGAAACAAATTATAAAACCTGCCCACAAATGATCAACTTGAAACAACATCGCTGCAGACCGCAGACCTTTTAGCCTCTAACCCAAGGCTCCCATCGTCTCTGCTCACCTCCACAGAAATTTATCGTCCCTTACCGGGAACTTTTCCGACGTCGCTCCTCCTGAAGCTGAAGAGTTCTGAGATCCACGAGGTTGTCCTCGTCCCCGTACGGACCACCACTTTGTCTCACCCACCTCGTCCGGCAAGGAAGACGCAACACGGTTGGATTCTTCTCAACAGCCTTTACTGCAGGACACCTTCGGCAGCCAGCCCTAAGTGTTACAGCTCCAAGTGTTACAGCTCCAAGTGTTACAGCTTTAAGTGTTACCGCGCTGAGCGGCAAAGCTGCTCAGCTTATACACAACAGTATGGTAATCTTCTTTCAGGGATTGGTGGGGCACGAGTCACCCCACTGCAATCCCAGCTACTTGTCCTCCAGAGATTGGCGAGGCATGAACTCCCATTTAGCATAGTAGCACCCCAGCCAGACTGACCTCAGGTGCAAAACTCCAGGCATGCTCAGTACTGTTGTTAGGAGGGCGCCAGATTCACCTCATTAACATACAGCTGTCGCACCGCTCCCTACAGCAAAGCAGGGATATCTCGAGTGACCATTGATCTCAGGAAACAACCAAACCTCGAGAGGGGCTGTCCTGGAGTTTGCAAAATTCAGTAGCGAGGTCTGCATGGGGCAGTCTCGAGGTTTGCACGGGGCAGTTGCGAGGTCTGAATGGGACAGTCGCCAAGTCTGCACAGGGGAGTCTCGAGGTCTGCATGGGGCAGTCGTGAGGTCTGCTCGGCCCAGCCAGGAGATGCCTCACTTGTCAGTTCTTCTTGTAGTAGCGGTGCGATCATCCAAGCTTTCTGAATGAGAAGGAACCATGTCGACTCACTTCCTTTGAGTCCGGAGTGCTACCTGTTTTGTGAACACTGTCAGACGTCGTGACAACTGATTCCTGAAGGAGCAACATGAATGGAAAGGGCAAAGGGTGCTTAGGAGTCTGTGCTGTCAAGCGCCTCTTACACCAGCTTTATTGCAGTGATGTTTCTTAGAACCTCATAACCGAACGGGAAAGGCTGATCCTTGCTCCTCAGAGACTGCAGAGACTAGAAAATCACTGGTTGACTGTGTTAGGGAATGAACATGTGATAGGATTTGAATAGAGCATAGAATGCATGGGATTGATATTAGAATTCCATGTGAGTTTCAGGTGCTACTGAGACGCTTCTACCTTGATGTCTCACTATATTTTTATGTCCTAAAGCTCTTAATATTCTTTCCGTGATGATATTTTTGAAATATTGAGAATGCTGCACAATGGAAAATACTTTCTCTAGTCACATATATTGAAATTCTAAATGTCTCTTGACATTGTATGCTGTTGCCTGGCCAGAAGTCATCGGATGCTTTCAATACTGGTAAGTTGATTGAACACACACTGTTTGTGTTACAAGCTTTGCTTGTAAATAATTCTTTTGGTGACCCCTATTTAGATTGTACAAATGCCCTCTGCCTTTCACAGACATTTCTACAACCACCCTTGCTTGGAGAAAGGAGTTAAGTGTTATGCCTTCTTTGAATGAGGAGAAAGATCTAAGGCTACAATACTCAGAGAAACAAGGTATCAGGTTCTGTAGGAAAAAATATGCATCTAGGCAACAATAAATGTCCAAGCTAACCTGTGCAGTAAAGTAATGTATGGAAAATACCACTGCTCTTTTAGTAGTATTATTAACCATTGTATTTGTTTATATTTCAAATATGACCCCTTTTCCATAAACACCACATCCACATATGACTCCTCTTTGTCTCTAATAGCGTGATACCGTAAGACCCATTCACTCTTTCCTCCCACCTCTAGAATCACTCTTCTCTGGGACATCAAGCATTCAAAGGACCAAGTGCTTCCCCTTCCACTGATGTGAGATGAGGCAGTCCTCTGCTACATATGTAGGATAGCAGACCTTGTATAATCTATGGTTGGTGGGTAGGTCCATGGGAGCCCTGAGGGGTATGGTTAATTGATATTGTTGTTAATTAAAGTCTCCTTCAGCTCCATTATCCCTTCCCCTACATCTTACATTGGGATCTGTAGTCTCATTTCAATGATTGGCTGTGAATATCTACATCTGTATCAGTCAGGGGCTGGCAGAGCCTCTCAGAGGACAGACATACCAGACTCCTGTTTTCAAGCATGTCTCAGCATCTGCAACAGTGTCCATTTTGGTGTCTGCAGATCTCTGGATAGCCTTTCTTACAACCTATACCATATTTACTCCTGCATTTCAATAGACACGGATAACTCTTATTTAATAAGAGATGGGTAAGTGGTCCCATCCTTACACTGTGGTCATATCTATCTACTGCAGGTGGTGTCTTCAGGTTCAATTTCACTGTTGTTGTTGATGTTAGCTAATGTCATCACTGTTGAGTCCAGAGAACCTGTTGCATCCTTAGTATCTGGGACATTCTAGAGGTTACACCATCCTCCAATGTTCCTTCTTTCTATTCTCATTCTCCTGGTCCTCTGTGCTTCTCTCCTGTCTCTTCCCACATCTTATCCTGACCTCCTGTTTTTCCATTTAACTCTCCTCTCCCACACAGGGTCCTTCCTCCATGTTACTCCCATGATAATTTTCTTCCCCCTTCTAATTGGGATTGAAGCAGTCCCTCTTTGTATTTTCTTGTTGAGCTGCAGAGTGTATATGACTTTTTTGTTGATATTCTGAGCTCTTAGGCTAATTTGAACTTACAAGTGAGTGCATTCTTTGTGTGTTTATTTGTGTTTGTGTTACCTCCATCAGGATGATATTTTCTAGTTTCATCCATTTTCCTATGGTCTCCTTAAGGTCTCCTGTAATTGTTTAAGGGATTTTTGTGTTTCCTCTACCAGGGCTTCTCTCTATATATATCTGTTGTCCTGAATTTCTTTGATGGGATTATTTATTTCCTTCTTAAATCCTTCAACATCATCATGTTAAGTGATTTGAAGTACAAACATTTCTTTTTGTTTTCTGTTGTGTTCAGGGTACCCTAGCATTTTGTTGGTGTGAGAACTGGGTTCTGATGATGTCATGTAACCTTGGTTTATATTGCTTAGGCTATTATACTTCCCTCTTTCCATTTCATTATCTCAGGGGTTAGCTTGTTTTACTGTCTCTGACAATGGATTGATCCTATGTTTCAGGACTCCAGGGACACTACCTCTCTCCTGAATGATCTGTGTACCAAGAGCTGTAGATCAGGTTCAGCGACATAGAATAGATAGAAACCAGAAGTATCCTGTAAAGAGACTGCCCCTATGTTCCTGGGTTCTGAGGGCTCCAGGAAGTTCCCCCTAAAAAATGGTAGTCTCTCCTGTGACCTTGAGTGTGTCAGCACTCCTGGAAGTCCAGCCATTTCCTGGTGGGATCTGGGGAGAGAGAGATGAGGTACAGGTTCAGCTCTGTAAACACAGCTTTGGGTCCTCTTAGTTTTTAATCTTTCACTGAAACATCTAACAAATGAACTTTGACTCCGTGACCAGTAAGCCCCTAGCAATGATCACCTCTTTGTATTTTCAGAGATGGGACCACAAATGGCATTTTTAAATGGGTGCTATCATTTAAAATTAGGTATCTTTTTCTTTCATGTCAAAAGTATTCCTACCTGATATATTAGGTCATTGAATTGTAATATATTGAAGAACTCACATAAATACTTCATGATGGTATAACCAATGCATGTAATGCATATTCATTAAAACAAAGAATAGTATAAAGTGCATTTTTACAACTTACTGAATCATGTAATAAATAATAGTCTCCATGTACCAGGTTCATAATAGTGGTATAGATAAGGAATGAATAAAAACTTTTATGAGCTTTCTCTTATAAAAATTGCATTATGGTATAAAAAAATGAAAGAACTGAATGCATAAATCCGTGTGTTGGTGTTGATTGTATGCAAATAACTGAAGAATCTATCTTAGAAATAAGGTCATGGAGATTGTCCTAACAAAGTGACAGCTAAGTTAAATTAGATGAAAAATAATTGAAATATATTTCGGCCAATATTACTATAAATATAAGGTCAATAAAGGAAAAGAGCTTGATGTATTAAACAAGTAAATGTGAAAGGAGTTTGTATAGATTAAGTGGTGGAAGAGAGGACCAAATAAAGCTGAAGCTTAGATATCACATATGGGCTTACAGAAACAATATGAGAGATATAAATTTTTATTTGTGGAAAATGTCTAAGAAATCATTGAATAGTTTGAAATAAGTTTGTTTAACTCTCTATGTAAATATTAAGGGACTCTGGTTACTTATGTATTATGAAATGATACACAGAATGATTTGAAGGATGTTTTTGAAGTCAATCTGGGAGTAGTGACAGTGATAAAGAAAAAGATTCATATCAGACACCTATGTTGGAAATTTACGTTTTTTTGTAGTACACTGATTATGGGGAGGGCCAGAAGAATGAAAGACAATGTCTTGTTTTAGCAAAAGAAAATATGTTGGAGTTATTTACTGTGATGTGGAATATTTCATGATAAGTTTATTTAGGAGAAATTTCAAGGAATATATTTTAGATCGATTTACTTGGAGATGCTTGAGAGATCCCCTAACTCACTAGAAATTCCAATTTACTGTTTAAGGTTTGGTGATTCAAGCCATTACTCAGACCATGAATTAATAGCTGTTATAAAACAAAAAAAATACTTTAATAGATGTATTTTTCCCATTATATCTGGTATTTCTTATTTCATTAAGAGCAAACCTAATCTTACATTAGATGCTTGTTTAGTACATGCGGACAAATAATTTGCCCATTTACTTACTGCAAACATTTTGGATTGCAATTAGCATTATTCCAACTTTATGGGAGCTGACACAGATGTTTGATTAGAATGTAATAGCTTATGAATGTGAATTTAACAGAAAGAAGTGATTTGCCCATATTTTGTAAAGTTACAAACACTAGAAGAGTAAAAATATTTAATAAATATCTAGCTCTTCTATGTTTCCTCTTTAGTAGTTTAGCGTGTTATGATATTCATGCAAAAATTCCTTATCCAGATGATTTTAAACTGTAATATCCGTACTATGAACTATATGCACAGCATTTTAAAACTATGAATAATATATGCTTTCAGAAAATTTTCATCAAGTAGGCCAGAAATTCTTACTGACTTCAACACAACTTTGCCATTGGGAACAGAATAAACTACAAATAAGGAAATGCAGAAAGTGATTGACACATGCAAAATTCTTGGTTTTAAATTTAATAATCATGCTAGTTATGGGATAGAGCTTTGAAAATAGAGTCAAAGACAGGATGAAAAACACTGAAGAAGTGTATTTAAATTGAATTTTTGCTAAATAAAAGAAAGCAGTGGATCTGAAAGTAAGCTACATTTCACAAAATGACCCTGTTCTTCTGCCACTATTTGTTCAATGCTTTGTTTATTCTTCCTATATTATGTTCCATAAAAGTCTCAATGATTCTGGTTATTCTTAAATAAATGAACATGCAGTTCAGCTGATCTAATATTCCACATTATCTCAATTTTCTTCTGTATCTTTATATATTAAAATTATAGAGAATTATTTTGGCTAGAATAAAATTTTATTGTTTCTTTATCATATGAGAGAAGCAATTATTTACAGAGAATGTTTACCTGATATTTTCTAAATAATCTCAATAGAGTTTTAAACCATATATTTTAGAACAATCATTCAAACCTTCTCCAAATGAAACTCATTAAATGTTATTACACATAAAGTACGTAAAGGGAGTGATATTTAGAAATAAAAACATCACCTATGCAGCCACAATCATCTATTATCCCCATGGTGAAAGCCAATACTAGGAAGAGAAGATGGTACAGACACATTGCAGGATAGATCAGCATCATTAAGAATGAAGATTGAGCTGGAAAGTGATTTGAACTAAGTATAGTTATGAATAATGTAAATAAGCTAAATGTTATGAGAACTAGTTTACCTGTTATGGCTGCCTTATCCCTTCTTTACTTGGGCAGACACATTTCTGCTCTGTGGAATGAGACAGTCTCCACCTCCTCTGCCCACACATACTTCAGTTTGTCACTTGGTCCACAGGACATCCATATACCTGCCGATGAATTTTTCTTCTTGGATATTCGAAATGTTCATATTTCCTGACTTCGGAGAGAGGGTTAAAAGCAAACGGGAAGTGAATGACATACCATAACTCTTCTGTATTATTATCAAAATGGTTTTTTTTTAGGGATGGGATACTTGAGGTGAGAAGAAAGGAAAGGTTCTGCTTTATTTTAAACATTTTCTTACCTCATTCTTTGTCCCTGTAAAGGGACCAGCCTTATCTGTCAGGCCTGGCCATGTTCCTATCACTACTCCACTGCCCCTCTCATGCAGTTCTTAATTCTAGATTCTGCTTGCCACTCTAGGTTTCATCTTGAACAGATTCATCTCATGTCCCTGTGATCCAGCTCTGAAACTTACCCAATTATTTTTGTTGTTGTTTTATTTTCAAACATTTAAATGTTTATGCAAATTTTCGTTTAACCAGTTTTATGGAAGCCTAACAGGGGAATTATTCATGGGTGTCTGTTTTGATTGGAATGAGAAAATAATGAAAAAAAATCTTTTTTTAAGTTTACAAGACATTTTAATTTCTAAGTATTTCTCTTACATAAACCCACCATGCTAGTTTATCTCCCTTTCTTGTCCTGAATTTATTCTTCCCATTGCTACTTGAATACTGCCTCTTAGGACTTACTGCAGATCCTTAAATGCTTTCACCAACGAGGAAGGAGTTGATTCTTCTACACTTTTCTAACCCTTTTTTAGATGTATCTTCCTACTCTCTTGAGCTCTTTGAATTAATTTGGATCACTGTACTGAATAGTATAGTACTTTAGTGCTTGGCCCTTGAAAATATATGTCAATATTGCCTTGTCATAGTTATACAGCTTAGGGTTGGGCCTAGTTACGTTTTGGAACTTTAGTCCAAGAAATTTGTGAACTTGGAAAAAACCTAGACAGCAGCTATCAATACTTTCAAGTGGTATTTTAATACAAGAGGGCTATAAAAACCTTTAATAAATCATGGAAAAGCAGTCTGAGTTTCCTGTTTTTGTAAAGTACTTGAAAAACATGAAAGGGGGAAATTCCATGACCCACTCACTTTTGTCTTCACATGTTGTGCGCAAATGTCACTTAAGTTTTGTTGCTTTTTCAGGTTAGAATGTAAAGTTGTTTGTGGTAGTTTGTATTAATGGTTTTCTTCTATTAATATACCCTTTTGCTATTGTTTTTGTATTTTTGTATTCATCATTCCCATTAGGGCCATTATTCCCCACTTTGAATAGATATAATGTGGGTCAGTCCAGCTATTACTGTCCTGGGGAATAACCCTCAATTTTGGGAACAAATATTCACAATTATATAGTTGATCATGGTTTGAAATTCCTCCTTGCCTTCAATTTCTTGTAGCAACATAATTGTTTACTTCTGCTTCAATTATTTGTATTGACCACCCTATAATCACATTATGTATCTGTGTGTAGGGGAAAAGGGATTCTTTAAATTTTCTGTGGTATATGGTTTTATTCTTCCATAAATTATTTCCCACCACCACATGAGCACAGCACACAACCTGGCATTATTGTATGCTGGGATCTTTGTGGAAGGGTAGTGTGAAATTCATCACTGTTCTTTGTTTCAGAGATTCTTATTTTTAATAAGTAATCCATCCTATTGAAATAGCTTGTTAACTCTTGTATTCTCCTTCATATATGGCTGCTGCTGTGAATAAAATGAATTTTTCCATTGATGAACATTAACAAAATCCCATAAAGTCACAAACATGCATAAAGAGGGAAAAGTATTCACAAAGAAAAATTGCATTTAAAATGGAGAAAAAATATAAGAAAAATGAGATCAAAGTTATAGTCAGAAGTTATGAAATTAAAAATTTCATTATAAAATTACAAATTTGTTAGGTTAGATAATCCGAATATATATCCAAACAAACAGGAAAACATTAAAAGCTATGTATGCACAAAGAGTTAACTCAAATGTAGTACATAAACCAAGATTGGAATGAAGAGCTCACTCTTGCTACTCTAGAGGCAAAAATGGAAGAACTACCACTAAGTTTAACCCAGTCTTTATTGCATATTGACAATCTATCAAGAAAGATGATATTTCAAAAATACCACATAAATAAATCATCGATAATTTAAACAAACGCAAAAAATAATAAAATATAGAAGAGCAGCCCTAGTCCATGGTGATCTGATAGGATGCATAGGATTACTTCAATATTCTGGTATCAATTGAGGCCTGTTATATGAATAAGTATATGGTCAAATTGGGAGAAGTTACAAGGAAGTGCGTAGGAAAAGGTAAATTCTTCTGATTTAGGATGAAATGTTACCTAAATACCTGTTAAATCCATTTGGATTTTTTAAGTTATTAAAATAGTCTGTTATTTTAATCGTATCTGTTTAGTTACAGTTTCCATAAATATTCCGTTGATGAGAGTGGAGAATTGAAGTCTCCAACAATTTATTTTGTGTGATGTAATATTTGCTTTGAGCTATAGCTATGTTTCTTTTATGACTTTAGGTGTCCTAGCATTTGAAACATAGTTGTTCAGAATTGAAAGTTCATCTTAGTACTATGTTTTCTTTGACAGGTATGATTCCCTTCCTAATCATTTTTCATACCTTTTTGTTGTAAGTCAATGTTGTTCAATATTAGAAAGGCTATTCCAGCTTTTTTCTTGGGAACCTTTGCTTAGAATTTTTCTCCATCATTTTACCCTGAGATACTCTGTCTTTTTCTCTAAAATGTATTTACGGTATGGAGCAAAATCTTGGATCCTCTTTACATATTCAGTCTCTTAGTTTATGTCTTTTAATTTGGGGAATTGTGTCCATTGATGATAAGAGATATTAAATGAAATGGACTGTTGCTTCCTGTTATTTTTGTTGTTATAAATGTAATTACAATTGTGTGGCTATCATCTTTTGATTTGTTGAAAGATTAATTCCCTACATTTTGCTAAGGTGTAGTTTCCCTCCTTGTGTTGGAAGTTTCCATCTACTATCATTTGTAAGATTGGATTTGTGGAAAGATATTATGTACA
Source organism: Rattus norvegicus (assembly GCF_021556685.1). Lineage (NCBI taxonomy): Eukaryota > Metazoa > Chordata > Mammalia > Rodentia > Muridae > Rattus > Rattus norvegicus. Next base: position 49,991,857 of record NC_141555.1, on the reverse strand, counting down.
TTTGCTTTGTCATGGAATGTCTTGGTTTCTACATCCATGGAATTGAAAATTTCACCAGATATCCTAGCCTGAAGATCCAGAAATGAATGCACACCCCTATGGTCACTTTGTCTTTGACAAAGGTGCTAAAACCACAAAATTGAAAAAAAGACAGAATTATCAAGAAATTATGGTTCAACTGGATGTCAGCATATAGGAGAATCAATTATCTAAACTGTGGGTGGGAACAAATGATCATCTTATAAGATGATGATAAAAAATTTAAAAAAATCAATATATCTTCAAGTTAGAAGTCTTGGAAAAAATTAGGAATTCAACGCCTATACTTAAATATAGTAAAAGCAATATAAAACAAAACAAAACAAAACAAAAAAAAAAAAACAAAAAAACAGTTGCAAAATGAAACTTACTGGAGAGAAATTTGAGGCAATACCACAAAAATCACGAACTAGAAAAGGTTGCCTAATCTCTACTTACTTCATGAATATAGTACTGGAAGTCTTATTCACAAATTTAGACAAAAACACGAGGCAATAAAGAAAAATTTAGAGAGCAAGAAGTTAATATATCATGATTTTTAGATGATGTGATAGTATATTTTAGTGACCCCAAAAATTCCACAAGAGTACTCCTTCAGCTGATAAACAACTTCAACAAAGTGGCTGGATGTAAACTTAACTCAAACAAATCAGTAGCTTTCTACTTCAAGGATAAACAGTTTGAGGAGAAATTAAGGAAATGACAGCCTTCAAAATAGTCACAAAAAATAATAAATACCTCAGGTTGACTCTAAACATGCAAGTGAAAGTTCTGTATGACAGGAAGTTCAAGTCTCTGAAGAAAATATTGAAGAAGATCTCAGAAGATGGAATAATTTCCCATGATCATGCATGTGCAGGGTTGATATTGTAAATATGGCCATCTTGCAAAAAGCAATCAACAGATTCAAGCCATTCACCATCAAAATTCCAACTCAATTCTTCACAGAGTTAGAAAGAGCAATTTGGAAATTCAGTTGGAATAACAAGAAACCCATGATAGAGAAAACACTCATCAACAATATGAGAACTTCTGGGGCAATCACTATCGATGACTTCAAGCTGTATTACAGAACAATAATAATAAAAATTGAATGGGAATGGTAGAGACAGTCAGGTAGATCAATGTAATATAATTGTAGGCCCAGAAATGAAGGCACACAAATATGGCCACTTGATATTTGACAATGAACGGAAACCATCCAATGGAACGATAACATTATCCACAAACGGTTCTCACTCGACTGGAGGATAGCATGTAGAAGAATGGAAATCAATTAATTCTTATCACCCTGTACAAAGCTCAAGTCGAAGTGGATCAAGTATCTTCACAAGAAACATATAATCTTAAACTAATAGAAGAAAAAGTGAGGAAAATTACTGAACAGAACAACAAAATGCTCCAAGATCGAGAATTGACAAATGGGACTTCAAAATCTTTTGTAAGGAATAGGGCACCTGGAATTTTGAAAAAGGTAAAATCAATAGGTTAAGAAAAGATCTTTACCAATCATCCTTTTGATAGAGAGCTAAAATCAATCTATACAAAGACTCAAAGAGTTAGACTCCAGAAAATCATATAGTCCTTTCAAATATGGTGAATAGCTCTAAACAAAGAATTCTCTACTGAGGAATATCAACATCATTAGCCATCAGGAAAGTGCAAAACAACAAATTCTGAGGTTACACAGCACACCACACAGAATGGCTAAGATAAGAAATTCACAACAGATTCTGGCAAGGAGGTGGAGAAAGAGGAACTCTCATCCATTGTTTGTCAGATTGCAGCTGGTATAACCATCTGGAAATCAGTCTGGAATTGTCTCACAAAGTTGGATACCTGAGGATACCACAATCCCATTTCTTTGATATATACCCAAAAGATGCTCCAACATATAAGAAGGACACATGATGCTACAGGTTGAGAGAAACCTTTATTTTTTATAATAGCCAAAAGCTGAAAAGGAACCAACTGTCCCTCAACACAGTAATGCATATATTAAATATAGTACATTTACACACCTGTGTTCTTCTAACCTATCAAATACAATGTTTGCATAAAATTCTTAGGATGGACCAAAAATTATCATTCTGTGTGAGGTAACCCAGTCACAAAAGAACATAAATTGTATACATTTATTGGAAGTGTGTATCTTCCCAAAATTGTGGAATACATAAGAAAGTATACACAGGTCATGTGAATCCCAAGCAGGAAGAAGACCAAAATGCAGATGTTACATTACGTCCTAGAAGGGAGAAAACAATATCCATGGGAGGAAATTCAAGGATAAAGTTAAGCAGGGACTGAAGAAAGGGTCAAACAGAGACTGCCCCATGTGGGGATCTGTCCCATATGCAGTCACACCAACCAGTCAATATTGCTGATGCCACCAAGTCCTTGTTGACAGGAGTCAGATATGGATATTTCCTGAGAGACATTGACAGAACGCTACTGAGACTGGTGAGGAAGACTGTAGCTAATCACTGGATTGAACTTGGGGGCGTTCAATGAAGTTCTTAGAGAGTATACTTAATGAGATGAAGGGGTTTGCAAAACCCCAGGAAGAACAACAATATCAACCAACCCGATCCACCAGAAATTCGAGGGATTAAACCACCCACTAGTGAGTACAGATTGAGGGACCCATGACTCCAGCCACATATGTGGCAGAGGATTGCTCTGTCTAAATTCATTAGAAAGAAAAGCCCTTAATGGGATGGCAAAGATTATTTATCAAGATATTAGTTGCCATTTTGTCATAATTACAGTATTCCTTGGCTTACAGACACTTTGCATTTTTACAAGGTCCAATCAGTCAACTCTTCATCATAAAGAATAAGCCACTGGTTTGGTGTTCTATTCAAGAAATTTTCTATTGTTATCATGTGTCAAGCTTTTCCCCACTTTTTCTTCTATTGGTTTGTGTATATCTCTTTTTTCTGGATGCCCTTAATCCAGTTGGACTTCAGCTGTGTACAGCGTGATAAGAATGGATGGATTTACATTAATTTACATGCTGATATCTAGATGAACCAACACAGGTGTTCTCCTTGCCTGTCTCTGTACCAATTCTATATAATTTTTATCACTATTGCTGGGTACAACTTGAGGTTAGGGATGTTGATTTCCACAGAATTTCTTTTACTTTGAGAATAGTTTCCACTTCCTTGTTTTTTTTTTTTTTTCTTTTTCTAAATGAACTTGCCTATTTCTCTTTCTAACTGTATGAAGAATTTTGCTGAAATTTTCTTGGGGATTGCATTGAATCTGTACCTTGCTTTTGGCAAAGGGCCATTTTTGCTATTTCATTACTGCCAGTCCTTGAATATGACAAGTCTTTACATCTTCTGAGATTTTCTAGTTTTAGAGAAATTAAGTTCATTTCATATGGAGCTTTCCCTTGCCTAGTTTGAGTTACTCGGAGGTATTTTTTGTTATTTGTGATTACTGTGAAGAGTGTCATTTCCCTATTTTCCTACTTGGTCTGTTTATTCATGGAAGGTCCTGATATGTTTGAGTTAATTCTATATCTAGGACTTTGCTGAAGCTGTTTATCACGTGCAGGAATTCTCTGGTGGAAATTACGGAGTCACTTAAGTATACTATCATACCACCGGCAAATAGTGATATATTGACTTCTTCCTTTAATATTTGTATCCCTTTGTCCTCCTTTTGTTGTCTAATTGGTCAGGATAGCACATTGAGTACTATATTGAATAAGTATGGAGAGAATGAATAGCCCTGTCTAGTCCCTTATTTTAGATGGAAAGTTTCAAGTTTCTCTTCATTTAGTTTGATTTTTGGCTACTGGTTTTCTGTACATTACGTTACTTTTGTTGAGTATGGGCCTTAAATTCCTATCATTGTAAGACTTTGGCTATGAAGGGGTGTTTTATTTTGTCAAATGCTTTTGCAGCATCTAGTGAGATGAAAATGTATTTTTTTTTCTTTCAGTTTGATTATCTAGTGAAATATGTTAATGGAATTCCATATTGAACTATCCTTGCATTCCTGTTAAGAAGTCTCCTTTATAGTGATGGATGATCATTTTGATGTGTTCATGGATTTGGTGTCCAATGATTTGATTGACTATTTTTTGTCAATATTCATAAGGGTAATTGGTCTGAAGTTCACTTTCTTTATTGGGCCTTTGTGTGCTTTTGGTATAAGCATAACTTTGGCTTCTTCGTTGGAATTTAGTAGTGTTCCTCTGTTTGTATTTTGTGGAATATTTTGAACAATAGTGGTATTTGGTTCTAGAAAGTGTTGATAGAATTTTCAACTGAAATCATCTGGTCATGGGATCTTTTCCCAATTGGGAGCCTTTTAATTATTGTTTCTATTTTTTTTTTTTTTTTTTTTTTAGGATTCATGGTACAGTTTAGACATTTTACCTGACCCTGACTTAACTTTGGTAACTGCTCCCTGTATAGAAAATTGATCATTTGGTCCAGATTTGATTCTTTGTAGAGTTATTTTTGTTTCTGCTTAGTTGATTTCAGCATTTAGTTTGATTATTTCCTGCCTTCTGCTCCTCTTTGGTGTATCTGCTTCTTTTTGTTTTTGAAGTTTTTTATTTGTTGTCAAGCTGCTAATGTATGCTCTCTCCAGTTTCACTTTGGATACTCTCAGAGCTTTTAGTTTTCCTCTTAGCTATACTATCATTGTTTCCCATATGTTTGAGTTTGTTGTGCCTTAATTTCCTTAAATTCTAAAATATTTTCAATTTTTTTCTTTAGTTCTTCCTCTACCAAGTTATCACTGAGTAAGATATTGTTCAAAGTCCATGTGTATTTGGGCTTTCTGACATTTTTTTGTTATTGAAGTCCAGCCTTAGGTCATGGTAGTGTGAGAAAATGCATGGGATTATTTCATTCTTTTGTATGTGTTGATGCCTCTTTTATGACCAACTGTATGATCAGTTTTGGAGAATGTGCCATGAGTTCCTGAGAATAAGGTATATTCTTTTGTTCAAGGATGAAATATTCTATAGTTATTTCTTAAATCCATTTGGTTCAAAATCTGTTAATTTCTCTGTGTCTCCGGTTTCCCATTCCATGATCTGGCCATTGCTGAGTGTGGGTTGTTGAAGTCTCCCACGACTATTTCGTTAGCCTGAAGTATCCCACGACTATTTCGTTAGCCTGTGCTTTATTACCGTTTCCTTTATAAATTAGGTGCCGATGGATGTAGCATATAGATATTCAGGATAGAGAAATGACCCTGGTGGGTTTTTTCCTGATGGAAATGAAGTGTCCGTCCTTATCATTTTTTTGATAACTTTTGGTAGAATTAGAAACCAGAATCTATGCTCCAGGATGTTTCTACAGACCACTTTCTTGGAAAATTGTTTTCCAGCCTTTTATTCTGAGATACTATCTGTTTTTGTCATTGAGCTGTGTTTCCTTAATGCAACAAAATTCTAGTTCTTCTTTATGTAGGCGGTCTGTTAGTCTATGTCTTTTTATTGGAGAATTTGCATTGACGCTAAGAGATATTAAGGAATAGTTATAGTGGTTTTCTTTTATTTTTTGTAGAGGTGGAATTATGTTTGTGTGACTCTCTTCTTTTGGGTTTGAAGAAAGAGGATTACTTTCTTGCATTTTATAGGGTGTAATTTCCGTCCTTCTGTTGGAGTTCCCCATCTTTTATCTTTCATAGGTCATGATTTGTGAAAATATACTGTGCAAATTTAGCTTATCATAAAATATCTTGTTTTCTACAGCTGTGCTGATTGAAAGATTTGAAGGGGATACTAACCTGGGCTGGCATTTATTTTCTCTTAGAGTTTTATAAAATCTACTCTGGATCTGACTTTCATAGTCTCTGGTGAGAAGTCTGGTGTAAGGCTTATAGTTATGCCTATATATGTTACCTGATTTTTTTGCTTACTGACTTTAATATTCTTTTTTTGTTTTGTGCTTTTGGTGTATAGACTATTATGTGAAGGGAGAAATTTCTTCTTGATCCAATCTATTTGGAGAAATATATTATTCTTTTATTATTATAGGCATTTCTCTCTTTAGGTTAGGGAAGTTTTCTCCTATAATTTTTGATGAAATTTACTGGCCCTTTTATATGGGAATCTTCACTCTCTTTTATACCTACCCATTATCCTTTGGTTTAATCTTCTCATTCTGTCCTGGATTTCCTGGTTGTCTTCCATTAGGAGCTCTTTGAGCTTTACATTTTCTTTGATGGTTGTGTAAATATTTTCTACAGTATCTTCTGCTCCTGAGATTTTTATCTTTTATCTTTTGTATTCTCTTTCCGATGCTTCTGTCTATGACTTCTGATTTCTTCCCTAGGTTTTCCACCTCCAGGGTTATCTCTCTTTGTGCTTTCTTTATTGCTTGTATTTCTACTTATTGATCCTAGATTTTTTAAATTCCTTCATCTGTTTGACTGTGTTTTCCTGTGATTCTTGAAGGAATTTTGTGTTTCCCATTTAAGGGCTTCTACTTTTTACCTGTGTTGTCCTGTTTATCTTGAAGAGTTTTATTTGTTCCCTACTCAATGTCATCTCTCATCAACATGAAAAATGATTTTGAATCCACATCTTGCTTTTTCAGTTTGTTGGGATATCCAATATTTGCTTTCCTTGGATAAGGGAGCTCTGATGATGCCAAGTTGTTTTGGTTTCTATTGCTTTGGTTTCTGTGCTTGATTCTTGTCATCAGTTTTTCTCTGGTGTTCCGTGGTCTTGCTGTCTCTGACAGTTGCATGCCCACCCTGTAAAACTCTTTGTCACTGTTCCTATAGACTTCTTTTCTCCCACCAAGATGTGGGTACAGAGATATATAGGACCAGATCAGCAATGGGTGCAGGCAGAAACAGGAAGTCTCCTGTCCGAAACTACTCTTGTTTTCTGTATCCTGAGGCCTCCAACCTGGTTGTTTGGAGTAGAAGTGTTGGTCTCGCTTGTGTTCTCAGTTGTGTTACTATTACTGGCCACTGGCTTTCATCTCTGGACACAGGTAGATTCTGGAAGGATCACTTCCCTTACTCTCCCTAGGTTCCTGTATCCATAGGGCTCTAAGCATCTTCCTCTCAGCACAGGAATGTGAGCAGAGGTAATGGATTCCCCTAAGTTCTCAGAATTGTCAATGATTCTGCAAGTCCAGCTTTCTCCACCTCCGATATTGGGTACAGTGAGCTATGGTAATATGTCATCTCTGGGCTCAGCCAGAAATAGGAAGCTTGTATCTTCTTGATAGTATCATCCTAATAAATGGAAGTATCAGGATAGGCATTGTCAATATATGAAATATGTATTGAGGGCGTTGTCATGGGGAGGTGCATACAAATATAAACAAAATACACTTGAATAAGCATGGTGTATTAAGATACAACCTGACTGGAATCTGTGGAGAAGAATGACAGAGTCTGTATTATATAAAATGGAATAAGAAATTGATTGGAAAAATTCTTCTAATAAACACAATATAAATTTAAATTGCATTTTCTTCATCATTTATTTATATAACACATCTTCACTAGGCATCTAGAATTTCATCGATTATGATACATTAAGGATGCAAATAAGAAAACAAAACAAATCTTCCATAAACAGGCATTTTAGATTTTTTTTGTTGCATCTTAACCAGAATCATGGATAATTCAGAGAACATAGGGGAACTCATTACCTCTGCTCCCTTAATGTAAAGGGTGAGAAAGAACTTAGAGTGTTGTCAACCATGTGCTCACAGGTACTTACTTATATAATGGGTCCATGGTCTTTATTTTCCGTGAGCTGGGTTTTGGTGGGGGTAATCTGTGTTTCAATTTTTTGATGTATTTCTTTGTTTTATAACTTAATTTACTATGTCATTTATCTTTTATAAAGATTTATATTTTATTCAGTTTGTTTATATTATTTATATTTCATTTCAGCATTTCTGCTGGGATTAGATCTCTTCAAAGTAAATGAACTAAAGAAACAAATTTTGATATTTTACTAACATACCAGATTACCGCAGACGCTGTGGTATTTGATTATAAGAGAGCAATAACTGTGCTTCCTTTGGTATAGAATAGGAAAATGTATCCAAAACACATCTTAAATAATTCAAATAAGGTATTAGCTATAATGGTGAATTTTGCAATTGGATGGATTCACTATCATTATAATTAGACCTGATATGATGTAGAGAATTACAAAGAGCTAACATGTGACTATTTCAATGCAAACACCTAATAAACAGTGACTAATTTCAGTTTCTTTGACATTTTTGTTGGGTCACAAGCCTTTAACAGCTGAGATATTTTTGTAGCCTCTTATGTGGAGTTCTCATGCACACTAAATGTATTTACTCTATAGTATGCAGGAGAGTTAAGAAAGCTCGTGGCTAAAGTAGTACATCTAGGTAATATAATCATAGAAAAACTACTGTACTAAAATAATCTTAATTAATTGGCTATTTATTTTTTTTACAAAGTAAGAGTAAATACTAGGAGGAGAGAGGCTTCTTTGTATCTTACTATGAAAATAAGTGATAGATAAAAAGAATACAGGTAGTCAATTTTTAAACACTGTTTGACTTTTACTTCACTAGAGATTACTTTATGCTTCACCATAAAAAGAATAGCCAAATCACCAGACAAAAATATACAGTATAAATGTAAATATGTGAATGTTCAGTAAGTGTTTGTTTCCTCATTGACATAATACCAGGGAAAATACTATCATCCAAAGAGCCAAAACAAAAGGTTCTCCATGATGTGCATCATAAATATAAATTAAAGAGAAATCAGTATGCCAAAACAGTGAGCATAAAATGATGTAGAGACATAGCCATCAACATAAGGAATCTATAAAATATTATCAGCAGAGGTTGTGCTGGTTGGCTAAGCAGAGATTTTTAAAACACATATAAAATGTAATGAGTAGTGCATAAAATAGAAGAATGGGTAGCATTGTAGCACTGTGGCTATAATGTACAAAATTTACTCCCAAATTATCACTTTCCAGTAAAATAATCCAGGTACTATTTCTGAAGTCACAAAAAAATCTCTCATATAGTATTAGGAAATAATAATTTGGGGATTGCATAAAGGTTCCCTGGCTAAGGGTGGTTGTTTGCCAAGCTGAGTTTGACCTGCTGAGATCAATCCCTTAGACCTACATGGCAGAAGCTAATAAGTCACTTCTAAAAATTGTCCTCTCACCTAACTAGAATACTGTATCACTTGAGCACACAAATAATGAATAAACAAATGTAAGTGGAGAAGAAAAGTAAATGAGTAAATACTATCACTGTGGGGAAAGGAGAAGGGAGATGTGGGGGCTGTCACAGAGAGCATGGCATATCTCGTTATTTCAGCTGCATCAATACATGAGACCTCTTGCAGAAATATGTTTACAATATACATTTTTCTTATGCTTGTTATTCTCTATAAATTGTTAAGTTTAATCATTCCAGAAAAACTAAAAAATGAAAAGGTAAGGATACCATGTTATTCTAGAAGTTATGATCTCTGCAAATTTCATAAATACCAAGAACTAGAATCTATTCTCTTAGATTGAAAACATAACTCTGTAGAACAGCTCATACATGATAAACAGTGATGGGCAATACCCAGGCCCCATACAGGTGCAAGAGCCATGGATCTACAGAAGACTAAAAGGAGGAAAATTCAAAATAAGAAGAGAAAAGTATGCAGGCATAACAATGAAGGAATTGTAGAATGAGAACAATATAATATTCAACCAAACAAATGTCAGGCATGAAATATAAAAAGAAATCTGAACCCAGGTGATCAAACTGAACCCAGCAAACAGCAGAAACACAGTTCCTAGAAGCATCCAGAAAAGAAACAGCAATTTCCCATGAAAGAGGGATGGCAGTTGACATAAATGCCAGAATAGTCTTCAAAAACATCCTCCAAAAATGAAAGAATGTAGCTATCTAATGAAAATTCCATGAATTATGGAAACTATCTTTCAAGAATGTGTTTAGGGAACATGTGTGGCTTCACATTGGAGAAGAATGTCGACACAATTGTAATCCACTCTCATTCTTAGCCAAAGCTCAGCAACAGCTCCTTATGTCACCTGAAAGAGGAATGATAAATTGTTTGAAAGAACCAGTGAAGGTCTGACCCAAAGGTTCTAAGTCTGTATCCCCTAATATTCCAAGCAGGTAATCTGTAAATCCCAGGAACACTATAATGCTATAAAAAAATCTATTGAAATTGAAAATATACAACATATAAGGCCACATATAATGAATGTTCCTATGCTTTTCTGGTTTAGAAAGGTAGAGATAAAGTTAGAGTTTAGGAGATTTACATTTGAACACAAAACAAATTCTAAAAATTAATCACAATTTGGTTATTTGAAAATCATTCAATAGAGTAGTACCTGAAATTTGATTGAAAAAATTCAGTTGTGAAAAGCAAAGCCATAAACTACTGTGTGCCAGGGATGTCCTGATCTATATTTCAATCTCTTAGGATTTTGAGAAAACTTCTCATGTTTTTCATGTTAGCCTTGTACCAACTGCTCTGAAGCTCTCACATGTGAAGCTCTGGCCTCCTACTGGTCAGCCCCTTCTCAGATTTTATGGTATAATTAAAGGCATGAGTCATTTCTAGTAAATGAAAGCAAAGCAAAGAAAACAAATCAAAAAAAAGAAAAAAACAAAACCACCTTTGAAAGTATATTTTTATTATAGTGTGTGTTCCTTCATGGATGAATGTGTGTGCATCTCTATGTTTATTTGCATATATGTCTGCACATGTATATGTCACACTTCACAGGTGTGTAACTAGAATCCAACTTTCCAGCATCGAGTCATGGACACAATGATGTCATGAAACTTGCACAGCAGTTACTCTTATCTTCAATCCGTTTTGAACTCCCTTCCAACTTTTCTTTTAAAAGGAAACTTATTTACCTCTAAAGGAATGATGTGAAGTTTAAATGTATCAGAAGATTTTTTCCAGGATGTCTACATAGTTTATATTGAAATAAGATAATAATTTGAGACACTAATTCACTTTTTTTCATGTCCCTACATGAAAAATCTAGCAATGCTGTCTATATATCTGACCTACACATGAGAAAGAATGATGATGCATCTTTGTTCAGAGGAGATACTCAAGCTTAGTTTGCCTTTCACAGTAAGGTAAATACTTGTTTCAACTTTATATTTATAACAGACTTAATTTCTAGTCTACATCAGACACAATAATTTTACCTATATGCTATTTTATTCCTCATGAGAATGTAGAATATTCAGGGTTATGTATCTGAAGGTAAGTTATTTTATTTCCTTGGAGATAAAGAGTAATACATTCTTTTTCTGATTCCACATAATCAGAAATTAAAACATGGCATAAAATATTGAGAAATAAATAAAAATAAATATTTGATATAAAAATAGTAGTGATCATTTCAGTATATATCAGACCTAAGTTGCATGGTTAGAAATAGTTATGTCCTGTTTTTCATTATGTATGTTATTAAGTTTGTTGTTTTTTTTAGTTACCAAATGGTACCATCCCGTTCCATTCTGTTTCTTTGCTATAAAGGTTATATTTTAAAATGCGGTAATGTTCAAGATGACTTCAGTAAATATGTGCCCTATAATAAATTTTGATTTGAAGAATAGAACAGAATGTTTGATAGTGAGAAACTCAAGGAGAGGGGATGGGGATTCTTTTGTATTTGGAAATGCAACATTGTGAATTGCTACAGAGCTGGACTATTGTGAACCCTCTGTCCAGATGCAATGCAGTAGGGGACACTGAGGCAACACAATAGCAGTGCAATTCATGTCTGTATCAGTTAGATGGCAGAGAAATTCTTTGTACAAATGATCAAAATAATAAAAGGCTCATTGGGTTCCTTAACCCAATGCATGTTTTAGGGGTAGATTTGGAAGTTTCTAATGTTATAGTTGACATAAAAAACTTTCTGAGACCTAGACTGAAACATACTTTATAAATCTAAAAGATTGTCCCGAGTCTAATTAGATTAAAGTCCTAAATGTAATTACAGTGCTAGCCATTTGTATAAAAATAAATTCCACACTCAGAAGTTCATTGGAAGAGCCGAGGCGACAAGCTAGATAAGGAATGGTTTACTGTAGCAGAAGGTGATGGCTGGTGAACCCAATCTCAGTGACACTCTTTGGAAATGGCTCACTTCAAATCACACGTCAGAGGAGGTGCTCTGTCTAAACACCATAGGGCAACTGCCTTCCTGAAATGAAGAAAAATAAGTGAAAGAGGTTCCCCTTGCACAGGACATACTCTGGCAAGAGACAGAATTACAGTATGTCACAGATCAAAAAAAAAAAAGTTCCTTCAATTATCAGTGTCCCTTGTCTATGTCACATATGAGAAAATGTCCTCCAATTATCATTGTACCTAGTCTATGTCACAGATGAGAAAATGTCCTTCAATTATCAGTGTACATAGTCTATGTCACAGATCAGAAAATGTCCTTCAATTATCAGTGTACCTAGTGTATGTCACAGATCAGAAAGTGTCCTTCAATTATCAGTGTACCTAGTCTATGTCACAGATGAGATAATATCCACAATTATCAGTGTAATTTTTCTATGTTACAGATGAGAAAAAGTTCTCAATTAACAGTGTACCTAGTCTAATCAAGTCAACATTTGAAGAGTAATAGAAACACAGTAACTATGTCTGAATGCGTAGTGGAACACATGCAAACTAACCTCATCTTAGCCTAGGCCTGCATCTCAGTGAGTCTCCTTTGTTGGTAAATGAAGCATTCCCAAATCCCATTCCATAAATATTTTCTTTGTAAGAAGAGAGTAAGGATGCAAATCATCATTGTTCAGTTTGAGGAGATTCTAGATGATCACCAACTTTTTGATTTTAAAATTTCTAGGAGTACATTAAGACTATTGTAGGTGTGACCTATTTCTCCATTTTCAATATATACTTGAGATGAATTATTTCCAAAACTTTGGTATGTTGGTTCACTAAAGTATCTCCTTCAATACCCAATCTCCATTCCATTTTTCTGCAAATGTAATTTCAAAAACCAGCTGACAACTGACAAAGTCAATTCTCTCCAATTTTTTTTGAATACTCATCACTTTCCATTTTCCTCTCCCTGTATCCCTTTGGCTCAGTGCTGAAGTTAGACACTCTTTATTACTGTCAAGCTCTGTCATAATATCTCTTAATAGACTATTAATTTATTTTAATTTGAATAAGGACATGTCAAAGCCTTTTGTTTTAAGACACTTGCAGACATATTCATCAGAAAGAAAACACCCCATAACCTGATCCAACTGAAATTCACTAACCCTCGAGTGCAGAATGAATGAAATGCATAATTCTGTTAGAATTTTTTCCTTTTTTCTTTATTAACTTGAGTATTTCTCATATACATTTCAATTGTTATATCCTTTCCTGTTTTCCCAGGCAACATCCCCCTAGCCCCTCCTCCTCCCGTACTATATGGGTGTTTCCCCCACCATCCTCCCCACATTAACGCCTCCCTCCCAACAAACACATACACTGGGGTTCAGTCTTAGCAGGACCAAGGGCTTCCCCTTCCACTGGTGATCTTACAAGTATATACATTGCTTCCTCTGAGGTCAGAGCACTGGGTCAGTCCATCTATAGTCTTTAGGGAGTGGCTTAGTCCAAGGAAATTCTAATTGCTTGGCATTGTTGTTCATAAGGGGTCTCGAGCCCCTTCAAGCTCTTCCAGTTCTTTCTCTGATTCCTTGAACAGGCGTACAATACTCAGTTCCTTGGTTTGCTGCTGGCATTCGCCTCTGTATTTGCTGTATTCTGGCTGTGTCTCTCAGGAGAGATCTACATCCAGCTACTGTCAGCCTGCACTTCTTTACTTCATCCGTCTTGACTAATTGGGTGGCTGTATATGTATGGGCCACATGCACAGCAGACACGGAATGGGTGATCCTTCTGTCTCTGTTTTAATCTTTGCTTCTCTATTCCCTGAGACGGGTATTCTTGTTCCCCCTTTTAAAGAAGGAGTGAAGCATTCACATTTTGATCATCCGTCTTGATTTTCATGTGTTCTATGAATCTAGGGTAAGTCAAACATTTGGGCTAAGCGCCACTTATCAATGAGTGCATACCATGTGTGTTTTTTTTTTTTGTTGTTGTTGTGTTACCTCAATCAGGATATTTTCCAGTAACTACCATTTGTCTATGTATTTCATAAAGGCATTGTTTTTGATAGCTGATTAATATTCCATTGTGTAGGTTTACCGCATTTTCTGTATCCACTCCTCTTTTGAAGGACATCTGGGTCTTTTCCAGCTTCTGGCTATTATAAATAAGGCTGCTATGAACATAGTGGGGCACTTGTCTTTTTTATATGTTGGGACATCTTGTGAGTATATGCCCAAGAGAGGTATAGATGGATCCTCAGGTAGTTCAATGTCCAATTTTCTGAGGAACCTTGAGACTGATTTCCAGAATAGTTTTACCCGTCTGCAATCCCACCAAAAATTGAGGAGTGTTCCTCTTTCTCCACACCCTCACCAGCATTTGTTGTCACCTGAGTTTTTGATCTTAGCCATTCTCACTGGTGTGAAGTGAAATCTCAGGGTTGTTTTGATTTGCATTTCCCTCATGACTAAAGATGTTGAACACTTATTTAGGTGTTTCTCAGCCATTCAGCATTCCGCAGTTGTGAATTCTTTGTTTAGTTCTGAACCCTATTTTTAATAGGGTTATTTATCTCCCTGCTGTCTAACTTCTTGAGTTCTTTGTATGTTTTGGATATAAGCCCTCTATCTGTTGTAGAATTGTAAAAGTATTTTCCCAATCTGTTGGTTTCCATTTTCTCCTAACCACAGTGTCCTTTGCCTTAGAGAAGCTTTGCAGTTTAATGAGATCCCAATTGTGGACCCTTGATATTTGAGCATAAGCCATTGGTGTTTTGTTCAGGAAATTTTGTCCAGTTCCCATGTGATTGAGATGCTGCCCTAATTTTTCTTCTATTAGTTTGAGTGGATCTGATTTGATGTGGAGGCCCTTCATCCACTTGGACTTAAGCTATGTAAAGGATGATAAACAATGATTGATTTGCATTCTTCTACATGTTGACCTCCAGTTGAACCAGCACCATTTGCTGAAATGCTATCTTTTTTCCAATGAATGGTTTTGTCTCCTTTGTCAAAAATCAGGTGCCCATAGATGTGTGGGTTCATTTCTGGTTTTCAATTCTGTTCCGTTGGTTTATCTGTTTATCTCTGTACCAATGCTATGCAGTTTTTATCACCATTGTTCTGTAATATTGCTTGAGTTTAGGGATTGTGATTTCCCCCTGAAGTTCTTTTATTGTTGAGAATACTTTTAGCTATTCTGGGATTTTTGTTATTCCAGGTGTATTTGCAAATTGTTCTGTCTATCTCTTTGAAGAATTGGATTGGTATTTTGATGGAGATTGAACTGAATCTGTACATCGCTTTTGGTAAAATGCCCATTTTTACTATATTAATCCTGCCAATCCATGAGCATGGGAGATCTTTCCATCTTTTGAAGTCTTCTTCAATTTCTTTCTTCTGAGTCTTGAAGTTCTTATTGTACAGATTTTTACTTACTTGGTTAAAGTCACACTGAGGTACTTTATATTGTTTGGATCTATTATGAAGAGTTTTTTTTCCCTAATTTCTTTCTTGGCTTATTTCTCTTTTGAGTCGTGGAAGGCTACTGATTTATTTGAGTTAATTTTTTACCCAGCCAATTTGCAGACGCAGTTCTCTGGTGGTACTTTTAGGATCACCTAAATATGTTATCATATCATCTGCAAATAGTGATATTTTGACTTGTTTACCAATGCGAATCCCCTTGCTTTCCTTTTGTTGTCTGATTGCTCTGGCTAAAACTTCAAGAACTATATTGAATAAGTAGGGAGAGAGTGAGCAGCCTTGTTTAGTCCCTGATTTTAGTGGGATTGCTTCATGTTTCTCTCCATTTAGTTTATTGTTAGCAACTGGTTTGCTGTATATGGCTTTTAGTATGTTTAGGTATGGGCCTTGAATTCCTATTCTTTCCAGGACTTTTAACATGAAGTGGTGTTGAAGTTTTTCAAATGCTTTCTCAGCGTCTAATGAAATGATCATGTGGATTTGTTCTTTCAGTTTGTTTATATAATGGTTCACGTTGATGGTTTTCCACATATTAAACCTTCCCTGAATTCCTGGGATGAAGCCTACTTGATAATGGTGTATGATTGTTTTGATGTGCTCTTGGATTAGGTTTGCCAGAATTTTATTGAGTATTTTTGCGTCGATATTCATAAGGGAAATTGGTATGAAGTTCACTTTCTTTGTTGGGTCTTTGCGTGGTTTAGGTATAAGAGTAATTGTGACTTCAAGGAGGGAATATGGTAGTGCTCCATCTGTTTAAATGTTGTGGAATATTTTGGATAGTATTGGTATGAGGTCTTCTATGGAGGTCTGATAGAATTCTTCACTAAACCCGTCTGCACCTGGGCTCTTTTTGTTTGGGAGACCTTTAATGACTGCTTCTATATCCTTATGAGTTATGGGGTTGTTTAATTGGTTTATCTGTTACTGATTAAACTTCGGTGCCTGGTATCTGTCTATGAAATACTCAATTTTTAATCTGTAATCGTGCGCTCACGCGCGTGCGCGTGCACACACGCACACACACACACACACACACACACACACACACACACACGGAGGTCAAAGGACAACATGTGAGGGTCAGCTCTCTCATTCCACCATGTGGGTCCTGGGTATCAAACTTAGGTTGTCAGGCATGGGACAAGCCTGGGTCAAGCTTATTCAAACCATGATGATGCCTTTATCACCATAGACTAGTTTTTGCTTCCTGGAATATTCACATGGATTCAGGATACAAGCCCTTGTCCCTACTCTCTTCTTTCAAGATTTCAAGTTCAGTCCTTGCTTCTGCCTGGCTGTATGGTGGCTGTGAGCTTTCTTTTAGCTCCTTCCCAGCAGAGTCATAGAGGAGGATCAATAACAGTTAATCACTACATTGCACACATTACTGTATTAACATGGGTTTCCAGGGCAAGGTCCATCAAGGCAGGGTAATATCTGGCTAGCTTTTACTTGCTCCTAAGAATGTTTTTTAAAGATTCTCTTCTAATCAGCCTGGTCTACAAAACAAGTTCCAGGCCAGTGAAAGATATGTTGTAAGATCTTGTCTCAAACATAATGCAACAAAATACAATAAATACAATAAAATATAATAAACACAAGAAAAATAAAATTTTATAGCTATAATCATAGAAAGATTATTTGTCCTCAACATTTATGCTTGCATGACAGAACAGTATTCAATGTACAATTTTCTTAACACTCTTCCAGGCAAGCCACACAACTAGGGAGTGGCTGATGTGAACATATCCACACTGAATTGTAGGAACCTAAATCTAAGCTGTTCTCGCCATGCTGAATGTGTTACCTTTCATCCTCTGTGGCTAATTCCTTGTATGAACAAACTTAAGAAACCTAGGCTCTCCTGTTAAGTCTTCAACTCATTAAGACTTTCAGAAACCACGGTAGGAATCCCATGTTTTCCGTTACCATAACCTTCCTCTGCCTGAGGCATCTCATCTGTAAAATAAGAATAAAAAGCCCCTTTGTTTAACAAACACTTAATGTGGCTGAGACCCTGGACCTGTCCTAGGTGCTGAAAACAGAGTACAGCCAGACACAGGTTTAGTGCTTATGAGAGTTATAAGCTGAGCTGGGAGAGATACATAATTAATATGATCATATATTTATATAATGAAGAACTTGGTAGTGGAAAAGATTGAAAGAAAAAATAAAACAAGGAAAAGAACAGAGAATCAAACAGAAGGTACAGGTGTGGTTAGACTGGAAATCAAGTCCACTGCAAAACAGGCAGTGTGGCACAAGATCACTTCCGAAATAAATAACCGTAAAGTTCCAATTCTGTGCTCAGAAGAAAAAAAATGCCTATTAAAGATAAAACTTTTAAAAAGTTTTGTTTTTTCCCAGACAACATCTACTGGAATTGCTAATCAACTGGACTAATTGAAGAAATGTTAAAAGGGTATCACAGAGACGACATAGTAATTAAGAATGCAAACTGCTTTTACTGAAGATCTGAGTTTGGATTCAGGCTCCCGTGTTCTGTGACCCACAACCACTAGTTATTTCAGCTCCATGGGATCTACCGCCTTCTACTGGGTTTCTTGGACATCATGCTCATATGTGTATACACACACACACACACACACACACACACACACACACACACACACACAAACACGTACAGTCACAGAGATAATTAAAAATTAAAAAGTAGACTTTGAAAAAGAATTTTACAGAAGAATCATTTAAGGAGACAAAATAATGAGTCAGAAATTGATATTCATACCAGAAGTCAGTGCATGAGGAACAGAGAAATTAAAACGGGGCTAAAATTAACATTTTCAGTCATGATTGCTCTGTAACATGAAATAATAGCAATATATGTTCACATCTGAAGTAAATATAAAATAGACAGCAACCTAGAGCCGATGGGAAGGAGTAATTGGAAATATAAGATTCCACGGGCTATGTATTAATATGAATAAAGAAGTATTTAACCAGGGGTGAGTCTTTGACACATAGTGTAATAACAGGTGTGGTGGGAACATATAAAACAAGTGTTTTATTTTTTTAATACATCTCGATGCTGAGGACCAGGGATACTAGAATATCTGCTTACATTCTGCTACTAGAAAAAGAGTGGCCTCATCTTTAGTGTCCATTCTTGGAAAGGTGAAAAAAAATAGCCGAGTTATGTCTACTGGGTTTGAAGAACATGTGACCTTTGATGAGTTAGTAACCAGAGTGCCCGCAACATCTACAAAACACAGTACTGGAGAGAACAGTGAAAGATTCAAAGAAGATCACACTGTGTATGGCTCACCTTCTGCTGACTCTTCTACTGACAAACTTGGACAGGTAATTTTCCCACACATTCCAGGTTCACATAAACCTTCCTCTCTTGCCATAGAGATCTTGAATCTTCCACTTTTCCAGGAGTTTCTGGAACTATCCAAATGTTTCCAAGGATCTATAGGTCATTACACATTTGACCAGGTGTCCAAAGTCTTCCCACAGATCCTGAAAAGAAAGCATACATTCTCCTCTTCCAAAAGGAGTGTCTTTTTTATTCCATCTTTGTTAAATTGGGTATTTCTTATTTACATTTCAAATGTTTTTCCCTTTCCTGGTTTCCAGGCTAACATCTCCCTAGCACCTCCCACTCCCCTTCTATAGGGGTGTTCCTCCCCTGATCCAACCCCACATTCTGCCCTTTCCCAACAATCCCATTCACTGGGGAGTTCAGTCTTGGCAGGACCAGAGACTTCCCCTTCCACTGGTGCAGGACTCCCAGCTGCTGAGATGGTTCATTACTGAGCATGTGCACACACGTGTGCTGATGAGCCCGCAAACCCTCTATTCCTCTGGCAGAACGTTGCCCTAGAGATATAACAGCCAGAATATAGGCATTAAGGCCATGGCAGCCAGAGAGTTCTGCAGAGGCTGACAGTCTCCACTGCCCCTTCTGTGACAAATAGTGTTGAATGTCTGGGAATTCTGAAGTGGATTTTGTTGTATCAACTGACTTGTTAGCAGAAATGTGAGAGAATCAGTAAACCACACAGAGGTAGCTCATTTCTCACAGGTTACAGTCATGGCACTTGTGCTTGCCCAGATGCCCTTTTATGGTGTGGATGTGTTTCTCTTCCTCTCCAAGCAGGCTTCGGTGCAGGGAAAAATCCCATTATCTCTTTCTCCATAAAAGGATATTCAGCTCTGGTTTGAAAGTCAAACCAACAGCCATGTGCCATGGAACAACAATGAGGACAGATTCTTTTACGTATGAAAATGTATTCTGAGTGATACTTTGGATTTATAATTGTAAGATTATTACCAGCAGGTAATAAATTAAGATTTAAATATCGTGCTCCATTTAAATGGCAGTTAAGCTTTGGCTGGATCAGGAATCAGCACATTGTTGGGTAAATACTAATCGGGCTGTGATGACATCCCGTAATTAGTTAGGGCTTGTGGGGGAAATAAGATTTCCTTTGCTGCCTGCCAATAGCACAAGGCAACATTGAGGCTTCAGGGAGAACGCTCTCAGTGTCAGAAAGGTTTTCATTAGAAGGAGTAGAGGATTGAAGCAGTTCTCCCAGCTCCGGGTGAGAGTCTAATTCTAGACCTGGGTACTTAGATCAACAGTTAGATCTAACTGCAGACAAACAACAGGATGGAGATCAGGCTGATTAGGCACACAAAGTCATTAGATGGATCAATGAAAAGTAAGCATTTCTTTTCCTGGGCAGAAAAATCAGCACTAGAGCTGCGCGTGCGTGGAGGCAGGCTCGTGTCTCTACAGGTGCTCTCTGAGCCACCTGCAGGTGTAGGATGGTATACAGTCTTTGTCCCAAGTCTACAGGTAACCGGTACACATCCTGTCTCCGGGCTAGAAGGAAATGAAGTTCAGAGATGTCTTTGTTCAGGTCCACACAGCAAAAGGCAGGGCAGAGAGAGATTTCAGTCTCGGTATGTCTGACTCTTTAAGACATCCTCAGAGACACTGCTGCAAATCTCCACAACCACCAATTGATCCCAAAGCAAAAGTGATCATCAAGATATCTAAGACTTGACTTCCACTGTGCACGGAGAAAAACTTCTGTACGAGTTGAGGTCTCTTCTAGGGTGCACAAGGAAAACCTTCCTCCATTCCCTCCGACCAGCTCTGTGGTGGCGGGAGAGGGAGCAGGCAGTGTCCCCCCATCTTGACAGTTGCAAGGCTGTTTCAGGCTCTGTCCCCACCTTCGGGCTTAGGGTTGGTTGAGGGTGGGGTTTTGGAGAGCCCTGCCTGTACTATCTGAGAATGAAGAACACAGGGAGGGGCTCCAGGCCACGTGCGCCCTCTAGCGCCAGTCAGAGGGACGATATCTCCATGAGATCTCACCTGGGAGACCTGCATCCACCTCTGACCTGGGCACAGACGTATCCCTCCAATTTGAAAGGCCACCTGCCCTTGGAGGTCCGTGAGCGCCTAATAGGGCTAAAGGAAGAGCGTTTAGCTGCACAAGGTCTTGGATTTGCTCTTCAGCGCTACTTAAAGAACAAAACAGGGCATTTTGACCAACCCCTTTCTTTTTACATCAAAAACAGATAAATGGAGCCTAATTGCAGTTTCTACTGATGTATTTTATCTATCCATTTCCTCCTTTCTTTCTCTCTCTCCCTCTCCTCTTTCTTTCTTTCTTCCTCTTTCTTTCTTTCTTTTTGTGTTTGTGAGAGATATGTATGTGTACTCATGTGTTTGAATGTGTATTATGCAGACATGTGTGTATGTGTGATATGATGTCATAGATTTTCATTGCTTTCCTCTCAGATTCTCCGAAGCAAGGTCTTTCAGTTAAAATCAGTCGCATTGGTATGACGAGTTCTGCTTGCCACTTTCCTCTCTGGATTCCGTAACTCTGCCTTCCCAGTTTTTAATTATAGGCAACTTCAACACCCACCCACTTTGACCCCTCCCCCCATTTATGAGGGTTTCCAGGGGAGGGGAGTTGTACGTCTCTGAGTTTCCATGGAAAGTGCTTTAATTGTGGGTCCATTTCCCTAACTTCTGTAGTGTTTGTCGAATGCTCATATTTGTATGAGAGAGTATTTTAAATTTCAAAGGAAAGATACCTAAGCCATTTCAGGCTAGGGGGCCATGGATCTTGGTGCATTTGGAATGTAAGTGGTGGTCCTCAGCCTCATCAGTGTCTCTGATGCTGAAATTGTAACCTTTTCTTTTCTTTTTCTTTTTCCTTCTTCATTTTTTTTATATCAGTGTCTATTCATTATCCACAGTGCTGGGTTGCATCAAGACAACTTCCTTTAACCATGTCATGTGCTTTACCCTATTTGACCTTCCTTCTCATCCCCATTCCCAACCCCTGGGCTAGTTAGTCTCTTTCCTTCTCCAGGATTTGTCTGCCTTCGTGACATATGGACATATTTGTTTTTTTTTTTTTTTTTTTGATCTGTTAAGAACACATAAAGATTCTGTAAAGAATTACAGGACTCACAAATGAGAAAAAAATTACAGTATTTGCTTTCTGGTGTCTGGTTGATTTTGGTTAATGCGGTGGTCTCTAGTTTTTCTACCAAAGACTAAATTCAATCCCTTTTGTGGCTGGATAAAATTCCATTGTGTATGTGTACCAGGACTTATTCAATGGTCTATTGATGGATGTAGAGGCAGATTCCACATCTTGGCTACTGAGAATAGTGCCACAATAAGCAAGTTGTGCAGGTATCCTCGGATGTGTTGCCTCTGAGTCATATGTGTATGGTGGCCAAATTCTCAGGCTGACTGCCATTCACCGACTGGGTCTGAGCCTAAGCTGTGTGCTCTTTCTTTGGATGGAGGCTTTCCATGAGATGACTCTGTGTGTGTGTGTGTGTGTGTGTGTGTGTGTGTGTGTGTGTGTGTGTGTGTGTGTGTTTGGTGAATGACTGTGCACCCTTAGATTGGGACTCTTGATCGAGTTAATGAAACTTATAACTCTGTTGGTGAGCATTGGAGATAGATGTTTACAGCACCCCATCCCTCTATCCCTTCTTACACCTCTGCTTCCTTCTGCTCCTTTTCCCTTCCCCTTCTTCCTCCACTCCCCCTTTCAAGAGAGTGTCTTACTATATAGCCTAGGCTGGCCTCATGCTTGCAATGGTTCCCCTGCCTCAGCCTTCCAAATACCAAGAAGTTCTTTCCTTGGAGGAAGAGAAAGAATTTCAGAGGTGCAGTTGTGGGCATGGGTTGCCAGGAGTGGAGTAGACACCAGACTGTCTGACTTTGTACAAGGAAACTAGGACCATAGCAGATAGAATTGTGGACAGTGAGGTTGGGCACAGTGCCCACTCTATGTCCCCCACACCTAAAATCAGATCACTGGCAAGTCATGTTTTCTAAGGCATCAAGTCATTTCAGTGCTCGGATAGAACATGGCATAGGGATCCTTGGAAACATGTAAAGCAAAAATATTACCTACAATTTCTACTATAGTAGAAGAAAGGGCACCCAGATTGTGTGTGTGTGTGTGTGTGTGGGTGTGTGTGTGTGTGTGTGTGTGTTCATGTGTTGGGTCCTAGCAGGAAACAGGGTGTATAGCTGGATTTCAAGATTCTCTGATATTTGTTTATTTTCCTGAGCTTCTGGGTAGAGATATGGCTGTGTGGGTCCGTTTGGTAACTGATCTTTTAAATAGAGAAGGGCTTACATTGGGAGGGCCCATCCCAAGCAAAATGGACAAATACCACATGGTTTTCCTCATTTTGTGGGCCCTAAAATTCTTTAAATATTCATTTTGCTCATAGGAAATTGGAGAAGCATGTCTGGGGCTGGAAGGGGGTTGAATAGACCTTGCTAGATTCAGAGGAAGAGGTGCTGCTCCTTTGTTTGCCAGCAGACTAGCCAGGACATCATCAAGTGAACAGGCAAATCATGTTGTCATAACTTGGGGGAACCATGGTGAATTAGGATGAAAAGCATCTCCTCTGTCTCAAGACAGATTTCCCAGGGCCTCTGGGCCATCTCAGACACTGACTAACAAAGGCATCAATATCAGAGCTGAGAGATCCACATGTGAAACTAATCACATTCCTCATTTTCCCGTCTGGAAGAAACAGATCAATTACAGTCAGGACCAGCTTAGGCACAGCCTAAGTTCCAGCTGCCTTTCCCAGCGCACCACCACCCTTGTTAGTGAAGGTGATCTGGAAGTGATGAGTGGGCTGCATTCTTGGGTTATGGTTATTCTAAGATAACCACTATAGGAAACATCTGTTGCTGGACATAGCACCGTAGTCATGGCCATGCCTGGTTGGTTTCTATTAATATCATTCATGAATCACAGGCTTCAGTGGATGGAGGGGTGAAAGGGTTTGTGGCTGTGGGACAACTTCACTACTGTGGACTTGGCAGGACTGGTCTACCCTGGAATTTCTCCAGTATCCTCCCATTATGTGCTTTCCCATCAAGGTGTTAAATAAGAAAGAGAATGGGTCCAGGTGGTATCCAGGAGACCGTGGCTCTGACATTATGGAAACATCGTGATATCAGGCTGAATTAGCACACACTCGAAGTTCTCATGCTCTTCTTCAAGCCAGTGGCCTCTTCACTGAGCCCCATAATTATTGATTACTGAGTGAATGTAAGACTGAAAGGGGGTGGCGCTACAGTATTGCCCTGTACATGGCAGCCGGATGTCTTCCTGTTGGCAGAACACACATCGGTATGACTGCGACTCCTGACAGAGTGCCCAGGGCTGAGAATTTAAATTATGATCCTTGAATACCTAACATAATGAGCCATCTCCCAGCCCCTGGTGTTTTGACTGATGAGTCTGCAAGTTGCATATTTAATATGTAAGGAATGGGAACCATGAGGGATGGGAAAAAGAGAGTGTTTGCCTCCTCTGCCCACCCTCTCTGTTCGCAAGGAGGTTGTGGCAATGGCAGGGTGCCCTCATCTTCTCATGGAACTGGACTTAGTGAATGTTCTCAGGACCTTGGAGAGGGCCAGAGAAGCTGCTTTGTTCTGCAGGATGTTTCTGACTCTTGAAGGTTCTGGATGAATTCCAGGTGAATGGATACCTTTACCTCACAGAGAGGGAAATCAAGAGGCTCCATTATTGCACCAGCATCTGGAGTCTGTGGGACCTGTGGGGAGGACTCTGTCCTTTGTCAGCAGTGGTGGGGACACTGGATTCTGCAGTCACATCCTGAGAAGTTCCTGTCTCACTCAGAGACCTCCATTCAGGTAAAGCTGGATCCCCTACTAAACCACAGGAGGAAATTAGTGAGTTTATTACACAGAGAAGGTGACTGTCACTATTTCTGATTTGAACATGGGCATTTAGAGAGAGCTGTATAAACAATTCTTTGGCTTTTCAGGCACCATTGTTCAAAAGAAATAATTTACAGCAAGGTTAAAGGACAAAGTGAAGTTAAAAATTAAGTAAAATATAGTGATTGAATATACTTGTTTTTATTTAAATTTTCTTTTTGATTTGTTTTGTTATTTTATATGTACTTGCACCTTTGTGTGTGTGCTATATGAATATGATATGCTTAGAGATCAGAAGAGGATGTCTGATCCATTCGAACTGGACTCATGGATGGTTGTCATCTGCCACGTGGGTGCTGGGAATGGAACTCGGGTCCTCTGCAAGAGCAGCCATTGCTCTTTAGGACTGACTCGTCTCTCTAGCCCATCACTTGTTTCTATTCGGTGATTTTCTTTTTGTAAATAAAGTTCCAAGATGGTTTTATGAGTTACATCGTTTGGATCTAAGAATGAAAGTGGATTAGTAACCGCGTGAAACCACAGGCAATACACTTCCTGACCCTCAGTAAGGACAGTTTCGTTTGTGTGTGTGTGTGCACACACACTCATGCACGGGCATGCATATTGTTTGCAGATTCCCTTGGAGGCCAGAAGAGGACCTTAGGTTCCCGGGAGCTGATTTACAGGCAGCTGTGAGCTGCTTAAGTGGATCCTAATAATAAAATTTGGGTTCCCTGCGAGTTTGGAACATGCTCTTAAATGATGGACTATCTCTTCAGGCACATGTGTTTCTCAGCCTCGATTGAGATTTCTTTAGGAAAATGTGCACAATCTCTGCAGGCAGCCTTGGCTAGGTTGGTTGCATTGATGTTTCTGATGCTCAGCCATCAGGAGACAAAGGCTAGAGACCAGAAGGTAGCTTCTCTCCATTTTAGCATCACCCTTAACTCTCCAATTCCTCTAACCTGTCTTGTTCGAACCACAGACACAATGGTGCTTCCTCCAGGACTCTGGCGGTGTATTCTTGTCTGTTGAGCAAGGACATGAGGCTATGAATAAAGGTCAGCGTGACTCAGTGCCTTGGGCTTTACTATTTATGAAATGGTTTGCCAGGAATTAGGGCCAGGGCTGGTCAGGTGTGCAAATTAGAGACAGCCACAAAGTCTCTTGAGTTGAGCCTCTTTTTGAACCTTAGAGGCTCTCTGGGGAGCATGTAACCAACCAGACCACCTATTCCCCTGAAAGAATGGATGAACACAGGCTTTGGGCCCGAGATACTTCTGCAAGCTGTGAGACAGTGGAGTCAAACTGCTGTCGGGTCCTCAGCTTCCCAGCTTCTGTCACATGCAGCTCTACAGTTTTACATCAAAAACTGGAGGGTAAGAGAGCTGGGAGCTCATTATCATGGGTGTCTGGGAAAGTTAGGGGCGAGTTCTACATTAATTAAACCTCATTTGAATAATGACCACATGCTATTTATTTCCTTGGAGAGCTACTCTGAGGGAAGCAGAGAGGCTTCTACTAGAGGAAACCTGGTGGCCCGTGGACCAGACGCCCAGCACTTGGGGGAGGTAGGGGGAGGCAAAGGTGCTATTTTAAAATCACTGTTATTGAAGGAAACACCCATAACTGGAACACTGTGGGGCAGTTTGTCAGCTGTTTCTGTGAGAAAAGGCCTGGGGTCAGCCAAAGTCTTCTCCAGTCCTTTCAATGCTGCTCTCTGCTGTACATAGGAGATGGTCTAAAATCTGCCCATGTTATCTCCCCAAATCATGTGTTCTACTTCATCTGTTATGGGGCTGAGCAGAATGGTGGTGAACTTGGGATCTTGTAGCCACCTTAGTGGTCATGAGGGGAAGTCCACAGGAAGAGAGGTGTTCTCACACCAAACACCCAGATCTGCCTGATCTTGACCTGGGTGCTTAAAAATGATGGCATCTCTGCACAAAAAAGCAATGGTTCGTCTGTACATATGGATATTTAAATATGAACAGGGCTCATGATCTTGTCTATGTAAAACAAGCATCCTATGTGCTTTTTCTCTGTGATTTTTTTTTTTCAAATGGCTGAGCAGAGTGACTTCCTCTCTCATGTGGTACAGGAAGAAACCAGCCAGATTCCTTCAGCCCTGTAATTAAATCACATTCCTTCATGCCTTTGGCTGCACCCAGAAATCTTCATTCCAGGAACTACTGGCCCATCAGTCTAGGATAGAGTTCAGAGCCATAAACAAAGAAAAGAAGGCTCATGCCTGATTCTGTTGAGTGTGTGGCTCAAGAATTCACACATGCCGGCACTTACAAGATTGCATACTGGAGCTCCACACACTTAACATTATGATATTGCAGAGGAAGGGAGGGACTGTGCACACATGCCATTTTCATACTTCAGGGTGAAAAAGGATTTCATGTTCTTGGGGTTTTAGAGCCACCAAGACCCAATGAATGTTCTTCATGCAAACATCATGAGTCTTTAAGCAAGACTTTAAAACAAGGGTGCTATTATCATATATGTGAAGAGACCCTGTGGTGGTTGGAAAGTGCACTGCCCAGGAAATGGCAGAATTGGAGGTTGGCCTTCTTGGAGGAGGGGTCTCCCTATGGGGGTGAGTTCTTTAAATCCATCTCCCAGCCATGTGGGAGATAGTCTGCTCCTGGCTTCTTTTCGATAATGATGTAGAACTCCCAGCTCCTTCTCCAGCACCATGTCTGTCTGCACACTGCCATGCCCTCTGCCTGATGATAATGGACTGACCCTCTAAACCTGTAATCCAGCCCCGATTACATGTTGTCTTGGTCATGGTGTCTCTTCTCAACAGTGGAAACCTAACTAAGATGCCAGACTGAATAGTTCATGGGATTGCTCAAATGTCCTTGTCCCCATCATTCTTTTATCTTCTGCAATGGCCCAACCCAATCTGTATCCAGTCCAGGGTGGTCCTACAGTCTTGGTTTCACTGTACTCACCTATACAAGGCACTTTCCTTCAGAGTCTCCTACTGTCTACAATACCACCAGCCATGGTATCCTTTTCATTGAAGGGTGAAGTCTATTCCCTTGGATGGTCACCAAGTCTCCCATGTGGTTTTATAGAATAGCAAAGCATCTACGGGGACAGGACAGAGATTCTGGGGCTTAGAGATTCGGCTCATCCATGAAGAACACTTGTTACTATTGAAGAGTACCCAGGTTCTATTCCCAGCATCCATATGATGGCTCACAGTTGAACTGATGGCCAGTTTCAGAAATTCTAATGCCTTCTCTTGTCATCTTCAGACGTCAGGCAGGCACTTGGTGCACACAGTTCCATGTAGACAGAACATTCACACATTTGATAACATAAACACGTCTGATGTTTAAAAGGTTTGAGCTTTGGACTATGGTCATGGGTGATGCTGAGCATGGATCCTAACAGCTCTCTTTTAAGGGGAGGAGGGACACCAGAAGTTTGGAACCCGGTGGCTGTAGGTGAGGGAGCACCGTATGGTTATGTCAGTATAATGCGTCCTGGTTTGGTAGTGCTCATCTCACGACTCTGATGGTGCCCATGAGGCAGAGTTCTCATCACTGACCTTGGCAACTGTAAGCACTGTGGGAAGGTGGCAGGTAAATGACTATGTCTTTCTTCAAATACAATGAAAGAGGTTCTTTTCCCCTTGTTTTCTATCATCATAGAGTTCTAAAAACCCCTGTGGTCCAGAAGAACTTAATTTGAAAGTCATTACAATGGAGATGGGCGGGGTGTGAGCTGACAGTTCATTAAGGAAATATTTGATGAGTCAAGAAAAAAGTGCCAGAGTTAATATTATAAAAAGGATTAATGAGCCGGGTGGCTCCAAATATTCATAAAAGTAAATAACACAAAACACAGGCCCTCCTCTCTGTTGGCCTGACAGGCTTCTGACAGTGTATCCTGATTTGTTTGTTTTAAATGGTTGAGGCTCTAGGCTTGCCCACATGGCCGATGTTGTCTCTCATCTGAACTTGACACGATAACTTTATGTTTTTGTGTAAACACATTCCTAATGCCTTAATCGCTTTAGCTGATGTGGGCTCGGTGTTTGCCAGCCAGTTAGGGATGAAGAGGCTTAATGTATTTCTTCTTTAAAAACAATAACAAAAACAACAACAGCAGCAGCAGCAACAATAAAACCTCAAAAGAAAGAAACAAAAAAACAAGTTTGCTTTTTTTTTTTTTTTTAAACCTCAACAACTTCATAATCACCAGAAAAGTAAACTGGAATTTATGTTGTCTGGTGGGTACTTGTTCCTCTCTCTAGAGCACTATTGTATTAGGGTTTCCAGAGAAACAGAAATGGCAGAATGAATACACATTGTCTTAGTTAGATTTCCATAGATGTGAACAGACACCATAGGCAAGGTATCTCTTTTTTATTTTAAGGCTTGTTTTATTTTAATGACTGATCATGTGAGGACACAGTGAGGTCACTATGCACAGACATGAAGAAAGCTTTATTTTTTGGTCTCTTCCTCCTTGGACAGAGTCTTGATGATCTCCTCCTTCTTGGCCTGGGGGTGCTCCTCCCCCGCGTTTTTGTGCTTCCTTGGTCTTAGACCTGTGAGCCTCTGCCTGGTCAGCCTGTAGATTCTTCCGTGCCTTGTCTGCTTTCGGTTTGAGGATCTGCTCCATAAGAATCCATTGGTTTTTTAATACATTCCGTTTAACCTTTAGGTACAGGCTGTGATATATATGGCGATCAATCTTCTTAGATTCCCAGTATCTTCTGAGAAGCCGGTGCAGGATCCTCATCCTTCTCAACCCGGTCACCCTCTCAGGCACCCATGTGTTGGCAGTACTCTTTCCATTCCCTATAACCATATGCCTGCCCTTCATGGTGTGTTTCTCTCAGCGAGTCTGAGAATGGACAGTTACAGGCTTCCAGATGATCAGGCCATCTTCAATCAGCTTCCTGATCAGCTAGCAGGAGTTGGCATTGGCGATTTTATTGGTCGCATTGGGGTCTTCTTTTTACCACAGTGGAGGACACTAGAGGCAAGGATCTTCTGTAGCCTGAGCCTGCTCATAGCTGCAGACACAGAAGCCAAGGTAATTCTTATAAAGGACAAGATTCCTTTGCAGCTGGCTAACAGTTTCAGTGGTACAGTCCATTATCATCATGGCAGGAATCATGGGAGCATCCAGGCAGAGTTGGTGCTCTAGGAGCCCAAAGTTCTTGATGCACAGGCAGCAGAAAGGGATTGCCTATACCACTGAGCATAGTTTGAGTATATACAAATCTCAATGCAAAGCCACCACAGTGGCACACTTCCTCCAACAAGGCCACACCCACTCCAACAAGGCCACACCCACTCCACCAATGCCACACCTACTCCAACAAGGCCACACATACACCAACAAGGTCACAACTACTCCAACAAGGCCACACCTCCTAATAGTATCACTCCTCGTGGGTCAAGCTTTCAAACACATGAATCTATGGTGGCCCACACCTATTCAAACCACCAAACACATCAAAAGGTAATTTGGCTTAAAGGACGCTGGATAATCTAACCATGGCTGTCTCATACAAGGGAATTGAGAAAACCATTGGCTGCTCCGTCTATGATGATTGATGCCTCAGCCATCTTAACCTGGTGCTGAAGACACGTGAGTTTCCTGGAGGAGTTTGCCTTCACTCTACAATGAGATATCAGAGAAGGTGGTTAGAATATTAGCAAAGGAATGCAGCAGCCACAGGAGAGATGAACTTGCCAGTGAGAGTGAAAGCAGGCAGACAAAAATCAAAGCCTCCTTCTTTCACATTCTTAAATCTGGGTTGCCACCAGAAGGCCACACCTACACTTAGAGCAAATCTTCCTGATTCAAATATCCTGATCAAGAAAATCCCTCATAAGAGTGCCCAGATGCATGCATTTTAATTGAATTCAGAGCTACTCAAGTCAGCAACCAAGATTAGTGATCATGTCTGCCAACTCTCTCATACAATTTATTTTTCTTGTTTCCTTTATATTTTGGGCCCTAGAATAACCAAGCCGTGCCACTCATATAGCTTAGCCTTGAAGCATTCATCTGCATTCTGTTCTCACTAGAAATCAAGAAGCACATTGTAATATCTCCACTCTCCTGGCTGATCCCTGCCTCACCCAGGAACTAGTCAGCTTGCTGTCACTCCAGTCTCAGAGACTGGATTGTTGATAATGAGGCTTCAAGTCCAAGATCAGAGCCCTGGCAAATTTACTGAAGCCTGCTACCTGGCTTGTAGATGGTGCGTTCTGCCTATATTTTCCTGGGCTGAGAAGGTCCAGCAAGCTCTCTGGGGGTTCTTTTTAAACATAAGTGCACCAATAACACAGGGGAGGAGTCTATCTTTATGACTGAAGTCACACCCTCCAAATTGCTGCTTCCCAATGATGTCATCTTTGGTAATATCTTCCTAGGCGTGGGGTAGGGGAGACATTTAGATCACAGCAACCTCTACTGATGGAGATGGCTCTCCTCCAGCTTGCACTGGCATCGTCAGGCTTCTGTGTGGAGGCAGCACAGGCAACCTAAGTCCCAAGCATGTCCCTGTTATGTCTCTTTGGCCCTAAAGTCCCCTGTACCATGACCTTCAACATGTAACAGCTGCCCTTGTGTGCACCAGAGCTCAGCTTCCCTGATGTCAGGCAACTGGGATCTACCTCTATCTCCTTTTAAAACCATTTTTTAGCTAAAGTATATGGGTCAGTATGTAAACTACTTGTTGTACATACATGGAGACTTGAGTTTGTATCCCCAGAGCCAACTTACAAGTCTAAAGTTGTAGCATCCACTCTGACACCAGAATAAGGGAGACATAGTCTTGGGGACCTCTGAAGTTCACTGCCCACCCCAGAGTCAATGTTTTACTTAGGGTTATAATAATATGAAGGCACACCGTAACCAAGGTTATTCTTATAAATACAACATTTAATTGGGGTTGGGTTACAGTTTAAGAGGTTCAGTCCATTACCATCAAGGTGTGAACATGGCAGCATCCAGGCAGGCTTAGTGAAGGAGGAGCTGAGAGTTCTACATCTTCATCTGAAGGCTGTTAGGAGAATACTGGCTTTCCGGTAGCTAGGATGAGAGTCTTAAAGCCCACACCCACAATAACACTCACTCCAACAAGACCACATCCACTCCAACAGGGCCATACCCTCTAAAGTTGCCTCTCCCTGGGCTGAACATACACGGACACACGCACACGTAGGGACACAGGCACGCATGCACACAAACCTTCACAGGCATCAGTTCCCAGATCCCAGTGAGAAAAGCCTACCTCAAAAACCAAGACAGGCACTGGCAAGATAGCTCAGCATGCAAGGGCACTTGCCACCAAGCCTGAGGATCTGAGTTCTATCCCCAAGACTCACCAGGTGGAAGATGGGACTGAATCCTACAACATGTCCCTTGGTCTCTACATATGTGTTGTAGCATGTATGTGTCTCCCCCAACTACGAAAAATTATTTCATAGAGGAATGACACCCAAAATTGTCCTCTGACCTCTACATGCATGCACATACACAAATCATGAGTGTACACACACACACACACACACACACACACACACACACACACATACCACTTGTCTTGGAGACCAGTCTCATGTAGATGTTTTTCAAGATAATACTGTTCTTAGTCCAATTCTTGTCCTATTGTCCAAAGAGAGAGACATCTCTAATACGGCCGGGTATGCACAAGGTTTCCCATCTAACGAAATAGGAAACGGGAATGTTATATTTCCCAATTTCAGGATGGAAATCAATGCATTCTGCTCCGTGACCTTGCACGTTCCTGCTTATCTTCAGAAGTGATAGCCAGACATTGTTGTCACTTGGTCAATTGGAAGTGCCAATATGACATTGGGGGGTGGGACAGGGATGAGAGACAATCTGGCACTGGTCTATGCACAAACCCACAGTTGTAGGGAGCCGTTCCCTGCTTAATTTGTCATAGTAGGGACAGCATCAGAGGGAAAGTGGCTTATGCCTCTTAAATAAGAAACAAGCTTATGCAGTTTCATAGGATGTAAGCTGACACAAGCTTGGGTTACTGTTGACTTTTGTCTTGAGTGAGTGAAGACACAGTTTTCAGCTTTCACTAATAGGCTCTGGGTTGTCCTGAAGGTTTTAAAAGCTGTCACATGTTTCATTTTAACATTTTCATCTCAATGCTCTGAATTCCCACTCTTCGTGTGTAATGCCCTTTGGTGCTTGTATCACTCTGGTCAGGCCATTGGTCCTAATAGTTACTTAAGGTTTCCTTTTCAAACACACTGCTTGGGATGAGGGAGACAGCTTAGGGTGGAGCCTGAGGAACTGGACACACGGTAAAAAACTAAGCATGGGTATAAGTTCTTGTACCAAGAGTTGGAGAATTCCTGGGATTTACTGCCAGCCCTCCTGACCTATAGTGGTGAGATTGAGGACACAGAGAGACACTGGGTCAAAAACAAGGTAAATTGGTCCACTGACCTGCATGTCACACATATGAGCACGACACGCATAGCACATATGCATATATGCATACACACAAATGGGAATATATGTTATTAAACATCCATGCATGTAACGATATTTCCTCAGAAAACCCCCATTGCACTTTCTTTAAAGAGGAGATAGTTGCAAAAACAGATGCAAGGGAAAAGAAGTTGTAATGGAAACGAGTTGGACACCCCTTCATTATATGGGGATTCATGTAGACGTAGATTTTTTTTTCAAACCTACTTTAATAAGGGTTCTCAAATGCTTAGAGCCCCCTTCTAGCACACTGTCCAAAGGTAGGGGAGAAAAGATGATACATAGGGCAAGTGGAAGTGGACCTGTTTAGAAGAAGTTCTTTGGGGCAAATCCAGTCTGACCTGTCAGGTCACCGGCAGTCCAGTCCAGTAGTGTCAGGATACCAATAGTCCAGGTGAAAAAAAAATGCCACCAAAAACAGAACAGCACTGGTAGCACAATCTTGCAGAAATAGTCAGGCCTCCATCAAACTGGCACTAGTCAGCATGAGTAACCAAAACCAGCTGGAATACCAGGAGTGCTTTGCCACACCTTCAATAAAGTGAAGGTCAGTGAGAATCAAGACGAAGGAGGGATTGCAGGCAAACAATGCAAGCACCTCATCAGTGTCTACTGAGTCATATTCATAATCTCTCCCAATATCACGTGACTCGCCTTAACGAAACCCCACATTAGTCTGCATCACAGGACAACCATAAATTTCCACTTCCACTTCAGACACCAGAATGTGAGGAACCAGAGAGAGACTGAGACATATGGAACAAACAAGGATATCCTATTGAATTGTAACATGTCCCCAAATGACTGGGAAGGTAAGATACCTCTTTTCCGAGCTGCTAAATTTCATTTAAATCACAGTGGCATCCAACTGGCCGGTTTCCTAAAATTGTCTCTGTTTTTACCTGAGACACACGCTTTATAATTTGTGGCTGATGATGGACCTTCATTCAATAGCTCTAGTCTTCCTTTTGCTACAATGTAAGTTCTCCTTTCTTTCACATTCAACCCCTAACACTAGATAGGAGAGAAAAGAGGAGAGAGGGAAAGGGTTTCTATTACCATTAGATGACCTCCTGTTGATTAGGGGCATGGAGTTCCTTGGGGGGCAATTTTGATCTTCATTGTCAAGATGTTTAGTTTCTTCTTTGGGCATGACTATTTAACAAACTGCAACCAACAGCAGCCGACCTAT
Source organism: Rattus norvegicus (assembly GCF_021556685.1). NCBI lineage: Eukaryota > Metazoa > Chordata > Mammalia > Rodentia > Muridae > Rattus > Rattus norvegicus. The sequence continues at coordinate 49,957,263 of NC_141555.1, read as the reverse complement.
GGGGTTCTAGCATTTATATGTTCTCTGAAAAGTCTCCAGCATTCCAAATGTTACACATTTGCAAAATCTATCTGCTACTGGCAAAATCACGCCCCTGGTAGAACATAAGGCAAATCATAATCAGCCACTGTTGATAATCGGAAGCAACCCCATGCCCCACAGCCTGGATTAAAACAAAAACATAGTCTTATAATATTTCTATCTTTTTAAATACACCAAAATTCTCACTGCAAATGGCCAGTTTCATTTGGACATTAGTATAACTGACTTTCTATCCTTTAATCCACTGAGGGCATCCTGATTAGTTTCAATCAGTCATTATAGCTATATTTTTCTCGGTAGAACCCAGGGCAAACATGAAATTCTTGTTTCTAAAGCACACACCTCAAGTGAGCATTATAACAACCTCCCAGTCACTTATCTGATGTGTAAGTCTAGGGAGCTTTTTGAAGATCTGAGTGTCCCTCTAGGTCCCAGATCTCAGCCCCAACAGCAAGTATGCGGCTGATGAGGGCTAAGAATTGACAGCTCTCAGGGTGGTCAGCAGCACCAAGTATGGTCCTTTCTAGCGAGGCTCGAGTTTCTAGGCTCCGTATCATTGTATGTAGCTACAGTCCCCGAACTGGAATGGATGAGATATCTCGGGGGTTCCCGTGACATAGGCTGCTGTCAGCTGTGAGCAGATTTCTTTCTGTATCACCTGTAGGTATTTTAGCCTGGCACATAAATCATTATTACTATGACATGTTGGTTCACTAACACCATCTAATACAGTCAGAGGTTCTAAGGCCCCTTATAAGATCTCAGAGGGGGTAAAGCTGAATGTGGAAGGGTTATTTCTTGGTCTGAAGAGAGCAAGAGGGAAGGAGTGTCACCCAGTCTGCGCCAGTCTCCAATGTCAATTTGAACAGGGTCTCTGTTAGTGTCTTATTTATTTATTCTACCTGTCCTGAACTTTGAGGTCTGTAAATATAATGAAATTTTCAATCAACCTCTAAATACTTGGCCACACCTTGGCTTACCTTGGTAACGAAAGTAGGGCCATTGTCTGAGTAGATTACCTTGGGCATTCTAAATCGGGGGAAAGATTTCTTCCAGTATCTTCATGAAGATTGTAGAGGCCGTCTCTTGTTTGGTGAGGAAAGTTTTTTTCTATTACTGGAAAGGTATCTACAAGCACTAGGAGACACTTTTGATCATATTTTCCTGTTTTTATCTCAGTGAAGTTCACTTTGACTTTTTCATAAACTCTCTAGGTCTCTTTGTCCTGTTTTCTTGTTAAGCATTTATTTACTGACATATCTTTCTCTGAGGAATATAGATTTTTTTCTCAAGTGTGTCATTGTCTTTTTTTTTTCTCTTCTTTTAAGCAATTTGGGCCTTTTCTTCTGTTGTACATTTTAAGTGAGGCCATCCCTTACTCCAATCCCAGTTCCCAGTTGCTGTCTCTTGTAGGCCTTTAACCAGGATAGGATCCTGCACAGCCATTTTCCAAGCCACTTTATCTGCTTTGTTACTGTCCCATGCCACTGAATTTCTTCCTTCTGATATCCTGAGCAATGAATAGTACTCACTGTTGTTGGCTTCATCAGGGCATCCAAGGGATGGTAAATGCATCTACAGTGCTGATGTGCTGGAGGGTAGAAGTTCAGCCATCCCAGATGACATTGTGTTCGTTGCCCACCATGGCAGCACCCACTTATCTCTGACCTTCATGAAGAGGACTGTTCCTGTCTGTGGAAATGGTCCTCGGCTTTAAGCAGGGGTGAATAAGCCAGTCCCAGAGGTCTTTCCTCCACCCATGGGCTTCTGCCAGTGCTTGACACTTGTTCTGTGGTGGCTCCAGGTCAGGATTGGGCAGCAAGGTGACGAGATTGCCCCCAACAGGTGGAGAATCTAGTCCATGTCAGCTGATGAGTGAATCCATCCTCTGGGACAGTTCATTTAATGGCAAAACATCAGCCACTCTACGACAGTTTAAGTCTTGGATTGGGTGATAATTGTCAGAGCCCAGTTGGCAGGAATGATGTTTTCCAGGCAGAACGGCACTAAGCCACACACACATCTCCCAGCATCAGGTACTGGTGCACTGAGACAGTTCTTAAGCTCCACCTACACAGTCTGTAGATATGCAAACACATGGCCTCACCCTGCCATTTTAGTCCATGCAAGCCATTTTTGAGAGCAATCTTCTCATGAGCAAGGGATAGGGGCAGTCAGGGATGACCATGAACTAGTGGGTGGGGTACCTGGCCCACACCAAGGTACACTGTTCTTCAGGCAGTCCATAAGGATTATTCGTTGCCAGTAGCCCTTGCACTCATGGACTTTGGATATTGGCCCACTGGAAGGGGCATAGGAGCACAGAGCATGGGGTCCTGTATCCACACTTCCCTTCTATCTCTATACATAGCCAGCACTCTAGGACCAAGAAGCTCTCCAGTGGCCCCTCTAGTTCTTTCTTGGGCAGTCCCTGACCCAGTGTCCTTTTTCTTCATATTAGGCACACTGATCTTTAGCCAGGAATTCTCTTCTGTTGCCAGGTACTATCTTCCTAGATTCCCTAACTACTGTGGCCAGTATATGTTCCTCTCTTATCTCTTTTCTTCCCTAGCTTGCTGTTCTTTTTACCTTCTTTCCTCTTTCTCTTCCTCAGTCTCTCTGTCTGTATCTTCTTCTACAGCTATTAGTTGCTGTCCACTTTTGTGCACCGACCCTGAACCATATATCAACCTTATTTTCTCTGCAACTTACAACAACTCTCTCAGTGACTTAGCTTAACCCTTCAAGTTTCTGTAACTTTTTCTTTATATCTTTTTCTTACTTTAGCCAAATTGGTGGGGCATTTTCTAGCCCCTCGGAGACCCACCCTTGGAGCCTGGCGGCAGACCCGCAGCACTCCCTACCTTCAGGGGTATTCAAGTAAACAGTCAGGAGTGACGGTCTTCCATCGGTGTCTGGAACATTCTTTCTGTCTTCTAGTAGGAATCCGTCTTTCCTCAGTGGTAAAGAAGACCTGTAACAGTTACTAACAAGCATCTCAGATGGGATGGTGGGAAAACAAGGGTGTCTTGAGAATAGAGGTCTACTGAAGAGGGCAAACAGCTTTTAGTCACACAGCTAAACCAGGGAGCCTTCTTGGGAAAAAATGGCCATTGTAGAAATAAGCACAAACATTGTTCCTGTGAAACAGAAAGGCAAGGAGAAAGGCAGCTGATCTGCTATCGACTATCTCTCTGTACTTAGATTTTACTTAAGAAGTACTTCCCTTCAGTGTCAGCTCAGTGTCTCTGTCTCTCGATAAACCCAGCCTCTGAAGGACACTAGGCTTCTAGTAAGAACTAATAACAAAAGGATGAAGAGAGGGTTAGAACCTGGGTGTTAGATACTAAGTGGCTGACAAAAGAATTGTAAACAGTTTACCTGGGGCTATCAGGACTGTAGTAGTAGTCCTTTACCAAGCTGTCTCACTAGTTTAAAGGCCCATGGAAAAGAAAACGTTAATCATGACCTTAGCCACAGCCAAATCCTGAATTCTAAATTTTGACTGGCAAAACAAAGTTCTTCACAGTTTGTTGTAGATTCCTTGAAACTATTTTAGTGGCTTCTCTGCCCCCCCCCCCCAACCTGGGGCATTTTGACCACAGGGGCAGGAACTGGCTGCTGTGGGGATAGGATAAAAGGCACTCTCCATGTCAATGATGACTAACAGGGAAGGTTACTTAATGTTGGAGATCAACTCCTCTCAGGATTAGGGCCAGCAGATAAGGCAGGCTCCCTTAAAGAACTTCTCTTAATAAACACTTTCCTTTTGTTAGCAAGTGTTGAAGGTCTGGCCACTGAAGGCATCAACTGGAATTATTTATTTATTTTTTTCCAGGGACAAAAGTCTCATAATACAACCACTAACTCTACGCTATCTTTGTTGTCAAAGCGTCAACCCCAGCCGGCCTCCTTACCTTGAAACTCCTCTTATGCTGACTTGGCCAGACCTGCACTGCTGCCCACGCACAGCCTGTAGCTTGCCAGCAGGCCTGCATGCTTGCCACCCTCAGCCCCTACATTTTCCTAATCTATGCTGTCCCTTCCTTAGAAGCTGTGAATGTTTAAGCAACAGGGAGTATTTTTCTTCAGGATCTAAGGTAAAGCTTTCAGGTTCTTGTTAATGCCTGCTTCAGACAGATCACTTGCTAACCTGGAGTCCTTCATACACAACGGTTAAGAGCAGCTGGGCTGGACAATGGGTCGTAAAGAGAGGGGCAGCTCTTCTTGGGGAGGAGGCTCAAGAGAGAAAGATAAAACTCCCCAGGAGAAAACAATTTCTCTCAAGCAAATTATTTTTAACTTTTAAGTTAAGCACCAAGAGGACCAAGTAAAACTCCTGGACAAACAAACAGTTTCATTATTTCAAACACAGTCGTCAGTCCAAGATTTCAAACACAGTTGTCAATCCATGTCCAAAAACGAAAAAAAAAAAAAGCCAAAAAGACACTGGAAAATACCACAGAAAACAAATCAGACAAATAAGACCAAGACAAACCATCCTATAACCAATTTCCACAAATGCCTTGTACCTTCAGTACCTGGCCCAAACTGCAGCTTAACCTTAGATGCTTCTGGGATACCAAACACAGAAACAGAATACAGACAACAGACACTAACACATCTAAGCACACTTTTCCATACCTATACTTAAAGAGGCAGCCGAACACAACCTCCGAAGTTAAGTCACAGTCAGATCTTTTTGACTGTCATTCGCCGGGTTCTCCCGATAATATTTGGCTCTTGGAACATCTCCCAGAGCTGGGGCGTCCCCGCTTCCACTATCTAAAAAAAGAAAACAAAAAGAAAAGGGCTATTCGGAGTAGGAACCCAGTACCTCCTCACAGGCGTCTGTCTGGGGCGGGAAACCCACCCGCCCAAATACACTCAAATATGGGGTGGGAAGCCCATCCACCCGAGTGCACTCATATTTAACCTAGACCATGTCACAATATACAGTACGTAATACTCAACACACACACACACACACACACAAATACACACACACACACACACAGTGGCTGCTTTCAACACTTGAACCAACGTACCTCCAAGAGGCATTCCAGTCTCCAGGGGTCATGCCCCTATCCTGGACGAACCTCCAATGAAAGACCCCCAAACTTGGGGAGACTCTCGCTCCAGTCTCAGGTTGGGGTACTCCCAGGAAACACGAGTAGCCGGTCTTGATGTAATCGGCAAGAGGCAGTTTTATTTACGAGATCTCGGGCTGACAAGTATCCCATACAGGAGATTGAGTCAAGCCCTGAGCGTCTCTAGGCAGGAGCTTATATAGGGAAAACCAGGGGTTTCGTGTGGATACACAAAATTGGCTAATACAAAGGGTGCACAGTTACTTTTGGCACGGAGTTACATCAACAAAGCATACATGTAATCTAGCAACTCAGCAATGTGGGCAGGGCAACTCATCTCACTGCAGCAGGGGGATGACCCATCCTCAGGGAGTGAAGGAAGGGGAGGGGGTGGCTCCATATGGCCAGTGTCCTTGGGAGTTGATAGTCGGGCTGGTTAGCCTTATTTCAAATTCTCTCAGGCATGTCTGGACTTTGTTTGAGACTAACTTTATGAAATTTAACTCTTCACACACACACCAATCATTATTCCAAAAGATGCCTCACAGATCTGTCCACAAGAATATGCAATGGAGGCAAATCCTCAGCTGAGGTCCCCTGTAGTAAAAAAAAAAAAAAATGTTTAATAAATCACGACGCAGAGTTACTCACCTCCATGGTTTCTGTTCCTGAATGAAAGAAACAAGCCCAGCCTCTTATCTAAAGCAGCCCATAGCTGGGCAGCTGCCAACACTACATGCTGTTAGAATCCACCTCCCAGCAATAAGTCCAAGTTACTATTTACTAATTTCTATGCTTCATCTTGACTGTTCTTGAATCCAAGGTGCAGCCCTCTGGGCCGTCATCTATTAGCCCTTTTTTTTTTTTTTTTTTTTTTTTTTTTTTTTTTTTTTTTTTTTTATTAACTTGAGTATTTCTTATATACATTTCGAGTGTTATTCCCTTTCCCGGTTTCCGGGCAAACATCCCCCTCCTCCCTCCCCTTCCTTATGGGAGTTCCCCTCCCAACACTCCCCCCATTGCCGCCCTCCCCCCATAGTCTAGTTCACTGGGGGTTCAGACTTAGCAGGACCCAGGGCTTCCCCTTCCACTGGTGCTCTTACTAGGATATTCATTGCTACCTATGAGGTCAGAGTCCAGGGTTAGTCCATGTATAGTCTTTAGGTAGTGGTTTAGTCCCTGGAAGCTCTGGTTGCTTGGCATTGTTGTACTTTTGGGGTCTCGAGCCCCTTCAAGCTCTTCCAGTTCTTTCTCTGATTCCTTCAATAGGGGACCTATTCTCAGTTCAGTGGTTTGCTGCTGGCATTCGCCTCTGTATTTGCTGTATTCTGGCTGTGTCTCTCAGGGGAGATCTACATCCAGCTCCTGTCGGTCTGCACTTCTTTGCTTCATCCATCTTGTCTAATTGGGTGGCTGTATATGTATGGGCCACATGTGGGGCAGGCTCTAAATGGGTTTTCCTTAAGTCTCTGTTTTAATCTTTGTCTCTCCCTTCCCTGCCAAGGGTATACTTTTTCCTCATTTAAAGAAGGAGTGAAGCATTCACATTTTGATCATCCGTCTTGAGTTTCGTTTGTTCTAGGGATCTAGGGTAATTCAAGCATTTGGGCTAATAGCCACTTATCAATGAGTGCATACCATGTATGTCTTTCTGTGATTGGGTTAGCTCACTCAGGATGATATTTTCCAGTTCCAACCATTTGCCTACGAATTTCATAAACTCGTTGTTTTTGATAGCTGAGTAATATTCCATTGTGTAGATGTACCTCATTTTCTGTATCCATTCCTCTGTTGAAGGGCATCTGGGTTCTTTCCAGTTTCTGGCTATTATAAATAAGGCTGCGATGAACATAGTGGAGCACGTGTCTCTTTTATATGTTGAGGCATCTTTTGGGTATATGCCCAAGAGAGGTATAGCTGGATCCTCAGGCAGTTCAATGTCCAATTTTCTGAGGAACCTCCAGACTGATTTCCAGAATGGTTTTACCAGTCTGCAATCCCACCAACAATGGAGGAGTGTTCCTCTTTCTCCACATCCTCGCCAGCATCTGCTGTACTTGAGTTTTTGACCTTAGCCAATCGCACTGGTGTGAGGTGAAATCTCAGGGTTGTTTTGATTTGCATTTCCCTTATGACTAAAGATGTTGAACATTTCTTTAGGTGTTTCTTAGCCATTGGGCATTCCTCTGCTGTGAATTCTTTGTTTAGCTCTGAACCCCATTTTTTAATAGGGTTATTTGTTTCCCTGCGGTCTAACTTCTTGAGTTCTTTGTATATTTTGGATATAAGGCCTCTATATGTTGTAGGATTGGTAAAGATCTTTTCCCAATCTGTTGGTTGCCGTTTTGTCCTAACCACAGTGTCCTTTGCCTTACAGAAGCTTTGCAGTTTTATGAGATCCCATTTGTCGATTCTTGATCTTAGAGCATAAGCCATTGGTGTTTTGTTCAGGAAATTTTTTCCAGTGCCCATGTGTTCCAGATGTTTCCCTAGTTTTCCTTCTATTAGTTTGAGTGTGTCTGCTTTGATGTGGAGGTCCTTGATCCACTTGGACTTAAGCTTTGTACAGGGTGATAAGCATGGATCAATCTGCATTCTTCTACATGTTGACCTCCAGTTGATCCAGCACCATTTGCTGAAAATGCTATCTTTTTTCCATTGGATGGTTTTGCCTCCTTTGTCAAAAATCAAGTGCCCATAGGTGTGTGGGTTCATTTCTGGGTCTTCAATTCTATTCCATTGGTCTATCTGTCTGTCCCTGTACCAATACCATGCAGTTTTTATCACTATTGCTCTGTAATACTGCTTGAGTTCAGGGATCGTGATTCCTTCTGAAATCCTTTTATTGTTGAGGATAGCTTTAGCTATCCTGGGTTTTTTGTTATTCCAGATCAATTTGCAAATTGTTCTGTCTAACTCTTTGAAGAATTGGATTGGTATTTTGATGGGGATTGCATTGAATCTGTAGATTGCTTTTGGTAAAATGGCCATTTTTACTATATTAATCCTGCCAATCCATGAGCATGGGAGATCTTTCCATCTTCTGAGGTCTTCTTCAATTTCTTTCCTCAGTGTCTTGAAGTTCTTATTGTACATGTCTTTTACTTGCTTGGTTAAAGTCACACCGAGGTACTTTATATTATTTGGGTCTATTATGAAGGGTGTCGTTTCCCTAATTTCTTTATCGGCTTGTTTCTCTTTTGTATAGAGGAAGGCAACTGATTTATTTGAGTTAATTTTATACCCAGCCACTTTGCTGAAGTTGTTTATCAGCTTTAGTAGTTCTCTGGTGGAACTTTTGGGATCACTTACATATACTATCATGTCATCTGCAAATAGTGATATTTTGACCTCTTCTTTTCTGATCTGTATCCCTTTGATCTCCTTTTGTTGTCTGATTGCTCTGGCTAGAACTTCAAGAACTATATTGAATAAGTAGGGAGAGAGTGGGCAGCCTTGTCTAGTCCCTGATTTTAGTGGGATTGCTTCAAATTTCTCTCCATTTAGTTTAATGTTAGCAACTGGTTTGCTGTATATGGCTTTTACTATGTTTAGGTATGGGCCTTGAATTCCTATTCTTTCCAGGACTTTTATCATGAAGGGGTGTTGAATTTTGTCAAATGCTTTCTCAGCATCTAATGAAATGATCATGTGGTTCTGTTCTTTCAGTTTGTTTATATAATGGATCACGTTGATGGTTTTTCGTATATTAAACCATCTCTGCATGCCTGGGATGAAGCCTACTTGATCATGGTGGATGATTGTTTTGATGTGCTCTTGAATTCAGTTTGCGAGAATTTTATTGAGTATTTTTGCGTCGATATTCATAAGGGAAATTGGTCTGAAGTTCTCTTTCTTTGTTGTGTCTTTGTGTGGTTTAGGTATAAGAGTAATTGTGGCTTCGTAGAAGGAATTCGGTAGGGCTCCATCTGTTTCAATTTTGTGGAACAGTTTGGATAATATTGGTATGAGGCTTCTATGAAGGTTTGATAGAATTCTGCACTAAACCCGTCTGGACCTGGGCTCTTTTTGGTTGGGAGACCTTTAATGACTGCTTCTATTTCCTTAGGAGTTATGGGGTTGTTTAACTGGTTTATCTGTTCCTGATTTAACTTCGATACCTGGTATCTGTCTAGGAAATTGTCCATTTCCTGAAGATTATCAAATTTTGTTGAATATAGGTTTTTATAGTAAGATCTGATGATTTTTTGAATTTACTCTGAATCTGTAGTTATGTCTCCCTTTTCATTTCTGATTTTGTTAATTTGGACGCACTCTCTGTGTCCTCTCGTTAGTCTGGCTAAGGGTTTATCTATCTTGTTGATTTTCTCAAAGAACCAACTTTTGGTTCTGTTGATTCTTTCTATGGTCCTTTTTGTTTCTACTTGGTTGATTTCAGCTCTGAGTTTGATTATTTCCTGCTTCTACTCCTCCTGGGTGTATTTGCTTCTTTTTGTTCTAGAGCTTTTAGGTGTGCTGTCAAGCTGCTGACATATGCTCTTTCCTGTTTCTTTCTGCAGGCACTCAGCGCTATGAGTTTTCCTCTTGGCACAGCTTTCATTGTGTCCCATAAGTTTGGGTATGTTGTATCTTCATTTTCATTAAATTCTAAAAAGTTTTTAATTTCTTTCTTTATTTCTTCCTTGACCAGGTTATCATTGAGTAGAGCATTGTTCAATTTCCACGTATATGTGGGCATTCTTCCCTTATTGTTATTGAAGACCAGTTTTAGGCCGTGGTGGTCCGATAGCACGCATGGGATTATTTCTATCTTTCTGTACCTGTTGAGGCCCGTTTTTTGACCAATTATACGGTCAATTTTGGAGAAAGTACCATGAGGAGCTGAGAAGAAGGTATATCCTTTTGCTTTAGGATAGAATGTTCTATAAATATATGTTAAGTCCATTTGGCTCATGACTTCTCTTCGTCTGTCGACATCACTGTTTAATTTCTGTTTCCATGATCTGTCCATTGATGAGAGTGGGGTGTTGAAATCTCCCACTATTATTGTGTGAGGTGCAATGTGTGTTTTGAGCTTTAGTAAGGTTTCTTTTACGTATGTAGGTGCCCTTGTATTTGGGGCATAGATATTTATGATTGAGAGTTCATCTTGGTGGATTTTTCCTTTGATGAATATGAAGTGTCCTTCCTTATCTTTTTTGATGACTTTTAGTTGGAAATTGATTTTATTTGATATTAGAATGGCTACTCCAGCTTGCTTCTTCTGACCATTTGCTTGGAAAGTTGTTTTCCAGCCTTTCACTCTGAGGTAGTGTCTGTCTTTGTCTCTGAGGTGTGTTTCCTGTAGGCAGCAGAATGCAGGGTCTTCGTTGGGTATCCAGTTTGTTAATCTATGTCTTTTTATTGGGGAGTTGAGGCCATTGATATTGAGAGATATTAAGGAATAGTGATTATTGTTTCCCTTTATATTCATATTTGGATGTGAGGTTATGTTTGTGTGCTTTCATTCTCTTTGTTTTGTTGCCAAGACGATTAGTTTCTTGCTTCTTCTAGGGTATAGCTTGCCTCCTTATGTTGGGCTTTACCATTTATTATCCTTTGTAGTGCTGGATTTTTAGAAAGATATTGTGTAAATTTGGTTTTGTCATGGAATATCTTGGTTTCTCCATCAATGTTAATTGAGAGTTTTGCTGGATACAGTAACCTGGGCTGGCATTTGTGTTCTCTTAGGGTCTGTATGACATCAGTCCAGGATCTTCTGGCCTTCATAGTTTCTGGCGAGAAGTCTGGTGTGATTCTGATAGGTCTCCCTTTATATGTTACTTGGCCTTTTTCCCTTACTGCTTTTAATATTCTGTCTTTATATTGTGCGCTTGGTGTTTTGACAATTATGTGACGGGAGGTGTTTCTTTTCTGGTCCAATCTATTTGGAGTTCTGTAGGCTTCTTGTATGTCTATGGGTATCTCTTTTTTTTAGGTTAGGGAAGTTTTCTTCTATGATTTTGTTGAAGATATTTACTGGTCCTTTGAGCTGGGAGTCTTCACTCTCTTCTAAACCTATTATCCTTAGGTTTGATCTTCTCATTGAGTCCTGGATTTCCTGTATGTTTTGGACCAGTAGCTTTTTCCGCTTTACATTACCTTTGACAGTTGAGTCAATGATTTCTATGTAATCTTCTCCTCCTGAGATTCTCTCTTCCATCTCTTGTATTCTGTTGGTGAAGCTTGTATCTACAGCTCCTTGTCTCTTCTTTTGGTTTTCTATATCCAGGGTTGTTTCCATGTGTTCTTTCTTGATTGCTTCTATTTCCATTTTTAATTCCTTCAACTGTTTGATTGTGTTTTCCTGGAATTCTTTCAGGGATTTTTGCGATTCCTCTCTGTAGGCTTCTACTTGTTTATTAATGTTTTCCTGTGTTTCCCTAAGTGTGTTCATGTCTTTCTTGAAGTCCTCCAGCATCATGATCAAATATGATTTTGAAACTAGATCTTGCTTTTCTGGTGTGTTTGAATATTCCATGTTTGTTTTGGTGGGAGAATTGGGCCCCGATGTTGGCATGTAGTCTTGGTTTCTGTTGCTTGGGTTCCTGCGCTTGCCTCTCGCCATCAGATTATCTCTAGTGTTACTTTGTTCTGCTATTTCTGACAGTGGCTAGACGGTCCTATAAGCCTGTGTGTCAGGAGTGCTGTAGACCTGTTTTCCTCTCTTTCAGTCAGTTATGGGGACAGAGTGTTCTGCTTTCGGGCGTGTAGTATTTCCTCTCTACAGGTCTTCAGCTGTTCCTGTGGGCCTGTGTCTTGAGTTCACCAGGCAGCTTTCTTGCAGCAGAAAATTTGGTCTTACCTGTGGTCCCGAGGCTCAGGTTCGCTCGTGGGGTGCTGCCCAGGGGCTCTCTGCAGCAGCAGCAACCAGGAAGACCTGTGCCGCCCCTTCCGGGAGCTTCAGTGCACCAGGGTTCCAGATGGTCTTTGGCTTTTTCCTCTGGCGTCCGAGATGTGTGTGCAGGGAGCAGTCTCTTCTGGTTTCCCAGGCTTGTCTGCCTCTCTGAAGGTTTAGCTCTCCCTCCCACGGGATTTGGGTGCAGAGAACTCCTATTAGCCCTTTTATAAGGCAGCTCTGCCCTTCTGCATGGTATTTCCCTTCCATGACAACCTCTGTCTCCCCTCCTCCACACTCCCCTAAGGCATGGGGACCTCTCTGTCCTGCTTGCTCCAGAACTCAAGCCCGGGAACCCTAAATCCCGTCTCTCTCTCTCTCTCTCTCTCTCTCTTTCTCTCTCTCTCTCTCTCTCTCCTTCCCATCTATCGGCGGCTAGCATCTTTATTCACCAATCAGAATTAACTCTGAGCAGGTTCCCAGAAGGTAGGTGCAGACTTTCTCCGCAAACTAATTTAGGGAACACAATTAGTATTAGAAAACAAGGAGCTACAATCTCCTCTTCCCAGCTGTGTCTACTTGATCACTGTAGGGAGTTGAGCCAGTGACTGAGGAAGACAGCTAAGGTTGACCTCTGACCTCCCATGCTTATGCAACCACACAGGTATGTATTCATTTATTTAATTTCAGAGCATGATATTGGCATACAAGGCAGGGAGAGTGGATCTGGGGACAAGTAGATAAAAGAGAAACAGTTATTTGTAATCACCACAGAGAGCTCCCTTCTTTCCTCTCAGAACAAAGGAGAATACAGCCAGAGTGTCCTCTGCCTAACAATGTTGGGGCTTCTCAAGGGCAAACTCCAAACCTGCAGCCTTTCCCCAAAGTCTTTGTTCCATGATGCCACAGTGTGCATTAAGTTGAAAACAAAAACAAAACAAAACAAGAAAACTCCCCCAAATAAGGCTAAAAGTACCAAGAAAGATTAAAACCATCTTGTTTAACAAGAGACACCTGTTTATTCCTGTTTGATAAATGGTGCTTCTCCAATAGTTAGGATTTTTTAAAATTGTTATTAGACAAAGTAGAAATAGAGTAGTAAGGATGAGAACAAGACAAGAAGCTGTTGCTGGACCTCAGGGGAAACACTAGGTAGAATCAGGCAAATATTAATTCTGATAAAGCTCAGGTTTGACAATGCGGGCTGTATGTTATTTCATGGTTTCTCGTGAACTCATCTGAACTATGGTTTTGCATACGTGCACTGAGGCACCCTTCTGTCTTAGACCTGTGTTGTGTTTTCCATGCCCAGGGTGCCCTTCATTAAACAGACAGATACACTCAGGATTCTGACAGGTGCTAAGCACAGGTTGGTGATAATCCCATATGGTCCTCTCTTGGGTGAGCCTGAGAGAGAATGGGTCAGGGGTCAGCTAATCATGCAGAACCTTTCATGGAAGCGTCAGCTTTATAATGTTTTATTTATTAAGAAACGGTAATTTATTTTAATTAATTAGTTAGTTCATTAATTAGTTAATTAATTATATAGTGTGTGTGTGTGTGAGCTTGCCTGTGTGAGCTTGCCACTGCATGTATGTGGACCTCAGGTCCTCAGTCCTGGCAGCAAAGGCCTTGACCTGCTGAGCATCTCACCAGCCAGGAGCAAAATGCTGACCAAAGGAGGCAGTGGGACTTGAATGAAGTGTTTTCTTTTCTTTTTTTTTTTTTTTTTTTTTTTCAGAGATGTGGATGGAACCCAGGACCTTGTACTTGCTAGGCAAGGGCTCAACCACTGAGCCAAATCACCAAATCCAGGTGTTTTCTTTTTAATCTCTATAATTATTGCCTGAGAATTTATATAGATGCATGTAAGGCCTATTTGTTCAAATCCAGGCATTCATTCCCTCCCTTCCAATTCCCTTGTTGCAAAGTCTGTGTTACAGGAAATGTCTAGAGAAGTATGGATTTTGGAAGCCCTGGGTCAGGTCTGAGCTGCTCACATTGGCCCTTCAGGGAGACCTGGTGATTAGCAGGACCATTAGCCACTTAGTGGGTGGGAAATGCCCCACTATTTCCATTTTAAATGTCTAACTAGTCCCGGTGGGAGGCAGATGCTTATCACTTCAGAAGATCCTTCAGTACCCTTGACACCTTTCCTCAGCCCAGTTCCAAACCTAGAGGGCTCTTGTGTTTTGTGAGAATTGTCCTGGTGTGCTCAGGGACTTCTGAATTTGCTGGAGGACTCTGGGTGTTGGTGTGACTCAGACAGCACAGGCTCCTGGCTTCTCTGGATTTCCATGAGAGTACTCCAGTCCTTTTGCAGACTTGTTTGACAGGGTGTCAGTATTGCTATTGGCATTCCCATTAGGGGCTGATGACTACTCTGGCTCATTACACTATCACTGGAGTCTGGCCTCCAAGGTTTGCCCTTCAGACTCTTTGTCTTTACTTCAGGGAGGGAGCATACAGCAGGTCTTAGCAGAAAAGATGCTGTGCTTCTGAGTTGAGGGAGAGTGTGAATTTGGGACAACTGCAGCTTTGTCTGATGTTTGATGTCTGGATTTTCTGTCCCTGAGATTTTTGCCCACCCCCCCAATCCCTGCTACTTCCTTTCTTTGCCCTCCCTTCCTGCCCTCCATCCTTCCCCACTTCTTATCCATTGTGAAGATCATTGCTTCATAACATCTTATTATTAGACAAAAGAGAGGCAAAGACATTTGACCTTGTAGTCACATTACTTCACAGAGGAGACAAAGATACTCAACATTCCAGGCGGAAGAGGTTGGTCCCTACTTCCCTCTGGTGTACCCCTCCCTTTCTCGGATAGTTTGCATGTGAAATGCTCCTCAGAGAATGTAAACACAGAAACACAGCTCTCACCTTAAGGGACTAAGGATGATTTATTCCAGAGCCATGTAGAGTGATCATGGTCCAGGATCACAAATTTAGGTCACCCCGTATCCCAGTGTGGATGCAGTATCATGAGATTTCATAGTTTTACAGAAAAAAGAAAGTTATAATGTAAGGCAAATACAAAATATGTTTGTGGGAACACAAGCAAGGCAGTTAAAGCAAATTGCGGATCTTTTCTATGTCCATACGATGCTATCTGATGACATTCTTAGCTTTTGGATTGGTGGTTTCTAGGGGTTTATTAAGTTAATAGGTCCCAAAATGTTTTTTTAAATCTATGACATAGATTAGTTTTGACAAAGAGGTAGGGAAAGAATTCTGGGGGCTAAAACTATCAGGTAACTAGTCTCTGGATCAGCAACATTCCAACATCTCCTCACCACTGCAGTTCTAACCAGCCAGTCAGTTTTGCAGACAGCTTCTTCCTAGAAATTCTCATTTAAAGGGCACACATGTTAAAACAGTTAGACCTCAGTTGTGGGCAACATTTTGCGAAGGGATTGTTGAACATCTTTGACACGGGGACAAGCTGGCAGCCATAGAGCCACAGAGGCAGACTGCGAGGTTCATGGCCTGCCTGTCCAAGACTCCAGCCTGCTTCTCTATATCGTGGGAGCTCGGTGTACAGTGGCAGCCTCTTTTTTCTTCTGTCAGGTACTTTGTTACAATAGTAAGGGAACTGATTAGCGCAATTAATAGCAGTTTAACTAACTAGAAGCAGTTTTGAGAGACAAGGGTATTATTCTGGCTTTGCGCTAGGTGAAGAGTTGGTGAAGATCCTGTTGTCTCCTTCCAGAATGATGAGTTGACATCTTTACATGCAAATGTCTGTGTATGTCATTGATTGGAAAGCAGGGCCTTACCCATTGTAGCCGAGTGAAGCTGATCCCATATGGACTGGAGTTGGCCCCTGCTACATTTATGTTGACTTATGAGACCATGAGAAGATTGGAAGCAGAGGAGGTCACTATGTGACAAAAGAGGTAGGGATGTACGATTTGTCCACAAGCAAAGGGTGGTGGCATACTGCAGAAACAAGGGGAGCTCTCTCTCTCTCTCTCTCTCTCTCTCTCTCTCTCTCTCTCTCTCTCTGTGTGTGTGTGTGTGTGTGTGTGAGAGTGTGTGTGTGTATGTGTGCATGCACCCTACTAACTCTTAGTCTCTAGATACTCACCTTTCAGAATACTGAGAGAATGAGCATCTGTTGTGATATCCCCCATGTATGTGCATGTGTTGTAGCTACTTTTTGGCACATACACTGAATCCCTTGTTGCTCCAACTTGGCCCAAGCTCAGTGGGGATGAAATGAGCACACAGAAGAGGAGATGCTTGCCCTGAGATAACCCCTGTAGATCCTGTCATAGTTCTCAGTTCTCTGGTTTGAGTTGTTGTATATCCCAGGGCACATTTGTAGTCAGGACACTGTTCTTAAGCAAGTGCTATTCTTGATAGGATGAGCAGTCAACTCTTAGTGGGATGTCCGCTGCTGGAGCCACTGCTGGAGCTTCTCCTGGGACAGTGGCAGTGAATGTGTGAGACTATTCCTCTCTTAGTGCTAGACACAAGCTATATCTGCTCAGCCCCATGACTGCTCAGTGTGGGTCTCCTTCCTTCCCTTCTGTTTATCACCATCTGAGAATTTAGGATAGGTCTTTATGTGCAGGGCTGTGAGTACTGTACTCTGCAAGGTGAGCCTCTCTTCTACCCACATCCACAAGCTTCACGTCTCACTCATGTCAGCATAGAAGAGACATGGCTGATGGTGTAGGAAGTCCTTCTTAACTACCCTGGGAGCTTTTCAGAGCTGCTTAGAGGGGCAGAACTTGTGGAATTCTGCCTGCAAAGGCAAATCCACTCTGTGGAGAAGGAAGGGGCAACAGCCTGAGGGGTAGAACTGAGCCTAGCTTGCTGTGGGCTCCATTGTGTTTCCTGTCCATCTTCCTTACACATTTTTGTTTGCTCAACTCAGTTTTCGGTAGCATCACTCTGGGCCCCTTTACTTGTGGTTTGAATTTTTGAGCTAATGCTAAAGTAAAGGGGTGGAGCTGGGAGATGTGGTTTCTTCTGTTCAAGTAAATCACAACTTTGTAAGCAGCAGGCAAGGTTGTTGCAAGTTTAGCTATTTTCCTCTCTGGGTTTCTTGTATCTTCTTCTTTGAGGCTGGGGAGTTGTGCAGGGATCCTGGCTGTTTCACACTACATTAGGAGTCTCGAAGGTTATGACGCTCAGGTCCTGTTCCAAAGAGCAATGAGATGAGAACAATTGCCCCAGGGATCGGGGGCAGCTAAGATGAAGGGGGCTTCTTGGGTGGAGCTGCCTGCTATTTGGGATGAACGCAACAGGATTTAATTATTTTGAGTGTCACCCATGCTTGTGTGGGTTTTCAAACTGATAGAGTTTTCTGAGCCACTCGTCTGCTCCTGAAGAGCCATGATATGGTAGACCTGAATTGTTTATAGTTGGAGGACTACATGAGGTGAACACATATTGTTCAGGTCTACCCAGGATAGGTCACGTAACATAAGCTGCTAGACATTCATGTAGGTTAAAAAGTATCAGAAGTCACCCTATGTTAACATAACATAGCTAAGGGAGCAAAGATAATGCTGGGTATTGGGCACAGGATCTAGAGGACCCAGGGGAGGAAGGATGTTCATGATCCTCGTCCCTCATCCCTGCACCTCTGTGCTAGTTCAGATAACTTTTTAAGGCCTTTTGAAAATCCGAGGACTAGTCTTTCCGTTGGCAGCTATTCACGCACATTAAACTCTTAAGTCGTGAAATCCAACTTGCATTTTATTCCTAATATCAACAAACACTTGAGTTACCAGTAGATATATTGCAAGAATCAAGTATGAGTTTGGACAATCCTTTGTCTCTCTCTGTCTCTGGAACACAATTTTTCCCCTTTGAAAGGTAAAACTTCTAATTTTATTCAAGTCCATTTAAAAATCCACATTATTCTTAATTTTTTAATGGGAATGATTTTAGTTATCTACAGACTGACTTGCTCCACCCCCCTCTTGCCATGAATAAAAGGAAGGCTATTTAAAAACAGTTCTGCCTTATGCAAACCTAGTTTTTTCTTTTGTCAAATATTATTTCTTGACTTCTTTTTTTTAAATAACAATAAGGCACCATCTGTTCTCTAGATGTCTCACCCTCCCCCATATTCTTTATTCTTTGGTAAACATGGGGTGAGCCCCCTCTATGCTCATTATCATATCCCTCTGATTCGATTTGTGAACAAAAGCAACCTACCCTCTGTCTTTTTCTAGTGGTGTTCCTTTTCAGGGAAAGAGAAATACCAAAGACTGCCTTAGAATTAGGATTTTTCAAAAGTCTAATCTCATTGTGGATTCCAATTTCCAAAGATGACATTCATTAAGGGGAAAGGATATGAACGGATATCCCATCACGGTTTGGATGTGTATTATTATTTCTTGTTATATTTATTTTCCCTTTGTGACTTGAGATTTATGCTACCCACAGAAAAGAAATGCTATCTAACCAAGTTCCCATCATCCCCTCTCTGGAAGTTGAGATTTCTAAGGTTGAAGAGGAGAATAAAGTAAAATTAAGTGAGTCTGCAAATTTTGTACACGTACTTCCTAGAACAAGAAACAGAGAGAGACATGATACATGAAACTGCAGGGGCCCTGGCTAGCTCTAAAATTCCTGTAAAGGATGTGTGTGTGTGTGTGTGTGTGTGTGTGTGTAAACCTAGGTGTATATGTATATGTATATATGTATGTATGTCTTAGGGTTTTACTGCTATGAAAAGAAACCATGACCAATGCAAGTATTACAAGGACATTTAGTTGGGGCTGGCTTATAGGTTCATAGGTTCAGTCTATTATCATCAAGGCAAGAGCATGGGGGCATCTCGGCAGGCATGGTGCAGAAGCAATTGATAGTTCTACATCTTCTGAAGGGTGCTAGAAGACTGGCTTCCAGGCAGCTAGGGTTAGGGTCGTACATCCCATGCCCCCAGTGACACACCTACTCCAACAAGGCCACAGCCACTCCAACAAGGCCAAACCTCCTAGTAGTGCCACTCCTATTTGGCACTATTTGTCTTTAAACTTGAAACTTATTCATAAAACTGTTCAATGGACAACAGGTAACTTTAATGAAATAAATACAGAAGTATTAGAAAAATACACAGGAAGATGTGTGCCTTAGTTAGTGTTCTATTGCTGTGAAGAGACACCGTGACAAACTCAATTTATGACAGGAAACATATAATTGTGATCTTACAGTTTCAGAGGGTGAGTTCTTGTACCATCGTGGTAGACACCATGGCAGCAGGCTGGCAGGCAGGTAGGCATGGCTGGAGTAGTTCCTGAGAGCTCTTATCCTGCTCCCCAGATGAGAGAGATAGAGAAGAAGAGGGAGAGGGAAGGGAGGGAGAGAGAGAGAGAGAGAGAGAGAGAGAGAGAGAGAGAGAGAGAGAGAGAGAGAGAGAAGCCTGGTGGGATTTTGAAATTTCAAGGCCCCCAACTCCCATTGACACATCCCTTTTAACAAAAACACAACTCCCAATCCTTTCTAAAAAGTCCACAGATTGGAAACCAAACACATTCAAGTATTTGAACCTCTGAGGGTCACACTTATTCAAAATCCTAAAGTATGTTTTTTTTTTCTTTTAAAAAGAATCAAGTAATGAGTGTCCATCCCATTTGGTAATATATTTTATCATTACATTTCATTTTTAAGATGTTAGGGTTATTTGCATAACAAGTATCCAATCATGCCATAACTCTCCCATAAGCCAAGGCATCATACCTCCCCCCTTTCTACTTGATTATCCACATACGGGTTACTGAAACATATCACTTCATATGATTAGTTCAAAGCATGGGACGCTATTGATGTGCAATTAAGTGCTTTTCATAATGGGATAATCAGAAGCCAAAATGATTGAGTCTATTGTTGCTGGGAGCTGAAGATTTCCCTTCCATTTAATAAAAGTTGATAAATATGATTTTAACGCTAGTCTAGAAACCCCAACAAAGACTTTAGTTTATATTTGTTTCAGTATATCCAGATCATTCTCTGTGATACACAGGAACCTAGAGGAGGAGAATTGTGTGGAGTCACTGACACACATTCAACAAAGGATTCATTTGCACAATAAGGAGATATATCCTGTCCTCTGTGAGTTGGCCCCAGGACTCCCAATGATCTAAAAGTCCTCAGGTTCATTGGATAAAATGACAGTGCATTTGCATATAATCTATGCAAGCCACTTGTATACTCTAGTCATATTTATATGTGTGTGTGTGGGCGTGTGTTCATAGAGACATGTAAGTTCAGAGTCTGGGGGTGTGGAGAGCGTATTCTGCTCCTTCACTACCTACTTTATTCCCTTGCTGAATCTGAGGTGAGGCTCACTGTCAGGAAGCCCCCGTTATCCTCCTGTTCCCATACCAAGCACTGGTCTTTGCAAGTGTGACCACACACTTGGCTTTACCCCTCTGCCATCTCCAAACATCCTCCTACACTTTAAATAATCTCTGAATTGTTTTTGTACTTAATGAAATGAAATCATGAGAGGCTGTTATTTAGGAGATGACAAGAAAAATGGTTTGTATATGTTCAGTACAGATATGGTATTTTAAAAACCACTTTTATTAGTTCCTTGAGAACTTTGTACATTATATAATGATAGAATTTACTTCTCACTTCTCTTCCTAACTCCTCCAGGAATCTATCCACACCTAATCCCTTTTCCCAAATTCAAGCTCTCTTTTTCCCCTCTGTAATAACCCACTCAAGTCATTTATTCTGCCCATAAATTCATGGGCATTGGGCAAGCTACTGGAGCCTGGACAGTTTATCACCAGCTATATCTTTGTAGAAAACTGACTCTCCCTTTCCTGTCAGCTACGGCTGAGGAATAGTGGTCCTGTCCTGTATAGAAGACACTGCTTTGTTCTGGTTCTCGCTAACATCTGTATCTTATATTTCCACTCCCTCTTTCTTGAGGGTTTATAAGACTCAACTCCTTCCCTTTTTGCCTCTCTCTGTGAGTCTGTGTATATGCTTGTGTGTCTATATTATAGATGTCCCATTTTACATTAAACCAACACATGGTGGGGGGTGTCTTTACAATTGACTGCTGATGGTATCTCACCCCAGTCAAAATGCTGCAATGCAGATATGGTGTACCTCAGTAACAGAAAGAAATAAGACATGTTGTGAAACCAACCCAACTGTTTCTAGTGTGAGGTGAAGTTTAGACCTCTAACACAACCTTCTGGCCCTACCCTATGGGTTTAAGGTACACATTTTCCCAGTACAATGTTCAAAGGCGGGACTATGAAAAGCAATTGGACCCCGTGTGCTGTAATCAATGAGTTCATCTGTTGATGGATATGTATGAAGGTGACGGGAAACTAGGAGTTAGGAACTTAAGGGATTTGGTCATTTGGGACATGTCTTGGAGGGTGTATTTTTGTCCTTGGTCTCTTCCTGTGTTGATGCTTCCTGGATGCCAGTGAGGTTAGAAGTTGAGCTCTATCATGCCCTTTTCATGATCATGTGACCATGGACTGAAACCTATGAAACCATGAACCAAAATAAGTTTGTTTACTATGTGAGTTGCTAGGCAACTTGTAAGAGTGATCAATGGGATTAACACGATAGTGGCCAAAAGTGATGCTGAACATACCAGGTCAGGTCTGGATTTGATGTCGGAGGACCCAAGACTTAATCCTTTAAACTCTTTTTCTGGAGGCTGCATGCTAAGAGAAGACCCAATGTATCCCAAGTGGTTTTATCCAGACGATTCTGCCAATGTATCTGTTGTCTTAGCAAATCAAGAACCTTGCTGCTTCCCGCTCTGGTCCTTCTGACTTCACTTATGTGTTTTTAATAGACTTCGATAACATATGAACTAGTGGGAAATGAGTATTAAAAAAGGGAAGGAAGCTATAAATTTTACTGTAAAATCATTAAATTACACAATTAAAATAAATGGATTTTTTAAGTATGTAAATTATACTTCAATAGGCTGAGGAAAAGGCGTGGACAACTATAATGCTTGTCGTATGATTTCCTATATTTCATAGTTCCTGTGACTTTGATCTTAATAGTAGTGGGTTTTATTACAGATGACTCAGACACCAGGTTAACCATACAGGGAGAAATCTCCATTCCATCAGAGAAAAAAAAATCAAGTCAAATTCATTGGCTTTCTTGATGAGGGTTTTTCAGGTCACAGCAGAGTTGGCTGGATGTTTGACAGCTATTTGCTGAGAGCAAAGATGGAGAGAGCACAATGTTTATGGGGATAACTGAAGGTTGTGCTCATGAAAGGGTCTGAGTTTCACAGAATGCAGTTGCAGAAGCTCCAGTGGCTGATGGAGCTGAGGCCTAGGAGCCATGCAAGACTGCGATTATATGTTTTGTGATGTCATGGCCGAGTGTGAGATAAGGCTAGATGAAGTGGAAAAATTTTGGTTTCTTTGGAAACTAATTTGTGTCACAGGATGTTTTTCTGGAAGCTATGTTAGGAGAGGATGTTTTGCTAAAGCAGACACATGAGAAGGCATATGATATTTAGCTGGAGCACACGCTTGAAGGGGGACAGGATGTTTATGGAGAACATAAATGTAATCCCACAGAGAGGGAGAGGATATTTTTACATTGCTACACCTTGCAAGGCTTCGATGGTCTTTGCTGGTCTTCGTTCTGCCATGAGAAATGCACAAAAGAACCTGTGCTATTCTGCTGCTTCTTGTTGGTTTGTTAGAGCCTTGTGGTCTCTGCCATTTCAAGGCACTGCTACTGATTCATTTTTTGCATTTGCTAAAGGACAGTACTGCACAATGAAGATTGGAGTTACCCCAAAGAATTACTTCTAAATAGGTCCACAACTCTCCATCTTTTCCTATCAAATTTCTCCCTCTGCTACCTCTGGTTGGTGGGCTAGAAGGGTGGTTGAAATAAAGTAGGGTTTGAAACATTCTAAGTATACAGATATATTCATGGGTTTTGAGGAAGGGTTATATCTCCTGAGGAGAGGAGATGATTGGTGTCTGCAGATCTCTGGATAGCCTTTCTTACACCCTCTACTCCATATTTACTCCTGCATTTCAATAGACACGGATAGCTCTGATTTAATAAGAGATAGGTGAGTGGTTCCATCCTTACACTGGGGGCCATGTCTATCTACTGCAGGTGGTGTATTCAGGTTCAATTTCACTGTTGTTGATGTTGGCTAATGTCATTACTGTTGAGTCCAGAGAATCTGTTGCATCCTTAGTATCTGGGACATTTTAGAGGTTACAGCATCCTCTAATGTTCCTTCTTTATATACTCATTCTCCTGGTCCCCTGTCCTTCTCTCCTCTCTTCCCACATCATATCCTGCTCTCCTGTTCTTCAATTTAACTTCCCTCTCACACACAGGGTTCTTCCTCCATGTGCCTCCCATGATAATTTTCTTCCCCCTTCTAATTGGGTTTGGAGCAGTCCCTCTTTGTCCTTTCTTTTTGAGCTGCAGAGTATATGAGTTTTTTTGTGGATATTCTGAGCTCTTACGCTAATTTCTGCTTACAAGTGAGTGTATTCTATGTGCGTTTATTTGTGTTTGTGTTACTTCCATCAGGATGATATTATGTAGTTTTATCCATTTTCCTATAGTCTCCTTAAAGTCTCCTGTAATTGTTTAAGGGATATTTGTGTTTCCTCTGTAAGGGCTTCTTTCTCTTTACATCTGTTGTCCTGTATTTCTTGGATGGAATTATTTATTTCCTTCTTAAAATCCTTTAACATCATCATGTTAAGTGATTTGAAGTACAAACATTTCTTTTTCTTTTCTGTTGTGTTGAGGGTATTCTAGCTTTGTGAGAAATTCTAGCTTTGTGTGAGAAATGGGTTCTGATGATGTCATGTAACCTTGGTTTATATTGCTTAGGCTATTATACTTCCCTCTTGCCATCTTGTTATGTCTGGGGTTAGCTGGTTTTACTGTCTCTAACAATGGATTGATCCTCCTGTAAGCCTATGTGTCTTGACTCCTGGGACACTATCTCTCTCCTGAAGGATCTTGTGTACCGAGAGCTGTGGATCAGGTTCAGCGACATAGAATAGATAGAAACCAGAAGTATCCTGTAACAGACTGCCCCTCTGTTCCTGGGTTCTGAGGGCTCCAGGCAGTTCCCCCTAAAAAGTGGTAGTCTCTCCTGTGATCCTGAGTGTGTCAACACTCCTGGAAGTCCAGTCATTTCCTAGTGGGATTTGGGGAGAGAAAGATGAGGTACAGGTTCAGCTCTGTAAACACAGCATTGGGTCCTCTTTGTTTTTAATCTTTCACTGAAACAGCTCACAAATGAACTTTGACTCTGTGACTGGTAAGCCCTTAGTAATGATCATCTCTTCCTATTTTCAGAGATGGGACCACAAATGATTGGCACCTGGCATTTTTACATGGGTGCTATCAATTAAAATTAGATATCTTTTTCTTTCATGACAAAAGTATTCCTAGCTGAGATAATTGCTCAGTCAACAAAGCATTGCTGTTGAATATGAAATAGACTATCGTTGACAAAAAAAATGTTTAGGCAATGTCATCTAGGTCACTGAAGTGTAATATATTGAAGAACTCACATAAATACTTCATGATGATTTAACCAATGCATGGAATCCATATTCATTAAAACGAAGAATAGTATAAAGTTTATTTTTACAACTTAATGAAACATGTAATAAATAACAGTCTCCATTAATGTACCAGGCTCCATAATAGTTGTGTGGGTTAGGAATGGATAAAAAGTATTATGAGCTTTCTCTTATAAAAATTGCATTATGATATAAAAAAAGAAAGAAATGAATGCATAAATCAGTGTGTTGGAGTTGATTGTATGCAAATAACAGAAGAATCTATCTTAGAAATAAGGTTATGGAGATTGTCCTAACGAAGTGAGAGCTAAGTTAAATTAGATGAAAAATTATTGAACTATATTCCGGCTAATATTACTATAAGTATGAGGTCAATAAAAGGAAAAGAGATTGACATATACAAAAAGTAAATGTGAAAGGAGTTTGTATAGATTAAGTGATGGAAGAGAGGACCAAATAAAGCTGAAGCTTAGATATCACATATGGGCTTACAGAAACAATATGAGAGATATAAATTTTTATTTATGGAAAATTGTCTAAGAAATCATGGAATAGTTTGAAATAAGTTTGTTTAACTCTATATGTACATACTATGGGACTCTGGTTACTTATGTATTATGAAATGATACACAGAGTGATTAGAAGGATGTTTTTGAAGTCAATCTGGAAGTAGTGTCAGTGATAAAGAAAAAGATTCATATCAGACAGCTATGTTGGAAATTTATGTTGTTTGGTATTAGACTGATTATGGCGAGGGCCGGAAGAAATAAAGACAATGTCTTGTTTTGAGCAAATGAAAATATGTTGGAGTTATTTACTGTGATGTGGAATATTTCATGATAAGTGTATTAAGGAGAATTTTCAAGGAAATATTTTAGATCAATTTACTTGGAGATGCCTGAGAGATCCTCTAACTCACTAAAAATTCCTATTTATTGTTCAAGGTTTGGTGACTTAAGCCATTACTCAGAACATGAATTAATAGCTGTTATATAACAAAAAATTTACTTTAATAGATGTATTTTTTCCCATTATATCTGATAGTTTTAATTTCATTAAGAGCAAACCTATTCTTATATTAGATGCTTGTTTACTACATGCGGACAAATAATTTGCCCATTTACTTTCAGCAAATATTTTGGATTGCAATTAGCATTTAATTGAACTTTATGAGAGCTGACAAAGGAGTTTGATTAGAATATAATAGCTCATGAATGTGAATTTCACAGAAAGAAGTGATTTGCTCATATTTTGTAAAGTAACAAACTCTAGAAGAGTAACAATAATTAATAAATATCTACTTCTATGTTTTCTCTTTAGTTTTTTAGCGTGTTATGGTATTCATGCAGAAATTCCTTATCCAGATGACTTTAAACTATAATATCCAGTACTATGAAACATATGCGTAGCACTTTAAAACTATGAATAATATATGGTTTCAGAAAATTTTCGTCAAATGAGCCAGAAATTCTTCCTGACTTCAAGACAACATGGCCATTGGAAACAGAATAAACCACAAATAAGGAAATGCAGAAAGAGAGTGACACATACAAAATTCTTGGTTTTAAATTTAATTATCATGCTAGTTATGGGATACAGCTTTGAAAATAGAGTCAATGACAGGATGAAAAACACTGAAGAAGAGTATTTAAATTGAATTTTTTATAAACAAAAGAAAACAGTGGATCTGAAGGTAAGCTACATTTAACAAAATGACCATGTTGTTCTGCCACTATTTATTCAATGGTTTGTTTTTTGTTCCTTTATTATGTTCCAGAATCATCTTAATGATTCTGGTTATTCTTAAAAAAATGAACAGGCAGTTCAGGTGATCTAATATTCCATATTATCTCAATGTTCTTCTGTATCTTTAGATATTAAAATTATAGAGAATTATTTTGAGTAGAATAAAATTTTATTGTTTCTTTATCATATGAGATAAGCAATTATTTACAGAGAATGGATACCTGATATTTTCTAAATAATCTCAATAGAGGTTTGAACCATATTTATAAGATCAACCACTCATAAATTCTCCAAATGAAACTCATTAAATGTTACTACACATATAGTACGTAAAGGGAGTGATATATAGAAATAAAAACATCACCAATGCAGCCACAATCATCTATTATCCCCATGATGAAAGCAAATACTAGGAAGAGAAGATGGTACAGACACATTGCAGGATCGATCACCATCATTCAAAATGAAGATAGAGCTGGAAAGTGATTTGTACTAAGTACAGTGAAGAATAATGTAAATAAGATTAATGGTATGAGAACTAGTTTACCTGTTATGGCTGCCTTATCTCTTCTTAACTTGCGCAGTCACATTTCTGCTCTGAGGAATGAGACAGTCTCTACCTCCTCTGCCCTAACATATTTCAGTTTGTCACTTGGTCCTCTGGATATCCGTGTACCTGGCGATGAATTTTTCTTCTTTGAAATTCGAAATGTTCATATTTCCTGATTTCGGAGAGACATACCTGATTTCGGTATGTCACTCACTTCCCAATGTAAGTGGGAAGTGAGTGACATACCATAACTCTTCTGTATTATTATCAAAATGGGTTTTTTTGGGGATGGGATACTTGAAGTGAGAAGAAAGGAAAGGTGCTGCTTTATTTGAAATATTTTCTTACCACATTCTGTGCCCCTGTAAAGGGCCCAGCCTTATCTGTCAAGCCTGGCCATGTTCATGTCACTACTCTACTGCCTTTCTCATGCAGTTCTTAATTCTAGATACTAATTGCCACTCTAGGTTTCATCTTGACCAGATTCATCTCATTTCACTGTGATCCTACTCTGGAACAGACTCAATATTTTTGTCTTTTCTTTCATTTTCAAACTTTTAAATGTTTATTTTAATTTTTGTTTAACCTGTTTTAGGGAAGCCTTAGAGGAGAATTATCCATGGCTGTTTGTTTTGATTGGAAGGAGAAAATAATGAAAAAAAAAACACTTTTTAATTTTCAAGACATTTTCATTTCTAAGTATTTCCCTTATATAAACCCAACAGGCTAATTTATCTCCCTGTCTTGTCCTGATTTGTTCTTCCCATTGTTACTTGAATACTGCCTCTTAGGATTTACTGCAGAACCATAAATGCTGGCATACATGAGGAAGGGGTTGATTCTTCTACACTTTTCTAACCCTTTTTTAGATGTATCTTCCTACTCTTTTGAGCTATTTGAATTAATTTGGATCACTGTACTCAGTAGTGTAGCACTATAGTGCTTGGGCCTTGATAATATCTATTATTATTGCCTATAGTTTTACAGCTCAGGGTTGGGCCTAGTTACATTTTGAAACTTTACTCCAAGAACTTTGGGAACTTGGTAAAAAACCTAGTCAGCAACTATCAATACTTTCAAATGGTATTTTAATATAAGAGGGTTTTAAAAACCCTAAATAAATCATGGAAAAGCAGTCTGAGTTTCCTGTTTCTGTAAAGTACTTGAAAAACATGAAAGGGGGAAAGTCCATGGCCCACTCACTTTTGTCTTCACGTAGGGTGCTCAAATGTGACTTTAGTTTTGGTGCCTTCTCTGGTTAGAACATAAAGTTGTTTGTGGTAGTTTGTGGTAATGGTTTGCTTCTATTAATATACCCTTTTGTTATTGTTTTAGTTTTTTGTCTTCATCATTCCCATTAGGGCCATGGTTCCCCACTTTGTATAGATAAAAGGTGGGTTCAGTCCAGCTCTTATGTCCTGGGGAACAGCTCACAATTTTGGGAACAAATGTTCACAATTATATAGTTGACCATGGTTAAAAACTCTTCCTTGACTTCAATTTCTTGTAGCAACATAATTGTTTACTTCTGCTTCAATTAATTGTATTGACCACCCTATAAAACCATTATGTATCTGTGTGTAGGCGGAAAGTGATTCTTTCAATTTTCTGTGTTATGTGCTTTTATTCTTCCATAAATTATTTCTCACCACCACATGAGCACAGCATACTACCTGGCAGTATTGTATGCTGGGATCATTGCGGAAGGGTAGTGTGAAATACATCACTGTTCTTTTTTTCAGAGATTGTTATTTTTAATAAGTAATCCATCCTATTGCAATAGCTAATTAACTCTTGTATTCTCCTTCATATATGGCTGCTGCTGTGAATAAATTGCATTTTTCCAGTGATAAACAATAACAAAATCCCATTAAGGCACGAACATACATAAAGAGGAAAAAGTATTCACAAAGAAAAATTGCATATAAAATGGAGAAAAATATAATCAAAATGAGATCAAAAGTTATAGTTTGATGTTATGAAATTAGAAATTTCATTATAAGATTACAAATTTGTTAGATTAGATAATACAAATATATATTCAAACAAAGAGGAAAATATTAAATGCAATGTATGCACAAAGAGTTAACTCAAAATGTAGTATATAAACCACGATGGCAATGGAAAATCACTCTTGCTATTGTAGAGGCAAAAATGGAAGAACTACCAAAAGGTTTAACCCAGTCTTTATTGCATAGTGACAAACTATCAAGAAAGATGATGTTTCAAAAATACCACATAAATAAGTCATCAATAATTTAAACAAATGCAAAAAATAAAGTATAGAAGAGCAGCCCTAGGTCATGATGATCTATAGGATGCGGAGGATTACTTCAATATTCTGGTATCATTTGAGTCCTGTTATGTGAATGAATATATGGACAAAATGGGAGAAGTTACAATTAGGTGCATAGGAAATGGTATTTTCTTCTGTTACCTAAATATCTGTTAAGTTCATTTGCATTTTTCAAGTTATTAAAATAACTTCTGTTATTTTAACCATATCTGTTTAGTTACAGTCTCCATAAATTGTCCATTGATGAGAGTGCAGTATTGAAGTTTCCAACAATTTATTGTGTTTGGTGCAATATTTGCTTTGAGCTATAGTTATGTTTCTTTAATGAATTTAGGTGTTTTTGCATTTGAAACATAGTTGTTCAGAATTGAAAGCTCATCTTAGTATTATTTTTCCTTTGACAGGTATGGTTCCCTTCCTTATCATTTTTGATAACTTTTTGTTGAAAGTCAATGTTGTTCAATATTAGAAAGGCTACTCCAGCTTATTACTTGGGGATATTTGCTTAGCATTTTTTCTCCTGAGATACTCTGTCTTTGTCTCTAAGGTGTATTTCCTGTATGCAGCAAAATCTTGCATCCTCTTAATGTATTCAGTCTCTTAGTTTACGTCTTTAATTTGGGGAATTGTTTCCATTGATGATAAGAGATATTAAATGAAGTGGACTGTTGATTCCTGTTAATTTTGTTGTTAGAAATGTAATTACAATTGTGTGGCTATCATCTTTTGGGTTGTTGAAAGATTAAATTCCTACTTTTTGCTAAGGTGTAGATTCCCTCCTTGTGTGGGAAGTTTCCATGTACTATCATTTGTAGGGTTGGATTGTG
The DNA here is from genome assembly GCF_021556685.1 of Rattus norvegicus. Classification (NCBI taxonomy): domain Eukaryota; kingdom Metazoa; phylum Chordata; class Mammalia; order Rodentia; family Muridae; genus Rattus; species Rattus norvegicus. The sequence continues at coordinate 49,927,332 of NC_141555.1, read as the reverse complement.
GAAAGATATTGTGTACATTTGGCTTTGTCTTGGAATGTATTGGTTTCTCGATCCACGGTAATTGAAAATTTCACAAGATATGCTAACCTGAAGATCCAGAAATGAATGCACACACCTATGGTCACTTTTTCTTTGACAAAGGTGCTAAAACCATGAAATGGAAAAAGACAGAATTTTCAAGAAATAATGGTTCAACTGGATGTCAGTATACAGAAGAATCAAATATGTAAATAATATCGCGGGGGAGGCAAATGATCATCTTTTTAGATGCTGTTAAAAATTAAAAAAATCAATATTTCTTCATGTTTGAAGTCTTGGAAAATATTAGGAATTCAACGCCCATACTTAAACATAAGAAAAGATTATTACAAAAAAAAAAAAAAAAAAACAGTTGCCAACATCAAACTTACTGGAGAGAAACTTGAATCAATACCAAAAAAATCACGAACTAGAAAAGGTTGCCTAATCTCTTCTTACTCCATCAATATAGTACTGGAAGTCATATCCACAAAAATTAGACAAAAACACGAGGCAAAACGGAAAAATGTAGAAAGCAAGAAGTTAAAATATCACGATTTTAGATGATGTGATTTTATATTTTAGTGACCCCAAAAATTCCACCAGAGAACTCCTTCAGCTGATAAACAACTTCAGCAAAGTGGCTGGATGTAAACTTAAATCAAACAAATCAGTAGCATTCTACTTCAAGGATAAACAGTTTGAGGAGAAATCAAGGAAATGACAGCCTTCTAAATACTCACAAAAATTAATAAATACCTCAGGTTGACTCTAAACAAGCAAGTGAAAGTTCTGTATGAGAGGAATTTAAAGTCTCTGAAGAAAAAATTGAAGATCTCAGAGAATGGAATAATTTCCCATGTTCATGCATGTGTAGGGTTAATATTGTAAAAATGGCCATCTTGCCAAAAGCAATCAACAGATTCAAGGCAATCACCATCAAAATTCCAACTCAATTATTCACAGAGATAGAAAGAGCAGTTTGAAAATTCAGTTGGAATAACAAGAACCCCATGATAGGGAAAACGTTCATCAACAGTATAAGAACTTTAGGGGAAATCACTATCAATGACTTCAAACTGTATTACAGAACAAGAATATTAAAAACTTAGTGGGAATGCTACAGAGACAGACAGGTAGATCAATGGAATATAAGTGAAGCCCCAGAAATATGGGCACACACCTCTGGCCACTTGATATTTGATAATGAACCGAAACTATCCAATGGAAGGATAACATTTTCCAAAAATGGTTCTCATTCGACTGGAGGATAGCATGTAGAAGAATGGAAATCAATCAATTCTTATCATCCTGTACAAAGCTCAAGTTGAGGTGGATCAAGTCTCTCCACAAGAAACATATAATCTTAAACTCATAGATGAAAAAGTGGGGAAATTTACTGAACAGAACACCAATGGCTTTGATCCAAGATCGAAAATAGACAAATGGGACTTCATAAAGTTTTGTAAGGCATAGGTCCCTGGAATTTGGAAAAAGGTAAAATAAATAGGTTAAGAAAAGTTCTTTTCCAATCTTCCATCTGATAGAGGGCTAAAATCAATCTATACAAAGACTCAATGAGTTAGACTCCAGAAAATCAAATAGTCCTTTCAAAAACGGCGAATAGCACTAAACAAATAATTCTCTACTGAGGAATATTAACATCATTAGCCATAAGGTAAATGCAAATCAACAAATTCTGAGGTTACACAGCACACCTCTCATAATGGCTAAGAAAAGAAATTCACAACAGATTCTGGCAAGGAGGTTGAGAAAGAGGAACTCTCCTCCATTGTTGGTCACATTGCAAGCTGGTATAACCATTCTGGAAATCAGTCTGGAATTTTATCACGAAGTTGGATATAGTACTACCTGAGGAAACCACATTCCCATTTTTTGATATATACCCAAAAGATGTTCCAATAAATAAGAAGGACACATGATGCTACAGGTTGAGAGTAACCTTTATTTTTTATAATAGCCAGAAGCTGAAAAGAAACCAGATGTCCCTCAACATAGTAATGGATAAATGAAATATAGTACATCCACTTCTTCTAACCTATCAAAAACAATGTTTGCATAAAATTCTTAGGATAGACTAGAAATTATCATTCTGTATGAGGTAACCCAGTCACAAAAGAACACAAATGGTATACATTTATTGGAACTGTGTATCAGCCCAAAAGTTTGGAATACATAAGAAAGAATTCACAGGTCATATGAAGCCCAACTGGAAGAAGACCAAAATGCAGATGTTACATTACTTCTTAGAAGGGAGAAAAAATATTCATGGGAGGAAATTCAAGGATAAAGAGTTAAGCAGGGACTGAAAAAGGGTTAACCAGAGACTGCCCCATGTGGGGATCTGTCACATATGCAGTCACACAAACCAGTCACTATTGCTGATGCCACTAAGTCCTTGTTCACAGGAGTCAGATATGGATGTCTCCTGAGAGACACTGACAGAACCCTGCTGACACTGGTGAGTGAGGATGATTGTAGCTAAACTTTGGATTGATCAAGGGGGGTTCAATGAAGTTGTTAGAGAGTATACTTAATGAGATGAAGGGCTTTTCAAAACCCCAGGTGGAACAACAATATCAACTAACCAGACCTACCAGAAATTCGAGGGATTAAACCATCCACTAGTGAGAAGAGATGGAGGGACCCATGACTCCAGGCACATATGTGGCAGAGGATTACTGGTCTAACATCATTGAAAGAAGACCTTAATCTTGTGAAGGCTTGTATCCCCGATGTAGGGTAATGCCAGAGCATTGAGGTTGAAGTAGATTGGTGGGAATTGGAACATCCTCACAGAAGATGGGCAGGGATGTTATGGGAGAAAAAGGAAAGGAAATAACATTTGAAATGTAAATACATAAAATATTCAGGAAAAATTATTAAATGAAAATGATATCTTGTCTCATTTAATTAATAATACAGTAATTATCATTTGCCATTTCTGATATTGACACAAATATCCTTTGGTCTCTTTTCTTGTCTATTTAATATTTCCCTTTTTGTTATAACTTATTTAAATAAAAATATATTTTACAAATTAAAGGGATATAGAATGAAAAATTTATTGACATAATTGGTGACTTCCCTTAATTAAAAGTTGGACAACTCCTTGAAGAAACTATAATAGATAATGTCAAAATAAGTTTATAGGAATTGTATATCAAATATTTTTTGTTAATAGCCACAGTCAGGAAGTGCTTCCTATATTTACTCATTATAGTATTTGATTTGGGAAAAAACTCAATGATCTTAGATTTTATAATAATGTACATAAGTCATTTATTCTTAAAAATTTTTCACAGGAGGAAGTTGTCAACGAATACATATATACAATATAGCACACATTTCTAATATAAATAGAGCAAATAAATATATATATATTTTATGGACCAAAGATGAACAATCATGTTTAAAAGGAAGATATAACATTGAGTGTACCGACATTTGAAGTTGAGATGATTCATGCTTCCATGTATATCTTTCTAGACACCAAATAAGATAAAATTATTGTTGGAAAAAGCTAAAACTGCAATTAGAATGCTTAATCTAGTATACATATCTAAACAATGCTTTGAAAAAATGTACAGAACATATTTTCATATATATACATATAGATATATACATATACATACACACACATATATATATAAAGTTTATATATAAAGTATATACAAAAATTATCAGTGTCCATAAATTATCATTATCACTCAAGCAATTTCCTGGTCATATTAGAGTTGAATTATCAAACACACACCCACACACAGTTACCTAAAAATTTAAACATATTAGCAAATAATATTCATCCAAATAAAACTAATGAAAATGGATGCATTAAATTTCAAAATAATGTTCTCCCAAAAGTATACTTTCTGTCAAATAAATATTGCCTTAGGATATGTGGTAATACTACACAAAGGAATACTACTCAGCTATCAAAAACAATGATTTTATGTAATTAATAGGCAAAAGGAGGGAACTGAAAAATATAATCCTGTGTGAGGTAACACAACCACAGAAAAACACACATGGTATGCTCTCATTGATAAGTGGCTATTAGCCCAAATGATTGAATTACCCTAGATGCATAGAACACATGAACTTAAGACCAATGATCAAAATGTGAATGCTTCACTCGTTCTTTAAAAGGGGTACAGGAATAACCCTTGGCATGGAATTGGGAGGCAAAGATTTAAACAGAGGCAGAAGGAACATCCATTCAGAGCCTGCCCCACATGTGGCCCATACGTGTACAGCGACCCAATTCGACAAGATGGATGAAGCAAAGAAATGGAGGCTGACAGGAACCGGATGTAGATCTCTCCTGAGAGACACAGCCAGAATACATGAAATACATAGGCAAATGTCAGCAGCAAACCACTGTACTGAGAACAGGACGCCCGTTGAGGGAACCAGAGAAAGGAGTGGAAGAGCTTAAATGGGCTCGAGACCCCATATGAACAACAATTCCAACCAACCAGAGCTTCCAGGGACTAAGCCACTACCCAAAGACTATGCATGGACTGACCCTGAGCTCAAACTTCAAGAGGTAGCAATGAATATCCTAGAAAGAGTACCAGTGGGAGGGGAAGGCCTTTGTCCTGCTATGACTGAACCCCCAGTGAACGTGATTGTTGGGGGGAGGGCAGTGAAGAGGGGGGGAATGAGGAGGGGAACACCCCTCGAAAAAAAAGAAATACATTTAAATGAAAATTCTATACTTAAAATGAAACTGAAAGTCTTCTAGATTTTTATAAAAAACTAAAGAACAATAAATATACTTAAAAGAAAGAAAAGAAAAAGAAAAAAAGAAAAAAAGAAATATGGGTAATTGCATTCTAAACATGCGTATGCAATTGTATCTAAAAGAAATGTACTTTTTGGATGCAGGAGAAATAAACCTGTTTTCTTATACAAACTGATAGACTGTATAGACTGTATATTATTGATGTGGGACAGTTAATGGTTAGCGTTTTTTCTTTTTTTTTTTTTTTTTTGGAATCTGGGGTCCAACCCAGGGCCTTGCACTTGCTAGGCAAGCGCCCTATCACTGAGCTAAATCCCCAACCCCTATGCTTAGCGTTATTAATGAGGAGTATTTATGGGTCTTTTTTATTTTATTTTTACCAATTCTTTTTTCCTATTCCGATGAATTACTACAGGTTTATTTACCATTTCTGTCCTCTTGATACTATCCGTTATTTTCAGAATGCGGTTTCTCATTTTTAGACTAAGATTGCTGAAGAGACATGGCTTCCTGGTGATTAGGCTATGTAAAGTTTCTCCTCTTGTGTTGATGTGAATGATACATTTGCTCAGTAATAAATTCTACGCTAGTATCTGTATTCTTTGAAAACGTGTTGAAACGTGATTCAAGCCGATTTATATTTTAGAATGTCCATTGAAGATTCAGGTGTTAGTCTCATGTGATCAGCTTTACGTGTGACATTGTCTTTTTCCTTCACAGTTTTTGTATTTTTATTTCTCTGTTTAGTTATGCTTTGATGATGATGATGATTGTGAGAATGATGATGATTACATTATTTTTATTATTATTTATTTTTATAATTACTACAATTACTACATTTATTATTGTTGTTATTATCACTTTTCTTATAATATATTATATTACTATTTATATATATTATTATTATGTGTCTATTTGTTATTTTCTATGATTCTAGTACTTTAACAGGTATCTCTTTCTTGTTTGGGGAATATTGTTCCCATAAAATCACATACAAATAGTTATTGCAGCTGAATTTATTCTCATGCTTCTCATAGGGTCCTGAACTTATGAATCAGGGAACCTGCCTCAGTTGGTTCTGACTGGAAAATAGAGATATTGATAGGCAGTGTTTAGGCAGTCCCGACAGAGCAGGAGTTTCAGGATGCTTTGACAAAGGTCCAGAGAGGAAGAAGACATGAAGATTCTCTAGGACAGACTTTCAGGACAGAGAAGCAGCTGACATAGAAGAGCATGAGAATAAGCAGACCCAGGAGAGCTGCCCAATTTTGTCCAGGGCAAGAAAGATGGGATATAGATTTTAGCACATAATAACGTGGGAATATCAGTGGGGGATAGTTTAGCCACTTGGAGGTTAGGAAGTGGCCTTGCCATTGAGCTGTTAAAGGCATAGAAAAATATAAAGGCTGTTTGTGTGGCCTCCATCCATAAGACCCCTATCCCTATCTGCTTCCGCTGCCCTGTCTTCTTCAAAGGTGTTTCCCCTCTGCAAAACATCTCCTTGCTGCCTCCCCAGCATGGCATTCTATTTCCTGAAAGGTCCAGCCTTGGCATGACCAAGGGCTTCTCCCAATGGTATAGAACATGGTCATGCTTAGCTACATATGCAGCCAGAGACACCAGTCTGTCCATGTGAAGACTTATGGAAGTGCTTTAGTACCACGGAGATCTGGTTTCTGACCACTGTTGTCCTTACCGGGTTGCAAGGCAATTCAGCTCCTTTAATACTTTCTCTTTCTTCTCCAAAGGGTACCCTGTTCTCAGTTCAATGGTTGGCTGGAAGCATCAGCCTCGGTATTTGTCATGATCTGGAAGAGCCTCTTAGGAGACAGCTATATCAGGCTCCTGTAAGCATGCACTTGTTGGCATCAGCAATATTGTTTAGGTTTGGGGGTTGTATATATGTGGGCTGGATCCTCAGGTGGTCTGGCTCAGAATGTCTATTCGTTGAATCTCTGCTCTAAACTTAATCTCCATATCATGCCCTATGAATATTTTTGTTTCCCCTTTTAAGACCAACCATCCTCACTTGTTTCATCCTTCTTCTAGAACTTAAAGCGGTATGTGAATTGTATGTTGTGTAATACAAGGTTTTGGAGTAGTGTGTGTGTGTGTGTGTGTATGTGTGTTTGTGCGTGTGTGTTTGTGCATGTGTGTGTGTGTGTGTGTTTTATTTTTCTTTTTTGTGTGTGAGTGTGATTTTGTTGCCTCATTCAGGATGGTATTTTATAGTTTCACTCATTTGCTTATGAATTTCATGATGTCTTTGTATTTGATTACTGAGTTGAACTCAATTATGTAGATGAGCCACATTTTCTGTATCCATTTATGTGGTCAAATCATCTGGGTTCTTCCTAGCTTATGGGTATCATGACTACAGCTGCTATGAACATAGTACAACATGTGTACTAGTTATATGTTGGTGCATCATATGGGATTATGCCCAGGACAGGGATAGATAAGTTCACAGCATATACTATGGCCAATTTTCTGAGGGAAGCCCAGAGTAATTTCCGGAATATTGTACCTCATTTCAACCCCACCAATAATGGAGGAGTCATCCTCTTTCTCCACATTGTGACAAGCATCTGCTGTTAACTGATTTTTGATCTTAGCCATTCTGCCTGGTTTATCTTTTGATTTGCATTACCATGATGAACAACGACGTTGAACATTTCTTTATGTATTTATCAGCCATTCAAAATTCTTCTGCTCAAAATTATTTGTTTAGATCTGTACCCCATTTAAAATAGGGTTATTTGACTTTCTGGAGTATAACTTCTTGAGTTCTTTGTACATATTGAATATTAATACTCTTTCAGATAATGGATGGCAAGGATTTTTGTTTTTCAAGATATTAGTTGCCATATTGTCAAAAAGACAGTGTTCCTTGCCTTACAGACACTTTGCATTTTTACAAGGTCCAATCTGGCAACTCTTCATCGTAAAGCATAAGCCACTGGTTTGGTGTTCTGTTAAAAATTTTCCATTGTTATAATGTGTTCAAGTTTTTCCCCACTATTTCTTCTATTGGTTTGTGTATATCTCTTTTTTTCTAGATGCCCTTAATCCACTTGGACTTCAGCTTTGTACAGCGTGATAAGAATGGATGGATTTACATTAATTTACATGGTAACATCTAGATGATCCAACACAGGTGTCCTACTTGCCTGTCTCTGTACCAAAACCATATAATGTTTACCACTATTGCTGGGTATTCAACTTAAGGTTAGGGATTTTGATTTCCACAGAATTTCTTTATATTGAGAATAGTTTCAACTTCCTTGTTTTTTTTCGTATTCTAAACTAACTTGCATATTTCTATTTCTAACTGTATGACGAATTTTGTCGAAAATTTCTTGGGGATTGCATTGAATCTGTAGATTGCTTTTGGCAAAGGGCCATTTTTGCTATATCAATATACTGCCAATCCATGAACATGAAAAGTCTTTCCATCTTCTAAGATTTTCTTCTTTTAAAGAAATTAAGTTCTCTACATACGGCACTTTCCCTTGTCCGGTTTGAGTTACATGGAGGTATTTTTTGTTATTTGTGATTATTGTGAAGTGTGTCATTTCCCTAATTTCTTTCTTGGTCTGTTTATTCATGGAAGGTTACTGATATGCTTGAGTTAATTCTATATCAAGGACTTTGCTGAAGTTGTTTATCACTGCACCAGTTCTCTTATGGAAATTATGGAGTCACTTAAGTATGCTGTCATATCTCCTGCAAATAGAGATATATTGACCTCTTCCTTTAATATTTATATTCCTTTGTCCTCCTTTTGTTGTCTAATTGGTCAGGCTAGCACATTGGGTACTATATTGAATAAGTAGGGAGAGAATGAATAGCCTTGTCTAGTCCCTGATTTTAGAGGGAGAGCTTCAATTTCTCTTCATTTAGTTTGATTTTTGACTACTGCTTTGCTGTACATTACGTTACTGTTGTTGAGTAAGGGTCCTGAATTCCTATCATTGTAAGACTTTGGCTATGAAGTGATGTTTTATTTTGTCAAATGCTTTCGCAGCTTCCAGTGAGATGAAATGTATTTTTTTTTCTTTCAGTTTGATAATCAAGTGGAATATGTTGATGGAATTACATATTGAACTATCCTTGCATTCCTGTTAAGAAGTTTCCTTGATAGTGATGGATGATCATTTTGATGTGTTCATGGATTTGGTTTCCAATGATTTGATTGACTATTTTTTGTCAATATTCACAAGGGTAATTGGTCTGAAGTTCACTTTCTTTATTGGGTCTTTGTGTGCTTTAGGTATAAGCATAACTGTGGCTTCATCGTTGGAATTGGGTAGTGTTCCTCTGTATTTTGTGGAATATTTTGTATAATGTGGTATTTGGTTCTAGGAAGTGTGAATAGAATTTTCCACTAAAATCATCTGGTCCTGGGATCTTTTCCCAATAGGGAGCCTTTTAATAATTGTTTCTAATTTTTTTTAGGATTCATGGTACAGTTTAGATATTTTACTTTATCCTTACTTAGCTTTGGTAACTGCTCCCTGTAGAGAAAATTAATCATTTGATCCAGATTTTCTACTTTTCTTGAATATAAATTTCAGATATACGGTATGATGATGTTTTATATTTCTGCAGATTCTTTTGTTTTTTTTTTCCCTCTTATTTCTGATTTTCTTATTTGGATACTTTCTCTGTGCCCTTTTGTTATTATAGCTCAGATTTATCTATCACGTTGATTTACCCTTGGATCCAGCTCCTGGTTTTATTGAGTCTTTGTAGAGTTCTTTTTGTTTCTCCTTTGTTGATTTCAGCCTTGAGTTTGATTATTTCCTGCCTTCTGGTCCTCTTTGGTGTATCTGCTTCTTTTTGTTTTTGAGCTTTTATATTTGTTGTCAAGCTGCTAATGTATGCTCTCTCCAGTTTCACTTTGCATACTCTCAGAGCTTTGAGTTTTCCTCTTAGCTATACTATCATTGTGTCCCATAAGTTTGAGTTTGTTGTGCCTTACTTTTCATTAAATTCTAAAATATTTTTTTTAATTTTTTCTATAGTTCTTCCTCTACCAAGTTATCACTGAGTAAAATATTGTTCAAAGTCCATGTGTATTTGGGCTTTCTGACATTTTTATGTTATTGAAGTCAAGTGTTAGGTCATGGTAGTGTGAGAAAATGCATGGGATTATTTCACTCTTTTGTATCTGTTGATGCCTCTTTTATGACCAAATGTATGATCATTTTTGGAGAATGTGCCATAAATTCCTGAGAATAAGGTATATTCTTTTGTTCAAGGATGAAATTTTCTATAGATATTTCTTAAATCCATTTGGCTCATAATCTGTTAATTTCTCTGTGTCTCCAGTTTCCCTTTCCATGATCTGGCCATTGCTGAGTGTGGGTTGTTAAAGTCTCCCACGGCTATTTCGTTAGCCTGAGCTTTAGTACGGTTCCTTACAAATTTAGGTGTCGTTGGATGTAGTTTATAGATATTCAGGATAGAGAATTGACGCTGGTGAATTTTTTTCTCTTATGAAAATGAAGGGTCCATCCTTATCTTTTTTTTTTTTTTGATAAATTTTGGTTGAATTAGTTACTGGATTTGCTCTAGGATGTTTCTACAGACCATTTTCTTGGAAAATTGTTTTCCAGCCTTTTATTCTGAGATACTTTCTGTCTTTGTCACTTAATGTGTTTCCTTAATGCAACAAAATTCTAGTTCTTCTTTATGTATGCGGTCTGTTAGTCTATACCTTTTTTATTGGAGAATTTTGCATTGATGATAAGAGATATTAAGGAATAGTTATTGTGGTTTTCACTAATTTTTACGTAGAGGTGGAATTATGTTTGTGTGACTCTCTTCTTTAGGGTTTGTTGAAAGAGGATTACTTTCTTGCTTTTTATAGGGTGTAATTTCCCTCCTTGTGTTAGAATTTCCCATCTATTAACTTTCATAGGGCTGGATTTGTGAAAATATACTGTGTAAATTTAGCTTATCACAAAATATCTTGCGCTAATTGAAAGTTTTGCAGGGGATAGTATCCTGGGCTGGCATTTATTTTCTCTTAGAGCAATATAAAATCCAATGTGGATCTGACTTTCATAGTCTCTGGTGAGAAGTCTTGTGTAATACTTATAGGTATTCCTATATATATATATATATATATATATATATATTACCTGACTTTTTCGCTTACAGTCTTTAATATTCTTCTTTGTTTTGTGGATTTGGTGTTTAGACTATTATGTGAAGGGTGAAATTTCTTTTTGGTCCAAGATATTTGGAGAAATATATGATTCTTTTATTATTATATTCATTTCTCCCTTTTGTTAGGGAAGTTTTCTCCTATAATTTTGATGATATTTACTGGCTCTTTTATATGGGAATCTTCATTCTTTTTTATACCCATTATCCTTTGGTTTGATATTCTCATTGTGTCTTGGATTTCCTGATTGTTATCCTTTAGGAGCTCTTTGAGCTTTACACTTTCTTTGATGGTCGTGCAAATGTTTTCTACAGTATCTTCTGCCCCTGAGATTTTTATCTTTTATCTCTTGTATTCTCTTTCTGATGCTTCTGTCTATGACTTCTGATTTCTTCCCTAGGTTTTCCACCTCCAGGGTTGTCTCTCTTTGTGCTTTCTTTATTGCTTCTATTTCCACTTATTGATCCTAGATTTTTTAAATTCCTTCATCTGTTTGAATGTGTTTTCCTGTGATTCTTGAAGGAATTTTGTGTTTCCCCTTTAAGGGCTTCTACTTTTTACCGGTGTTGTCCTGTATTTCTTGAAGAGTTTTATATATTCCCTACTCAATGTCTCTATCATCATCATGAAAAATGATTTTGAATCTACATCTTGCTTTTTCAGTTTGTTGGGATATCCAATTTTTGCTTTCTTGGGATAAGGGAGCTCTGATGATGCCAAGTAGTTTTGGTTTCTTTTGCTTAGGTTTCTGTGCTTACCTCAGGTCATCAGGTTTTCTCTGGTGTTTCGTGGTCTTGCTGTCTCTGACAGTGTCATGACCATCCTGTAAAACTCTTTGTCACTGTTCCTATATACTTCTTTTCTCCCACCAAGATATGGGTATAGAGATATGTAGGACCAGATCAGCAATGGGTGCAGGCAGAAAAAGGAAGTGTCCTATCGGAAACTACTCTAGTTTTTTGTGTCCTGAGGCCTCCAGCCTGGTTGCTTGGAGCAGAAGGGCTGGTCTCGCCTGTGTTCTCAGTTGTGTTATTTTTCCTGGCCACTGGCTTTCATCTCTGGATTCAGGTAGATACTGGAAGGATCCCCTCCATTACTCTCGCAAGGTTCCTTTATCCATTGGGCTCTAAGCAGCTTCCTCTCAGTGCAGGAATGTGAGCAGAGGTAATGGTTTCCCCTAAGTTCTCAGAATTGTCCATGATTCTGGGAGTCCAACTTTCTCCCCCACCGAATTTGGGTACAGATAGCTAATGTACTATGTCATCACTGGGTACAGCCAGAAACTGGAAGCTTGTATCTTCTTGATAGTATCATCCTAATAAATGGAAATATCAGGATAGGCATTTACGGTATGTGAAATATATATTGAGGGCGTTGTCATGAGGAGGTGGATACAAATAAGTACAAAATACACTTGAATATGCAAGGTGTATTAAGATACATCCTGAATAGAATCTGTTGAGAAGAATGACAGAGTCTGTATTACATAAAATGGATTATTAAAATGAGTGGAAAAATTCTTCTAATAAACATAATATAATTTTAAATTGAATCTTCTTCATCATTTATTTATATAACACACCTTAACTAGGCATCTAGAATTTCATCGATTATGATACTTTAAGGACGCAAATAAGAAAAAAAAATAAACGAATCTTCCATAAAAGGCATTTTAGATTTTTTGTTGCATCTTAAACAGAACCATGGATAATTCAGAGAACATCGTGGAACTCATTACCTCTGCTCCCTTAATGTAAAGGGAGAGAAAGAACTTAGAGTGTTGTCAAGCATGTGCTCACAGGAACTTACATATATAATGGGTTAATGGTCTTTATTTTCAGTGAGCTGGATTTTGGCGGAGGTAATTTGAGTTTGAATTTTGTAATTTATCTCTGTCTTTTTTTTTATTTTTATTTATTTATTTATTGTTATTAACTTGAATATTTCTGATATACATTTCAAGTGTAATTCCCTTTACCGGTTTTTCCGGGCAAACATCCCCCTCACCCTCCCCTGCTTTATGGGCGTTCCCCTCCCCATCCTCCCCCCTTGCCGCCCTCCCCCCAACAATCTAGTGCACTGGGGGTTCAGTCTTAGCCGGACCTAGGGCTTCCCCTTCCACTGGTGCTCTTACTAGGATATTTATTGCTACATATGAGGTCAGAGTCCAGGGTCAGTCCATGTTTAGTCTTTAGGTAGTGGCTTAGTCCCTGAAAGCTCTGGTTGCTTGGCATTGTTGTACCTATGGAGTCTCGAGCCCCTTCAAGCTCTTCCAGTTCTTTCTCTGATTGCTTCAACGGGGGTCCTATTCTCAGTTCAGTGGTTTGCTGCTGGCATACGCCTCTGTATTTGCTGTATTCTGGCTGTGTCTCTCGGGAGAGATGTACATCCGGCTCCTGACGGCCTGCACTTCGTTGCTTCATCCATCTTGTCTAATTGGATGACTATATATGCATGTGCCACATGTGGGGCAGACTCTGAATGGGTGTTCCTTCTGTGTCTGTTTTAATCTTTGCCCCTCTATTCCCTGCCAAGCGTATTCTTGTTCCTATTTTTTTTTTATTTTTATTCTTAATTTATTTAATACTTAATAATAATTCTTTGGTTTCAGGGCAAACAACCCCCTCCCCCCTCCCCTTCATTATGGGTGTTCCTCTCCCAACCCTCCCCCCATTGCCGCCCTCCGACCAACAGTCTAGTTCACTGGGGGTTCAGTCTTAGCAGGACCCAGAGCTTCCCCTTCCACTGGTGCTCTAACTAGGATATTCATTGCTACCTATGAGGTCAGAGTCCAGGGTCAATCCATGCATAGTCTTTAGGTAGTGGCTTAGTCCCTGGAAGCTCTGGTTGCTTGGCATTGTTGTACATATGGGGTCTCGAGCCCCTTCAAGCTCTTCCATTTCTTTCTCTGATTCCTTCAACGGGGATCCTATTCTCAGTTCAGTGGTTTGCTGCTGGCATTCGCCTCTGTGTTTGCTGTATTCTGGCTGTGTCTCTCAGGAGCGATCTACATCCGGCTCCTGTCGGTCTGCACTTCTTTGCTTCATCCATCTTGTCTAATTGGGTGGCTGTATATGTATTGGCCACATGTAGGGCAGGCTCTTAATGGGTGTTCCTTCAGTCTCTGTTTTAATCTTTGCCTCTCTCTTCCCTGCCAAGGGTATTCTTGTTCCACTTTTAGAGAAGGAATGAAGCGTTCACATTTTGATCATCCGTCTTGAGTTTCATTTGTTCTAGGCATCTAGGGTAATTCAAGCATTTGGGCTAATAGCCACTTATCAGTGAGTGCATACCATGTATGTCTTTCTGTGTTTGGGTTAGCTCACTCAGGATGATATTTTCCAGTTCCAACCATTTGCCTATGAATTTCATAAAGCCGATGTTTTTGATAGCTGAGTAATATTCCATTGTGTAGATGTACCTCATTTTCTGTATCCATTCCTCTGTTGAAGGGCATCTGGGTTCTTTGCAGCTTCTGGCTATTATAAATAAGGCTGTGATGAACATAGTGGAGCACGTGTCTTTTTTATATGTTGGGTCATCTTTTTGGTATATGCCCAAGAGAGGTATAGCTGGATCCTCAGGCAGTTCAATGTCCAATTTTCTGAGGAACCTGCAGACTGATTTCCAGAATGGTTTTACCAGTCTGCAATCCCACCAACAATGGAGGAGTGTTCCTCTTTCTCCACATCCTCGCCAGCATCTGCTGTCACCTGAGTTTTTGATCTTAGCCATTCTCACTGGTGTGAGGTGAAATCTCAGGGTTGTTTTGATTTGGATTACCCTTATAACTAAAGATGTTGAACATTTCTTTAGGTGTTTCTCAGCCATTTGGCATTCCTCAGCTGTGAATTCTTTGTTTTGCTCTGAACCCCATGTTTTAATAGGGTTATTTGTCTCCCTGCCGTCTAACTTCTTGAGTTCTTTGTATATTTTGGATATAAGGCCTCTATCTGTTGTAGGATTGGTAAAGATCTTTTCCCAATCTGTTGGTTGCCGTTTTGTCCTAACCACAGTGTCCTTTGCCTTACAGAAGCTTTGCAGTTTTATGAGATCCCATTTGTCGATTCTTGATCTTAGAGCATAAGCCATTGGTGTTTTGTTCAGGAAATTTTTTCCAGTGCCCATGTGTTCCAGATGCTTCCCTAGTTTTTCTTCTATTAGTTTGAGTGTATCAGGTTTGATGTGGAGGTCCTTGATGCACTTGGACTTAAGCTTTTTATAGGGTGATAAGCATGGATCAATCTGCATTCTTCTACGTGTTGACCTCCAGTTGAACCAGAACCATTTGCTGAAAATGCTATCTTTTTTCCATTGGATGATTTTGGCTCCTTTGTCAAAAACAAGTGACCATAGGTGTGTGGGTTCATTTCTGGGTCTTCAATTCTATTCAATTGGTCTATCTGTCTGTCTCTGTACCAATACCATGCAGTTTTTATCACTATTGCTCTGTAATACTGCTTGAGTTGAGGGATAGTGATTCCCCCTGAAGTCCTTTTATTGTTGAGGATAGCTTTAGCTATCCTGGGTTTTTTGTTATTCCAGATGAATTTGTAAATTGTTCTGTCTAACTCTTTGAAGAATTGGATTGGTATTTTGATGGGGATTGCATTGATTCTGTAGATCGCTTTTGGTAAAATGGCCATTTTTACTATATTAATCCTGCCAATCCATGAGCATGGGAGATCTTTCCATCTTCTGAGATCTTCTTCAATTTCTTTCCTCAGTATTTTGAAGTTCTTATAGTACAGATCTTTTACTTGCTTGTTTAAAGTCACACCGAGGTACTTTATATTATTTGGGTCTATTATGAAGGGTGTCGTTTCACTAATTTCTTTCTCGGCTTGTTTCTCTTTTGTATAGAGGAAGGCAACTGATTTATTTGAGTTAATTTTATACCCAGCCACTTTGCTGAAGTTGTTTATGAGCTTTAGTAGTTCTCTGGTGGAACTTTTGGGATCACGTAAATAAACTATCATATCATCTGCAAATAGTGATATTTTGACTTCTTCTTTTCCGATGTGTATCCCCTTGACCTCCTTTTGTTGTCTGATTGCTCTGGCTAGAACTTCAAGAACTATATTGAATAAGTAGGGAGAGAGTGCGCAGCCTTGTCTAGTCCCTGATTTTATGGGATTGCTTCAAATTTCTCTCCATTTAGTTTAATGTTAGCAACTGGTTTGCTGTATATGGTTTTTACTATGTTTAGGTATGGGCCTTGAATTCCTATTCTTTCCAGGACTTTTATCATGAAGGGGTGTTGAATTTTGTCAAATGCTTTCTCAGCATCTAATGAAATGATCATGTGGTTCTGTTCTTTCAGTTTGTTTATATAATGGATCACGTTGATGGTTTTCCGTATATTTTTTTTTTATTAACTTGAGTATTTCTTATATACATTTCGAGTGTTATTCCCTTTCCCGGTTTCCGGGCAAACATCCCCCTCCCCCCTCCCCTTCCTTATGGGTGTTCCCCTCCCAACCCTCCCCCCATTGCCGCCCTCCCCCCATAGACTAGTTCACTGGGGGTTCAGTCTTAGCAGGACCCAGGGCTTCCCCTTCCACTGGTGCTCTTACTAGGATATTCATTGCTACCTATGGGGTCAGAGTCCAGGGTCAGTCCATGTATAGTCTTTAGGTAGTGGCTTAGTCCCTGGAAGCTCTGATTGCTTGGCATTTTTGTACTTTTGGGGTCTCGAGCCCCTTAAAGCTCTTCCAGTTCTTTCTCTGATTCCTTCAATAGGGGACCTATTCTCAGTTCAGTGGTTTGCTGCTGGCATTCACCTCTGTATTTGCTGTATTCTGGCTGTGTCTCTCAGGAGAGATCTACATCCGGCTCCTGTCGGTCTGCACTTCTTTGCTTCATCCATCTTGTCTAATTGGGTGGCTCTATATGTATGGGCCACATGTGGGGCAGGCTCTGAATGGGTGTTCCTTCAGTCTCTGTTTTAATCTTTGCCTCTCCCTTCCCTGCCAAGGGTATTCTTTTTCCTCATTTAAAGAAGGAGTGAAGCATTCACATTTTGATCATCCATTTTGAGTTTCGTTTGTTCTAGGGATCTAGGGTAATTCAAGCATTTGGGCTAATAGCCACTTATCAATGAGTGCATACCATGTATATCTTTCTGTGATTGGGTTAGCTCACTCAGGATGATATTTTCCAGTTCCAACCATTTGCCTACGAATTTCATAAACTCCTTGTTTTTGATAGCTGAGTAATATTCCATTGTGTAGATGTACCACATTTTCTGTATCCATTCCTCTGTTGAAGGGCATCTGGGTTCTTTCCAGTTTCTGGCTATTATAAATAAGGCTGCAATGAACATAGTGGAGCACGTGTCTCTTTTATATGTTGAGGCATCTTTTGGTTATATGCCCAAGAGAGGTATAGCTGGATCCTCAGGCAGTTCAATGTCCAATTTTCTGAGGAACCTCCAGACTGATTTCCAGAATGGTTTTACCAGTCTGCAATCCCACTAACAATGGAGGAGTGTTCCTCTTTCTCCACATCCTCGCCAGCATCTGCTGTCACCTGAGTTTTTGATCTTAGCCATTCTCACTGGTGTGAGGTGAAAACTCAGGGTTGTTTTTTTTGCATTTCCCTTATGACTAAAGATGTTGAACATTTCTTTAGGTGTTTCTCGGCCATTCGGCATTCCTCAGCTGTGAATTCTTTGTTTAGCTCTGAACCCCATTTTTTAATAGGGTTATTTGTTTCCCTGCGGTCTAACTTCTTGAGTTCTTTGTATATTTTGGATATAAGGCCTCTATCTGTTGTAGGATTGGTAAAGATCTTTTCCCAATCTGTTGGTTGCCGTTTTGTCCTAACCACAGTGTCCTTTGCCTTACAGAAGCTTTGCAGTTTTATGAGATCCCATTTGTCGATTCTTGATCTTAGAGCATAAGCCATTGGTGTTTTGTTCAGGAAATTTTTTCCAGTGCCCATGTGTTCCAGATGCTTCCCTAGTTTTTCTTCTATTAGTTTGAGTGTGTCTGGTTTGATGTGGAGGTCCTTGATCCACTTGGACTTAAGCTTTGTACAAGGTGATAAGCATGGTTCGATCTGCATTCTTCTACATGTTGACCTCCAGTTGAACCAGCACCATTTGGTGAAAATGCTATCTTTTTTCCATTGGATGGTTTTGGCTCCTTTGTCAAAAATTTAAGTTACCATAGGTGTGTGGGTTCATTTCTGGGTCTTCAATTCTATTCCATTGGTCTATCTGTCTGTCTCTGTACCAATACCATGCAGTTTTTATCACTATTGCTCTGTAATACTGCTTGAGTTCAGGGATAGTGATTCCCCCTGAAGTCCTTTTATTGTTGAGGATAGCTTTAGCTATCCTGGGTTTTTTGTTATTCCAGATGAATTTGTAAATTGTTCTGTCTAACTCTTTGAAGAATTGGATTGGTATTTTGATGGGGATTGCATTGATTCTGTAGATTGCTTTTGGTAAAATGGCCATTTTTACTATATTAATCCTGCCAATCCATGAGCATGGGAGATCTTTCCATCTTCTGAGGTCTTCTTCAATTTCTTTCCTCAGTGTCTTGAAGTTCTTATTGTACAGATCTTTTACTTGCTTGGTTAAAGTCACACCGAGGTACTTTATATTATTTGGGTCTATTATGAAGGGTGTCGTTTCCCTAATTTCTTTATCGGCTTGTTTCTCTTTTGTGTAGAGGAAGGCAACTGATTTATTTGAGTTAATTTTATACCCAGCCACTTTGCTGAAGTTGTTTATTAGCTTTAGTAGTTCTCTGGTGGAACTTTTGGGATCACTTAAATATACTATCATGTCATCTGCAAATAGTGATATTTTGACCTCTTCTTTTCCGATCTGTATCCCTTTGATCTCCTTTTGTTGTCTGATTGCTCTGGCTAGAACTTCAAGAACTATATTGAATAAGTAGGGAAGAGAGTGGGCAGCCTTGTCTATTCCCTGATTTTAGTGGTATTGCTTCAAGTTTCTCTCCATTTAGTTTAATGTTAGCAACTGGTTTGCTGTATATGGCTTTTACTATGTTTAGGTATGGGCCT
This sequence comes from Rattus norvegicus, assembly GCF_021556685.1. Classification (NCBI taxonomy): domain Eukaryota; kingdom Metazoa; phylum Chordata; class Mammalia; order Rodentia; family Muridae; genus Rattus; species Rattus norvegicus. The sequence continues at coordinate 49,908,331 of NC_141555.1, read as the reverse complement.
TGAATTCCTATTCTTTCCAGGACTTTTATCATGAAGGGGTGTTGAATTTTGTCAAATGCTTTCTCAGCATCTAATGAAATGATCATGTGGTTCTGTTCTTTCAGTTTGTTTATATAATGGATCACGTTGATGGTTTTCCGTATATTAAACCATCCCTGCATGCCTGGGATGAAGCATACTTGATCATGGTGGATGATTGTTTTGATGTGCTCTTGAATTCGGTTTGCCAGAATTTTATTGAGTATTTTTGCGTCGATATTCATAAGGGAAATTGGTCTGAAGTTCTCTTTCTTTGTTGTGTCTTTGTGTGGTTTAGGTATAAGAGTAATTGTGGCTTCATAGAAGGAATTCGGTAGGGCTCCATCTGTTTCAATTTTGTGGAATAGTTTGGATAATATTGGTATGAGGTCTTCTATGAAGGTTTGATAGAATTCTGCACTAAACCCATCTGGACCTGGGTTCTTTTTGGTTCCGAGACCTTTAATGACTGCTTCTATTTCCTTAGGAGTTATGGGGTTGTTTAACTGGTTTATCTGTTCCTGATTTAACTTTGATACCTGGTATCTGTCTAGGAAATTGTCCATTTCCTGAAGATTTTCAAATTTTGTTGAATATAGGTTTTTATAGTAAGATCTGATGATTTTTTGAATTTACTCTGAATCTGTAGTTATGTCTCCCTTTTCATTTCTGATTTTGTTAATTTGGACGCACTCTCTGTGTCCTCTCGTTAGTCTGGCTAAGGGTTTATCTATCTTGTTGATTTTCTCAAAGAACCAACTTTTGGTCCTGTTGATTCTTTCTATGGTCCTTTTTGTTTCTACTTGGTTGATTTCAGCTCTGAGTTTGATTATTTCCTGCCTTCTACTCCTCCTGGGTGTATTTGCTTCTTTTTGTTCTAGAGCTTTTAGGTGTGCTGTCAAGCTGCTGACATATGCTCTTTCCTGTTTCTTTCTGCAGGCACTCAGCGCTATGAGTTTTCCTCTTAGCACAGCTTTCATTGTGTCCCATAAGTTTGAGTATGTTGTATCTTCATTTTCATTAAATTCTAAAAAGTTTTTAATTTCTTTCTTTATTTCTTCCTTGACCAGGTTATCATTGAGTAGAGCATTGTTCAATTTCCACGTATATGTGGGCATTCTTCCCTTATTGTTATTGAAGACCAGTTTTAGGCCGTGGTGGTCCGATAGCACGCATGGGATTATTTCTATCTTTCTGTACCTGTTGAGGCCCGTTTTTTGACCAATTATATGGTCAATTTTGGAGAAAGTACCATGAGGAGCTGAGAAGAAGGTATATCCTTTTGCTTGAGGATAGAATGTTCTATAAATATCCGTTAAGTCCATTTGGCTCATGACTTCTCTTAGTCTGTCGACATCACTGTTTAATTTCTGTTTCCAGGATCTGTCCATTGATGAGAGTGGGGTGTTGAAATCTCCCACTATTATTGTGTGAGGTGCAATGTGTGTTTTGAGCTTTAATAAGGTTTCTTTTACGTATGTAGGTGCCCTTGTATTTGGGGCATAGATATTTAGGATTGAGAGTTCATCTTGGTGGATTTTTCCTTTGATGAATATGAAGTGTCCTTCCTTATCTTTTTTGATGACTTTTAGTTGGAAATTGATTTTATTTGATATTAGAATGGCTACTCCAGCTTGCTTCTTCTGACCATTTGCTTGGAAAGTTGTTTTCCAGCCTTTCACTCTGAGGTAGTGTCTGTCTTTGTCTCTGAGGTGTGTTTCCTGTAGGCAGCAGAATGCAGGGTCCTCGTTGCATATCCAGTTTGTTAATCTATGTCTTTTTATTGGGGAGTTGAGGCCATTGATATTGAGAGATATTAAGGAATAGTGATTATTGTTTCCCTTTATTTTCATATTTGGATGTGAGGTTATGTTTGTGTGCTTTCATTCTCTTTGTTTTGTTGCCAAGACGATTAGTTTCTTGCTTCTTCTAGGGTATAGCTTGCCTCCTTATGTTGGGCTTTACCATTTATTATCCTTTGTAGTGCTGGATTTGTAGAAAGATATTGTGTAAATTTGGTTTTGTCATGGAATATCTTGGTTTCTCCATCAATGTTAATTGAGAGTTTTGCTGGATACAGTAACCTGGGCTGGCATTTGTGTTCTCTTAGGGTCTGTATGACATCAGTCCAGGATCTTCTGGCCTTCATAGTTTCTGGCGAGAAGTCTGGTGTGATTCTGATAGGTCTCCCTTTATATGTTACTTGACCTTTTTCCCTTACTGCTTTTAATATTCTTTCTTTATTTTGTGCGTTTGGTGTTTTGACAATTATGTGACGGGAGGTGTTTCTTTTCTGGTCCAATCTATTTGGAGTTCTGTAGGCTTCTTGTATACCTATGGGTATCTCTTTTTTTTAGGTTAGGGAAGTTTTCTTCTATGATTTTGTTGAAGATATTTACTGGTCCTTTGAGCTGGGAGTCTTCACTCTCTTCTATACCTATTATCCTTAGGTTTGATCTTCTCATTGAGTCCTGGATTTCCTGTATGTTTTGGACCAGTAGCTTTTTCCGCTTTACATTATCTTTGACAGTTGAGTCTATGATTTCTATGGAATCTTCTGCTCCTGAGATTCTCTCTTCCATCTCTTGTATTCTGTTGGTGAAGCTTGTATCTACAGCTCCTTGTCTCTTCTTTTGGTTTTCTATATCCAGGGTTGTTTCCATGTGTTCTTTCTTGATTGCTTCTATTTCGATTTTTAATTCCTTCATCTGTTTGATTGTGTTTTCCTGGAATTCTTTCAGGGATTTTTGCCATTCCTCTCTGTAGGCCTCTACTTGTTTATTAATGATTTCCTGTGTTTCCCTAAGTGTGTTCATGTCTTTCTTGAAGTCCTCCAGCATCATGATCAAATATGATTTTGAAACTAGATCTTGCTTTTCTGGTGTGTTTGGATATTCCATGTTTGTTTTGGCGGGAGAATTGGGCTCCGATGATGGCATGCAGTCTTGGTTTCTGTTGCTTGGATTCCTGCGCTTGCCTCTCGCCATCAGATTATCTCTAGTGTTACTTTGTTCTGCTATTTCTGACAGTGGCTAGACTGACCTATAAGCCTGTGTGTCAGGAGTGCTGTAGACCTGTTTTCCTCTCTTTCAGTCAGTTATGGGGACAGTGTGTTCTGCTTTCCGGCGTGTAGTTTTTCCTCTCTACATGTCTTCAGCTGTTCCTGTGGGCCTGTGTCTTGAGTTCACCAGGCAGCTTTCTTGCAGCAGAAAATTTGGTCTTACCTGTGGTCCCGAGGCTCAGGTTCGCTCGTGGGGTGCTTCCCAGGGGCTCTCTGCAGCGGCAGCAACCAGGGAGACCTGTGCCGCCACTTCCGGGAGCTTCAGTGCACCAGGGTTCCAGATGGTCTTTGGCTTTTTCCTCTGGCGTCCGAGATGTGTGTGCAGGGAGCAGTCTCTTCTGGTTTCCCAGGCTTGTCTGCCTCTCTGAAGGTTTAGCTCTCCCTCCCACGGGATTTGGGTGCAGAGAACTGTTTATCCGGTCTGTTTCTTTCAGGTTCCGGCGGTGTCTCAGGCGCAGGGGTCCTGCCGCTCTTGGGCCCTCCCCCACGGGAGCCCAGAGGCCTTATACAGTTTCCTCTTGGGCCAGGGATGTGGGCAGGGGTGAGCAGTGTTGGTGGTCTCTTCCGCTCTGCAGCCTCAGGAGTGCCCACCTGACCAGGCGGTTGGGTCTCTCTCTCACCGGGTCTGGGAGCAGAGAGCCATGTGTTCTTTCTTGATTGCTTCTATTTCCATTTTTAATTCCTTCAACTGTTTGTTTGTGTTTTCCTGGAATTCTTTCAGGGATTTTTGCGATTCCTCTCTGTAGGCTTTTACTTGTTTATTAATGTTTTCCTGTGCTTCCCTAAGTGTGTTCCTGTCTTTCTTGAAGTCCTCCAGCATCATGATCAAATATGATTTTGAAACTAGATCTTGCTTTTCTGGTGTGTTTGGATATTCCGTGTTTGCTTTGGTGGGAGAATTGGTCTCCGATGATGCCATGTAGTCTTGGTTTCTGTTGCTTGGGTTCCTGCGCTTGCCTCTCACCATCAGATTATCTCTAGTGTTACTTTGTTCTGCTATTTCTGACAGTGCCTAGACTGTCCTATAAGCCTGTGTGTCAGGAGTGCTGTAGACTTGTTTTCCTCTCTTTCAGTCAGTTATGGGGACATAGTGTTCTGCTTTCGGGCGTGTAGTTTTTCCTCTCTACAGGTCTTCAGCTGTTCCTGTGGGCCTGTGTCTTGAGTTCACCAGGCAGCTTTCTTGCAGCAGAAAATTTGGTCTTACCTGTGGTCCTGAGGCTCAAGTTCACTCATGGGGTGCTGCCCACGGGCTCTCTGCAGCGGCAGCAATCAGGAAGACCTGTGCCGCCCCTTCCGGGAGCTTCAGTGCACCAGGATTCCAGATGGTCTTTGGCTTTTTCCTCTGGCGTCTGAGATGTGTCTGCAGGGAGCAGTCTCTTCTGGTTTCCCAGGCTTGTCTGCCTCTCTGAAGGTTTATCTCTCCCTCCCACGGGATTTGGGTGCAGAGAACTGTTTATCCGGTCTGTTTCTTTCAGGTTCCGGCGGTGTCTCAGGCGCAGGGGTCCTGCCGCTCCTGGGCCCTCCCCCACGGGAGCCCAGAGGCCTTATACAGTTTCCTCTTGGGCCAGGGATGTGGGCAGGGGTGAGCAGTGTTGGTGGTCTCTTCCGCTCTGCAGCCTCAGGAGTGCCCACCTGACCAGGCGGTTGGGTCTCTCTCTCACCCGGTCTGGGAGCAGAGAGTTGCTGCGGGCTGGGATCCGCGGGTGTGGTTTTCTATATATTTAACCATCCCTGCATGCCTGGGATGAAGCCAACTTGATCATGGTGGATGATTGTTTTGATGTGCTCTTGGATTTGGTTTGCCAGAATTTTATTGAGTATTTTTGCATCGATATTCATATGGGAAATTGGTCTGAAGTTCTCTTTCTTTGTTGGGTCTTTGTGTGGTTTAGGTATAAGAGTGATTGTGGCTTCACAGAAGGAATTCGGGAGTGATCCATCTGTTTCAATTTTGTGGAATAAATTGGATAATATTGGTATGAGGTCTTCTATGAAGGTTTGATAGAATTCTGCACTAAACCCATCTGGACCTGGGCTCTTTTTGGTTGGGAGACCTTTAATGACTGCATCTATTTCCTTAGGAGTTAGGGGTTGTTTAACAGGTTTATCTGTTCCTGATTTAACTTCGGTACCTGATATTTGTCTAGGAAATTGTCCATTTCCTGAAGATTTCAAGTTTTGTTGAATATAGGCTTTTATAGTAAGATTTGATGATTTTTTGAATTTCCTCAGAATCTGTAGTTATGTCTCCCTTTTCATTTCTGATTTTGTTAATTTGGGCACACTCTCTGGGTCCTCTCATTAGTCTGGATAAGGGTTTATCTATCTTGTTGATTTTCTCAAAGAACCAACTTTTGGTTCTGTTGATTCTTTCTATGGTCCTTTTTGTTTCTACTTGGTTGATTTCAGCTCTGAGTTTGATGATTTCCTGCCTTATACTCCTTGTGGGTGTATTTGCTTCTTTTTGCTCTAGAGCTTTTAGGTGTGCTGTCAAGCTGCTGACATATGCTCTTTCCTGTTTCTTTCTGCAGGCACACAGCGCTATGAGTTTTCCTCTTAGCACAGCTTTCATTGTGTCCCATAAGTTTGGGTATGTTGTACCTTCATTTTCATTAAATTCTAAAAAGTTTTTAATTTCTTTCTTTATTTCTTCCTTGACTAGGTTATCATTGAGTATAGCATTATTCAATTTCCACGTATATGTGGGCATTCTTCCATTATTGTTATTGAAGGCCAGTTTTAGGCCGTGGTGGTCTGAAAGCACGCATGGGCTTCTTTCAATCTTTCTTTACCTGTTGAGGCCCGTTTTTTGACCAACTATATGGTCAATTTTGGAGAAAGTACCCTGAGGAGCTGAGAAGAAGTTATATCCTTTTTCTTTAGGATAGAATGTTCTATAATTATCTGTTAAGTCCATTTGGCTCATGACTTCTCTTAGTCTGTCTACGTCTCTGTGTAATTTCTGTTTCCATGATCTGTCTGTTGATGAGAATGGGATGTTGAAATCTCCCACTATTGTTGTGTGAGGTGCAATGTGTGTTTTGAGCTTTAGTAAGGTTTCTTTTACGTATGTAGGTGCCCTCGTATTTGGGGCATAGATATTTAGGATTGAGAGTTTATCTTGGTGGATTTTTCCATTGATAAATATGAAGTGTCCTTCCTTATCTTTTTTGATGACTTTTAATTAAAAATTGATTTTATTTGATATTAGAATGGCTACTCCAGCTTGCTTCTTCTGACCATTTGCTTGGAAAGTTGTTTTCCAGCCTTTTACTCTGAGGTAGTGTCTGTCTTTGTCTCTGAGGTGTGTTTCCAGTAGGCAGCAGAATGCAGGGTCTTCGTTGGGTATCCAGTTTGTTAATCTATGTTTTTTTATTGGGGAGTTGAGGCCATTGATGTTGAGAGATATTAAGGAATAGTGATTATTGCTTCCTGTTATATTCATATTTGGATGTGAGGTTATGTTTGTGTGCTTTTCTTCTCTTTGTTTTGTTGCCAAGACGATTAGTTTCTTGCTTCTTCTAGGGTATAGCCTGCCTCCTTATGTTGGGCTTTACCCTTTATTATCCTTTCTAGTGCTGGATTTGTAGAAAGATATTGTGTAAATTTGGTTTTGTCATGGAATATCTTGGTTTCTCCATATATGTTAATTGAGAGTTTTGCAGGATACAGTAATCTGGGCTTGCACCTGTGTTCTCTTAGGGTCTGTATGACATCAGTCCAGGATCTTCTGGCCTTCATAGTTTCTGGCGAAAAGTCTGGTGTGATTCTGATAGGTCTGCCTTTATATGTTACTTGACCTTTTTCCCTTACTGCTTTTAATATTCTTTCTTTATTTTGTGCGTTTGGTGTTTTGAATATTATGTGACGGGAGGTGTTTCTTTTCTGGTCCAATCTATTTTGAGTTCTGTAGGCTTCTTGTATGCCTATGGGTATCTCGTTTTTTAGGTTAGGGAAGTTTTCTTCTATGATTTTGTTGAAGATATTTATTTGTCCTTTGAGCTGGGAGTCTTCACTCTCTTCTATACCTATTATCCTTAGGTTTGATCTTCTCATTGAGTCCTGGATTTCCTGTATGTTTTGGACCAGTAGCTTTTTCCGCTTTACATTATCTTTGACAGTTGAGTCAATGATTTCTATGGAATCTTCTGCTCCTGAGATTCTCTCTTCCATCTCTTGTATTCTGTTGGTGAAGCTTGTATCTACAGCTCCTTTTCTCTTCTTTTGATTTTCTATATCCAGGGTTGTTTCCATGTATTCTTTCTTGATTGCTTCTATTTCCATTTTTAATTCCTTTAACTGTTTGATTGTGGTTTCCTGGAATTCTTTCAGGGATTTTTGCGATTCCTCTCTGTAGGCTTCTACTTGTTATCTAAGGGAGTTCTTCACGTCTTTCTTGAAGTACTCTAGCATCATGATCAAATATGATTTTGAAACTAGATCTTGCTTTTCTGGTGTGTTTGGATATTCCATGTTTGTTTTGGTGGGAGGATTGGGCTCCGATAATGCCATGTAGTCTTGGTTTCTGTTGCTTGGGTTCCTGCGCTTGCCTCCCGCCACGAGAGTATCTCTAGTGTTACTTTGTTCTGCTATTTCTGACAGTGGCTAGACTGTCTTATAAGCCTGTGTATCAGGAGTGCTGTAGACCTGTTTTCCTGTTTTCTTTCAGCCAGTTATGGGGACAGAGTGTTCTGCTTTCGGGCGTGTAGTTTTTTCTATCTACATGTCTTCAGCTGTTCCTGTGGGCCTGTGTCTGGAGTTCACCAGGTAGCTCACTTGCAGCATTAAAATTGGTCTTACCTGTGGTCCCGAGGCTCAAGTTTGCTCGTGGGGCACTGCCTAAGACCTCTCCTAGGCGGCAACAAACGAGAAGATCTGCGCTGCTCTTTCTGTGAGCCTTCGTGCACCAGGGTTCCAGATCGTGTTTGGTGTTTTCCTCTGGCGTCTGGATGTGCACAGAGTGCAGTCTCTTCTGGTTTCCCACGCGTGTCTGCCTCTCTGTAGTTTTAGCTCTTCCTCCCACGGGATTTGGGTGCAGAGAACTGTTTATTCGGTCTGGTTCCTTCAGGTTCCGAAGGTGTCTCAGGCGCAGGGGTCCTGCCGCTCCTGGGCCCTCCCCTACAGGAACCCAGAGGCCTTATGAAGTTTCCTCTTGGGCCAGGGATGTGGGCAGGGGTGGGCAGTGATGGTGGTCTCCTCCGCTCTGCAGCCGCAGGAGTGCCCACCTGACCAGGTGGTGAGGTCTCTCTCCCACAGTGTTTGTGTGTGTGTTTTTTTTTTTTGTTTTTTTGTTTTTTGTTTTTTATTATTAACTTGAGTATTTCTTATATACATTTCGAGTGTTATTCCCTTTCCCAGTTTCCGGGCAAACATCCCCCTCCCCCCTCCATTTCTTATCGGTGTTCCCCTCCCCACACTCCCCCCATTGTCCCCCTCCCCCCAACAGTCTAGTTCACTGGGGGTTCAGTCTTAGCAGGACCCAGGGCTTACCCTTCCACTGGTGCTCTTACTAGGATATTCATTGCTACCTATGAGGTCAGAGTCCAGGGTCAGTCCATGTATAGTCTTTAGGTAGTGGCTTAGTCCCTGGAAGCTCTGGTTGCTTGGCATTGTTGTACATATGGGGTCTTGAGCCCCTTCAAGCTTTTCCAGTTCTTTCTCTGATTCCTTAAACGGGGGTCCTATTCTCAGTTCAGTGGTTTGCTGCTGGGATTCGCCTCTGTATTTGCTGTATTCTGGCTGTGTCTCTCAGGAGCGATCTACATCCGGCTCCTGTCGGTCTGCACTTCTTTGCTTCACCCATCTTGTCTAATTGGATGGCTATATATGCATGGGCCACATGTGGGGCAGACTCTGAATGGGTGTTCCTTCAGTCTCTCTTTTAATCTTTGCCTCTCTCTTCCCTGCCAAGGGTATTCTATTTCCCCTTTTAAAGAAGGAGTGAACCATTCACATTTTGTTCATCTGTCTTGAGTTTCATTTGTTCTAGGCATTTAGGGTAATTCAAGCATTTGGTCTAATAGCCACTTATCAGTGAGTGCATACCATGTATGTCTTTCTGTGTTTGGGTTAGCTCACTCAGGATGATATTTTCCAGTTCCAGCCATTTGCCTACAAATTTCATAAACTCGTTGTTTTTGATAGCTGAGTAATATTCCATTGTGTAGATGTACCACATTTTCTGTATCCATTCCTCTGTTGAAGGTCATCTGGGTTCTTTCCAGCTTCTGGCTATTATAAATAAGGCTGCAATGAACATAGTGGAGCACATGTCTTTTTTATATGTTGGGGCATCTTTTGGGTATATGCCCAAGAGAGGTATAGCTGGATCCTCAGGCAGTTCAATATCCAATTTTCTGAGGATCCTCCAGACTGATTTCCAGAATGGTTGTAGCAGTTTGCAATCCCACCAACAATGGAGGAGTGTTCCTCTTTCTCCACATCCTCGCCAGCATCTGCTGTCACCTGAGTTTTTGATCTTAGCCATTCTTACTGGTGTGAGGTGAAATCTCAGGGTTGTTTTGATTTGGATTACCCTTATAACTAAAGATGTTGAACATTTCTTTAGGTGTTTCTCAGCCATTCGGCATTCCTCAGCTGTGAATTCTTTGTTTTGCTCTGAACCCCATGTTTTAATAGGGATATTTGTCTCCCTGCCGTCTAACTTCATGAGTTCTTTGTATATTTTGGATATAAGGCCTCTATCTGTTGTAGGATTGGTAAAGATCTTTGCCCAATCTGTTGGTTGCCGATTTGTCCTAACCACAGTGTCCTTTGCCTTACAGAAGCTTTGCAGTTTTATGAGATCCCATTTGTCGATTCTTGATCTTAGAGCATAAGCCACTGGTGTTTTGTCCAGGAATTTTTTTCCAGTGCCCATGTGTTCCAGATGCTTCCCTATTTTTTTTTCTTTTAGTTTGAGTGTATCTGGTTTGAAGTGGAGGTCCTTGATCCACTTGGACTTATCCTTTGTACAGGGTGATAAACATGGATAGATATGCATTCTTCTACATGTTGACCTCCAGGTGAACCAGCACCATTTGCTGAAAATGCTATCTTTTTTGCATTTGATGGTTTTGTCTCATTTTTCAAAAATCAAGTGCCCAGAGGTGTGTAGGTTCATTTCTGGGTCATCAATTCTGTTCCATTGGTCTTTTTTTCTGTCTCTGTACCAATACCATGCAGTTTTTATCACTATTACTCTGTAATACTGCTTGAGTTCAGGGATCGTGATTCCCCCTGAAGTCCTTTTATTGTTGAGAATAGTTTTAGCTATCCTGGGTTTTTTGTTATTCCAGATGAATTTGCAAATTGTTCTGTCTAACTCTTTGAAGAATTGGATTGGAATTTTGATGGGGATTGCATTGAATCTGTAGATTGCTTTTGGTAGAATGGCCATTTTTACTATATTAATCCTGCCAATCCATGAGCATGGAAGATCTTTCCATCTTCTGAGGTCTTCTTCAATTTCTTTCTTCAGAGTCTTGAAGTTCTTATTGTACAAATCTTTTACTTGCTTGGTTAAAGTCACACCGAGATACTTTATATTATTTGGGTCTATTATGAAGGGTGTTGTTTCCCTAATTTCTTTCTCAGCTTTTTTCTCTTTTGTGTAGATGAAGGCTACTGATTTATTTGAGTAAATTTCATACCCAGCCACTTTGCTGAAGTTGTCTATCAGCTTTAGTAGTTCTCTGGTGGAAATTTTGGGATCACTTAAATATACTATCATATCTTCTGCAAATAGTTATATTTTGACTTCTTTTTTCCAAACTGTATCCCCTTGACCTCCTTTTGTTGTCTGATTGCTCTGGCTAGAACTTTGAGAACTATATTGAATAAGTAGGGAGAGAGTGGGCATTCTTGTCTAGTCCCTGATTTTAGTGGGATTGCTTCAAGTTTCTCTCCATTTAGTTTAATTTTTAGCAACTGGTTTGCTGTATATGACTTTTACCATGTTTAGGTATGGGCCTTGAATTCCTATTCTTTCCAGGACTTTTATCATGAAGGGGTGTTGAATTGTGTCAAGTGCGTTCTCAGCACCTAATGAAATGATCATGTGGTTTTGTTCTTTCAGTTTCTTTATATAATGATCACGTCGATGGTTTTCCGTATATTAAACCATCCCTGCATGCCTGGGATGAAGCCTACTTGATCATGGTGGATGATTGTTTTTATGTGCTCTTGGATTCCGTTTGCCAGAATTTTATTGAGTATTTTTGCGTCGATATTCATAAGGGAATTTGGTCTGAAGTTCTCTTTCTTTGTTGGGTCCTTGTGTGGTTTAGGTATGAGAGTAATTGTGGCTTCATAGAAAGAATTCGGTAGTGCTCCATCTTTTTCAATTTTGTGGAATAGTTTGGATTATAGTGATATGAGTCTTCTATGAAGGTCTAATAGAATTCTGCACTAAACCTGTCTGGACCTGGGTTCTTTTTGGTTGGAAGACCTTTAATGACTGCTTCTATTTCCATAGTAGTTATGGGGTTGTTTAACTAGTTTATCTGTTCCTGATTACCTTCGTTACCTATATCTGTCTAGTAAATTGTCCATTTCCTGCAGATTTTCAAGTTTTGTTGAATATAGACTTTTATAGAAAGATCTTATGATTTTTTGAACTTCCTCTGAATCTGTAGTTATGTCTCCCTTTTCATTTCTGATTTTATTAATTTGGACACACACTCTGTGTCCTCTCATTCGTCTGGCTAAGGGTTTATCTATGTTGTTGATTTTCTCAAAGAATCAACTTTTGGTTCTTTTGATTCTTTCTATGGTCCTTTTTGTTTCTATTTGGTTGATTTCAGCTCTGACTTTTATTATTTCCTGCCTTCTACTCCTCCTGGTTGTATTTGGTTCTTTTTGTTCTAGAGTTTTAGGTGTGTTGTCAAGCAGGTGACATATGCTCTTTCCTCTTTCGTTCTGCAGGCACTTAGCACTATGAGTCATTCTACTCTTACTGAAGGATGTATTTATTAAATGCAAAATTAGTTTTAAAAGAACTTAAAAGGAAAATTTTGTTTTATTTTTTTAACTGTCCTATAAGAAATAAACTGTAGTTTGGTCATTTTGCTTATTAATGTACCAAGGAGTAATAATGTAAGGATATAATTCTGTGACATAGAAATTTTGCATACACAATAGCCATCCCATCAAATTATTCTTGTTATATTTGATTTTGCATTCCATTGCAATTCAAAATAAGTATCTTATATTTTCTGGCACTTTAGCAATAGGATATTCTCATTTCTCAAATAACATATTTTTACATTTTTATCTCAAAATATTTAGAAACAAATTAGGAAAAATAAATGTACTACAGAGTTTCCTTTATGCCTGTACTTAATATCAAAATATATCCTGTAAATTTTAGCTATTTTCGCAATTCCATTCACCATGATACATCAGATTTATTCTGGCTCTACATGTTTGACAGATTCAGCCGCACAAAAATGGTTGTCGTTATCACAGAACAGACAAAAATGTTGGCAACTAAGAAGGTTGCAATAAAAACCAGTCAATTAGAATTAAAGGGGTAAATAATGAAGAAGATCAATGCATGCTAGCTGGCAAACAGTACGGACCAACAAAACTGCACACGTATGAGCTTTAAATTTTAAGTAAAATATATTGTATGGAAATATGAACTCGTTCTAAAATGATAATCCTTATATCCTATTAGAATATCTAAAATATTTATATTATTCTTTTGAATGTATAAGGTTATTTTAAGTTTTATAGTGAGTCTTTTCTTAGAGGCACTTGTCTCTTTACATTCTTGTTTGCTTTATGATTAGAGAGTGGAGAGCCTGGATTCCATCCCTCCACTATACCATAGCACGTTTAACAATTTTTAAATGAATTCATTTCCTAATTTTATACTAAGTGTGAAAGTCATACACACAGATAGTACTGCTTCATATAAAGAATTATATTCATAGTATTGCATTCAATCAATTAATAACTTTATATTTTCACAGTTTAAAAGGATGTTTGTATGTGTCTGAAAATACATGGAAGATACCTGTATCCCAACACTGACCCAATACTCTCTATTGCTGTCTCATCCCATAAAAACCTTTTTGAGAGTATATCAAGCTATGTTGAAAAATATGCCAATGATTCTTCAACCAATAAATGTAATAAAAACAGCTGTCTATTTTTCTTTCCAATGATTCTGTGTGTTCATATAAGAAAATGGAACTATTATTTCAATTGCATTTCTTTAAAAACATGAAATACTACAGTCTGCTGACCCTTGCCTTTCATATATAACAAAGATTCTTGAATCTTTTAAGTTAAACCAGCATCTAGAAGCTCTCTCATTTCTTTGAGGTAAGCCTCCTGCTCCTTTCTCACTCATTTCCTTCTTTTCTTATTGGAAATTGTTTGTATTTATATTTCAAATGTTATACCCTTTCCTGTTTCCCCTCTCTCCCATCGACCCTTTCCATGTTTCTGTGAGTTTTGTACGATTACTGCCTGCCTACTCACACCTCAACACTCTGGCATTCCCTACACTAGAGAAACCAGACTTCATAGGACCAAGTCCTTTCATCCTATTCATTCCAGAAAATGCCATGCTCTTCTATATATGAGGCTGAAGCCATGGATACCTCCATGTGTACTCTTTGATTGGTATTTAATCCCTCACTTCCTTCTTCATTCACTGGAAAAAAGCTTATTATGATTCACTGCTGTCAGTGCTGTCCTTGCAGTAGGGAAAACAATGGTCAGTGATCCTGGACCTCAGTAAGCTGAATGTTCAGACAAATGCATGAACACATGTAACCAGAGCTTGGTTCCCACTAAAAAAAAAACATGCAAATATTTTCCAAATGTTGTGTAATGAACACTTGCCGTGGGGTTCAATGCTGTTTCAAAATACTATTGCCAGTATTACTTGGTGGCCATCTCCATGAGTGAGTGGGTCATCATTTATTTGAGATTATTTATTTAGTGTTGAATATTGAGAGCCTCAGACAAATTTCTTCTAGCAGATCTTTACACACACACATGGTTCTTTATTTGTTTTTTGTTTTCTTTGGTTTGGTTTTGTATCAATATATATAGAGCACAAAACTTAGCACGCTATCATTTTTGTACAGTACTCAGCATCTCTGGTGTGTGCCTGTCACACCCTCTCTGACCCAGATCTTTTTGAATTTATGGAGTGAGATGCCATGCATTTTACACATAGTAACCATCTTCCTTCTCTCTCCTCCCAGACCCCAAATCTCCTGCTTCTTACCACTGTTGATAAATACTTTATATACACTGATATATGCTGGACCAGAAAATACCTGTCTTTTTTGCTATTAACTTGGCATCTTCAGGCTCCTTCCATGCAGCATATGTCAAATGCCTGAGTGATATTACACCCCAAGGAGAGCCTAAAGCTGATAACTCTACAAACTAAAACTTTATTTTTTCCAAATACCACTATTTGTTGATGACTCTTAAAAACTTTAACCTCCCTGTAGCCCTCCAGGCACCAGCGGTAAAAGAAAGGATGGGGGCATTGTGGAGTGGGGGTGGTGTCCCTCTTTAGAAAGGTTCATTGGAGCAACTCCCATCTGTGTTCTCTGGAAACCAGAATTTCAGTTCTCAAGTTGGAATAGGCAGCTTGTTCCATTAGCAAACATTTCATGAATACACTAGTAGTTCTGGTCTGTAGACTTGTCATAACAAACAGGAAACAGCAGCAGTGGCACAATCTAGTATAACAGCCAGGCTTCTGTCAGTCACCTGGACAGAGAGACATTCTATGTTGTGGTTCTCTCAGGGAACTGAAGATCAACAGAGACTCAAGATGCAAAAACATTGTTCCTGCTGCTTTATTTGTTTGTCATAGTCTGTATTGCCAGATTTCCCTTGGAAATATATAAGGTGTTTGAAACTTTTACTGCTACAAATATATTACTGTTGCTGAGTAATCCTGTACATCATTTTCTCCTCAGAGGGATAGAGATTATTCCAATCCTTTATAGCTATTGCCGCTAATGGTGAAATGGGTAATCCAATATGTGATCAGAGGAGATGCTTTGACCATGTTTCCAAAATAATAAGTTTAAAAACCTGTGAGCTTTAATGGTACTTCAAACTCTTAAAACCACCTCAATAGCAGTTACTTATTCTTACTCTTGTATGTAATAAAATAAAGTTAGTTAAAAAAGGTGAAAACAAGGTGTTTTTGAATGTGTAAGCCTGATGGTTCCTTTGATCAAAATGATAATTATCAAAACTATGATTTCAAGCAAGTTTATAAACTAATGTTTGCAAGATGTGAAGTTCCTATTTTATTATTCCTATTATGTTTGGCTAAAGGCACATGGCATCTAGTTGTAGGGATAAGGAATCACTTATTTTTGGAGAAAGAGTATGAGTGAGTTAGAGAAGTAAAGGACATCATTTCAATCCCCAAGTACATAGAAGTCGGATTGGTAGAACCATCATCATGTTAAACAAGCAGAAATGAGTACTAAGACAGAGCCATTTAGCAATAACATCATTTTTCTCTTATTTGGCTAAACCATATACATCATGCCTAGGGAAATTCTTTTAAAGCAAGGATTTTGCTTTTTAAAGCATGTATGTATGTATGTATGCATGTATGTATGTATGTATGTATGTATGTATGTGTATGTCTATATGTGTATGAGTACATAAGGACATATGTTTATATATTGTACATATATTTATATTTGTATATGTATATATGTATATATTTGTATATATGTGTATGTGGCCACATGTATATATGTGTGTGTGTGTGTGTGTGTGTGTGTATATATGTTTATATATGTGTGTACATATATATATATATGTGTCTGTACGTGTATATATGTAACATACAAGTGCACTCTATTTTCTAATAATATTTCTAAACAATTCTGATGTATACATTAGTACTCAAGAATTTTAAAAGCTGCTTTATAAATTTTGATTCAGGTTAAATTTCAGTTCAGAAAACAGATTCAATAAAGATAATTAATATTTATGCTATCAAATTTCTCAACTATTTCATAAAAACACAAATATTTACTTTAGTTATGTGACTGTATACGTTTTAGCATGAAACATAACTAATTAGCTTTTCCAGCATGTGATATAATTAGAGGATAATACTAGACCTATGTGAGGGAGAAAATATATCAAAGTACTGCAATATGTGATAGATCAGAGTGATAGATAGATAGATAGATAGATACATACATACATACATTCATACATACATACATACATACATACATACATACATGCATATTTACACTGATTAAAGATAAAAGATGATATTGTCTACTTTCCTGTCCATCACCGCTAACCTCTACCCCTCACCTTTTATAGTGATTGTCCCCTCCACATTGATATCCCCTTACTTAATGTCCCAGACAAATAAATATCCTAACTTTTAAAATTGGTTAGAGTGCTAAACCAAGAATTCTCAACTGAGGTACCTCAATAGCTGAGAAAAACATGAAGAAATGTTCAACATACATACTTATCTGAAAAAGGCAAATCAAAATGAACCAGAGATTCTACATTACACCAATCTCAATGACTAAGATAAAAAACTGATGCAGTAGCAGAGTAAGCTAGGATGTAGACAAATGGAACACTCCCTCACTGCTGGTGTTATTAGTACCTGTAGAGCCACTTTGGATAGCAATATGGACGTTCAGAGAAAATTGCAAATAGCTTTACCTGAAGACCCAGCTTTACCACTCACTTCAACACATATACTCAACCTTGATCCACATACAAAAAGGACATGAGGTTGAACAGGTTCACAACAGCCTTACTTACAATAGTCGAATGCTGGGCGCAAGCGTGATTTACCTCAACTCCACTGAGGAATAAATAGAGAAAGTGTGCTATATTTAAACAAAGGAACACTACTAAGGTATTAAAAATGAGGACACCAAGAACTTTGTAGGCAAAGGGATGGTGCTGGAAATTAGTGAAGTAACAGAGATCAAAAAGGACATAACATGGGATGAACTTAGTGACAAATGGATGTTAGCCATAAAGCTCAGAACTCCCATTATTGAGAGCATTTATCACATGAAAGGTAACATGTTAGGAGGCCAGATTGCGAATCCTTGCAAACAACTTAGAAGGGAGAACAAAATAATCAGGGAAGGCAGAGGGACGGAGGGACTTATTTAGAGGTAGAGAATGATGGACAAAGTGGGGGGAGTTGCAACAATGAAAAGAGACAGGAGAGAATTCCAGAGGAAAAGTGTAATAAATGACAATAAACATCAGTGGTTGGTGGTGAACTTGGGTTTCCCCAGGAAAGTCCCAGGTGCCAGGGATGCAAGAGGTTCTGATAAACCTAATGGGATGATGGTAGTTGAAATACCAAGCAGCAAAGAGATAGAACCATTAGAGACTGCCTCCTGTAGCTAGACGTGCCCACCAGTGAAGGAATGGTGATTCCCACACAATTCAATATCTTTATCCTATATACATCCAAGGTCTAAAAAAAGACAAATACAAAAACAGAGCAAAAACTGAAGGAAAGGCCCTTCAGAGACACACCACCATAAGAAACATTTCTTCCACAGACTCTAAATCCTGGCCCTATTCCTGATTTCAAATGTGCTTACAGATAAGACCCTAATATGTTTGCCCTCTGAGGGGCTCTGCCATCACCTGACTGTGACAGATGCAGAAACACCTAAGCATTTGAGAGCACCTGACAGCCACAAAAGAAGAGTTAGGGGAATGCCTTAAGTATCTGGAGGGGATTGCAACCCAATTTGAAGAATAACAGTATCAACTAAATATAACCTTCAGAGCCTCAGGAAATTTTCCACATCCTAGAGTATGCTTTGCCCAGTCGAAGACTTGTGCTACACAAATAGCAGAGTATATGGTGAAGACAACTGCCTCATCTGCCATATGTGTGAAGGGAGGCAATTGGTCCTGTGGAGACTTCATATCCCAGAGAAGGGGGATGTTAGAGGACTAAAGTGGAAGTGCGCATGTAGATGGGGGAGCACCATATTAGAAAAATGAGGAACAGAATAGCTTAGGGGATTCAAGAAAGAAAGACCAGTTTGGGAAATGACATTTGAAATGTAAGCAAATAAATAGATTATTTTACATATATAATGTATATAATTAATATTTTTAAACAGCAGAGATATTCCCATCTGTCTCCTTAAGGACTGTATATTTCATTATCTGTACTATAGCTTTATTGAAAGTTGAAATCCATAAGTACTGTGAGTTTCTAATTATTGAAATTTCACATAGAAACACACAATCAATGTTTTATCTTCTGTCCTTATAGCTTTAAATCTTTAGTTTGACAAAAAACATAATTAAATAAAAAATAGTTTTTATTTCTGTTGCATATGGTTTTCATTCAATGCCTCAAACGTCTCCCAATTTAACTGTACATCTCTGCATTCCCTCCATTGTCATACTCTTCCCACTCTCTTCACATTTGACATTCCTGTTCCTGACAGTGTTCCTCTGCAATCCATAAGTACATTTGTACATCACAAAGTGAGGATAGTCTGGACCACATCCCTTGACTTTTACACTAAACTAATCAAACTGATACAGTGTGGAGAATTAATATTCAGATTAAAGTGAAAATATATCCCATTTTTCTCTTAGGTCCGGATTATCTCATCTATGATGACTTTCACATGATCCATTCATTATCCTGAAAATTACATGCTTTCCTTTTCCAATCTGTAAAAGCACCACATTTTCTTTATGCATTCATTTGTTAAAAAACAACGTTAATATTTCTAAATATTCAAGAGTCTCTATACTAGCATGAATCAACATTTGGATATATTTTCCTCGCATTATATCTTTAGGTGCATACATTTCCATGTTCCTGAAGAAACATCATACTGATTTCCAAAGTTGCTGTTGAAGTTTGCATTCCCACCAGAAGAATATCATTGTTCCCCTCTCCCCATAACACAGCAAACATAAGTTGACTCATGTGTTATAAAACTAAAATTTCTGAAAGGGAGGAAAAAAAATATCAGAATAATTTTGATTTGCATTTCTGTATTGTATAAGGATGATAAATATTTCACTTTCGATTCTTAGTCACTTGAGTTTCTTCACTTTTGAATATTTTGCTTAGACATGTAGCCAAATTTAATTATGTTTTCTTGATATATAGTGTTTTAGTTTTTTCTATTATTATTTATAGAAGCCCGTTTTTGAACATGTACATGGAAATAATGCTTACTATTTTTGAAAATAGCCACTTTAAACTTATTAAGATCAAATTACATAATGCACATATTCAACTCACAGAATTGGCAGATCTGTTTTAACCAAGCGAAATCATAAGGTCGCTTCATGAAGTATCCCTATATAATAAAATATTTTCTATGTACATAACATTGAGGAATAGAGTTCATATATTTTATTCTTTGAGAATTTCCGCCAATGAATTTTGATGATAATCTTTCCATTTATTTTACCCACTCACTCTATTTCTTTGAATCCTAAATTTGTATATCTTCTACATTAAAGTACTGTTTAATAACTCTATTATAAACCCTTACAAATAATTTTTTTATGTACAGCAGTTTTTAGGCCTTTTCACTGCATTCTTGACTGTTGACTGGCTTGAAGCTTTGCAGGAAACCACAGCTGCTATGTGACATGAGGGCAGCACCTCTTGTATCAAGAAGACGCTTTATGTCTGATCCCATCCACAATTTTGGGGACCTATAGTCTCTTTGCAACTTGTTTCAGGATGGCTTTTTAGCCTTGGGGAAGGGGTATAGCATGTATATCCAACTCATCATGGCTGAAATCAATAAAATGTAGACAAATGTAGACAATATAATGAATGAAAGGAAGGGGTCACTCTTGGAAAGTATTAACAGGATCGTCATAACCTCTGGCCATGTTACGTAATGAAAGGTTTGAATTAATAAAATGAAAGAGAAAATCGGAAACATGGAGAAAACACAGATTATTTATATTTACAGTCCAAAATCTAGAATTTTTTTAAAGCATTCGGATTTACTGTGGGGAGCGGGTATAGCGGCAATCCCAAAATGGAGCCCGGGACTGCTGCCGCGTCTCATTAATAGCACCTGAAATTAAGCCATTCCCCATCGTGAGAGCTGCGCAGTCACACCATGACGATATATCAGACCATGTGACGTGGACCTAGGAATGGAGGTCACGCAGACTGGACGGTTGAGGTGGTTGAGGGAGGATATAAGGGAGTGGGCTCGGGGGCTGGATGGAGGCATTGTTCCTGCTTGCAGACAAAAGGGTTCCTGAAAAAACTGCTTTGAGAAGAATGTGTGGTGTCTCTCCTTTCCTGCTGGTCGGGGTTGGAAGTGACAGTAAATACTAGATGTATTTATATACCAATATCAAATCAGCTCATTTTGCATAATTTAAAAAGCTATATACTAAACAATTACAAAGAATCAGGTTTTTAATTTCTCCCACCTGAAATATCATAGGACCACATGTATTCAGTTGAAAAGAAATGAATATACATTTAAATAGCATTTAAAGTGTCTAAGACTATTCAATAAAGTAGACAAAAGGATTGAATACATTAAAATTGTATTTTGAATCTGGTATTATCTAACAATGACAGACAAAATAAGGAGAGAGAATGAGACATGGGGACAATGAGGCAAAAGGGAAGGTAATGAGAGAGGGAGAAAGAGTTACAAACGACTGACACAAAGAGAGGAAGAGAGAGAATTACACACTAATTTACACATATACACACATATTCTCAATAAAATACTTGTGAACAGATTCAAGTCAACATTAAAAATAATCTTCTACCAGATAAGCTTTCTTCAAATCCCAACATAAAAGTTTGATTCGTCCTGGGGAAGCTGCAGATATGGAGGATATAGTTCAACATAATAAAGGCAAGGTACAAGAAGCCCAGCACAAGCATCGTGCTAAAGAGAGAAAAATTCAAAGCAGTTCCACTACAAGCAGGAAGAAGACAAGAATATACACTGGTTTCACAACTATGTATTACAGTATGTGTAATTTTAGCTAGAGCAATATGACAACTGAAGAAGATCCAGGGAATACAAATGAAAAATGAAGAAATGAAAGTGTTCTCATTTGCAGATGTCATACCATTTTAAAAACTCTAAAAATATGTCAGTCTCTTAAGACTGAAAAATACAGTCATAATAGCAGAATATCATACGAACACACAACATTCCTTAGCCTCCTTTATGCCAATCCAAACCATACTGTGAGGAAATATGGGTGAAATTCCCCTCACAATACTCTGAAAATATAAAACGAAATATTGTGGACGAAAGTATTTAAAATACAAAGACCACTATGAATTAGCTAGACGTGATCCTGAATAGAGACAATTTTTCTTTAAAAGATTAAGTTTCTTAAAGCTGAAAATGCATTCATGAAATAGTAGAATTCAAAGTGAACACTCAAAACACGTTATCTTTTTGTTTTCCAATTTCAAACTATGGGCGAGTCATCAGGGAATTATTCCACTTAAACACTCTTAAAATATATATCAAATACCCTAAATTCGCATTGTTAGAAAGAACACTGTGAGTTAGAAGACATATGAAGTAACCATGATACATCCAGATTATACATAAGAACGTTCCACCTGATGTTCTGAAGGACCTTAAAGCCTTGAATGAATCAAATCTTTTATAGTTTTAAGGATAACTAGATAGTATAATAATGTCAATATTTGATTAATTAATAAAGTTAATGCAATAAATATTGATTAGAATATTTTACTACAACAAATCACCCACTTTTATGAAAATCAAAAATTTGACTATACTATTTCTATGGGACATAAGATAACTTAAAACGAAAAAGTGCTAACATGTTTAGGGAGATAATTTTAAAGAGAAAAAATGTGGGAGGAAAAATATGAGATTAAAAAAGTAAGTTACATACACAGTGTGATTTTGTTGGCAGAGTGAATATGTCAAAAGTTTGGAGTGACTTGGATTTATTTATTAATTTAAAAGGGTAGGTTACATGCCAGCAGGAGGATGGACTATCGGATCAGATCTCAAGAAAGTGCCAAATGTTCCAGTTAGTATGACTATGTTATAGTAAACATAAAAATGCCAGTGTGGGAAATTGAAGGTTTAATTCACCTCACAAGTTCCAGTTCATAATCAATGGAATCCAAGAAAAGAACACAAGGCAGCAGCATGAAAATAAAGAGGAACTCTGCTTACTAATCTGCTCAGCTACCTTTTCTCTGTAACCTCCTCAGCTTACTAGTGCTGTTACCATCCACAGTGGGCTAAGTCACCTTACATAAACTAACCATCAAGAAAATGCAAAATACTGATGCCCGCAAGCCATTCTTATGGAGTCAGTTGCTCAATAATGCATCATTTAGACAGTCACAATAAGCAATCACAGCAAGCCATAAAAGCAAAATAGAAAACTTAGCCAACGAAAGATAAGAGTACCCCTTCATGAATGGAATTTGAGGTCAAAAGTGAAGTTCTATGTGAGGAAGAAATTAGAAGGAATTATGCCAGAAATCACACTTTATTTAAAATAAAAAGTGAAAAAAAGACAAAGCCACAATTAAAATATTGTTATGTTTGACACTTTGAAACCTCTTCTGGATTGCAGGATAGAGTCAGGACTTGGTTTTTGGCTGGCAGCACAATTGATAGTCCAGTATTTTGGTGGAGGATTTTCCATCAGAAGCCTTAGCTTTACCACAGAGGCTAGATCCAAGTTAAAAATCATAGTCAGTCAACAGTTTGCCAGATCTTGTGCTCCAAAGAAAGGAGCAGTTCATTTAGTGATGATTTGGTGATGACTCTAATTAATTTCAGAGTCATAGATATTGCCAGCATATAGAAAACCACAAAACCCATTGTCAAACACCAATATTCTCTGCATTGCCCACAGTCACCATAGTAATATCAGTGTTGAGCTCTACAGTATGATTTTTTTCTCTTTCCTGTTGTTGCAGCTTATAAACCTTGTTTCTTTGACCCACAGAGAAGTTTCAAATAAAATAATGACAAACTTTTGCATTGAAAGCTATTGGTGACTTGTAGTTGTAGTTAAAAATTAGGACCTCAAGCAATCTTCACTCAGTCCTCTTCTTTTAGGATTGGATTGATTAGCTATTGCTTTTTCTTTTGGTTTCATTTTGGTGATTTTTTGTTTTATTTTGTTTTCTTTTTCTTTTTGTTCTTTTCTACATGCAGAGATCAAGAGTGGTTAGAAGAATTTCAAGTACAAATTCAGATGGCTGGAAAGAGACCAGTCTTTCTAACAGGTCCACATTGTTTGCTGTACTAGGGATTTTTCTCTTGCCTTTAATGTTGCCCATTTCCACTTTTTGGATCCTTTTATCCTGGCATAATTAATACTACATATATATTATAATTATTTAAATTTCAACTCTGAATCTAAGTGCTCTATCTCCCTCCCAAAACCAGAGACATGGATTGAGTCTTGTTTGCTATCGTTTTGATTCTTAGATCGGGAATCATCCTGCGAACACTGAAGGTCCTGTTCCCAAATTGATTCTGTATAGTTCAATAAAGATGCTCTTGGCCAATCAGTTGTGTGGATTTCTACCAACAGGCTAGTAGACACAAGGGTGGAGAAAAGATTTAGGGTGGAGCAAGAGTTACCAGTCATGTGAGATCTAGTATGGAGTGCCCATTGGTGTAGCAGGCAGGATGTTAAAAACACAGTAAGATGAGTGCATATTTGGGGTGCTGAGCTATGACTAATGTCAATTGAGAAATTGAGTTAGGGCAGATTTAGAGGTGTTGAGAAGAGGGTAAAAAGGACAGCTTGCTATTTGGTAGAGGCTTAAAAAAACCTGACAATAGAGCTAAAGCACATCAAAAGTTCCTAAGCATATGTGGCTTTCAAGTGCATTGTAAGGGAACTTGAACAGCTCTGGTAGCTTGGAATTCCTGGAGCTTAAAGTGAGGCAGTAGGAACAACCTTCTGCAGAGTATTATGAGAGCAATCCATGACCATAAGGACCATGTGCAAAGTCATCTTGACCATGAGAGTTAGACTGTCCCACATGTATCTTTTGATTATAACCATTTCTTCTTTGTGATCTTTTAGTGTTCCATTTGCTTAAAACTATTACTGAAAAGGGTAAAATGATTCTAAAGGCTACTCTTCATTGTCAACTATTCATTGGAGATTAATTAAACCCCAACGATAGAGGGAATATGTGAAGAATTTCTGCATAATATAAGGTCAATGTCAAATGAACTTCTTATATGTATCTTTGTGGTAAGATGTTGCAACTTTAACCTAGATCTTTATCAAGAAATATTCTTTCTATTATTTTTTCAGGCATCTGCAGATACATCCTTTTGAGGAATGAATTCTTCTTTCTGGAGACTATAGAGGGGACCTGCATTTCAGTGATAATTAAACGTCACTTCAAGACATCAAAGCAAAATATCAAAGTGAGAATGGAATAAATTTATTAAGACAGTGTTTTGCAAACAACTTCTTTCACAAACATCTTTGGCAGGAGAATTCTGAAATTTTGCATTTCCTATTTGACTTTGCTGGTACTCTGACAGAATCAACTCTCAATTGTTTGGGACTTTACGGGGAATTAAACACTACAAACAGAGATGAATGCATCATATGCTCTGCCGTCTGTGTTAATATGGCTTTAGTGAAGAACAACTATGCTACAGCTATTCTTCTGTTTTTTCAAATATTATCCTCATACAAAGTGTGTAATCTAAGGGTTGCTGGATGGATAGGTCGAGAACACTGGCTGAGAGCTACAAACGCAGAAGTGGGATGGTACATGCTTGGGGCGTAAAAAGCCTGTGTGTAGATCATAAACAACTTCAAAATATTCATTGCTTTAATAATTACTTGGAAGTGGACTTCTGTAAAATGACTTCAGCAGACCAGCATGGTAGAGAAACAGTAACTGATACCCTGGAGATTTAAATGCACTGGATTGTGAAACATGGACTTAGAGGTAGAGACAAGTCAGTGAATGAAGACTGGATTATCAATCCTCTGTTGTCTCTTAAGTTTCCCTGCCCCATGGTTTGAGGCCTACAGCAAAAGATTTTTTGGAATGAGGAATAGAATGAAAGCCAATTTGTTGAAAATCCCAGTCATAAGAAAATACTGACATCATCTGTGACAAACATCAAGTCTCAGCATGGCTTCAGCATGTCTGAATGTCTGCTGTCAGCATGGGCTTTTACTGCCATCCCTTTAATAAATGCAGAGCTCCAATCTGCTTCAGCCACATCATCATCTCTTCATTCTGTTGCAGGTAGATTAGATCACTGTGTCTGCCTATGAAGTCTTTCTCTACATATAAGGACCCAAGGAACAATGCTCACTCCAGGGAGCTGTTGAAAGTAATCTTGAATTGCATTGGTGTTGTTAGTAGATGTAATGTCTTCAAATCCCAGAAGACCATGTTTGCAAAGGAGTTGATTGAGGAAGTCTTGGGTATTTCAGTATTAGGGGCAGGTTGGATCGATGAACAGGACCGCCTTCCCAGACTAGATCTTGCAGTTCACATACACGTGAGCCATGCTGACAGGGTGCAGCTTCCAAGAAAAGAATGTTCAGTTGAAGATATTGGTCTGTTTGAGAATGGCAAACCCAATGTATTCTAAACCATGCATTCTATTTGAATCCCCGTAGAAAACATGGAAGAAAGAAGCCTTTACTTTTTCATTTTTGCACTCACAGTGATACCAAATCCTCATAGACATTAGAACCTGCATACTGAATATTTATCCATATGTCAATGACCAGATAAGACATCTTGCCTTTTGGACTAATAAACTAATGGATTCTAGGACTTTAAAAATAGTCAGTCATTGTTAAATTATGTGTTCCATAGTCTGTGATCATTGTGACTAGTCCGATTTCTCTGTACAGAGAGATTCATCCTTTACTGTCTGTTGGGGAACACCAACTACTACACCAGATATCTAGAGAAGACCTTTTATGGCATTTTGTCTCTAGTAAGAGTTTCAGGTCAGTTACAAATTTCCAATGGCCACATTACCTTAGTCGGATTTTCATATGATGCTTTGATACAGTCCTTCTTTTTTTCTATAGTTCTTGGCAACATAATTAAAATAGCAATTGTAACCTATTAAAGAAATGCACAGTAATCTACTTGCATGAATGCAGCAGAGAGGATTATAGGATAAACAAGAATTGGAAAGCAAGATATCCTTCCTTCCTAGGACCAAGACCAGGAAATCTTAACTATATAAAAATCTGAGACAAGTTGTCTGAAGTTTGTTCTTTTCTTCAATCATGGGGATCCTAGTGAAGGAGCTCAAGTCTGAAGAGTTGGCTAAAATTACCTTCATTTCTGATCCAGGTCAACTGCTGAATACCTCATTCATGGACCTGAAGAAACTCTGTATCCATCCTTCTATAATGTGTATATATCAATGTATCATTCATAGAATGGACACTTTACTGTTGGTATGAAAGCAACAATTTGTCCCTGGAGAGACACAGATTTCTTCTTTCGCACATTATTTGACAGGCTGATGGTGGGTCTCATAAGTTCATTCCGGGATTTGCTTTACAATAATCATTCAGTTATCTGGAAGAAACACTTTTTAATGTAGTGAGATCTACTAGAACAATATCAACCATCATCTTCCATTCCCAGTTTAATGCTGAATCATTCTCCACTAATTGTCTGTGGTCTCTGATGACAGCAGCATCTCCACAGACTAGTCTGAATATTGCTCTTAGCACTGCATTTAGAATACATCAATGTGATTTCCTTACCACATTTTCCTTACTCTCCTTTCATTCCCAGGAGAGTTTTTCAATTCATTTCATCTGATGCGTCTAATCTACATTGTCAGCCAGGATGAGTTTTGAGAGTTTTTCTAAAAAAATAAAGAAAAAATGGAAGAAATGAAAGAAAGGAATCCGGCAAGTATATCTCACCAATTGACTCAGAAATCTAAAGTGTTAGTCAGTGGAAATACTAGTGGAAAGTCTGAGATCATGAAGTCTCAACTAGAAGCACTTCTCTCTCCAAGATATTAGTGTAAGAGAGAAACTGCACTATTGGTATCCAAAGCATGGAGAAGTTTACTCTGAGCAGAGTACACAATACTTGCCTTTTATTTCTTACTTAGGACCTTTTTATAATTGACAAAAAGAATAAATGCAATGAGCTCTCAGTAAAACATCTGTTACCTTCAAAATTCTTGGCATTTGGAATAAAGAAATGAATGATATAAAAACTCTGACTTCCAGGAGCCATAAGAACTGCGAAGTCCAGATGTTTCTGAGAGGCTCGCAGCTCTAGATTCCCATATGCAGAAGGCTCAGAACAAGTCTATCTCTTCAGTGATCCTACTCAACTCCTACAAGGACTCACTGAGCTTTCCGAAGTACCATGTATTTCATCCTTTTTTTATAACAAGACAGAAGACCACCTTCCTTCTTCCCATCTCTGATCTCATCATCCTCTTCCTTCTCACTCCACAATGACTGTTTACTCTCGATTAGAGTTAAATTAGTAAACACTAGAGGTACTGAAGGGATATCTGAAGGGAGCTGCAGTCACGACAACACTTGTGACATCACAGAAGAAGCTAGTCCTCTCCAGGTTTCAATAGATGTTTCAGGGAGGGCCTACTGATTATGTCATTGTGATGTGCCATGGCTTACCTGTTAAACATCTTTCCTTACATTGACCAGATTCAAGGGTGCCCATTCCACGTATGTCTCATGTGACACAGTAGAAACCTTTATGTACTCCATCTCTCTAAAGCTAGAGACTTCTCCTTGCTTTATTAGCAGTTACAAACTTGGGATGGAGAAAGGTAGTCAGTGGCTTGGCATGGGTAGAAAAGATTTTGGAACATCTAGTGTAGAAGATTCTTCTAGATAATATTTTTATTCTCAGGTTCATTCCTGAGATATAGAGTTCAATTTTCTTGGTTATCTATGTATCACAAAGGCCAGTATTTTCCCTACAGACCTTTAATTAAATGAATATTGTATATCACTTTCTTATTGTACTTTCCTTGACAGGGGACTTCATAAATATTCCTGAATGTGTACTGAAAAATTCTTTTTTCCTATTCCATTATCTGCAACAAAGTGATTTTGGCAACAAAGTGTGCCCAGCTATAGAGTGAGAATAACAGTGTGAGTACTGTGTACTCACTTCAATTAATAAACTCCTAAAAGCTTCATTTATGTAAAAATTACCAGGCATCAGAAAAGCAAAGGGCAACATGGACTACAGAATTCGGTTCTCTAGTCCCATTTGATATCAAACCTGCACTACCTATCTTCCTGTGTTCCCATGGCCAGAATTAAGGGTTTTGGATGTTTTACCATTATTCGTCCTTAAGTAGCAACCTTAGATACAGGAGGATAGGCAGGGAGAAGAATGACATGTTTATCAGTCAAACCTCAAACTCAATATGTTCATAATACAGGAGGGAGTCTATTTGACATTGTCATTTCTGAATTCTACATTCTTGACCTAGTTTGGCAGATTCTATGTTAATATTCCACTGAACCACCTAGCTGTAGGAGCCACCAAAAGTGTGTATATATAAATACACACAAACACACACATCTGGCACCAAAATGATATAAAATTGATGAACCTAAGAACTGCAAACGGCCAGGAATCATATATAGACATTTCCTGAGAGACACTGCTAGAGTATGTGAAATACAGAGGTAAATGATAGTGGCAAACCCATGAACTGAAAATGGACTTCTTGTTGGTAAATGTTGAGAAAGGATTACAAGATCTGAATGGGGCTTTAATCCCCACAAGGACAATGCCAATACACGAAACCATTCTGGTACTAAATCAATATTCAAAGACTGCTCATGGGCAGACCAATGTCTCCAACTGCAAATGTAGCAGAAGATGGCCTTCGTGACACCAATGAAAAAAGAGGCCCTTGGTCCTCCCTAGATTTGATTCCCAGTTCAATGGACTGTCAAGAGGCAGTAAGGGGGGTTATTGAAAAAGGGGAGGGGGACAGGTTAGGGCTCTTATGGACAGGAAACTGAGAAAGGAAAATACATTTGAAATGTAAATATAGAAGTATCCAATTAGAAACGCAATAAAAATTCCTAAAGAAATGATAGAGTTAAAAGAAAAGAAAACTGTCAATGAATCACACATATTGATACAGAAATCTAAAGGGTAACTGTCAGGGAATGGTAATCAGAGAAATACTAGTGGAAAGACTGAGATGATGATGTCTGAACTAGATGCACATCTCTGTCCCAGATATCTGTGTCAGAAACAAAGTACACTATAGGAATCCAAATCAAGGAGGAGTTTACCTTGAGATGACATGACGATACAATACTTGTTGTCCCTCCTTCCTCAGGACTATTTTTCCTGGGGAAAAAGAATGAAAGCCATTAGCTCTCAGAAAAACAACTGTAAACTTCCGAATACCTGACTTTTGGAATAAAGAAATTAATGATAAACAACCTCTGACTTCCAGGAACCATAACAAGCAATGAAATCCAGATGCTACCGAGAGGCTCCCACCTCCTGAATCCCATATGGGGAAGGCTCAGATCAAGGCTATGTGTTCAGTGAACCCTCACAACCCCTACACAGCACTCCTTGTGCTTTCCCATGTACCACATATTTCTTCGTTTTTTAAACTAAAACTTCCTAGGCCAACTTCCTTCTCCCCATCTCTGATATCTACATCTTCTTTGATCTTCCTCACAAATAGCTGTTTACACTGAAATAAAGGCCAATTAATAAACCCTAGAGGTACTGAATGAATGTCTGAGAGGCAGTTGCAGTCTGGAAAACACTGTGACATCACAGGAGAAGCTAGGGATCTCCAGTATACAAGAGATTTTTCAGGGCCAGCCTAATGATGATGTCACTGAGAACTGCCATGGCCTACCTGCTAAAGAGCTTTCTTTATATTGACCAGATTCTAAGGTGACCTTTCCAGGTGTGTCTCCTTTGACACAGTGGACACATTTATGTAGAACATCGCTCTAAAGCTAGACAGTTCTCTTTGCTTTATTAGTGGTTACATGCTCTAAATGGAGAAAGTTATTACGGGTTTCGCATGTGTAGAAAAGATCTAGGAACATGGGATGTAGGACAATCTTCTGGATTATAATTTTATTCCCAGTTCCATTCCTGTGACAAACAGTTCAATTTCCTAAGTTCTATCTGTTTCCCAAAGGCCATTGTTTCCCTACAGATATTTAATTGAGTGGATTTTGTATTTCATTTTCTAATTGTTCATTCCTTGATAGGGCAAATTATAGATATTCCTGAATATGTACTCAAAAATTCTGTTTTGCAATTCTAGTTTTTTGCAATGATTTTCGCAACAAAGCTGCTCAAGCTAAAGAGTGAATGTAATAGTGTAAATATTGTGTTCCTACTTCAAGTGATAAACTCCCAAATTTTTATTTTATGCAAAAATTACCTGACATCAGTAAATCAAAGGACAGCATGGACTCTAGCATGCGGTTCTGTAGTCCCATTAGGTATCATTTCTGGAATATCTACCTTCCTGTGTTCCAAGGGTGAGACTTCAGGCTTTTGGATATTTTACCATGATTCTTTATTCAGGCCATACAAAAGATACAGGATGATGGGAAGGGAGAGGAATGCCTTGAGGCCCAGTAAAAGCTCAACTTCGATAGGCGCATAAGAACAGGAGGGAGTATATTTGGTATTGGCATTTGTGGATTCTCCATTCTTGACCTAGGACCTCAGAATCCATGTTAAAATTT
The DNA here is from genome assembly GCF_021556685.1 of Rattus norvegicus. NCBI lineage: Eukaryota > Metazoa > Chordata > Mammalia > Rodentia > Muridae > Rattus > Rattus norvegicus. The sequence goes on along the minus strand of NC_141555.1, from coordinate 49,877,481 downwards.
CAACTAACTTCATAGATGTATAAGCCATCAAATATATGTACATATATATAAAAATAGATATAGATAAATAGATATAGATATATAGAGATAGAGAAGAGATAGAGCTAGAGACAGAGGCAAAGATAGATAAATATATGCATAGATAGATAGATAGATAGATAGATAGATAGATAGATAGATAGATAGATGGATGGATAGATAGATAAATAGATCAGACACCAAAACTTGATACGATTCAGATTAATAAATCTAAGAAGTGCATGCTGCCAGTAACAGGTTATAGATCTTCCCTGAGAGACACAACTAGAGCATGTCAGTTACCGAATTGAATGCTAGTGGCAAACCAGAGAATTGTAAACGGACCTCTTGTTGATAAATTTTCAGAAAGGATTACAAGAGCTGAAGAGGCTATCAACCCCATCAGAACAATGAACAAGAACTTTCTGGTACTATACAGATAATCAAAGACTGTACATGGACAGACCTATTGCTCCAACTGCATATGTAGCAGAGGATGGCATTGGTGGACACCAAAGGAAGGAGAGGACCTTGGTCCTCCCTAGGTTTGACTCCCAGTTCAAGGATATGTCAAGGGAGAGTAATGGTGGTTTAAATATCAAGGAATGGAAACATTTAGGTCTCTTATGGAGAGGAAACTGGGAAAGGAAATAACATTTAAATGTAGATATTGAAATATCCAAAAAATATTAAAATTAGCTTAAATTAAAAAAAATTATGAAAGAGATAAAAGTAAATAAAACTGCAAGGTAATCAGACATATTGATTCAGAAATCTAGAGGGACACTGTTAGGGAATGGTAGTCAGCATAACACTAGTGGAAAGACTGATATGATTAAGTCTGAACTAGAAGCATTTCTCCCTCCCAGATATCAGTGTCAGACACAAACTACAGTGTAGAAATCATGTACACGAAGGAGTTTACTCTGAGCTGAGGATACAATACTTGTCTTTCCCTTCCTCCTCAGGACTTTTTCCTTCTGGAAGAAAAAATAGAAGCCATGTGCTCTCAAAAAAAAAAAAAAAAAAAAAAAAAAAAAAAAAAAAAAAAAGCTGTACCCATCCCAACACCTGACTTTTGGAATAATGAAATTAATGATAAAAAAAACCTCTGACTTTCAGGAACCATAACAAGCAAGGAAATCCAGTTGCTACTAAGAGGCTCCCACTTCCTGAATCCCATATGTGGAAGGCTCATGTGTTCAGTGAACCCTCACAAACCCTACACGGCACTCACTGCACTTTCCCATGTACCACATATTTTTTTCATTTTTTTCAAACTAAAACAGAGAGCCAACTTTCTTCTACTCATTTTTGTTATATACATCCTCTTTGTTCTCTTTCCCAAATGGCTGTTTGCACTGAAATAGAGGCCACTTAGTAATCCCTAGAGGTACTGCAGGAATATATGTGATGCAGTTTTTTGTGACATCACAAAATTAGGGCTCTCCAGGGTACAAGAAATTTTTCAGGGAGGGTCAAATGATGATGTCAGTGAGAACTGCCATGGCCTACCTCCTAAATAGCTTTCCTTACATTGACCAGATTCGAGTTTGCCTTTTCCAGGAATGTCTACTCTGACACATTGGTAACATTTATGTACTACATCTCTCTACAGCTGGAAACTTCTCTTTGCTTCATCAGTGGTTACAGGCTCTACATGGAGAAACTCAGTTAGGGGCTTGTATTGAGTAGAAAAGATCTAGGAACATGGGATGTAGGAGATTCTTTTGGATAATAATTCTATTCCCAGTTCCATTCCTCTGACAAACAGATCAATTTCCTATTTTTTCCCTGTTTCCCACAGGCCATTTTTTCTTTACAGATGTTTAATTGAGTGAATATTGTATTTCATTTTCTAATTGTTCATTCCTTGAAAGGGGTCTTTATAGATATTCCTGAATGTGTACTCAAGTATTCTGTTTTCAAATTCCAGTTTTTTGGCAATGATTTTGGCAACAAACGTGGCTAAGCTATGAAGTGAATTTAACAGTGTAAATATTGTGTACCTACTTAAAATGATAAACTCCCAAATTTTTATTTTATGCAAAGAAATAACTGCCTGAGTAAATCAAAGGACAGCGTGGACTATGTAGTCCCATTAGATATGATCTCTGTAATATCAATCTTGTCGTGTTCCAAGGGTGAGATTTCAGGGTTTTGGATGTTTTAAAATGATTCTTTCTTCACGCCAAAGATAAGATACAGGAGGATTGGCAGGGAGGGAAGAACTAGAGGTCCAATGAAACCTCAACTTCATTAGGGTCATAAGAATAGGAGCGAGTCTATTTGGCATTGCCGTTTGTGGATTCTACCTTCTTGACATACCTGCTCAGAATCCATGTTAAAATTGCACGTAATCTGATAGTTGTAGGAACCACCGATATATATATATATATATATATATATATATATATATATATATATATATATATATATATATATAATCAGCCACCAAAACTAGATAACTAGATAAGATTGATGAACCTAAGAAGCACATTCTGTCAGGAACCATATATAGATCTTCCCTAAGTGACACAAAAAGAGCATGTCAAATACAGAAGTGAATGTGTTGTTGCAAAAATATAAAAATAAAAAAGTTGTCTTATATCCCGCTATCTCTGGCACTGTAGTTTCCCAAGTCTCTGCTAGATATCTTGGTTGAATACATCACCACTCCTCAGCTGCCCAGTGTCTCTTATAGCCACACATGTTTTTACACTCAAAACCTCACATGAAAGAACACACAACACAATAATCTTTGACCCAATTGATAAGATATAGTAGCCCACATAAGCATACAAAGCCTGGTACGATCCATACCTTAGGGACAATAATAACAACCAGTAAATACACAGAGCAGTATCTTAAATTCACCTGCCATGGCTTCTCACCCTCTCCTCTTCCTGTCTCTCCTTTTTCCTCTAGTCTCTTCTACTTCCTTCAAACTTCATTCCTACCCATACTTCCTTCTCTTCCAATGATAGGCCTGCTTCTATCCTGTACCTGCCCCTCACCTGTACTTCACAAATTTAATGTGAAAGCTGTTCTGTAGAATTCACCTGAGTTCTGAGTACAGGACAAGGCAGCTGTCCTTGGAGCAGTAGATTAGCATCAAAATACAGATAACTTTAGTGTAAACAACGTTTCCCCCTTTTTGTCCAGTTAAACAGACTTTTCATTTATATATATCAATTGAGTAAGATTATTACTATTCTACAATTTATAAAGCATTTGATATACTCAACACCCAGTCTGTCACTATATCAGTTAGAAAGAGCATTTAGTTCTTCATTCCAGCTTCAGAAAGGCTTAAAATCTATATTATGTCTTGGCGAGCTTGTATACTATCTGATAACTATCCAGTAAAATATGTATATTCAGAGGTATACAGCCTGATAAGCAATGAGGCTATAATCAGTCTCCTACCCCGTCAGAAATCTGAGAGTGACCAAATATCTATACACATAGGATGTCTTAGAGGGCTTCTAGAACTGAGAGGTTGTAGAGACAAATCTCCAATAGCACAATCCCCTGGTAGCAACATGTGAGCTTAAGTCTTCAGCCTTCTGACACAAGATCAACTGACAGCCTATTGAAAGGCGGACTTGGAAGGGCTGATTACCCTGTATTGGCAGGGTTTATCCCTCAAATTCTCTGCATAATTTGTCCTTTTCTGGATAGTATTAATCTGCATATGAAACAGGCATTTTTTTCTAGTGACTGCCTAGCCACAAAGTATTGCCTCATTTGGAGGTAGAGATGTTCAAATTCTTCATTAAATTTGCCAAAGGGGAACAGTTAGGAGAAGATATGACTCAACAAAAGATAAGTAATAACTTTAAATCTCAAATTTTGTGGATTTCTTACATTTTTGAAAAGCATCTATCTATCTAAGATAATCTGGACTGTTGTCTTTATATCTTAATTTTTTTCTTGATAGTACTCTTACAAAGTCAGATGCATGACTTTAATATTTCAATCTTAACTCACAGGTTTAATCAACTCAGAAGTGTGTAATGACAAAAATAATAGAACTGGCTCTTGTAATTTTAAAATTTTTTCAAATTATTTCTATACCCAAACAAAGATAAGATTAAGCTTAGTTACCAAATACGATTATGACTGTAACTAAATCTAGCTTATTCCTCCCTGCTAAATTTCAACCAATTTTCAATTCTTTATAAAAACATCTTTAAAATAACCACTTCCAGCCCCACCCCACAAATTCCAGGTAATTGAGACAACGGATCCACCATAACTTCTTCAAGTTGTACATGGGCGTTGAGATATCCTTAGGTGTAGGGGGTAGGAAAAATGAAACAAATTCGATAGCCGATATGTCCTGACTGGACCCAGCTGAAATTCACTGAAACCAGGATTCCAAGTAGGTACACTCTACAAAATACAACTCTCAGGAAAAAGGTTAAGAATCGATATATCTTTTGTTTGATTCTCCCGAATATATATTTGATAGCCGTCTACTGATATCAAACCTGATCAGTATGACTCTGTGAGGTTTCCAGAATCCTAATCACAATTTTTAAAAACACAAGGACAAAATCTTTCTTCCAAAATACTCTGTTTCTTAATCTGAAACCAGAGAAGCTTGTATCTTGCACTCTCTCCCAGAGTAATAATATAAGCATAAAACTCAAAGTCACACCCTTCCTGAAGATTAAACAATTTTTAAAAAAGGAATTTATGTATAAAATGAGCCTGATATAACTCAGTACTTGGTGATATCAGGAAATAAACCCAAAGTTCCCATGGAGCCCATGTTAAGAGAATTTGAACTTGCTATTGTCGTAAATATCAAAAGTAACCACAAATCATCGCTAGGCGTCATCAACGAGCCATATAGTGGGATAATTCATAAAACTAATCAAATACCTTCTATCAATTCTAATATCAATAAGAAAACTTCAAACCAGGACTTTTGCCCAAAATATCTCAGTCTGTTAAGCTCTCTACCTGAAGCCACAGATTTTTCTTTATCGTTAATAACTTCTACAATATATGTCTGCATTCACTTTCCCTGTTGTTACAGACATTTCATCAAAACTCTCTACTTGGTAGTGCCTAATTTTTCCCTAAGTTCTGAGCAGTAGATGAAAATCCCCACCTGATTCAGGTAATCTCTCTACTCTCTTCTTTCTTAAATAAAACTTAATCACTTGTTAAAAATACCTTAATAGAAGAAGTATCTTGTGTAACTAGGATTTCCACACAAAATTCCCCTGTGGAGCCTATGTTAAAAAGAAAATGTGTATCCTGAAAGACTTACTAAACAACTCTCATTAAAAAGCAGCTTTAATCTTTTAACTCTCTGAACTGCCATTACTTATCACACAGCAGGGGACCAACAGCCTGTCAGCCCTTGCTGCTTCCCCATTTTTGTTTTATATTCTGCTCTTAAGTTATCAAGAAGTAATATGGCACAGGTGTCCTCTTACTTAGAAAATAAAAAGGTTCTCTCAACTTTTTGATTACTAGTGGATTCTTGCCCATCACCTTGTTTTGCCATCTGTTGTTGTAAAAAAAAAAAAAGAAAACTTGTCTTTTACCATGCTATCACTAGCACCGTAGTGTCCTAATAAAATAGGTAGATATCTTGGTGAAAACACATCCCTACTCCCTGTCAGCCCAGTGTCCCTTGCCGCCACACACTTTCCTATACTCAATCCCTCACATAGAAAACACACATCACAAAAATTTTGACCCAATTGCTAAGATATAATTGCGCACTTAAATATACAAAGCCCTTTACCATCCATCCCTTAGGAACATTAATAATAACCTGTAAATACACAGACCATAATCGTAACCTCACCTGCCATGACTTCTCACCCTCTCCTCTTCCTATCTCCCCTTTTTCCTCCAGTCTCCTCCTCTTTCTTCAAACATCTCTATCACCCATTCTTCCTTCTCCTCCAATGACCTCCTTCTTTACATGGTAAAGAAAAGTTCTTTACATAGTACAAGTAAAGAAAACAAATTACTCCCAAAGCCTCCTTCTATCATGTACCTGCCCCACACCTGTACTTTACAAATTCAATGGGGAGGTGGTTTTGGTGAAGTCACCTGAGTTCTGAGTACATGAGTAGGCAGCTGTCCTTGGGGCAGTGGAATTAGCATCAAAATACAGATAACTTCAGGGCAAACCACAGCAAATAACTTTGATATCCTAGTGAAATCTTTCAAGCCAAGTAAAACTGCAAATGTGATAATGTTCTAGTTTCTTCTCATGCTTGATGCTGAAAAGAGTGATAGTGTATGAGAAGAAATATTACATAGTACACGTAAAATAAACAAATTACTCCCAAGGCCAACAAGGCTCATAAGTAAGCAATTTGTTATAGAGTAACAAAGAGTAAGCAAAGTAGTTTTCTCATTCGGTTTCCATTCACTGTAGGCAGCATTTTGAATTTACAGAGAAATGGTTGATATTGTATCATTTATCTTTAAAAGTACTCTAATAAGAATCTTTTAAAAAGCACAAATCTAAATATGTGTATAAAAATGTCATATCTACTTTAAATGATCAGAATGCACACCTGTGATTGTCAATCCTTATTAAATCCTATCAGGGAGCTGAGGGTACAACTGGGACAGAAATCAGTCCTCAACAGTCCAGCATGTGTTACAGTCACACCATTAGCCTGTGCCACCATTGTTCTTGATCCCTGGCCTTAAAAAGTCCCTGTCTTTTCGAACTTCAAATTGTTACCTAATTTTTTTTTACATCAGAGGCAGTAGTTAAAACATGTTAGCCAGCTTAACAAACAATTTTATTTTTCCAAATGCTTTTTAAGGGTGCTGGTCGTCACTAATTATTCTACATTTCCTTTGGTGATGGTGGAAGCATTGGTCTTCCACAGAGGAAATTCCTAAAAGACCTCGACCAATATTATTGCAAATGCCAATGATGTTGCTCCCTGAGTGGTGGTAAGCTCCAGGAGGATTTTTATGTACTTCTTAGAATTAGAGAGATATGAGGGGAACAACCGAGCGAAATGCTGCATGAAGTTCTCAGTACAGTTGGTCCTTGGGGCTATGACTCACCAAAGAGCAATGAGGCTGTTCTAAAGAGTGGGCCATACCCCAGGATTTTTAAAATGTTGTGCCATTCCTCCTTCACAGCACTTGACAATACTCCATGTCAGAACCAAATTTGAACCATGCTTTTACCCTGGATAGAATTTCAAATACTATACTGAATAGGGAGAGTGGGCAGCCTTACCTTGTCCTTCACTTTAATGAATTGTTTTAAGTTTCTTTATATTTAGCTTGATGGTCATTACAGGTTTCCTCTCCCTTGCTTTTACTATGTTTCTCCATAGGACTTGTCTCCCTTATCACTCACACTCTTTTATCATGAAGCGGGGCTGGAATTGCTTTTTCTGCATCTAATGAGATTATCATGTAATTTTTTCCTTCAGTTTCACTTATAGTGGATTATACTGATGGATTTTCAGAATTTGAACCATCCCAACCTCCGACTAGAAATTAAAAATTACCCAGCATAACCTACGGAAGTACTCGCCTGCATACTCTAACAACCCCCCCCGAAAAAAACAAAAACAACATGCAAACAAAAAAAAATCATTCACCCTACAGAACAGATTTTATACTAACATACACACTCAAACATCCCACCCCCCAAAAAAAACAAAAAACAAAAAAACCAAAATACATGCAAGCAAGAAAACACTGCACCCACAACATCAAAATAGCATGAAGTTAATATCACTGGTCATTAATACCGTTAAGCATTAGTGGCCTCTATTCAACAACAAAAGGACAGAGGTTAAAATAATGGATGTAAAAACAGGATCTGTCATTCTGTTGCATTCAAGAAGCACACTCCAGCAATTGAGATAGACATAACCTTAGACTAAGGTGTTGGAACATGTTTTCCAAGAAATAAAACAAGAAACAAGATGGTGTAGCCATTCTAACATCCAGCAATCAGACTTCCAAACAAAAGTAATCAAAAGAGAAGGGGAAGGACACTTCATATTTATTAGAGGAAAAACCCACCAAAATGGCATCTCAATTCTGGATGTCTATATCCCAAAGACAAAAGTAGCAACATTGGTGAGAGAAATATTGCTGAAGCTCAAATATCACATCGAACCTCACACATTAATAGTGGGGGGAATCAATGTCCCATCTCACCAAGGGCAGGTCATTGAGACAGAAACTAAAAATAAAACAATAAAAATAGAATATATAACTGCCAGGGGTTTCAATTAATCTGACCTCACTCATATCTACAGAATATTTCACATGAACACAAAAGTACACACTTTCTTTTCTGTACCTCATGGAACCTTATCCTGAACTGATCATTTTCACCCTCAATAAACAAGTCACAACAGACACAGAAAGACTGTGCTAACCATTGGATCTTCTCAGATCACCATGGATTTAAACTGGACTTCAACAATAACAAAAAGTCTATAAACTCATGGATATTCAATAGCTTGCAACTGAAGAACCACAAGTTCAGAGAAGACTTGAAAAAAAAAAGGTTCCTAGAATTCAATGATAATGATGGCATGTCGTCTCCAAACTTAAGGTACATAAGGAAAGCAGTGCTAAGAGGAAAGTGCACATGCAGCACAGAGCAATTTTATAAAGAAATTGGAGAGACCCCTACTAGCAGTTTCCCAGCACACATGAAATCTCTAGAATAAAAAGAAGCAAACACATATTAAAGGAGGAGACAGATAGAAATGATCAGACTCAGGGTGAGAGTGATCCACCAGAAACAAAAAGAATACAAAAATTAACAAAAACAAGAGCTAGTTCCTTGGGAAAATCAACCAGACAGACAAACCCTTAAATAGATAATGTAATACGAGGTAAGACAGCATCCAAATAACAAAATCAGAAATGAACAGGGAGACACATCGATAGACAAAGATGAAAGTCACAGAATCCTTAGGTCTCACTTCAAAAACCTGCTTTCTACAAAATTAGAATCTGTGAATTAAATGGATGTTTGTGTAGATGAATAACACTGACCACAGGTAAACTAAGGTAAGATAAACTATGTAAATAGCTGTACAACCCCTAAAAAGACACAAACAGTAATTGAAAGTTTAACCACTGAAAAATTCTCAGGGCCAGTTTCATTGAGCGCAGACTTCTACCAGATTTTCAAAGAATTCTCAACCTACTCCAAAACACAGAAACAGAAGGAAAATCACCAAACAGATTCCACGACACCACTGTCGCCCTGACACCGAAATCACAAAATGATTCAACAAAGAAAGAATTTCAGACGAATTTTTTTTACAGACAATGGTGGAAAAAATACTAGGTAAAATGCTCAAAAACAAAATGAAAAGCATTTCAAACTTCCATTCAGTGCAATCATGTAAGCTTTCTCCGGAGGATGCAGGAGTGGATCAATCTATGAAAACCCATTAAAGTGATCCACCATATTAACAAACTTAACTGAAAAAAAAATTGTGCCCTCTGCACTTCAAATTAACGTGGGAGCTCCCCTTGGATTTAACTTTTTGGTAGTTGCATATCATAATATATATTTTTTAATAAAATACATATATATTTTAATAAAGTAACATATTAAATTGTTATATCCTAACATCATAATATATAACTAATATTAATATATTATATTAATATTAACATGTATTTATACATTAAATTATTATATTAATAAGGTACATATAATTAATATTAATATATTATGTTACTATATTAAATTAATATATTGATATAATAATGTAACGGATATATTACATTAATATATCAAAAATAATATATTAATTATTAACATATTTAATATGATTTATTAATATTAATATTCACTATTACTCAATGGTGTGAAGGAGCAGAATTAAAGAAAGAAGGAAAAAATGCAAGACTATCTCTTAAATGCTGAAAATGCTTTTGACAAAATCCATCGTCGTTCCATATTTAAGGTCTCAGGGAGACCAGGGATGTCAGGCACATACCTAATGTAATAAAATACTAAAATAAATACAAAAAATATTACATAAAATGCAATATAGCAAGCCAACAGTTTATATCTAAATAAGGGGTAGGGAAGCAAAAGGCAATTCTACTAAATTGGAGAATGAGAACAGAGTGCACATCTCGCAGCATCCTTTCAGTAAAGTCCTTAAATTCCCAGCTAGAGCAATAAGACAACCAAAGGAGGTCAAGGGGATGATATCGCAAAAGGAGAACTCAGTGTATCGCCATTCACACATCATATAATAGTGAACATATGTGATCCAAAAGTTTTACCAGAAATGACCTACATATGAAAAACACCTTCAGCCAAGTGGATGGATGAAAAATTAAATGAAAATAATATGCCATGCAAATGACAGAGAGGCTGAGAAGAAATTATGGAAGACATGCCAATCACAATGGATATATAATTAACTCTTACCTAGCACATCAGAAGCATATCTGGTGTGAACTCCAAGTCTCTGAAAAGAGACACTAAGGAAGGTAGCAGAAGACAGAAAGACCTCCCATGCTCACAGACGGGTAGGATTAAGAGAGTTAAAGAGGCCATCTTAATTTTGGGTGTAGATTCAAAGTTCCTATCTTGCAGTCAGGATGACATGGTTGCCAAGGTGCATGCAGGAGAAGAGGCAATCTTGCAGTCACATGTGGAGTCAAAGATGACATCATCTTGCTGTTTGGGTGTCACATGGTTGCTCATTGTGCACATGTGACATCATTGGCTGTGGAAGCAGAATCAACCTGAAACATCTCTGGCTTTCTACCATGCAGATGGTGTTACAATTTCTAAATCACATCAATCACCAAAAATAACCAGGGTAAAAACCTGTGACAGAGGGATGACAGCCATTACTGGAGAAGGAAATGGCTTTGATGTCCCTAAGAAAAAACTGCTCATGCCATGGCCATTCAGGCAAAGCAAGCATAATGGGATGAGGAGATCTAGATTTAGAGACTGAATGTTTAATGTTTTCTTGGGAAATTTTAGCCTACTCAGGACGGTTCACTGTTATCAGAAAATTTTTAAAGTGGAATAATATGCAGGTATGAGCAATAAGGACATTGTGAAGCTGCGGTTAACTAAGTGGAACAAGTTGAGAAACCTGAAACTCCTCTGGGTGAGATCATTGAAAACCTTGAGAAAAAGGAACACTGGGCATGGATCACTGAAGAAACAGATATCCACAGAAAATACAAGAGACATGAATGAGGAAGAAACAGCTGTATCTACTGGACTATGGAGCAATGGTTAGAGCCCCTACAAGGGGTGATCTCTATTAAAAGAAAATTTGATTCAGAAATACTGTTGAGGAAAGCTTGTTGGAATTTCCAAACCCAATGACCCATAAAGAAAACACACAATTTGGTTATTATAATTATAATCTATAAACGTGTATTGGGTAGATCTAATGTTATCATAACTTATACTCCAACCATAAAACCCCTGCTACATGTGCATTCTTCAGGCCACATGGATTGTTTCCATCATTACTTCCTCCTCTTTTTCTTCAGTCTTCTCCCTTCCCCTCTTACCCTCTTCTGCCTCTCTACCTAACCCCACTGTCATACCTCCGGTACCAACTTTCCCCTCCGGCTATCAGTAATAGGCTCTAGCATTTACTGACCAGTTAAAATGGGAAGAAGTTTCATATGTGATCACCAGTGTCCATGATAGAGGGCTAGTTGGTGGGGGGAGACCTCCTTTGAGGAAGCAAATAAATATCAGGATACAAATTGCATTTGCTTGGGAAGAGCAAATCTGTATAATGCTATCAATATCTGTCCAGTGGATTGTGAGAAAATGGGGAATATTCTTCCTAAAGACCCAGCTATACTACACCTGGTCTTATATCTGAAAAGGCCTCTGCCATGCAGAGAGTACATGTGCTCCATCATGTTCCTAGTGGATTTCTTCATAATGAACAGAAAATAGAAGTAAGCCAGATGCCCCTCATCCAAACAGTGGCTACAGATAATTTAGTTCATTTACACTATGAAATACTATACACATATGAAAAATAAGGACCCCAGCTCTGAAAAAAAGAAAAAAAAAGAAAGAAAAATAAGGACATTGAGAAGCTGCGGTCAAGAAGATGGAGTGAGAAAGTATTGTCCTGAATGAAGTAATTGAGACCCAAAATAACATGTATATATTCACTTAAAAGAGGGTATTAGCCATTAAGTACAGAATTCACACACTAAGTTCTATGGAAACAAAGAGGATAAACAATAAGAAAGGGCCAAGAGAAATGTTTGAATTTTACTCAGAAGGAGGAACAAAGTAATGAGAAGAGGCAGTTGGAAGGAAAGGATTGGGTGACTGAGGGGATGGGAAGGTAAATAGGGTTTGAGAATCATTTCTTGGGAGAGATGAGCAAGAGAGACAGAGCGCCAAGAGAATAAACTGAAATCAGTGACTGTCCAGGGTTGGTACTATCTCTATGATTTGCCAGCAATCTGGGATGTGTGAGGATACCCTGGCGTCCATGAGGGTGACTTTAGCTGAGACTCGTAACAGTGGGGATACGGACACCGAAATGGTCAATTTCTGTAGCCACAGAGGACCCAAGGTGGAAGGATAAGGAACCAAACACATCCCCAAAATTTTGACCCAGAAATTGCCCCCTCTATAAGAGACACACGGAGAGAGATGGAAGAGGAAATGAGGAAATGGCCAAAGGAAAAGTGGCCGGATGTGAGACTTATCCTATGGGTAGACGGCAAACACTGACATTATTAATGGTCCTTTCTTATGTTTGCAGACGGCAGTGTAGCATTATTGTCCTCTGCAAGGCTCCAACGAGCAGCCGACTGATACAGATGCACAGGCACAGGGCTTGATATCAGACAGTGCTCAGTGAGTCTCACTAAAGAGCTGAGGGAAGGACTGAGAGAGGTAGAGGAGCACAATGGTTCTCACATGAGTTCAGTAAACCCGTCGCCTGTCTGTGGATCCTGTTCTCCTACCCGGGCTGCGTTTTCAGGACCTAGTGGGAGACGATGAGTCTAGTCCTGCAGAGACTTTATGTGCCAGGAGACGGGGTGTACCCAGAAGGGTCCTCTACTCAATAAGAGTAGAAGGGGAGAGGATTTCCTTATAACGTGATCCCTCGAGGGGATTTTTCCATCATCATTATCATCATCATCATCATCATCATCATCATCATCATCATCACTAATATTATTATTACAGGATTATTCCATTATATTGTTATCTGTGTTGTTACCAGTGTGCTAAAGTTCATTGATGGCAGAAAGAAAGATTTTGTTTCATGTGGGTCATGGACAGCCACGATTTTGTTCTTGGAACTGAAAGATTTATTTGCATGCTCCATTGAGTAAATACATGCAAGTACAGAAAGTTCCTTGGTCTTCTACATGAGAGTGACATCCTCACATAGTCCTCAAATCTACATGAGAAACAGAGAATTTAGATGGGCAATGAAAATATGGTGATCAAAAACCAAGTTGGGGAGAAATAAGACAGTTTTCCACAATGTTTCAGGCTTTGGGGATTGGTAGACATTACACAACCATCTTATTATTCATAGCAGAAATAGTCAAAATTAATAAAGGCAGAAATTTTAACAACATATTTATGCTGGCTAATTTAAATTCCCATATTTCATCTGTGGAACATTATATATTCTCTTTCAGGTTCTTCTTGAAATTATTTGAAGAAGTGAAAACTGGTATGTGTTTATCTGTTCACATTCATAAAGCATCACCGTTGCTCGAGTGATGAACAGACTGCACAACTGTCAAGAGACAGACTGACTTTCTTGCCAAAGAAAAAAATCTTCACCTTCATGGAGGCAGTTTCATTCTTAGGTGCAGAAGTTTAAAATCCCCTGAGAATGCTTCCTACAGGTACCATTTTCTGTATATTGTAATATCCTAGAAAATGGGTTTCTTTTTGCATTTTATTTCAAGTGTTAAGATCTACAAACAAGTTTTGAGTGCATGTACTATTTGTAGATGTTGTCTTTTTTCTTTCCTATAGATGGATTCTGGTTTGTGGACTTTCAGGCATTTTCTGATCCATCTCTCACAGCAGGGGCTGCAAATGAGATGAGTCTTCATCAGGAATTAAGGAAAGAAGAAAGGTAAGGTAATAGATGATGCCCTTATGTATTTAACCCCTCTGAGCCTGAGATGGCTGTTGTCATCAACCTGTATATCTAAACTTTAACTTTGAAACAAAGTACACTCACATGAGTTTAAGCCTTTGTACTTTTCATTGTGTAAATATATGCAATAAAGAGAGCTTTCAAAGTAATAAAGTTGTGTGATGTGTGTTACTCATTTAACAGATGCCCTTGTATAACTTAAAAGAATATATAAATGCTTTTCCTTCATGTTGAAGGTAATGAAGACAGTGTCTCTTCTAAAAGTATATGTAGGAATTTTGACAACTATTAAATTAAATATGTTCTTATCTTGACAAAACATCAACCACAATTGCTTATGGGATACTTCCTATACTTTCTCAGTGTTTTTTCCTAAATATTGACTTTAAAATGCAGTTAGCAGAATTGATATTGAGGAGGATGGAGGGAGAGAGGAAACTGAATGAGAGGGGAGGTTGGGAAGGGAGTGGCCTTTGCAGGAATTAGGTACAGGGAAAGCAGGGAAATGAGAATGGAAGATAACCTCATACTAATACTGTCCAAACTCTTCCACAAAATTGAAACAGATGGAGCACAACCATATTCCTTATATGAATCCACAATTACTCTTATACCTAGCCCACACAAAGACTCAGCACAGAAAGAGGACTTCAGACCAATTTCCCTTAGGGATATTGATGAAAAAATTCTCAATAAAATTCTTGCAATCCGAATATTACAACACATCAAAAAAATCATCCATCATGATCAAGTAGACTTGAACCAAGGGATGGAAGGATGGTTTAATATAGGAAAATTCATAAATGTAATCCATCATGTAAACAAACTCAAAGATAAGGAGCACAAGGTCATTTCATTAGATGGTGAGAAAGCATTTGACAAAATTCAACAACCCATGCGAATAAAAGTCCTGGCAAAATCACGAACTGAAGGCTCATATCAAAATAGAGTGTAAGAAATATACAGGAAACCTGTAGCTAACATCAAACTAAATGGAAAGAAACTTGAAGCAATCCCACTAAAATAGGGACTAGACAAGGCTGCCCACTCTCTCCCTACTCATTCAAAACAGGACTCCATGTTATAGTCAGAGAAACCAGACCACAAGGGGGTCAAACTGACACAAACTGGAAGGGAAGATATCAAAATATCACCATTTGCAGATGATATGATAGTATATACTTAAGTGACCCAAAAGTACCACCAGAGAACTTCTTAACCTGATAAATAACTTCATCAAAGTGTCAGGGTATAAAATTAACTCAAACATACCAGTAGCCTTCCTCTCCTCAATGGATAAACAGGCTGAGAAAGAAAATATTGAAATCACACACTTCACAATAGTCCCAAATAATATAAAATATCTTGGTTTAAGTTTATTCAAGCAAGTGAATGATCTGTATGACAAAAGACCAAGTATCTGAAGAAAGAAATTGAGTACTATCTCAGAAGATAGAAAGAGCTTACATGCTCATGGATTGACAGGATTAATATAGTAAAGATGACCATTTTGCCAATCAATTTAATTTTACACATTCAATGCAATCTCCATCAAAATTCCTACTCACTTCTTTAATAGAGATAAAAAGAGAAATTTCCAAATTTATTTAGAATAAGAAAAAACTAGAAGAGCTTAAACTATCCTCCACAAGAAAAGAACTTCTGGGGGAATCTTCACCCCTGAACTCAAGCAGTATTACAGAGCAATAGTGATAAATACTGCATGGTATTCGTAAAGACACAGATGGATAGACCAGTGGAATAGAAGTGAAGACACAGAAATGAACCCACACACCTATCATTTGATATTTGGAAAAGTAGATAAAAACCATTCAAAGGCAGAAACATAGCATTTTCCAAAAATAATTCTGGTTCAACTGGAAATCAGCATGAAGAAGAATGCAAATTATCTCATTTTTATAACCATGTACAAAGCCTAAGTCAAAGTGAATCAATGACCTACACATCAAACCAGAGGGAGAGGAGAAGGAGAAGAAGAAGAAGAAGAAGAAGAAGAAGAAGAAGAAGAAGAAGAAGAAGAAGAAGAAGAAGAAGAAGAAGAAGAAGAAGAAGAAGAAGGAGGAGAAGGAGAAGGAGAAGAGGAGGAGGAAGGAGAACAGATAGAAGAAGAGATTGAGGAGGAGGAAGAAGAGCAGGAAGAAGCAGAAGAGGAAGAAGAAGGAGGAGGAACAGGAGGAAGACAAGGAGGAGGAGACGGAGGAAGAGGAGATGAAGATGAAGAAGAAGGAGAAGAAGAAGAAGAAGAAGAAGAAGAAGAAGAAGAAGAAGAAGATGAAGAAGAAGAAGAAGAAGAAGACGAAGAAGAAGAAGAAGAGGAAGAAGAAAAAGAAGAAGAAGAAGAAGAAGAAGAAGAAGAAGAAGAAGAAGAAGAAGAAGAAGAAGAAGAAGAAGAGGAAGAAGGAATTTAAACAGGAGGAGGAGGAGGAGGAGGAGGAGGAGGAGGAGGAGGAGGAGGAGGAGGAGGAGAAGAGGAGGAGGAAGGAGAACAGGAAGAAGAAGAGATTGAGGAGGAGGAAGAAGAGCAGGAAGAAGCAGAAGAGGAAGAAGAAGGAGGAGGAACAGGAGGAAGACAAGGAGGAGGAGACGGAGGAGGAGGAGACGAAGATGAAGAAGAAGGAGAAGAAGAAGAAGAAGAAGAAGAAGAAGAAGAAGAAGAAGAAGAAGAAGAAGAAGAAGAAGAAGAAGAAGAAGAAGAAGAAGAAGGAGAAGGAGAAGGAGAAGGAGAAGGAGAAGAGGAGGAGGAAGGAGAACAGATAGAAGAAGAGATTGAGGAGGAGGAAGAAGAGCAGGAAGAAGCAGAAGAGGAAGAAGAAGGAGGAGGAACAGGAGGAAGACAAGGAGGAGGAGACGGAGGAAGAGGAGATGAAGATGAAGAAGAAGGAGAAGAAGAAGAAGAAGAAGAAGAAGAAGAAGAAGAAGAAGAAGAAGAAGAAGAAGAAGATGAAGAAGAAGAAGAAGAAGAAGACGAAGAAGAAGAAGAAGAGGAAGAAGAAAAAGAAGAAGAAGAAGAAGAAGAAGAAGAAGAAGAAGAAGAAGAAGAAGAAGAAGAAGAAGAAGAAGAAGAAGAAGAGGAAGAAGGAATTTAAACAGAAAGAGAACTAAAATTCCATTCTTCCCCATTCCCTCTCTTCCTCAGCTGTTGTTTAGGCAGTTGTGTTAGTGAGACGTTAACAGTGTAATTTCTGGTGTTACTTTGAGACACCAACTCATAGTAAATTTTAGTCTCTTAAAATCTTCTTTCATGAAGTAAGACACCCATGGCTACATCATTCTCTCTTCTCCAGCACTTCACTTAGTTCTTTTGAATAGGCAGTGTCAATATTATATAGGGTCTGTTCAGATAGATGTAAGTATTTTGAGTTCTGGAGGGCCACAATTGTATCATGCTCAGTGGACAGCACCTCACAGATCTCCTTACCTATTAATAAGCCCTTGAAAGAACCCAAGGCCTGCATATCACCTTATCTCTAATTTGGAAGTTATCTCCATTGGATAATCATGTGAAAATGAAAACTTAGTTTTCTCCAAGGGAATATCACTGGGTACACAAACTAATTTTAAGGGTAGACTGCGTATAAAGCACTAAGGGAACTGAACATCATCTTTGGAGGATCCTTGTCTCATAATGGGTCAGGACTTTTTCTTCAGAATGTCTTTTTCATTTTGTTTTATGTTTATTTATCTATTAATTTTTGCTCTGTATGTTTTGTGTATATATTTTTCCTGGTTTTATGTTTCCATGGAATTCCAGAGTGTGTGAATGGAAGTCTGGGTCAGCGTGTCTGTATCTGATTCTTGAACCTTGTTTTGGCTCTTTTCTATATGCTTGTTTTGTTCTACTCCAATTCATTAACTTTCATTTTATTTTTATCCCTTAGATGATGGTTTGTTTTGAGAGTCAGAAGGATGTAGATACAGATGATAAGAGACGAATAGAAGGGGGGAATAGAGGGTAGAGTAATCATAATTCAAATATATTGCATGAAAAAGTCTAATTTTAAGAAAAGAATTTTAAAAACATACTTTCTGGGGCCTGTCTGCCCCCTTTTCTCAAAATCCTTACTAGTTTCATATAAAAAGTTAATGAAAATATTTTAAATCTTTTCCAAGGCTAAGAAAATTGTTTGTTTACATCTGATCTGGAACTGCCACTATGGGAGTGAAGCTTCTGTAGAGTTGCAATAATGCAGTAGGAGAGTCTATAAATGCTTTCAGAGAAATCAATACACTGAGGTTCAGCGGGAGTTTCACATGATTGATGTTACAAATTTTCAATCGGAAGATATACATTTTCGATACTTCAGTTTTCATGAAATTCTTCAAGATCAAATTACAAGTAGTATGGAATACAATCATAAAATAGGTTTGTTCCTTTGAAAATTTCAAAATTACCCCAAATAATACTTAAATATCATTAATAAATCAGAACATTTTGTATCCTAAACCCATATAAACATGACAATTACGAAATAGAAGTAGATGCGTATTTGTGGATAAAAGCTGTTTCTGGAGAGGCACTATTTTATGTCTGGGATAATTTCACTTCATTGGTAGATGGGTTAAATCAAAGTCTGATAATGAAGACCTTGCTGTAAAAGACCATTCTCTCACAAAAGGGACTCTAAAACCCTGTTGTATAGAGTGCTAGCATTTCAATGTATCTCTTAATGACACTCCATTGGTTAGATGTGCCATATTTCCTGTATTCATTCCTCTGTGGAAGATCATCTGGGTTCTTTCAGCTTCTGGCTATTATAAATAAGGCTACTATGAACATAGTGGTGCTCATGTCTTTGTTATATATTGGGGCATCTTTTGGGTATATGCCCAAGATAGGTGTAGCTGTGTCTTCAGATAACTCAATGTCCAATTTTCTGAGGAACCTCTACACTGATTTCCAGAATGGTTATATCAGTCTGCAATCCCACCAACAATGGAGGAGTGTTCCTCTTTCTCCACATCCTCTCCAGCATTTGCTCTCACCTGAGTTTTTGATCTTAGACATTCTCACTTGTGTGAGGTGGAATATCAGGGTTGTTTTGATTTGCATTTCCCTTATACTATAGTTGTTGAATATTTCTTTAGGTATTTCTCTGCCAATTGATATTCTTCAGCTGTGAATTCTCTGTTTTGCTTTGAACCCCATTTTTCTAATGGTTATTTGTCTCCCTGTAGTCTCACTTCATGTGTTCTTTGTATATTTTGGATATAAGCTGTCTATCAGTTGTAGGATTGGTAAAGATCTTTTTCCAATCTATTGGTTTCCATTTTATCCTAACAACAGTGTCCTGTACCTTACAGAAGTTTTTCAGTTTTTTTAAGATCACATTTGTTGATTCTTCATCTTAGAACATGAGCCTTTGGTGTTTTGTTCAGAAAATTTTCTCCAGTGCCCATGTGTTTGACATGTTTCCACACTTTGTCTTCTATTTGTTGGAGTGTATCTGGTTTGAAGTGGAGGTCCTTGATCCAGTTGTACTTATGCTTTCTACAGGGCAGTAAGAATGGATCGATCTGCAATCTTTTACATACTGACCCACAGTTGAACCAGCACCACATGCTGAAAATGCTGTCTTTTTTTCCATTGGATGGTTTTGACTTCTTTCTCAAAATTAAGTGACCATGGTTGTAGGGGTTCATTTCTGGGTCTTCAATTCTATTCGACTGGTTTATTTGCCTGCCTCTGTCACAACGCCATACAGTTTTTTTTTTTTTTTTTTTTTTTTTTTTTTTTTTTTTTTTTTTTATCACTGTTGCCCTGTAATACTGCTTGAGTTTAGGGATAGTGATTCCCATGGAAGTCCTTTTATTGTTGAGGACAGTTTTAGCTATTCAGTGTTTTTTTTTTTATTCCAGATGAATTAATGAATGTTCTGTCTAAATCTTTGACGAATTGGATTGGAATTTTGATGGGGATTGGAATGAATATGTAGGTTGCGTTTAATATAATGGCCATTTTTACTGTATTAATCCTGCCAGTCCATGAACATGGGAGATCTTTCCATCTTCTGAAATCTCCTTCACTTTCTTCAGAGACTTGAGGTTCTGCTCATATGCTCATATTTTTTACTTACTTGGATAATGTCACCCCAAGACATTTTATATTATTTGGGGCTATTGTGAACGGTGTCATATCCCTACTTTCTTTCTCTGCTTGTTTAGCTTTGTGCAGAGTTATTTTTATACTCAGCCACTTTGCTGAAATGTTTATCAGGCTTAGTAATTCTCTTGTGGAATGTTTGAGGTCACTAAGTATACAATCATATCAACTACAAACAGTGCTATTTTAACTTCTTCTTTTCCAAACTATATCCCTTTGACCTCCTTCAGTGTCTGCTTGCTATGACTAAGATGTCTAGAACTATATTGAATAAGTTGTGAGAGAGTGGGCACCCTTGTTCAGTCCCTGATTTCAGTGTGATTGCTTTAAGTTTCTCTCCACTTAGTTTAATGTTAGCTACGGATTTGCTGTATATGTTTAGGTGTGGGCCTTAAATTCCTGTGCTTTCCAGGACTTTTTTCATGAAGTGATGTTGAATTTTGTCAAAATCTTTCTCAGCATCTAATGAAAGGATCATGTGGTTTTTATCTTGGAGTTTATATAGTGAATTATGTTGTTTGTTTTCTGTATATTAAAGTATCCCTGCAAGCCTGGGATGAATCCTACTTAAACATAGTAGATGATTGTTTAATGTGTTGTATGAATAGGTTTGCAAGAATTTCATTGAGGATTTTTGTGTTGATATTGATAAGAGAAATTGGTCTGAGTTATCTTTCTTTGTTGAGTCTTTCTTTGTTTTAGTTATAAGAGTAATTGTGACTTCATGAAAGCAATTTGGTAGTACTCCATCTGTTTCAATTTTATGGAATAGTTTGGACAGTATTGTTATGAATTTTTCAATGAATTTTGGATGGATTTCTGTACTAAACCCATCTGATCCTGGACTCTTTTTGGGTGGGAGAGTTTTGATGATTGCTTGTATTCCTTTGGGAGTTATGGGTTGTTTAAATGGTTTATCTTTTCCTGATTTAGGTTTGGTATCTTGTATTTGTCTGGAAAATTGTCTTTTTTTTTCCAGATTTTCAAGTTTTTTGAACCTAGGCTTTTGTAGTACAGCAATTTTTTTTAATTTCCTCTGATTCTGCTGTTCTGTCTCCCTTTTTAATATTTGATTTTGTTAATTTGGACACACTCTCTGTATCCTCTGCTTAGTCTAGCTTTGGGTTAATATATCCTGTTGATTTTTTCAGAGAATCAGGTATTGGTTCTGTTGATTCTTTGTATGGTCCCTTTTTTTCTACTTGGTTGATTACAGCCCTGAGTTTGATTATTTTCTGCCTTCTACTACTCCTGCATGTATTTGCTTCTTTTTGTTCTAGAGCTTTTAGGTGTGCTGTCAAGCTGCTGATGTATGCTCTCTCCTGTTTCTTTCTGCAGGCACTCAGAGCTATGAGTTTTCCTCTTAGCACAGCTTTCATTGTGTTCCAAGAGTTTGGGTGTGTTGTACCTTCATTTTCAGTGAATTCTAAGAAGTCTTTAATTTCTTCCTTTATTTCTTCCTTGACCAAGTTATCATTGAGTAAATAAATAATCTTTGAATTACTTTGGTACTTAATGAAATGAAATCATGAGGGGCTCTTATTTAGGAGATGACAAGAAAAATGGTTTGTATGTGTTCAGTACAGACATGGTATTTCAAAAACCACTTTTACTAGTTCCTCGAGAACTTCGTATACTATATATTGATAGAATTTACTTCTCACTTCTCTTGCTAACTCCTCCCAGATCCATCCCCACCTAATCCCTTCTCCCAACTTCAAGCTCTCTTTCTGCCCTCTGTAATAACCCACTCAAGTCATTTTTGCTGCCCATAAATTCATGGGCATTGGGCAAGCCACTGGAGCCTGGCCAGCTTATCACCAGCTATATCTTTGTAGAAAACTGACTCTCCCTTTCCTATCAGCTAGGGCGGAGGGATAATTGTCCTGTCGTGTATAGAAGACATTGCTTTGTTCTGGTTCTCGCTGACATCTGTATCTTATATTTCCACTCCGTCTTCCTTGAGGGTTCCTAAGACTCAACACCCTGCCTTTTGCCCTCTCTCTGTGAGTCTGTGTATATGCATGTGTGTCTATATTATAGATGTCCCATTTTACATTCAAACCACCACATGGTGGGAGGGTGTCTTTACAATTGACTGCTGACGGTATCTCACCCCAGACAAAATGCTGCAATGCAGACATGGTGTATCTCAGTACCAGAAAGAAATAGGAGATGTTGAGAAACCTACCCAGCTTTTTCTAGTGTGAGGTGAAGTTTAGACTTCTGACACAACCTTCTGGCCCTACCCTATTTGTTTAAGTTACACATTGTCCCAGTACAATGTTCAAAGGTGGGACTATGAAAAGCAATTTGACCCTGTGTGCTGTAATCAATGAGTTCATCTGTTGATGGATGTGTATGAAGGTGGCGGGAAACTAGGAGATAGGAAATTGAGGGCCTTGGTCATTTGGGACATGTCTTGGAGGGTGATTTTTGTCCTTCGTCTCTTCTTGTGTTGATGCTACTTGGATGCCAGTGAGGTTACCAGTTGAGCTCTACTGTGCCCCTTTCATGATCATGTGACCATGGACCGAAACCTATCAAACCATGAACCAAAATAAGTTTCTTTTTTTCACTTCTATCGTAGTTTTAACCACATTTTCCTTCACACTTTGAATTTTACTCACTCTCTGCTCTTATGACTCCTCTGCCATTATGTGACTGTTGGTTCACTATGTGGCTGACCTCAATGTGGGGTTAACTCAAATGACATGATTTTTCCCCCTTTTCTCCCCTTCATCTTCCTTCTCTAGGCACCTGCTGAGACTTACAGCCTTGGGTATTTTTTTTAAGCCTGGAAAGCGCACACACACACACACACACACACACACACACACACACAAACACACAATAGAGATATATTTTTAAAAAAAGATAAAAAAGATGGAGCCAGGTATGTCCCTTTAATCCCAACACTCAGAACCAAGTTGATCTCTCTGAGTTCAATGCCTACATGGTTTAAACAGTGAGTTTCAGGCCAGCCGTATCTACATAATGAAACCCAGTGTCAAAATAAAACAGAGAAGAGTGTTGTATTTATTTCTGATAATGTAGTCCACAGAGAAACTATTTCTACAGAGAAAGAACTTATTGTTGAGAGAATCAGTGGGCTGGAAGGAGACCCCAATTCTTTGTGTCACTACTCCATCCCAGCCTCAGCAGGAAGCAAAAATGGGTACAGCTAAAAAGGAAGCAGGGCGATTATGAGTAAAGCTGTGGACATGGGTCAGCACAACAGCAACAGAAGCAGGCAGAAAAAGAGCTAGGATGAGATGGCTTCACCAGCCAATATCTCCGACTGACAGTCCTTAGTAGCACCAGGATGTTCTTTTCCTTCAAGTACCCCTGGACTTTTCAGACAATCAGAACCTACAGAACAAAGTGTGGCAAATGCCTAAGAAAAGATGTCTTGTGGGACATATTTGTTTATACAGGTTTCATGTATCCCAGGATGACCTCAAACACACTATGCACCCAAGGATGATTTTGAATTCCTGGTTCTCCTCCTGGTAACGGGACTATGGGCATGCAAAACCACACCAGGCTGATGAGGTACTGTAGGTTGAGCCCAGAGCTCTGTGAGAGCCAAGTGAGCACTCTGTCCACTGAGCTGCATCTCCAGTTCCACGGGATGTGTTCTGCTAATACAACAAAACTAAAATAGAAGTCTTCAATGAGAGACAACAGGAGTCTCCTAGTCCAGATACATTAAATTACACATTCACAAGTAATCCATATGTCAAGAAATAATGAAACTATGGAACAGCAAGAAAAAAAGAAGAAGATAGAAAACATACTATCAAAATGTGTGAGACATATCTATGAAGGTGCTAAGAGGAAACTTTCCTTACAACACTAATTCTTAGATTAGAAACAAAGACCAGCATCCTAAATTTTTATCTACACTAGAAAATAAAATAATTAATTCAATGAAAAATAATTGATAAAATGAATCCCAAACACTAAATATAAGAAATTAGCAAAAAAAAAAAAAAAAAAGCCAATGATACACAATTAGTTTTCTTTTTTAAAGCAAAGAACGGTATTTGTCGTCTCGATTAGACCTAGATAGAAAAATATAAGGTACATTCTGTTTGGTGATTAAAAAAAAAATTGCCGTGCTTTAGAGTTTATTCAGAACACAGAACCTGGTACCACAGACAAAAATTAAAAAAAAAAAAAATTCATCGTTTAAACCCTTTTCAATGACAGTGTTCATACACAACTTTTCTCTCCTATAATCTGTTTAATATCAGACAAGATTTCCAGGGTTGCCATATGGAGATTATGCAGTGTTGAAATGGAGGCACAGCATTTTATTCCCAACACAGACTCTGGTTGAAAACATCATTGTTTTTATCACGAGGAAACTAGCACAAGATCCAAGCCCAGTCTCCCAATGCGTTGTCACATCTTAGAGCCATTTCCTCAGACAGCACTTCAGCTATCTTAATATTTTTCTTCAACAATCGAAACAGACTTGTTTGCTGCACAGTTTGGTTTGCCATGCTGCTTGGGAGATCCTGGACCATGAGAAATGATGAAAGTTCTCCCCCACACCCCCAAACTGCAGCACTGGTATCAGTGTAGAGGAAATAGGAGAGACAAAAACCAAAAAGGAAAAAAAAATGTTGTTGTATAAAAAAAGAGCCAGGTAAGTAGGACTAGCTGACCTTGGACATTCTACGTAGCCCAGGTTGGCCATGGACTTACTATGTAGCCAAGGATGGCCATGGACTTACTCTGTACCCCAGGCTGCCGTTGGATTTACGATGTAGCCAAGGCTGTCTTGGACATACTATGTAGCCCAGGCTGGATTTGAACTTGTTATCTTCATGAGTATTGAGAATATAGGAATGGACTACCACACTCAGCTTTGTATCTGTTATTATAAGTGACTCAGCTGTGGCCCCTCATTTGCCATCGCCCCTCAACATCAACAACAGTATCCCCAATCACCCACTAGGATAATCCCATCCTTTAACTCATCTGTTAAGGTATGACTTTACAAAACAGAGGGTCAGCAGTGTCCTCCTCCTTATTAGAACACATTTGTGTGGAGGGATTTGATTGATAGTTTGAGTGAGCCAGTCAAACCTTAACCTGGTTCTGATATTATGACCAAGACAAAAAAAAAAAAAGAAAAAAGAAAAAAAGAATAAGAAATCAAAAGTAAAGGACATGGGTCCAACACCAGGACTTGAACCTAAGCAGTTGAGGAGATGGCTCACAGGTCTCAGGAAAATGATGGGTAGGTTTTGTGGCCCACATAGATTCCCAGTCCAGGGAGGTAGAGATAGGGCAGATCCCCATGGAAAGACAGCTGTCAAGACTAGTCATATTGGTGAACTCTGGGTTTAACTGAGAAATGCTGCTTCAATGAATAAGGTAGAAGAGAAATGGATTAGGCCCTACATTATACACTGCACATGCATGCATGTACACACACACACACACACACACACACACACACACACACACAGGAACAAAACAAAATACCTTGGACTTAAGGTATTGCTTCCACTGTAGTAGCACATAGTAGGAGGTGGGTATCTAAATAAGTGTTCCTTTCTACCCCCACAAAGACGAACATAATTATGAACCCTCATCCCAGGATCTGTACAATCTGCTGAGGACTCCCAGATGTTTAGTTTAGTCCCTCGCTCTCTAACATATTCTGGTGTTCTGTTTCAGGAATCCTGAGGTGGGGCTCGGCTGAATTGTGCCTTACTTTCAGTCTTGCATCCAAGACAACTTTCAGCTGCCATGTACTGATCCCTGGGATTCCCTGCAAAGGTACCTTGACTTGCATGTCTCATGAGGCCATGCCATGAATCCAGATAAAGTGTGGCTGTCTTACTCAGCCATTTATTACATTAGAGTATTGGGAAATTGGCTCGAAGTTTAACCCTCAGTTCCCTCATGTATAAGTGAGCAGGCGAACAATTCCACTTCATCAGATCTACATTAGCAGTGAGTTAGAAAAACAAATCAAAACGATTAGTGCCAATTTGTTTTATGAAAGATAAGCAGTATTATTTATATGATTTGTAACTTCGGAAAATATTGTACATGGAACGTAATGGTTTTCATTATCTTTACACAGATGATGCGAGGAAAGCATCTAGGATGCAGAAATGCTTCCTTTTTTACTTTATTTCCAAAAAGCATTTCTTTCTGCTCCAATTATTTTTTTAAAACTTACTTTCCACTCCATCTCCCCTTAGGTGATTAGGTTAGAACCGGGTTTGGTGAGAGGGGTTATAAAACGTTGTGTTACAGAATATATCTACAAGATCAACTGTTGAGTTCAAATGGAGGCACCCTCCATGGATAAGCCATGCTCCCCCTGAAGCTATTGATTTCTTTTCTTTTTTTATTTTCATTGATTTCTAGTATAGTCATTGATGGCTAGTCTAGGAAGAAAGAACCTCGGTTGAGGAGATTCCTCCATTAGATTGGCCTTGACTATGTCTAGGTGGCATTTCCTTGACTGTTAACTGATACTGAAGTCTCTGGGCTACTGTGGGCAGCACCGCACTACGCAGGTGTGTTTGGTCTCTGCAAAGGTAGTTGAATGTGAGCTTAGAAGCAAGCCAGTGAGCAGTCTCTGTAGTTTCTGTTTCACAATCCTGTCTTGGTTTTCCTTGAATACAGGTTGGAACAGATAAGATGAAATAAAGATTTCCCTTTTAAAGTTGACTTTGGTGAGTGTATTCATCAGAGCAACAGAAAACCAAAATTAAGCAAAAATCACAGTGCCAGATGTGGGATGTCTTCCTGAAAGTTGCTGACCAGCGAGATCACAAAAGCCCTCACAATTTTACAGGTTTTTGCCAGTGTTCTTTGTAGCCCTCCAGAACTTGATAGTAAGACCCTATTCCTGAGGACACTGAATCCTTTTGGTCACAGGTCACAGAAGGTTCAATCTGAAGATGAGGTGGAAGCATCCTCTATAATGGCTAGCATTCATGGTTCAAGAAAGTGCTATGTAGGCTTCCGTGGGAGAAAATCATCTACAAACTTACTCGGGGGTGAACCATTCAAGCTAAAATGTCAGGCAAGATGTGCCCCTAATGGTTAGTGCCATCACAGTAATGGGAGTAACCAGTGGCCTTCCAATTGGATACAAGTCATCTTCCACACAAGGGAATACACACCAGGTTTTGTAAAGTCATCAAGAACCTATGGTTAGGGTGATATAGGCCCTATGAAAGAACATAATGGTACATACATTGTCGAACTTCCTTCCAAACATCCATATTTGTATCTACAGATAAGTGTTGTACTCATCGCTCATCAGAGAAGAAGCCTTTGACTACCATGGGCAGAGATGTACAGCAGGAAAAAGTACTGGGAATCAGTGGTGTTGAACTGTTCAGGTGGAAATAGGACAGCTAAGCCTTCTGTTCCACAGCTCAGAGAACATCATGAAAGAGTGGGTGGAAGGAATATATGAACCAGAAGATGGGGAAGTGGACAGCAAAAGGATATCTTATAGATTGGACGTAGTCATTGAACTCTTAAAATGATTGCGGGTATGGTCATGGGCACAAGACTGGGCCCCTCAACACTTCATTACAGATGCGAGAGGTCTTAAAGATCCTCCCCTCCTTTGGCAATCAACATGTATTGGAGGAGGGGTTCTATCCTGCAGGCTTAGATTTTTCAAGACCTACTTTAGTAAGTGTTCTTAAACCCTTTAACCTTCCTTTAGCCCACCACCCACCAGAGGTAGTGGAAAGAAAAGGATAATAGGGCAAACAAAGGACGTTGTGTTCCTGCTTAGAAATATTTCTCTGGGGCGATTTAAACCTTCATCAATAGGATATCAGTTCAGTTGACATGAATCAGCATAGGTAGGTCGATCTACTTGCAAACACTATTCACGAATCACCAAGGACAGTTCAACCGAAAAGAAATTGCTGTGCTCATCCAATTGGCCTGGGTTTGAGGAGGCAGCAAGAAGCCACCACAATGTCACCACAAGAAGTTCTCTGGTGCTTTTCTTTCTACAAAGCCATGGCAAACAATGGTCAGTGGAGAAGGAAAGGTGAACAAATGCCACAGCATTGTCAATGAAAACCAGTGTCATCAAAGTCCATTGAGCATCAGCGAAGAGTGGCAAGACAAGTCAATGCCATGCTGTTGCCCACTGTTGTCCAGGGTTATACTCGTACCCTTTCTATTCATCACATGCCCTTTTCCCAGGCAGCTACCAGAAACACCATGTGTTTGTTCTCAGCAAAACATCCTCTCCTAATACAGTTTTCAGAACATCCATGACACAGTTGAGTCTCCAAAGAAACCAGAAATTTCTGCTTCACTACCTTCTTCATTCCTGTACCCATAGATAAGTTGTTCTGGCGAATTCCTCTGTGCTCATGTAATTAATTAAAGTTAGTGATTACACGTAGAAGGAGACATGAAATAGGAGGGGGGACTTATTCAAAATATTGGTGCCAATTGGAGAGGGGATGGAGTGAGAGAAGGGGTTGACCTAGGGGACGACGGAGGAGGATTAGGGAGGAAGCAAGGGGGAACTGAGGGATGGGATAGGAGAAAAAGTGAGGTGGATGAGGGAGGGGAATTGGGAAGGGAAATACAGAAAGGAAAGAACTAAAACTCATTATATAAGTATATGAAATTGTTAAACAAAAAAATCAAAATTGTCTTTTTTTTTAATAAGTTTTCTCTTTATAGAGGGTCAATCATTACAACTTAGGGCTTATTTTTTGGATCAATTTTGTTTCTAAGGCTTTTTTTTCTTTCGAGCAAATTATCAGATGTGAAGTTTTATTTTGAGTCAGTTCCTTCCAGGGTTTTGTGTAACTGAAAAATCAAGTCAATAAACACCTTGTATTTATCGTCAAAATCCTAGTGAGTTTTCTCCAGTAATTTTCCTTTTATCACACACCACCCACAGCCCTACTCAAAATTCTGGCAGAATTAAGTACCTGCCACTGAATGTGTCAGAAGTTCAAACCAGTGAAAGTGGGAAAAAGCAACTAAAAGCAAACAAAGTAAAAAAACAGCAAAACTTATTCCCTCTGCATCTGGGATTCCATTTTATGGTTTTGGAGAGTCTACTACACTGAACAAAATGAAAGAGTAGAGTCTGAGGTGGTGTTTAAATTATTGAAGAAAGGCAGGCATAGCTGTAAATGGCAGGGAGGTGGGGGTAGGTTGTCAGGGCGGTTCCTCTCTTGAAGATGTATGTAAACACCAAAGCTGGGAATGAAGAGAACCTCCAAGTGAAAACAGCTATGCCAAAATTTATGAATACAAGAGCGTTTGTATCACACTGAATGAACATTCACACAAATACATCACACCACAAGTCTAGTATTCGTGCTTAGACACATCAAGTGGTGCTGTGTTTGGGGGGTTGTATAAACAATGATTGTGTGTGACTGGAGAGGTGGCTTGGTAGTTGAAAACCATTACTGCTCTTACAGAGGACCTGAGTTCAGACCCTGGCACCAACATGGTGGCTCATAAGCATTGATTACTCTTGTTGAGTTCTGTGGCCTGCTCCTGTCTCTTGTCTTGATGAATACACATGTGGTCTATGTGGTCTTGAGGAAAACCGACTTGAGCCCGGTGGCCTCCCATTTCTTATTGACAGCTATATGTGCTTTTCTAACCTATGTTTCATGTGGCTTCTGTATATGTATCTTTTATACAGATACATAACAGCAAGGGAAACACCTATATATGGAATTTAAAACAAGGAAACAAAGAAAGAACGAAAGAAAGAAAGCTGAACACCCTCCAGGTCTGCAATGTGACCATCACACTCGAGTTGCTCTGCTTTCCCTATTATGATGGATGGTACCAGATAAAACAATGGGTCAAAATAAACACTTCCTGTCTCTTTTAATTGGAATTTTATGTATTTAAATTTCAAATGTTATGCCCTTTCCTGGATCCCCTCTCTCCAATTATCTCTCCCCCAGCTTCAGTGATGATGCTTTTCTTCCCACCCACTCCGATCTCAACACCCTGGCATTCCCCCACATTGGGGAAATAAGCATTCAGAGGAACAATGGCTTCTCCTCCTATTGATGAGAGACAATGCAATCCTCTGCTATATATGTGTCAGGAGCCGTGGGACCCTCCATGTGTACCCTTCAATTGGTGGATTAGTCTCTGGGAGCTCTGGGGTGTGGGGGTCTAGTGGGTTGATATTGTTGCTCTTCCTATGGGGTTGCAACCCTCTTCAACTCCTCCAATCCATTCTTTAACTCCTCCTCCATTGGGGTCCTGCTGCTCAGTCTAATGATTAGCTGTAAGTATACTCATCTGTATCAGTAAGGTTCTCTCAGGAGACATCCATATATCAGACTCCTCTCAACAAGCACTCCTGTCTTCGTTAAGTTTTAGCTTTGTATTTTGTCATAGCAAAAACAAGAAGAATCAATATGCTCCCTCTTCATGTCAGGGCCATGTGAATTAGAGTCAGTGCTTCACTAAGCCCTGTAGGGTTCTCTTGGCTCCATCCACAGAGCCTGGAGAGGGCATGGACCCTCAAACAGACCTGGTGTGGCCATGGTCAGGATAGACTCTTGATGATCTATTCTCTTTGTGAGAAACAAAACTTCATGTCGTTGATAAATACAATCAAGGAGAGTATCACATGTAGCTATCATAGAGTCTATTTTTGTATACTTATTCTCAACGGCCCTCATTGCTATTATGATGATGCTCTTCCTCCCACCCACTCCCAGCTCAACAACCTAGCATTCCCCCACACTGAGGAAATGAACCTTCACAGGATGAAGGTACACTCCTACAATTGATGCCAGACAGTGATATCCTCTGCTATATATGTGGCTGTAGCCATGGGACCCTCCATGTGTCCTGTCAATATCCCTCCAATCATGGGTTATAGGCTGTCAAGCAGGTGCTGGTAATTTCAACAGCAGGCACTGCTTCCCACAAAACTATCTCCCCAGCTTGCATTTTATCCAATGCTACAAGCATGCTGGAAATCCTGTATTTTGTTTATTTGGCCCATAGCTAGACATTCTTTCTTGGACTATAATTAAGTGATCTACCTTCCTAACGATGCCACCCTTTAACACAGTTCCTATGTTGTTACAACCCTTGATGACAAAATTATTCTTGTTTCTTCTTCATTATTGTAATTTCGCTTCTGTTATGAAATGTAGTAGGTAATCATTTTGGAGACTGAAGTTTGTCAAAGGGATCAAGACCCACACACAGGTTGTGAACTGCAGATATAGCAGGTTGGTGGCAAGATATATTTGAAGGACAAACTGGGGAAGACAACCACCAGCCCTGGGTCCCAAGTCCATCGCTTTATGGACCTAGCTCTCCTCTGTTCCTCCTTAAATATGGAGTCATGTGCAGAGCGTTTGTCACTTTGAATAAAACAAACCTTAACAGAGACACATGATGGATGGTTCCTTGTTGCTACCATTTTTTAATTTCCTGCCCCAAAACCTCACATTTTAAACATCATTGAAAGCCAAGAAAATAGGCATAAAGATTTCTCTGTGTGAGTTACTGCCCACAATTCCTTTTTGTTCACCTGGAAATCAACTTTAGAAGACTGCAAGCATTAGCCATTTCAGAAATCCACTTCCTGCTCATGTTTTGTTGAAGAAAAAAAATCAAGCTATATAGAACAATGGAGATGGAGTGTACAGGATGGGTTGGGGATTTAGAGCTCTTAAGGAAACCTCGCACAAAGTGAGGTATATCAACATACCTCAGCTGACTCAGAAGCAAACAGGTGAGGACCATAGGAAGCCTTGGGCATGAACAACAGGGATGAAGGTGTCTTTCCAAGGCAGAGAGACAGAGCAGAACATCCTTCCTTGGTCTAGTTGAAGTGAGGAAGCTAGTGGTTCTCCACCTAAGTCATCCCACACTGAGCCAGTTCATGAAGTTCTGGTCCTGTAGAATCTCCAGTGCCTGAGTTGAAATGCAGCTGCTCCCCCCAACCCTCATAGGAACAAGCACTTGTTATAAGGAGAGGTGCTTGAAGACATCATTCTTTGAAGCCATCTTCTCTAAAGGGCAGGTCTCCAATTCCTTAGCAAGAAAGGCATCATGTCTTCAACCTTGTTGTCTTTCCATATGTGCCATCTCTGTGAAGCCCCATCTCGAAGGTCTTGGCCAGGGCATCTGGCTACGTGAACTGATGTCTCCAACAGGTTTCCTAAAGTCTCAGTTTAGCAGTTTTGGACGGATTACCTGTGCCTTATCTATAGTGGAAACAGGGATTGAATTCTGGCTTCTCTGAGTCCCTGGAGGTAGTAGAGACTTATAGAGAGCAGGTGAAAGAATTATAAACATGAAAGTGCTAATCCATTCTTCGGGTGTGAACTTCTCTTTTTTTTTATACATTTTTTAATCATTTAATAAAGTAAGTCAATATCCCAGACAGGGTGAATGTCTGGCTTATGCACCAGCCTCTCTTTTCATCCTAACTCCTCGCTGCTCAGGGTGTGATATCCATTGCAAGTAGAGTCATTGCAGATGTAAGTGGTTATAATGAATGGCACACTGGAATGTGCTGGGCCCCTTATCAAATATGATCATCGATCCTATCAGAATAGAAGCATTAGTGGGCTGAATGGCAGGCAGGATGAATGGGACCCGATGTCAGTCTGTGGTTGACTGGGAGCTGGTTTTATTTCCCAACCACGAGTTTGGGCTTTAGCCTGAGGTTCTAGTAAACACTGAGAATTTTTATCAGGGATTTCCTTTCAGGGATCCCTCAAGATGATACCCTGTGGATGTACAGGGCAGGACCTAGAGGAGGCTGCAAGAGCTGTCAGCTCAGGCAACACCGAAAGCTGTTGGCTTTGCAGAAGGCACATGCTGCAGTGTTCAGGCCAACAGAGACAGTGACTGAGGCAGTAAGTGCAATTTCCCTCTTTGCATCACAGCAGCACCCACACACTTTCCTTCTGCCATGCCAGACTTACATGTTCAACAGACCGTCAAACCCAGTCTGAGTGAAGGTACACCATTGCACTAAGAAATGAACACTGCATAGTACAAGACACAATGGATGGTAAGATGTTGCACAAATGATGGGAATCTGAAATAATGTCAGTTAAGATGGATTGCATTCCTCTCAGAGGACCTGGGTTCAGTTCCCAGCAACTATATCAGATGGTCCCCAACTCTAGGGACTCTGATCCCCTCTTCTGATCTCCGTGGGTCACTGCACATGGGTGTACATACATACATACATACATACATACATATATACATACATACTACATATATATATGTACACACATATTTCACACATACAAACTATACAGATACTACATAAATATGACATATATATTATGCCAGTGGGTTACTCAGTAATCTACTATCCTTGGTCACTGGATTACTCAAGCCCTCAGGAACCCTCAATGGAAGTCCATTTCTTCTTCTCTGTCAGTTCCTCTCTGGGGTTTAGGGCCCTCATATTGACTGAAGTCTTTATATGATTTTTGAGTTTCTGAAGCATTTCTGTAACACGAGCATCAGGTTTTTTGAATCTCTGGTCTTCATAGGGTTTTGAGCACCTGAACTTGTGCCGAGTCCGTCTAAGTAGTCCCGGAGGTGGAAAGTCGCTCGGGTCTCTGCTGTTCAAGTGCTTCCCATGTTGGGGTAGGATGTTATAATCCGGTTGGGATACACTGAAGGCGTTCTCAAGTGGCAGAGGCTGGGAACCCTCAAGTTCTTCTCCCATTGGAGTTGGGTGCTATACTCCGCTAGGGGCCACTGTTTGGGCTTCCAGTCTGTGAAGGCTGGGAATCCTTCAACTGATTCCCCTGTTGCACTCCGGTGTTATAATCATCTTGGGGGACTCGGAAGGGGTTCCCAGGCCATGGAGGCTGGGAAATAGGTCGTGCATTGTCAGAGGGTAAAGTTCAGAATAAGGCTCTCTGTCCTCTCTAAGCACTACCACGTGAAGGGGCAGTTAATATACTTGGCAGTTGTGAGTCTTGGTGAGCCTCACGTGAGCTGTATCCTTTGAGTATTTCTCTCTCTCTCTCTCCCGAGAACTGTGGAAAAGTCCATAAGGCAAAGTGTCGCGCCCACCTCGTCTGGCAAGTAAGATGCAACACGGTTGGATTCTTCTCAACAGCCTTTACTGTAGGACACCTTCTTTGCTGATACAGGTAGGCGGCGGCAGCCAGCCCTAAGTGTTACAGCTCCAAGTGTTTCAGCTCCAAGTGTTACAGCTTTAAGTGTTACCGCTTTAAGTGTTACCGCGCCGAGCGGCAAAGCCGCTCGGCTTATATACACAACAGTATGCTAATCTTTCAGGGATTGGTGGGGCACGAGTCACCCCACTGCCATCCCAGCTACTTGTCCTCCAGAGATTGGCGAGGCATGAACTCCCATTTAGCATAGTAGCGCCCCAGCAGACTGACGTCAGGTGTAAAACTCCACGCATGCTCAGTACTGTTGTTAGGAGGGCGCCAGATTCACCTCATTATCATACAGCTGTCGCACCGCTCCCTACATCTCCCCCTTTTTTGTTTAATAAAATGACTGGTCTAGATCTGGGTATCACGTCAATCTTGTCATTGCTCCTGTCTTAGGTCATTCCTGACGATGACTCGGCCTAACCCGTCTTTGGGTCACCCTATCGCCACCTGGGCCCCGTGTCTTAGGTTAGTCCGAGCTCGAGGAAAGTTGCCCGTCCCTGGATACAATGACCCCACATGACTGTGACAAAAATGATCTAGGGTGAACGCTTAATCTTTCTAAGAGGCCAGCCATACATTGGGAGAAGCACCATTGTCAATGGCAGTCATAGCCTGGTAAACAACCGCTTTGTGTCTGGCATGTTCTCTTTTTAAACGGCCAATAAGCCAGTGACATACTCCGCATCCCAGGAGGACAATAGCTCCCCAGGCAAACATGTCCGCCCACTCCTTAAAAAAGGAGAAAGCATTGGTAATCCATGAGGTAAAGTCTTCAATTGTGATGGGGTCCAGCCTAGTGCTATTGAGGACAGCAATCTGCATCAGCAATTGTCTGGATAGTTGCTCTGCTTTCATGGACCAGTTTCCTTTCAGATAATTTGAGATTTCTTTGCTCTGTTGAGAATGCTGAGAAAAGTTGGCTTGCAAAGGAGTAATGCATAAACCTCTTAGGGAGGAAACGCAAGACAGCTGTGTCATATGATACAGTGCTTCAATTTGTTCTTGAACTAAATCTATCCTTTGATTGGCTAATAGAAGGCCAGATGCCAAATGAGTATTAAATTCTTCTTGTATCTCTAGCGCCATTGCAGTTCTTTCTACAATCTGATTGACAGTCTCAGCTGTCTGTATTTGATTGGTCATAGCAATTGTAGCTGTGGTAGCTGCGGCAGCAGACAGCACGATGGCTGAAATTATGACTGCCATAATTCCAAAATCTCTTTTGGTTCTCAGCAAATTAAGAATAGGAAAACTATATGGGTTTGCCTCTACTGGGATTGGCACAAAAGAGGGAATCTTGACCATTACTGCAGTGTCATTGTTGCCATCTCAGCATTCAGCTAAATAGCAGACTACATCAGAGCTATTACAATTTAAAACAGTATTGTTGACATTAGTGCTTATCAGAAAGAAAAAAGGTGATCTAACACATACTGAAGTACTAGTGGCAGTATTATGTTCCAAAAGGTTATTATATTGAATATTGGTCAACCTGGTATCATTTTTTCTGGAAGCCAAAACATTATACAGCGTGAAGTTCTCACCCATCAACCTAGCAAAGGGGGTCAGGGATGTATATGTCCCTTGTTCATTGGACAGCACCCATTGAAACCAAGGCCAGAGATTATGCTTGCCAGTCTTATTCTCCCCCCAGTCATACTGTACATGGTCAAGAGGAGGGGAAAATTCAAATCCCGGTAGGAATTGTTTTGTTCTATGGAATGGACTCTGACATGGGGTAAAATTAGATGGAAACTCTTGATGCGGGGGGCAAGCGGGTAAGACTCTACGATGGGTAGAGCTATTCTGTGCATAGTTACCTTGCCCTGGGCGTGATGGAACACTACAATTATATATCACAATTAGTGTTGTAATGTTCAGATCAGCAGAACTATCGACTTACATGTCCTCGCTGGGTGAAGAGACTCCCTGGGCAATTTGACTCAAAGCAGCCAGGATGATCCCGGTGTTCATTGTGTTGTCACTTATAGGATTCAACCAATTAGCTAACGTGGCTCTACGCAACCAAATACAGGGCAGGGAAGAGTCTTTAATGGTAAAACATAAGGTATGCAACAGAGAAACGTTAGTGGCGGCATACCGTTGGGGCATTTCTCCAGTTGGCACTATACAAGGAACATCACGCAAACAGGAGGTAGAGAAAAACGTTGGTAAAACAGTAGAATTGCTATGGACTGGCATGGGTACTGGCCAGGATCTGGCAATAGCCCACAGGGTGATCGAATTAACCTGTATTATCATTCCCAGTAGCAATAGTAGGGTTCATAGTCTCATCTTCAGGAAGAGCAGAAGGCAATTTTCGAGTCAAGCGCTCAGGTACCCAAATTGGATTTTCTTGATTCTGCGGAAAAACACAAACAGCTCCCCTAGATCTCGAGATCACCGGATCTGGGCCACACCATTTATCAGTTAAGACATCTTTCCACTTTACTTCTGCATTAGTTATAGGTGTAGTAGCAGCATGGCGATCCGCAGCAGAGCAACCATGCACATCCAAAACTAAGAAATTTAGAGTAAAAAGAGCTAAAGAAAGTTGTTCTTTTGGTGTTCGGCTGTTGGCAATTCCCTCTTTTTTGTTTTTTTATCAGTTCTTTTAAGGTACGATGTACTCTTTCCACAATTCCTTGACCTTGGGGATTGTATGGCAATCCTGTAGTATGTTTGACCTGCATTGTCTGGCAAAATGACTGAAAGGAC
Source organism: Rattus norvegicus (assembly GCF_021556685.1). Lineage (NCBI taxonomy): Eukaryota > Metazoa > Chordata > Mammalia > Rodentia > Muridae > Rattus > Rattus norvegicus. Next base: position 49,840,285 of record NC_141555.1, on the reverse strand, counting down.
TTTGTAGTGTAGGCAGGCCCGTTCTCCGTCTTGAGACTATCAGGCTTTCCCCAGGCTGCCCATGCCTCTAAGCAATGGCTAATGGCATTACGAGCCTTTTCACCAGTCATCAGAGTAGCATGTATAATACCAGAACATGTATCAACAGAAACATGAGCACATTTTAAGTTTCCAAATTGAGGTATGTTTGTGACATCCATCTGCCAAAGTTTTAGCGGGATCAGACCACGAGGGTTAATCCCCACATGAGGAGGGTGGTGAAATTGAACACAATTTTGGCAACTTAACACCACATCACGAGCTGCAGCTCTAGAGATTTTAAATTTTTGTTGAAGAGTAAAGGCAGGTACATGAAACTTTTGATGAAATTCTCTAGTGAGGTAAACCAGAGCAGCATGAAAAATAAACTCTCTACGAGTACTAGCATCCACCAGGGCGTTATTACTGGTCATGGGACTAGGCAAATTAGTATGGGCTCGAATATATTGTATGAAAAATTTATTTTTTCTGGCCCAAATCAAATTTTGTAATTCTAAAAGAATTTGACATAGAGTACTAGTCGACCGAATTGGCCCTGTAATTTCAAGTGAGCGCACCGCATTAACCACATAAGCAGATTCAGAAATTAAATTTAAAGAATCATGAAATCTTTTGAAAACTTCCAATACAATTTTACATTCTGTAATTTGGGGGGTACCTGGACTATATTGAATTAATACTGGTTCTTGAGAATCAACCATATAGGCACCTACACCTGTTTTGGAGCCATCTGTATAAATATCTAACGCTCCAGACAAAGGCTCTGAGGCAGTGATCTTAGGAAAGATCACTGGATGTTCAGTAAAAAATTGTAGCAACGGATCCTTAGGATAATGATTGTCAAACTCTCTATCAAAACTACAGCGCAATATGGCCCAATCATCTATCAATGTACACAATGTTTCTACCTGAGTGGTTGTATATGGTATAATAATTTTCTTTGGTGAAATACCAAAATGCTGAATGTAAGATTTAACGCCTACTACAGCAAGCTGTGCAACAGCAGAAGGGTAATATTCAAGGGTTTTATTAGGAGAAATATGGGGATAAATCCAAAGAAGTGGACCTTGTTGTCATAATACTCCTGTAGGTTGACGAAAAGTTCTCAGTATACACAAAAGCAGATCTTCCTCTTCCTTATATCTTTTTAGTATTGTCTTTTTTAGTCTTTTTTCTACTTTCCTCAAGGATAATCGTGCCTCCTTGGTTAAAACACGGGGTGAAGTAAGCTGAGAATCCCCTTTTAGGATCTCATAAAGTGGTTGTAAATCTACATTGGGCATTTTTATATAGGGTCGAATCCAATTTATGCTTCCTAATAATTTTTGAAAATCACTTGTTTTTTTTTTTTCTTTGGTTCTTTTTTTCGGAGCTGGGGACCGAACCCAGGGCCTTGCGCTTCCTAGGCAAACGCTCTACCACTGAGCTAAATCCCCAGTCCCCCACTTAATGTTTTTAAATGATCTTTTCGTAATTCAATTTTCTGAGGAGAAATGTTATGAGAAGTGATTTTAGTTCCTAAATATTCTCCCATTTGTCCCATTTGAATCTTTTTAGGTGCTATGAACAATTGATTGTTTTCAAGCACCTTAACCAGTTTTGTATAGGCCGCTTCTAGGGCGGCTAGTATAAACATTTAGCCAGCCCCCTGGGGAGCTTGCCCAGCCAATTTAGGCTTCTAGCTACAGATGTCGGCTCCAAAAGCCAATTGAAACTTTTTATTTATTTGTTCCTTTCTTGAAAGGAGTTAAAGCTACATCAATGGGTGAATCAACCAGCATTTAAAGTTTTACCATTTTTTTTTCTTTTAAACATGAAACACAAAACATTTAAGCAACGAGAAGCAAAACCCAGACATAAATTGACATATATCCACAGCTTGGTGCACCAAGGACAGACAATAGACACAGAGGAAAAGGACTAGATGGCGTTCCACCAAAGGGACCCAGACATCCTACCTAAAGAACCCAGAACCAGAAAGAAGCACTTCTCCAATAGGAGCCAGCAAGGAGGCAAGACGTCTCCCACCTCCTTCTGTTCCCAGGAGAGCTCCAAAAAGTTTAAGCTCATTTCCTTCTTCTGCCAAAGCATCTGTAGAGAGTTCCGGAGGACAGTTTTTCTCAACCCCATTCTCTCTCTTGCCTAGGGTGTAAACTGTCTCTAGTCAGGGTCCAAAGACTAAAAGCATCTATGAGAATCGACTTTGCTTCTCTAGATTTTAACATAACTCTAAAAGAACACATACACAAAAACATTTTACATTATTACAGTGTCCCCTTTTGACCACTACCACTACCCCAAATCTTTATCTTTGCACATGCTTTCAATTTCTGTGATCCTTCTGAATTCTGCTTATTGGGGCCTTTAAAATCTGTATCCACCACCTGAGTTCCCATTCTAGGGGTCAATATGAGTCTGGTGGTGGAACTGAGGTCGAGTCCCGTGCTTCCTTTTGTTGCTCTGCGGGAGGCCCCAGACCCGATGGTTCTACCTTTAGTTTCACTTTCTCTAAACTGTCAGTGATGCTTTCTAGTCTGACATTTCTAAGGTCAAGGCTTTTAAAGAAGAACATATCTTATTTGTTTCCTGGTCCTGATTATCCTCTTTTTTATCTCTGCCTTCTCTCTGTTCCTTTTATCTCCTTTTCTTTTCTTTTCTTTCTTTGGGACCTTTTCTCCCTCTGACATACTTTCTTGATGCTCTGCAAGGATTCTCTGACCTGTTCTAACGACTTCCTCACATCGCTTATCTTCTAAACAGCACGGACTATTCGCCAAAGAGGCTTTGATCCGGGTCTAAGCTTGCCCTCTGTGGCTTCTTTATCTAGATCCCTTCCCAATTTGTCCCATGCTCACAAGGTAAGAGATCCTGACACTATAAACCAAGGAGCACAACGATCGCATTCATCAAGAAAACTTGACAGGATTTTCCTTTCAACTTTGAGCTTATGCCGATTAAGGAGCTCCTGGAGAGCTGTCAGGAATGGGCTGAAATGTGAGCTTCCCATACTCAATGAACTTATTTGCAAGCGGTTTTTTAGCAAGCTGGCCTGTTTGTTTATACCCAACTCCGTAGCCTGGCACCTGTTGGCTACTCCGAGCAAGTGCACTCCCGTCCGGGACGGTGGCAATTCAAAAGAAAGCAAACACACAACACAAAGACGAAAAGAAACAAAATTATAAAACCTGCCCACAAATGATCAACTTGAAACAACGTCGCTGCAGACCGCAGACCTTTTAGCCTCTAACCCAAGGCTCCCATCGTCTCTGCTCACCTCCACAGAAATTTATCGTCCCTTACCGGGAACTTTTCCGACGTCGCTCCTCCTGAACCTGAAGAGTTCTGAGATCCACGAGGTTGTCCTCGTCCCCGTACGGGCCACCACTTTGTCTCACCCACCTCGTCCGGCAAGGAAGACGCAACAAGGTTGGATTCTTCTCAACAGCGTTTACTGCAGGACACCTTCGGCAGCCAGCCCTAAGTGTTACAGCTCCAAGTGTTACAGCTTTAAGTGTTACCTTGCCGCTCGGCTTATACACAACAGTATGCTAATCTTCTTTCAGGGATTGGTGGGGCACGAGTCACCCCACTGCCATCCCAGCTACTTGTCCTCCAGAGATTGGCGAGGCATGAACTCCCATTTAGCATAGTAGCACCCCAGCCAGACTGACGTCAGGTGCAAAACTCCACGCATGCTCAGTACTGTTGTTAGGAGGGCGCCAGATTCACCTCATTATCACACAGCTGTTGCACCGCTCCCTACAGCAAAGCAGGGATATCTCCAGTGACCATTGATCTCAGGAAACAACCAAACCTCGAGAGGGGCTGTCCTCGAGTTTGCAAAATTCAGTAGCGAGGTCTGCATGGGGCAGTCTCGAGGTTTGCACGGGGCAGTTGCGAGGTCTGAATGGGACAGTCGCCAGGTCTGCACAGGGGAGTCTCGAGGTCTGCATGGGGCAGTCGTGAGGTCTGCACGGCCCAGCCAGGAGATGCCTCACTTGTCAGTTCTGCATGTAGTAGCGGTGCGATCATCCAAGCTTTCTGAATGAGGAGGAACCATGTCGACTCTCTTCATTTGAGTCCGGAGTGCTACCTGTTTTGTGCACACTGTCAGACGTCGTGACAACTGATTCCTGAAGGAGCAACATGAATGGAAAGGGCAAAGGGTGCTTAGGAGTCTGTGCTGTCAAGCGCCTCTTACACCAGCTTTAGTGCAGTGATGTGTCTTAGAACCTCATAACCGAACGGGAAAGGCTGATCCAGACCCTTGCTCCTCAGAGACTGCAGAGACTAGAAAATCACTGGTTGACTGTGTTAGGGAATGAACATGTGATAGGATTTGAATAGAGCATAGAATGCATGGGATTGATATTAGAATTCCATGTGAGTTTCAGGTGCTACTGAGACGCTTCTACCTTGATGTCTCACTATATTTTTATGTCCTAAAGCTCTTAATATTCTTTCCGTGATGATATTTTTGAAATATTGAGAATGCTGCACAATGGAAAATACTTTCTCTAGTCACATATATTGAAATTCTAAATGTCTCTTGACATTGTATGCTGTTGCCTGGCCAGAAGTCATCGGATGCTTTCAATACTGGTAAGTTGATTGAACACACACTGTTTGTGTTACAAGCTTTGCTTGTAAATAATTCTTTTGGTGACCCCTATTTAGATTGTACAAATGCCCTCTGCCTTTCACAGACATTTCTACAACCACCCTTGCTTGGAGAAAGGAGTTAAGTGTTATGCCTTCTTTGAATGAGGAGAAAGATCTAAGGCTACAATACTCAGAGAAACAAGGTATCAGGTTCTGTAGGAAAAAATATGCATCTAGGCAACAATAAATGTCCAAGCTAACCTGTGCAGTAAAGTAATGTATGGAAAATACCACTGCTCTTTTAGTAGTATTATTAACCATTGTATTTGTTTATATTTCAAATATGACCCCTTTTCCATAAACACCACATCCACATATGACTCCTCTTTGTCTCTAATAGCGTGATACCGTAAGACCCATTCACTCTTTCCTCCCACCTCTAGAATCACTCTTCTCTGGGACATCAAGCATTCAAAGGACCAAGTGCTTCCCCTTCCACTGATGTGAGATGAGGCAGTCCTCTGCTACATATGTAGGATAGCAGACCTTGTATAATCTATGGTTGGTGGGTAGGTCCATGGGAGCCCTGAGGGGTATGGTTAATTGATATTGTTGTTAATTAAAGTCTCCTTCAGCTCCATCATCCCTTCCCCTACATCTTACATTGGGATCTGTAGTCTCATTTCAATGATTGGCTGTGAATATCTACATCTGTATCAGTCAGGTGCTGGCAGAGCCTCTCAGAGGACAGACATACCAGACTCCTGTTTTCAAGCATGTCTCAGCATCAGCAACAGTGTCCATTTTGGTGTCTGCAGATCTCTGGATAGCCTTTCTTACAACCTATACCATATTTACTCCTGCATTTCAATAGACACGGATAACTCTTATTTAATAAGAGATGGGTAAGTGGTCCCATCCTTACACTGTGGTCATATCTATCTACTGCAGGTGGTGTCTTCAGGTTCAATTTCACTGTTGTTGTTGATGTTAGCTAATGTCATCACTGTTGAGTCCAGAGAACCTGTTGCATCCTTAGTATCTGGGACATTCTAGAGGTTACACCATCCTCCAATGTTCCTTCTTTCTATTCTCATTCTCCTGGTCCTCTGTGCTTCTCTCCTGTCTCTTCCCACATCTTATCCTGACCTCCTGTTTTTCCATTTAACTCTCCTCTCCCACACAGGGTCCTTCCTCCATGTTACTCCCATGATAATTTTCTTCCCCCTTCTAATTGGGATTGAAGCAGTCCCTCTTTGTATTTTCTTGTTGAGCTGCAGAGTGTATATGACTTTTTTGTTGATATTCTGAGCTCTTAGGCTAATTTGTACTTACAAGTGAGTGCATTCTATGTGCGTTTATTTGTGTTTGTGTTACCTCCATCAGGATGATATTTTCTAGTTTCATCCATTTTCCTATGGTCTCCTTAAGGTCTCCTGTAATTGTTTAAGGGATTTTTGTGTTTCCTCTACCAGGGCTTCTCTCTATATATATCTGTTGTCCTGAATTTCTTTGATGGGATTATTTATTTCCTTCTTAAATCCTTCAACATCATCATGTTAAGTGATTTGAAGTACAAACATTTCTTTTTGTTTTCTGTTGTGTTCAGGGTACCCTAGCATTTTGTTGGTGTGAGAACTGGGTTCTGATGATGTCATGTAACCTTGGTTTATATTGCTTAGGCTATTATACTTCCCTCTTTCCATTTCATTATCTCAGGGGTTAGCTTGTTTTACTGTCTCTGACAATGGATTGATCCTCCTTTAAGCCTATGTTTCAGGACTCCAGGGACACTACCTCTCTCCTGAATGATCTGTGTACCAAGAGCTGTAGATCAGGTTCAGCGACATAGAATAGATAGAAACCAGAAGTATCCTGTAAACAGACTGCCCCTCTGTTCCTGGGTTCTGAGGGCTCCAGGAAGTTCCCCCTAAAAAATGGTAGTCTCTCCTGTGACCTTGAGTGTGTCAGCACTCCTGGAAGTCCAGCCATTTCCTGGTGGCATCTGGGGAGAGAGAGATGAGGTACAGGTTCAGCTCTGTAAACACAGCTTTGGGTCCTCTTAGTTTTTAATCTTTCACTGAAACATCTAACAAATGAACTTTGACTCCGTGACCAGTAAGCCCCTAGCAATGATCACCTCTTTGTATTTTCAGAGATGGGACCACAAATGGCATTTTTAAATGGGTGCTATCATTTAAAATTAGGTATCTTTTTCTTTCATGTCAAAAGTATTCCTAGCTGATATATTAGGTCATTGAATTGTAATATATTGAAGAACTCACATAAATACTTCATGATGGTATAACCAATGCATGTAATGCATATTCATTAAAACAAAGAATAGTATAAAGTGCATTTTTACAACTTACTGAATCATGTAATAAATAATAGTCTCCATGTACCAGTTTCATAATAGTGGTATAGATAAGGAATGAATAAAAACTTTTATGAGCTTTCTCTTATAAAAATTGCATTATGGTATAAAAAAATGAAAGAACTGAATGCATAAATCCGTGTGTTGGTGATGATTGTATGCAAATAACTGAAGAATCTATCTTAGAAATAAGGTCATGGAGATTGTCCTAACAAAGTGACAGCTAAGTTAAATTAGATGAAAAATAATTGAAATATATTTCGGCCAATATTACTATAAATATAAGGTCAATAAAGGAAAAGAGCTTGATGTATTAAACAAGTAAATGTGAAAGGAGTTTGTATAGATTAAGTGGTGGAAGAGAGGACCAAATAAAGCTGAAGCTTAGATATCACATATGGGCTTACAGAAACAATATGAGAGATATAAATTTTTATTTGTGGAAAATGTCTAAGAAATCATTGAATAGTTTGAAATAAGTTTGTTTAACTCTCTATGTAAATACTAAGGGACTCTGGTTACTTATGTATTATGAAATGATACACAGAATGATTTGAAGGATGTTTTTGAAGTCAATCTGGGAGTAGTGACAGTGATAAAGAAAAAGATTCATATCAGACACCTATGTTGGAAATTTACGTTTTTTTGTAGTTCACTGATTATGGGGAGGGCCAGAAGAATGAAAGACAATGTCTTGTTTTAGCAAAAGAAAATATGTTGGAGTTATTTACTGTGATGTGGAATATTTCATGATAAGTTTATTTAGGAGAAATTTCAAGGAATATATTTTAGATCGATTTACTTGGAGATGCTTGAGAGATCCCCTAACTCACTAGAAATTCCAATTTACTGTTTAAGGTTTGGTGATTCAAGCCATTACTCAGACCATGAATTAATAGCTGTTATAAAACAAAAAAAATACTTTAATAGATGTATTTTTCCCATTATATCTGGTATTTCTTATTTCATTAAGAGCAAACCTAATCTTACATTAGATGCTTGTTTAGTACATGCGGACAAATAATTTGCCCATTTACTTACTGCAAACATTTTGGATTGCAATTAGCATTATTCCAACTTTATGGGAGCTGACACAGATGTTTGATTAGAATGTAATAGCTTATGAATGTGAATTTAACAGAAAGAAGTGATTTGCCCATATTTTGTAAAGTTACAAACACTAGAAGAGTAAAAATATTTAATAAATATCTAGCTCTTCTATGTTTCCTCTTTAGTAGTTTAGCGTGTTATGATATTCATGCAAAAATTCCTTATCCAGATGATTTTAAACTGTAATATCCGTACTATGAACTATATGCACAGCATTTTAAAACTATGAATAATATATGCTTTCAGAAAATTTTCATCAAGTAGGCCAGAAATTCTTACTGACTTCAACACAACTTTGCCATTGGGAACAGAATAAACTACAAATAAGGAAATGCAGAAAGTGATTGACACATGCAAAATTCTTGGTTTTAAATTTAATAATCATGCTAGTTATGGGATAGAGCTTTGAAAATAGAGTCAAAGACAGGATGAAAAACACTGAAGAAGTGTATTTAAATTGAATTTTTGCTAAATAAAAGAAAGCAGTGGATCTGAAAGTAAGCTACATTTCACAAAATGACCCTGTTCTTCTGCCACTATTTGTTCAATGCTTTGTTTATTCTTCCTATATTATGTTCCATAAAAGTCTCAATGATTCTGGTTATTCTTAAATAAATGAACATGCAGTTCAGCTGATCTAATATTCCACATTATCTCAATTTTCTTCTGTATCTTTATATATTAAAATTATAGAGAATTATTTTGGCTAGAATAAAATTTTATTGTTTCTTTATCATATGAGAGAAGCAATTATTTACAGAGAATGTTTACCTGATATTTTCTAAATAATCTCAATAGAGTTTTAAACCATATATTTTAGAACAATCATTCAAACCTTCTCCAAATGAAACTCATTAAATGTTATTACACATAAAGTACGTAAAGGGAGTGATATTTAGAAATAAAAACATCACCTATGCAGCCACAATCATCTATTATCCCCATGGTGAAAGCCAATACTAGGAAGAGAAGATGGTACAGACACATTGCAGGATAGATCAGCATCATTAAGAATGAAGATTGAGCTGGAAAGTGATTTGAACTAAGTATAGTTATGAATAATGTAAATAAGCTAAATGTTATGAGAACTAGTTTACCTGTTATGGCTGCCTTATCCCTTCTTTACTTGGGCAGACACATTTCTGCTCTGTGGAATGAGACAGTCTCCACCTCCTCTGCCCACACATACTTCAGTTTGTCACTTGGTCCACAGGACATCCATATACCTGCCGATGAATTTTTCTTCTTGGATATTCGAAATGTTCATATTTCCTGACTTCGGAGAGAGGGTTAAAAGCAAATGGGAAGTGAATGACATACCATAACTCTTCTGTATTATTATCAAAATGGTTTTTTTTTAGGGATGGGATACTTGAGGTGAGAAGAAAGGAAAGGTTCTGCTTTATTTTAAACATTTTCTTACCTCATTCTTTGTCCCTGTAAAGGGACCAGCCTTATCTGTCAGGCCTGGCCATGTTCCTATCACTACTCCACTGCCCCTCTCATGCAGTTCTTAATTCTAGATTCTGCTTGCCACTCTAGGTTTCATCTTGAACAGATTCATCTCATGTCCCTGTGATCCAGCTCTGAAACTTACCCAATTATTTTTGTTGTTGTTTTATTTTCAAACATTTAAATGTTTATGCAAATTTTCGTTTAACCAGTTTTATGGAAGCCTAACAGGGGAATTATTCATGGGTGTCTGTTTTGATTGGAATGAGAAAATAATGAAAAAAAATATTTTTTTAAGTTTACAAGACATTTTAATTTCTAAGTATTTCTCTTACATAAACCCACCATGCTAGTTTATCTCCCTTTCTTGTCCTGAATTTATTCTTCCCATTGCTACTTGAATACTGCCTCTTAGGACTTACTGCAGAACCTTAAATGCTTTCACAAACGAGGAAGGAGTTGATTCTTCTACACTTTTCTAACCCTTTTTTAGATGTATCTTCCTACTCTCTTGAGCTCTTTGAATTAATTTGGATCACTGTACTGAATAGTATAGTACTTTAGTGCTTGGCCCTTGAAAATATATGTCAATATTGCCTTGTCATAGTTATAGAGCTTAGGGTTGGGACTAGTTACGTTTTGGAACTTTAGTCCAAGAAATTTGTGAACTTGGAAAAAACCTAGACAGCAGCTATCAATACCTTCAAGTGGTATTTTAATACAAGAGGGCTATAAAAACCTTTAATAAATCATGGAAAAGCAGTCTGAGTTTCCTGTTTTTGTAAAGTACTTGAAAAACATGAAAGGGGGAAATTCCATGACCCACTCACTTTTGTCTTCACATGTTGTGCGCAAATGTCACTTAAGTTTTGTTGCTTTTTCAGGTTAGAATGTAAAGTTGTTTGTGGTAGTTTGTATTAATGGTTTTCTTCTATTAATATACCCTTTTGCTATTGTTTTTGTATTTTTGTATTCATCATTCCCATTAGGGCCATTGTTCCCCACTTTGAATAGATATAATGTGGGTCAGTCCAGCTATTACTGTCCTGGGGAATAACCCTCAATTTTGGGAACAAATATTCACAATTATATAGTTGATCATGGTTTGAAATTCCTCCTTGCCTTCAATTTCTTGTAGCAACATAATTGTTTACTTCTGCTTCAATTATTTGTATTGACCACCCTATAATCACATTATGTATCTGTGTGTAGGGGAAAAGGGATTCTTTAAATTTTCTGTGGTATATGGTTTTATTCTTCCATAAATTATTTCCCACCACCACATGAGCACAGCACACAACCTGGCATTAGTGTATGCTGGGATCTTTGTGGAAGGGTAGTGTGAAATTCATCATTGTTCTTTGTTTCAGAGATTCTTATTTTTAATAAGTAATCCATCCTATTGAAATAGCTTGTTAACTCTTGTATTCTCCTTCATATATGGCTGCTGCTGTGAATAAAATGAATTTTTCCATTGATGAACATTAACAAAATCCCATAAAGTCACAAACATGCATAAAGAGGGAAAAGTATTCACAAAGAAAAATTGCATTTAAAATGGAGAAAAAATATAAGAAAAATGAGATCAAAGTTATAGTCAGAAGTTATGAAATTAAAAATTTCATTATAAAATTACAAATTTGTTAGGTTAGATAATCCGAATATATATCCAAACAAACAGGAAAACATTAAAAGCTATGTATGCACAAAGAGTTAACTCACATGTAGTACATAAACCAAGATTGGAATGAAGAGCTCACTCTTGCTACTCTAGAGGCAAAAATGGAAGAACTACCACTAAGTTTAACCCAGTCTTTATTGCATATTGACAATCTATCAAGAAAGATGATATTTCAAAAATACCACATAAATAAATCATCGATAATTTAAAGAAATGCAAAAAATAATAAAATATAGAAGAGCAGCCCTAGTCCATGGTGATCTGATAGGATGCATAGGATTACTTCAATATTCTAGTATCAATTGAGGCCTGTTATGTGAATAAGTATATGGTCAAATTGGGAGAAGTTACAAGGAAGTGCGTAGGAAAAGGTAAATTCTTCTGATTTAGGATGAAATGTTACCTAAATACCTGTTAAATCCATTTGGATTTTTTAAGTTATTAAAATAGTCTGTTATTTTAATCGTATCTGTTTAATTACAGTTTCCATAAATATTCCGTTGATGAGAGTGGAGAATTGAAGTCTCCAACAATTTATTTTGTGTGATGTAATATTTGCTTTGAGCTATAGCTATGTTTCTTTTATGAATTTAGGTGTCCTAGCATTTGAAACATAGTTGTTCAGAATTGAAAGTTCATCTTAGTACTATGTTTTCTTTGACAGGTATGATTCCCTTCCTAATCATTTTTCATACCTTTTTGTTGTAAGTCAATGTTGTTCAATATTAGAAAGGCTATTCCAGCTTTTTTCTTGGGAACCTTTGCTTAGAATTTTTCTCCATCATTTTACCCTGAGATACTCTGTCTTTTTCTCTAAAATGTATTTACGGTATGGAGCAAAATCTTGGATCCTCTTTACATCTTCAGTCTCTTAGTTTATGTCTTTTAATTTGGGGAATTGTGTCCATTGATGATAAGAGATATTAAATGAAATGGACTGTTGCTTCCTGTTATTTTTGTTGTTATAAATGTAATTACAATTGTGTGGCTATCATCTTTTGGTTTGTTGAAAGATTAATTCCCTACATTTTGCTAAGGTGTAGTTTCCCTCCTTGTGTTGGAAGTTTCCATCTACAATCATTTGTAAGATTGGATTTGTGGAAAGATATTATGTATATTTGGCTTTGTCATGGAATGTCTTGGTTTCTACATCCATGGAATTGAAAATTTCACCAGATATCCTAGCCTGAAGATCCAGAAATGAATGCACACACCTATGGTCACTTTGTCTTTGACAAAGGTGCTAAAACCACGAAATTGAAAAAAGACAGAATTATCAAGAAATTATGGTTCAACTGGATGTCAGCATATAGGAGAATCAATTATCTAAACTCCTGTGGGTGGGAACAAATGATCATCTTATTAGATGCTGATAAAAAATTTAAAAAAATCAATATATCTTCAAGTTAGAAGTCTTGGAAACTATTAGGAATTCAACGCCTATACTTAAATATAGTAAAAGCAATATAAAACAAAACAAAACAAAACAAAAAAAAACAAAAAAACAGTTGCAAAATGAAACTTACTGGAGAGAAATTTGAGGCAATACCACAAAAATCACGAACTAGAAAAGGTTGCCTAATCTCTACTTACTTCATGAATATAGTACAGGAAGTCTTATTCACAAATTTAGACAAAAACACGAGGCAAAAAAGAAAAATTTAGAGAGCAAGAAGTTAATATATCATGATTTTTAGATGATGTGATAGTATATTTTAGTGACCCCAAAAATTCCACAAGAGAACTCCTTCAGCTGATAAACAACTTCAACAAAGTGGCTGGATGTAAACTTAACTCAAACAAATCAGTAGCTTTCTACTTCAAGGATAAACAGTTTGAGGAGAAATTAAGGAAATGACAGCCTTCAAAATAGTCACAAATATAATAAATACCTCAGGTTGACTCTAAATATGCAAGTGAAAGTTCTGTATGACAGGAACTTCAAGTCTCTGAAGAAAAATATTGAAGAAGATATCAGAAAATGGAATAATTTCCCATGATCATGCATGTGCAGGGTTGATATTGTAAATATGGCCATCTTGCAAAAAGCAATCAACAGATTCAAGCCATTCACCATCAAAATTCCAACTCAATTCTTCACAGAGTTAGAAAGAGCAATTTGGAAATTCAGTTGGAATAACAAGAAACCCATGATAGAGAAAACACTCATCAACAATATGAGAACTTCTGGGGCAATCACTATCGATGACTTCAAGCTGTATTAGAGAACAATAATAATAAAAATTGAATGGGAATGGTAAAGAGAGAGTCAGGTAGATCAATGTAATATAATTGTAGGCCCAGAAATGAAGGCACACAACTATGGCCACTTGATATTTGACAATGAACGGAAACCATCCAATGGAACGATAACATTATCCACAAACGGTTCTCATTCGACTGGAGGATAGCATGTAGAAGAATGGAAATCAATTAATTCTTATCACCCTGTACAAAGCTCAAGTCGAAGTGGATCAAGTATCTTCACAAGAAACATATAATCTTAAACTAATAGAAGAAAAAGTGAGGAAAATTACTGAACAGAACAACAAAATGCTCCAAGATCGAGAATTGACAAATGGGACTTCAAAATCTTTTGTAAGGAATAGGGCACCTGGAATTTGGAAAAAGGTAAAATCAATAGGTTAAGAAAAGATCTTTACCAATCATCCTTTTGATAGAGAGCTAAAATCAATCTATACAAAGACTCAAAGAGTTAGACTCCAGAAAATCATATAGTCCTTTCAAATATGGTGAATAGCTCTAAACAAAGAATTCTCTACTGAGGAATATCAACATCATTAGCCATCAGGAAAGTGCAAAACAACAAATTCTGAGGTTACACAGCACACCACACAGAATGGCTAAGATAAGAAATTCACAACAGGTTCTGGCAAGGAGGTGGAGAAAGCGGAACTCTCATCCATTGTTTGTCAGATTGCAAGCTGGTATAACCATTCTGGAAATCAGTCTGGAATTGTCTCACAAAGTTGGATACCTGAGGATACCACAATCCCATTTCTTTGATATATACCCAAAAGATGCTCCAACATATAAGAAGGACACATGATGCTACAGGTTGAGAGAAACCTTTATTTTTTATAATAGCCAAAAGCTGAAAAGGAACCAACTGTCCCTCAACACAGTAATGAATATATTAAATATAGTACATTTACACACCTGTGTTCTTCTAACCTATCAAATACAATGTTTGCATAAAATTCTTAGGAGCGAACAAAAATTATCATTCTGTGTGAGGTAACCCAGTCACAAAAGAACATAAATTGTATACATTTATTGGAAGTGTGTATCTTCCCAAAAGTGTGGAATACATAAGAAAGTATACACAGGTCATGTGAATCCCAAGCAGGAAGAAGACCAAAATGCAGATGTTACATTACGTCGTAGAAGGGAAAAAACAATATCCATGGGAGGAAATTCAAGGATAAAGTTAAGCAGGGACTGAAGAAAGGGTCAAACAGAGACTGCCCCATGTGGGGATCTGTCCCATATGCAGTCACACCAACCAGTCAATATTGCTGATGCCACCAAGTCCTTGTTGACAGGAGTCAGATATGGATATTTCCTGAGAGACATTGACAGAACGCTACTGAGACTGGTGAGGAAGACTGTAGCTAATCACTGGATTGAACTTGGGGGCGTTCAATGAAGTTGTTAGAGAGTATACTTAATGAGATGAAGGGGTTTGCAAAACCCCAGGAAGAACAACAATATCAACCAACCCGATCCACCAGAAATTCGAGGGATTAAACCACCCACTAGTGAGTACAGATTGAGGGACCCATGACTCCAGCCACATATGTGGCAGAGGATTGCTCTGTCTAAATTCATTAGAAAGAAAAGCCCTTAATAGGATGGCAAAGATTATTTATCAAGATATTAGTTGCCATTTTGTCATAATTACAGTATTCCTTGGCTTACAGACACTTTGCATTTTTACAAGGTCCAATCAGTCAACTCTTCATCATAAAGAATAAGCCACTGGTTTGGTGTTCTATTCAAGAAATTTTCCATTGTTATCATGTGTCAAGCTTTTCCCCACTTTTTCTTCTATTGGTTTGTGTATATCTCTTTTTTTCTGGATGCCCTTAATCCAGTTGGACTTCAGCTTTGTACAGCGTGATAAGAATGGATGGATTTACATTAATTTACATGCTGATATCTAGATGAACCAACACAGGTGTTCTCCTTGCCTGTCTCTGTACCAATTCTATATAATTTTTATCACTATTGCTGGGTACAACTTGAGGTTAGGGATGTTGATTTCCACAGAATTTCTTTTACTTTGAGAATAGTTTCCACTTCCTTGGTTTTTTTTTTTCTTTTTCTAAATGAACTTGCCTATTTCTCTTTCTAACTGTATGAAGAATTTTGCTGAAATTTTCTTGGGGATTGCATTGAATCTGTACCTTGCTTTTGGCAAAGGGCCATTTTTGCTATTTCATTACTGCCAGTCCTTGAATATGACAAGTCTTTACATCTTCTGAGATTTTCTAGTTTTAGAGAAATTAAGTTCATTTCATATGGCGCTTTCCCTTGCCTAGTTTGAGTTACTCGGAGGTATTTTTTGTTATTTGTGATTACTGTGAAGAGTGTCATTTCCCTATTTTCCTACTTGGTCTGTTTATTCATGGAAGGTCCTGATATGTTTGAGTTAATTCTATATCTAGGACTTTGCTGAAGCTGTTTATCACGTGCAGGAATTCTCTGGTGGAAATTATGGAGTCACTTAAGTATACTATCATACCACCGGCAAATAGTGATATATTGACTTCTTCCTTTAATATTTGTATCCCTTTGTCCTCCTTTTGTTGTCTAATTGGTCAGGATAGCACATTGAGTACTATATTGAATAAGTATGGAGAGAATGAATAGCCCTGTCTAGTCCCTTATTTTAGATGGAAAGTTTCAAGTTTCTCTTCATTTAGTTTGATTTTTGGCTACTGGTTTTCTGTACATTACGTTACTGTTGTTGAGTATGGGCCTTAAATTCCTATCATTGTAAGACTTTGGCTATGAAGGGGTGTTTTATTTTGTCAAATGCTTTTGCAGCATCTAGTGAGATGAAAATATATTTTTTTCTTTCAGTTTGATTATCTAGTGAAATATGTTAATGGAATTCCATATTGAACTATCCTTGCATTCCTGTTAAGAAGTCTCCTTTATACTGATGGATGATCATTTTGATTTGTTCATGGATTTGGTGTCCAATGATTTGATTGACTATTTTTTGTCAATATTCATAAGGGTAATTGGTCTGAAGTTCACTTTCTTTATTGGGCCTTTGTGTGCTTTTGGTATAAGCATAACTTTGGCTTCTTCATTGGAATTGAGTAGTGTTCCTCTGTTTGTATTTTGTGGAATATTTTGAACAATAGTGGTATTTGGTTCTAGAAAGTGTTGATAGAATTTTCAACTGAAATCATCTGGTCATGGGATCTTTTCCGAATTGGGAGCCTTTTAATTATTGTTTCTATTTTTTTTTTTTTTTTTTTTTTTAGGATTCATGGTACAGTTTAGACATTTTACCTGACTCTGACTTAACTTTGGTAACTGCTCCCTGTATAGAAAATTGATCATTTGGTCCAGATTTGATTCTTTGTAGAGTTATTTTTGTTTCTGCTTAGTTGATTTCAGCATTTAGTTTGATTATTTCCTGCCTTCTGCTCCTCTTTGGTGTATCTGCTTCTTTTTGTTTTTGAAGTTTTTTATTTATTGTCAAGCTGCTAATGTATGCTCTCTCCAGTTTCACTTTGGATACTCTCAGAGCTTTTAGTTTTCCTCTTAGCTATACTATCATTGTTTCCCATATGTTTGAGTTTGTTGTGCCTTAATTTCCTTAAATTCTAAAATATTTTCAATTTTTTTCTTTAGTTCTTCCTCTACCAAGTTATCACTGAGTAAGATATTGTTCAACGTCCATGTGTATTTGGGCTTTCTGACATTTTTTTTGTTATTGAAGTCCAGCCTTAGGTCATGGTAGTGTGAGAAAATGCATGGGATTATTTCATCCTTTTGTATGTGTTGATGCCTCTTTTATGACCAACTGTATGATCAGTTTTGGAGAATGTGCCATGAGTTCCTGAGAATAAGGTATATTCTTTTGTTCAAGGATGAAATATTCTATAGTTATTTCTTAAATCCATTTGGTTCAAAATCTGTTAATTTCTCTGTGTCTCC
Source organism: Rattus norvegicus (assembly GCF_021556685.1). Lineage (NCBI taxonomy): Eukaryota > Metazoa > Chordata > Mammalia > Rodentia > Muridae > Rattus > Rattus norvegicus. The sequence goes on along the minus strand of NC_141555.1, from coordinate 49,822,823 downwards.
GGTTTCCCATTCCATGATCTGGCCATTGATGAGTGTGGGTTGTTGAAGTCTCCCACTACAATTTCGTTAGCCTGAAGTCTCCCACGACTATTTCGTTAGCCTGTGCTTTATTACCGTTTCCTTTATAAATTAGGTGCCGATGGATGTAGCATATAGATATTCAGGATAGAGAAATGACCCTGGTTGGGGTTTTTTCTGATGGAAATGAAGTGTCCGTCCTTATCATTTTTTTGATAACTTTTGGTAGAATTAGAAACCAGAATCTATGCTCCAGGATGTTTCTACAGACCACTTTCTTGGAAAATTGTTTTCCAGCCTTTTATTCTGAGAAACTATCTGTTTTTTGTCATTGAGCTGTGTTTCCTTAATGCAACAAAATTCTAGTTCTTCTTTATGTATGCGGTCTGTTAGTCTATGTCTTTTTATTGGAGAATTTGCATTGATGCTAAGAGATATTAAGGAATAGTTATAGTGGTTTTCTGTTATTTTTTGGTAGAGGTGGAATTATGATTGTGTGACTCTCTTCTTTTGGGTTTGAAGAAAGAGGATTACTTTCTTGCATTTTATAGGGTGTAATTTCCGTCCTTCTGTTGGAGTTTCCCATCTTTTATCTTTCATAGGTCATGATTTGTGAAAATATACTGTGCAAATTTAGCTTATCATAAAATATCTTGTTTTCTACAGCTGTGCTGATTGAAAGATTTGAAGGGGATAGTAACATGGGCTGGCATTTATTTTCTCTTAGAGTTTTATAAAATCTACTCTGGATCTGACTTTCATAGTCTCTGGTGAGAAGTCTGGTGTAATGCTTATAGTTATGCCTATATATGTTACCTGATTTTTTTGCTTACTGACTTTAATATTCTTTCTTTGTTTTGTGCTTTTGGTGTTTAGACTATTATGTGAAGGGAGAAATTTCTTCTTGATCCAATCTATTTGGAGAAATGTATGATTCTTTTATTATTATAGGCATTTCTCTCTTTAGGTTAGGGAAGTTTTCTCCTATAATTGTTGATGAAATTTACTGGCCCTTTATATGTGAATCTTCGCTCTTTTATACTACCCATTATCCTTTGGTTTAATCTTCTCATTCTGTCCTGGATTTCCTGGTTGTCTTCCATTAGGAGCTCTTTGAGCTTTACATTTTCTTTGATGGTTGTGTAAATATTTTCTACAGTATCTTCTGCTCCTGAGATTTTTATCTTTTATCTCTTGTATTCTCTTTCCGATGCTTCTGTCTATGACTTCTGATTTCTTCCCTAGGTTTTCCACCTGCAGGGTTATCTCTCTTTGTGCTTTCTTTATTGCTTGTATTTCTACTTATTGATCCTAGATTTTATAAATTCCTTCATCTGTTTGACTGTGTTTTCCTGTAATTCTTGAAGGAATTTTGTGTTTCCCATTTAAGGGCTTCTACTTTTTACCTGTGTTGTCCTGTTTATCTTGAAGAGTTTTATTTGTTCCCTACTCAATGTCATCTCTCATCAACATGAAAAATGATTTTGAATCCACATCTTGCTTTTTCAGTTTGTTGGGATATCCAATATTTGCTTTCCTTGGATAAGGGAGCTCTGATGATGCCAAGTTGTTTTGGTTTCTATTGTTTTGGTTTCTGTGCTTGATTCTTGTCATCAGGTTTTCTCTGGTGTTTCGTGGTCTTGCTGTCTCTGACAGTTGCATGCCCACCCTGTAAAACTCTTTGTCACTGTTCCTATAGACTTCTTTTCTCCCACCAAGATGTGGGTACAGAGATATATAGGACCAGATCAGCAATGGGTGCAGGCAGAAACATGAAGTCTCCTGTCCGAAACTACTCTTGTTTTCTGTGTCCTGAGGCCTCCAGCCTGGTTACTTGGAGTAGAAGTGTTGGTCTCGCTTGTGTTCTCAGTTGTGTTACTATTACTGGCCACTGGCTTTCATCTCTGGACACAGGTAGATTCTGGAAGGATCACTTCCCTTACTCTCCCTAGGTTCCTGTATCCATAGGGCTCTAAGCATCTTCCTCTCAGCACAGGAATGTGAGCAGAGGTAATGGATTCCCCTAAGTTCTCAGAATTGTCCATGATTCTGCAAGTCCAGCTTTCTCCACCTCCGATATTGGGTACAGTGAACTATTGTAATATGTCATCTCTGGGCTCAGCCAGAAATAGGAAGCTTGTATCTTCTTGATAGTATCATCCTAATAAATGGAAGTATCAGGATAGGCATTGTCAATATATGAAATATGTATTGAGGGCGTTGTCATGGGGAGGTGCATACAAATATAAACAAAATACACTTGAATAAGCATGGTGTATTAAGATACAACCTGACTGGAATCTGTGGAGAAGAATGACAGAGTCTGTATTATATAAAATGGAATAAGAAATTGATTGGAAAAATTCTTCTAATAAACATAATATAAATTTAAATTGCATTTTCTTCATCATTTATTTATATAACACATCTTCACTAGGCATCTAGAATTTCATTGATTATGATACATTAAGGATGCAAATAAGAAAACAAAACAAATCTTCCATAAACAGGCATTTTAGATTTTTTTTGTTGCATCTTAACCAGAATCATGGATAATTCAGAGAACATAGGGGAAATCATTACCTCTGCTCCCTTAATGTAAAGGGTGAGAAAGAACTAAGAGTGTTGTTAACCATGTGCTCACAGGTACTTACTTATATAATGGGTCCATGGTCTTTATTTTCCGTGAGCTGGGTTTTGGTGGGGGTAATCTGTGTTTCAATTTTTTGATTTATTTCTTTGTTTTATAACTTAATTTACTATGTCATTTATCTTTTATAAAGATTTATATTTTATTCAGTTTGTTTATATTATTTATATTTCATTTCAGCATTTCTGCTGGGATTAGATCTCTTCAAAGTAAATGAACTAAAGAAACAATTTTTGATATTTTACTAACATACCAGATTACCGCAGATGCTGTGGTATTTGATTATAGGAGAGCAATAACTATGCTTCCTTTAGTATAGAATAGGAAAATGTATCCAAAACACATCTTAAATAATTCAAATAAGGTATTAGCTATAATGGTGAATTTTGCAGTTGGATGGATTCACTATCATTATAATTAGACCTGATATGATGTAGAGAATTACAAAGAGCTAACATGTGACTATTTCAATGCAAACACCTAATAAACAGTGACTAATTTCAGTTTCTTTGACATTTTTGTTGGGTCACAAGCCTTTAACAGCTGAGATATTTTTGTAGCCTCTTATGTGGAGTTCTCATGCACACTAAATGTATTTACTCTATAGTATGCAGGAGAGTTAAGAAAGCTCGTGGCTAAAGTAGTACATCTAGGTACTATAATCTTAGAAAAACTACTGTACTAAAATAATTTTAATTAATTGGCTATTTATTTTTTTTACATAAGTAAGAGTAAATACTAGCATGAATGAGGCTTCTTTGTATCTTACTATGAAAATAAGTGATAGATAAAAAGAATACAGGTAGTCAATTTTTTAAACACTGTTTGACTTTTACTTCACTAGAGATTACTTTATGGTTCACCATAAATAGAATAGCCAAATCACCAGACAAAAATATGCAGTATAAATGTAAATATGTGAATGTTCGGTAAGTGTTTGTTGCCTCATTGAAATAATACCAGGGAAAATACTAACATCCAAAGAGCCAAAACAAAAGGTTCTCCATGATGTAGAGAAATCAGTATGCCAAAACAGTGAGCATAAAATGATGTAGAGACATAGCCATCAACATAAGGAATCTATAAAATATTATCAGCAGAGGTTGTGCTGGTTGGCTAAGCAGAGATTTTTAAAACACATATACAAATGTAATGAGTAGTGCATAAAATAGAAGAATGGGTAGCATTGTAGCATTGTGGCTATAATGTACAAAATTTACTCCCAAATTATCACTTTCCAGTATAATAATCCAGGTACTAATTCTGAAGTCACAGAAATTCTCTCATATAGTATTAGGAAATAATAATTTGGGGATTGCATAAAGGTTCCCTGGCTAAGGGTGGTTGTTTGCCAAGCTGAGTTTGACCTGCTGAGATCAATCCCTTAGACCTACATGGCAGAAGCTAATAAGTCACTTCTAAAAATTGTCCTCTCACCTAACTAGAATACTGTATCACTTGAGCACACAAATAATGAATAAACAAATGTAAGTGGAGAAGAAAAGTAAATGAGTAAATACTATCACTGTGGGGAAAGGAGAAGGGAGATGTGGGGGCTGTCAAAGAGAGCATGGCATATCTCGTTATTTCAGCTGCATCAATACATGAGACCTCTTCCAGAAATATGTTTACAATATACATTTTTCTTATGCTTGTTATTCTCTATAAATTGTTAAGTTTAATCATTCCAGAAAAACTAAAAAATGAAAAGGTAAGGATACCATGTTATTCTAGAAGTTATGATCTCTGCAAATTTCATAAATACCAAGAACTAGAATCTATTCTCTTAGATTGAAAACTTATAACTCTGTAGAACAGCTCATACATGAGAAACAGTGATGGGCAATACCCAGGCCCCATACAGGTGCAAGAGACATGGATCTACAGAAGACTAAAAGGAGGAAAAGTCAAAATAAGAAGAGAAAAGTATGCAGGCATAACAATGAAGGAATTGTAGAATGAGAACAATATAATATTCAACCAAACAAATGTCAGGCATGAAATATAAAAAGAAATCTGAACTCAGGTGATCAAACTGAACCCAGCAAACAGCAGAAACACAGTTCCTAGAAGCATCCAGAAAAGAAACAGCAATTTCCCATGAAAGAGGGATGGCAGTTGACATAAATGCCAGAATAGTCTTCAAAAACATCCTCCAAAAATGAAAGAATGTAGCTATCTAATGAAAATTCCATGAATTATGGAAACTATCTTTCAAGAATGTGTTTAGGGAACATGTGTGGCTTCACATTGGAGAAGAATGTCGACACAATTGTAATCCACTCTCATTCTTAGCCAAAGCTCAGCAACAGCTCCTTATGTCACCTGAAAGAGGAATGATAAATTGTGTGAAAGAAACAGTGAAGGTCTGACCCAAAGGATCTAAGTCTGTATCCCCTAATATTCCAAGCAAGTAATCTGTAAATCCCAGGAACATTATAATGCTATAAAAAAAAGCTATTGAAATTGAAAATATACAACATATAAGGCCACATATAATGAATGTTCCTATGCTTTTCTGGTTTAGAAAGTCAGAGATAAAGTTAGAGTTTAGGAGATTTACATTTGAACACAAAACAAATTCTAAAAATTAATCACAATTTGGTTATTTGAAAATCATTCAATAGAGTAGTACCTGAAATTTGATTGAAAAAATTCAGTTGTGAAGAGCAAAGCCATAAACTACTGTGTGCCAGGGATGTCCTGATCTATATTTCAATCTCTTAGGATTTTGAGAAAACTTCTCATGTTTTTCATGTTAGCCTTATACCAACTGCTCTGAAGCTCTCACATGTGAAGCTCTGGCCTCCTACTGGTCAGCCCCTTCTCAGATTTTATGGTATAATTAAAGGCATGAGTCATTTCTAGTAAATGAAAGCAAAGCAAAGAAAACAAAACAAAAAAAAAGAAAAAAACAAAACCACCTTTGAAAGTATATTTTTATTATAGTGTGTGTTCCTTCATGGATGAATGTGTGTGCATTTCTATGTATATTTGCATATATGTCTGCACATGTATATGTCACACTTCACAGGTGTGTAACTAGAATCCAACTTTCCAGCATCGAGTCATGGACACAATGATGTCATGAAACTTGCACAGCAGTTACTCTTATCTTCAATCCGTTTTGAACTCCCTTCCAACTTTCCTTTTAAAAGGAAACTTATTTACCTCTAAAGGAATGATGTGAAGTTTAAATGTATCAGAAGATTTTTCCAGGATGTCTACATAGTTTATATTGAAATAAGATAATAATTTGAGACACTAATTTCACTTTTTTTCATGTCCCTACATGAAAAATCTAGCAATGGTGTCTATAAATCTGACCTACACATGAGAAAGAATGATGATGCATCTTTGTTCAGAGGAGATACTCAAGCTTAGTTTGCCTTTCACAGTAAGGTAAATACTTGTTTCAACTTTATATTTATAACAGACTCAATTTCTAGTCTACATCAGACACAATAATTTTACCTATATGCTATTTTATTCCTCATGAGAATGTAGAATATTCAGGGTTATGTATCTGAAGGTAAGTTATTTTATTTCCTTGGAGATAAAGAGTAATACATTCTTTTTCTGATTACACATAATCAGAAATTAAAACATGGCATAAAATATTGAGAAATAAATAAAAATAAATATTTGATATAAAAATAGTGGTGATCATTTCAGTATATATCAGACCTAAGTTGCATGGTTAGAAATAGTTATGTCCTGTTTTTCATTATGTATGTTATTAAGTTTGTTGTTTTTTTAGTTACCAAATGGTACCATCCCGTTCCATTCTGTTTCTTTGCTATAAAGGTTATATTTTAAAATGCGATAATGTTCAAGATGACTTCAGTAAATATGTGCCCTATAATAAATTTTGATTTGAAGAATAGAACAGAATGTTTGATAGTGAGAAACTCAAGGAGAGGGGATGGGGATTCTTTTGTATTTGGAAATGCAACATTGTGAATTGCTACAGAGCTGGACTATTGTGAACCCTCTGTCCAGATGCAATGCAGTAGGGGACACTGAGGCAACACAATAGCAGTGCAATTCATGTCTGTATCAGAAGATGGCAGAGAAATTCTTTGTACAAATGATCAAAATAATAAAAGGCTCATTGGGTTTCTTAACCCAATGCATGTTTTAGGGGTAGATTTGGAAGTTTCTGATGTTATAGTTGACATAAAAAAACTTCCTGAGACCTAGACTGAAACATACATTATAAATCTAAAAGATTGTCCCGAGTCTAATGAGATTAAAGTCCTAAATGTAATTACAGTGCTAGCCATTTGTATAAAAATAAATTCCACACTCAGAAGTTCATTGAAAGAGCTGAGGCGACAAGCTAGATAAGGAATGGTTTACTGTAGCAGAAGGTGATGGCTGGTGAACCCAATCTCAGTGACACTCTTTGGAAATGGCTCACTGCACATCACACGTCAGAGGAGGTGCTATGTCTAAACATCATAGGGCAACTGCCTTCCTGAAATGAAGAAAAATAAGTGAGAGAGGTTCCCCTTGCACAGGACATAATCTGGCAAGAGACAGAATTACAGTATGTCACAGATCAAAAAAAAAAGTTCCTTCAATTATCAGTTTCCCTTGTCTATGTCACATATGAGAAAATGTCCTCCAATTATCATTGTACCTAGTCTATGTCACAGATGAGAAAATGTCCTTCAATTATCAGTGTACATAGTCTATGTCACAGATCAGAAAATGTCCTCCAATTATCATTGTACCTAGTCTATGTCACAGATGAGAAAATGTCCTTCAATTATCAGTGTACATAGTCTATGTCACAGATCAGAAAATGTCCTTCAATTATCAGTGTACCTAGTGTATGTCACAGATAAGAAAGTGTCCTTCAATTATCAGTTTACCTAGTCTATGTCACAGATGAGATAATATCCACAATTATCAGTGTAATTTATCTATGTAACAGATGAGAAAAAGTTCTCAATTAACAGTGTACCTAGTCTAATCAAGTCAACATTTGAAGAGTAATAGAAACACAGTAACAATGTCTGAATGCGTAGTGGAACACATGCAAACTAACGTCATCTTAGCCTAGGCCTGCATCTCAGTGAGTCTCCTTTGTTGGTAAATGAAGCATTCCCAAATCCCATTCCATAAATATTTTCTTTGTAAGAAGAGAGTAAGGATGCAAATCATCATTGTTCAGTTTGGGGAGATTCTAGATGATCTCCAACTTTTTGATTTTAAAATTTCTAGGAGTACATTAAGACTTTTGTAGGTGTGACCTATTTCTCCATTTTCAATATATACTTGAGATGAATTATTTCCAAAACTTTGGTATGTTGGTTCACTAAAGTATCTCCTTCAATACCCAATCTCCATTCCATTTTTCTGCAAATGTAATTTCAAAAACCAGCTGACAACTGACAAAGTCAATTCTCTCCAATTTTTTTTGAATACTCATCACTTTCCATTTTCCTCTCCCTGTATCCCTTTGGCTCAGTGCTGAAGTTAGACACTGTTTATTACTGTCAAGCTCTGTCATAATATCTCTTAATAGACTATTAATTTATTTTAATTTGAATAAGGACATGTCAAAGCCTTTTGTTTTAACACACTTGCAGACATATTCATCAGAAAGAAAACACCCCATAACCTGATCCCACTGAAATTCACTAACCCTCGAGTGCAGAATGAATGAAATGCATAATTCTGTTAGAATTTTTTTCCTTTTTTCTTTATTAACTTGAGTATTTCTCATATACATTTCAATTGTTATATCCTTTCCTGTTTTCCCAGGCAACATCCCCCTAGCCCCTCCTCCTCCCGTACTATATGGGTGTTTCCCTCACCATCCTCCCCACATTAACGCCCCCCTCCCAACAAACACATTCACTGGAGTTCAGTCTTAGCAGGACCAAGGGCTTCCCCTTCCACTGGTGATCTTACTAGTATATACATTGCTTCCTATGAGGTCAGAGTACTGGGTCAGTCCATCTATAGTCTTTAGGGAGTGGCTTAGTCCCTGGAAATTCTAATTGCTTGGCATTGTTGTTCATAAGGGGTCTCGAGCCCCTTCAAGCTCTTCCAGTTTTTTCTCTGATTCCTTGAACAGGCGTACAATACTCAGTTCCTTGGTTTGCTGCTGGCATTCGCCTCTGTATTTGCTGTATTCTGGCTGTGTCTCTCAGGAGAGATCTACATCCAGCTACTGTCAGCCTGCACTTCTTTACTTCATCCGTCTTGACTAATTGGGTGGCTGTATATGTATGGGCCACATGCACAGCAGACACTGAATGGGTGATCCTTCTGTCTCTGTTTTAATCTTTGCTTCTCTATTCCCTGAGACGGGTATTCTTGTTCCCCCTTTTAAAGAAGGAGTGAAGCATTCACATTTTGATCATCCGTCTTGATTTTCATGTGTTCTATGAATCTAGGGTAAGTCAAACATTTGGGCTAAGCGCCATTATCAATGAATGCATACCATGTGTTTTTATTTTTTTTTGATGATTGTGTTACCTCAATCAGGATATTTTCCAGTAACTACCATTTGTCTATGTATTTCATAAAGGCATTGTTTTTGATAGCTGAGTAATATTCCATTGTGTAGGTGTACCGCATTTTCTGTATCCATTCCTCTTTTGAAGGACATCTGAGTCCTTTCCAGCTTCTGGCTATTATAAATAAGGCTGCTATGAACATAGTGGGGCACTTGTCTTTTTTATATGTTGGGACATCTTTTGGGTATATGCCCAAGAGAGGTATAGATGGATCCTCAGGTAGTTCAATTTCCAATTTTCTGAGGAACCTTGAGACTGATTTCCAGAATAGTTTTACCCGTCTGCAATCCCACCAAAAATTGAGGAGTGTTCCTCTTTCTCCACACCCTCACCAGCATTTGTTGTCACCTGAGTTTTTGATCTTAGCCATTCTCACTGGTGTGAAGTGAAATCTCAGGGTTGTTTTGATTTGCATTTCCCTCATGACTAAAGATGTTGAACACTTATTTAGGTGTTTCTCAGCCATTCAGCATTCCGCAGTTGTGAATTCTTTGTTTAGTTCTGAACCCTATTTTTTAAAAGGGTTATTTATCTCCCTGCTGTCTAACTTCTTGAGTTCTTTGTATGTTTTGGATATAAGCCCTCTATCTGTTGTAGAATTGTAAAAGTATTTTCCCAATCTGTTGGTTTCCATTTTCTCCTAACCACAGTGTCCTTTGCCTTAGAGAAGCTTTGCAGTTTAATGAGATCCCAATTGTGGACCCTTGATATTTGAGGATAAGCCATTGGTGTTTTGTTCAGGAAATTTTGTCCAGTTCCCATGTGATTGAGATGCTGCCCTAATTTTTCTTCTATTAGTTTGAGTGGATCTGATTTGATGTGGAGGCCCTTCATCCACTTGGACTTAAGCCATGTACAGGATGATAAACAATGATCGATTTGCATTCTTCTACATGTTGACCTCCAGTTGAACCAGCACCATTTGCTGAAATGCTATCTTTTTTCCAATGAATGGTTTTGTCTCCTTTGTCAAAAATCAGGTGCCCATAGATGTGTGGGTTCATTTCTGGGTTTTCAATTCTGTTCCGGTGGTTTATCTGTTTATCTCTGTACCAATACCATGCAGTTTTTATCACCATTGTTCTGTAATATTGCTTGAGTTTAGGGATAGTTATTTCCCCCTGAAGTTCTTTTATTGTTGAGAATACTTTTAGCTATTCTGGGTTTTTTGTTATTCCAGGTGTATTTGCAAATTGTTCTGTCTATCTCTTTGAAGAATTGGATTGGTATTTTGATGGAGATTGAACCGAATCTGTACATCGCTTTTGGTAAAATGCCCATTTTTACTATATTAAACCTGCCAATCCATGAGCATGGGAGATCTTTCCATCTTTTGACGTCTTCTTCAATTTCTTTCTTCTGAGTCTTGAAGTTCTTATTGTACAGATTTTTACTTACTTGGTTAAAGTCACACTGAGGTACTTTATATTGTTTGGGTCTATTATGAAGAGTTTTGTTTCCCTAATTTCTTTCTTGGCTTATTTCTCTTTTGAGTCGTGGAAGGCTACTGATTTATTTGAGTTAATTTTTTACCCAGCCAATTTGCAGACGTAGTTCTCTGGTGGTACTTTTAGGATCACCTAAATATGTTATCATATCATCTGAAAATAGTGATATTTTGACTTGTTTACCAATGCGAATCCCCTTGCTTTTCTTTTGTTGTCTGATTGCTCTGGCTAAAACTTCAAGAACTATATTGAATAAGTAGGGAGAGAGTGGGCAGCCTTGTTTAGTCCCTGATTTTAGTGGGATTGCTTCATGTTTCTCTCCATTTAGTTTATTGTTAGCAACTGGTTTGCTGTATATGGCTTTTAGTATGTTTAGGTATGGGCCTTGAATTCCTATTCTTTCCAGGACTTTTAACATGAAGTGGTGTTGAAGTTTTTCAAATGCTTTCTCAGCGTCTAATGAAATGATCATGTGGATTTGTTCTTTCAGTTTGTTTATATAATGGTTCACGTTGATGGTTTTCCACATATTAAACCTTCCCTGAATTCCTGGGATGAAGCCTACTTGATGATTGTGTATGATTGTTTTGATGTGCTCTTGGATTAGGTTTGCCAGAATTTTATTGAGTATTTTTGCGTCGATATTCATAAGGGAAATTGGTATGAAGTTCACTTTCTTTGTTGGGTCTTTGCGTGGTTTAGGTATAAGAGTAATTGTGACTTCAAGGAGGGAATTTGGTAGTGCTCAATCTGTTTCAATGTTGTGGAATATTTTGGATAGTATTGGTATGAGGTCTTCTATGGAGGTCTGATAGAATTCTTCACTAAACCCGTCTGCACCTGGGCTCTTTTTGTTTGGGAGACCTTTAATGACTGCTTCTATATCCTTATGAGTTATGGGGTTGTTTAATTGGTTTATCTGTTACTGATTAAACTTCGATGCCTGGTATCTGTCTATGAAATACTCAATTTTTAATCTGTAATCGTGCACTCACGCGCGCGCGCGTGCACACACACACACACACACACACACACACACGGAGGTCAAAGGACAACATGTGAGGGTCAGCTCTCTCATTCCACCATGTGGGTCCTGGGTATCAAACTTAGGTTGTCAGGCATGGGACAAGCCTGGGTCAAGCTTATTCAAACCATGATGATGCCTTTATCACCATAGACTAGTTTTTGCTTCCTGGAATATTCACATGGATTCAGGATACAAGCCCTTGTCCCTACTCTCTTCTTTCAAGATTTCAAGTTCAGTCCTTGCTTCTGCCTGGCTGTATGGTGGCTGTGAGCTTTCTTTTAGCTCCTTCCCAGCAGAGTCATAGAGGAGGATCAATAACAGTTAATCACTACATTGCACACATTACTGTATTAACATGGGTTTCCAGGGCAAGGTCCATCAAGGCAGGGTAATATCTGGCTAGCTTTTACTTGCTCCTAAGAATGTTTTTTAAAGATTCTCTTCTAATCAGCCTGGTCTACAAAACAAGTTCCAGGCCAGTGAAAGATACGTTGTAAGATCTTGTCTCAAACATAATGCAACAAAATACAATAAATACAATAAAATAATAAACACAAGAAAAATAAAATTTTATAGCTCTAATCATAGAAAGATTATTTGACCTCAACATTTATGCTTGCATGACAGAACAGTATTCAATGTACAATTTTCTTAACACTCTTCCAGGCAAGCCACACAACTAGGGAGTGGCTGATGTGAACATATCCACACTGAATTGTAGGAACCTAAATCTAAGCTGTTCTCGCCATGCTGAATGTGTTACCTTTCATCCTCTGTGGCTAATTCCTTGTATGAACAAACTTAAGAAACCTAGGCTCTCCTGTTAAGTCTTCAACTCATTAAGACTTTCAGAAACCACGGTAGGAATCCCATGTTTTCCGTTACCATAACCTTCCTCTGCCTGAGGCATCTCATCTGTAAAATAAGAATAAAAAGCCCCTTTGTTTAACAAACACTTAATGTGGCTGAGACCCGGGACCTGTCCTAGGTGCTGAAAACAGAGTACAGCCAGACACAGGTTTAGTGCTTATGAGAGTTATAAGCTGAGCTGGGATAGATACATAATTAATATGATCATATATTTATATAATGAAGAACTTGGTAGTGGAAAAGATTGAAAGAAAAAAATAAAACAAGGAAAAGAACAGAGAATCAAAACAGAAGGTACAGGTGTGGTTAGACTGGAAATCAAGTCCACTGCAAAACAGCCATTGTGGCACAAGATCACTTCCGAAATAAATAACCGTAAAGTTCCAATTCTGTGCTCAGAAGAAAAAAAAATGCCTATTAAAGATAAAACTTGTAAAAAGTTTTGTTTTTTCCCAGACAACATCTACTGGAATTGCTAATCAACTGGACTAATTGAAGAAATGTTAAAAGGGTACCACAGAGACGACATAGTAATTAAGAATGCAAACTGCTTTTACTGAAGATCTGAGTTTGGATTCAGGCTCCCGTGTTCTGTGACCCACAACCACTAGTTATTTCAGCTCCATGGGATCTACCGCCTTCTACTGGGTTTCTTGGACATCATGCTCATATGTGTATACACACACACACACACACACACACACACACACACACACACACAAACACGTACAGTCACAGATATAATTAAAAATTAAAAAGTAGACTTTGAAAAAGAACTTTACAGAAGAATCATTTAAGGAGACAAAATAATGAGTCAGAAATTGATATTCATACCAGAAGTCAGTGCATGAGGAACAGAGAAATTAAAACGGGGCTAAAATTAACATTTTCAGTCATGATTGCTCTGTAACATGAAATAATAGCAATATATGTTCACATCTGAAGTAAATATAAAATAGACAGCAACCTAGAGCCGATGGGTAGGAGTAATTGGAAATATAAGATTCCACGGGCTGCGTATTAATATGACTAAAGAAGTATTTAACCAGGGGTGAGTCTTTGACACATAGTGTAAATAACAGGTGTGGTGGGAACATATAAAACAAGTGTTTTATTTTTTTTAATACATCTCGATGCTGAGGACCAGGGATACTAGAACATCTGCTTACATCCTGCTACTAGAAAAAGAGTGGCCTCATTTTAGTGTCCATTCTTGGAAAGGTGAAAAAAAATAGCCGAGTTATGCCTACTGGGTTTGAAGAACATGTGACCTTTGATGACTTAGTAACCAGAGTGCCCGCAACATCTACAAAACACAGTACTGGAGAGAACAGTGAAAGATTTAAAGAAGATCACACTGTGTATGGCCCACCTTCTGCTGACTCTTCTACTGACAAACTTGGACAGGTAATTTTCCCACACATTCCAGGTTCACATAAACCTTCCTCTCTTGCCATAGAGATCTTGAATCTTCCACTTTTCCAGGAGTTTCTGGAACTATCCAAATGTTTCCAAGGATCTATAGGTCATTACACATTTGACCAGGTGTCCAAAGTCTTCCCACAGATCCTGAAAAGAAAGCATACATTCTCCTCTTCCAAAAGGAGTGTCTTTTTTATTCCATCTTTATTAAATTGGGTATTTCTTATTTACATTTCAAATGTTTTTCCCTTTCCTGGTTTCCAGGCTAACATCTCCCTAGCACCTCCCACTCCCCTTCTATAGGGGTGTTCCTCCCCTGATCCAACCCCACATTCTGCCCTTTCCCAACAATCCCATTCACTGGGGAGTTCAGTCTTGGCAGGACCAGAGACTTCCCCTTCCACTGGTGCAGGACTCCCAGCTGCCGAGATGGTTCATTTCTGAGCATGTGCACACACGTGTGCTGATGAGCCCGCAAACCCTCTATTCCTCTGGGAGAACGTTGCCCTAGAGATATAACAGCCAGAATATAGGCATTGAGGCCATGGCAGCCTGACAGTTCTGCAGAGGCTGACAGTCTCCACTGCCTCTTCTGTGACAAATAGTGTTGAATGTCTGGGAATTCTGAATTGGATTTTGTTGTATCAACTGACTTGTTAGCAGAAATGTGAGAGAATCAGTAAACCACACAGAGGTAGCTCCTTTCTCACAGGTTACAGTCATGGCACTTGTGCTTGCCCAGATGCCCTTTTATGGTGTGGATATGTTTCTCTTCCTCTCCAAGCAGGCTTCAGTGCAGGGAAAAATCCCATTATCTCTTTCTCCATAAAAGGATATTCAGCTCTGGTTTGAAAGTCAAACCAACAGCCATGTGCCATGGAACAACAATGAGGACAGATTCTTTTACGTATGAAAATGTATTCTGAGTGATACTTTGGATTTATAATTGTTTGATTATTACCAGCAGGTAATAAATTAAGATTTAAATATCGTGCTCCATTTAAATGGCAGTTAAGCTTTGGCTGGATCAGGAATCAGCACATTGTTGGGTAAATAATAATCGGGCTGTGATGACATCCCGTAATTAGTTAGGGCTTGTGGGGGAAATAAGATTTCCTTTGCTGCATGCCAATAGCACAAGGCAACATTGAGGCTTCAGGGAGAACGCTCTCAGTGTCAGAAAGGTTTTCATTAGAAGGAGTAGAGGATTGAAGCAGTTCTCCCAGCTCCGGGTGAGAGTCTAATTCTAGACCTGGGTACTTAGATCAACAGTTAGATCTAACTGCAGACAAACAACAGGATGGAGTTCAGGCTGATTAGGCACACAAAGTCATTAGATGGATCAATGAAAAGTAAGCATTTCTTTTCCTGGGCAGAAAAATCAGCACTAGAGCTGCGCGTGCGTGGCGGCAGGCTCGTGTCTCTACAGGTGCTCTCTGAGCCACCTGCAGGTGTAGGATGGTATACAGTCTTTGTCCCAAGTCTACAGGTAACAGGTACACATCCTGTCTCCGGGCTAGAAGGAAATGAAGTTCAGAGACGTCTTTGTTCAGGTCCACACAGCAAAGGGCAGGGCAGAGAGAGATTTCAGTCTCGGTATGTCTGACTCTTTGAGACATCCTCAGAGACACTGCTGCAAATCTCCACAACCACCAATTGATCCCAAAGCAAAAGTGATCATCAAGATATCTAAGACTTGACTTCCACTGTGCACGGAGAAAAACTTCTGTACGAGTTGAGGTCTCTTCTAGGGTGCACAAGGAAAACCTTCCTCCATTCCCTCCGACCAGCTCTGTGGTGGCGGGAGAGGGAGCAGGCAGTGTCCCCCCATCCTGACAGTTGCAAGGCTGTTTCAGGCTCTGTCCCCACCTTCGGGTTTAGGGTTAGTTGAGGGTGGGGTTTTGGAGAGCCCTGCCTGTACTTTCTGAGAATGAAGAACACAGGGAGGGGCTCCAGGCCACGTGCGCCCTCTAGCGCCAGTCAGAGGGACGATATCTCCATGAGATCTCACCTGGGAGACCTGCATCCACCTCTGACCTGGGCACAGACGTATCCCTCCAATTTGAAAGGCCACCTGCCCTTGGAGGTCCGTGAGCGCCTAATAGGGCTAAAGGAAGAGCGTTTAGCTGCACAAGGTCTTGGATTTGCTCTTCAGCGCTACTTAAAGAACAAAACAGGGCATTTTGACCAACCCCTTTCTTTTTACATCAAAAACGGATAAATGGAGCCTAATTGCAGTTTCTACTGATGTATTTTATCTATCCATTTCCTCCTTTCTTTCTCTCTCTCCCTCTCCTCTTTCTTTCTTCCTCTTTCTTTCTATCTTTTTGTGTTTGTGAGAGATATGTATGTGTACTCATGTGTTTGAATGTGTATTATGCAGACATGTGTGTATGTGTGATATGATGTCATAGATTTTCATTGCTTTCCTCTCAGATTCTCCGAAACAAGGTCTTTCAGTTAAAATCAGTCGCATTTGTATGACGAGTTCTGCTTGCCACTTTCCTCTCTGGATTCCCTAACTCTGCCTTCCCAGTTTTTAATTATAGGCAACTTCAACACCCACCCACTTTGACCCCTCCCCCCATTTATGAGGGTTTCCAGGGGAGGGGAGTTGTACGTCTCTGAGTTTCCATGGAAAGTGCTTTAATTGTGGGTCCATTTCCCTAACTTCTGTAGTGTTTGTCGAATGCTCATATTTGTATGAGAGAGTATTTTAAATTTCAAAGGAAAGATACCTAAGCCATTTCAGGCTAGGGGGCCATGGATCTTGGTGCATTTGGAATGTAAGTGGTGGTCCTCAGCCTCATCAGTGTCTCTGATGCTGAAATTGTAACCTTTTCTTTTCTTTTTCTTTTTCCTTCTTCATTTTTTTTATATCAGTGTCTATTCATTATCCACAGTGCTGGGTTGCATCAAGACAACTTCCTTTAACCATGTCATGTGCTTTACCCTATTTGACCTTCCTTCTCATCCCCATTCCCAACCCCTGGGCTAGTTAGTCTCTTTCCTTCTCCAGGATTTGTCTGCCTTCGTGACATATGGACATATTTGTTTTTTTTTTTTTTTTTTTTTGATCTGTTAAGAACACATAAAGATTCTGTAAAGAATTACAGGACTCACAAATGAGAAAAAAATTACAGTATTTGCTTTCTGGTGTCTGGTTGATTTTGGTTAATGCGGTGGTCTCTAGTTTTTCTACCAAAGACTAAATTCAATCCCTTTTGTGGCTGGATAAAATTCCTTTGTGTATGTGTACCAGGACTTATTCAATGGTCTATTGATGGATGTAGAGGCAGATTCCACATCTTGGCTACTGAGAATAGTGCCACAATAAGCAAGGTGTGCAGGTATCCTCGGATGTGTTGCCTCTGAGTCATATGTGTATGGTGGCCAAATTCTCAGGCTGACTGCCATTCACCGACTGGGTCTGAGCCTAAGCTGTGTGCTCTCTCTTTGGATGGAGGCTTTCCATGAGATGACTCTGTGTGTGTGTGTGTGTGTGTGTGTGTGTGTGTGTGTGTGTGTGTGTGTTTGGTGAATGACTGTGCACCCTTAGATTGGGACTCTTGATTGAGTTAATGAAACTTATAACTGTGTTGGTGAGCATTGGAGATAGATGTTTACAGCACCCCATCCCTCTATCCCTTCTTACACCTCTGCTTCCTTCTGCTCCTTTTCCCTTCCCCTTCTTCCTCCACTCCCCCTTTCAAGAGAGTGTCTTACTATATAGCCTAGGCTGGCCTCATGCTTGCAATGGTTCCCCTGCCTCAGCCTTCCAAATACCAAGAAGTTCTTTTCTTGGAGGAAGAGAAAGAATTTCAGAGGTGCAGTTGTGGGCATGGGTTGCCAGGAGTGGAGTAGACACCAGACTGTCTGACTTTGTACAAGGAAACTAGGACCATAGCAGATAGAATTGTGGACAGTGAGGTTGGGCACAGTGCCCACTCCATGTCCCCCACACCTAGAATCAGATCACTGGCAAGTCATGTTTTCTAAGGCATCAAGTCATTTCAGTGCTCGGATAGAACATGGCATAGGGATCCTTGGAAACATGTAAAGCAAAAATATTACCTACAATTTCTACTATAGTAGAAGAAAGGGCACCCAGATTGTGTGTGTGTGTGTGTGTGTGTGTGTGTGTGTGTGTGTGTGTGTGTGTGTGTTCATGTGTTGGGTCCTAGCAGGAAACAGGGTGTATAGCTGGATTTCAAGATTCTCTGATATTTGTTTATTTTCTTGAGCTTCTGGGTAGAGATATGGCTGTGTGGGTCCGTTTGGTAACTGATCTTTTAAATAGAGAAGGGCTTACATTGGGAGGGCCCATCCCAAGCAAAATGGACAAATACCACATGGTTTTCCTCATTTTGTGGGCCCTAAAATTCTTTAAATATTCATTTTGCTCATAGGAAATTGGAGAAGCATGTCTGGGGCTGGAAGGGGGTTGAATAGACCTTGCTAGATTCAGAGGAAGAGGTGCTGCTCCTTTGTTTGCCAGCAGACTAGCCAGGACATCATCAAGTGAACAGGCAAATCATGTTGTCATAACTTGGGGGAACCATGGTGAATTAGGATGAAAAGCATCTCCTCTGTCTCAAGACAGATTCCCCAGGGCCTCTGGGCCATCTCAGACACTGACGAACAAAGGCATCAATATCAGAGCTGAGAGATCCACATGTGAAACTAATCACATTCCTCATTTTCCCGTCTGGAAGAAACAGATCAATTACAGTCAGGACCAGCTTAGGCACAGCCTAAGTTCCAGCTGCCTTTCCCAGCGCACCACCACCCTTGTTAGTGAAGGTGATCTGGAACTGATGAGTGGGCTGCATTCTTGGGTTATGGTTATTCTAAGATAACCACTATAGGAAACATCTGTTGCTGGACATAGCACCGTAGTCATGGCCATGCCTGGTTGGTTTCTATTAATATCATTCATGAATCACAGGCTTCAGTGGATGGAGGGGTGAAAGGGTTTGTGGCTGTGGGACAACTTCACTACTGTGGACTTGGCAGGACTTGTCTACCCTGGAATTTCTCCAGTATCCTCCCATTATGTGCTTTCCCATCAAGGTGTTAAATAAGAAAGAGAATGGGTCCAGGTGGTATCCAGGAGACCGTGGCTCTGACATTATGGAAACATCGTGATATCAGGCTGAATTAGCACACACTCGAAGTTCTCATGCTCTTCTTCAAGCCAGTGGCCTCTTCACTGAGCCCCATGATTATTGATTACTGAGTGCATGTAAGACTGAAAGGGGGTGGCGCTACAGTATTGCCCTGTACATGGCAGCCGGATGTCTTCCTGTTGGCAGAACACACATCGGTATGACTGCGACTCCTGACAGAGTGCCCAGGGCTGAGAATTTAAATTATGATCCTTGAATACCTAACATAATGAGCCATCTCCCAGCCCCTGGTGTTTTGACTGATGAGTCTGCAAGTTGCATATTTAATATGTAAGGAATGGGAACCATGAGGGATGGGAAAAAGAGAGTGTTTGCCTCCTCTGCCCACCCTCTCTGTTCGCAAGGAGGTTGTGGCAATGGCAGGGTGCCCTCATCTTCTCATGGAACTGGACTTAGTGAATGTTCTCAGGACCTTGGAGAGGGCCAGAGAAGCTGCTTTGTTCTGCAGGATGTTTCTGACTCTTGAAGGTTCTGGATGAATTCCAGGTGAATGGATACCTTTACCTCACAGAGAGGGAAATCAAGAGGCTCCATTATTGCACCAGCATCTGGAGTCTGTGGGACCTGTGGGGAGGACTCTGTCCTTTGTCAGCAGTGGTGGGGACACTGGATTCTGCAGTCACATCCTGAGAAGTTCCTGTCTCACTCAGAGACCTCCATTCAGGTAAAGCTGGATCCCCTACTAAACCACAGGGGGAAATTAGTGAGTTTATTACACAGAGAAGGTGACTGTCACTATTTCTGATTTGAACATGGGCATTTAGAGAGAGCTGTATAAACAATTCTTTGGCTTTTCAGGCACCATTGTTCAAAAGAAATAATTTACAGCAAGGTTAAAGGACAAAGTGAAGTTAAAAATTAAGTAAAATATAGTGATTGAATATACTTGTTTTTATTTAAATTTTCTTTTTGATTTGTTTTGTTATTTTATATGTACTTGCACCTTTGTGTGTGTGCTATATGAATATGATATGCTTATAGATCAGAAGAGGATGTCTGATCCATTCGAACTGGACTCATGGATGGTTGTCATCTGCCACGTGGGTGCTGGGAATGGAACTCGGGTCCTCTGCAAGAGCAGCCATTGCTCTTTAGGACTGACTCGTCTCTCTAGCCCATCACTTGTTTCTATTCGGTGATTTTCTTTTTGTAAATAAAGTTCCAAGATGGTTTTATGAGTTACATCGTTTGGATCTAAGAATGAAAGTGGATTAGTAACCGCGTGAAACCACAGGCAATACACTTCCTGACCCTCAGTAAGGACAGTTTCATTTGTGTGTGTGTGTGCACACACACTCATGCACGGGCATGCATATTGGTTGCAGATTCCCTTGGAGGCCAGAAGAGGACCTCAGGTTCCCAGGAGCAGATTTACAGGCAGCTGTGAGCTGCTTAAGTGGATCCTAATAATAAAATTTGGGTTCCCTGCGAGTTTGGAACATGCTCTTAAATGATGGACTATCTCTTCAGGCACATGTGTTTCTCAGCCTCGATTGAGATTTCTTTAGGAAAATGTGCACAATCTCTGCAGGCAGCCTTGGCTAGGTTGGTTGCATTGATGTTTCTGATGCTCAGCCATCAGGAGACAAAGGCTAGAGACCAGAAGGTAGCTTCTCTCCATTTTAGCATCACCCTTAACTCTCCAATTCCTCTAACCTGTCTTGTTCGAACCACAGACACAATGGTGCTTCCTCCAGGACTCTGGCAGTGTATTCTTGTCTGTTGAGCAAGGACATGAGGCTATGAATAAAGGTCAGCGTGACTCAGTGCCTTGGGCTTTACTATTTATGAAATGGTTTGCCAGGAATTAGGGCCAGGGCTGGTCAGGTGTGCAAATTAGAGACAGCCACAAAGTCTCTTGAGTTGAGCCTCTTTTTGAACCTTAGAGGCTCTCTGGGGAGCATGTAACCAACCAGACCACCTATTCCCCTGAAAGAATGGATGAACACAGGCTTTGGGCCCGAGATACTTCTGCAAGCTGTGAGACAGTGGAGTCAAACTGCTGTCGGGTCCTCAGCTTCCCAGCTTCTGTCACATGCAGCTCTACAGTTTTACATCAAAAACTGGAGGGTAAGAGAGCTGGGAGCTCATTATCATGGGTGTCTGGGAAAGTTAGGGGCGAGTTCTACATTAATTAAACCTCATTTGAATAATGACCACATGCTATTTATTTCCTTGGAGAGCTACTCTGAGGGAAGCAGAGAGGCTTCTACTAGAGGAAACCTGGTGGCCCGTGGACCAGACGCCCAGCACTTGGGGGAGGTAGGGGGAGGCAAAGGTGCTATTTTAAAATCACTGTTATTGAAGGAAACACCCATAACTGGAACACTGTGGGGCAGTTTGTCAGCTGTTTCTGTGAGAAAAGGCCTGGGGTCAGCCAAAGTCTTCTCCAGTCCTTTCAATGCTGCTCTCTGCTGTACATAGGAGATGGTCTAAAATCTGCCCATGTTATCTCCCCAAATCATGTGTTCTACTTCATCTGTTATGGGGCTGAGCAGAATGGTGGTGAACTTGGGATCTTGTAGCCACCTTAGTGGTCATGAGGGGAACTCCACAGGAAGAGAGGTGTTCTCACACCAAACACCCAGATCTGCCTGATCTTGACCTGGGTGCTTAAAAATGATGGCATCTCTGCACAAAAAAGCAATGGTTCGTCTGTACATATGGATATTTAAATATGAACAGGGCTCATGATCTAGTCTATGTAAAACAAGCATCCTATGTGCTTTTTCTCTGTGATTTTTTTTTTTTTTGCAATTGGCTGAGCAGAGTGACTTCCTCTCTCATGTGGTACAGGAAGAAACCAGCCAGATTCCTTCAGCCCTGTAATTAAATCACATTCCTTCATGCCTTTGGCTGCACCCAGAAATCTTCATTCCAGGAACTACTGGCCCATCAGTCTAGGATAGAGTTCAGAGCCATAAACAAAGAAAAGAAGGCTCATGCCTGATTCTGTTGAGTGTGTGGCTCAAGAATTCACACATGCCGGCACTTACAAGATTGCATACTGGAGCTCCACACACTTAACATTATGATATTGCAGAGGAAGGGAGGGACTGTGCACACATGCCATTTTCATACTTCAGGGTGATAAAGGATTTCATGTTCTTGGGGTTTTAGAGCCACCAAGACCCAATGAATGTTCTTCATGCAAACATCATGAGTCTTTAAGCAAGACTTTAAAACAAGGGTGCTATTATCATATATGTGAAGAGACCCTGTGGTGGTTGGAAAGTGCACTGCCCAGGAAATGGCAGAATTGGAGGTTGGCCTTCTTGGAGGAGGGGTCTCCCTATGGGGGTGAGTTCTTTAAATCCATCTCCCAGCCATGTGGGAGATAGTCTGCTCCTGGCTTCTTTTCGATAATGATGTAGAACTCTCAGCTCCTTCTCCAGCACCATGTCTGTCTGCCCACTGCCATGCCCTCTACCTGATGATAATGGACTGACCCTCTAAACCTGTAATCCAGCCCCGATTACATGTTGTCTTGGTCATGGTGTCTCTTCTCAACAGTGGAAACCTAACTAAGATGCCAGACTGAATAGTTCATGGGATTGCTCAAATGTCCTTGTCCCCATCATTCTTTTATCTTCTGCAATGGCCCAACCCAATCTGTATCCAGTCCAGGGTGGTCCTACAGTCTTGGTTTCACTGTACTCACCTATACAAGGCACTTTCCTTCAGAGTCTCCTACTGTCTACAATACCACCAGCCATGGTATCCTTTTCATTGAAGGGTGAAGTCTATTCCCTTGGATGGTCACCAAGTCTCCCATGTGGTTTTATAGAATAGCAAAGCATCTACGGGGACAGGACAGAGATTCTGGGGCTTAGAGATTCGGCTCATCCATGAAGAACACTTGTTACTATTGAAGAGTACCCAGGTTCTATTCCCAGCATCCATATGATGGCTCACAGTTGAACTGATGGCCAGTTTCAGAAATTCTAATGCCTTCTCTTGTCATCTTCAGACGTCAGGCAGGCACTTGGTGCACACAGTTCCATGTAGACAGAACATTCACACATTTGATAACATAAACACGTCTGATGTTTAAAAGGTTTGAGCTTTGGACTATGGTCATGGGTGATGCTGAGCATGGATCCTAACAGCTCTCTTTTAAGGGGAGGAGGGACACCAGAAGTTTGGAACCCGGTGGCTGTAGGTGAGGGAGCACCGTATGGTTATGTCAGTATAATGCGTCCCGGTTTGGTAGTGCTCATCTCACGACTCTGATGGTGCCCATGAGGCAGAGTTCTCATCACTGACCTTGGCAATTGTAAGCACTGTGGGAAGGTGGCAGGTAAATGACTATGTCTTTCTTCAAATACAATGAAAGAGGTTCTTTTCCCCTTGTTTTCTATCATCATAGAGTTCTAAAAACCCCTGTGGTCCAGAAGAACTTAATTTGAAAGTCATTACAATGGAGATGGGCGGGGTGTGAGCTGACAGTTCATTAAGGAAATATTTGATGAGTCAAGAAAAAAGTGCCAGAGTTAATATTATAAAAAGGATTAATGAGCCGGGTGGCTCCAAATATTCATAAAAGTAAATAACACAAAACACAGGCCCTCCTCTCTGTTGGCCTGACAGGCTTCTGACAGTGTATCCTGATTTGTTTGTTTTAAATGGTTGAGGCTCTAGGCTTGCCCACATGGCCGATGTTGTCTCTCATCTGAACTTGACACGATAACTTTATGTTTTTGTGTAAACACATTCCTAATGCCTTAATCGCTTTAGCTGATGTGGGCTCGGTGTTTGCCAGCCAGTTAGGGATGAAGAGGCTTAATGTATTTCTTCTTTAAAAACAATAACAAAAACAACAACAGCAGCAGCAGCAACAATAAAACCTCAAAAGAAAGAAACAAAAAAACAAGTTTGCTTTTTTTTTTTTTTTTAAACCTCAACAACTTCATAATCACCAGAAAAGTAAACTGGAATTTATGTTGTCTGGTGGGTACTTGTTCCTCTCTCTAGAGCACTATTGTATTAGGGTTTCCAGAGAAACAGAAATGGCAGAATGAATACACATTGTCTTAGTTAGATTTCCATAGATGTGAACAGACACCATAGGCAAGGTATCTCTTTTTTATTTTAAGGCTTGTTTTATTTTAATGACTGATCATGTGAGGCCACAGTGAGGTCACTATGCACAGACATGAAGAAAGCTTTATTTTTTGGTCTCTTCCTCCTTGGACAGAGTCTTGATGATCTCCTCCTTCTTGGCCTGGGGGTGCTCCTCCCCCGCGTTTTTGTGCTTCCTTGGTCTTAGACCTGTGAGCCTCTGCCTGGTCAGCCTGTAGATTCTTCCGTGCCTTGTCTGCTTTCGGTTTGAGGATCTGCTCCATAAGAATCCATTGGTTTTTTAATACATTCCGTTTAACCTTTAGGTACAGGCTGTGATATATATGGCGATCAATCTTCTTAGATTCCCAGTATCTTCTGAGAAGCCGGTGCAGGATCCTCATCCTTCTCAACCCGGTCACCCTCTCAGGCACCCATGTGTTGGCAGTACTCTTTCCATTCCCTATAACCATATGCCTGCCCTTCAAGGTGTGTTTCTCTCAGCGAGTCTGAGAATGGACAGTTACAGGCTTCCAGATGATCAGGCCATCTTCAATCAGCTTCCTGATCAGCTAGCAGGAGTTGGCATTGGCGATTTTATTGGTCGCATTGGGGTCTTCTTTTTACCACAGTGGAGGACACTAGAGGCAAGGATCTTCTGTAGCCTGAGCCTGCTCATAGCTGCAGACACAGAAGCCAAGGTAATTCTTATAAAGGACAAGATTCCTTTGCAGCTGGCTAACAGTTTCAGTGGTACAGTCCATTATCATCATGGCAGGAATCATGGGAGCATCCAGGCAGAGTTGGTGCTCTAGGAGCCCAAAGTTCTTGATGCACAGGCAGCAGAAAGGGATTGCCTATACCACTGAGCATAGTTTGAGTATATACAAATCTCAATGCAAAGCCACCACAGTGGCACACTTCCTCCAACAAGGCCACACCCACTCCAACAAGGCCACACCCACTCCACCAATGCCACACCTACTCCAACAAGGCCACACATACACCAACAAGGTCACAACTACTCCAACAAGGCCACACCTCCTAATAGTATCACTCCTCGTGGGTCAAGCTTTCAAACACATGAATCTATGGTGGCCCACACCTATTCAAACCACCAAACACATCAAAAGGTAATTTGGCTTAAAGGACGCTGGATAATCTAACCATGGCTGTCTCATACAAGGGAATTGAGAAAACCATTGGCTGCTCCGTCTATGATGATTGATGCCTCAGCCATCTTCACCTGGTGCTGAAGACACGTGAGTTTCCTGGAGGAGTTTGCCTTCACTCTACAATGAGATATCAGAGAAGGTGGTTAGAATATTAGCAAAGGAATGCAGCAGCCACAGGAGAGATGAACTTGCCAGTGAGAGTGAAAGCAGGCAGACAAAAATCAAAGCCTCCTTCTTTCACATTCTTAAATCTGGGTTGCCACCAGAAGGCCACACCTACACTTAGAGCAAATCTTCCTGATTCAAATATCCTGATCAAGAAAATCCCTCATAAGAGTGCCCAGTTGCATGCATTTTAATTGAATTCAGAGCTACTCAAGTCAGCAACCAAGATTAGTGATCATGTCTGCCAACTCTCTCATACAATTTATTTTTCTTGTTTCCTTTATATTTTGGGCCCTAGAATAACCAAGCCGTGCCACTCATATAGCTTAGCCTTGAAGCATTCATCTGCATTCTGTTCTCACTAGAAATCAAGAAGCACATTGTAATATCTCCACTCTCCTGGCTGATCCCTGCCTCACCCAGGAACTAGTCAGCTTGCTGTCACTCCAGTCTCAGAGACTGGATTGTTGATAATGAGGCTTCAAGTCCAAGATCAGAGCCCTGGCAAATTTACTGAAGTCTGCTACCTGGCTTGTAGATGGTGCGTTCTGCCTATATTTTCCTGGGCTGAGAAGGTCCAGCAAGCTCTCTGGGGGTTCTTTTTAAACATAAGTGCACCAATAACACAGGGGAGGAGTCTATCTTTATGACTGAAGTCACACCCTCCAAATTGCTGCTTCCCAATGATGTCATCTTTGGTAATATCTTCCTAGGCGTGGGGTAGGGGAGACATTTAGATCACAGCAACCTCTACTGATGGAGATGGCTCTCCTCCAGCTTGCACTGGCATCGTCAGGCTTCTGTGTGGAGGCAGCACAGGCAACCTAAGTCCCAAGCATGTCCCTGTTATGTCTCTTTGGCCCTAAAGTCCCCTGTACCATGACCTTCAACATGTAACAGCTGCCCTTGTGTGCACCAGAGCTCAGCTTCCCTGATGTCAGGCAACTGGGATCTACCTCTATCTCCTTTTAAAACCATTTTTTAGCTAAAGTATATGGGTCAGTATGTAAACTACTTGTTGTACATACATGGAGACTTGAGTTTGTATCCCCAGAGCCAACTTACAAGTCTAAAGTTGTAGCATCCACTCTGACACCAGAATAAGGGAGACATAGTCTTGGGGACCTCTGAAGTTCACTGCCCACCCCAGAGTCAATGTTTTACTTAGGGTTATAATAATATGAAGGCACACCGTAACCAAGGTTATTCTTATAAATACAACATTTAATTGGGGTTGGGTTACAGTTTAAGAGGTTCAGTCCATTACCATCAAGGTGTGAACATGGCAGCATCCAGGCAGGCTTAGTGAAGGAGGAGCTGAGAGTTCTACATCTTCATCTGAAGGCTGTTAGGAGAATACTGGCTTTCCGGTAGCTAGGATGAGAGTCTTAAAGCCCACACCCACAGTAACACTCACTCCAACAAGACCACATCCACTCCAACAGGGCCATACCCTCTAAAGTTGCCTCTCCCTGGGCTGAACATACACGGACACACGCACACGTAGGGACACAGGCACGCATGCACACAAACCTTCACAGGCATCAGTTCCCAGATCCCAGTGAGAAAAGCCTACCTCAAAAACCAAGACAGGCACTGGCAAGATAGCTCAGCATGCAAGGGCACTTGCCACCAAGCCTGAGGATCTGAGTTCTATCCCCAAGACTCACCAGGTGGAAGATGGGACTGAATCCTACAACATGTCCCTTGGTCTCTACATATGTGTTGTAGCATGTATGTGTCTCCCCCAACTACGAAAAATTATTTCATAGAGGAATGACACCCAAAATTGTCCTCTGACCTCTACATGCATGCACATACACAAATCATGAGTGTACACACACACACACACACACACACACACACACACACACACACATACCACTTGTCTTGGAGACCAGTCTCATGTAGATGTTTTTCAAGATAATACTGTTCTTAGTCCAATTCTTGTCCTATTGTCCAAAGAGAGAGACATCTCTAATACGGCCGGGTATGCACAAGGTTTCCCATCTAACGAAATAGGAAACGGGAATGTTATATTTCCCAATTTCAGGATGGAAATCAATGCATTCTGCTCCGTGACCTTGCACGTTCCTGCTTATCTTCAGAAGTGATAGCCAGACATTGTTGTCACTTGGTCAATTGGAAGTGCCAATATGACATTGGGGGGTGGGACAGGGATGAGAGACAATCTGGCACTGGTCTATGCACAAACCCACAGTTGTAGGGAGCCGTTCCCTGCTTAATTTGTCATAGTAGGGACAGCATCAGAGGGAAAGTGGCTTATGCCTCTTAAATAAGAAACAAGCTTATGCAGTTTCATAGGATGTAAGCTGACACAAGCTTGGGTTACTGTTGACTTTTGTCTTGAGTGAGTGAAGACACAGTTTTCAGCTTTCCCTAATAGGCTCTGGGTTGTCCTGAAGGTTTTAAAAGCTGTCACATGTTTCATTTTAACATTTTCATCTCAATGCTCTGAATTCCCACTCTTCGTGTGTAATGCCCTTTGGTGCTTGTATCACTCTTGTCAGGCCATTGGTCCTAATAGTTACTTAAGGTTTCCTTTTCAAACACACTGCTTGGGATGAGGGAGACAGCTTAGGGTGGAGCCTGAGGAACTGGACACACGGTAAAAAACTAAGCATGGGTATAAGTTCTTGTACCAAGAGTTGGAGAATTCCTGGGATTTACTGCCAGCCCTCCTGACCTATAGTGGTGAGATTGAGGACACAGAGAGACACTGGGTCAAAAACAAGGTAAATTGGTCCACTGACCTGCATGTCACACATATGAGCATGACACGCATAGCACATATGCATATATGCATACACACAAATGGGAATATATGTTATTAAACATCCATGCATGTAACGATATTTCCTCAGAAAACCCCCATTGCACTTTCTTTAAAGAGGAGATAGTTGCAAAAACAGATGCAAGGGAAAAGAAGTTGTAATGGAAACGAGTTGGACACCCCTTCATTATATGGGGATTCATGTAGACGTAGATTTTTTTTCAAACCTACTTTAATAAGGGTTCTCAAATGCTTAGAGCCCCCTTCTAGCCCACTGTCCAAAGGTAGGGGAGAAAAGATGATACATAGGGCAAGTGGAAGTGGACCTGTTTAGAAGTAGTACTTTGGGGCAAATCCAGTCTGACCTGTCAGGTCACCGGCAGTCCAGTCCAGTAGTGTCAGGATACCAATAGTCCAGGTGAAAAAAAAATGCCACCAAAAACAGAACAGCACTGGTAGCACAATCTTGCAGAAATAGTCAGGCCTCCATCAAACTGGCACTAGTCAGCATGAGTAACCAAAACCAGCTGGAATACCAGGAGTGCTTTGCCACACCTTCAATAAAGTGAAGGTCAGTGAGAATCAAGACGAAGGAGGGATTGCAGGCAAACAATGCAAGCACCTCATCAGTGTCTACTGAGTCATATTCATAATCTCTCCCAATATCACGTGACTTGCCTTAACGAAACCCCACATTAGTCTGCATCACAGGACAACCATAAATTTCCACTTCCACTTCAGACACCAGAATGTGAGGAACCAGAGAGAGACTGAGACATATGGAACAAACAAGGATATCCTATTGAATTGTAACATGTCCCCAAATGACTGGGAAGGTAAGATACCTCTTTTCCGAGCTGCTAAATTTCATTTAAATCACAGTGGCATCCAACTGGCCGGTTTCCTAAAATTGTCTCTGTTTTTACCTGAGACACACGCTTTATAATTTGTGGCTGATGATGGACCTTCATTCAATAGCTCTAGTCTTCCTTTTGCTACAATGTAAGTTCTCCTTTCTTTCACATTCAACCCCTAACACTATATAGGAGAGAAAAGAGGAGAGAGGGAAAGGGTTTCTATTACCATTAGATGACCTCCTGTTGATTAGGGGCATGGAGTTCCTTGGGGGGCAATTTTGATCTTCATTGTCAAGATATTTAGTTTCTTCTTTGGGCATGACTATTTAACAAACTGCAACCAACAGCAGCCGACCTATGGGGTTCTAGCATTTATATGTTCTCTGAAAAGTCTCCAGCATTCCAAATGTTACACATTTGCAAAATCTATCTGCTACTGGCAAAATCACGTCCCTGGTAGAACATAAGGCAAATCATAATCAGCCACTGTTGATAATCGGAAGCAACCCCATGCCCCACAGCCTGGATTAAAACAAAAACATAGTCTTATAATATTTCTATCTTTTTAAATACACCAAAATTCTCACTGCAAATTGCCAGTTTCATTTGGACATTAGTATAACTGACTTTCTATCCTTTAATCCACTGAGTGCATCCTGATTAGTTTCAATCAGTCATTATAGCTATATTTTTCTCGGTAGAACCCAGGGCAAACATGAAATTCTTGTTTCTAAAGCACACACCTCAAGTGAGCATTATAACAACCTCCCAGTCACTTATCTGATGTGTAAGTCTAGGGAGCTTTTTGAAGATCTGAGTGTCCCTCTAGGTCCCAGATCTCAGCCCCAACAGCAAGTATGCGGTTGATGTGGGCTAAGAATTGACGGCTGTCAGGGTGGTCAGCAGCACCAAGTATGGTCCTTTCTAGCGAGGCTCGAGTTTCTAGGCTCCAAATCATTGTATGTAGCTACAGTCTCCGACCTGGAATGGATGAGATATCTCGGGGGTTCCCGTGACATAGGCTGCTGTCAGCTGTGAGCAGATTTCTTTCTGTATCACCTGTAGGTATTTTAGCCTGGCACATAAATCATTATTACTATGACATGTTGGTTCACTAACACCATCTAATACAGTCAGAGGTTCTAAGGCCCCTTATAAGATCTCAAAGGGGGTAAAGCTGAATGTGGAAGGGTTATTTCTTGGTCTGAAGAGAGCAAGAGGGAAGGAGTGTCACCCAGTCTGCGCCAGTCTCCAATGTCAATTTGAACAGGGTCTCTGTTAGTGTCTTATTTATTTATTCTACCTGTCCTGAACTTTGAGGTCTGTAAATATAATGAAATTTTCAATCAACCTCTAAATACTTGGCCACACCTTGGCTTACCTTGGTAACGAAAGTAGGGCCATTGTCTGAGTAGATTACCTTGGGCATTCTAAATCGGGGGAAAGATTTCTTCCAGTATGTTCATGAAGATTGTAGAGGCCGTCTCTTGTTTGGTGAGGAAAGTTTTTTTCTATTACTGGAAAGGTATCTACAAGCACTAGGAGACACTTGTGATCATACTTTCCTGTTTTTATCTCAGTGAAGTTCACTTTGACTTTTTCATAAACTCTCTAGGTCTCTTTGTCCTGTTTTCTTGTTAAGCATTTATTTACTGACATATCTTTCTCTGAGGAATATAGATTTTTTTCTCAAGTGTGTCATTGTCTTTTTTTTTTCTCTTCTTTTAAGCAATTTGGGCCTTTTCTTCTGTTGTACATTTTAAGTGAGGCCATCCCTTACTCCAATCCCAGTTCCCAGTTGCTGTCTCTTGTAGGCCTTTAACCAGGATAGGATCCTGCATAGCCATTTTCCAAGCCACTTTATCTGCTTTGTTACTGTCCCATGCCACTGAATTTCTTCCTTCTGATATCCTGATCAATGAATAGTACTCACTGTTGTTGGCTTCATCAGGGCATCCAAGGGATGGTAAATGCATCTACAGTGCTGATGTGCTGGATGGTAGAAGTTCAGCCATCCCAGATGACATTGTGTTCGTTGCCCACCATGGCAGCACCCACTTATCTCTGACCTTCATGAAGAGGACTGTTCCTGTCTGTGGACATGGTCCTCGGCTTTAAGCAGGGGTGAATAAGCCAGTCCCAGAGGTCTTTCCTCCACCCATGGGCTTCTGCCAGTGCTTGACACTTGTTCTGTGGTGGCTCCAGGTCAGGATTGGGCAGCAAGGTGACGAGATTGCCCCCAACAGGTGGAGAATCTAGTCCATGTCAGCTGATCAGTGAATCCATCCTCTGGGACAGTTCATTTAATGGCAAAACATCAGCCACTCTACGACAGTTTAAGTCTTGGATTGGGTGATAATTGTCAGAGCCCAGTTGGCAGGAATGATGTTTTCCAGGCAGAACGGCACTAAGCCACACACACATCTCCCAGCATCAGGTACTGGTGCACTGAGACAGTTCTTAAGCTCCACCTACACAGTCTGTAGATATGCAAACACATGGCCTCACCCAGCCATTTTAGTCCATGCAAGCCATTTTTAGAGCAATCTTCTCATGAGCAAGGGATAGGGGCAGTCAGGGATGACCATGAACTAGTGGGTGGGGTACCTGGCCCACACCAAGGTACACTGTTCTTCAGGAGGTCCATAAGGATTATTCGTTGCCAGTAGCCCTTGCACTCATGGACTTT
This sequence comes from Rattus norvegicus, assembly GCF_021556685.1. Classification (NCBI taxonomy): domain Eukaryota; kingdom Metazoa; phylum Chordata; class Mammalia; order Rodentia; family Muridae; genus Rattus; species Rattus norvegicus. Next base: position 49,790,922 of record NC_141555.1, on the reverse strand, counting down.
GGATATTGGCCCACTGGAAGGGGCATAGGAGCACAGAGCATGGGGTCCTGTATCCACACTTCCCTTCTATCTCTATACATAGCCAGCACTCTAGGACCAAGAAGCTCTCCAGTGGCCCCTCTTGTTCTTTCTTGGGCAGTCCCTGACCCAGTGTCCTTTTTCTTCATATTAGGCACACTGATCTTTAGCCAGGAATTCTCTTCTGTTGCCAGGTACTATCTTCCTAGATTCCCTAACTACTGTGGCCAGTATATGTTCCTCTCTTATCTCTTTTCTTCCCTAGCTTCCTGTTCTTTTTACCTTCTTTCCTCTTTCTCTTCCTCAGTCTCTCTGTCTGTATCTTCTTCTACAGCTATTAGTTGCTGTCCACTTTTGTGCACCGACCCTGAACCATATATCAACCATATTTTCTCTGCAACTTACAACAACTCTCTCAGTGACTTAGCTTAACCCTTCAAGTTTCTGTAACTTTTTCTTTATATCTTTTTCTTACTTTAGCCAAATTGGTGGGGCATTTTCTAGCCCCTCGGAGACCCACCCTTGGAGCCTGGCGGCAGACCCGCAGCACTCCCTACCTTCAGGGGTATTCAAGTAAACAGTCAGGAGTGACAGTCTTCCATCGGTGTCTGGAACATTCTTTCTGTCTTCTAGTAGGAATCAGTCTTTCCTCAGTGGTAAAGAAGACCTGTAACAGTTACTAACAAGCATCTCAGATGGGATGATGAGAAAACAAGGGTGTCTTGAGAATAGAGGTCTACTGAAGAGGGCAAACAGCTTTTAGTCACACAGCTAAACCAGGGGGCCTTCTTGGGAAAAAATGGCCATTGTAGAAATAAGCACAAACATTGTTCCTGTGAAACAGAAAGGCAAGGAGAAAGGCAGCTGATCTGCTATCGACTATCTCTCTGTACTTAGATTTTACTTAAGAAGTACTTCCCTTCAGTGTCAGCTCAGTGTCTCTGTCTCTCGATAAACCCAGCCTCTGAAGGACACTAGGCTTCTAGTAAGAACGAATAACAAAACGATGAAGAGAGGGTTAGAACCTTGGTGTTAGATACTAAGTGGCTGACAAAAGAATTGTAAACAGTTTACCTGGGGCTATCAGGACTGTAGTAGTAGTCCTTTACCAAGCTGTCTCACTGGTTTAAAGGCCCATGGAAAAGAAAACGTTAATCATGACCTTAGCCACAGCCAAAGCCTGAATTCTAAATTTTGACTGGCAAAACAAAGTTCTTCACAGTTTGTTGTAGATTCCTTGAAACTATTTTAGTGGCTTCTCTGCCCCCCGCAACCTGGGGCATTTTGACCACAGGGGCAGGAACTGGCTGCTGTGGGGATAGGATAAAAGGCACTCTCCATGTCAATGATGACTAACAGGGAAGGTTACTTAATGTTGGAGATCAACTCCTCTCAGGAATAGGACCAGCAGATAAGGCAGGCTCCCTTAAAGAACTTCTCTTAATAAACACTCTCCTTTTGTTAGCAAGTGTTGAAGGTCTGGCCACTGAAGGCATCAACTGGAATTATTTATTTATTTTTTTCCAGGGACAAAAGTCTCATAATACAACCACTAACTCTACGCTATCTTTGTTGTCAAAGCGTCAACCCCAGCCGGCCTCCTTACCTTGAAACTCCTCTTACGCTGACTTGGCCAGACCTGCACTGCTGCCCACGCACAGCCTGTAGCTTGCCAGCAGGCCTGCATGCTTGCCACCCTCAGCCCCTACATTTTCCTAATCTATGCTGTCCCTTCCTTAGAAGCTGTGAATGTTTAAGCAACAGGGAGTATTTTTCTTCAGGATCTAAGGTAAAGCTTTCAGGTTCTTGTTAATGCCTGCTTCAGACATATCACTTGCTAACCTGGAGTCCTTCATACACAACGGTTAAGAGCAGCTGGGCTGGACAATGGGTCGTAAAGAGAGGGGCAGCTCTTCTTGGGGAGGAGGCTCAAGAGAGAAAGATAAAACTCCCCAGGAGAAAACAATTTCTCTCAAGCAAATTATTTTTAACTTTTAAGTTAAGCACCAAGAGGACCAAGTAAAACTCCTGGACAAACAAACAGTTTCATTATTTCAAACACAGTCGTCAGTCCAAGATTTCAAACACAGTTGTCAATCCATGTCCAAAAACGAAAAAAAAAAACCCAAAAAGACACTGGAAAATACCACAGAAAACAAATCAGACAAATAAGACCAAGACAAACCATCCTATAACCAATTTCCACAAATGCCTTGTACCTTCAGTACCTGGCCCAAACTGCAGCTTAACCTTAGATGCTTCTGGGATACCAAACACAGAAACAGAATACAGACAACAGACACTAACACATCTAAGCACAATTTTCCATACCTATACTTAAAGAGGCAGCCGAACACATCCTCCGAAGTTAAGGCACAGTCAGATCTTTTTGACTGTCATTCGCCGGGTTCTCCCGATAATATTTGGCTCTTGGAACATCTCCCAGAGCTGGGGCGTCCCCGCTTCCACTATCTAAAAAAAGAAAACAAAAAGAAAAGGGCTATTCGGAGTAGGAACCCAGTACCTCCTCACAGGCGTCTGTCTGGGGCGGGAAACCCACCCGCCCAAATACACTCAAATACAGGGTGGGAAGCCCATCCACCCGAGTGCACTCATATTTAACCTAGACCATGTCACAATATACAGTACGTAATACTCAACACACACACACACAGACACACACACACACACACACACACACACACACAAATACACACACACACACACACACACACACACACACACACACAGTGGCTGCTTTCAACACTTGAACCAACGTACCTCCAAGAGGCATTCCAGTCTCCAGTGGTCATGCTCCTATCCTGGACGAACCTCCAATGAAAGACCCCAAAACTTGGGGAGACTCTCGCTCCAGTCTCAGGTTGGGGTACTCCCAGGAAACACGAGTAGCCGGTCTTGATGTAATCGGCAAGAGGCAGTTTTATTTACGAGATCTCGGGCTGACAAGTATCCCATACAGGAGATTGAGTCAAGCCCCGAGCGTCTCTAGGCAGGAGCTTATATAGGGAAAACCAGGGGTTTCTTGTGGATACACATAATTGGCTAATACAAAGGGTGCACACTTACTTTTGGCACGGAGTTACATCAACAAAGCATACATGTAATCTAGCAACTCAGCAATGTGGGCAGGGCAACTCATCTCACTGCAGCAGGGGGATGACCCATCCTCAGGGAGTGAAGGAAGGGGAGGGGGTGGCTCCATATGGCCAGTGTCCTTGGGAGTTGATAGTCGGGCTGGTTAGCCTTATTTCAAATTCTCTCAGGCATGTCTGGACTTTGTTTGAGACTAATTTTATGAAATTTAACTCTTCACACACACACCAATCATTATTCCAAAAGATGCCTCACAGATCTGTCCACAAGAATATGCAATGGAGGCAAATCCTCAGCTGAGGTCCCCTGTAGTAAAAAAGAAAAAAAAAATGTTTAATAAATCATGACGCGGAGTTACTCACCTCCATGGTTTCTGTTCCTGAATGAAAGAAACAAGCCCAGCCTCTTATCTAAAGAAGCCCATAGCTGGGCAGCTGCCTACACTACATGCTGTTAGAATCCACCTCCCAGCAATAAGTCCAAGTTACTATTTACTAATTTCTATGCTTCATCTTGACTGTTCTTGAATCCAAGGTGCAGCCCTCTGGGCCGTCATCTATTAGCCCTTTTTTTTTTTTTTTTTTTTTTTTTTTACTTGAGTATTTCTTATATACATTTCAAGTGTTACTCCCTTTCCCGGTTTCCGGGCAAACATCCCCCTCCCCCCTCCCCTTCCTTATGGGAGTTCCCCTCCCAACCCTCCCCCCATTGCCGCCCTCCCCCCATAGACTAGTTCACTGGAGGTTCAGTCTTAGCAGGACCCAGGGCTTCCCCTTCCACTGGTGCTCTTACTAGGATATTCATTGTTACCTATGAGGTCAGAGTCCAGGGTCAGTCCATGTATAGTCTTTAGGTAGTGGCTTAGTCCCTGGAACCTCTGGTTGCTTGGCATTGTTGTACTTTTGTGGTCTCGAGTCCCTTCAAGCTCTTCCAGTTCTTTCTCTGATTCCTTCAAGGGGACCTATTCTCAGTTCAGTGGTTTGCTGCTGGCATTCGCCTCTGTATTTGCTGTATTCTGGCTGTGTCTCTCAGGAGAGATCTACATCCAGCTCCTGTCGGTCTGCACTTCTTTGCTTCATCCATCTTGTCTATTGGGTGGCTGTATATGTATGGGCCACATGTGGGGCAGGCTCTAAATGGGTTTTCCTTAAGTCTCTGTTTTAATCTTTGTCTCTCCCTTCCCTGCCAAGGGTATTCTTTTTCCTCATTTAAAGAAGGAGTGAAGCATTCACATTTTGATCATCCGTCTTGAGTTTCATTTGTTCTAGGGATCTAGGGTAATTCAAGCATTTGGGCTAATAGCCACTTATCAATGAGTGCATACCATGTATGTCTTTCTGTGATTGGTTTAGCTCACTCAGGATGATATTTTCCAGTTCCAACCATTTGCCTACGAATTTCATAAACTCGTTGTTTTTGGTAGCTGAGTAATATTCCATTGTGTAGATGTACCACATTTTCTGTATCCATTCCTCTGTTGAAGGGCATCTGGGTTCTTTCCATTTTCTGGCTATTATAAATAAGGCTGCGATGAACATAGTGGAGCACGTGTCTCTTTTATATGTTGAGGCATCTTTTGGGTATATGCCCAAGAGAGGTATAGCTGGATCCTCAGGCAGTTCAATGTCCAATTTTCTGAGGAACCTCCAGACTGATTTCCAGAATGGTTTTACCAGTCAGCAATCCCACCAACAATGGAGGAGTGTTCCTCTTTCTCCACATCCTCGCCAGCATCTGCTGTCACCTGAGTTTTTGATCTTAGCCATTCTCACTGGTGTGAGGTGAAATCTCAGGGTTGTTTTGATTTGCATTTCCCTTATGACTAAAGATGTTGAACATTTCTTTAGGTGTTTCTCAGCCATTCGGCATTCCTCCACTGTGAATTCTTTGTTTAACTCTGAACCCCATTTTTAATAGGGATATTTGTTTCCCTGCGGTCTAACTTCTTGAGTTCTTTGTATATTTTGGATATAAGGCCTCTATCTGTTGTAGGATTGGTAAAGATCTTTTCCCAATCTGTTGGTTGCCGTTTTGTCCTAACCACAGTGTCCTTTGCCTTACAAAAGCTTTGCAGTTTTATGAGATCCCATTTGTCGATTCTTGATCTTAGAGCATAAGCCATTGGTGTTTTGTTCAGGAAATTTTTTCCAGTGCCCATGTGTTCCAGAGGTTTCCCTAGTTTTTCTTCTATTAGTTTGAGTGTGTCTGCTTTGATGTGGAGGTCCTTGATCCACTTGGACTTAAGCTTTGTACAGGGTGATAAGCATGGATCAATCTGCCTTCTTCTACATGTTGCCCTCCAGTTGATCCAGCACCATTTGCTGAAAATGCTATCTTTTTTCCATTTGATCTTTTGGCTCCTTTGTCAAAAATCAAGTGACCATAGGTGTGTGGGTTCATTTCTGGGTCTTCAATTCTATTCCATTGGTCTATCTGTCTGTCCCTGTACCAATACCATGCAGTTTTTATCACTATTGCTCTGTAATACTGCTTGAGTTCAGGGATAGTGATTCCCCCTGAAGTCCTTTTATTGTTGAGGATAGCTTTAGCTATCCTGGGTTTTTTGTTATTCCAGATGAATTTGCAAATTGTTCTGTCTAACTCTTTGAAGAATTGGATTGGTATTTTGATGGGGATTGCATTGAATCTGTAGATTGCTTTTGGTAAAATGGCCATTTTTACTATATTAATCCTGCCAATCCATGAGCATGGGAGATCTTTCCATCTTCTGAGGTCTTCTTCAATTTCTTTTCTCAGTGTCTTGAAGTTCTTATTGTACAGATCTTTTACTTGCTTGGTTAAAGTCACACCGAGGTACTTTATATTATTTGGGTCTATTATGAAGGGTGTCGTTTCCCTAATTTCTTTATCGGCTGGTTTCTCTTTTGTATAGAGGAAGGCAACTGATTTATTTGAGTTAATTTTATACCCAGCCACTTTGCTGAAGTTGTTTATCAGCTTTAGTAGTTCTCTGGTGGAACTTTTGGGATCACTTAAATATACTATCATGTCATCTGCCAATAGTGATATTTTGACCTCTTCTTTTCCGATCTGTATCCCTTTGATCTCCTTTTGTTGTCTGATTGCTCTGGCTAGAACTTCAAGAACTATATTGAATAAGTAGGGAGAGAGTGGGCAGCCTTGTCTAGTCCCTGATTTTAGTGGGATTGCTTCAAGTTTCTCTCCATTTAGTTTAATGTTAGCAACTGGTTTGCTGTATATGGCTTTTACTATGTTTAGGTATGGGCCTTGAATTCCTATTCTTTCCAGGACTTTTATCATGAAGTGGTGTTGAATTTTGTCAAATGCTTTCTCAGCATCTAATGAAATGATCATGTGGTTCTGTTCTTTCAGTTTGTTTATATAATGGATCACGTTGATGGTTTTCCGTATATTAAACCATCTCTGCATGCCTGGGATGAAGCCTACTTGATCATGGTGGATGATTGTTTTGATGTGCTCTTGAATTCGGTTTGCCAGAATTTTATTGAGTATTTTTGCGTCGATATTCATAAGGGAAATTGGTCTGAAGTTCCCTTTCTTTGTTGTGTCTTTGTGTGGTTTAGGTATAAGAGTAATTGTGGCTTCGTAGAAGGAATTCGGTAGGGCTCCATCTGTTTTAATTTTATGGAATAGTTTGGATAATATTGGTATGAGGTCTTCTATGAAGGTTTGATAGAATTCTGCACTAAACCCGTCTGGACCTGGGCTCTTTTTGGTTGGGAGACCTTTAATGACTGCTTCTATTTCCTTAGGAGTTATGGGGTTGTTTAACTGGTTTATCTGTTCCTGATTTAACTTCGATACCTGGTATCTGTCTAAGAAATTGTCCATTTCCTTAAGATTATCAAATTTTGTTGAATATAGGTTTTTATAGTAAGATCTGATGATTTTTTGAATTTACTCTGAATCTGTAGTTATGTCTCCCTTTTCGTTTCTGATTTTGTTAATTTGGACGCACTCTCTGTGTCCTCTCGTTAGTCTGGCTAAGGGTTTATCTATCTTGTTGATTTTCTAAAAGAACCAACTTTTGGTTCTGTTGATTCTTTCTGTGGTCCTTTTTGTTTCTACTTGGTTGATTTCAGCTCTGAGTTTGATTATTTCCTGCTTCTACTCCTCCTGGGTGTATTTGCTTCTTTTTGTTCTAGAGCTTTTAGGTGTGCTGTCAAGCTGCTGACATATGCTCTTTCCTGTTTCTTTCTGCAGGCACTCCGCGCTATGAGTTTTCCTCTTAGCACAGCTTTCATTGTGTCCCATAAGTTTGGGTATGTTGTATCTTCATTTTCATTAAATTCTAAAAAGTTTTTAATTTCTTTCTTTATTTCTTCCTTGACCAGGTTATCATTGAGTAGAGCATTGTTCAATTTCCACGTATATGTGGGCATTCTTCCCTTATTGTTATTGAAGACCAGTTTTAGGCCGTGGTGGTCCGATAGCACGCATGGGATTATTTCTATCTTTCTGTACCTGTTGAGGCCCGTTTTTTGACCAATTATATGGTCAATTTTGGAGAAAGTACCATGAGGAGCTGAGAAGAAGGTATATCCTTTTGCTTTAGGATAGAATGTTCTATAAATATATGTTAAGTCCATTTGGCTCATGACTTATCTTTGTCTGTCGACATCACTGTTTAATTTCTGTTTCCATGATCTGTCCATTGATGAGAGTGGTGTGTTGAAATCTCCCACTATTATTGTGTGAGGTGCAATGTGTGTTTTGAGCTTTAGTAAAGTTTCTTTTACGTATGTAGGTGCCCTTGTATTTGGGGCATAGATATTTAGGATTGAGAGTTCATCTTGGTGGATTTTTCCTTTGAGGAATATGAAGTGTCCTTCCTTATCTTTTTTGATGACTTTTAGTTGGAAATTGATTTTATTTGATATTAGAATGGCTACTCCAGCTTGCTTCTTCTGACCATTTGCTTGGAAAGTTGTTTTCCAGCCTTTCACTCTGAGGTAGTGTCTGTCTTTGTCTCTGAGGTGTGTTTCCTGTAGGCAGCAGAATGCAGGGTCTTTGTTGGGTATCCAGTTTGTTAATCTATGTCTTTTTATTGGGGAGTTGAGGCCATTGATATTGAGAGATATTAAGGAATAGTGATTATTGTTTCCCTTTATATTCATATTTGCATGTGAGGTTATGTTTGTGTGCTTTCATTCTCTTTGTTTTGTTGCCAAGACGATTAGTTTCTTGCTTCTTCTAGGGTATAGCTTGCCTCCTTATGTTGGGCTTTACCATTTATTATCCTTTGTAGTGCTGGACTTGTAGAAAGATATTGTGTAAATTTGGTTTTGTCATCGAATATCTTGGTTTCTCCATCAATGTTAATTGAGAGTTTTGCTGGATACAGTAACCTGGGATGGCATTTGTGTTCTCTTAGGGTCTGTATGACATCAGTCCAGGATCTTCTGGCCTTCATAGTTTCTGGCGAGAAGTCTGGTGTGATTCTGATAGGTCTCCCTTTATATGTTACTTGACCTTTTTCCCTTACTGCTTTTAATATTCTTTCTTTATTTTGTGCGTTTGGTGTTTTGATAATTATGGGACGGTAGGTTTTTCTTTTCTGGTCCAATCTATTTGGAGTTCTGTAGGCTTCTTGTATGTCTATGGGTATCTCTTTTTTTATGTTAGGGAAATTTTCTTCTATGATTTTGTTGAAGATATTTACTGGTCCTTTGAGCTGGGAGTCTTCACTCTCTTCTATACCTATTATCCTTAGGTTTGATCTTCTCATTGAGTCCTGTATTTCCTGTATGTTTTGGACCAGTAGCTTTTTCTGCTTTACATTATCTTTGACAGTTGAGTCAATGATTTCTATGGAATCTTCTGCTCCTGAGATTCTCTCTTCTATCTCTTGTATTCTGTTGGTGAAGCTTGTATCTACAGCTCCTTGTCTCTTCTTTTGGTTTTCTATATCCAGGGTTGTTTCCATGTGTTCTTTCTTGATTGCTTCTATTTCCATTTTTAATTCCTTCAACTGTTTGATTGTGTTTTCCGGGAATTCTTTCAGGGATTTTTGAGATTCCTCTCTGTAGGCTTTTACTTGTTTATTAATGTTTTCCTGTGTTTCACTAAGTGTGTTCATGTCTTTCTTGAAGTCCTCCAGCATCATGATCAAATATGATTTTGAAACTAGATCTTGCTTTTCTGTTGTGTTTGGATATTCCATGTTTGTTTTGGTGGGAGAATTGGGCTCCGATGATGGCATGTAGTCTTGGTTTCTGTTGCTTGGGTTTCTGCGCTTGCCTCTCGCCATCAGATTATCTCTAGTGTTACTTTGTTCTGCTATTTCTGACAGTTGCTAGACTGTCCTATAAGCCTGTGTGTCAGGAGTGCTGTAGACCTGTTTTCCTCTCTTTCAGTCAGTTATGGGGACAGTGTGTTCTGCTTTCGGGCGTGTAGTTTTTCCTCTCTACAGGTCTTCAGCTGTTCCTGTGGGCCTGTGTCTTGAGTTCACCAGGCAGCTTTCTTGCAGCAGAAAATTTGGTCTTACCTGTGGTCCTGAGGCTCAGGTTCGCTCGTGGGGTGCTGCCCAGGGGCTCTCTGCAGCGGCAGCAACCAGGAAGACCTGTGCCGCCACTTCTGGGAGCTTCAGTGCACCAGGGTTCAAGAAGGTCTTTGGCTTTTTCCTCTGGCGTCCGAGATGTGTGTGCAGGGAGCAGTCTTTTCTGGTTTCCCAGGCTTGTCTGCCTCTCTGAAGGTTTAGCTCTCCCTCCCACGGGATTTGGGTGCAGAGAACGGTTTATCCGGTCTGTTTCTTTCAGGTTCCGGCGGTGTCTCAGGCAGGGGTCCTGCCGCTCCTGGGCCCTCCCTCAAGGGGGCCCAGAGGCCTTATACAGTTTCCTCTTGTGCCAGAGATGTGGGCAGGGGTGAGCAGTGTTGGTGGTCTCCTCCGCTCTGCAGCCTCAGGAGTGCCCACCTGACCAGGCGGTTGGGTCTCTCTCTCACCGGGTCTGGGAGCAGATAGCTGCTGCGGGCTGGGATCCGCGGGTGTGGGACTTCCGGTAAACAGAGAACGTGCCAGGTCCTAGAGAAATTCTGCTTCCGTGTGTCCCAAGCTCACCAGGCAGCTTTCTTGCAGCAGAAAATTTGGTCTTACCTGCGGTCCCGAGGCTCAGGTTCGCTCGTGGGGTGCTGCCCAGGGGTTCTCTGCAGCGGCAGCAACCAGGAAGACCTGTGCCGCCCCTTCCGGGAGCTTCAGTGCACCAGGGTTCCAGATGGTCTTTGGCTTTTTCCTCTGGCGTCCGAGATGTGTGTGCAGGGACCAGTCTCTTCTGGTTTCCCAGGCTTGTCTGCCTCTCTGAAGGTTTAGCTCTCCCTCCCACGGGATTTGGGTGCAGAGAACTGTTTATCCGGTCTGTTTCTTTCAGGTTCCGGTGGTGTCTCAGGCAGGTTTCCTGCCGCTCCTGGGCCCTCATGATTAATCTTTCTAAATAGCTTACCTAAATCCTCACCTACAATGATTCTAGGTGCAGAGTTAATGCATAATCCTCCATCTTAACAAATCAGGCAGCAGAAAAAAAAAAAAACAACAAAAAAACAAGCACTGTAACAATTTTCAAAGTTCACTTAGTCCAGTGCTGTTACTATGGTAACTAAGGCAGACTACTTCTTTGAAAGAATCACATCAGAGTCTAAACAAGGTCATGTCATGGTCTTTTACTATTTTTTCCTCACAAATGTTTCCTTTGCAACAGCCTCAATAGAACAGTATCTAGATAATTAGTAATTTTGACTAGATTCTTTTGTCTCAGTAATTACTTTTAAAGACTTTGTTTTTTAGGACACTGTCCAATAAAGTAACCTAACTAGGGCTGGGACGATGGCTCAACTGGTAGGACGTCTGCCTAGCAAACTGAAGTCCTGAGTTTGATATCCATCACCATATAAAACTGGTTATGTTGTTGTTGCACATTCCTCTAATCCCAGCACTTAAGAGGGAAATAGAAGGAAGGGAGTCGGAAGTTCAAAGTCATGCTTGCTACATAATGAATTTGAAGCTAGTAAGACCTATGTGTGGCCTAGCCCTGTCTTTTTTAAATTTTTATTTGAGACTTGCACATTTTGTTTTGTTTTGTTCTGTTCTGTTCTGTTTTTTGTTTTCTCCCTCGAGACAGGGCTTTTCTGCGTAACTCTGGCTATCCCGGAATTCTCTCTATAGACAAGGGTGGACTCAAATTCAAAGATCTACCTGCCTCTGTCGGGATTAAAGGGATGCACTGTTACCACCTGACATGAGACCCAATCTTAAAGAAAGAAAAAAGGAAAGAAAGGAAGAAAGGGAGGAAGGAAGGAAGAAAGGAAGGAAGGAAGGAAGGGAGGGAGGGAGGAAGAAAAGAAGGAAGAAAATGAAACCTGAACACGATTTAACGTCAAAATTTTGCAATGCCAAGTTCTTGACTTTTTGGTACAAAAATTATTTATGTATCCAATATGTAGCAATATTAAAATATATTTAAAACTTTAGGGATATGATAAACAAAATTAATAAATGGCCAAACCATTTTTCTCTCCAGGGCATTCATGCAGCATGTACACCTATAAAGTCTATACCATGATTTCAGGACAATTCTTACAATGATTATGTGAAGTAAAAGATGTAGCAATGTGTAAGACAAACACAGCCATGACAAATGGGGTCAAGGGAAACAGGAGAAGGAAGCAGAATTACCTCTTACACTGCATGGTGGGGCTGAATGAGCCCCATGGCACAGTGACCACATGGCACATCACACTCAGACCCCTGAGAACGAGCCTGGTATCACAAAATAAAAATAAGGAGCCAGGCAGGGTTACTCACTTCTGTAATCCCAGAACTTGAGTGGTTATGGCAGGAGGATCAGACCTTCACGGTCATTCTCACCTGCATGTCCTCTGAATGTCAACTTTTATTTGTGGCCTAGCAAGCTGTGTGAGAGTTTTGTGCTAAGGGTTTTACTGATCACTGCTTACACAAAATAGTATAATAGAAGCCTTTCAAAAATATGTGGTTTTAAACCTCCATAAATTTACCAGTTTAACCATTCCTTAGTATATACAGTGAAACAAACCTCTATAATTTTAAATCAGATATAAGGAAACTTCTCTTAGTACCTTGTAATGAAAGAATAATGTAATCTGATATTTTTTTGTTTTTGAGAAAAGAATATAAATATATATATATATATATATATATATACAGATAAGTCATCAATGCATCAAATATATCAATGTAAAACTGTACCAATTTAAACTATACTTGAATAGGAAATATATGTATTTACTAGTACAGGACTGCTTTATGTATAGGTAAATTATGTTGGCTCAAAGTTCTGTTCACATTCCCAAGCCCCCTGTGATACTGGGGACAAAGCATACATTTCCTCATAGTCCAACTGTTCAAACACAGAGGTCAGAAAACAACCTGATGGAGGTAGTTATTTTTCTCTACCATCGTGCTCAGGGACTGAACTCAGGCTGTCAAGTTTTGCTTCAGGTGCCTTTACTTGTGAAGCCATTTTTACTGGCTCATCCCAACCTTCTTTGTAATTCTTCTTACATCGTGCTAAGGACAGACCACAGAGTTCTATGAATTAGAGGTAAGCTATATATTACTTATTTTGGGACAGGATTTTATTATGCGGCCAGATTGGCCTGAACTCACTCTGTAAATAAGACAGGCTTGGACTTGTAATCCTTTTGTGTTGTTAAAGGTCTTTATGTAAACATAAGTTCCTCAAGGCTGAGTCTCAATAACGAGCTTCGTGATTGAAGATGGTGTGAAGAACCTAACCAGACTACCTTAGACTTTCCCTTTGAAAGTCATTCACTGTTCACTCCTTTATCTGAATGGGCCTGTGACTATCCAAATCTGTCAAATGTTTTCTCTGTGTGTGGGAAGCTTGGCATCAGTGTCTTCCCAGGCATTCTCCACCCTATTTTTTGTGACAAGGTCTCTGATTGAATCTGCAGCTCAATGATACCATAATAGGAGTGGCAAGTAAGTCACAGTGTCTATCTCCCCAGAGCTCGAGTTATAGGTGTTTGCTGCCTTTCACAGCCTTTACCTGGGTGTTGGGGACCAAATTCACTACAGCCCTAAAATGTATGCTCAGCAGGGCACCATGCTTTACTAATCTGAAAGTTAAACATGTTATCAGACTTCCTAGATTTATACAGAGTTCCACTTGTTTTGCTGTAGCCTGCTTATTGGCAGTGATCATCAATGTGATAAATGCACTTATTTATGTTTCTCTTTCTTTTGTATCAAATAAAATATTATGTGATCACCTCCAGTGGTTATAACCTGAGTCTGTGCTCCCAGGCTACTAGCACTTAGGTTTGCCTCAAGAATTAACTATTCCTTATTTCCTGAGGTAAGTGCTGTATTTTGTGTCAATAGTACCTTCCAGCAATTTTAACTTCCTAATAAATATATTACTAGTATAATCTACCCCAGCACTCATTTATGTCTAAGACAGGAGGCAGATGTTTCTGATAATTTAGTAAAAGAAGCCATATCACATCTTTTTTTCCAAATCAACTGTCAAATCTATAAATCAAGGTGCATACTGGTAGTGAGTACTGGCATTCCTTAGCAAGAACTAAAATTATGGAATTCCTGTGGATGTGTTTCCTTCACTGAGGTACTCAATTAAATTCTAACACTTAACAAGAATGGCTACATTTATCATTACTATTATAGCACAGACCCTATGTCATACTGTGAAAGTTCAGGGACACCAATATCACGGAACTAACAGTGACCTCATCTGATATGGCATCAAATACATATTACAGCAACAGTAGTTTTGTACTTCTGAATATATCTCCCAATAGAGCCGCACAGAAAAGTTTACTGAGAACAATTTACGTGCGTATTTAAAAAGCTCTTTACTAATCTGTATTAGTCAAAGCTCTTTGCACTTTGTAAGGTGTGGGCTGATACTCTCTACTCAGCAGACAAAGAAGGAATACATTTTAGTGCAAGGATGGAAAATCATTGACAGTTCATGGGAAATGGTAAAAATTCAAACTGAGTGTCTGCATTTGGTTCTAAACTTAAAAGACTTTTTTTTTTCTATTCCCAACAGAAGATCAGTAGCAAGTCATAGCAGGATTCCATGGAAATGAGAAACTGAAGCGATCAGAGAACTCAATTTGCAGTTAAATGGGCTGTAAACAATCCTTACATGTTCATCAAAGAAAATACTTAAATATTAAATACTTGGTTGGAAGAGGGATTCTTGTGCACCTTACCATTTCTTAACCTCACTAATAAACAAGGAAATTTCAACCTCCCCAACCCCCCCAAGGAAAAACAACAAAAAATCCTCAAAAACGAACAGAAAAAAAAAAAAACACTCTAAACCACTAAATTAAAACCCAACGCACCCATAGGTTAAAGACACTGAGCAACAGACAGGATTGAAACAGCATCACAATTCTAATCAATTGACTGAAAATCTTAGTGATAATAACTGTTAATTGAAATGAGATTAAAACTATATTCAAGGCTAAAGTGAGATGTCCAGGTACTGAAGCCTCAGCAGAACCAGCAGCAGTGACGGCAGAGTCCAGGGAAACAGAATGCAGTAGTAAGGACTCAGATGGGAGAACTCAGCCTACCTTTGTGAGTGTTGCAAAGGGCTGGAAATGTCAGGGTGAATAAAGTTGTAGAGTATTTGCCAGGCAGCATTTACTGGAAGAGGAAAGGCTCTTCTTTTGTCATGGTACCAGCACAGGCACTGGATGAAGCAAAGCCAAGCAGGAATGCACTGAACAGTGGCTTGCACTCTGTATGTATTTCTGTTGCAAAATTCTGGTTCTGTGAATATTTCAAAGAAGAACGAAAACAATATCGCAATTCAAATAAATTAACTGTTCATACCATTTATTCACACAGTACAACTACCCATCAGCATATCCATAAAACCCTATGCCGTGGGTTCACAGTCACTTTCTCCTATGCAGACACTACTTGCACAACCTCTTTAGTGGCTGAGAAAATGAGAGAAGCTGAGGTGACTACTGGGCAATTCTTTTTGTGATTTCTGAATGTCCTAGAACCAACTCAAACAATTTTATACTTTTTTCAAGTGTAATAAAACTATAGGAAAAGAGTCTATGAATAAAAGGAAGAAAAACACATGCTTTGTTATATGACTTTAAACATAGGAAAATGTAGAAATATTACGGGTACTGAGACAGCTTTGTAAGTGGCAAGTTACTATAAAAATACACCCAGAGCACACGCTCTATGGCCTCCTCATAATCATAGAACGCTTATGGCTCATTATTGTTTTTTATTGCTTCTCTGCAGTAGTTTTTGTTTTGGGGACAGGATTTCATTTATGCACCCCAGGATGACTGGCAATCCTATCGGTTCAGCCTCCTCAGTGCTGGGATTGCAGGTGAGTGGTGGCCTGCCATACCCAATTTATCATTATCTTTTGTGAGTACATGCTAGGTCTCTCTACACTTAGATCTTTGTAATTAATGCAAACTTCCTAACTAAATTAACTTGGTGTCACCTAAGCATGGGTAAAGAGCCAGAAGAAGGTCAAGACTTCTGAACTGACCAGGATGTTCTTTCTCAGGCATTTGACCTGATTCTAAGCAATCAGTACTTGGACCACTGGCTCCTACAATGGCATCCTGAGCATTTCTATGAGGACTAGCTGCTGGCACTCTAGCAGTTGTGATACAGCTACCAACACATATGAACGTTGAGATATAACTGCAGAATTCTTTAAATGTAAGTTGTAAATGTTTTGGCAAGAGGTTGACTAAAATCCTAACACAACTTAAATGCCAAATAAATGATTTCAGATAAGGAGATTGCTAACAGGGTGCCAAGCACATTTAATTCTGTGTGTAATGCTATTGGATGAGTTTTCATCATGACATTAACTGTCGAAGTTATCATTCCCAACAGTTCTTTGTTTATGCTGGCATTCACTAGTGTGAATACAAAATCATACTGTATCTTGCGGATCATTTGGCAACAGGCCCTTATTCTCATCCCATTTAAGTTCAATTTGTAAAAGCAGATCATATATTCCAGGTCCATGTGAATCACTGACAGGCTGTTCAGCTGATCGGCCATCCAGAAATTGGCAAAGCCTACCTTATGAAAGGCAGCAGTAAATACTCAAAAATGAGAAAAAGAAAGGAAAAAATGAGAAAACATAGAATCAGTTCTCTACTGCAAGGCTGACCATTCAGAATGACTGCTGTTAAAAAGGAAACCAATAAATAACACACGTACACTAAGCCCAGACAATGAGGGTGTGTAACCCAGTAAAGTAGGAAGGAGTTGAATGCAAAATTGGAAGGTAAACAGTGGATGAGTGTGTGGTTGTTGTTGGGGAAAGCAGAAACCAAGTGGAGAGAGAATACGCTAGCCATAGTGGTTCGTTCCTGTAGGCCTTCACTTAAAAGGCTGAGGCAGCAGTGCAACAAGTTTGAGGCTAGCCTGTGCTACGGAGTAAGAAAAATAAGTGATGTAAGCACAAGAGGTAACCCGGTGTTGGACTACAAATCATTTGTTGGACAGGGTAAACTTGGCTGACTACAAAGCTCTTCTTTGCCTATAAAAGACAGGAAGGGACAGACAGTGGTGGCTCATGCCTTTAATTCCAAAAGAGGGAAGAAGAGGCATGCAGATCTCTGAATTGTTATCCAGCCTGGTCTACAATGTGAGTTCTAGGACAGCTGCACAGAAAAACCCTGTCTCACAAAATCAGAGAGAGAAAAACTGGCAGGGAGTGTGATCATCTGAGGTCTGTTGCATTCTCTAACCTAAATGACACTCTTAGAGCATTGGGTTTCAAGCCCAGTATCTTATGCATATGAGGCATGCACTCTACCACTTGACTGCACCCACAGACTATATAATATTGATTTCACTAATGTAATGGTAATGACTGTGTTGGCCTTAACATTTCCACAAAAATCACCTCTGACCACTATTCTGAAAATAATGATAAATGTGTTGTTAAGCAACTAACTCATGCAATATATTCTCTTAGAGTTTATAAATGGGTATAGCTCAATTCTGATAACAATTCTCTTAAGGGGAGTAGGTTGAGACAGGCTGCACTATGTACCCCAGGCTGGGCTCTAACTTGAAATTCTCCTGCCTTTACTCAGTAAGGCCAGGATCATAGTGTGTAACAGCACGGTCAACTTTCTCATAGTATTTCCTAAGCTAGTCCTTTGTTATTCGCATTAACACAAATTCACCTTGACTGGTTTTCTTTAAACCTGTTATAATTATAAAAAAAAAATTCCTGTCATTGCAGAGGAGAACCAGATACTGTTTGTTGTGCAGTGGACCCAGTGGTACCTGCGTGGAGGAGAATGGATAGAGATAGCTTTTAACTTTATCCTCTTAGTCTCCCTTTACTTTATCATACAGAAGAAAATTTATAGATAATATTGCATTCCTCTGACACTATAGTAATTCTGAAAATGAGCTTAAATTCCTAGCTCTCTGGATGTATCCTTTTTTTATTTAGTAGACACATTCAACCAGGGAAACTATGGCAGGCCTGCCCTCAGATGTGGTTGGTTCTTTCTCTTTATTCTATAAACATTTCTCTTCAGAGAGATACATGACTATATAATACGAATCAATCTTGAATATCATCTATAACAGATAAGGTTTGAATTAGCTATGGAAACAATAATAACAAGTTTTGAGATACTGGTCTCTGGAGCAGATATATTTTGATTCCATGATCCTCAGCCTGTGCTGATAACCACTGAACACTCTCCAGGTCCCTTAAGTTCATATCCATGCACACACAATTTTACACAAAAAATTGGTAAAAACTGATCTGTGCCCAGGCAGTCATTGCACATGCCTTTAGAGTCAGAGGCAGCAGATCTGGGTGAGTTCAAGATTAGCCTGTTCTGTAGATCCTGGTCTCAGACAAACAGGGCCACACTGAAATACGTGCCTTGAAAAATAACAACAGCAGCAGCAGCAGCAACAAAAATAAACAAAACATAACAAATTGATCGCTAATGATATAACTAAGGACTCTATTTTAAAACTTTAGTTAGCTTACTAGAAGAATGAAGTAATGTTACTATTGGAATGTCTGGGACTTTGTGCTATCTAATTGGATTCCTAGTTGGGGCAAAAAAATGATAGGATAGAGGACAAAAGACTTCCTTAGTATAAATAGAATGCACTATATTTGACACATTAACTTTACAGAAATATAGTACTTAAATTTCTTAATTTTTTTTGGGGGGAAAAGAAGGTAGCATAAGTCAATTTTAAAGATTCCGATACAACTATGAATATAAATGTTGAGCAATCTTTATTTTTAAGACCAAGTATTTTTCAGTAAAAATAAAGGAGAAAAAAAGGGAAATAAGATATTTATTATAGGACAAAAGTTTACAAACATTTTCAATAAATAAAACTATGGTGAAAACATTAAGTTAATACTCTGACACACATTTTAGGGAATAATTTTATAAATGGAGTTTGAGTAAATATTCAAACTGATTTTAAATGACCTATACCCTATAACACTTCTGTTTTAGTAATGATATTACAAAAGCAACAAATCACTGCTTCAAAGAAGGCGTTTACTAGTGTGTTAATCCTTTTTATACCTCACTCCAGCCTATTCAACCAATCAGTCTAAATTTATCATCACACAGTTCAGACCTAGATACACATCCATTCAACAGGAATCATTCTACTCATCAGTGAAAGTAATTATGTATGAAATGATGGCTTCCTACTCAAAAAAAAAAAAAAAGGACTCACTGAGGCACTGCTCACAGAGTACGCATCTATACCATCCTGCTATTGCAACATCAACACAGTAAGCTTTCTGAATCTTCCAAAACCGTCATTTAGAAATAAGTTTATAGAAATGCAAGATCGGTGGCTCTATAGTTATGTACTGCTGATTTTGTGGAGGAAGGAGCTTAGTTCCCATCACCCATGCTTGGTTCACCACTGTCTACAACTCAACCTTCAGGGATCAGACACACTCATTAGGCTTTCATGAATACCAACCACATATGTGGTAGCCATACATATACATATATGTAGGCACTCACATATATGATTTAGACAAAAATAAACACATCATAGGGATTTATAGTTATAGGAAATCTAAGAGAATACTGAGGTAAATGCAGTATAAAGTAGCCTTGGACTTCTGATCCTTCTACCTCCAAATTCTAAGTAAGGGATTACACAATAACACTCTACCTGACTCTCTTTTCTTTAGAAAGAAAAAAAAGTGCTATATTTTACCACACTGGTTAATTAATTATAATATATACAATCAATTCACTATCTGATTTCCATGTTATAAATGTTCAAGTATATCTGGTATCCAACAAATGCACTTACTCCTGAATCTGGGCACTATTCCCTTGTCCCAATGTGAATCCTCCCTCTAAGGCTGTGCAATCCAACAGTCCAGTGAGGCATTTGCTGAAGGCAATGGTAATGTACTATGCTCAAAATATTGTGCATGCCTTCTAGACTTACCAGAAGTTTAAACAACCAAAATCTGGATTTATAGTAGAAAGTTTTTTGGGGGGTTGATAAGAAAGAAGTGCATAAACCCATAAAGGGCAAGTGAATACACATATATTGGGATGATACTAATTGGAGCAAAGAAGCACGGCAGAAGACTCAGGAACCATAATATCACCAGGAATTCAGCAATCTGTAAAGAGGGAAGACAAAAGAGAGAAAGTTCCTCATTATCATTACACAGAATAGCCTTTAATAAACAAATATATAAAAAATGATGCACAGTTCAATAATCCTCTAGTGGGAGGTTGACTTGAGCACTGATCAGGTTATTCATGAACACCCTTGCATTCAGTCACTCAGAGTGGAGTACATCTATGGAGTCCCAGTAAGTCAGATGCTCTGTGAGAGTGGAGAACACTCAGGAGACTCCCAGTGAGCTGGCCATTCTTTTAGTGAGGACATGTTCACAAGACTCTGTGCTGTACTACCTCAAAGGGATGATGATGAGACAAATTGTTTCTTGAATTAAGTTAAAAGGTGAGGAAATGATTTACTCCAGCTTGTCTCCAACCATTTGTGTTGATGCTCAGTAGAAAAAGGAATTCAATCAGAAGATAGCTACCACAGTAGATTCTTATCAAGGACCACACAGTTCTATCTATTTCAAGTTTATAAACAACTGAAAGAAATATATTGGTTAGTTATCTACCATGTTCCCTTTAAATATCTTTTCTCATAATTCTCTAAGTCACAGACCTAGGACAAAATATTTCTACAAAGAAAATCTGTATATAGATAATCTTAATAGTCAACAAATATGCATCTAGGCATATTTCTTCTACCTCTTTATGCTGCAGAGTGCCATTAGATTAATTTCTATCAAACTTTTTAATCATGTTATTCCATTGTTCTATATGGTTTTTTTTTTTAATTTTCATTCTTTTTCTAAAGTATAAAACAGCAGGTTTAAATGGCATTGAACAGTAAGACCAGACTTTGTTTTTGTTTGAGACATGCAGTCATGACAATCCTGCAGCATGCTATGTAGACCAGACTGGCTTCAAACACAGGGATCATCTTTCCTCTGCCTTCTGTATCCTGGCATTAAATATGTGCCATGCCTAGTATAAGACTAGTTTAGTCAATGGGAGCTTTCTATATGATACAACCTCTTCTACTTTGCTGTCTCTGTCATTACACTAATTACACTTACTTCTACTGCACAGATTTGTTGTAAAATGAAAAGATACAAAACACAAGGCAAATGTCACATAATAATAGTTGACATCTATGGAATGTTTAAAACATTAAGAGTTTACTTTGTTCTTGGTACATTTACATGTAAAATAGTTTAAATCATTATAATAGCTTCATGAATTTAAATTATTATGCCTATGTTGATGGAGAAAACAAGAGCACAGAAAGGTTGAGGAATTTGCTCTGGATTATTGAGCTAAATGTAACATTTGGTTGGCCTGGCCTTGTACTTGAAGGTACACATCTTCCTCTGCCTCCACACCTGGCTGCAACTTTTATAACTGTGCACGAAGCTGGTGCTCTCAAGTACTATGTTGCTTATATGCCCATTCACACCACTCGGGAACACTATTGATCTCCACTTCCTACAATTCTGATATTCAAACACTTTAGCTCTGCAAATTAAAGCTCTTAAAGACATCTACTCTCCAAATTACTTTTCCCAAACCTATGCTACACTACTCCCACTGACAGTCCTAATGCATCTTACCTTTTAAAAAGTGGGTTTTTTCCCAGCACCTACTGTGCTCTTTCATTTCATCTCAACCAAATTATACTTCCTTAATTTATATAATCATTTTTTTAAAAAAATATTTAGTAACTTAAAAATAACAGGTCAGAAAAAGTGTTGTTTGAAATCAAATATATAAATCAAATATCAAATCCTAGTAGGAGAAATTATTTGATTTAGAATTTCTGGTTCTCAGTTTCCTCTTGGTCAAAAGAAATATCATCTGTTCTCATACTGGTCTAAAAGAAAAATGCTTAAAATGATAAGTTATTAAAAAAATGCAACTTAAAAACTAAGACAATACCTCACATCCACTTGGATGGACTTAAAAGCACCCTCATACATTACTGGTAGTAATGGAAAGCGGTATAACCTCTATAGAAGAAAATAAGTTGCTTTCCTATAAAGTAAAACATGACCCAAGCCTGCACACCTACTTGGGTTCCATTTCTCGCCCCAATAGGAGGGAAACAACTCACCTACGTCACCTGTACAGTGTTTTCTGATCAATACATGTGAGCCATAGCAAGCACATGCCCATAGGTCCTAATATCATAATATAAACAATGAAAAATTTTAAGTTTAGAAGACCCAAAGAGTCTATGAATGGACGAATGGATAAACAAAAAGTGATATGTGGAACGTAGTACGGATTGATGCCACAACGTAAATGAATATTGAGAACACACTAAGTGAAAATGCCACAAGACTTCAATCACATGGACTATCTACTGGAGGTATATCCATAAAGACAGAAAAGTTCTGTAGTTGTCGACAGCTGGAGCAATAGAAATTTGTGACTGGGCTCCCTTCTAAGACAATAAAAGGTTTAGGTAGATTGTATAACAATATTGACATCTTCTTGTAAAATAGTTAATTCTGAGGTCAAAAAACAGCTTAAGCAAGCATGACAAAGTGAGTTTGCACCATATAAAAACAGGCTTTGTCATAGATACTTATAATTTAGTGCTGTATCATGAAGCCAGTCATGCCGGGAAAGTTCACTAACCAGCAGCCTAGCAAAATAATCAGCCTTAAGTTCAGTGAGCAACCTGGCCTAAGGGAATAAAGCAGGGATAAGAAAGACATCTGTTATCCTCTTTTGGGCTTTTTCATGTACACATGCTGGGTATACCTGTATACAGGAATCTGACACACACACACACACACACACACACACACACACACACACACACAAAGAAAGAGTGTTCATCTTTTATACACTTCATTTCACTAAAAGAAATAATTACAAAGGGGGAAAGTAATAAAATATTGAAGTTGACATTGTAATTCCATCTTAAGATTAACTGTTTTAACTGTTTGCCACTCACGGATTGGCTCCAACATTCCAAAATTTCTAATTCTGTCTGGTCAACTTGACATAACGTAGAGTGACCTGGGAAGAGGTACCCCTATTGAGAATGTGTTGTGACTGTGTCTCTGGTAGACGGTCTTGACTGATGGCTGATGTGAGAGGGCCGCAAAAAAACTCAAGTAATTATGGAATAAGCTGAGTTCATAGAGTTTCTATCTAAGAATAAGAATACCACCTCTGTGAATAATGGATCCATATAATAAAAGCTGCATACTGCTCTATTCTAAACTCTCACATAGTTTAAAATCTTAGTGAGAGGATACTAACATTCATTAGCATCTTTTGCACTAAGTGATGTTTTATGTTTCTTGCTGTGTATAATTTTATTTTCACAGTAAAAACATACATGATTATACAGGAGCTAAATGAAGAAACAGAGTTAAATCAAGTACGTCATCTAAGGACACAAATATTTAATTTCAGTAATCTGGTTCCAGAGCCTTCTGGACTTGTATGTAAAATATTTACAAATCAGAACATGTCTGTTAACTCAAAAAAAAAAAAAAAAAAACAATGCCCCAAACAGAAGTCTATTCTAAATCTTTTCATTATAATCTTTGCTGCATTGAGTCCAGTTGGTGGATATGTTTTCTTTTGTTGTTTTGGGTCCTAAATCACTGTTGAAACTCGTCACAAAACAGTACCTGCGCTTTACATCCCTTTACAGCCATGGTAAGTAAGCACTGTCTTCTAATACGAATTGTCAATCTTTTTGTGAGCTAAATGAAATAAGTGTATTTTTGGAGTTTGGCTTCTTTTGTTTATTTTTAAATGGTTAGTTTCATGTTCTATAAACCTCAGTTATAAACTTTCATCTGTGTCCCTGTATGTGGCTTCAGTTCATTCCTCTCTCTTCTCCACACCATCCCATTGGGAAAAAAAAACAAAACAAAACATCTATTACATTGTTGATAGAACTTCGTATTGTTCCAGTTTGGGGACATAAACATAGTACAGTTACTAATGTTCTCGAGTGCTTATACGTAGGTGTATGCACTTATCTCTATTCCTAGAGAGGTTCATAGGTTACTGCCCACAAACATAGGTTACCTCCGTTTTGGTAAATAGTGCCTAGCAACACTCTGAAGTGCTATGCCTACCTTTCACTTCCAGTATTACTGCCAAGATGTGCTACTATACAGAGCAACACAACTCCTGTACACTCCAAATATATGGCTATGTGAGAGGCTTCGAGGCTGCTATTGTTGTAGGCACATTGGCACAAAAATATTTCTTTGTATTGTAGCCTCTTAGGTTGTACATTTATAAAAAACAATATAATTAAATTTTTTTAACATTTTACATATACTACCAATTATTCTCAAAAAGTCTTTCAACAATCAATAGTCCTACCATTAATTTACAAGTGCTTGTTTTATACACTTAAGTCTACTGCAATTGTTAAGTCATAGGTGAAATCTGGCATAATTTGATTATTTTAAATTGAGCAAAGGTTAATAGAAGAAAAACTGAAAAACAAAAATCTGTATAGAAAAAATTATTTTTATGAAATTAAAACTCTGGGATATGAGATTTTTTATTGAAAATTATTGAACACTAGGTCATATTCCCTTGAGAGACCATAGCAATTTTTCACATAAATTTTATGTGAATGCAAAATAAAAAGAATCTTGCTTGTACTTGCTTTACCGCTGCTGTGTTTCTCTCTGACTCTCAACAGTGCTATCTTCTCAGTACCTGAGGGGAGTTAAATAAAGACAGACAGCTGGCCTTATCTGTTTACCCTACCCCTCACCAATACTCACAAAAATCAAACAAAAAAAGGTTCTGAGGTTAGAGTGTAATGCACAATGTTAGATATATAAACTGCATGCATTAAAAATAAACTCAGAGTAATACAGTCTATGTTTACTAAAAACTTAGCTTGTCAAATAAGTTAAAAAATAAAAAAAATACCCAAAAACTCCCTTTCCTTTAATTCACATGAAAAGAAAGAAATCTGCTTTTTTCCTGACTTACTTAAACTCTTAAGGATTGACTTTTCCTAGTTTTTCAGTACTGGGGACAGAACTCAGGAGTCCATTTGAGACAGGCAATCATTTTGCTACTGAACTACATAACCCTCTCCTTCCTCTGTACGCCTAAACCCTTTTTTTTGTCTAAAGACTCATTGCGGTCAAGGGCAGTTCCTATGTGTTCAAGTCACATAAAGGTGACTTGCGGGTTTACTGGGGAAATAGCATAGTGAGCAGAGAGCTTAAGGTGCAAGTGTGAGGATCTGAGTTTGAATGCAAGAAATCCACATAAAAAGCAAGATTTTATAACATGAATCTATAATCCTTGTGCTCCATCCACTGGATAGCAGGGTGAGATAGGAGAATATTAGACACCTATAGGCCAGCTTGAATGGCATAGACGAGGTAAACAATAGAGAAACCCAGCCTCAAAACAAAAGGGAACAATGCCTGCCTTGTTCCTCTGATATTCTAACTGTGCAGGGGTCACATTTACATTAATGGATAATACAAAAACTTCAGGTTCTAAGTTACTTATAGATGAACAAATAAAGATAAATTTATAATAATCCTGTATATTTAAGGTACTGAGTTCATTGAATAGATGAGGAAACTGCTGTAGAAAAGAAGAATTTTCCATTGGACCAAAACAACCCATAAATGGTGGACCTGGAACTGAAAGTCAGACCGAGTTCTGCTCTTTCCATGGCAGCTTGGTAATCTGGTTGGTCGTGTGTACTGTAGACGTTTCATGTATCCTAGACACGTAAACTATAATTACCCTACATGCACAGAAACTGGTTAAAAATTATCATATCTCAGCAATATTAAATTGTATGATTTGTGTGCATAATACTTTTTAGCAACTAGTGGGAAGGAGGACCTTGAAGTTTTGGTTGTAATGGCTGACCTGTCTTTCTAGCTACAAAACTCTAATAATACAATGAAAACATACAGTCAATTGGAAAGTTCCTGCAATGCCTTGCAAATAGGTTTATAACTTTGTGATATAAAGTAGGCAATTCTGAGGAAAAAGCATCCAAGAAATAATAAAGTTCTGTACATCACTTAATTTCAATTGGTTTTCTCTTCAATCCATTCAGACTTCTCCAAATATTGTTAAACTTCTCTTATGCTGCATGTAGTATTCTAGTGATTAGAGACAAAAGTCCAGCAATAAAGGTGTTTGAGACCAAGTACAACTATTTCTTACATATTAGTGGCAAGTAGAGACAGGAGTATGTGATGCACTGTCATGTCACAAGCATCTGAAGAAAACTAATATGGCTAAAGGGATAGAAAAATAGAGAGGAGACCATATAATGTAGTGTGCTCACTGAATGCCTCACTGAGAATACAGCATTAAACAGAGATCTAAATGAAGGGAAAGAATAAGGCAAATTGACACCCTGGGAAAGAGCTCCCTAAGCAACAGATGTGTCCAAAGAGTAATGGATTCAACTGAATGAGCATGGGGAGAAAGACAAGATAGGAAGTAACCAACAATTAAGGTGCAACATCATTGAACATACTGTTTACTATGGAGGGGGAGGGTTTGAAGAAAGGGGAACAGAAGGAAACCACATTGCACAGACTTGTGGTTAGAAAAAGCTCAGGGTAGACGCACACTGTTGTACGATAAACAAGAAACAACTCTTGAGACAAAGATAGTAATAATGGATGGAGTGAATAGTGATAAAATTCAAAGAATATGAAGACAGTAATAAGATTTCATGTTTGTGTAAGTGATAAAATACGAAGGATGTTGTTTGGAAACTAAGTGTTGGCCAAAGGTAAACTATCATGTGTGCTGTCCCCAGCGAGTAGTATTATTAATAGTAACGGTGAGCAACTGATTCTAACACTGTGACAAAAGTGATGTGCCTTCCTACAGACCTGAAGGGTTCAAGTTATCAAGAACTAAATTCTTTACAAACATGAGCCAAAAGGAATAAAAGCCATGAGCTCTCAGTAAAACAACTGTGCCCTTCTCAAAACCAGGCTTTTGGAAGAAAGAAAATAATGATATAAACCCTCTGACTACCAGGAACCATAACAAGCAGGGAATTACAGATGCTTCTGAGAGGTTCCTGTTCCTGATTAACATATGTGGAAGGCTCTGACGAGGCTATCTCTTCAGCGATCCCACTCAACTCCTACCCAGGAATGACTGAGCTTTCCCATTGTTGACATATTTCTTCCTTTTCTTATACCAAGACAGAAAGCCACTTTCCTTCTCCCCATGTCTGATATCATCATGCTCTTTGTTCTCTTTCCCAAATGGCTGTTTACTCTGAATTGGAAGCAAATTAGTAAACCTTAGAGATACTGAAAGAATATCAATGAGGCAGTTGCAGACACAACAACACTTTTGACATCACAGCCGAAGCAATGGCTCTCCAGGATACAAGACATTTTTCAGGGAAGGTGTAATGATAATGTCACTGAGAACTGCCATAGCCTACCTGGGGAACAGCTTTCCCTTATATTAACCAGATTCGAGGGTGCCCTTTACAGGAGTGTCTCCAGTGACACAGTGAAAACCTATACATACTACAACTCTCTGAAGGTAGAGACTTATTTTTGCTTCATTAGTGGTTACATGCTCTGAATGGAAAAACTTTGTCAGGGGCTTGGCATAGGTAGAAAAGTTCTGGGAACATAAGGTGGAGGAGATTCTTCTGGATATTTCTATTTCCAGGTATATTCCTGTGAGATACAATTCAATTTGTTAGGTTTTCTCTGTTTCCCAAAGACCAGGATTTTCTTTGCAGACCTTTAATTGAATGAAAATTGTATTACGTTTTCCTATTGTACATTCCTTGGTATAGGACTCTATATATTTTTTCCCGTATGTGAACTTAAATATTCCTCTTTTCAATTCAATTTTTTCCAATGATTTTGGTAACAAAGGGGGTCAGTTTTAGAGTGAATGTAACAGTGTAAATATTGTGTACTCTTTTCAAAAGATAAACTCCCAAGTCCTTATTTTTTCCTAAAATTACCAGACATCAGTAACACAAAGGACAACATAGACTATAGAATACAGTATTGTAGTTCCATTAGATATCAGTTTCTAATATCTACCTTCCTGTGTTCCCTCGGCCAGTCTTGAGGGTTTTGGATGTTTTACCATGATTCTTTCTTTAGGCCAAACATAAGATTCAGGAGGATGGGAAGGGAGAGGAATGAGTGAGGTCCAGGTATACCTCAAATTTAATAGGTTCTTAAGAACAGGAGGGAGTCTATTTGGCATTGTCATTTGTTGATTCTACATTCTTGAGCTAATTGTGCAGTATCCATGGTAATATTCCACCTAACGTCATAATTATAGAAGCCACCAAATATATATATACAGTATATATCAGTATATATATATATATATATATATATATATATATATATATATATAGAGAGAGAGAGAGAGAGAGTAACAAATCTAGATAAGATAGATGAACGTAATAAGTGCATTCTTCCAGGAACCAGATATAGATCCTTCCTGAGAGACGCAGCTAGAGCATGTCAAATACAAAAGTGAATGCCAGTGGCAAACCAGTGAACTGAAAACGGAACTCTTGTTGGTAGATTTTGAGTAAGGATTACAAGGGCTGAAGGTGCTTTCAACTCAATAAGAACAAAGATGCCAACAAACCTGGTACTAAACTAATGTTCAAAGACTGTACATGGACACACTTATGTCTCCATCTGCATATGTAGCAGAGCAAGGACTTGTAGGGCACCAAAGGAAGGAGAAGCCCTTGGTCATCCATAGGTTTGACTCCTAGTGAATGGGAAAGTCAAGGGGTAATAAGTGTGGTTATAGAGGCATAGGAGGGGGACTGCTTAGGGATCTTGTGGAAATGAAACTGAATATAAACATAACATTTGAAATGAAAATATATAAATATTCAATTAGGGGTTGGAGATTTGCTCAGTGGTAGAATACTTGCCTAGCAAGTGCAAAGCCCTGGGTTTGGTCCCCATCTCTGAATAAAAGAAAAGAAAAAAAAAAGAAATATCCAACTAAAAGGGCAAAAAAAATGTTAAAAAAATTAAGAAATAATACAAAAGAGAACTGCCTGCTAATCACACCCATTGACTCAGGAATCTAATGATTCACTGTCAGGGAATGGTAGTCAGAGTAATTCTAGTGGAAAGAGTAAGATGATCAAACATCGACTAGAAGCACTTCTTTCTCCTAGATATCAGTGTCAGACACAAACTGCACTTTATGAATCCAAAGCATGGAGGAGTTTACACTGAGCTGAGGATATAAAATTTGTCTTTCTCTTCTTCCTTAGGATGTTTTACTACGGGGTAACAAAAATAAATGTGATGAGCTCTCAGAAAAACAATGGACCCCTTCCCAACAACTGGCTTTTGGAATAAAGAAATGAACGATATAAACTCTCTGCCTTCCAGCAACCATAACAAGCAGGCAAGTCCAGATGCTTCTGAGAGGCATCTTGCTCCTGAATCCCATATGTGGAACACTCAGATCAAGTCTATCTGTTTAGTGAAACCACTCAATGGCTATTCAGGACCCACTGAGTTTCTCATGAACCATATTTTTCTTCCTTTTTTTATACCAAGACAGAATTCAAGCTTCCTTCTATCCATCTCTGATATTGTCATCCTCTGTGTTTTCCCTCCCAAATGGCTGTTTACTCTGAATTAGTGGCCAAATAGTAAACACTATTGGTACTGAAGGAATATCCAAGAGCCACATGCGGACACAACAACACTTTTGACATCACTGAAGAAACTAGGGCTCTCCAGGGTACAAGAGATTTTTCAGGGAGGGTCTAATGGTGATGCCACTGAGAACTGCAATGGCCTACCTTCTAAAAATCTTTATTTACATTGAAGAGATTTGAGGGTCCCCTTTACAGGATGTCTCCTGGGACACAGAGGAAACCTTTACATATTACATCTCTCTAAAGCTAGAGACTTCTCTTTGCTTCATTATTGGTAACATGCTCTGAATGGAGAAAGTCAGTGGCTTGACATGGGTAGAAAATATGTGTGGAGGAGATTCTTCTGGATAATAAATTTTTCCCAGGTTGATTCCTGTGATATACCGTTCAATTTTCTACGTTATCTCTGTTTCCAAAAGGCCAGTATTTTCCTTACAGATCTTTAATTGGGTGAATATATTACTACATTTTTTCACTGTACATTCCTTGCTATATATATATTCCTGAGTGTACTCAAAAATTCTGTTTTCTAATTCAATTTTTCAATGACGTAGGAAACGAAGAGGCCCCAGCCATAGCGTGAATATACCAGTGTATATATTGTGTACTACTTGAAAAGATAAACTCCATAATCCTATTTTATCAAAAATTTACCGGACATCAGTAAAGAAAAGGAAAACAGGAATTATAGAATGTGGATCTGTATCCATACTAGATATCAGTTCTCTAATATCTACCTCCTGTGTTCCCAAGGGCAGAATTGAGGCTTTTGGATATTTAACCATGATTCTTTCTTTAGGCCAAACATAAGATTCAGTAGGATGGGCATGCAGAGGAATCGGTGAGGTCCATTGAATCCTCAACATCATTACCTCATTGGTTTCATAATACCATGAGGGTTTATATTTGGCATTGTTCTTTGTCGATTCCAAATCTTTGATCTAGTTTCCCAGAATCCAAATTAAAATTCCACCAAAGCTCATAGTTGTAGGAGACAGCAAATATATATATATATATATATATATATATATATATATATATATATATATATATATTCAGCCACCAAATCTAGATAATGCAGAGAAGTGTCACTGAGAGTAACAAGATATAATTCTTTCCTGAGAGACACGGCTAGAGCTTGTCAAATGAAGAAGTGAATGGTAGTGGTAGACAAGTGAACTTTAAACCCACCCCTTTTGGTAGATTTTAAGAAAGGATTACAAGAGCTGAAAGACTTTCAATACCATAAGAAAAATAATGCAAATGAAGCAGAGATTTCTGTTACTAAACCAATTGTCAAAGACTGTACATTGACATACCTATGTCTAAACTTCATATGTAGCAGAGGATTGCCTTGTTTGGCACCAATGGAAGGAGAAGCCCTTGGTCCAATCTAGCTTTGACTACTAGTTAAAGAGAATGTCAAGGGCAGTAAATGGGGTTATAGAAAATGGGAGGGTTCTGGGTAGGGAACTTATGGCAGGAAACTGGGAAAGAAAATAACATTTGAAATAAATATATAATCAATAATTTAAAAGAGCAATGAAATTGTCTAAAAAAATAAAAAAAGAAAGAAGAAAAAGAGAAGAAAACTGCAAGCTAATCACACCTATTGACTCAGAAATCTAAAGGGTCACTGTCAGGCAATGATAGAGTAATACTAGTGGAAAGACTGAGATGATGAAATATCAAGTAAAAGCACTTCTCTCTCCCAATTATCAGTGTCAGAGATAAACTGCACTATAGGAATCCAAATCAATGAGGAATTTCCTCTGAGCTGAGGACAAAATACTTTTCTTTCCTCCCTTCTTCTTCAGGACCTTTTTCTTCTGGGCAAAACAAATAAAAGCCATGAGCTCTACGGAACAACGGTGCCCATCAAATAACCTGACTTTTGGGATAAAGCTGTTAATGATATAAACTCTCTGACTTCCAGGAACCATAAAAAAAAGGGAAGAACAGATGCTTTTGAGAGGCACCGTACTCCTGATTCCCATATGTGGAAAGCTCAGATCAAGGCTATCTCTTCAGAACACACTTAACTAATACCCTGGACTCACTGAAATTTCCCATGGACGAAGAATTTTTTTTTATACCAAGAGAGAAAGCCAACTTCCATCTCCCCATCTCTAATCTCTTCATCCTCCCTGATCTCCCTCCCAAATTGTTGTTTATTCTGAATTATTAGCCAAATAGTAAACCCTAGAGGTACTGAAGGAATATCTGTGAGTTGCTGTCGTGCCAAAGCTTGTGTCATCACCGAAGAACTTCGGACTCTCCAGGATAGAAGAGATTTTTCAGGGCAGGCCTAATGATGGTGTCTCTGAGTATTCCATGGCCTAACTGCTAAACAGCTTTCCTTACATTGACCAGATTTGAGGGTGCCTTTTCCAGGAGTGTATCATGTGACACAGTGGAAACCTTTATGTACTACATCTCTCTAAACCTAGAGACTTCTCTTTGTTCATTATTGGCTACATGCTCTGAATGGAAGAAGTTATTCAGAGGCTTGGCAGAGGTAGAAATGATCTAGGTACATAAAGTGGAGGATATTCTTAAGGATAATAATTTTATTCCCAGTTCCATTCCTGTGACATACCGTGCTATTTCCTAGGTTTTCTCTATTTCCCAAATGCCAGTATTTGTACCACACAACTTTAATTCACTGAATATTGTATTACATTTTCTTATTGTACATTCTATGATAGGGGATTTTTAAATATTCCTGTATATGTACTAAAAATGTTATTTTCCAATTCAGTTTTATGCAATGATTTTGGCAACAAAGGGGGCCCAGCTATAATGGATACAGCAGTTTAAATATTGTGTACCTACTTCAAATGATAAACTCCCAAATTCTTATATCTTCCAAAAATTCCAGATATCAGTAAAACAAAGGACAGCATGGACTATAGACTGTGGTTCTGGAGTCCCATTAGATATCAGTAATGTAATATCTAAATTCCTGAGTTCCCAGAGACACACTTGAGGGTTTTGGATATATTTCCTTGATCCTTTCTTCAGGCCAAACATAACATTCATGAGAATGGGCAGGGAGAGGAATGGCTGGAGGTCTAGTTAAAACTCAACTTCAAGAAAAAAGACAGGACCCAACCGCCTGGTCAGGTGGGCACTCCTGAGGCTGCAGAGCAGAAGAGACCACCAACACTGCTCACCCCTGCCCACATCCCTGGCCCAAGAGGAAACAGTATAAGGCCTCTGGGCTCCCGTGGGGGAGGGCCCAGGAGCGGTAGGACCCCTGCCTGAGACACCACCAGAACCTGAAGGAAACAGATTGGATAAACAGTTCTCTGCACCCAAATCCCATGGGAGGGAGAGCTAAACCTTCAGAGAGGCAGACAAGCCTGGGAAACCAGAAGAGACTGCTCTCTGCACACACATCTCGGAAGCCAGAGGAAAAAGCCAAAGACCATCTGGAACCCTGGTGCACTGAAGCTCCCGGAAACAGCGGCACAAGTCTTCCTGGTTGCTGCCGCTGCAGGGAGCCCCTGGGAAGCACCCCACAAGCGAACTTGAGCCTCGGGACCACAGGTAAGACCAAGTTTTCTGCTGCAAGAAAGCTGCCTGGTGAACTCAAGACAGAGGCCCATAGGAACAGCTGAAGACCTGTAGAGAGGAAAAACTACAAGCCAGGAAGCAGAACACTCTTTCCCCATATCTGACTGAAAGAGAGGAAAACAGGTCTACAGCACTCCTGACACACAGGCTTATAGGACAGTCTAGCCACTGTAAGAAATAGCAGAACAAAGTAACACTAGAGATAATCTGATGGCGAGAGGCAAGCGCAGGAACCCAAGCAACAGAAACCAAGACTACATGGCAACATCGGAGCCCAATTCTCCCATCGAAACAAACATGGAATATCCAAACACACCTGAAAAGCAAGATCTAGTTTCAAAATCATTTTTGATCATGATGCTGGAGGACTTCAAGAAAGACGTGAAGAACTCCCTTAGAGAACAAGTAGAAGCCTACAGAGAGGAATCGCAAAAATGCCTGAAAGAATCGCAAAAATCCCTGAAAGAATTCCAGGAAAACATAAATAAACAAGTAGAAGCACATAGAGAGGAGAAACAAAAATCCCTGAAAGAATTCCAGGGAAACACAATCAAACAGTTGAAGGAATTAAAAATGGAAATAGAAGCAATTAAGAAAGAACACATGGAAACAACCCTGGATATAGAAAACCAAAAGAAGAGACAAGGAGCTGTAGTTACAAGCTTCACAAACAGAATACAAGAGATGGAAGAGAGAATCTCAGGAGCAGAAGATTCCATAGAAATCATTGATTCAACTGTCAAAGATAATGTAAAGCGGAAAAAGCTACTGGTCCAAAACATACAGGAAATCCAGGACTCAATGAGAAAATCAAACCTAAGGATAATAGGTATAGAAGAGAGTGAAGACTCCCAGCTCAAAGGACCAGTAAATATCTTCAACAAAATCATAGAAGAAATCTTCCCTAACCTAAAAATAGAGATACCCATAGACATACAAGAAGCCTACAGAACTCCAAATAGATTGGACCAGAAAAGGAACACCTCACGTCACATAATTGTCAAAACACCAAACGCACAAATTAAAGAAAGAATATTAAAAGCAGTAAGGGAAAAAGGTCAAGTAACATATAAAGGGAGACCTATCAGAATCACACTAGACTTCTCACCAGAAACTATGAAGGCCAGAAGATTCTGGACTGATGTCATACAGACCTTATGAGAACACAAATGCCAGCCCAGGTTACTGTATCCTGCAAAATTCTCAATTAACATTGACGGAGAAACCAAGATATTCCATGACAAAACCAAATTTACACAATATCTTTCCACAAATCCAGCACTACAATGGATAATAAATGGTAAAGCCCAAAATACGGAGGCAAGCTATACCCTAGAAGAAGCAAAAAACTAATTGTCTTGGCAACAAAACAAAGAGAATGAAAGCACACAAACATAACCTCACATCCAAATATGAATATAACAAGAAGCAATAATCACTATTCCTTAATATCTCTCAATATCAATGGCCTCAACTCCCCAATAAAAAGACAAAGATTAACAAACTGGATACGCAACGAGGACCCTGCATTCTGCTGCCTACAGGAAACACACCTCAGAGACAAAGACAGACACTACCTCAGAGTGAAAGGCTGGAAAACAACTTTCCAAGCAAATGGTCAGAAGAAGCAAGCTGGAGTAGCCATTCTAATATCAAATAAAATCAATTTCCAACTAAAAGTCATCAAAAAAGATAAGAAAGGACACTTCATATTTATCAAAGGAAAAATCCACCAAGATGAACTCTCAATCCTAAATATCTATGCCCCAAATACAAGGGCACCTACATACGTAAAAGAAACCTTACTAAAGCTCAAAACACACATTGCACCTCACACAATAATAGTGGAGATTTCAACACACCACTCTCATCAATGGACAGATCATGGAAACAGAAATTAAACAGAGATGTCGACAGACTAAGAGAAGTCATGAGCCAAATGGACTTAACGGATATTTATAGAACATTCTATCCTAAACCAAAAGGATATACCTTCTTCTCAGCTCCTCATGGTACTTTCTCCAAAATTACCATATAATTGTTCAAAAAACGGGCCTCAACAGATACAGAAAGATAGAAATAATCCCATGCGTGCTATCGGGCCACCACGGCCTAAAACTGGACTTCAATAACAATTAGGGAAGAATGCCCACATATACTTGGAAATTGAACAATGCTCTACTCAATGATAACCTGGTCAAGGAAGAAATAAAGAAAGAAATTAAAAACTTTTTAGAATTTAATGAAAATGAAGATAAAACATACCCAAACTTATGGGACACAATGAAAGCTGTGCTAAGAGGAAAACTCATAGCACTGAGTGCCTGCAGAAAGAAACAGGAAAGAGCATATGTCAGCAGCTTGACAGCACACTTAAAGCTCTAGAACAAAAAGAAGCAAATACACCCAGGAGGAGTAGAAGCAGGAAATAATCAAACTCAGAGCTGAAATCAACCAAGTAGAAACAAAAAGGACCATAGAAAGAATCAACAGAACCAATAGTTGGTTCTTTGAGAAAATCAACAAGATAGATAAACCCTTAGCCAGACTAACGAGAGGACACAGAGAGTGCGTCCAAATTAACAAAATCAGAAATGAAAAGGGAGACATAACTACAGATTCAGAGGAAATTCAAAAAATCATCAGATCTTACTATAAAAACCTATATTCAACAAAACTTGAAAATCTTCAGGAAATGGACAATTTCCTAGACAGATACCAGGTATCGAAGTTAAATCAGGAACAGATAAACCAGTTAAACAACCCCATAACTCCTAAGGAAATAGAAGCAGTCATTAAAGGTCTCCCAACCAAAAAGAGCCCAGGTCCAGACAGGTTTAGTGCAGAATTCTATCAAACCTTCATAGAAGACCTCATACCAATATTATCCAAACTATTCCACAAAATTGAAACAGATGGAGCACTACCGAATTCCTTCTACGAAGCCACAATTACTCTTATACCTAAATCACACAAAGACACAACAAAGAAAGAGAAATTCAGACCAATTTCTCTTATGAAAATCGACGCAAAAATACTCTAAAATTCTGGCACACCGAATCAGAGAGCACATCATAGCAATCATCCACCATGATCAAGTAGGCTTCATCCCAGGCAAGCAGGGATTGTTTAATATATGGAAAACCATCAAAGTAATCCATTATATAAAGAAACTGAAAGAACAAAACCACATAATCATTTCATTAGATGCTTAGAAAGTGTTTGACAAATTCAACACCCATTCATGATAAAAGTCCTGGAAAGAAGAGGAATTCAAGGCATATACGTAAACACAGTAAAAGGCATTTACAGCAAACCAGTAGCAAATATTAAATGAAATGGAGAGAAACTTGAAGCAATGCCACTAAAATCAGGGACTAGACAAGGTTGCCCACTCTCTCCCTTTTTGTTCAATATAGTTCTCAAAATTCTAGCCAGAGCAGCCAGACCAAAAAGGGAGATCTATGGGATACAGATTTGCAAAAGAAAGTCAAAATATCACTAAATATAGATGATATGTTAGTATATTTCAGTGATCCCAAAATTTGCACTTGAGAACTACTAAACCTGATAAACACCTTCTGCAAAATGGCTGTGTATAAAATTAACTCAAATAAATCAGTACTCTTCATCTACAGGAAAGACAAACAAGCCAAGAAAGAGATTAGCCAAAAGACATCCTTCATAATTGTCTCATATAATATAAAACACCCCAGTGTGTCTTTAATCTAGCAAGTGAAAGATCTGTATGATAAGAACATCAAGACTCTGAAGAAAGAAATGTAAGACAATTTCAGAAGATGGAAAGATGTCATATTATCATGGGTTGGCAGGATTAACACAGTAAAAATGGCCATTTTACAAAAAGTATCTACAGATTTAATGCAATCCCCATCAAAATTCCAACCCAAGTCTTCATAGAGTTAGACAGTATAATTTGCAAATTCATCTGTAATAAGAAAAAACTAGGATAACTAAAACTATCCTCAACAATAAAAGGACTTCTCATGAATTACTATCCCTGAACTTAAGCAGTATTACAGAACAATAGTGATAAAACACTGCATAGTTTTGGTACAGAGACAGGCAGGTAGATCAGCATAATGGAACTTAAGACCCAGAAATGAAACCACACACCTATGATCACTTGATATTTTACAAAGGAGTCAGAAGCATCCAACGGGAGGAAAAAGAAAAGCATTTAGAGCAAATAGTGCTTGTTCAAGTGGAGGTCACCATGTAGAAGAATGCACATCAATCAATGCTTATCACCCTGTACAAAGCTTAAGTCCAAGTGGATCAAGGACCTCCACATCAAATCAGATACACTCAAGCTAATGAATAAAAAGTGTGGAAGAAACTAGAACACATGCTCACTGGAGTAAAGTTCCTGAATAAAACACCAATGTCTTATGTTCTTAGATCAAGAATCAACAAATGGGATCTAATAAAAATACAAAGCTTGTGTAAGGCAAAGGGAACTTTTGTTAGGAAAAACTGACAACCAACTGATTGGGAAAAGGTCTTTACCAATCCTGCAAGTGATAGAGTGCTTATATTCAAAAAATTGAAAGAACTCAAGAAGGTAGACTGCGGGGAGGCAAATAACCCTTTTAAAAATGGAGTTCAGAGTAAAACAAAGAATTCGTAGCTGAGGCATGCCATATGGCTGAGTAGGACCTAAAGAAATGTTCAACATCTTTAGTTATAAGGAATTGCATATCAAAACAACCTGGAGACTCCACCTCACCAGTCAGAATGGCTGAGATAAAAAAATGCAGATGACTTTAAATGCTGGTGAGGATGTGGAGAAAGAGGAAAACTCCTCCATTGTTTGTGGGATTGCAGACAGGTACATTCTGGAAATCAGTCTGGAGGTTCCTCAGAAAATTGGACATTAAACTGTCTGAGGATCCAGCTATACCTCTCTTGGGCATATACCCAAAAGATGCCCCAACATATAAAAAAGACATGTGCTCCACTATATTCATCACAGCCTTACTTATAATAGCCATAAGCTGGAAAGAACCCAGATGCCCTTCAACAGAGGAATAGATACAGAATATGTGGTACATCTAGACAATGGAATACTAATCAGCTGTCAAAAATGAGTTTATGAAAGTCATAGGCAAATGGATGGAACTGGAAAATATCATCCTATGTGAGGTAACCCAATCACAGAAAAACACACATGGTATACACTCATTGATATGTGAATATTAGCCCACACGTTCAAAATACCCTAGATTCACAACACTAGTGAAACTCAAGAATCATGACCAAAATGGGAATGCTTCACTCCTTCTTTAAAAGGGGAACAAGAATACCGTTGGGAGGGAATAGGGAGGCAAAGTTTAGAACAGAGGCAGAAGGAACACCCATTCAGAGCCTGCCCCACATGTGGCCCATACATATACAACCACCAAGCTAGATAAGATGGATGAAGCAAAATAGTGCAGACTGACAGGAAACGGATGTAAAACTCTCCTGAGAAACACAGCCAGAATACAGCAAATACATAGGCGAATGCAAGCAGCAAACCACTGAACTGAGAACAGGGCCCCCGTTGAAGTAATCAGAGAAAGGACTGGAAGAGCTTGAAGGACCTCATACAAACAACAATGCCAACCAACCAGAGCTTCTAGAGACTAAGCCACTAACCAAAGACTATATACATGGACTGACCCTTGACTCCAACTGCATAGGTAGCAATGAATAGCCTAGTAATAGCACCAGTGAATGGGGAAGGTGAAGTGAATGTTCCTGTCAAGACTGAACCCCCAGTGAACAGGATTGTTATGGGGGGCAGTAAGGGGAGCTCAAGTTGTATTACAGAGCAATGGTGATGAAAAACTGTATTCTATTGGTATTGAGACAGGCAGGTACATCAATGGAATAGAATTGAAGATGCAAAAATGCACCCACACAGCTATGGCCACTAGAAAATTGACAAAGGATCTAAAACCATCAAGTGGAAAAAGAGATAGTATTTTTCAAAAATTGTGCTGTTTTAAGTAAAGGACAAATGTAGAAGAATGTAAACCAATCCATTTTTATATCCTTGTGCAAAGCTCAAGTAAAAGTGGATTAAAGACCTCCACATAAAACAAGATAAACTGAAACTAACTGATGACAAAGCAGGGAAAATCCCCGAACACATTGGTACGGGGAAAAATTTACTGAATAGAATACCAAAGGCTTTTGGTCTTAGATCAAAAATTGAAAAATGGAACTTCATAAAATTTCAAAGTTCTGTAAGGCAAAGGACACGGTCATTACTTCCATACAGCAACTAAAAGTTTGGGAAAAAATTTTTACAATCCTATATCTGATGGAGCGCTAATATCCAATATATACAAAAAACTCAATAAGCTTTCCTCGAGAGAATCAAATAACACTATTTAATAGTGGGCTACAGTTCTAAAAAAAATTCTCAACTGATGAATATTGAATTGCTGAGCACCACCTAAAAAAAATGTTCAATATCCTTACTCATTGGGAAATGCAAAGAAAAACAATCCTGAGATTCTAGATCATACCAGTCAGAATGGCTAAGATAAAAAATTCAGGTGACAACAGACTCTGGCAAGGATGTGGAGAAAAAGGAACACTCTGTCTCTGTTGAAATTGCAAGCTCTTAAAACCACTCTGGAAACCAGGATGGAGGTTCTTCAGATAATTGAACATAGTATTTCCTACCTGAGGACCCAGCTGTACCATTCGATGGCACATACCCAAAATTTGCTCCAACCTACAACAAGGACACATGCTCCACTCTGTTAATAGCAGCCTTATTTATAACGGACAGAAGCTGGAAAGAACCCTAATGTCCCTCAAAAGAGGAACAGATTCTATATAATGTGATCCATTTACACAATGGTGTGGTACTCAGCTATTAAAAAGAATGACTTCATGAAATTCATAGGAAAATGAATGAAACTAGAAAATATCATCCAGAGTGAAGTAATCCAAACATAAGTAAAGACACATAGCATGCACTCACTGGTAAGAGGGCAATCTCTAGAATGTCCCAGATACTAGTGATGAGACAGGTTCCCTGGACCCAACATTGATGACGTAAGCCAACATACACAACAGTGAAATTGAAGACTCCAGCTGCAGTAAATAGACATGGCCCGCAGTGTAAGGATGGGACCACTTACCCATCTCTTATTAATTCAGAGTTATCACGGTGTAATGGAAATGCAGGGGCAAAAATGGAGCAGAGGCTGAAAAAAAGGCAATCCAGAGATCTGCAGACACCCAACCGAACACTGTTGCTGATGCTGAGATGTGCTTGCAAACAGGAGTCTGGTATGGCTGTCTTCTGAGAGGCTTTGCCAGCCCAGCCTACCATTGAACTGAGCCAAGGGATCCCAATGGAAGATGTAGGGGAAGGGCTGAAGGAGCTGAATTGGATTGTAATTAGAGGTAGAACAATGATATCAATTAACCAGACACCTTAGAGCTCCCATGGCCCTAACCAAAAACCATAGAATATATATGGTCTGATACCCTACATATGTAGCAGAGAACTGCCTCATTTCACATCAGTGGAAGAGAAGAACTTGGTCCTTTAGATTATTGATGTCCCAGAGAAGAGCAATTCAA
This sequence comes from Rattus norvegicus, assembly GCF_021556685.1. Classification (NCBI taxonomy): domain Eukaryota; kingdom Metazoa; phylum Chordata; class Mammalia; order Rodentia; family Muridae; genus Rattus; species Rattus norvegicus. The sequence continues at coordinate 49,750,286 of NC_141555.1, read as the reverse complement.
AGAAGAGTGATTCTAGAGGGCTGAGGCAAGAATGAGTGGGAGAGTTGGGGAGGCACCCTCTTAGAGACAAAGAGGAGGAGTAGATGGTGGTGGGATATATTAACAGGGACTGGAAAGGGTCAATATTTGAAATGATAACAAATACAATTATTAATAATACTACTAATAAAGGAGTGCTATTTTTCATACAATACGTTACTGCACAAGTTAGCTTGGATCATTTATTGTTGCCTAGACGCATATTTCTTCCTACAGTTCCTGATTTCTTGTTTCTCTAAGGAGTGTAGCCTTAGATATTCCTCTTCATTAAAAGAAGGCATAATACTTAACTCCTTTCTCCAAGCAAGGGTGATTGTAGATATGTCTGTAAAAGGCAGGAGGCATTTTTACAATCTATTTGGGGATCACCAAAAGAATTATTTACACGAAAAGCGTGTAATGCAAACAGTTTGTGTTCAATCAACTTACCAGTATTGAAAGCATCCCAGGATTTCAAGCCAGGCATAAGACACAAAAGTCCCTGAAAGAATTCCAGGAAAACACAATCAAACAGTTGAAGGAATTAAAAATGGAAATAGAAGCAATCAAGAAAGAACACATGGAAAAAACCCTGGATGTAGAAAACCAAAAGAAGAGACAAGGAGCTGTAGATACTAGCTTCACCAACAGAATACAAGAGATGGAAGAGAGAATCTCAGGAGCAGAAGATTCCATAGAAATCATTGACTCAACTGTCAAAGATAATGTAAAGCAGAAAAAGCTACTGGTCCAAAACATACAGGAAATACAGGACTCAATGAGAAGATCAAACCTAAGGATAATAGGTATAGAAGAGAGTGAAGACTTCCAGCTCAAAGGACCAGTAAATATCTTCAACAAAATCATAGAAGAAAACTTCCCTAACCTAAAAAAAGAGATACCCATAGACATACAAGAAGCCTACAGAACTCCAAATAGATTGGACCAGAAAAGAAACACCTCCCGTCACATAATTGTCAAAACACCAAACGCACAAAATAAAGAAAGAATATTAAAAGCAGTAAGGGAAAAAGGTCAAGTAACATATAAAGGCAGACCTATCAGAATCACACCAGATTTTTCGCCAGAAACTATGAAGGCCAGAAGATCCTGGACTGATGTTATACAGACCCTAAGAGAACACAAATGCCAGGCCAGGTTACTGTATCCAGCAAAACTCTCAATTAACATTGATGGAGAAACCAAGATATTCCATGACAAAACCAAATTTACACAATATCTTTCCACAAATCCAGCACTACAAAGGATAATAAATGGTAAAGCCCAACATGAGGAGGCAAGCTATACCCTAGAAGAAGCAAGAAACTAATCGTCTTGGCAACAAAACAAAGAGAATGAAAGCATACAAACATAACCTCACATCCAAATATGAATATAACGGGAAGCAATAATCACAATTCCTTAATATCTCTCAACATCAATGGCCTCAACTCCCCAATAAAAAGACATAGATTAACAAACTGGATACACAACGAAGACCCTGCATTCTGCTGCCTACAGGAAACACACCTCAGAGACAAAGACAGACACTACCTCAGAGTGAAAGGCTGGAAAACAACTTTCCAAGCAAATGGTCAGAAGAAGCAAGCTGGAGTAGCCATTCTAATATCAAATAAAATCAATTTTCAACTAAAAGTCATCAAAAAAGATAAGGAAGGACACTTCATATTCATCAAAGGAAAAATCCACCAAGATGAACTCTCAATCCTAAATATCTATGCCCCAAATACAAGGGCACCTACATACGTAAAAGAAACCTTACTAAAGCTCAAAGCACACATTGCACTTCACACAATAATAGTGGGAGTTTTCAACACACCACTCTCATCAATGGACAGATCATGGAAACAGAAATTAAACAGTGATGTCAACAGACTAAGAGAAGTCATGAGCCAAATGGACTTAATGGATATTTATAGAACATTCTATCCTAAAGCAAAAGGATATACCTTCTTCTCAGCTCCTCATGGTACTTTCTCCAAAATTGACCATATAATTGGTCAAAAAAACGGGCCTCAACAAGTACAGAAAGATAGAAATAATCCCATGCGTGCTATCGGACCACCACGGCCTAAAACTGGTCTTCAATAAAAATCAAGGAAGAATGCCCACATATACTTGGAAATTGAACAATGCTCTACTCAATGATAACCTGGTCACGGAAGAAATAAAGAAAGAAATTAAAAACTTTTTAGAATTTAATGAAAATGAAGATAAAACATACCCAAACTTATGGGACACAATGAAAGCTGTGCTAAGAGGAAAACTCATAGCGCTGAGTGCCTGCAGAAAGAAACAGGAATGAGCATATGTCAGCAGCTTGACAGCACACCTAAAAGCTCTAGAACAAAAAGAAGCAAATACACCCAGGAGGAGTAGAAGCAGGAAATAATCAAACTCAGAGCTGAAATCAACCAAGTAGAAACAAAAAGGACCATAGAAAGAATCAACAGAACCAATAGTTGGTTCTTTGAGAAAATCAACAAGATAGATAAACCCTTAGCCAGACTAACGAGAGGACACAGAGAGTGCGTCCAAATTAACAAAATCAGAAATGAAAAGGGAGACATAACTACAGATTCAGAGGAAATTCAAAAAATCATCAGATCTTACTATAAAAACCTATATTCAACAAAACTTGAAAATCTTCAGGAAATGGACAATTTCCTAGACAGATACCAGGTATCGAAGTTAAATCAGGAACAGATAAGCCAGTTAAACAACCCCATAACTCCTAAGGAAATAGAAGCAGTCATTAAAGGTCTCCCAACCAAAAAGAGCCCAGGTCCAGACAGGTTTAGTGCAGAATTCTATCAAAACTTCATAGAAGACCTCATACCAATATTATCCAAACTATTCCACAAAATTGAAACAGATGGAGCCCTACCGAATTCCTTCTATGAAGCCACAATTACTCTTATACCTAAACCACACAAAGACACAACAAAGAAAGAGAACTTCAGACCAATTTCCCTTATGAATATCGATGCAAAAATACTCAATAAAATTCTGGCAAACCGAATTCAAGAGCACATCAAAACAATCATCCACCATGATCAAGTAGGCTTCATCCCAGGCATGCAGAGATGGTTTAATATACGGAAAACCATCAACGTGATCCATTATATAAACAAACTGAAAGAAGAGAACCACATGATTATTTCACTAGATGCTGAGAAAGCATTTGACAAAATTCAACACCCCTTCATGATAAAAGTCCTGGAAAGTATAGGAATTCAAGGCCCATACCTAAACATAGTAAAAGCCATATACAGCAAACCAGTTGCTAACATTAAACTAAATGGAGAGAAACTTGAAGCAATCCCACTAAAATCAGGGACTAGACAAGGCTGCCCACGCTCTCCCTACTTATTCAATATAGTTCTTGAAGTTCTAGCCAGAGCAATCAGACAACAAAAGGAGATCAAGGGGATACAGATCGGAAAAGAAGAGGTCAAAATATCACTATTTGCAGATGACATGATAGTATATTTAAGTGATCCCAAAAGTTCCACCAGAGAACTACTAAAGCTGATAAACAACTTCAGCAAAGTGGCTGGGTATAAAATTAACTCAAATAAATCAGTTGCCTTCCTCTATACAAAAGAGGAACAAGCCGAGAAAGAAATTAGGGAAATGACACCCTTCATAATAGACCCAAATAATATAAAGTACCTCGGTGTGACTTTAACCAAGCAAGTAAAAGATCTGTACAATAAGAACTTCAAAATACTGAGGAAAGAAATTGAAGAAGACCTCAGAAGATGGAAAGATCTCCCATGCTCATGGATTGGCAGGATTAATATAGTAAAAATGGCCATTTTACCAAAAGCAATCTACAGATTCAATGCAATCCCCATCAAAATACCAATCCAATTCTGCAAAGAGTTAGACAGAACCATTTGCAAATTCATCTGGAATAACAAAAAACCCAGGATAGCTAAAGCTATCCTCAACAATAAAAGGACTTCAGGGGGAATCACTATCCCTGAACTCAAGCAGTATTACAGAGCAATAGTGATAAAAACTGCATGGTATTGGTACAGAGACAGACAGATAGACCAATGGAATAGAATTGAAGACCCAGAAATGAACCCACACACCTATGGTCACTTGATTTTTGACAAAGGAGCCAAAAGATCAAATGGAAAAAAGATAGCATTTTCAGCAAATGGTGCTGGTTCAACTGGAGGGCAACATGTAGAAGAATGCAGATTGATCCATGCTTATCACCCTGTACAAAGCTTAAGTCCAAGTGGATCAAGGACCTCCACATCAAACCAGACACACTCAAACTAATAGAAGAAAAACTAGGGAAGCATCTGGAACACATGGGCACTGGAAAAAATTTCCTGAACAAAACACCAATGGCTTATGCTCTAAGATCAAGAATCGACAAATGGGATCTCATAAAACTGCAAAGCTTCTGTAAGGCAAAGGACACTGTGGTTAGGACAAAACGGCAACCAACAGATTGGGAAAAGATCTTTACCAATCCTACAACAGATAGAGGCCTTATATCCAAAATATACAAAGAACTGAAGAAGTTAGACCGCAGGGAAACAAATAACCCTATTAAAAAATGGGGTTCAGAGCTAAACATAGAATTCACAGCTGAGGAATGCCGAATGGCTGAAAAACACCTAAAGAAATTTTCAACATCTTTAGTCATAAGGGAAATGCAAATCAAAACAACCCTGAGATTTCACCTCACACCAGTGAGAATGGCTAAGATCAAAAACTCAGGTGACAGCAGATGCTGGCGAGGATGTGGAGAAAGAGGAACACTCCTCCATTGTTGGTGGGATTGCAGACTGGTACAACCATTCTGGAAATCAGTCTGGAGGATCCTCAGAAAATTGGACATTGAACTGCCTGAGGATCCAGCTATATCTCTCTTGGGCATATACCCAAAAGATGCCTCAACATATAAAAGAGACATGTGCTCCACTATGTTCATCGCAGCCTTATTTATAATAGCCAGAAAATGGAAAGAACCCAGATGCCCTTCAACAGAGGAATGGATAAAGAAAATGTGGTACATCTACCCAGTGGAATATTACTCAGCTATCAAAAACAACGAGTTTATGAAATTCTTAGGCAAAAGGTTGGAACTGGAAAATATCATCCTGAGTGAGCTAACCCAATCACAGAAAGACATACATGGTATGCACTCATTGATAAGTGGCTATTAGCCCAAATGCTTGAATTACCCTAGATCCCTAGAACAAACGAAACTCAAGACGGATGATCAAAATGTGAATGCTTCACTCCTCCTTTAAATGAGGAAAAAGAATACCCTTGGCTGGGAAGGGAGAGGCAAAGATTAAAACAGAGACTGAAGGAACACCCATTTAGAGTCTGCCCCACATGTGGCCCATACATATACAGCCACCCAATTGGACTAGATGGATGAAGCAAAGAAGTGCAGACCGACAGGAGCCGGATGTAGATCGCTCCTGAGAGACACAGCCAGAATACAGCAAATACAGAGGCAAATGCAAGCAGCAAACCACTGAACTGAGAATAGGTCCCCCGTTGAAGGAATCAGAGAAAGAACTGGAAGAGCTTGAAGGGGCTCGAGACCCCAAAAGTACAACAATGTCAAGCAACCAGACCTTCCAGGGACTAAGCCACTACCTAAATACTATACATGGACTGACCCTGGACTCTGACCCCATAGGTAGCAATGAATATCCTAGTAAGAGCACCAGTGGAAGGGGAAGCCCTGGGTCCTGCTAAGACTGAACCCCTAGTGAATTAGACTATGGGGGGAGGGCCGCAATGGGGGGAGGGTTGGGAGGGGGACACCCATAAGGAAGGGGAGGTGGGAGGGGGATGTTTGCCCGGAAACCGGGAAAGGGAATAACACTTGAAATGTATATAAGAAATACTCAAGTTAATAAAAAAAAAAAGAGACATTTAGAATATCAATATACGTGACTAAAGGAAATACATTCCATTGTGTAGCATACTCAATATTTCAAAAATATCATCATGGAAAGAATATTAAGAGCTTTAGGACAAGAAAAAATAGTGAGTGAGACATCAAGGCAGAAGCATCACAGTAACACCTGGAAGTCACATGGAATATCAATCCCATGCACTCTATGCTCTATTCAAATCCTATCACATGTTCATTCCCTAACACAGTCCACCAGTGATTTTCTAGTCCCTGCAGTCTCTGAGGAGCAAGGGTCTGGATCAGTCTTTCCCTTTCGGTTATGAGGCTCCAAGACACATCACTGCACCACTGATGACCTCTGGTTAGAGGGATCTACACTGAGTCGCTTGACCGCACAGTGTCCTAAGCACACCTTGCCCTTTCCATTCATGTTGCTCCTTCCAGAATCCCTTGTCTTGGCTCCTGACAGTGGGCACAAGAGCAGGTAGTACTCTGGACTCAAAGGAAGAGAGTCGACAGGGTTCCTCCTCATTCAGAAAGCTTGGATGATCGCCCACTACTACAAGCTGAACTGTAAAGTGAGGCAGCTCTTGACTGTCCGGTGCAGACCTCACGAGTGTCCCGTGCACACCTCGCGACTGCCTCGTGCAGACCTCGCGACTGCCCCGTGCAAACCTCGGGACTGCCCTGTGCAGACCTCGCGACTGCCCCATGCAAACCTCGCTACTGTCCCGTGCAGATCTCGTCACTGCCCTGTGCAAACCTCTCGACTGTCACGTGCAAACCTCGAGACTGCCCTGTGCAGACCTCGCTACTACCCCATGCAGACCTCGCGACTGCCCCATGCAGACCTCGCAACTGCCCCCTGCAGACCTCGTCACTGCCCCGTGCAAACCTCGCGACTGCCCCGTGCAGACCTCGTCATTGCCCCGTGCAGACCTCGCGAATGGCTCGGGCAGAGTCGAGGACAGCCCCTCTCGGTTGTTACTGAAATCAATGGTTACTCGAGTTTGCCCTGTTTTGCCTTCCAGACTTGTCCACATTTCTCGGGGAGAGAGCCATACTCAAATGATACAGCTCAACTGATGCTCACCATGACTCACCACTACCAAGTACATTCACTGCCCCTTCATGAGTAGTAGCCCATTCGCCATTTCTTGTTCAATTAACGACTAAACGGCCAGATGTGTGGAGAGAGGCCAAAAGCTTCATCCCGGATTTTACCCTCTGACCTTGCACCGCCGATTTCCCAGCCCCCATGGCCTGGGAACCCCTTCAGTGTCCCCCAAGTGGATTATAACACCGGACTCCAATGGGGGAAGCACTTGAGGGGTTCCCAGTCTCTGCCGCGGGGGACATTCAGTGTCCCCCAACCAGATTACATCATCCTACCCCAACGGGGGAAGCACTTGAACAGCAGAGACCCGAGCGACTTTGCAACTCCGGGACTACTTAGACGGACTTGGCACATGTTCAGATGCCCAAAACCCTATGAAGACCAGAGATTCAGAAAACCTGATGTTCGTGGTACAGAAAAGCTACAGGAACTCAAAGATCATATAAAGGCTTCAGTCAATAAGGGGGTCCAAGACCCGAGAAGGGAACTGACGGAAAACAAGAAATGGACAGTTCCACTTCCTCTGATGTTTCCTGAGGGCATGAGTAATCCGCTGACCAAGGATAGCAGATCACTGCGTAACCCACTGACCAGGGTTACCAGAACATCTGGTTTACAGCCTGCTACCTAAAAGAGTGGCCTCATCTTTAGTGCCCATTTTTGGGAAGATGAAAAAAAAAAGCGGGTTATGTCTACTAGGTTTGAAGAACATATGGACTTTGACAAGTTGGTAGCCAGAGTGCCTGTAACATCTACAAAACACTGTACTGGAGAGAACAGTGAAAGACTCAAATATCACACTCTGCCTGGGCCACCTTCTGCTGAATCTTCTACTGACAAACTGGGACAGGTACTTTCCCCACAAATTCCAGGTTCCCAACATCCTTCCCTATCTAGACATGGAGAACTTGGATCTCCCAATTTTCCCCAAGATGTTCCTACCAACACAGGAGTATCCAGAAATAACCAAATGTTTCCAATGTTCTCTAGGGTTATTCCACATTTGCATAGGTGTCCACAATTCTTCACACAGATCCTGATTGGAAAATCATACATTCTACTCTTCCAGAGAGAGTGTCTTTTTTTCTTCCATCTTTATTAAGTTGGGTATTTCTTATTTACATTTCAAATGTTATTCCCTTTCCAGGTTTCCAGGCTAACATCTCCCTAGCACCTCCCCCTCCCCTTCTATAGGTGTGTTCCTCTCCCGATCCACCCCCACATTACTGTCCTACTCTCAACAATGCCATTCACTGGGGGTTCAGTCTTGGGAGGACCAAAGACTTCCCCTTCCACTGGTGTCCCTACTAGGCATTCAGTGATATCTATGATTTTGGAGACCAGGGTTAGTTCATGTAAAGTCCTTGGGTAGTAGCTTAGTCTCTGGAAGCTCTGGTAGGTTGGCATTTTCTTTTCATATGGTGTCTCAAGCCCCTTCAGCTCTTTCTGGCCTTGCTCTGATTTCTTCAGCCAGGATTCCTTTCTCAGTTCAGTGCTTTGCTGCTGGCATTTGCCTAAGTATTTACCATACTCTGACTTTTTCTCTCAGGAGATATCTACATCCGATTCCTGTTGCCCTGCACTTCTCTGCTGCTTCATCCATCTTATCTAGTTTGGTGGCTGTAAATGTATGGGACCCATGTGGGGCAGTCTCTCAATTATTGTTCCTTCATTCTCTAAACTTTGCCACCCTATGCCCTACTATGGGTATTGTCGTTCCCCTATTAAAGAATGAGTGAAGCATCCGCATTTTGCTCATCCTTCTTGAGATTCCTGTGGTCTGTGCATCTTGTGTAATTCGAGCATTTGGGTTACTATCCACTTATCATTGACTGCATACCATGTGTGTTTTTTCTGTGATTGTCGTACCTCACTCAGGTTGATATTCTCTAGTTCCACCCACTTTCCTATGAATTATATGATGTTATATTTGATTGTTGAGTAGTATTCCATTATGTAGATGTATCACATTTTCTGTATCTATTCCTCTCTTGAAGGGCATCTGGGTACTTTCCAGCTTATTCTGTGAATGTAGTGGAGCATTTGTCTTTGTTGTATGTTGGAGAATGTTTTGGGTATATGCACATGGGAGATTTAATTGGGTACATAGATAGTGCAATGTCCAGTTTTCTAAAGAAGCTCTCAGACAGAATCACAGAATGTTTTTTACCAGTCTGCAATCCCACCAGCAATGGAGGAGTGTTCTTTTTTGTCTCCACATCCTTGACAGAATCTGCAGTTACCTAAGATTTTTTTTTTTGTATCCATTCAGACTGGTGTGTGGTGGAATGTCAGGGTTGTTTTGATTTGCATTTTCCTTATGACTAAACATGTTGAAAATTTATTTTTTTCTCCATATTTATTAACTTGGTTATTTTGTTTTATAACATTTCAATTGTTACTCCCTTTCCCAGTTTCTGGGCCAACATCCCCGAATCCCTTACACATCCCCTTCTATATGAGTGTTAGCTCCCCTTCCTCCCCCATTTGTGCCTCCTCAAAACAATCCCCTTTTATGGGGACTTCTGTCTTGTCAGGACCAAGGTCTTCCCCTTCCACTGGTGCTCTTATGTATTTGTGGCGGCTGCTTTTTTTTTTTTTTTTTTTTTTTTTTCTTCTTATGTGATTCTCCTACACAATTGAGTAGGAGAATTGAGAGATGAAGCAAGGGAAGCTTTAAAGAAGGTTGAAAAAGGATTACAAGGCACAATTTTACATCGATGAAAGGAGGGGACAGACATTGTGCTATGCATTCTAGGCACCTACATGCAGCCCACAGGGTTGTTGTGGCAAGATGGCCCTCTGCTTTGGGTTTATCCCAATGCTTCTCCAGCCAGAACAGTAGAAAATTATCCTTCAGCAGTTGCATGATTAGCCCTGAATGGGATCCAACAGTGCATACAATAATTTGGTGTTTCGCCATCCTCAATCATTGTGCCCTATTCAGGTCAGCAGATGAAGATCTTGTGTGGCACTGTGGATGATTGGTCTATATTATGCTGTAGATTCCATGGAGAGATAGATAATCATTATCCATTAACACTCTTTGCTATCCTTCTTTAAATAAAATCCCGTGATCTTTCAGTGTTCCTATACAGGGGGCGCCAAACATTTTTACAGTTGGATCCAAAAATGGCTGTGGAGCTTATGTGATTAACCATCAAGAGCCAATTTTGTGTCAATATCAACCCAGCTCTCCACAAATAATTGAACTCAAGATTGTGCAGGAAGTGTATAAAAAGTGTTCTTTTGCCTTTAATTTGCTCTCTGATTCATGATACTTCATAATGCAGTTAAAATATTAGAAGTGGATGGCCCTATTAAAATTAGGAGCACGTTATGCCAGCTGCTGTGGGAACTTCAGGTATTGATCTGAGAAAGAGGTCACAAGTTTTTTGTCCAAAATATTAGAGCTCATAAAGCTTTGCCTATTCCTCTCAGTTAGTGAAATGATCTTGTGGATAGATGTACCCTCATGGAGTTCATATTCTTTAGCTCATCATTGGATCAAGCCCAACAGTTTCATAAACAATTTAATGTTCCTACGAAGACCTTAGAGCAGAAGTTTCATCTGTCCTGAGAAGATGCTGTACAGATAGTTTTAGGATGTCAACAGTGTATCACTTTTCACCATCCCCCTAGTGTAGGGATTAATCCTAGAGGCCTCTTGCCCCTAAAGTTTTGGCAAATGGATGTAACTCACATATCTGGATTTGGGACTCTAAAATACATTCATGATTCTGTGGATATTTGTTGAGGTGTCATTCATGCTACCCTTATGAGTGGAGAAAATGCACGAAATGTTGGACTCTGCCTATAATCCTGGGCTGCTTGGGGAAAGCCTCAACATTTAAAAACAGATAATGGCCCAGAATAAACTGCCAAATCTTTCAAATTCTTTTATAAATGGATGGATGTGCCATGACCTGCCTTATAATCCCCAACGTCAAGGTGGTGTTGAGCAAGTACATTGTACCTTGAAGGAATGCGTAATTAAACAAAAAGGGGGATTAGGCCATGGTAGAATCCCCAAGGAACAGATATCCTTAGACACTTTTACTCTTATTTTTTTTTTTAATTTTGGTTGATGACGGCCTTTCTGCCGCTGACCGACATCAGTGTCGGGCGGGCACGTTGAAAGTTATGTGAAATGGAAAGATGTGATCATTGGCTTATAGCATGGACCAGATCCCGTGTTGGCATGGGCAAGAGTGTCTGTTTGTGTGTTTCCTCAGGATCGGCAAGATCCGTTGTGGGTCCCTGAAAGATTGACAAGGAGGTGCTACAAGAATGATGATCCTGCTGTTGCTGACACTTCTCGGTGTGACCCAAATGCTGGTCCAAACAGAGCCCCGGTGGGGGATACTATCAGTGTTCCCGAGACTCATGACAATACGTCATGACTTTAAGCCCACTCTTCTAATTTGGTTAAACAGTTGTCAAGTTATCTTCTAGGCAATTGGCCAGGAGAATTTGATTCCTTAATGGATCAGCTACATGTAGCCATCCTGAAGATGAACTCCACATGTCCAGATGCTAGACTGGCTGCGGGATTGTCATCTTGGACTGCTGCTGCTATGAATCATCTGAGGGAGTGGGTGGGTATGGGAACCCTAGCTGGACTCTTGCTGCTAGTCTCCCTAGTGTGCCAGTGGTGTCTATGTAGAATGAGGTTTGTTCAGAGGCGGCACAGTTATGGTGGTACAGGTATTTGCAGCCATTGAAGCAGGACAGTCCCCTCAAGCCTCTCTTATGGTCACTCAGAAGACCTTGTTGTACCTCATGCCTGAGTATGTGTGAGTGACCCTGCCCAGTGATGGGCAACCTACCTTCTATCTATGGCATGGAAACTTGTGGGAGATGAGGTGTACTAAGACTGGTTTAATGAACAGATGATCCTAAGACAGGGGGATGGGTGGGGGTCACCACGATCAGTGGTGCCTTTGCCCGCTTCATTAATTAAACAAAAAGGGGGAATTCTAGGCCACTGTGACGTGGTGGACCTCAAAGATGGCACTGGTTTCCGCCTTCCACCCTCCCAATGGTGCACTATCCTTGTAGTAAGCAAGTCCTTATTTGTCCTTGCCTGCCTGGCCTACTAGCTTCTGCATAGTGACAGCCTATCTGATTGACCCACATTGCTTGCTAGGATTGGCCAGCACTAGCTATTTAAGTGTGCTCCGGGGATTCCCTGGGATCTGAAGATTGTATCAAGGGTCCTGAGTAAAACTGCTTGAAGAAGATCTTCGTTGGTCATGTCTTGTTAGTCGAGGTTGGGCATGACAAGGGACTTTGTAAATATTCCTCAATGTGTACACAAAAACTTTGTTTTCCAATTCCATTCTCTGCAATGATTTTGGTCACAAAGGGGGCCCAGGTATACAGTGAGTATAACATTGTAAATATGGTGTACCTACTTCAAATGGTAAACTCCCAAATCCTTATTTTTTCAAAAAATTACCAGACATCAGTAAAGCAAAGGACAACATGTAATTGGATTTGGTTTCTTGTCCAATTTGATATCAGTTCTACACTATTTAGCTTCCAGAATTCCTATGTCCAGATTTGAGGTTTTAGGAGGTTTTAACATGATTCTATCTTAAAGACAAACATAAGATACCAGATGATGGGCAGGGAGAAGAATGGCTTGAGGACCAGTAAAACATTTACTTAAATAAGTTTATAAAAACAGGAAGGAGTATTTTTGAAATGGTCATTTGTGAGTTCTATGTTCTTGACATAGTTGGGCAGAATCCATTTTAACATTCCACTTAAACACTTAGGTGTTGGAACCATCAAAAGTATATATGTATACATCAGTCAAAAAAACTAGATAAGATTTACAAAGGTAAGAAGTGCATTCTTCCAGGATCCAGATATGAATATTTCTTGAGAGACACAGATATAGCATGTCAAATACATAATTGAATGCTAGTAGTAAACCAGTGAACTGAATACAGACCTCTTGTTGGTAAATGTTGAAAAAGGATAGAGGAGCTGAGGGTGTTTTCAAATCCATACGAAAAACAATTCCAATGAACCAGAGCTTTCTCGTACTAGCCCAACATACAAAAAAAGTACATGGACTGACCAGTGGCTTAAAATGAATATGTGCCTGAGGATGGCCTTTTGGGCAACATTGGAAAGAGAGGCCTTGTCCTCCACAGTTTGTCTCCCACTTCAAGGGAATTTCATGCGGCAGAAAGGCTGGTTAGAGAAGAAGGTAATGGAACGATTAGGGTACTTATGCGCAGGAAATTTGGAAAGGAAATATTTTAAATGTATATGTAGAAACATCTAGTTAAAAAAGAAAAAAATGGCTAAAATATAAAAAAAAAATGAAAGAAAAGAAAGCTGCCAAGTAATCTCACATATTGACTCAGAAATCTGAAGTGGTATTCAAGATAATACTAGTATAAGACTGAGATGATGAAGTCTCAACTAGAAGCAATTCTCTCTCGCAGATATCAGTGTCAGACACAAAATGCACCATAGGTTTCCAAAGCATTGAGGAGTTTAACTTGAGTTATGGACAAAATACTTGTTTTTCCCTTCTTCCTTAGGACCTTTTCATCTTGACAAAAAGAGTATAGTCATGAGCTCTCAGGAATTCAACTGTGCCCTTCATAACACTTGGTTTTCGAATAAAGAAATGAATGATATAAACCCTCTGACATACAGGAACCATAAGAACAGGGAAGTCCAGAAGCTTTTGAGAGTCTCCCAACTCCTGTTTCCCTGTTTCAAGACTATCTCTTCAGAGATACCTCTCAATCCCTACCAAGGACTCACTGAGCTTTCCAAAGGACCACATATTTCTTCCTTGTTTTTTATACCAAGACAGAAGGCCAGCTTCCTTCCCCTCATTTCCAATCTCATCATCCACTTTGTTATCACTCTCTAATTTTCTCTGAATTAGAGGTAAATTAGTAAACCCTAGAGGTACTGAAGGATATCTGAGAGACAGTTGCAGTCATGACAACAGTTGTGACATCACAGAAGAAGCCAGTGCTCTCCAGGTTACAAGAGAGTTTTCAGGGAGAGCCTAATGATGATGTGAGGGAGAACTGCCATGGCCTACCTGCTGAACAGATTTCCTTACATTAACGAGATTTTAGGGTGCCCTTTTCAGGTGTGTCTCCTTTGACACAGAGGAAACCTTTATGTACTCCATCTCTCTAAAGTAGATACTTCACTTTGCTTCATTAGTGGTTACATTCTCTGAATGGAGAAAGTTAGTCAGGGGCTTGGTATGGGTAGAAAAGATCTAGGAACATGGAGTGTAGGAGATTCTTCTAGATAATATTTTTAATCTATATGTAACAGGTTCATTCTTGTGACATACAGTTCAATTTTCTAGGGTTTCTCCATTTCTCAAAGGTCAACACTTACCCTACAGACCTTGAATAGAATGAATATTGTATTTCAATTTCTTATTGTACATTCCTTGATGAGGGACTTTGTAAATATTCCTCAATGTGTACTCAAAAATTTTGTTGTCCAATTCCATTTTCTTGATTTTTGTCACGAGTGAGTCCAGCTATACAGTGATTATAAAAGTGTAAATACTGTGAACCTACTTCAAATGATAAACTCCCAAATTCTTATTTTACGAAAAATTTCCAGACATCAGGAAAACAAAGGACATTTTGCACTATTGAATTCGGTTCTCTAGTCCCATTTGATAACAGTACTACACTACGTAGCTTCCAGTTTTCCATGGCTAGACTTGAGGGTTTAGGATGTTTCAACATGATTCTTTCTTCAGGCCAATCCTAAGATACTGGATGATGTGCAGGGAGAAACATGCCTTGAGGAGCAGTAAAGCATCTACTTCAATAGGTTCACAGAAACAGAATTATATGAAACTGTCATTTGTGAATTCTACATTCTTGACATAGTTGTGCAGAACCTATGTTAACTTTCAACTTAACCACATAGGTGTAGGAGCCACCAAAATCATGTATATACATCAGCCAAACTAACTAGATAAGATTGATGAAGGTAAGGAGTGCATTCGGCCATGAACCAGAAAAAGTTATTTCCTGAGAGTCACAGGTACAGCATGTCAAATACAGAAGTGAATGCTAGTAGCAAACCAGTGAACTGAAAACGGACCTGTTCTTGGTAAATTTTGAAAAATGATTAGAAGAGCTGAAGGTACTTTCAAACCCATAAGAGCAACAATGCCAATGAACCAGGGCTTTCTCGTACTATACGTATATACAAAGAAAGTACATGGACTGAGGTATGTCTACAAATGCATATGTGCCAATGGATGGACTTTTTGGGCAACATTGGAAAGAGAAGCCCTTGTAATCCCTTGTACATCTTTCATTTCAAGGTAATGTAATTCACGAGAAAGGCTGGGTAGAGAACAAGTAAATGGGAATGTGTAGGGATCTTATGGCAGAAAACTGGGAAAAAAATATGTGAAATTTAAATATAGAAACATCCAGTTAAAAAAAAGCAATAAAATTTGCTATAAAATAAAAAAAGAAAGATATAAATTAAAGTAAAAGCTGCCAAGTAATCACACATATTGACTCGTAAATCTGAAGTGGTAGAGTAATACTAGTGGAAAGACTGTGATGATGAAGTCTCAACTAGAAGCACTTCTGTCTCGGTAATATTAGTGTCAGACAAAAACTTCACTATAGGTGTCCAAAGCATGTTGTTTAGCAACACAATATTTGTACTTCCATTCTTCGTTAGTACCTTTCTTCTTGACAAAAACAGTAAAGGTCATGAGCTCAGAATAACAATTGTGCTCTTCAAAATACTTGGCTTTTGTAATAAAGAAATGAATGATATAAACTCTCTGAATTTTAGGAACCATAAGAACAGCGAAGTTCAGATGCTTCTGAGAGGCTTGCAGATCATGATTCCCATATGTGGAAGGTTCAGATCAAGGATATCTCTTTAGCGATACCACACAACTCCTATCTTGGCCTCACTGAACTTTCCGAGGACCACATATGTCTTTCTTTTTTTTTTTACCAAGACAGAAAGCCAGCTTAATTAACTTCTCATATCTCTTCATCTTCATTTTTCTCACTCCCAAATGACTTAGAGGCCAATTAGTAAACCCTAGAGGTAATGAAGGAACATCTAAATATCAGTTGCAGTCACAGCAATATTTGTGCCATCACAGAAGAAGCTTTGTCTCTCCAGGAAACTAGAGATTTTTCAGGAATGAACTAATGATGATGTCTCTAAGACCTGCCATGGCCTATCTGTTAAAGAGCTTTCCTTACATTGACCAGATTGAGGGTGCCCTTTCCAAGTATGTTTTCTGTGACACAGCGGAAATTGTGGAAAGCCAAAATAGCATTTGCTGTCACAAGATGGCGCTGGCTTCTGCTTTGCTCCATGTGGAAAGCCGCGATAGCGTTCGCCATTACAAGATGGTCCTGGCTTCCGCTGTGTGATCCCGACTTCCTTTCAGGAAATTAGCTGTGTGCGCATGTGCAAGAATGTGTTCACTCCAAGTCTTTGCCCACCCCGGGGCATGCCAATGAGATCATGTGTAAGCGACCAATCAGGCATGTACTCACCACATTAGGGTGTATATAAGCAGTGCCATTCTGGGTCTCGTTCTCTTCCTCTTCAAGATGCAATAAACACTTTGCTGCAGAAGGATCCTGGTGGCCGCGCGTAGTTCTTGCTGGCGAGATGTTGGGCGTACGATATTTGGTGCAGAAACCCGGAAATAATGCCTCACCATTGCCGGGGCCGAGGAGACCCTCCGTTTGCGGAGAGGGTCCAGAACTGCAGGATGAGAAGGTAAGATCTGAGAGGCATGTTTGGTCTTCATCTCTCTCATCTGTCTCCCCCATTAGAAGATGCGGTGGAAGCTTTTGTTATCGTTTTGGCAGCGCTCATTCTTTCTCTTTTGGTTTTCAATTTTGCGGCTGCCACTAGGAACAGTCAGAAGTCGTACCTAGAAATTGAGAAATGCCACTCAACAGTAATAGCAGGACAGGGGGCATTAGGGGGGTTACAGGACAGCATGTCACAAATAGAGCAGAATGAAAGATTAAAGAGCTCAAAGAGAAAATGTACATCTAAGAAAAAAGGCCCTTTCTAGGACGTTAGATCCAAGGAATCGAGAAATAGGGGAAAGGACGCCCCGGGAGAGAAACAGGGAAAGGAGGAGAAAGCCCCGAAAAAGAAAAGCCTTTATCTGGTAAAGGAGTTAGAGGCTTTGGGGCTTGATAGTTCAGAAACAGACGAGCTTAGGCCCTCTGAGGAAGAGGATTTAGAAGATGAGCTAGCTGTCTATGAAGAAGAAAGATACCACCCAGATGAACGATGAGCTAACAGGTTGGGTAAAAGACAGAAGAAAGTGGGAGGTGGAAACCATGCAGTTTTCTGGCCTATAAGCCCCAGCGCCCCTCCACTTTATATGGAAAGATTTCACTCAGATTCCTTTCTCACTAAAGATGAACACAAAAGATACAGCAGGCATTTCTGGTGTTTGAGGATGCTGATGGAGGCCGTGTTCACGCACCAGTAGAATATATTCAAACTAAGGAACTTGCCAAGTCGATCCATAACAATGGAGTTAGTGCCTACTTCACCATTTCTCAAGTCGAGAGGCTTGCTACTCTGGCCGTGACTCCAGGAGACTGGCAGAGAACAGTGAAGGCTGCGCTCCCTAATATGGGACAATATATGGAATGGAAAGCCTTGTGGTATGACGCCTCTCAGGGACAGGCCAAAGTCAATGCCATTGCTGAAGGCGATCAGAGAGATTGGAGACTTGACCTGTTAACAGGACAAGGGCAGTATGCCAATAATCAAATTATAACTGGGGAGCATACACTCAAATCTTCACTGCTGCCATTAAGGCATGGAAGGCACTTTCCAGGAAGGGAGAGTCTGGGGGACACTTAACAAAGTTATACAAGGCCCCCAGCAGCCCATTCTCAGACTTCGTGGCTAGGATGACAGAGGCAGCAGGCAGGATCTTTGGAGACACTGAACAGGCAATAACCTTTAGTGGAGCAGTTGGTATATGAACAAGCCACACAGGAATGCAGAGAAGCTATTACACCTAGTAATTTCAAAGGGTTACAGGACTGGCTGAGAGTTTGCCAAGAACTTGGAGGCCTGCTTACTAATGCTGGCCTCGCAGTTGCTATCCTACAGGGCCAAAAGCGCTCAGATACAGGTGATCGGAGGGTCTGCTATAACTGTGGAAAACCAGGACATCTGAAAGAAGAGTGTCAGGCCCTCACAAAGAGGAGAGCACCAGGACTGTGTACTAAGTGTGTGAAAGGCTATCACTGGGCCAGTGAGTGTTGCTCAGTTAAAGATATCAGAGGCAGGCTATTCAGCCTGGTCCTTCCCAGGCAGAATGGGGTGAAAAAACGAGTATCTGGCCCCCAAATCTCAGGGCCCCAAAACATATGGGATTCCACCTCACAGCAAGTGGACACCTTGGTCCACAGAGCTACAATAGGCTCAACAGGAGAGGACCTCCGTTCCACCACCCAATTCAAGCTAAATCCACAGATGGGTGTACAACCTGTCCCCACTGACTACAAAGGCCCCTTATCCGTGGGAAGTGTCGACCTTATTTTGGGTCGATCGTCTTTAACCTTAAAGGGACTTATTGTTCACTCTGGAATAATAGATCAAAATTAAACGGGCGAACTTCAAGTTCTCTGCTCTTGCCCTCAAGGCATTTTTTTCCATCTCCTCAGGTGACAGGATTGCTCAATTGATTATCCTTTCAAGTTTACATGATCATTTTCCTTCTTCTGGCGTCCCTAGAGACACCGCGAAGTTTGGCTCTTCTGGGACGGATTATGCTTATTTAATGATGGACCTTAATTCCAGACGTCTTTAGAGTTGAATATAGAAGGGGAATCTTTATGGGGATTCTACATACAGGGGCTGATAAGAGTATTATCTCCTCCAGCTGGTGGCCTAAGGCATGGCCTGTCATTCAATCATCCTATTCCTTACAAGTATTAGGGTATGAGGCCAGCCCCACTATCTGTTCACGTTTCTTGATCTGGCATGCTCCAGAAGGCCAATCAGGAAGGTTAATTCCTTACGTCCTCCCTCCTCCTGTTAACCTGTGGGGGAGGGACATCTTACAGGATCTAGGACCGACATTGACCAATGAGTATTCTCAACAAGCTGTTGAGATTATGAAGAGAATGGGTTACAAGGAAGGGAAGGGATTAGGAAAAAAAGAACAAGGAAGATTAGAACCAGTCCCACAAGAAGGTAATGTAGGAAGGCATGGCCTGGGTTTTTCCTAGGGGCCATTAAGGGTTCTATGCCCATACCCTGGCTTACAGAGGAAGTCACAGGGATTCCTCAATGGCCTCTATCCTCTGAAAAATTGGAAGCTGCCACTAAGTTAGTTAATGAACAATTGCAGCTTGGTCATTTAGAACCCTCTATTTCACCATGGAATATTCCTATTTTTGTGATAAAGAAAAAAAATCAGAAAAGTGGAGACTTCTCCATGATTTGAGAGCTATTAATGCACTGATGCGTTTATTTGGCTCAATCCAACGAGGCCTACCCTTGCTCTCTGCCTTACCTAAACAATGGAAGATAATAATTAAAGATATTAAAGACCGTTTCTTTTCCATTCCCTTGTGCCCACAAAACAGACAGAGGTTTGCAATTACTATACCAGCTGTTAATCATCTTGAACCTGATAAGAGATTTCAGTGGAAGGTCCTGCCTCAAGGCATGTCCAATAGCCCTGCTATGTGCAACTATATGTGCAACTAGCTCTTGAACTTATAAGGAAGCAATTTCCATCTTTGCTTTTGATCCATTACATGGATGATATTCTTAAGTGCCATAGAGATTTAACAGCCTTACAGACCTCATATCCCATCTTAATCAAAACATTGGCTCATGGGGACTACAAGTCGCTACAGAAAAGGTTCAAATTTCAGAAATTGGCTTATTTCTGTGATCGGTCATTTATCCTGAAAAATAGTTCCTCAGAAATTAGAGACTCGCAGAGACCATTTACATACCTTAAATGATTTCCAAAAAATATTGGGAGATATAAATTGGCTGAGACCATTTTTAAAGATTCCCTCTGATGAGTTGAAACCTTTATTTGATATATTGGAAGGGAATCCTGACATCTCCTCTCCGAGAACATTGACGCCAGTCGCAAACCAGGCCTTACAAGTTGTAGAAAGTGGCTTACAGGATGCTCAATTACAGCGCATTGATGAAACCAAGCCTTTTGATTTATGTGTTTTCAAAACTATACAATTACCAACTGCTGTCTTGTGGCAGAATGGGCCTTTATTGTGGATCCATCTCAATGCATCTCCTGCTAAGATTATTGACTGGTATCCAGATGCGGTTGCTCAGCTTGCACTCCGTGGGTTGAAACCAGCTGTTACACATTTCGGGAAAGAACCCAAAATTTTGATAATATCATACACAGCAATTTAGGTTCAAACATTAGCTTCTACTTCAAATGCTTGGGCAGTGTTAGTTACTTCCTTTACTGGACAGATTGATAATCATTATCCAAAACACCTGATCCTATAATTTGCCTTAAGCCAAGCCACTGTGTTCCCACACATAATGTTTCAGGAACCACTTGTTGATGGGGTTGTAGTGTATACAGATGGGTCAAAAACTGGTGTAGGTGCTTATGTGGTCAATAATAAGGTAGAATATAAGCAATATAATGAAACCTCACCCCAAGTTGTAGAATGTTTAGTGGTGCTGGAGGTCCTTGAAGCCTTCCCAGGCCCGCTTAACATTGTTTCAGAATCCTCCTATGTGGTTAATGCAGTTAAGGTTCTTGAGGTGGCTGGACTACTCAGGCCTTCCAGTAAACTTGCTCAGATTTTTCAACAAATCCAATCTACCCTTTTTGGCAGGAGATCCCCTGTATTTATATACACCTATTAGAGCTCACTCGGGCCTTCCTGTTCAAATGTCCCGCAGAAATGACCTAGAAGACCAAGCTACAAGAGTGATTGCAGTAGCCTTGTCCCCCCAGTTAGAGGTAGCAAGAGAATTTCACAGACAATTACATGTGACAGTTGAAAGTTTACGCTGCCGATTTGCTTTGACTAGAAAAGAAGCTAGGGAGATAGTTACCCAACATCAAAGTTGTTGTCAATTCCTGCCTGTACCCCATGTGGGAGTTAATCCACAAGGAATCCGACTGCTACAGGTCTGGCAAATGGATGTTACTCATATCCCTTCTTTTGGAAGACTTCCGTATCTGCATGTTTCTATTGATACATGCTCTGGCATCATGTTTGCTACACCTCTAACAGGGGAAAAAGGCCTCGCATGTAATTCAACATTGCCTCGAGGCGTGGAGTGATTGGGGTAAACCCAAACTCCTTAAGACAGACAATGGACCAGCTTATATTTCTCAAAAATTTCAACAATTCTGCCACCAGATGGATGTGACTCATCTGACTGGTTTCCCGTATAATCCTCAAGGATAGGGAATTGTAGAAAGTGCCGATCGCACTCTCAAATCCTATTTAATTAAACAAAAAGGGGGAGTCAAGGAGGCTCTACCCCCAGTACCAAGAGTAACAGTTTCCATGGCACTCTTCACCCTTAATTTTTTAAATACTGATGCCCAAGGCCATACTGCGGCTGAACATCACTGTTCAGAGCCTGATAGACCAAAAGAGATGGTAAAATGGAAAGATGTTTTGACTGGTCTATGGAAAGGCCTAGAACCTATTTTAATAAGATCCAGGGGAGCTGTTTGTGTTTTCCTGCATGAAGAAGACAACCCATTCTGGCTACTGGAACGACTGAAACAAATAATTCTGACGCCTAGAAATGACTCGCGGATGGATCCCTCGGAAACTACCTCTAGCCCTCACACTGCCTCTTTGGATTTGGGTTCCTAGTACTTCAAAGAATGGGTGGGGGTTGCTCTGTTTGGTACAGCCATATGCTGTGGATTAGTGTTCATGCTATGTTTGGTTTACAAACTCAGATCTCAACAGAAACATGACAAGGTCATTGTCACTCAAGCACTTGTGGCCATTGAACAAGGGGCCTCCACTGGAATTTGGTTATCTATGCTCAGGAATTAGTCAGCGTCTGAGTTCTCTGCTCTTGCAATCCATGGATTTGTGGATCCATTGCACTAGGATAAGAGAGATTCAATGATTCTTTAATCAGCCCTTCTACATTGCTGAGGTTTCCTCATTGCACACGATAAGGTGATCATGATTTCCCCAATAACTCATTTTCTGGCTGACCTCTATTGTAGAGTTCGCCCTAGGTCATTTAGCAGTTACTGTCACACAGCACTGCGGTATCCAGAGACAGGCAACTTTCCTTATGCACAGACCAATCTAAGACATGGAGCCCGGTGGCCAAAGGGTTAACCTACGACGGATATGGCTGTGACATTAGAGGAATGACCTAAGACAGGAGCCACAACAGATGAATGTAACTGCAGAGGCCTAGACAAGCCTCGTTCTAGTAAAACAAAAAGTGGAAGATGTGGAAAGCCTCGAGAGCATTCGCCATCACAAGATGGCTCTGGCTTCCGCTGTGCCCCACGTGGAAAGCGGCAAAAGCATTCGCCATTACAAGATGGTGCTGGCTTCGCTGCGCCATCCAGACTTCCTTTCAGGAAACTAGCTGTGTGCGAATGTGCAAGAGTGTGTTCACGCCAAGACTTTGCCCACCCCAGGGCGTGCCAATGAGATCATGGGTAAGCGACCAATAAGGGGTGGACACACCACTTTAGGGTGTATATAAGCAGCACCATATGTGGCTCCGTCTCTTCCTCTTCAAGATGCAATAAACGCTTTGCTGCAGAAGGATACTGGTGTCCGCGCGTCGTTCTTGCTGGCGAGAGGTTGGGTGCATGACAGGAAATGTTTACGTACTCCATCTCTCTAAAGCTAGTGACTTATCTTTGCTTCATTAGTGGTTACATGCTATGAATGGAAAAGTTAGTCATGGTCTAAGATTTAGGAACAGGAGTTTAGAAGATTCTTCTAGATAATATTTTCTCAGGTTCATTCCCTTGACACACAGTTCAATTTTCTTCGTTTTCTCTGTTTCCCAAAGGCCAGTATTTTCCCTACAGACCTTTAATTGAATGCATGTGTATTTCAATTTTTATTGTATATTTCTTGATAGGTGACTTTATACTTATTCCTGAATGTGTACTCAAAAATTCTCTTTTCCACTACTATTTTCTGCAATGATTTTCTCAACAAAGGCGCCCAGCTCTAGAGTGATTATAACAGTGTAAATAGGGTGTACCTACTTCAAGTGGTAAACTCCAAATTTCTATTTCATCCAAAAATTCCCAGATAACAGTAAAGCATATGACCACACAGAGTATAGAATTTGGTTCTCAGGTCCCTTTTGATCTCGGTTCTTCAATATCTCTGTTCCATTGTTTCAGGGTTAGATTTGAGGTTTTTGGATGTTTTACCATGATTCTTACCTGAGGCCAAATATTAGATAGAGAAGGATGGGAAGTGATAAGAATGACTTCAGGACCAGGGAAACCTAAACTTCAATAGTTTCATAAGAACAGGAGGGAATCTATTTGCCATTGTAATTTGTGGATTCTACATTCTTGTCCTAGTTGCACTGAATCCATATTAAAATTCCCCCTAACTTCATAACTGTTGGAGCCACCAAAAGTATATATATATATATCAGCCACCCAAACAAGATAAGATTTATGAAGCTAAGAAGTGAATTCTACCAGGAACTGGATATATAGATACTTCCTGAGAGACACAGTTAGAGCATGTCAAATGCAGAAGTGAATGTTAGTGGCAAACCAGTGAACTGAAAATGGACATCTTGTTGGTAGATTTTGAGAAAGGATTACAATAGTTGAAGGTGCTGTTAACACCAAAAGAACAACATTGTCAATGAACCAGAGCTTTCTGGTACTAAACCAATATTCAAAGAATGAACATGGACAGACAGATGTATGGCTCCAAATGCATATGTGGCAGAGGATGGCCTTGTTGGCACCAATGGAAGGAGAAGCCCTTGGTCCTACCTTGGTTTGTCTCTCAGCTCAAGGGAATGTCAAGGGGCAGAAGTATGGTTAGAGAAGAAAGGATTATGAACAGGTAGTGATCTTATGGGCAGGAAACTGAGAAAGGAAATAATATTTTAAATGTAAATATAGACTCATCCAGTTTAAAAACACTAAAATTTGATAAAACAAATAAAACAATAAAGATATAAAATTAAGGAAAACTATCAACTAATCACAGTTATTTACTCGAAAATATAAAGTGGTATTCAGAGTAATACTAGTGGAAAGACAAAGATGTTGAAGTCTCATCTAGAAGCACTTCTCTCTCCCAGATATCAGTGTCAGACACAAACTGCACAATAGGTACCCAAAGCTTGGAGGAGTTTACTCTCAGCTGAGGACACAATACTTGACCACCCCTTCTTCTTTAGAACCTTTACTTTGGACAAATAGAATAAAGGCCATAGCTATCAGAAAAACAACTGTGCACTCTCCAACTCTTGGATTTGGAATAAAGAAATGAATGATAAAAACCCTCTGACATCTCAGAACTATAAGAACTGGGAAGTCCAGATGCTTCTGTGAAGCTTCCAACTCTTGATTACCATATGTGCAAGGCTCAGATCAAGTCTATCTCTTCAGCAATACCATTCACCCCCTACCAAGGGCTCTCTGAGCTTTCCCAAGTACCACTTATTTCTTCATTTTTTTATACTAAGACAAAAGCTAAGCTTCCTTCTCCCCACCTGTGATCTCTTCATCTTGTTTGTTCTCTTTCCCAAATGGCTATTTACTCTGAATTAGTGGCCAATTAGTAAAGGGGAGAGGTACTGAAGCAATATCTGAGAGGCAGTTCCTGTCAGGACAACACTTGTTACATCACAGAAGAAGGTAGGGCTGTCCAAGTTACAACAGATTTTTTCATGGAGGTCCTATTTATGATGTCACTGAGAACTGCCATGGCCTACCTGCTGAACAGCTTTCCTTACAATGACCAGATTCGAGGGTTCCTTTCCAGGTCCATCTGCTATGACACAGTGGATACCATTACGTACTCCATATCTCTAAAGCTACAGAATTCTCTCTGCATCACTAGTGGTTACATGCTCTGAATGGAGAAAGTTAGTCAGTGGCTTGGCATGGGTTGAAAAGATCTAGGAATATGGAGTGCAGGAGATTCTACTGGATACTAATTTTATTCCTAGTTACATTCCTCTGGTCTATAGTTCAATTTCCTCAGATATCTCTCTTTTCTAAAGGCCAGTATTTTCCCTAAAGACCTTTAATTGAGTGAATATTTTATTACATTTTCTTATTGTACATTACTTGATAGTGGACTATATATATATATATATATATATATATATATATATATATATAGCTGAATGTGTAATCAAATGTTCTATTATCCGATTACTTTTTTTTTTTTTTTGGTACGATTTTGAAACAAAGGGGGCCCAGCTCTAAAGTGAATAGAACAGTGTAAATATTTTGTATTTACTTAAATGATAAACTCCCAAATCCTTATTTTATCCAAAAATTACCAGAAATTAAGAAAGCAAAGAACAACATTGACTATATAATGCACTTCTGCAGTTGCATTAGATAGCAGTTCTCTAATATCTACCTTCCTGTGTTTCCAGGGCCAGACTTGAGGGTTTTGGATGTTTTACCATGATTCTTTCTTCAGTCCAAACATAAGGTTCATGACATGGGATGGGAGCAAAGTGGCTTGCGGTACAGTGAATCTTCCACTTCAATAGGTTCATAAGGATAGGATGTAGTTTATTTGGCTTCGTCATTTGTGGATTCTAAATTCTTGATCTAGTTGCACAAAGTCCATGTTAAAAATTCACCAAACACCATAACTGAATGAGGCTCAAAATATATCTTAGTCATTCTGATTGTTGTGCTGTGGAATCTCAGGATTTTTTTTTTTTTGATTTCCATTTACCTGATGGCTAAGGATGTTGATATTCCTCAGTTGAGAATTTATTGTTTAGCTCTACAAACACACACACACACACACACACACACACACACACACACACACACACTCAGCAACCAAATGTAGATAAGAGTGATGAAGCTAAGGAGTCTATGCTGCCAGTGAACTGAAAACGGACATCCTGTTGGTAGATTTTGAGAAAGGATTAGAAGAGCTGAAGGTGCTTTGAACCACGTAGGAACAACAATGCAAATGAACCAGAGATTTCTGGTACTAAACTAATATTCAAAGACTGTACATGGACAGAACTATGGCTCCAACTGCATATGTGGCAAAGGATAGCCTTGTTGGTCACCAATGGAAGGAGAAGTCCTTGGTACTCCCTGGGTTTGACTCCAGGTTCAAGGCAATGTCAGGGGGCAGTAAGGTGGGTTATAGAAGACGGAAAGCGAAATCGAATAGGAGAATTATGAAAAAGAAACTGGGAAAGGAATTAATATTTGAAATGGAAATGTAGAAATATCCAATTAAAAAAGCAATAAATTTTTATAAAAAATTAAAAAAAATGAAAGAAAGAAAAGAAACCTGCCAGCTAATCAAACCCATTGACAGAGAAATCTGAAGAGTCACTCTCAGGGAATGGTATTCAGAGTAATACTAGTGGAAAGTCTGAGATGATGAAGTCTCAACTAGAAGCTCTTCTTTCCCAATTATCAATGTCAGACACAAACTCCATTATAGGTATCCAAAGCATGGAGGCGTTTACACTTAGCTTAAGTGACAATACTTGTCTTTCCTTTGTTTCTTCAGACCATTTTCTTCAGGACAAAAAGAGTAAAAGCCATGAGCTCTCAGTAGAACAACTTTCCCAACAACTGGCTTTTGGAATGAAGAAATTGATTGTTTAAACTCTGTGACTTCCAGGAACCACAGCAAGCAGTGAAGTCCAGATGATTCTGAGAGGATTTCAACTCCTGATTCCCATGTGTGGAAGACTCAGATCAAGGCTATCTCTTCAGCAATCCAACTCAAACCCTACCCAAGTCTCACTGAACTTTCCCATGGACCATTTATTTCTTCCTTTTTTTTATACAAAGGCAGAAGGCCAGCTTCCTTCTCTTTTATCTCCCTCCCAAATGGCTGTTTAGCCAGAATAAGGGGTCAATGAGTTAAACCTAGAGGTCCTCAAAGAATATCCAAGAGGCAGTTGCTGTCACCATGACACTTGTGACATCACAGAAAAGGTAGGGCTCTCCAGGATACAAGAGAATTTTCAGGGAGGGCCTAATGAAGATTTCACTGAGAATTGCCATGGTCTAACTGTTGAACAGCTTTCCTTACAATGAACAGATTCGAGGGTGCCCTTTCCAAGAGTGTCTCCTGTGACATACTGGAAACCTTTACTTACTATATATCTCTAAAGCTAGAGACTTCTCTTTGCTTCATTAGTACTTACATGTTCCGAATAGAGAATGTTGTTCAGGGGCTTGGCATCGGTAAAAAAGATCTAGGAACATTAGGTGGAGGAGAATCTTCTGGATAATAATTCCATTCCCAGGTCCATTCCTGTGACATACAGTTCAAGTTCCTAGGTATTCTCTCTTTCCCAAAGTCCAATATTTTCCCCCCAGACGTTCAGTTGAATGAATATTGTATTACATTTACTTATCGTACATTTTTTGAAAGGGGAATTTATATATATTCCTGAATGTGTACTCAAAAATTCTGTTTTCCAATTTTATTTTTTGCAATGATGTTGTGAACAAAGTGGCCCCAACTAAAGCATTAATATAACAATATAAATATTGTATATCTACTTCAAATTATAATCTCCCAAAACCTTATTTTATACACAAATTACCAGCCATCAATAAAGCAAAGGGCAACATGGACCAGAAAATTCAGTTCTGAATTTCCTTTAGGGTTGAAAAATTTGCCTAGAAAGTTTTGTGGGTGTATATGTGTCTTTATCCCTCCACTGGTGCTCCATCAGAGCTACAGGAGTTGGCCTCTTAATGTTCCATAACACCAATGTAAGTCAAAGCTTAGGTTACCCCCATTGATTCGTGGGTACCTCCCTTATCCCAGGTCTCTTACTCATCCTGGAGATTTCCCCTACCTCCTCATCTCTAAAAGTTCCAGATTTCCTTTCATTCTCATGACTATCGTGTCATATCTTTTGTCCCTTCCCACACAGCATCCATTCTCCTCTTCCTTCCATCTCCCATCTAGTTCCTTCCTTCAATCTGCCTCCTAGACTATTTTATTCCCCATTCTAAATGAGAGTCAATCATATGCACTTGGGTCATTTTTCTTGTTTATCATCTTTGTATCTATGACCTTTGTGGAAGATGTTCTGTAGTTTATGGATAATATGAACTTTTAATTGATCAATTTCACAACCCTGCTGAATCATATTTTTATAGTAGTATGTTAACATTGAAAATTATAATTTATTATGAGTGAATGTCAGGAGGAGCAAATTTAAGTAAAAAGAAACTTAAAACATATATCAAATCACAGATTATAAAAATTGATCTAATAATAAAAATTCTCTATTATACTAAGGAATTATTATATCACAGGCAATTTTTTAAGTGATACCATAAATTTGGCAGACAAATGATGTTTTTACCAAATAATTATGGATAATAGGACTAAGATCAAATAAGATAAATATATTGTTTTCATTTTGATATCACTTGCTGGCATTTTCCCTCAAACATCATTTATAAAGCATTAAACATTATGGTATTAGTTTTAAATTTTAATATTTATTTTAACCTAACCTATAAAGTAATAGGATGCCTTATGTTATGTTTGTAGACATTCAACCTCATCCTCGCTTCCTCAGTTCTTTTTTCCGCCTGCCCTATGTCCCTCACCACTTATACTAGTCTCTCTTCATTATTCTTGATTCTACACTCGTATTCCACATGTTGAATATCTTCCATACCATACTGTTTAAAACCCTACTTTCTAATCTCTGCAACCTATACCAGTTAAATGAACTCAATCCACCCACAGCTTCACATAAATACAAGTATATTAAAAAGAGATTCTTTGATATATATGAGAAAGAACACATGATTTTGCCATTCTGAGTCTTTCTTATCTTACTCGGTATATTTTCTATTTACATCTATTTTCCTGAAATCATCATAGTTTAATTTTCCTAGGGCTGAATGAAATACCATTGTGTATATTTTCACATTCTTATGTATCTACGTATCAATAAACATTCCTTACTCTTCTCAATAAAAAAGCAATAGATTTCTTTGTGAATAATGATGTGAAAGCTCAGATAGGGCTTGGGGATTTAGCTCAGCAGTAGGCCCTGGGTTCTATCCCCAGTTCAAAAAAAAAAAAAACTCAGATAAAAAAGCCAAAATTAATTACTGACAAATTTTCAAAGAGAAAAATAACTAACATATTTTTGTTCTATGAACTAGAGCAGTGTATGTTAAAGTTAAAAAGGATGTGGTATTCATACTATTTTTATACTAATTAAAAATGTAGAATATTCAATACTTTAGAGAATGCTTATAAAATTGGACATCACTAAGTGATATTTCCACTAAAAATTTAATCTTTTTATAAAATATTTTAGTTACATATATATATTTTCCTTCAAAATAAAGAAGATTAAGAAGTTACTGTCATAAAATTCAATAACAACACCAATGACTGGTTATATGAATAAACAACAGACTAGGAGTTATTGAAAACATCTCCAGTTAAATAAAGAGACTTATAAAAGAGATAGAATTTTAACAGAAATGCACATGTCAATCAAAATACAATAAAATCCTGAAACTCTACTAAGATGATTACTATGCATTCCTATGTCCTAAGTTTCATCAACTAGCATGGTACAGGAAGAGAAGTTATATGTCTGAAAAATGAATTCATATTTAACATAGTAACTTTCTTCATAAAAGCCAAGCAGACACTTCTCTATTTTGTTGCTTAAAAAGTGTGTACAAAGCACGGCTTTTGAATATAACACTAATATTTCAAAACTATGATTAAATATGCAAAGATCTTAACACAAAACCCAGGGTTTTCAGAGCAACCATACAAACTGAAGAAGGAAAAGAAAACATTTTTAAGTACATAGATATGCGTAACGAAGTCCCCAGCTAACCAGTAACAGACGGGTCAAATTTATTGTTCTATATATTGCATAGAATACTCTCTCCCAGTTCTTTATTCCTTAGCATATGTTATTGCGTATGTTTCTCTGTTTCTTATGTTCTGAGAGCAAGTGGTATTTCTCAAAAAATTAGTTCAAATCATCTGATCTTCACTCACACAAAAAGAAGCTGTTTACATTAGAGAAAAACAATTAAAGGTTCTCGTTCTTTATTGTGCAAAATTTATATTTGATTTTGTATGCTTAATATGCTTCTACACCTTAGTGATGACCATTCAAGATTGGCCTGAAATCCACCATTTTTAATTCACAATGTAATAGCCCTCTATCTAATCACAGAAAAGCCTTCAAAGTGTATTTACATAGGTTTATTTAATACAAATTCAGCTTATAGTTTAAGGGGAATAGTGATGGAAAACATCTTTTCATACATTTTCGGTACCTTCACATTATTTTATAGCTAACACACTGCAATAGAATCAAGATCAAATTATTAACATCTTACTAAGTTGAAATGAGAATTTTTTCTTTGTATAGTACAGAACGTATCATTGAACATTTTTGAGACAGTATTTCTTTTATATCCCTGGAGGTACCAGAAACTCTCTCTCTCTCTCTCTCTCTCTCTCTCTCTCTCTCTCTCTCTCTCTCTCTCTCTGTAGACAAAGCTTGCCTCGAACTTAGAGTTCTGCCTGCTTCTGCTCTCCAGTGCTAAGTTTAAAGGCCTGTGCCACCACACCCCGTGATTTTCTACATCTTTAACAAGCTCTTGTCTGATTTTATTCCAAATCTTATGAAGTTAGTTCCCTAAAGAACCTAGAAGAAATCCAATAACAAAAATGTATTTTACATATATAAGTCCCTCTTCCCGAGTTCCTGATTGATCTAGTCACTTAGCAAGCTCTCTGAGGGAACTGAAAACAACAAAATTTTGCTTTCATTAGAGGAATAAAGAAAAGGCCTTCTGACTGCACAATCTCATGATATCACAGAACAATTCTTCCAATACTACAAAGTGAAATCTTATAATGACTCCTCTACCTGAAGCCAAAGTTTCTTACCTTCTATTTGTTTGTGCACACTGTGACCACCATTTCATTTTAACCAGGTTTAACACAAAGGTATTCTCTGCCACAAGAATCCATTTCTACTATATTGACATATTCAGCCATGTTCAGTTAAATTTAAGCAACAACCACACCAAAGTCAGGATTTATAAAATATCTAAAAGATACATGGGAAGAAATCCTACAAAAATAAATTTATACCAAATAAATAAACAAAATGTCTTTTACTTTTTGTAACACAACATCTATGAATTTTCATTTTATTAATTGGTTCTGTGTATATTCATAAGCCAAGAAAATTGTATTTAAGCCAGGAAACCACTTGTGAGATTTAATTCTCTCTATTATATAGACTATGAAGACTAAACTTAGATATCAATGCATTTTACATGTTGTGTCATTTCACTGTTTCTCAGATTTTTTTTGTATACTTGAAAAAGTATAGCTGAATCTTGTTATTTAATATTTTTCCCATGCCTTTTCATTTTCTACTTAAATTCTGAGTGATAAGTCCAAATGGGATCTGATTATATATATTGACCCCATACGTATTTTTGTAAAAATTATAAGGCAAAGTTTTATATGCTAGATAGTATACATTTGGGAGAACTTTATACTTGAAATTAGGTCATTCATTTTCATTAGTTTTCTCTGAATGACTATTATTTACTAATTTGTATTAAATTTTTAGAAATATTTTGTGTGTTTGTTTGTGTGTGTGTGTGTGAGAGTGTGCCTGTGTGTGTATACATACATACATATGTGTATATTTGATAATTCAAACATAATAAGACCAGAGAAAGATGCTTGAGTGTTATTGATAATTTATGGATGCAGTGAATTTTTGTATATGCTGTATAAATAACCTTGAAAATATTTTCTGTGTATTTTTTAAAAGCAATTTTTATATATGTATACTAGATCAAACCTGCTAATTGCAGTTTTAGCTTTTTCCACACTAATTTTATCTCATTAGATGTCTAGAAAGAAATTCATGGATGCATGAATCAGATCTTAACACCAACTGTAGGTAGACTCAATGATATATCATTCTTTTGTCAGCTTTAATTCATAAATTATATATTTAATTTGGTCTATTTATATTAAAAACGTGTGCAACATTTTATATATATATATACATACATATGTATAAATATATACATACATATGTATAAATATATATATATATTCATTGATAAATTCCTTCTGTCAACAAACACTAAGAATTAATGATTTATATACATTATTACAAAATCTAAGAACATTCAGTTTCTTCCATAAACAACTACCATAATGCATAAATAATAGAACCATTTCCTGATTGACACGATTAACAAAAATCATTTGATGTACCATTCCTATAAACATATTTTGATATTATCCATCAGTGAGTTATTATTATTATTATTATTATTATTATTATTATTATCATCATCATCATCATCATCATCATCATCATCATCATCATCAAGGAGTTATTTAACTTTTAGTAAAGGGTAATATCGTAAAACTGAATCACAAATGAAGTCAGTATTTTTTCAATTCATATTCCTTTAAATTGTAAAATACAGTTTTGTTTAAATAGGTCATAATAAAAAGGGACATATTGGCTATAGACTGCAAAAGAGACCAAAGGAAAATAATGCCAAACTCTAATATTGTGCCAATATCAGAAATGGGAAATGATATTTTACTATTAATTTAATGAGACAAAATGTCATTTTTATTTAATAATTTTTCTTGAGTATTTTTTTGTATTTTCAGTTCAAATGTTATCTCCTTTTCTCCCTCTCCCATAAATCCCCCTCCAGTTTCTTTGAGGATGTTCCCATTCCCACCCACCCACTTCAACCTCAATGCCCTAGCATTAAACTAAACTAGGGAAACAAGTCTTCACAGGATTAAGGGCTTTTCCTTCCAATCATGCTGGACAGTGCATTTCACACATGTGGCTGGTATCATGGGTTCCTCAATCTGTACTCACTAGTGGGTTGTTTAATCCCCCGAATTTCTGGTGGGATCTTGTTGGTTGATATTTTTGTTCTTCCTGGGGTTTTGCAAATCCCTTCAGCTCATTAAGTATATTCTCTAAAACCTCCATTGAAACCCCCTTGTTTAATCCAATGTTTAGCTGCAACCATCCCCTTTTATATCAGTAGGGATCTGTCAGAGCCTCTCAGGAGACATTCACATCTGCCTTCTATCAGCAAGGGTTTGTGGGGATCAGCAATAAAGTCTGGATTGGTTGGCTGCATATTGGATGGATCCCCACGTGGGGCAGTCTCTGGCTGACCCTTTCTTCAATCCATGCTTAACTCTTTATCATTGTATTTCCTCTCATGAATATTTTGTTCTCCCTTCTTAGAAACAATGTAGCATCCACATTTTGGACTTCTTTCTGCTTGGGCTTCATATGACCTTTGACTTTTTCTTATGCATTCCACACTTTTGGGTTGATACACACTTTCAATTAATTTATACTATATGGGTTTTTACATCACACAAAATAATAATTTCAAGTTCCATCTTAAGAATTTTCTGAAAACATTGATTTTGATAGCTTAGAAGTACAGGTGTGTAAATGTACCGCATTTCCTTTATCCATTATTCTGTTGAGGGACATCTGGGTTCTTTTCAGCTTCTGAAATATATATATATATATATATATATATATATATATATATATATATATATATATGTGTGAATATATTATGTGTACATATATTATATGTATATATTATATGTATATATATGTATATATATGTATATATGTGTTCATATATATGTATATATTATATGTATATATATGTGTGTGTTTATATATAGTTGTTATCAACATATAGCATCATGTGTCCTTGTTATATGTTGGAGTATCTTTTGGGTATATACCCAAGAAGTGGTATTGCAGGAACCCCATGTAGTCCTAATTTTGTGAGAAAATTCCAGACTGATTTCCAGAGTGGTTATACCAGCCTGCAATCCCTCCATCATTGGAGGAATGTTCCTCTTTCTCCACATCGTTTTAGACATCGTTTTGTCAACTGAATTTTCTATTTTTTATCTTAGCCATTCTGATTTTTATGCTGTAGAATCTCAGGACTTTTCTTGATTTCCATTTACGTGATGGCTAGGGATGTTGATATTACTCAGTTAAGAATTCATTGTTTAGCTCTATACACCATTTTGAAAGGACTATTTGATTTCCTCTAACATAATTCTTTGAGTCTTTGTATATATTGAATTTAGCGCTGTATCATATGTAGGATTGTTAAAGATCTTTTCTTATTGTGTTCGTTGCTCCTTTTTCCTAATGACAGTGCCCTTTGTCTTACAAAATCTTTTCAATTTTATGAAATTCCATTTGTCAAATCTTGATCTTAGAGCATAAGCCATTGGTTTTGTGTTCAGGAAATTTCCCCAGTGCCCAAGTGTTCGATACTCTTTCGCATTTTTCCTTTATTAGTGTTAGGTTATTTGGTTTTATGTGGAGATCCTTGATACACTTTGACTTGAGCTTTTTACAGGGTGAAAAGTGTGGATTGATTTCCCTTCTTCTACATGCTAATCTCCAGTCTAAACAGCACTGTTTGTTTAAAATGCTATCTTTTTTCCATTGGATGGTTTTGGCTCCTTTGTCAAATATCAAGTACCTGGTGTGTGCCTTCATTTCTGGGTCTTCAAATCTATTCCATTGATCTGGGTATCTGCCTCTGTACCATAACCATTAAATTGTTATCATTATTTTTCTTTTTTCTTTTTCTTTTTCTTTTTTTTTTTTTTTTTTTTTGGAGCTGGGGACCGAACCCAAGGCCTTGCAATTGCAAGGCAAGCGCTCTAACACTGAGCTAAATCCCCGACCCCACTATTTTTCTGTTATACAGTTTGAAGTAAGGGATAGTGATTCTCAAAGCGTTCTATTATTGTTGAGGATAGTTTTCCCTATCATGGGGTTTTTGTTATTCCAAATGAGTTTTCAAATTTCTCTTTCTACCTCTATGAAGAATTGAGTTGGAATTTTGATGGCGATTGCCTTGAATATGTTGATTGCTTTTGGCAAGTTGGCCATTTTTGCAATATTAATGCTACCAACCCTTGAGCATGTCAAATCTTTCCATCGGAGATTTTCTTCAATTTTTTTTTTCTTCACAGACTTGAATTTCTTGTCATACAGACCTTTTACTTGCTTGGTTTGAGTGGCACAGGAGTATTTTTTATTATTTTTGACTAATGTGAAGTTGTCATATCCCTAATTTCTTCTCAACCTGTTTATCCTTGAAGTAGAGGAAGGGTATTGATTTGTTTGAGTTAATTTTATATCCAGCCACTTTATTGAAGATTTTTATTGGCTGAATGAATTCTCTGGTTGAATATTTGGGGTCACTAATATATACTATCATATCATGTACAAACCATGATATTTTTACCTCTTGCAATCTCTTTGATCTCCTTTTGTTTTCTACTTTCTGTGAATAAGATTTCCAGTACTATATTAAAGAAGTAAGTGGAGATTGGGCCACATTTTCTATTCACTGATTTTTGTTGTATTTCTTCAAGGTTCTCTCCATTTAAGTGGATGTTGGCTACTGATTTTTTGTAATATTGCTTTTACTATGTTTATGTATGGATATTGAATTTATGATTTGTACAAAATCTTTAACATGAAAAGGTATTGATTGTTTTCATTTTTTGTCAGCATCTAACAAGATGATCACTTGTTCCCCTACCTTGTGAGTTTCTTTATGCAATTGATTTTTTTATATGCTGACCTCCAGTTGAACCATCACCATTTCTTGAAAGTTCTGTCATTTTTCCATTAAATGATTTTAGCACTTTATCAAAGATAAAGTGACCATAGGTGTTTGCATTCATTTCTGGTTCTCCAGGCTTGGATATCTGGTAAAACTTTCAATTACCATGGGTGGAGAAAACAAGATATTCCATGACAATGCCAAATTTACAAAACATCTTTCGACAAATCCATCCCCACATATGATAGTAGATGGAAACTTCCAACACAAGGAAGGAAACTACACCCTAGGAAAGAGTAGGGAATTAATCTTTCAACAAACCCAAAAGATGATAGACACAAACGTAATTTCATTTCTAACAATAAAAATAACAGGAAAAAACAATACATTTTATTTATTATCTCTTACCATCAATGGACTTAATTCTCCAATAAAAAGATATAAACTAAGGGATTGGATACATAAAGAGGACCGCACATTTTGCTGCTTACAGGAAACAAACCTTAGTTATACAGACAGTCACTATCTCAACGTAGAAGGCTGGAGAGAAATTCCAGGCAAATGGTCCCAAGAAACAAAATGGAATAGCCTTTCTAACATTGAATAAAATTGACTTTCAACCAAAGATATCAAAAATAATAAGGAAGGACAAAATAATTGTAAAAAAAATAATACTAAGATGAACTATCAATTCCGAACAACTATGTTTCAAATGCTAGGGCACATAAATTCACAAAAGAAACATCAATAAAGCTCAAAGCTTATATTGTCCCGGAAACAATAATAGTGGGAGACTTCAATACTCCACGTAGATCAATGGATCATTTGTGGAAACTGAAACTAAACTGATACAGTAAAAATAACAGAAATTATTATCCAAATGGATTTCTCAGATATTGAAAGAACATTTCATCTTAAAACAATAGAACATACCTTTTTCTCTGCACCTCAAAGTAACTTCTCCAAACTTACCCATATACTCAGTAACTAAACAGGTCTCAATAGATAACAGAATATTCAAATAATCCCATGCACCCTATCAGATTATCATGGACTAGGGCTGGTCTTCAATACTTTCTTATTTTTATATATATTTTTTTATTATCGATATTTTCTTTATGTGGTATTTTTCAAACATCATCTTTCTTGATAGTTTGGCACTACGCCTTCCAGGTTGGGTTTAGCCTAGCAGTAATTTTTCCATTTTGCCTCTATTGTACCAAGAGTGAGAGCTAAATTCCATTCTTGGTTATATACTACATTTTGAATGAATTCTTTGGGCACACAGTGCATTTAATGTTTTCCTCTTTACTAAATATATATTATTACTATCTCATCTTACAAATTTGTAGTTTGATAATGACATTTTTAATATCATGATTTCTGAATGGATCTTTTGATCTTATTTTGTTTATATTTTATCTCCATTTTAAGTGGATTTTTCTTTGTGAATACTTTCTGTCTTTAAGTGTGTTTGTGTCTTTAAGTGATTTTATTATTGTTTATCAATGACAAAATGCAATTTATTTACACCAGCAGCCATACAGGAAGGGGAACACAAGAGTTAGTTGGCTAATTGTATAGTATGGGTTACTTATTCAAATATAAAAATCTCTGAAACAAAGGACAGTGATGAATTACACACTATCCTCCCCCAAAGATCCCAGCATAAAATAATTCCCAGTAATGGCCTGAGGTCTTGTGCTTTTGGGTAGCAGTTTATGGAAGAATAAACCCACTAACCACAGAAAATTTAAAAAGCACTTTCTTCCATACACACAGATACATAATAGGATTACAGTGTGGTCAATAAAGTCAATTGAAGAAGATGTAAAGAAGTATGTTGTTACAAGAAAGTGAGGACAAGGGAAGAATTTGAAACCACTGTCAACTATACAATGGTGAACATTTGTTCCCAAAAAGTAGTTTGTGTGCCAGAACAATAATAGCTGGACTGAACCCACCTTTTATCTACACAGAGAGGGGAGCTAAGGCTCTAATGGGAACAATGAAGACAGAAAACGAAAACAATAGCAAAAGGGGTATTAATATAAGCAATCTGTTAATGCAAACTACAACAGACATCTTTATGTTCTAACCAGAAATCGCAGAAAAACTAAAGTCATATTTCAGCGACCTATCTGATAACAAGAGTGAGCGAGCCATGGTCTTTCTCGCTTTCATGTTTTTCAAGTACTTTACAGAAATTAGAATC
Source organism: Rattus norvegicus (assembly GCF_021556685.1). Taxonomy (NCBI): domain Eukaryota; kingdom Metazoa; phylum Chordata; class Mammalia; order Rodentia; family Muridae; genus Rattus; species Rattus norvegicus. Next base: position 49,712,083 of record NC_141555.1, on the reverse strand, counting down.
TCAGACTCCTTTTTCCATGATTTACTAAAGGGTTTTATATGCCTCAATTTATTAAGGAATCATTTAAAAGCATATGTAGCTCCTGACAATGTTTTATTAAAGTTCTCAAACTTCTTGGACTAAGATTCCAAAGTATAAGTAGGCCCAACCCTGAGCTGTAAAACTATGACAAGGCAATAATAACAGATATTTTCAAGGCCCAAGCACTATAGCACTGTACTATTGAGTACAGTGATCCAAATTAATTCAAACAAGAGAGAAGGAAGAAAAAGGGTTAGAAATGTTGTGAAGTATCAACACCTTCATTGTGTATGTCAGCATTCGTGGTTCTGCAATAAGTATTAAGAGGCAGTATCCAAGTAGCAATGGGAGGAAAGAACTCAGGAGAAGACAGGGAGATAAACTAGCATGGCAGGTGTATGTAAGAGAAAATGTAGACATGAACATGTCCCGTAATTTTGAAAAAAGATTTTTTCATTATTTTCTCATTCCAATCAAAACAGACATCCCTGAATGATTCTCTTGTAAGACTTCCATAAAAGAGTTAAAACAAAAACCAACATAAAAATTGAAAGTTTGAAAAGAAAAAAACAAACAAACAAACAAACAAACTTGTGTATGTTTCAGAGCAGGATCACAGGGAAATGAGCTGAATCTGGTCAATATGAAACCTAGAGTGGCAAGCAGGACCTAGAATTAAGAGCTGCAATAGAAAGGAAGGGGAGCAGTGATAGGAACATGGCCAGGTCTGAGAGATAAGGCTGGTCCTTTACAGGGGCACAGAATGAGGTAAGAAAACATTTCAAGTAAAGCAGCACCTTTCATTTCTGCTCACCTCAGTATTCAAATCTTCCAATAACCCCCATTTAGGGAATAATAAAGAAGAGTTATGGTATGTATGTCATTCACTTCCCATTCACTTTTAACCCTGCACCAAATTCAGGAAATTACAAACTTTCTAACTTCCAAGAAAAAAATACAGCCCCAGGTATAAGGAGGTCCTGAGGATCAAGTGACAAACTGCAATATGTGAGAGTAGAGAATGTGGATACATCTCATTCAACATAGCAGAAGTGTGATGGCCCAAGCTAAGAAGGGAAAAGGCAACTATATCAGGTAAACCAGGTCTGCTTCTCATAACATTAAACTCATTTGTATTATTCTTTCCTGTATAAAAGAAATAATTTATTTGGACTTACATTCCAGAATATAAGAATCAGTGATGGATGATATCAGAGCAAAGATACACAGGCAGAGGTTGCTGAAAGATTACATCTCAGAACACAAGCGGAAGGTGGAGAAAACTGGATTGAAATAGCTTATGTCCTTTGAAACATCAAAACCTACCCATAACTACATACCTCCTGCAACAAAGACATACCACCTAGTAAGATTGCATTTTTTGAAATTTTCATATTCTTAACTGTACTTAGTTCAAATCACTTTCCACCTTAATCTTCATTTTGAATGAAGCTGATTTATCCTGCAATGTGGCTGTACCATCTTCTCTTCCTAATATTGGCTTTCATCATGTGGATAATAGATGGTTCTGGATGCATAGGGGATGTTTTTAGTCCTATATATCACTCCCTTTATGTACTATACGAGTAGTGACATTTCAATGAGTTTCATTTGGAGAAGGTATAAATGGTTGAGCTTACATATACGGTTTAAACCTCTATTGACATTTTTTAGAAAATATCAGGTATCCATTCTTTGTTAATAATTTCTTCTTTATATGATAAACAAACAATAAAAATTTACCCAAATCAAAATAATTCTCTATATTTTAATATCCAAAGATACAGAAGAACATTAAGATAATGTGTAATATTAAATCAGCTGAACTGCATGTTCATTTAATTAAGAATAACCAGAATCATTGATACGTTTATGGAACATATTATACGATCAAATACCAAAGCATTGAATAAATAGTGGCAGAAGAAGAGGGTCATTTTATAGAATGTACCTTACCTTCAGATCCAGTATTTTCTTTCATGTAGCAAGAATTCAATTTAACTACTCTTCCTCAGTATTTTTCATCCTCTCATTGATTCTACTTTCAAAGCTCTATCCTATAACTCGCACGATTGTTAAATTTAAAACCAAGAACAGTACATGTGTCAATCATTTTCTGCCTTTCCTGATTTGTGTTTTATTCGGTTCAAAATGGTCATGATGTGTTGAAGTCATGAAGAATTTCTGGCTCATTTGATGAAAATTTTCTGAAAGCATATGTTATTCATAGTTTTAAAATACTGTTGATATGCTAAATAGTACTGGATATTATAGTTAAAAATCATCTGGATAAGGAATTTTTGCATGTATATCATAACACACTAAAATACTAAAGATAAAAAGTATAAGAGCTAGAATTTATTACTATTTTTACTCTTCTAGTGTTTGTAAATTTACAAAATCTGAGCAAATGACTTCTTTCGGTGAAATTCACATTCATGAGCTAATACATTCTAATCAAGCTGCTGTGTCATCTCCCATAAACTTGGATTAAATTCTAATTGCAATCCAAAATGTTTGTAGTAAGTAAATGGGCAAATACTTTGTCTGAATACACTAAATAAGCATGTAGTATAATCATAGGTTTCCTCTTAATTAAATATGAGGATATAACTTGAAAAAATACAGATATTAAAATAAGTTTTTGTTATATATCAGCTAATTATGGTCTGAGTAATGACTTAAATCACCAAACCATGAACAGTAAATAGGAATGTCTAGTGAGTTAGAGGTTCTTTCAAGCATCTTCAAGTAAATCGATCTAAAATAAATTCCTTTAAAATTCTCCTAAACCCACTTATCATGATATATTTCACATCTTAGTAAATAACACCAACATCTTTTCATTTGCTCAAAAAAAAAAGACATTGGCTTTCTTTTCTTCCTGCCCACCCCAGCCTCATTCTACTACAAAACACATCAATTTCCAACATAGCTCTCTGATATGACTCTTTTTCATTATCATTGACACTACTTCCATATAGACTTCAAAAACTTCTTTCAAATCATTCTCTGTAACATTTCATAATACATAAGTAACCAGAGTCCCTTACTATATACATACTGAGTTAAACAAACTTATTTAAACCTACTCAATGATTTCTAATACATTTTCTGTAAATGAAAATTATATTTATAATATTGTTTCTATATTCCCATATGTGACATTGCCTAAGCATCAGCTTTATTTGGACTGCTCTTCTATCTCTTAATCAATACAAACTTCTCTCATATGTACTTTTGGATAGGTCAAGGTCTTCATCCTTTTATCGACCTTATATTTACAGTGATTTTGCCCAAAATATAGTTCAATTCTGTTTCATTTAATTTAACTTAAATGTCACTTCCCTAAGAAAATCTCCATGACCTTATTTCTAAAATAGATTCTTCAATTACTTGCATGCTATTAACTCCAACACACTGATTTATGCATTCATTTCTTTCTTTTTCCTTGTATATAAAGCAGTATTTATAAAAGAAAGTTCATAATACTTTTTATTCATTCCTAATCTATACCACTATTATGAAGCCTGGTACATTAATGGAGATTTATTTAATTATTTATTGATTGATTGATTGATTGATTGCACGATTTAGTAAGTTGTAAAAAATAAACTTTATACTATTCTTCGTTTTAATGAATATGCATTCCATGCATTGGTTAAACCATCATGAAGTAATTATGTGAGTTCATAAATATATTACAATTCAATGACCTAAATGACATTGCCTAAACATTTTTTTTGTCAGCGATAGTCTATTTCATATTCAACAGCAATGCTTTGTTGACTGAGCAATTATCTCAGCTAGGAATACATTGACATGAAAGAATAAGATACCTAATTTTAATTCATAGCACCCATTTAAAATGCCAGGTGCAATTCATTTGTGGTCCCATCTCTGAAGATACAAAGGGATGATCATTCCTAGGGGCTGACTGGTCTTGGAGTCAAATTTTATTTGTGAGCTGTTCCAGTGAAAGATTAAAAACCAAGAGGACATACAGCTGTGTTTCCAGAGCTGAACCTGTACCTCATCTCTCTGTGGCCAGACACCACCAGAAAATGGCTGGACTTCCAGGAGTGATGACACACTAAAGAGCACAGGAGAGATTAACACTCTTCAGAGGGAACTTCCTGGAGCCCTCAGAACCCAGGAACAGAGGTGCAGTCTGTCACAATATACTTTTGGTTTCTATCTATTCCTTGTAGCTGATCCTGATCCACAGCTCTTGGTAGACAAGATCCTTCCAGAGAGATTTAGTATCCCTAGAGTGCTAACCCACAGGCTTACAGGAGGTTCAATCCATTGTCAGAGACAGTAAAAACAGCTAACCCCAGAGATAATGAGATGGCGAGAGGGAAGTATAAAAGCCTAAACAACATAAACCAAGGCTACATGACATCATCAGATCCCAGTTCTCACTCCAACGCAAGGTTAGGATATCCTCAACAAAACAGAAAAGAAAAAGAAATGTTTGTACTTCAAATCACTTAACATGATGAGGTTAAAGGATTTTAAGAAGGACATAAGTAACTCTGTCAAAGAAAAACAGGACAACAGATGTAAAGAGATAGAAGCCCTTATAGAGGAAACGCAGAACTCCCTTAAAGAATTCCAGGAGACAATAACCAAACTGGTGGAGGAAGTGAACAATCCATCAGGAAAAAATATTTAAACAGAAAGATCAATAACAAAAACAACAACAACAACAATATTAACAACAAAAAAAAAAAACACACAAAGAGATACACTCTGGATATGGAAAACCTGGGAAAGAGATTAGGAGTCAAGAATGCAAGCATCAAACAACAGAATATAAAAGACAGAAAAGATTATCAGGGTCAGAAGGTACCATAGAAAACATGACACAACTGTCAAAAAATGCAAATCACAAAAAACTCCTAACCCAAAACATCCCAGAAATCCCAGAGAAAATGAGAAGACAAAACCTAAGGATTATAGGTATAGAAAAGAATGAATACTCCCACCTTGAAGGGCCAGTAAATATCTTCAACAAAATTATACTAGAAATCTTCCCTAACCTAAAGATAGAGACAACCTTAACCATATGAAAAGAATAAAGTACTCCAAAAAAATTGGACAAAAAAGAAATTTCTACCATCACATAATAGTCAAAATATAAGTGCACAATTCAAAGAAAAAATATTAAAAGCAGTAAGGGAAAAAGTTCAAGTAATATAAAAAGGCAAACCTATCAGAATTCCAACAGTCTTCATAAAAGACACTATGAAAGTTAGCAGATCCTGGGCATATATCACACAAATCCTAAAAGAACAAATGTGGCACCCCAGGCTACTATAAAATCTCTCAACTACATAGATGGAGATACCAAGATATGCCATGTAAATAGCAAATTTACAAAATATATTTCCATTAATCCAGTCCTTCAAAAGATAATAGATCCAAAATTCCAGCACAAGTTGGGAAACTACACCCCACACAAAGCACGAAAATAATCTACTTTTAAAAAACACAAAAGAAGTTAAAAAAGATAGCCACAGAAACATAATTTGACATCTAAAAAAAAATAGAAAAAAGCAACAATTGTTCCCAAATACACTAAACATCAAAGGACTCGATTCTACATAAAAAGACAAACACTAACTGAATATATATATATATATATATATATATATATATATATATGTATGTATGTATGTATGTATGTATGTATGTATATATATATATATATATATATATATATATATATATATATCATTTTGATGCATGAACTGAACACAATTCAATGACAAAGACAAATGCTTCCTCAGAGTGAAAGGCAGTAAAACAATTTTTCAGCATATGTTCCCAAGAAAGAACCTGACGTAACCATTCTAGTATCAAATGAAAAAGACTTTCAAGCAAAAGTTATTAAAAAAGGTAATAAAAGACATTTCATACTCACCAAACGAAAAATATACCAAGAAAAACTCAATACTGAATAACTATGCTACAAATTGAAGGGCATACACATTTGTCAAAGAAACTTTACTAAAGCTCAAAACATATATTATATCATAAACAATAATAGTTGGACATTTCAATACACCACTCTCATAAATAGACAGATCATGGAAAGAGAAACTAAGCAAAGACACAAAGAAACTAACAAGGTATGAACCAAATGTATTTAACAAATATCAATACAACATTTCATCTTAAAAAATAATATACCTCCTCATGGGCCAGCCCTAAGATTGATCTTCTTTCTCCTGTTGGTTCTTCTTGAGGCAGCTGAGGAGGAAGAGTGTTAGTGGAGGGTGAGACTTTGTCTTACGATATATGTGGTCAGTTTTTGTCTTTCAAGATATTTCTGGTTGCTGTATGATAATATGTTTACTTATCTAAGTCTAAGTTACTATGTTACTGTACCTGATTTACTTATCTATGTCTCAGTCACTATGCTTTGCTACTGTAACTGGTCTGCCTTCTGAGACCAGAAACTGCAGTCTCTGGCACTTACCACCTCATTCTAAAACAGCAGGAGATAAAGTAGAGGATTACTTGCTGGAGCCTTTTCCCTTTTGTCCTTATGCTTCTTGCTTGTCAGGCTAGGGAGAAGCTTGGAGCAATAAACTTCTACTAAACCATGAGAAGTGCATAGCAATTACAGAAGTAAAACTTTTACATAGTCAAATATGCATAAACATAATTTCACACCTGGATTCAATAAACGTGCATTGATACATTTCCTCTCAAATTCAGCTGGGCCCAACTTACATGCAATCTCACAATTACATTCTTACACACAAAAACTCATAATTACATACTTACACAGACATCCATACTTACATATGCATATTGAGCAAAAGACCAAGGACCAGTGCAGAAAGATGGACTCCAATCTTTATTTCAGAGAGAAAGAAATCGCTTCTACACTTTTAATGCTAAGTTTATTCATCCCAAGTTTGTAAGAGAAAAGACTTCTTCCTTTTAACAAGACTAAGCCTGCATTAGTACTAAGAAATGACCTTTTCTGTCCCATGGTAAGGACAAACCTGCCTGCACCTTCTTTTCTTTCCAGCTTCTTCTTTTTTCCTCTTTTCCTCTGCATTCTGCTGATTGCTCTCTTATGTTACATAAGTTATTCCTCTCTACATTTCTTCTCAGCCCAGATCTTTTTGTATCAGCTCTACTTAGCTCAGTTCTCCTTATCTCAAACCGGACTTTTCAGCTCAGCCACTATCGAGCCCAGTCCATCTGTCTCTGTCCTTCCAGTTCAGACCTTCTGTCTCAGTCCTTCTGTGTGTCTTCTCTTTGTCCTCAGCACCTAAACATCTTTCAGAATACATGATCACGTCTTACAATGATTATCACTATTTCATATGAAAGATCAAAGCATAAATTGATATACAATTTTACAACCGAGAATGTTTACGTGAATATCCATCAGGAGTAATTATCTGGCTAAACCTTCATCACCAGTGTCAGCTCTACAGGTTCACTGAATATCCAAAACCATAGTTGATAGAGAAGTTATTTACAGATAAACCCAGTCAATATCTTATCCTCTGTCCTTGCACCTGTAACAAATCATTTGTTCTCTTTTTATGTCTCTTGATAACTGTTTTGCAACCTCTTGGAATGTGTCCTAAGTAGGGGAAAGACTGTTTACTATCTCAGAACAACTAACTGGTGATACCTGGGAGACTGGCAGAGTTGTCACTGCAATTTTGACTATTAGAAAGAGACTTATAGAAGTCCCATTATAAAAAGCTAAATGACCATTGATATAGTATTAGGAATTATTGTAGGATCATTATTAAGACTAAAGATTCATCTATTTGTCTGTATAGCATCACTGTGGGACAGTACAACTTTGTGGCCTGCAGAGATCTGCTCCAAATGTGTGTGATCTTACTCAAGGATTGTTATATATATCTAATAATAACAACAGGAATAGCACTTCAATAGCAGGAAACTTTCCCAAAATGAATCCCTTACAGCCTTGCTTAATAAGGGCAAACCAGTTGTGGATTATAAAATAATCCGAGGCTGTCCATCTGAGGATGATCACCTGCTAGTTTTTAGCTTGTCCTGTTATGGCTCCTGACACTTTATTCTCAGTCCTACATGGTACCTTCTCCAAAACTGAAATTATGATCCATCACAAAACCGGCATAAGCAGATACAAGAAGATTGAATTAATCCCATTCATTCTATGAGATCACTACAGACTAAGAATGGTCTTCAATAACAACAAGAACAACCAAAGACCCACATATACATGGTACCTGAAGAATGATTTACTCGATGAGAACTAGTTCAAGGAAGAAATAAAGAAAAAAAAGTAAAGACTTTTTAGAATTTAATGACAATGAAGGCATAACTTGGGAACACAAAGAAAAAAAAAAAAACAATGCTAAGAGGAAAACTCATAGCTATGAGAGATTCCACAAAGAAACAGGAGCTCTGGTACACTAGCAGTTTGACAGAACACCTGAAATCTCAGAACCAATAAAAACCCAAATGCAACAAAAGGACTAGAGAGCAGGAAATAATCAAACTCCGTACTGAAATCAACCAAGTAGAAACAAAAGGAATTATGGCATTTTTTTTTTGCATATGGGGTCTTGAGCCTCTTCAGCTCTTTCAAGCCATTCTCTGATTCCTTCAGCCGGGATCCCTTTCTCAGTTCAGTGGTTTGCTGCTGGCATTTGCCTAAGTATTTGCCATACTCTGGCTTTGTCTCTCAGTAGACAAAGTTTCTGTTTCTGTTGGCCTGCACTTCTTTGCTGCTTCATCCATTTTATCTAGATTGGTTGCTGTATATGTATGGGCCACATGTGGGGCACGCTCTGAATGGGTATTCCTTCAGCCTCTGTAAACTTTGCCTCCCTATTCTCTGACAAGGGTATTCTTGTTACCGTTTTAAAGAAGGTGTGAAGGATTCACATTTTGGTCATCCTTCTTGAGATTCATTAGTTCTGTGCATCTAGCGTAATTCAAGCATTTGTGCTAATAGCCTCTTATCAATGAGGGTATGCCATGTGTGTTTTACTGTGATCGGTTTACCTCACTCAGGATGATATTTTCTGGTTCCATCCATTTGCCTATGAATTTCAGAAAGGCATTGCTTTTGATAGCTGAGTAATATTCCATTTTGAAGATGTACTACATTTTCTGTATCCATTCCTCTATTGAAGGAATCTGGGTTCTTTCCAGCTTCTGGCTATTATAAATAATGCTGCTATGAACATAGTGAATCATGTGTCTTTTTTATATGTTGGAGCATCTTTTCGGTATATGCCCAAGAAAGATATAGCTGGTTCTTCAGTTATTTCAATGTCCAATTTTCTGAGGAACCTCCAGACTGATATCCAAAATAGTTGTACCAGTCTGCAGCCCCACCAACAATGGAGGAGTGTTCCTCTTTCTCCACATCCTCGCCAGCATCTGCTGTCACCTGAGTTTTCATCTTATCCATCCTGACTGGTATGAGGTAGAATCTCAGGGTTGTTTTGTTTTGCATTTCCCTTTTGACTAAAGATGTTGAACATTTATTTAGGTGTTTCTCTGCCATTCTAAATTCTTCAGCTGTTAATTCTTTGTTTTGCTCTGAACTCCATTTTTCAATAGGGTTATTTGTTTCCCTTTAGTCTGACTTCATGAGTTCTTTGTATATTTTTGATATTAGCCCTCTATCTGCTGTAGGATTGTAAAGATCTTTTTCCAATCTGTTGGTTGCTATTTTGTCCTAACAACAGTGTCCTCTGCCATACAGAAGCTTTGTAGTTTTATGAGATCACATTTGTCAATTCTTGATCTTAGAGCATGAGCCATTGGTGTTTTGTTAAGGAAATTTTCTCCAGTGCCCATGTGTTCGAGATGATTCCCCAATGTTCTTCTATTAGTTTGAGTGTATCTGGTTTGATGTGGAGGTACTTGATGCAGTTGGAGTTATGCCTTCTACAAGGCAGTAAGAATGGATTAATTTGCATTTTTCTACATGCTGACCTTCTGTTGAACCAGCGCCATTTTCTGAAAATGCTATCTTTTTTTCCATTGGATGGTTTTGGCTCCTTTCTTAAAAATTAAGTGATCATGGGTGTGTGGTTTCATTTCTGGGTCTTCAGTTCTATTCCACTTGTCTATTTGGCTGCCTCTGTCTCAATGCCATACAGTTTTTATCACTATTGCTCTGTAATACTGCTTGAGTTCATGGATAATGATTCCCAAGGAAGTCCATTATTGTTGAGGACAGTTTTAGCTATTCTGTGTGTTTTGTTATTCCAGATGAATTTATGAACTTTTCTGTCTAACTCTATGAAAAATTGGATTGAAATTTTGATGGGGATTGGAATGAATCTGTAGGTTGCTTTTGGTACAATGGCCATTTTTACTCTATTAATCCTGTCAGGACATGGACATTGGAGATCTTTCCATCTTCTGAAATCTCCTTCAATTTCTTCAGAGACTTGAGGTTCTGCTCATATGCTCATATCTTTTATTTGCTTGGATAAAGTCACCCCAAGATATTTTATATTATTTGAGGCTATTGTGAAGAGTGTCATATCCCTAGTTTCTTTCTCTGCTTGTTTAGCTTTTGTGCAGAGTTATTTTTATACCCAGCCACTTTGCTGAAATTGTGTATCAGGCTTAGTAATTCTCCTGTGGAACTTTTGGGGTCACTAAGTATACTATCATATCAACTACAAACAGTGCTATTTTGACTTCTTCCTTTCCAATCTATATCTCTTTGACCTCCTTCAGTGTGTGCTTGCTCTGGCTAAGATGTTGAGAACTATATTGAATAAGTTGTGAGTGAGTGGGCAGCCTTGTCTAGTCCCTGATTTCAGTGTGATTCTTTTAAGTTTCTCTCCACTTAGTTTAATGTTAACTACACATTTGCTATATATGTTTAGGTATGGGCCTTAAATTCCTGTACTTTCAAGGACTTTTATCATGAAGTGATGTTGAAGTTTGTCAAAATCTTTCTCAGCATCTAATGAAAGGATCATGTGGTTTTTATCTTTAAGTTTGCTATATAGTGGTTATGTTGTTTGTTTTCTGTATATTAAAGCATCTCTGCAAGCCTGGGATGAATCCTACTTAATCATAGTGGATGATTGTTTAATGTGTTGTAAGATTAGGTTTGTAAGAATTTCATTGAGTATTTTTGTGTCAATATTGATAAGAAAATTCGTCTGACGATCTCTTTCTTTTTTGGGTCTTTCTGTGTTTTAGTGATTAGAGTATTTGTGGCTTCATGAAAGCAATTTGGTAGTACTCCATCTGTTTCAATTTTATTAAAGAGTTTGAACAGTATTGTTACGTTATTTTCAATGAATTTTGGATGGATATCTGCACTAAACCAATCTGATCATGGACTCTTTGGTTGGGAGAGTTTTGGTGATTGCTTGTATTCCTTTGGGAGTTATGGGTTGTTTAAATGGTTTACTTTTCCTGATTTAGCTTTGGCACCTTGTATTTGTCTAGAAAGTAGTCCTTTTTCACCAGATTTTCAAGTTTCATTGAACATAGCCTTTTGTAGTACAATGATTTTTTTTTAATTTCCTCTGATTCTGCTGTAATGTCTCCCTTTTTAATATTTGATTTTGTTAATTTGGACACACTCTCTGTTTCCTCTTGTTAGTCTGGTTACGGGTTAATGTATCCTGTTGATTTTCTCAGAGAATCAGGTATTGGTTCTGTTGATTCCTTGTATTGTCACTTTTCTTTTTTCTACTTGGTTGATTTCAGCACTGAGTTTGATTATTTCCTGCCTTCTCCTACTCCTGCATGTATTAGCTTCTTTTTGTTCTAGAGGTTTTAGGTGTGCTGTCAAGCTACTGATGGATAGTCTCTCCTGTTTCTTTCTCCAGGCCCTCAGAGCTATGAGTATTCCTTTTACCACAGCTTTCATTGTGTTCCAAGAGTTTGGTATATTGTACCTTCTTTTTCATTGAATTATAAGAAGTCTTTAATTTCTTACTTTAATTTTTCCTTGACCAAGTTATAATTGAGTAGAGCATTATTCAACTTCCATGTATATGTGGGTGTTCTTTCCCGATTGTTTTTGAAGGCAGCCTAAGCCCATGGTAGTCTGGTAGAATGCATGGAATTATTTCTATATTTCCATATCCTTTGAGGCCTGCTTTTTGACTGATTATATGGTCAATGTTGGAGAAAGTGCCATGAAAGGCTGAGAAGGAGTTAAATCCTTTTGTTTTGGATAGAATGTTCTCTAAATATCTCTTAAGTCCATTTGGTTTAATCCTTCTGTTAGTCTGTCTATGTCTCTGTTTAATTTCTCTTTCCGTGATCTGTCTAGTGGTGAGAATGGGGTGTTGAAATCTCGTACTCTTATTATTCGTGCTGCTATATGTTCTTTTAACTTTAGTAAGATTTCTTTCATGTATGCAGGTGCCCTTTTATTTTGAGCATAGATATTTATGATTTCAAGTTCATCTTGGTGGATTTTTCCTTTGATGAATATAAAGTGTCCTTCCTTATGCTTTTTGATGACTTTTGGTTGAAAGTCAATTTTATATGATATTAAAATGGCTACTCCAGCTTGCTTCTTCAGATCATTTGCTTGGAAAGATATTTTCCAGCCTTTTACTCTGAGGTAGTGTCTGTCTTTGTCTCTGAAGTGTGTTTCCTGTAGTGCAAAATGCTTTGTCCTCATTACATATCCAGTGTGTCAATCTGTGTATTTTTAGTGGGGAATTGAGTCCATTGATGTTGAGAGATATTAAGGAATAGCGATGATCACTTTCTCTTATTTTCATAATTGGAGGATAGTTAATGTTTGTGTGCTTCCCTTCTCTTTATTTTGTTGTGAAAAGATTAATTCTTGCTTTATGATTTTACTTGCCTCCTTGTTTTGGGATTTGCCAGTTAGTGTCCTTTGTATTACTGGATATTTAGAAAGATATTGTGTAAATTTGGGTTTGTCATGGAATATCTTGGTTTCTCCATCTATGTTAATAGAGAATTTTGCTGGATAAAGTAGCCTAGGATGGCGTTTCTGTTCTCTTAGGGTCTGTATGATATCTGTCCAGGATCTTCCGGGTTTCATAGTCTCTAGTGAAAATTCTGGTGTAATTCTGATAGGTTTGCCTTTATATGTTATTTATACATATACTTACTGCTTTTAATATTTTTATTTTTTTTGTGTATTTGGTGTTTTTACTATTATGTGATGGGAGGGTTTCCTTTTCTGGTCCAACCTATTTGTAGTTCTGTAGGCTTTGTGTATGTTTATGGGCATCTCTTTCTTCGGATTAGGGAAGTTTTATTCTATAATTTTGTGGAAGATATTACTGTCCCTTAATGTTAGCAGTCTTCACCCTCTTCTATACCTGTTATCCTTAGGTTTGATCTTCTTGTTGTGTCCTTGATTTCCTGTGTTTTGGGCTAGGAGGTTTTTTTTTTTTTGTTTTTTTTTGTTTTTTTTTTTTACATTACCTTTGACAGTTGTGTCAAGGAATCTTCTGCTCCTTAGATTATGTCTTCCATCTCTTTTATCCTGTTGGTGACGCTCACATCTATGACTCCTGGTCTCTTTTCTAGGTTTTCCATCTCCAGGGTTGTCTTCCTTTGTGCTTTCTTTATAGTATCTGTTTCCATGTTTAACTCCTGGATTTTTTTGTTCATTTTCTTCTCCTGTTTTTTTTTTTTTTTTTTTTTTTCATTAGTTCTTTAAGGTACTTTTGTGTTCCCTCTTTCTGGGATTCTATTTGTTTACTTCTGTATTTTCTGTTGTCCTGTATTTTCTTAAGGGAGTTATTTATGACCTCCTTAACATCCTCCATGATCATGATAAAATGTGAACTTAAATCTAGATCTTGCTTTTCTGGTGTGTTTGTATATCCAGTGTTTGCATTGTTGGGAGATTTGGGCTCTGATGAGCCCAAGTAGTCTTGATTTCTGTTGTTTGAATTCCTGTTATTGCCTCTATCCATCAGGTTTCTCTGGAGTTAGCCTGTCTTGCTCTTTCTGACAGTGGCTTGACCGTCCAGTAGGCTCATGTGTCAGGACTGCTGTAGACATGTTTTCCCATTTTGTTTTTACCCAGTTATGGGAACAGAGAATTCTTACCTCATGCATGCAGTTTTTCCTGTCCACTGGCTTTCAGCAGTCCCTGTGGGCTGGAACCAGAAGGAACTTCACATATTTCACTTATATCCTTCTGTGGGGGGGAGGGAGCACAGAAGGCACAAGGTGTTTTCCTATTGAGCCAGTAATCTGGGCAGAGAGTAGTCTCCTCTGGTTTCCCAGTAATGTCTGCTCCTCTGAAGTTCTAGTTCTTCCACTTTCAGGATTTGTGTGCAGGGAGCTGTTTGACCAGTTCTGTTCAGATCCAGGCACAGTCTGGAACATGGTGCTCCTGCAGTTTTACTCCTCCTATATTCCTGGGTCCCAAGGCACTATGCTGTTTTTCTTGGGCCAGAGATGTGGGTAATGGTGGGCAGACGTTGCGGTCTCTGTGCCTTGTATGCTCAGTATTGCCCAGACTCCTGGGTGATCAGCTCTCTCTCCCACATCCTCTAGGATTAGGGAGCTCTGGGCCAGGATCAGCAAGGTTCAGGAGCCAGCTAGAAACTGGAAGTGCCTGGTCCCAGAGGAGTTCTGCTTTTGCATGTCCTGAATCCACTAGTCAGGTCACTTAGAGCAGAATAGTTGTCCTCACCTCTGGTCTCAGGCCTGACGTTGCTTCTCAGGCTGCCATTCAGCTCTCAATGAGAGTTACAACCAGAAATGTCTACTAGGTCACTATGAACAGGAGGCCCAGATGGAGCCAGGTGTTTTTTTTTTTTTTTTGTCAGGAATGTGAGCAGAGATCTCAGGAGTTTCTGCCCTTCTGATGGTCTAAGTGTTCCCCACCCCACAGAAGATTTGTGTGTAGGATATTGTTTGGACCAGTTCCAATCCATATGCCATTTGTACTGCAGGACTCCTGCAGCTTGACTACTCTTATATTCATGTGTCCAGCGGCACTATGCAGTTTCCTCTTGGGCTAGGGATGTGGGACCAGGTGGGCAGAAGTGGCAGTCTCTCCATCCCTGAAGTCTAAGTACTGCCCAGTCTTCTGGGTGATCAGCTCTCTGTCAGACAGAGTTTCCAAAGGAGTTTCAAATGTTCATTCCCTATACTACAGGTCTCCAGTCTTTCCAATTCTCCTCCAAATGTTTTGGAGAAGACATCTCTTGTCAAGGCGAGGTACAACAAGCCCCATCAGACAAAGAGGGCTGCAAAATTTCTACTTTTAAAGGTAATCTCAATGATTTCTCATATTCCACAAATAGATTAAGTCCTGCCCCCTCTCCACATGTGACTTTAATACCTTCGCCAGCTGCAAAACATGGGAGAAAGCTATGTCCACTCACAAAGACAGTCAAAGATGTCCCCCATCTCCACCAAAGTGCCTTATGCAAACTGCTTCGGGTTAAAAGCATTTGAAACCTGATTCTGCTAACAAAGGGGATTTCATAACTTCTCTATTAAACCAAGAGAACGTTCAGACTTCTCCACTGTTAAAAATGGCTTAAATCATCACTTATTGTCCGAGGGGGACAAAATGCAGTCACAAATACTCAAGTGAACCTCATAACACACATAACACCCCAAGCATTGACAAAACTTTCTGCATTTACACCATTAGATCAAGGACAATTGTCAATTTCAGAATGGGTCTTGAGAGTTCCACCCCCATGCAGGATGTGGTAGAAAATTCTGAGTCCAACCAGGAGACTCTTGTGCCTTCTGCACATAAAATAATGTAATCTAGCACACTCAACATCTCCCCCCATACTTCAAATGTCCCTATACATCAAAGAATTATTCAAATATCCTCTACCACTGAAAAGGACCCTCCTGACTTGTCATCAGGACCAAAAGAGACAAGTTTGTCAGAACACAGTCAATGAGCCATGCAGACTCCATATTTATACAACGTGCAGAGAAGATAAAACATCACCTAACTCCTCAGGGGACTCTAGGTCATTCTGTCCTGTAAGGAAGGGTTCCAAAATTTTCCACATATACATCAGAGGTGCTAGAATTTCCCAAAACTGTGAAGGATTCTCTGAGTAGTAATTTATCTCATAAAGCGACTGTGGGACAAGAAACATCTACAGAAGGAGTTCTACCCGCAGCCACATCTTGAGAAATGTCTTGTGGATGTGACACATGTACAAAAAATGTTCTAGGAAATATTCCATCTGTAGAGAATGTTATGGATCCAACTATATGTGAAGCAGGAGTGGTGTAACATGATTTGCAAACACCAGTGTCTGTAGTATCCTCGACATCTGAGGAAACGGATTCCTTGTATTTCATTAGTGAAAAAGAATGCATACGACCTCCTCAAACTTCACAGGAGGCTATAGGAATTTCCTTATCTCCTGAAGATCAGCCATTTTCCCCAACTACAGAAGATGCTACACGCTCTTCCAAATATGCACAAAGGGTTGCCAGTCCTTCTTTATACACAAAAGCAGACCAGAACATCTGCCAAATACCTCAAAAGCTCTGGGTTTTACTTCATCTTCTGAAGGGGCCTTGGAACCTGTTTTGACTCTCAAGCAGGCTAGGGAACCTGACACATCTGTACAAAAGTTGGTTTCCACTTCTGCAGAAGAAGAATTTTCTTTTGGAACTTCCACAATTACACAACAATATCTACAAACATCCTTATCTGCTCATGAGGCTCTCAGATCTCTCAAATATGTCCATGATGCTCTAGGAGAAGTCACATCTTCAGACATAGCTCTAATAACTTACTGCAATTCTGACGTCAAGCAGGATATCTACACATATATATGGTACATTAAGACCTTCGTCATCTGAGAAGGAAATCTTAGGATCTACTGCATCTGAACAGCATGCTTTACAACTATCCCCAGCTACCCAAGTAGATTTATTTTACATATCCACTCTGGGGAGAAATAGTAGACATTCTCCCTCTACCAAAGTGGACCACAGGCATCCAATTTCTAGAAAAACGTGTTAAGATTTGATCCTTCTGATGGAGTCTTGAGAAATTTCTCCTCTAAGGAAGACACTTTCAACCTTCCCCGTTCTGCCAGAAGGGATCTTGTGCCATCTTCTGCTGCCAAAGAGACACCAAAACTACAACTACTCCTCAGGTGAGTCCCACACCTCCATCTGAATAAAGGTCCTTGGAATTTTCAAAAAATGACAAAGGAATTATAACAAATTGCCAATCCTTACAAGGGCATGCTGGACATTACATTTTGTCCCAAGATGCTCAAGTACCTCCTCCTTCTACCCACAAGTCATGTTCACCCTCAACCCTAGGTTTTCAGGCAATTCCTTCACCTCTCTCTGGGGCTCCATAAAGTGATCTCCATGCTCAAAGTGATTTGTAATTGTGCAAATTAGACTTCAAAAATACAAAACCTTTTTTTCCCAAAGGTCTGAGGGATAGTCCACAGCGAAAAAAAAATCATTTAGACCTTGTGCCATTAGTCCAAGTATATCTGAAAAATTCCATGTCTTCTAACGCATCTAAAAATCAATCTGGCTCTAGCACTCTTCCTGGGAAACATTTACAATCAGCCATACAATCCCCGGGACCATCAAAATCAAAAAGGGTTATGTAGAAACTTAACCATCTGCCCAAAGGTCTTTAGGATGTTCAGCAACTTCTCCATGAGCTTGGTTAATCCAGAGAACGAAAGAACTAAAGCCATTTGCCCATGGTGTTTTCCCAAGAACCACACATCTCTTCTTTTCTTTTATGCCAAGACAGAGGCCAGCTTCCTTCTCCCCATCTCTGATCTCTTCATCCTATTTGTTCTCTCTCCCAAATGGCTCTTTACTCTGAATTTGAGTCCAATTATTAAACCATAGATATATGAAAGGAATATCTGAGAGGCAGTTGCTGTGAAGACGACACTTGTGACATCACAGAAGAAGCTAGGGCTCATCAGGATACAAGAGATTTTTATGGAGGGCCTAATGATGATGTCACTGAGAATTGCCATAGCCTACCTATAAACACCTACTCTTGCATTGGTCAGATTTGGAGGTGCCATTTCCAGGAGTGTCTTCTGTGACACAGTGGAAACTTTACATGCTACATCTCTCTAAAGCTAGAGACTTCTCTCTGCTTCATGAGTGGTTGCATGTTCTGAATGAAGAAAGTTAGTCAGGGGCTTGTCATGGTAGAAAAGATCTAGGAAACAAAAGGAAAGAGATTTTTCTGGATATTAATTTTTTTCCCAGGTCCAATCTGTGAAATAAAGTTCAATTCCCTAGGTTTTCTCTGTTTCCCATGTCCCTGTATTTTCCCTACAGACCTTTAATTGAATGAATATTGTGCTATATTTTCTCATTGTAAATTAATTGACAGGGGACATTATATATGTTCCTGCATGTGTACTCAAAATTTCATTTTTCCATTCCATTTTTTACAATGAATTTTGTAACAAACGTGGTGCAGCTATAGAGGGAATATAAGAGTAAATATTGTGTACCTCCTTCAAACGATGAACTCCCAAATCCATATTTTATCCTTAAATTACCAGACATCAGTAAAGCAAATGAAAACACGGAGTATAGAATTTGGTTCTGAAGTTCTATTAGATATCAGTTATCTAATATTTACCTTCCTGTGTTACCAGGGAAAGACTTGAGGGTTTTGGATGTATTGCCATGATTCTTCTTCGGGCCAAACATTAGTTCCTGAGTGATGGGCAGCGAGAGGTATGCTTGAGGTCCAGTGAAAACTCAACTTCAATAGGTTACAAGAAAAGGAGAGAGTCTATTTGGCATTGTCATTTGTGGATCCTATACTCTTGACCTAGTTACCCAGAATCCATATCCATGTAAATATTCCATCAATTACATAGTTGTATAAGCCATATATATATATATATATATATATATATATATATATATATATATATATATATATATATATATATATAGAGAGAGAGAGAGAGAGAGAGAGAGAGAGAGAGAGAAAGAGAGAGATAAATATAGATATAGACATAGATATAGATAACATAGATATAGATATATTAGGCACAAAAATTATACAAGATTGTTGAAGCTAAGAAGAGCATGCTGCCAGGAACTGGATATAGAACTTTCATTTGAGACACAGCTAGAGCATGACAAATACAGAAATGAATGCTAGTGGCAAACCAGAGATCTAAAAATGGTCCTCATGTTTGTAGATGTTGAGAACGGATTACAAGAGCTGAATGGACTTTCAACCCCATAAGAACACCAATTCAACTAAGCAGAGCTTTCTGGTACTACACCAACATTTAAAGAGTGTGTATGGACAAACATATGGCTCCAACTGCATATGTGGAAAGTATGGTGGTTTGGGGCATCAATGGAAGGAGAAGCCCTTGGTTCTCCCTTGTTTTTACTGCTAGTTCAAGGGATTGTCTAGGATTCTTTAGGGTGTTATAAAAGTAGGGTAAGGGGAGCGGTTAGGAATCTTATGGACAGGAAACGTGGAAATGAACAAAACATTTGAAATGTAAATATAGAAATAATCAATTAAAAAGAGCTATAAAACATGTGAAAAATTAAAAAAAAAAGAAATAAAGAAACGAAAATTGGCAGCTAACCAGACCTATTGATTCAGAAATATAAAGAGTCTCTGTCAGGTAATTGTAGTCAGAATACTACTGGTGGAAAGACTGAGATGATGAAGTCCACATTTGAAGTACTTCTCTTTCCCAGATATCAGTCTCAGAAACAAACTGCACTATTGGATTCCAAATCGTGGAGGAGTTTACCCTGAGCTGAAGACAGATTACTTGTCTTTTCCTTGTTCCTTAGCACATTTCTCTTCTGGGAAAAGAAATCAAAGCCATGAACTCTCAGGAAAACAACTGGTCCCTTTCCAATACCTGGCTTTTGGGATAAAGATATTAGTGATATAAACTCTCAGCTCTTGATTCTCATATGTTGAGGCACAGATAAAGGCTATCTCTTCAGCAACCCACTCAACCACTAAACAGGACACACTGAGCTTTCCAATGGACCAAGTATTTCTTCGTTTTTATACAAACACGGAAGGCCACTTCAATTTCCTAGGTTTTCGCTGTTTCTCAAAGGCAAGTATTTTCCTTAAAGACCTTCAATTGGATGATTATTGTTTTAATTTCTTTCTACATTACTTGAGAGGGTACATTTTATATATGTTCCTGAATGTGTAATCAAAAACTGTTTTCCAATTCAATTTTTTGCAATGATCTTGGCAGCAAAGGGGGCACAGCTCTAGAGTGAGTATGAAAGTGTAAATATTGTGTACCTTCTTCAAAACTACCATATTCTTATTTTATCCAAAAATTACAAGGCATCATTAAAGCAAAGGACAGCATGAACTATAGAATGTGTTTCTGTAGTCCCATTAGATATCAGTTCTCTAATATCTACCTTCCGGTGAAGAGACTTGAGGGTTTTGGATGTTTTACCATGATTCTTTCTTCAGGTGAAACATAAGATTCAGGAGGATGGGCAGGGAGAGGAATGGCTTGAGATCCAGTGAAACCTCAGCTTCATTAGGTTTGTAAGAGCACGAGAGAGTCTATTTGGCACTGTCATTTGTGGATACTACATTCTTGACCTTGTTTCCCAAAATCCATGTTAAAATTCCATCTAACCTCATATATATATATATATATATATATATATATATATATATATATATATATATATATATGTGTGTGTGTGTGTGTGTGTGTGTGTGTGTGTGTGTGTGTGTGTGTGTGTGTGTGTGTGTGTTTATAGACAAATCACTCACCAAAATTAGACAACAATGATGAAGCATAGAATTGTATGATTAGAAGAAAGGGATATAAGTCATTCCTGAGAGACACAGCTAGAGCATGTCAAATACAGAAGTGAATGGTAGTGGCAAACCAGTGAACTGAAAACAGATCTCTTGTTGGTAGATTTTGAGAAAGAATGACAAGAGCTGAAAGAGCTTTCAATCCGATAAGAAAAACAATGCCAACGAACCAGAGTTCCCTGGTACTATCCGAATATTCAAAGATTGTTCATGGATAGACCTATGGCTACAACTGCATATGTAGCAGAGAATGGCCTTATTGGCCACCAATGGAAGGAGATTCCCTTGTTCTAAACTAGGTTTCATTACCAAATTAAGGGAATGTCAAAGGGCAGTAAGGGGGATTATACAAGAAAGGTAGGGGGACTGGTTAGGGATCTTATAGGCAGGAAACTGGGAAAGGCAAAAATATTTGAAATGTAAATATGGAAAAATCAAATTAATAAAGCAAAAAAATTGTTAAAAAGTAAAAAAAAATAAGGTAAAGATAAGAAGACTGCCATCTATTCACACACATTGACTGAGAAATATTAAGGGTCACTATCAGGCAAAGGGAGTCAGAGTACTAATAGTAGAAAGACTGATATGATGAACTAGAAACATGTCTCTCTCCTAAACACCAGTATCAGACACAAACTGCACTATAAGTATCCAAATAATCAAGGAGTTTATTCTGAGCTGTGGACACAATACTTGTCATTAACTTCTTCCTTAGGACCTATTTCTTCTGGGCAAAAAAAAAAAAAAATAAAAGCCATGAGCTCTAAGGAAAGAAAAGAGCCCTTCCAAACACCTGCCCTTTGGGATAAAGATATTAATGATATAAACTCTCTGACTTACAGGATCCACTAGAAGCAGGGAAGTCCAGATGCTTCTCACAGGCTCTGAGCTCCTGATTCCATGTGTGGAAGGTTCAGATCAATTCTATATCTTCAACTTACCTACTCGATACCTACCAAGGACTCAGTGAGATTCCCCAGGGTCGCCATATTTCTTCCTTTTTTTTTTTATACCAAGACAGAAGGCCATCTTCGTTCTCCCCATCTCTGAGCTTTACATTCTCTTTGTTTTCAATCCCAAATTGATGTTTCCTCTGAACTAGAGGCCAATTAGTAAACCCTATATGTACTGAATGAATATACAAGAGGCATTTGCAGACACAACAACACTTGTGACAACACAGGAGAAGATAGGGCTCTCCAGGATACAAGAGATTTTTCATGGAAGGCCTAATGATGATATCACTGAGAACCGCCATGGCCTACCTACAAACAGCTTTCCTTACACTGACCAGATGTGAGAGTGCCTTTTCCAGGTATGTCTCCTGTGACACAGGAAAATCCTTTATGTACTCCATCTCTCGCTTCAATAGTGTTTACATGCTATGAATGGAGAAAGTTATTCAGGGTCCTGGCATGGGTAGAAATGATCTAGGAACTTGGAGCAGAGAAGATTCTTCTGGATAATATTTTTATTCCCAGGTCCAAACCTGTGACATACCGTTCAATTTTCAATGTTTTCTCTCTCTTGTAAAGGCCAGTATTTTCCCTTCAGACCTTTAGATGAAGGAATATTGTATTTCTCTGATTTATTGTACATTCTTTGATAGGTGACTTTATAAATATTCCTGAATATGTATTCAAAAATTATGTTTCGAATTCCATTTTATGCTACGTTTTTGGCAACAAATGGGCCCCAGCTATAGAGTGAGTATAACAGTGTAAATACTGTGTACCTACTTCAAATGACAAACTCCCAAATCCTTATTTTATCCAAAGATTACCAGACATCAATAAAGCAAAGGACCACATGACTATACATTTCAGTTCTCTAGTCATATTTGATATCTGTATGACACTATCTACCTTCCTGTATTCTCATGACCTGACTTAAAGATTTAGATGTGTTTCTGTGATTCTTTCTTAAGGCCAAATATAAGAAACAGGAGGATGGGCAGGGAGAAGAAAGACTTGAGGAACAGTGAATCCTCAACTTCAATACCTTCATAAGTACAGGGGGAATCTATTTGACATTGTCATTTGTAAATTCTACATTCCTGACCTATTTGTGCAGAATGCCTGTTAACATTCAACCTAACCACCTATGCAAATAGTTGTAGGAGCTACCAAAATATATATATATATATATATATATATATATATATATATATATATATATATACATATATAAAAATATAAATATAAAAACACACACACACACATCAGCCTCCAAACTAGATAAGTGTGATGAAGCTAAGAAGTGCATTCTGCCAGGAATCAGATATAGGTATGTCCTGAGAGACACACCTAGATCATGTCAAATAAAGGAGTGTATGTTTTTGGCAATCCAGTGAACTGTAAAGGACCTCTTGTTTGTAGATTCTGAGAAAGGATAACAAGAGCAGAAGGGGCTTTCAACCCCATAAGAACAACAGTCAATGAACCAGAGCTTTCTGGTACTAAACCAATATTCAAAGACTGTACTTTGACAGACGTATGCATCCAACAGCATATATAGCAGAGGATGGCCTTGTTGGTCATTAATGGAAGTAGAAGGCCTTGGTCCTTCCTTGGTTTGAATCCCAGTTAACGAAAATGTGAAGGGAGAGAAGAAATGGAGAGGAATCAGTTGGGGATCTTATGAGAGGAAACTCTTAAAGGAAATAATATGTAATATGAATATAGAAATTAGTTTCTTTAATAAAAAAATAAAATTTGTAATATATATATATATATATATATATATATATATATATATATGTGTGTGTGTGTGTGTGTGTGTGTGTGTGTATGTGAAGTAAATAAAAAAAAAAAAACTTCCAGCTAAAAACAGCTGTTTACTCAGTAATGTAATGTGTCACTGTCAGAAAATGGTAGTCAGAGATATAATAGTGGAAACAGTGAGATGGTGATGTCTCAACTAGAAGCACTTCTCTCTTGCAGATATCACTGTCAGACACAAACTGCACAGTAGATATCTAAAGCATGGAGGAGTTTACTCTGAGCTACGGATATAATACTTGTCCTTCCTTTCTTCCTTAGGGCCTTTTTCTTCTTGTCAAAAAGAATAAAGGCCATGTGCTCTCAGAAAAACAACTGTGCCCATCCCATTACTTGGCTTTTGGAATAATTAAATGAATGGTATAAACTCTCTGACTTCCAGAAACCATAAGAACAGAGAAATCCAGAAGCTTCTGAGAGGACCCCAGCTCCTGATTCCCATATGTGGAAGGCTAAGACCAATGCTGTCTGTTCAGCAATACCACTCAGCCCCTACTAAGGAGTCACTGAACTTTCACAAGCACAGATATTTATTCCTTTTTTTAGACAAGGAGAGAAGGGCCTCTTTCTTATCCCCACTTCTGATCTCATCATCCTTTTTGTTCTCACTCCCAAATAGCTGTTTTCTCTGAATTAGATGCCAATTACTAAACACTAGAGGTACTAAAAGAACACCTGAGAGGAAATGCAGTCACGAAAACACTTGTGACATCAAAGAAGAAGTAAAGCTCTCCAGGTTACAAGAGATCTTTCAGGCAGAACCTCATGATGACATTACTGAGAACTGTCATGGCCTCCCTGCTAAACAGCTTTCCTTACATGGACCAGATTTGAGGTTGCCCTTTCCAGCAGTGTCACCTGTTACATAGTGGAATACTTTATGCACTCCATCTCTCTAAATCTAGAGACTTCTCTTTGCTTTATTAGTGGTTACATGCTCTGAATGGAAAAAAGTTAGTCAAGGACTTAGAATGGGTAGAAAAGTTCTTGTAACATGGAATGGAAGACATTCTTCTGAATATTAATTTTATTCCCAGGTACATTTCGTGAAATACAGTTCAATTTTGTAGGTTTTCTCTGTTTCCCAAAGGTCAGTATTTACCCAACAGATCTTCATTCGAATGAATATTGTACTTCACTTTCTTATTGTCCATTAATCAATATGGGACCTTGCAAGTATTGCTGAATGTGTACTCAAAAATTCTGTTTTCCAATTCCATTTTCTGCAATGATTTGACAACAAATGTGCCCAGCTATAGAATGAGTATAAGAATGTAAATATGGTGTACCTACTTGAAATGATAAACACCCAAATCCTTACTTCATCCCAAAATAACCAGACATCAGCAATGCAAAGGACAACATGGACTATGGAATTCACTGACTCTATAGTCCCATTTCCTCAGTTTGCATTATCTACCTTATTGTTTTCCAGTAAAGAGACTTGAGGGTTTTGGGTGTTTTACCATGATTCTTTCTTCAGGACAAACATAAGATTAAGGAGGATGTGGAGGATGAGGAATAGCTTGAGGTCCAGTGAAACCTCAGCTTCATTAGGTTCATAAGAACTGGAGAGAGTCTCTTTGGCACTGTCATTTGTGGATTCTACTTTCTTGACGTTGTTTCCCAGAACCCATGTTAAAATTCCATCCAAGCTCATAGCTATAGGATATATATATATATATATATATATATAGATAGATAGATAGATAGATAGATAGATAGATAGATATATATATATAGATAGATATATAGATATATAGATATATAGATATATAGATATATAGATATAGATATAGATATAGATATAGATATAGATATAGATATAGATATAGATATAGATATAGATATAGATATAGATATAGATATAGATATAGATATAGATATAGATATAGATATAGATAGGTATAGGTATAGGTATAGGTATAGGTATAGATATAGATATAGATATAGATATAGATATAGATATATTTAGATAGATATAGATAGATATAGATATAGATATAGAATTAGATATAGATATAGATAGAGATAGAGATAGAGATATAGATATGCATGTGCATGTGCATGTGCATGTGCATGTGCATGTGCATGTGCATGTGCATACGCATACGCATACGCATACGCATACGCATACGCATACGCATACGCATACGCATACGCATATGCATATGCATATACATATACATATACATATACATATACATATACATATACTTATACTTATACTTATATACATATACATATACATATACATATACATATACATATACATATACATATACGATAGATATATTAGCCACCAAATCTAGGTAAGATTGACGAGTCTTAGAATTGCATGATTAGAAGAAACAAATATAGGTATTTCCTGAGAGACACAGCTAGAGCATGTCAAATACGGAAGTGAATGATCGTGGCAAAGCAGTGAACTGAAAACAGATCTCTTGTTGGTAGATTTTGGGGAAGGATAACAAGAGCTGAAGGGGCTTTTAATCTGATAAGAAAAACGATGCCAAAAAACCAGTTTTCTGGTACTAAACAAATATTGAAAGATTGAACATGGATCGCCTATGGCTCCAACTCCATCTGTAGCAGAGAATGGCCTTGTTGGGCACCAATGGAATGAGATGCCCTTGGTCTGTACTAGGTTTTATTACCAATTCAAGGGAATGTCAAAGGGCAGTAAGGGAGATTATACAAGAAGAGTAGGGGAACCGGTTAGGGATCTTATGGACAGGAAACTGGGAAAGGCAAAAATATTTGTAATGTAAATATGCAAAAATCAAATAAAAATTGCTAAAAAATAAAACAAATAAGTTATAGATAAGAAAAGTGCCATCAAATCAAACCTATTGACTGAGAAATCTAAAGGATCACAATCAGGCAATGGGATTCAGCAATACTATTGGAAAGACTGATATGATGAACTAGAAACACGTCTCTCTCCTAAATACCAGTATCAGACACAAACTGCACTATAGGTATTCAAATAGTCAAGGAGTTTACCCTGAGATGAGTACAGAATACTTATCTTTCATTTCTTCCTTAGGACCTTTTTCTTCTGTGCAAACAAAAATAAAAGTCATGAGTTCTAAGGAAAAGAACAGTGCCCTTCCCAACACCTGGCTTTTGGAATTAAGATATTAATGATATAAACTCTCTGACTTACAGGAACCACTAGAAGCAGTGGAGTCCAGATGCTTCTGACAGTCTCTGAGTTCCTGATTCCATGTGTGGAAGGCTCAGATTAATTTTATTTCTTCTAAGTACCTACTCAACTCCTACCAAGGACTCAGTGAGATTTCTTAGTGTTCACATATTTTTTTTCCTTTTTTTTTATACCAAGACATGGCTGAGTTTTACATCCCCTTCATTCTCACTCCCAAATGGCTGTTTGCTGTGAACTAGAGGCCAATTAGTAAACCCTGTAGGTACTGAAGGAATATCTGAGAGTTATTTGCAGATAGGACAACACTTGTGACATCACAGGAGAAGCTAGGGCCCTCCAGGATACAAGAGATTTTTCATGGAAGGCCTAATGATGATGTCTGTGAGAACTGCAATGGCCTACCTGCAAACAGCTTTCCTTACATTGACCAGAATCTAGAGTGCTTTTTCCAGGTATGTCTCCTGTGACACAGGGGAAATCTTTATGTACTCCTTCTCTTTAAAGCTAGAGACTTCTCTTTACTTCACTTGTGGTTACATGCTCTGAATGGAGAAATTTCGTCAGGTTCCTGGCATGGGTAGAAATGATCTAGAAACTTGAAGTGGAGGAGATTCTTCTGTATAATATTTTTATTCCCAGGTTCATTCCCATGACATACATTTCAATTTTCTAGGTTTTCTCTGATTTGTAAAGGCCAGAATTTTCCGACCTGTCCATTTTGTAAATGAATATGGTATTCCACTTTCTTATTGTATATTCCTTGATAGAAAACTTTGTAAATATTCCTGAATGTGTACTCAAAAATTCTGTTTTCCAATTCCACTTCCTGCTATGATTTTGGCATCAAAGGGGGCCCACCAATAGAATGAGTATAAAAGTGTAAATACTGTGTACCTATTTCAAATGATAAACTCAGTAATCCATATTTTATCCAAAGATAACCAGACCTCAATAAAGCAAAGGACCACATGGAATATACATTTCTGTTCTCTAGTCACATTTGATATCTCTACTACACTATCTACCTTTCTGTGTTCCCATGGCCAGACTTGAAGACTTTAGATGTGTGACCATGATTCTTTCTTAAGACATATATAAGAAGCAGGAAGTTGGGCAGAGAGATAAAAGGCTTGAACAGTGAATCCTAAACTTCAATACCTTCATAATTACAGGAGGGAGTCTATTTGACATTGTTATTTGTAAATTTTACATTTTGACCTAGATGCGCTGAATCCATGTTCACATTCCACCTAACCAAACCAAATAGCTCTAGGAGGCAACAAAAGTATATATATGCACATACATATGTGTGTGTGTACACACACACACACACACACACACACACACACACACACACACACACATATATATATATATATATATATATATATATATCAGCCACCAAAACTAGATAAGAGTGATGAAGCTAAGAAGTGCAGTTTTTCTCTGTTTCCCAAAGGCCAATATTTTCCTTACAGACCTTTAATTGAATATTGATTGAATATTGTACTTCATTTTTGTATTGTACTTTTCTTTATAGGAGACATTATATGTATATATTCCTGAATATGTACTCAAAAATTCTGTTTTGCAATTCCATTTTTTGCAATGAATTAGCAATAAAGCCTGCCCAGCTATAGAGTGAATATAACAGTGTAAATATTGTGTACATAATTCAAATGATAATTCCCAAATCCTTATTTTATCCAGAAATTATGAGACATCAGTAAACAAAGGACATCATTGTCTATATAATGCAGATATCTAGTCCCATTAGATATCAGTTTTATAATATCTACCTTCCTGTGTTCTCAGCACCAGACTTAAGGGTTTTGGAGTTTTTACCAGGATTCTTTCTTCATGCCAAACACAAGAATCAGGAGGATGGGCAGGAAGAGGAATGGCTTGATGTCCAGAGAATCCTCAACTTCAATAGGTTCATAATAACAGGAGGGAGTCTGGCTGGCATTGACATTTCCTGATTCCACTTTTTTTTTACCTAGTTTCACAGAATCCATCCTAAAATTCAACCTAACCACATAGCTGTAGGAACCACCAAATACATACAAATATATATATATATATATATATATATATATATATATATATAGATAGATAGATAGATAGATAGATAGATATAGATATAGATACAGATATAGATATGGATACAGATATAGATACATAGATAGAGAGAGAGAAATAGACAGATTGATAGATATAGATAGAAAAATGGAGAAGAGATACATAGATAGATAGATAGATAGATAGATAGATAGATAGATAGATAGATAGATACGTAGATAGAAAGAACAATCTGTCACAAAACTACATAACACTGATGACGCTAAGAAGTGCATGCTACCAGGAAACGGATCTAGATCTTTCCTGAGAGACCCAGGTGGAGCATGCCAATTACAGAAGTGAAGGTTATTGGCAAACCAGTGGAATGCAAACCAACCTCTTGTTAGTAAATTTGGAGAAAGGATTACCAGGAGTGAATGGACTTCAAGCACATAAGAACAACAATGCCAATGACCTATAGTTTTCAGTTGCTAAACCAATCTTCAAAGAATGTACATGGACACAACTATTGGGCCAACTGCATATGTAGCAGAGAATGGCTTGGTTATACGTCAATGGGAGTAGAAGCTCTGAGGCCTACCAAAGCTGGAACCCCAATGGAGGTGAATGTCAGGTGGTGATGGAAAAGAGATGGTTATGAGGAGGAACACCTTTATAGAAGAACTGGTGGGGAAAGGAATAGGTTTCTTATGACTGGAAAACTGGAAAAGTGAATAATATTTAAAATATAAACAAAAATATATAATTTTTATATAAGGAAAATAAAATAAAAGTTTTACAATCTGAACTGCAAAAGTGAGGAATCTCAATCCCACTTGAGAGGGAGAATAAATGAACCTCAGGAGGGAAGAGTGAGGGACCTGGTTGAGAAAGGAGACAGTAATGGAAAGAGGGGAACATGGTCAGTTATTGGTGGAGAGTAGGACTGAAACCCTGAGTGTCAGCAGAATGAATGGAAACAGGCAACCTCAGGAGCTCAAGTGTTGGAGGTGGTTGGTGGCTCTAGAATATTCCAGAGACCTGAGAGGTAAGAGATTATCAGGACTCAGTGAAATGTCCGGGAGTGGGTAGAGGGAACTTGAAGAGACTACCTCCATGAGGAAAAGAGATCATCAAGTGAGGGATAAGGTGGCCATCCACAAATCAATTCTCTGACACATATTTGTTCCTGTCTGAAAGAGCTTCAGGGACAAAACCAGAGAAGAGCCTGAGTAAAAGGAATTCCAGTGACCAGCCATATCTGGGAACCAAATTAAGTAGAGGCCCCCAAGGCCTGACACTATTACTCATGCTTTGCCATGTTCACAAAATGGAACTGACATGACTGCCTTCTGAAATACCTAACAACCAGCTGAAAGAGTCAGATGCAGACAATTACACTCAGTCAATGAACAGAATCTGCTAAGCCCTGTGGTCGAACTAGGGAAAAGCTCGAGGAAGCTGAGGAGGGGAGCAACCCTGTAGGAAGACCAGCAGTGTTAACTAACCAGGACCACAGTGTTTTTTTTCAGACACTGTGCCATCAATGAGGCATCATGCACCAGCTAATATGAGGCCTCTAAGAAAGGAGTTCTGGTTCTGGACACAACAAGAGAAGATGCACATAACAGTCAAGAGACTTGAGTTCCAAGGGAGTGTAGAGAGCTGGTAGACTAGGGGTGGAGTGGGAGACATCTTCATTCATATGGGCTTCTGGGTAGTAGGTATGGGATGTAGAACAGTCAGAATATGGGCTGGGAGAGGGATGAGATCTGGATTGTAAAATTCTATTAAATAAATTTTAAAAAAGAAAAGGTAAACTAAAATAAACACTTTCTTTCCCAACTTTTTTTTCCTTTTGGTCATGGTATTTTATAACAGCAATAGAAACTCTAGCTAACACATGGTATTTTGGACAAAAGTGTGCAAATGCTAACTAGAGAAGGATGACATCTCTGTGGAGTCAAGTTGCATGATCTGATTCAAATGTCCTTATTCAGAGGTAGCAACTAACAGGGAATTTCTAAGACTAAGTTTTCTATCATGACAGTGAATCCTTTTTAAGCCAACCATTATGGGAACCGTGATATCTGGAAACAAATCAAAAGACTGGGAATATAAAAGGAAAGTATCTTGGTGAAACATTCATGGAAGATTCCCACAAACTGGTTGATACTTATAAGTTCTTGTTATATGAGATAATAAAATTATCTTTTTTTTTCCGGAGCTGTGGACCAAACCCAGGGCCTTGCGCTTGCTAGGCAAGCACTCTACCAATGAGCTAAATCCCCAAACCCAAAATTATCTATTTTTGCCCTAATAAATAGTGTGCCAACAGTTTGTTCCAATGAAACTTTAGACAAGTAAAACAAAGTTGTTACAAGTGCTAGTGCTATTCAGACCTAAAACTGAAAGCTGTCTATGTGACAGGAAGCATAGGAGGAACACTTGTGGAAAAGAAGAAGAGTTTGTAGAAGACCTCATGCAGGGAAGTGCTTCATGCAATTGTAAAAAAAAAGTGTAAAAGACCTGAACTTTCATATTGAGTGAAAGTTGTTGAAGAATATTTGCAAGTGACTCTGAGTGGATTACATAAGCAGGTTTATTTAAAAATCCATATAAATACTAGAAAAAATGGCACCAAAGTGTAATAGAGCAGAAAAGAAAATAAAGTTGAAATTTGGTACAGGTTACAATATGGATGTTTTTAACTTGAACATGCTGAAGGTTATTTGATGATTTAATGTGATGAATGACTCAGATAATGTAACAATATTGCACGACTCTTTAATGAAATTGCTCTATACTGAGAACACAACAATTATCTGTGACAAAAATCTGTTCAATTATGGTTATATTCTTTAATATTTCTTTTTGAAAACATTCATTTAATTAAATAAAATTCAATAAGGAAGCAAAGATAACCCTTTTCATCTCTGACATATCCAATCTCTAAACAGGGTTATAGTGGATGAAACTTCATACAGCATTTGCCTACTCCAGGTATCATTAATTTAAAATAATAAGCATAGCAGTGTATCATATTTGTAGGCATTTGTTACTAAGATCTAATAATCTCCTCAGAAAGACCTCCAATAAAAGCAATCTAAAATAACTTGCCCATTTAAATATTAAAAATCTTAAATATGAAGCTTGCTTATCTTTTTCACAACATATACACCATTTGTTATTATTTCATTTTTAAATATGACTTTTAGTCACTCTACCCTTCTGATTTTGATATATGCCAAGCTTCACAAGTAGGAGACTGAACGCTTCTCAGCAGTCATCATTTTTCCTCTCATTTTCCACTGCATCTGGGCCATATTACAGTCAATGAAATTAATATTTTAAATAAATGATAATGGGATGCAAATATAGATTTTGATATTTCATACAATAAAACAGATAAAAAGAGGCAATAAACAGCCAGGTACAGATTTTGCTTTTATATGAAATCAATAAGTTAATAATATCTTATAATATCAACCCTAATTCATATTGAGTCAGTGCTGAAATATATGGAACAATTTTTGCGAAAAGATTAAGTAACTTTTCTGTATCTTTCTAAAAACAATTGGACATATTCAACAAAGAAGTGTCAGGCTCAGTTATTTTGTAGAAATAATTATAAAAAAAAAAACACTCCTCAAATATTCTAATAGGTAGATCTAGAACACAAGTTTAATTCTCAGGCTCCAGATAACCAGCTCACATAGTGCTGAGCACTTGCCTTCCCTGTGCATATACAATTTTAATTTCCATAAGAAATATTTTTTTTAAATCTCAAAAGCTATATTTACTTTACAGTAAGATTTTAGGAGAGAAATATTACTTTTTCCATTTTTATTAAATTGGGTATTTATTTGCATTTCAATTGTTTTTATCTTTCCTGTCCACACGCCTAACCTCTTCCCCTCACCTTTTATAGTGGTTGTCCCCTCCATATTGATATCCCCTTTCTTACTGTCCCAGACAACCAAATATCAAAACTTTTATAATTGGTTAGAGAGCCAAACCAAGAATTCTCAACTGAGGTATCTCAATAACTGAGAAAGACATCAAGAAATGTTCAGCATCCATAGTTATCAGAAAAAGGCAAATCAAAATGAGCCAGAGATTCTATATTACACCAATCAGAATGACTAAGATAAAAAAACTGATGCAGTAGCAGAGTAGGCTAGGATGTAGACAAAGTGGAACACTACTCCACTTTGGATAAAAATGTGGAGGTTCAGAGAAAATTGCAAATAGCTTTATCTGAAGACCCAGCTTTACCACTCACTTCAACAAATATACACAAACTTGATCCACATACAACAAGGACATGTGGTTGAACAGGTTCACAGCAGCCTTTCTTACAATAGTCGAATACTGGAAACAAACGTGATTTACCTCAACTCCACTGAGGAATAAATAGAGAAAAAAATGTGCTTTATTTAAACAAAGGAACACAACTCAGGTATTAAAAATGAGGACACCAAGAACTTTGTAGGCAAAGGGATGTAGCTGGAAATTAGTGAAGTAACAGAGATCAAAAAGGACATAACATGGGATGAACTTAGTGACAAGTCGATTTTACCTCATATCTCAGAATGCCCACTATACAGAGCATTTATCACATGAAGGGTAACATGTTAAAAGGTCAAATTGTGGATGCTTGCAACCAACTGAGAAGGGAGAACAAAATAATCATGAAAGGCAGAGGGATGGGGACTTACTTATATGTAGAGAATGATGGACAAAGTGTGGTTAGTTGCAACAATGAAAAGAGAAACGAGAGGATTCCAGAGGAAAAGTGGAATAAATGACAATAAGTATATCAGTGGTGGGTGGTAAACTTGGGTATCCCCAGGAAAGTCCCAGGTGCCAGAAATGCAAGAGGTTCCCATAAACCTAATGGGATAATGGTAGTTAAAATACCAAGCAGCAAAGAGGTAGAACCACTAGAGACTGCCTTCTATAGCTAGACATGCCCACCTGTGAAGGAATGGTGCTGCACACACAGTTCAAAATCTTTATCCTATAAATATCCAAGGCCTACAAGAATGCAAATACAAAAACAGAGCAAAGACTGAAGGGAAGACCCTTAGGAGACCTCCCCACCATAAGAACCATTTAATCCACAGCCTCTAAATCCTGGCCTTATTACTGTTTCAAGATGTGCTTGCAGATAATACCCTAATATGTCTGTCCTCTGAGGGGCTCCACCATCACCTGACCATGACAGATGTAGATACAGCTAACCTTTGGAAAGAACCTGACAGCCAGAAATGAATAGTTAGGGGAATGCCTGAAGGATCTGAAGGGGATTGAGCCTAAAATGAATAACAACAGGATCACTAAGTTTACACTTTCGAGGCTCAGGAAATTTATTACCAAATAGAATATACTTGGGTCAGTCAAAGGGTTCTGCTACATAGGTCGTAGAGCATATGGAGAAGACAACTGCCTCATTTGCCATATCTGGGAAGGGAGACAATTGGTCCTGTGGAGACATCATATCCCAGAGAAGGGGGATGTTGGAGGGCTAAAGTGAAGTGGCAAGGAGATGGGGGAGCACCATATTAGAAACGCAAAGGATCAGAATGGGGATTCAAGAAAAATACCAGTTTGAGCAATGACATTCAAAATATAAAAAAAACGAAGAGATTATTTTACACACATACTGTTTATAATATAAGATATTTATGTTTACAATAGAGATGTTCACATCTGTTCTCCTTAAGGATTTTATATTCATTATCTATACTGTTTCAGGTTTACTGAAAGTTGAAATCCATAATTTTTATAAATTACTTAGTATTGAAATTTAACAAAGATAAACAAAATTAAAGTTTTATCTTTTGTCCTTATAGCTATAAATCTTTAGTTACCTCGATGTTAAATTAAAAAAAAACATATTTTGTATTTCTATCCCATTAGGTTTCCATTCCATGCCTCAAATGTCTCTCAGTCTTTGCTGTACTTCTCTATAATCCCTCCATTGTCGCCCTCTGTTTCTTCACATTTGACATTCCTGTTCCTGACTGTGTCCCTCAGCAATCCATAAGTACATTTGTACTTCCCAAAATGGAGACAGTCTGGACCATGTCCCTTGACACTTACACTAAACTGGTCATACAGATACACAGTTTGGAGAATTAACATTCAGATTATAGCGAATTTGTATCCCATTTTTTCTTTTTGATCTGGATTACCTCATCTATGATGACTTTCACAAGATCCATTCCTATCCTGAAAATTCCATGCTTTCCTTATTCCGATCTGTAAAAGCATCCATTTTCTTTATGTCTTCATTTGTTAAGGAAGAACTTGAATATTTCCACATTATGAAGGGTCTCTATATAGGATGAATCAACATTTGGATATATACCCTCGAGTTATATCATTAGGCGTATCCATTTCCATATTCCTGAAGAATCATCATATTGGTTTCAAAAGTTGTTATAGAATTTTGCCTTCCCACCAGGAGAATAGGAATGCTCCCCTCTCTCCATTATACAGTAAAGATAAGTTGGCTCATGTGTTATTAACCTAGGTTTTCTGAAATGATGAAAAAAATCTCAGAATAATTTTGTTTTGCATTTCCATAATGTATATGGATGGTACATATTTGCCATTAGATTCTTATTGATTTCAGTTCTTCAATTGTGAATTTTTTTGTTTAGATATGTAGCCCAATTTAATTCTTTTTCCTTGATATATAGTTCTTTAGTTTTTTATTTTGGTTTATAGAAGCTCATTGCTCAACGTGTACATGTAACCAATGCTTAGTATTTTTGAAAATAGCCACTTTAATTTAAATATGCTAAGGTCAAATCATAAAATGTGCTCCCATTAAACTCATAGAATTGGCAGATCTGTTGTAGCTAAGAAAATTCATTAAGGTCACTTTATGAAACATCCCTATATCATAAAACATAATCTATGTACATATAATTGTAGAATATACTTTAATTGTTTAATTTTTTGAGAATTTCCACCAAAGTATTTTGAGGACAATTTACCCATTTATTTTGTCAACATCACTCTATTTCTTTGAATCCTACTTTTCTGTAACTTCTACATTAAAATACTGTTTAATAATCCCATGATAATCCCTTACAAAAAATTTTTCAATCCTCCAACAAAAGACACTAACTGTCCATAGTGTGTCAGTTAGGAGTAACAGCTTTCAGGCATTTATACTGCATTTTGGACTGTGACTGGCTTGAAGCTGTGCAGGAAACCACACCTGCTATGTCACATGAGAGTAGCAATTCTTGTATCCAGACGACGCTCTTTATGTCTGATCCCACCCACAATTTGGGCACCTACAGTCTCTTAGCACCTTGTTTCAGGATGGCTTTTTAGTCTTGGGGTATAACATGCATATCCAACTCATTATGGCTGAAATCAATAAAATGTAGACAACTATATAATGAATGAAAGGAAGAGGTCACTCCTGGAAAGTATTAACAAGATTGTCATAACCTCTGGCCATGTTAGGTAATGAAAGGTTTGAATTAATAAAATGAAAGAGAATATAGGAAACATGGAGAAAACACAGATTATTTAGATTTACAGTCCAAAATCTAGAATATATTTTAAAGCATTCGTGATTTATTGTGGGGAGCGGGTGTAGCGGCAATCCCAAGATGGAGCCCGGGACTGCTGCCGAGTTTCAAGACTAGCACCTTAAATTAAGCCACGCCCAATCGTGAGAGCTGCCCAGGCGCACGATGAGGATAGATCAGGCCATGTGACGTGGACCTATGAATGGAGGTTACGCAGACTGGACGGTTGAGGTGGTTGAGGGAGGATATAAGGGAGTGGGCTCAGGGGCTGGATGAAGGCATTGTTCATGCTTGCAGACAAAAGGGTTCCTGAATATACTGCTTTGAGAAGAATGTGGGGTGTCACTCCTTTCCTGCTGGTCGGGGTTGGAAGTGACAGTAAATACTATATGTATTCGATTTATCAATATTAAATCAGCTCATTTTTTATAATTTAAACAGCTCTATACTAAACAATTACATAGAATCGGTATTTAATTTCTCCCACCTCAAATATCATAGGACCACATGTATTCAGTTGAAAAGAAATGAATATACATTTAAATAGCATTTAAAGTGTCTAAGACTATTTCATAAAGTAGAGAAAAGGATTGAATACATTAAAATTATATTTTTGAATCTGGTATTATCTAACAATGACAGAGAAAATAAGGAGAGAGAGTGAGACAGGGGGACAATGAGGCAAAAGGGAAGGTAATGAGAGAGGGAGAAAAAGTTACAGACGACTGACACAAAGAGAGGAAGAGAGAGTATTACACACTAATTTACACCTATACACACATATTCTCAATAAAATACTTGTGAACAGATTCAAGTGAACATTATAAATAATCTTCAACCAGATAAGCTTTCTTCAAATCCCAGACATACAAGTTTGATTAGTCTTGGGGAAGCTGTAAGTATGGAGGATATAGTTCAACATAATAAAGGCAAGGTACAAGAAGCCTACCAAAATCATCTTGCTAAAAACATTAAAATCAAATTCAGTTCCACTACAAGCAGGAGAAGACAAGAATATACACTGGTTTCATACCTATGTATTATAGTTTTTGTAATTTTAGTTAGAACAATATGACAACTGAAGAAGATCCAGGGAATATAAATGAAAAATGAAGAAATCAAAATGTTCTCATTTGCAGATGTTGTGATACCATTTTAAAAACTCTAAAAATGTATCAGTCTCTTAAGACTGAAAAATAGGGTCATAAAAGCAGAACATCATATGAACACACAAAATTCCTTAGCTTTACTTTTTGCCAATACAAACCATACTGTGAGAAAATATGGGTAAAATTCCCCTCACAATAACCTGAAAATATAAAATTAAATATTGTGGATAAAAATATTTAAAATGCAAAGACCACTATGAATCAGATAGAAGTGATCCTGAATAGCGACAATTGTTCTCTAAAAGATTAAATTTCTTAAAGTTGAAAATACATTCATAAATAGTAGAATTCAAAGTGAATACTCAGAACACATTATCTTTCCTGTTTTCCAATTTCAAGCAATGGGAGAAAAATCAGGGAAATATTCCACTTGAAACACTCTTAAAATACATAACAAAATACCCTGGATTAGCAAAGTTATAAAGCATACTATTAGTTAGAAGACATATGAAGTAATTATGATCCATCCAGAATATATATGGAAATGTTCCAGCTGATGTTCTGAAGGACCTTAAAGACTTGAATAAATTAAAGCTTTTATACTTTTAAGTATAAGTAGATAATATAATAATGTCAATTGTTAATTAATTAATAAAGCTAATGCAATAAATATTGATTAGAAAATTTTACTACAATAAATCACCCACTTATATGAAACTCAAGAATTTGACTATAATTATTCTACTATAGGACAGAGGACAACTTTAAAGTGCAAAGTGCTAGAATGCTTATGAGATAATTTTAAAGAGAAACAAAGAGGGAGGAAAAATATCATGAGATTAAAAAATGTAAGGGTTACATACACAGTGTGATGTTGTTGGCAGAGTGAATATTTCAAAGGATTGGAGCGTCCAGGATTTATTTATTGATTTAAAAGGTGAGGTTACATAGCAACAGGAGTCTAGACTATCAGATCAGATCTCCAGAAAATGCCAAATGTTCCTGTTAGTACTACTATGTTATAGTAATCATAAAAGTGCCAAGGTAGGAAATTGAAGGTTTTTTTCACCTCACAAGTTACAGTTCATAATGGAATACAAGAAAAGGACACACGGAAGCAGCATGAAAATTAAGAGGAACTCTGCTTACTAATCTGCTCAGCTACCTTTTCTCTATAACCTCCTCAGCTTACTAGTGTGGGTACCATCCACAGTGTGCAATATCCCCAAATATCATGTACCCATCAAAAAAATGCAAAATACTGATGCCTACAAGCCATTCTGATGGAGTCAGTTGCTCAATAATGCATCATTTAGACAGCCACAATAAGCAATCACAGCAAGCCATAAAAGGAAAATAGAAAATTTAGCCAACAAAAGATAAGAGTACCCCTTCATGAATGGAATTTGAGGTCAAAAGTGAAGTTCTATATGAGGAAGAAATTAGAAGGATTATACCAGAAATCACACTTTATTTAAAACAAAAAGTGACAACAAGACAAAGCCACAAATAAAATATTGTGAAATTTGACATTTTGAAACCTCTTCTGGAGATTGCAGGATAGACTCAGGACATGGTTTTTGGCTGGCAACAACATTGACAATCCAGTGTTTTGGTGGAGGATTTTCCATCAGATGACTTAGCTTTACTACAGATGCTAGGTCCAAATTACAAATCATAGTCAGTCAAGTGTTTGCCACATCTTGTGCTCCAAAGACAAGGAGCAGTTCATTTAGTGATGATTTGTTGATGACTCTAACTCATATCAGAGTCATAGATATTGCCAGCATATAGAAAACCACAAGACCCATTGTCAAACACGTATTCTCCGCATTGCCCACAGTCACCATAGTAATATCAGTGGTGAGCTCTACAGTATGATTTGTTTCTGTTTCCTGTTTTTGCATCGTATAAACCTTGTTTCTTTGTCAAACAGAGAAGATTCAAATAAAATAATGAATAATTTTTGCATTGAAAGCTATTGCTGGCTTGTAGTTGTAGTTGAAGATGAGAACCTCAAACAATCTTTACTCGATCTTCTTTTTTTAGAAATGGGGTTGATTTGCTTTTGCTTTTGCTTATTGTTACATTTTGTTGATTTTTTATTTTATTTTGTTTTCTTTTTCTTTTTATTCTTTTCTACATGCAGAGATCAATAATTGGTCGGAAGAATTTCAAGTACAAATTCAGATGGCCGGAAAAAGCCCAGCCTTTCTGACAGGTCCACATTGTTGGTTATAGTATGTTTTTTTTTTTTTGTTTTGTTTTGTTTTGTTTTTTCTTTTGCCTTTAATGTTACCCATTTCCACTTTCTTGGATCCTTTTATACTGGCATAATTAATACTACATATATATTATAATTATTTGAATTTCGACTCTGAAATTCTAACTGCTCTATCTCCCTTCCATAACCAGAGACATGGATTGAGTCTTGTATGGTCTCGTTTTGATTCTTAGATCGGGAATCTTCCTGCGAACACTGAACACTGTCCTGTTCCCAAATTGATTCTCTATAGTTCAATAAAGAAGCTCTTGGCCAAGCAGTTGTGTGGATATCTAGTATTCCTGCAGTCAGGTTAGTAGACACAGGGTGGAGAAAGGATTTAGTACTTCAGATGGAGTAAGATCTACCAGTCATGTGATATCTAGTATGGAGTGGCAATTGGTGTAGCAGGCAGGATGTTAGAAACACAGTAAGATTAGAGCATACTTGAGGTGGTGAGCAATGACTAATGTCAACTGAGCAACTGAGCTAGGGCAGATTTAGAGGTGTTGAGTAGGGAGTAAAAAGGGTAGCTTGCTGTTTGGTAGAGGCTTAAAAAAATTGAAAATAGAGCTAAAACACATCAAAAGTTCCTCAGCGTATGTGGCTTTCAAGTGCATTCTAAGGGAACCTGATCAGCTCTGGTGGCTTGGTCTTCCTGGAGCTTAAAGGGAGGCAGTAGCAACAACCCCCTGCAGAGTCTTATGAGAGCAATCCATGACCATAATGAGCGTGTCCAAAGTCACTTGACCATGAGAGTTAGAGCTAAACCACATGTATCTTTTGATTATAACCATTTCTTCTTTGTGATCTTTTAGTGTTCCATTTGCTCAAAACTATTAGTGAAGAGGGTAAAATGATTCTAAAGGCTATTCTTGGTTGTCAATTATTCATCTGAGATTAATTAAACTCCAAGGACAGAGGGAATATGTGTCAAATTTCTGCATAAGGTCAAGGTCAAATGTATTTCTTATATGGATCTTTGGAGTAGGATGTTGCATCTTTAACCTAGAACTTTATCAAGATCTAATTGTTACATTTATTTTTTCAGGCATCTGCAGATACATTCATTTGAGGAATGAATCCTTCTCACTGGAGACCATAGAGGGGACCTGCATATCAATAATAAACATCACTTCAAGACATCAAAGCAAAATATCAAAGTGAGAATGTAATAAATTTATTAGGACAGTGTTTTGCAAACAACTTCTTTCACAAACAGTCTTGGAAGGAGAGTTCTGAAATTTTGCATTTCATATTTGACCTTGCTGGTACTCTGATAGAATCAACTCACAACTGTTTGGGACCTTATGGGCAATTAAACACTACAAACAGAGCTGAATGCATCATATGCTCTGCCGTCTGTGTTAATATGGGTACAGTGAAGAACAACTATAATATATCTATTAATCTGTTTTTCAAACAGCATCCTCATACAATTGTGGACTTCTGTGGGTTGTAGGATGGATAGATTGAGAACACTGGCTGAGAGCTGCAAATGCCGAAGTGGGATGGTACATGTTGGGGTGTGAAAGGCCTGTGTGTAGATCATAAACAACTTCACAATATTCATTGCTTTAATAATTACTAGGAGGTGGACTTCTGTAAAATGACTTCAGCAGATCAGCATGGTAGAGAAACAGTAACTGATTCTCTGTAGATTTAAATGCATTGGATTGTGGAACATAGACTTAGAGGTAGAGACATGTCAGCACAAGAAGACTGAATAATCAAACTTCTGTTGCCCCTTAAATTTCCCTACCACAATTTTTGAGGCAAACAGCAACCGATTTTTGCACTGAGTAATAGAATAAAAGCCAATTTGTTGAAAATGTCAATCATAAGAAAATGCTGACATCTTCTGTGACGCACATCAACTCTCTGCCTGGCTTCAGGATGGCTGAATGTCTCCTGTTAGCATGGACTTTTACTGCCACCCCTTTTATAAGTGCAGAGCTCCAATCTGCTTCAGGCACATCATCAGCTCCCCATTCTGTTGCAGGTAGATTAGATCACTGTGTCTGCCTATGCATTCTTTGTCTACATATAATAACCCAAGGAACTATTCTCTCTCCAGTGAGCTGTTGTAAGTAATCTTGAATCCCATTGGTGTTGTTAGTAGATGTAATGTCTTCAAATCTCAGAAGACCATGTTTGTAAAGGAGTTGATTGAGGAAGTCTTGGATATTTCTGTAATAGGGGTAATTGGGATTGATGAACAGGACTGCCTTCCCACACAAGATCTTGCAGTTCACATACACATGAGCCATGCTGACAGGGTGCATCTTCCCAGAAAAGAATGTTTAGTTGAAGATACTGGTCTGTTTGAGAATGGCAATACCAATGTATTCTTAACCATGCATTCTATTTGAATCCCCATAGAAAACATGGAAGAAAGAAGCTTTTACCCTTTCCTGCTTGCAGTTACATTGCTACCAAACCCTCACAGACATTAGAACCTACATACTGAATATTTATCCATATACCAATGACCAGATGGATGAGACATCTAGCCTATTGGACTAATAAACTAATAAAACATTCTAGGACTTTACAAATAGTCAGCCATTGTTAAATTATGTGGTCCATAGTCTGTGATCATTGTGACTAGTCTGATTCCTCTGTAGAGAGAAATTCATCCGTTAGTTGGGGAACAACAACTACTACACCAGGTATCTATAGAAGACCTTCTACAGGAGTTTGTCTCTAGTAAGAGTTTCAGCTCAGTTACAAATTTTCAATGGCAACATTCCCTTAATCTGATTTTCATATGATTCTTTGATACAGTCATTCTTATTTTCTATAGTTCTTGGCAAGAGAATTAAAATAGCAATAATAACCTATCAGTGAAATGCACAGTAATTTATTTGCATGAGTGCATCAGAGAGAAGGATTATAGGATAAACAAGAATTGGAAAACAAGATGTCTTTCCTTCTGAGGACCAAGCCCATGAAACTTGAACTAAATACAAATCTGAGACACATTGTCTGAAGTTTGGTCTTTCCTTCAATCATGGGGCTCCTA
Source organism: Rattus norvegicus (assembly GCF_021556685.1). Taxonomy (NCBI): domain Eukaryota; kingdom Metazoa; phylum Chordata; class Mammalia; order Rodentia; family Muridae; genus Rattus; species Rattus norvegicus. The sequence continues at coordinate 49,669,284 of NC_141555.1, read as the reverse complement.
GTGAAGGAGCTCAGGTCTCAAGAGTTGGCAAAAATTACCTTTATTGCTGAGTCAGGTCAACTGCTGAATACCTCATTCATGGACCTGAAGAAACTCTGTGTCCATCCTGTTATAATGTGTATATATCTATGTATCATTCATAGAATGGACACTTTACTGTTGGTTTGAAAGCAACAGTTTGTCCCTGGAGAGACACAGATTTCTTCTTTAACACATTATTTCACAGGCTAATGGTGGGTCTCATAAGTTCATTCCGGGAGTTGCTTTACAATAATCACTCATTTATCTGGAAGAAACACTTATTAATGTTGTGAGATCTACTAGAACAATATCAACCATAATTTTCCCTTCCCAGTTTAGTACTGAGTCATACTCCACTAAAGGTCTGTGGTCTCTGATGAAGGCAGCATCTCCCCAGACTAGACTGAATATTGCTCTTGGCACTGCATTTATGATACATCAATATGATTTCCTTACCACTTTCATCATCAGGAGATTTTTTCTAATTCTTCATTTCATCTAATGGGTCTAATCTACATCATCACCCAGGATGAGATTTGAGAGTTTTGCTAAAAAAATTAAAAAATTAAAGAAATAAAAGAGAGGAAAACTGCAAGCTTATCTCACCAATTGACTGAGAAATCTAAAATGTTAGTCAGTGTAAATAGTAGTGGAAAGACTGAGATGTTGAAATCTCAACTAGAAGCACTTCTTTCTCCCAGACATTAGTATAAGAAACAAACTGCACTATTGGCATCCGAAGCATAGAGAAGTTTACACTGACCAGAGGACACAATACTTGTCTTTCCCTTCTTACTTAGGACTTGTTTATAATTGACAGAAAGAATGATGCCATGAGCTCTCAAGAAAATATCTGTCACTTTCCAAACACTTGGCTTTTGGAATAAAGAAATGAATGATATAAAATCTCTGACTTCCAGAAGCCATAGGAACTGAGAAGTCTAGATGCTTCTGAGAGGCTCGCAGCTCTTGATGTGGAAGACTCAGGTCAAGGCTATCTCTTCCGCATTCCCATTCAATCTATACCAAGGTCTCACTGAGTTTTCCCAAGGACCACATATTTTTTCCTTTTATTTTAGACGAAGACAGAAGACCAACTTCCTTCTCCCCTTCTCTGATCTTTTCATGTTCTTTGTTCTCCCTCTCAAATGGCTGTTTACTCTGAATTACAGGCCAATTTGTAAACCCTAGAGGTCCTGAAGGAATATCTGAAAGGGAGTTTCAGTTACAACAACACTTAGGACATCACAGAAAAAGCTAGGGATCTCCAGGTTACAACAGAGTTTTCAAGGAGGGCCTAATGATGATGTCACTGACACTAGTCACAGCCTATATGCTGAACAGCTTTTCTTACATGAACCAGATACAAGGGTGACATTTCCTGGTATATCTCCTGTGACACAGTGGAAACCTTTATGAACTCCATCTCTCTAAAGCTGCAAACTGTTCTTTGCTTCGTTATTGGTTACATGCTCTGAATGGTGAAATTTGGTCAGGGACTTGTCATGGATAGAAAAGATTTAGGAACATGGGATGTTAGAGATTCTCCTAGATAATATTTTGTTCCCAGGTTCATTACTATGAAATACAGTTCAATTTCTAGGATTTCTCTGTCCTCCAAAGGCCAGTATTTTCTCTACAGACCCTTAGTTGAATGAATATTGTATTTCATTTCTTATTGTATATTCCTTGATAGGTGATTTTATAAATGTTCCCGAATGGGTACTTAAAAATTCGGATTTCCACTTCCATTTTTTGCAATGATTTCTCAACAAAGGCGCACAGCTACAGACTGAGAATAACAGTGTAAATATGGTGTACCGACAACAAATGATAAACTTTGAAATCCTATTTTATCCAAAATTTCCAGATATCAGTAAAGCAAAGGACCACATGGAGCATAGAATTCTCTTCTTTAGTCGCTTTTGATATCATCTGCAATATCTACATTCCAGTGTCTCACGGTCATATTTAAGGGTTTAGGATGTTTTACCATGATTCTTTCTTAAGACCAAACATAAGATAGAGGAGGATTGGAAGAAAGAAGAATGGCTTCTGGACCTGTGAAACCTCAACTTCAATAGGTTCATAAGAACAGGAGAAAGTCTATTTTGCAATGCCTTTGTGGATTCTACCTTCTTCACCTAGTTGCGCATAATCCATGTTAAAATTCCACCTAACTTCATACTGTAGGAGTCACCAAAAATACATACATACATATATATATATATATATATATATATATATATATGTATGTATATATATGTATATATATATATATATATATATATATATATGTATGTATATATATGTATATATATATATATATACATATATATATATATATATATATATATATATTTGCCACCAAGAAACCGGATGTAGATAGATCCTGAGGGACACAGCTAGAGCATGTCAAATACAGAAGTGAATGCTAGTTGCAAAGCAGTGAACTGAAAACTGCCCTCTTGTTGGTAGATTTTGAGAAAGGATTGCAAGAGTTGAAGGTGCTTTCAACACCATAAGAACAACTTTGCCAATGAACCAGAGCTTCCTGGTACTAGTACAATATTCAAAGACTTTACATGGACAGACCAATAGCCCTAAATGAATATGTGGCAGAGAATGGCATTGATGGGCACCAATGGAAGGAGAAGGCCTTGATACAACCTAGGATTATCTTCTAGTTCAAGGGATTGTCAAGGGACAGAAAGTCTGGTTAAAGAAGGGATAGTGAATATGTAGGGATCTTATGTGAAGGAAAATGAGAAAGAAAATATTATTTTACATGTAAATATCAAAATATCCAGTTTAAGAAACCACTAAAATTTGCCAAAAAGTAAATAAAAGAATGATATAAATGATAAGAAAACTGTCACCTAATCATGCCTATTGACTCAGAAATCTAAAGTGTTATTCAGAGTAATATTATTGGAAAGACAGAGATGATGAAGTCTCAACTAGAAGCACTTCTCTCTCCCAAATATCAGAGTCAGATAGAAACTGCACTTTTGGAATCCAAAGCATGGAGGAGTTTACTCTGAGCTGAGGACACAATACTTGTCTTTCCATTCTTCTGTGGGACCTTTTTAATTTGGACAAAAAGAATGAAGGCCATGAGCTCTCAGGGAAAAACTGTGCCATTCCCAACACTTTCCTTTTGGAATAAAGAAATGAATGATATAAACTCTATGCTTTCCAGGAACCATAAGAACAGAGATATCCAGATGCTTCTGAGAGGACCCCAGCTCCTGAATCCCCCATGTGGAAGGCTAAAATCAATGTTTTCTGTTCAGCAATACCACTCAACCCTTACCAAGGAGTCACTGAGCTTTCCCAAGCACACATCTTTCTTCCTTTTATTAGACCAAGACAGAAAGGCATCTTCCTTCTCCCCATTTCTGATCTCTTCATCCTCTTTGTTTTCACTCCCTAATAGCTGTTTACACTGAATTATATGACAATTACTAAACCTTAGAGGTTCTGAAGGAATACCTGAGAGGCTGATGCAATCATGACAAAACTTGTGACATCACAGAAGAAGATAAAGCTCTCCAGCTTGCAAGATATTTTTCAGGCAGATCCTCATCATGATGTCACTGAGAACTGCCATGCCCTACTGGCTAAACAGCTTTCCTCACATTGACTAGATTTGAGGGTGCCCTTTCATGGTATGTCTCCTGTGATTCAGTGGAAACCTTTATGTACTCCATCTCTCTAAAGAATATGTTATTCAAGGGCTTGGAATGGATAGAAAAGATCTTGTAACATGGAGTAGAGAAGATTCTTCTGAATAATAATTTTTTATTCCCAGGTACTTTTCATGAAATACAGTTCAATTTTGTAGGTTTTCTCTGTTTTCCAATGCAAGTTTTTCCCAACAGACCTTCAATTGAATGAATACTGTATTTTACTTTCTTATTGTACATTCCTTGATATGGGACTTTATAAATATTGCTGAATGTGTACTCAAAATTTCTGTTTTCAAATTCCATTTTCTGCAATGATTTTGGCAGGGATGACATCTCTGTGTATTCAAGTTGCATGATCTGATTCAAACGTCCTTATTCAAGAGGTAGCAACTAACAGGGAATTTCTAAGACTAAGTTTACTATCATGACATAGTGAATCCTTTTTAGTCCAACCATTATGGGATCCGTGATATCTGGAAACAAATCAAAAGACTGGGAATATGAAAAGGGAAGAATCTTGCTGAAACATTCATGGAGTAATGCAATTCATATCTATTAGATTACCACAAAGAGGTTGAGCCTTCTGATTGCTGCCTGCTACCCAACACAATCCATATTATCTTTTATTCATTCCAAAGTAATAATAGATTAATGAATAAGACTCTATATAGAGAGAAAGTTTGAATTTAATTTGAACTTAAGTCCAAAGATATTACTGTTTGTATGGGAGTGTTTTGTTTACTACATATATTATAAAAAGAATTTGTGTAAGAATTTCAATTGGAATTGCTTGGAAAAGTTTCTGTAGCTTGCAGGAATGGTTTACCTTTAATGAGTTTACTGTAGCAGTGAATTCCATTTTTTATATCATTGTTTTTTCTACATCTACTGATGGAAATGACAATAGTTAGATTAATTTTCACACACTTGGAAAAATTTCACTTACAAAAGGAAACGATTATTGAAGAACTTCAGGAATGATCTTTCTCACTACTTATGGACTTTCTTCATGTACGCTGGTATTGGCTTTTGGAAAAAGAAAGGAAAATTCATTTTTGCATGTCTCAAGTTAGCAAAAGTTTTATAGAAAAAAGTCATTCTACTCTAATTAAAGGAGATATTTATCTAATGGAAAATAAGTTTTAAAAGAATTTCAAAGGATAGCATTTGGGTTCTTTTTAAACTGTCGTACAAGAAAAAAATTCAGTTTGGTTATTTTGTTTTTTAATGTACAAATGAGTACTAATATAAGGGTAAAATTTTGTGACATAGAAATATTACATACACAATAGCCATCCCATCAAATTACTCTTGTTAATTGTGATTTTGCATTCCCTTGCAATTCAGAATGAGTATCTTAATTTTTTTTGCATTTTGCCAATGGGGATTTCTCATTTTCTCAAATAACATGCTCTTACATTTTTATCTCAAAATATTTACAATCAATTTTGCAAAAATATATGTACTACAGAGTTTCTTTATGCATGTACTTAATATCAAAATATATCATATAAACTTTACCTATTGTAATTCCATTCACCATGGCACAACAGATTTATTCTGGTTCTACATGTTTGACAAATACACCTGCACACAAATGGTTGTTGCTATCACAGAGCAGACAAAAATTTGGCAACATAGAATGTTGCAATAAAAATCAATCAATTAGAATTAAAGCAGTAAGTCAGGTAGAAAATTAAAGCTTTATAGCTTGAAAACAGTTCTGACCAACAAAACTTCACACGTGTGAGCTTTGAAATTTAAATACAATATATTGTATGGCAATATGAACCCAGTCTAAAATGATCATCCTTATGTCCTTTTAGAAGATCTAAAATATTTATAGTATTCTTTTGAATGTATAAGGCATTTTATATTTTATAGTGAGTGTTTTCTCAGAGGCACTTGTCTCTTTACATTCTTATTTGATTTATGATTAGATAATGGAGAGCCAGTATTCCATCCCAGACAGTAAGATTTTAGATGCTGTATTCCATCACTATACCACAGCACTTTTAAAATTTTTTTAAATGAATTCAACTCGTAATATTATTCTAATTGTGAAAGTCTTATACAAAAACAGTACTGCTTCATGTAAGGAATTAAAATCGTATGATTTCATTCAATCAATTAATAATTTTATATTTTCACAGTTTAAAAAGCTGTTTGTATGTGACTGAAAATACATGGAAGATACATGTATCCCAACACTGACCCAATACTCTCTATTGCTGTCTTATCCCATAAAAATCTTTCTGAGAGTGTTTTAAGCTATGTTGGAAGATATGCCAATTCTTCTTAACCAATAAAACCAATAATACCAACTGTCTATTTTTCTTTCCAATGAGTTTGTGTGTTCATATAAGAAAATGGAACTATTATTTCAATTACTTTCCTTTAAGAACAAGAAATGCTATAGTCTGCTGACCCTTGTCTTTCATACATAATGAAGATTCTTGAATCTTTTAACTTAAGCCATCATCTAGAAGCTCTCATTTCTTTGAGGTTAGCCTCCTGTTCCTTTCTCACTCATGTCCTTCTTTTTTAATTGGATATTTTATGTATTTACATTTCAAATGTTATAGCCTTCCTGGTTCCCCTCTTTCCCATACACCCTCCCCATGCTTCTGTGAGTTTGCTGCCAATCCTGCCTGTCCACTCACACCTCAACACTCTGGCCTTCCCCAACACTAGGGAAACCAGACTTCATAGGACCAAGGCCTTTCATCCTATTTATGCCGGAAAAATGACATCCTCTTCTACATATGAGGCTGAAGTCATGGATGCATCCATGTGTACTCTTTGATTGGTATTTAGTCCCTCACTTCCTTCATTCACTGGACAACAGCTTATTATGATTCAATGCTGACAGTGCTGTCCTTGCATCAGGAAAATAATGGTCAGTGAGCCTGAACCTCAGGAAGCTGAATGTTCATACAAATGCATGAACACATGCAACCAGAGCTTGATTCACACTGAAAAAAAAAAGCATGCAAATATTTTCCACATAGTGTGCAATGAACACTTGCCATGGGTTTCAGTGCTGTTTCAAAAGACTATTGCCAATATTACTTGGTGGCCAGCTCCATGAGTGAGTGGGTCATCATTTATTTTAGATTATTTACTTAGTGTTGAATATTGATAGCCTCAGAGAAATTACTTCCAGCAGATCTTTATACACAATCATGGTTCTTTATTTGTTTTTTTTTTTTTGTTTTTGTTTTTGTTTTCTTTGGTTTGGTTTGGTATCAAAATATATACAGCAAAAAACTTAGCATTTTACCACTTTTGATATAGTGCTCAGTATCTCTGGTGTGTGCCTGTCACTCCCTCTCTGACCCAGATCTCTTTGAATTTATGGAGCTGAGATGCCATGCATTTTACACATAGTAACCATCTTCCTTCTCTCTCCTCCCAGACGCCAAACCTCCTGCTTCTTACCACTGTTGATAAAAAACTTTATATTCATTGATATATGCAGCACCAGAAAATATCAGTCATTTTGCTGTTAACTTGGCATCCTCAGGTTCGTTCCATGTAGCATACGTCAAATGCCTGAGTGATATTACACCCCAAGGATAGCCCACAGCTCATAATTCTTCAAGATAAACTTAATTTTTTCCAAATATCAATATTTGCCGATGACTCTTAAAAGCTTAACATCCCTGTAGCCCTCCAGCAACCAGAGGTAAAAGAAAGGATGGGGGGTATTGTGGATTGTGGGTGGTGGCCCTGTTTAGAAAAGTTCATTGGAGCAACTCCCATCTGTGATTTCTGGAAAGCAAAATTTTTGTTCTCAAGTTGGAATACGTAGCTTGTTCCATTAGCAAACATTTCATGAATACACTATTAGTTCAGTTCTGTAGAGTTGTCATAACAAACAGGAAACAGCAGCAGTGGCACAACCTAGTAGGACAGCCAGGCTTCTGTCAGTAACCTGGACAGAGAGAAGTTCTATGCTGTGCTTCTCTCAGGGAATTGAAGATCAGCAGAGACTCAAGATCCACAAACATTGTTGCTGTTGCTTTCTTTGTTTCTCTTAGTCTGCATAGCCAGATTTCGATTGGAACAATATAAGATGTTGGCAATGTTTGTTGCTGCTACAAATATATTACTGTAGCTGAGTAATCCTGTGCATCATTTTCTCCTCAGAGGGATAGAGGCTATTCCAATCATTTACACCTATTGCTGCTAATGTTGAAATGGGTAATTCAATATGTGATGAGAGGAGAAAAATCAAGACAGTGTAGATCCTTTGACCATGTTTCCAATATAAAAAGTTTAAAAACAATTACAATCTATGATCTGTAATGGTACTGCAAACTCTTAAAACCACCTCAAAAGCAGTAACTTATTCTTACCGTTGTATTAAATAAAATACAGTTAGTTAGAAAAAGGTGAATATGTAAGCCTGATGGTGCCTTTGGTCAAAATGATAATTATCAAAACTATGATTTCAAGCAAGTTTATAAAATAATGTTTGTAAGACATGAGGCTCTTCTGTTAATTCTCCTATTATGTGTGGTTAAAGGCACATGCCATCTAGTTGTAGGGATAAGGAATGACTTATTTTTGGAGAAAGTGTATGATTGAGTTAGAGTAGCAAAGGACATCATTTTAATCCCCAAGTACATAGAAGTCAGATTGGTAGAACCATCATCATGTTAAACCAGCAGAAATGAGTACTCAGTCAGAACCATTTAGCAATAACATCATTTTACTCTTATTTGGCTAAACCATATACGTCATGCCTAGGCAAATTCTTTTAAAGCAAGGATTTTGCTTTGTAAAAGCATGTATGTATGTAGGTATAGATGTATGTTTGTATGTATGTATGTATGTATGTATGTATGTGTATATTTGTATATATGTGTATGTGTACATAAGGACATATGTTTATATTTTGTATACTTGTTTATATATGTGTATATGTATATATGTGTATGTGGCCACATGAGTATATATATATATATATATATATATTTGTATGTGAATTTGTGTATATATATGTAACATACAAATACACTCTATTTTCTAATATTATGAAATTTTTCTCATATATTCATCAGGACTCAAGAATTTTAAAAGCTGCTTCATTAATTTTGATTCATTTTAAAGTACTGCTCAGAAAATAGATTCAATATGGGTCATTAATTTTTTTGCTATCAATTTTTTTATCTTTTTCATAAAAACACAAATATTTACTTTAGTTATGTGACTGTATATATGTTTTAGCATGAGACATAACTAATTAGCTTTTCCAGCATGTGATATAATTTCAGGATACTATTAGACCTATGTGAGGTAGAAACTATATCAAATGACTTCAATATGTGATAGATCAGAGTGATAGATAGAAAGATATATAGATATATAGATACATACATACATACATTCATACATGCATAGTTACATTGATGAAAGATCACAGATGATAAGTAGACAAATATCACAAACTCAGAATCATCAATTATGAAATAATTAGTATTGAAAGATTAAAATATCTTCTAATATGGAGCAAAATTTTAAATGTGAATTTTGTTCATATTTTAATACCTAAGGGAGATATGTCAGACATAATCTTTAAAATAAAATGTCTATTTGACACTTCCACCCAGGTAGATAAAAACATGAAATACTTAACCTCATTTACATCAATCTGTCAAATTATTCCATCATATTGTCTTTGTTCCTTAAATGCATAACATCATACTTTTTATCCCTGTTCAAATCAACCATCAATTTCCACCCTGCTCTGAATTCTACCTCAAATCCTATCACTATATAAGTCTCTAATAGATCCTCATATGCTATCATGAAAATTATTCATGATGAATCACTTTTAATCTTTACTAACATTGCTCTCGTAGAGGTAACTATTATTTCTCTGTCACAAATGTGATCACTATCCCCTTCTCTGTTTTCAGTACTATTTTCAACATCAATCATTTTTTAAATGCTCGTTATATGAGATAATAAAATGATCTTTTTATTTTTTTCGGAGCTGGGGACCGAACCCAGGGCCTTGAGCTTGCTAGACAAGCACTCTCCCAATGAGCTAAATCCCCAAAACCAAAATGATCTATTTTTCCCCTAGTAAATTATGTACCAACAGTTTGTTTCAATGAAATTTTAGACAAGAAAAACAAAGTTGTTACAAAGTGCTGGTTCTTCTCAGACCTAAAACTGAAAGTTGTCTATGTGACAGGAAGCATAGGAGGAACACTTGTGGAAAAGAAGAAGAGTTTGTAGAAGACCTCATGCAGGGAAGTGCTTCATGCAATTGTAAAAAAAAAGTGTAAAAGACCTGAACTTTCATATTGAGTGAAAGTTGTTGAAGAATATTTACACGTTACTCTGAGTGGATTACATAAGCAGGTTTATTTATAAATCCATGGTAAATACTAGAAAAAATGGCATCAATGTGTAATAGAGCAGAAAAGAAAATAAAGTTGAAATTTGGTACATGTTACAATATAGATGTTGATAACTTGAACATGCTGAAGGTTATTGGATGATTTAATGTGATGAATGGCTCAGATAAACTAACAATATGCATGACTCTTTAATGAAATAACTCTATACTGAGAACAAAACAATAATCTGTGACAAAAATCTGTTCAGTTATGGTTATATTCTTTAATATTTCTTTTTTAAAACATTCATTTATTTAAATAAATTCAATAAGGAACCGAAGATAACCCTTTTCATCTTTGGTATATCCAATCTCTAAACAGACAGGAGTATAGTGGATGAAACTTCTTCCAGCATGTGCCTAATCCAGGTATTATTAATTTAAAATAATAAACATAGCACAGTATCATATTTGTGGGCATTTGTTACTAAGAGCTAATAATCTCCTCAGAAAGACCTCCAATAAAACCAATCTAAAGTAACTTTCCCTTTAAATACTAAAAATCTTAAAGATGAAGCTTGCTTATCATTTTCATACATATACACAATTTGTAATAATTTCGTTTTTACATATGACTTTCAGTCACTTTACTTTTCTGATTTTGATATATGCCAAGCTTCACAAAGAGGAGATTGTATGCTTCTCAGCAGTCCTCATATTTCTCCCATTTTCCACTGCATCTATGCCATATTACAATATATGAAATTAATATTATAAGTAAATGATAATGGGATGCAAATGTAGATTTTGATATTTCATAAAGTATAAAAAATAAAAAGATTCAATAAATTACTAGGTACAGAATTTGCTTTTATATGAAAACAGTAGGTTAATAATACCTTATAATATCCACCCTAATTCATATTGAGTCAGTGTTGAAATATATTTGACAAATTTTTGAAAAGATTAAGTAACTTTTCTGTATCTTTGTAAAAACAGTTGGACATATTCAACATAGAAGTGTCAGACTCAGATATTTTGTACAAATAATTTTTAAAAACAGTCCTAAAAATATTCTAAAAGTTAGATCTAGAACACAAGTATAATTCTCAGGCTCCAGATAACCAGCACACACAGTGCTGAGCACTTGTCTTCTATGTGCATATACAATTTTAATTTCCATAGGATATAAATTTTATAAAATCTCAAAGCTACATTTATTTAACAGTAAAATGTTAGAAGTGGAAGATTACTTTTTTCCATTTTTATTAAATTGTGTAATTATGTGCATTTTAATTCTTTTTATACTTCCTGTCCATCACCCCTAAACTCTTCCCCTCACCTTTTATAGTGGTTGTCCCCTCCACATTGATATCACCTTCCTTACTGTCCCAGACAACCAAATATCCAAACTTTTAAAATTGGTTAGAGAGCTAAACCAAGAATTCTCAACTGAGGTATATCAATAGCTGAGAAAAACATCAAGAAATGTTCAACATCCACAGTTATCAGAAAAAGGCAAATAAAAATGAACCAGAGATTCTACATTACACCAATAACAATGATTAAGATATAAAACTGTTGCAGTAGCAGACTAACCTAGGATGTAGACAATGTGGTACACTCGTCTATCGCTGGTGAGATTAGTACCTGTACAGCCACTTTGGATATCAATGTGGAGGTTCAGAGAAAATTGCAAATGGCTTCACCTGGAGAACCAGGTTTACCACTCACTTCAACACATATACACAAACATGATCCACATACAACAAGGACATGTGGTTGATCAGGTTCACAGTAGCCTTACTTACAATAGTCAAATGCAGGAAACAAGTGTGATATAGCTCAATTCCACTGAGGAATAAATAGAGAAAGTGTGTTATATTTAAACAAAGGAACACTACTCAGGTATTAAAAATGAGGACACCTAGAAATTTTAGGCAAAGGAATGGAGCTGGAAATTAGTGAAGTTAGAGATAAAAAAGGAAATAACATGGGATGAACTTAGTGACAAGTGGATGTTAGCCCCAAAGCTCAGAATTCCCACTATACAGACCATTTACCACAAGAAGGGTAACACGTTAGAAGGCCAAATTGCTGATGCATGCAACCAACTTAGAAGGGAGAAGAAAATAATCATGGAAGGCAGAGGGATGGAAGGACTTATTTAGAGGTAGAGAATGATGGACAAAGTGGGGGGATTTGCAACAATGAAAAGAGACAAGAGAGGATTCCAGCGGAAAAGTGGAATAAATGACAATAAGCATCAGTGTTGGGTGGTGAACTTGGGTATCCCCAGGAATGTCCCAGGTGCCAGGGATGCAAGAGGATCCCATAAACCTAATGGGATGATGGTAGTTGAAATACCAAGCAGGATAGAAATAGAACCACTAGAGACTGCCACCTGTAGCTAGGAATGCCCCCCCCACCAGTGAAGGAATGGTGCTGCCCACACAGTTCAAAATCTTTATTCTATATATATCCAATGCCTACAAATATGCAAATACAAAAACAGAGCAAAGACTGAAGGGAATACCCTTAGGAGACCACCACACTATAAGAATCATTTCAACCACAGACTCTAAATCCTGGCCCTATTCCTGATTTCAAGATGTGCTTGCATATAAGACCCTAATATGTCTGTCCTCTGAGGGGCTCCGCCATCATCTGACCATGACAGATGTAGATACAGCTAACCATTGGACAGAACCTGACAGCCAGAAAAGAAGAGTTAGGGGAATGCCTGAAGGATCTGAAGGAGATTGGAGTCTAATATGTAGAACAACAGACTCATTAAGTTTACATTTCAGAGACTCAGGAAATTTACTACCAACTAGAAAATACTTGGTTCAGGCAATGGCTTCTGCTACATAGACCGTAGAACATATGGAGAAGACAACTGCCTCATCTGCCATATCTGGGAAGGTAGTCAATTGGTCCTGTGGAGACGTCATATCCCAGAGAAGGGGGATGTTGGAGGGTTAAAGTGGAAGTGGGCAAGGAGATGGGGGAGTACCATATTAGAAACGAAGAGGATCAAAATGGGTTTGGGAATTCAAGAAAAATACCAGTTTGGGCAATGACATTCAAAATATAAACAAATGAATATACTGTTTATAGTATAAGATATTATTTTTAAAATAGACATAATCAGATCTGTCCCCTTAAGGACTATTTATTCATTATCTGTAATGTTTCAGGTGTACTTAATGTTGCAATCCATAATTTTCATAAAATACTTAGTTTTGAAATTTTACGTAGATATACCCAATCAACGTTTTATCTCCTGTCCTTATAGCTATAAATCCTTAGTTACCTCGATTTATAATTAAAAAAATATTTTGTATTTCTATCACATTAGGTTTCCATTCAATGCCTCAAATGCCTCTCAATTTTTGCTGTACTTCTCTATATTCCCTCCATTGTTGCCCTCTTCCCTTTTTCTTCACATTTGACATTCCTGTTCCTGACTGTGTCCCTGAGAAATCCTTAAGAACATTTGTACTTCCCAAAATGCAGAAGGGGCACTAAGCTGATCATACAGATACACCGTTTTGAGAATTAACATTCAGATTAAAGTGAATTTGAATCCCATTTTTCTTTTTTTATCTGGATTACCTCATTATGATGACTTTCTCAAGATACATTCCTTGTCCTGAAAATTACATGCTTTCTTTTTTCCAATCTGTAAAAGCACCACATTTTCTTTATGCCTTCATTTGTTAAGGAACAAGTAGAATATTTCCAAATTATCAAGGGTCTATATACTAGGATGAATCAACATTTGGACATATACCCTCGAGTTATATCATTAGGCATATTGATTTCCATATTACAGAAGAAACATCATATTGATTTTAAAAGGTGTTATAGAAGTTTGCCTTCCCACCAGGAGAATAGGAATATTCCCCTTTTCTCCATAACACAGTAAAGGTAAGTTGGCTCATGTGTTATTAAACTAAGTATTCTGAAAGGGATGAAAAATCTCAGAATAATTTCGTTTTGCATTTCCATAATGTAAAAGGATGATACATATTTGCCATAAGATTCTTATTGGTTTGAGTTTCTTCAATTGTGAATATTTTTTAGATATGTAGCCCAATTTAATTATTTTTTCTTGATATATAGTTCTTTAGTTTTTTATTTTGATTAATAGAAGCTCATTGCTGAATGTGTACATGCAAATAATGCTTAGTATTTTTGAAAATAGCCACTTTAAATTAAATTTACTAAGGTCAAATCATATAATGTGCTCCCAATAAACTCACAGAATTGGCAGATCTGTTGTAGCTAACAAAATTCATTAAGGTCACTTCATAAAATCTCCCTATGTAATAAAACATTCTGTATGTACATAAAATTGTAGAATAGACGTTAATTGTTTAATTTTTTGAGAATTTCCACCAAAGTATTTTGATGACACTTTTCCCATTAATTTTACCCACAACACTCTATTTCTTTGAATCCTACTATTCTGTAACTTCTACATTAAAATACTATTTAATAACCCCATGATAAACCCTTACAACTAATGATCAAACCTCCATCAGAAGACACTAACTGTCCATAGTCTGTCAGTTAGGAGTAACAGCTTTCAGGCCTTTTCACTGCATTCTTGACTGTTGAGTGGCTTGATGCTGTGCAGGAAACCACAGCTTCTATGTGTCATGAGGACAGCACTTCTCATATCCTGAAGACACGATTTCCCTCTGATGTAACCCACAATTTTGCACCTACAGTCTCTTTGCCCTTTTTTCAGGATGGCTTTTAAGCCTTTTGGAAGGGGTATAATATGTATATCCAACTCATCATGGCTCAAATCAATAAAATGAACACAACAATATAATGAATGAAAGAAGAGTTCATTCTTGGAAAGTATTAACAAGATTCTCATAACCTCAGGCCAAATTAAGTAAAGAAAGAGTGGGATTAACAAAATAAAAGAGAAGAGAGGAGACGTGGAGAAAACACTTTTTATATTTACAGTCAGAAATCTATAATATTTTTTAAAACATTAATGATTTACTATATGTATTTGTTATACCAATATTAAATCAGCTCAATGTGCATAATTTAAACAGCACTATACTAAATAATGACACAAAGTCAGGTATTTAATATCTCCCACCGAAAATATCATAGGACCACATGTATTCAGTTTAAAAATTTGATTAGACATTTAAAGAGCATTGACAGTTTCTTAGACTATTCCATAAAGTGGACAAAAGCATTGAATACATTAAAATTCTATTTTAAATCTGGTATTATCCAACAATTGACAGAGAAAAAAGGAGAAAGATTGAGACAGGAGGATAAGAAGAAAACAGAAAGGTACAGAGAGAGGGAGAAAGAATTACAGACTACTGACAGAAAGAGAGGAAGAGTGAGTATTACAGACTAATTTCCACTGATACATACATATTCTCAATAGAATCCTTGTTAACAGATTCAAGACGAAGTTAAAATTATTCTTCAACCAGGTAAGCGTTCTTAAATGCGAGACATACAAGTTGGTTTATCACATATATATATCATATTATATATATATGTGTGTGTGTGTGTTTTTGTGTGTGTGTGTATACATATATATATATATATATATATATATATATATATATGTATACACACAAAAGTACGGTAGTATATAGATTGATAAAAGGCACAAAGACACCATTATTTTATTAGGTGCAAAAAAAATTAAAAAATTACTGGTAAAAAATAAATATATTCATTCAAGGCAGAAGTCCTGGAGAAGTTATAGCTATAGATGATATAGTTCAACATAATAAAGGCAAAGTAGAGCAAGCCCACCACTATCGTTGTGATAAAGGGAGAAACACTTCTCTCTCCCAGATATCAGTGTCATACCCAAACTGCACTATAGGGATCCACAGCAAGGAAGAGTTTACTCTGAGCTGAGGAAAGAATACTTTTCTTTCCCTTCTTCCTTAGGATCTTTCTCTTCTGGGAAAAATTATAAAAGCCATGAGCTCTCAGGAAACAACTGGGTCTTTTCCAACAACTGGCTTTTGGAATAAGGAAATTAATGATATAAACTCTCTGACTTCAAGGAACCATAACAAACAGGGATGTCCAGATGCTTCTGGGAGGACCTCAGTTCCTGATTTCCATATGTTGAAGTCTCAGATAAAGGCTATCTCTTCAGGGAACCCACTCAACCCCTAACCAGGGCTCACTGAGCTTTCCAATGTTCCAAGTATTTCTTCCTTTTTTATACAAATACAGAGGGCCAACTTCTTTCTCCCCATCACTGTAGTTTTTACCCTCTTTCTTCTCACTCCCAAATGGGTGTTTACTCTGAATTAGAGGCCAATTAGTAAACCTTAGTGGTACTGAGGGAATATCTGATAGGCAGTTGCAGACAGGACAACACTTGTGACATCACAGAAATAGCTAGGGCTCTCCAGGATACAAGAGACATTTCAGGCAGTTCCTAATGATGATGTCACTGAGAGATGCCATGGCCTACCTGCTAAACAGCTTTCCTTACATTGAACAGATTTGACCATGCCTTTTCCAGGTGTGTTTCCTGTGACACAGTGGAAACCTTTACATACTCCATCTCTCCAATGCTAAGTACTTCTATTGTTTCATTAGTGGTTACATGCTCTGAATAGAGAAAGATAGGGGTTTGTTATGGGTACAACGGATCTAGGAAAATGGAGTGGAACAGATTCTTCCAGAAAATAATTTTATTCACTGGTCCATTCCTGTGACATACTCTTCAATTTCCTAGGTTTTCTCTGTTTTTCAAAGGCAAGTATTTTCCCTACAGACCTTCAATTGATGAAATATTGTAATAATTTTTTTCTACATTTCTTGAGAGGGGACATTATATATATTCCTGAATGTGTACGCAAAAATTGTATTCCAATTCAATTATTTCAATGATTTTGCCAAAAAAGGGGACTAGGTACACAGGAGTATGACAGGGTAAATAATGTGTACCTACTTCAAATAGTAAACTCCTAAATTCTTATTTTTTTCAACAAATTTCAGACATCAGTAAAGCAAAGGACCACATGGAGTATCGAATTTGTTTCTCTTGACCTTTTTGATATCAGTACTACAGTATCAACTGTGAGGAGCTGTCCGAGGAGCTGTCCTCACAGATGTGAGGAGCTGTCCGAGGAGCTGTCCTCACAAACTCCATTACAAGATGGCACCGGCATCCGGCAGAACGCACCTAGTAAAAAGGGCAATATGCAGGCGCCTGGTAACTTCCCTACTCAAAGGGACACGTACGTTTTGGTACGTCATCTGGAATAATTGGCAGCGACCAGTCAGAGAGTGACACGTCCTAGGCGAGGATAGTTTCCTATATAAGGGACGGTTATTCCTCACTCTCCGTCTCCGCATTGTAAGCTTATGCTCTCCCTCTCAAGACGCATTAAAGCTTTTATGTAGTAGGATCCTGTGTGTGCCGCGTTGTTCCTGCTGGCGAGACGAAGCGCGGGACATCTGGTGCTGAAACCCGGGAACGACCTCGCCATCGTCAGCACCTTCGGAGATCCCTTGGCGACAAGGAGGATTGAGAACTGCAGGTACATACATTCGGAGAGGCAGCCCTCTCTTGGAATTTGGTCTGGGGTTGTCACCGCCTTGGGAAGAATTTGTTGAGGCTATAGTATTTGTCCTGGGAGCCACCCTACTCTTTATGTTCTGTTTTCACCGTTTTCGCTGTTAAAAGGATGATCACAGCAGCTGAAGGCGCGTCTCAGTCTCTCGTATATAAGTGAGCTTCGCGCAGCTCCCTTTTACCTCGATTTTGACTGTTGAGGAACAAGGACGCGATGAGGCCGACGTAGATAAGCGGCACCGTCCGGGGAGGCGCGTGTAAGACTCCCATACATAAGAGAACAGCGTGTCCGTCTCTACCCTTTCACCTCACGCCTTGTCAGACGGACGTAGATAAGCCGCCGGGGTTCCTGGCCCATCATGGGATCCTCACAGTCTGTGGTCACGGCCTTGGAAACAGTGTTAAAGCAGAGGAACATCAAAATTGGAGGAGGAACACTTAAAAATTTTGTGAAGGAGGTGGAGAGGGTGGTGCCTTGGTTTGCCTGTTCAGGCTCGTTTACGATTGCCTCATGGAACAAACTTGGAAAAGACCTTGACAGAAAATTGGCAGAAGAGGATCTGCGCCTAGGGACCAAAGCTATATGGAAGCTGGTTAAGAATTGTTTAAAGGATGAAACGTGTAAGGCAGCAGTAGTAGAAGGACAGGCCACTCTCAAGGTAGTCCGGGAAAGTCTGTCAGAAACCAAACGTAGTGAGAGGTTGGGCGCGCGCAAGAAAAAAGACGTTCTAAGAAAGAAAAAGTGCCCTCCCGGTAAGTCCACAGACAAGGGAGCGTTGAAATTTTCAGATTCCAGCACTTCCTCCTCTACACATAAACCAGGAGGGGGAGCCAGCCTATACCCTGTGAAAGAGCTAGAAGCGCTGAACCTCGACAGTTCTGAAAGCTCTGAAAATAAAACCTTAGACTCAGAGGAGGAGGCTGAGCTAGATGAGGAAGCAGCTAAATATGAGGAGGAAAGATATTACCCAGATGAATGTAGGGGAAGTAATAGAAGCCTTCTAGCGTGGCCGCCACCAACGGCGCCTCCTCCATATGAGACACGCTCACGCGCCTTCTCACTAGTCCCCGAGAGGGTGAGAAGAAAGCTGAGTATGACATTTCCTATCTTTGAGACTCCAGAGGGAGGACGGGTCCATGCCCCTGTTGAATATAATCAGATTAAGGAATTAGCGGAATCAGTTAGAAAGTATGGAGTCACGGCCATCTTTACTCTAACACAACTCGACAGGTTGGCCATGACAGCATTGACACCAGCTGATTGGCAGATGATTGCTAAGGCAGCCCTTGCCAGCATGGGCCAATACATGGAATGGAAAGCGCTCTGTTATGAGGCAGCCCAAACACAGGCCAGAGCGAATGCTACGGCCTTAATACCTGAGCAACAAGAATGGACTTTCGAACTCTTAACAGGACAGGGCCGCTTTGCAGCTGATCAGTCTGCTTACCACTGGGGCGCCTATGATCAGGTCTCCAGCACAGCTATTAGAGCCTGGAAGGCACTGTCCAGGAGAGGAGGGATTGATAATCAACTTACAAAATCATTCAGGGACCCCAGGAAAATTTCTCAGATTTTGTAGCTAGAATGACAGAGGCTGCAGGACGAATCTTTGGCGATCCTGAACAAGCAGCACCACTAATAGAACAGCTCGTTTTCGAGCAAGCCACCCAGGAGTGCTGAACAGCCATAGCCCCCCGAAGAAATAAAGGGCTACAGGATTGGCTTAGAGTTTGCAGGGAACTTGGAGGGCCCCTTACTAACTCAGGCCTGGCGGCTGCCATTCTCCAGTTCCAGCAACCTTAAAGGGACGGATAAAAGATCATGCTTTCAATGTGGGAAAAAAGGCCATCTAAAAAGAGACACAGGATGTCAAAAAGAGACAGGGGGTCTGCAACCCTCTGTGTCCGATGTGGCAAAGGCTACCATAGGGCTGACCAGTACCAATCAGTGAGAGACATTAAAGGCAAACTAGTCCCTCCTTTGGAGACTCGACCTAATGAGATGTTAAAAAACGGGCTGGTGGGCCCCCGGTCCCAGGGCCCTCAAAGATATGGGAACCGCTTTCACAGGGCCACGACCCCGGCAGAGGAGGTCCCCCAAGAGGCGACACAAAATTGGACCTGCGAGCCGCCTCAGACTTCTTTCTAATGCCCCAGATGGGCATTCAGCCAATTCCTGCTCAGACTGTGGGGCCTCTACCCCCGGGAACCATAGGCCTTGTCCTTGGGAGAGGATCTCTCGCCCTACAAGGACTGATAGTCCAACCAGGCCTTGTTGAAGCTCAGCGCTCTCTTGATATTCAGATTCTTTGTTCAAGTCCCCATGGGGTTTTTTTTCTATAAGTAAAGGAGATAGAATAGCACAGTTATTACTCCTTCCGTGCTTCCAGGCCACGATACAGGGTACCAAGGGAACCATGGGGTCCACTGGTCATGATTCGGCATATTTGGTGGTTCACCTTAACAACCGCCCAAAATTGAGCTTAGAAATTAATGGAAAGAAATTCGAAGGCATACTGGATACTGGGGTTGATAAAAGTATAATTTCCTCAAAATGGTGGCCTCAATCATGGCCTACCACAAAATCTTCTCACTCACTACAAGGATTAGGCTACCAGTCATGCCCTATGATCAGCTCTGCCACTCTAACTTGGACAACTGCCGATGGCCAACAGGGACAATTTATTCCTTATGTACTTCCCCTGCCTGTTAATCTTTGGGGGGGATGTTATGCAGACCATGGGACTGACCTTACCTAATGAATACCCTAACAAGTGGCCCACATGATGTCAAGGATGGGCTATAAGGAAGGGAAAGGCCTAGGGCTATTAGAACAGGGTTGTCTCACGCCCATTGAACCGATCGCCAACCCCCATAAACAAGGCCTGGGTTTTTCCTAGGCGCCATTGGGGCAGCACGACCCATACCAAGGAGGACGGAAGACACAGTGTGGGTTCCCCAATGGCCATTAACCTCTGAGAAATTACAGGCAGCTACAGGACTGGTGGATGAACAATTAAGATTGGGACATTTGGAGCCCTCTACCTCTCCTTGGAACACCCCAATTTTTGTAATAAGGAAAAAATCAGGAAAATGGCGACTACTCCATGACTTGAGGGCCATTAACGATCAGATGGAATCCCTTGGACCCATTCAGCGGGGCCTTCCTATACTCTCGGCCCTACAAAAAGATTGGAATTTGGTAATAATAGATATCAAGGATTGTTTTTTCTCTAGTCCTTTTTACCCCCCAGATAGGACCAGGTTTGCTTTTACTGTCCCATCAATTAATCATATTGAACCTGATAAAAATACCAGTGGAAGGTCCTACCTCAGGGCATGGCCAACAGCCCTACGATGTGTCAGTTATATGTTCAGGAAGCCCTCAAACCAATCAGGGAGACCTATCCAAATTTACTGTTAATCCATTACATGGATGATATATTGATGTGTAATAAATACTTAGAATTACTCAAACAAACCTATTCCTTATTACAAAAAAACCCTTAAACAATGGGTCTTACATATTGCTACAGAAAAGGTCCAAATTCCTGACACAGGTCATTTTCTAGGATCCATTATTTCCCTGATAAGATTATACCCCAGAAACTGGAAATCCGTAGAGACCACCTCCATACTCTTAATGACTTTCAGAAGCTCTTGGGAGATATCAACTGGTTGAGACCATTTTTGAAAATCCCTTCCGCGGAATTAAAACCTTTGTTCGAAATATTGGAAGGGGACAGCCATATCACCTCCCCTCGTGTGCTAACTCCCGCTGCAACCAAGGCCTTACTAAAAGTAGAAGATGCCATAAAACAGGCCCAATTGCAACGCATTGATTGGTCTCTACCTTTTTCACTCTGTGTACTAGATACCAAGGATTTACCACTGCCGTTTTATAGCAACAAGGTCCACTCTTATGGATCCATCCACATGCTTCCCCTGTGAAGATTATTGATTGGTATCCAGCTGCAGTAGCACATCTGGCTATTAAGGGCCTAAAAGCTGCCATCTGTCATTTTGGGACTCCACCCCAATCCTTGATTATCCCATATACACCCTACCAGGTCCAAACTCTAGCCGCTACCTCTGATGATTGGGCAGTGCTGCTCACATCCTTTACAGGGAAGATAGATAATCATTATCCTAAACACCCCCTATTGTGTTTTGCAAGATCACAACCTATTGTTTTCCCTCGCATCACATCCCACAGACCATTAAAGGAGGGGATAACGGTGTATACGGATGGGTCAAAAACAGGGGTGGGAGCATATGTGGTAAACTCCCAAGTATTCTCACGACAATATTTTGAAACCTCACCCCAAGTGGTAGAATGCCTAGTGGTCATGGAGGTCATTGAAAAATCCCAGGTTCCTCTAAATATTGTTTCAGATTCCTCCTATGTGGTTAATGCTGTTAGTATTCTTGAAACCGCCGGTATAATTAAAACAACTAGTAAGGTGGCAGATATTTTCCGAAAAATCCAAATTATCCTATTAAATAGAAGATTCCCTGTATACATTACTCATATACGGGCCCATTCTGGACTCCCTGGCCCAATGAGTTCAGAGAATGATTTGGCTGACAAAGCCACAAAAATGAAAGCTGTGGCCCTGGCCTCTCCTTTAGAGGCCGCTAAAGCTTTTCATGGCAATTTCCATGTCACCTCAGAAACTTTACGCCGCCGCTTCTCTATAACTAGAAAAGACGCACGTGATATAGTCACCCAATGCCAACAGTGCTGCCAGTTCCTCCCAGTTCCTCACATCGGGGTCAACCCGAGAGGAATACAGCCATTGCAAATCTGGCAAATGGATGTTACTCATAATTCTTCTTTTGGAAAATTACAGTATGTGCATGTATCTATAGACACGTGTTCTGGCATTCTACACGCCACCCCACTTACAGGAGAAAAAACAACACATGTCATTCAGCACTGCCTTGAAGCATGGAGTGCTTGGGGAAAGCCAAAATGTGTAAAAACTGACAATGGCCCCGCCTACACATCTCAAAAATTCCGTCAGTTTTGTGCTCAGATGCAGGTTACCCACCTGACGGGCCTGCCCTACAACCCTCAAGGACAGGGAATCATAGAGCGTGCTCATCGGACGCTCAAATCATATTTAATAAAACAAAGAAGGGGAAATATGATAGAACTCCCCCCAACACCCCGAGTGGCAACTGCTCTGGCCCTTTTTTTTGGGGGGTGGTTCTTTTTTTCGGAGCTGGGGACCGAACCCAGGGCCTTGCGCTTCCTAGGTAAGCGCTCTACCACTGAGCTAAATCCCCAGCCCCTGCTCTGGCCCTTTTAACCTTAAATTTTTTAAATCTTGATGAAGCTGGACAAACAGCGGCTGAGCGACATTGCTCAGAGCCCAAGAGGACAAAAGAATTAGTTAAATGGAAGGATGTATTAACAAATGAATGGAAATGCCCGGATCCTGTTTTAATAAGATCCAGGGGAGCTGTTTGTGTTTTTCCACAGGACAATGAAAATCCCATATGGATCCCAGGACAACTTACTAGGAGCATCACAGCAAGTGATCAAGAAGGGACTGGGACTCCTGCACCTCCTCACTCTTCTTCCATGGATGCCAGCAATGGTGCAGAGCGAGCTACGATGGGGAATAATCTCAACCTTTCCACTCCCGATGCCGGTGACGTACCACTAACAGGGATTTAGGGTTGGCCTATTTACCTAAGGATCCACAGGTTGAACGACTAAAAAAAAAAAAAAAAAGAAAGAAAATAGGACTATTCCCCTTAAGGGCAGCCTTTGTTTTGGCATATTCAAAAAAACATCTTTTGATCTCCCTTGCATTATGTTATATAATCAATCTTCTGCTTGGTTAAGGGAGGCCTCATGGGGAACTGGTGAGGAGGACATTGTGGCTAACGCCACAGTTCTCTATGGTGGTGGCCTTACATTGGGTTAATGGTAGCTGCACTGATCTTACGCCCATGGCGATGCTACTTGGAGAAAAGGGCGAAAAGGGACAGTTGTCATTTTCCTGGACGGGCAACATCAAACCTGCTGCCTCTGTCTGGACAGCTACTCATATAAAATATCGCAGTAGTTACCCGCATGCCTCGCTTTATCCCGATCCCTGTTGATGCCCCGGGGACCATGACCTTATTTAGAGGAAAAAGAGACTTTGGTACTTCTGCAATTATTGCTGGCATTATTGCTACAACAGCAGTCGCTGCCTCGGTTACTGCCTCGGCATTGGCCTTGTCAAATTCAGTACAGACAACCCAAACTATCAATGATTTATCGGCCACCATCTCTGTGGCTCGGGACAGACAGGCCTCAGCCAATACTCAGATATAGGGAGGCCTTATGCTTGTCAACCAACGTATAGATCTGGTCCGAGAGCAATTAGACATTCTATGGCAACTGGCCCAGCTTGGCTGTGAGCAAAAACTCCCAGGCCTTTGTGTCACCTCCATATAATATGACAAATTTACCCGAGCTGCTAATCTAAGAGTCTTTCACAGCATCTGTTACAGAATTGGACCTCGGAGTTTGAACAGACACTTCGGCAGCTGAGAGCGACCATCATTCAAGTAAATTCTACCCGACTGGACCTGTCTTTGACGGAGGGATTGTCGTCCTGGATCACCTCAGCAGTCTCTTATTTCAAGGAATGGGTGGGAGTGGGACTTTTTGGAGTGATCCTCTGCTGTGGATTAGTGTTACTCCCCTGGTTGCTTTGCAAATTGAGATCTCAAACAAGAAAGGACAAAGTAGTGATCGCCCAGGCGCTTGTAGCCCTTGAACAAGGAGCGTCAGCCGATATCTGGTTGACCATGCTCAAGCAACAGGTCGCCGGCTGGACAGCTCTTGCACTCCTAGAACCTCGGTTCATTGCACAGGATTAGAGTGTCCGGCTTGAGCAGCCCATGAGGGGTGACGAGCTTAGCATTGCACACGGAAGTTCTACCAAATATGCTCCCTGGAAGGCATGTCATATTACATGAGGGTTCCTGCCACAGTTTTCCCTCCCTCAAAAAATGGCAGTGCGACGGGTCGGGAGTGCCCTGGGTCCCAACAACAGCCTAAGGGTATCTCTCTTGTAGAGGTTCGCCAACTTTGTACGAGGATATGACCTCTGTCTTCACACTCCTATATCTGGGTGTCCTGTTTGCTTAAAAAAAACAGAAAAGGGGGAGATGTGAGGAGCTGTCCGAGGAGCTGTCCTCACAGATGTGAGGAGCTGTCCAAGGAGCTGTCCTAACAAACTCCATTACAAGATGGCACCGGCATCCGGCAGAACGCACCTAGTAAAAAGGGCAATATGCAGGCGCTTGGTAACTTCCCTACTCAAAGGGACACGTACGTTTTGGTACGTCATCTGGCATAATTGGCAGCGACCAGTCAGAGAGTGACACGTCCTAGGCGAAGATAGTTTCCTATATAAGGGACGGTTATTCCTCACTCTCCGTCTCCGCATTGTAAGCTTATGCTCTCCCTCTCAAGACGCATTAAAGCTTTTCTGTAGTAGGATCCTGTGTGTGCCGCGTCGTTACTGCTGGCCAGACGAAGCATGGGACAATCAACCTTCCAGTGTCCCATGTAAGATTTGATGGTTTTGGATGCTTTTCCATGATTCATTCTTCAGGCCAAATAAAAGTTTCAGGAGGATGGGCCGGGAGAGGAATGACTGATATCCAGGGAACCCTCAAATTCAGTAGGTTCATAAGAACAGGAGGGAGTCTCTTTTGCATTTTATTTGTGAATTCTACCTTTTTATTTCTTTTTTTCGGAGCTGGGGACCGAACCCAGGTTTTTGCGCTTACTAGGCAAGCGCTCTTTCCCTGAGCCAAATCCCCAACATTTATTCTACATTCTTGACCTAGTTGAACAGAATCCATGTTAAAATTCCACCTTACTTCCTCACTGCAGGAGCCATCAATGTGTGAATATATATATATATGCCACCATATATATATATATATATATATATATATATATATATATATATATATATGCCACCAAAACTAGATAATATTGATGAACCTAAGAAGTGCATTCTGCCAGGAACCAGATATAGATGTTTCCTTAGAAAAAATTCAGAAGTGAGTGCTAGTGGCAAACCAGTGAACTTAAAATGGACTTCTTGTTGGTAGATTTTGAAAAAGTATTACAAGAGGTGAAGGGGCTTTAACCACATATGAACATCAATGCAAATGAATCAGTGCTTTCTGGTACTAAACCAATATTCAAAATAGGTACATGGACAGAACTATGGCTGGAACTGCATATGTGGCAGAGTATGTCCTTCTTAAGCATCAATGGAAGGACAACCCATTTGTTCTCCCTGGGTTAGACTCACAGGTCAACGGATCTTAAATGAGGAGTAAGGGGCATAATAGAACAAGAACAGGAACATGGCTAGTGGTCTTATGGGCAGGAAATTGGGAAAGGAAATAACATTTGAATATAAATATAAAAATATCCAATTAATAATAAGGAATAAAATATGGTAAAAAATAAAAAAAAATGAAAGAAATTAAAGAAAAGAGCACAACCAACTAATAACACCTATTGACTCAGAAATCTAAAAAATCATTGACAAGGAATGGTAGTCAGAGATATACTAGTGAAAAGACGGGGACAATGAAGTGTCTAATACGATCACTTCTCTATCCCAGATAACAGGGTCAGACAAAAACTGCACTAAATGAATGCAAATCATGGAGGAGTTTACTCTGAGCTGAAGACACAATACCTGTCTTTCCCTTCTTCCTTAGAAACTTTTTCTTCTGTGAGAAAAAGAATAAGAGTCATGTGCTCTCAGGTAAACAACTATGCCCTTCGTAACTCACGGATTTTGTAAGAAATTAATGATATAAGCTCTCTGATGTCCAGGAACCATAACAAGCATGGAAATACAGATGCTTCTGAGAGGCTCACAACTCCTAATACCCATATGTGGAAGGCTCAGATCAAGGCTATCTCTTCAGTGAATTCACTCAAACCCAACGCAGGACTCACCAAGCTTTCCCATAGACCATGTGTTTCTTCCCTTTTTATACAAAGACAGAAGGGCAGCTTCCTTTTCCCCTTCTCTGATATCATCTTCCTCTTTGTTCTCACTCCCAAATGGCTGTTTACTCTGAATTAGGAGCCAATTAGTAAACCCTAGAGGTACTGAAGTAATATCTGAAAGGCAGTTGCAGTCAGGACAACACTCGTGACATCACAAAAGAAGCTAGGTCTCTGCAGGATACAAGAGATTTTTCAGGGAGGGCCTAATGATGATAACACTGAGAATTGCAATGGCCTACCTGCTGAACTGCTATATTTACATTGACCACATTCGAGGGTGACCTTTACAAGAGAGTCTACTGTGACACAGGAGAAACCTTTAAATACTACATCTCTCTAAATCTATAGAATTCTCTTTGTTCATTATTGGTTACATGCTCTGAATAGAGAAAGAAAGGGCCTTGGTATGGGTACAAAGGATCTAGAACCATGGAGTGGAAGAGATTCTTCTGAATAATTATTTTATTCCCAGGTCCATTCCTGTGCCGTACAATTCAATTTCCTAGTATTTCTCTGTTTCCCAAGGGCCAGTATTTACCTTTAATTGAATGTATATTTTATTACATTTTCTTATTGTACATTCATTGATAGGGGACTTTATAATATTCCTTAATGTGTAATCATAAATTCAGTTTTCCTTTTCAATTTTTTTGCAATGATTTTGTCAACAATGGTGGCACAGCTATAGAATGAATATAACAGTGTAGATACTCTGTACCTACATCAAATGATCCCAAATCCTTATTTTATCATAAATTATGAGACATCAGTAAAGCAAAGGACAACATGTGCCATAGAATGTGGTTCTGTAGTCCCATTATATGTCAGTTCTCTAATAACTACCATGCTGTATTCCCAGTGCCAGACTTGAGGGTTTTGGATATTTTATCATGGTTTTTCTTCAGACAAAACATGAGATTCATTTGGATGGGCAGGGAGAGTAATGGCTTCAGGTCCAGGGACACCTCAACATTACTAGTTTCATAAGAACAAGAGGGAGTCTATTTGGCATTGTCATTTGTGGATTCTAAATAATTGAGCTTGTTTGTTCCAAAGAATCAATGTCAAAATTATACCTAATCTCATTTGTAGGAGCCACCAAAATATATATGTGTATGAGTGTGTATATATATATATATATATATATATATATATATATATATATAATCTATTATATTATCACATATATATATATATATATATATATAATCTATTATATTATCACATATATATATATATATATATATATATATATATATATATATATATATATACACCAGCCACCAAAACTAGATAAGAGGGTTGAAGCTTTGAAGTGCATGCGGCCATTAACAGGATATAGTTGTTTCCTGAGAGACACAGGTAGAGCACGTCCAATACAGAAGTGAAAGCCAGTGGCAAACCAGTCAACTGAGAATGGACCTTTTGATGTTAGATTTTGAGAAAGGATTACAAGAACTGAAGGGGGTTCAACACCATGAGAACAATAATGCCAACGAGACAGAAGTTTCAGGTTAAACCAATATTCAAAGAATGTATATGGACAGACCTAGTGCTCCAACTGTTTATGTAGGAGAGGATGGCCTTGTTGGGCACCTAAGGAAGGAGAAGCCCTTTGGTTTCATTCCTAGGATTAACTCCCAGTTTATGGGAATGTCAAGGGGCAGTAAGGTTGGTTATAGAAGAATTGGATGGGGACTGCTTAGGGATCTTATGGACCGGAAACTAGAAAAGTACATAACATTTTTAATGAAAATATAGAAATATACAATTAAAGAAGCAAAAAAAATGTTAAAATGAGAGAAAATGAAAAAAGTTATAAAAAAGAGAACTGCCTACTAATCACATGTATTGACCCAGAAATATAAAGAGTCACTGTCAATGAATGGTAGTCAGAGTAATACTAATTGAAAGATTTAGACGATGAAGTCTCAACTACAAACACTTCTCTCTCCAAGATATTAGTGTCAGACACAATGTGCAGACTGTAATTTCTTCATCCCACACATAACTGTTGCCTTTTATTTTGATGTTGAAAAATAAATCGAGGTTTGGATTCGAGAAGCATCACTGATCATAGTATTCTGCTAATGCAGTTTATCCAAGATTCTTAAGAATTCAACTGCCAACAGATCCCAGAACGTATAATTTACTTATTACTAAGCAAAATTAGCACTTTAAAGTGTATTTCAAGGCTGTGTCATTTTGGTAAATAGAACTAGTAGGTACTAAGCTATAGTATTTATTTAATTTACTGTTGAAAAGTATTCTTCTTTTATGTGTGTGTTTGCTGTCATGTATATATGTGTACCTTGTGTGTACCTTGTCCCTTCAGAAGCTAGGAGAAGAGAATGAGTTCCTGGCATTGGAATTGCAGATGGCTGTGAGATGTCATGGGGTACTAGGAACTGAGCAAGTTCCTCTCAAAGATCAGCAGGTTTCCTTAGGTCCTGAGCCATTCCTCCAACCCTATTTTAACTTTAACCAAGTGTATTCATCACCACTAGAAAGTTAAGAACCTACAATCAGTCCCCTTGTACTGCTTTCTTTTTCCACTCCCTAGAGACAAACATTTGTAATTATCCATCCCATTTGACTCCATAACTGTAAATGTTTTGATTATTCAGTATTAAACATTATCAATGAGCTGACAATTAGCTTTCAAATAAAAAAATTATGCCAGCAAAAATCAGCAAAAGTTTTTGGTATGGCATCTCCACAATCTCCATTCTGAATTTTTCAGATTCATTCCTGCCCCGCAGCCCTAACCCCTCTTCTTGCCACACAGTGGCTGCTCTTCTATTTTCATGTCACATGTGGTGTTCACTCCCATGCCCTCCTGGCTTAACAGCTTATTTTATCCCTTTCGTGGTCCCCTTCCCAGTTTCATTACACACACACCGAACCTAGGTTCCCCATTGAGAGGAGGCAGGCAGAATTTGAATGAGGACTGTAACAGAATTTCAGAATGAAGGTAAACTGGACTGCACACTGGCTTCTTCACGTTTTTCTTAAAAATTTGCAATTATATTTCAAGAAAGTATAACTTTATTTTCTATCGCATTAAATATGTAATAATAAAGAAACTGACTGACAGAATCTATTCGCCAATCTCACTGTATGGAAGTCTATAAATGAGAAGTCTATGACAGAAAACAAACTACATTCATATAGAGACACTGATCTTACACAGTCAGCACAGGAAACAAATGTGTCCCATTTTTTACCAAACAGCACAAGAGTAATAAGAAGCACACATGTGGTGAATATGAAGCAGCTTTACCTGACCCTGCTTTCTTTCTTTCTTTCTAACGGTACTAGGGACTGAAATCTCCATCCTGTGCCTGATTGTGCCTGCCTGCTGTCACCTGGCCCTGCCCTTTATTTCCCTTTATTTTAGAATTATAAAAAGTATATTCAATGAACAGTGATGTTTCCTAAATTCTCATGTCAGGATCACTGCTTCCCTGCAAGGGTTCACCCGAGGCCCCTATGCATACAGCATTCTGCTCACGCATGCTGCTCCAGTCCTCGCATGCAACTTTCTCTACCCAGCACCCCACAGTCACATACTTTTCAAAACACAAATCTGACATAATGGTGACATTTTGATATAGATCAAAACATTAACTCAGGCTTAGAGAGATGGTTCAGCAGTTAAAAACACTGACTGCTCTTCAAGAGGTCCTGAGTTCAAATCCCAGCAACCACATGGTGGCTCACAACCATCTGTAAGGGGATCTGATGCCCTCTTCTGCTGTGTCTGAAGACAGCTACAATGTAGTCATATACATGAAATAAATATAAAAATCTTAAAAATTATTAACTATATATCTATGCTATCCAAAGAGAACTTTAGGCCAATAAAAATATAAAGAGCTAATGTAGTCTAACATCCTTACTTTAATAATCTTCTATGGACTTCTCTGTCTGAATGGCCTAGTTGTTGTACAGCTGGGATTGGATACAGACAGCTAGATTCCCAGTTCTTGGCTTAATGTTTTCAAGATCTAATCACCACATTTACCTTTACTAAATCATCTGTGTAAGGATCT
Source organism: Rattus norvegicus (assembly GCF_021556685.1). Taxonomy (NCBI): domain Eukaryota; kingdom Metazoa; phylum Chordata; class Mammalia; order Rodentia; family Muridae; genus Rattus; species Rattus norvegicus. The sequence continues at coordinate 49,638,506 of NC_141555.1, read as the reverse complement.
TTTCTTTTAATTTAAAATTCAGCATCTCATAGTCCTGTAACTCTAATATACCAGTAAAATCATAAAATATTATATTATATATAAAACATATTATATACAATATATAACATATATATTTTTCTCCCACTCTGATTGGGTTGGTACTCACTTCTAACAAATGTCCCACTGCATTTACTAAACAGTAGAAAAACAAGATAAGGTGTTTTGGGGACTAGATTGGCATCTGGGATAATTGTTTTGTAATCATATTAGTTAACTAGACCTGTGTCAGTACTGCTGTATAACCTAACTGCAGATATATCTAAGATAAGTGTGAATATTCCATACATGCTTTTTGAGGGTATATAATTTATTCCCAGAGGAAAGTGTTTTCTCCTGCATTCTTATCAAAGAGACCCCAGTCCATCTTGAGATCGCAGATGAGGGCATAGCAGGAACTGATAATACAAAAGAAGACCGCAGGTAAGAGAACACCATGGTGTCAGAGTGACATCATTGTGGAGAAAGAGGAGAGAAAAGCAAAAGGAAAGAAAAAATTACTAGGTTGAATTATAGTTCCTTAGTAAAGGTAGATTCTTCATAACACCAGAAAGAAATCAAACTGTTAAAATAAACATCCTTAAAAGAATCATTATGAAACAATGGTTAATAAGAAATATGACTTCTTTGATGTGCCATTACAATCATTGAACTAACCATAAACAAAATTATACAAATGTTTACTAGGGGTCTGCAACATTTCAGTGTACTCTTTGGATGTCTAAACATGAAATTTAAACTTCTAATACTAGGTGACAGCTTAGGGTAAAAGATTGGGAGAAAAAAACAATGCAGAACCACAGGAAGATCCTGCACCACTTTCTCTCCAAGAGCACCTGGGGTGTTTTTTTACTTTAGAGCCTCCTTCACACACTGGATCATCAATGCTTAGCCTTCAGGAGCACAGAGGACCCCAGAGAAAGCGCTGAGAACACAACAGAGGCTGTGATGAGGCACTTTCTTGCCCTTTATGTTCATGGAACCGAGCTTCCCTCAAGCTACAGAGATCCATGCCTTTCACTCCCCGCTTCCCCCAACTGAGGCATCACCCATACAAAGGCTAATCTGTCATTATGCTGGAAACTTTTGGCTTTATTCTGAGAACACAATAAAGCACATCAAATCAGAATAAAAATAATTTGTAAACATTGTTATACAATTTGAACTTTTTGGTTTTGAGTGCCATTTGTTCTCTGAAATCCTCCTCTGGTAACTTCTTGAGTCCCCATGATGTTCTCCAGTTTCAAGATATGGCTAGATATCCAATAAACTGGTTCTGCGTTACCAGGAAAAATAATGATCACATCATCTAACCTCAAAAAGTTTTAAATTTTGGTCAGTTTCTCATACTGTCTCATGCATTCTCCACAATTTGTCCTATTAAACAAGTATTTACAGATCATTTTAAAGTTATTAATGAGTTGAGTATGGAATGATACAAGGGTAACTGATAATTTGCTGAGTAACAGACGTTTGCTACATAAGTGAAGCTGAGTTCAAATGAACTACAAAGAGCTGCAAAAACATCAAGGAGAATGGGAGTTTCCCACAGAAGGTAATGGATGCCCGCAGCATTTGTGATATTTCTAAAAATAGAAATATACAATAGTGCGAATGCTAGGAGGATAAAGTGATGTCATTCAAGATTGAAGACATTTTTGAAAAGGTTTAAGGTATAAAAGTGTGTTATGTTTAAAAAATTGTTGTTGGGGTTGGGGATTTAGCTCAGCGGTAGAGCACTTGACTAGGAAGTGCAAGGCCCTGGGTTCAGTCTCCAGCTCCGAAAAAAAGAAAAAAAAATTGTTGTTTATATAGGGTTTATAAGACATAAGACAACACACAAGATAGTTTGTAACCACTTGAAATAACATTGGAAGAGACATAGGCCTTGATTACTGAATGCCTTCTTGGACCTTAGGATCATTATTTTAGTCAAATAAATGCTCAGACATTTACTGACACCAGAATTGCACAGTCAGAAAGACCTGATACCTTGCAGGTCTAGAAAAACTGGATTCAGTATGTCTTATCTCATAAGATACATAACTGTTTGCTGACACAATCATTATTAAATGGTAAGGCATATAAACTTACACTTAGGTATATGTTAAAATAATAGACACTCACAATTTATCACTTCTTCCTGGTGTAAACTGTGTTGTTCTCTACCCTTCCCAGGTTGCATACATTCTATCTGCATGACACTGTGTATTGCTGCTCCACTGCACATCTTCTTTCAACTCCACATGCAACAGTCAGTGGCAAAAACTGGGTCTGATGGAAAAATTTATACCAAAGAAATCAAGAAACACTACAACCCAGTGTTCTCAACCTATACTCCCACACCAGAGCTGGTTTATTAAATAAATATACACCAGCATATCACTTATTTAGCGTTTTTTTAGACAGTTAGTAGGAGGTAAAGGCATGTGATCCTAATTGGATCTATCAAAAAAAGAAGAAAATAGAGGAAGATGAGGAAGAAGGAAAAAGGAGGGAGAGGAGGAAGAAAAGAAAGAACAGAACAGAAAGTCTCTGTTTGGATAGGAAACAATCTTCAGGTTTAAATTATAATCACTGTGGTTATTTGAATAGTTTTGGCCCAACAGACTGAAACCTGGGTCCAAAGAGAGTGGCACTATTAAGAGGTGTGTCCTTGGTGGAAGAGACAGGCTTTTAGGTCTAATATGTTCATTCCAGGCCCAGTGTAATATACAGTTTCCTTATGTTCATAGTGTATCAAGGTTTAGAACTCTCAGCTCCTTCTCAGTGTCAGTCTGACTGTACTCTGTCATGCTTCACACCATGAAAATGGATTAAACTTCTGAAACTGTAAGCCAGCCCCAATTAAATGTTTTCCTTTATGAGAATTGCTGTGATGATATTGTTTCTTCACAGAAATAAAGTCCTGAAAAGTCATAAGAATTTTCTTCAGAAGCATATTGGTCTAAATATTTATATTAGAACACTGAATTTGAATTCTATGTGTCTAACACATAATTTGTTATCTAGGTATGTTTGAATTTTTTCAGAGGTCAGCTAAGTAGTAGGTATTACCAGCTTCATGGGTCATTAAAACCCGCTCACAATTTATCTACCAAGGTTTGCAAAAATAAAGCAATTTCAGGAATGGAATGAAATCCAGTCTTCAATATTTAAAAAATAAGATGAATATAGAGATTAAAAGACAAGATATTTGATGATAAATTAGAAACCTTTAAAATGAAATGTGTATGTTAAGTCATGTAATCCACACATTTTATTTCATTTCTCATAATGGAAATATAATAATAATAATAATAATAATAATAATAATAATAATAATAATAATAAATTAACCAGCTTACTAGTAAGTGAGGACTTGCACAGAATAACAGGCATATATTCAGTAAGTCACACGCTGGTGTTAGTCTAGTGAGCATAAGTAGTATCAAGTCTTATTACTGAAAGCGGATGCTCTTTATTAGTTACTGAAGAAATAAATATAAATTGTTGTCAGAAGAAAGTAAATTAATACTGAAACAAAACACAGTATACTAATCTTCCTGTATTTCTATAATTTTGCCTTGTCTTTATAATACAATTTTTAAGATGGTGTTAGCAGCTTCCTGTTTCTAAGCCCATTTATTCTATGACACTTGTAGGAGAAACACATGTAGATGTACTGGCTTTTAAATATCTTCACAGACTATTCCAGAGTAGGTAATATTTACCTCAGATTCCAATGATGCACCCATGCTACATTTTGGTCTCATTTTTTATCTTCCCTATTTCCCTAATAAAGAATATTCCTCCTTTAAGTCCTCCTCCTTCTTTGGTATTGAGAGGATGTCCTGGAAGGATGCGACCACCACTTTAGTCAAGCAATTACACCTTATTCTTTCTTGGGTTACCCTGCTAGTCCACTTCAGTAATGATAAGAATCACAGTAAATCAAATCATTGCTATTCTACCAGAGGAGTCTCTCTGTTACACATATGCCAAATTTGAAGCATAATATATGGAACTAATTTATAGAACTGACATCTATTGAGTTTAAAATAAATATAAATTTCATAAGAGCTGCGGACCCATAGCCATGATAGGAATGAAAGTGAAATAAGAAGGGAGAGAAGTGAAAGGTAGGAAACCAGAGCACCAATTAGCAATCCATCTCTTTTTGAGGGGTGCTTAAAGGGTCTGCATGTGAAGGGTGTCTAGTCTCTCAAAAGTCACCCACTCTGATAATAAACACTTTTCAACCCAAATTTAGATGAAAAGTAAAATGGGGCAGACATTGTTTTCAAAATCCAAGCTTTGGAGTAAGCTGAATTATGCATAAGGTTTTCACCTAAAAAAAAATTGGATTTTGTCCTATAGTCCCCCAGATCAAACTACTGATTTTTGAGATTACTACTGTTCTCTGAGAAATAGACAGAAAATCTGCAACATATAATAATGTAAATCTGTATGAACTCAGAGGAAATTATAGCCTGTATTCTGACTAGTTATATGCTGCTTGACATTCTCATAATGACAGGCAGCAATAGTGGGCACAGCTCCAGCGGTCATGAGTTCATGACTTCCAGCAGCTGGTTCTCCCCAGTGCAAAAGCTATGATTTGTGGTCGTCTAAGTGCATGAAATCCACTTGGACTGACCATATTCTCAATGCCCATTAGTTACAGGACACAACTTTCTCATCTGTCAGAAGTATGGGTGTTCTGTCACTGGTCATCAGTAAGTTTATGTGCACATATGATTGCACATGGTACTCCTTAGGTTATGACAATTTTCATCTTGGAGTATGAAAAGCAGCCATTCTCAGTTTCATTCACAGTTAAAGATAATACAATCCTAGAGACAGGAGGTAAAAAAAATAAATGGTTTAGATTTGAGTTGGAATCCAGACACTGTCTCTTCCCAAACTTATGTTTACAGGAGACTTGTACACTTACGTAATTGGAAATAGAATGGGGCTAACCAGTACTAAGAATAAAAGAGGAAAAGGGAAATAGCAATTCTATTTACACACTTTTGTACCTCACAGAATGCTTCCCTGATCCCCTTTGACATTTAAAGTGAAAAGGAATTCTTGGAGTATGGAGTACCATTAAAATATGTCTACGATAATTCCGGGAAATTATGTTAAACCATACATAGAGGCTAAGGGAGCAGTACTGTGGTAGAGCAATGCTCTGCCTGTGTGAGATCTGGACTTGACCTTCACATCAATAAAAACACAGCTGGTGGGGATGTGGATAATGGGAACATTCCTCCATTGCTGTTGGTAGTGCCATTTGGAGGTTTCTCAGAAAAATGGGAATAGTTCTAACTCAAGACATAGCTATACCACTCCTGAGCATATAAACAAAAGATTCTCCACCATCCCACAAACACTTGCTCAATTTTATTCATGATAGTCAGAAGCTAAAAGAACCTAGATGACCCTCAGCTGAGGCATGGATACAGAAGATGTGGTACATCTACAGAATGGAATACTATTCAATTATTGAAAAAAAAGACATCATGAATTTTGCTGGCAAATGGGCGGAGAGTATCATCCTGATTGATGTATCCGAATCCCAAAACGACATGCCTGGTATGTATTCACTAATAAATGATATTAGCCATAAAATACAGGATACTCATGGTACATTCCACAAACCCAAAGAAGTTAAACAAGAAGGAAGGCACGATGGAGAATGCTTGGAACTCACATAGAGGGGGAATAAAAATGTCATTAGAGTCAGATGGAGGGAGGGAACTGGGTGGAAGAGGGGATAACAAGGGAAATGTGGGGGAATTCAGGAACAGGTGTGGGGAGGAGAAGGAGGGATGGCCAAAAGGACAGGAGAATGAGTGGAAAACTGCAATTGACAGGGGTAGGCATGGGCAACTCTAAGATGAGAAAGACCTGGGATAAGGGAGGTCCCCAAGATCAATGGAAACATCCTTAGCTGTTACTCACAGCATTGGGGATATGGTACCCAAAGAGGCCACCTCCTGTAGCCAAGGCAGGAATCTCAGTGGAACAACAGAGACACCATCCCATCCAAGAAACTTGACCCAAAATCTTTCCTGTCTTCAAGAAATGCAGGGACAGGGGATGGATCAAAGACTTATAGAATGGCCAACCAATAACTGGCCCAACGAGAGATGCATCCCATGGGCAAACACTAATCCCTAACACCATTCGTGATGCTCTGTTATGCTTACAGACAGGAATCTAGCATGGCTGTCGCCAGAGAGGCTCCAACGAGCAGCTGACTCAGACATATGTAGGTACCCACAGACAAACAGCAGGCAGAACTTGAGGACTCTTATGTAAGAATTAGAAGGAAGGATTTGGTGACCAAGAGGGGACTGGCACACCATAAAAAGACCAACAGAAGCAATTAACTTGGAACTTTGAAGCTCCCACAGACTGAACCACCAATGAAAGAACATACACAGGTTAGACCTTGGCCTCCCTGCACAAATGCAGCCTGGATTTCATATCAGTCCTGAATAACTTGGGGTGGGTGTTCCCAAAAGCTGTAGCCTGCATGAGGGATATTTTCTAACAGGGCTCCCATGTCTGGTTTCAGGGGCAGTGGATATGCCTAGCCTTTTAGACACTTGACGTGTAAGGGTAGGGGGAAATCCAGGAGGAACCCTAATTGTCAGAGGAAAAGGGATGGGGGAATTCAGAGAAGGAATGTGGGAGGGGTGATGAGGAGGTGGCAGTGGGCAGGATGTAAGGTGTATTAATTTAAAAAAATAATAATAAATGGGAAAAACATATATATATATATATATATATATATATATATATAATTCTAAATATAATATAATTCTAAAACTAGGAAAAGAATGCAAAGAATTAAAAGAGGCAAAACAACCTGGAAACGAATAGTAAGGCATGGGGAATCTTCTTACCAAATTGAGATTTAATACACATTTTACAGTATTGGCAAAAAAGAAACACAAAGGGAGAATCTGGGAATGGGCCCCACTGCCCCCAAAATGCCTAATTGATTTTTAAAGCGGACATTCAATAGAGCAGAGACAGCTCTTTGCAATAACAGTAGTGTTACTCAAAACTGACAGTCAGAGATCTAACAGAAACTTTGACTATTTCAGAACTTACATGGGAATTCAATCAAAATAGATTATGGACTTACCTGTAAAACAAGAAAATAGGACACCAATAAAAATGTTAAGACCGAGATAGAAAAAAAAAAAGAAAAAAAAAGAAAAAAAAGAAAGAAAAGAAAAGAAAAGAAATCTTAAGAACAAGGCCTTGGTAAAGAGTCATTCATACAAGGAAATATTGATAAATTAAACTTTGCCTGTTAAAGGCCACGTTAGGAGAAAAGCTGCAGCAGAAGCTTCTTTCTGTAGCCCTGGCAAACCTGGAATTCTCTGTAGACCAGAATGATTTGAAACTCAGGGATACACCTGCTTTTGCTTCCCTAGCACTGGGATTAAAGGCATGGGTCTCCACAGCATGTCTCGGGTAATATTTATTTATAAAAACTTCCAGATTTTAAAAACTACCAGATGAATTCTACCTAATATGTAAAGAACTCAACAAATTAAAAAAACTAAGAGGAAATTCAACAAAGGGTGGATTAAAAATATACAATGATAATTCCTTAAAAAACAAGAAATTCCAAAGGAAATGACTAAATTCCAAATTTATCATCTAGCAGAGTGGCACCTGTGCTTACAAATTGCTCTGCAGAGTGACAGATGAGAACTGAAGCAACCTCTGATCTACTGAAGTTCGCCAGAAGTGTGCTAAAAACAAGACAAAGCTTCTTTCTGGGATTGGGTCAGTGTTTAGATGGCTGGTTGTTCTTCCAGAGGACCCAGGTTTAATTCCCAGCATCCATATGGTTGTTCACAGCTACCTAGAACTCCAGTTCCAGAAGGTTCCTTATCCTCTTCTGACCTCTAAGGACATCAGGCTCACACATGGTGCAGACATACATCCAAGCTCAACGTTCACATTCATAAAAATATTAAAGGAAGAGAGAGACATTCTCTGGTATTTCACTTGTGTTTTCTACATGCTTGTGTCACACCACGGAGCTCAACCAACCAAACTCAGAAACAGGAGTCTTACACAGAAGGTAAATCTTACAGGTAGCAAAAGACGGGTATTTCACATTTATAAACCTATAATATAGATGAGTGCCTCTTTCAGGGTAGCACAGTTCATAAGGGAGCAAAGTAAGCCAGGCCCACTCTGTCTATTATCCCAAGACCATGTTTCAGCTCTTGACACATGAGGACTTTTCACTCAAATGCTTCTTTAAAATTCTTTCTGGCAGAGGACTTGGTTAAATTGAAAGAGGAAGGTAATTAAACCTTACTGTAGGCAATGCAAAATTAGGTGGGAGATTAGAAAAAAAAAACAATTAGAATCTTTAGAGTTGTGTTTGTTTGAGGAGGAAGACTTGGGTGGGGAGGTGTTTGAGACAGGGTCTTGGTGTGTAGATTTGGCTGTCCTCAAACTCAAAATCCTCCTGACTCAGGCTCTCAAGTGCTGGGATTACTGATCTATGCACCCACACCCAGCTGTGAAGTTCTTGATATAGGAAACAGAATAGTGTGTGTGTAAGTGTCAGGGACAAGAAGAAACACCCAGCAGTTTCTACACTTTGTATCACTTTACTTTGCTTTAGTCTTTCTGTAGCAGAGATTAAATATGTTGAGTAGGTGATAATATTTCACTTAATTTGGTAAGTGTTGATTCCCCTTGTGTAAACAGGTAAAAAATTTGCCTTTAAAGAATATATGCTCTAGGATATCCTTCAAAGCCATTAAAAATATGTACTAAGCACTGAGAAGCCTGCCTGACTCAAATGCAAATGCTATGTGTCAGTAAAATACTAGGTGATGATAAAATTTTTCTTTTCTTTTCCACTAAATAGAACAGAAGCACTATTTTACTGTACAAAACAAATTTTCTTTCAACGTTTCAATGAAAACCATATACTGCATACTATTCAGAGTATCACTGAAGACTCCACAGCATAGCTGAGTATAAGGATATGCTTAGCATGCTCAAGACTTTGTTGTAAATCCCCAACATGTGTATGTGAAATGTGTGGACATTTTTTGTCCACTGGATTCTAAGAGGTATATAGATGACATGTCTTATTTATTAGCACAATAGCCAAATTCCTAATTTTTTTCCAATACTACCTTTAAAATGTATTTTATTGGGGCTAGACTGATGGCTCGATGTTAAGAGCAATGGCTGTTCCTCCAGAGGATACGGGTTTATTTCCTAGGACTCACATGGCAGCTTACAACTGTCTGCAAATCCAGGAATATATATATATATATATGTATATATGTATATATATATATATATATATATATATATATATATATATTCTTCTGGAACTTGAGATATATATATATATATATATATCTCACACAAACTCACACACACACATGTATGTATGTATCTCCCTCCCCACTTAAAATGGAGGTGAACACAGACTGCACAAAGTTGTCTTCTCATATCACATGCAGATAACGGCAAGCACAGAGCCCCCATTACATATACGTTAGAAATGAAATAAAATTGTACAAAGATCATAATGCTAGGCAAATTAAACATACTAGCTAAATCATTTCCAACTTGAAATAGCATTAATGTCTCTATTTTCCTCTTATTCAGAGATAATGTATTCCCTTGCAGAGGGAGGACTTACTTTCATATTGGAGCTGACTCCACACTGCCTGAACCAATGCTGTGGCTGTTAGTGTGACTGGCAAGTTCCTGGCTTGGCACTCAGTGGATGTGGTGATTAGGACAAGGAAGCAGGAAATGGGTATATCTTCTGATAAACACACCTGCATTATTCTTGCTCACTGTACTTCTGTGCTTTCTCAAACACAGCTCTGTAACATAGAATGAAACCACAACACCCTATCTGATTGGTTCTCTATTGTTTACCTAGATTTTAACACTGTGACATTGGGTAGTACTCAGGGCATTTGGCAAGCTTACAAAGAATATTAGTACAACAGAAATGATCACAAGTCCTTGAAGTGAATTCTAGCACTGTTATCCATTTGGTAGTGTGGATTTTGAAGTTCAATCTTTTATGCATATTCATTCCCTTGGTTCCTCTACTTCCTAACTGGGGGGCTTGGCTAAATATCTTAACCACTGCTTTAATTCCCTTCCCTATAAAATGAAAGTCAAGTGTTTGTCTCTCTCAAAGACTTTCTCCTTGATTTGCTTAGCTAAGTTTCTTTAACCTCTCCAGGCCACAGTCCTAGCTCTTGTAATTTGTACATGGGGTCTATGTCACCTAGTCCTAACAAGCATCTTTCTAAGTAAGTCTAGACTGTGCAAACCCAACATTCATCGGAGCACTTACACCTGTCTTCAGCAAGAATCTGCCAGGTTGGCTTAGACAGGGTCTATAATCCAATGTTTCCTTTTAGGAATTTCCTTTCCTTAACTGCTTGGCTATAAGCCCTCATTTCTTTGTTACTATTGTAAGTCGAGTTGCAAACACAGAAGAATAATAATCACTTTTCCACAATTGCAATGTTTCTCAATAAAACGCCACCTTTAGACCTGCCTAGCTCTGCTTTTCGTATCCAGGGCTGCTATTAGTACATGTAAATACTTCCAGTAATGTCTAGCCATGGGCACAGTCTGTCTTCTGTGGGCCAGAGGACAATGTTATTGGTCTTTGATCAGGGACATCCATCTTCATTTACCCCCTGAGATAGGGCCTCTCTTACCCTTAAATTTCCCAAGTAGGGCTGGTTGGCCTACTCCTCCAGGTGATGGAATTATCCTTTGTCAGGCTACCATGTGATGTTTCATGTCCTGCAGCTGCTAAATCTACTGTAAACTTGTTACATGCTTTCATTTTCTTACTGTAGAATGCCATAATCATGTCTTAGCTTTCCCCAAGTTCTCTTCCTATTCTAGTTATGGAAAGGGATTTACTAGATCGAAATATATATATTTTGGTTTTTCGAGACAGGGTTTCTCTGTGTCAAACTCGCTCTGTAGACCTTGCTGGCCTCCATCTCAGAGATGTGTCTGCCTCTGCCACTTAAGTGCTGGGACTAAAGGCATGAACTACCACACCTGCATAGAAGACATATTTTTCAAAATAATAACTGCCTGAGAATAAATAATCACCACCCTGTAACTTTACTGGCAGTGACATCATCACCCAGCAGATATTATCTTAACTTCCATTATTCTGCTACTAGTGAATGGAAACACTGCTAATGTGTTTATTCTGCAAAATTATGGTTAAGACCTTGCCAATTAAGGAGTCAATTTGGAATGTTTTCCATGTAGAGGTCTGGCTGCAGCTGAAATATCGTTCCTTTCAGCTCTCCATTCCCAAGGCAAGAGTGTTCTTTGCCTCACTGATGCTGGGTTTGGTGATTGCTTTTGCATTAGGCAGGGTAGGCTTCCTTTGGTCCTGCTGTGGGAATTCTTAGACAGCAAGAAAAGATGCTTTAAAAGTATTTGTGCCTTAGGACTTGCTTTCCTCAGTGCCACACGAGGAGATTCACTTCCCAAGGCTTGCTTCATGGGGTGGGGCTCTAGAATTAACACCCATGAAACAACCCCACTCCCAATTGAAAGGTAAGAGCTAAGCACAAATAAAACAGGGCAGAAGCAGTTCTACTGGATGAGTTCAACCTACTCCAGTGAATTTCCAGCTGACCCAAAGTGTTTCCAGCAAGAACAATTTACAATTATTTAATTTACAAAATTTTGGGTGCATTTATATGTGGCAACAACAGCTGATGAGTATTCTTACTATGGTGAACTATAAAAGACTTTGAAGAGACTCGTATATAGTCTTGTCTGCTCCCAAAATACGATATAGTAGAAATGAGGCCTTATTGTCTATTTGTCTGCTCATTTCTTCTGCCTTTTCTTTTCCAGCTAAAATATGTCAATGTAATAAATTCATTGGTTTTCACTGATAGCATCAATATGAAGTCATATGTACAGATTAAAATGAAAATTTAGAATTCTACCAAGTCTCAACTTTCTCTCTAATCAGATATTGTTGTATAAGTTAAACTCAAATAACAATCACTTTGCTTCCTTCAAGACTCAAAAATCTTACAACTTCTGAACAATAAAATATTATAGATACTTTACAATCTTTAAACTATTTTGTAGGAGTATTACAAAGCTATATAACTTATATTTAAATTGCTGTTTTTTTGTGGTTGTTTTGTTTAGTTTATTTTGTTTTTTGTTTTTCTTTTTGTTTTTATTTTTTGAGACAGGGTTTCTCTGTATAGCCTTGATTATCCTGACCACGCCTAGAACTCACAAAGATCAGTGTGCCTCTGCCTCCCAAGTGTGGGAATTAAAGGTATGTGCCACCACTATCCAGTTGAAATGTTGTTTTTATTATAAGAACAATTAAGAAAATCAATGTGACAAGAGAAAAGAATCAAAGAAAAATTTAGGTGTCAACACAGTTGTTACTTTTTACAAGTCTTCAGTGAAGAAGAAGATAAAGGTTTAAATTTTTTCAAAGCTATAGTTAATATTATATAGAGACATAATTTATGTATACATGATTTATATGTAAAAAACAACTATACTTTTTTTTTAAAAATCAGCATAATAACAGCAGAAAAATGGCAATTACTAGTTAGGAAAATCCGAGTATATTTATATTTTAGTTTCCTGGTATCCACAGGTATTTAGCCAATTTTTTGAGACAGATTGTAAATCAGTTCCTTCCCATGTGAGGGCATTACAAAAGAGTGTAATAACTTCCAAAAGAGATAATGTTTTGAGCTACTTTCAATAGTAAGGCAAAAATGAGAACATTTATCCAAATGAGTTTTTTTTTTTTTTGCTAATACCACATATATCTTTTAACGTTAATAGAACAAAGATTTACCTAGAAAATTAAAAGCCAAAATTACCATTTTTATTATAGTATAAGCAGATTAAAATGTGGATGAGAAGTCTATTTTTCAGGGCAGCAAAAGAGGAGCAACTGGCTGAACCCCAGAGAAGCAGCACTTCAGGACTATGTGTGCTTATTCAGAATAATAAAGCAGCTACTTCTGCAGAGGTCCAGACTGGAGCCGAGAAAACCTCTCTGAGAGCATCAGCCTTCAGAGTGCACAAAGATACCCAGACAAGAACTGGGCACCAATAACATGGATATGAGTGAGCTCTACATAGGGTCTCCTTCAAAAATGTAATAGCTAATCCTACCTCAACCTAAGAAGTCTGAGGAAACATGACATGTAATTCCCCCACACTCACCTGCCAACAATCCCTATTATGTATGTGAACAGTAAGGTTCTAATTCCACTAGGATATTATGTGAATTACAAAACGTCAGAAGTTGCAGTTGGGGATTTAGCTCAGTGGTAGACTGCTTGCTTAGCAAGCACAAGACCTGGTTTCAGTCTTCAGCTCTGAAAAAAATAAGCTACAAATGCAATACAATCTAATGAAATACTCTCTCCTTAAAATTGCTAGAATCAATAGTGTTACATCTTTCTTCTCCTATATTTCCCAAATACCTTTCTTTCCAAAGCAAAGAAATCTTAAGGAAATGAGAACCTAATTAAAATAATAACCACATTTTTCAATCCAAATTTCCAAGAAAACACTTGGAGTTGTTTCAAATGTGATCATGAATGAAATATGAATCTTTGAACAGAGATTGGCTGCTAGCTGAATTCTTTTGATTCCAAAAATTAATGACAGCAAATAACTTATTTCAAATATGTTTCTTTTTTAATGTAACAAAAGAGGTCAAATAAATATTATCATGATTAATCTTTCTTTTTTTTTTATTAACTTGAGTATTTCTTATATACATTTCGAGTGTTATTCCCTTTCCCGGTTTCCGGGCAAACATCCCCCTCCCCCCTCCCCTTCCTTATGGGTGTTCCCCTCCCAACCTTCCCCCAATTGCCTCCCTCCCCCCATAGACTAGTTCACTGGGGGTTCAGTCTTAGCAGGACCCAGGGCTTCCCCTTCCACTGGTGCTCTTACTAGGATATTCATTGCTACCTATGGGGTCAGAGTCCAGGGTCAGTCCATGTATAGTCTGTAGTGGCTTAGTCCCTGGAAGCTCTGGTTGCTTGGAATTGTTGTACTTTTGGGGTCTCGAGCCCTTTCAAGCTCTTCCAGTTCTTTCTCTGATTCCTTCAATAGGGGACCTATTCTCAGTTCAGTGGTTTGCTGCTGACATTCGCCTCTGTATTTGCTGTATTCTGGCTGTGTCTCTCAGGAGCGATCTACATCCGGCTCCTGTCGGTCTGCACTTCTTTGCTTCATCCATCTTGTCTAATAGGGTGGCTGTATATGTATGGGCCAAATGTGGGGCAGGCTCTGAATGGGTGTTTCTTCAGTCTCTGTTTTAATCTTTGCCTCTCCCTTCCCTGCCAAGAGTATTCTTTTTCCTCATTTAAAGAAGGAGTGAAGCATTCACATTTTGATCATCCGTCTTGAGTTTCGTTTGTTCTAGGGATCTAGGGTAATTCAAGCATTTGGGCTAATAGCCACTTATCAGTGAGTGCATACCATGTATGTCTTTCTGTGATTGGGTTAGCTCACTCAGGATGATATTTTCCAGTTCCAACCATTTGCCTACGAATTTCATAAACTCCTTGTTTTTGATAGCTGAGTAATATTCCATTGTGTAGATGTACCACATTTTCTGTATCCATTCCTCTGTTGAAGGGCATCTGGGTTCTTTCCATTTTCTGGCTATTATAAATAAGGCTGTGATGAACATAGTGGAGCATGTGTCTCTTTTATATGTTGAGGCATCTTTTGGGTATATGCCCAAGAGAGGTATAGCTGGATCCTCAGGCAGTTCAATGTCCAATTTTCTGAGGAACCTCCAGATTGATTTCCAGAATGGTTGTACCAGTCTGCAATCCCACCAACAATGGAGGAGTGTTCCTCTTTCTCCACATCCTCGCCAGCATCTGCTGTCACCTGAGTTTTTGATCTTAGCCAATCGTACTGGTGTGAGGTGAAATCTCAGGGTTGTTTTGATTTGCATTTCCCTTATGACTAAAGATGTTGAACATTTCTTTAGGTGTTTCTCAGCCATTCGGCATTCCTCGGCTGTGAATTCTTTGTTTAGCTCTGAACCCCATTTTTTAATAGGGTTATTTGTTTCCCTGCGGTCTAACTTCTTGAGTTCTTTGTATATTTTGGATATAAGGCCTCTATCTGTTGTAGGATTGGTAAAGATCTTTTCCCAATCTGTTGGTTGGCGTTTTGTCCTAACCACAGTGTCCTTTGCCTTACAGAAGCTTTGCAGTTTTATGAGATCCCATTTGTCGATTCTTGATCTTAGAGCATAAGCCATTGGTGTTTTGTTCAGGAAATTTTTTCCAGTGCCCATGTGTTCCAGATGCTTCCCTAGTTTTTCTTCTATTAGTTTGAGTGTGTCTGGTTTGATGTGGAGGTCCTGGATCCACTTGGACTTAAGCTTTGTACAGGGTGATAAGCATGGATCGATCTGCATTCTTCTACATGTTGCCCTCCAGTTGAACCAGCACCATTTGCTGAAAATGCTATCTTTTTTCCATTGGATGGTTTTGGCTCCTTTTCAAAAATCAAGTGACCATAGGTGTGTGGGTTCATTTCTGGGTCTTCAATTCTATTCCATTGGTCTATCTGTCTGTCTCTGTACCAATACCATGCAGTTTTTATCACTATTGCTCTGTAATACTGCTTGAGTTCAGGGATAGTGATTCCCCCTGAAGTCCTTTTATTGTTGAGGATAGCTTTAGCTATCCTGGGTTTTTTGTTATTCCAGATGAATTTGCAAATTGTTCTGTCGAACTCTTTGAAGAATTGGATTGGTATTTTGATGGGGATTGCATTGAATCTGTAGATTGCTTTTGGTAAAATGGCCATTTTTACTATATTAATCTTGCCAATCCATGAGCATGGGAGATCTTTCCATCTTCTGAGGTCTTCTTCAATTTCTTTCCTCAGTATTTTGAAGTTCTTATAGTACAGATCTTTTACTTGCTTGTTTAAAGTCACACCGAGGTACTTTATATTATTTGGGTCTATTATGAAGGGTGTCGTTTCCCTAATTTCTTTCTCGGCTTGTTTCTCTTTTGTATAGAGGAAGGCAACTGATTTATTTGAGTTAATTTTATACCCAGCCACTTTGCTGAAGTTGTTTATCAGCTTTAGTAGTTCTCTGGTGGAACTTTTGGGATCACTTAAATATACTATCATGTCATCTGCAAATAGTGATATTTTGACCTCTTCTTTTCCGATCTGTATCCCTTTGATCTCCTTTTGTTGTCTGATTGCTCTGGCTAGAACTTCAAGAACTATATTGAATAAGTAGGGAGAGAGTGGGCAGCCTTGTCTAGTCCCTGATTTTAGTGGGATTGCTTCAAGTTTCTCTTCATTTAGTTTAATGTTAGCAACTGGTTTGCTGTATATGGCTTTTACTATGTTTAGGTATGGGCCATGAATTCCTATTCTTTCCAGGACTTTTATCATGAAGGGGTGTTGAATTTTGTCAAATGCTTTCTCAGCATCTAATGAAATGATCATGTGGTTCTGTTCTTTCTGTTTGTTTATATAATGGATCACGTTGACGGTTTTCCGTATATTAAACCATCCCTGCATGCCTGGGATGAAGCCTACTTGATCATGGTGGATGATTGTTTTGATGTGCTCTTGAATTCGTTTTGCCAGAATTTTATTGAGTATTTTTGTGTCGATATTCATAAGGGAAATTGGTCTGAAGTTCTCTTTCTTTGTTGTGTCTTTGTGTGGTTTAGGTATAAGAGTAATTGTGGCTTCCAAGAAGGAATTCGGTAGGGCTCCATCTGTTTCAAGTTTGTGGAATAGTTTGGATAATATTGGTATGAGGTCTTCTATGAAGGTTTGATAGAATTCTGCACTAAACCCGTCTGGACCTGGGCTCTTTTTGGTTGGGAGACCTTTAATGACTGCTTCTATTTCCTTAGGAGTTATGGGGTTGCTTAACTGGTTTATCTGTTCCTGATTTAACTTCGATACCTGGTATCTGTCTAGGAAATTGTCCATTTCCTGAAGATTTCCAAATTTTGTTGAATATTGGTTTTTATAGTAAGATCTGATGATTTTTTGAATTTCCTCTGAATCTGTAGTTATGTCTCCCTTTTCATTTCTGATTTTGTTAATTTGGACGCACTCTCTGTGTCCTCTCGTTAGTCTGGCTAAGGGTTTATCTATCTTGTTGATTTTCTCTAAGAACCAACTTTTGGTTCTGTTGATTCTTTCTATGGTCCGTTTTGTTTCTACTTGGTTGATTTCAGCTCTGAGTTTGATTATTTCCTGACTTCTACTCCTCCTGGGTGTATTTGCTTCTTTTTTGTTCTAGAGCTTTTAGGTGTGCTGTCAAGCTGCTGACATATGCTCTTTCCTGTTTCTTTCTGCAGGCACTCAGCGCTATGAGTTTTCCTCTTAGCACAGCTTTCATTGTGTCCCATAAGTTTGGGTATGTTGTATCTTCATTTTCACTAAATTCTAAAAAGTTTTTAATTTCTTTCTTTATTTCTTCCTTGACCAGGTTATCATTGAGTAGAGCATTGTTCAATTTCCACGTATATGTGGGCATTCTTCCCTTATTGTTATTGAAGACCAGTTTTAGGCCGTGGTGGTCCAATAGCACGCATGGGATTATTTCTATCTTTCTGTACCTGTTGAGGCCCGTTTTTTGACCAATTATATGGTCAGTTTTGGAGAAAGTACCATGAGGAGCTGAGAAGAAGGTATATCCTTTTGCTATAGGATAGACTGTTCTATAAATATCCGTTTAGTCCATTTGGCTCATGACTTCTCTTAGTCTGTCGACATCACTGTTTAATTTCTGTTTCCATGATCTGTCCACTGATGAGAGTGGGGTGTTGAAATCTCCCACTATTATTGTGTGAGATGCAATGTGTGTTTTGAGCTTTAATAAGGTTTCTTTTACGTATGTAGGTGCCCTTGTATTTGGGGCATAGATATTTAGGATTGAGAGTTCATCTTTGTGGATTTTTCCTTTGATGAATATGAAGTGTCCTTCCTTATCTTTTTTGATGACTTTTAGTTGGAAATTGATTTTATTTGATATTAGAATGGCTACTCCAGCTTGCTTCTTCTGACCATTTTCTTGGAAAGTTGTTTTCCAGCCTTTCACTCTGAGGTAGTGTCTGTCTTTGTCTCTGAGGTGTGTTTCCTGTAGGCAGCAGAATGCAGGGTCCTCGTTGCGTATCCAGTTTGTTAATCTATGTCTTTTTTTTGGGGAGTTGAGGCCATTGATATTGAGAGATATTAAGGAATAGTGATTATTATTTCCCTTTATATTCATATTTGGATGTGAGGTTATGTTTGTGTGCTTTCATTCTCTTTGTTTTGTTGCCAAGACGATTAGTTTCTTGTTTCTTCTAGGATATAGCTTGCCTCCTTATGTTGAGCTTTACCATATTTTATCCTTTGTAGTGCTGGATTTGTAGAAAGATATTGTGTAAATTTGGTTTTGTCATGGAATATCTTGGTTTCTCCATCAATGTTAATTGAGAGTTTTGCTGGTTACAGTAACCTGGGCTGGCATTTGTGTTCTCTTAGGGTCTGTATGACATCAGTCCAGGATCTTCTGGCCTTCATAGTTTCTGGCGAGAAGTCTGGTGTGATTCTCATAGGTCTCACTTTATATGTTACTTGACATTTTTCCCTTACTGCTTTTAATATTCTTTCTTTATTTTGTGCGTTTGGTGTTTTGACAATTATGTCACGGGAGGTGTTTATTTTCTGGTCCAATCTATTTGGAGTTCTGTAGGCTTCTTGTATGTCTATGGGTATCTCTTTTTTTAGGTTAGGGAAGTTTTCTTCTATGATTTTGTTGAAGATATTTACTGGTCCTTTGAGCTGGGAGTCTTCACTCTCTTCTATACCTATTATCCTTAGGTTTGATCTTCTCATTGAGTCCTGGATTTCCTGTATGTTTTGGACCAGTAGCTTTTTCCGCTTTACATTATCTTTGACAGTTGAGTCAATGATTTCTATGGAATCTTCTCCTCCTGAGATTCTCTCTTCCATCTCTTGTATTCTGTTGGTGAAGCTTGTATCTACAGCTCCTTGTCTCTTCTTTTGGTTTTCTATATCTAGGGTTGTTTCCATGTGTTCTTTCTTGATTGCTTCTATTTCCATTTTTAATTCCTTCAACTGTTTGATTGTGTTTTCCGGGAATTCTTTCAGGGATTTTTGAGATTCCTCTCTGTAGGCTTCTACTTGTTTATTAATGTTTTCCTGTGTTTCCCTAAGTGTGTTCATGTCTTTCTTGAAGTCCTCCACCATCATGATCAAATATGATTTTGAAACTAGATCTTGCTTTTCTGGTGTGTTTGGATATGCCATGTTTGTTTTGGTGGAAGAATTGGGCTCCGATGATGGCATGTAGTCTTGGTTTCTGTTGCTTGGGTTTCTGTGCTTGCCTCTCGCCATCAGATTATCTCTAGTGTTACTTTGTTCTGCTATTTCTGACAGTGGCTAGACTGTCCTATAAGCCTGTGTGTCAGGAGTGCTGTAGACCTGTTTTCCTCTCTTTCAGTCAGTTACGGGGACAGTGTGTTCTGCTTTCGGGCGTGTAGTTTTTCCTCTCTACAGGTCTTCAGCTGTTCCTGTGGGCCTGTGTCTTGAGTTCACCAGGCAGCTTTCTTGCAGCAGTAAATTTGGTCTTACCTGTGGTCCCGAGGCTCAGGTTCGCTCGTGGGGTGCTGCCCAGGGGCTCTCTGCAGCGGCAGCAACCAGGAAGACCTGTGCCGCCCCTTCCGGGAGCTTCAGTGCACCAGGGTTCCACATGGTCTTTGGCTTTTTCCTCTGGCGTCCGAGATGTGTGTGCAGGGAGCAGTCTCTTCTGGTTTCCCAGGCTTGTCTGCCTCTCTGAAGGTTTAGCTCTCCCTCCCACGTGATTTGGGTGCAGAGAACTGTTTATCTGGTCTGTTTCTTTCAGGTTCCGGTGGTGTCTCAGGCAGGTGTCCTGCCGTTCCTGGGCCCTCATGATTAATCTTTCTAAATAGCTTACCTAAATCCTCACCTACAATGATTCTAGGTGCAGAGTTAATGCATAATCCTCCATCTTAAATCAGGCAGCAGAAAAAAAAAAACAAAAAAATAAAAAACAAGCACAGTAGCAATTTTCAAAGTTCACTTAGTACAGTGCTGTTACTATGGTAACCCAGGCAGACTACTTCTTTGAAAGAATCACATCAGAGTCTAAACAAGGTCATGTCGTGGTCTTTTACTCTTTTTTCCTCACAAATGTTTCCTTTGCAACAGCCTCAATAGAACAGTATCTAGATAATTAGTAATTTTGACTAGATTCTATTGTCTCAGTAATTACTTTTAAAGACTTTGTTTTTTAGGACACTGTCCAATAAAGTAACCTAACTAGGGCTGGGACGATGGCTCAACTGGTAGGACGTCTGCCTAGCAAACTGAAGCCCTGAGTTTGATTTCCATCACCATATAAAACTGGTTATGTTGTTGTTGCACATTCCTCTAATCCCAGCACTTAAGAGGGAAATAGAAGGAAGGGAGTCGGAAGTTCAAAGTCATGCTTGCTACATAATGAATTTGAAGCTAGTAAGACCTATGTGTGGCCTAGCCCTGTCTTTTTTTAATTTTTATTTGAGACTTGCACATTTTGTTTTGTTTTGTTCTGTTCTGTTCTGTTTTTTGTTTTCTCCCTCGAGACAGGGCTTTTCTGCGTAACTCTGGCTATCCCGGAATTCTCTCTATAGACAAGGGTGGACTCAAACTCAAAGATCTACCTGCCTCTGTCGGGATTAAAGGGATGCACTGTTACCACCTGACATGAGACCCAATCTTAAAGAAAGAAAAAAGGGAAGGAAGGAAGGAAGGGAGGAAGGAAGGAAGGAAGGAAGAAAAGAAGGAAGAAAATGAAACCTGAACACGATTCAAAGTCAAAATTTTGCCATTCCAAGTTCTTGACTTTTTGGTACAAAAATTATTTATGTATCCAATATGTAGCAATATTAAAATATATTTAAAACTTTAGGGATATGATAAACAAAATTAATAAATGGCCACACCATTTTTCTCTCCAGGGCATTCATGCAGCATGTACACCTATAAAGTCTATACCATGATTTCAGGACAATTCTTACAATGATTATGTGAAGTAAAAGATGTAGCAATGTGTAAGACAAACACAGCCATGACAAATGGGGTCAAGGGAAACAGGAGAAGGAAGCAGAATTACCTCTTACACTGCATGGTGGGGCAGAATGAGCCCCATGGCACAGTGACCACATGGCACATCACACTCAGACCCCTGAGAACGAGCCTGGTATCACAAAATAAAAATAAGGAGCCAGGCAGGGTTACTCACTTCTGTAATCCCAGAACTTGAGTGGTTATGGCAGGAGGATCAGACATTCACGGTCATTCTCACCTGCATGTCCTCTGAATGTCAACTTTTATTTGTGGCCTAGCAAGCTGTGTGAGAGTTTTGTGCTAAGGGTTTTACTGATCACTGCTTACACAAAATAGTATAATAGAAGCCTTTCAAAAATATGTGGTTTTAAACCTCCATAAATTTACCACTTTAACCATTCCTTAGTATATACAGTTAAACAAACCTCTATAATTTTAAATCAGATATAAGGAAACTTCTCTTAGTACCTTGTAATGAAAGAATAATGTAATCTGATATTTTTTTTTGTTTTTGAGAAAAGAATATAATTATATATATATATATATATATATATATATATATATATATATATCAGATAAGTCATCAATGCATCAAATATATCAATGTAAAACTGTACCAATTTAAACTATACTTGAATAGGAAATATATGTATTTACTAGTACAGGACTGCTTCATGTATAGGTAAATTATGTTGGCTCAAAGTTCTGTTCACATACCCCAGCCCCCTGTGATACTGGGGACAAAGCATCCATTTCCTCATAGTCCAACTGTTCAAACACAGAGGTCAGAAAACAACCTGATGGAGGTAGTTCTTTTTCTCTACCATCGTGCTCAGGGACTGAACTCAGGCTGTCAAGTTTTGCTTCAGGTGCCTTTACTTGTGAAGCCATTTTTACTGGCTCATCCCAACCTTCTTTGTAATTCTTCTTACATCGTGCTAAGGACAGACCACAGAGTTCTATGAATTAGAGGTAAGCTATATATTACTTATTTTGGGACAGGATTTTATTATGCGGCCAGGTTGGCCTGAACTCACTCTGTAAATAAGACAGGCTTGGACTTGTAATCCTTTTGGGTTGTTAAAAGTCTTTATGTAAACATAAGTTCCTCAAGGCTGAGTCTCAATAACGAGCTTCGTGATTGAAGATGGTGTGAAGAACCTAACCAGACTACCTTAGACTTTCCCTTTGAAAGTCACTCACTGTTCACTCCTTTATCTGAATGGGCCTGTGACTATCCAAATCTGTCAAATGTTTTCTCTGTGTGTGGGAAGCTTGGTATCAGTGTCTTCCTAGGCATTCTCCACCCTATTTTTTGTGACAAGGTCTCTGATTGAATCTGCAGCTCAATGATACCATAATAGGAGTGGCAAGTAAGTCACAGTGTCTATCTCCCCAGACCTCGAGTTATAGGTGTTTGCTGCCTTTCACAGCCTTTACATGGGTGTTGGGGACCAAATTCACTACAGCCCTAAAATGTATGCTCAGCAGGGCACCATCCTTTACCAATCTGAAAGCTAAACATGTTATCAGACATCCTAGATCTATACAGAGTTCCACTTGTTTTGCTGTAGCCTGCTTATTGGCAGTGATCATCAATGTGATAAATGCACTTATTTATGTTTCTCTTTGTTTTGTATCAAATAAAATATTATGTGATCACCTCCAGTGTTTATAACCTGAGTCTGTGCTCCCAGGCTACTAGCACTTAGGTTTGCCTCAAGAATTAACTATTCCTTATTTCCTGAGGTAAGTGCTGTATTTTGTGTCAATAGTACCTTCCAGCAATTTTAACTTCCTAATAAATATATTACTGGTATAATCTATCCCAGCACTCATTTATATCTAAGACAGGAGGCAGATGTTTCTGATAATTTAGTAAAAGAAGCCATATCACATCTTTTTTCCAAATCAACTGTCAAATCTATAAATCAAGGTGCATACTGGTATTGAGTACTGGCATTCCTTAGCAAGAACTAAAATTATGGAATTCCTGTGGAGGTGTTTCCTTCACTGAGGTACTCAATTAAATTCTAACACTTAACAAGAATGGCTACATTTATCAATACTATTCTAGCACAGACCTTATGTCATACTGTGAAAGTTCAGGGACACCAATATCACGGTACTAACAGTGACCTCATCTGACATGGCATCAGATACATATTACAGCAACAGTAGTTTTGAACTTCTGAATATATCTCCCAATAGAGCCGCACAGAAAAGTGTACTGAGAACAATTTACGTGCGTATTTAAAAAGCTCTTTACTAAACTGCATTAGTCAAAGCTCTTTGCACTTTGTAAGGTGTGGGCTGATGCTCTCTACTCAGCAGACAAAGAAGGAATACATTTTAGTGCAAGGATGGAAAATCACTGACAGTTCATGGGAAATGGTAAAAATTCAAAATGAGTGTCTGCATTTGGTTCTAAACTTAAAAGACTTTTTTTTTTCTATTCCCAACAGAAGATCAGTAGCAAGTCATAGCAGGATGCCATGGAAATGAGAAACTGAAGCGATCAGAGAACTCAATTTGCAGTTAAATGGTCTGTAAACAATCCTTACATGTTCATCAAAGAAAATACTTAAATATTAAATACTTGGTTGGAAGAGGGATTCTTGTGCACCTAACCATTTCTTAACCTAACTAATAAACAAGGAAATTTCAACCTCCCAAACCCCCTCAAGGAAAAACAACAAAAAATCCTCACAAACAAACAGAAAAAAAAAAACAACACTCTAAACCACTAAATTAAAACCCAAGGCACCCATAGGTTAAAGCCACTGAGCAACAGACAGGATTGAAACAGCATCACAATTCTTACCAATTGACTGAAAATCTTAGTGATAATAACTGTTAATTGAAATGAGATTAAAACTATATTCAAGGCTAAAGTGAGATGTCCGGGTTCTGAAGCCTCAGCACAACCAGCAGCAGTGATGGCAGAGTCCAGGGCAACAGAATGCAGTAGTAAGGGCTCAGATGGGAGAACTCAGCCTACCTTTGTGAGTGTTGTAAAGGGCTGGAAATGTCAGGGTGAAAAAAGTTGTAGAGTATTTGCCAGGCAGCATTTACTGGAAGAGGAAAGGCTCTTCTTGTGTCACGGTACCAGCACAGGCACTGGATGAAGCGAAGCCAAGCAGGAATGCACTGAACAGTGGCTCGCACTCTGTATGTATTTCTGCTGCAAAATTCTGGTTCTGTGAAGATTTCAAAGAAGAACAAAAACAATATTGCAATTCAAATAAATTAACTGTTCATACCATTTAGTCACACAGTACAACTACCCATCAGCATATCCATAAAACCCTAACCCGTGGGTTCACAGTCACTTTCTCCTATGCAGACACTACTTGCACAACCTCTTTAGTGGCTGAGAAAATGAGAGAAGCTTAGGTGACTACTGGGCAATTCTTTTTGTGATTTCTGAATATCCTAGAACCAAAACAAACAATTTTGTACTTTTTTCAAGTGTAATAAAACTATAGGAAAAGAGTCTATGAATAAAAGGAAGAAAAACACATGCTTTGTTCTATGACTTTAAACATAGGAAAATGTAGAAATATTACGGGTACAGAGACAGCTTTGTAAGTGGCAAGTTACTATAAACATACACCCAGAGCACACGCTCTATGGCCTCCTCATAATCATAGAATGCTTATGGCTCATTATTGTTTTTTATTGCTGCTCTGCAGTAGTTTTTGTTTTGGGGACAGGATTTCATTTATGCACCCCAGGATGACTGGCCATCCTATGGGTTCAGCCTCCTCAGTGCTGGGATTGCAGGTGAGTGGTGGCCTGCCATACCCAATTTATCATTATCTTTTGTGAGTACATGCTAGGTCTCTCTACATTTAGATCTTTGTAATTAATGCAAACTTCCTAACTAAATTAACTTGGTGTCACCTAAGCATGGGTAAAGAGCCAGAATAAGGTCAAGACTTCTGAACTGACCAGGATGTTCTTTCTCAGGCATTCGACCTGATTCTAAGCAATCAGTACTTGGACCACTGGCTCCTACAATGGCATCCTGAGCATTTCTATTAGGACAAGCTGCTGGCACTCTAGCAGTTGTGATACAGCTACCAACACATATGAACATTGAGATATAACTGCAGAATTCTTTAAATGTAAGATGTAAATGTTTTGGCAATAGGTTGACTAAAATCCTAACACAACTTAAATGCCGAATAAATGATTTCAGATAAGGAGATTGCTAACAGGGTGCCAAGCACATTTAATTCCGTGTGTAATGCTATTGGATGAGTTTTCATCATGACATTCACTGTCGTTGTTATCATTCCCAACAGTTCTTTGTTTATGCTGGCATTCACTAGTGTGAATAAAAAAATCATACTA
This sequence comes from Rattus norvegicus, assembly GCF_021556685.1. Lineage (NCBI taxonomy): Eukaryota > Metazoa > Chordata > Mammalia > Rodentia > Muridae > Rattus > Rattus norvegicus. Next base: position 49,612,898 of record NC_141555.1, on the reverse strand, counting down.
TATCTTGCGGATCATTTGGCAACAGGCCCTTACTCTCATCCCATTTAAGTTCAAATTGTAAAAGCAGATCATATATTCCAGGTCCAAGTGAATCACTGACAGGCTGTTCAGCTGATCGGCCATCCAGAAATTGGCAAAGCCTACCTTATGAAAGGCACCAGTAAATACTCAAAAATGAGAATAAGAAAGGAAAAAAATGAGAAAATATAGAATCAGTTCTCTACTGCAAGGCTGACCATTCAGAATGACTGCTGTTACAAAGGAAACCAATAAATAACACATGTACACTAAGCCCAGACAACGAGGGTGTGTAACCCAGTAAAGTAGGAAGGAGTTGAATGCAAAATCGGAAGGTAAACAGTGGAAGAGTGTGTGGTTGTCGTTGGGGAAAGCAGAAACCAAGTGGAGGGAGAATATGCTAGCCATAGTGGTTCGTTCCTGTAGGCCTTCACTTAGAAGGCTGAGGCAGCAGTGCAACAAGTTTGAGGCTAGCCTGTGCTACGGAGTAAGAAAAATAAGTGATGTAAGCACAAGAGGCAACCCGGTGTTGGACTACAAATCATTTGTTGGACAGGGTACACTTGGCTGACTACAAAGCTCTTCTTTGCCTATAAAAGACAGGAAGGGACAGACAGTGGTGGCTCATGCCTTTAATTCCAAAAGATGGAAGAAGAGGCATGCAGATCTCTGAATTGTTATCCAGCCTGGTCTACAATGTGAGTTCTAGGACAGCTGCACAGAAAAACCCTGTCTCACAAAATCAGGGAGAGAAAAACAGGCAGGGAGTGTGATCATCTGAGGCCTGTTGCATTCTCTAACCTAAATGACACTCTTAGAGCATTGGGTTTCAAGCCCAGGATCTTATGCATATGAGGCATGCACTCTACCACTTGACTGCACCCACAGACTATATAATATTGATTTCACTAATGTAATGGTAATGACTGTGTTGGCCTTAACATTTCCACAAAAGTCACCTCTGACAACTATTCTGAAAATAATGATAAATGTGTTGTTAAGCAACTAACTCATGCAATATATTCTCTTAGAGTTTATAAATGGGTATAGCTCAATTCTTATAACAATTCTCTTAAGGGGAGTAGATTGAGACAGGCTGCACTATGTACCCCAGGCTGGCCTCTAACTTGAAATTCTCCTGCCTTTACTCAGTAAGGCCAGGATCATAGTGTGTAACAGCACGGTAAACTTTCTCATAGTATTTCCTAAGATAGTCCTTTGTTATTCGCATTAACACAAATTCAACTTGACTGGTTCTCTTTAAACCTGTTATAATTATAAAAAAAAATTCCTGTCATTGCAGAGGAGAACCAGATACTGGTTGTTGTGCAGGGGACCCAGTGGTACCTGCGTGGAGGAGAATGGATAGAGATAGCTTTTGACTTTATCCTCTTAGTCTCCCTTTTCTTTACATTACAGAAGAAAATTTATAGATAATATTGCATTCCTCTGACACTATAGTAATTCTGAAAATGAGCTTAAATTCCCAGCTCTCTGGATGTATCCTTTTTTTTTATTTAGTAGACACATTCTACCAGGGAAACTATGGCAGGCTTGCCCTCAGATGTGGTTGGTTCTTTCTCTTTATTCTATAAACATTTCTCTTCAGAGGGATACATGACTATATAATATGAATCAATCTTGAATATCATCTATAACAGATAAGGTTTGAATTAGCTATGGAAACAATAATGACAAGTTTTGAGACACTGGTCTCTGGAGCCGATATATTTTGATTCTATGATCCTCAGCCTGTGCTGATAACCACTGAACACTCTCCAGGTCCCTTGAGTTCATGTCCATGCACACACAATTTTACTCAAAAAATTAGTAAAACCTGATCTGTGCCCAGGCACTCATTGCACATGCCTTTAGAGTCAGAGGCAGCAGATCTGGGTGAGTTCAAGATTAGCCTGTTCTGTAGATCCTGATCTCAGACAAACAGGGCCACACTGAAATACGTGCCTTGAAAAATAACAACAACAGCAGCAGCAGCAACAAAAATAAACAAAACCAAACAAATTGATCGCTAATGATATAACTAAGGACTCTATTTTAAAACTTTAGTTAGCTTACTAGAAGAATGAGGTAATGTTACTATTGGAAAGTCTGGGACTTTGTGCTATCTAATTGGATTCCTAGTTGGGGCAAAAAATGATAGGATAGAGGACAAAAGACTTCCTTAGTATAAATAGAATGCACTATATTTGACACAGTAACTTTGCAGAAAGATAGTACTTAAATTTCTTAATTTTTTTTGGGGGGAAAGAAGGTAGCATAAGTCAATTATAAAGATTCCGATACAACTATGAATATAAATGTTGAGCAATCTTTTTTTTAAGACCAAGTATTTTTCAGTAAAAATAATGGAGAAAAAAGGGAAATAAGATATTTATTTTAGGACAAAAGTTTACAAACATTTTCAATAAATAAAACTATGGTGAAAACATTAAGTTAATACTCTGACATACATTTTAGGGAATAATTTTATAAATGAAGTTTGAGTAAATAGTCGAACTGATTTTAAATGACCTATACCCTATAACACTTCTGTTTTAGTAATGATATTATAAAAGCAACAAATCACTTCTTCAAAGAAGACGTTTACTAGTGTGTTAATCCTTTTTATACCTCACTCTAGCCTATTCAACCAATCAGTCTAAATTTATCATCACACAGTTCAGACCTAGATACCCATCCATTCAACAGGGATCATTCTACTCATCAGAGAAAGTAATTATGCATGAAATGATGGCTTCCTACTCAAAAAAAAAAAAAAGGACTCACCGAGGCACTGCTCACAAAGTAAGCATCTATACCATCCTGCTATTGCAACATCATCACAGTAAGCTTTCCGAATCTTCCAAAACCGTCATTTAGAAATAAGTTTATAGAAATGCTAGATCGGTGGCTCTATAGTTATGTACTGCTGATTTTGTGGATAAAGGAGCTTAGTTCCCATCACCCATGCTTGGTTCACCACTGTCTACAACTCAAAATTCAGGGATCAGACACACTCATTAGGCTTTCATGAAATCCAACCACATATGTGGTACCCATACATATACATATATGTAGGCACTCACATATATGTTTTAGACAAAAATAAACACTTCATAGGGATTTATAGTTAGAGGAAATCTAAGAGAATACTGAGGTAAATGCAGTATAAAGTAGCCTTGGACTTCTGATCCTTCTACCTTCAAATTCTAAGTAAGGGATTATACAATAACACTCTGCCTGACTCTCTTTTCTTTAGAAAAAAAAGTGCTATATTTTACCACACTGGTTAATTAATTATAATATATACAATCAATTCACTATCTGACTTCCATGTTATAAATGTTCAAGTATATCTGGTATCCAACAAAAGCACTAACTCCTGAATCTGGGCACTATTCCCTTGTCCCAATGTGAATCCTCCCTCTAAGGCTGTGCAATCCAACAGTCCAGTGAGGAATTTGAGGAAGTCAGTGCTAATGTACTATGCTCAAAATATTGTGCATGCCTTCTAGACTTACCAGAAGTTTAAACAACCAAAATCTGGATTTATAGTAGAAAGTTTTTTGGGGGGTTGATAAGAAAGAAGTGCATAAACCCATAAAGCGCAAGTGAATACACATATATTGGGATGATACCAATTGGAGCAAAGAAGCACGGCAGAAGACTCAGGAACCATAATATCACCAGGAATTCAGCAATCTGTAAAGCAGAGGGAAGACAAAAGAGAGAAAGTTCCTCATTATCATTACACAGAATAGCCTTTAATAAACAAATATATATAAAATGATGCACAGTTCAATAATCCTCTAGTGGGAGGTTGACTTGAGCACTGATCAGGTTATTCATGAACACCCTTGCATTCAGTCACTCAGAGTGGAGTACATCTATGGAGTACCAGTAAGTCAGATGCTCTGTGAGAGCGGAGAACACTCAGAAGACTCTTAGTGAGCTGGCCATTCTTTTAGTGAGGACATGTTCACAAGACTCTGTGCTGTACTACCTCAAAGGGATGATGATGAGACAAATTGTTTCTTGAATTAAGTTAAAAGGTGAGGAAATGATTTAATCCAGCTTGTCTCCAACCATTTGTGTTGATGCGCAGTAGAAAAAGGAATTCAATCAGAAGATAGCTACCACAGTAGATTCTTATCAAGGACCACACAGTTCTATCTATTTCAAGTTTATAAACAACTGAAAGAAATATATTGGTTAGTTATCTACCATGTTCCCTTTAAATACCTTTTCTCATAATTCTCTAAGTCACAGACCTAGGACAAAATATTTCTACAAAGACAATCTGTATATAGATAATCTTAATAGTCAATAAATATGCATCTAGGCATATTTCTTCTACCTCTTTATGCTGCAGAGTTCCATTAGATTAATTTCTATCAAACTTTTTTAATCATGGTATTCCATAGTTCTATATGTTTTTTTTAATTTTCATTCTTTTTCTAAAGTATAAAACAGCAGGTTTAAATGGCATTGAACAGTAAGACCAGACTTGGTTTTTGTTTGAGACATGCAGTCATGACAATCCTGCAGCATGCTATGTAGACCAGACTGGCTTCAAACACAGGGATCATCTTTCCTCTGCCTTCTGTATCCTGGCATTAAATATGTGCCATGCCTAGTATAAGACTAGTTTAGTCAATGGGAGCTTTCTATATGATACAACCTCTTCTACTTTGCTGTCTCTGTCATTACACTAATTACACTTACTTCTACTGCACAGATTTGTTGTAAAATGAAAAGATACAAAACACAAGGCAAATGTCACATAATAATAGTTGACATCTATGGAATGTTTAAAACATTAAGAGTTTACTTTGTTCTTGGTACATTTACATGTAAAATAGTTTAAATCATTATAATAGCTTCATGAATTTAAATTATTATGCCTATGTTGATGGAGAAAACAAGAGCACAGAAAGGTTGAGGAATTTGCTCTGGATTATTGAGCTAAATGTAACATTTGGTTGGCCTGGCCTTGTACTTGAAGGTACCCATCTTCCTCTGCCTCCACACCTGGCTGCAACTTTTATAACTGTGCACGAAGCTGGTGCTCTCAAGTACTATGTTGCTTATATGCCCATTCACACCACTCGGGAACACTATTGATCTCCACTTCCTACAATTCTGATATTCAAACACTTTAGCTCTGCAAATTAAAGCTCTTAAAGACATCTACTCTCCAAATTACTTTTCCCAAACCTATGCTACACTACTCCCACTTCAGTCCTAATGCATCTTACCTTTTAAAAAGTGGGTTTTTTCCCAGCACCTACTGTGCTCTTTCATTTCATCTCAACCAAATTATATTTCCTTAATTTATATAATCATTTTTTTAAAAAAATATTTAGTAACTTAAAAATAACAGGTCAGAAAAAGTGTTGCTTTGAAATCAAATATATAAATCAAATATCAAATCCTAGTAGGAGAAATTATTTGATTTAGAATTTCTGGTTCTCAGTTTCCTCTTGGTCAATAGAAATATCATCTGTTCTCATACTGGTCTAAAAAAAAATGCTTAAAATGATAAGTTATTAGGAAAATGCAACTTAAAAACAAAGACAATACCTCACATCCACTTGGATGGACGTAAAAGCACCCTCATACATTACTGGTAGTAATGGAAAGCGGTATAACCTCTATAGAAGAAAATAAGATGCTTTCCTATAAAGTAAAACATGACCCAAGCCTGCACACCTACTTGGGTTCCATTTCTCGCCCCAATAGGAGGGAAACAACTCACCTACGTCACCCGTACAGTGTTTTCTGATCAATACATGTGAGCCATAGCAAGCATATGCCCATAGGTCCTAATATCATAATATAAACAATGAAAAATTTTAAGTTTAGTAGACCCAAAGAGTCTATGAATGGACGAATGGATAAACAAAAAGTGATATGTGGAACGTAGTACGGATTGATGCCACAACGTAAATGAATATTGAGAACACACTAAGTGAAAATGCCACAAGACTTCAATCACATGGACTATCTACTGGAGGTATATCCATAAAGACAGAAAAGTTCTGTAGTTGTCGACAGCTGGAGCAATAGAAATTTTTGACTGGGCTCCCTTCTAAGACAGTAAAAGGTTTAGGTAGATTGTATAACAATATTGACATCTTCTTGTAAAATAGTTAATTCTGAGGTCAAAAAACAGCTTAAGCAAGCATGACAAAGTGAGTTTGCACCATATAAAAACAGGCTTTGTCATAGATACTTATAATTTAGTGCTGTATCATGAAGACAGTCATGCCGGGAAAGTTCACTAACCAGCAGCCTAGCAAAATAATCAGCCTCAAGTTCAGTGAGCAACCTGGCCTAAGGGAATAAAGCAGGGATAAGAAAGACATCTGTTATCCTCTTTTGGGCTTTTTCATGTACACGTGCTGGGTATACCTGTATACAGGAATCTGACACACACACACACACACACACACACACACACACACAAAGAAGGAGTGTTCATCTTTTATACACTTCATTTCACTAAAAGAAGTAATTACAAAGGGGGAAAGTAATAAAATATTGAAGTTTACATTGAAATTCCATCTTAAGATTAACTGTTTTAACTGTTTGCCACTCACAGATTTGCTCCAACATTCCAAAATTTCTAATTCTGTCTGGTCAACTTGACATAACGTAGAGTGACCTGGGAAGAGGTACCCCTATTGAGAATGTGTTGTGACTGTGTCTCTGGTAGACGGTCTTGACTGATGGCTGATGTGAGAGGGCCGCAAATAAACTCAAGTAATTATGGAATAAGCTGAGTTCATGGAGTTTCTATCTAAGAATAAGAATACCACCTCTGTGAATAATGGATCCATATAATAAAAGCTGCATACTGTTCTATTCTAAACTCTCACATAGTTTAAAATCTTAGTGAGAGGATACTAACATTCATTAGCATCTGTTGGGCTAAGTGATGTTTTATGTTTCTTGCTGTGTATAATTTTATTTTCACAGTAAAAACATACATGATTTTACAGGAGCTAAATGAAGAAACAGAGTTAAATCAAGTACGTCATCTAAGGACACAAATATTTAATTTCAGTAATCTGGTTCCAGAGCCTTCTGGACTTGTATGTAAAATATTTACAAATCAGAACACGTCTGTGAACTCAAAAAAAAAAAAAAACAATGCCCCAAACAGAAGTCTATTCTATATCTTTTCATTATAATCTTTGCTGCATTGAGTCCAGTTGGTGGATATGTTTTCTTTTGTTGTTTTGGGACCTAAATCACTGTTGAAACTCATCACAAAACAGTGCCTGCGCTTTACATCCCTTTCCAGCCATAGTAAGTAAGCACTGTCTTCTAATACGAATTGTCAATCTTTTTGTGAGCTAAATGAAATAAGTGTATTTTTGGAGTTTGGCTTCTTTTGTTTATTTTTAAATGGTTAGTTTCATGTTCTATAAACCTCAGTTATAAACTTTCATCTGTGTCCCTGTATGTGGCTTCAGTTCATTCCTCTCTCTTCTCCACACCATCCCATTGGGAAAAAAACAAAACAAAACAAAACATCTATTACATTGTTGATAGAACTTTGTATTGTTCCAGTTTGGGGACATAAACATAGTACAGTTACTAATGTTCTCGAGTGCTTATACGTAGGTGTATGCACTTATCTCTATTCCTAGAGAGGTTCATAGGTTACTGCCCACAAACATAGGTTACCTCCGTTTTGGTAAATAGTGCCTAGCAACACTCTGAAGTGCTATGCCTACCTTTCACTTCCAGTATTACTGCCAAGATGTGCCACTATACAGAGCAACACAACTCCTGTACACTCCAAATATATGGCTATGTGAGAGGCTTCGAGGCTGCTACTGTTGTAGGCACATTGGCACAAAAATATTTCTTTGTATTGTAGCCTCTTAGGTTGTACATTTATAAAAAACAATATAATTAAATTTTTTTAACATTTTACATATACTACCAATTATTCTCAAAAAGTCTTTCAACAATCAATAGTCCTACCATTAATTTACAAGTGCTTATTTTATACACTTAAGTCTACTGCAATTGTTAAGTCATAAGTGAAATCTGGCATAATTTGATTATTTTAAATTGAGCAAAGGTTAATAGAAGAAAAACTGAAAAACAAAAATCTGTATAGAAAAAATTATTTTTATGAAATTAAAACTCTGGGATATGAGATTTTTTATTGAAAATTATTGAACACTAGGTCATGTTCCCTTGAGAGACCATAGCAATTTTTCACATAATTTTTATGTGAATGCAAAATGAAAAGAATCTTGCTTGTACTTGCTTTACCGCTGCTGTGCTTCTCTCTGACTCTCAACAGTGCTATCTTCTCAGTACCTGAGTGGAGTTAAATAAAGACAGACAGCTGGCCTTATCTGTTTACCCTACCCCTCACCAATACTCACAAAAATCAAACAAAAAAAGGTTCTGAGGTTAGAGTGTAATGCACAATGTTAGATATATAAACTGCATGCATTAAAAATAAACTCAGAGTAATACAGTCTATGTTTACTAAAAACTTAGCTTGTCAAATAAGTTAAAAAAATAAAAAAACGCCAAAATCTCCCTTTCCTTTAATTCACATGAAAAGAAAGAAATCTGCCTTTTTCCTGACTTATTTAACTCTTAAGGATTGACTTCTCCTAGTTTTTCAGTACTGGGGACTGAACTCAGGAGTCCATTTGAGACAGGCAATCATTTTGCTACTGAACTACATAACCCTCTCCTTCCTCTGTACGCCCAAACCCTTTTTTTTTTTTTTTTGTCTAAAGACTCATTGCGGTCAAGGTCAGTTCCTATGTGTTCAAGTCACATAAAGGTGACTTGCGGGTTTACTGGGGAAATAGCATAGTGAGCAGAGAGCTTAAGGTGCAAGTGTGAGGATCTGAGTTTGAATGCAAGAAATCCACATAAAAAGCAAGATTTTATAACATGAATCTATAATCCTTGTGCTCCATCCACTGGATAGCAGGGTGAGATAGGAGAATATTAGACACCTATAGGCCAGCTTGAATGGCATAGACGAGGTAAACAATAGAGAAACCCAGCCTCAAAACCAAAGGGAACAATGCCTGCCTTGTTCCTCTGATATTCTAACTGTGCAGGGGTCACATTTACATTAATGGATAATACAAAAACTTCAGGTTCTAAGTTACTTATAGATGAACAAATAAAGATAAATTTATAATAATCCTGTATATTTAAGGTACTGAGTTCATTGAATAGATGAGGAAACTGCTGTAGAAAAGAAGAATTTTCCATTGGACCAAAACAACCCATAAATGGTGGACCTGGAACTGAAAGTCAGACCGAGTTCTGCTCTTTCCATGGCAGCTTGGTAATCTGGTTGGTCGTGTGTACTGTAGACGTTTCATGTATCCTAGACACGTAAACTATAATTACCCTACATGCACAGAAACTGGTTAAAAATTATCATATCTCAGCAATATTAAATTGTATGATTTGTGTGCATAATACTTTTTAGCAACTAGTGGGAAGGAGGACCTTGAAGTTTTGGTTGTAATGGCTGACCTGTCTTTCTAGCTACAAAACTCTAATAATACAATGAAAACATACAGTCAATTGGAAAGTTCCTGCAATGCCTTGCAAATAGGTTTATAACTTTGTGATATAAAGTAGGCAATTCTGAGGAAAAAGCATCCAAGAAATAATAAAGTTCTGTACATCACTTAATTTCAATTGGTTTTCTCTTCAATCCATTCAGACTTCTCCAAATATTGTTAAACTTCTCTTATGCTGCATGTAGTATTCTAGTGATTAGAGACAAAAGTCCAGCAATAAAGGTGTTTGAGACCAAGTACAACTATTTCTTACATATTAGTGGCAAGTAGAGACAGGAGTATGTGATGCACTGTCATGTCACAAGCATCTGAAGAAAACTAATATGGCTAAAGGGATAGAAAAATAGAGAGGAGACCATATAATGTAGTGTGCTCACTGAATGCCTCACTGAGAATACAGCATTAAACAGAGATCTAAATGAAGGGAAAGAATAAGGCAAATTGACACCCTGGGAAAGAGCTCCCTAAGCAACAGATGTGTCCAAAGAGTAATGGATTCAACTGAATGAGCATGGGGAGAAAGACAAGATAGGAAGTAACCAACAATTAAGGTGCAACATCATTGAACATACTGTTTACTATGGAGGGGGAGGGTTTGAAGAAAGGGGAACAGAAGGAAACCACATTGCACAGACTTGTGGTTAGAAAAAGCTCAGGGTAGACGCACACTGTTGTACGATAAACAAGAAACAACTCTTGAGACAAAGATAGTAATAATGGATGGAGTGAATAGTGATAAAATTCAAAGAATATGAAGACAGTAATAAGATTTCATGTTTGTGTAAGTGATAAAATACGAAGGATGTTGTTTGGAAACTAAGTGTTGGCCAAAGGTAAACTATCATGTGTGCTGTCCCCAGCGAGTAGTATTATTAATAGTAACGGTGAGCAACTGATTCTAACACTGTGACAAAAGTGATGTGCCTTCCTACAGACCTGAAGGGTTCAAGTTATCAAGAACTAAATTCTTTACAAACATGAGCCAAAAGGAATAAAAGCCATGAGCTCTCAGTAAAACAACTGTGCCCTTCTCAAAACCAGGCTTTTGGAAGAAAGAAAATAATGATATAAACCCTCTGACTACCAGGAACCATAACAAGCAGGGAATTACAGATGCTTCTGAGAGGTTCCTGTTCCTGATTAACATATGTGGAAGGCTCTGACGAGGCTATCTCTTCAGCGATCCCACTCAACTCCTACCCAGGAATGACTGAGCTTTCCCATTGTTGACATATTTCTTCCTTTTCTTATACCAAGACAGAAAGCCACTTTCCTTCTCCCCATGTCTGATATCATCATGCTCTTTGTTCTCTTTCCCAAATGGCTGTTTACTCTGAATTGGAAGCAAATTAGTAAACCTTAGAGATACTGAAAGAATATCAATGAGGCAGTTGCAGACACAACAACACTTTTGACATCACAGCCGAAGCAATGGCTCTCCAGGATACAAGACATTTTTCAGGGAAGGTGTAATGATAATGTCACTGAGAACTGCCATAGCCTACCTGGGGAACAGCTTTCCCTTATATTAACCAGATTCGAGGGTGCCCTTTACAGGAGTGTCTCCAGTGACACAGTGAAAACCTATACATACTACAACTCTCTGAAGGTAGAGACTTATTTTTGCTTCATTAGTGGTTACATGCTCTGAATGGAAAAACTTTGTCAGGGGCTTGGCATAGGTAGAAAAGTTCTGGGAACATAAGGTGGAGGAGATTCTTCTGGATATTTCTATTTCCAGGTATATTCCTGTGAGATACAATTCAATTTGTTAGGTTTTCTCTGTTTCCCAAAGACCAGGATTTTCTTTGCAGACCTTTAATTGAATGAAAATTGTATTACGTTTTCCTATTGTACATTCCTTGGTATAGGACTCTATATATTTTTTCCCGTATGTGAACTTAAATATTCCTCTTTTCAATTCAATTTTTTCCAATGATTTTGGTAACAAAGGGGGTCAGTTTTAGAGTGAATGTAACAGTGTAAATATTGTGTACTCTTTTCAAAAGATAAACTCCCAAGTCCTTATTTTTTCCTAAAATTACCAGACATCAGTAACACAAAGGACAACATAGACTATAGAATACAGTATTGTAGTTCCATTAGATATCAGTTTCTAATATCTACCTTCCTGTGTTCCCTCGGCCAGTCTTGAGGGTTTTGGATGTTTTACCATGATTCTTTCTTTAGGCCAAACATAAGATTCAGGAGGATGGGAAGGGAGAGGAATGAGTGAGGTCCAGGTATACCTCAAATTTAATAGGTTCTTAAGAACAGGAGGGAGTCTATTTGGCATTGTCATTTGTTGATTCTACATTCTTGAGCTAATTGTGCAGTATCCATGGCAATATTCCACCTAACGTCATAATTATAGAAGCCACCAAATATATATATACAGTATATATCAGTATATATATATATATATATATATATATATATATATATATATATATATATATATAGAGAGAGAGAGAGAGAGAGAGAGAGAGTAACAAATCAGGATAAGATAGATGAACGTAATAAGTGCATTTTTCCAGGAACCAGATATAGATCCTTCCTGAGAGACTCAGCTAGAGCATGTCAAATACAAAAGTGAATGCCAGTGGCAAACCAGTGAACTGAAAACGGAACTCTTGTTGGTAGATTTTGAGTAAGGATTACAAGGGCTGAAGGGTCTTTCAACTCAATAAGAACAAAGATGCCAACAAACCTGGTACTAAACCAATGTTCAAAGACTGTACATGGACACACTTATGTCTCCATCTGCATATGTAGCAGAGCAAGGACTTGTAGGGCACCAAAGGAAGGAGAAGCCCTTGGTCATCCATAGGTTTGACTCCTAGTGAATGGGAAAGTCAAGGGGTAATAAGTGTGGTTATAGAGGCATAGGAGGGGGACTGCTTAGGGATCTTGTGGAAATGAAACTGAATATAAACATAACATTTGAAATGAAAATATATAAATATTCAATTAGGGGTTGGAGATTTGCTCAGTGGTAGAGTACTTGCCTAGCAAGTGCAAAGCCCTGGGTTTGGTCCCCATCTCTGAATAAAAAAAAGAAAAAAAAAAAGAAATATCCAACTAAAAGGGCAAAAAAAATGTTAAAAAAATTAAGAAATAATACAAAAGAGAACTGCCTGCTAATCACACCCATTGACTCAGGAATCTAATGATTCACTGTCAGGGAATGGTAGTCAGAGTAATTCTAGTGGAAAGAGTAAGATGATCAAACATCGACTAGAAGCACTTCTTTCTCCTAGATATCAGTGTCAGACACAAACTGCACTTTATGAATCCAAAGCATGGAGGAGTTTACACTGAGCTGAGGATATAAAATTTGTCTTTCTCTTCTTCCTTAGGATGTTTTACTACAGGGTAACAAAAATAAATGTGATGAGCTCTCAGAAAAACAATGGACCCCTTCCCAACAACTGGCTTTTGGAATAAAGAAATGAACGATATAAACTCTCTGCCTTCCAGCAACCATAACAAGCAGGCAAGTCCATATGCTTCTGAGAGGCATCTTGCTCCTGAATCCCATATGTGGAACACTCAGATCAAGTCTATCTGTTTAGTGAAACCACTCAATGGCTATTCAGGCCCCACTGAGTTTCTCATGAACCATATTTTTCTTCCTTTTTTTATACCAAGACAGAATTCAAGCTTCCTTCTCTCCATCTCTGATATTGTCATCCTCTGTGTTCTCCCTCCCAAATGGCTGTTTACTCTGAATTAGTGGCCAAATAGTAAACACTATTGGTACTGAAGGAATATCCAAGAGGCACATGCGGACACAACAACACTTTTGACATCACTGAAGAAACTAGGGCTCTCCAGGGTACAAGAGATTTTTCAGGGAGGGTCTAATGGTGATGCCACTGAGAACTGCAATGGCCTACCTTCTAAACAGCTTTATTTACATTGAAGAGATTTGAGGGTCCCCTTTACAGGATGTCTCCTGGGACACAGAGGAAACCTTTACATATTACATCTCTCTAAAGCTAGAGACTTCTATTTGCTTCATTATTGGTAACATGCTCTGAATGGAGAAAGTCAGTGGCTTGACATGGGTAGAAAATATGTGTGGAGGAGATTCTTCTGGATAATAATTTTTTTCCCAGGTTGATTCCTGTGATATACCGTTCAATTTTCTACGTTATCTCTGTTTCCAAAAGGCCAGTATTTTCCTTACAGATCTTTAATTGGGTGAATATATTACTACATTTTTTCACTGTACATTCCTTGCTATATATATATTCCTGAGTGTACTCAAAAATTCTGTTTTCTAATTCAATTTTTCAATGACGTAGGAAACGAAGAGGCCCCAGCCATAGCGTGAATATACCAGTGTATATATTGTGTACTACTTGAAAAGATAAACTCCATAATCCTATTTTATCAAAAATTTACCGGACATCAGTAAAGAAAAGGAAAACAGGAATTATAGAATGTGGATCTGTATCCATACTAGATATCAGTTCTCTAATATCTACCTCCTGTGTTCCCAATGGCAGAATTGAGGCTTTTGGATATTTAACCATGATTCTTTCTTTAGTCCAAACATAAGATTCAGTAGGATGGGCATGCAGAGGAATCGGTGAGGTCCATTGAATCCTCAACATCATTACCTCATTGGTTTCATAATACCATGAGGGTTTATATTTGGCATTGTTCTTTGTCGATTCCAAATCTTTGATCTAGTTTCCCAGAATCCAAATTAAAATTCCACCAAAGCTCATAGTTGTAGGAGACAGCAAATATATATATATATATATATATATATATATATATATATATATATTCAGCCACCAAATCTAGATAATGCAGAGAAGTGTCACTGAGAGTAACAAGATATAATTCTTTCCTGAGAGACACGGCTAGAGCTTGTCAAATGAAGAAGTGAATGGTAGTGGTAGACAAGTGAACTTTAAACCCACCCCTTTTGGTAGATTTTAAGAAAGGATTACAAGAGCTGAAAGACTTTCAATACCATAAGAAAAATAATGCAAATGAAGTAGAGATTTCTGTTACTAAACCAATTGTCAAAGACTGTACATTGACATACCTATGTCTAAACTTCATATGTAGCAGAGGATTGCCTTGTTTGGCACCAATGGAAGGAGAAGCCCTTGGTCCAATCTAGCTTTGACTACTAGTTAAAGAGAATGTCAAGGGCAGTAAATGGGGTTATAGAAAATGGGAGGGTTCTGGGTAGGGAACTTATGGCAGGAAACTGGGAAAGAAAATAACATTTGAAATAAATATATAATCAATTTAAAAGAGCGATGAAATTGTCTAAAAAAATAAAAAAAGAAAGAAGAAAAAGAGAAGAAAACTGCAAGCTAATCACACCTATTGACTCAGAAATCTAAAGGGTCACTGTCAGGCAATGATAGAGTAATACTAGTGGAAAGACTGAGATGATGAAATATCAAGTAAAATCACATCTCTCTCCCAATTATCAGTGTCAGAGATAAAATGCACTATAGGATTCCAAATCAATGAGGAATTTCCTCTGAGCTGAGGACAAAATACTTTTCATTCCTCCCTTCTTCTTCAGGACCTTTTTCTTCTGGGCAAAACAAATAAAAGCCATGAGCTCTACGGAACAATGGTGCCCATCAAATAACCTGACTTTTGGGATAAAGCTGTTAATGATATAAACTCTCTGACTTCCAGGAACCATAAAAAAAAGGGAAGAACAGATGCTTTTGAGAGGCACCCTACTCCTGATTCCCATATGTGGAAAGCTCAGATCAAGGCTATCTCTTCAGAACACACTTAACTAATACCCTGGACTCACTGAAATTTCCCATAGACGAAGAATTTTTTTTTATACCAAGAGAGAAAGCCAACTTCCATCTCCCCATCTCTAATCTCTTCATCCTCCCTGATCTCCCTCCCAAATTTTTGTTTATTCTGAATTATTAGCCAAATAGTAAACCCTAGAGGTACTGAAGGAATATCTGTGAGTTGCTGTCGTGCCAAAGCTTGTGTCATCACCGAAGAACTTCGGACTCTCCAGGATAGAAGAGATTTTTCAGGGCAGGCCTAATGATGGTGTCTCTGAGAATTCCATGGCCTAACTGCTAAACAGCTTTCCTTACATTGACCAGATTTGAGGGTGCCTTTTCCAGGAGTGTATCATGTGACACAGTGGAAACCTTTATGTACTACATCTCTCTAAAGCTAGAGATTTCTCTTTGTTCATTATTGGCTACATGCTCTGAATGGAAGAAGTTATTCAGAGGCTTGGCAGAGGTAGAAATGATCTAGGTACATAAAGTGGAGGATATTCTTAAGGATAATAATTTTATTCCCAGTTCCATTCCTGTGACATACCGTGCTATTTCCTAGGTTTTCTCTATTCCCAAATGCCAGTATTTGCACCACACAACTTTAATTCACTGAATATTGTATTACATTCTCTTATTGTACATTCTAAGATAGGGGATTTTTAAATATTCCTGTATGTGTACTAAAAATGTTATTTTCGAATTCAGTGTTATGCAATGATTTTGGCAACAAAGGGGGCCCAGCTATAATGGATACAGCAGTTTAAATATTGTGTACCTACTTCAAATGATAAACTCCCAAATTCTTATATTTTCCAAAAATTCAAGATATCAGTAAAACAAAGGACAGCATGGACTATAGACTGTGGTTCTGGAGTCCCATTAGATATCAGTAATGTAATATCTAAATTCCTGAGTCCCAGAGACACACTTGAGGGTTTTGGATATATTTCCTTGATCCTTTCTTCAGGCCAAACATAACATTCATGAGAATGGGCAGGGAGAGGAATGGCTTGAGGTCTAGTTAAAACTCAACTTCAAGAAAAAAGACAGGACCCAACCGCCTGGTCAGGTGGGCACTCCTGAGGCTGCAGAGCGGAAGAGACCACCAACACTGCTCACCCCTGCCCACATCCCTGGCCCAAGAGGAAACAGTATAAGGCCTCTGGGCTCCTGTGGGGGAGGGCCCAGGAGCGGTAGGACCCCTGCCTGAGACACCACCAGAACCTGAAGGAAACAGATTGGATAAACAGTTCTCTGCACCCAAATCCCGTGGGAGGGAGAGCTAAACCTTCAGAGAGGCAGACAAGCCTGGGAAACCAGAAGAGAATGCTCTCTGCACACACATCTCGGAATTCAGAGGAAAAAGCCAAAGACCATCAGGAACCCTGGTGCACTGAAGCTCCCGGAAACGGCGGCACAAGTCTTCCTGGTTGCTGCCGCTGCAGAGAGCCCGTGAGCAGCACCCCACAAGTGAACTTGAGCCTCGGGACCACAGGTAAGACCAAGTTTTCTGCTGCAAGAAAGCTGCCTGGTGAACTCAAGACACAGGCCCACAGGAACAGCTGAAGACCTGTAGAGAGGAAAAACTACAAGACAGGAAGCAGAACACTCTTTCCCCATAACTGACTGAAAGAGAGGAAAACAGGTCTACAGCACTCCTGACACACAGGCTTATAGGACAGTCTAGCCACTGTCAGAAATAGCAGAACAAAGTAACACTAGAGATAATCTGATGGCGAGAGGCAAGCGCAGGAACCCAAGCAACAGAAACCAAGACTACATGGCACCATCGGATCCCATCGAAACAAACGTGGAATATCCAAACACACCTGAAAAGCAAGATCTAGTTTCAAAATCATTTTTGATCATGATGCTGGAGGACTTTAAGAAAGACGTGAAGAACTCCCTTAGAGAACAAGTAGAAGCCTACAGAGAGGAATCGCAAAAATGCCTGAAAGAATCGCAAAAATCCCTGAAAGAATTCCAGGAAAACATAAATAAACAAGTAGAAGCACATAGAGAGGAGACACAAAAATCCCTGAAAGAATTCCAGGGAAACACAATCAAACAGTTGAAGGAATTAAAAATGGAAATAGAAGCAATCAAGAAAGAACACATGGAAACAACCCTGGATATAGAAAACCAAAAGAAGAGACAATGAGCTGTAGTTACAAGCTTCACAAACAGAATACAAGAGATGGAAGAGAGAATCTCAGGAGCAGAAGATTCCATAGAAATCATTGATTCAACTGTCAAAGATAATGTAAAGCGGAAAAAGCTACTGGTCCAAAACATACAGGAAATCCAGGACTCAATGAGAAGATCAAACCTAAGGATAATAGGTATAGAAGAGAGTGAAGACTCCCAGCTCAAAGGACCAGTAAATATCTTCAACAAAATCATAGAAGAAAACTTCCCTAACCTAAAAATAGAGATACCCATAGACATACAAGAAGCCTACAGAACTCCAAATAGATTGGACCAGAAAAGGAACACCTCCCGTCACATAATTGTCAAAACACCAAACGCACAAAATAAAGAAAGAATATTAAAAGCAGTAAGGGAAAAAGGTCAAGTAACATATAAAGGCAGACCTATCAGAATCACACCAGACTTCTCGCCAGAAACTATGAAGGCCAGAAGATCCTGGACTGATGTCATACAGACCCTAAGAGAACACAAATGCCAGCCCAAATTACTGTATCCAGCAAAACTCTCAATTAACATTGATGGAGAAACCAAGATATTCCATGACAAAACCAAATTTACACAATATCTTTCTACAAATCCAGCACTACAAAGGATAATAAATGGTAAAGCCCAACATAAGGAGGCAAGCTATACCCTAGAAGAAGCAAGAAACTAATCGTCTTGGCAACAAAACAAAGAGAATGAAAGCACACAAACATAACCTCACATCCAAATATGAATAGAAAGGGAAACAATAATCACTATTCCTTAATATCTCTCAATATCAATGGCCTCAACTTCCCATTCAAAAGACATAGATTAACAAACTGGATACGCAACGAGGACCCTGCATTCTGCTGCCTACAGGAAACACACCTCAGACACAAAGACAGACACTACCTCAGAGTGAAAGGCTGGAAAACAACTTTCCAAGCAAATGGTCAGAAGAAGCAAGCTGGAGTAGCCATTCTAATATCAAATAAAATCAATTTCCAACTAAAAGTCATCAAAAAAGATAAGGAAGGACACTTCATATTCATCAAAGGAAAAATCCACCAAGATGAACTCTCAATCCTAAATATCTATGCCCCAAATACAAGGGCACCTACATACGTAAAAGAAACCTTACTAAAGCTCAAAACACACATTGCACCTCACACAATAATAGTGGGAGATTTCAACACGCCACTCTCATCAATGGACAGATCATGGAAACAGAAATTAAACAGTGATGTCGACAGACTAAGAGAAGTCATGAGCCAAATGTACTTAACGGATATTTATAGAACATTCTATCCTAAAGCAAAAGGATATACCTTCTCAGCTCCTCATGGTACTTTCTCCAAAATTGACCATATAATTGGTCAAAAAACGGGCCTCAACAGGTACAGAAAGATAGAAATAATCCCATGCGTGCTATCGGACCACCACGGCCTAAAACTGGTCTTCAATAACAATAAGGGAAGAATGCCCACATATACGTGGAAATTGAACAATGCTCTACTCAATGATAACCTGGTCAAGGAAGAAATGAAGAAAGAAATGAAACACTTTTTAGAATTTAATGAAAATGAAGATACAACATACCCAAACTTATGGGACACAATGAAAGCTGTGCTAAGAGGAAAACTCATAGCGCTGAGTGCCTGCAGAAAGAAACAGGAAAGAGCATATGTCAGCAGCTTGACAGCACACCTAAAGGTCTAGAACAAAAAGAAGCAAATACACCCAGGAGGAGTATAAGGCAGGAAATAATCAAACTCAGAGCTGAAATCAACCAAGTAGAATCAAAAAGGACCATAGAAAGAATCAACAGAACCAAAAGTTGGTTCTTTGAGAAAATCAACAAGATAGATAAACACTTAGCCAGACTAACGAGAGGACACAGAGAGTGCGTCCAAATTAACAACATCAGAAATGAAAAGGGAGACATAACAACAGATTCAGAGGAAATTCAAAAAATCATCAGATCTTACTATAAAAACCTACATTCGCCAAAACTTGAAAATCTTCAGGAAATGGACAATTTCCTAGACAGATACCAGGTATCGAAGTTAAATCAGGAACAGATAAACCAGTTAAACAACCCCATAACTCCTAAGGAAATAGAAGCAGTCATTAAAGGTCTCCCAACCAAAAAGTGCCCAGGTCCAGACTGGTTTAGTGCAGAATTCTATCAAACCTTCATAGAAGACCTCATACCAATATTATACAAACTATTCCACAAAATTGAAACACAGGGAGCCCTACCGAATTCCTTCTACGAAGCCACAATTACTCTTATACCTAAACCACACAAAGACACAACAAAGAAGGAGAACTTCAGACCAATTTCCCTTATGAATATCGACACAAAAATACTCAATAAAATTCTGGCAAACCGAATCCAAGAGCACATCAAAACAATCATCCACCATGATCAAGTAGGCTTCATCCCAGGCATGCAGGGATGGTTTAATATAAGGAAAACCATCAACGAGATCCATTATATCAACAAACTGAAAGAACAGAACCACATGATCATTTCCTTAGATGCTGAGAAAGCATTTGACAAAATTCAACACCCTTTCACGATAAAAGTCCTGGAAAGAATAGGAATTCAAGGCCCATACCTAAACATAGTAAAAGCCATATACAGCAAACTAGTTGCTAACATTAAACTAAATGGAGAGAAACTTGAAGCAATCCCACTAAAATCAGGGACTAGATAAGGCTGCCCCTCTCTCCCTACTTATTAAATATAGTTCTTGAAGTTCTAGCCAGAGCAATCAGACAACAAAAGGAGATCAAGGGGATACAGATCGGAAAAGAAGAAGTCAAAATATCACTATTTGCAGATGCCATGATAGTATATTTAAGTGATTCCAAAAGTTCCACAAGAGGACTACTAAAGCTGGTAAACAACTTCAGCAAAGGGGCTGGGTATAAAATTAACTCAAATAAATCAGTTGCCTTCCTCTATACAAAAGAGAAACAAGCCGAGAAAGAAATTAGAGAAACGACACCCTTCATAATAGACCCAAATAATATAAAGTACCTCGGTGTGACTTTAACCAAGCAAGTAAAAGATCTGTACAATAAGAACTTCAAAATACTGAGGAAAGAAATTGAAGAAGACCTCAGAAGATGGAAAGATCTCCCATGCTAATGGATTGGCAGGATTAATATAGTAAAAATTGCCATTTTACCAAAAGCGATCTACAGATTCAATGCAATCCCCATCAAAATACCAATCCAATTCTTCAAAGAGTTAGACAGAACAATTTGCAAATTCATCTGGAATAACAAAAAACCCAGGATAGCTAAAGCTATCCTCAACAATAAAAGGACTTCAGGGGTAATCACTATCCCTGAACTCAAGCAGTATTACAGAACAATAGTGATAAAAACTGCATGGTATTGGTACAGAGACAGACCGATAGACCAATGGAATAGAATTGACGACCCAGAAATGAACCCACACACCTATGGTCACTTGATTTTTGACAAAGGAGCCAAAACCATCCAATGGAATAAAGATAGCATTTTCAGCAAATGGTGCTGGTTCAACTAGAGGGCAATATGTAGAAGAATGCAGATCGATCCATGCTTATCACCCTGTACAAAGCTTAAGTCCAAGTGGATCAAGGACCTCCACATCAAACCAGACACACTCAAACTAATAGAAGAAAAACTAGGGAAGCATCTGGAACACATGGGACTGGAAAAAATTTCCTCAACAAAACACGAATGGCTTATGCTCTAAGATCAAGAATCGACAAATGGGATCTCATAAAACTGCAAAGCTTCTGTAAGGCAAAGGACACGGTGGTTAGGACAAAACGGCAACCAACAGATTGGGAAAAGATCTTTACCAATCCTACAACAGATAGAGGCCTTATATCCAAAATATACAAAGAACTCAAGAAGTTAGACGGCAGGGAAACAAATAACCCTATTAAAAAATGGGGTTCAGGGGCTGGGGATTTAGCTCAGTGGTAGAGCGCTTACCTAGGAAGCGCAACGCCCTGGGTTCGGTCCCCAGCTCCGAAAAAAAGAACCGAAAAAAAAATGGGGTTCAGAGCTAAACAAAGAATTCACAGCTGAGGAATGCTGAATGGCTGAGAAACACCTAAAGAAATGTTCAACATCTTTAGTCATAAGGGAAATGCAAATCAAAACAACCCTGAGATTTCACCTCACACCAGTGAGAATGGCTAAGATCAAAAACTCAGGTGACAGCAGACGCTGGCGAGGATGCAGAGAAAGAGGAACACTCCTCCATTGTTGGTGGGATTGCAGACTGGTACAACCATTCTGGAAATCAGTCTGGAGGTTCCTCAGAACATTGGATATTGAACTACCTGAGGATCCAGCTATACCTCTCTTGGGCATATACCCAAAAGATGCCCCAACATATAAAAAAGACACGTGCTCCACTATGTTCATCAGAGCCTTATTTATAATAGCCAGAAAATGGAAAGAACCCAGATGCCCTTCAGCAGAGGAATGGATAAAGAAAATGTGGTACATCTACACAATGGAATATTACTCAGCTATCAAAAAAACGGCTTTATGAAATTCGTAGGCAAATGGTTGGAACTGGAAAATATCATCCTGAGTGAGCTAACCCAATCACAGGAAGACATACATGGTATGCACTCACTGATAAGTGGCTATTAGCCCAAATGCTTGAATTACCCTAGATGCCTAGAACAAATGAAACTCAAGACGGATGTTCAAAATGTGAATGCTTCACTCCTTCTCTAAAAGGGGAACAAGAATACCCTTGGCAGGGAAGAGAGAGGCAAAGATTAAAACAGAGACTGAAGGAACACCCATTCGGAGCCTGCCCCACATGTGGCCCATACATATACAGCCACCCAATTAGACAAGATGGATGAAGCAAAGAAGTGCAGGCCGACAGGAGCCGGATGTAGGTCGCTCCTGAGAGACACAGCCACAATACAACAAATACAGAGGCGAATGCCAGCAGCAAACCACTGAACTGAGAATAGGACCCCCATTGCAGGAATCAGAGAAACACCTGGAAGAGCTTGAAGGGGCTTGTGACCCTATATGTACAAAAATGCAAAGCAACCAGAGCTTCCAGGGACTAAGCCACTACCCAAAGACTATACATGGACTGACCCTGGACTCTGACCCCATAGGTAGCAATGAATATCCTAGTAAGAGCACCAGTGGAAGGGGAAGCCCTGGGTCCTGCTAAGACTGAACCCCCAGTGAATTAGACTGTTGGGGGGAGGTTGGCAATGGGGGGAGGGTTGGGAGGGGAACACCCATAAGGAAGGGGAGGGGGGAGGGGGATGTTTACCCAGAAACCAAAGAATTATTATTACGTATTAAATAAATTAAAAAAAATAAAAAAATGTTAAAAATAAAAAAAAACATGAATTTGTTTTTCTGATATATACCTTCTCTTTATATACCATGTTGATGAAACCTTAGGACATAGGAATGCATAGTAACCATCTTAGTAGAGTTTCGGGATTTTATTGTATCTTGTTTGACATGTGCACTTCTATTAAAATGCTATTTCTTTTCTAAGTCTCTTAATTTACCTGGAGAGGTTTCCGGGATGTTTGCCCGGAAACCAAAGAATTATTATTAAGTATTAAATAAATTAAAAAAAAAAGAAAAAAAAAACTCAACTTCAGCGGCTGGGGATTTAGTTCAGTGGTAGAGCGCTTACCTAGGAAGCGCAAGGCCCGGGGTTCGGTCCCCAGCTCCAAAAAAAAAACAAAAACAAAAAAAAAAATAACTCAACTCAATAGATTCATAAGAACAGGAGAGAGTCTATTTGGTATTGTCATTTGTGGATTCTACAATCTTGACCTAGTTTCCCAGAATCCATGTTAAATTTCCACCTAACATCATACCTCTTTGAGCCTACAAAAGTATGTGTGTGTGTGTGTGTGTGTGTGTGTGTGTGTGTGTGTGTGTGTGTATATATAAAATCAGACACCAAAACTAGGTAAGATTAATGAAACTAAGAATCGCACGCTGCCGGGAACCGGATATAGAATTTTCCAGAGAGACACTGCTAGACCATGTCAAATACAGAAGTGAATCCTAGTTGCAAACCAGTGAACTGTAAACTGACGACACATTGGTAGATTTTGTGAAAGGATAACCAAAGATGAAGGGGCTTTCAACTCAATAAGAACTGTTTCAACAAACCAGAGCTTTCTGGTACTAAACAAATATTTTAAGACTGTACATGGATAGACCAGTGACTCCAAATGCATATGTAGCAGAGGATGGCCATGTTGGGCACCAATGGAAGTTGAAGCCCTTTGTCCAAACTAGGTTTGACTCCCCTTTCAAGGGAATGTCAAGGTGCTGTAAGGGAGGTTATACAAGAAGGGTAGGGGGACAGGTAACGGGTCTTACAGGCAGGAAACTGGGAAAGAAAAAATATGAAATGTAAATATAGAAATATTCATTTAAAAAAGCAATAGAATTTAGAAAAAATAAAGAAAAATGAAAGAAATAAAAGATAGGAATACTGCAGGCTAATGTCACCAATGGTCTCAGAAATCTAAAGGGTCACCTTCAGAGAATGGGAGTCAGAGTAATACTAGTGGAAAGGCTGATATCATGAAGTGTCAACTAGAAGCACGATATCAGTGTCAGACACAAACTGCATTATAGGAATGGAAAGCATGTGGGAGATTCCTCTGAGCTGAGGACAGAATACTTGTCTTTACCTCCTTCCTTAGGACCTTTTTCTTTTGGGCAAAAAGAATAAAGGCATGAGCTCTCAGGAAAACAACTGTATGATTCCCAACACCTGGCTTTTGGAATAAATAAATGGATGTTATAAACTCTCTGAATTCCAGGTATCATAACAACAGGGAAGTCCAGATTCTTCTCATAGGCTCCCAGCTCCTGATTCTGAAACGTGGAAGACTAAGACCAAGGCTTCTCTTCAGCGAACACACTTAGCCCCTACCCCGGACTCTCTGAACGTTCCCAGTGATGGCATATTTCTTCTTCTTTTTTTATTTTTATTTTTTAATGAAAACAGAAGGCCATCTGCCTTTTCCCCATCTCTGGTCTCTTCAGCCTTTTTGTTCTCCCTCCTAAATGACTGTTTACATTGAATGAGAGTCTAATTAGTAAACCTAGATTTACAGAAGGAATAACCCTTAGGCCGTGCTGTGATGACAACACTTGTGACATCACAGAAGAAGCTAGTGCACACCAGGGTACAAGAGATTTTTCAGGGAGGGCCAAATGGTGATGTCAATGAGAACTGCCTTAGCCTGCCTGCTGAACTATAATGGCCAGATTTGAGAGTGCCCCTTCAAGGAGGGTTTCCAGCGAAACAGAGGAAACCTTTATGTATTCATCTCTCTAAAACTAGAGACTTCTCTTAGCTTCACTAGTGTTTACATGCTTTGAATGGAGAAACTTAGTCAGGGGCTTGTCATGGGTAGAACATATCTAGGATCATGGAAGGGAGGAGATTATTCTGAAAAATAATTCTAATCCAAAGTCCATTCCTGTGACCTTCAGTTCAATTTCCTAGCTTTTATTTGTTTCCCAAAGGCCAGGATTTTCCCTACAGCCCTATTATTGAGTGAACATTGTATTTCATTTTCTTACTGTACATTCCTTGAAAGAGCACTATATATATATATATATATATATATATATATGTATATATATATACATATATATATATATATGTCCTGAATGTGTACTCAAAAATTCTGTTTTCCAATTCAATATTTTTGTAATGAATTTGAGAACAATGGAGGCCAAGGCAAAGAGTGAATATAACAGGGTAAATACTATGTAATTACTTCAAACGATAAACTACCAAATCCTTTTTTTTATCCAAAAATTATCAGATATCAGTAAAGCAAAGTACAACATGGACAAGAGAAAGAGATTCTGTAATACCTTTAGATGTCAGATAGCTAATATATACCTTCCTGTGTTCCCAGGGTCAGGCTTGAGGGTTTTGGATGTTTTACATGGTTTTTTTTTTCAGATAAATCATAAAAGTCAGGAGATTGGGCAGGGAGAGCAATGGCTTGAGTTCAAGGAAAACCTCAACATTACTAGTTTCATAAGAACAGAAGGAAGTCAATTTGGTATTTTTATTTGTAAATTCTAAATAATTGAGGTAGTTCCAAAGTATCCATGTTAAAATTCCACCTAATCTCATGGCTTGTATGAGCCTCATATATATATATATATATATATATATATATATATATATATATATATATATATATATATATATATATATACTGTTGAAACTAAGAATTGCATGTCTCCGGGAGCAGGATAGAGATCTTTCCTGAGAGACACAACGAAAGCTGGTCCAATAGAGAAATGAAAGCTAGTGGCAAACCAGTGAACTGAGAACGGACCTCTTGCTAGTAGATTTTGAAAAACGATTACAAGAGCTGAAGGGGCATTAAAACCATAAGAAGAACAATGCCAAGGAACCAGATATTTCAGGTACTAAACCAATATTCAAAGAATGTATATGGACAGACCTAAGGTTCAAACTGAATATGTAGCAGAGGATGGCCTTTTTGGGCACCAAAGGAAGGAGAAGCCCTTTGGTTTCATCACTAGGTTTAGCTCCCAGTTTATGGGAATGTCAAGGGGCAGTAAGGGTGGTTTTAGAGGAATTGGATGGGGACTACTTAGAGATCTTATGGACAGGAAACTGGAAAAGGTAATACAGAAGTATGGAATTAAAAGCAAAAAAAATATTCAAAATGAAAGAAATTAAAGAAAAGAAAACTGGCTGCTAATCACCCCTATTGACTCAGAAATATAAAGAGTCACTGTCAATGTATGGTAGACAGAGTAATACTTGTTGAAAGACTGAGATCATGAATTCTCAACTAGAAGCACTTTTCTCTCCCATATATGAGTGTCGGACACAAAATGCACACTGTAGGAATCCAAAGCTTGGAGGAGTTTACACTGAGCTGAGGATAGAATAATGACCTTTCCCTTCTTCCTTAGGATGCTTTTCTACTGGGAAAAAAGAATAAAATTGATGAGATCTCAGGAAAACAGCACCCTTCTCAACATTTGGATTTTGGGATAAAGAAATTAGTGATATAAACTCTCTGATTCCAGGAACCAAGCAGGGAAGTCCAGATAATTCTGAGAGAATCCCAGCTCCAGGTTTGCATATGTGGAAGGCTCAGATCCAGGCGATCTCTTCAGGTAACCCACACAGCTCCTACCCAGGACTCATGTATATTTCTCATGGACCAGGTATTGCTTCCTTTTTTATATACCAAGACAGAAGGCCAGCTTCCTTTTCCCCATCTCTGATCTCTTCATAGTCTTTGTTCCCCTTCCCAAAAACTGTTTACTCTGAATTATAGGAAAATTAGTAAACCCTAGAGGTACTGAAGGAATATCAGAGAGGGAGATACATACAGGACAACACTTGTGACATCACAGAATAAACTAGGGCTCTCCAGGATACAAGAGATTTTTTCAGGGAAGGACAAATGATAATGTCACTGAGAACTGCCATGAATTACCTGCTAAAAAGCTATCTTTATATTGACCAGATTTGGCGGTGCTCTTTCCAGGATAGTCTCCTGTGACACTGTGGAAACCTTTTCTTACTACATCTCTCTAAAATTAGAGACCTCTTTGTGCTTCATTAGTGGTTGCCTGCTCTGAATTGAGAAAGTTAGTCAGGGGATTGCAATTGGTAGAAAAGATCTACGAACATGGAGTGGAGGAGATTCATCTGGATAATAATTTTATTCCCAGGTCCATTCCTGTTACATAAAGTTCAATTTTTTAGGTTTTCTCTGTTTCCCAATGGCCAGTATTTTCCATACAGACATTTAATTGGGTGAATATTGTATTACATTTTCTTTTCTTTTTCTTTTTTGCTTTTTTTTTTTTTGAGCTGGGGATTGAAACCAGGGCCTTGAGCTTGCTAGGCAAGTGGTCTACCACTGACCTAATTCCCCAACATTGTATTACACTTTCTTATTGTACATTCCTTGATAGGGGACTTTATGTATATTCCTGAAAGTATACTCAAAAATTCTGTTAACGAATTCAATTTTTTGCAATGGTTTTGTAAACAAAGGGGACCAACCCATAGAGTGAATATAACAGTGTATATATTGTATACCTACTTCAAATGATAAACTCAAAACTCCTTATTTTATCCAAAAATTACCAGACATCACTATAGCAAAGGACAACATGGAGTATAGAATGCGGTTCTGAAGTCCCATTAAGTTACAGTTTTATAATATCTAACTTCCTGTTTTCCCAGTGCAAGACTTGCAGGTTTTAGATGTTTTACCATGATTCTTTCTTCAAGGAAAACAAAATTCAGGAGGATGGGTAGGGAGAGGAATGGCATGAGGTCCAGGGAAACCTCAACTTCAATAGGTTCATAAGAACAGGAGGAAGTCTATTTGGCATTTGTGACTTCTATATTTTTGACCTCCTTATGCAGAATCTATGTCTAACATCATAGCTGAAGAAGCTGTAGATAGATTAGATATAGAGATAGAGATCGAGATAGAGATAGAGATAGATAGATAGATAAAGATACAGATACTGATACAGATACAGATACAGATATAGATATAGATTGATAAACATATCTGCCACCAAAACTAGAAAAGATTGTTGAAGCTAAGAAGTGCATGCTGCCAGGAACCGGGCATATAATATATATATATATATATATATATATATATATATACATATATATATATATATATATATATATATATATATATATATATTTCCTGACAAACACAGCTAGAGCATGGTAAATACAGAAGTGAATGTTAGTGGTAAACCAGTGACCTGAAAACGGACCTATTGTTGGTAGATTTTGAGAAAGGATTACAAGAGCTAAAGGGTTTTTTACAACCCTTTACAACCCTTTTTACAACAACAATGGCAATAAACCAGAGCATTCCAATTATAAACCCACATTAAAAGATTGTACATTGAGATACCTATGGTTGAAAATACACAGGTAGCAGAGGATGGCTTTTTGGGCACCAATGGATGCAGAAGCCCTTGATCCTTCCTAGGTTTGATAGCCATTTCAAGGGAATGTCAAGGGGCAGTAAGAGGAAGTATAGTATAATGGGTGGGGACCGGTTAGGGACCTAACCTACAGGAAACTGGGATTGGAAACAATATTTGAAATGTAAATATAGAAATATCCCATTCAAAAAAGCAATAAAGTTTGCTATAAAATTTAAAAAATAATAAAAACAAATTAAAAGAAAAGAGAATTGCCAGCTAATCACATCTATTCACTCAGAAATCTAAAGGGTCACTCTCAGGAGAGTAATACTAGTGGAAAGACTGAGATGGTGAAGTCTCAAATAGAAGCTCTTCTCTCTCCCAGACATCAGTGTCAGACACAAACTGCACTATAGGAATCCAAAGCATGGAGGAGTATACAGTGAGCTAAGGACACAATATTTGACTTTCCCCTCTCCATTAGGACATTTTTCTTCTGGGCAAAATGAAAAAAAAATGATAAGCTCTCAGGAAAACAATTCTGCCCTTCCCAACACCTGGCTTTGGAATAAATAAAATAATGTTAAAAACTCTCTGATTTCCGGGAATCATAAAAAGTAGGGAAGACCATATGAGAAGCTCTAATCTCCTGATTCTCATATGTGGAAGGCTCAGATCAAGGATAACTCTTCAGTGAACTCATTGAACACCTACCCATGAAACACTGAGCTTTCCCATGGACGACATATTTCTAGCATTTTTTATAACAAGACAATGCCCAGCTTCCTTCTCTCCATCTCTGATCTCTTCGTCCTTCTTGTTCTCACTCCCAAATGACTGTTTACTCTGAATTAGAGGACAAATAGTAAACACTAAAGGTACTGAAAAAATATCTAAGAGGCAGTTGCTTTCAGCACAACACTTGTGATATCATGGCAGAAGCAAGGACTTTCCAGGATACAAGAGATTTTTCAGGTGGGGCCGAATGATGATGTCATTGAGAACTGCCATGGCATACCTGCTAAACATTCCTCCCAATGACGAGATTCAAAGGTGGCCTTTCCAGGAGTGTCTCCTGTGATACAGTGGAAACCTTTATGTACTCCATCTCTCTAAAGCTAGTGACTTCTCTTTGTTTCATTAGTGGTTACATCCTATAAATGGAGAAAGTTAGTCAGGGGCTTGGCATGGGTAAAACTGATTTAGGCATATGGACAGGAGGAGTTTCTTCTAGATATTATTTTTTCCCAGATTCATTCCTGTGACATACAGTTCATTTTTCTTCTCTGTTTCCCAAAGTCCAGTTTTTTCCCTACAGACCTTAATTGAATAAATATTGTGTTTCACTTTCTCATTGTACTGTCCTTGTTAGGGGACTTTATGAATATTTTTGAATGTGTACTCAAAAATTCTGCTTTCCAATTCCATTTTCTGCCATGATTTTGGCAACAAAGGGGCCCATCTATACAGTGAGTATAACAGTGTAAATATTGTGTACCTTCTTCAAATGAAAAACTCCCAAATCCTTATTTTATTCAAAAATTTTCAGACATCAGAAAAGCAAAGGACCACATGGTGTATAGAATTCGTTTCTCTAGTCCCTCTTGATATCAACTCTACAGTATCTACCTTCCAGTGTTCCAGTGCCAGATGTGAGGGTTTTGGAAGCTTTATCGTGATTCTTTCTTAAGGCCAAACATGAGATGCAGGAGGATGGGCAGGGAAAAGAATGGCTTGAGGACCAGTGAAACCTCAACTTCAATAAGTTCATGAGAACAGGAGGAAGTCTATTTGGCATTGTCCTTTGTGGATTTTATATTCTTGACCTGGTTGCACAGAATCCATGTTAAAATTCCACCTTACGTCATAACTGTAGCAGCCATCAAGCATATATATATATATATATATATATATATATATATATATATATATATATATATGCCACCAAAACTAAATAATAATGATGAAGCTAAGAAGTGCATTCTCCCAATAAATAGATACATATCTTTCCTTAGAGACACAGATAGATCATGTCAAATACAGAAGCGAGTGCTAATGGCAAACAAGTAAATGGAACTCTTGTTGGTAGATTTTGAGAAAGGATTACAAGAGATGAAGGGGCTTTCAAACGCATAAAAACAACAATGTCAATGAACCAGTGCTTTCTGGTAGTAAACCAATACTCAAAAATGGTTCATGGACAGAATTATGGCTCGAACAGCATATGAGACAGAGTATGTCGTTGTTGAGCATCAGTGGAAGGAGAAACCATTTGTTCTCCCTGGGTTTGACTCCCAGTTCAATGGAATGTAAAGGGGCAGTAAGGGGAGCAGTAGAACAAGGGGACAAGACAGGATAGGGATCTTATGGGCAGGAAATTGGGAAAAGAAATAACATTTGAAATAAGAATATAGAAATATCCAATTAATAATAAGGAATATAATTTGGTGAAAAATAAAAAAGAAAGAAATTATATGAAAGAGCATGACCAGCTAATCATACCTATTGACTGAGAAATCTAAAGAGTCACTGACATGGAAGGATAGTCAGAGTAATACTAGTGAAAATACTGAGATGATGAAGACTCAACTAGAAGCACTTCTCTTTCCCAGATATCAGTGTCAAACACAAACTGCACTATAGATTTCCAAAACATGGTGAAATTTTCTGTGAGCAAAGACACAATAACTGTCCTTCCCTTCTCCCTTATGTCAGTGTCAGACACAAACTGCAATAAAGGAATTCAAATTATGGAGGAGGTTAATCTGAGCTGAGGACATAATACTTGTCTTTCCTTTCTTACTTAGGACCTTTTTCTTCTGTGAAAAACAGAATAAGAGCAATGAGCTCTCAGGTAAACAATCATTCCTTTCCTAACACTTGGCTTTAGGGATAAAGAAATTAATGATATAAACTCTCTGATATCCAGGAACCATAACAAGCAGGGAAGTCCAGATGATTCTCAGAGGCTCCCTGCTCCATAGTCCCATATGTGGAAGGCTCAGGACAAGGCTATCTCTTCAGCCAACCCACTCAATCCCTACCCAGGACGCAGAGCTTTCCCATAGACTACACATTTCTTCCTTTTTTATTAGCAAGACAGAAGGCCACCTTCCTTCTCCTCATCTCTGATCAATTCATGCTCTTTGTTCTCCCCCCTCAAATATCTGTTTACTCTGAATTAGAGGCCAATTAGTTAACACTAGAGGTACTGATGAAAAATCTGAGATTAAATTGCTGTCACAACAACACTTGTGACATCATAGAAGAAGCTAGGGCTCTGCAGAATACAGGATTTTTTTTTTTTAAGGAGGGCCTAATGATGATATCACTGAGAATTGCCATGGACTTCCTGCTGAACTGCTTTACTAACATTGACTAGATTCAAGGGTGCACTTTACAGGAGTGTCTCCTGTGAATCAGTGGAAAACTTTACATACTATATCGCTCTAAAGTTAGGGAATTCTCTTGGCTTCATTATTGTTTACATGATCTGAATGGAGAAAGATAGTCAGGGGCTTGGCATGTGTAGATAAGATTTAGGAACCTAGAGTGGATGAGATTCTTCTGGATAATAATTTTATTCCCAGGTCGATTCCTATGGTCTTTTGTTCAATTTTCTCAGATATCTCTGTTTGCCAAACTCTAGGATTTTCCCTATAGTCCTTTAATAGAATGAATATTATATTATATTTTCTTATTGTACATTCCATGATTGGGGACTTTATAATATTCCTGAATGTGTACTCAAAAAATTTGTTTTCCAATTTCATTTTCTGCAATGGTTTTGGCAACAAAGGGGGCCCAACTATAGAGTAAGTATATCAGTGTAAATAGTGTGTACATGCTTCAAATGACACACTCTCATATCCTTATTTTATCCAAAAATTACCAGACTTCAATAAAGAGAAGTGCTACATGGACTATAGAATTCGGTTCTCTAGTCCCATTTGATATCACTTCTGCAATATCTACCTTCCTGTGTTTCATTGCCATACTTGAGGGTCTCGGATATTTTACCATGAGTCTTTATTAAGGCCAAACATAAGATATAGGAGGCTGGGTAGGGAGAGGAATGACTTGAGGGCCAGTGAAGCCTCAATTTCAGTAGTTTCCAAAGAACAGGATGGAATCTATTTGGAGTTCCCATTTGTGGATTCTACAGTCTTGACCTAGATGTGCAGAATCAATGATAAAATTCCAGCTAAACTCATAGCTGTACGAGCCACCAAAAGTACATATGTATACATTAGAAACTAAAACTAGACAAGATTGATGAGCTAAGAAGTGAATTCTTCCAGGAAACAGATATAGATATTTCCTGAGAAGAACAGCTATATTATGCCAAATACAGAAGTGAATGCTAGTGGCAAACTAGTGAACTGGACTTCTTGTTTGTAGATGTGCAGGAAAGATTACAAGAGCTGAAGGGACTTTAACACCGTAAGAAGAACAATGCCAATGAATCAGAGCTTTTTGATACTAGACCAATATTAAAAGAATGTACATGGACACAGCTATGGCTCCAACTCCATATGTGGAAAAGGTTGGACTTGGTGAGCACCAATGGAAGGAGAAGTCCTTGGTTCATCTTGGTTTGACCTCAAGTTCAAGGTAATGTCAAGGAGTAGTAAAGACGGTTATAGAAAAAGGGAAGGGGAACCAGTTAGGGATCTTATGGGCAGGAAACTGGGAAAGGAAATAACATTTTAAATGTAAATATAAAATATTCAGTTAAGAAAAGAAATGAAATTTGATAAAAAATGAAAGATATAAAAGAAAACTGCCAACTAATCATACCTTTTGACTTGGAAATCTAAAATGATAGACAGAGTAATACTAGTGGAAAGACTGAGATGATGAAGTTTGAACCAGAGCACTTCTCTCTCCCAGATATAACTGTCAACCACTGAACTGAGAATGGGACCACCGTTGAAGGAATGAGAGAAAGAACTCAAATAGCTTGTAGGAGCTCAAGACCCTTTTTGAACAACAATGCCAAGCAACCAGAGTTTCCAGGGACTAAGCCACTACCCCTAAGGACTATACAAAGACTGACCTCATAGGTAGCAATGAATATTCTAGTAAGATAACCAGTGGAAGGGGAATACTTTGGTTCTGCTATGACTGAACCCACAGTGAACGTGATTGTTGGGGGAAATGCGGCAATGGGGGGAGGATGGGGAGGGGAACATGCATAAAGAAGGGGAAGGGGAGGGATTAGGGTTATGTTTGCCCAGAAACCGGGAAAGGGAATAACACTCGAAATGTAATAAGAAACACTCAATTTAATAAAAAAAAGTGTCAGACAAAAACTGCAATATAGGGTATCCAGAACATTGAAGAGGTTTCTTTGAGCTGAGAACACAATACTTATCCATGCCATCTTCATTAGCACCTATGTCTTTTTTACAAAAAGTATAAAGTCCATGACCTGTCAGGGATACAACTTTGCCCTTCACAACACCTGAGTTTTGGAATAAAGAAATGAATGATATAAACTCTCTGACTTCCAGGAAGCAAAAGAACAGGGAAGTCCAGATGCTTCTGAGAGGCTCCTGGCTCCTGATTCCCTTATGTGGAAACCACATATCTTCAGAGATACCCCTCAACACCTAACAAGGACACACTAAGCTTTCCCAAGCACCACATATTTCTTCCTTGTTTTTTATACCAAGACAAAAGGCCAGCTTCCTTATCCCCATTTCATATCCTTCATCCTCTTTGTTCTCACTCCCAAATTGTCTCTGAATAAGTGGCCAATTAGTAAACCTTAGAGGTATTGAAGGAAAATCTGAGAGGCAGTTGCAGTCATGACAACAGAAGGAGGTAGGGCTCACCAGGTTATAAGAGAGTTTTCATGGAGGTCCTAATGATGATGTCACTGAGAAATACGGTGGTCTACATGATGAACACCTTTCCTTACATTGTCCAGATTCGAGAGTGCCCTTACTAGGTATGTCTCCGGTAACACAGTGGAAACCTGTATGTACTACATCACTCTAAAGTAGAGACTTCTCTCTGTTTCACTAGTGGTTACATGCTCTGAATGGAGAAAGTTAGACAGGGGCTTGGCATGGGTAGAGAAGATGTAGGAACATGGAGTGTAGGAGATTCTTCAAGACAATATTTTATTCCCAGGATCATTCCTGTGACAATGAGTTCAATTTTCTGGGTTTTCTTTATTTCCCAAAGGCCAGTATTTTCTCAACTACCTTTAATTGAATGAATATTGTATTTCAATTTCTTACTATAAATTCCTTGACTATATAAATGTTCCTCAATGTTTAATCAAAAATTCTGTTTTCCAATTAAAATTTCTGTAATGATTTTGGTCACAAAGGGGGCCCAGCTATTGAGTGAGTACAACAGTATAAATACCGTGTGCCTATTTCAAATGATGAATTCCCAAATCCTTATTTTATCAAAAAATTACCAGACATCAGGAAAGCAAAGGACAACATGGACTTTTGAATTTGGTTCTCTACTCCCATTTGATGCCAGTATTACCCTATCTATCTTACAGTGTTACCATGGCCAGACTTGAGTGTTTAGGATGTTTTACCATGATTCTTTCTTAAGGCCTAATGTAATCTTCCAGATGATGGGCAGGGTTGAAGAATAGCTTGAGGACCATTTAAATGTCTACTTCAATAGGTTCATAAAAACAGCAGGGGTTGGGGATTTAGCTTAGCGGTAGAGTGCTTGCCTAGCGAACGCAAGGTCCTGGGTTCGGTCCCCAGCTCTGAAAAAAAAAAAAAAAAACAGGAGGGAGTCTATTTGCATTGTCATTTGTGAATTCTACATTCTTGACATAGTTGGGGAGAGCCCATGTTAACAGTCCACTTAACAACATAAGTGTAGAAGCCACCAAAATTATTTATATACATCAGCCACCAAAACTAGATAAGATTGATAATGCTAATAAGTGCATTCTTCCATATTTACCTAGTGACACAGATACAGCATGTCTAATATGGAAGTGAATGATAGTAGCAAACCAGTGAACTGAAAACGGACCTCTTGTTGGTAAATTTTAAAAAAAGGATTAGAAGAGCTAAAGGTGCTTTCAACCCTATAAGAACAACAATGCCAATAAACCAGAGCCTTCTCATACCAGACCAATAAACAAAGAACGTACATGGACTGATCTATGGCTCCAAAAGGATATGTGGCAGAGGATGACCTTTTTGGGCAATAATGGTGATGATGCCCTTGGTCCTCCCTAATTTGTCTCACAGTACAAGGGAATGTCAATGGACAGAAAGACTGGTTATAGAAGTAAGAAAAGGGAACAGGTATGGATCTTAAAGGAAGAAACTGGGAAAGGAAATAATATTTTAAATGTAAATAGAGAAAACATCCAGTTAAAAAAAGCAATAAAATTTGCTAAAAATATGAATGACATAAAAGAAGAGAAAGATGCCAAGTAATCACACATATTGTCTAGGAAATCTGAAGTGGTAGTCTGAGTAATGCTAGTGGAAAGACTGAGATGATCAAGTCTCAACTAGAAGCACTTCTCTCTCCCAAATATCAGTGTCAGACACAAAGTGCACAATAGATATCCAAAGCATGGAGTTTACTCAGAGATAAGCACACAGTACTTGTTTTTCCCTTCTTCCTTAGTTCCTTTTTTTTTTGACAAAGTATAAAGGTCATGACTTTTCAGTAAAACAAATATGCCTTTCAAACACTTGGCTTTTTTAATAAAGAAATGAATGATATAAACCCACTGTCTTCCAGGAACCATAAGAAGAGAAAAGTCCAGTGTGTAGGAAGTTCTTCTAGACAATATTTTTATTCACAGGTCATTCCTGTACACTATATCTAGTTTCCAGTGTTTGCATGCCCAGACTTGAGGGTAGGATGATTTACCATGATTCTTTCTTAAGGCCAAACATAAGATACTGGACGAGGGGCAGGGAGAAAAATGTCTCGAGGACCAGTTAAACATCTACTTCAAAAGGTTCATAAAAACAGGAGAGAGTCTATTTGAAATTGTCATTTGTGAATTCTACATTCTTGACATAGTTGGGCAGAATCCATGTTAACTTTCCACGTAAACACTTAGGTGTAGGAGCCACCAAATGTATATATGTATACATCAGCCAACAAAGCTAGATAAAATTGATGAAGGTAAGAAGTGCATTCTGCCAGGAAATGGATATAAATATTTACTGAGAGACACAGATACAGCATGTCAAATACAGAAGTGAATGCTGGTAGCAAACCAGTGAACTGAAAACGGACCTCTGGTTGGTAAATTTTCAAAAAGGATTAGAAGTGCTGAGGGTGCTTTAAACCACATAAGAACTATGCCAGTGAACCAGAGCGTTTGGTTACTAGACCAATATACAAGGAAAGTACATGGACTGACCTATGGCTCCAAATGCATATGTTGCTGAGGATGGCCTTTTTGGGCAACAATGGAAATGAAGCCCTTGGTCCTCCCTAATTTGTCTCCCAGTTCAATGGAATGTCAACAGAAAGAAAGACTGGTTAAAGAAGTAGGAAAAGGGAACAATTAGGGATCTGAAGGGCAAGAAACTTGGAAAAAAATAATATTTTAAAGGTAAATATAGAAACATCCAGTTATTAAAAGCAATAAAATTTGCTAAAAAGAGAAACATATAAAAGAGAAGAAAGCTGCCAAGTAATCGCACATATTGATTCAGAAATCTGAAGTGGTATTCAGAGTAATATTAGTGGAGAGACTGAGATGATGAAGTCTCAAATACAAGTACTTCTCTCTCTGTGATATCAGTGTCAGGCACAAACTGTACTATTGATATCCAAAGAATGGAGTAGTTTACTCGGAGCTAGGGTCTCAATACTTCTTTTTTACTTCTTCCTTAGGACCTTTTCTTCTTGACAAAAAGAGTAAAGGTCATAACCTCTCAGGGAAACATATATGCCCTTCACAACACTTGGCTTTTGGAATAAAAAAATGAATAATATAATCCCACTGACTAGGGAAACCATAACAACAGGGAAGTACAGATGTTTCTGATAGGATCCCAGTTCTGATTCTCATATGTGAAAGGCTCAGATCAAGGCTATCTCTTCAGTGATCCCACTCAACACCTACCAAGGACTCACTAAGCTTTCCCAAAAACCACATGTTTCTTTCTTGTTTTTTATGCCAAGACAGAAGGACAGCTTCCTTCTCTTCATTTCTAATCTCTTCATCGTCTTTGTTATCACTCCCCAATTTGCTCTGAATTTGAGGCCAATTAGTAAACCCTACAGGTACTGAAGGACTTCTGAGAGGCAGTTTCAGTCAAAACAGCAGTTGTGACATCACAGAAGAGGGTCTAATGGTGATGTCGGTGAGAAATGCCATGGCCTACCTGCTGAACAGTTTTCCTTACACTGACATGATTCCAGGGTGCCCTTTCTAGTTCTATCTCCTGTGGCACAGTGGAAACCTTTATTTACTCCATCTCTCAACAGTTAGCGACTTCATTTGCTTCATTAGTGGTTACATGGTGTGAATGGAGAAACTTTGTCAGGGGCATGGCATGGGTAGAAAACATCTAGGAACATAAAATGGAGGAGATTCTTCTGGATAATAATTTTATTACCAGGTTCATCCCTGTGACATATATTTCAATTTACTAGGTTTTCTCTGTTTCCCAAAGACCTGTATTTACCCTACAGATCTTTAATTGAGTGAATATTGTATTTCATTTTCTAATTGAACATTCCATGAGAGGGGACTTTATATATATTCCTGAATATCATATCAAAAATC
This sequence comes from Rattus norvegicus, assembly GCF_021556685.1. Classification (NCBI taxonomy): domain Eukaryota; kingdom Metazoa; phylum Chordata; class Mammalia; order Rodentia; family Muridae; genus Rattus; species Rattus norvegicus. Next base: position 49,574,544 of record NC_141555.1, on the reverse strand, counting down.
TGTTTTCATTTCTATTTTTTTCAGTGATTTTGTCAACAAAGTGGGTCCAGTAGTAGAATGAATATAACAGTGAAAATATTGTGTACCTACTTCAAATGATAAACTCCAAAATGCTTATTTTATCCAAAAATTAGCAGATATCAATAAAACAAAGGGCAACATAGAGTATAGAATGTGTTCTCTTTCCATTTAAGTATCAGTTCTCTCATATCTACCTACCTGTGTTCCCAGTGTCAGTCTTGGGGGTTTTGGATGTTTTAGCATGATTATTTCTTCAGGCCATACATAATACTTATGAGGATGGGCAGTGAGAGGAATGACTTGAGGTCCAGTTAAACCTCAACTTCAATAGGTTCCTAAGAACAGGAGTAAGATTATTTGGCATTGTCATTTGTGGATTCAACATTCTTCAGCTAGTAGCACAGAATCCATACTAAAATTCTACCTAACCTCATTGGTGTAGGAGAATATATATATCACCAAAACTAGATATGATTAATGAAGCTATGTAGTGCATGCTGCCAGGTACCGGATATATATCTTTCCTGAGAGACACACCTAGAACATATCAAATACAGAAGTGAATGCTAGTGGCAAACGAGTTTACTGAAAACTGATCTGTTGTTGGTAGATTTTTGAGAAGGGATTACAAATGCTCTGTAAGTGAGTGTTCTGAGGGTACCTGGAAGAGAATGTGGGACAAAGGACGCAAAGAAGGATGCCAAGACAAGAGTCTGAACAAGGTGTCAATTTTATTTTTCTCCAAGGCTGAATTTATCCCATAACAGGGGTAACAGAGGGAGGGAGGAAACTAAGAAATATTTACACAGGGCAAGAACACAGGATTCGTTTGATCACAGAACTGATGTTGAAAGGATGTCAGAGAGTTCACAGGTGTGTCGTATTATTAATCATCAGGACAACATTATCATATTATTATTTTTCTTGAACACCAAATTTGTATTAGTCTTCTACAGCTGCCTGGGGATTTTCCATGAACCTAGTCAACCATAACCTTACTTATACTCAAATGTAAAAGTGACCAATGGCCATGTATGTCCTGGGATGAACCCCTTGGAAACTGTGTCTGTCTTAGGTTGGGGTGTTATTTATCACATGGCCAAGAGAATCTTGTAACCAGGGCCCATCATGGGATAAGGCAGCAGCTAATGTCGGCCCTCCTGTCTTAGGCTGCTTATTCATGAACATATCACTCTCTTATCCATCATTGACTGTCCAGCTCAGCACGCAGTGGTGACAATTTTTTGGTTTTTCAGCAAACACATCAGGACAGTAGGCAGAAAAGAATGTTGGCCCCAAAAATGTCCTTGCCTGAACTGAGATGGAGATTTGTGTTTGAGTTTGACCCTCATCAAAGCATCATCGAGAGTTAGCCTATGATGATATAAGTGAATAGGTTTTGTTGCTATATTGTCTCCCTGTTATTTAACAAGGCTGGTTAAAGGAATAAATGTCCAAGGTCCAAAATATATAAGTAAAAGACAAAGAGATAAACAGGTATCCCATGCATGGCAAATAAGAAATAAGCAAACCACACGTCATTAAAGTACAGCATCAATAACTGAGAAATAAATAATGTGTTGATACATAGAAGGAAAAATAACATTCTGATTGACATTTTTAAATATTTCAAAATAAATCATGTTTTGAATAAATCATAAATTTGTGTTCCTGCAACAATCATAATTGCATTATCCAAAAAGTCAAATCCTATGAAAGGTACTGCATTGTTGAAGAATACATATTTTAGTTGTGCTAGAGTGGGTGGTAGGTTACTGATTCTTCTTGAGCGATTGCAGTGGACTTGAATCAGTGCAGATCTTTGAGGAAGCAGGTCCTCTCAGTGGAGTGCAGGCTGAAGATGAAGTCATGTGTACCTTGCGGCATGTTCAGTGCCTCCCTGAGCTCCTTCTTTGGATCAGTGCCCAAAAGCGAAGCAATAAGAATGCACTGTCACTTTTAACAATTTTATAGTAAATATAATCCCCATATCAGCACCTGATTGAAGCATTCTAAGACCCCAACTATATCCATCTCTCCAATCCTGGTTCAGACCGTGGAGTAAAATTTAATATTTAGGGGGGTTCACCATCCCCTTGTTTTAGAATTAGGACCTTCAGAATGTGAATCTGGGACATGCATATAAGCAGGATGGGATATACTTTAAGTCAAAGTACACAGTGTCTTAGGTGATAAAATTCTTAAGAAGAGCTGTAAGGGGCCTGGCAAGAATGCTATGGAGTGGCCTGATGAGAGCAGGTGTAACAACCTTATCAGGTGACAAATAGCATTCAGTCGCACAGCTAAATGAGCCAACTTTCTTGGGGCGAAAAGGCCAGCCCATAATTGAGCAGAAGCCTTGTGCCAATGAAATAATATTGAGAGCAGAGGGGCAGCTGGTCTGTTACTGGCTGTCCTTCTGGACTCAGCTCCACTCAGCTCCTTAGAGTCAGCTCAGTGGCTCGGCCTCTCAAGAGACCCAGCCTCTGAAGGACACTAGGCTTCCAGTAAGAATTAATAACAAAAGGATGGGGAGATGGTTAGGATCTGAGTAGTAAATGCCAAGTGGTTGACAAAATCATTTTATGGTTCATCTGCTTTAGGGGGGAAGTTTCTTCCAGCATGTCAGACATGCCTGATGACCTTCCCCCAAAAGACAAGGAGAAAGTAGCATTTGAGTATTGAAGAGGGTTTGCCCAAGGTGTTGTTATCCGACTGAAGCCTCAGGTATCAGAGAGTAAGCTATAGTTAGAGGCAATTGGTTTTAAGGACACTTTCTGCTGCCATTCCTGAGGCAGGGTCACAATTGCATTGGGTTTCCTGCCTCTTACAACCAATAAATATATGACTAACAGTGGAGTACTGATCTTTAATAGAAGTATAGCCCTCCCAGTACTGCAGGAGTAGCCCTTCACTAAGCCATCTCACTTAGTTAGAGGGACATGGAAAAAAAAAAAACATTGACCATGACCTTGGCCACAGCCTCCAATTAGTGTAAGATGAAGAGCCGGTGCCAACACTTTCTCCTCATGTCATCCTAGAGTAAAGCCTGTTTTGTCTGGCAAAAAAAGTTCTTCGCAGTCTGGTGCAGAGTCTTTCTTAAACTATTTTAGGGACTACCCTGACCCCCAACCTGGGGCATTTTGACCATGGGACAAGAACTGACTGCTGCAGTGATAGGATCAGAGGCAGTGTCTTTGTTAATGATGACTAACAAGGAAGGGACTTAATGATGAAGATCAACTCCTCACTTGCAATAGGGCCAGCAGATAAGGCAGGCTCCCTGGCAGAAAGCAATTTCTCTCAAGCAAATTATTTCCAAATTAAGCACCAAGAGGACCAAGTAAAACTTCTTGAGAAACAAAGCAAACAGTTCCATGATTTCAAACACTATCATCAGCCCAAGTCCAAAAATTAAACAAAAGCCAAAAAAAGACACTCAGCAATACCAAAGAAAACAAAATAGAAAAACAGGACCAAGAAAAATCATTCTATAAGTGAATTCCACAGATGCCTGTTACCTTCAGTACCTGGCCCAAAATGCAGCTTAACCTTAGCTTCTTCTGGGAAGAGGCAGACCATCTGATCCCACCTCCCAATGGGATTCTAGAGTGTCCCCTAGATTCCTTTTTCCTCCTAGAGCCTCCTCTAGGCCCTATGGCTTGTGTCAACTAGCAAGTCAACCTGTCACAACTGTAAGCCCCTTACAGGAACAATAGTGACAACCGAGTGGACTCTAAATCTTTTCCAGTGGGGACTCACAACCTGCAGACCTCAGAGGCAGACAACACAAGTCAACATGAAACAAAGACGAGACATGACACGGAGATAAAACAGAAAGTAACACAGAACACAAAAGACTGACTTGTTTGAGATTACTTGTGATCTCTTCACCAATTGTGGTTTGGAGGGAGTACAGTTCCCTGTGATGCACCAAAAACCCATAGTGGACCACTTCTGGAGTGCAACCACGGAGCATAGATTGACAAATGACCGGAGCAGTAGCATGAGTGTATAAGGTTTTTAATCCACATATGTGGGGTTGCTCATCCACACAAGGAGAGGCAACCTCGTACCCAAAATGCACATAAATTTTATTCACTACAGATTGTAGACTTCAGTAAAAGTGTTAGCTTATTCATTAAACTATCACAAACTCTATACTATCTTTTGAATCAATTGTTCCTTCCCGGGGGAACTATGGACAATATTTTTACAAAATCCAAGATTTTTTTTTTAAAATTTTTAACCGTATTCATTGTGTCCTGAGTGACTCCCTGAGTCATGTCACAAAAGATTCCTGTAGAATGCTTGTGCCATCTCTCAGCAGAAGCTCTGGTAGGTGGTGGTGGGTGGGAGCAAAAACTCCAAGGGGGAGCAAAGACTATCAAAAACAAAGAAGACAGACAAGCCTATTTACAGGGAATGACTTTCTCCTCTAGGACACCTTCAAAGAGCCTCTCCTTGGGTGCCATTTGTAAGTGAGAGGTCTGAGGGTGCCTGGAATAGAACTGGGTAAAAGGGTAACAACGTAGGTTGTTAAGATAAGACTCTGATCAAGGTGACAATTTTATTTTCCTCCAAGGCTGAATTTATACCATAACAGTGGTAACATAGGGTGGGGAGAAGTAAGAAACATTTACTCAGTCCAAAGATACAATATTGGTGTGGTCATGGAATCAGCTAATGTTGACATAATATCAGAAATGTAAAAGGTTTGTCATATTATTAGTCAGCAGGACAACTTTAAAATGTTATTATTTTTCATGACCATCAGATTTGTATTAGTATTATGAAGCTGGCTGGGGATTTTCCATGAAAATAATCCTACTTAATTCTAACCATAATAATAACATCAACAATGGAGGGCATTAAGGGCATTGCTCCAAACAGAACTGAAGGGGCTTTCAACTTCACAAGAAAAGCAATGCCAAATAACCAGAGATTTCTGGTACCAAGCCAATATTATGTGCATCGACAGAACTATGGCTCCAACTGCATATGTAACATAGAATGGCTCTGTTGGGCACTAATGAAAGGAGAAGCCCTTGGTCCTTCCCAGGTCTGACTCCCAGTTTAAGGGAATGTCAAGGTGAAGTAAGGGAGGTTATAGAAGAAGAGTAGGGGGATCAGTTACGGTTCTTATTGACAGGAAACTTTGAAAGAAGATAACATTTGAAATGTAAATATAGAAATATCCAGTTAAGAAAGCAATAAAATTTGGTAAAAAATAAAAAAAAATGGAAGAAATAAAAGAAAAGAAACTGCTAGCTAATCTCAACTATTGACTCAGAAATCTCAAGGGTCACTGTCAGGGAATGGTAGTTAGAGTAATACTAGTGAAAGACTGAGATGATGAAATCTCAACTAGAAGCACTTCTCTCTCCCAGATATCAGTGTCAGACTCAAACTGCCCTATAGGGATCTTAATCCTGGAGGAGTTTACTCTGCGCTGAGGACAAGATACTTGCCCATCCCTTCTTCCTTAGGACATCACTCTTCTTGACAAAAAGAATAAAGGCCATGGGCTCTCAGGAAACAACTGTGCACTTTCCAACACTTTGCTCTTGGAATAAAGAAATGAATGATATAAACTCTCTGATTTCCAGGAGCCATAAGAACAGGGAAGTCCAGATGCTTCTGAGAGGCTCCCAGCTCCTGATTCCCATATGTGGAAGACTCAGATCAAGGCTGTCTCTTCAAGGAACCCACTAAAAACCTACCCAGGACTAATTTAGCTCTCCAATGGACCACGCATTTCTTCCTTTTTTTACACCAAGATAGAAGGGCATCTTCCTTCTCTCCATCTCTGACCTCTTCATCCTCCTTTTCTCCCTCCAAAATGGCTGTTCACTCTGAATTAAAGGCCAATTAGTAAGCCTTAGAGGTACTGAAGGAATATCTGAGAGGCAGATGCAGTCACAACAACACTTGTGACCTCACAGAAGGAGCTAGGGCTCTCCAGGATACAAGAGATTTTACAGGCAGGGCCTAATGATCATGACTGAGAAATGCCATGGCCTACCTGCTGAACAGCCATCCTTACATTGACCAGATTCGAGAGGGCCTTTTCCAGGAGTGTCTCTTGTGACACAGTGGTAACCTTCACATACTCCATCTCTCTAAATCTAGGGACTTCTCTTTGCTTTATTAGTGGTTACATGCTCTGAACGAACAAAGATGGTCAGGGGCTCGGCATGGGTAGAAAAGATTTAGAAACATGGAGTATATGAGATTCTTCTAGATAATATTTTTCTTCCCAGCTTCATTGCTGTGACATATAGTTCAATTTTCGAGGTTTTCTCTGTTTCCCAACAGGCAATATTTTCCTTATTGACCATTAATTTATTGAATATTGTATTACACAAATGTGATCATATTCTTGTTTTCTTCTCTATCTTAGTGCTGAAATAAAGTGATACCCAATACTGTATTAGAACAAATATTTTATAGTACACCTAAAGAAAACTAATTATTCTCAAGGCCAACGTAACTTCAAAAGTAAGCAATTTGAATTTACAGAGAAATGGCTAAGTATTGTATTACTTATCTTTAAGTGTACTCTTATAATAATCTTAAAAAAAACAGAAAATTAAACATCTGCATAAAAATGTCATATCTGCTTTTAATGATCAGAATGCACATCTGTGGCAATCTTTATTAAATCAATCAGGAAGCTGAGGGTAAAACTCAGTCAGAAATCCGTTATCAACAGTCCAGCCTTTGTGACAGTCACACCATTAGCCTATGGCGCCATTGTTCTTGATCCCTGACCTGAAAAGGTCCCAGTCTTTCCAAACATCAAATTGTTACATAAATTGTGTTTTACATCAGAGTCAGTAGGGACAACATCTTAACCAGCTTCACAAACTATTTACTTTTCCAAATGCGTTTTAAGGTTGGTGGTCGTCGTTGACCATACTACATTTCCTCGGGCAATGATGGAAGCACTGATCTGCCCCAGAGGCAATTCCTAAAAGACCTTGACCACTGTTATTGCAAATTCCAATGGCGCTGCCCTCTGAGTGGTGGGAAACTACATGAGGATTTTCATGCACTTCTTAGATTAAGAGAGATATGAGTGCAATAACTGACCGACACTCTGCATGAAGTCCTCCTTGGGTTCCTGCCTCACCAAGGTCCAACGAGACTGTGCTGAAGAGTGTGCCATACCCCAGGATTTCTAAAGCTCTGTGTCATTCCCCCTTCACAGGCCTTGGCCATACTCCATGTCAGAACAAAATTTGAACCATGCTTTCACCCTGGATAGAATTTCAAGTACTATACAGAGTAGGGAGTGTGGGCATTTTACATTGTCCTTGACTTTAATGGAATTGCTTTACATTTCTTTCCATTTAGGTTGATGTTGGGTACCGGCTTGCTGTCCGTTGCCTCTATTATGTTTCTGCATAGAACTGGTATCCCTGATCGCTCTCATTTTTTAACATGAAGGGGGGTTGGAATATTTTTGCAAGCTTTTTCAGCATCTAATGAGATTATCATGTGATTTTTTTCTTTCAGTTTCATTATATCCTGGATTATACTGATGCATTTTCAGAAATTGAACCATCCCTGCCTCCCACTAGATATTAATAATTACACAGCATAACCTACAGAAGGGATCTCATATTCACATGAATATTCTAACAGCTACCAAAAAACAAAAAAAAAAAAACAAAAAACAAAAAACATGCAAACAAAAAAACCATGCACCCTACAGAACATATCAAATACTCACATACACACTCAAACATCCCAATCAAAAAAACAAAAAACAAAAAGGATGCAAGCAATAAAACCCTGCTTCCACAACATCAAAATTGCATGAAATAAATATCACTTCTCATTAATACCTTTAAGCATTAATGGCCTCTACTCAACAGTAAAAGGACACAGGCTAACACAATAGATTTAAAAACAGGACCATCCTTCTGTTGTACTCAAGAAACACAATCCAACAACCGAGATAGACACAACCTCAGACTAAGTAGTTGGAAAAAGTTTTCCAAGCAAATGGACATAAGAAAAAAGATGATGTAACCATTCTAACATGCAGCAAATCAGACTTTCAACCAAAAGTAATCAAAAGAGATGTGGAAGGACACTTCATATGCATCAGAGGAATAATCCACCAAAACGGCATCTCGATTTTGGACATCTATATGCCAAAGAAAAAGCAGCAATATTGGTGAGAGAAATATTGCTGAAACTTAAATATCACATCGAACCTCACATATTAATAGTGGGGAACATCAATGTCCCACTCTCACCAAGGGTAGGCCTTTGAAACAGAAATTTAAAAAAAATAAATAATATAACTAACACGGGGTTCAATTAAACTGACCTCACTGATATCTACAGAATAGTTCACACGAACACAAAAGTACACACTCTCTTTTTAGTACCTCATGGAACTTTATCCTAAACTGACCATGTTTTCCCTCGCTAAACAAGCCATAACAGATACAGAAAGACTGGGCTAACCATTGGATCTTCTCAGATCTCTATGTATTAAAACTAGACTTCAACAATAAGAAAAAATGTATAAACTCTTTGAAATTCAATAGCTCACAACTGAAGAATCCCCAGCTCAGAGAAGACATGAAAAACAAAAAGGGTTCCTAGAATTTAATGAAAATGAAGGCACAGCTTCTCCAAACTTAAGGGACGTAAAAGCAGTGCTAAGAGGAACATGCATATGCAGCACAGGGCACTTTCATAAAGAAACCAGAGATTTGACACAAGCAACTTCTCAGCACACACTAAATCTCTAAAATAAAAGTAGCAAATACATATTAAAGGAGGAGACAGCAAGAAATGATCAGACTCGGGGTAAAAGTGATCCATCAGAAACAAAGTGAATACAAAGATTAAAAAAAAAAAATTAGAGCTGGTTCCTTGGGAACATCGACCCGGCAGACAAATCTTCAGACAGATAATGTAATAGGTGGAGAGACAGCATCCAAATAACAAAATCAGAAATGAACAGGGAGCTATATCAATGGACACTGATGAATGTCACAGAATCATTAGGTCTCACTTCAAAAACCCTCTGACTCCAAATTAGAAGCTCTGAATGAAGTAGATGATTGTGTAGACTGATTACACTGACCACAGGTAAATTCAGGTAAGATAAACTATGCAAATAGCTCTACAACACCTAAAGAGACACAAACATTAATTAAGTTCCCCCCCCCCCAAGCAAGAGCCCCAGGTCCCGATTGCTTGAGTGCAGACTCCTACAAGATTTTCAAAGAATTCTCAACCTACTCCAAAAAAACAGAAAAAGGAGGAAAATGCCAAACTGATTCCATGACACCACTGTCGCCCTGACACCTAAATCGACTCAACAAAGACAGAATTTCAGACGAATTGCCCTTATGAACATTGGTGGAAAAAATACTAGGGAAAATGCTCGAAAATAATATGCAAGGGCATATCAAAACCGCCATTTACTGCGATCATGTAGGCTTTCTCCTGAGGCTTCAGGAGTGGATCAATCTATGAAAACCCATCAAAGTGATCTACCATATAAGCAAACCGAACTGAAAAAAAATATTCTGCCCTCAGCATTTCCCATTAATGTGTGAGGTCCACTTGGAGTTAACTTAGTGGAAGTTACAGATCATTCAATATATATATATATATATATATATATATATATATATATATATATATATATATATATATGTGTGTGTGTGTGTGTGTGTGTGTGTGTGTATGTGTGTGTATGTACATATATAAAATATTCTAATAAGTTAATATTAAATTATTATATACTAACATTATAATAATATAATTAATATTAATATACTATATTAACATATTAAATTGTTATGTATCAACATTATGATAATATAAAATAAATATTAATATATTATATTAATATATTAAATTATTATATATAAATATCATGATAAAATATAAATAACATTAATATATTAGGTTAGTATATTATATTATTATATGGTAATAATACTATGCCTCTCTTATCCTCTTCTGCCTCTCTACCCAACCCCACCCTCAACCCTCTAGTATAAAATTTCCCCTCTTGCCCCCGTTATAGGCTCTAGCATTTACGGAACAATTAAAATGTACAGAAGGTTCATATGTGATCTCCTTATTCCATGACAGAGGTCTAGTCAGGGGCAACATCCTTTTAGGAAGCAGATAAAAATCAGGATACAAATAACATTTGCTGTGGGAAGATCAAATGCGAATAATGTCTTTGCAAATCTATCCAGTGGATTCTGAGAAAATGAGTGATATTCTTTCTAAAGACCCAGCTATACTACTCCTGGCCTTATATCTGAAAAGACATCTGCCATACCGCAAGGTCATGTGCTCCATAAGATTTCTAACCGCTTTCTTCATAATGAGCAGAAAATAGAAATAACCCAGAAGCACCTCAACCAAAGAATGGCTACGGAAAATGTGGTTCAATTACACTATGGAATACTATGAATCTTTGAAAATAAGGACATTGTGAAGATGTGGTCAAATACATGGAATTAGAAAGTATTGTTCTGAATGAGGTAACTGAGACCCAAAAAAACATGTACATGCTCACTTAAAAGAGGGTATTAGCCATAAAGTACAGAATTCACACATTACAATCTATGGAACCAAAAAAGGCTAAACATGAAGAAAAACCCAAGAAAAATGCTTGAATTTCACTAAGATGGAGGAATAAAATAATGAGAGGAGGCAGATGGAAGGAAAGGATTGGGTGGCTGTGGGGATGGGAAGGGAAATGGGGTTTGAGAATCATTTCTTGGGAGAGACAGGCAAGAGGGACAGAGGGCCAAGAGAATAAACTGAAATCAGTGACTGTCCAGGTTGGGTGCTATGTCTTTGATTTGCCTGCAATCTGGGATCGGTGAGGCTACCCTGGGGTCCATGAGGATGACTTTAGCTGAGACTTGTAGCAGTGGGGATACGGATACTGAAATGGTCTCTTTCCGTAGCCACGGAGGACCCAAGGTGGAAGGATAAGGACACAAACCCACCCCCAAAATTTTGACCCAGAAATTGCCCTCTCTATTATCGACAAAGGGACAGATATGTAAGAGGAAATGAGCGAATAGCCAAAGGATAAGTGGCCGGATCAGAGACTTATCCTACGGGCAAATGGGAAACACTTACATTATTAATGGTTCTTTCTTGTGTCTGCAGACAGGAGGTAGCATTATTGTTCTCTGCAAGGCTCCACCGAGCAGCCGACTGACACAGAAGCAGAGGCGCACGGACAAATATCAGATGGAGCTCAGTGAGTCTCACTGAAGAGCTGAGGGAAGGACTGAGAGAGGCAGAGGAGCACAATGGTCTTCACGTTGGTTCACTAAACCCGTCGCCTGTCTGTGGATCCTGTCCTCCTACCCGGGCTGGGTTTTCAGGACCTGGTGGGAGATGATGAACCACGTCGTGCAGAGACTTGATGTGCCAGGGGAGAGGGTGCACTGAGAGGGGTCCTCCACTCTCTCAGAGAAGAAGGGGAGAGGATAGAAAGAGGGACTGTAAATGCTGGGAGCGGGGAGGAGTGTGGTGAAAGGGCAGCATTCAGAATGTTACCTGGTGAATAGATGCAACCATTCTAGCAAGGGGCACAGGCATGACATCATGGAGGTGGGGCATGACATCGTACGGGTGGGGCATGATATCATGGAGTGGGGCATGACATCATGGGGGTGGGGGAATGATGTCATAGGGATGGGGCATGATATCATCATGCTTCAGGGAAAATAGATGAAACTAGAAAAAAAAAAAAAAAAAAAAAAAGCCCGAGACGGAGCTGAGACATAGAGACACAAACATGGCTGGCGTTTACCTACGGATGGTATCAGTATCAGCTGTGAGTTAAATCGTATTTTATCTACAATCCTCAAATGGAGAGAGGACATAGGAAAGGAGAAGGCCGGTGAGGGGGAAAGCATCGACCTCTCTGAAAGGAAAACTCGAACAGATTCTGTGGGTGAGTGAGGGCGTCTGAGGACAGAAGCAGAGGTTCGGTGGGGAAGATGGAGGGATAGCGCTGTGCAGAGAGAACCTGCCAAAATTAGGGGACATACGGGTTAATGCAGAAACTCGATGCACTGGTTAATTCATGGCACCTAGAAGGCCACCTTCCTGAGGATTTAATCTGATGGAGAATGCAGAGTCGGAACCTGAAATCCTTTGATATCGAGCAAGCAAGACCTCAGGGGTGGGGATGGGGCACATTCAGTGGAGTCTGTGTCTGAGGAGGTCAAATGGAGATCCCTGAACAACAGACTGAGGATGGGACAGAGATTAAAAAGCTCAACCAAATGAGGCCTCCATCAATGTAAATGCACCTGAATACCCCTTCATGCTCTCAAAGGTTTGTGTTAGCCCTTGTTCACCCTGAGTAAAATATATGCACACAGCGCTTCCCCGAATAACTTCTAAAAGAACTGTGACACTGAATTCCTTGGAGGAACCCTAACTTACTTGCAGGCAGACCAAGATTCTGCTGACCGACTGGTTCCTGGGTCCACTTCATCCTTTCATACCTGGTGTGCACCTGGACACTCTAAGAAGCATACATCAGAGATGTGTGTGTGTGTGTGTGCATGTGTGTTTGTGTGCATGTGTGTGTGTGCATGTGTGTGAGTGTGGGATGTGTGTGTGTGTGTGTGTGTGCTGTGTGTGTGTGTGTGTGTGTGTGTGTGTGTGTGTGTGTGTGTGTGTGTGTGTTAGTCATGCATAAGCTAACCATCCTCACACAGACTGTCTGGATTGGTTTTCCATTTGGAAGGTTGGCGAAGATTCTCTTGTCCTAAGAAAAGACCACTCTGGTTCCCAACTCTCTCTGTGAAGCCGTGACAGGGTGCGTGATTTTCATGTGTGAGGAAATTTGCTTTCATGGATACAATATCCCTAGAAAAACACGGCTCAACATGTTATTTCCTTAGTCCGTGATCCCTCAGGGCATTATTCCGTTGTTGTTGTTGTTATTATTATTATTATTATTATTATTATTATTATTATTACTACTATTACTATTATTATTATTATTACAGGATTATTCCTTTATATTATTGTCTGCATTGCTACCAGTGTGCTAAAGTTCACTGATGGCAGAAAGAAAGATTTTGGTTAACGGGGGTCCCATTGGATGGCCATGTTTTGTTCTTGGAACTGAAAGTTTTATTTACATGCTCCCAAGAGCAAATACATGGAAGTACAGACAGTTTATTGGTCTTCTACATGAGAGTGACATCCTCACGTAGTCCTCTGATCTACATGATCTACAGAGAATTTAGATGGGCAATGAAAAGGATGGTGACCAAAGACCCACGGTAGGGAGAAATACGAAACTTTTTCACAACGTTTCAGGCTTTGGGGATTGATAGACATTTTACAACCATATTTTCATTCATAGCACGAATAGTCAGAATTAATAGATAACAGAAGGGAGAAAATTTTAACAACATATTTATGCCGGCTAATTTAAATTCCCCTATTTTATCTCTGGAACATTATATATTCTCTTTCAGGTTCTTCTTGAAATTATGAAGAACTGAAAACCAGTATCTGTTTATCTGTTCACATTAATTTTTTTTTATCTTTATTAACTTGAGTATTTCTTATTTACATTTTGAATGTTATTCCCCTACCTGGTTTCCATGCCAACATCCCCCTAATCCCCCTCTTCTATATGGGTGTTTCCCGCCCCATCCCAACCAATTTCAGCCCCCGCCCCAACAATCATGTTCACTGGGGGTTCAACCTTGACAGGACCAAGCGCTTCCCCTTATACCAGTGCTCTTAATAGGATATTCATTGCTACCTATGAGGTCAGAGTCTAGGGTCAGTCCATGTATAGTCCTTAGGGGTAGTGGCTTAGTCCCTGGAAGCTCTGGTTGCTTGACATTGTTGTTCATATGTGGTCTCGAGCCCCTTCAAGCTCTTCCAGTTCTTTCTCTGATTCCTTCATCGTGGGTTCTATTCTCAGTTCAGTGGTATACTGCTGGCATTCGCCTCTGTATTTGCTGTATTCTGGCTCTGTCAATCTGGAGAGATCTACATCCAGCTCCTGTCAGCCTGCACTTCTTTGCTTCATCCATCTTGTCTAAATAGGTGGCTGTATATGTATGGGCCACATGTGGGGTAGGCTCTGATTGGGTGTTCCATCTGTCTCTGTTTTAATCTTAGCCTCTATTCCCTGCCAAGGGTATTCTTGTACCCAATTAAAGAAGGAGTGAAACATTCGCATTTTGGTCATCCTTCTTGACTTTCATGTGTTCTGTGCATCTAGGGTAATTCAAGCATTTGGGCTAATAGCCACTTATCTATGAGTGCATACCTTATGTGTATTTCTGTGATTGGTTTACCTCACTCAGGATGATATTTTCCAGTCCATCCATTTGCTTAAGAACTTCATAAAGTCATTGCTTTTGGTAGCTGAGTAATATTCCATTGTGTAGATGTACCACATTTTCTGCATCCATTCCTCAGTTGAAGGGCATTTGGTTCTTTCAAGCTTCTGGCTATTATAAATAAGGAATTCTTCACTAAACACATCTCTACCCAGACTCTTTTCGTTTGGGAGACCTTTAATGACTGCTTGTATTTCCTTAGGAGTTATGGGGTTGTTTAAATAGTTTACCTGTTCCTGATTTAACTTTGTCAACTGGTATCTGTCTAGAAATTGTCATTTCCTGCAGATTTTTAAGTATTGTTGAATATAGACTTTTGTAGTAGGATCTGAGGTTTTTTTGAATTTCCTCTGATTTTGTAGTTATGTCTCCCTTTTCATTTCTGAGTTTGTTAATTTGGACACACTCCCTGTGTCCTCTCGTTATCCTGCCCAAGGGTTTATCTATCTTGTTGATTTTTCAAAGAACCACCTTTTGGTTCCTTTGATTCTTTCTATGGTCCTCTTTGATTCTACTTGGTTGATTTCAGTTCTGAGTTTGATTATTTCTTGCCTTCTACTCTTCCTGGGTGTATTACCTTCCTTTTTGTTGTAGAACTTTTAAGTGTGCTGTCAAGCTCCTGATTTATACTCTCTCCTGTTTCTTTCTGCAGGCACTCAGAGCTATGTGTTTTCCTATAAGCACAGCTTTCATTGTGTCCCATAAGTTTGGGTATGTTGTAACTTCATTTTCATTAAATTCTAAGAAGTCTTTCATTTCTTTCCTTATTTCTTCCTTGACCCGGTTATCATTGAGTAAAGCATTGTTTAACTTCCACGTATATGTGGGCATTCTTTCCTTATTGTCATTAAAGACAAGCTTTAGCCCGTGGTGGACTGATATGATGCATGGGATTATTTCTACCTTTCTGTATCTGCTGAGGCCTTTTTTATGACCAATTATGGTCAATTTTGGAGAAAGTGCAATGAGGTGGTGAGTACCTTTTGCTTTAGGATAAAATTTTCTGTAATTATCTGTTAAGTCCATTTGATTCATGACTTCTCTTAGTTTGTCTATGTCTCTGTTTAATTTCTGTTTCCATTATCTTTCCATTGATGAGAGTGGGCTGTAGAAATCACCTACTCTTATTGTGTGAGGTGCAATGTATGCTTTGAGATTTAGTAAGGTTTCTTTTATTTATGCTGATTCCCTTTTATTTGGAGCATAGATATTTATGATTTAGAGTTCATCTTGGTGAATTATTGCTTTGATGAATATGAGGTCTCCTTCCTTATCTTTTTAGATCACTTTTGGCTGAAAGTCGATTTTATTTGATATTAGAAAGACTACTCCAGTTTGCTTCTTCAGACCATTTGCTTGGAAAGTTGTTTTCCAGCTTTTCACTCTGAGGTAATGTCGGTCTTTTTCTCTGAGTAGTGTTCCCTGTAGTGCAAAATGCTGGGTCCTCATTCAATATCCAGTTTGTTAATCTGTGTCTTTTTAGTGGGGAATAGAGTTCCTTGATATTTAGAGTTATTTAGGAATAGTGATGGTTGCTTTCTGTTATTTTCGTAATTTGAGGTTAGTTTGTGTTTGTGTGCTTCTCTTCTCTGATTTGTTGTGAAAAGTTTAATTTCTTTCCTTATCTATGGTTTTACTTGCCATCATGTGTTGGACTTTGCCATTTATTATCCTTTGTAGGACTGGATACGTAGAACGATATTATGTATATTTGGTTTTGTCATGGAATATCTTGGTTTCTCTATCTATTTTAATTGACAGTTTTTCAGGACACAGTAACATGGGCTGGCATTTGTTTCTTTTAGGATCTGTGTGACATCTGTCAAGGCTGTTCTAGCTTTCATAGACTCTGATGAGAAGTCTGGTGTAATTCTGATAGGTTTGCCTTTATATGTTATTTGACCTTTTCCTTTACTGCTTTTAATATTTTTGTTTGTTTTTTGCATTTGTTTTTTTTTTCTCTATTATGTGAGGGGAGGATTTTATTTTCTGGTCCAATCTATTTAGAGTTCTTTAGGCTTCTTATCTGTTCATGGGCATCTCTTTCTTTAGGTTAGGGAGTTTTCTACTATGATTTTGTTGAAGATATTACTGTCCCTAGATGCTGGCAGTCTTCACTCTCTTCTATACCTGTGATCCTTAGGTTTGAGCTTCTTATTGTTTCCTGGATTTCCTGTATGTTTTGGGCTAGGAGCTTTTTCTATTTTATATTTTCTTTGACAGTTGTGGTATGTTTTCTATGGAATCTTCTGCTCCTGAGATTCTGTCTTCTATCTCTTGTATCCTGTTTGTGATTCATGCATCTATGACTACTGGTCTCTACCCTTGGTTTTCATTCCAAGGGTTGTCTCCCTTCCTGCTTTCTTTATTGTTTCTATTTCCATTTTTACTCCTGGATGGTTTTATTTATTTCTTTCTCCTGTTTTGTTGTTTTTCCAGTAGTTCTTTAAGGTATTTTTGTGTTTCCTCTTTAAGAGATTCTAGTTGTTTACTTCTGTTGTCCTGTATTTTATTAAAGGATTTATTTATGACCTTCTTATCATCCTAAATTGTCATGATAAAATGAGATTTTAAATCTAGATCTTCATTTTCTGGTGTGTTTGAATATCCAGTGTTTGCTTTGGTGGGAGAATTGGTCTCTGATGAGCCAAAGCATTCTTCATTTCTGTTGCTTGCTTTCCTGTGCTCTCCTCTCACCATCAGGTTGTCTCTGGAGTTAGCTTGCCTAATTCTTTCTGACAGGGGCTTGACCATCCTGTAGTCTCATTTGTCAGGACTGCTGTAGACTTGTTTTCTGTTTTCTTTTAGCCAGTTACGGGAACAGAGTATTCTGCTCTCAGTCGAGTAGTATCTCCTGTTCACTGGCTTTCAGTCATCCCTGTGGTTAGGAACAAGCAGGACCTTCACCTGTTTCTCTTAGATTTCTCTGTGGGGGTGTTGCACAGATGGCCCAAGGGGTTTTCCTGTTGAGTCAGGAATCTGGGCAGAGAATAGTCTCCTCTGGTTTCCCAGGAGTGTCTGCTCCTCTGAAATTCTAGTTCCCCCACCCTCAGGATTTGGATGAAAGAGCTGTTTGAACAGTTCAGTTCAGATCCAGGCACAGTCTGTAACATGGTGGTCCTGCAGCTTTACTCCTCCTATATTCCGGTGTCTAGGTGTCCAGAGGCACTATGAAGGATCCTCTTGGGCCAGAGATGTGGGCAATGTTGGGCAAAAATTTCAGTCTCTCCTGCCCTGTAGTCTCAGTATAGCCTACAGTCCTGGGTGATCAGCTCTCTCTCCCACAGCATCTAGGAGCAGGGAGTTCTGGGTTAGGATCAACAAACTGGAAACTGGAACTGCCTGGTCCCAATGGAAATACGGTCTTTTTGTGTCCTGAGTCCATCAGGCAGTACAGTTGGAGCACAAATGTTGGTTTTCATCAGGCACAAAAGAGCCAAGTTTATCACAACACACAGTCAATGAGCCATGCAAACTCCGTATTAATACAATGTGCAGAGGAGATAAATCATCTCCTACCTACTCAAGGGATTCTAGGTCATTCTTTCAAAAAAGGAGAGGCTCCAAAATTTTCCAGATATACATCAGAGATGCTAGAATTTCCCAAAACTGAGCAGGATTCTCTGAGTAGTACTCTATCTCATAAAGAGTCTGTGGAACGAGAAATATCTACTAAAGGAGTTCTACCCACAGCCACATCTAGAGAAACGTCTTGTGGATGTGACACATGTACAAAAGATGTTCTAGGACATATTCCTTCTGTAGAGAAGGTTATGGATCCAAGCGTATGTGAACGTGGAGTAGGGGAACATGATATGCAAACACCAGTGTCTGTACCATCCTCGGCATCTGAGGAAAGTGATTCCTTGGATTACATTTGTGTAAAAGAATGCATACGACCTCCGCAAATTTCACAGGAGGCTATGGGAACTTCCTTATCGCCTCAAGATCAGCCATCTTCCCCAACTACAGAAGATGGTACACTCTTCCAAGTATGCACAAAGGGTTTCCAGTCCTACTTTATACCCACAATCAGTCCCAGGCTCTGATTTTACCTAATACCTCAAAGGCTCTGGATTTTATCTAAACTTCTGAAGGGGCCTTCGAACCTGTTTTGCCTATCAAGGAGAATAGGGAACCTCACACTTCTATATGAAAGTCTGTTTCTTCTTCTCCAGCAGAAGAAATTTTTCTTGGAACTTCCTCAATTACACAACTATATCTAGAAACATCCTTATCTGTTCATGAGGCTCTCAGCCATCTCACATATATCCATGATGCTCTAGGAGAGGTCACATCTTCAGAGGTAGCTCTAATACCTAAGCCCCATTCTGACGTCAGTCAGGATTTCTAAACATATACATGGTACATTAAGACCTTCCTCACCTGAGAAGGATATCTTAGGATCTACTACATCTGAACAGCATGCTTTACAACTATCCCATGTACCCAAGTAGATTTCTTTCACATGTCCTCTCTGGAGAGAAATAGTCGACATTCTCCCTCTACAAAAATGTGCCACAGGCATCCAGTTTCTAGAAACAAAGGGTTAAGATTTGATCCTTCTGATTGAGTCTTGAGAAATTTCTACTCTAAGGAAGACAGTTTCAACCGTCCCCCTTCTGCCAAAAGGGATCTTGTGACTTCTTCTGCAAAAGAGACACCAAAAGCTACAACTACTCCTTAGGTGAGTCCCACACCTTCTCTATCTGTCCAAAGGGCCTTGGAATATTCAAAAAATGACGAAGGAAATGTGTAAAGTTAACAATGCTTTCAAGGGAATGCTGGACATCCCATGTCGTCCAAAGATGCTCAAAGTGATTTTTCATTGTGCAAATTAGACTTAAAAATGCAAAACTATTTTTTTTTTAATATTTCCAAAGGTCTGAGGGAAAGTCCACATCGAAAAAAAATCCTTTGGACCTTATGCAATCATTAGGCCAAGTATATCAGAAAAATTCCATGTCTTCTAAAACATCTAAAAATCAATCTGGCTCTATCACTCTTCCTGGTAAACATGTACCATAAGACATACAATCCCCAGGACAATTGAATCTAAAAAGGGGTACCTAGAAACTTTACCATCTGCCCAAATTTCTTTAGGATTTTAAGCAACTTCTCCAAGAGCTCGGTACACCTAGAAAACAAAAGAACTAAAGTCATCTTCACAGGGAATTTTCCCAAGAACCACATATTTCTTCTTTTATGTTATACCAAAAAAGAGGGCCAGCTTCCTTCTCCCCATCTCTGATGTCTTCATCCTATTTGTTCTCCCTCCCAAATGGATCTTTACTCTGAATAAGAGGCCTATTAGTAAACCATAGATATAAGGAAGGAATATCTGAGAGGCAGTGGCTGTCAAGACAACACTTGTGACATCACAGAAGAAGCTACGCCTCTCCAGGATACAACAGATTTTTCAGAGAGGGCCTAATGATGATGTCACTGAGAACTGCTATGGCCTACCTGCTGAACAGATCTCCTTACAATGACCAGATTCAGGGGTGCCGTGTCCAGGAGTGTCTCCTGTGATACAGTAGAAATCTTTTTATCCTACATCACTCTAAAGCTACAGACTTCTCTCTGCTTCATTAGTGATTACATGCTCTGAATGAACAAAGTTAGTCAGGGGCTGGGCATGGGTAGAAAAGATCTAGGAACATGGAGAGAAGGAGTTCCTTCTGGAGATTAATTTTATTCCCAGGTACATTCCTCTGACATAAAGTTAAATTCCCTAAGTGTCCTCGTTTTCCAAGTTCCAGTATTTTCCCTACAGACCTTTAATTGAGTGAATATTGTACTACATTTTCTGATTGTACATTCATTGATAGGGGACATTACATATGATCCTGAATGTGTACTAAAATTTTTCATTTTTCCAATTCCATTTTATGCAATAAATTTGGATACAAAAGGGGACCAGCTATAGAGTGAATATAATAGTGTAAATATTGTGTATGTCCTTCAAATGATGAACTCCCAAATCCTTATTTTATCCATAAATAACCAGACATTAGTTAAGCAAAGGATAACATGGACTATATAATGCAGTTTGTAGTTCTATTATATATCAGTTCTCTAATATCAACCTTCCTGTGTTCCCAGGGAAAGACTTGAGGTTTTTGGATGTTTTATCATGATTCTTTACCAGGACAAACATCAGTTTCTGGGTGATGGTCAGCTAGAAGAATGGCTTGAGGTCCAGTGAAACCTCAACTTCCATAGGTTATAAGAACAGGAAGGACTCTATTTGGCCTTGTCATTTGTGGATCCTATATTCTTGACCTAGTTACACAGAATACAAGTAAATATTCCATCAAAATTCTTAGTAGTAGGAGCTACCAAAGCATATATATATCAAGCACCAAAACTAGATAGGATTGTTGAAGCTAAGAAGCTCATGCTGCCAGGAACTGGACATAGATCTTTCATGAGAAACACAGCCAGAGCATGTCAAATACAGAAGTGAATGCTAGTGGCAAACCAGGGAACTGAAAATGAACCTCATGTTTGTAGATGTTTAGAAAAGATTACAAGAGCTGAATGGACTTTCAACTCCCATACGAACAACAATTCAACTAAGCAGAGCTTTCTGGTACTAAACCAATATTCAAAGACTGTGTATGAACAGGCCTATGGCTCCAAATGCATAGGTAGAAGAGGATGGCCTTGTTGGGCCCCAATGGAAGGAGAAACCCTTGCTCCTCCTTAGGTTTGCCTCCCAGTTCAAGGGAATGTCAAAGGGAAGTAAGAGGGGTTATGGAAGAAGGTTAGTGGGACTGTTTAGGGATCTCATGGACAGGAACCAGGGAAATAATATTTGAAATGTAAATATAAAAATATCCAATTAGAAAAAGCAATAAAAATTGCTAAAAAATGAGAGAAAAAAAAAGTTAACTGCCTGCTAATCACACCTATTGACTCAGAAATCTAAAGGTGTAATTGTCAGGGAATATTGTCTGAATAATACTAGTGGAAAGACTGAGATAATGAAGACTCAACTGGAAACACTTCTCTCTCCCAGATACCAGTGACAGACCCAAACTGCACTACAGGAATCCAAAAAAGGAGGTGTGTACTCTGAACTGAGGACACCATACTTGTCTTTCCCTTCTTCCTTAGGACCTTTCTCTTCTGAGAAAAATTATAAAACCCATGAGCTCTCAGGAAACAACTGGGCGTTTTCCAATACCTGGCTTTTGGAATAAAGAAATTAATGATTTAAACTCTCTGAATTCAAGGAACCATAGCAAGCAGGGATGTCCAGATGCTTCTGGGAGGCTCTCAGTCCCATGTGTAGAGAGCTCAGATAAAGGCTATTTTTCAGTAAACCCACTCAACCCTAATCAGGGCTCACTCAGTTTTCCAATGGACCAAGTATTTCTTCCTTTTTTATACAAATACAGTAGACCAACTTCTTTCTCCCCATCACTGTTCTTTTTACCCTCTTTCTTCTCACTCCCTAATGGCTATTTGCTCTGTATTAGAGGATATTTATTAAACCATAGAATTACTGAAGGAATATCTGAGAGGCAGTTGCTGTCAGTACAAAACTTGTGACATCAAAGATGAGGCTAGGGCTCTCCAGGTTACAAGAGATTTTTCAGGCATGGGCTAATGATGATGTAACTGAGAGCTGCCATGGCCTAACTTCTGAGCACCTTTCCTTACATTGACCAGATTCGAGAGTGCCTTTTCCAGGAGTGTCTCCAGTGATACAGTGGAAAAATTTATGTACTCCATTTCTCTAAATCTAGAGACACTTCTCACTGCTTCACTTGTGGTTACATGTTCTGAATGGAGAAATTTAGACAGGGGCTTGGCATGGGTAGTATAGATTTTGGAATATGGAGTGTAGTAGATTCCTCAAGAGAATATTTTTATTCTCTATGTCACAGGTTTTTTCCTGTGACATACAGTTCAATTTTCTAGGTTTTCTCTGTTTCCCAAACTCTAGTATTTTCCCTACAGACCTTTAATTTAATGAATATTGTATTTCTAGTTCTTATTGTAAATTCCTTGAAAAGCGACTGTAGGCAGCTGTGATGTGCCCAGGCTCAAAGTTGGCAGTTGTTTCTGCATTCCACCCTCCCAATGGTGAGCTCTCCTTTCACTAAACTATTCCTTATTTGGCTATATGCCTGCCTGGCCTGCTGGCTTCTGCATAGTGACACCATATCTGCATGACGCACGTGGCTTATTAGGATTGGGCAGTGCTAGCTATTTAAGTGTGGTGTGTGGGTTCCCTGGGGTCAGAAGATTGTATCAAAGTTCCTAAGTAAAACTGCTTGAAGAAGATCTTCACTATTCGTGTCTTCCTTGCTGGTCGAGGTTGGACACAGCAAGTGGTGGCCCGTACGGGACCTCCTGATATCAGTACTTCATGTAGTCAGGGCAGCGCTGGAAAGTTCCCAAGGTAAGATGGGACCATAACGACCCTGGGATATAAGTGGCTATAAATATTCAGTGTAGTTACCAAGAAAGTTCTCGGTAGCAGCGAACCGAAATTAGGAAGACACTTGGTGAATTTAGCCATAGCAGGGTAGAAAGATTTTGTCATGAGGACCTCACAGTCTCATCCAATTTTTCTGGCTCTTCAAGAGCTGTTTGAGCATAAGAAACTAAAAATAAAAAGGAGCATTAGGAGAGAGATTTTTGCGTGAATGGGATGTCATTGCCCCCTGGTTCTCAGTCTCTGGTAATCTTACTGTGGAAGTTGCGAAAAATTAGGGAAAGACCTTGATTTTGCATGGGAACAGGGGATGAAAAGACCTGGGGTCCATCCAGTGTGGCCCTTAGTGTGTAGTTGTCTTGAGGATCAAAAATGTTGTCAGGCAACTATGGAGAAGGGGCAAGCTGCCCAAGAAATGCATCAAAATGAGAGGACAGAAAAGCAGGGAAGCGTAAAGGAGACAGACTCAGAAAAGACAGATACAGAGGAAGAAACAGACAAAACAGATTCAGAAGAAGAGTTACAAGAGTTGATAGATCAAATGCGGAAACAGTCTCTAAGGAATAGACAGAACAAGAAAAGGAAAAGGCCTAAAATGGTGGAGGAACTTCCTGTGTGGTTCCCCTCAGCTGCTCCTCCCTGCAATGTTGTAGAGGGAGGAAGTAGAGTTTCGCCTGCAGGGAGCCCTCCTGTGGTGAACAACAGTACTGTGCATGTGCAGGCTTTGCACCAGGCATCAGTTGGCCAGTAATATGCTAATGAGGGAGCAGCACCATGCTAATGAGGTATTCATGCTCCGCCAATCCCCGAAGTACAATTAGCAAAGTCTCAGCTGCTGTCTATATAAGGCGAGCATTCTTGCTGCTTGAGGTCTCCCTGTCCCTGTTCAAGAGAGCTGTACAGTAAAGGCTTGTTCGCAGAAGAATTCTGTTGCCACACGTCGTTCTTACTGGTGACAAATTGGGCGCGTGACAAATGGGTAGTAAATTCTGCCCAGAAGTGTGGAAGCCAATCCACACAGAACTGCATCTGGTCTATCCTGTTTATGTGGATGATAATCAACAAAGGTATCATGAGCCTTTAGACTTTAAGGTGATCAAGTCCCTGTAAAATCAGTCAGGACATATTGCATTATGGCCTCATTTACCATAACTCAGGTTGAGGTCTTATACAGATTTTGCATGACTCCTAGTGATTGGAGTAAACTTCCTTAGGCCTGTCTTAGTCTTGGACAGTATTTGAACTGGAGAGCTTTTCTTATTGAGTTTGCCAATGAACAGGCTGCTGCTAACTTGGTAGCGAGGGGGGGGGGAGGCTGCCTCGGATAGAGATATGCTGCTAGGTCAGGGACACTCTGCCAATGCTCAGACAGGTTATCCAGGACAGGTTTACCAGCAGATTAATGAGGTTGCAACAAATGCATTGAAATCCTTACCTAGTAAGGGAGAAGTAAGTAGAAACCTCATCAAGATCCTTCAAGGACCTATGGAGCCATTCTCTGACTTTGTAGCCCAATTAGTGGTAGCAGCAGGTAGAGACTTTGGCGACCCCATTATGATTATGCCCATAATTAAACAATTGGCCTATGAGCTTTGCACAATGGAATATCGAGCCACTATCACTCCTTACAAGAATAAGGGACTTGAAGCTTGGAACAAGGTCTGTAGAGATATAGGGGGATCTTTGACTAATGCTGGACTTGCAGCTGCTGTTATGCAGATGATGCAGAGAAAAGGAGGACGCTCAGGAATGTGTGTTAAGTGTGATCAACAGGGGCACCTCAAAAGGCAATGTCCAGAAAGGAGAAGTCTCTTCAGTACAAGAAGTGGCCAACGACCAAGGCAAAAAGGGTCGTGCCCCAAGTGCAAAAAGGGGAACCATTGCACTCATGAGTGCCACTCGGTAAAAGACATCAATGGGCAGCCTCTTAGCTCGGGTTTTGGTGGAGCAGGTCCAAAAAATGGAGAGCCACGTCCACGACCCTAGGGCCTACAAATATATGTGCCAGTCGAGAATTAGGATGTAGAACCGAGTCACGAGAGACGGTCATCCCTTCGCCATCTGAGGGGCCAAGGAGAGCCACTAAAGGCTCTGCAGGACTGGACATCTGGTCCACTGCCAGACTCGTACTAACTCCTTGGATGGGTGTACAGTTGATAGAAACTGATTTAAACGTCCCCTTGAACTTGGCACAGTATGGTTACTTATAGGGAAATCATCTACGGCTTTAACAGGACTACATGTCCATCCAGGAGTTATTGACCCAGATTATACTGGGGTAGTCAAGAACATGGTAGAATCACTGAAAGAGATTACTGCCATTTGCCCTGGGGACAGAATAGTCAAACTATTACTTTGCCTAGGCTTCATGGAAGTTTTGCAGCCCAGTATAGAGGGAGAGGAGAGAATGGTTTCAGCTCCGACCTTACATTTCTAGCCTTGGGTTTAAACCAACGCCCAGTAATGGAGCTAAGGGTAGAAGGAAAAAGGATCCTAGGACTGTTGGATACAGTGCCCAATAGAAGTATAATAGCTAAGAAAGATTGGCCCTCTGGATGGCCAGTACAGGTCTCATATCAAACATTACAATGTCTCCATTAAGCATGAGCTCCTGATATGAGCGCAAGACAATTGAGTTGGAGAGATCAGGAAGGGCATTCGGGAGTTATGCAACCCTATGTGTTTGATTTGCCCATTTCCCTTTGAGGGAGAGATTTGCTGAAATATATGGGTTTCAAATTGAACACTGAGTATTCTGAAACTTCACAAAAGATTATGAAACATATGGGTTATATTCCCAGTAAAGGAATAGGGAAATACTTGCAGGGTAGGACTAACCCTATAACTGCCCAAAAGAGAGAAAAGGATCAGGACTTGGGTTTTTCCTTGGGGCTGCTGAGGAAGGGTTTCCATTACCTGGAAAACAGAGGAGCCAGTGTGGGTTCTTCAGTGACTGCTTTCTTCTGAGAAGCTTGCCACAGCTAAAGCTGACTATGAAGCATATAAAACCATCAGTATCATATTGGAATACCCCAATATATGTGATATAAGAAGTCAGGGAATGATGATGCATGATTTACAAGTTAATAATCAACAGTTGCAAATCATGAGCCCAGTGCAATGTGGGCTTCCTCTTTTATCCTCTCTGCCAGCCTGTTGACCTGCTGTACTGATTGATATAAAAGATTGCTTTTTCTCCATACCTCTTTGTCCAAGGGATAGTGAAAGATTTGCTTTTACTGTTCCATCATGCAAACATGAAGAACCTGATCAAAAATATGAATCAGTAGTTATACTACAGGGTATGCCAAATAGCCCTTCTATATGTCAACTTTTTCTGGCAATGCCATCACCCCAATAAGACAGAAGTTTCATGCACCTCATATTATGGATGATATCCTTTTAACTGCAAAGAATGAAGAGATTTTAGATTTATCATATGGAAATTTAGTTAAATTGCTAGAAGGTAGGGGATTGATTATTGCCCCAGAAAAGGTACAAAAGGGCAATCTTGTAAATTATTTAAGAGCAAAATTAAGTCCTTTTATCATTATTCCCCAGGAGGATGAATGGAGGAAAGATAATCTTAATACTTAATGATTTTAAAAAATTATTAGGAGGTATTATTTGGGTCAGATGTTATTTAAATTTACCAAATTATGAATTAAAACCATTTTATAATACTTTAGTTGGAGATTCGGCCTTGGATTCTCATAGACAATTGACAGATGAAGCAAGGAGAGCTTTAAAGAAGGTTGAAAAAGGATTACAAGGCACAATTTTACATCGATGGAAGGAGGGTGCAGACATTGTGCTATGAATTCTAGCCACCTACATGCAGCCCACAGAATTGTTGTGCCAAGATGGCCCTCTGCTTTGTTTTTATCCCAAGGCTTCTCCAGCTAGATCAGTAGAGTATTATCCTACAGCAGTTACAGAATTAGGCCTGTATGGGATCCAAAAGTGCATACAATTTTTTGGTGTTTCCCTAATCTCGATCATAGTGCCCTATACAGTTCAGCAGATGAAGATCTTGTGTGGCACTGTGGGTGATTGCGCTATATTATGCTGTGGATTCCATGGAGAGATAGATAATCATTATCCAAAACATTCTTTGCTATCCTTCTTTAATGAACATCCCATATTCTTTCTAAGGTTACTTCCAGTACTTCTATACAGGGGGCGCCAACATTTTTACAGATGGATCCAAAAATGGCTGTGGAGCTTATATGATTAACCATCAAGAGCCAAATTGTGTCAATATCATCCCAGCTCTCCACAAATAATTGAACTCAAGATTGTGCAGGAAGTGTATAAAAATTGTTCCTTTGCCTTTAATTTGCTCTCTGATTCATCATATTTGTTAATGCAGTTAAGATTTTAGAAGTGGTTAGCCCTATTAAAATTAGCAGCACGGTATGCCAGCTGCTGAGGGAACTTCAGGAATTGATCTGAAAAGAGGTCAAGATTTTTGTCTAACAATGAAATGATCTTGTGGATAGATGGACCCAAATGGAGTTCATCTTCTTAAGCTCATCATTGGATCAAGCTGGACAGTTTCATCAACAATTTCATGTGCCTACTAAGACCTTAAAACAGAAGTTTCATCTGTCTTGAGCAGATGCTCGACAGATAGTTTTAGGATGTCAACAATGTATCACTTTTCACGATTCCCCAGGTGTAGGGGTTAATCCTAGAGGCCTTTTGCCCCTAAAGATTTGGCAAATGGATGTCACTCACATATCTGGATTTGGGACTCTAAAATGCATTCATGTTTCTGTGGATACTTGTTCAGGTGTCATTCATGCTACCCCTATGAATAGAGAAAAGCCATGCAATGTTATTGGACACTTCCTATAAGCCTCGGCTGTTTGGAAAAAGCCTTAACACTTAAAAACTGATAATGACCCAGCTTAAACTGCTATATCTTTCAAATCCTTTTGTAAACAGATGGATATGCAGTTGACCCATGGCCTGCCTTATAATCTCCAATGTCAAGGTATTGTTGAGCAAGCATATCGTACCTTGAAGGAATGCGTGATTAAACAAATAGGGGGAATAGGCCATGGTAGAACCACCAGGGAACAGATATCCTTAGCCCCTTTTACTCTTAATTTTTTAATATTGGATTATGATGGCCTATCTGCCACTGACAGACATCAGTGTCGGGTGGGCATGTTGAAAGGTTACATGAAATGGAAAGACGTGATCACTGGCTTATGACATTGGCCAGATCCCGTGTTGTCATGGGCAAGAGGGTCTCTTTGTGTGTTTCCTCAGGACCGGCAAGATCCGTTGTGGGTCGCTGAAAGATTGACCAGGAGGTACAACAAGAATGAAGATCCTGCTGCTGCTGACACTTCTTGGTGTGACCCAAATGGTGGTCCAAATGGAACCCCTGTGGGGGATACTATTGGTGTTCGGGAGACTCATGCCGATACGTCATGACTTTTAAATCCACTCATCTAATTTTTCTAAAAAGTTGTCAAGTTATCTTCTAGGAAATTGGACAGGAGAATTCGATTTCTTAATGGTTCAGCTATGTGCAGCCATCGTGACGGTGAACTCCACACGTGCATATGCTAGACTGGCTACGGGATTGTCATTTTGGATTGAGGCTGCTATGAATCATCTGAGGGAGTGGGAGGGTATGGGAACCCTAGTTGGATTCTTGCTGCTGGTCTGCCTAGTGTGCCTGTGTTGTCTCTGTAGAATGAGGTTTGTTCAGAGGCGGCACGCAGTTATGGTGGTACAGGTATTTGCAGCAATTGAAGCAGGACAGTCCCCTCAAGCCTGGCTTAAGGTTATTCAGAAGACCTTGTTGTACCTCAGGCATGAGTATGTGTGA
This sequence comes from Rattus norvegicus, assembly GCF_021556685.1. Classification (NCBI taxonomy): domain Eukaryota; kingdom Metazoa; phylum Chordata; class Mammalia; order Rodentia; family Muridae; genus Rattus; species Rattus norvegicus. Next base: position 49,545,824 of record NC_141555.1, on the reverse strand, counting down.
GTAACCATCCCCAGTTATGGGCAACCTCTCTTCTAGCTAAGGAACTTGGTGGGCAAAGAGGTGTCATAAGACTGGTTTAATGAAGGGATGATCCTAAGACAGTGGGGGTCACCACACTCACTGGTGCCTTTGCCTGCTTGGTTAATTAAACAAAAAGGTGGAACTATAGGCGGCTGTGACGTGACAGGCGTCAAAGATCGTGCTGGTTCCACTTTCCACCCTCCGAACAGTGTGCGCTCCTTGTAGTAAGCAAGTCCTTATTTGGCTATACCTGCCTGTCTTGCTAGCTTCCGCATAGTGATAGCCTGTCTGCATGACCCAGATAGCTTGCTGGGATTAGCCAACACTAGCTATTTAAGTGTTCTCCGGGGGTTCCCCGGGGTCAGAAGATTGTTTCAAGGTTCCTGAGTAAAACTGCTTGAAGAAGATCTTCATTGGTCATATCTTTTTTGCTGGTCGAGGTTGGGCATGACAAGGGACTTGGTAAATATTCCTCAATGTGTACTCAAAAATTTTGTTTTCCAATTCCATTCTCTGCAATGATTTTGGTCACAAAGTGGGCCCAGGTATAGAGTGAGTATAAAAAGTGTAAAACTGTGTACCTACTTCAAGTGATAAATTCCCAAATTCTTATTTTATTGAAAAATTACCAGACATCAGGAAAGCAAAGGACAACATGGACTATTGATTTCGGTTTCTTGTACAATTTGATATCAGAACTACACTATTGAGCTTCCAGTATTCCAATGGCCAGACTTGAGGTTTTAGGATGTTTTAACGTGATTCTATCTTAAGGCCAAACATAAGATACTGGATGATGGGAAAGGAGAAGAATGGCTTGAGGACCAGTTAAACATCTACTTCATTAGGTTTATAAAAATAGGAAGGAGTATTTTTGAAATGGTCATTTGTGAGTTCTACATTCTTGACATAGTTGTGTAAAATCCATGTTATCATTCCACTTCACCACATAAGTGTAGGAGCCACCAAAAGTATATATGTATACATCAGCCAACAAAACTATATAAGATTGATGAAGGTAAGAAATGCATTTTGCCAGGAACCGGATATCAATATTACCTGAGATACTCAGATACAGCATGTCAAATACAGAAGTGAATGCTAGTAGTAAACCATTGAACTGAAAACGGACCTATTGTTCGTAAATTTTGAAAAAGGATAGAGGAGCTGAGGGTGTTTTCAAACCCATACAAACAACAATGCCAATGAACCAGAACTTTCTCATACTATACCAACATACAAAATAGTACAAGGACAGAACTATGGCTCCAAATGCATATGTGGCAGAGGATGGCCTTTTTTAGGCAACATTGGAAAGAGAGGCCTTGTCCTCCACAGTTTGTCTCTCAGTTCAAGGGAATGTCATGCAGCAGAAAGGCTGGTTAGAGAAGAAGGAAATGAAACTGGTAGGGATCTTATGGGCAGGAAACTGGGAAAGGAAATCATATTTTCAATGTATATATAGAAACATGTAGTTTGAAAAGAAAACAAATTGCTAAAAAATAAAAAAAAATATGATATAAAAGAGAAGAAAGCTGCCAAGTAATCTAACATATTGACTCAGAAATCTGAAGTGGTAGTCAGGTTAATATTAGTATAAAGACTGAGATGATGAAGTCTCAACTAGAAGCACTTCTCTCTCCTAGATATCAGTGTCAGACACAAACTGCACTATAGGGATTCAAAGCCTTGAGGAGTTTAACTTGAGTTAGGGACACAATACTTGTTTTTCCCTTCTTCCTTAGGACCTTTTCTTCTTGACAAAAAGAGTAAAGGTCATGAGCTCTCAGGAAATCAACTGTGCCGTTCATAACCCTTGGTATTGGAATAAAGAAATAAATGATATAAACCCTCTGACATCTAGGAACCAGAAGAACAGGGAAGTCCAGATGCTCCAGCTCTTGATTCCCATATGTGGAAGGCTCAGGTCAAGTCTATTTCTTCACCAATACCACTCAACCCCTACCAAGGGCTCTCTGAGCTTTTCCAAATACCACTTATTTTTTTCTTTTTTTTAATACTAAGACAGAAGGCCAGCTTACTTCTGCCCATTTCTGATCTCTTCATCCTGTTTGTTCTCACTCCCACATGGCTGTTTACTCTGAATTAGTGGCCATTAGTAAACCAGAGAGGTACTGAAGAAATATCGGAGAGGCAGTTCCTGTCAGGACAATACTTGTTACATCACAGAAGAACCTAGGGATCTCCAGGATACAAAAGATTTTTCAGGGAGGCCTAATGATGATGTCACTGAGAACTGCCATGTCCTTAGCTGCTGAGCAGCGTTCCTTTCATTGACCAGATTCGAGGGTGTCCTTTCCAGGAGAGTCTCCTATTGCACAGTTGAAACCTTTACATACTCCATCTCTCTAAACCTAGAGACTTCTCTCTGCTTCACTAGTAGTTAAAAGCTCTGAATGGAGAAAGTTAGTCAGGGTCTTGGCATGGGTAGAAAACATTTAGGAACATGGAATATAGGAGATCTTCTAGATAATACTTATATCCCCAGGTTCATACCTGTGACTCAGTTCAACATTCTAAGTATTCTGTTTCCCAAAGGCCAGTATTTTCCCTACAGACGTTTAATTGAATTAATATTGTATTTCAATTTCTTATTGAAAATTCGTTGATAGGGGACTTTGAAAATATTCCTCAATGTGTACTCAAAAATTCTGTTTTCCAATTCCATTTTCTGCAAAGGTTTTGGCAACAAAGGAGGCCCAACTATAGAGTAAGCATAACAATGTAAATACTGTATACCTAATTCAAATTATAAATTCCCAAATCCTTATTTTAACAAAAAATTACCAGATATCAGAAAAGCAAAGCACAACATGGACTATTGAATTCGGTTCTCTAGTCCCATTTGATATCAGTTCTGCAATATCTACCTTCCTGAGTTTCATTACCATACTTGAGGGTTTTGAGTATTTTACCATGATTAGTTATTAAGGCCAAACATAAGATATAGGAGGATGGGCATCTAGAGGAATGACTTGAGGACCAGTGACGCCTCAATTTCAGAAGTTTCAAAAAACAGGATGGAGTCTATTTGGTGTTGCCATTTGTGGATTCTACAGTCTTGACCTAGATATGCAGAACCCATGTCAAAATTCCAGCTAAACTCAGAGCTGTAGGAGCCACCAAAAGTACATACATATACATCAGCCACCAAAACTAGACAAGATTGATGAAGGTAAGTGCATTCTTCCAGGAATCAGATATAGATATTTCCTGAGAGACACAACTAGATTATGCCAAATACAGAAGTGAATGCTAGTGGCAAACCAGTGAACTGAAAATGGACTTCTTGTTTGTAGATTTTCAGGAAAGATTACAAGAGCTGAAGGGGCTTTAACACCATAAGAACGACAATGGTAATGAACCAGAGCTTTCTGATACTACACCTATGTTCAAGAATGTACATGGACAGAGTTATGGCTCCAACTGCATATGTGGAAGAGGATGGACTTGGTGAGTACTAATGGAAGGAGAAGTCCCTGGTCCTCCCTAGGTTTAACTCCAAGTTCCAGGGAATGTTAAGGGGTAGTAAGAAGGGTTATAGAAGACGAGCAGGGGGACCAGATAGGGATGTTATGGGCCAGAAAATGGGAAAGGACATAACAATTTAAATGTAAATAAAGGAACATCCAGTTAAAAAAACCAATAAAATTTGCTAAAAATTGAGAGATATAAAAGAAAAAAAACATGCCAACTAATCATAAGTATTGACTTGGAAATCTAAAATGATAGACAGAGTAATACTAGTGGAAAGACTGAGATGATGAAGTCTGAAATAGAGCACTTCTCTCTCCAAGATAGAAGTCTCAGACAGAGAGAAACTGGACAATAGGTATCCAAAGCACTGTAGAGTTTACTCTGAGCTGAGGACACAATACTTGTCCATCCCATCTTCCTTAGTAACTTTCTCTTTTTGACAAAATGTATAAAGTCCATGATCTGTCAGGAATACAACTGTGTCCTTTACAACACATGACTTTTGGAATATAGAAATGAATGATATAAAGTCTCTGACTACCAGGAAGCAAAAGATCAGGGAAGTGCAGATGCATCTGAGAGTCTCCCAGTTCCTGTTTCCCTTATGTGGAAGGCACAGAAAAAGGCTATCTCTTCAGTGATCCCACTCAACCCCTAACAAGGACACACTAAGATTTCCCAAGCACCTCATATTTCTTCCTTGTTTTTTATACCAAGACATAAGTCCAGCTTCCTTCTCCCCATTTCATATCTCTTCATCCTCTTTGTTCTAACTCCCAAATTGTCTCTGAATTAGAGGCCAATTAGTAAACCCTAGAGTTATTGAAGGAAAATCTGAGAGGCAGTTGCAGTCATGACAACAGAAGGAGGTAGGGCTCACCAGGTTATAAGAGAGTTTTCATGGAGGTCCTAATGATACTGTCACTGAGAACTACCGTGGTCTACTTGCTGAACACTTTTCCTTACATTGACCAGATTCGAGAGTGCCCTTACCAGGTATGTCTCATGTGGCACAGGACACCTGTATGTACTACATCACTCTAAAGTAGAGACTTCTCTATGCTTCACCAGTGGTTACATGCTCATAATGCAGAAAGTTATTAAGGGGCATAGCATGGGTAAAAACGGTTTAGGAACATGGAGTGTAGGAGATTCTTGCAGATATTAGTTTTATTGACAGGTAATTCCTGTGACATACAGTTCAATTTTCTGGGTTTTCTCTCTTTCCCAAAGGCCATATTTTCTCTAAAACCTTTAATTGAATGAATATTGTATTTCAATTTCTTACTGTAATTCCTTGATAGGGGATTTTGTAAATGTTCCTCAATGTGGAATCAAAAATTCCATTTGCCAATTACATTTTCTGAAATGATTTTGGTCAGAGAGGGGGCCCAGCTATAGAGTGAGTATAAGAGTGTGAATACTGTGTACCTACTTCAAATGATGAATTCCCAAATCCTTATTTTATCAAAAAAATTACCAGTCATCAGGAAAGCAAAGGACAATATGAAGTTTGAATTCAGTCCTCTAGTCCCATTTGATATCAGTACAACCCTTTGTACCTTCCAGTGTTCCCATGGCCATACTTGATTATTCAGGACTTTTTACCATAATTCTTTCTTAAGGACAAATGTAATCTACCAGATGATGGGCGGGGAGAAGAATGTCTTGAGGACCAATGAAACATCTTCTTCAATAGGTTCATAAAAACAGGAAGGAGTCTATTTGCATTGTCATTTGTGAATCCTACATTCTTGACATAGTTGGGCAGAATCCATGTTAACTTTCCATTGAACCATTTAGGTGTAGGAGCCACCAAATGTATATATGTATACATCAGCCAACAAAACTCGATAAAATTGATGAAGGTAAGAAATACATCCTGCCAGTAATTGGATATAGATATTTAGTGAGAGACACAGATACAGCATGTCGAATACAGAAGTGAATGCTGGTAGCAAACCATTGAACTGAAAACGTACCTCTTTTTGGTAAATTTAGAAAAAGGATTAGAAGATCTGAGGGTGCTTTCAACCCCATAAGAACAACTAAGCCAGTGAACCAGAGCTTTTGCTTACAAGACCAATATACAAAGAAAGTACATGGACTGACCTATGGTTCCAAATGCATACGTTGCTGAGGACGGCCTTTTTGGGCAACAATGGACATGAAGCCCTTGGTCCTCCCTAGTTTGTCTCCCAGTTCAAAGGAATGTCAACAAACAGAAAGACTGGTTAGAGAAGTAGGAAAAGAGAACAAGTGGGATCTGAAGGGCAAGAAACTTGGAAAGAAAATTATATTTTAAATGTAAATATAGAAACATCCAGTTATTAAAAGCAATAAAATTTGCTAAAATGAGAAACATATAAAAGAGAAGAAAGTTGCCAAGTAATCGCACATATTGACTCAGAAATCTGAAGTGGTATTCAGAGTAATATTATTGGAGAGACTGAGATGATGAAGTCTCAACTACAAGTACTTCTCTCTCCGAGATATCAGTGTCAGACACAAATTTCAGTATAGATATGCAAAACATGGAGGAGTTTACTCGGAGCTCAGTACTCAATACTTGTTTTTCACTACTTCCTTAGGACCTTTTCTTCTGACAAAAAGAGTAAAGGTCATAACCTCTCAGGAAAACAAATATGCCCTTCACAACACTTGCCTTTTGGAATAGAGAAATGAATGATATAATCCTACTGATTTCCAGAAACCATAAGAACAGGGAAGCACAGATGTATCTGACAGGCTCCCAGCTTCTGATTCCCATATCTGAAAGGCTCAGATAAGGCTATCTCTTCAGTGATATCACTCAACACCTACCAAAGACTCACTGAGCTTTCCTAAAAACCACATATTTCTTCCTTGTTTTTTATACCAAGACAGAAGACCAGCTTCCTTCTCTCCATTTCCAATCTCTTCATCCTCTTTGTTTTCACTCCCCTATTTGCTCTAAATTAGAGGCCAATTAGTAAACACTAGAAATACTGAAGTATTTCTGAGAGGCAGTTGCAGTCAGGACAACAGTTGTGACATCACAGAAGAAGTTATGGCTCTCCAGGTTACAAGAGAGTTTTCAGGGAAGGCCTAATGGTGATGTTAGTGAGAAATGCCATGGCCTACCTGCTAAACAATTTTCCTTACACTGACCAGATTGGAGAGTGCCCTTTCCAGGTCCATCTCCTGTAACACAGTGGGAACCTTTAGGTACTCCATCTCCCTGAAGCTCGAGACTTCTCTCAGCTTGACTATTGGTTACATGCTCTGAATGGAGAAAGTTAGTCAGGGTATTGGCATGGGTGGAAAATATTTATGAGCATGGAGTGTAGGGGATACTTCTAGATAATATTTTTATTGACAGGTCATTCCTGTGACATACAGTTCAATTTTTTAGGTTTTTTATGTTTCCCAAAGGCCAGTATTTTCACTACACACATTTAATTGAATGAATACTGTATTTCAATTTCTTATTGTAAATTCCTTGATAGCGGATTTTGTAAATATTCCTCAATGTGTACTCAATAATTCGGTTTTCCAATTCCATTTTCTGCAATGATTTTGGTCACAAAGCGTGCCCAGCTGCAGAGTGAGTATAACAGTGTAAATACTGTAATCCTACTTCAAATGATAAACTCCCAAATCCTTATTTAACAAAAAATTACCAGACATCAGGAAAGCAAAGGACAACACGGACTATTGAATTCAGTTCACTAGTCCCATTTGATAACAATACACTCTATCTAAATTCCAGTGTTTGCATGCCCAGACTTGAGTAAAGGATAATTTACCATGATTATTCTTAAGGCCAAACATAAAATACCCGATGATCGGTAGGGCAAAAAAGGTCTTGAGGACCAGTTAAACATCTACTTCAATAGGTTCATAAAAACAGGAGAGTCTATTTGAAATAGTCATTTGTGAATTCTACATTATTGACATATTTAGGCAGAATCCATGGTAACATTCCACTTAACCACTTAGGTGTAGGAGACACCAAATGTATATATGTATACATCTGTCAAAAAAACTAGATAAAATTGATGAAGGTAAGAGGTGCATTCTGCCAGGAACCAGATATAAATATTTACTGAGAGACACAGATATAGCATGTCTAATACAGAAGGGCGTGCTGGTAGCAAACCAGTGAATTTAAAATGGACCTCTTGTTGGTAAATTTTGAAAAAAGAATTAGAAGAGCTGAAGGTGCTAACAAACCCATAAGAACAACGTTGCCAATGACCCAGAGATTTTTTATACTAGACCAATATAAAACGAAAGTACATGGACTGACCTATGGCTCCAAATGCATATGTGGCTGAGGATAGCCTTTTTGGGCAACATTGGAAAGAGAAGCCCTTGTCTTCCCTAGTTTGTCTCCCAGTTCAAGGGAATGTCATGCGCTAGAAAGTCTGGTTTGAAAAGAAGGAAATGGAACTGGTAGGGAACTAATGGTCAGGAAACTGGGAAAGGAAATAATATTTTAAATGTATATATAAAACATCTAGTAAAAAAGAAAAAAATTGCTAAAAAATAAAAAAAAACATGAATGATATAAAAGAGAAGAAAGCTGCCAAATATTCTAACATATTGACTCAGAAGTGGGAGTCAGGTTAATACTAGTATAAAGACTGAGATGATGAGGTCTCAAATAGAAGCACTTCTCTCTCCCATATATCAGTGTCAGATACAAGGTGCACTATAAGTTTCCAAAGCATTGAGGAGTTTAACTTGAGTTAGGGACACAATACTTGTTTTTTCTTCTTCCGTAGGACCTTTTCTTCTTGACAAAAATAGTAAAGGTCATGAGCTCTCAGGAAATCTACTGTGCACTTCATAAAACTTGGTTTTGGAATAAAAAAATGAATGATATAATCCCTCTGTCATCCAGGAACCATAAAAACAGGGAAGTCCAGATGTTTCTGAGAGTCTCCCAGCTCTTGATTTCCTTATGTGGAAGGCTCAGATCAAGGCTATCTCTTCAGCGATACCACTCAACCACCACCCAGAACTCACTGAGCTTTCCAAACGACCACGTATTTCTTCCTTGTTTTTATACCAAGACAGAAGGCCAGTTTCCTTTCCCCTATTTCCAATCTCATCATCCACTTTGTTATCACTCTCCAATTTTCTCTGAATTAGGGGCCAATTATTAAATCCTAGAGTTCCTGAAAGATATCTGAGAAGCAGTTGCAGTTATGAGAACAGTTGTGAAATCACAGAAGAAGGTATGACTCTCCAGGTTACAAGAGTGTTTTCGGGAAGGCCTAATGGTGATGTCACTGAGAACTGCCATGGCCTACATCCTGAACAGCTTTCCTTACATTGACAGGTTCGAGGGTGCCCTTTCCAGGTCCGTCTCCATTGATGCAGAGGAAACCTTTACGTACACCATCTCTCTAAAGCTAGAGATTTCTGTCTACTTCAATAAAGGTTACATGTTCTGTGTGGAGAAAGTTAGTCAGGGTCTTGGCATGGGTAGAAAAGATTTAGGAACATGGAGTTTAGGAGATTCTTCTAGATAATACTTATATTCCCAGGTTCATTCCTGTGACTCACTTCAATATTCTAGGTATTCTCTGTTTCCCAAAGGCCAGTATTTTCCCTACAGACATTTAATTGAATGAATATTGTATTTCAATTTCTTATTGAAAATTCATTGATAGGGGACTTTGTAAATATTCCTCAATGTGTACTCAAAAATTCTGTTTTCCAATTCCATTTTCTGCAATGATTTTGGTCACAAAGGGGGCCCAACTAAAGGGTGAATATAAAAGTGTAAATACTGTGTACCTACTACAAATGGTAAACTCCCAAATTTTTATTTTCTTGAAAAATTACCAGACATCAGGAAAGCAAAGGACAATATGGACTATTGAGTTAAGTTTCTTGTCCCATTTGATATCAGTACTACACTCTCTAGCTTCCTGTGTTGTGAAGGCCAAAAGTAAGATACCGGATGATGGGCAGGGAGAAGAATGGTTTGAGTACCTTTTAAAGGTCTACTTCAATAGATTATAAAAACAGGAGGGATTCTTTTAAAAATTGTCATTTGTGAATCCTCCATTCTTGAAATAGTTGTGCAGAATCCATGTTAACATTCCTCTTAACTACATAGGTGTAGGATCCACCAAAAGTATATATGTTTACATCAGCCAACAAAACTAGATAAGATTGATGAAGGTAAGAAGTGCATTCTTCCATGAACTGGATATAGATATTTCCTGAGAGACAGAGATACAACAAGTCAAGTACAGAAGTGAATGCTAGTAGCAAACTAGTGAACTGAAAATGGACCACTTGTAAGTAATTTTTGAAAAAAAAAAGATTAGAAGAGCTGAAGGTGCTTTCAACCCCATAGGAACAACAATGCCAATGAACCACCACTTTCTCATACTAGACCAATATACAAAGAATGTACATTGAACCTATGGCTCCAAATGAATATGTGGCAGAAGATGAGATATTGAGCAACATTGGAAAGGAAGCACTTGTCTTCCCTAGTTTGTCTCCCAGTTTAAGGGAATGTCATGCAGCAGAAAGGCTGGTTAGAGAAGAAAGAAATGGAATGGTTAGGGATTTTATGGGCAGAAAAAAGGGATAGGAAAGAATATTTTAAATGTAAATATAGAGACATCCAATTAAAAAATCAATAAATTTCGCTAAAAAATAAAAAAAAATGAATGATATAAAGTAAAAGAAACCTGCCAAGTAATCACACATATTAACTCAGAAATCCGAAGTGTAATAGTAAAGTGAAATAGTGAAGTAATTAAATAGTAAAGAAGTCAGAGTAATACTCGTGGAAAATCTGGGATGATGAAATCTCAACTAGTAGCACTTCTTTCTTCCAAATATCAGTGTCAGACAGAAACTGCACTATAGATATCCAAAGCATAGAGGAGTTTACTCAGACCTAGGGACACAATACTTGTTTTTCACTTCTTCCTTATGACCTTCTCTTCTTGACAAATTGAGTAAAGGCCATGAGCTCTTAGGAAAACAACTGTGCCCTTCACAACACTTGGCTTTTGGAAGTAAGAAATGAAGGATATAAACTCTCCAGGAACAGTAAGAACAGGGAAGTCCAGATTCTTCTGAGGGTCTCCCAGCTCCTGATTCCCTTATGTGGGAGGCTCAGATCAAGGCTATCTCTTCACCCATAGCACTCAACCCCTATATATGTCTCACTGAGCTTTCCGTAGGACCATATGTTTGTTCCTTGTATTTTGTACCAAGACAGAGGACCAGCTTCTTTCTCCTTATTTCTGATCTCTTCATCCTCTTTGTTATCACTCCCCAATTTGCTCTGAATTTAGAGGCCAATTAGTAAAACCTAGAGTTACTGAAGGAATATCTGAGAGACAGTTGCAGTCACGACAACTCATGTGACATCACAGAAGAAGCTAATGCTCTCCAGGATACAAGAGATTTTTCATGAATGAACTAACTATGATGTCTCTAAGACCTGCCATGGCCTATCTGCTAAAGAGCTTTCCTTAAATTGACCAGATTTGAGGGTGCTCTTTCCACATATATCTCCTATTACACAGTGGAAATGTTTGCGTACTCCATCTCTCTAAAGCTAGTGACTTCTCTTTGCTTCATTAGTGGTTAAATGCTCTGAATGGACAAAGGTAGTCAGGGTCTTGGCACGAGTCGATAAGATTTAGGAATTTGAGTTTAGAAGATTCTTCTAGATAATATTTTCTTTTTCAGGTTCATTCCTGTGACACACAGTTCAATTTTCTTCATTTTCTCTGTTTCCCAAAGGCCAGTATTTTCCCTACAGACCTTTAATTGAATGCATGTGTATTTCAATTTTTATTGAATATTCCTTGATAGGTGACTTTATATATATTCCTGAATTTGTACTCAAAAATTTGCTTTTCCACTTCCATTTTCTGCAATGACTTTAGCAACAAAGGCGCCCAGCTATAGAGTGATTATAACAGTGTAAATAGGGTGTACCTACTTCAAATGGCAATCTCCAAATTCCTATTTCATCCAAAAATTTCCAGATATCAGTAAACCATAGGACCACATGGAGTATAGAATTTGGATCTCAGGTCCCGTTTGATCTCGGTTCTTCAATATCTCTTTTCCAGTGTCTCAGGGTTAGATTTGAGGTTTTTGGATGTTTTACCATGATTCTTTCTTGAGGCCAAACATAAGATAGAGAAGGATGGGAAGTGATAAGAATGGCTTCAGGACCAGGGAAACCTCAACTTCAATAGTTTCATAAGAACAGGAGGGAATCTATTTGCCAATTCCATTTGTGGATTCTACATTCTTGACCCAGTTGCATTGAATCTATGATAAAATTCCCCCTAACTTCATACAGTAGGATCCACCAAAAGTATATATATATATATATATATATATATATATATATATATATATAATCAGCCACCAAAACTAGATAAGATTTAGGAAGCTAAGTGCATTCTACCAGGAACTGGATATAGGTCTTGCCTGAGAGAGAGCTGGAGCATGTCAAATACAGAAGTGAATGTTAGTGGCAAACCAGTGAACGGAAAACGGACCTCTTGTTGGTAGGTTTTGAGAAAGGATTACAAGAGTTGAAGGTGCTGTTAACCCCAAAAGAAAAACAATGTCAATGAAACAGAGCTTTCTGGTAATAGACCAATATTTAAAGAATGAACACGGACAGACCTATGGCTCCAAAAGTATATTTGGCAGAGGATGGCTTTGCTGGCACCAATGGAAGGAGAAGTCCTTGGTCCTACGTTGGTTTTCACCCAGTTCAAGGAAATGTCAAGGGGTAGAAGTATGGTTAGTTAAGAAAGGATTGTGACGGGTAGTGATCTTATGGGCAGGAAACTAAGAAAGGAAATAATATTTTAAATGTAAATATAGACTCATCCACTTTAAAAACACTAAAATTTTATAAAAAATAAGAAAGAAAGATATAAAAATAAAGAAAACTGCCAACTAATCACAGTTATTCACTCAGAAATCTATAATGGTATTCAGAGTAATACTAGTGGAAAGACAAAGATGATGGAAGTCTCAATTAGAAGAACTTCTCTCTCCCAGATATCAATGTCAGACACAAACTGCACTATAGGTATCCAAATCTTGGAGGAGTTTCCTCTGAGCTGTGGACATAATACTTGTCCATCCTTCTTCTTTAGGACCTTTTTCTTAGGACAAAAATAATAAAGGCCATAGCTCTCAGAGAAACAACTGTGCCCTCTCAAACTCTTGGCTTTGCAATAAAGAAATGAATGAGATAAATCCTCTGACATCCAGGAACCATTAGAAGAGGGAAGTCCAGATGCTTCAGTGAAGCTTCCAGCTCTTGATTCCCATATGAGTAAGGCTCAGATCAAGTCTATCTCTTCAGTGATACCACTCAACCCCTACCAAGGGCTCTCTGAACTTTCCCAGTACCACTTATTTCTTCATTTTTTTAATACTAAGACAGAAGGCAAGCTTCCTTCTCCTCTTCTCTGATCTCTTCATCCTGTTTGTACTCCCTCCCAAATGGCTGTTTACTCTGAATAAGTGGCCTATTAGTAAACTGGAGAGGTACTGAAGGAATATCTGAGAGGCAGTTCCTGTCAGGACAAAACTTGTTACATCACAGAAGAAGTTAGGGCTCTCCAGTTACAACAGATTTTTCAGGTGGTGCCTATTTATTATGTCACTGATAACTGGCAGGGCCTACCTACTGAACAGCTTTCCTTACATTGACCAGATTCAAGGGTGTCCTTTCTAGGTCTGTCTCCTTTGGCACAGTGGAAACCTTTATGTACTCCATCTCTCTAAAGCTACAGAATTCTCTGTGCATCACTAGTGGTTACATGCTCTGATGGAGAAAGTTAGTCAGGGCCTTGGCATGTGTCCCAAAGATCTAAGAATATGGAGGGCAGGAGATTCTACTGGATAATAATTTTATCCCTAGTTCCATTCCTCTGGCTTATAGTACAATTTCCTCAGATATCTCTTTTCTAAAGGCCAGTATTTTCCCTACAGACCTTTAGTTTAGTGAATATTTTATTAAAATTTTTTGTACATTCCTTGATAGTGGAATATATATATTGCTGAATGTGTACTCAAATGTTCTATTATCCTATTCCATTTTTTTGTTATGATTTTGAAACAAAGGGGCCCAGCTCTATAGTTCTGAATGTCTTGTATTTACTTAAATGATAAACTCCCAAATCCTTATTTTATCCAAAAATTACCAGATATTAGTAAAAGAAACGACAGCATAGACTATATGATGCATTTCTGTAGTCGCATTAGATAGCAGTTCTCTAATATCTATCTTCCTGTGTTTCAAGGTCCAGACTTGAGGGTTTTGGATGCTTTACCATGATTCTTTCTGCAGTCCAAAAATAAGGTTCATGTCATGGGCTGAGGGATGAGGGGCTTGAGGTCCAGTGAATCTTCTACTTCAATAGGTTCATAAGAATAGGATGGAGTCTCTTTGGCTTAGTCATTTGTGGATTCTAAATTCTTGACCTAGTTTCACAGAATCCTTGTTAAAAATCAACGAAACACCCTAGCTGTATGAGGCACCAAATATATCTTAGCCATTCTGATTGGTGTGCTGTGGAACCTCAGGATTTTTTTTTATTTCCATTTACCTAGTGGCTAAGAATGTGGATATTCCTCACTTGAGAATTCATTGTTCAGCTCTACACACACAAACACACACACATACACACACACAGACACACACACACACACACAGACACACACACACACACTCAGCAACCAAATGTAATTAAGACTGATGAAGCCAAGGAGTCTATGCTGCCAGTGAACTGAAAACGGACATATTTTTGGTAGAGTTTGAGAAAAGATTAAAAGAGCTAAAGGTGCTTTCAACCCTATCAGAACAACAATGATAATGAACCAGAGATTTCTGGTACTAAACCAATATTCAAAGACTATACATGGATAGAACTATGGCTCCAACGGCATCTGTGGCAAAGGATAGCGTTGTTGGTCACCAATGGAAGGAGAAGTCCAATGGAAGGAGAAGTCCTTGGTACTGCCTGGGTTTGACTCCAAGTTCAAGGGAAAGTCAGGGGGCAGTAAGGTGGGTTATATAAGAAGGTTAGCGGATTTAGATAGGGCAATTATGGAAAAGAAACTGGGAAAGGAAATAACATTTGAAATGCAAATGTAGAAATATCCAAATAAAAAAGCAATAAAATTGTATTAAAAATAAAAAAAAATGAAAGAAAGAAAAGAAACCTGCCAGATAATCAAACCTATTGACAGAGAAATCCAAACAGTCACTGTCTGGAAATGGTATTCAGTGTAATACTAATGGAAAGACTGAGATGATGAAGTCTCAACTATATCCCTTCCAGATATCAGTGTCAGACACAAATTGCTCTACAGGTATACAAAGCATGGAGGTATTTACACTGAGTTGAGGACACAATACATGTCTTTTCTTTGTTTCTTTGGACATTTTTCTTCAGGGCAAAAAGAGTAAAAGCCATGAGCTCTGAGGAGAACAACTGCGCCCTTCCCAACAACTAGCTTTCGGAATGAAGAAATTGATTATATAAAAACTCTGATTTACAGGAACCATAAGAAAAGAGAAGTCCAGATGCTTCTGAGAGTGTCCCAGCTCCTGATTTGCATATGTGGATGGCTCAGATCAAGGCTATCTGTTCAGCAATGCCAGTCATCCCCTACCAAGGAGTCACTGAGTTTTCCCAAGCACACATATTACTTCCCTTTTTAGACAAAGACAGAATGGCAGTTTCCTTCTACCCATTTCTGATCTTTTCATCCTCTTTGTTCTTACTCCAAAATGGATGTTTATTCTGAATTAGATGCCTATTACTGAACCCTAGAGGTACTGAAGGAATACCTGAGATGCAGATGAAGTCATGACAACAATTGTGACATCACAGAAGAAAAATCTCTCCAGGTTACAAGAGATTTTTCAGGCAAGGCCTAATTATGATATCACTGAGAACTGCCATGGCCTACCTGCTGAACAGCTTTCCTTACATTGACCATATTTTAGGGTGTCCTTTCCTGGTATGTCTCCTGTGACACAGTGGAAACCTTTATATCCTCCATCTCTGTAAAACTATAGATTTCGCTTTGCTTTATATGAGATTACATGCTCTGAACAGAAAAAAATTAGTCAAGGGCTTGGAATGGGTAGAAAAGGTCTTTTAACATAGAATGAATGGGATTCTTTTGGATATTAATGTTATTCCCAGGTACATTCCGTGAAATACAGTTCAATTTTGTATCTTTTCTCTGCTTCCCAAAGGCCAGTATTTTCACTACGGACCTTCAATTGAATTAATATTGTATTTCACTTTCTTACTGTACATTCCTCGATATGGGACTTAATAAATATTTCTGAATGTGTACTCAAAAATTCGGTATTCCAATTCCTTTTTCTGCAATGATTTTGGAAACAAATGTGGCCCAGCTCTAGAATGAGTATAACATTGTACATATTGTATACCTACTTGAAATGATAAACTCACAAATCCTAATTTTATCCCAAAATTACCAGACATCAGTAAAGCAAAAAAAAAAAAAAAACATGGACTGTAGAATTCGGTTCTCTAGTCCAATTTGATACCAGTCCTGCATTATCTACCTTACTGTGTTCCCGTGGCAAGACTAGAGTGTTGTGGATACTTGACTATGATTCTTTCTTCAGGCCAAACATAAGATTCACGAGGTTTGGAAGAGTGAGGAATGGCTTGAGGTCCTCAGTTTCATTAGGTTCATAAGAACAAGAGAGAGTCTATTTTGCACTGTCCTTTTTAGATTCTACTTTCTTGACATTATTCCCCAGAATCCATGTTAAAATTCCATCTAATTTCATATCTGTAGGTTACATATGTATATATATATATATATATATATATATATATATATAGAGAGAGAGAGAGAGAGATGGAGATGCAGATGTAGATATAGATATACAGATATATATACATATATATATGTATATGGGTATATATATATATATATATATAGAGAGAGAGAGAGAGAGAGAGAGATGGAGATGCAGATGTAAATATAGATATACATATATATATATACATATATATATATATATATATATATATATCAGCCACCAAAACTAAATAAGATTGATGAAACTTAAAATTGCATGATCAGAAGATATGGATATAGGTCTTTCCTGAGAGACACAGCTAGAACATGTCAAATACAAAAGTGAATTGTAGTAGCAAAAAAATGAACTGAAAGCACATCTCTTGTTGGTAGATTTTTGAGGAAGGATTACAGGAGCTGAAGGAGCTTTCAGTCCAATAAAAAAGACAATGCCAATGAACCGGAGTTTTCTTGTAATATATGAATATTCAAATATAGTACATGGATAGACCTATGGCCCCAACTTCGTATGTAGCAGAGAATGGCCTTGCTGGGCACCAATAGAAGGAGATGCCCTGGGTCTAACCTAGGTTTTATTACCAATTCAAGGGAATTTCAAAGGGCAGTAAGGGGAATTATATAAGAAGTGTGGGGGGACGGGGAGGGATCTTATGGACAGGAAACTGGGAAAGGCAAAAATATTTGAAATGTAAATATGGAAAAATCAAATAAAAAAGCAAAAAAATTGCTAAAAATAAAAAGAATTAAATATGTTAAAGATAAGAAAACTGCCATCTAATCAGACATATTGACTGAGAAATCTGAAGGGTCACAACCAGGCAATGGGAGACAGAGTAATATTAGTGGAAAAATGATAGGATGAACTATAAACATGTCTCTCTCCCGAATACCAGTATCAGAGTCAAACTGCACTATAGGTATCCAAATAATCGAGGAGTTTACTCTGAGCTGAAGACACAATACTTGTCTTTCACTTCTTCCTTAGGACCTTTTTCTTCTGAGCAAAAAAAAAAAAAAAAATAATAAAAGCCATCAGCTCTAAGGAAAAGAACAGTGCCCTTCACAACGCCTGGTTTTTGGGATAAATATATTAATGATATAAACTCTCTGACTAACAGGAACCACTAGAAGCAGGGAAGTCCAGATGCTTCTGACAGGCTCCGAGCTCCGAGCTCCTGATCCCATGTGTGGAAGGCTCAGATCAATTCTATCTCTTCAAGGTAACTACTCAACTCCTACCAAGGACTCAGTGAGATTTCTCTGGGTGGACATATTTCTTCCTTTTTTTATACCAAGACAGAAGTCCATCTTCATTCTCCCCATCTCTGAGCTTTTCATCCTCTTTATTCTTACTCCCAAATTGATGTTTCCTCTGAAATAGAGGCCAATTAGTAAAACCTATAGGTACTGAAGGAATATACGAGAGGCATTGCAGACATGACAACATGATATCACAGGAGAAACTAGGGATCTCCAAGATACAAGAGATTTTTTCATGGAGGGCCTAATGATGATGTAACTGAGAATTTCCATGGCCTACCTCTAAACAGCTTTCTTTACATTGAGCAGTTTCGAGAGTGCCGTTTCCAGGTATGTGCCCTGTAACACAGGGGAATCCTTTATGTACTCTGTCTCTCTAAAGCTAGAGACTTCCCTTTGCTTCATTACTGTTTACATGTTCTGAATGGACAAAGTTAGTCAGGGTCTTGGCAGGGGTAGAAATGATCTAGACACACAGAGTAGAGGAGATACTTCTGGATAATAATTTTATTCCCAGTTCAATTCCTGTGACATACAGTGCAATTTCCTAGGTTTTCTCTGTTTCCTAAAGGACAGAATTTGCCCTACAGTATTTTGACTGAATATTGTATTACACTTTCTTATTGTACTTCTTTTATTGGAGACTTTGTATATATTCCTTTGTATATATATATATATATATATATATATATATATATATATATATATATATATATTTGTGTACTCAAAAACTGTATTTTTCAATTCATTTTTTGCACTGATTTTGGCAACAAAGAGGGTCGAGCTATAGAGTAAATCTAAGACTTTAAATATAGTGTACCTAATTCAAATGATAAACTCCCAAATCATAATTTTATCCCAATATTACCAGACATCAGTAAAGCAAAGGACAAAATGAAGTACAGATTATGTTTCTTGTAGTCCCATTAGATATCAGTACTCTAATATCTGAATTCCTGAGTTCACAGGGACGGACTTGAGGGTTTTAAATAAATTACCCCGATTCTTTCTTCTGGTAAAACATAAGATTCAGGAGGATGGGCAGGGAGAAAAATCACTTGAGGTCAAGATAAACCTCAACTTCAATAGTTTCATAAGAACAGGAGGGACTCTATTTGACATTGTCATTTGGTGATTCTACATTCATGACCTAGTTTCCCAGAAAACATGTTAAAATTCCACCCAACATCCTAGCTGTAGGAGCCAGCAAAATGTGTGTGTGTGTGTGTGTGTGTGCATACATTTTCTATATATATTTCAGACACCAAAATTAGATAAGATTGATGATGCTAAGAAGTGCATGCTGTGTGGAAAACAAGGGCACTGGAGAAAAATTCCTGAAGAAACCATGGCCTATGATCTAAGATCAAGAATCAACAAATGGGATCTCATAAAACTGAAAAGCTTTTGAAGGCAAAGGATACTGTGGTTAGGAAAAAACAGCAACCAACATATTGGGAAAAGATCTTTACCGATCCTACAACAGATAGAGGGCATATATATATATATATCCAAACTCGAGAAGTTAGACAGCCGCAGGGAGTCAAATAACCCTATTAAAAAATGGGGTTCAGAGCTAAACAAAGAATTCACAGCTGATGAACACGGAATGGCAGAGAAACACCTAAAGAAATGTTCAACATCTTTAGTCATAAGGGAAATAAAAATCAAAGCAACCCTGAGATTTCACCTCACACCAGTGAGAATGGCTAAGATCAAAATCTCAGGTGACAGCAAGTGCTGGCAAGGTTGTGGAGAAAGAGGAACACTCCTCCATTGTTGGTGGGATTGCAGACTTGTACAAACCTTCTGGAAATCAGTCTGGAGGTTCCTCAGAAAATTGGACATTGAACTACCTGAGGATCCAGCTATACCTCTCTTGGGGATATACTCAAAAGATGCCCAAACATATAAAAAAAAGACACGTGTTCTACTATGTTCATAGCAGCCTTATTTATAATAGCCAGAAGCTGGAAAGAACCCAGATGCCCTTTAAGGGAGGAATGGATACAGAAAATGTGGTACATCTACACAATGGAATATTACACAGCTATCAAAAACATCGCCTTTATGAAATTCATAGGCAAATTGATCAAACTGCAAAATATCATCCTGAGTGACGTAACCCAATCACAGAAAAACACACATGGTATGCACTCATTGATAAGTGTCTATTAACCCAAATGCATGAAATATCCTAGATGCACAGAACACGTGATACTCAAGACGGATGATCAAAATGCGAATGCTTCACTCCTTCTTTAAAAGTGGAACCAGAATACACTTGGCATGGAATAGGGAGGCAAAGATCAAATGAGCGGCAGAAGGAACACCCATTCAGAGCCTGCCCCACATGGGGCCTATACATATACAGTCACCCAATTAGAAAAGATCGATGAAGCAAAGAAATGCAGACTGACAGTTACCACATGTAAATCTCTCCTGAGAGGCACAGTCAGAATACAGCAAATACACAGGCGAATGCCAGCAGCAAACCAATGATCTGAGAAAGGGACCTGCGTTGTAAGAATCAGAAAAAGGACTGGATGACCCTGAAGGGGTTCGAGACCACATATGAACAACAATACCAACCAACCAGTGCTTCCAGGGAGTAAGCCACTACCCAAAGACTATACATGGACTGACCCTGGGCTCCAATCTCATAGGCATCTATGAATATCCTAGTAAGAGAACCAGTGGAAGGGGAAGCCCTTTGTCCTTCTAAGACTAAATCCCCAGTGAACGTGATTGTTGGGGGGCTGGAGGTAATGGGGGGAGGATGGGAAGGGGATCACCCATATAGAATTGGTTATACAATGGAAACCTTTACATACTACATCTCCCTAAAGTTAGAAACTATTTCTTGCTTCATTAGTGTATACATGCTGAAAATGTAGAAGGTCAGGCACTGGGCATACAGAGAAAGGATCTAGGAACATGGGGTGAAGTAGATTCTTCTGGACAATCATTTTATTCCCAATTCCATTCCTCTGACATACAATTCAATTTCCTAGGTTTTCTATGTTTTCCACAAGCCAATATTTTTTCTACAGACCTTTAATTGAATGAATTTCACATTACATTTTCTTATTTTACATTCCTTGATAGGGGACTTTATAAATATATTCCTGAATGTGTACTCAAAACTTCTGTTTTCCAATTCCAATTTTTTAAATGATTTTTTCAACAAAGGGGACTCAGCTATAGAGTATAATAATTTAAATATTATGTACCTACTTCAAAGGATAAACTCCCTAAACCTTATTTTATCCAAAAATTACCAGACATCAGTAATGCAAAAAACACCATGGAGTGTAGAATGCAGTTCTCTTGTCCCATTAGATATCAGTTCTCATATATCTACCTTCCTGTGTTCCCAGTCCCTGTCTTGAGGGTTTTGGATGTTCTACCATGATTATTTCTACAGGCCAAACATAATATTCAGGAGGATGGGCCGTGAGGGGAATGGCTTTAGGTCCAGTAAAACCTCAAAACCAATATGTTCATATGAACAGGAGGGAGTCTATTGGTCATATTCATTTGTGGATTATAAAATCTTGACATAGTTGTGCAGAATCCATTTTAAAATTGCACCTAACCAGCTGTACGAGCCAAAAAATGTATATTTACTAGCCACAAAAACTAGATAATGTTGATAAAGCTAAGCAGTGCATTCTGCAAGGAAGCTGATATAGATCTTCCCTGAGAGACACAGGAAGAACCTGTCAAGCAGAGAAGTGAATGCAAGTGGCAAACCAGTGAACTGAAAACAGACCTCTTGTTGGTATATTTTGAGAAAGAATTAAAGGAGCTGAAGTGGTTTTCAACCCCATAAGAACAACAATGCCAATGAACCAGAGCTTTCTGGGTCTAAACCAATATTCAAAGACTAAATGGACAGACCTATGGCTCCAACTGGATATGTAGCAAAGGATGGCTTTTTTGTGCATCAACAGGAGAAGCCCTTCATCCTCCCTGGGTTTGACTCCCAGTTCAAGGGAATGTCAAGGAGCAGTAAGGGACATTGTAGAAATGGGGAGAGGGACAGTTTAGGGATCTTATGGGCCGGAAATTGGGGAGGAAATAACATTTGAATTGTAAATATAGAATTATCCAATTGAAAAAAGGAATAAAATTTGCTAAAAAAAATAAAAGAAATTAAAGTAAAGAAATCTGCCACCTAATCACACCTACTGATTCAGAAATCTAAAAGGTCACTGTCAAGGAATGGAACTCAGATTATTACTAGTGAAAAGACTGAGATGATGAAGTCTCAACTAGAAACAATTCTATCTCCCAGATATCAGTGTCAGACACAAACTGCAAAATAAGACCAATTTTTCCCTAAGTTCCAAACCACAGATGAAAATCACCACGTGATTCAGGTAGTCTCTTTACTCTCCTTAAAACAAACTTAAGCACCTTCTATTGTTGTTGTAAAAATTAATAAAAATAAAAAATAAAAATAAAAATGAAACAGTAAATGTTTTTCTCTGGTTGGTTTACCCTGCTTGGGTTCCACACCTCAGTGCCCCAGATATCTGCTGGATATCTTGGCAGAAACACAGCCCAGCCACACACTTTCTTACAGTGAGACTCTTACATATAACAACACACCACACAATAATCTTATTTCCAATTGGTAAGATATAATTGCCCACTTAAACATACAAAGCCCGGTACCATCTATCCCTTGCACCTTATATTTACCAAGTCTCCAGCTTCTCCCACAACGACTCTTTGCTTCTCCTCTCTCTCTCTCTTTCTTTACTCACTCTCCCAAATATATCAACCCTTTCATGCTTTAGTTTCTCTTTCTCTTACAAAGACTCCTAGCTTCTCCCCTCTCTCCATCTCCTGTCAATTCTAACTCTTCTAAGTTCCCCATCCTGTCTCTAAACCGTTCCCTTCTCCTCCTAGCTTCCTTCTCCTCCCCTATCTCCATCTCCTGTCTCTTCTAACACTTCTCAGTTCCCCATCCTATCTCTAAACCATTCCCTTCTCCTCCTTGCTTCCTTCTCCTCCCTTCACAGTCCCAACTGTTCCATCCTCTCCCCCTCCTGCTCAGGTTCCACTGGCTCAACTGTCAGCAACTGTTCTCTCTAACCCTATTCTCTGAATCTAATCCCCCTCTTGCTCCTGACATTTCCCTCTGTCCAAATCTCACGCTCTTGCCTTTATTTAACAAATTCAGAGAAAATTTCAAGGCAAACCACAACATTCTATCAATTCTAAAATCAATATGCAACTTAAAACTCAGGGCTTTAGCCCAAAATATATCCATCACTTAAGCTCTCTACCCGGAGCCACAGATTTTTCTTTAACCTTAATAACTTCTACAATATATGTCTGCATTCACTCTGCCTGCTGTTACAGACATTTATCACAACTCTCAACTTGGTGGTAGTGACTAATTTTTCCTTATCTAAGTTCTGAAGCTTTTATGAAAATCCCCCCTGTTTCAGGAAATGTCCCTACACTCTTCTTTCTAAAACCAAATTTTATCACTTTTTAATAATACCTTTAATAATGAAGTACCTTGTGTAGCTAGGATTTAATCCCAAAATTCACTTGGAGCCCACCTTAAAAAGAATATGAGTATCCTGAAAAACTTTCTAAACAACTTTCTTTAAAAAGCAGCTTTAATCTCTTAACTCTCTGAGCTGCCCTTACTTATCACAGAGCAGCGGACCTACAGCCTGTCAGTACAGGCTGCTTCGCTTTTTCATTGTTTGAATTCCTGGCCTTAAGTTATCACATGCCTTAACATAGAGCCTGTGTCCTCTTACTTAGAAAATAAAACTTTTCAGTAAACTCTAAGGAATGCTATTGGATTCTTGATCATCACCTTGGTTCATGATCTGTTGTAAAAAGAGAAAAGAAAAAAGTAATGTTGCCTTTTACACCGGTAGCACTGGCACCATATTGTCCCATGATATCTGGTAGATATCTTTGGGAAAACACATCCCCACTCCTTGGCTGCCCAGTGTCTCTTGCTGCCACACACTTTCCTATCCTCAAACCCTCATGTAAAAGAACACACAACACAATAATTTTGACCCAATTAATAAGATATAATTGCCCACTTAAACAAACAAAGCACTTTACCATCTATCCCTTAGGAACATTAATACCAACCTGTAAATACAGAGAGCAGAATCTTGACTTCACCTTCAATGGCTTCTCACCCTCTCCTCTTCCTGTCTCTCCCTTTTCCTCTAGTCTCCTCCTCTCCTTTCAAACATCTCTCCCGCCCATCCTTCCTTCTCCTCCAATGACAGGATTCCTTCTATCCTGTTCCTGCCCCTCACATGTACTTTACAAATTCAATGGGAGGTGGTTCTTGTGAAGTCACCTGAGTTCTGAGTACAAGACTAGGCAACTATCCTTGGGCCAGTGGATTTAGCATCAAAATACAGATAACTTCAGGGCAAACCACAACAAGTAGTTTTGATATCCTAGTGAAATCTTTCAAGCCGTTAAAAATTGCAAATGTGAACATGTACTAATTTTCTTCTCCTGCTTGATGGTGAAAAAAGTGGTACCCAACACTGTATGAGACCTAGTATTACATAATACATGTAGAGAAAACAAGTTACTCCCAAGGCCAACGTAACTTCATAAGTAAGCAATTTGTTATAAAGTAACAAAGAACAAACAAAGTACTTTTTTCAGTTGGTTTCCCTTCACTGTAGGCAGCAATTTGAATTTCTAGAGCAATGGTTAAGTATTGTATTGTTTATCATTAAAAGTACCCTCATAAGAATCTTAAAAAAAAAAAAGAAATCTAAACATCTGTATAAAAACGTCATATCTGCTTTAAATGATCAGAATATATGTCTGTGATTGGAAATCCTTATTAAATCTTATCAGGAAGCTGAGGGTAAAACTGGGTCAGAAATGAGTCATCAACAGTCCAGCTTCTGTGACAGTCACACCATTACCTGTACCACCATTGTTCTTGATCCCTGACCTTAAAAGGTCCCAGCCTTTCCGAACTTCAAATTGTTCCATATATATATATATATATATATATATATATATATATATATATATATATATATATATATATATATATATTTTACATCAGAGACAGTAGTGAAAACATCTTAGCCAGCTTCACGAACAATTTTATTTTCCCAAAAGCTTTTTAAGGGTTGTGGTCGTCTCTGACCATTGTACATTTCTTCAGGCAATGATGGAAGCACTGATCTGCCCCAGAGGCAATCCCTAAATGACCTTGACCACTGTTATTGCCAATACCAATGGTGCTGCCTTTTGAGTGGTGGGAATCTCCATGAGGATTTTCATGCACTTCTTAGATTAAGAGAGATATGAGTGGTATAACTGAGCAACACTCTGCATGAAGTCCTCGTTGGGTTCATGACTCACCAATGCCCAATGAGACTGTGCTGAAGAGTGGGCCATAACCCAGGAGTTCTAAATCTCTATGCCATTTCTCCTTCTCAGGCCTTGGCCATACTCCATGTCAGAACCAAATTTGAACCATTCTTTTACCATGGATAGAATTTCAAATACTCTACTGATAGTGGGCATCCTTACATTGTCCTTGACTTTAATGGAATTGCTTTATGTTTCTCTCCATTTAGGTTGATGTTGGGTACCGACTTGCAGCTCATTGCTTCTATTATGTTTCTGCATAGGACTGGTATCCCTGCTCGCTCTTATCCTTTTAACATGAAAAGGGTTTCGAATATTTTTGCAAGCCTTTTCAGCATCTAATCAGATTATCATGTGATTTTTTTCTTTTATTTTCATTAGGTAGTGCATTATATTGATGGATTTTCAGAAATTGAACCATCCCTGCCTCCCACTAGAAATTAATAATTGCACAGCATAACCTACAGAAGTGTTCTCATATTCACACACATACTCTAACAGCTCCTCCAAAAAACAAAAACGAAACATATTAACAAAAAAAGCCATGCACCCTACAGAACATATCTAATACTCACATACACACTCAAACATCCCAATCGAAAAAACAAAAAACAAAAAACATGCAATCAAAAAAAAAATAACCATGCTTCGACAGCATCAAAATAGAATGAACTAAATATCACTTATCATTAATGCCTTTAAGCATTAATGGCCTCTACTCAATAGTAAAAGAACACAGGCTATCACAATGGATTTAAAAACAGGATCTATCCTTCTGTTGCACTCAAGAAACACAATCCAGCAACTGAGATAGACACAACCTCATACAAAGGTGTTTGAAAAGCTTTTCCAAGCAAATAGACACAAGAAACAAATGGCGTAGATATTCTAACATCCAGCAAATCAGACATGCAACCAAAAGTAATCAATAGAGTTGGGGAAGGACAATTCATATGCATCAGAAGAAAAATCCACCAAAATGCCATCTTGATTCTAGATGTCTATATGCCAAAGACAAAGGCAGCAATATTGCTGAAGCTTAAATATCAAATCGAACCTCACAAATGAGTAGTAGGGAATATCAATGTCCTACTCTTACCAAGGGCAGGCCATTGAGACAGAAATTAAAAAAAAATGATGTAACTAACACGGGGTTCAATTAAGTTGACCTCACTGATATCTACATAATAATTCACCTGAATACAAAAGTAAACACTCTCCTTTCAGTACCTCATGGAACCTTATCCTAAACTGACCATGTTCTCACACTCTAAAAAAGCCACAAGGGATACAGAAAGACTGTGCTAACCATTGTATTTTCTCAGATGACAATGGATTAAAACTGGACTTCAACAATAAGAAAAAGTGTATAAACTCATTGAAATTCAATAACTCGCAACTGAAGAACCATCCGTTCAGAGAAGACATAAAAAAAAGCATTCCTAGAATTCAAAGAAAATGAAGGCACAGCTTCTCCAAACTTAAGGGAAATAAGGAAAGCATTGCTAAGAGGAACATGCATATGCAGCACAAGGCGCTTTCATAAAGAAACCAGAGAGAACCAACACTAGCAACTTCCCAGCACACCCTAAGTCTCTAAAATAAAAAGAAGCAAATACATATTAAAGGAGGAGACAGCAAGAAATAATCAGACTCGGGGTGAAAGTGGTACATCAGAAACAAAGAATACAAAGATCACCAAAAAAAAAAAAATAGCTGGTTCCTTGGGAACATCAACAAGACAGACAAACCCTAAGACAGATAATGTACTAGGAGGAGAAATAGCATCCAAATCAGAAATGATCAGGGAGCCACATCGATGGACACTGATGAAAGTCACAAAATCCTTAGGTCTCACTTCAGAAACCTGGTGGTTACACAATGTGAAGCTCTGAATGAAATGGATGATTTTGTAGATGGATAACACTGACCACATCTAAACTGAGGTAAGATAAACTATGTAAATAGCTCTACAACACCTAAAGAGACAAAAGAGTAATTAAAAGTTTCCCCACTGAAAGAGCCACAAGGCCAGATTGTTTGAGCACAGAGTCCTACCAGATTTTCAAAGAATTCTCAACATACTCCAAAAAACAGAAAGAGGAGGAAAATTGCCAAACTTATTCCTTGACAGCACAGTCACCCTGACACCTAAATCACAAAAGGACTTAACACAGCAAGAATTTCAGATGAACTTCCCTTAAGAACATAGGTGGAAAAAATACTAGGTAAAATTATAGAAAACAAAATCCAAGGACACATGAATATTCCATCCAGTGCCATCTAGTAGGCTTCCTCCTGTAGCTGCAGGAGTGGTTCAGTCTATGAAAATCGATCAAAGTGATTCACCATATAAGCAAACTGAAGTGTAAAAAATTCTGCCCTCAGCATTTCACATTAACTTGTGAGCTACACATGGAGTTAAACCTTGTTTAAGTTGCATATAAACCTATATATATATATATATATATATATATATATATATATATATATATATATATATATATATATATATATACCTAGCTATACTACTCCTGGCCTTATAACTGAAAAGACCTCTGCCATACCTCAAGGACATGTGCTCCATAAGTTTCCTTACTGCTTTCTTCATAATAAGAAGGAAATAGAAATAACCCAGATGCCCTCAACCAAAGAATGGCTACAGAAAATGTGGTTCATTTATAGTATGGAATACTATGCAGCTATGAAAATAAGTACATTGTGAGGATGTAGTCAAGTAGATGGAATGAGAAAGTATTGTTCTGAATGAGGTAATTGAGACACAAAATAACATGTACATATTCACTTAAAAGAAGGTATTAGCCATAAAGTACAGAATTCACAAGCTATGATCTACGGAACCAAAGAAACTAAACAAGAAGAAAGGCCTAAGAAAATGCTTAAATTTCACTCAGAAAGATGAATAAAATAATGAGAGTAGGCAGATGGAAGGAAAGGATTGGGTGGTGAGAGGATGGGAAGGGAAATGGGGTTTGAGAATCATTTCTTGGGAGAGACGGGCAAGAGGGACAGAGGGCCAAGAGAATAAACTGAAATCAATGACTGTCCAGGGTGGGTGATATCTGTATTATTTGCCTGCAATCTGGGATGTGTGAGGCTACCCCAGCATCCATGAGGGTGACTTTAGCTGAGATTCGTAGCAGTGGGGATACGGGTACTGAAATGGTCACTTTCCATAGCCACAGAGGACCCAAGGTGGAAGGATAATAACCCAAACACACTCCCAAAATTTTGACCCAGAATTTGTCCTCTCTATAAGAAACACAAGTACAGAGATGGAAGAGGAAATGATGGAATGGCGACAAGGTAAGTGGCCGGATGTGAGACTTATCCTATGGGCAAACGGCAAACCCTGACATTATTAATGGTCCTTTCTTATGTTTGCAGACAGGAGGGTAGCATTATTGTCCTCTGCAAGACTCAACAGAGCAGCCGACTGACACACGTGCACAGACATACGGCCAAATATCGAATGGAGCTCAGTGAGTCTCACTGAAGGGCTGAGGGAAGTGCAGACAGAGACAGAGGAGCACAATGGTCCTCACGTGGGGTCACTAAACCAGTCGCTTGTCTGTGGATCCTGTTCTCCTACCCGGGCTGCGTTTTCAGGACCTGGTGGGAGACGATGAATCTAGTTGAGTAGAGACTTGATGTGCCAGGGGAGAGGGTGAACCCAGAGGGGTCCTCCACTCTCTCAGATAAGAAGGGGAGAGGATAGAAGGAGGGCGTATAAATGGTAGGAGCCTGGAGGAGTGTGGTTCCAGGGCAGCATTCAGAATGCTACCTGGTGAATAGATGCAACCATTCTAGCAAGGGACTCAGGCATGACATCACTGGGAAGGGGGCGGGACATCATGGGTGTGGGACATGACATCATGGTGGTGGGGCATGACATCACGATTATCCATCAGAAGTAATTATCTGGCTAAACATTCATCACGAGTGTCAGCTCCACAGGCTCACTGAAGATCCTAAACCATAGTTGTTAGTGAAGTTATATATAGAAAAACCCAGTCAATATCTTATCTTGTGTCCTTTCACCGGTACCAAATCGTTTGATCTCTTTGACTCTTGATAACTGTTTTGGAACCTCTTGGAATGTGTTCTGAGTAGGATTAAGTCTGTTTACTCTCTCAGAACAATTAAATGGTGACACCTGGGAGACTGGCAGAGTTGTCACTGGAATTTTGACTAATAGAAAGAGACTTATAGCAGTCCCACTATAAAAGAGCTTAATAACCATTGATATAATTTTAAGAATTATTGTAGGATCGTTATTAAGACTAAAGAATTCATCTACTTGTCTGTATACTAACACTACGGGACAGTACAACTTCATAGGCCTGCAGAGATGTGCTCCAAAGGTGCTATAACTCAATTATTGTTATATATGTCTAATAATAACAACAGGAATAGCATTTTAATAGCAGGAAACTTTCCCAAAATGAATCCATTACAGCCTTGCTTAATAAGGGTGTACCAGTTGTGGATTATAAAGTAATCCGATGCTGTTCATCTGAGGATGATCACCTGCCAGTTATTAGCTTGTCCAGTCATGGCTCCTGACACTTTGTTCTCAGTCCCACATAGTACCTTCTCCAAAACTGACAATATGATCCATCACAAAACAGGCCTCAACAAATACAAGAAGACTGAATTAATCCCTTGCATCCTATGAGATCACTAAACACTAAGAATGGTCTTCAATAACAACAAGAACAACCAAAGACCCACATATACATGGTAGCTCAGGAATGATTTACTCGAGGAGAACTTGTTCAAGGAAGAAATAAAGAAAAAATTAAAGACACTTTTGAATTTAATGAAAATGAAGGCATAACGTGGGAACACAAAAAAGAAATGCTAAGAGGAAAACTCATAGCTCTGAGAGCCTCCACAAAGAAACAATTGCTATGATCCACTAGCAGTTTGACAGAAAACCTGAAATCTCAGAACCAATACAAATCCAAATACACCAAGAGGACTAAACAGCAGGAAATAATCAAACTCCAGACTGAAATCAACCAAGTAGAAACAAAAGGAAATATATAAAGAATCAACAAAACCAGGAGCTGGTTCTTTGAAAAATCCAGAAATAGGCAAATCCTTAGTATTCAAATTAAAAAAAACAAAATCAGAATTGAAATAGAGATATAACCATAGAAAATGAGAAAACTCGAAAAATTATCAGATCCTACTATAAAAGCCTATGCTTAAAAAAACGGGAAAGTAAGGAATAAATGGATAATTTTCTATTCAGATACAAGTTACCAAAGTTGAATCAGGATCAGATAAACCATCTAAATACTCCCATAACTCATAAAGTAGTAGAAGCAGTCATTAAATATCTCCCAACCAAAGATCCCAGGACTGGAAAGGTTTAGTACAGAATTCTCTCAGATCTTCACAGAATACCTAATACCAATATTCTCCAAACTATTCAACAATCTAGAAATAGAAGAAACACTACACAATTCTTTCTCTGATGCCATAGTTATGCTTATAACTAAAGCAAACAAAGACCCATCAAAAAAAGAGAATTTCAGACCAATTTATTCATGAATATCCCTGCAAATATTCTCAGTAAATTTCTTTCAAACCAAATCCAAGAACACATCAAAACAATCATCCATCATGATCAAGTAGGCTTCATCCTGGAGATACTGGGATTGTTTAATATACAGAACCTGATCACTAATCAAACTAATCCCACTATAAAAACAAATTCAAAGAAAAGAAAACAATTAATTATCTCATTAGATGCTGAGAAAGCATTTTACAGTTAAAAGCCTTGGAAATATCTTAAATTCAAGGACCATACTGAAGCACAGTAAAAGCAATATACAGCAAACCAGTAGCCAGCATCAAACTAAATGGAGAGAAATTTAATGCAATCCCACTAAAGTCAGGAACTAGACAAGGACACCACTCTTTCCCTACCTTTTCAATATAGTATTCGAAGTCCTAGCCAGAGTAATTAGACAACAAATGTAGGTAAACAGACTAATATTGCAAATGAAATATTCAAAATGTCACTATGTGCAGATGATGTGGTAGTATATTTAATTGGCCCCAAAATTTCCACCAGTGAATTTATAAGCCTAATAAAAAACTTTAGCAAAGTGGCAGGGTAAAAAATTGATTCAAACAAATCAGTACTCTACTCAAAAGAGAAATAGACTGAGAAAGAAATTACAGAAATGACACACTTGACAATAGTCAAAAAGCATATGAAACACTTCAGTGTGACTCTAACCAAGCAAGTGAAAGATATATATGACAAGAACACATGTCTCTGAAGAATTAAATTGAAGGTCTCAGAAATTAGAAAGATCTCTTATGCTTGTGTATTGACAGGACAAATGTTGTAAAAATGTCCATTTTGTCAAAAGCAATTTACAGATTCAATTCAATCCCCATCAATATTACAAGTGAATTCTTCACAGACATAAAAATGACAGTTTTCCAATTTATTTGGAATAAAATAAATCCCAGGATAGAGAAAACTATTTTCAAAAATAAAAGCATTTTGGGGAAATCACCATCCCTGAGCTCAAGTTGTGTTACAGAGCAATGGTGATGAAAAACTGTATTGTATTGGTATTGAGACAGGCAGGTAAATAAATGGAATAGAATTGAAGATGCAGAAATGAACCCACACAGCTATGGCCACTTGGAAATTGATAAAAGATCTAAAACCATTCAGTGGAAAAAACGATAGCATTTTTTAAAAAAATTGTGCTGTTTCACCTGAAGGGCAGAATGTAGAAGAATGCAAATTAATCCATTCTTATCTCCTTGTACAAAGTTTAAGTAAATGTGGATTAAAGTCCTCCACATAAAGATCACCAGTGGAACAGGAAGCACTTGGTCCTGGTAAGACTGAAACCCAAGTGAATGTGATTGTTGGGGGAGGGTGTCAATGGGGGGAGGGTGGGGAGGGGAACACCCATAAAGGGGAGGGGGAGGGCTTAGTGGGATGTTTGCCTGGAAAACTGGACAGGGAATAACACTGGTAATGTAAATAAGAAATACTCAAGTTAATAAAAAAATTTAAAAATAAGACCTCCAAATAAAACCAGATACACTGAAACTAACTGATGAAAAAGCAGGGAAAAGCCTTGAACACTTTAGAATTGGGGAAAATTTCCTGAATACAACACCAAAGTCTTTTGTTCTAAGATCAAAAATTAAAAAATGAAACTTCATAAAATTTCAAAGTTTCTGTAAGGCAAAGGACACTGTCATTACTTCCATACAGCAACTAACATCTTGGGAAAAGATATTTAAAAATCCTATATCCGATGGAGCACTAATCTACAATATATACAAAAAATTCAATAAGCTATCCTTCAGAGAACCAAATAACACTATTTAATAGTGGACTACAGTTCTAAACACAAAAATTCTCAACTGATTAATATTGAATGGCTGAGAAGCACCTAAAGATATTTTCAACATCCTTAGTCCTTGGGGAAAAGCAAATCAAAACAATCCTGAGATTCTACCTCATACCACTCAGAATGGCTAAGATAAAAAAGTCAGGTGACAAAAGAGGCTGGCAAGGATGTGGAGAGAAAGGAACACTCTGTCACTGTTGAAATTGCAAGCTCTTTAAATACTCTGGAAACCGGCTGGAGGTTCCTCAGAAAATTGAACATAGTATTTACTACTTGAGGACCCAGCTGTACCATTCAATGGCATATATCCAAAACTTGCTCCAACCTACAACAAGTTCACATACACCAATTTGTTTATAACAGCCTTGTTTATAAAGGACCGAAGCTGGAAAGAGCCCACATGTCCCTCAAAAGAGAAACAGATAAGGTGGTACATTTACACAATGGTGTGGTACTGAGGTATTAAATAGAATGACTTCAGGCAATTCATAGGCAAATGGATGAAACTAGAAAATATCATCCTGAGTGAAGTAACCCTAACACAAATAAAGGCACATGGCATTCACTCACTGGTAAGGGGGTAATCTCTTGAATTTCTCAGATACTAAGGATGTGACAGGTTCCCTGGACCTAACATTGATGACATTAGCCAACATACACAAAAACAGTGATACTGAACCTGAAGACACCACCTGCAGTAGATAGACACGGTCCACAGTGCAAGAATGGGACAACTCACCGATCTCTTATTAAATCACAGTTATCCCTGTCTAGTGGAAATGCAGGGCAAAAATGCAGCAGAGGCTGAAGGAAAGGCCATCCAGAGATCTGCAGACACCAAACTGGACACTGTTGCTGATCTTGAGATCTGCTTGCAAACTGGAGTCTGATATGCCTATCCTCTGAGAGGCTCTGCCAGCACAGCCAACCATTGAACTGAGCCTAGATATCCCAATGGAAGATGTAGGGGAAGGCCTGAAGGAGCTGAAGGGGATTGTTATTAGAGGTCGAATAACGATATCAATTAAGCAGACACCTCAGAGCTCCCATGGCCCTAACAACCAACAATAGAATGTATATTCTGGTACCCTACATATGTAGCTGAGGACTGCCTCATCTCACATCAGTGGAAGGGGAAGCACTTGGCC
The DNA here is from genome assembly GCF_021556685.1 of Rattus norvegicus. Lineage (NCBI taxonomy): Eukaryota > Metazoa > Chordata > Mammalia > Rodentia > Muridae > Rattus > Rattus norvegicus. Next base: position 49,512,193 of record NC_141555.1, on the reverse strand, counting down.
TTTGGATGCTTGATGTCCCAGAGAAGAGTGATTCTAGAGGGGTGAGGCAAGAATGAGTGGGAGATTTGGGGAGGCACCCTCTTAGAGACAAAGTGGAGGAGTATACTGTGGGGTGGTTTATTAACAGGGACTGGAAAGTGGTTAATATTTGCAATGAAAACAAAAACAATGATTAATAATACTAATAATAAAGGAGTGGCATTTTCCATACATTATTTTACTGCACAGGTTAGCTTGGAACATTTATTGTTGCCTAGATGCATATTTCTTCCTACAGTTTCTGATTTCTTGTTTTCTGAGGAGTGTAGCCTTAGGTCTTTCTCTTCATTCAAAGAAGGCATAACACTTAACTCCTTTCTCCAAGCAAGGGTGATTATAGATATGTCTGTAAAAGGCAGGAGCCATTTCTACAATCTATTTGGGGGTCACCAAAATTATTAATTACAAGCAAAATTTGTAACACGAACAGTATGTGTTCAATAAACTTACTAGTATTGAATGCATCCCAGGATTTCTAGCCAGGCAACTGTGTACGATAACAAGAGACATTTAGAATTTCAATATATGTAACTAGAGAAAATACATTCCATTGAGTAGCATACTCAATATTTCAAAAATATCATCATGGAAATAATATTAAGAGCTTTAGGTCAAGAAAAAATAATGAACACCAAGTCACAAGCATCACAGAAACACCTGGAAGTCACATGGAATTCTAATATCAATCACACGCATTCTATGCTCTATTCATATCCTATTACATATTCATTCCCTAACACAGTCCACCAGTGATTTTCTAGTCCCTGCAGTCTCTGAGGAGCAAGGGTCTGGATCAGCTTTTCACATTCGGTTTTGAGGCTCCAAGACACATGACTGCACCACTGATGGCCTCCAGTTTACAGGGAACTACCCTGTTTTAAGAGTCGCTTGACTGCACAGTGTCTTAAGCACTCCTTGCCCTTTCCGTTCATGTTGATCCTTCCAGAATCCCTTGTCTTGGCCCCTGACAGTGTGCACAAGAGCAGATAGCACTCTGGATTCAAAGGAGGAGAGTCGACAGGGATCCTCCCCATTCAGAAAGCTTGGATGATCGCCCGCTACTAAAAGCAGAATTGACAAGTGAGGCAGCTCCTGACTGGGCCATGAAGACCTCGCGACTGCCTCGTGCAGACCTTGCGACTTCCCGGTCCAGACCTCACGACCCCCGTGCAGACCTCGCGACTGCACCATGCAGTCCTCGCTACTGCCCCGTGCTAACTCGAGGACAGGCCCTCTCGAGCTTTGGTTGTTTCCTGAGATCAATGGTCACTCGAGATTTCCCTGCTTTGCCTTCCGGACTTGTCCAAAGTTCTCGGGAGAGAGAGCAATACTCAAATGATACAGCTCAACTGATGTTCCTTACCACTGGGAAGTACATTCACTGCCACTTCACGAGTAGTAGCCCATTTGCCATTTCTTGTTCAATTTCCTAACGACTAAAAGGCCAGATGTGTGGAGAGAGGCCAGTGAGCTTCATCCCGGACTTTACCCTCTGACCATGCACCGCCGATTTCCCAGCCTCCTCGGCCTTGGAACGCCTTTAGATTCCCCCAAGATGATTATAACACCGGACTCCAATGGGGGAAGCACTTTAAGGGTTCCCAGTGTTCGCCACCTGAGACCGCCTTCAGTGTCCCCCAACCGGATTATAACTTCCTACACCAGTGTGGGAAGCAATTGAACAGCAGAGACCCGAGCGACTTTGTACCTCCCGGACTACTTAGACGCACTCGGTACAAGTTCAGATGCACAAAACCCTATGAAGACCAGAGATTCAAAAAAACCTGATATTCGTGCTACAGAAAAGCTACGGAAACTCGAAGATCATATGAAGGCTTCAGTCAGTAAGGGGGTCCTAGACCACAGACCGGAACTGACAGAGAAGAAGAAATGGACAGTTCCACTTCCTCTGAGGGTTCCTGAGGGCATGAGTAATTCACTGACCAAGGATAGCAGATCACTGAGTAACCCACTGACCAGGGATACCAGAACATGTGCTTACATCCTGCTACCAGAAAAAGAGTGGCCGCATCTTTAGTGCTCATTCTTGGGAAGATGAAAAAAAAAAGTGGGTTATTTCTACTGGGTTTGAAGAAAATATGGACTTTGACGAGTTGGTAGCCAGAGTGCCTGCAACATCTACAAAACACAGTACTGGAGAGAACACTGAAAGATTCAAAGTAGATCACACTGTGCCTGGGCCACCTTCTGCTGACTCTTCTACTGACAAACTTGGACAGGTAATTTCCCCACACTTTCCAGGTTCCCAACATCCTTCCCTATCTAGACATGGAGAACTTCGATCTCCCATTTTACCCCAAGATATTCCTACCCACCCAAGACTTTGCGGAAATAACCAAATGTTTCCAATGTTCTATAGGGTTATTCCACATTTGCCCAAGTGTCCAAAATTCTTCCCACAGATACTGAACGGAAAATGATACATTCTCCTCTTCCAGAAGGAGTGTTTTTTTTTTTTTTATTTTCTTCAATCTTTATTAACTTGAGAATTTCTTATTGACATTTCAAATGTTATTTTCTTTCCAGGTTTCCATGTTAACATTTTCCTAGCCCCTCCCACTCCCCTTCTACAGGGGTGTTACTGTCCGATTCTCCCCCACATTACTGCCCTTCTCCCAACAATGCCATTCACTGGGGGTTCAGTCTTGGGAGGACCAAAGACTTCCCCTTCCACTGGTGCCCCTACTAGGCATTCAGTGATTCCTATGATTTTGGAGACCAGGGTCAGTTCATGTAAAGTCTTTGAGTAGTAGCTTAGTCTCTGGAAGCTCTGGTTGGTGGGCATGTTATTTCACATGGGGTCTCAAGCCCCTTCAGTTCTTTTAGGCCTTTCTCTGATTCCTTCAACGGGGATCCGTTTCTCAGTTCAGTGGTTTGCTGCTGGCATTTGCCTAAGTATTTACCATTATCTGGCTTTGTGTCTCAGGAGAGATCTACATCCAGTTCCTGTCAGCCTGCCACTCTTTGCTGCTTCATCCATTTATTTAGTTTGGTGGCTGTATATGTATGGGCCCCAATGACTGTTCCTTCATTCTCTTCTCTAAACATTGACACCCTGTGCCCTACTATAGGTATTCTTGTTCCCCTATTAAAGAAGGAGTGAAGCATCCACATTACAGTTATCCTTCTTGAAATTCCTGTGGTCTGTGCATCTTGGGAAATTAGAGCATTTGGGTTAATATCCGCTTATCATTGACTACATACCATGAGTGTTTTTTCTGTGATTGGGTTACCTCACTCAGGGTGATATTTTCTAGTTCCATCCACTTGCCTATGAATTATATGATGTCATTTTTTGAGAGTTGAGTAGTATTCCTTTGTGTAGATTTATCACATTTTCTGTATCCATTCCTCTCTTGAAGGGCATCTGGGTAATTTCCATCTTCTTCTGTGAATATAGTGGAGCATGAGTCTTTGTTGTATGTTCGAGAATGTTTTGGGTATATGCTCAGGGGAGATATACTTGGGTACATAGATAGTGCAATGCCCAGTTTTCTAAAGAAGCTCACAGAATGATTTTTACCAGTCGGCAATCCCACCAAAAATGGAGGAGTGCTCTTTTTTTTCTCTATATCCTTGCCAGAATCTGCTGTCACCTGAGATTTTTTTTTTGTAGCCATTCAGACTGGTGTGACGTGGAATGTCAGGGTTGTTTTGATTTGCATTTTCCTTATGATTAAACATGTTGAAAATTACTTTTTTTTCTCCATATTTATTAACTTGGTTATTTTGTTTTTTAACATTTCAAGTGTTACTCCCTTTCCCAGTTTCTGGACCAACATCCCCGTATCCCATACACATCCCCTTCTATATAGGTGCTAGCTCCCCTTCCTCCCTCATTAGTGCCTCCCCAAAACAATCCCATTTAATGGTGAATTCAGTCTTGGCAGGACCAAGGTCTTCCCCTTCCACTCGTGCTCTTCCTAGGATATTCATTGCTACCTATGAAGTTCGAGCCCAGGGTCAGTCCATGTAGAGTTTTTGGGTAGTGGCTTAGTCTATGGAAGCTCTGCTTGGTTGACATTGTTGTTCAGATGGGGTCTCGAGCCCCTTCAAGCTCAACTGATTCCTGATTCCTTCAACAAGTGTCCCGTTCTCAGTTCAGTGGTTTGTTGCTGACATTTGCCTGTATATTTGCTGTATTCTGGCTGTGTCTCTCAAGAGAGATCTACATCTGGATCCTGTCAGCCTTCACTTTTTTGCATCATCTCTTATCTCCTTAGGTTTCTGTATATGTATGGGCCACATGTATGGGAGACTGTGAATGGGTGTTCCTTCTGTCTCTGTTGTAAACTTTACCTCCCCATCCTCTCCCAAGTATATTATTGTTCCCCATTTAAAGAAGGAGCAAAGCATTCACATTTTGGTCAACCTTCTTAAGTTTCACATGTTCTGTGCATCTAGGGTAATTGGTCTAATACCCACTTATCAATAAGTGCATACCATGTGTGATTTTCTGTGATTGGGTTACTCACTCAGGATGATATTTTCCACTTCCATCCATTTGCCTATGAATTTCATAAAGTCATTGTTTTTGATAGCTGAGTAATATTACATTGTGTAGATGTACCACATTTTCTGTATCCATTCCTCTGTTGAAGGCATCTGTGTTCTTTCCAGTTCCTGGCTATTATAAATCAGGCTGCTATGAACATAGTGGAGCATGTGTCTTTGTTACATGTTGGGGCATATTTTGGGAATATGCCCAAGAGAGGTATAGCTGGTTCCTCAGGTAGTTAAATGTCCAATTTTCTGAGGAAGCTCTGCACTGATTTCCAGAGTGGTTGTACCAGTCTGCAATCCCACCAAAAATGGAGGCCTGTTCCTCTTTCTCCACATCCTTGCCAACATCTTTTATCATCTGATTTTACATCTTAGACATTCTGACTGGTGTGCGGTGGAATCACAGTGTTGTTTTGATTTGCATTTGCCTTAAGACTAAAAATGTTGAACATTTCTTTAGGTGTTTCTCTGCCATTTGATATTCTTCAGCTGTGAATTCTTTGTTTTGCTCTGAACCCCATATTTCAATAGGAATATTTGTCCCCCTTTAGTCTAACTTCATGATTTAGAGTTTGACAATCATTATCCTAAGGATCCTTTGCTACAATTTTTTACTGAGCATCCAGTGATCTTTCCTCAGGTCACTGCCTCAGAGCATTAGATATTTATACAGATGGCTCCAAAACAGGTGTAGGTGCCTACATGTTTGATTCTCAAGAAACAGTATTGATTCAGTACAGTCCAGGAACACCCCAAATCACAGAATATAAAATGGTATTGGAAGTTTTTAAAATATTTCATGATTCTTTTAATTTAATTTCTAATTCTGCTTATGTAGTTTACGCTCACTTGAAATTTCAGGGCCAATTACTTCGAGTAATACTGTATGTCAAATTATTTTCGAATTACAAAAATTGATTTGGGTCAGAAAAAATAAGTTTTTCATACAACATATCCGAGCTCATACTAATTCGCCTGGTCCTGTGGACAATAATAACGACTTGGTGGATGCTAGTACTCGTAGAGAATTTATTTTTCATGCAGCTCCAGTTGATCTTACTAGAGAATTGCATCAAAAGATTCATGTTCCTGCCTTTACAAAAGTTTAACATCTCTAGGGCTACAGTTCGTGATGTGGTGTTAGTTGCCAGAATTGTGTTCAATTTCACCACCCTTGTCATGTGGGGATTCACCCTTGTTGTCTGATCCCCCTAAAACTTTGGCAGATGGATGTCACACACATATTTCAATATGGAAATTTAAAATATGCTCATTTTTCTGTTGATACTTGTTCTGGTATTATACATGCTACTCTGGTGACTGGTGAAAAGGCTAGTAATGCCATTAGTCATTGCTTAGACACATGGGTGGCCTGGAAAAGCCTGATAGTGTTAAGACAGACAACGGGTCTGCCTACACAGCAAAGTCCTTTAAGGAATTTTGCCAGACAATGCAGGTTGGTCATACTACAGGATTACCATACACTCCCTAGTGGCAAGGAATTGTGGAAAGAGCACATTGTACCTTAAAAGAGCTTATAAAAAGCAAAAAGGGGGATTTGCCAGTGGCCAAACACCAAAAGAAGAACATTCATTAGCTCTTTTTACTCTAAATTTCTTAATTTTGTCCGTGCATGGCCGCTCTGTCACGGATTGCCATGCTGCTACTACACCTATGAGTAATGCAGAAGAAAAGTGGAAGGAAGTATTAACTGGTGAATGGTGTGGGCCAGATCTTGTGATTTCGAGGTCTAGGGGAGCTGTTTGTCTTTTTCCGCAGAACCAAGAAAATCCAATTTGTACCTGAGCACTTGACTCGAAAATTGCCTTCTGCTCTTCCTGAAGATGAGACTACGAACCCTACTATAACTGGGAATGGTAATTTAGGTTGATTCACTAATCTTGTGGGCTATTGCCAGATCCTGGCCAGTACCCATGCCTGTTCATAGCAATTCAACTGTTTTGCCAAACTTTTCCTCTGCCTCCTGTTTGTGTGATGCTCCCTGTATTTTGCCAAATGGAGAAATGCCCCAATGGTATGCAGCCATTAACTTTTCTCTGTCGCATACCTTATGTTTTATTTTAAGAACTCTTCCCTGCCTTGCATTTGGTTGCGTAGAGCCACATTTCAATATTCAATATAATATAAGCTCTAATGTGAGCAATATACCCATTTGGTATCTGGCCTCCTATTAGTTAATCAAAGGATAGATTTAGTTCAAGGACAAATTGAAGCACCTTACCATATTACGCAGCTGTCCTGCTTTTCTTCCCATAGAGGCTTATGCATTACTCCTTTGCAAGTTAACTTTTCTCAGCATTCTCTACAGAGCAAAGAAATCTTGAATTATCTGAAAGGGAACTATTCCATGAAAGCAGACCAACTATCAAGACAATTGCTGATGTAGATTGCTGACTTAACAGCACTAGGTTGGACCCTATCACAGTTGAAGAATTTACGTCATGGATTGCCAATGCTTTCTCCCTTTATTATGGAGTGGGCTGGTATGTTTGCCTGGGGAGCTATTTTCCTCCTTGGATGCAGAGTATGTCTCTAGCTTATTGGCCATTTAAAAAGATAACATGTCAGACAAAAAGCGGTTGTTTACAAGGCTATGATCGTCTTTGAAAATGGTGCTTCTCCCAACATAGGGCTGGCCTCTTTATAAGATTAAGTGTTCGCCCTAGATCATTTTTGTCATTGTCATGTGGAATCATTGTATCCAGAGATGGGTAAATATCCTGGAGTTCGGTCCAACCTCAGACAGGAGGCCCAGTGGTTGTTTGTGAACCCAATGATGGGTAAGTCTGAGTCATCATCAGGAATGACCTAAGACAGGAGCAATGAAAAGAATGATGTTACACCCAGATCTAGACCATTCATATTATTAAACAAAAAAGGGGGAGAAGTGGGGAGCAGCATGGTAAAACAAAGATGGCGCAGACATCCTGTCCCGTGTGGTAGTAAATGACTTATCGAGGATGCATAGGCTTGTCCACTTGCCAGGGCGGCCTTATGATAATGAGGTAATCCAGAGCCCTGCTGTGGTGAACAAAGGTATTTGCATACAGCTCATGCATGGAATTTGCACCTGGCATCAGTTGGATGGGACAGGAATGTGCTAATGAGGGATTCATGCTCTGCCAATCCATGAAGGACAAGTAGCAGAGTAATAGTGGGGTGATCCATGATCCACCAATCCCTGAAGGACAATTAGCATAACCACAGTCTCTTCTCTACATAAGGCGAGCGCTTTTGCCGCTTGAGTTCCCCTTATCAGTAAAGAGGTGATCCCGCAATAAAGGCTGTTAAGAAGAATCCCACTGTGTTGCGTATTCCTTGCCAGCCGAGGTGGAAGTGACACTTCAGAATAAAAGTCGTAGAAAGATCAGGAATTGAAGGCCCATTTCTAAACATAGTGAAAGAAATATACTGTAAACCTCTAGATAACATCAAACTAAATGGGGAGTAACTTGAAGCAGTCTCACTAAAATCAGGGACTAGATAAGGCTGCACCACTTTCTGCCTACTTATTCAAAACAGGACTCCATGTCATAGACAGAGAAACCAGACAACAAAAGGAGGTCAAAAGGATACAATTGGAAGGTTAGATATCAAAATATCACTATTTGCAGATGATATGATTGTATACTTAAGTGACACCAAAAGTTCCACCAGAGAACTACTTAATCTGATAAATAACTTCAGCAAAGTGTCAGGGCATAAAATTAACTCAAACATACCAGGATCCTTCCTATCCTAAATGGATAAACAAGCTGAGAATGAAAATAATGAAATCATACACTTCACAATAGTCCCAAATAATGTAAAATATCTTGTTGTGAGATTTACCAAGCAGGTGAATAATCTGTATGACAAGAAATTCATGTCTCTGAAGAGAGAAATTGAAGAAGAACTCAAAAGATACAATGAGCTTCCATGCCCATGAATTGACAGAATTGATATAGTAAAGATGACCATTTTGCCAAAAGCAATCTACACAATCAATGCAATCTCCGTCAAAATTACAATTCTTTAATAGAGAAAGAGCAATTTGTAAAATCATTTGGAATAAGAAAAAGCCATGATAGCTAAAACTATCCTCAACAATAAAAGAACTTCTGCGGGAACCACCACCCCTGAACTCCAGCAGTATTACAGAGCAATAGTGATAAAAACTCCATGGTATTTGTAGAGAAACAGACAGATAGAGAGTGAAAAAGAATTGAAGACCCAGAAATGAACCCACAAACCTTTCACTTGATCTTTGGCAATGGAGATAAATCCATCCAAAGGAAGAAACATAACATTTTCCGAAAAAAGGGCTGGTTGAACTGGAAGTCAGCATGAAGATGAGGGCATATTATACCATTTTAAGACCATGTACAAAGCTTAAGTACGAGTGAATCAAGGACCTTCACATCATACCAGATACACTCAAACTAATATGTAGGGAGAAGCTAAAGATGGCTCCGAAATCCGGTGATCATTAGTGATAAACAACTACAAGGTGCATGTCGTGACATTTCTCCAGCAGTTATCAGACTGGAGTAATATTCATGTTAATAAGGTATTTCATACTCCACCAATCCCCAGAGAAAAAATTTACAACCACAGCCTGTCTTGTATTTAAGTCAGGTGCCTTTGTTCCCCAGGGTCCCCCATATCAAGAATGAGGTGTTCCTGCAAAAAAGGCTGTTGAGAAGAATCCAATGGTGTTGTGTCTTCCTTACTGGACGACTTGGGCACTACAACTTGTACGGGGACCCAAGAAAATTCTCTTTTCTCAAGTGGATTCAGAACTTTTCAGCCTCAGGACTGTGACGTGAGGAAGTTTCTTGATGGGACGATAAAGCTTCTGGATAAGGGATCATAAAGCTCCCAGAAAAGGGACGATAAGTATCCCAGATAGTGTCGATCAAGTTCTGGTGTATTAGGGACTATAAAATTTCCCTAATGGGAAAATAAGTTTCTCTGGAGTAAGCAGAGACGATGAAAGCCTTGTTTTACAGGCAAAAAGGTGAGTGAAACGTGGCAAAGTTTTTTTTTTTTTTTCCCCAAATGATCTTCTGTGGGTTGTACTAATACTTTTGCCTTTTACCCTTTTTGTGTGGTGGTGTTGCTACTGTTTGAATTGCCACCATCCAGGCCATGAATACATGTGCTGGGTAGAGACCACTAATGATGAGCTACAAACTGGTGTGTAAATAAACACTCCAGCTTGCCCTGCTCGTAAATCAATAGTAAATAAGGTCGTAGATCATGGGAAACTCACACTCCACCCCCTCCTGTCAGCTATTCAGGAGCTTGTTGGTCAGCGTAAGCTTAAAATCAAAAGGAAAAGAGACAAGGAAACTTGAGGAAGAAATCACTCTTAAATAAAATTTCCCCAGATAAGGCCTCTGGCTAAGGAGTAAGTGTAGTAGAAGGAAATTTAATTTTATGGACCCTGCTCTAGTAGTGGTGTGTTGGTTGATTCCCAATGTTAATTTTTGAAACATAGTGTTTTATCTGTGCTTTTGTTCCCAGCCCACACAGTAGGGGGGAGCAAAACTAGCTGCGGAGCTGCTACAGTGAACATGGAAACTTCTCAGTCTCACCCAATTTTCCTGGCTCTTCAAGAGCTGTTTGAAAGAAATAGACAGGATAAAAAGAAGCACTATAGAGAGATTTCTTAGTGATTTTGAAGCCATTACTCCTTGGCTAACTCTCTGGGAATCTCATGGTGGACAGCTGAGATAAGCTGGGAAAAGATTTAAATTTTGCTTGGGAGCAAGGAACTATAAAGACAGAGGATGGGCCGGTTTGGCACTTAATGAATACCTGCCTAGAAGATCAGAAATGCTGTTAACAGGCTATAGAAAAGGGACAGGCTGTGTTAGAAATGTTACAGAAAGAACGATCTGAAAAGGCTGAGCGTAAGGCGGGGGAAGACTCTAAGTAAAACAAGAACTAGAAAGGAATTTATCCATAACTCAAAGAACAAGGTCAGAAGAAAAAATTCCACTTGCTCCCAGTTGAACACCTGACCTTCAACATTTGCTCACAGAAAGAGAGTGCTCATTAAGACAACTTCCTTAAGAGAGTCTGCCTTATCTGCTGGCTTTATTCCAAGAGAGGAGTCAGTCTCCAGCATTAAGTTACTTTTCCCCTTGATCTCCAGCATTAAGTTACTTTTCCCCTTCATCATCATTAACATGGAGAGTGCCTTTGATCCTGTCCCCTCAGCAGACAGTTTCTGCCCCTATGGTAAAAATGCCCCAGATTTGGGGACAGGGGGTGCCTAAAGTAGTTTCAAAAATGTCTACAGCAGAGTATGAGTAACTTTGTCTTTCTAGACAGAACAGGCTTTGCTCTAAGATGATAAGAGGTGAAAGTCTTGGCATAGGCTCTTCACCTTACTCCAATAAGGTGTTGTGACCAAGGTCAAGATTAATGTTTTCTTTTCCATGGGCCTTTAGCCCTCTGAGACAGTTTGATAAAGGGCCACTGTTGAGGTCCTGAAAGTCCCAGGTGAACTGGTTACAATTCTTTTGTCAGTCTTTTGATGAAAAAATCATGTAAAAACATTAAATGACTTTCAAAAGTTACTAGGAAGAATAAATTGAATTTGACCCTATATTAAAATGCCTAAAGTAGATTTACAACCACTCTATGAGATCCTGAAAGGAAATTCTCAGGTTACATCACCCTGTGCTGTAACCAAGGAAGCAAAATTATCCTTGAGAAAAGTAGAAGAAAGACTGGAAAAAGCAATGCTAAGAAGGTACAAGGAAAAGGAGGTTCTCTTTTTGTGTATACTGAGAACTTTTCGTCAGCCTACAGGAGTGCTATGGCAAAAAGGACCACTACTGTGGATTTATCCCCATATTTCTCCGAATAAAACCCTTGAATATTTTTCCTCTGCTGTCGAACAGCTTGCTATGTTAGGTGTTAAATCTTGTATTCAGCATTTTGTTATTTTGTCCAAGAAAATTATACCATATACTACCACTCAGGTGGAAACATTGTGTGCCCTGATAGATGACTGGGCCATATTATGCTGTAGTTTTTGATGGAGAGTTTGAAAATCATTATGCTAAGGATCGTTTGTTACAATTTTTTACTGAACATCCTGTGATCTTTCCTAAATTCGCTGCCTCAGAGCCTTTGTCTGGAGCGTTAGATATTTATAGAGATAGCTCCAAAACAGGTGTAGGTGCCTATATGGTTTATTCTCAAGAACCAGTATTAATTCAGTACAGTCCAGGCACCCCCCAAATTGCAGAATGTAAAATTGTATTGGAAGTTTTTAAAAGATTTCATGATTCTTTGAATATAATTTTTGATTCTGCTTAAGTAGTTAATGCTCTGCGCTCACTTGAAATTGCAGGGCCAATTATGTCGACTAGTACTGTGGGTCAAATTCTTTTAGTATTACAAAAATTGTTTTGGGCCAGAAAAAATAAGGTTTTCATACAACATATCCGAGCTCATACTAAATTGCCTGGTCCCATGGCCAATAATAACATCCTGATGGATGCTAGTACTCGTAGAGAGTTTATTTTTCATGCTGCTCTGGTTGATCTCGCTAGAGAATTTCATCAAAAGTTTCATGTTCCTGTTTTCACTCTTCAACAAAAAATTAAAATCTCTAGAGCTGCAGCTCGTGATGTTGTATAAAGGTGAGAATTGTGTTCAGTTTCACCTCCTTCCTCATGTGTGAATTAACCCTCGTGGTCTGATCCCGCGAAAATTTTGACAGATGGATGTCACATACATATCTCAATTTAAAAATTTAAAATATGCTCATGTTTCTGTTGATACATGTTCCCGTATTATACATGCCCCTCTGATGACTGGTGAAAAGGCTCGTAATGCCATTAGTCATTGCTTACAGACATGGGCAGCCTGGGGAAAGCCTGATAGTCTCAATACAGACAACGGGCCTGCCTACACTGTAAACTCCTTTCACACATTTTGCCAGACAGTGCAGGTCAGTCATAGTACTAGATTGCCATACAATCCCCAAGGTCAAAGAATTGTGAAAAGAATAGATCGTACCTTAAAAGAGCTCTTTCAAAAACAAAAAGGGGAAATTGCCAATGGCAGAACACCAAGAGAACAGTTGTCTTTAGCTCTTTTTACTCTAAATTTCTTAATTTTAGATGTGCATGGCCGCTCTGCTGCAGATCGCCATGCTGCTACTAAACCTATGGCTAATGCAGACTTAAAGTGGAAGGATGTTTTAACTGGTGAATGGTGTGGCCCAGACTCGTAATTTTGAGATCTAGGGGCGCTGTTTGTGTTTTTCCACAGAATCAAGACAATCCAATATGAGTGCCTGAATATTTGACTTGCAAACTGCCTCCTGCTATTCGTGAAGATGAGACTACGAACCCTACCATTACTGGTGGAAATGGTAATCCAGGTTGATTCACTCACTCTGTGTGCCATTGCCAGATACTGGCCAGTACTTATCCCAATTCACAGCAATTCTACTGTTTTCCAACTTTTCCTGTACATCCTGTTTGCATGACGTTCCTTGTATAGCGCCAAATGTAGAATTGCCCCAACGGTATACTGCCACTAATAATTCTTTGTTACATACATTATGTTTCACTCTTAAAAATTCCTCCCAGCATTTTATATGGTTGTGAAGGACCACATTGGCCAATTGGTTAGATCCTATGAACAATAGTGCTGTGGGCACTGGAACCATCCTGGCTGCTTTGAGTCAAATTGCCCAAGTAGCTTCTTCAGGCAGTGAAAACACATCAATCAATAATTCTGCTAAGTTGAACATTACAACTTTGATCAGGATACATAATTGTAGTTTTTCATGTATTACTCTTTACAGGTTAACTTTTCTCAGTATTCTAACAGAACAAAGAAATCTCAAATTATCTAAAAGGAAACTGGTCCATGAAAGCAGAGCAATTATCAAGACAATTGCTGATACAGATTCCTGTCCTTAACAATACTAGAATGGAACCCATCACGTTTAGAGATTTCACATCATGGATTACCAATGCTCTCTTTTTTTTAAAGAATGGGCTAGCATTTTTGCCTGGGGAGCCATTGTCCTCTTGGGATGTGGAGTATGTCTATGGCTCTTTTGCGGTTTACAACGAGAACATGACAGACACAAAGCGATTGTTTACCAGGCTATGGTTGCCATTGAAATTGGTGCGTCTCCCAATATATGGCAGGCCTCTTTAAAAAATTAAGAGTTTGCCCTAGACTATATTTTGTCACTGTCATGTGAAGTCATTATATCCAGAGACGGACACCATTCCTCAGGTTCAGACCAACCTAAGACAGGGGCTTGGTGTCGATAGGGTTACACAAGGACAAGTAAGGCCGAGTCCTGGAGAAGAACGACCTAAGACAGAAACAATGACATATACTGATGTGACACCAAGATCTAGACAGTCATTTTTAGAAAACAAAAAAGAGGGAGATGTAGGGAGTGTCTAAAGATGGCTCCGACATCTTGTGGTTGTTAGTGATAAACACCTACAATGTGCATGTATTGACATTTCTCCGGCAGTTATCAGACTGGAGTGATATTCACGCTAATAAGGTATTTCATACTCCACCAATCCCCAGAGGACAAATTTACAACCACAGCCTTTCTTGTATTTAGGGGGAGTGCCTTTTTTCCCTCGGGGCCCCCCTCATCAAGAATGAGGTTTTCCTGAAATAAAGGCTGTTGAGAAGAATCCAACGGTGATGTGTCTTCCTTGCTGGTCGAGGTGGGCACTACACTAATAGAAGAAAAGATGGGGAAGAGTCTTCAACACATGGGCACTGGAGAAAGTTTCCTGAAAAAAAAAAAAACAAAAAAAAAACATGACTTATGCTCTAAGATCAAGAATTGACAAATAGGACCTCATAAAATAGCAAAGTTCTGTAAGGCAAAATACATTGTCATTTAGACAAAACTGCAACCAACAGTTTGGGAAAACATTTTTACCAATCCTATATCTGATAGTGGGTAATATCCAAAATATACAAAGATCTTAAGAAGTTAGACTTTAGAAAGCAAAAACAGAATTAAAAATGGGGTACTGTGAGTTACAAAACATTCTCAGATGCAGGTTATCAAATGGCCAAAAAACACATAAATAAATGTTCAACATCCTTAGTAATCAGGGAAATTCAAATCAAAACAAATCTGAGCGTCTACCTCACACCAATGAGAATGGCTAAGATATAAATCTCAGGTGACAGAAGATGCTGGTGAGGATGTGGAGAATGAGGAACACTCCTCCATTGTTGGTGAGATTTCAGACTTGTACAACCCTTCGGAAAATCACACTGAAGTTTCCTCAGAATATTGGACATTCCATGAATGAGGACGCAGCTACAACTATCCTGAGCATATACCCAAAATATTGTCCAACATACAACCGAGAAATATATTTGTCTGTATTCATAGCAGCCATATTTAAAATAGTTAGAAGCATGAAAGAACCCAGATGCCCTTCAACAGAAGAATGGATACAGAAATGTGGTACATCTACAAAATGGAATATTACTCAGCTGTAAAAACAATGACTTCATGAAATTCTAGTCATATAAAAGGAACTAGAAAATATCATCCTGAGTGAGGTTACTCAATCACAGAAAAACACACTTGATATGCATTCATTGATAAACAGATATTAGCCAAAAAGCTTGAAATACCCATCATGCCATACACAGACCACATGAAGCTGAAGAAGGATGACCAAAATGCAGATGCTTCACTCCTTCTTTAAAAGGGGAACCAAAATACCCGTGACAGGGGATAAGGAGGCAAAGTTCATAACAGTGACTGAAGGACCTGCCATTCAGAGCCTGACTCACATGTAGCCCATATATGTACAGACACCAAAACTAGTTAAGATGGATGAAGTTAAGAAGTGCAGGCTGACAATGACTGGATATTGATCCCTCCTGAGAGACACAGCCAGAATATGTCAAATACAGAGGAAAATGGAAACAGCAAACCACTGAACCAAGAAACAGAACCCGGTTGGAGGAATTAGAGAAAGGATTGAAAGAGCTGAAGTGATTTGCAACCCCATAATAATAACATTGCCAACCAACCAGAGATACCAGGACCAAACCACAAGAGAAAGACTATACATAGACAGACCCATGGCTCCAACTACATATGTAGCAAAGGATGGCCTTGCTGGGAAAAATGTAATGAGAAACTCTTGTTTCTACCAAGGTAGGACCCCCAGTGTTGGGGAAAATGGGGAAGTGTGGGGAGGCCATGGGTGGGAATGTGAACTCCCTTACAGAAGAGTAGGGGGAAGGGTTAAGGGGCTTATGGACTGAAAACATGGACAGGGAATAACATTTGAAATGTAAACATGAAATCTCCAACAATGAGAGAGAGAGAGAGAGAGAGAGAGAGAGAGAGAGAGAGAGAGAGAGAGAGGGAGGAAGAAGACGAAGAAGAAGAAGAAGAAGATGAAGAAGAAGAAGAAGAAGAAGAAGAAGAAGAAGAAGAAGAAGAAGAAGAAGAAGAAGAAGAAGAAGAAGAAGAATTTGAAACAGAAATAGAACTAAAGTTCCATTCTTCTCCATTCCCTCTCTTCGTCAGCTGTTGTTTAGGCAGTAGTTTTAGTGAGATGATATAAGTGTAATTTCTGGTGTTACATTGAGACACCATCTCATAGAAAACTTTAGTCTCTTACAATCTTCATGCTCCCTCTTCGGTAATGTTCCTCAGCCTTGAATCATGTGACATTTTGTAGATAGAGTCATTGAGACTGGGCTTGAAATTACTATCCTGCATTTTTTATGGCTGGGATTTTTACTGTGATGTTTGTTCCAGAGACTGTAATTAATTCTGTATATAAGGACACATGGCTTTGATTGTTGTTAGGTATGATACTGGCTTAAGTAAGTAAGGGGCTGTACATTCACCTTTGCACCCACAGCTTCAATAGTCTTATATACATGGCTACATTTCTACTACAAACGATTTTCATTGAACAGGACTTAAACCAAGTTAGAGAGCTGTTGGCTATCACCAAGCTATTTACGCCATTGCACTGCCCTTATGGTTATACTGCATGTTTATCATTGTGTTTTACAGGCATGATGTGAACAATCATTTGAAACGGACAAGACTGATGATTGTAATAACAGGTTATACTAGAAATTTGACCTGTGCCTGGCACATCTTCCAGTATAAGAATATTGATTTTCTGATAGGTAGGGGGATGTAAAAGTTAAATTTTGTTTAACAAAAAAGAGGAAATTAAAATTTTCCTCCTATAGCATGTTTAATTAACTGAAGCAAAATAAAATCTATTTACTTGATGTTGGGGAAATATCATTTAAAATATAATTCTAACTCTTTTTTTTAATCTATTAGCCATTTCTGAGTTTTTTGCCTTTTTTTGTAGACTGTCACATTTTAAAAACAATTGTCAAAGTTTCCACTCCTTGGTTAGATTCTAAGAATGAGAATTGGCACATCTCCCTGGAGTAGGTCAGGCATTGCTCTCCTTTTGGGTATTTAGGCTTTCTTTGTGGGAGAGTCATGGGGATTGTAGTGTCAGAAGAGGCTCAACTCTTCTTTTGAGAATTTTTTTTAACTTGAGTATTTCTTATATACATTTCGAGTGTTATTCCCTTTCCCAATTTCTGGGCAAACATTCCCCTCCCCCCTCTCCTTCCTTATGGGTGTTCCCCTCTCAACCATCCCCCCATTGCCGCCCTCCCAACAACAGTCTAGTTCACTGGGGGTTCAGTCTTAGCAGGACCCACGGCTTCCCCTTCAACTGGTGCTCTCACTAGGATATTCATTGCTACCTATGAGGTCAGAGTCCAGTGTCAGTCCATGTATAGTCTTTAGGTAGTGGCTTTGTCCCTGGAAGCTCTAGTTGCTTGGCATTGTTGTACATATGGGGTCTCAAGCCCCTTCAAGCTCTTCCAGTTCTTTCTCTGATTCCTTCAACGGGTGTCCTATTCTCAGTTCAGTGGTTTGCTGCTGGCATTCACCTCTGTATTTGCTGAATTCTGGCTGTGTCTCTCAGGAGCGATCTACATCCGGCTCCTGTCTGTCTGCACTTCTTTGCTTCATACTCTAATTGGGTGGCTGTATATGTATGGGCCACATGAGGAGCAGGCTCTGAATGGGTGTACCTTCAGTCTCTGTTTTAATCTTTGCCTCTCTCTTCCCTACCAATGGTATTCTTTTTCCCCTTTTAAAGAAGGAGTGAAGCATTCACATTTTGACCATCCGTCTTGAGTTTCATTTGTTCTAGGCATCTAGGGTAATTCAAGCATTTGGGCTAAAGCCACTTATCAATGAGTGCATACCATGTATGTCTTTCTGTGATTGGGTTAGCTCACCCAGGATGATATTTTCCAGTTCCAACCATTTGCCTACGAATTTCATAAAGTCGTTGTTTTTGATAGCTGAGTAATATTCCATTGTGTAGATGTACCACATTTTCTGTATCCATTCCTCTGTTGAAGGGCATCTGGGCTCTTTCCAGCTTCTGGCTATTATAAATAAGGCTGCGATGAACATAATAGAGCATGTGTCTTTTTTATATGTTGGGGCATCTTTTGGTTATATGCCCAAGAGAGGTATAGATGGATCCTTAGGCAGTTCAATGTCCAATTTTCTGAGGAACCTCCAGACTGATTTCCAGAATGGTTGTACCAGTCTGCAATTCCACCAACAATGGAGGAGTGTTCCTCTTTCTCCACATCCTCGCCAGCATCTGCTGTCACCTGAGTTTTGAACTTGGTCATTCTCACTGGTGTGAGGTGAAATCTCAGGGTTGTTTTCATTTGCATTTCCCTTATGACTAAAGATGTTGAACATTTCTTTAGGTGTTTCTCAGCCATTCGGCATTCCTCAGCAGTTAATTGTTTGTTTAGCTCTGAACCCCATTTTTTAATAGGGTTATTTGTCTCCCTGCAGTCTAACTTCTTGAGTTCTTTGTATATTTTGGATATATCTGTTGGATATAATTTGGCCATTATCTGTTGTAGGATTGGTAAAGATCTTTTCCCAAACTGTTGGTTGCCGTTTTGGCCTAACAACAGTGTCCTTTGCCTTACAGAAGCTTTGCAGTTTTATGAGATCCCATTTGTCGATTCTTGATCTTAGAGCATAAGCCATTGGTGTTATGTTCAGGAAATTTTTTCCAGTGCCCATGTGTTCCAGATGCTTCCCTAGTTTTCTTCTACTAGTTTGAGTGTGTCTGGTTTGATGTGGAGGTCCTTGATCCACTTGGACTTAATCTTTGTACAGGGTGATAAGCATGGATCGATCTGCATTCTTCTATATGTGGATCTCCAGTTGAACGAGCACCATTTGCTGAAAATGCTATCTTTTTTTCCATTGGATGGTTTTGGCTCATTTGTCAAAAATCAAGTGACCATAGGTATGTGGGTTCATTTCTGGGTCTTCAATTATATTCCATTGGTCTATCTGAATATCTCTGTACCAATACCATGCAGTTTTTAATCACTATTGCTTTGTAATACTGCTTGATATCAGGGATAGTGATTCTCCCTGAAGTCCTTTTATTGTTGAGGATAGTTTTAGCTATCCTGGGTTTTTTGTTATTCCAGATGAATTTTCAAATTGTTCTGTCTAACTCTTTGAAGAATTGGATTGGTATTTTGATGGGGATTGCAATGAATCTGTAGATCGCTTTTGGTAAAATGGTCATTTTTACTATATTAATCCCGCCAATCCATGAGCATGGGAGATCTTTCCATCTTCTGAGGTCTTCTTCAATTTCTTTCCTCAGTGTCTTGAAGTTCTTATTGTACAGATCTTTTACTTGCTTGGTTAAAGTCACACCGAGGTACTTTATATTATTTGGGTCTATTATGAAGTGTGTTGTTTCCCTAATTTCTTTCTCGGCTTGTTTCTCTTTTGTGCAGAGGAAGGCTACTGATTTACTTGAGTTAATTTTATACCCAGCCACTTTGCTGAAGTTGTATATCAGCTTTAGTAGTTGTCTGGTGAAACTTTTGTGATCACTTAAATATACTATCATATCATCTGCAAATAGTGATATTTTGACTTCTTCTTTTTGGATCGGAATCCCCTTGACCTCCTTTTGTTGTCTGAACGCTCTGGCTAGAATTTCAAGAACTATATTGAATAAGTAGGGAGAGAGGGGCAGCCTTGTCTAGTCCCTGATTTTTGTGGGATTGTTTCAAGTTTCTCTCCATTTAGTTTAATATTAGCAACTGGTTTGCTGTATATGGCTTTTACTATGTTTAGGTATGGGCTTTGAATTCCTATTCTTTCTAGGACTTTATATCATGAAGGGGTTTTGAATTTTATCAAATGCTTTCTCAGCATGTAACGAAATGATCATGTTGTTTTGTTCTTTCAGTTTGTTTATATAATTGATCACATTGATGGTTTTTCGTATATTAAACCATCCCTGCAAACCTGGGATGAAGCCTACTTGATCATGGTGGACGATTGTTTTGATGTGCTCTCGGATTCGCTTTGCCAGATATTTATTGAGTTTTTTAGCGTTGATATTCATAAGGGAAATTGGTCTGAAGTTCTCTCTTTGTTGGGTCTTTGTGTGGTTTAGGTATAAGAGTAATTGTGGCTTCGTAGAAGGAATTCGGTAGGGCTCCATCTGTTTCAATTTTGTGGAACAGTTTGGATAATATTGGTATGAGGTCTTCTATGAAGGTTTGATAGAATTCTGCACTAAACCCGTCTGGACCTGGGCTCTTTTTTGTTGGGAGACCTTTAATGACTGCTTCTATTTCCTTAGGAGTTATGGGGTTGTTTAACTGGTTTATCTGTTCCTGATTTAACTTCATTACCTGGATTCTGTCTAGGAAATGTCCATTTCCTGTAGATTTTCAAGTTTTGTTGAATATAGGCTTTTATAGTAAGATCTGATGATTTTTTGAATTTCCTCTGAATCTGTTGTTATGTCTTGCTTTTAATTTCTGATTTTGTTAATTTGGACGCACTCTCTGTGTCCTCTCATTAGTCTGGTTAAGGGTTTATCTATCTTGTTGATTTTCTCAAGGAACCAACTTTTGGTTCTGTTGATTCTTTCTATGGTCCTTTTTGTTTCTACTTGGTTGATTAAAGCTCTGAGTTTGATTATTTCCTGCCTTCTACTCCTCCTGGGTGTATTTGCTTCTTTTTGTTCTAGAACTTTTAGGTGTGCTGTCAAGCTGCTGACATATGCTCTTTCCTGTTTCTTTCTGCAGTAACTCAGCGCTATGAGTTTTCCTCTTAGCACAGCTTTCATTGTGTCCCATAAGTTGGGGAATGTTGTACCTTCATTTTCATTAAATTCTAAAGAGTCTTTAATTTCTTTCTTTATTTCTTCCTTGACCAGGTTATCATTGAGTAGAGCATTGTTAAATTTCCACGTATATGTGGGCATTCTTCCCTTATTGTTATTGAATAACATTGGCCGTGGTGGTCCGATAGCACGCATGGGATAATTTCTATCTTTCTGTACCTGTTGAGGCCCGTTTTTTGACCAATTATATGGTCAATTTTAGAGAAAGTACCATGAGGAGCTGAGAAGAAGGTATATCCTTTTCCTTTAGGATAGAATGTTCTATAAATATATGTTAAGTCTATTTGGCTCATGACTTCTCTTAGTCTGTCTACGTCTCTGTTTAATTTCTGTTTCCATGATCTGTCCATTGATGAGAGTGGGGTGTTGAAATCTCCTACTATTATTGTGTGAGATGCAATGTGTGTTTTGAGCTTTAGTAAGATTTATTTTACATATGTATTGCCCTTATATTTGGGGCATAGATATATAAGATTGAGGGTTCATTTGGTGGTTTTTCCTTTGATGAATATGAAGTGTCCTTCCTTATCTTTTTTGATGACTTTTAGTTGAAAATTGATTTTATCTGATATTAGAAAGGCTACTCCAGCTTGCTTCTTCCGACCATTTGCTTGGAAAGTTGTTTTTCAGCCTTTCACTCTGAGGTAGTGTCTGTCTTTCTCTCTGAGGTGTGTTTCCTGTAGGCAGCAGAATGCAGGGTCCTCGTTGTGTATCCAGTTTGTTAATCTATGTCTTTTTATTGGGAAGTTGAGGCCATTGATGTTGAGAGATATTAAGGAATAGTGATTATTGCTTCCTGTTTTATTCATATTTGGATGTGAGGTTATGTTTGTGTGCTTTCATTCTCTTTGTTTTGTTGCCAAGACGATTAGTTTCTTGCTTCTTCTAGAGTATAGCTTGCCTCCTTATGTTGGGTTTTACCATTTATTTTCCTTTGTAGTGCTGGATTTGTAGAATGATATTGTGTAAATTGGTTTTGTCATGGAATATCTTGGTTTCTCTATCTATGTTAATTGATAGTTTTGCAGGATACAGTAACGTGGGCTGGCATTTGTGTTCTCTTAGGGTCTGTATGACATCAGTCCAGGATCGTCTGGCCTTCATGGTTTCTGGCGAAAAGTCTGGTGTGATTCTGATAGGTCTGCCTTTATATGTTACTTCAGCTTTTTCTCTTACTGCTTTTAATATTCTTTTTTTTTGCTTTTGGTGTTTTGACTATTATGTGAAGGGAGGTGTTCCTTTTCTGGTCCAATCTATTTGGAGTTCTGTAGGCTTCTTGTATGCCTTTGGTTATCTCTTTTTTTAGCTTAGGGAAGTTTTCTTCTATGATTTTGTTGAAGATATTTACTGGTCCTTTGAACTGGGAGTCTTCCCTCTCTTCTATACCTATTATCCTTATGTTTCATCTTCACATTGAGTCCTGGATTTCCTGTATGTTTTGAACCAGTAGCTTTTTCTGCTTTACGTTATCTTTGACAGTTGAGTCAATGATTTCTATGGAATCTTCTGCTCTTGAGATTCTCTCTTCCATCTTTTGTATTCTGTTGGTGAAGCTTGTATCTACAGCTCCTTGTCTCTTCTTTTTGTTTTCTATATCCAGGGTTGTTTCCATGTGTTCTTTCTTGATTGCTTCTATTTCCATTTTTTAATTCCTTCAACTGTTTGATTGTGTTTTCCTGGAATTCTTTCAGGGATTTTTGTGTCTCCTCTCTATGGGCTTCTACTTGTTCTCTAAAGGAGTTCTTCATGTCTTTCTTGAAGTCCTCCAACATAATGATCAAATATGATTTTGAAACTAGATCTTGCTTTTCTGGTGTGTTTGGATATTCCATATTTGTTTTGATGGGAGAATTGGGCTCCGCTGTTGCCATGTAGTCTTGGTTTCTGTTGCTTGGGTTCCTGCGCTTGCCTCTCGGCATCAGATTATCTCTAGTGTTACATTGTTCTGCTATTTCTGACAGTGGCTAGACTGCCCTACAAGCCTGTGTGTCAGGAGTGCTGTAGACCTGTTTCCCTGTTTTCTTTCAGCCTGTTATGGGGACAGAGTGTTCTGCTTTCGGGCGTGTAGTTTTTCCTCTCTACAGGTCTTTAGCTGTTCCAGTGGGCCTGTGTCTTGAGTTCACCAGGCAGGTCTCTTGCAGTAGAGAAGTTGGTTTTACCTGTGGTCCCGAGGCTCAAGTTTGCTCTCGGTGTGCTGCCCACAAGCTTTCTAGGGCGACAGCAACCAGGAAGATCTGTGCCGCCGTTTCTGGGAGCTTCAGTGCACCAGGGTTCCAGATGGCATTTGGTGTTTTCCTCTGGCGTCTGAGATGTGTGTGCAAAGTGCAGTCTCTTCTGGTTTCCCAGGCGTGTCTGCCTCTCTGAAGGTTTAACTCTCCCTCCCACAGGACTTGGGTGCAGAGAACTGTTTATCTGGTCTGTTTCCTTCTAACTCCTTTTAAATGATTAAAAGTCACAGATAGTTGGTAGCTGTCATAGTGTGTAATGATTGTGACGATGATATATTCTCTGTTTTATGCAAATGCATAGTAATAATGAAAAAAATTATGTACCAAGTTTCATGCTTTAGGTATCTAATTGCATGTATTCAATTGTATCTAAGATAATATCATATTAGCTAGGTATCAAATGCATAATAATTATGATTAAATTATTAATTATATATTAAAATAAGCATACTAGAGTTACCAAGTGGAAATGGAAAATAAAATAAATTAGAGTAAACAAAATATATTTATTAAAATCCAAATGATGAAAACATTGTATATATACAAGCACCCTGGAGGTATATGTCACCTTAAAGTTTTATAGTGTGTTCTAGAGAGGTGGCCGAGCAGATAAATTTTCATGCCATGAAAAACCAAGAATCTAAATTTGATACCCACACATATATATTTTGAAGATTTTCATATTTACTACATGACCTGAGCACATAAAAGCTTAAACAGAATATTAGTAATGAGACTAATAAGAACAATAATAATAAGAAAAAGAAAAAAAAAACAAAACCCTATGAATATTTTAATACAATAATTTATTGTATTGGCCTTAAAAAAGGAAATTCAACACATTTTCTTAGTAGATTAACTCTTCAAAGAAAAACTAGAAGTCTTTTACTTCATTCTATATGAAATAAAAACACATGAGATGGATTGTGTAAAGGAAGAGAGAACAGCAAACTGTAAAATTAATATAGTCATTGCAGAGGAAAGAAAAAGATACTGAACCAAGGTTATATAAGTAAAAATTTGAAAGATTTACTGCATAATATTGACATATTTAATCTAAAACATCTTAAAAGATAAAGGAAAGAAAACTGGAAAAAAATGCCTGAATGTAGTCTCAGCACCGAGAAGGAGGCAAGATGTCTCAAATACAAAGATACACTGAAATACATGAGAAAATGATAAATAGGTTGATTTTATTATGGAATAAGTATTGTAGTATTGCCTTAGTGGTTAAGAGCACTTATTACTCTTTAGAGCAAACTTGTTAAGTTTACAACACCCATGAAGACACTTGCAACCAGCTGTAAAAGCATCTCCAGGGGATCTGATAACTGATCTCCCCAAGTGCCTGTGTTCATGTGCACAAATCTATACATAGACATTCACACATAACAGATCATTAAAATAAAAGATTCCTAAATATATTTTCTGCACAAATAATAAATAGTAAGCATACGACATATGAAAACACAATTGATGCAATGTAGTAAGAATGGAAAAAATCGCAAATAGTATGAAGAGTAAATTAAGGATTAATGCTTACACAGTTCAGTAAGCGAAAACGCTAAACTTCACAATTGAATTGCAATGTAGATGATAAAAAGAAACTAGCATTTGAATTTATGAGTGAAACTATTTTAAAAATTATTTTATTTATTTACATTCCTGCCATTGTGCTATGTCCTTCCCACAGTTCCT
This sequence comes from Rattus norvegicus, assembly GCF_021556685.1. NCBI lineage: Eukaryota > Metazoa > Chordata > Mammalia > Rodentia > Muridae > Rattus > Rattus norvegicus. Next base: position 49,487,397 of record NC_141555.1, on the reverse strand, counting down.
CATCCCATTCCACCTCTTCCTCCCCTGACACGAGGAGGATTCTCCCCAGATCCTGCCAGGCACCATAATCCCTGTGGCCTCAAGTTTCTCAAGGATTACGCCAGACCAAGCAGTCCTCTGCTATACATGTGTCACGGCCTCCGATCACCTTAGGTGCCCTGCCTGTTTGGTGGATCAGTGTCTGGGAGATCTCAGCGATTCAGATTAGTTGTGACTGCTTGTCTTCCTATAGAGGATGCCCTCCTCTTCAACATGTTCAACCCTTCCACTAATTAAAGAACTGACAGAAGTTAGAGATTGATACCTTTTTAAAATATGTGTACCATTTAATTTTGAATGGTATAGTATGGTTTCTCATATAAAATTGATGGCAATATATATTTATTAGAGTCTTCTGAAATGGAAAGTTGGCAGTATTTATACAAGTATTACATTACTTAACAGTCTTGACATCATTCCAACAATGTGTTTTGTAATTTATACAAAATATAATGTAAATAATCACCATTGAGTAGAGTGCCTGAGTCAGTGTACTTTCTGTAGCGAACTTTAGTTAATGAAAATGAAAATGATCTGAATGGCACAATTAGATTATTATTTAAACAAATGAGTATACTACCATTAATTAAATGCATGATATTCCATGAAGAAATTCCCCATGCACATGTATTCAAGATATATTGTTAATTGAAAAACAAATGACAGAATAATGCATTATTTAATGAAACTTGAAAAACAGAATATTTACATATATTCTATAATTTTGTCAATATTGAGTAAACCTGATAAAAGAGCAGGGGATGCAGGAGACAGAACACTGGCAGTTCTAGGGTAATTTGAGCTACACAATGAGACACAATTTTTAAAACAAATAGAGCAGATTTGAAAGAATATCTCCCAAATTTTCTTTGTGGTTACATTTAGAAGTTTTAAGAAAGGAAGTTATTCTTTGACAATTCCATACATGCACAAAACATGAATGTAAGCCCTCTATACTCTCAACCTCATCCTCCCCAACCAACATAATCTCTTTGGACTAAATCCTGATAGCACGTGAATATCTTTATATTTTCCTTCATGAACCCCTGGATATAACTTGAGCCTTTTTGGTGAACAAGGGCATGAAGCTAAACATTTAACCCCTAGTAAGACACCAGTGGCTACATCATCTTTTATTTTCCAGCACTGCCCTTAGTAACTTTGAATAGGCAGGGTCAACATAATTTAGGGTCTGTTCAGATAGATGTAATTATTGCGAATTCCTGAGTGTCACAACTGAATATTGCTCAGAAGACAACACCTCACAGAACTCGTTACCTGTTAATTAGCCCTTTAAAGAAGCCAAGCCCTGAACATCACCTTATCTCTCAACCAGAAATTATCTCCAATGGGTAATAATTTGAAATGAAAGCATACTTTTCTCCAAGGGACTCTCACTGGGTACACAATTCAATTTTAAGGGTAGACTGCATAAAAAGCACTAAGGGAACTCAAAATTATCTTTGGAGAATCGTTGTCTCATAATCCACCAGGACATTTCCTTCACAATTTCTTTTACCTTATTTTAATTTGTTTAATTATCTATTAATTGCTACTCTGTATGATTTTGTATATATTGTTTCCTGGTTTTACGTTTACTTAGAATTATCCAGTATGTGAATGGAAGTCTGGGTCCCTGTGTCTGTACCTGATTCTTGTGCCTTTTATTGGCTCTTTGCTATCTGCTTCTTTTGTTCTACTCCAGTTCATTAACCTTTACCCTAATTTTGTCCCTTAGATGATTTTTTGTTATCTACTGAGAGTCAGAAGGAATGTAGATACAGGTGACAGGAGAGGTATAGAAGAAGGGGGAGAAATAGAGGGTAGAGGAACCGTAAAAAATATATTGCATAAAAAAGTCTATTTTAAAGAAAAGAATTTTAAAAACATACTTTATATGGCCTGTCTGCTCCCTTTTCTCAAAGTCCTAACTAGTTTCATATCAAAAGTTTTAGTCACTTTCCAACTCACAGAAAGTGATTTGTTTACAGCCAATCTGGAACTGCAACTATATGAGTGAAGCTTCTGCACGCTTAAAGTAATGCAGTCTTTAAATGCTTTCAGAGACATCAATCCATTGGGGTATAGTGGGTATTTCACATGATGGATGTTACACATTTTCAATGGGAAGATATACATTTTTGATACTTCAATTTTCATGAAACTCTTCAAGTTCAAATTAAAAGTTGTATGGGATATAGGTATGTTCCTTTGAAATTTTCACAATTTACCAAATAAAACTAAAATACCATTAATAAATCAGAATATATTGTATCCTAAGCCCATATCAATATAGCAATTAAGAAATAGAAGTAGATGTGAATTATTGGATAAAAGCTGTTTCTGGAGAGGCACTATTTTATTTCTGGCACAATTTCACTTCGTTGGTACATGGTTTAAATCAAACTTCTGTTAATGAAGGTCTTGCTGTAGAAGACCATTCTTTCACTAAGGGAATCTCAAAACCAGTTGCAAAGAGCGCTAGCATTTCAATAAATCATCTGAAGCAATTTTGGCAATGTCTTTATAACACTAAAATGACTGCACAGGAGTTAGTCTTCATCAATATCTCTGCTTCAAAGGGAATACTCCTCATTTCATTGTGTAATAAAATTTCAAATTCAGTTTCATGTAAATTAGATGATGATGGTGATGATGTCATTGTTGTTGTTGGTGGTGGTGGTGATGAAAATGATGAAGAAGAATTCAAAAAAAGAACTTTTGGGACAGAAAACAAAGCCCATACTATTTTCAGTGTTTTTCCTATCTTTAGTGTATATAAGATCGACAGTGAAAAATAATCTATAGTAAGTGCTATGTTGGGAAGGAAGAGGGTTAAGCTCATCAATAGCCGACAAACCAACAGAAGAGGAAGCACATTTTGTCATGAGAAATTTATAACTATTCTACAAAAAATCATTATCATAACCATAGCAATGAATCAATTTAATTTTGTGAGGGAGCAAATTGACTTTCAGAGTTTAACCAATATACATAAAGTTATCATGGACAGAGTGCAATCCATAGCTGTCAGTACAAAAGCCCATGAATTTTAGATCTTGGTCTCCTAGGATTTTTAAAATGAATGACATAATGAAGGCAATGTGCAACCTTGAATGTCTTGCCATATAAGTCACAAAGACACCATACTACATGTTGTGTATCAGGATAGACCTTTTTTCTTCACATGTATTCAGAGTTTCAAAGATTAAAATGGTTGAGGTTAAGAAGAGGGCATTTTTCAGGTTGCATTGACCTCTCCAGTGTGCAGTTTGGTTTTGGTGGATCATTACAGTGTTTAATTTTATTTTATTTGAACAGGTGATAGAATTTATCTGTACAGATTAATGACCCTCAGTTTGATATTTCCATAATGCAGACACCATGCACTGAACTAATGTAACATTGACTTTCCTGCAACTTACCAAAAGTGAGGATACTTTTAGGGGAAAAAAGTGACTTGCAGAGGTTACAACAAGTCTTAATAGATTTTCAGAATTTTTTATTTTGGAATTTTTACTTATTCTTCATACATATATACAATGTACCTTGATCACACCTATCCTAAACTTGGTTCTACTCTTTCCAGAACATTCTCATTCCAGTTTCATGTTCTTTATATTTTTTCTTTTCTTTGTAATCCATTCCTTTACTGAGTACTGCGTGCTGGGATGTTGCCTAATCTTGTCTTAATCATGTGCTGGACTTGTGAATACGAGGGTAGATGCAGTGAGTCCATAGGTCCAATAACTGTGTCATGTCCAGAGGTCACGATTGCATCCTCCCAATCCTCACATTCTTTCTTCTCATTTTCTGCAATGTTTCCCCAGCCGTATGATCAGCGTTCATCTTCTCACAGTCTTAGCACTTATACCAGTTACACATATCAGCAGTAATTGTTGCACAGCACACATACACATTTCTCTGACCACAGCTCATGAAAGCTGTAATCTATGGACAAAAACAATAAGAATTGGAAGACAGTTTGACAACATGGTCATTTAGCAAAACAGGAGTAGTAGGATCCTCTCTACAACCATTTGAGACATGGGAAACTTTGACCATGTTTACAACATGAGATCTGACTTCCCTTCTATAGAAGAGGATTCAAAGTCAAACAAACTGTAGTTGTCTACTTTCATAAGATTAAGGCATTTGTCCTCACAGTTCTATTCTTTTCAATTGGGACAATGATATCTAGCTTCATCAATATCCATTCCAATTATGTAATTTTTCTCTTTTTCTGGTTACATAAAGGTCTAGTGTCTATATATGTCATTTATCCAATTTTGTAACATGGATATTGTGAACAGTGAGAAGATAAACTCATTTAATAAAGGTATCATAGAAATATATAGGTAGATACTTTCAGGTACATATTCTTTCAGTGGTACTATTGAATCACAAGTGATTTCAGTTTTTAGTTTCTATATCGATTTCTATAGTAGCTATATTAAAATTTAGTCCGAGCATCTGTATTCTAGGGTACATTTTTCAGCAACACAGTATAAACATTTTCATTTGTATTTATACTTAACCAATGATTTGTGGGTTTAGTATTTTTCCTGTACATTTTGATAATTTTTGTGCTATTATTTTAAGCATTTGTTCTAGTATGTAATATATTTTTGAAGAATAAGTTATTGGGTCTTATTCAATGGATATGATCCCTATGTCAGATAAAGAGTTGGAAAACACCTTCTTTAATGATAAGGTAAATCGCATGGTCATTGCACTGAATCTTCTGCTGAGTTTCAAGTGCTGTTCATGCATATATATATATAAACTAGAAATATCTATGGGAAGTTGAAGGAAAGGAAAATTTAAGACCAAAAATATGTTATATGTTATATATATATATGGAATCTTCTGTTCCTGTATTTGTTCATGATAAAAAGGCATGTTATTAAATGGGAAATAACTTTTCTGTTCACTACTCTAGCTCAATCTTCAATTTTCAGTTATATTTCGTTTGCCTACTCTCCTCGTTTGTGGTACATCTATGCCTGCCTTCTGAAGAAAATTGCAGTGCTAGACCCTTATTTATGACCTCTTGTGATAAGGAAAGAGAAACTAAACAGCTATCCTAATAGAAGTCCACAAATAGAGATTGGATTTCAACACAGTATTTATCTACAGTGAGACTATAATCTAGGAGATTACTGAAAAAGATGTAGCAAATTTAGTAATTATTTTTTTTTAATTTCCATACCAAACGCTGCCCCTCCCTTGTCACTTCCTCACAGAGTCTCTGTCTCACTCCTCTTCTCTCCTAAGATGATGACACACCTAGTTATGGCCCCAACTCTGAAACATCAAATCTCTTCAGAATTAGGCACATCCTCTCCAACTGCAGTTAGACAACGGAACCCTGTCTGGGAACAGATTCCTCGGTCAGGCTACAACTTTCAGGACTTCCCCCACTCAAGTTTTTGCGGAAGCCACATGAAGATTGATCTACATGTCTGCCACATATGCACCAGGGGCCTAGCTACACCCTGTGCATCATCTTTGGTTAGGGCTCAGGCTCTAAGAGTACCCCGGGGTCTAAGTTAGTTGACACTGTTGTTCTTCCTGTGCAGTTTCTATTGCCTTTTGGGCCACCAAACTGTCCTCAAGCTCCATCCACTGTTTGGCTGTAGGTGTCTGTATCTGCCTGAGTCTGCTGCTGGGTGGGGTCTCTCAGTACAACATGCGCCTATCTGCGAGTGTAATAGAACAACATTAATAATGCCATGAATTGTTGCTTGACTATGGGATGGATCTCAATTTCACTGGCAAGTCACTCAGTCGCTGATTTTCTTTTAGACTTGACGAATTTTACGTTGAATGCTTTGTGGGTGTACTGGTGTCTTTAACCCTCCACTGGTGGTACTTCCTTGCCACAGGCGTTGACCTCTTCATGTTCCATATCACCAATGTAAGTCACAGCCTAGGAAACCCCCATTGATTCGTGGGTACCTACCCTATCCCAGGACTCTTTCTCACCCTGGATATTTCCCCTACGTCCTCATCACCATAAGTTCAAGATTTCCTTTCCTTCTCATGACTATCTGGCCATATCTCCTGTCCCTTCCCACACATAATCCATTCTCTTCTCCCTTCCTTCTTCCAACCAGTTCCTTCCCTCAATCTCCCTCCAAGACTATTTTATTCCCCATTCTAAGTGAGAGTCAAGTACCTGCATTTAAGCCTTTCTTCTTGTTTATCCTCTTTGGATCTATGAGGTTTGTGGAGGGTATCCTGAAGTTTATGGATAATATGAACTTATAATTGAGCAATTTCAAAAACCCTGCAGAAACATATTTTTATAGTAGTATATCAACATTGAAAATTATATTTCAGTATGAGTGAATGTCAAGAGGGGCAAAAATTAAGCAAAAAGCAACTTAAAATATAAATCAAATCACATTTTTTCCAGCTGATATTCTTATAATAATAATACTCTTCTACCATAAATAATTATTACCTCACAGGCGATTTTTTAAATGATACCACAATTGGAAGATAAGTGATGTTTTTAACAAATAATTATGCAGAGTATGACTAAGATCAAATAAGATAAATATATTATTTTGATATCACTTGCTGGCATTTTATCTCAAACATGATGTATATTGCATTAAAAATTAAGGTCTTATCCCAGCTCCAAAAAAAAGAAAGAAAAATAAGGTATCAGTTTTCAATTTTAGTATTTATTTTAACCTAACCTATAAAGTGACAGGTTGCCTTATGTCATGTTTGCAGACATTGAACTTCATCCTACCTCCCTCAGTTCTTTTTCCACACCGCTTCTATGCCTCTCTCACTTATACTATACTGTCTGCATCATTCTTACTTCTACATTCATATCCCACATGCTCGATATATTCCAAACCACACTGTTTTAACCCCACTTTCTAATCTCATGTGACCCATTCCTGTTTAATAAACTCAAACGACCCACAGCTTCACCTAAATGCAATTACATTAAAATTAAATTGCACATCTAAGACCCTAATACTGAGTTGCTGAATGATCTAGTCACATAGCAAGCTCTCTGAAGGAACTGAAAATAACAAATATTTGCTTTCATTACAGGAATAAAGAAAAGGCCAGCTCACTGCACAATCACTTGATATCATGGAACAATTCTGCCAACACTAAAAAGGGAAATCTCATAAAGAGCCCGGTACCCGAGTCCACAGTTTCTTACCTTCTGTTTCATTGTGCACACTCTGGCCACAATTTCATTACAACCAGGTTGAAACCAAAGGTATTCTCTGCACCAAGGATCCATTTCTATTATATTGTCATATTCAGCCATGTTCAGTTAAATTTAAGCACCGACCACACCAAAGGCCGGGTTTATAAAGTATCAAACAGAAACCTGAGAAGAAATGCTACAAAAATACATTCATAACTAGTAAATAAACAAAAGGTCTTTTACTAGTTTAAACACTGCATCTATCCCTTTACATTGTCTTGAATGTTTCTGGGTATATTCACAAGCCATGAAAAATGTGTTTAAGTCAAGAAACAACTTGTAAGATTTACTTTTCTCTGTCTATTATATAGACTATAAAGACTAAATTTAGATATCAATGCTTAATAGAAAGCAATCTTACCTGTTGTGTCCTTTCACCTGTTTCTCCAATGTTTCTTTTTTATAATTGAAAAAAATATAGTTAACCCTGTTATTTAATATTTTCCCCGGTCCACTTCAATTTCTACTTCAATTCTGAGTGATAAGTCTAACTGGGATCTGATTACATATATTGGCCACATACGTATTTTTCTTAAAAATCCTGAGGCAATGTTTTATATGCCTGAAAGTATTCTTTTGCGAGAGCATTATTCTGGAAATTTAGTTCATCACTTTACATGGTTTTCTCTGAATGAATTTATTATTTGCTAATTTGTTTTAAATTTTTAGGAGTATTGTGTGTGTGTGTGTGTGCCTGTGTGTGTGTACATACACACATACATGTATATGTATGCTTGCTAATTCAACTTTAATATGAGCATAGAAATTGCTTGAGTCATATTGATAATTTGTGGAGATAGTGTATTTTAGTATATGCTGTACATAAACTTGAAAATACATTATGTATATTTTTTCAAATGCAATGTTTAAATATGTATATTCGATCTAACCTACTAATTGCAGTTTAAGCATTTTCCAACATTAATTTTATCTTATTAGGTGTCTAGAAAGAAATACATGGAATCATGAATCATCTCTTAACTCCAACTGTAGGTAGACTCAATGATATATCTTTTTTTTTGTTGTTTTTTTTTTTTTTTTCGGAGCTGGGGACCGAACCCAGGGCCTTGAACTTCCTTGGAAAGCACTCTACCACTGTGCTAAATCCCCAACCCCATGATATATCTTGCTTTTATACATGATTGCTCACCTTTGGTTCATTAAGTATATATTTAATTTGCTCTATGTATAAGTTTGTGCCACATTGTTTATATGTATTCGTTGATAATTTACTTCTGTCAACAAAAATTAAAAATAAATGATTTATATACATTATTTTCAAAATCTAAGATCATTCAGTTTCTTCCATAATCAAATACCATAATGCATAAATATCAGAAACATTTCTTGTTTGTGGCTATTAACAAAAATTTTTTGATGTACCATTACTACAAACATATTTGATATTATCCATTGAAGTTTTTTCAAGGAGTTGTCTAACTTTTAATAAAGGGAAGTATAGTAAAATTGTTAGTATCTTTCTTTCTCAAATGATATCAGTATTTTTTCAATCTATATTCCTTTAAATTGAAAAATAGATTTTTGTTTATATAACTCATAACAAAAAGGGACATGTTGGGTATAGACAGCAAAAGAGACCAAAGGAAGTTAATGCCAAACTCTAACATTTGTGCCAATATCAGAAATGGGAAATGATATTTTACTGTATGATTAATTTAATGAGACAAAATGTCATTTTTATCTAATAATTTCCTGACTATTTTATGTATTTATATTTCAAATGTTATCTCTTTTCCTCCCTCTCCCATAACCCCCACCAGATACATGACATCGCTGGGGATGTTCCCATTCCCACCAATCCACTTCATCTTCAATGCCCTGGCATTACCCTACATTGGGAAACAAGTCTTCACAGGATTAAGGGCTTTTCCTTTCAACGATGTTAGACAGTGCAATCCTCTGCCACATATGTGGCTGCACTCATGGGTCCCTCAATCTTTACTCACTAGTTGGTGGTTTGATCCCTCAAATTTCTAGTGGGGTCTGGTTGGTTGATATTATTGTTCTTCCTGGGGTTTTGCAAACCCCTTCAGCTCTCTAACAACTCCATTGAACCATCTTGTTCAGTCCAATGTTTAGCTACAATCATCCTCACCAGTGTCAGTAGGGTTCAGTCAGAGTCTCTCAGGAGATATCCTTATCTGAGTCCTGTCAACAAGGGCATGTTTGCATCAGCAATAGTGACTGGTTTGTGTGACTGCATATGGGACAGATCCCAACAAGAGGCAGTCTCTGGTTGACCCTTTCTTCAGTCCCTGGTTAACTCTTATCCTTGTATTTCCTACCATGAATATTTTTCCCCTTCTAAGAAGGAATGTAACATCTGCATTTTGGTCCTCTTTCTGCTTGGGCTTCATATGACCTGAGAATTCTTTCTTGTGTATTCCACACTTTTGGGCTGATACACACTTCTAATAAATGTTTACCATTTGCATTCTTTTGTGACTGGGTTACCTCACACAGAATGATAATTTCTACTTCCATCTTAAGAATTTTATACAAACTTTGTTTTTGATAACTTAGAAGAACACAGGTGTGTAAATGTACCACATTTCCTTTATCATTACTATGTGGACAGACATCTGGTTTCTTTTCAACTTCTGGCTATTATAAAAAAGAAAGGTGCTCTCAACCTGTAGCATCACCTGACCTTCTTATATGTTGGAGATCTTTTGGATATATATCCAAGAAGTGGGTTTGTGGTATCCTCAGGTAGTCCTATATCCAACTTTGTGAGAAAACTCCAGACTGATTTCCAGAGTGGTTGTACAAGCTTGCAATCTGACCAAACATGGAGGAGAGTTTGTCTTTCTCTACCTCCTTGCCAGCATCTGTTGTCATCTCATTTTTTTACTTTAGCCATTCTAACTGGAGTGCGTGTAACCTTAGAATTTTGTGATTTGCATTATCCTGATGGCTAAGGATGTTGATATTCCTCAGTAGAGAATTCTTTGTTTAGCGCTATACAGCATTTTTGAAAGGACTATTTGAGTCTTTGTATAGATTGATTCTATCCCTCTATCAGATGGAAGATTGGTAAAGATCTTTTCGTAATTTGTTGATTGTACCTTTTTCCAAATGCCACAGCCCTAGCCCTACAAGAGCTTTATGAAGTCCCATTTGTAGATTCTTGATCTTGGAGTAAAAGCCATTGGTGTTCTGTACAGGAAACTTACCCACTTTTTCTTCTATTAGTTTAAGATTATATGTCATTTTTTGTGGAGATACTTGATCCACTTCGACTTCTGCTTTGCACAGGGTGATAAGAATTGATAGATTTCCATTCTTCTACATGGTAACCTCCAGTCGAATGAGAAACATTTGTTGAAAATGTTATCTTTCCATTGGATGGTTTTGGTTTATTGTCAAATATCAAGTGTCTATAGTCCATTGATCTACCTCACTGTCTCTGTACCGTTCAGATCAATTTTTATTAATATTCATATTAATATTTCAAATTGGTCTTTCTAACTCTGTGAAGAATTGAGTTGGAATTTTGATGGTGATTGCCTAGAATCTGTTGACTGCTTTTGGCAAGATGGCCATTTTTACAATATTAACCCTTCCCATGCATGAGCATGGGAAATTATTCCATCTTATGAGACCTTCGTCAATGTTTTTTTTTTTCTTCAGAGACTTGAAGTTCCTGTCATACAGAATTTCACTTGCTTGTTTAGAGTAAACCTGAGGTATTTTTTCTTATTTGTGACTATTGGGAAGGCTGTTATTTCCTTAAGTTCCCCTCAAACTGTTTATCCTTGAAGTAAAATGCTATAGATTTGTTTGAGTTAAGTTTACATCCAGCCACTTTGCTGAAGTTGTTTATCAGCTGAAGGAGTTTTCTGGTGGAAATTTTGGGGTCACTAAAATATACAATCACATCATCTAAAAATCGTGATATTTTAGCTTCTGGCTTTCTAAATTTTTCCGTTTTGCCCCGTGTTTTTTTTTTTTTTTTCTATTTTCTGTGAATAAGACTTCCAGTACCATACTGAAGGAGTAAGTAAAGATTAGGCAACCTTTTCCAGTCCGTGATTTTTGTGGTATTGCTTCAAATTTCTCTCCAGTAAGTTTGATGCTGGCTACTTTTTTTTTTAATACTTAATATGTTTTAGTATGGCCGTTGAATTCCTGATATTTTCCAAGACTTATAACATGAAGAAATATTTATTTTTTTAAATTTTTATCAGCATCTAATAAGATGTTCATTTGCCATCCCCCGGAGGTTTGTTTACATAATTGATTCTTCTATATGCTGACCTCCAGTTGAACCGTAATTTCGTGAAAATTCTGTCTTTTTTCCATTTCGTGGTTTTAGCACCTTTGTCGAAGACAAAGTGACTGTAGGTGTGTGCATTCATTTCTGGATCTTCAGGCTAGGATATCTGGTGAAATTTTCAATTACCATGGATGGAGAAACCAAGACATTCCATGGCAAAGTGAAATGTACACAATATCTTTCCACAAATCCAACCCTACAAATGATAGTAGATGGAAACTTCCAACCCAAGGAGGGAAACTACACCGTAGCAAAAAGTAGCGAAATAATCTTTCAACAAACCCAAAAGATGGTAGCCACACAATAGTAGTTCCCTTTCTAACAACAAAAATAATAGAAAGCAATAGTCCATTTAATTTAATATCTCTTAACATCAATGAACACAATTCCTCAAATAAAAAGACATAAACTAGGAGACTGAATACGTAAAGAGGACCCAAGATTTTTCTGCATACAGGAAATACACCTTAGTGACAAAGAAAGAGTATCTCAGGGTAAAAGCCTGGAGAAAAATTCTAAGCAAATGTTCCCAAGAAACAAGCTGGAGTAGCCTTTCTAATATCGAGTAAAATTGACTTTCAACACAAAGTTATCAAAAATGATAAGGAAGGTAACCATACTTGTCAAAGAAAAATAATGCTAAGATGAACTTTCAATTCTGAACAACTATGTTTCAAATGCAAGGACACCTAAATTCATAAATGAAACATAAATATAGGTCAAAGCAAATATTGCACCACACACAATAAATTGTAGGAGACTTCAACTCCGCACTCTCATCAATGGACAATTTATGGAAACTGAAAGTAAACATATACGGTTAAAATAACAGAATTTATTTTAATAACTTGAAAAATCCAAATGTATTTAACAGAGATTTAGGTAACATTTCATCCTAAAACAAAAGAATATACCTTTTCCTCTTCACCTCATTGTAACTTCTCCAAATTTGACCATAAACTCATTCACATAACAGGCCTCAAAAAATACCAGAATATCGAAGTAATCCTATGCATCCTATCAGATCACCATTGACTAGGGTTGCTCTTCTATATTTTATTATTTTTGTATTTGTTTAAATTATCAATGATTTATTTGTGAGTTATTTTTGAAACATCACCTTTCTTGAAAATTTGTCACTATGCAATAAACCTGGGGTAAACCTAGTGGTAGTCCTTCCATTTTTGCCTCTACAGCAGAAACAGTGAGTGCTCCATTCCAATCTTGGTTTATATAATACATTTTGAGTTAACTCTTTGTGCATACATTGCATTTAATGTTTTCCTCTTTGCATGAATATATATTTGTATTATCTAACCTTACGAATTTGTAGTTTTATAATGAAATTTTTAATTTCATAATTTCTGGCTATAAATTTTGATCTCATTTTGTTTATATTTTTCTCCATTTTAAATGCATTTTCTTTGTGGATACTTTTCCCTCTTTATGTATTTTCGTGCCTTTATGGGATTTTATTTTTGTTTATCAATGGAAAAATGGAATTTATTCACAGCAGCACCCATATATGAAGGAGAATACAAGAGTTAATTAGCTATTTCTATAGGATGGATTACTTATTAAAAATAAGAATCTCTGGGGTTAGGGATTTAGCTCAGTGGTAGAGTGCTTGCCTACCATGCGCAAGGCCCTGGATTCGGTCCCCAGCTCCGAAAAAAAAAAAAAGAAAAAAAATTTCTGACACAAAGAACAGTGATGTATTTCAAACTACCCTTCCCCAATTATCCCAGCATTCAATAATGCGCGGTAGTGTGCTGTGCTCTGTGGCTGTGGGAAATAATTTATGGAAGAATAAAACCACATAACACAGAAAATTTAAAGAATCCCATTTCCCCCTACACACAGATATATAATGGGATTATAGGGTTGTCAATTATTGAAGAGATAGTACAGAATTATGTTGCTGCAAGAAAGTGATGGCAAGGAAGGATTTCAAACCATAGTCAACTATATAATTGCGGACATTTGTTCCCAAAATTGTGGGTTGTTCCCCAGGACAATAATAGCTGGACTGAATCCACCTTTTATCTATACAAAATGGGGAAGCATGGCCCTAATGGGAATAATGAAGACAAAAAAAAATCACAAAAACGTAAACTAATAGAAGCAAACCATTACCGCAAACTACCACAAACAATTTTATGTTCTAACTAGAAAAGGCATCAAAACTAAAGTCACATTTGTGCACCCTACGTGAAGACAAAAGTGAGTGGGGCATGGTCTTTTTCCCTTTTTTGTTTTTCAAGTACTTTACAGAAACAGGAATCTCATACTGCTTTTTCCATGATTTATTAAAGGTTTTAAGCCCTCATGTATTAAAGTACCATCTGAAAGTATTGATAGCTGCTGCCTAGGTTTTTTTCAAGTTCACAAACTTCTTGGAATAATGTTCCAAAATGTAACTAGGCCCAACCCTGAGCTGTAGAACTATGACAAAACAATAATAACAGATATTTTCAAGGCACAAGCACTATAGTACTATACAATTGAGTACAGTAATCCAAATTAATTCAAATAGCTCAAGAGAGAAGGAAGATACATCTAAAAAAGGGTTAGAAAAGTGGTGAAGAATCAACTCCTACCTCGTGTATGCCAGCATTCATGGTTCTGCAGTAAGTCCTATGAGGCAGTATCCAAGTAGCAATGAGAGGAAAGAACTCAGGACAAGACAGAGAGTTAAACTAGCATGGTGGGAAATGTTAGTGAAAAACTTAGATATGAAAATGTCTTGTAAAATTAAAAAGGGATTTTTTCTTTATTTTCTCATTCCAATCAAAACAGACATCCCTGAATGATTCTCCTCTAAGGCTTCCATAAAAGAGGTAAAACAAAAGCCAACATAAACATTAAACGATTGAAAATGAAACAAAAGAAAAAAAAACTTGTGTATGTTTCAGAGCAGGATCACAGGAAAATGAGCTGAATCTGGTCAAGATGAAACCTAGAGTGACAAGCAGGAACTAGAATTAAGAGCTGCAAGAAATAGGGAGGGGAGCAGTGACAGGAACATGGCCACGCCTGAGAGATAAGGCTGGGCCCTTTACAGGGGCACAGAATGAGGTAAGATAATATTTCAAATAAAGCAGCATCTTTCCTTTGCTCACCTCAAGTATCCCATCCTCGAAAAACCCCCATTTAGGGAATAATACAGAAGAGTTGTGGTATGTATGTAACTCACTTCCCATTTCCTTTTAACCCTGTCTCCGAAGTCAGGAAATATGAGCATTTTGTATTTCCAAGAAGAAAAATACCTCCCCAGGTATAAGGATGTCCTGAGGACCATGTGACAAACTGAAATATGTGAGGGCAGAGAAGGTGGAGACGTCTCATTCCACGGAGCAGAAATGTGACTGCCCAAGTTAAAGGGATAAGGCAACCATATCAGGTAAACCAGGTCTCATAACATTAACCTTATTTATATTATTATTAACTATTCTTAGTTCAAATCCCTTTTCAGCTCAATCCTCATTTTGAATGAAGCTGATTTATCCTTCAATGTGTCTGTACCATCTTCTCTTCCTAGGATTGGCTTTCATCATGGGGATAATAGATGATTGTGGCAGCATAGGTGTTGGTTTTATCCCTATATATCACTTCCTTTACGTACTATATGTGTAGTAACATTTAATGACTTTCATTTGGAGGTATAAATGATTGAGCTAATATATATGGTTTAAACCTCTATTGACAGTATTTAGAAAATATCAGGTATCCATTCTCTGTAAATAATTGCTTCTCTCATATGATAAGGAAACAATAAATTTTATTCTAGTCAAAATAATCTCTATAATTTTAATATCCAATGATACAGAAGAACATTAAGATAATGTGGAATATTTAATCAGCTGAACTGCATATCATTTATTTAAGAATAATGAGAATCATTGATATGTTTCTAAACATAATATAAGAACAAAAACCAAAGCATTAAATAAATAGTGGCAGAAGATCAGGGTCAATTTGTTAAAAGTAGCTTACCTTCAGATCCACTGTTTTCTTTTATTTAGTAAAAATTTAATTTAAATACTCTTCTTCAGTATTTTTCATCCTGTCATTGACTCTATTTTCAAAGCTCTATCCGATAACATTCACGATTGTTAAATTTAAAACCAAGAATTTGCGTGTGTCAATCACTTTCTGCATTTCCTTATTTGCAGTTTATTCTGTTCCCAATGTCCATGTTCGGTAGAAGTCATGAAGAATTTCTGGCTCTTTTAATGAAAATTTTCTGAAAGCATATACTATTCATAGTTGTAAAATGCTGTGCATATGTTTAATAGTACTGGATATTATAGTTAAAATCATCTGGATTCAGAATTTCTGCATAACACACTAAAATACTAAATATAAAAACTAGAGGGGTTGGTGATTTAGCTCAGTAGTACAGCGCTTGCTTAGGAAGCGCAAGGCCCTGGGTTCGGTCCCCAGCTCAAAAAAAAAAAAAAAAAACAAAAAAACTAGAAGAGCTAGAATTTATTACATATTTTTTTCTCTTCTAGGGTCTGTAAATTTACAAAAACTGAGCAAATGACTTCTTTCTGTGAAATTCACATTCATGAACTATTAAATACTAATCAAACAGCCGTGTCAACCCCCATAAATTTGGATTAAATTCTAATTGCAATCTAAAATGTTTGTAGTAAGTAAATGGGCAAATAATTTGCTGAATATACTAAATAAACATGTAGTATAATCATAGGTTTGCTCTTTATTAAATAAGAACTCCCAGATATAACTTAATAAATACAGATATTGAATTAAGTTTTTTCTTATATAACAGCTAATAATGCTCTGAGTAATGGCTTAAATCACAAAACCATGTACAGTAAGTAGAAATGTCTAGTGAGTTACTGGTTCTTTCAAGCATCTTGAAGTAAATCAATCTAAAATAAATTCCTTTAAAATTCTCCTAAACCCACTTATCATGAAATATTTCAAATCAGAGTAAATAATCCCAACACCTTTTCATTTGCTCAGAAAAAAGACATTAGCTTTATTTGATTCTTGCCCTCCCCGCACTCATTCTTCTACCAAAAACATCAATTTCCAACATAGCTCTCTGATATGACTCTTTTCATTATCACTGACACTACTTCCAGTTAGACTTCAAAAACAGCCTTCAAATCATTCTCGGTATCATTTCATAATACATAAGTAACCAGAGTCCCTTCCTATATACATACTGAGTTAAACAAACTTATTTAAAACTATTCAATTATTTCTAAGATATTTTCCATAAATAAAAATTTATATCTCTTATATTGTTTCTGTAAGCCCATATGCTTTATTTGCCTAAGCTTCAGATTTATTTCTTCCTCTCTTCCATCACTTAATCTATACAACCTTCTTTCACATTTACTTTTTGTATATGTCAAGCTATTTTTCCTTTTATTTACCTTATATTTATTGTAATATTGCCCGAAATATAGTTCAATTATTTTTCATCTTATTTAACTTAACTGTCACTTTCTTAGGACAGTCTCAATGAACTTATTTCTAAAATAGATTCTTGAATTATTTGCATACAATCACCTACAACACACTGATTTATGCATTCACTTCTTTCTTTTTTCTTATATCTTTATGCAATTTTTATAAAAGAAAGCTCATAATACTTTTTATTCATTCATAATCTATACCACTATTATGGATCCCGGTACATTAATGGAGACTTATTATTTATTACATGATTCAGAAAGTTGTAAAAATAAACTTTATGCTTTTCTTCGTTTTAATGAATATGCATTCCATGCGTTGGTTAAACCATCATGAAGTAATTAAGTGAGTTGATAAATATATTAAAATTCAATTACCTAGATGACATTGTCTAAACATTTTATTTTTCAACGATAGTCTATTTCATATTCAACAGCAATGCTTTGTTGTCTGAGCAATTATCTCAGTTAGGAATACATTTGACATGTAAGAATATGATACCTTATTTTAATTCATAGCGCCCATGTAAAAATGTCAGGCGCCACTCATGTTTTGTCCAGTCTCTGAAGATAAAAAGGGATGATCATTCCTAGGGGCTCACTGGTCACAGAGTCAAATTTCATTTGTGGGCTGTTCCAGTGAAAGATTAAAAATCAAGAGGACCCAAAGCTATGTTTCCATAGCTGAACCTGTACCTCACCTCTCTGTGCCCAGACACCACCAGGAAATGGCTGGATTTCCAGGAGTACTGACACACTCAAGATCACATTAGAGACTACCACTTCTCAGAGTCCTCAGAACCCAGGAAGAGAGGGGCAGTCTGCTACAGGATACTTTTGATTTCTATCTATTCCTTGTAGCTGAACCTGTTCCACAGCTTTGGTACACAAGATGCTTCAGGAAAGACCTAATCTCCATGGAGTGCTGACACACAGGCTTACAGGAGGATCAATCCATTGTCAGAGACAGTAAAACCAGCTAACCCCAGAGATAACGAGATGGCAAGAGGGAAGTATAATAGCCTAAGCAACATAAACCAAGGCTACATGACATAATCAGAACTCAGTTCTCACACCAACGCAAGGCTAGGATACCCTCAACAGAACAGAAAAGAAAAAGAAATGTTTGTACTTCAAATCACTTAACATGATGATGTTAATGGATTTTAAGAAAGACATAAATAACTCCATCAAAGAAATACAGGACAACAGATGTAAAGAGATAGAAGCCCTTGTAGAGGAAACACAAAACTCCCTTAAAGAATTACAGGAGACCATAATCAAACAGGTGGAGGAATTGAACAACCCATCACGAAAAAAAATATTTAAACAGCAACAACAACAACAACAAAAACACACAAAAAGAGTCACTCTGGATATGGAAAACCTGGGAAAGAAATTAGGATTCAAGAATGCAAGCATCAAACAACAGAACATAAAAGATGAAAAGATTATCAGAGACAGAAGGTACCATAGAAAACATTGACACTACTGTCAAAAAATGCAAAACACAAAAACTCCTAACCCAAAACATCCCAAAAATTTCAGACAAAATGAGTCGATAAAACCTAAGGATTATAGGTATAGAAGAGAATGAAGACTCCCACTATGAAGGGCCAGTAAATATCTTCAACAAAATTATACTACAAATGTTCCCTAACCTAAAGAAAGAGACAATATATGAGAAGTAAATAGTACTCCAAAAAATTAGACCAGAAAAGAATTTTCTCCCATCATATAATAGTCAAAGTATAAAGTCCACAAATCAAAGAAAAAATATTAAAAGCAGTAAGGCAAAAAGGTCGACTAACATAAAAAGGCAAACATATCAGAATTCCACCAGACTTCATAAAAGACACAGATCCTGGGCATATATCACACAGATTCTAAAAGAACAAAAATGTCAACCCATGCTACTATAAAAACTCTTAACAACATAGATGGAGATATCAAGTTATGCCACACAATAGCAAATTTAGAAAATATATTTCCACAAATCCAGTCCTTCAAAAGATAATATATCTAATGTTCCAGAACAAGGAGGGAAACTACACCCCCACACAAAGCAAGAAAATAATCTACTTTGAAAAAACACTAAAGAGTTAAAGAAGATAGCCACAGAAACATAATTTGATATCTAACAAAAAAATTAACAGAAAAAAGCAAATATTGGTCCCAAATAAAACAAAACACCAAAGGACTCAATTCTACATAAAGAGTGTGTGTGTGTGTGTGTGTGTGTGTGTGTGTGTGTGTATGCATATATATATATATATATATATATATATATATATATATATATATATATATATATATCCCAGCATTTTGCTGCTTAAACAACACAATCCAATGACAAAGACAAATATATGTTCAGAATGAAAGGTGGGAAAAAAATTATCCAGCCAATGTTCCCAAGAAAGAACCTGGCGTAACCACTCTAATATCAAATGAAAGAGACTTTCAAGGAAAATTTATGAAAAATGGTAATGAAGGACATTTCATACTCATCAAATGAAAAATATACCAAGAAAAAATCAATACTGAATAATTATGCTACAAAATGAAGGGCATACTCATTCACCAATTAAACTTTACTAAGCTCAAAGCATACATAATTCCATATACAATACCACACTGTCATAAATGCACAGATCATGGAAAGAGAAACTAAGAAAGGACACAGAGAAACTAACAAGGTATGAACCAAATATTTTTAACAAATACCAATACTACCTTTCATCCTAAAACAAATAATACACCTCCTTGCCATGGGCCAGCCCTAAGATTGATCTTTCTCCTGTTCGTTCTTCTTGAAGAAGCTGAGAATGAAGGGTGTTAGCTGAGGGTAAGACTTTGTCTTACGAGATATGTGATAAGATTTTGTCTAACAAGATATTTTGGGTTGCTGTATAATAATAAGTTTACTTATCTAAGTTTAAGTTACTAAGTTTCTGTACCTGATTTACTTATCTATGTCCAAGTCACTATGCTGTGCTAGTGTAACTGGTCTGCCTTCTGAGACCAGAAACTGCAGTCTCTGGCACTTACCACCTCATTCTGAAACAGCAGGAGATAAAGTAGAAGATTACTTGCTGGAGCCTTTTCCATTTTGTCCTTATGCTTTTTGCTTGACAGGCTAGGGAGAAGCTTGGAGCCATCAACATCTATTAAACCATGAGAAGTGCATAGCAATTACAGAATTAAAAACTTTTACATAGACAAATATGCATAAACATATAATTTCACACCTGGATTCAATAAATGTGCATTGATACATTTCCACTGAAATTCAGCTGGGCCCAAATTTCATGCAATCTCACAATTACATTATTTTTTTCTTTTTTATTAACTTGAGTATTTCTTATATACATTTCGAGTGTTATTCCCTTTCCCGGTTTCCGGGCAAACAACCACCTCCCCCCTCCTCTTCCTTATGGGTGTTCCACTCCCAACCCTCCCCTCATTGCCACCCTCCTCCCCACAGTCTAGTTCACTGGGGGTTCAGTCTTAGCAGGACCCAGGGCTTCCCCTTCCACTAGTGCTCTTACTAGGATATTCATTGCTACCTATGAGGTCAGAGTCCAGGGTAAGTCCATGTATAGTCTTTAGTTAGTGGCTTAGTCCCTGGAAGCTCTGGTTGCTTGGCATTGATGTACATATCGGGTCTCGAGCCCCTTCAAGCTCTTCCAATTCTTTCTCTGATTCCTTCAACGGGGGTTCTATTCTCAGTTCAGTGGTATACTGCTGGCATTCGCCTTTGTATTTGCTGTATTCTGGCTGTGTCTCTCAGGAGCGATCTACATCCTGCTCCTGTCAGTCTGCACTTCTTTGCTTCATCCATCTTGTCTAATTGGATGGCTGTACATGAATGGGCCACATGTGGGGCAGGCTCTGAATGGGTGTTCCTTCAGTCTCTGTTTTAATCTTTGCCTCTCCCTTCCCTGCCAAGGGTATTCTTTTTCCTCATTTAAAGAAGGAGTGAAGCATTCACATTTTGATCATCAGTCTTGAGCTTCGTTTGTTCTAGGGATCTAGGATAATTCAAGCATTTGGGCTAATAGCCACTTATCAATGAGTGCATACCATGTATGTCTTTCTGTGATTGGGCAGGATGATATTTTCCAGTTCCAACCATTTGCCTACGAATTTCATAAACTCGTTGTTTTTGATAGCTGAGTAATATTCCATTGTGTAGATGTACCACATTTTCTGTATCCATTCCTCTGTTGAAGGGCATCTGGGTTCTTTCCATTTTCTGGCTATTATAAATAAGGCTGCGATGAACATAGTGGAGCACGTGTCTCTTTTATATGTTGAGGCATCTTTTGGGTATATGCCCAAGAGAGGTATAGCTGGATCCTCAGGCAGTTCAATGTCCAATTTTCTGAGGAACCTCCAGACTGATTTCCAGAATGGTTTTACCAGTCTGCAATCCCACCAACAATGGAGGAGTGTTCCTCTTTCTCCACATCCTTGCCAGCATCTGCTGTCACCTGAGTTTTTGATCTTAGCCATTCTCACTGGTGTGAGGTGAAATCTCAGGGTTGTTTTGATTTGCATTGACCTTATGACTAAAGATGTTGAACATTTCTTTAGGTGTTTCTCAGCCATTTGGCATTCCTCAGCTCTGAATTCTTTGTTTAGCTCTGAACCCCTTTTTTTAATAGGGTTATTTGTTTCCCTGAAGTCTAACTTCTTGAGTTCTTTGTATATTTTGTATATAAGGCCTCTATCTGTTGTAGGATTGGTAAAGATCTTTTCCCAATCTGTTGGTTGCCGTTTTGTCCTAACCAAAGTGTCCTTTGCCTTACAGAAGATTTGCAGTTTTATGAGATCCCATTTGCCGATTCTTGATCTTAGAGCGTAAGCCATTGGTGTTTTCTTCAGGAAATTTTTTCCAGTGCCCATGTGTTCAAGATGCTTCCCTAGTTTTTCTTCTATTAGTTTGAGTGTGTCTGGTTTGATGTGGAGGTCATTGATCCACTTGGACTTAAGCTTTGTACAGGGTGATAAGCATGGATCCATCTGCATTCTTCTACATGTTGACCTCCAGTTGAACCAGCACCATTTGCTGAAAATGCTATCATTTTTCCATTGGATGGTTTTGGCTCCTTTGTCAAAAATAAAGTGACCATAGGTGTGTGGATTCATTTCTGGGTCCTCAATTCTATTCCATTGGTCTGGCTGTCTGTATCTGTACCAATACCATGCAGTTTTTATCACTATTGCTCTGTAATACTGCTTGAGTTCAGGGATAGTGATTCCCACTGAAGTCCTTTTATTGTTGAGGATAATTTTAGCAATCCTGGGTTTTTTGTTTTTCCAGATGAATTTGCAAATTGTTCTGTCTAACTCTTTGAAGAATTGGATTGGTATTTTGATGGGGATTGCATTGAATCTCTAGGGTGCTTTTGGTAAAATGGCCATTTTTACTATATTAATCCTGCCAATCCATGAGCATGGGAGATCTTTCCATCTTCTGAGGTCTTCTTCAATTTCCTTCTTCAGTGTCTTGAAGTTCTTAATGTACAGATCTTTTACTTGCTTTGTTAAAGTCACACTGCGGTACTTTATATTATTTGGGTCTACTATGAAGGGTGTCGTTTCCCTAATTTCTTTCTCGGCTTGTTTCTCTTTTGTATAGAGGAAGGCAACTGATTTATTTGAGTTAATTTTGTACCCAGCCACTTTGCTGAAGTTGTTTATCAGATTTAGTAGTTCTCTGGTAGAACTTATGGTATCACTTAAATATACTATCATATCATCTGCAAATAGTGATATTTTGACCTCTTCTTTTCCGATCCGTATTCCCTTGATCTCCTTTTGTTGTCTGATTGCTCTGGCTAGAACTTCAAGAACTATATTGAATAAGTAGGGAGAGAGTGGGCAGCCTTGTCTAGTCCCTGATTTTAGTGGGATTGCTTCAAGTTCCTCTCCATTTACTTTAATGTTAGCAACTGGTTTGCTGTTTATGGCTTTTACTATGTTTAGGTATGGGCCTTGAATTCCTATTCTTTCCAGGACTTTTATCATGATGGGGTGTTGAATTTTGTCAAATGCTTTCTCAGCATCTAATGAAATGATCATGTGGTTTTGTTCTTTCAGTTTGTTTATATAGTTGATGACATTGATGGTTTTCCGTATATTAAACCATCCCTGCATGCCTGGGATGAAGCCTACTTGATCATGGTGGATGATTGTTTTGATATGCTCTTGAATTCGGTTTGCCAGAATTTTATTGAGTATTTTAGCGTGGATATTCATAAGGGAAATTGGTCTGAAGTTCTCTTTCTTTGTTGTGTCTTTGTGTGCTTTAGGTATAAGAGTAATTGTGGCTTCGTAGAAGGTATTCGGTAGTGATACATCTGTTTCAATTTTGGGGAATAGTTTGATAATATTGGTATGAGGTCTTCTATGAAGGTTTGATAGAATTCTGCACTAAACCCGTCTGGACCTGGGCTCTTTTTGGTTGGGAGACCTTTAATGACTGCTTCTATTTCCTTAGGAGTTATTGGGTGTTTTAACTGGTTTATCTGTTCCTGCTTTAACTTCGGTTCCTGTTATCTTTCTAGGAAATTGTCCATTTCCTGATGATTTTCAAGTTTTGTTGAATATAGGTTTTTATAGTAAGATCTGATGATTTTTTTTAATTTCCTCTGAATTTGTAGTTATGTCTCCCCTTTCATTTCTGATTTTGTTAATTTGGACACACTCTCTGTGTTCTCTCTTTAGTCTGGCTAAGGATTTATAAATCTTGTTGATTTAATCAAAGAACCAAGTTTTGGTACTGTTGATCCTTTCTATGGTCCTTTTTGTTTCTACTTGTTTCTACTTCAGATTTCAGCTCTGAGTTTGATTACTTCCTGCCTTCTACTCCTCCTGGGTGTATTTGCATCTTTTTGTTCTAGGGCTTTTAGGTGTGCTGTCAAGCTGCTGACATATGCTCTTTCCTGTTTCTTTCTGCAGGCACTCAGCGCTATGAGTTTTCCTCTTAGCACAGCTTTCATTGTGTCCCATAAGTTTGGGTATGTTGTACCTTCATTTTCATTAAATTCTAAAGAGCTTTTAATTTCTCTCTTTATTTCTTCCTTGACCAGGTTATCATTGAGTAGAGCATTGTTCAATTTCCATGTTAATGTGTGCATTCTTCCCTTATTGTTATTGAAGACCAGTTTTAGGCCGTGGTGGTCCGATAGCACGCATGGGACTATTTCTATCCTTCTGTACCTGTTGAGGCCCGTTTTTTGACCAATTATATGGTCAATTTTGGAGAAAGTACGATGAGGAGCTGAGAAGAAGGTATATCCTTTTGCTTTAGGATAGAATATTCTATAAATATCCGTTAAGTCCATTTGACTCATGACTTCTCTTAGTCTGTCGACATCACTGTTTAATTTCTGTTTCCATGAGCTGTCCATTGATGAGAGTGGGGTGTGAAATCTCCCACTATTATTGTGTGAGGTGCAATGTGTGTTTTGAGCTTTAGTAAGGTTTCTTTTACGTATGTAGGTGCCCTTATATTTGGAGCATAGATATTTAGGATTGAGAGTTCATCTTGGTGGATATTCCCGTTGATGAATATGATGTCCTTCCTTATCTTTTTTCATGCCTTTTAGTTGAAAATTGATTTTATTTGATATTAGAATGGCTACTCCATCTTGCTTCTTCTGACCATTTTCTTGGAAAGTTGTTTTCCAGCCTTTCACTCTGAGGTAATGTCTGTCTTTGTCTCTGGGGTGTGTTTCCTGTAGGCAGCAGAATGCAGGGTCCTCGTTGCGTATCCAGTTTGTTAATCTATTTCTTTTTATTGGGGAGTTGAGGCCATTGATGTTGAGAGATATTAAGGAATAGTGATTATTGCTTGCCGTTATATTCATTTTTGGATGTGAGGTTATGTTTGTGTGCTTTCATTCTCTTTGTTTTGTTGCCAAGACGATTAGTTTCTTGCTTCTTCTAGGGTATACCTTGCCCCCTTATGTTGGGCTTTACCATTTAATATCCTTTGTACTGCTGGATTTGTAGAAAGATATTGTGTAAATTTGGTTTTGTCATGGAATATCTTGGTTTCTCCATCTATGATAATTGAGAGTTTTGCAGGATACAGTAACCTGGGCTGGCATTTGTGTTCTCTTAGGGTCTGTATGACATCAGTCCAGGATCTTCTGGCCTTCATAGTTTCTGGCAAGAAGTCTGGTGTGATTCTGATAGGTCTGCCTTTATATGTTACTTGACTTTTTTCCCTTACTGCTTTTAATATTCTTTTTTTATTTTGTGTGTTTGGTGTTTTGACAATTATGTGACAGGAGGTGTTTCTTTTCTGGTCCAATCTATTTGGAGTTCTGTAGGCTTTTTGTATGTCTATGCGTATCTCTTTTTTTAGGTTAGGGAAGTTTTCTTCTATGATTTTTTGAAGATATTTACTGGTCCTTTGAGCTGGGAGTCTTCACTCTCTTCTATACCTATTATCCTTAGGTTTGGTCTTCTCATTGATTCCTGGATTTCCTGTATGTTTTGGACCAGTAGCTTTTTCTGCTTTACATTATCTTTGACAGTTGAGTCAATGATTTCTATGGAATCTTCTGCTCCTGAGATTCTTTCTTCCATCTCTTGTATTCTGTTGGTGAAGCTTGTATCTACAGCTCCTTGTCTCTTCTTTTTGTTTTCTATATCCAGGGTTTTATCCATGTGTTCTTTCTTGATTGCTTCTATTTCCATTTTTAATTCCTTCAACTGTTTGATTGTGCTTTCCTGGAACTCTTTCAGGGATTTTTGTATCCTCTCTATGGGCATCTACTTGTTTATTTATGCTTTCCTGGAATTCTTTCAGGGATTTTTGTGATTCCTTTCTGTAGGCTTCTATTTGTTTATTAATGTTTTCCTGTGTTTCTCTAAGGGAGTTGTTTACGTTTTTCTTGAAGTCCTCCAGCATCATGATCAAATATGATTTTGAAACTAGATCTTGCTTTTCTGGTGTGTTTGGATTTTCCATGTTTTTTTTTTGGTGGGAGAATTGGACTCCGATCATGCCATGTAGTCTTTGTTTCTGTTGCTTGGGTTCTTGTGCTTGCCTCTCGGCATCAGATTATCTCTAGTGTTACTTTGTTCTGCTATCTGACAGTGGCTAGACTGTCCTATAAGCCTGTGTGTCAGCAGTGCTGTAGACCTGTTTTCCTCTCTTTCAGTCAGTTATGGTGACAGAGTGTTCTGCTTTTGGGCATGTAGTTTTTCCTCTGTACATGTCTACAGCTGTTCATGTGGGCCTGTGTCTTGAGTTCACCAGGCAGGTCACTTGCAGCAGAAAAGTTTGTCTTGCCTGTGATCCTGAGGCTCAAGTTCACTCACAGGGTGCTGCCCACGGGCTCTCTGTGACGGCAGCAACCAGGAAGATCTACGCCACCCTTTCCGGGATCTTCAGTGCATCAGGTTCCAGATGGCCTTTTGTTTTTACCTCTTGCTTCCGAGATGTATGTGCAGAGAGCAGTCTATTCTGGTTTCCCAGGCTTGTCTGCCTATCTGAACGTTTAGCTCTCCCTCCCACAGGTTTCGGGTGCAGAGAACTGTTTATCCAGTCTGTTTCCTTCAGGTTCTGGCGGTGTCTCAGGCAGGGGTCCTGCCGCTCCTGGGCCCTCCCTCACGGGAGCCCAGAGGCCTTCTACAATTTCCTCTTGGGCCAGGGATGTGGGCAGGGGTGGGCAGTGTTGGTGGTCTCTTCAGCTCTGCAGCCTCAGGAGTGCCCACCTGACCAGGCGGTTGGGTCTCTCTCTCACGGGTTCTGCTAGCAGAGTCACAATTACATTCTTACACAAACACACACACACACACACACACACACTCACACACACACATGCATACATTCTCATAATTGCATACTTACACAGACATCAATACTTACATATGCATATGGTGCAAAAGACCAAGGACCAGTACAGAAAGATGAACTCCAATCTTTATTACAGAGAGAAAGAAATCGCTTCTACCCTTTTAATGCTAAGTGATTTAAACCCAAGTTTGTAAAAGAAAAGGCCTGTTCCTTTTAACAAGACTAATTTTGCATTGCTATTAAGAAATGTCCTTTTCTGTCCCAAGATAAGGAGAAACCTGCCTGCACCTTCTATTCTTTCCAGCTTCTTCTTTTGTCCTCTTTTCACCTGCATTCTCTAGATTGCTCTCTTATGTTACATAAGTTATTCCTCTCTACATTACTTCTCAGCACAGATCTTTTTGTCTTAGTTCTACTTACCTTTGTTTTCCTTATCTCAAACTGATCTTTTCAGGTCATCCCCTCTCCTGCTCTGTCCATCTGTCTCTGTCCTTCCAGTTCAGACCCTCTGTCTCAGTCCTTCTGTGTGTCTTCTCTTTGTCCTCAGCACCTAAAAATTTTTCAGAATACATGATCAGGTGTTAAATTGTTCACCACAAGTACATATGAAAGATCAAAGCATAAATAGAAATACAAGTTTACAACCGAGAATGTTTACATGGATATCCCTCAGGAGTAATTATCTGGCTAAACATTCATCACCAGTGTCAGCTCTACAGGTTCACTGAATGTATAAAACCATAGTTGTTAGTGAAGTTATTTACAAATAAACACAGTCAATATCTTATCCCCTGTCCTTGCACCTGTAACAAATAGTTTATGACACTTGATAACTGTTTTTGCAACTTCTTGAATTGTGTTCTGAGTAGGAGAAAGTCTGTTTACTGTCTTAGAATAATTAACTGGTGACACCTGGGAGACTGGAGTTGTCACTGGAATTCTGACTATCAGAAAGAGACTTGTAGGAGTTCCACTATATAAGAGCTTAATAACCATTCATATAATTTTAGGAATTATTGTAGGATCATTATTAAGACTAAAGAATTCATCTATTTGTATGAATAGCATCACTACGGGACAGTGCAACTTCGTAGGCCTGCAGAGATCTGCTCCAAAGGGGTGTGCTCTTACTCAATGATTGCTATATATGTCTAATAATAATAACACGAATAGCATTTCAATAGCAGGAAACTTTCCAGAAATGAATCTCTTACAACCTTGCTTAATAAGGGCAAACCAGTTGTGGATTATAAAATAATCCAAGGCTGTCCATCTGAGGATGATCACCTGTTAGTTATGAGCTTGTCCTGATATGGCTCCTGACACTTTCTTCTCAGTCCTACATGGTACCTTCTACAAAACTGATAATATGATCCATCACAAAAAAGGCCTCAAAAGATGCAAGAAGATTGAATTAATTCCATTCAAACTATGAAATCACTAAGAATGGTCTTCAATAACAACAA
The DNA here is from genome assembly GCF_021556685.1 of Rattus norvegicus. Taxonomy (NCBI): domain Eukaryota; kingdom Metazoa; phylum Chordata; class Mammalia; order Rodentia; family Muridae; genus Rattus; species Rattus norvegicus. The sequence goes on along the minus strand of NC_141555.1, from coordinate 49,459,073 downwards.
GAACAACCAAAGTCCCACATATACATGGTAGCGTAAGATTGATTTACTTGATGAGAACTTGTTCAAGGAAGAAATAAAGAAAAAATTAAAGACTTTCTAGAATTTAATGAAAATGAATGCATAAATTGGGAACACAAAAAAGCAATGCTAAGAGGAAAACTCATAGCTCTGAGAGCCTCCACAAAGAAACAGGAGCTATGATACACTCGCAGTTTGTCCGAACACCTGAAATCTCAGAACCAATAAAAATCCAAATACACCAAGAGTACTAGACAGCAGGAAATAATCAAACTCCGTACTGAAATCAACCAAGTAGAAACAAAAGGTATTATGTAGAGAATCAACAAAACCAGGAGCTGGTTCTTTGAAAAATCCAGAAGATAGGTAAATCCTTTGTATTCAAATTAAAAATAACAAAATCAGAAGTGAAATAGAGATATAACCATAGAAAATGAGGAAGCTCAAAAAATTATCAGATCCTACTATAAAAGCATATACTTAACAAAACAGGAAAGCAAGGATCAAATGGATAATTTTCTACTTAGATACAAGATACCAAAGTATCTTGAATCACGATCAGATAAACCATCTAAATACTCCCTTTACTTGTAAAGTAGTAGAAGCAGTCATTAAATGTCTCCTAACCAAGAGATCCCAGGATGAGGAAGGTTTAGTACAGAATTCTCTCAGACCTTCATAGAACATCTAATACCAATATTCTCCTAACTATTCAACAAACTAGAAATAGAAGGAACACTACAGTCTTATTACTTTTCTGACACCAGAGTTATGTAGATTTTGAGAAAGAATTATAAGAGCTGATGCTGAGTTCAACCACATAAGAACAACAATGTCAATGAACCAGTATGTTCTGGATCTAAAACAATAATCAAAGACTATTCGTGGACAAACCTATGGTTCCAAATGCTTATGTTGCAGAGGATGGCCTTTTTGGGCACTATTGGAATGAGAAGCCCTTAGTCCTCTCTAGGTTTGACTGTTAGTTCAAGGGACAGTAAGGCAGACCAGTTAGTGATCTTATGGACAGAAAAGTGGGAAAGGAAATAACATTTGAAATGTAAATATAGAAATATCCAAATAAAAAAGCAATGTATTTTGTTAAAATATAAAAAAATGAAAGAAATAAAAGAAAAGAGAACTTCCAGCTAATCACAACTATGGACTCAGAAATCAAATGGGTCACTGTCAGGGAATGGCAGTCAGAGTAATACTAGTCAAAATATTGAGATGATGAAGTCTGAATTAGAAGCACTTCTCTCTCCCAGATATCAGTGTCAGACTCAAACTGCACAATAGGTATCCAAAGCACGGAGGAGTTTACTCTGAGCTGAGGACACGATACTTGTCTGTCTCTTCTTCCTTAGGAGGTTTTTCTTCTGGGCAAAAAGAGTAAAAGCCATGAGCTGTCAGGAAAACAAATGTGCCAAGATAAAAACCTGTCTTTTGGAATAAAGAAAGTAATAATATAAACTCTCTGACTTCCAGGAACCATAAAAACCAGGGATTTCAAGATGCTTCTGAGAGGCTACAATCTCTTTATTCCCATATGTGGAAGGCTCAGGTCTAGGCTATCTCTTCAGAGATTCCACTCAACTCCTACACAGGACTCACTGAGCTTTCCCATGGGCCACGTATTTCTTCCTTTTTTTAATAACAAGACAGAAGGCCAGGTTCCTTTTCCCCGTCTCTGATCTCTTCATCATCTTTGTTCTCCTTCCCAAAGGCTGTTTACTCTGAAGTAGAGGCCACTATACAAATCCTAGACGTAAGGAAAGAATATCTGAGAGGCAGGATACAAGAGATTATTCAGGGAGGGACTAATGCTGATGTCACTGAAAGCTGCCATGGCCTACCTGCTGAACAATTTCCTGACCAGATTCAAGGGTGCCCTTTCCAGGAGTGACTCCTGGTACACAGTGGAAACCTTCATTTACTAAATCTCCCTAAAGCTAGAGACTTCTCTGTGCTTTATTAGTGGTTACATGCTCTGAATGGAGAATGTTAGTCAGGGGCTTGGCATGGGTAGAAATGATTTAGGAACATGGAGTGGAGGAGATTCTTCCAGATAATATTTTTATTCCCAGTTTTATTACTGTGACATACAGTTCAAATTTCTAGGTTTTCTCTGTTTCCCAAAGGCCATTATTTTGCATACAGACCTTTAATTGAATGAATATGTATTTCACTTTTTTATTGTACAATCCTTGATTGGGGACTTTATAAATATTCCTCAATGTGTACTCAAAAATTCAGTTCTCCAATTCCATTTTCTGCAATGGTTTTGGCAACAAAGTGGGCCCAGCTCTAGAGTGAGTATAACAGTGTAAACATTGTGTACCTACTTCAAATGATAAACTCCCAAATCCTTAATTTATCCAAAGATTACTAGACATCAATACTGCAAAGGATCACATGGACTATAGAATTCAGTTCTCTATTCCCATTTGATATCAGTACTACAATAGCAACCTTAATGTGTTCCTGTGCAGGACTTGAGGGTTGGATGTTTTACCATGATTCTTTGTTAAGGCCAAACATAAGATAATGGAGGATGAGCAGGGAGAAGAACGGCTAGAGGACCAGTGAAACCTCATCTTCCATAGGTTCAAAAGAACAGGAGGGAGTCTATTTGACATTGTCATTTGTGGATTCTACATTCTTGACCTAGTTGCTCAGAATCCAAATTAAAATTCCACATGATGTCACAGCTGTAGGAACCAACAAATTATATATATATATATATATATATATATATATATATATATATATATACTAAACCAATATTCAAAGACTATACATGGGTAGACCTCGGACTCAATTGCATCTGTAGCAGAGGATGACCTGTTTGGGTCCCAATAAAAAGAGAGGCCCTTGGTCCTCCCTAGTTTTGATCCCAGTTAACGGGAATGTGAAGGCGCAGTAAGTGAGCCTATAGAAGAAGGAGAGTGGGACCGATTAGGGATCTTATGGGCAAGAAATAGGGAAAAGAAATAATATTTTAAATGTAAATATATAAATATCCAATTAAAAGAGCAATATAATTTGTTAAAAAATGATAAAAAATTAAAGAAATTAAAGAAGAGAATCTGCCAGCTAATTAGAACTATTCATTCAGAAATCTAAAGTGTCGTTGTCAGGGAATGGTAGAGTAATACTAGTGGAAAGACTGAGATGATGAAATCTCAGGTAGAAGCACTTGTCTCTTCCAGATATCAGTGACAGACACAAACTGCACTATAGGAATCCAAAGCATGAAAGAGTTTACTCTGAGCTCAGGACACAATTCTTGTCTTTCCCTTCTTCCTAAGGAACTTTTCCTCCTGGCCCAAAAGGACAAAGGCCATGAGCTCTCAGAAAAACAACTTTGCCCTTTCCAACACTTGGCTTTTGGGATATGGAAATTAATGATATAAACTATCTGAATTTCAAGAAAAATAACAACAAGGGAAGTCCAGATGATTCTGAGAGGCTCCCTGCTCCATATTCCCATATGTGGAAGGGTCAGATAAAGGCTTTCTCTTCAGTTATCCCACTCAATGCCTACCCATGTCTCACTGAGCTATCCCATAAACCACATCTTCCTTCCTTTCTTTATACAAGACAGAAGGCCAGCTTCCTTTGCCCATCTCTTATCTCTTCATTCTCTTTGTTCTCCTTCTCAAATGGCTGTTTACTCTGAATTTGAGGCCAATTAGTAAACCGTAGAGGTATTGAAGGAATATCTGAGAGGCAGTTGCAGTCACAATAGCACTTGTGACATCACAGAAGAAGCTAGGGCTCTCCAGGTTACAAGAGATTTTTCAGGGAGGGCCTAATGATGATGTTACTGAGAACTGCCATGGCCTACCTGCTGAACAGATTTCCTTACATTGACCAGATTTGGAGATGCCCTTTCCTGGAGTGTTTCCTGTGACATAGTGGAAACCTTTACATTCTACATCTCTCTAAGCTAGGGACTTCTCTCTGCTTCATTAGTGGTTACATGCTCTGAATGGAGAAGTTCGTCAGGGGCTTGGCAAGGTTAGAAAAGTAATAGGAACAAGGAGTGAAGGAGATTCTTCTGGTGAATAATTTTATTCCCCGGTCCAATCCTGTGACATTCAGTTCTATTCCCTAGGTTTCCTCAGTTTTCCATGTGCCAGTATTTTCCTTACAGACCTTTAATTGAGTGAACATTGTTTTGCATTATCTGATTGTACATTCATTGACAGGGGACATTATATATATTCCTGCATGTGTACTCAAAATTTCATTTTTCCAATTCCCTTTTTTTTTTGCAATGAATTCGGCAACAAACTTGGCCTGGCTATTGAGTCAATATAGCAGTGGAAATATTCGTACATAATTCTAATGATCAACACACAAATCCTTATTTTATCCAAAAATTACCAGACATCAATAAAACAAAGGACCATATTGACTATAAATTCCGACCTCTAGTCACATTTGATATCTTTACCACACTATCTACCTTCCTGTGTTCCCATGGCCAGACTTGAAGGTTTTAGATATTTTACCATGATTCTTTCTTAAAGCCAAATATAAGAAACAGGAGGATTGGCAGGGTTAAGAAAGCTTGAGGAACAGTGAAACCTGAACTTCAAGTACAGGAGAGAGTCTATTTAACATTGTCATTGTAAACTCTACATTCTTGACCTAGTTGCACAGAATCCATGTTAACATTCCACCAAAAAGATGTAGGCACCAAAAGTGTGTGTGTGTGTGTGTGTGTATATATATATATATATATATATATATATATATATATATATATATATATATATATATCTGTCACCAATTATAATTGATGAAGCTAAGAAGTGCATTCTGCCAGAAAACTGATATAGCTATGTTGTGAGAGACACAGCTAGAGCATGTCAAATGCAAAAGTGTATGCTATTGGTAAATCTGTGAACTGAAAATGGACCTCTTGTTGGTAGATTTTGAGAAAGGCTAACAAGAGCTGAGGGGACTTTCAACACCATAAGAACAACATTGCTAATGAATCAAAGTTTTCTGGTATGAGACTAATATTGAAAGACTAAACGTGAACAGACCTATGTCTCCAACTGCATATGTAGCAGAAAACGGCCTTGTTGGGCACCAATGGAAGAAGAACCACTTGATCCTCCCTTGGTTTGATTCACAGTTAAAGAGAATTAGAAGGGACAGTAAGGGAGTTATAGAAGTAGTGGAGAGGGACCAGTTAGTGATCTTATGGGAGGAAACTCTTAAAGGAAATAATATTATAAAGGTGAATATTGAAATATACATTAAAAAAACAAATAAAATTTGTAAAAAAATAAAAAATATATAAGAAATAAATGAAAAGAAAACTGCCAGCTAAACACAGCTGTTGACTGAGAAATCTAATGTGTCAATGTCAGGGAATGGTAGTCAGAGAAATAATATTGGAAATAGTGAGATGGTGAAGTCTCAATTAGAAGAACCTCTTACTCCCAGATATTGGCAACAAAGGGGGTAGAGCTATAGAGTGAACAGAACAGTGAAAATATTGTGTGCCTACTTCAAATAATGAACTCTAAATGCATATTTAATCCAAAAATTGTGAGACATCTGTAAAGCAAAGGACAACATGGACTTTAGAAAGCAGATCTGTAGTCCCAATAGATATAAGTTCTATAAATCTACCTTTGGTTTTCCCAGAGCCAGACTTGAGGTTTTTGGATATTTTATCATGGTTCTTTCTTCAGACAAAACATAAGATTCATTTGGATGGGCAGGGAGAGGAATGACTTGAGGTACAGTTAAACCTCAACTTCAATATGTTCATAAGAACAGGATGGAGTTTATTTGGCATTGTCATTTGTGGATTCTACATTCTTGAACTACTTGCTCAGAATCCATGCTAAAATTCTACTTAACCTCATTGCTGTAGGAGACACTATATATATATATATATATATATATATATATATATATATATATATATCACCAAAACTAGATATGATTGATGAATGAAGTACCTGCTTCCAGGTACCGGATATAGATCTTTCCTGGGAGACACAGCTAAACTTATCAAATACAGAAGTTAATGCTAGTGGCAAACTAGTTTACTGACAACTGATCTGTTGAGATTTTGAGAAAGGATTACAAATGCTGTGTAAGTGAGGGTTCTGAAGGTACCTGGAAGAGAATGTGGGACAAAGGACGCAAGAAGGATGCCAAGACAAGAGCCTGAAAAAGGCATCTATTTTATTTTTCTCCAAGGCTGAATTTATAACATCACAGGGGTTACAGAGGGAGGGGGAAGTAGGAAACATTTACGCAGGGCAAGAACACAGGATTCATTTGGTTATGGAACTGATGTTGAAAGGACGTCAGAAAGTTCACAGGTTTGTCGTATTATTAATCAGCAGGACAACATTATCATATTATTATTTTTCTTGACCACCAGATTTGTATTAGTCTTCTTCAGCTGGCTGGGGATTTTTCATGAACCTAGTTAATTGTTAACTAGGTTAACATGAACCTATTGTTAATTCTAACAATAATAATAACATCTACACAATGGAGGGCTTCAAGGGCATTGCAATGGGTTTCTAGAGGGTCCTCTAGATTCCTTTCTCCTCCTAGAGCACCCTCTAGGGCCTATGGCCTGTGAAAACTAGCAAGTCATCCTGTCACAGCCGTAAGCCCCTAACAGGACCAATAGCGACTACCAAGTGGACTCTCAATCCTCTCCAGTGGTGACTCAAACACTTCAGCCATCAGAGGCAGACAACACAAGTCAACATGAAACAAAAACCAGACATGACACAGAGACAAAACAGAAAGTAACACAGAACACAAAACACAGATTTGCTTGAGCTTACCTCTGATCTCTTCGCCAATTGTGGTCTGGAGGGAACAGAGTTCCCTGTGATGGACCAAAATGTTGTAAGACCCCATAGTGGACCACTTCTGGAGCACAATCACGGAGCACAGATTGACAAAGTGACCACTGCAGTAGCATGAGGGTATAAGGTTTTAAATCCACATATGTGAGGTTGCTCATCCATACAAGGAGAGCCAACCTTGTACCCATAAACCACACAACTTTTATTCATTACAGGGGGTAGACTTCAGTAAAAGGGTTAGCCCATCCATTAAACAATCACTAACTCTGTACTATCTTTTGAATCAGTTGTTCCCTCCTGGGGGAACTATGGACAAATATTTTTACAAAATCTAAGATTTTTTTTTTTAAATTTTAACCCTATTTGTGTCCTGAGTGACTCCCTGAGACATGTCACAAAAGATGACTGTAGAATGCTTGTTCCATCACTCAGCAAAAGCTCTGGGATGGGACGGGGGTGGGAGCAAAAGCTCCAAGGGGGAACGAAGGCTTCCACAAACAAAAAGACAGACCAGCCTATTCACAGTGATAGACGTTCTCCTCAAGAACATCTTCAAAGAGCTGCACATTGGTAGCCATTTGTAAGTGAGAGGTCTGAGGGTGCCAGGAATAGAATTGGGGACAAGGGTCGCAAAGAAAAACGTTAAGGTAGGAGTCTGATCAAGGCAAAAATTTTATTTTCCTCCAAGGATGAATTTATACCATAACAGGGGTAACAGAGGGAGGCGAGAAGTAAGAAACATTTACTCAGGCCAAAGATACAGTATTGGTGTGGTCAGGGAGTCAGCTGATGTTGACATAATATCAGAAATGTCACAGGTATGTCATATTATTAGTCAGCAGGACAACTTTGAAATATTATTATTTTTCTTGACCACCAGATGTGTATTAGTATTCTGCAGCTGGGTGGGGATTTTCCATGAAAATAGTCATACTTAATTCTAACCATAATAATAACATAAACATTGGAGGACGGCAAGGACATCGCTCCAAAGAAATTGAAGGGGCTTTCAACTCCATACTAAAAACAATTCCAAAGAAACAGAGATTTCTGGTACTAATCCAATATTCTGTGCATGGACAGAACTATGGCTCCAATATCATATGTTACAGAGGATGGCCCTATTGTGCACCAATGGAAGGAGAAGAACTTTGTCCTTCCCAGGTTTGACTCCCAGTTCAAAGAATGTCAAGGTGCAGTAAGGGAGGTTATAGAAGAAGGGTAGTGGGACCAGTTAGGGGTCTTATTGACAGGAAACTGTGAAAGAAAATAACATTTGAAATGTTAATATAGAAATATCCAATTAAATAAGCAATAAAATTTGCTAAAAAATGAAAAAAATGGAAGAAATAAAATAAAAGAAACTGCTAGCTTATCTCACCTATTGACTCAGAAATGTAAAGGGTCACTGTAAGGAAATGGTAGAGTCATACTACTGAAAGACTGAGATGATGAAATCTCAACTAGAAGCACTTCTCTATCCCAGATATCAGTGTCAGACACAAACAGCACTATAGGGATCCAAAGCCTGAAGGAGTTTACTCTGAGCTGAAAATACAATACTTGTTCATCCCTTCTTCCTCAGGACCTTTATCTTCATGACAAAAAGAATAAAAGTCATGAGCTCTCAGGCAACAACTGTGCCCTTCCCAATATTGGCTTGTGGAATAAAGAAATGAATGATATAAACACTCTGACTTCCAGGAACTATAAGAACAGGGAAGTCCAGATGCTTCTGAGAGGCTCCCATCTCCTGATTCCCATATGTGGAAGACTCAGATCAAGGCTGTCTCTTCAGGGAACCCACTAAAAACCTACCCAGGACTAATTTAGCTCTCCAATGGACCACGTATTTCTTCCTTTTTTAACACCAAGACAGAAGGGCATCTTCCTTCTTTCCACCTCTGATCTCTTCATCCTCCTTTTCTCCCTCAAAAATGGCTGTTCACTCTGAATTAAAGGCCAATTAGTAAGCCCTAGAGGTACTGAAGGAATATCTAAGAAGCAAGTGCTGTCACAACAACACTTATGACCTCACAGAAGGAGCTAGAGCTCTCAAGGTTACAAGAGATTTTTCAGGGAGGGACTAATGATGGTGTCACTGAGAACCTCCATATCCTACCTGCTGAACAGCTTTGCTTTCATTGACCAATTTTGAGAGTGCCTTTTCCAGGTGAGTCTTTTGTGACACAGTGGAAATCTTTACATACTATATCTCTCTAAATCTAGAGACTTCTCTTGTCTTCAATAGTGGTTACTTACTCTGAATGGAGAAAGTTGGTCAGGGGCTTTGCATGGGTAGAAATGATTTAGGAAAATAAAGTATAGGAGATTTTCCTAGATAATATTTTTATTTCGAGGTTCATTCCTGTGACATACAGTTCAATTTTCTAGGTTTTCTCTTTTTCCCGACAGGCAGTATTTTCCATATAGACCATTAATTTATTGAATATTATATTACACAAATGTGATCATGTTCTAGTTTTATTTTCTTGCATAGTGCTGAAAAAATGATACCCAATACTGTATTAGAACAAATATTACATAGTACACCTAAAGAAATCAAATTCCTTCCAAGGCCAACGTAACATCATAAGTAAGCAATTTCAATTTACAGAGAAATGTTTAAATATTGTATTATTTATCTTTAACAGTACTCAAGAATCTTTAAAAAAACAGGAATCTAAATATCTGTATAAAAATGTCATATCTGCTTTAAATGATCAGAATGCACATCTGTGATTGGCAATCCTTATTAAAACCTATCAGGAACTGAGGCTAAACCTGGGACAGAAATCAGTCATCAACAGTTCAGCCTTTGTGACAGTCACACCATTAGCCTGTGCCGCCATTGTTCTTGATCCCTGACCTTAAAAGGTCCCAGCCTTTCCAAACCTCAAACTGTTACATAATTTTTTTATTACCTCAGAGTCAGTAGGGACAACATCTTAGTCAGCTTCACAAGCAATTTACTTTTCCAAATGTGTTTTAAGGTTGGCGGTCGTCGCTGACCATTCTACATTTCCTCGGGAAATGATGGAAGCACTGATCTGCCCCAGAGGCAAATCCTAAAAGATCTTGACCACTGTTATTGCAAATACCAATGGCGCTGCCCTCTGAGTGGTGTGAAGCTCCATGAGGATTTTCATGCACTTCTTAGATTAAGAGAGATATTAGTGCAAAAACCGAGTGACACTCTGCATGAAGTCCTCGTTGGGTTCCTGACTCTCCAAGGTCCAACGGGACTGGGCGGAAGAGTGGGCCATACTGCAGGAGTTCTAAAGCTGTGCGCCATTCCTCCTTCACAGGCCTTGGCCATACTCCATTTCAGAACAAAATTTGAACCATGCTTTTAACCTGGATAGAATTTCAAATACTATACTGAGTAGGAAGTGTGGGAATCCTTACATTGTCCTTAACTTTAATGGAATTTCTTTATGTTTCTTTCCATTTAGGTTGATGTTGCGTGCTGGCTTGCTGTCCATTGCTTCTATTATGTTTCTGCATAGGACTGGTATCACTGATCTCTCTGATGCTTTTAACATGAAGGGGGGTTGGAATATTTTTGCAAGCTTTTTCAGCACCTAATGAGATTATTATGTGATTTTTTTCTTTCAGTCTCATTATATAGTAGATTATATTGATGGATTTTAAGAAATTGAACCGTCCCTGCCTCCCACTAGATATTAATAATTACATAGCATAACCAACAGAAGGGATCTCATATTCTCACGCATACTCTTACAGCTCTCCAAAAAAAACAAAAACAAAAACATGCAAACAAAAAAATCATGCACCCTACAGAACAGATCTAATACTCACAAAAACACTCAAACATCCCAATCGAAAAAACAAAAACCAAAAAAACATGCAAGCAAAGAAAAAGCACTGCTCCTGTAACATCAAAATAGCATGAACTAAATATCACTTCTCATTAATACCTTTAAGCATTAATGGCCTCTACTCAGCAGTAAAAGGACACAGGCTAATACAGTGGATTTAAAAACAGGATCCATCCTTCTTTTGCACTCAAGAAACACAATCTAGCAGCCGAGATAGACACAACCTCAGACTAAGGGATCGGCAAAGTTTTCCAAGCAAATGGACACAAGAAACAAGATGGTGTAGCCATTCTAACATCCGGCAAATCAGACTTTCAACCAAAAGTAATCAAAAGAGATGGGGAAGGACAATTCATATGCTTCAGAAGAAAAAGCCACCAAAATGTCATCTCAGTTCTGGATGTCTATGTGTCAAAGACAAAAGCAGCAACATTGGTGAGAGAAATATTCCTGAAGCTTAAATATCACATCGAACCTCAAATATTAATAGTGGGGAACATCAATGTCCCACTCTCACCAAGGACAGGCCATTGAGACAGAAACTAAAAAAATATAAATGATGTAACTAATACGGGGTTCAATTAGATTGACCTCAATGATATCTACAGAATAGTTTACTCGAACACAAAAGTACACTCTTTCTTTTCAGTACCTCATGGAACCTTATCATAAACTGACCATGTTCTCCCACACTAAACAAGCCAGAACAGATACAGAAAGACTGTGCTAACCATTGGATCTTTTCAGATCACCACGGATTAAAACTGGACTTCAACAATAAGAAAAAGTGTATGAACTCATTGAAATTAAATAGCTCGCAACTGAAAAACAACCAGTTCCGAGAAGACATGAAAAACAAAAAGGGTTCCTAGAATTTAATGAAAATGAAGGCACAGCTTCTTCAAACTTAAGGGACATAAGGAAAGTAGTGCTAAGAGGAACTTGCATATTCAGCACTGGGCACTTTCATAAAGAAACCAGAGAGACCACACACTAGCAACTTCACAGCACACCCTAAATCTCTAAAATAAAAAGAAGCAAATACATATTAAAGGAGGAGACAGCAAGAAATGATCAGACTCGGGGTGAAAGTGATCCATCAGAAACAAAGAGAATACAAAGATCAAAAAAAAAAAAAAAAAAAAAAAAAAACAAGAGTTGGTTCCTTGTAACATCAACCTGACAGACAAACACACAGACAGATAATCTAATAGGTTGAGAGAAATCATCCAAATAACAAAAACAGAATTGAACCAGGGAGCCGTATCAATGGACACTGATGAAAGTCACAGAATCTTTAGGTCTCACTTCAAATACCTGCTGTCTCAAAAATTAGAAGCTCTGAACAAAGTGAATGATTGTGTAGACTGATTACACTGATCATAGGTAAATTCAGGTAGGATAAACTATGTAAATAGCTCTATAACAACTAAAGAGACACAAACAGTAATTAAGTTTCCCCACTGAAACAGCCCCAGATTGTTTGAGTACAGACTCGTACCACATTTTCAAAGAATTCTCAACCTACTCCAAAAAACAGAAACAGGAGGAAAATAGCCAAACTGATTCCATGTCACCACTGTCACCCTGACACCTAAATCACAAACGACTCAACAAGGAAGAATTTCAGACGAATTTCCCTTACGAACATTGGTGGAAAAATTACTAGGTAAAATGTTCCAAAATAATATCCAAGGGCATATCAAAACCGCCATTCAGTGCCATCATGTAGGCTTCCTCTTGAGGTTGCGGGAGTGGATCAATCTAGGAAAACCCATCAAAGTGATCCACCATATAAGCAAACAAAACTGAAAAAAAAAAAATTCTACCCTCAGGATTTTCCATTAACATGCGAGCTCACTTGGAGTTAACTTTGTGGATGTTGCATAGCATGCAGTATATTTATATGTGTGTGTGTGTATATACATATATATATAATATTATATAATAAATTAATATATTAAATTATTATATACTAACATTATAATAATATAAGTAATATTAATATACTACATTAACATTTTAAATTGTTATATATCAAAGTTATGCTAATATATAATAAATATTACTCTAGTATATTAATATATTGAATTATATTATTATAATAAATAATAAAGATATACTACATAAATATATTGAATTATTAAATATTAATATCATGATTCAATATAATTAATATTTATATATTATGTTAGTATATTAAATTATTATATAGTAATAATACTATACCTCTCTTACCCTATTCTGACTCTCTACCTAACCCCATCCTCCACCCTCCATTATCAAATTTCCTCTCTGGCTCCCTGTCATAGGCTCTAGCATTTACTGAACAATTAAAATAGACAGAAGGTTCATATGCGATCTCCTTAATACATGATAGAGGTCTAGTTAGAGGCATCCTCCTTTGAGGAAGCTGATAAATATAAGGATACAAATACCGTTTGCCGGGGAAGATCAAAACTGAATAATGATATTGCATATCTATTCAGTGGATTCTGAAAGAACGAGGAATATTCTTCCTATAGACCTAGCTGTACTACTCCTGGCCTTATGTCTGAAAAGACATCTGCCATACCGCAAAGACACGTGCTCCATCATGTTCCTAGCTTCATTCTTCATAATGAGTAGAAAATAGAAATAACCGAGATGCCCCTCAATGAAAGAATGGCTACAGAATATGTGGTTCATTTACACTATGGAATACTACGCAGCTATGAAAAATAAGGACATTGTGAAGATGCGGTCAAGTAGATGGAATGGGAAAGTATTGTTCTGAATGAGGTAACTGAGACCCAAAATAACATGTACATGATTAAATTTAAGTGATTAAAAGAGGGTATTAGCCATAAAGTACAGAATTCACACGCTGCGATCTACAGAACCAAAGAGGCTAAACATGAAGAAAGATCCAAGAAAAATGCTTTGATTTCACTCAGAAGGAGGAATAAAATAATGAGAGGAGGCAGATGGAAGGAAAGGATTGGGTGGCTGAGGGGATGGGAAGGGATATGGGGTTTGAGAATCATTTCTTGGGAGAGGCGTGCAAAAGGGACAGAGAGCCAAGAGAATAAACTGAAATCAGTGACTGTCCAGGGTTGGTGCTATCTCTATGATTTGCCTGCAATCTGGGATGGGTGAGGCTACCCTGGCATCGTTGAGGGTGACTTTAGCTGAGACTCGTAGCAATGGGGATACAGATACTGAAATGGTCACTTTCCGTAGCCACGGAGGACCTATGGTGGAAGGTTAAGGACACAAACCACCCCCAAAATTTTGACCCAGAAATTGCCCCCTCTGTAAGAAACACAGGGACAGAGATGGAAGAGGAAATGAGGGAATGGTCAAAGGATAAGTGGCCGGATGTGAGACTTATCCTATGGGCAGACGGCAAACCCTGACATTATTAATGGTCCTTTCTTGTGTTTGCAGACAGGAGGGTAGCATTATTTTCCTCTGGAAGGCACAATGGAGCAGCCGACTGAAACAGCTGCATAGATGCACGGCCAAACATTGGATGGAGCTCAGTGAGTTCCACTGGAGAGCTGAGGGAAGGGCTGGAGAAGCAGAGGAGCTTAACGGGCTTCACGATATTCCATGACAAAACCAAATTTACACAGTATCGTTCCACATATCCAGTCCTACAAAGGATAATAAATGGCAAAGTCCAACACATTGTGGCAAAGTAAAACCATAGATAAAGAAAGAAATTAAACTTTTCTCAACAAAACAGAGAAGAGAAGCACACAAACATAAACTAACTTCAAATTATGAAAAAACAGAAAGCAACCATCACTATTCCTAAATATCTCTAAACATCAAAGAACACAATTGCCCCCTAAAAAGACATAAATTAGCAAACTGGATATGGAATGAGGACCCAGCATTTTGCACTACAGGGAACACAGCTCAGCGAAAAAGACAGACATTACCTCAGACTCCATATTTACACAATGTATGGAGAAGAGTAAATATCCCCTTTCTCCACAGGGGACTCTAGGTCATTCTGTCCAAAAGGTGAGGCTCCAAAATTTTCACATATACATCAGAGAAGCTAGAATTTTCCAAAACTAAGCAGGATTCTCTGAGTAGTACTCTATCTCATTAAGAGACGGTGGGACAAGAAACATATACTAAAGGAATTCTACCCACAGCCACATCTTAGAAACGGATGGTTGATGTGACACATATACAAAAGATTTTCTTGGACATATTCCATCTGTAGAGAACATTATGGATCCAACTGTATGTGAACCAGGAGTGGTGGAACATGAAATGCAAACACTAGTGGCTGTAGCATCCTTGATATCTGAGGAAATTGATTCCTTGTTTTCCATTTGTGCAAAAGAATGCATATGACCTCTGCAGGTTTCACAGGGGACTATTTGAACTTCCTTATCTCCTCAAGATCAGGCCATCTTCCCCAAATACAGAAGATGCTACGCACTCTTCCAAATATGAACAAATGGTTGCCAGTCCTTTTTTATACCCAAAATCGGGCCCAAAACATCTGCAAAGTACATCAAAGACTTTGGATTTTACCTTATATTCTGAAGGGGCCTTGGACCCTGTTTTGCCTACCAGTCAGGCTTTGGAATCTGCCACTTCTACACAGAACTCTATTTCCACTTCTCCAGCAGAAGAAATTTTTTTTGGAACTTCCTCAATTACACAAAAATATCTAGAAACATCCTTATCTGATCATGAGGCTCTCAGCCCTCTCACATATGTCCATGATGCTCTAGGAAAGGTCACATCTTCTGAGGTAGTTCTAATACCTACCCCCCCATTCTGATATCACAGTCAGCATTTCTAAACATATACACAGTACATTAAGACCTTCCTCATCTGAGAAGGATGTCTTAGGATCTACTGCATCTGAAAACCATGCTTTACAACTATCTCCATCTACCCAAGTAGATTTATTTCACATGTCCACTCTGGGGAGAAATAGTCAACATTCTCCCTCTACCAAAATGGACCACAGGCATCCAGTTTCTAGAAACAAAGGGTTAAGATTTGAACCTTCTGATGGACTCTTGAGAAATTTCTCCTCTAAGGAAGACAGTTTCAACATTACCCCTTCTGCCAAAAGGGATCCTTTGCCATCTTCTGCTGCCAAAGAGACACCAAAAGCTAGAATATTCCTCCCGTGAGTCCCACCCGTTCTCCATCTGTCCAAAGGGTCTTGAAATTTTCCAAAAATGATGAAGGAATTGTGGAAAGCTGCCAATCCTTACAAGGGCATGCTGGATATACCATATTGTCCCAGGATGCTCAAGTACCTCCGCCTTCTACCAAAAAGGCATGTTCACCAATCTGCCCTAGGGTTTCAGGGAATTTCTTCACACCTCTCTAGGGTTCCAGAAAGTGTTCTCCGTCCTCAAAGTAATTTGTCATTGTGAAAATTATACTCCAAAATACAATAACACTTTTTATATTTCCAAAGGAATGATGGAAAGTCCACATCGAAAAAAAATCATTTAGACCTTATGCCATTAGCCCAAGTATATCAGAAAAATTCCATGTCCTCTAAAGCATCAAAAAAATCAATCTGGTTCTATGACTCTTCCTGGGAAACATTTACCATCAGCAATAGAATCCCCAGGACCATCAAAATCTAAAAAGGGGTATCTAGAATATTTATCATCTGCCCAAAGGTCTTTAGGATGTTCAGCAACTTCTCCATGAGCTTGGTTAACCCATAGAACAAAAGAACTAAAGCCATCATCCCAGGGTGTTTTCACAAGAACCACATAGTTTTTCTTTTCTTTTATGCCAAGACATAAGGCCAGCTTCCTTCTCCCCATCTCTGTTCTCTTTACCCTCTTTCTTCTCCCTCCCAAATGGCTGTTTACTCTAAATTAGAGGCCAATTAGTAAACCCTAGAGGTACTGAAGGAATATCCGAGAGACAGTTGCTGTCAGGACAATGCTAGAAACATCACAGAACCAGTTAGGGCTCTCCAGGATACAAGAATATTTCAGGCAGGACCCAGTGATGATGTCAGTGAGAACTTCCATTGCCTACCTGTTAAACAGCTTTCCTTACATTGACCAATTTCGAGGGTGTCTTTTCCATGACTGTCTCCTGTGACACAGTGGAAACCTTTACATACTACATCTCTCCAATGCTAAGTACTTCAATTGTTTCATTAGGGGTTACATTCTCTGAATGGAGAAAGTTAGTTAGGGGCTTGGCATGGGAAGAAAAGATCTAGGAACATGGAGTGGAGGAGATTCTTCTGGATAATAATTTTATTCCCAGGTCCATTCCTGTGACATACACTTCAATTTCCTAGGTTTTCTCTGTATCTCTAAAGCAAGTATTTTCCCTACAGACCTTCAATTGAATAAATATTGTATTAACTATTTTGTCTACATTCCTTGAGAGGGGACGTTATACATATTCCTGAATGTGTACTCGAAAATTCTGTTTTCCAATTCAATATTGGCAATGACTTTGTCAACAAAGGGGGCACAGCTAGAGAGTGAGTATAAGAGTGTAAATACTGTGTACCTTCTTCAAATGATAAACTCCCAAAAACTTATTTTATCCAAAAATTACCAGACATCATTAAAGCAAAGGAAAGCATGGACTATAGAATTTGTTTCCCTTGTCCCATTTGATATCAGTTCTGCATTATCTACCTTACTATGTTCCCATGACAAGACTTGAAGGTTTTTCATGTTTTACCCTGATCCTTTCTTCAGGCCAAACATAAGATTCAGGAGGATGTGCAGGATGAGGAATAGAGTGTGGTCCAGTGAAACCTCAGCTTCATTAGGTTCATAAGAACAGGAGAGAGTCTATATAGAACTGTCATTTGTGGATTCTACTTTCTTGATCTTGTATCCCAGAATCCATGTTAAAATTCCATCTAACTTCGTAGCTATAATTTATATATATATATATATATATATATATATATATATATATATATATATAATGTGTGTGTGTGTATACATATAAATGTGTGTATATAGATGATATAGATATATATTTGTACATATAGATGATATGTAGATATATAGATATATAGATAAACAGATATACAGATATAGATATATAGATATATAGTTATATAGATATATGGATATATAGATATATAGATATATAGATATACAGATTATAGATATGGATATAGATATAGATATAGATAGATATATTAGCCACCAAAATAGATAAGATGGATGAATCTTAGAATTGCATGATTAGAAGAAACAGATATAGGTCTTTCCTGAGAGACACAGTTAGAGCATGTCAAATACAGAAGTGAATGTTAGTGGCAAACCAGTAAACTGAAAACGCATTTGTTGTTGGTAGATTTTGTGAAGGGTTACAACAGCTGAAGGACCTTTTAATCCTATAAGGAAAACCATGCCATCGAACCAGAGTTTTCTGGTTGTATACAAATATTCAAAGATTGTACATGGATAGAACTATGGCTCCCACTTCATTTGTAGCGGAGAATGGTTTTGTTGTGCACCAATGGAAGGAGATGCCCTTGGTCTAAACTAGGTTTTATTACCAATTCAAGGGAATTTCAAAGAGCAATAAGAGGGATTATACAAGAAGGGTAGGGGGACTGGTTAGGGATCTTATGGACAGGAAACTGGGAAAGGCAAACATATTTGAAATGTAAATATGGAAAATCAAATTAAAAAAGCAAAAAAATCTTGCTAAAAATAATAAATATTAAATAAGTTAAAGATAAGAAAACTGCCTTCTAATCATACATATTGAATGAGAAATCTAAAGGGTCACAATCAGGCAATGGCAGTCAGAGTAATCCTAGTGGAAAGACTGATATGATGTACTATAAACATGTCTAACTCCCAAATACCAGTATCAGACACAAAGTGCACCATAGGTAATCCAATAATTAAGGAGTTTACTCTGAGCTGAGGACACAATAATTTTCTTTCACTTCTTCCTTAGGACCCTTTTCTTTTGGGCAAAAATATAAAAGGCATGAGCTCTAAGGAAAAGGACAGTGCCCTACTCAACACCTGGCTTTTGTGATAAA
The DNA here is from genome assembly GCF_021556685.1 of Rattus norvegicus. NCBI lineage: Eukaryota > Metazoa > Chordata > Mammalia > Rodentia > Muridae > Rattus > Rattus norvegicus. Next base: position 49,440,324 of record NC_141555.1, on the reverse strand, counting down.
TATATTAATGATATAAACTCTCTGAGTTCAAGGAATCACTAGAAGCAGGGAAGTCCAGTTAGTTTTGACAGGTTCTAAGCTCCTGAACCCATGTGTGGAAGGATCAGATCAGTTGTATCTCTTCAACGTACCTACTCAACTCCTACCAAAGACTCAGTGAGATTTCCCAGGGTTGACATATTTCTTCCTTTTTCTTATACCAAGACAGAAGGCCATATTCTTTCTCCCCATCTCTGAGCTTTTCATCCTCTTTGTTCTCACTCCCAAAATGCTGTTTGCTCTGAACTAGAGGCCAATTACTAAATCCTATAGGTACTGAAGGAATATATGAGAGGCATTGCAGACATGACAACATGATATTACAGGAGAAACTAGGGATCTCCAGGATACAAGAGATTTTTTCATGGAGGGCCTAATGATGATGTAACTGAGAATTTCCATGGCCTACCTCTAAACAGCTTTCTTTACATTGAGCAGTTTCGAGAGTGCCGTTTCCAGGTATGTCTCCTGTGACACAGGGGAAAACTTTATTACTCCATCTCTATAAAGCTAGAGACTTCTCTTTTCTTCCATAGTGGTTACATGCTCTGAATGGAGAAAGTTAGTCAGGGTCCTGGTATTGGTAGAAATGATCTTGGAACTTGGAGAGGAGGACTTAATTACAGGTCCATTCCTGTGATATACTGTTCAATTTTCTAGTTTTCTCTGCCTTGTATAGCCCAGTATATTCCCTACAGACCTTTAGGTGATTGAATATTGTATTTCACTTATCATTTGTACATTCCTTGATAGGGGACTTTATAAATATTCCTGAATGTGTACTCAAAAATCCTGTTTTACTATGCCATTTTCTGCAATGATTTTGGCAATGACGTGGGCCCAGCTATAGAGTGAGTATAACAGTGCAAATACTGTGTACCTATTTCAAATGATAAAGTCCCAAATCCTTATTTTATCCAAAGAGTACCAGACAACAATAAAGCAAATGTCCACATGGACTATACATTTCTGTTCTCTAGTCATATTTGATATCGATACTACACGATCTACCTTACTGTGTTCCCATGGCCAGACTTGAAGGCTGTAGATGTGTTATCATGATTCTTTCTTAAGGCAAAATATAAGAAACAGGAGCATGGAGGAGTTTACTCTGAGCAAGAGACACAATACTTTTCCTTCCTTTCTTCCTTAGGTCCTTTTTCTTCTTGTGAAAAAGAATAAAGGTCATTTGCTCTCAGGAAAACAACAGTGCCCTTCCCATCACTTGGCTTTTCCAATAAAGAAATGAATGATATAAACTCTCTGAATTCCAGGAACCATAAGAACAGAGAAGTCCGGATGCTTCTGAGAGGACCCCAATTCCTGATTCCCATATGTGGGAGGCTCAGATCGATGCTATCTGTTAGCAATACCACTCAAAACCTACCGTGGCATCACTGGGCTTTCCCAAGCACACATATTTCTTCCTTTTTTTTTTGAACAAGACAGAAGGGCAGCTTTCTTCTCCTCATTTCTGATCTCTTCATCCTCTTTGTTCTAACTCCCAGATGGCTGTTTACTTTGAATTAGATGCCAATTACTAAACCCTAGAGGTACTGAAGGAATACCTGAGAGGCAGATGCAGACTTGACAACACTAGAGACATCAAAGAAGAAGATAAAGCTCTCCAGGTTACAAGAGATTTTTCATGGAGGGCCTAATGGTGATGTAACTGAGAACTGCCATGGCCTACCTGCTAAACAGCTTTCCTTACATTGATCAGATTTGAGGGTGCCCTTTCCTGTTATGTCTCCTGAGATTCAGTGGAAATCTTTATGTACTCCATCTCTCTAAAGCTAGACACTTCTCTTTGCTTTATTAGTGGATACATGCTCTGAATGGAAAAAGTTAGTCAAGGGCTTGGAATGGGTAGAAAAGATTTTGTAACATGGAGTGGAGGAGATTCTTCTGGATATTAACTTTATTCCAAGGTACAATCTTTGAAATACAGTACAATTTTGTAGGTTTTCTCTATTTCCCAAATGCCAGTATTTTCCCTACAGACCTTCAATTGAATGAATATTGTATTTCACTTTCTTAATGTACATTTATCGATATGGGACTTAATAAATATTGCTGAATGTGTACTCAAAAATTGTTTTCCAATTCCATTTTCTGCAAAGATTTTGGCAAGAAAGGTGGCCCAGTTATAGAATGAGTATAACAGTGTAAATATTGTGTAGCTACTTGAAATGATAAACTCCCAAGTCCTTATTTTATCCCACAATTACCAGATATCAGTAAAGCGAAGGCCAACATGGACTATAGAATTAGGTTCTCTAGTCCCATTTGATATCTGTTCTGTATTATCTACCTCACTGTTTTCCCATGGCCAGACTAGAGGGTTGTGGATGTTTTACCATGATTTTTTCTTGAGGAATAATAAGATAGAAGAGGAAGGACTGTGAGAGGAATGGCTTGAGGTCCAGTGAAACCTCAAATTCAATAGGTTCATAAGAACAGGAGGGAATCTATTTGGCATTGTCCTTTGTGGATTCTACATTCTTGACTTAGTTACACAGAATCCATATGAAAATTCCCCCTACCCAAGCAGCAGAAGGAGCCACCTACATATATATCACCAAAACCTGATAAGATTGATGAATCTAAGAAGTGCTTTCTGCCAGGAACCAAATATAGATTTTTCCTCAGAAACACAGCTAGAGCATATTATATACGGAAGTGACTGTATTCTTGTAAAACTATAAAAATAAAAAGTAAATATTTGTTTTATCCTGCTAACTCTGGCACCGAAGTGTCTGAAATTCTCTGCTAGATATCTTGGCATAAACACCTTCCCACTCCTCAGCTACACAGTGTTTCATGCCGTCACACACTCTCCCATACTCAAACCCTCACATAAAAAACACACAGCACAATAATCTTTGATTTAGTTAATTAGATATAATTGCCCACTTAAACACACCACGTAGGGTACTACCCATCCCTTATGAATATTAAAAACGACTTGTAAATACACAGAGCAGAATCTTAAATTCACCTGTCATGGCTTCTCACTCTGTCATCTTACAATCCTCTTTTTCCCTCTAGTGTCCTCCTCTTCCTTCAAACATCTCTACTGACCATTCTTCCTTCTCCTCACAAATTAACCCTCCTTCTGTCCTGTTCCTGCCACTCACTTATACTTTACACATTCAATGGGGAGGTAGTTCTTGTGAAGTAACCTGAGTTCTGAGTACAGGACTATGCACCTGACTTTGTGGCAGTTGAATTAGCATGAAACACAGAAAACTGCAGGGAGAACCACAAAATGAACCCTAGTGGCAAACCAGTGAACTGAAAACGAACTTCTTGTTGGTAGATTTTGAGAAAGGATTAGAAGAGTTGAAGGTGCTTTCAAACCCATAAGAACAACAATGCCAATGAAACAGAGCTCTCTGGTAGTAGACCAATATTTAAAGAATGAACATGAACAATCCTATGGCTCTTACTGCATATGTTGCAGAGGATGGCCTTGTTGGGTGATAATGGAAGGAGAACCCGTGGTTCTGCCTAGCTTTGACTCCCAGTTCAAGGGAATATCCAGGGGCAATAAGGGTGGTTATAAGAGAAGTGTAGGAGGACCGGTAAGGGATCTTTCAGTCAGAAAACTGGGAATGGAAATATTTTAAGTGAAAATTTAGATATATCCAATTAAAAAAGCAATAAAATTAGTTAAAAATTTAAAAAAAATGAAAGACATGAAAGAAAAGAAATCTTCCAGCTATTCACACCTATTGACTCAGAATTTTAAGGGGTCACTGTCAGGGAATGGTAGTCAGAGTATTACTAGTTGAAAGACTTATATGATGAAGTCTCATCTAGAAGCACTTCTCCCTTCCAGCTATCAGTGCCAGACACAAACTGCATTATTAGAATACAATGCATGGAGGAATTTACTCTGTGCAGAAGACAAAATACTTGCCTTACCTTTTCTGTTAGGACCTTTTCCTTTTTGACAAAAGGATAAAAGCTATGAGCTCTCAGGAAAAACTAGAGTGCCCTTCCCAAAACCTGGCTTTGGGGATAAAGAAATGAATTATATAAACTAACTGACTACCAAGAAAAATAACAAGCAGGGAAGTCCAGATGCTTCTGAGGGGCTCCCAGCTCCTGATTCCCATATGTGGAAAGCTCAGATCAAGGCTATCTCTTCAGTGAACCTACTCAACACCTACCCAAGACTCAAGGATCTTTCCCATTGACCACGTGTTTCTTTTTATACCTAGACAGAAGATCACCTTCTACACCCCATGTCTGATCACTTCATCCTCTATGTTTGCCCTCCCAAATGGCTATTTACAATGCATTAGATGCCAATTTGAAGACCCAAAGGTACTGAAGCAATATCTGATAGGCAGTTGCAGTCAGTACAACAATGGTGACATCACAGAAGAAGCGAGGTCTCTCCAGGATACAAGAGATTTTTCTGGGAGTCCTAATGATGATGTCACTGAGAACTGCCATGGCCTACCTGCTAAACAGCTTTCCTTACATTGAACAGATTTGGAGTGCAATTTCCAGGAGTTTCTCCTGTCTAACAGTGGAAACCTTTACATACTCCATCTCTTTAAAGCTAGAGATTTCTCTTTGCTTCATTAGAGGTTATATATTCTGAATGGACAAAGTTAGTCAGGGGCTTAGCATGGCTTGAAACGAATTAGGAATATAGAGTGGAGGAGATACTTCTAGATAATTTTTGTTTCCCAGGTTCATTCCTGTGATACACAGTTCATATCCCAGGATTTCTCTATTTCCCAAAGGCCAGAATTTTGCCTACAGACCTTAACTGAATGAATATTGTATTTCACTTTCTCATTGTACATTCAATGATAAGATACTTTATTAATATTCCTGTATGTGTACTCAAAACTTCTGTGTCCAATTTAATTTTCAAAAAAGCAAAGGACAAAACAACTATGGAATTCAGTTTCTAGTACTTTTTAATATCGGTACTACACGATCTACCTTTTTGTGTTCCCATTGCTAGACTTGAGGGTCATACATTTTACCATTATTTCTCTGAAGGCCAAACATAAGATACTGGAGGATGGGCAGAAAGAAGAATGGCTTGAGAGCAAGTGAAACCTCAACTTCAATTGGTTCATAAGAACAGGAGGGAGTTTATTTGGCACTGTCGTTTCTGAACTCTATATTCTTGACCTAGTTGCTCAGAATCCATGTTGCCTCCACCCAACCACATAGTTCTTGGAGCCACCTAAAAGAGGATATATGTATATGTATATATCCTCCAAAACTAGATAAGATTGATGTCGCTAAAAAGTGCAATCTGCCAGCAACTGGACATAGATATTTCCTGAGACACAGGTAGATCATGTCAACTACAGAAGTTAATGCTAAAGCAAACCAGTGAACTGAAACAGACTTCTTGCTGGCAGATTTTGAGAAAGGATTACAAGAGGTGAAGGAGCTTAAAATCCCGTAAGAACAACAATGTCAATGAACCAGAGCTTTCTGATACTAGACCAATATTCAGTGAATGTACACAGACAGAACTATGGATCAAACTGCATGTGGCAGAGGATGACCTTGTTCATCATGAATGGAAGCCGAAGCTATTGGTCCTCTCTAGGTTTGTCTCCAAGTTCAAGGGAATGTGAAGGCACAGTTGGGGGGGGTGGTTAGAGAAGAAAGGGGAAGGATACGGGTAGGAACCTTTTGGGTAGGAAAATGGGAAATGAAATAACATTAAATGTAAATATAGAAATATCAAGTTAAAAAAGCAATAAAATTGCTAAAACATAAAAAAATGAAAGAAATAAAAGAAGAAAAAACTGACAGCTAATCATACCTATTGACTCAGAAAAGTAAAGTGGTGGTCAGTGGAAATATTAGTGGGAAGACTGAGATGATGATGTGTCACCTAATAGCAATGCTGCTTCTCAGACTGCACTATAGATATGCAAACATGGAGGTGTTTTTTCTGAGCTAGAGACACTATATCTGTCTCTACCTTTTTCCTTAGGACTTTTTTCTTCTTGTCAAAAAGAGTAAAGGCCATGAGCTGTCAGGAAAACAACTGTGCCCTTCACAACACTTGGCCTATTGAATAAAGAAATTAATGATATAAACTCTCTGACTTCCAGGAACAATAAAAACAGGCAAGTCCAGATGCTTCTGAGAGGCTCCCAACTCCTGATTCCCATAGGTGGAGGCTCAGATCAAGGCAGTCTCTTTCTCAATGCCACTAAATCCCTACCAAGTACTCACTGAGCTGTTCCAAGGACCACTTATTTCTTTTCTTTTTTTTTTATACCAAGACAGAAGGCCAGCTTCCTTTTTTCTTCCCATATCAGATCTTTTCATCCTCTTTGTTCTCCCTCCCAAAAGGCTGTTTACTCTGAATTAGAGGCCAATTAGTAAACCCTAGAGGTACTGAAGGAGTATCTGAGAGGCAGTTGCAGACACAACAACACTTGTGACATCACAGGAGAAGATAGGGATCTCCTGGTTACAAGAGATTTTGGAGGGAGGGATTAATGATGATGTCACTGAGAACTGCCGTGGCCTACCTGCTAAACAGCTTTCCTAACAGTGACCAGTTTTGAGAGTGCCTTTTCCAGAAGTGTCTCCTATGACACAGGGGAATGTTTTATGTACTCTATCTCTTTAAAGCTACAGACTTCTTTTTCCTACATTAGTGTTTTCATGCTTTGAATGGAGAAAGTTAGTCAGGCACATGGCATGGGTAGAAATGATGTAGGAACATGGGGTGGAGGAGTTTATTCTGGATAAGAATTCTATTTCCAGGTCCATTCCTGTGACATACACTCAATTTCCTAGGATTTCTCTGTTTCCCAAAGGCCATTATTTTCCCTACAGACCTTTAATTGATTGAGCATTGTATTTTATTTTCGTATTGTACTTTCCTTTATAGGAGAATTTATATATACATACATATATATATATATATATATATATATATATACACACACACATAGTTGTAGAAGACACCATATATATATATATATATATATATATATATATATATATATATATATATATATATATATTCCTGAATGTGTACTCAATAATTCCGTTTTGCAATTTCATTTTTTGCAATAAATTAGCAACAAAGCGTGACCAGTTATAGAGTGAATATAACTGTCAATATTGTGTTCCTTCTTCAAATAATACTCCCAAATCCTTATTTTATCCAAAAACTATGAGACATCAGTAAAGCACAGGCCATCATGTACTATAGAAGGCAGATCTCTACTCCTATTAGATATCAGTTCTAAAACATGTAACTTCCTGTGTTCCCAGGGCCAGACAAAAGGGTTTAGGCGGTTTTACCACTATTCTTTCTCAGGTGAAACACAAGACTCAGAAGGATGGACAGAAAGAGGAATGGCTTGATGTCCAGAGAAACCTCAACTTCAATAGGTCCATAATAACAGGAAGGAATTTGATTGGCATTTCTACATTTTTGACCTAGTTCTACAGAATCCATCCTAAAATTCCACCAAACCACATAGCTGTAGGAGCCACCAAATATATACATATATACATATATACATATATATATATGTACATACATACATATATTTATATATATATATTTAGATAGTTATATATATATATATTTAGATATATAGATATATATAGATATAGATATGGATATAGATATAGATAAAGATATATAAATATAAATATAGATAAAGATATACATAAAGATATAGATATAGATAACAAGAGACAGATATAGAGGTAGATAGATAGATAGATGATAGATAGATAGATAGATAGATAGATAGATAGATAGATAGATAGATAGATGGATAGATAGATCTGCTACAAAACTACATAAGATTGATGACGCTAAGAAGTGCATGCTGCCAGGAAATGGATATAGATCTTTCCTGAGAGACCCAGGTAGACCATGCCAATTACAGATGTGAAGGTTATTGGCACACCAGTGGAATGCAAACAAACCTCTTGTTTGTAAATTTGGAGAAAGGATTACCAGGACTGAATGGGCTTTCAAGCCCATAACAACAATGCCAACGACCCATAGCTTTCTGGTACTAAACCAATATTCAAAGACTTTACATGGACAGAACTATGGCTTCAAATGTATATGTAGTAGAGGATGGCTTTGTTGGATATCAATGGAAGGAGAGGCTCTTAGGCCTACCAAAGCTGGAACCCCCAGTGTAGGGGAATGTCACGGGTGCTGGGAAAGTGAGTGGTTGGTGAGGGGAACACCTTTATAGAAGAACTGGTTTGGGAAAGGATAGGAGTCTTATGACTGGAAAACTAGAAAGGTGAATAATATTTGAAATTAAACAAAATATTCCATTTTTATAAAAGGAAAAATAAAATTTTAACCAACTGAACAGCCAAAGAGGAATCTCAATCCCACTTGAACGGGAGAAGAAATGAACCTCAGGAGGGAAGAGTGAGGGGCCTGTGTGAGAAAGGAGTCAGTAAGGGAGAGGGGAACATGTTCAAGTGTTGGTAGGGAATTTGACTGAAGTCTTGAGTGCCAGCAGAATGAATGAAAAGAGTCAACCTCATGAACTAAAACTTTGGAGGTGGGGGTGGCTCTAGAATATTCCAGAGACCTGAGATGTAAGAGACTATCAGGACTCAGTGAAATGTCCAGGATTAGGTAGAGGGAACTTGTAGAGGCTAACTCCATGACGAAGAGAGAGCATCAAGTGAGGGATAAGGTTGCCATCCACAAATCAAAACTATGACCCATATTTGTTGCTGTCTGAAAGAATTTAAGGGACAAAACCAGAGAGGAGCCTGAGTAAAAGGAATTCCAGTGTCCCGCGATATCTGGGAACCAGATTAAGTAGAGGCCCCCAAGGCCTGACACTATTACTCACGCTTTGTCATGTTCACAAAACGGACCTGACATGACTGCATTAGCAAAGAAAAAACAAGCAGCTGAAAGAGTCAGATGCAGACATTTACACTCAGCCAATGAACAGAAGCTGCTAAGCCCTGTGGTTGAATTGGGGAAAAGCTGAGGAAGCTGAGTAGGGGAGCAACGCAGTCGGAGGACCAGCAGTGTTAACTAACCTGGACCTCAGTGATTTTTCAGACACTGAGCCATCAATGCGGCATCATGCACCAGCTAATATGAGGCCTCTAAGATTGGAGTGCTGGTTCTGGACACAACAAGAGAAGATGCACTTAACCCTCAAGACACTTGAGTTCCCAGGTAGTGGAGAGGTCTGGTAGACTGAGGGTGGAGTGGGAGACAGCTTCATTCAGTTGGGAATGTGGGGAGAAGGTATGGGATGTAGAACAGAATATGGGCTTTGAGAGGAATGAAATCTGAACTCTAAAATTTTATTAAGTAAAATTTTAAAAGAGAAAATATAAACTATAATAAACACTTTCTTCCCCAACTTGCTTTTTTTCCTCCTTGGTCATGGTATTTCATAAAAGTAATGGAAACTCTGGCTAAGACACAGTATTATGGGCAAAATTGTGCAAATGCTAGTTAGAGAAGTATGACATCTCTGTGGAGTCAAGTTAGTTTATCTGATTCAAACTTCCTTATTCAGAGATAGCAACTAACAGAGAATTTCTAAGACTAAGTTTATTATCATGCCGTAGTGAACATTTTTAACCAAACCATTATGGGATCTGTGATATCCAAAAAGAAATCAAGAGACTAGGAATACTAAAAGGAATGAATCTTGTTTAAACATTCTTGGAAGAAATGAAATTCATATCTATTAGATTACCATAAAGGGATTGATGCTTTGGATTGTGGCCTGCTACCAAACACAATCCATATTCTCTTTTATTACTTTCAAAGTAATAATAGTTTAATTAATAAGATGTGAACTTAACTCCAAAGATATTACTGTATGTATGGGTGTATTTTGTTTACTACATTTATTATAAAAATAATTTGTGTAAGAATGTCAATTGGAATTGCTTGGAAAAGTTCCTTGAGTTTACAGATATGGTTTTACTTAAATGAGATTTTCTCTAGCAGTGAATTCCATTTGTTTATATCATGGTTCCTTCTACATATACTGATGGAAATGACAATAGTTAGATTATTTCAGAAACACCTGGATAAAATTTCACTTACCTAAGGAAATGATTATTGAAGAAGTGCAGCAATTTTCTTTCTCACTACTGATGTACTTTCTTCATGTACATTGCTATTGGCTTCTGGAAAAAGAAAGCAAAATTCATTTTTTAATGTGTCAAGTTACCAAAGTACTTTAGAAAAAAGTCTATCTTGTCTTATAAAGGAGATATTTATCTAATGCTAAATAAGATTAAAAAGAATAGCTTTTGGGTTCTTTTTTAACTGTCCTACAAGAAATAAAATAAAATGCTTTTAATATACCATTTTTTATAGTGCTCAGCATCTCTGGTGTGTGTCTCTCACTCCCTCTCTTATCCAGATCTCTTTTAGTTTATGGAGCTGAGATGCCATGCATAGTAAACATCTTCATTCTCTCTCCCCCCAGGCTCCAAACCTTCTGCTTATTACCAGTGTTGAAAAAAACTTTATATTCACTGATATATGCAGGACCAGAAAATACCTGTCTTTTTGCGGTTAACTTGGCATTCTCAGGGTCCTTCCATGCAGGATACACCAAATGCTTGAGTGATATTACACCCCAAGGAGAGCCCACAGCTGATATCTCTTCAAACTAAAACTTTGTTTTTTCCAAATATCTATATTTGCTGATGCCTCTTAAAAGCTTTAACATCCTTTGTAGCCCTCCTCCCACCCAAGGTAAAAAAAAGAAGGGTGGAAGCATTGGGTTTAGTGGTGGTGGCCCTGTTTAAATAGGTTCATTGGAGCAACTCCCATCTGTGTTGTCTGGATAGCAGAATTACATTACACAGTTTAGCAGAGGCAGCTTGTTCCATTAGCAAACATTTCATGAATACACTAGTAGTTCAATTTTGCAGAGTTGTCATAACAAACAGGAAACAGCAGCAGTGGCAGAACCTAGTAGAACAGCCAGGCTTCTGTACGTAGCCTGGACAGAGAGAAGTTCTATGCTGTGATTCTCTCAGGGAATTGAAATCAGCAGAGACTCAAGATCCACAAACATTGTTGCTGCTGCTTCATTTGTTTGCCATAGTCTGTGTAGCCAACTTTCCCTTGGAAAAAATAGCATATGTTTGAAATGTTTGCTGCTGCTACAAATACATTACTGTAGCTGAGTAATCCTGTACATTATTTTCTCTTCAGAGTGATTGACACTATCCAAATCCTTTACAGTTATTGCTGCTAATTTTGAAACGGGTAATCCAATATGTGATCAGTTGAGAAAATTCAAAACAGTGTAACTGCTTTGACCATGTTTCCAATATAAAAATTTAAAAACACTTACAACCTATGAGCTGTAATGGTACTGGAAACCCTTAATAACCATATCAATAGCAGTTACATATTCTTACTCTTGTATAAAAAATAGAATTAATTGGCAAAAGGTGATAACAATTTGTTTTTGAATGGGCTAGCCTGTCGGTGATTTTGGTCAAGATGATAATTATCAAAAGCATGATTTCAAGCAAGTTTATAAAATAATGTGTTTAAGATATGGAGCTCATTTGCAAATTTTCCTATCCTGTTTGGCCAAATGCACATGCCATCTAGTTGTAGGGATTAATCTGGTTTATATTGTAGAAACTCAACCTAAATATACATGTTTTTTCATGCATCTACCAGCAGGGTCACAAACCCACAGTTTTATTTCAATTGTCATCTATAAAATTCCATCTGTTACAAACAACTGTCCCATGGTTGTTGGGAATCAGTGGTAGAGTTTTTATTTTTTTTTTCTAGTTCTATGTTAAATGTAAAGATATGAAAGGTAATAAGTGTGTGGAAAAACAATTTGGAATTGTATCTTAATAATATATTTCCCTTGGATTTTACTTTGTTTTATGTTTTATTAATAAAATTTTTGAACTTGGTGACTCAAGACAGCAAGTATAATACATTTTTTTTCTATTTTCTTTTTTTCGGAGCTTGGGACCGAACCAAGGGCCTTCCGCTTGCTAGGCAAGTGCTCTACTACTGAGCTAAATCCCCAACCCCATATAATACATTTTTAAAAATGATTTTAAGCAATATATTATGTGAACTTGAATTTTAACTCCAGTACTCCTGATTCTCAAGGGGACTTTTTCACACTTTTCTTTCTTGAATTTGAAAAATGAAGTGTACTTATACCTAAATCGAGTTTTAGAGGAGCAAAATGATATAATTTGAAGGAAATACTTAGAGTAGATTATAGGATTAATAAATAATGATATTTGACTATATCCTCCCTAGATGGTGAAGCCCTTGAAGGAAAGCAGAAACTTCATTTTTTTATAAACCTATTTTCTAGACATGTACTGGAAACATAATAAGTAATCACTTATTTTTGGAGTAAGAGTTTGAATGAGTTAGAGTAGTACATATAATCTCCAATTACCAAAAGTCAGATTTGTAGAACCATCATCATGTTAAAAAAGAAGAAATGAATACTCAAACAGAGTCATTTGACAATAACATCATTTTTCTCTTATTTGACTAAACCATATACATTATGCCTAGGCAATTTCTTTCAAAAGCAAAGTTTTTGGTTAGTAAAGAATGTATGTATGTATATATGTATATGTGTATACATTTGTATATGTGTATGTGTACATAGGGACACACACACACACACACACACACACACATATATATATATATATTAGTGTATGTGTACTTAAGGGCATATGTATATATGTTTATATGTATATATGTATATACGTGTAGGTGGACACATTTATATATATATATATTTGTTTGTATGTGTATATGTGTTTATATATATATTATGTAACATAAAATGCACTCTACTTTCTAACTTTATGAAACTTTTCACAGCTATACATTAGTACTCAAGATTTTTAAAAGCTGTTTCATAAATTTTGATTCATTGTAAAGTTACAGTTCAGAAAAGAGATTCAAGGTAGCTAATTAATTTTTATAATATCAAATTTCCTCATCTATTTCATAAAACACAAAGATTTAGTTTGGTAATGTGACTGTATATGGGTTTTAGCATGAGACATATCTAATTAACTTTTCCATCATGTGATGTAATTTCAGGATACTAAAGGACCTATGTGAGTTAGAAAATATAACAAATGGACTGCTATATGTGATAGATCAGAATGATAGAAAGATACATACATACATACATATTTACATACATGAAAGATCACAGATAATAAGTAGATTAATATCACATACTCAGAATCATCAATCATGAAATAATTATTAAATGTGAAATATCTTCTTATATGAAGCACAATTTTAAATGTGAATTATGTTCATATCTTAATACCTAAAGGAACATTTATCAGCCGTAATTTTAAAATAAAATGTCTATTTAACACTTCCACTCAGGTAATTAACAGAGATGAAATACTTAGATTCCTTTACATTAATCTGTCAAATTCTCCCATCATCTCGTCTTTGTTACTTAAAGGCATAACATCATACTTTGTCTCTATTTGCAAATCTTCAGCTACTTTCCACCCTGCTCTGCATTCTACCTCAAATCTTATCACTATATTTAAGTCTCTAAGAGATCCTCATGTGCTATCATGAAATTTAATCATGATCCATCATTTTTTATCTTTACTAACATTGCTCTCATATGGGTAATTATTATTTCTCTGTCACAAATGAGATCACTACCGCTTCCGTGTTTTCAGTACTATTTTCAACATCAACCATTTTATAATTGCTCTTTAAATGAGATAATAAAATGATCTATTTTCCCCCAATAAATTTTCCACCAACAGTTTGTTCCATTGAATCTTTAGACAAGAAAAACAAAGTTGTTACAAAGTTCTAGTTCTACTCAGATTTAAAACAGAAAGCTGGCTATGTGACAAGAATCATAGGAAGAATACTTCTGGAAGAGAAAGCAGAGCTTGGAGAAGACCTCATGCAGAGAAGTGCTTCATGCAATTTTAAACAAAAAGTGTGAAAGACCTGAACTTGCATATTGAATATTATTTGTTGAATAATATTTACAAGTGATTCTGAGTGGACTACATAAGCATGTTTATTTATAAATCCATGGTAAATGCTAAAAAAAAATGACATCGACGTGTAATAGAGCAGAAAAGGAAA